>NC_089492.1:76759981-79259981 GCF_036850765.1 Saccopteryx bilineata | reverse complement strand
CGGCACTGCACTCACTACATTACACAATCAAACCACAGGGCTTCTGGAAAAATTGCACGGAACTCAGAATGTCATCAGGGACACATTAAAAAAAAAGTTCCTGATAAAATGGAAGCACAGCTTCACACGGCAAAACTTAAGAGATGCCTAAGAAGGACAGGTAAATATGGCCCTGCGTCTTGGAAAACTCCCTGATATTTGCTTGTGGACGGTGGTCTCAAAAGGGGGCAGCTTCGAGGTACTAGGAAGTATTGGAGGTGGGGTCAGCAGTCATTAGGATAGTTGTGACACCAGGCATGCATGCACTGAGGTGGCTGCTGGCTGAGAATGGGGTATATATTGAAGGGGTGTGTGTGTTTCAGGTGTGTGCTTGTGGTATTCTGCAATGTAGTCTGTGTTGTATTTGCAGCATACCCATGTGTGAGGTGTGTGTGTGTGTGTTTGTAGGACATGTGACCCTATTTGACTCTGCTCATATGGGTTTTTCTCTGTCCCCCCTGCTTCTCAAAATGCACGCATGTGCACAGACAGAACATTCTCCCTAGGCTTAATTCCTCTCACTCTATCACTCCCTGCACAACTGAGTCAGTTTCACACCAGGCATGAGAAAAACTGCCTGTACCTCACGCTCAAACACCACCCTCCGCCCTTGCCCATCCTTGCGCGGGCGAAAGGTCGGAGCTGGGGCACCACTGAGTGCCGGTCCCAAGTCTTTGTTTCTCCCAGGAGATGCCTCGTTCCAATCTCAGCATCAGCAAAACGGAAGGCAAACCTGGACCAGGGTTAGTGACACTCCTGTAGAACCTCGGATGACCTTGATCTTATTGTGTCTGGTGCAGACTGGCGAGTCTCAAAGTGCAGTTCATGACAACACTTGACCAACACATGGGCTGAGCTGCGTTTTGAGTGAGCCTGCTGCACAATCAGTGGGCTCTGGTTTGCCCACCGAGCAGAGAAGCCGGCACTGAGAGTGAGGGGTTAAGTTCACCTTTTCTGGTCTCTCAACAGCCTGGCTTCTTGCTGTGCTTGGCTGGGACCTACTGCGAGTGGCAAGAGAACATTGGGCTCTATCCCACAGCACTTGATTTGTGTCTGGGTATCTGGTGGTGGGGCTCAGATTACCCCTGCTCCTGTCTGCAGGAGCAGGAGAGGATCCGTGGGGTCAGCACTGCCTCAGAGCGTGGAGCTCAGACTGATGGACGTTGCAGGGTGAGGGTGAGCAGTAGCTCATGAGATAGCCACACTCTCTTTTTCCATTCCTCCAACACTCTCTCAGTTCCTTTTATTTCTACTTTTTAAATTGTGACAAAATGTACAGAACAGAATTTGCCATTCTAACCATTTCTCAATGTTCAGTTCCACAGCATTAAGCCCAGTCACACTGTCGTGCAACCATCTCCACCCCAGTCCCAGAACTTCTGCATCTTCCCAAATGAAACTCCATACCCATTCAACACTAACTCCCCATCGCTCAGTCCCCTGACCCTGACAACCTCCTTCCCACTGTCTGTTCCCACGAGTTTGACCACTCTGGGTACCTCATTCTAGTGGAAATATATGATATTTGTCTGGTCTATCTCACTGAGTGTCATGTCTTCAAAGGTTCATCCACGTAGTACCATGTGTCAGAATTTCTTTCCTTCTTAAGACTAAACAATATCCCTCTCTGAATTTTCTTTGATCTGACTCAACAAGTGCATATATGTCTAGACATTCCACACTGTGTATTCTGGGCGTTGGTACTTAGATAAAGTGACTAGATGCTTTCGGTCGTCTTAATAAGCTTACAGGTCTTCGGTTACACCTCAGTCTTCTTTCTGCCACTTATCTACCATGGTCCTGCTATGAATGACACCACCAGCAACTGGAACACCAGAACCCTTTTCATAGGTAAACACATCTTCAGATATTGAGCATAAGTTGATCCACGTTTCCAAAGGGCACTTTTAGCTTGGTGAGGGAAGGATATCAGCGAGAAAACAAAATGACATTTCCTATGGAGTCTCTCTGCTTTCCCAATACTCGCTGTGGTCAAACACTGTTACCAATGCAGGAAGCAGGGAGAGAACGCTGCTGCCAAGCGACCTTTGACTTGAGGAAGGAACAGGGCAGAAACTGTCCCCACTTGGGTGTTATCCCACATAGGTGAATTGCTGTCTTATTTTAGAATGCTGTCGTCTTAAAGCTTGGAAATGCTTTCGATAGAAAGGATGACATTCCTCCTGCAGTCAATGTGTCTGAATTTAGCAAGTGTTCCAGCAATCAAATGTGCTACAGAAATGATTGAACGCATTTTTAAAGCTAGTAGATACTGCGGTTGGTATTTATTTCCGTGGGATTACTGAGAACTAGCAGAAGAGAAAGAACTCTAGCAGGCATCGCATAATACCAAGCTTAATGCTGGTCAGCCGGCTCACTTGGTTAATAAATAGCACTGACTTCTGCCTTAAATGACTCCCTCACTTCTGGAGCATGTAGAGTTTAGGACCACTAACCATTCCTTCCTGATTTACACTGTGTGCACTGGTCAGCCTGCCGGATAACCTAGCCGGAGTGCCGAAGGGCAGCCCGACTCTGTGCGATGCTCCCAGGACCACGTGTAGAGTGCTATCCCGGGAAAGATGGGTCCCCCGGAGGATGCTCCATTATACCTGCATCTCCTCGCTTTTAACGCTCAGGGCACATCAGGTCCATTGACCTGGAGGATGTGGTGTCCACTCGCCCTGATTCTCTCTAAACCTGTCTTACTCTCTGGACCCTCCATGATGACACATGTGATCAAGGCAGAGAGACCAGAACAATTTAAAAACCAACTTGAATCAAATCCTGTGATAGGTCCCTCTGCCCTTTATTTTTTAATTTTAAAAATTTTCTTGCATATAGTTAACTTCTTAGGATTAACCTTTTTAACAGATATTTTTGTTCCAGTCAACTTTGTGGAACTGTACTAATATTTACATTTTTTTCCCATTTATTAATCTTTTATCTCATGCTGTACTTGTACTATGTGCTAAGGACATTTCTCCAGAGGGGGGAAAGTTAATGATAGCTTGGAATGTCTCAAAACATTTTAACAGGACTATATTATCTGAACACTAACACCTTTTGTTGGCAGAAGCTGCTGCCATTCTGTATAAAAATGCTAACCAATTGTCCATGAAGGTTTTTGATGTTATGCTGGGTACTTGTCTGTGAAGTCCATCAGGCCTGAGTCTAATGCCTACACCCAGCCTTGCCAGCATTCCTCTCTCTACATTTGAGGTAGAGAAGGTGATGGAAGAACTGGAGCTCTGACCTCTGTAAAGAATTAATCCTTATCTGCCTCTCAATATCTCATTCATGTCTTCACCTCTCTTCCTCTTCCCTCACCTCCAACACTCCTCCCCTCCACACACCTCACCCCTCCTCAGGCTCAAGAGCCAGAGAACCAAAGTGTAAATATATATAAGTATATGTGGTCTTGGAAATAACAGGCCAGTCTAATTTTCAAACCTTGGATGATACCGGGCCATATTTTTAGTCAACTACCAGCTGAAAGAATGGTATGGAAAACTGTAAAAGGTAAACCTCGTTAAAGTAAGTATTTCCTTTTGACAGTGAGAGCCTGTGGGCAGGGCCATGTGCTGTGGCATAGAAGCTCGCGCTTCTCAGAGTGACATTTTCTCCGGTGGGTCACAAAGACATCTGGATGACGCCACAGGAGGCGCAGAGGTGGGGCAGTGAGAGGGATAGCAGCCAGGAGTGCACCTCAGGGAGTGGCGCCCTGAGGGACTCACGGGCTGTCCCCCACCTTTCTACTTACCACACATGACAGGACACCCTTTCTTCTCCAGCCCTTTCCTGAGTCTCACCCAAGCGGGAGCCCTGTAGACAGCCTCTCCCACAAGGCCATTTTGGAGACGTTGGCTTGATGAGCCCTAACTCCTCTCCTGATGGTCTTCTAATATAAAACAGAAAACAAACACCTTCCTCCCCTCCTTTATTTATCTTGTTGAGATGCTTCGGGCCCCAGAGAACAGAATGTATTGGTGCATAATTATCATAAAAATGCAAATAGGTGTCCCCTGGTACTTTGGTTACATTAGGAACATAATCCTCTCATCACTATGCATTTCCAGGTACTTGGCATCACTGAACCGGCTAGCTAAGCCTCAGCTCGTTTCCAGTTCCTGCGCTGGGGCCAGCGTAATACAGGCACTTCTCTGCTATTTGTGCAGACCCATCTGCCTTACACGCTATGCAACTCAGTTTTTTCGGTATGCATTTATTTTAAACTTCTGGAGTTATAATGTGACTTCAGAAATCCATTAATGCCTTGTGGGCATACCATGTAACCTTAAAATATTTCCTTTAAATCACTGACTTGCTCTTTAGAATAACTTGTGCTCTGCTCTGGAAGTCCTTCTCTGGACCCCTGACAATGACCCTCCATCCCTAGTCTTTTGTCTGTCTTCCTCAGAGTTTCATCCTGCACACTGTCCCTACACTCTAGGTTTCAAGACCTTCTTCCCATGAATAACTCTAGATCTTTCCAAATCGGTCACTTAGTTTTTGGAGTCTTCGGTTTGCGGAGAGACAGTATACATCACCCAAGCACAGTGTAGAAAATTAAGATAGCATCTTCCTTCCCTAAAGATGCCTTCCCAGTGGCTCTCTCATCAGCACAAGCATGACTGTCTGCCCTTCATTTTTTCTCTCTGTTACACCAGGGTTCTTGAACTCATCTCTTTCTATTGTCCATGTTTATGCTAGAACTAAGCCCTTGTGACACAGTGACTCTTTCCTATTGCTCATGTCACCTCTCTCAAATCCATCACAACACATACCCTTGGGCTCATACTGGGATTTCCTTTTCAGGTCATTTTACACATGCTTATTTCAGTCCTTTCTGAAACATCACATCATTCTTTTTATCAAGGCATCCCAGTTAGTTTAGACTGATTTTTGTTTCAGTTTAACCTTAAAGATTCCCATTAAATCATACTCAACTAATAGTTCTCAGGTACATTTTTTTTGAAGGTAATCTTTCTTTCTTCTTAAAAATAATTCATCAGCTTGACAAGGCAGTGGCACAGTGGATAGAGCATTGGACTGGGATGCAGAGAACTCAGGGTTTTTTTCTTCTTCTTTTTTTTTTTTTTTTGTATTTTTCTGAAGTAAGAAGCAAGGAGACAGAGAGACAGACTACCACATGCACCCGACCGGGATCCACCTGGCAAGCCCACTAGGGGGTGATGCTCTGCCCATCTGGGGTTTTGCTCCGTTGCAATCGGACCCATTCTAACACCTGAGGTGGGGGCCATGGAGCCATCTTCAGCACCTGGGTCAACTTTGCTCCAATAGAGCCTTGGTTGCGGGCGGGGGGGGGGAGAAAGAGATAAAGAGAAAGGAGAGGGAGAAGGGTGGAGAAGCAGATAGGTGCTTCTCCTGTGTGTCCTGGCTGGGAATCAAATCCGAGACTTCCACACGCAGGGCCGACACTCTACCACAGAGCCAACTGGCCAGGGTGAGAACTCAGGTTTGAAACCCCGAGGTCACTGCCTTGAGCATGGGCTCATCCAGCTTGAGCATGGGCTCACCAGCTTGAGCATGGGGTCACTGGCTTGAGCGTGGTATCATAGACATGACCCCATGATTGTTGGTTTGAGCCCAAGGTCACTGGCTTGAACCCAAGGTCACTGGCTTGAGCAAGGGTTCACTCATTCTGCGGCAGCCCTCCATCAAGACACATATGAGAAAGCAAGCAATGAACAACTAAGGTGCCACAGCGAATAATCAATGCTTCTCATCTCTCTCCCTTCCTGTCTGTCTGTTCCTATCTGTCCCTCTCTCTGTCATAAAAAAAAAAAAAAAAAAAAAAAAAAAAAATTTATCAGCTTCCTTCAAGTGCATCACTTTAATCCATCCTCTAAACAGATTACTAATTGTTGCCTTCAGGACTTTGCTCCAACTATGTCTTCTGCCCAAAATACCACTCCTCTCTGCCCTATTATTTTCTTCATGACACAGATAAAAAAAAAACCCACAATATTTCTCCTTGAAAAATTTCCTCTCATTCATAGCTTTTCATACTCTTCATTTCCTTGGCATTTATCTAGTCTTTTACTTATATTATCTTCTTTTACATGTTTCTATTCGCTCTTCAATTTACAGGTTTCTTTTGGACTAAGCTATAAGCTCTTTAATTCAATAGATTAATATCAGAGACAGTTCTTTTTTTCAGTGATAATTCCGTGTGAAGCATTTGATAATCACTCATGAACCAACAAAAGTGTTTGATAAGCACTTATGAACCTACAAAAGGGAAGCCCAGCACTACAATCTGAATAATGTTGGCCAAGTGGAACAGCCCAATGAGCTTAATTCTCAGTGGGAACCATAGAAGAAGCAACATACAGATATAAACTTTCAGAATAAAAATTATGTCTTTAAAATGGGCTCCTCAATTAATTTTAAAATTCTATTATTTTATTTTAGACTTTTTTTTTCCTGGAAACTACAAAATAATCTTCAAAAGAAGATACAGCCTTGGCTGGTTAGCTCAGTAGTAGAACATCAGCCCAGTGTGTGGATGTCCCAGGTTTGATTTCCAGTCAAAGCACACCAGAAACGCACCCATCTGCTTTTCCTCCCAGCCTGGCTTCCCTCTCTCTCTTCTACGCTCCTGCAGCTATGGCTTGATTGGAGCAAGTTGGCCCCAGGCACTGAAGATGGCTCCATGGCCTCCACTTCAGGCGCTAAAAAAAAAAAATGGCTCCAGTCGCAGCAGAGCAAGGATCCCATCTGGGCAGAGCATTGTCCCCTAGTGGGCATATCAGGTGGATCCTGGTCCGGGGGCATGCAGGAATCTATCTCTACCTCCCGTCCTATCACTAAATAAAAATAAATAAATATATGTATTCATACATTAATGAAGTAGTTTCTATTTTACGGGCCTTTCATCTCTTAATCAGCTTCATACTGCCTGGTGAACTTAGAAAAAATGTTTAATTTTATAGTTAAGTTCCATTAGTTAAGAAAATAATCAATTCTAAATCTCTCAAAAATTACAAAGCTTAAACCCTTATGGGTAGGTTTGGACAGTTGCTGTGGGCCACCTGACTATGAGCTTCACATTTACCATAGTAT
The DNA here is from genome assembly GCF_036850765.1 of Saccopteryx bilineata. Classification (NCBI taxonomy): domain Eukaryota; kingdom Metazoa; phylum Chordata; class Mammalia; order Chiroptera; family Emballonuridae; genus Saccopteryx; species Saccopteryx bilineata. The sequence goes on along the minus strand of NC_089492.1, from coordinate 79,252,853 downwards.
TAGTCATCTTGGGGACCTCATGTTCATATTTCAAGCTATTGTGAGTAATGGTTCATGGTATACTAAAGTATGTTCAATTTCCTTAGAGGAATATTTTATTATCTATGATGCTCAAGTTCATAACGATACATAATACTCTTCAGCTGCTATGGATGTAGCTGTGAAGGTGGTATCATTTCTGCTTTCCCACGAGACTTTCCCATTCAGGGAGAAGATAAAAAAATACAAAGTAAGAAAGGGCACAAATTTGTTTGTAAGACTATCACTGATAATGGTGTAAATCCAACCATGAGGAAGGTCTGGGCAATCTATCTCCTTGCTGTGAGCAGTTCTGCCATGACTCAGAGCAGGGCTCAGCAGAACATGTCAACCTTTAGTATGGCCCATCCATGAAGCACAGCCTGGCTCTGGGCCACATCCCTGGAGGACGCCTGTTTACTTGTCCATGCCATTCCTCTGTTTTCTCCACCAGGTATGTCTTTTCCCCCTTTCTTCTTCTTCAGAATTACTACTCTCCAAAACTCAACTCAGCAGCAGGTGATTTGGGGGGTGCCCTTCTGGCTCCGATGGCACTTTGAACTTCCCTCTGTCCTGAAACTGGGGGAAGTCATTGATTTACTCATCTGAATACTTTATCTGACTGCAAATTAAAAGAAGGCATCATACCTAATTTGACCACATATCAACCTACCACAGTGTGACAGATGTAGACTAAGCAATCAATATATGTATATTTTTAATAAATATATGATTGGTTTGCATACACTTTATTTGAAAATTTGTCTTACCATCTTGGAATTATACATGTGCATTTAATTTGGGCACGTTCTTTATCTGATATATTGCCCTCTATGGTGCTATTTCATGTATATTCTGTAAAAGTGTGAAATAACCTTTAGTTCTACAGAAAAACCTGGTAGATGAATATTATTTGGGTTGAAAGGGTAAAAAACAAGGTCATAAAATATCTCCTTTAAAAGTTTGACTATTCATGGTCCATAGATTAATACTGAGCAATGTTGCATAAAGGTCAAAATAATGTCAATGGAATATTTACAATTGTTAACATATTTTATGAGTTATGATGAAATTAGGCATTTATTTACATACACAAAAAGTTAAGTGGAACTGCTAATAATAACAACCAGTAGTTTCCAGTGACTCAGAATTTTAAAAATATTTCTGCCTAGACATATAATGATTTAGACCATGATATTAGAACCAGACAGAAATTTCCTTTTGGCTTTCTCACTGTTCCTTCTTTGAGCTAAAATTCTCTCATCTTTAAGATGAGAGTTGCCTAATATGGACCCTGGCAGCTAAGTGTTCCATGAATGTAGTCCTACTTCAGGACTAATTTTAGGATCTCACCGTCTTTCAAAATTTGTAGAAGACAATGGAATATTGATTTTAAAGATGTTCTCAGAGTAGGAGTTGGAGAGAGATAATGATATCTGGCACGGAGCAGATAACAATAAGAACAATGACTGCTGTTAGCATTAGGTGAACAAGCTTTAGACACAGTAAGCAGCTCTGGACACTAAAAGATAATGAAAATGGTTGGATATTTTCTCAGAAGACAATAATATTTTGAATCAACAATCACATTCAATTGTAAACTACCCAAGGACAGACCTCCAAGCCTTCCATTGGAGGGAGTTATAGCTCCACAGAGACAGGTCTGTTTACCTGATAACATTCGCAGGCAGTTGATAATGTGAAAATCTAAGCCATTCACTCACATTTTGCATGTCTAGTTCACATTTCGTCTGACTAAAAGAGCCTTTTCAATCTCTTAGTTTCTATCACGCAGAAGTATGACTGAAATGTACACTGGTCTAGAGTCTGTCTTATACTGCCTTTCCCTTGGTGTCAGTAATTCTCTAAATTGTACTTGCTGGGAAAAGCAGATGAGCTTTTTTGTTATCTTCTTATTATAAGAGACTTGGCAGTTTGGTGACTGTATCAAATACCTAGCTCAGAGCTGGCTATCGAGGTGCTTAATGCATGCTTTTTATGCTGACATGGAGTCCAGGCATCTTTGGGAAGAACACTAACTCTTCCCAGTACATGAGGATATTTACTGCACTGAGAAAAAAAATTAAATTCTTTGTTCCCCATGAAATTAAAATGAACGGATCTCAAATCTGCCTCTGGTGTCTGTCACATTGCCAGGGAAGTCTGCCTGTAGTTCGTGTTTGAGTACTGCAGTTTGGGGAAGAATATTTTAGGAAATCATGTGTCATAATTGCATGTGTTTGTGGTATATTGGGACTGGCTGAAAGGCTGGCCTCCAAGGAGCAAGGTCAGAAATAAACACTGCAGTGTCTAAGGAGACACCCTGAATGACATCTCTAAGCTTGTATCTTCTCTCTCAGTGTTTGGGTCTGAAGGAAAGGAACGAGCCTTTCACTCACAGTTGGACAGCGGCATCTCCTTTTTAGGAAGATTGACTCACATTCAACCCAGAGCTTAAATAATGGCTGGAAAGAACCTCACGGTGTGAGGATCCTAAGAAAAAGGGTAGATGCAGTGTCCCAGTCAAGCAGCCCGGATCTCAGGCTAGCACAACAACCTGGGAAAGGAAGTGGAACATCCAGGCACAGCCAGGTGGGAGCTCGCCTGCTCAGAGGAACCCTTGCAGTGGTGCTGGACCTCACCTGGGAGATGATGGCACACGGGAAACACTTCCCAGGGGTAAGGGTGACCGCTAATGTGGCTCAACTGGGTTCTCTTTGATTTTAGAACCATGGATAGTAGACTTCGTCGAACGTATTGAAAAATTTGTTTAGAACTTCCTTATCTGTAAGTTGTACTGGTTTTTAACTCAAGAAACTGTATCATGAGTTGGACAGGATTTCTCCCCTCTGTCTTCATTAATTTTACTGCGTTACTGAGACCGAGGCAGCAGAGGAAGCGCAGCAGCATGGCAGCAGGGGTGCCAAGAGTTCAGGAGCAGGCCGCTGACATCCAGGCTAACTGCCGGGGGTTATCATTCCTCTTATGGCTGAGAAGCATCTGAGGTGGCAACGGGCAGTCTATCAACATGACAAGTGAAACTCCGCTTCTGCCCATTTGTGGCCAGTAAAAATGTCACCCAACTTCCTGATAAATGAGATGTTTAATACATATACCCCACATTTATATATTATGTTAGCTGTAAGCCGTAATGTACAACAGCACGTTTACATTAGTCTTCTAAAGGGGAGAGGGGAATAAAGAGGGACAAATATACATTGACAGAGAATGGTTTGACTTCGGGTGATGGGCATACGACCCAATCAACAGTCCAAATGCTATGGAGATGTTCACCTGGAACACTTATTGGTCAATGTCACCCCTTTAAATTAAAAAATATAAAAAAATTTAATATTGGCTCTTTCTATTTTTATTCCTGGCTCTCTTGGTGTGATTCTTTCTTTACTGTAACCATCCCCACAACATGCATGCTTTTACAGTTAGTGGTACCTTCAGCATTTATGCTAATTAATCCTGCATGCATCCTTTTCCCCGTTTCAGAGATGGCACTATTTTCAGGTAGAAGAGCCAGAACTCAGAAACTCAGATCAGACTGTTCTGATAAGAATCATCACCAGGTCTTTAGTGGATGACAAGAACAGAATATCACATAACAATAGTACGCATTTTGACATTGCAGGACTAAATATATTGCTTCCAAAATTCTATCTATCTAGTGAATGACATACATCTTTTTGCTCTGGAGGATAGATGTTTCTATCCACAATACCCCAAATAGAACTCAGCTATATTATGCACCTTTAACAATAAGTAAATAGTCAGTGAAAGCCTTTTATAAGGCTATACCTTAAAATTAAAAGGAAAATTCATCTTTGTCATAAATAGTCTCATACGTCTAAATTAATAAACACAGCTCCTAAAACCAAATTTGTTGTTTCAGCCCATTATATATTATTTTTAATGACGAGCAAATTGTTTTTCACTGTGAAAATGATTTCATTTAGTAAATTAGTTTGTCAGAAATTTAAATTAAGTGGTGATATGCACAATGGGAACAGAAAATAGAATTAACAGCAAGAACTATTCCAGGATGGGCAGAGATCAATCTGGCTGCTCACTTGGCTGATTCAAGGAGACAGCGCAGAATTATATGTTACAATCTGGGTGCGTATATCATGCTGTGGGTACACAGAGAGCAAGAATTATTTGCAACAATGTTCCCAAATAAAATGGTGGCATTTATTTTCAAACAAAAAAGAATACTTTGTACGTAGGTCAAACCTCACTTGTTTTTGTAGTCCTTTCTGTTTTCTAATCAGTTCCTCTTCTTTGAAAGTCAAATACAGAGATGAGTGACACTTTACATGCAGGTCAATCACTCACATCTGTGGATGTAGCCAAGTGTGCTGGCCAACTACCATTCATTAGCTGATCCTTGTGGCCATGCACAGGGCTAAGGATTTCACAGAGACTTTCTCACTTAACATCATGTGACAGAAACCCTGTTGCCCCTCATAATGTAGAGACAGCACACAGGCCAGGTGGGTACAAAGGGATGTTCACTTTGGCCCACTCAGTTCCAAGGCTGGTGCTTTAAAAGCTCACGCTAAAATTTAGTTTTCTCCCTTATACATGACACCATATTTTTTTCCTAATTCCTGCACTGGTAGGACTGACCTCATCACTCTGTTTCCAGTATTAACACTAGTATCACATACTTTTCTCAAGACATGTCCTCACATAGAGCATTGTGGTGGTCATCACCACATGATGGGGTGGAGAGATCAGGGGTCAAACCACGGCTGTCAGAATGGAAGGGAACACTCTAGCGAGGTTAGGTGAATGTTGAAATTTGATGACATGAGGATGTTTTTGGATGGGGTGGGGGAGAACGTATATCCTATAAAGAAGATATGCTGCATGTATACAATGGAATGTCACCCAGCCGTAAGAAAGAAGGGAATCCTGCCATTTGTAACAACACAGGTAGATCTTGAGAATATCATGCTAAGCAAAATACATCAGACAGAAAAGGACAAGAACCACTGACTTCTCTCATATTGGGATATAAAACAGCAAGCAACAAATGAACAGGCAAAGCAAATAAAGACTCACAGATACAGACAACAACATGGAGGTTACCAGAGGGGAAGGAGGGTGGGGAAAGGATGAAATGGGGAAAGGGGGTCAAATATATAGCGATGGAAGGAGACTAGACTTTGGGTGGTGAGCATACACTAGAATATATAGATGATACATTATAGAATTATACACCTGGAACCCTTTTAATGTTATTAATCAATGTCACCCCAATACATTTAATTTTAAAAAGTATAATCTGAGATCTGATGCAAGTAATATACAAAGGCAGGACTAGAGCTCAGGATGATACCAGTTTACTGCCCTAGACCAGCCTCCTGAACCCGATGTTCGTGGCTCCAATGAGCATTCTCCATAACCTGTTTCCTCCATTGCGGGAGCATCAACATATAAACAATACCTTAGCAGTATGGTGAGTCCCGCCTCTACTTACTGGTCATTCTGACTCCCCCAAACTCCTGTTTGACTCTGGGCCCCAAAAGGACCAGCGTAACAACCATATTAATTCATTAAAACAAGCATTTAAATGTCATGATTATTAAATTTGTTGTGTTAAGTAAATTACACATTTAATGCCCTTTATAGGCACTATCAAAACATTAAAATGTATTTTATTTGTATTAATTTATACTAAAAGACATTTTCCCCTCAGGAAGTGTTACTTTTGTTTTTTGGGATCGCTAATGTTTTTGTAATATAATAGGTTTTAAATTCTCGACATTAAGCACTTCATATGAATAATTTTACTCATTAGATTGTGACTATCCCTCTTTGCCTGATGGGGGCAGGAAAGCTTGTTGAGTTTAAAGAAATAACCCAGGGCCAAGCATTGAGTCAGAGGTGGGTGGGGCGAGAATTTAAACACAGGATGATTACTCATTCATGGTTCAGTCAACAAATATTTACTGAACACCTACCTGGGGACAAAACAGTGAGAAAAACATAGGATTCCTTCCTTGTTGAGCTTCTAGGCACAGGAGAGAGGCAGATACTGAACACAAAACCCACCTGTGCACATGCATTCATTTCCTGATGGTGGGAAGGGCTCTGTAGCAAGAGCACAGACCACTGGGAGTGCCTGTGGAAGGGGGGCTCTGTGCTCTGGGGTCAAGGAGGACCCTGAGGGAGTTATGTTGGCGCTGTGTCCTGAAGGACTGGGGAGGGTATTAGATGATACAGGGCAGAGAGTGGGGTGGGACAGTGGGTCTGAAGTTGCAGCTTGTTGAAGGATGGGAAATTGTATCAGAGTGACTGAGGTATGACCGCTACATGGACAATGGGCAGATGGTGCAGAAGTGGACACGTCTGCCCTATGAGGGACCTTCTAGGTCATTGAAAGATGTTGGTCTTTTTTCTAAGGGCTACAGAAAGCCATAACAGGTGTTTTAATAAAAGGCAAAATTTTATGTGATCTGAAGAGAAAGCAGATTATGACAGGTATTTTAGACCAGTGTTTTATTTTCGCTTTTGGGACCTGAATGTGAAGAATAAATGTAGGTTTTAAAAACATGCCTTTACAGGACATAAAATACGTTCCTCCAGGCGAGCCTGCGCTGCACTAGCAGTGCTGTGGGCGCGGGTCCCAGCCCCAGGCCCCTCCTATTAATCAGATGAGTAATAGCTGACACACGGGGCCCTCGTAAACAGTAAATACAATTTCCCACAGAGCTTGCTTCCTTAGTTTACTTTTAATCAAATGGGATTTTCAACAAAAATGCTCCTCCTCCTTCTCCTCACGTTCTTGTCTCCTCTGGCCCGTTTCTTACGCACCCTGGAGTCAGGAACATCTGCTCCGCCTCCTCCGCCCCAACCACCCACCATCATTAGCACCCTCCTCTTCCACCTCCTCTTTCCAACTCTTCCCTGTTCTTCTTGTTGATTAACATATTTATCCATCACAATCTGAGCTTTTCACCCCCTCCTTTCTCTTAGCCCTTTTCTTTCCATTCGCCCTCACCCCACCGACTACCGGCCTGCATGAGTTTGTTCTTCTAGTAAAGTGGACTGTGTGGTCACTTCTAGCCTCACCTCTTCCGAATCATGGGAACGCTCCCGTCAGACTAATGTTCCTAAATGACAACTGTCAGGGTGTGCGACTGTCCTGCTCAGAATCTTCCATGGCTCCTCCTGGAGGCTGTGGACCAGAAGTGTGGTGAGGAGCGAGGTCTCTGGAGTCAGCAAAGGGCGCTTTTCTTGTTTTTTGCTTTGGCCTCGGGCACTCAGCATTTTAGGCAAAACTTACTTCCTGTTTCTAAGGCTTGATGTTCTCTTCTAGAACATGGTGATCGCCTCTCCTCAGAGGCTGGCAATGAAGGTCGGCTGAGACAGTGTGCTCAGACGCTCAGGAGACACTCAACAGTTGACATCACTGTCATCTCAGATGAGTGTCACACTTGGAAGTGTACCACTGAAGACTTTCCAACCTGATGTCTGCTTCTTTTGACATCTCACGACCCCCTTCCCAGCAGACCTCTTCCAGCAGGACTCCAACCTGGGGACAGACTTAAGCCTTCTTCATTCTCTGAACATACCTACTGTCTTCCAAGTCTACTTTTCTTTTTCTTTCCATGCCTTCCTCCTTACTTCCTGTCCGTCAAACTTCAATGCCAAGGTGGAAACCACCTGATTCCCTCAGGCCTGTGGGCATTTCATGCGCCCAGCTCATACTGTGTTTGTGTCAACTTCCTAAGGATGGAGATCATCCATATATTTACAGCCTCTACTGGGCCTAGCAAAATACATTTCTCACTGAATAAATGTTTGCTAAACAGATGAATGAATTTAATGCTTTTATCACTTAAAAGCTGAGAGGAACTTGGATAGGAGCCATGAAAAGGAACTGGGAAATTCTAATAAAAGCAGAAAAAAATACATCAAATTTTTGAAAACTGGCCATCTTAAACCATAACTAATAAAGTAGATTCTTTTTACTTCATTTAAAAATATTTTATATCAAAGTGCATGTTTTGTTTTCAAATATGGATATGAATTCATTCCTGTTTTGCACATATTGTTTGATATCACTTAGAGTTGTTTTATTTCTGTTTTTTTGTTTTTAAGTCTAAATAGAGTTTAAAACGTTTGAGGTTAAGGATTATCTTTTAGTTACAGACTACAAAAAAATCAAGTACACTGCTAAGTTACTAAAACACCTATTTTGAACTTCTCCTAATTTTTCAATCATTATCTGTAGGAAAGATATTACAAAGGATCACACCTCCAAAACTATAGTTATAGAAGTATAATCTCAATCAATCCTGTAACCAGTGAGTAGGCTCATTACCTATGCAGTTATCCAAAGTGATGGTTGTCTAAGAATTTCTTGACTTTATATATCAGTTGCTTTAAGTCCATTTTACCTATTGGGGTTTACTTTTATAATAAATACTTTAGTTGTCTTAAAATTTTGTGAAGCAGTAATATCTTCTTGTTCTCCATCCCACGAAAATGTAAACCGACATGCTTATACAGCGTAATTATTTTCAAAATCCCCATTTAAAATTGAAAGGAAACTGATGATTTTAAATGAAGATTGCTCAGTGTTATTAAATGTGTTTGCTACTCCTATGTGCACCCAGGAAAGAAGCATAAAATATATATTCATGTGGGTTGTTTACAACTAAATTAAGCTCTTCATCATTTCCAGGGCTCATGAGCAGAGTATGTAGGAATCTGTGTCATTCACTATGAGTCTCACGTAGCTGGGTCCGGCTCTGGCAGCTTTATTATCTCTCACAGAAACTCTTATTCCCAAATTGAAGGACTCACAGATGTATACTACATAACGCTCACACTCGACCAGAACATGGTGAATGCAAAAAATGATTGTTATGAAAGCAATGGAAAATTATGATTTTTAAAGAAATATCACTCTTTCATGTGCAAACAGATGTATTATCTATTAAAGGACACGACAACACGAATTTGATTAAATCATGCACCAAGCTAATTAATGTATTTGAGTAGCCCATTCGGATCTTTTCACAGTTCTTGTTTAATTTGATCCTTTCTCCTTGGTGAACTAGCTAGAGTGATTGGGTTCATTGTTCAAAATAATTAACTATCATTATCGCTAATCACATTTCTACAGAAATAGGAAGGGAAACAAGTGTGGCCTAGATCCACTCTAGGCTGGTTTCTGTCATGACAATGTATCTTCATGTATTATTTAATGACCTTGGCAATTATGTTATATATATAGAAGGGGGAAAATTGTGCTTAAGTCACTTCCTGAAAGATGAAAATGACATTTTTGACAAATACTTTAATAACATCGGTACTCAGATGATTAAAAAATAGTACTGGTTTAAGCAGAGTTTAGGCAGTAAAAAAAAATAGAATGTTCATTAAATACATACAATTAAAGTATATACAGACACCTTAACTGCCATAACATTCAGACCAGGATAAACTGCAAATTGATTGCTCATCAAGAAAAAATAAAATGAGTGAAACTATGCTTCATAATTAATAGGTGATTGCAAAATAAAATATTCTTAAATCTTATAATGCTATTGTCATTAGGAGTATAGCATTGAAATGTCCCATTGGGGAAGATTAAACATTGTAAAATATATACAGTGCTTTCTACTTTGAGTTTAATTATGGAGTATTGATTTGATAGTCATCTGGTGAGCTTCCAAGCACAGATTCCAAGACAACAGGGCACTTGTGGACCTATGTAATGTGCACAGCGCGGGGGAAATGAGGAGATAGGATGCAAAGGAATAATTGAGAATTTTGGTTATTACATTGATAAAATATGGAGGAGGAGTTTTTTTGGCTTGGCTTTGAGGAAGATTTGGAAATGAACAAGAAAGAAGACAAGACAAGCTGCTGGAGAATTCTCCAGCCTGTGGCTTTAGGCCAAGTGAGATCGAGGAGACAGATCCCAAATGAATGTCAAAGATGCGGCTATTTAAGTTTGCCAGACGTTGGAGCAGTAGGTCAAGAGACTCGGACATCTTTCCTAGAAAAGAAATAAAGAGATGGCTAACTGAACACCTTCAACGGATGTGCTTAGCACTCTAACGGGGTGAATGAATGCTGATGAATTATGTCTAATTCAGATATGACACCCACCTTTTACAGAATCACAGACAGGCAGGCAACATAAAGTTTTTAAACAATGAAGCTGCAATAGTCTTTAAATTGCCATCCGTGCACAAAAATGAAGGTTTAAACCTTTGTAACTGTGTGCATTTTTAGAAACAGCCAAGAATATTATGGGGCTATTTTATTAGAAAGGTAAATATACCATGTGTTCATTAATCCATACTACTGAAAGGAATCAGAATAGATTTAAAAATGTAATAAAAATAGAAGACAGACAACCAAAGCCAAAGACTCATCAGTATGTGTGAATTTACTCCTGTGCTCATTTATCAAATGCTCATTAATTCCTACCATGAGCCAGGTACACAGCCGGGTAAGATAATACAAATATTTACCATTAAATTCCACAGTTTACTGGAGAGAGCTATGCAAAGAAAGAAATAGGATTTACAGTATGATATGTGCTTTAATTGAGATGACAGATGATGGGAGAGCACACAGGAAAGATCATGTGATGGAGGACAAGCAGAGCCAAAAAGGCTGAAAACAGGAAGACAGAATACAGCAAAATGAAATGAACTCCTTGAAAACTGATGTTACGGTAATTATTTACATATAAGAGAAGAATATTATCATGGATTTCTAGTAAACCCTAACTTCTTAGATTACAAGTTTATTATTGTTGTTGTTGTTAAAATGAAATAGTGCAGAATAACCCCCAGTCCTCCCAAGGAGGAGGGTGGACAGGCATGTGCGTGGCTCTGTCACCACTATGGGTGGGCAGTGAAAGTAACATTTCCCTCCTCTATGGAACGCGGAAGTTAGGCTACATAGCTCTGCAAGCTTTTTACTAAATTCTATGTCATCATCAGGTTACGCTGATTAAAAAATGGAACACAGAATCACATGGAACTTCTGCCAATGTTGTCTAACTGGACCCAAGTCTATGGAACACTATGATTAAGTTGTGATGAACATGATAACTTCAGGTCTGACCTGGAAATAAATCAGCAGTGTTGTTCACACTGTCAGTGGGAGAATAAAAAATGATGCTGTGGCATACTGCTGTCCCAGCTAGATAAAATTCACAATTTCCTACGAATCCTACTCCTAGCAGTCCCTGAACCCACGCTAATGAAACAAACCTTAGATTCTCTCTTGCTAAGAAAGTTAACGTTTTTTTAGCCTATGTGCAGCCAAAGCCAACACCAAAGCAACATTTCTTAGTGGAATTTAGTAACAGTAAGTCTACCTCCTCAAGGGAAAGACAACATACTTTATTAGCTCAGGTGTGTCACTATCTAAATATTAACTTGATTAGTTCAGTGTCAGTATCTAAAAATTAACTCATGCCTGCTAAAATGAAAAGGTGCTCATGGGAAATATTGGGACTAACTTCACATCACTAGGTGAAGCAAGCCCTTAGTGAAACTGGGGATATTTTGTATTCTGTGAAATTCCAAGTGTGTAAACTTGACTCCCGAACAAAAAGAACATTAAGCAGACTGAATTTTACTACCTTCACAAAATAAAATAAAAAACAAGTAATGGTTTATTCAAACATTGCTGTGTTCCTTTTTGCATATAAAGGTGATACAAATAATATGACACAGATTATAGACATTGCTCACAAAAATTAGGGGATCAGGGAATGTGCAGATAGTTCAGTACTTTCAGCCTTCTGTATAGTGCATTTTCACAAGTGAAATAAAAGTTGGTTTTGCATCTCACTTGCATGATCAAACAAATTTCTTTGACTTGTCATTTGCTTTTTTGATATTCTTGTTTAATAAAAAAAATCAAATGCTTCTTTTTTTAATGGCTTCATGTTCATTTTAAAATGTCCCCCAATTTTTGTGAGCAGTATATATTACATATTATAAAATGCATAGACTAGTGTCATAGTCATTTTGAGACACTGGAGATATGGTGACCATGTTCAGCCCCAGTCTGGTCTGCTTCCCCTGTCATCCACTGTTACTTCAGAACCAGGTCCTTCTCTGAAGGACGCTGGTCAGGGTGACCACGGTGGTCCCTAATCCAGAATGAGGCAAACCACCTGCACCACAGAACACTCACATCCCTGACCTTGGACGCATTAGCTTCGTGCCCTAAGCAACTCAGTTAAGGCGCTTGAAATAAATGTTATCAAGACCATAATATTTTGCTCTCAATTTTTTATGGAGTTCCTTATGGCTCCCCTAACAATTTTATTTCTTTTTCAATTACCAAGTCCAAGAGATAAAATGACTCCTTGGTAAAAATTCTTAGAAAGCTCTATTATACTCAGAAAAGAAAAAGAAAAAAAGTGTAGCATGGAGATCCACTCAAGAGTCTCTGCATTATTCTAATAGCTTTTCAATCATTCTACTCTAAGCTTTATGTCAGAAATTTGTCAATGCTGAGAAAAAAAATTTGTGCTTTTACCATTCAGGTCAATTTAATGTGCAGTATTCATTACTGATACGGAGTGTACATCCATGTATTAGGGACAGTGACAGCCCTGGAGAGAGCTTTTATCTGCAATGCTTTGGAAATGAGGTCACTTTTAGTTACAATTCAAGAATTTGCAGTTGACACCACTGCTGAGTAGCAAGAATAATAGAAAGGAGAATGAAAGAAGAAGATAGAAGGCAGCCAATGAAATTATTTTATATGATTATTCTAATTATACCCCAAACTTAAAAGTGGCACAGATTTAGCATATGTCATGAAGTCTTAATTTTCAAAGAGTCAGCCTGTATGTCCTAGACGTGGGTCAAGTTACTTTCTCTCGTCTATGTCTTTGTGATGTTGAGGTCTGAAAAAATCAATCACTGAGTTACTGCTGAGATTAATAGCTATGAATCTGTGGAGAAACAGTTTGTTCCTTTAACTGATGCAACATTGATTTAAGGAATAATGAAATCTAGCAGCATAGCCAATCCCGGATAGCGGAGAAATTAAGACTGGAGAGAGGCAAGTTTTAACTCTGAATGTGTTATCAGCCATAACTTCTTAAAGCTTAATGATACAGTGTTTGGAAGTGTTAAATTAACTAGAAACCAGCCCAGTTGCTCAATGATTAGGGCAAGGGAAATCCTTGGGAGAGAGCCCCTCTCTGCACTTCATGTCAGTGATTCTGTGCACCTTAAAATTTGGGTAAACATTGTTCAATTACCCAGGGCATGATATAAGCATTTTAAAACCATCTTTATTACTTCTTAGGAAATAAGTAAATCAGAGTTGTTCGTGGACACAATAACCCAAAATGTGGAGACCATAAAGACCTGAGCAGATGACCTATGGAAACTTGTGAATACAAAAAGGCAAAAGGTATTTCATCAATAGGCTACATCATAGTGTTTATTTGGGGACAATGACTGTAATTTCTTGTTGCTGACAAAGGTATATAAGTAAGGCAACCTATTCCTAGCAACCTTTAGCAACTATTGATCGAGGGTTTCCTACAGCCAGACCGCACTGGGGACGCACAAAGGAACTGGTCTTCCAGGGGGCACAGCCAAATACTTGGTGCATTCCGACTCACACCTGAGGCACACACGGGGTACAAAGGAAAACACAAAAGGATCAAGTCTACCAGCCACCAGGAGCTCAGAGGAATTAATCTGTAGGAAGTGATTATCTGAGCCGGCAGCTGAGGGATGAGTAGGCACTAACTACAGTAGAAAGGGTGGTGTTCTATACAGAAGAAGCAACCTCATGGGTTAATGATGGCTAACCGGGAGATAAGTTAGTGTCATACACAGACCTGGGACACACAAACTGGAATGGCAAGAGATGAATCTGCAAAGTAAGAGAACAGCGGATCAGGAAATGTCTTGTCAGTCTTTTTAAAGTCATACAATTAGACAATGTTTACTGACATGTGTTTTTGTTCAATGACTGAAAAAATCTGTTCACTGTGACAACAAAACAATATGGCTTAGCTGGGTAAAAATTATTAAGGCTTTTGATCAACACTGATTAAAGAATTGACTTAGAATAACACAAAGGAATAACCAATAAAATTTTAGTCAACAACACAAAGTGATAATGCTTACTTGTCAGCTAAAATGACCTGTATACTTATTTGGTTTATCAGGTTATTTGGCAGTTAAAATTGGCTTAAATTAGGGCAGGTAATGAAGATATGTACTGCTATCCAATAACTAGAACAGCATAAAAATTTTTTTTTAATTTTTTAAAACACTTCTTCTTTTCTAAGTGAGAGAAGGGGAGATAGAGAGAGACTCTTTCATGCTTTCCAATCAGGAATCCACCCAGCAGCCCCCTTCTGGGGCCGATGCTCTGCCCATCTGGGGCTCATGCTCTGCCTATCTGGGGCCATGCTCGCAACAGAGCTATTTTTAGCGCCTGAGACCAAGGCTTAATAGAGCCATCCTCAGTGGCTGGGACTGGTAAGATTGAACCAATCAAGTCATGGCTATGGGAAAGGACAGAAGGGGGAGGAGTGGAGAAGTAGATGGGTGTTTCTCCTCTGTGCCCTGACCAGGAATCAAACCTGGGACATCCACGTGCCAGGCCACTGCTCTATTACTGAGCCAACTGGCCAGGGCCAATATTTTAACAATTGCATGATAACTCAATTGAAGATTCCTACTCTTTTACATTTCTAGGTGGAAGATAATAAAATGCTCAAGATGTAACAACTGAAAGAATTTTATGAATGTTAGTCATGACAAATAAACTAGGAAAGAAGTTTATAATTTCCCTTGAGTCATGCCCTTTTGTGTAATAGTCATGAAGATTCCATAATGATTTCACAAAGACTACCTTATATTAACTTTCTTACCACAAAAATATGGCAAAGGTAAGTATTTTTTATAAAGCTATACTATTATTAAGTCCATGAAAAGCTACAGTGACGTATTTAAAAATGTCCTTAAAGAACTACTTGGCGGCCCTATTTCAAGTTTCACTCTATGCCAGTGATTGGCACATTAGTCACAAAGATTAATGGGACAGTTATTGCCTATATGTTATGTATTTCCAGATGTAATGATCCTGGATCCAAATGAAGTTATGCTGACATAACTGATGTGCTTACAACAAATGACAATATTTAGAACTCGTTTTTGGGAACAGAGTGTTACAACAAAGGTATTTCTTAAGTTAACGTGTAAAATTAATAATGTGGATGACTTACAAAAAAATTTTGAGCCCCAAGGCACCTGTTCCTTTACCACCCAGATAAACAAGACAAGATTTACTTAATTGGGCTTGAAGTATATGGTAAATTACTACCACTGTTGATTTAATTAGTCAGTTGTAATCTAGGAGAAATGATATCGCTGATGATTAATAGCCTCTCCAAACAACTACATAGGTGAGATGGCTGTTTCCATGAGACAAAACCAACTTTGAGCATCTTTAATCTGCTAGACAACTGTTCTTATATAAGAGAACTGGATTACTTATCATGGTGGCCGTTTTATAGACCCATTGTCAGAGACCCAGATGATCACCCCAGCAGCATACAGCTATGCTCTTTGTGACATGATTTCTGGTCTCTTATTTCTGTGCTTGCCCATGAAGTTCTTTCTTAAATATCCAAGTTACAAAGAATATTGTTAAAGGAAAATCTTCAATGATTTGTTTTTCTTTCAATTTCCAATGAATTTTTCATGTCTGTTCAAGAAGAATCCTCCCTCAAAGGCTAGCTGAGGTTCTGGTAAAGAAATCTGAAAAACGCTTCTGTGTAAACAGTGAATTAAGCAGACACACTGTAGAAACCTTCCTGGGGCCTCACCGCTGCAGCCTTCTGGGGAGATTCCGGGCCCATTAATCAAACTTGAGTGTACCATCCACATTAGACATAATCATTAGAAAAAGGCTAGATTCCTATCAATAGCTCATGCAGAACAAAGGCAATGCTGAGAAAAATGCTCTGACCACTTATAAAAAACTCAAGTGATCATTTTCCTCGTGTTGCCTTCACATAAACAGAAGTGAGAAAAAGAAGTCAATGAAATGTCCTTTCTACTCCAATTAAAAGTAAAGGTTTTTTGATTCTGAGTAAGTGTATTATTTAATTGTCAACCAGCCCCTCATTAATTATCACCACTACAGATTAGCTAGGACTAAATGTTCCAGGCATCCTGCATGTATTTACAGGTGTTGTATATGTTTAATATCTTATTTTATGTTCCATTTTTGCAATCACAAACAATGAAATATAAAAAATACCATAATCTGAGAGTGAGGGTAAGGAGAAGTTATGACTATATGCTATACATTCAAAAAACTAACTTGAGTAGAAAGATGCTGTTCAAATATGTAGGGGAAAAAAAAGGTAGAAAACAGACATCAGAATGAACCCAGTAGAGGTGACTTCAAAGTCGAGATTCCCATTGCCTGTGGAGTCTGTTAAGAAGACAGATACTAGCAATTTGAAGAACAATGTGTGTTTGTTTAAGGAAATACATCCAGCTGTTCCTCTAAGGCAGTTTCAAGTTCACTAGGGGTCGAAAGAATCATATACTATAAAATAGAACACTTTCCAATGATAAGCAGCCTAAGGCATATGAAACATTACAAAAATATGTGCCACACTGTCTATAAGGAATTTAAGAAAATGCATGTGGGTTTTATCTTTATTTTCAACACAAATGTCATTCTGGAGATAATACCATGTCCAATGATAAGAGACCAATAAGACCTTGAGCCAGTATTAATGCATATATTATGTGGCCCTCTGTAATTAAAGGTGTCAGAAGTCCCATAGGCAGAATAAGAGTGCAATTCAGAAAATAATGCCAAGAAAATCAATAACTATAAAAAGGACAAATGAATCAAAGGTCACGCCACACAATTTAGCTGTTCTAGATCAAGGAGGGGATGATGGCTCACTATGAACTACTAACTCACGACAGAGTGCTTTTCTGAAGTCTAGGAACCTTTTATCCTTTTAGTGCAGAAAGCACACCAGGCCAATGCATTCAAAGGTGACTGTTTCATTTGCATATATGTATGGAAAACTTTCCCTCAGGATATTTTTTTTCTGTTTTCATATAATTCAAAGAATAGAGATATTGGTCAAAGAATATATTTTGCCTTTACATTTCTTAGTTTCCTCAAGGGCCATATTAACTGATTCTCACCCAGACTGCTGCACTTATTTTAATCTAACTTTGTGTTCTAGTTCCTGAAGATTAGATATCAAATTTATAAACAACATCTTGAAAATGCAATGAAAATGAAAAGTGCCACAGATGACTAGATTATTGCTTTTACATGTTCGGTTACTGCTGCGTACATTGTAGCAGTCCTATCATATATAACAAAATGCTTAAAACAGTACCTGGCATTTGACAGAAATGTCAAATGTTATCTTTTGTCATTTTTGTATAAATATTGATTCATTCACAGCTGTCCCATTTTTCATTTGGGGGAACAAAGTTGCAATAATAAATTCATGTAAAGTTAGAAATCAAATTTTTATAATAACCACTTTAAGTTTGGTGGGAGGTAGGTACTTTCTAAACTTTTGAGGATCTTTAAAGCCTAGTTAGATGTATCTCTTGAAAAAAAAAGTCATCTAATTAATCTCTGTTGACAAGTCTGAATACACTTTCTGTTCCTCTGTGGCAGGTTTAACCTTACATACCCACAAGAACAACAGTGAATGGATTCCCTTAAGTAATTATATTCTTTCCGTCCACCAGGTACTCATCCTCAGCTTAACTGTAAATGCCCTTGACTTTTTTTTTAAGTGTGCAATGAAATGAAAACTATACATCAGTAGTGGAAGTATAAAATAAAATATGCTATGGACCATACACAGTTCAGTATCATTATCAAGAGGTTTGTGGTTAGTCAAGTTCAATGGACAGTTAACCCTTTGAGTAGTGTGGTTTTTTTTCATGTTCGCTGACCCATGGGAGTTCTTTTCAAAAAATGAAATTAGTTCCAGTTACAGTTTTATTAACTTAAAATCATGTTTGTTTGATAACCAATTTATGGAAACAAGAAGAATATACATTTGCCTTTTTTTAATGTTGCCATCGTATATGTACGATCGTACTCTGCATGGTCAGGAGGCACAAGGACATACATGAACATTCGTACTACTCAAAGGGTTAAATTAATGAAAGACTGTTGTAGAGTCCTTGACTTTTAATGCCAACTAGCGTTGGTGCGATGACTTTTTTTGCCGACTTCCGTGATAGCTGGTCTTTGGATTTAACATATAAAACTGCTAATTCTGACTTACAAAAATGACAATTTAACATGGCTCAGCCAAACAGACTGATTGTCCAAGAGGCATAATTACACCAGGTCACTGGTTTTAAGAAAGTTGCTTCCTAAGCTTCCCAAGGTAGGTCAGGTTAGTCTTCACAAAGACCCCTCTTGTGTTACCCTCTCCTCATCTTGTCTTATCACCATGTGAAAATCTCCCCATTCTGGTACGATTTTATTAAGATATGTTGATATTTGCTTTAACATCAATCTTACTTTGCTACGAGTCTAGTTGTTTCATGTGTGTCACATGTTCGCAATAAATACAACCCCCAGTCGTTTTTAACTGTAACATCCTTTGAGAGATAAACGTCATGCTCCAAGCATTCTGTAGAAAACATTATTCTGAACCACTAGGGTGGGGGGCAGGCTCAGCACCTACATTTCTCTGTAGTCTGGATATAAATGCAGCACAGAATCTCAGAAGAGGAAAGCTAAACAAGCAGGTGGTGGATGAGAGCCAAGTTCAAAGAGAATAGACAAGTGATCACCTTCTACAAAAGTGACCTTTGACTATGGGGAGCATTGTGAAAGAGAAAAATACATGGGAGAGAGAGAGAGAAAGAGAGGACTATAAATATAAGAGTCCCTCTAAGCAGACCCAGCCAAAGGCTGCCTGTGACAGCCAGGCAGTGATGGAGGATGAGAGGCAGGCCGTAAGCACCAGGGTGTCATTGGCCAGCCTCTGCACACCTCTGCTCCCAAACTGCAACTGTGGTCCCACTGAGCACGTGCGACCAGACCATCCTGTCTGTGCAGACATGATTCTGCTGAGGAAAGCATCGCAGGTTTTCAATCTACACCAGTTATAGAATTCAGAGAAGGAATTGGAGACGAAAACAGACTGGAAAAATTTTAACCGTCAGGCCAGAATTCCCAACAAGCATTCATAATAGAAAAATCGAGGGCTGAATCTAATAGCACCCTACAGGGAGCCTACCTACAAAGCCTCACATCATTTTTGTAGTGTAAACCTTAAAAAATATTTTTTAACCTTGATCATGTGGCTCTTCAACTGGTTCTGTAATAAGTAATATCAATGAACATTTAAGATATGGTCTAATTAGGGAATAAAGAGTCATACTTGCTTTCGTCTTCACAATTGCATATGGTAGCAACATGAATGTTTGTTTTGAATAATCCCATTTTAGCTTTGCTTTCCAATTTTCAATTTCAAAAAATATCTCAATAAAGGTTTCTATAAGACCGAATGCAGTACTAAGTGAATGTGACAGGTAGGAAAGCTCATGTTCCAACAATGACAGAGCATCAGAACAGCTGTCCATCTTGACTGCTAATGCGCCATTGCTATCCCAATTTGAAAGGGCAGCCGTTTCTTCCTGCCAGTGCCCGAAGAATCCCATTACCCTGCACACTTGTCTCTCATAGCAAGACTTTTAAAGACAGGGAGGGTTAATATATCAAGAATATAAGAATATTTATAAGAAGATAAAACAGAAAATCTTCCTGTTGAAATAATACCTTTCTGACTTTGGATGGCCTCAGCTCGATTCTTTTTGCAATTAAGGATGGATGCCTTAACTAGCATAAAGTGTAATGGTTTTTAAAACATCATTCTTATATTATATATTACAATTAATTCTTTTAATTAAAATATTTCACAAGTCACTTAGAAGTATAGTGTTTCTTAAAAGTTAGTAGCTACATATGATGTCTGAATTCAGTTAAAAATAAAATATATTGTTCTATTTAATTCTGTCTTGCTCTACCCATCTAATGCTCCTGATAGGTATATTTGCTCTCATACCTTTTCATGAATTCTATTTGTCTCCTCTGTGGTCCTCTAATATCTTCAGTACCCCAGGGACTTTGACCATGCTGTTTATGCCTAAAACTATCCAGGAAGAAGCAGAGCTTGCACTCTCATTTTCTCTGGGTGTCCAATCAAATGTTACCTTAACCACAGTGGCTTTTCCTGTCTACCCTATATAAAAAAGCAATGCCCCATTCCACCTTCCCAAACTCTCTTTCCCTCTTGCTGGCTTTGTTTTCCTCCACTGTGATCAGCATAACATGACATATTATACATTTCTTTTGCATTTTGTTTTTCTTTCACCAGTAGCACTGTGCTTTGTGCATTGCTAATCATAGCACAAAGAGCTGTGCCTGGAGAGTAATATAATAGGTGATCAATAAACACCTCTTTATGTGACTCAACTTCATTAGAAAGTTATGGATTGTTACAGCAAAGTATGTATTGTGCTCTGAGAATACCCCAAACAAGAACAAAAGGTACCTCGCATGAAAAAGGAAATTAGAGATTAGTAGAATAAGAAGATAAATTTTGATGTACAAGACAGGACCATAGAAAGTGTAAGCAACATATAATTATCTGGAAAAAGAGAAGGGGAAATTTGATTTGGACACAGGAGAGACACCCTTAGGAAGGATGTGGCATTTGAGTGGACCCTGGACCAGCGACAACTTCTACACACGAAGAAGCTGGTGAAGGCCACCCGGCAGAGGGTGATGGATGTGAAGTGCAGGGACAAGCCCGCAGCCTGGTCGAGCCTAGGACGCAGGTGGCATCAGGAAGGTGGTGCATGGTGAGTGACGGTGATGCAGAGGTCTGGGACCTGACATCATGTTTGTCTTTCACTCTCCAGTTCAGGAATCCCTAACACTTGGGAATATAAGAACACTTTTCTTTAAACACTCAAACATCATTATATCCCATGTGATGATATGTTTTGTTTCTTCCATAAATATAAAATATATGGCATTAAAATGTTTACAAATTTAGTACCAGCTTTTAAATACATTTTATTCATTAAGCATTCCATTTTAGAACCAAAAATTAGTATGTGTCTGCATCTGTACGTATGATACAAAGGGCGTACGTATATAGATATATTTCTCATCCTTCTATGGGCAGTGATTAATGTTGTTATGGATTCTAGGGCCTCTTGCAGTAAACCATGGTTCCTGGAATGTGAACACTGGGGCCCAAAGCTCAAGTTCAGGTGACGAGAACCATGCAATGTCCTTGAGGAGGAGAATTGTATGATGAGAACTATGCCGTGGAAATGCTGAGAGTTAGAGATGGAAGATACTTCAGAAAACGTCTGTGCACCGTCCACTGAAGTTGTGGAAGGAGAAATTGCAACCCACAGAGATAACAGACATTGGCTGAGATGACAGGAAGAGGCCGATGGCTGGTGTTCGGGGTCCTGAAGTGATCTCATTAAGTATTCTCAAATAGGATAGATAAAGTCACCCAAATGTATCATTAGGAATGAAAAGGCAGTATCTGTTTCTACTTAGCAAAATAAGATAAATTGTTACACACCTAAAATTTGAGATGCGCTGTTTTCTTTGCTGCAGTATGGGGACTGTAGTATTTTCGAAAAACCATATCTAATATGATATGGATCCTACTCTAATGTTTCTCTAGTAGGTATTTCAAAAACATATTCAGCTTTAAAATTTATGTCTTTTTTTTTTTTAGAAACCAAACAAATGTTTTTCAAGGTCATTTGGAATTTCAACAAGGGAGGTCACAGGTATACCTTATTTGACACATCGTATATGTTTTTGAAAGTTTAAACGTAAACAGCACACTTTGATGAATGGAATTATGTAATCTGTGTGAAAAGATTCCATATTTATACTTTAAAGAAAAAGTTATAAGAGTGATGACTCTGCCTCAGACTAATTTGTAGGTTTCTATATATTAAAAGGTCCTTAAAGTGGTGTGTACCTGTTTGGCTCTGGTTAAAAAAAATGCCTGACACAGGCAAACATTTTTGCCATGCCTTGTCCCCAATTCTGGGTCTGATTGACAGTATGCAGTTACACACGAGAAAGATCTTCTATCTGAATGAACTTATAGGCTGTTTCATTTCCATAGAAATTGTTCCAACCTCTCCTCTCCTCCTCCTCCTCCTCCTCCTCCTCCTCCTCCTCCTCCTCCTCCTCCTCCTCCTCCTCAGGGAACCATAAATAACCAGCCTGAGACTGGAGGAATGGATTTCAAAGTCCCACGTGCATTTTCAAAGGCTTAGTGTAATTTATATTTTAAAACCTCTTTTATGAAAGTATCCATACCGCCCCCCTCCCCGCCCCTTCAAGGCTCGGGTAGAGCTCCTTGGCTATCCTCTCATCAGCCTCCCCCAAAGAAGTTTCCTTATTTTTATGATAGGATATTGTATTAAAGCTTTACGGAATGAGAAAATTAAAAAACTTTATGTACATTCTTTTTTTTTTTAATTTTAAAGAAAACCGTGAGAACGCTTTCCTTCTTTCCCACATGGATATTGTAATGCGTGCAATCATTGCCTTAATTGAATTACAATTGCCTCTAGGTTAGTTTATGCCTTTCCATGATCAAACCACACATAAAAGATAGGATTTAATATGAAAATGCACCAGGTTTTGATGAGGGGATAATTCAACCAGTTTTATATACCCATTGGACACCAAACAATTGTATTACATTCCACTTTTGCAAATATTATTAGTGTAAGATAGACATCCACCTAAGGATTCCATTTGCTTTTATTGCTCAGGTTTCTGTATGCTTTAATTTTATGACACTCCTGCTCTCCAATATTTTATACGATTAGAATATAGAACAGTTACCACAGCCTAATATAAGCTGACTGGAAAGAGTTAAACATAAGTAACACATTAGATTTTTCTTTTTAAAGCAAAACCGTTCAGCACACCCTACTGTGCTCTGGCTATATAATTATGCATCTTCTGACTTGCCTCATGTAATTCACAATTTCTTCCTGCTGCTCAGTCGCACACTTCAGCAAGCACATTTAAGGGAGAGAGACTCAGTACCATTTTTCTGTAGATTGCCATATGCATTGAGGTGATGATTACCCACATGAAAAAAAAAATGAGGAGGGGTTTATATAACACAGGAGTGAGGGGGCACGAAGGCGTCAAGAATGTACATCGCTTAAGATTCATTCTTGTAGAAGGAAGTCACAAGGGGATAGTCAGCAACAGACTCATGGGCTTTGTACCCATGGTTTTTATAAGAAAAAGTAGCTGTGATCAATGTGGTTTCTCAATCACAAGAAATAAATGGCACGTCGAGGCACTAAGGCACAGAAGCAGTCTCAAGCCACAGAGCGCTCCATGGAGCATAAAACTTTCGTGAACGAGAGAAATGTTAGTGTGCAGTTCGTAGGTGAGGATGGACCAAGGAATACACTATCCCACTCAAAAAATAAAAAAACAGTATGTTCCTATTTTGGCCTCTGCTAAAATAATTGCTGATGGTGGTCTTTCTGTGTTTTAAATATTTGATAACACCCAAGGAAAGACGTTCAAAGTGGGTACAAAGAATGTCGACTCTGACAACAGAACAGGTTCCCTAAGACAGTGAATACAGGCAGTGCCAGGACCACTGGGCTCAACAGGCTATATTTACTTTAGACACCAGAAAAGATAAAGTGATAAAGAGCCAGGCTCACAAGAGAGAGATGTGGTGGGGGAGCTTTTCATGACAGGCACCATGCTTTGCCAAAAAGACTCGGATTTTCAGTTAAATCGGAATGACTTTCCGCCCCACAACCGTGTCGGCTCCGGACTTTCAGCCTGTCATTGGCCTTTTCCGTCAGAATCAACCACTTGAGGGTCAATGGAGGATGACTCCTTTTAACCCTTTGAGATGGTGCCTGGTGTGGGTTATGTTACACATAT
Organism: Saccopteryx bilineata; assembly: GCF_036850765.1. Taxonomy (NCBI): domain Eukaryota; kingdom Metazoa; phylum Chordata; class Mammalia; order Chiroptera; family Emballonuridae; genus Saccopteryx; species Saccopteryx bilineata. Next base: position 79,228,799 of record NC_089492.1, on the reverse strand, counting down.
GCCCTGGACCGAGAAGTTTGGCCAGGAATAATGCCCTGTTAAACAGTCAGGCTATCATTCACAATGAACTCCCTTCCCCTCTATTACAAAGTGTTTCATTTCCCCTAAGAGTTGTAATGGAAATGGGATGAATAAATAGAAGGTTTATGTTCACTTCCCAAACCTTTCCCTAGACTTCCAGGAAAGAAAATCTATCACTCCTAGAAAAGGAAAGAGAGAGAGAGAGAGAGAGAGAGAGAGAACAACCCAGTGATCATGCCTGAAGGAAGGATGCTGAGCTAGACTGAAATTGCATTTGAGCTGCTTCTCTGTTGATTTTGTAAACCTTTCCAAGGGTTTCCATAGTAACGAATGAATTCCCCCTTCTCTCACCCCAACATCCTCCCAGCATGTAACAGGGATAGAGATAAAGGCGAGGCTGGTAAAAGCCACAATAGCTTTCCTACTCCTAGGAAATATCTGAAGAAGTCACAGTTAGTCTCCTAGCAAATCAAGTACCTGTCTCCCACCACTGTCTTTAAGAAAAAGTTGGGCCGGAATTTACTTACATCTCTGATGCCTGCGTTTGCTTCTGTACATGGTCATTCTGGAAAAACAAATCCGACTCTCTAAGAAGGAATTGCTTTTGCCCGCGGAGACAAAGAGCCAGGTTGGGCTCGTGCTTTGCAGTAGGACTGTTGCTCACTGACAGGAGGCAACCAGCGATCACACAGCAAAAGCCAGGGTAATACCATTCTCGTAAAATTACAGGGGAGTCGCCACCTCCTGTCACCACTCTATCTAACACAGATCTGCTGGAGAAAATTGCATTTCCATCAGCTCCCCCAGCTGATACCAGTGAGGCTCACTCACAAAACATGCACCGTTCAAATCCTGAGCCCAAAGTAATGCTGAATGAAGAACGGATTTACACATTGAGCAAGAACACCAACACTGGGAAACTCAAATCGGAAATCTAAACACCCTTGTTTGATATTTCCAGATATCACACATGGTCCCTTGGGGTCCTATGTCTTTCGGCTGCTCGAGAATATTTAGGTTTGTGTTTTACTTTGAGAATTGACTCAGTTCTTTCCTTCTCTGACCTCCCAGGGCACGTTGCATGTCCAGTTATCAAAGCAATGATCACTTTTAGTTTGGTCTGTTTCTCTACAGATACTGCTTCTCAGGCAATGCAGGAATGACAAGTCTCCAACATGACACCCCAGGCCCCGTCTGGGAATGGGGTACAGTGAGGTCTCAGGCTCAGGGAGTAGGGACTGTGTGAGAGCCACTCCGCCCCCTCGTGAGAGAGGCTCTCCTCTGCCCGCGGCCGCATTCCAGCCCTCAGACCTCTGTGTTCCCAGCGTTTGCACTGCCTCCGCTGAACTGTCCCTCCGTCTCATTCTCTCTGCTCTGAGAGTGATGCCCAGCACCCACACACTCCCAAGGGGCGTGATTTCCAATCTTCTTTACGGGCAATTACGCTGTCTGAAGTGCAGTTAGTTCCTCCTTAAAGGACGGAAGGATTTACACACCAGCGAGGGTGTTTGTGCACTAAGATTTCCTGAAGGCATGTGAAGTTCCACCTTCCAGCCCCGCACAGGAGACGGGCTTGCGGCCAGCACGCTTGTCTAGCGGAGCAAACTCAGGTCACTGACTGACAGCAGGAGAGACTCCATCGCCACGAGTCTTCTTACTAGAAGGAATTTTTCAGTGTCAGGAACATTTTCACACTTAAGTAATGACTGCATCTTATGATCACAGACATCAAGAACAGCATTTCAACAGATCTCAGCAGGGCGCCTGTTTAATCCCTTGACTTTCACTGAGGACCTGCACCACGGAGTGGGGCTCATCACTGCTTCTGCCGCACCCTGGGGCCCTGACAGTGTCTGCATTTATCCCCGTACAGCTTAAAGCATGAGCAGATTTTTCCTGTGTTTTCTCTGATAGAGAAATGAAAGTATTTCAATAAATCAAACAAGGAGGCTTTTCTGACCAACCCAGGACACACCTCACATTCCACAAACCCTCCTACACTTTAGAATCACCTCAGATAGTCAGTATTTAATTGTCGGCTTTCCTGCCATCAACCTCTGTGAGAACATCAGCTTCCTGAGCACAGGACCATCTTTTACTCCGAGCTGTCTGTCCAAGGTCAGATCAATGCCCGGCACAAAGTAGGCTCCCACTTTGAATAAATGACTTTTTTATTAACAAATTAAATTATAAAGATAATACAGATTATTTTTCAATGAATTCAGACAATAGCCAAATTCATGCTCACTGACAGAAATTCTTTTCTTTCTCTCTCTCTTTCTTTTTTGAGAACGGCAGGGAGAGAGAGGGACAGGAACATCGAGCTGCTCCTGTATGTGCCCTGACTGGGGAATTGAACTGGCAACCTCTGTGCTCTGGGATTACATTCCAACCACTTAGCTATCGGGCCAGGGCTTAATTTTTATGATTTTTAGTGAGACAGAGAGTGGAAGGGAAAGAGAGGGGAGGAGGAAGGGAAGCATTTGTTGTTCTACTCGGTCATGAATTATTTGGCTGCTTCCCGTGTGTGTGCTGGCCGAGATCAAATCCGCAACCTTGTTGTTTTGGGACTATGCTCTTAATGGACTGAGCTATCCAGCCAGGGCTAAGTTATTTTCTTACTTGAGGCAAATACTTGTTTTTCTATGTCTATCTTTTGGTCTTAACGTTAATTTGAATGAGTTCATGGATTTGAATGAAACTGTATATACTCACAGGTGCAAAGACACATTTTCAGTTTACTGAACCAAAGCCACAGCCAGTAACCAGCGTCTCCTTCATAAACGTTACCTAAGCTGTAACTAAAACCACGACTCACTGAGTAATGGTAGTGACCCCGTGATAGGTGTTGTATAAGAATCATCACCCTCATTTTAGCGTTATTGTCCTCATTTTATTTTTCCATAAAGTGAGGCTAGGAGCTAAAGGCACTGAGCAAGGTCTCACAGGGAGCAGGAGGCCACATCTGCTTGAATGGGCTGATCCTTCTCCAGAACAGCTCAGTATGACAAGCCACGGGAGGTCAAAGGGCCTGAGGATGCACAAGGGACAGGTCTCCATAACAAGTAGTGTCGCTACGCCACTTCTAAGGCTTTGGCTTGTTGGCGGGAACCCCAGTGGACCACTTGGAACCACAGAGCCTTGCTCAGCTCTGCAGCAGGGGGACTGCCCTTCCACATACATGTCACCACATCTGCTTCTCCCCTGTGCCATGGCCCTCGTCCTTTCCTCCAAGGAAAACACTAGAAGGATATTTAAAGAGGATTCAAGAGTATGGAATGATTAACCCAACCAGAGTTCTCTCGTCTTCATCTGTTTTAAAAATTATAATGTGTTGATGCTGATAAGAATTTTATCAAAACATAGAATGTAGACTATGTAGCAATATTTAACTTGAACCATGTGATACTTACATTTTAGAGAATGACTAGAGCAACAGAATATGAAACTAAAAATTAGGTGTAAAGAAGGTATGTTGCCCAGATTCCTCCTTTACCGACATCTGGAACATCACGTGCAGCCCTTGAATGCTCGCTGCCTGGCATGGAGGGGCCCCGAGGGGCAGGCCCTCAAGACATTTAACCCAGGCACTCCAACAGGGGCTTTGTGCAGGGGTCGCCAGAGTCATCCCCAAGACCATCCCTCTGAGCCCACTATCCTGAAATGATTTCCTTAAGTAATGACAATGTGATACCCCAATTCTCCTTCAGTTGTTCTTAGGTTGAACAGAACATGACCCATGTGAACCTTTCTTTCATGTTATTCTCTGATGGCAGGAATACAGTTCTCCTGCTACCAGGCCAGCTGTTCCTGTGATCACTCTGCCTTTTGTCCTGTAAGATACAAACTCTGTCTTCTGTATCCAAACAACTCCTTGCTAGTACAACACCTATGAATTCCCAACAAAAGTCCTTTCCCCGGGTCCCTTCAGGGATAACAACCAAATGACTTTCAATGCCAGCACAACCATCAATTCATCCTTCTTATAATTAAAAAAATCTACATCCCACATGTCTATGTGGTGTTGTTATCCTGCCTAATGCCTCGAGAACTGCACCCTCATCTGTCCGTCAAGGCCAGTGCTCATCTATAAGTGGGTAACCTAAAAATAGTTATTAATTAGAATATTCAGTGGCTATCATATAAACATGCCAACTTAATATTGAAAGGAAATGTATTTTATTTTTATTTATCTTTAATTAAATTTATTGAGGGGACATTGATTTGCAAAACCACACAGGTTTCAAGTGTACAACTCAAGGAAACATCATCAGCACACAGTATCGTGCGCCCATCAATCCAAGCAAAGCCATTTACCCCCTCTCCCCCTTTGCACATCTCCACTCAGCCCACCTCCATTTTCCTCTGGCCAGCGCCACACTGTTGTCTGTGTCTATATGTAAATAAATCTTTGTTTGTTGGCTAATCACTTCACCTTCTTTGATCCAGTCCCCTTACTCCCCTCCCCTCTGACAGCTGTCAGGCTGATCCCTGTGTCCATGCCTCTGTTTCTATTTTGTTGATCAGTTTATTTTGTTCATCAGATTCCAAATATATGTGAGATCATGTGGTATTTGTCTTTCTCTGACTGGCTTATCTCACTTAGCATAATGTTCTCCAGGTCCATCCATGCTGTTGCAAAAGGTTACCTTCATTTTTATGGCCATGTAGAATTTTGTTCTGTAAATGTATCACAGATTTTTTTTTTATCCACTTATCTACTGATGGGCATTAGGGCTGTTTCTAGGTCTTTGCTATTGAGAATACGCTGCTAATTAAAATAGTCAGTGGCTATCATAATAACATACCAAATTAATTTTGAAATGAAAGGCATTTCATTTTAAAAGATAAAAGTTTTCTTGCCATTTCATCTAGTACCTCAGCTTAATATTATCTTTACAATTGTTTTCTTTTAAGTCTGAGGAAACATAACATTTTCAAATGTTTGGTCCAAGTCTTTGTTTGCAATATTGGTTCAAATTAGGGAAAGCATCATTCTGGAATTTTTTCCCCATAACTGCTTTATTAAATGTTTTTATGTATCTCAGAAAGACTTCTCTAAGATTTTTTTTGTAAACCGTAATTAGCTTTTATTAACTCTTCATTCATTTCTTTGGACTTTCTCCAGTTTCTTCCACTTAGTAGTGCAGTGCCAAAGAAGTCTTTGAAATCATTAATTTTTTGAAATATTTAATACTCACAAGTATTAAACACAGCTGAAATGTTTCTCCGCCCTCACTCAGTCTATACTGGCTTGCCCTTCACCGAGCCAGCGGTCACTGTGTTTGGGCACCCTCATTTCAGCTGCTTCTTCTTCTTTGTTCAGTTTCCTTTCCATCTTATCTTACGTTCCATCTCTCCTCCCTGTAGGCCAACTTGGATCATTCATACTTAGTTTTATCTTCTGGGAGTTGTTATTTCCCCCTTATATCTAGATAAATTTGCATTGTGTTAAAGATAATGGCATTCTATCTTCTGTAAATCACATTCTTTGGATGGGTCTAAATACTTGATGGTTACCAAAACAATGTTTGAAAAAAAGAAGGGTAAAGCATGTCCAAGTAAGTTAACCTTGAATGTGGTACATTTGTACAATGCAATACTATTCAGTCATAAAAAAGGGAAATCTTACTTTTTACAACAGTATGAATAGACCTAGAAGGTATTATACTAAGTGAAATAAACTAGTCAGAGAAAGACAACTACCACAGGACTTCACTTACATATGAAATCTAATGAACAAGACATACACACACAAAAATAGAAACAGACTCATAGATACAGAGAACAGATTGACAGTTGTCAGAAGGGTTGGGGATTGGGTGGCTGGGTAAAAAGGTGAAGGAATTAAGCAAAAAAAAAATCCTTATAGAAACAGAAAACAATATGGTGATTACTCAAGGGGATGGGAGTGGGGAGGTAGAAGAAGATAAATGGAGGATAAATAGTGATGGAAGGAGACAAGACTCAGAGTGGTGAACACACCGTACAATATACAGATCACGGATCATAGAACTATACACTTAAAACCTATATATAATCTTATTAAGCAATGTCACCTTGATACATTTAATTAAATAAAAAATAGATTATATTTAAAATGGACAAAGACCAATACCAAAATGTGTGATTCTTTATGGACATTTTAAAAACGTACTAGCTAAAGGTAGCTTTCTATGTACCACATTCAGCATATTTTTGTTTCTAATGATTATATCATAATTGTTACTCTTAAAATTTCTAGTAATTTCCAATGTAAAATGTGCATAAAATATTTTAAGTATATATTCTTCATATTCATTGTTAACTGTCCACACAGTGGAACCCACAGCAGTCTTGGTTTCCTAATTCCTTTTTTGTTCATACATATTTAGTTAAAACTACCACACTGATGAACAACTTTAGCCTGCTGCATTAAATAGACTAACTTTTCAGGTATTATTTAGAATTACAGAGCCCAAGGGCATTTCAGGAACCCAGCTCTGGTCCTCATTTTGTGTGTGTTTGTGTCTACTGATGGGCTCAAAACCAACTGGCTGGTCTCTGACCTCGCATATGTGCCCAAAGACGAGTACCAGAGCACACTCGGCACGCATCACCCCCAGCACACAGTGTGTGAACAGGAAACATGTAAATGAAGTTCACAGCTCTCTTAGTGTTATAAAAACCATTTTTAGAACGGCCTTGGACACAGAAACAGGAGGCAGGTGAAAAAGAGAGTCTCAATTTTATTTCCCAAATGGTCTCTTTTAGTTCCGTGAACAGTAGATCTTGCACTATCTTTACACCATGGTTTAGAAAGCTTTAGAAAGCCTACCTACCTAGTCTGCACAATAAATATTTAAATGAGTCATTAGTGAGCTCACAAAGTATGAATGCAAATATGGCATGTGAAAAGGTGATCATTCAATCTTAGAAACCTTTGGTTCCCAACTTCTAAGACAACTAAAAGAAATATTTGTAAGAAAATGGTAGAAGATAAAATGAATTGAGATACCAGCTTGTAACCACCTAATCTTGATCTCATTGGAAAAAAAAAATTGTGTTTTGCTTTTGTTATTTTCTTGTGTGTAGTGTGGGGATGGGCTGGGGAGGGGTGAGTGAAAGATATGTATTTCCAGTAACATAAATACCTGGGTCTCACCTGGATCAGATTAACTGGATTCTTTATTATAAAATAGAAGACTCCACCTATGATCACTCATTGAAATTAAATTAATTTACCTTTATTTTTTTTCATATATCCAACACATACACTTTGTGCTTCCAAATTGTGCATTTGGATAATGTAATCATGCGGGGGTTTTTGTCTGTGTGTTTTTTTTTTTAGTGAGGAATGTAGGCATCAATTGAATAATAACCGGAAAGAACATATTCTGTAAATTCAAAAATAAGTACTCAAAAAGTGTATGTGTGGTCCTGGGACAGTATGTGTATGTATGTATGTATATGTGTATGTGTGTGTGTGTGTGTGTGTGTGTGTGTGTGTGTGTGTGTATATATATATATATATATATATATATATATATATATATATATATATATAAATTCTCCTTCACAGTGATCAGGTCGCTCCTCCCTGAGGATGGGACTGGGTTCTGTGGAAAGAGTGTTGAAGGAAAAGAGTCACAGATGACCAGAAAGTGTGAGTGAGAGAGTTCCTGAGTGGGAGGCTCATAGGAATACATTCATGTCTGAATGGATGACCCAATGGGTATTCAACAAATCATGTTGATAGACATTATTCTTATGTTGTCTGTTACCCATTCTAATTATATTCCAAACAATTGTTCATTACTCAAATTAAGACAATGAGAGTTAATAGAATTCTATGCCTCATTATTCCATAAATATTAAGTATATGCTTGTACAAGATATGAGGAGGCAGAAGAAGATAGAACAGCCGTCTAATCTTAAAATTTTATTAACTAATAGGTATTATGTGAATCCAAAAATTAAAAAAAAATATATGCTGATGAAAATAGCAGTGAAAATACCTGCTCACAGCAGGGAGGATAAATGTATCCAGGACCCCGTTACACATACTCGCTCTGGTTTTTGCAAAATGGCAGTGAGTGATGTCAGAAAGTCATGTAATATTCCAGTAAGTATCTGACAAGACCTCATTCCATGGAAATCATTGGACAAGACATCCTGGCAAATTTCAGTGGAAGCTGAATAAAATATATCAGTCTAGAGGACATCATCAAAATGTAAGCCAAGATGGACCTACAATTAACTTGTAGGCAGTGTTGCAGTCTGTCTGGATGCTTCCAAGTGGAACGTGGAGGACCCACTTTCTCACTTTTTCCACTTCTAGAAGCTGCTGATGTTTCCTGATGTAGGGCTTCCTCCTCCACCTACAAAGTGCTTTACTTCAGCAGCGGGTTCTGTGGCCACACCTCCATTTTCTCACTCTGTCCCCCCACCTCCATCCTATAAGGACCATTGTGATTAAAAGGCCCCATCTAGGTAATGCAGGACAAGTCCTTCCCATCCCAAGATCTTCATTTCAACCACCTCTTCAAAGTCTCTTTTGCCATTTAAGTTGAGCTAAGTACAGGTTCTGGGGATTAGGACATGGATATCTCAAGGACAACTTGGTTCCATCTACCACATGGAGGGAAGGATACACCATGCTCCTTCTCTCCTAACTAGTCCAGTTATTACTCATTTACCAACACCTCCCTGCTCCTCCCCAACCCTGTTACCACCACCCTTTCCCATCCACATCTATCCACTAGTAATGTTGGGGCTCTAAGCTCCGTCGTTTCAATCAGTCAACACATTTTCACATTGCTACCAGTATGTTCCTTCTGACACCCTCACACTTGGGTACCTTGCTTAAGTGGTTTCCAAATAACCAGAGAATAACATCTAAAATTCTTAGCATGACATTCATGATCTTCCATAATATGGCCTCGACTGTTCTTTCATAGTCTTAGCCTCCCCCACTGTCCACACTATTAGCAAGGGTGAGGTGCAGAGACCTAGGTGGTTCCATAAACTTAACTGTCTTTTAATAATATTTGTTCCCAATGTCTATTTTTTGAAAGGTATTCTGTTCTATTTTATTCAACTCAAACAAAACATCTGTCTTAAAGTTTTCTCTAATACTCTTACTTGGGGATCTGTTTCTCTTTTCTACACCCACATTGTATAAAGTACTGTACCCCAGATTCTGAAAGGCACCGTACCTCAGTCCATCAGGTCTTATGTAGAGACACCCAGTCCAGATGAATTTTGAAGAGTTTTATTAAAGAAGGAGATTTATTAAATATGCCGGCCGCATATGGCTGACACAGGGCAGCAGACCCAAATTGTGAAGCCCCCAATATATCTCAGGGGCTGGTTTATATACCCTTGATCACACACAGGCAGGGGAGAGCATGACATCATGGCACAAGCTTACAACATTTGTTTAGGGGATACACAGAAACATTAAGAATTTCAAGGTAACACAATCAAAAATATTTACAAATATTTTAGGGTTCATCTTCCCTCACTAGTCTAGAGGTATTTTACTCTCAAGATTCCAGGAAGGGGGAGGAACTACAATCAATGCAAGATAGTATGTAAAAGCTGTCTCCCATTGAAAGAGAAGAAGTTTCTCGGTTAACCTTTATTTTAGATTTAAAATGAAATGACCCATTGTTCTTGCAAGCCAGAAGCTTCCACATTCTTCTCCCTCCCCTCCCCAAAGGAAGGACTGGACAAGAAAGCCTTACAGGAAAGCCTAACCTTTCCTCCCAGAATATCAATATTAATTTTTAGCTTTTTGGGACCTTACAACAACATAATAATTTATTTATAACATTGACCACAAAGTAATATAACAAACTACAGTGTAATTTATAATTAAGTATAAATATAAATATTTGGGTCTGCCTTTCCCCCAAGATTGTAGGCTCTTGAAGGATAGACTCAGTTTCTTAGGCAGCTTGATATCTCTCACAGTTACCAACTGTATTTAGTAGGTGCTCACTAAAATGTTACACCAGTTGTGAAATAGTGAATTAAGACACAGTCCATCAAGAGGCACACATACACAAAGTTGCTTAATGGCCATTCTATTGCAAAAAAAAAAAAGTTAAATGTGGCTAAAATCCATGAGGGAAAACTAAGTAAACCACCAACACCCTGTTTTAGAGAAATGATTTTCCACCCCTTGGACTAAAGAGGTAGACATGAAATCAAATACATGTTTGCTATTCTATATGAGTATGTGTGTAAACCATTACAGCTTTTATACTTCTCCTCTCTTCTTTTATGGGAGTGAGTCCCATCCATGTCCTTGCACCTGCTGATCCACTAGCACAGTGCAAACACAATGACCTGGCATGATGAGCAAAGGGAAGGTAGTAGGTTACAACTGCAAAGACTCACTGTTTAGTGGCACAACAGCACATAATTGGCATGTTGCTCACGCAGACCCCAATAATTACATAGAGGGTGCTATGGAATGAATAAAGATAAAGCTTGTCATTTGAAATTTTTCAAGAGTCGGGTAACGGAAGTGACCTAACAAAATAAATTTTAGGTTAGCATTCCATATGATTACAGATAAGAGGGCCAGGCTTAAACTCTCTACAGAACAGGACAAATGCTGTTCTTCCATTTAGTTCAAATCCTGGGTCCTTGTACACAATGCTGACTATTCTTTTCTTCTTAGGAACCAGTTACAGAGAGCCAATCCGCCCCAAGTACTTTATACAGAAAGGAATTGACTACAATGCACAAAAGAACTTAGAGCTATTGAGAGGAAGGAAGATATAGACTTGATGTTGACCTTTCATCAATGACTCTCACAACTATGATGCACAACCCAGCAGACAGGTGAGCTGCTGCCATTGGTGGGCTCAGGAAGCCACTGCTGAGTGGACAGCAGGCTCTGCTGTGGTCTGCTTTAGAATCAAGCCACAACCACTGTCATTGCTACAACTAATGTGCCTGGAGGATTAGGAAATAGCAGCTCACTCCTGAACCAGAGGATGCCAGGTACAACTTCCATCGGCCACACAGATGGCTTGTGCTGAGCGTGTTGAGCTTCCCTGTTTCTGAGGCAGAGTGAGGAATATGAAAGAGAGGTTGGGATGGCTGCTGTGTGCCTGCCCATCATGGTCACCGTTGCTGGTGAGGTGGGATAGAAGAAAGGTCATAATGCATTTATATCGTGCATTCCTTTGCCTCAAATAGTATACACTAGAAGAAATTGTGAAACGTTTCTAAATAACACTGATAATATTTTTTTAAAGCAGATATACATGTTTCCCTCCACTTAAAAATGTCTAATGGTGTCCAGATGAATGGAATCATGGGGACAGGGCGAGTGGATTGCACGAGAGGCACTCGTTAGTCTCTGCTCATAAAAGAGTAAGGGGAAAAAGAGCTACAAACTTTCATCTCTAAACCAACTAAGCCATGGGGATATGGTGTCTAGCACAGGAAATATAGTCAGTAATATCACAGTAACTGCTCGGTGACAGAGGGTACTGGACTTATCATTATGATCCCATTCTAAGGCATGTAAATGAAGAATCATTGTGTTTTCCACTAGAAACCAATGTCTACTGTATGCCAGTTATACTTTAATAAATTTATTCTTTATTAATTTATTGTGTTTACATAGATTCTAATGTCACCTGTGTTCCCCAGTACATCCCCCCTGTCTCTCTCCCCGTAACGCCCTCCCCCCTTCCTGCACTTTAATGAGTTTTAAAAGTTTATATCGTCAGCTGGAAAGACAATGACTGAAGATACAATGAAGAACCGCAGATGGATACTTCTGTATGTGATGCTAATGTGTGTAAATGTATACTGAAAAATACCCCACACAGAGAGATGTGTTCAGAGCTGGACACATGTGGAGAGTCACACGTGCAGAACATGAACATACTATGTTGTCAGCACCCAGACCAAGAAACTGTCCCCTCCTTTTCTCTTCCCAGTTACCTATTTCCAAACTTAACTACCACACCAACTACTAACACCTTTAATTAGGTGGATCTGTTTTTATACTTTCTGTAAAGAGAATCATATCCCTCCTACTCTTGTATTTGGCTGCTTATGCTGAAAATCATATTGGTGGTATTTAAACATGTTGATGAGTGCCATAACAGTCCACTCATTTTTTAAATCATTATATGCTATTTGATTGCATCAACACACCATATCTATATCTATATCTATCTATCATCTATCTATCTATCTATCTATCTATCTATCTATCTATCTATCTATCTATCTATTTTTTGTCCATTCTATTGTTGAACTTTTGGATGTTTTCTAATTTGGGGCTATTACAAATAATACTCTTCTGAATACATATCTGTACAAGTCTTTCGATAAATATATCTATTTTTAGGAAGTATATATTTAGACCTAGAAGTAGAATTACCAATCCATGAGGTAATATGTGATCAGTCTTATAAGATACAGCCAAGAACTTGCTTCAGTTATTGTAGCTACATACTATTTTCCGAAGTGCTCACATCAGTTGACTCCCCCAGCAGCAATGTATGGGAGTTCTAAGTGTTACGCATCCTTGGCAACATTTCTCAGAACATTTATTTTAATCATTTTGGTGGGTGTGTACTGAGATAACACTATAGTTTTCATCAGCATTTTCTTAGTAATTGGAAAACATTGCAGTTTTTGTTCATTTGCATATCCTCTATTCTAAAATGCTATTTCAAGTTTTACTCCATTCTTCCGTTTTCAGTGTTATTTTCTTCTAATTTGACTTAAAGAAATTCTTTACAATTTCTGGACAGAAGTCTTGTGTCCTGTATTTAATTTTCCACACTGTGGCTTGCTTTATACTCTTTAAATAAAACACTTGATAAACACAAGCTTTTATTTTTAATGAGGGCTAATTTTTCAATTTTTTCCTATGGTGGTTACTATTTACTGATATCTTTAAGAAAGCTTTGTGCTCACCAAAATCATGAAAATATGTTCCTATGATTACTTTTGGGGGTTTTATTATTTTCATAGTTTGATATCTAATTGAAATTAATTTATTTTTGTATGGTGTGAGTTAGGGGGTCAAAATTTGTGCTTTTAAAAAATAAAATGGAGCCTGGCAGTTTGCTCAGTGGTAGAGCATCGGCCTGGCATGTAGGAATCCCGGGTTCGATTCCCGGCCAGGGCACACAGGAGAAGCACCCATCTGCTTCTCCACCCCTCCGCCGCGCCTTCCTCTCTGTCTCTCTCTTCCCCTCCCGCAGCCAAGGCTCCATTGGAGCAAAGTTGGCCCGGGCGCTGAGGATGGCTCTATGGCCTCTGCCTCAGGTGCTAGAATGGCTCTGGTTGCAACAGAGCAACGCCCCAGATGGGCAGAGCATCGCCCCCTGGTGGACATGCCGGGTGGATCCCAGTCGGGTGCATGTGGGAGTCTATCTGACTGCCTCCCTGTTTCCAACTTCAGAAAAATACAAAAAAGAAAAAAAAAATGGAGATGGAATTTATCCCACCCACACAGTTTAAAAAAGAGTATCTTTTTTCTATTGCAGTTCACTGTCTCCTGCTATGAATCAATTGGACACATATTTACTCATCTATTTCTGAATTCCATATTCAGTTTCACATTCAGTTGGTTTATCTGTGTTGTATAACCTGTTGTCACTTTATACCCTTGATAGCTAGTGGTGTAAGCTTACCATTATTTTCCCCTCAAGAATGATTTTATATTCTCAGTCTTTTGTATTTCCATATTAAGTTTTAGAATAAGACTGTCAGTTTTGAATTTAAAAATTTGAGGGCTTTGATTAGAATTGCATCAAATCTAGAGATCAATTTATATCATAATAGTAGGTCATCAACTATAGGAACAGTTTCCGTGGTTTCAGTGTAGAGAGGCCATCACATCTTCAATTTGATTTACTCTGAAATATGGGCACTACTGAAAGCTATGTTAAATGATGTGCCTTTATATTTTCATTTTCTACATACTTACTGCTTTTGATGGTACACAGAAAAGGTCTGACTTTGCATACTGACCCTTTAGAATTGTTCAACTAATTCTAGTAATCAGCCAATATTGTTTTAGATTTTCCACATATCAATCAAACCACCTTTAACAGATGGTTCCTACTCCCTCGGCAGTGGCCGTGACCGCCAGTGCACCACTGGACATGAGCGGAGTGGCCACCCTTTTTCCACTCTTGATTTCAGGGCCAAAAGTTGCAATGATTTACCACTCAAGTGTGACTTTGCTTTGGTACGCATATATGTTATTTTCAGAAACTCCTTATTACATTAACGACAATCCCTTCTAATTCCAAGGGTCTGTAACACGATGAAATCTTGAATTTAGTCATATATTTTTCTGTATCTACTAGTGCATCATTGTTGTTGTTTTCTCAGTCATTCTAAAATGTTTTGGTTGAGGTTTAAATGTCCCACCAGAGCGGTGTTTCTAGAAGAAACCCAGGGCGATCTGGCTACCTCACCCTTTCTATGGCTCCCTGCATTTGACTGGCTCACATTTATCTACTTAGGTACCTGCATCTATGCACATGACAGAGCTTAGGCCACGTTTCCCCGCAGTCCCGGTGTTGGCCTCCCTGAGAAGCCTTCGCTTGCTTTCTGTGTGGATCACCTTCCTGGCCTTTCCTCAGTCACTGGTTTTCACAGCAGCCTGGCATCCCTCCGTGACAGTCCTCCCGTCTCCACACTGGACTCCGAGGGGCTAAGACGGCCAATACCTGCAGCTTAGGAGGCGCGCTACTAATCTTTCCTAAATTAAATGCCGCTGAGCTTAATTCCCCAGGGACACAATCAGATCATTTGAAGGTCTTACTCTCCACTTTTGAATCTTATTATAGCCTTTCTCAATTCGGTCTCACTTCAGCTACTCAGCAATGAATATAAACTGTTCTTATTAAAATGCACATTAAATTTTCCTCTGGCAAAGAGATTCGGAAGGCTAAAACACAATCTATACTTTCAGCTAGCCAGAGATGGCTAGGATGTAGCAGATCCAATCTCAAGAGAGCTGTGCAGGGAAAGATAAGCCCCCTTGTAATCCAGAAGGCCATCCTTTACATGTGACAGAAACCTAAGTCCCTTCAGCTTCCCTTTAGGACAGTGGCTCATCACAAGTACGTTTATCACTTCTAGATCTATTATAAAGTTATCCGGGAAAACGGTACAAAATGTGTGCACTCCAATAAAACTGAAAAAAGCAATTTTAACTTTGAGGTTTAATAAATACCAGCCATGTGGAAATTCTCCAAACTGTGCTGTCCCTTGCCTGCAAAAATGTTATAACTGTAAAATGCTTTGAGATGCTAGATTGCTTTTCCCTTTAACCCCCAAGACCACTCTCACAAGGATGAGAATTCTGGCTCTCACACTGCTTTAAAGCAGTTATGCCATTATTTTCTGCCTGTAGATTCACCTTTTCTCTGACTGAGCCATGCTGATAAATTCATAACAACAGACGGAATAGCAGAGGCTGTCTCCAAAAACTAAGTCTTCCTGTGTCTACATTTCCTCTCATTTTTCTGGGGTTGTTTTAGTCATTTACTATTAGGCTGTAGAACTTCAAGATTGAGTCCATCTTCTGCAATGTAAAATACATACTGATGTTCTTTTACATTACTCACTCATAAGTTACCTTACTGGCATCTTATCCTTGGACATGGGCTTGACTTTACTTGCCCCTTCCAAAGCCTCTTCTACATCAATCCTACCCTAGTGAGCAGGCCCTGTTATTTGAAACCCGAAGGCAAGTTCTCTGCAGCACGTTTTAAGTTACAAATATGCATTCTAAAGGTAGAGGGGAAATGTACCAGGAGGGAAGGGCTGAACGGATGAATAAATGAAAAACTCAAGAGTTCTCACTTATCCATTTTAATCCTTTTCCTTTGATATGTCCCAATAAAGACTAGTAAGACTAACTGATGTGAACTGAGTATCTTTCTCATGTTATTCCTGTCTGTGAAGGACCAACATGAGCAACGTGAGGGATGCAAAATGGGCAAAAGGACAGGCGGGAGTGTGGGAAAGAGAATCCAAGGTCCACACTCCGTCCTGGGAGGACAAGTTGCCGAGGTAACTAGCTCAGAGATTCCTGGAGACATGTGTCCCTGAGGTGCAGCTGGAGAGTTAGTGAATACTCTGGACCTTTTATATTACAGGATTTTTAAGAAAGTAAAAAAAGCTCTAGAACAGCATTTTTCAACCTCCAGGCCACAGACCAGTCTGCCAGAATTCCCATGCCCGAGAACCATCCTGTTATTGTATGAAGATTATACACCCAACAGTCTTAGTTGAATTCACTTATGCTCAGGGTGATTTCTGTCTTAGTAGTCTTCGAAATAATTCTCCTATTTGTACCAGTCCTGAGGTGTAAAAAAGGTTGTAAACCACTGCTCTAGAACACTTCTGTAGAACACGTCATAGACCCTACAGGACACCATGCAGGACACCACCATGTGGTGTTTGAAAAGGCTCAGCATTTCACTGACTAAGCCACAGTGCACGTTTTCATTATTACAGTGCTCGGTATCTCCAGTGACTGCTCTGGCTAATGAAGACGTGTCACTGTGAACCCCTAAGTTACGGAAAAAATTAGACTGCAGAGCCTCTCAAAGGACTACACTCTGAAATAAATTCAGTCATCCACGTGGAACACAGAGGCTGTGCCTATCAGAAAATCAATTAACACAATCATTTGAGTGAATGAAAAAATACTGTTGTTTTCCACCAGTCATTTTCCCCCTTCAGGTGCTTCCACCAGGACTGTTTTTTCTTTTACCAAGTGAGAGGAGGGGAGACAGAGAGACAGATTCCCGCATGCACCCTGACTGGGATCTACTCGGTAATCCCTGTCTGGGGTTGATACTCTGCGCATTTGGGGCCATGCTTGCAACCAAGCTGTTTTTAGCACCTGAGGTAGAGGCTCCATGGAGACATCCTCAGTGCCTGGGGCTGATGTGCTCGAACAAATTAAACCATGGCTGTGGGAGGGGGAGAGAGAAAGAGAGAGAGAGAGAGAAGGGAGAGTAAAAAAGCAGAAGGTTGCTTTTCCTGTGTGCCCTGACCAGGAATCAAACCCAGGACATCTACATTCCAGGGCAACGCTCTACCACTGAGCGAACTGGCCAGGACCCCACCAGAACTATTATGAGTGCACAGCCATGATGCTCAGCACAGGAGGTGCACTACAAATGATAAGGCGTTAACTGAAATGAAGTAGAACTACTGTCCTTAAGATTGCACCGTGCATACGGCATTTAATAAGTGATTGTGAATGTGTTTAATGAGTTCATGTAATATAAATACACATCTTATATATATTTATTAATTCAAAATAGTCTGAGTTAAGTTAAACCCCTGGGAGCAATATTTCTTTGATAAAATTGAATATTCTAACATTACTTCGGCCTTTAGTGGTAATATTTCAGAATACAGATAAAATAAAAACAGGATTATCCATAAATCAGACTTCATCATGTTGCCAGTTCAGTCATTTCAAGTATGTGAATGCCGTTTTCTTACTGTTTGGCCTGCTAGGATGGTCTGTTATATTTTACATCAAGTCATGCCAATTCAGTTGTGAGGAACAAGGTATTTGTGATGTAACAATGTTGTGGTATCTGGTGAATCACACAAAAATAAAAGTACCTGTATAAAAGGAAGACTTTAGACATCAAGAGAAGGAAAATAATTTTCCCCATAATTATGAAAAATGAAGAATGAAGTGTTAGAAAAGGGAACTAATTTTCAAAAAAGAGAAAACAACCCAATATTATGGGTTACTATGGAAAATCTCACAGGAGCTGCTGGACGGACAACGACATTCTCTCCACGCCAAGTCCCTCTTCTCTCCTGCACATGGTTCAGCAGTCGGCCATATCCCACCTTTGTGACACTCCCTCCACTGCTCCGGGCACACTTATACCAGCTCTGCTACAGATTGTTTTGAAATTGTGAATGTGTTCCAAAGTCACCCATACAAGGACCCAGTCTGAGGTTGCTAATGTGTGATTCCCCCAGGAGAAACATGCAGTGAATGCAAAGATCCCACTGAACTCAAGTTGGGTGGAGACACGACACCCACCCGCAAGCCTTAGACCAGTTCCCTCCACGCCTGTGTGTCCCACCTCCCTCTGATTCAGCTCCCCGAACCCTCAGTCACTCACCACCAGGACCCTTCCAACGCCAGAGCAAACTGACGATTTATGGTCACAATATCCTGTTGCCTTATTATTATTATTGTTGTTATTATTATTTATTGAGTTTAGTGATAGAGGAAGGCAGAGAGAGACAGGAACATCAATATGTTCTTGTATGTGCCCTGACCAGGAATCAAACTGGCAACCTCTGTGCTTCAGGGCAACACTCTAACCAACTGAGCTACCTGACCAGGACCCCTGTTGCAATACTGACAGATTTCTTAACTATTACTATATATATATATGAATGCTTGGTGACTCCCAGAAGACTTTCAGCATTCATCTCAAACTCTGTTCCTTTATTTCTTTTTTGTTCTTTCAACAGGTCTGCCCTGTGGGTGTTGTCTATGAACCAGGACACCTTGGCTTGGTGTTGATTGAGTTGGGCAGCTGCAATCAGCTTTATGCAAATCAGGCACGGTCCCCTCTAGGGGCTCCTGGTTGGTGGCTGATGAAGTCGGGGGCGGGAAAGATGTTACTGCAGATGCAGGCCCCTCCTATTGGCTTTGGCTTTGCCATGCACTTAATATCAATACATGGTTCTGAGGGTCAAGTTTATGTGTGAAAATAGCGAAGTTGCTTCTGCGAAACTGTCTGTTTTGTAAATACTATAAAGGCATCGCGACTTTCAGGTTCACTTCCAGCTTCTGGTGTTTGCGTTCAGGGCAACTGTGTTACAAAAATGGTGGCATTGTCCAGGCTTATATCTACAATGCTACCATTTAAGTTCTTATTAGGTTCTAATCACTTGAAAGAAAAGCACGTCAGTAATGAGAGTTTTGAATTCCATGCTCCAAACCCCGAATTCCTTACAGTTTTGTGGACTTTTCATTGCACAGGTTTTCACTGGTGTTGTGTTTCAGCAGCGCTGACTACACGCCCTCGGTCACATACTCTGCGGCTCAGGAGGACCGAGCACGTTGGGCTGCGCTTGTCTGTGCAAGTACTAGTCCTCCCGTGAGGTTGTGCACACGCCCTGCAAGGGAGGGATGCGTGCAGGAGCGCTGTGGCTGGAGCTGCAGGGAGGGTAGCGGGGTGAGGGCTGCGGAGCAGATGTGGGTGTGGATCAAGTGCAGGGATCGCCCAGGACCAAAGCTAGTGCAGGCGCCTCTGCTGGGGTTGGGAGTTGAGGACGACAGTGGAGACAGAGAAAGCGGATTGCTTTCTCTTCTTCCGTGCCCATCAATTAATCACTGAAACTCACTGATTTCACCTTGTAACTCCTCGCCCATTCATTCTTTCGTTCCTTAGTGAACCTTACCAGCTCCAGCCCAGGGCTCCAGGTTCCTCCCCTTTCTTGTGACAACAGCCTTTTTCTCTTTTTATGGACTGAAAGTGCGTGCCCGCCCACATTCATAGGTGGAACCTTCAACCCTAAAGGTTCTGATCTTTGGAGATGGGGCCTTTGGGAGGTGGGTAGGGTTAGATGAGGTCACGCAGTGGTGCCCCACAATAGGAGTAGGGTGCTCATAAGAAGAGACACCAGCAAGCTTCCTCACCCCAAGCTCAGGAATAAAGAAGAGGTCATGTGAGTACATAGCCAGATGGTGGCTGCCTAAAAGCAGAGGGAGGAGGCCACAGAACAAGCCAGGTGCCATGCCAGCACCTTGAGCTTGAATTCCCAACCTCCAGCACTGTGACAAAATAAATGTTTGCTGTTCAAATGTCCCTGCCCCCCCTCAGGCTCTGGTAATTTGTTTTGGCAGCTCTAGCAAACACATCCCCATAAATACAGACTCTACTCTGACATGTACAGCTAGTGCTCGACTTACAACCACGATTGGTTCCGACAGACTGATCGTAACATGATTTGGTTGTAAGTTGAGCAGGCTATATGTACAGTACTGTGAAATGATGTTATAAAAATCTTTAAGTCATATTTTATCATAATTTTCTTTCATTATTGTTATATATCATAATTTTCTTTGTTCATTTTATGCCATTTGTATCATCTCTACACCATTTTGTTTCTTATTTTTACATTCGTCAGGTTTAAGGAAAACACTGCATTACCAGTACAACTGGTTTAATATTTGCAAAACATACAAAATTACAAAATACAGATGCACACAAAAATACAAAATACAGGTGTAAAAAATACCATAGGAAACATTTTCCCAATTGCAAAACATATCAAAATATATAAACATGTATGAAACATTTTATTGGCCAGCACTGTCATACGCCCAGCTGGGCAACGCTTGCGCTGCCAGACGTGGAGCAGTCATGGCTAGCGATTGTGGTTGTAAAGTCGAATGGTCGTAAGTTGCATAGGTCGTAAGTCGATCGATACCTGTATAGAAGATACGTGTGAAAGCTGTGCAGAAACTTTGGAACTTTTGGCTCCCCAAACCTATACAGCAAAGTTCAAAGCATCTTAACGTTTCCTACCAGATCTCTCACAATTTCAGCTCTCCGTACCTTCCTAGTCTCAACCTGGCCAGTCCCAACCTTCCCACCACCAAATTCTCTGTCATTTCTTAAACACATATAATGTGTTCCCACTGGTCCTTTTGTTCAGTTCTTTAGATTGCTATTTCTCTTCACGTTTACATTTAAATCTTTTAATGTGATCCTTTAGTACAGGGGTCCCCAAACTTTTTTCACAGGGGGCCAGTTCACTGTGCCTCAGACCGTTGGAGGCCCGGACTATAAAAAAAACTATGAAAAAATCCCTGAGCACACTGCACATATCTTATTTTAAAGTAAAAGGACAAAACTGAAATAAATACAATATTTAAAATAAAGAATAAGTAAATTTAAATCAACAAACTGACCAGTATTTCAATGGGAACTATGCTCCTCTCACTGACCACCAATGAAAGAGGTGCCCCTTCCAGAAGTACGGCAGGGGCCAGATAAATGGCCTCAAGGGGCCACATGCGGCCCGCGGGCCGTAGTTTGGGGACCCCTGCTTTAGTATGTAGCTCCACTAAACTTCTCCAGAAAACATTGCCTGAGATTAGTGTATGCTTTTATAATTCCCACTGCATATCTTTTTTTTAAGTGAGATGAGGGGAGATAGAGAGACAGACGCCCACATGCTCCCCGACTGGGATTCATCTGGCAAGCCCCATCTGGGGCCAACGCTAGAATCAGCTGAGCTATCCTCAGTGCCTGGGGATGACACTCGAACCAATCAAACCACTGTCTGCAAAAGGAGAAGAGGGAGAGAAGGGGAAGACAAAGGGGAAGAAGCAGATGGTCACTTCTCATGTGTGCCCTGACCTGGGATTGAACCCGGGATGTCCACACACTGGGCCAATGGTCTACCACTGAGCCAGCCAGCCAGGGCCCCATTGAATATCTTTATATGGCCTTGGACACATCTCTTAATATTTGAGTAGAAGTTCCTAGAGGGCAGTGATCACCTTTCTTTTTTCCTAATTCCTTGTGTACTACCAGATACATGACCTGCACCTGCCCAGGCATCGTGTACTGAGGAAACGGTGGCCATTACTGCTGCTGCTTTTATGTGCTCCTGCTAGTTCAGGTGATGTGAAAATACATACATATGAGACTCAAGAAAGAACTACATATTCACATCGATTCAAATAACTTTGATGGCCTTTGGTGACCTACCATTTACATTCTTTATCATACACCTGATGTTGGTTGTATTAAAAAAAAATGCTCCCTGCTGTGCAGAACAGAGGGAGTCCTTCCTGGGGGAGGGGACCCATCACCCGGCAATGCAGCCACGGCAATCAGGATTGATTGTTTCTCAAAGGGACAGTGTGAAAAAAAAAGCAAGAAAACTGAGGTGCTCTTGTGTAACTTACAATATATTGTAGGTGGAATTGGAGATTTGGAACTAATGATTTTTTTTCAGTTGGCTGGCAATTTGAGAGAAAAGTAATATCATTTGACTTCTCTCTGAAGCACACATTCAGAAAAGTCTCTAGCTGGCTCTGCCTCCAGGGGCTCTGCCTCCTAGAAATGCAGTCTGTCCGTTGTCTGCATATGCCCTGTGTACTAATTTCTTGCAAAATGCCCCCCCGAAGGGGCTGATGGGGGCCACTCAGGCTGAAGATAGAGACCAGAAGCACAGGCATGGAAGGAGTATGGGGAAAAGTCACCTTGTGTAGGAGTGGGGTGAGCCTTGCTCTGAGAAGTTTTTCTTCAAAACAGCTCTCCCTGCGAAAGGGCCTGACCTGTGCTGGCACAGTGGATACAGTGTTGACTTGGAACACTGAGGTTGCCATTTCAAAACTCTGAGCTTGCTTGGTCAAGGCACATGGGAGTTGATGCTTCCCATCTTCCCACTTTCTCTCTCTCTCTTTCTCTTCCTCTCTTTCTAAAAAGGAATAAATAAAATAAAATAAAAACAGCTCACACTGAGAAAGGGCTGATGTAATTGCATCTTTTGTTGCACAAAATATCAATACAAACTGCTGAGTGCGAGCATTTTCCATTCAGGAGCAATCTTTCTTCTGTTCTATTTCCAGGTTTATGACCAGTTTAAGTGGTTAGGTAGGATATGTTGTAGGCATTCTTCTCTGATTCAAAAAGTCCTTGAAAATCACACATTGTGTTGTGATCATTAAGGAATAGGTAAATCATTTATTCTTCATATTACAAAATACCATTTCTTGGTAGGCAATCTATTCTTATTCTCGCTTACCATGCTTTTATTTACTTTTAAGGTTGTAAGTAGTGCCATGGCCAGGGTGAACTTTTTTTTTTTAGCATTTCCAATCTATATTTAGTCCTGTCTGAAAATAACAGGACCATGTTAGTTATAATGCATTTTTAATGCAGCAATTTTTAACTCTTTGTTAGTCTATTGAATAGAATTCTATTTCATCCAGGACAATCGGCAGCTGGAGAGCCAGGAAATAAGCCTTTGAGTCTTAACTTAATGTGGCTCCATCTATGTGAAAATTTCTGCTCCTTTATTGTTCTAATTCCTCGTGTCTTCCTCCAGGTGCAAAAGCTCCTCACACTTATCCATGTGTATGTAATCAAGCCTTTGTGACTGAGGGCGTTTGAGAGGGTTATAATGTCTGCGTCATTTCTGTGTCCCCGTGACTCTGGGCACAGAGGCCCTCTATCGTCATGTGCTTGGTATCCTCAGGGCATAACTAGCTCCTAGTTAGCTTTGTAGACTCCATCGCACTGTTGTAGGACTGGGTAGAGGCCTTACACGGTTGTCTGCTGGTATGCACACAACGCAGACATCTCGTGGATTTGGTGTAAAACAGCTTTGCCCACCTGCGGCACTCCTGTTTGGGACATGGCGCAATTGGGGAGGTAAAGGTGTGATTTTGATGGCAACATCTTCATAAAAAGTCCAAAGGGGAAAAAAAGGGTTATGTCTGCAATCGAGCTTTGTATATTGACATGCAAGCCACACACTAGGACCTACGTTTGCCATTCATACATCTACAGAATCCCACAGGCTCTACACTGTGGGTGCAATATCACCATAATTCAAGCAACCCAAGTTTAATATCATTTATTCTAGAGCAGAGATACCCTGACTCTGAGATTTCATGGATCAACAAAATTCCTAAAAGGAAAAATATATTTTTTCAATTAAGAATACTAAGTAATACCTCCTATCACTTCATTTC
This sequence comes from Saccopteryx bilineata, assembly GCF_036850765.1. NCBI lineage: Eukaryota > Metazoa > Chordata > Mammalia > Chiroptera > Emballonuridae > Saccopteryx > Saccopteryx bilineata. The sequence continues at coordinate 79,205,017 of NC_089492.1, read as the reverse complement.
ACAAAAGAAGAGATCATCCAATGTTTGAACAGTACAATGAGCAAGCTTGGGTCATTTAACATCTGTGGACAGTGGGCGACTGAGAAAGATGGACTTTTTCCCAAGGGTCCATAAATGTGAGATATTAAGAGATTTGACAGAGAACACAAAGGTGGCTTTTCAGAGAAAAGATATGTTTGAGTTTGACCATATTCATATTTGAGGCATGGATACTACCAAATATTTGTTCCCTAAGTCAAATATCAACTGCTAAAATAATGTGTAGTTTAATTTTGGAAATAATCCCCAACTTTTGAGTTGTAATTTTGGTAGTAACGAAGTGATTTTTTTGTAACTGAGAGTAGAGGAGATAGAGAGACAGACTGCTGCATGCAACCTGACCAGGATCTGCCCAGCCACCCCCATCTGGGGCCAATGCTTGAATTAACCAAGCTATCCCTAGTGCCTTAGGCAAGTGGTCGGCAAACAGTGGCTCATGAGCCACACGCAGCTCTTTGGCCCCTTGAGTGTGGCTCTTTCAAAAAATACCACGTGCGGGCGAGTACCCTAATTAAGTTAATAACAATGTACCTACCTATATAGTTTAACTTTAAAAAATATGGCTCTCAAAAGAAATTTCAATCGTTGTACTGTTGATATTTGGCTCTGTTGACTAATGAGTTTGCCGACCACTGCCTTAGACCAACACTTGGACCAACTGAGCCACTGGCTGCAGGAGGGGAAAAGAGAGATAAGGGGGAGGGGAAGAAAAGCAGATGGTCACTTCTTATGTGTGCCCTGACCGGAAATCAAACCCCCCAGTCTACATGCTGGGCCAATGCTCTACCCACTGAGCAAACTAGCCAGGACCAGGAAGTGAATTTTAGACTAATAATTCAGGCAATTCCATTCAGTTTCCCCATATCATACATAAGGGGTAATAAGTACACCTCTATTAAGACAAATTCATTTAAAAACATTAGTAGAAAAACAACAGAATCGGCAAATTGGTTATATTTGAATACATATTTCTGAAAACAAAATTTCTTAAAGTTATCACTGACACACCTAAATTATTCAAAGTCAAATTATAATTAAACAAAAATATTTAAGAAGCATATCTAAGGAGGGTCATGGAAAATGCAAGTTAATTTTCAGTCAGTTGAAATATTTGCTAAACTTTCAGAATAACCTGTTTCTCCAACAATTCAGAACTGGCAGTACAATAAATCTTATTTGTTATGGGTTTGACATTTTAAAAGTCCTTTATTTTAAATATTTAACTAAGCATGTTTATGTTTTTAGAACTCAAGGCTGCTTAAAAGTAGCTAGCACTGAATTCTATGTATTCTTTTTTTTTTTTGCCTTCTAAAAATTGGCATATACCTTCTTATAATCAAATCTTAAGGCCTTGGCTGGTTGGCTGAGTGGTAGAGTGTTGCCCGGTGTGTGGATGTCCTGGTTTCGATTCCCAATCAGGGCACACAGGAAAAGCACCCATCTGCTTCTCCACCCCTCCCCCTCACTTCTTTCTCTCTCCTTCTCTCTCTTCTCTTCCTTTCCTGCAGTTATGGCTCGATTAGAGTGAGTTGGCCCCGGGCACTGAGGATGGCCCCATCTGCCTCAGGTGCCAAAAATGGCTGTCCTTGCAACAGAGCAAGGGCCCTGTTGGGCATGCCAGGTGGATCCCAGTCGGAGAGCATGCAGGAGCCTCTCGCTACCTCCTCTCCTCTCACTAAGATAATAAAAAAAACCTTAAGTAAAAATAAGTAAGACTGAATCTAAGGAACACTTTAAGTCAAACTGTGTTTACCTTTGAAGAGAATATTCTATAATCTCGGATTTCTCGTGTTACCTGGGAAGCAAGAACGAACCTCTCTATGGGCTGACCCAGGTCACTTAACTCATATGCATCAAGAATCCAGTGTATGCTAAAAAAATGCAAGGGACACAGGACACACTGTCCTGCCTGCCAGGACTATTTAGTCTTGATGAGATGCTGTTAGTCTTCTTCCTCATGTGGCAAATTAAGGGTGAAAGTCTCTCTGGGGTCCCTTTTGTAAGGACATGTATCCCATTCAAGAGGATGGAGGCCTCATGGCATTGTCACACCCCAAAGGCCCCACTTCCTAACACCACCACCCTGGGGTCAGGATCAGCGTGTGGGTGTTGAGGGGACACATAGCACTGTTTCCCTCACTCTTCCTTTCTTGTACCTTTTACGCTACTTGGGTCACATAGAGAGGCCTCCTCTCCCAAGGGACAGAGCATCAGCTCTGGGGGGTCATTTTTCCTCCTGAGCTACCTGCATGATCCACCGTCTTACAACAAACCATCGGAGTCTCTTCCTGTGTGATCACCGGGAGGACGCCCGTGTCTTGGGTGCACTGCCTATTGTTTCTGAAACTACATGGCTTGTCCACGATCTCCCATATACACATTTCAGTTCCCAGGAGAGGGAGAAGGAGTGACAGAAAAAGATATGCTTTTAGAGAAATGCCACCATACTTTAAAACTAGACAAATACTTAATACAGCAAAGAGAACAGCGGGAATGAAGGAACCCTCCCGCCTTGAAAGCTCTGGCCCTGGAACCCCTCCCACAGCCCTCCCCCGCGTGCTGGTCCTCCGCGTGCTGGTCCCCCGCGTGCTGGTCCCCCGCGCGGTGGTCCTCCGCGCGGTAGGCCTCCTCCATCTAAGCAGGGCTGCCCGGCGCTAGCCCCATCATGCAATCTTTCCTAGAACTGGAGCCAAAATTTCCTTCCACCTTCTCTCTCTCGGTCTATGTCCCCATTTTTAGAAAGGACGTCCTCCAGGGTCCCAGGGGCCCTCCCATCACAGTTCTCTCAGTGTGGGGCTTTCTCTGCTGTCTCCCTTCAACTTCCTGTCATCCAGGTAGGTCTCCTTGAAATCTCCTGACAACATTCACCTGCACACGGACGCTCTCGTGTTCTTCAAACACTCGCTAACATATACTTCCCCCCACCCCTCACAGCTTTTATTTTATTTTTAGTTTATTTAAAAAAAAATAAAGCCATTTTCAATTAAAATTTTTTCACTTACAGTTGACATTCAATATTATTCTGTATTAGTTTCAGGTGGGCAGCCCAGTGGTTAGACATTCATGTACTTTACAGTGGCCCCCGCTATCTCCAGTCCGCACCTGGCCCCATACGTAGTTATTACAGTATTATTGACAATATTCCCTGTGCTGCACTTTGTACTTTACATCCCCGGGACTACTCTGGAACTGCCACTTTGTACTTCTCAGTCTCTTCACCTTTTTCTCCCAGCCTCCCAACCACCCTCTCCTCTGACAGCTGTCAGTCTGTTCTCTGTATCCATGAGTCTATTAAATTTTCAAAATTTCCCCAATTTACAGGAAAACCACACTGAATTCTGGATAAATTTGTATGTTTATGTTCACTTTCCGTATACAACAGTGGGCATTTGGGCTCTGAGGGGCAGCAAGGGAAATGCTGGGGCCAGCCTCGTTACCAGGCATCTTGAAGCTACTTTCTGGAACATATGGAGAAGCCACATTTCTAGCTTTCCGGTGAACTGATGTTGGAATCCTGGTTTAAACAATCCTGGTCCCTTCAGGTGACCTGGAGTGACCACATGATTTATCACCCCAAGCAGGACACTCTGGTGGAGGATAAATGATAGGAAGGAAGGTCATAAATCAGCGCTGTTCCAGACTCCAGGACAGATGTGACGGGAGCTGGGGTGCTAGGCAGATCTAGGACTGAGTCGAAACGTACCCCTCAGTCCTTTGAGAGAGTTAAACACATGTCATGGGTTGTGTCAGTTCCAGAATGTGGAGTGACAAGACCTAACTGATGACCACTTGGGAATATTGATTTAAATTTTTTTAAATTTATTTTTTACAGAGATAGAGAGTGAGTCAGAGAGAGGGATAGACAGGGACAGACAGACAGGAATGGAGAGAGATGAGAAGCATCAATCATTAGTTTTTCATTGCGTATTGCAACACCTTAGTTGTTCACTGATTGCCTTCTCAAACGTGCCTTGACTGCGGGCCTTCAGCAGACCGAGTAACCCCTTGCTCGAGCCAGCGACCTTGGGCTCAGGCTGGTGGGCTTTTGCTCAAACCAGATGAGCCCACGCTCAAGCTGGTGAGCTCGGGGTCTCAAATCTGGGTCCTCTGCATCCCAGTTCAACGCTCTATCCACTGCACCACCACCTGGTCAGGCAATATTGATTTAGATGAAAACACGTATCGGCCCAAAGCAGACACATTTCGGGAATGAATTCTAAGCAAAGAGGGGAAGCTGAGAAGAATTATGTTCAATTATTGTAGAAGTTTTTGAAAGAAGGATTTTTTTGGGCTAGGTCACTCGAAGGCCATATTCCTGTAGAATGAGAGTCACCCAGTAGTCATTGAAGTAACCAGCTGTAGTTCTGAGCACACCCTGGCGTAAACAGGAGTGTGATCCTTGCTTCATCAACTCAAATCTTAACAACTGAAGCAATGAAATCATGGTAGATAGTATCTGTTGGTCATAATATTAGAGCAATGATCTTAGAACAGAGAAATGATTTCCAAGTTTTTAGATGTCAGATGGATTGCTTCAATGTGGTAACTTTTGATAACTAAGGTTTCTTTGGAAGAGATTTAAATGTTTTTCTTCCTCTTTTTTTTTTTTTTCTTACAGTGACAGAGAAAAGAGATTTAAATGTTTCTCTTCCTCTTTTTTATTTATTTATTTTTTTCAGTGACACAGAGAAAGAATCAGAGAGAGGAATAGACAGGGACAGACAGGAACTGAGAGAGATGAGAAGCATCAATCATCAGTTTTTCGTCAGTTTTTCATTGCGACACCTTAGTTGTTCATTGATTGCTTTCTTATATGTGCCTTGACCAGGGGGCTACAGCAGACTGAGTAACCCCTTGCTCAAGCCAGTAACCTTGGGTCCAAGCTGGTGAGCTTTGCTCAAACCAGATGAGCCCGCGCTCAAGCTGGTGACCTCGGGGTCTCGAACCTGGGTCCTCCGCATCTCAGTCCAATGCTCTATCCACTGCGCCACCGTCGGTCAGGTTGTCTTCCTCTTAAAATTAGCATCTAAGGTCACATCTACTTGGAGAAACACCGTGACATCCAATTGCCAGACCCTGCAGATTTCTGTGGGTCCCCACAGAGACTGGCCTCCTGAGGGGACACTTCAGGCTCTTGAGGTTTAACGACATCCAATTCTCAAGTCCAATCCAATTTCGAGGATGCTGGCAATGATTCTGAGATGCTTTCTATACAAAGACTTATTGAGATATTCTCATCTTCTGAGATTCAAGATAGGCAGACTCATTCTCTACTCTTTCAAATCACCTTAATCCAATCAACCCCAGGCTCTGTCCACAGAATTGGAGATATTAACTATTTTTCATATAGCATACAGTGTTTTATGAAATTATCACGATTTCCAATAGTTAACTCTCATCAGTTTACATGATCTGTATTTCAAATGTGATATTTACACATTCTGTTGCTTATTTTTGACACTTTGGGCTCTTTCATATGAAATAACTTCAAACACTACATTTATTTTTATAAGTAGGATTTGCTCCGGTTTCTAAACTTAATTGCTCCCAAAACCTGGAGTCTGAAGCACATTTCTGTGTCTCAGTAAATTTTCCTGTTTGCCTTCGAATGAGAACTCATTTAATGAAAGACATATTTTTATCTTCATGGGTTCTGCCTAGAAATAAGCAATCTAATATTGTGGTTTTGTACATGCTATTAATCACATTACAACATTAACTATATTAGTGATAATTAACTGCATTAATAGTAGTAACAACAACATTTATACTGTGCTCTCCACATTGCCTTTCACTATTCTAAGTTAATTTCACAGTTTTTACAAATTCACATGCTCCATGAGCTGAAAGACTTGTAATAAAGTGGATAAAACATATGCAGTTATATATATTTAAGAAAAGGTTGGGTATTATTAATTACTAAGCTGTTTATAAAAATAATACAAAGAGTGAGAGGTCTTGAAAGCAAACTATCACTAAGAGATTTTAATTCAATAAGTATTTACTGAGTGACTGAGGACCATGTGCGTTATTGTACTAGAAGGGCTGGTGGATGAATCAGACTTGGAGCCCTCCGCCCAGAAAAACACTCTCCAATGAGGACAGATGGGGTGAGGACATCTCCCCAGATAGGCAGACAGAAACACCATGTATTCGCTGTATAATTTTGTCAGTGGTCAGCACTCATTAGTCAACAGAGCCAAATATCAACAGTGCAACGATTGAAATTTCTTTTGAGAGCCAAATTTTTTAAACTTAAACTAAGTAGGTAGGTACATTCGTTATCGAGGTAGCGCCACACATGGTATTTTGTGGAAGAGCCACACTCAAGGGGCCAGAGAGCCGCATGTGGCAGTGAGTGCGGTTTGCCGACCAGGGAGCTATCCCAATATTATTAACATATGAGGGTGTATGTATATATACACACACAACACAAATACATACATGTTCATAATTTAATTAAATACATGGGAATACATTCAAATAATTCATGTAATATTTTTACTAAATTGTTGAAAATATTTCTCTCATGACTGTAAAACATTAGAATTAAATTGTTCCCTTTCTAACTCATTTGAAATTTGAAGTGTTTCAAAACACTTTTTGGAGATGTTTTTAAGTATCTAGTCCATGTATGGTGATGTGCACCTAATACAAAGTTTTTCATTTTTCTTATGTTAATAATCTAGCAGGTATGACAGAAGCTCCCTGGTCAGAAAAAAAGGAGCCAGAATGTACCAGAGAGCACCAATAAATGCCCTGGGGCCACGTGATTGAGTGCCAACCCTCTGGCGCCATCTGCTGACTAATCAGACCACAAGCAAATTAACACCAAGTGAATAAAACAGGAACGTTTCTCCTCATTTTGCTTAATGATGAGCAGTCTGAGTAGTCAAACACTCGTGACATCAGTTGATGGGCTCAGAGGCACCGAGGAACTTCTGCTGCACCCTCGGAGTCTGCTGACACCCTTGAGTCACTGATGAGAACTCGCCACCGTGAGTCTGCGGAAGTCCACCTCCCAGGGGTGCCCTGCTGAAACGTCTGATCAGCCAAGATCACCCTCAGTGGGATGACTGGCTCTACCAACTGTCTTTATTTATTTATTTATTTATTTAAGCATTTGAACTCTGCTCGGGAGCCACTGACACAGTCCTATGTCGTTCTGATTTTGACCCTGGCCTTCAAAAAGACCCCTCTATTTGGTGACATTACTCAGCCAGATCCTCTGACACAGACCGTTCCATTTAACCCTTCCCCAAAGTACAGATGAGCAAGCTCAGTGCAGAGAGACTCAGCATCTTAGCATAAAGCTCTCACATCCCTCAGGGTTTTAATCCAACTGTCCCTTTGTCAGTAAGTCCTTCCGCGCTATCATGCCGAAAATTGTAACACACATTCCCCCAGCACTTCTTACCCCCTTTCACAGCTTGGTAATTGTCACTGTAATATACTCTATGTGACGTCTGCGTCTTGTTTCCTTCCTGTCTGTCCCCGTCCCCAGCGCAACAGCAAGAGCGTCATGTTTTGTTCATGACTGCCATCCCGACACCGAAACAGTGCCTGGCCCACAGCAGATGCTGAGTAAACACTTGGGGATGACTGACTGCATAAATGGACGGGCATCCAGTCCGTGGGGACCCCAGGACCCTAGAACAAGTGCTCCTTCTACAGCCACCCGCCAGGACACCTGAATCCCATGCACGACAAAAGTGTCCCCGATGTCTCCTGTGAACTTAAGCCGCTCAAGGGAACAAGGCTGTCTTTTCTTCCAAGTCTTTAAAATTAACTAGAAAAAGGAGGCAGCTAACATGCTCCCCTGTGACCACTCCTTTCTGGGACATTCAGGCACTCCTGCCGAATGGTCTCTAGGCAAGCACAGGCAGGTGCGTAATACCTGGACCCTGGACCTCGGACAGCCCACCGGGATGCCATTTCTGGGGTGCAGGAAAGGAGGGCCACAGCCCAGTATCCTGCCAACAGAATATGGGGAGATGGCAGATCAGGATACGCTGGCCCACCCTGTCTGACTCAGAGAACAGGGGTTCCCCAGGCCCCTCACAGAACGGCACTGGAGGTGTAGAAACCATTGACACTATAATTCAGCTTGCTGAGCCTAGACACAGCTCAGTGCCTGTTTTCTGAAGGATAAAGTCTATCTTCTCACTTTAATTTTCAGAAGTTCCAGCTTTGCATAGATGAAGACAAGGAACAGCACAATAGTTAGAAAGTCAGGACAAACAGCTGTTGCCTCGGGGTAAATGGTGGACCATAAACGGGCGAGGGTATTTTTTACTACCGGGGGCATAAGATAAAATCTTATTTTTAAGTAAATTTGAAGATGCACTTTTATTCTGCTATTTTTTCTTCTCATTTGAAAAATTATACCTCACACTGTGCGACAGAGTTTTACACAGTGGAAGGATTCTCTGTCAAAAAGAAACCAACACAACAAGTCAGTGTGGAATGGCCCTGCTTGTCAAGAAGATAAACGCTTCTAGGATCCAAGGAATTGGTGGATGGAGAAAAGAGAGGCACACCGGGGTGCCGAGGAACGGAGGGGTGAGGCGTGTCCCTACTGGGACAACCACACATGCTGGCCAGTGGGAGGAGGATGTGGTGATGCCACAGATCGCCGACCAGCAGGACCGGAAGCTATCAAAGCAGAAACTGTCACCCCTACAAATGCAAGGCACCCAACCAGCATCATGTCCCTCACGGGAAGGGCTCTCCCACGACACCAAGGCAATTTGCTTGTGATAAACACACCAGAGGGAGAAAGGATGAGTCCAACTTGGACCATCTCTTGTCCACATTGGAATCGCAGATAAGAGTCATGATGATGCATTTCAGGAGAGGACACGGCAGAAATTTCAGAGCAAACCTAAGAACCACAACTTCAGACAGTGGCGTGAAAAAGGAAGTGTGCAAAATTCAGTGCTGGTGATAGCGTCGGACAGTCCTGATGAATAAGACGGAAAGCGGTGGTCGGGGCAGGGCTGCGATACTGGGGGACGCTTCAATGAACTCCTGCTGGGAGAGCACACTCGACATTTAGAAAGGTCAGACAGACAGAGAGCAGTAAATTGGGGTGGAAGGGTTGAAAAATGGTGTCTGAGATGTCAGGTCTGGAAGAGCTCAGGTCCCTCCTACATCCATAATTCAATGCTTTTAATGATTTCTCCTAGAGCTAAAAGGAACAAGGGCCCCCAAATTATTCATTTCCAAGGGCAGGGTGACATAATTTCACTTTACATGGAAAGTTTTTTCTGACTTTCATTTGAATCTCTCAGAAGCATAGGTGACTGCCAACAAGCTGAATGTTACGCCCACAGACTGGACCTTCAACAGTAGGTCAGCAGAAAGACTCCCCAGAATGCTTTACAAGAGGTCGGTGGGCACATCCAGCACATTCAGACAGATGCATCAGAAAAACAAAAGATGTGACCACTGTGTCATAAAAGGAACAACTCTCTTGTTGGAGGCAGTACGTAGAGGGCACGCCAGTTGCTGTAAAAACTGGAAGGGATTGAAATCATAAGGTAATTGTGCTGAGCTCTTTGCTGCACATTACAGCAATGAAATATTCCCTCACTTTCTGGTTCTGTCCTCAGTATATATGGATAATAACGTCATACAGCCTCATAGAATTGTAAGAATTGAATGGTAGAATGTATATAAGTCACCTAGCATATTAGTGAACTTGTCATCCATGTCAACAACCACCACCTAGTAAACAGGGCGCACGCTTCATCATGGCAGGACCCAGGAATCATGGCTACGCTGTAATCCCCATACCTCCGTCACCGGGCAGACAGCTGGCTCTCTCCACATATGTGATGAAAATGTAGATGTGAGCTTTTCAGAGTCAGAAACATCACTGTGAGTGTCATTTACAGGGTGTAATCTAAAGGCTTCAAGTCAATACATGCATAATGGGACTCTGGTTTATCACCTCCTTGCCATTTGAGTACCAATAGGATGAGATCACAAAAATTGAAAAGGCTGTCCATTTAAGATGCTGATGTCCTCCAACTCCTCAGGGTCCTCTCTCTGTGACACGTGTCACAACAGTTTCCCTCCTCCCTTGCTCACTGTTCCTCTCCAGTGCTTGACTGAATTTTTTTCTCACTGTTAAAACTTGAACCCTAGAAGATCCCTGCCTTCGCCTCTGTTGACTCTTTCTGGTGATGGCTACATCGAATCTTAAGGTTTCAACCATAATTTATATGCTGGTGACTCTAAAAACGGCATCTTAGGTTCTGTTTCCTAGTTGGTGATCTCGAGTCTAGTCAGTTATCAGCTGAATATGCCCACTGGAATACTGGCTTCATTCAAAGTCAATATCTTCTACATCCTGCTGGGCACATGCAGGAATCCAGACGCGTGGCGATTCTCTTCTCACTAAATGCCATCGTCCCAGCACCGGGCTCAGTGAAGGACGTGAGCTCAAATTAGACTGAAGGCATTCTGGAATCCATGTGCCTGAGCCCCGCAGTGCCCACCCACCTTCCTGTGGAAGGCATCGTTCTCCACCGTCCGTCCAAGGGATGCACCGATCAGCAGGGGTCTTGACTGGCTGAGAGATGAAATACGTCTTTTTGTTATAGATGAAACCATGTTCATCAAAGTTTTACCCACTGATGGAAAAAAATCCTCTGGAAGTGGTTATAGGAATGCTTATTTTGGTGGACAGTTTACACACGCCTTGCAGAATGTTCTCAGCCTGGTGACGGCTAGGATCATGGGCCCAGGGCAAGCCCGTGGGTCAGCGTGATGGCTATGATCCCTGCTGGCATCCACAGCCGAATGATTTTGTAGCTGCACAGGGTTGTCTGCTGAAGGCACATTTGCCCTGGTGTTTGTCAATTTTATCCCTACACAACAGGAACCCATCAGAGCCTGTTGACAAGGGTGGACTGGTCACCTCTCCTTACAGGGCTCTGCCTGCCATTCCTACTCACTGGGGAACAAATTTTTTTTTCATTATCTGATGCATGAGGTTTTAGAATTGTTTCTATATATTTCTGCATCACTGATTCCAAATCTGAAATCTGATTTTTGGTGCATGCTCTAGTTTTTATGCAATTTGAATTTCTTTTTGTTACAGTTAATGGTATGCATTGGTTTTTAAATTGAAGTTAAAGGGCAATGACTCTTGGATTGACCATAACCACAAGGCAATTAATGTTTTACAAACATCACTTTTACATAATTGTAGTTGTTTTTAAATGTAAAAAATTATTATCTTATGAAAACACCCTCTTATTTTGTTTTAAGATTGAATCATGGCTTCTTCAAGTAGGCTTAAATGTAAGAATAGTCCTGACACCTTCTGTTATATATGTGGCTGTTACACACGTCAGCGTCAAAGGTGCAATATTTCATCATTTGTGACACGTGCATATATTGCCTACTTTCAAGTTCCCCTTGGCGATCAAAACAAGAATTGGGCTCCTCATATTGTGTGTCATAATTGTGAGGAAATGCTTCGTGACTGGATAAAAGGAAAATGCAAAGAAATGCCTTTTGGTATTCCCATGGTTTGGCATGAACCTAAGGACCACAGCAGTGACTGTTATTTCTGTCTGATCCATACAAAGGGCATCGGCCAGAAAAAACGGCATATGATCCCATATCCTAATATTCCTTCAGCAATACGACCTATCCTACACTCTGAGACACTCCTGGTTCCAGTTTTCAGTGGTTTTATTTCTTCTAAGGATGAAGAAAGTGAACATGGTGATCAAGTGTATTTTGATAAGATGCATGAGGAAATGGTTGTAGAATCTGAAGGATCTTCTTCTGATGCCAAGCAGTCATTAACCCCTCAGCAGTTTAGCCAACCCGAATTGAATGACTTAGTAAGAGATTTGGGCCTATCACAGAAAGCAGCTGAGTTATTAGCCTCCAGCCTTCAAGAAAATAATGTACTTCACCAGTCAGCTGAAGTAACCCATTTCAGAAAGCGTAAACAAATTTTTGTGGACTTTTTTTCTGAAGACAAACACTTTGTTTACTTGTCATGATATCAATAGTCTTCTCAGCCAGCTAGGTGTTACCACTTACAGTCCAACAGAGTGGCGGTTATTTCTTGACAGCTCTAAACGGAGTCTGAAATGTGTTCTCCTACACAACGATAATGTTTATGCAGCGGTTCCAACTGGTTATTCAACTCATCTGTGAGAAGATTATAATGACATAAAAATTGTCCTCGACTTTCTGAAGGATGAGGAGCATAACTGAATCATTTGTGTGGATCTTAAAATGGTAAATTTCCTGCTAGGACAACAGAGAGGTTTCACAAAGTATCCTTGCTTTCTGTGTTTGTGGGACAGCCAAGCTCGGGAGAAACACTGGATACAGAAGGAGTGGCAGAAACATGAAGCTCTGGAAGTAGGGATGCAAAATATTGTGAATGAACTTGTAGTTAATCGAGACAGGATTATTTTTCCCCTACTTCACATCAAACTTGGCTTAATGAAGCAGTTTGTTCAGGCTTTGAATAGAGAAAGCGAATGCTTTCAACATATTATTTCTGCTTTTCCTGCCTTGTCTTTCAAGAAGATAAAAGCAGGTGTATTCGATGGACCTCAAATTTGAACCCTCACACATGATGAAGAATTTGCCAGGAAGATGAATAAGGAGGAGAAAGCAGCATGGCAGTCTTTTGTGGCAGTTACAAAGAACTTCCTTGGCAACAAAAAAGCAGAAAACTATGAACTTCTGGTTCAAAGGATGCTGTTGGCTTTCCGTGACATTGGATGTAACATGAGTGTTAAGATTCACTTTCTGAACAGTCACCTTGATAAGTTTCCCGAAAATCTTAGAGCTGTTAGTGATGAGCAGACTACTGCTGGAGCATCAAACGACATTGATCTCAACAAGTACACAAACGCAAGAGCTACAAACGCAAATTTTTGCCTGACTAGAATTTAAATAAGTTTTGCGCAAATTTTATGATTAAAATAAGTGTTTTAATATGTTCTATTTCAAAATTATAGACAAATTCTAATGCAATCATATCTTTTAGTGTATTAGTGTATTTACTGCATTATATAAATTATATTTTCACAAAAGTGTGCCCAAGAAGACATTCTACTTCATTATGTTAAACTAAATGTTGAAAATTTTACAATAAGATGAAAACTTAAAATCTTGAATTGCAAAAAAAACTTGTAGCTTACAGAGAAAAACTAATGTCAGATTTGAGATTAACCCACTCAAAGTAGGTAAGAACAAGTGTTTTTGTAAACGCAACAAAAATTTTGTTCCCCAGCGTTATTCATCCGATAGCATCGCTGCCCGCCGGCACTTTATAGTACGTCGTCGAGTCTGCTCCCAGTGATGCCACCTCCTCCTGGAAACAATCGATGGTCCCCGAACCCAGGGAAGACAGGTGGTTGTCTATGGAAACCAGATGAGTAACATATGAACCCCTTAGATTAATTTTACATGTACTACCGTTTAGTTCACTCTGACCGGAGGACCGAGCCTTCTACCGTGTGAGGCATCAACTTTAACAAACCGTTTTCATCAGCATTTAGAGATGTAGCGCTTTTCCCAAGTTCGCAGCTGTGTTTCTGCCAGCAGAGGCTGCTGGAAGTGGGACAAGTGAACAAGTGGCATCTTTAGTGCAGACAACATGTATTTGTTATTATTCCCCATCATTGTGAATGTCTTGCTCGCTGCTGTATCCTCAGCACCGGGCAAACAGTAACGCTTTGAAGATCCCGTGGTGAACAGATCACTGGGTTGCATCACAGGCTGTGACAGCTGCCGGGAACACAGACTGAGCGCACGCTGTGCTTGGGCGCCAGCAGCTCACAGGCGAATGGAACTAACACTTCATGAATAGCTCTTAACATTGAAGAAAATGACAAGTGCCGTGGGAACAGCAGAGAGGGACAGATTTATTCATGGTGTGGTATGTGGAAGGCTTCATGAAAGATGGTGTTCCAGCTGCAAAGCAGGGAAGGAGACCAGTGGGCGTGGCTGGCAGAGAGCTGCTCAAAAGCTAGGGGTAAGAGGCACACAGGAGTGGGTGTTTTAGGGGTAGCTCAAAATTCTGTGTGATCAGTGTGTGTTATACCTTTTATGGGTGCACTTATTTCAATCTGAAAACCATGAACATGAAAAGGTCTAATAATAAGAAATTCTAATCTGATCTAATCTAAGTCCATATTGAAGTTACTTTACTAGATTTTCAGTAATCCAAAAAAGAGAATCGGTTGGATTTTGCTAAAATGCACAGACACTATATGGGCATTTATCTAACTTATCAACCTAAGAAAAGAAAAGAAAGAAGATGGGGTATAGGGTTTGTGAGTTCACACTGCCATCTCATAATCTCTACTTTTCTTCCAGAATGTTCCTTAAACAAGTATAGTTGGATTAGTCTTAAATTCATCAGTCTGTTGTTTAGGCCAGTGGTCCCCAACCTTTTTTGGGTCACGGACTGGTTTAATGTCAGAAAATATTTTCACGGACCGGCCTTTAGGGTGGGACGGATAAATGTATCATGTGATCAAGACAAGCGTCAAGAGTGAGTCTTAGACGGATGTAACAGAGAAAATCTGGTCAATTTTTAAAAATAAAACATCATTCAGACTTAAATATAAATAAAATGGAAATAATGTAAGTTATTTATTCTTTCTCTGCGGACCAGTACCAAATGGCCCACAGACCCATACCGGTCCGCGGCCTGGGGGTTGGGGACCACTGGTTTAGGCAACAAATTTTATGTATGTGTGTTAAGAACATATGACAATACAAATTTAAACTCATTGTTCAGCATACAATATGATGTGGTTAACTACAAGCACAATGTATAGCAACAGAGGTCAGGGACTGAACCATGTGGTGCATCTGAACTTCGATCCCATTGAACAGACACTCTCATTTCCTGTGGCAGACTGTGCTTCATTTTAAGGCTGAGCAATGGCCCTGGCCCGTTGGCTCAGCAATAGAGTGTCGGCCCACCATGTGGATGTCCTAGGTTCAATTCCTGGTCAGGACACACAGGAGAAGCAACCATCTGCTTCTTCCCCCACCCCCTTTCTTTCCCTCCTACAGCCATGGCTTGATTGGTTCAAGAGCAGGGCCTTGGGCACTAAGGATGGCTCCATGGAGCCTCCACCTCAGACACTAGAAATAGCTTGATTGAGAGCATGGCCCCAGATGGGCAAAGCATTGGCCCCAGATGGGGCTTGTTGGGTGGATCCTGGTTAGGGTGCAGGAGGGAGTCTGTCTCTGTATCTCACCTACTTTCACTTAAAAAAAAAAAAAGGGCTGAGTAATGTACCAGTGCCTGTGTGCACCGCATTCTCTCTACCCTCCCCCACAAGGGCATTTAGGTTGCCGCCACATCTGGATTTCTGTGAGCCATACTGCGATGTTTATGGCCATGCACACACCTCTCTGAGACCTTGCGGTCACTTGTTTTAAATAAACACCCAGGAGTGGGGTTGCTGGACCATGTGGTAGTTCTATTTTTAATTTCTAAGGAATCTCCATATGTTTTCAATAATGGCCGCACCATTTTCTACTTCCATCAATGGCGGAGAAGGGTTCCCATTTCCGCACACCTTCACCCACATCCGTTAACTTGTCTGTTTGATGACAGCCATCTGAGCAGATGCGAAGGGAGGTCTCATCGCGGCTTCACTTTGCCAGTTTTCTGGTCAGTGATGCTGGACACCTTGGCACATGCCTGTTAAACAGCTGTGTGTCTTCTTTGGAGAAGAGTTTATTCAAGTCTTTAGCCTATTTTTTAATTGGGTTATTTTTTTTTTAATTGGAGGATTAAAAAAACCCATATTTCCAATATTAACCCTTCTCCGATATGTGATTTGAAAACATTTTCTCCCATTCTGTAGACTGACTTTTCACTCTGTTGACTGTTTACTTTCCTGTGCAGAACTTTCTAGTTTGATGGAGTCCTACTCATCTATTTTGCTGGTGTTGCTTGTGCTTCCTATGCCAAATCCAAGAAATTGTTGCCACGACCAATGTCATAAAACTTCTCTTTATATTTCTTCGGGGAGTTTTACGGCTTCAAGTTTAAGTCTTTGGTCCATGCTGAGTTCATTTGTTGTGTACAGTAGAGGAGGAGAAGCATCCAGATTCGTGCTTTGCACACCCGTTGCAGATGAGCTGACTATAGTGGTGTAGGGTTAGTTTTGGGTTCCCTGTTCTGCACCATCGGTCTCTGCATCTGTGACAGCCAGTTCTATGCCCTTAGTATAAATTGCCTAAAAAGGAAACTGAGAAAGCGATTTCATTTGCAATGTAGCAAACAGAATAAAATATGTAGGCATGAACTTGTGAAAGAGCAAAGACTTATACAATGAAAAGTACAAAACATTGATGAAAAAAATTAAAGACACACAAAAATGGAAAGATATCCCATGTTCGTGCTCACACTGCCCAAAGCAATCCACAGATTAAAGGCAATGCTTATTAAAATCCCAATGGCATATTTTTCCAGAAATAGTACTGTTCTAAAATTCATTTGGAACCCTGAAGGCCCCCAAAGAGCCAAAACAGTCTCGAGAAAGAAGAACCGAGATCAAGGCATCACACTTCCTAACTTCAAAGTGCATTACAAAGCTACAGTGGTTAAAACAGTACGCGATCATTTTTCATTTTAGTTCCTGACAACATAAACATTTACATGTTTAAACCTCCTAATAGTATCCAAAGCTCCTTGATTATTAAAAAATGTTATCTCGGCCCTGGCCGGTTTGCTCAGTGGTGGAGCATCGGCCTGGCGTGTGGAAGTCCTGGGTTCGATTTCTGACCAGGGCACACAGGAGAGGCGCCCATCTGCTTCTCCACCCTCTCCTTCCTCTCTGTCTCTCTCTTCCCCTCCTGCAGCCGAGGCTCCATTGGAGCAAAGTCTCCCCGGGCACTGGGGATGGCTCCATGGCCTCTGCCTCAGGCGCTAGAATGGCTCTGGTCGCAACAGAGCGATGCCCCAGATGGGCAGTGTCGCCCCCTGGTGGGTGTGCCGGGTGGATCCCAGTCGGGCGCATGCGGGAGTCTGTCTGACTGCCTCCCCATTTCCAGCTTCAGAAAATACAAAATAAATAAATAAATAATTTAAAAAAAATGTCATCTCGTGTGCAGGTTTTTCTTCCCACACTGTAGGACTTAACTCTTTGGAAATGCAATGGATTTATTAGAAATTTGTCATTCTCTGATGACATTCGAGTTTCTGTTCCCTTTTGCTGGGAACACAGTCATGACCCCTCGCTCCCAGTTTAGTAAGGAGACTGGAGCAAGGAAACATCGTCCCCTCAAAACCAATTCTTACACTTCCTTATAAAGTTGATCTTTCCTAAGGAAAATCATGAATGTAAAAGGGAAATTCTATCATTCATTTTTCCCACCTGTTAACAACAGCAGGTCCTTGAGTGACGTCAACTCCTTCAACATCCTATCATTATAATGTTGAGGCAGAAGTGAAGAGAACTGAGAAAGACTGACCTGAATTGTAGCAAAATACTGAGAACATGGGGTCACAGGAAGAAGGGAATGTTGTGCCCATCAGTGAGAGATCCTATGTGATAAAAACTAAAAATTATCCAATAACTTGTCAAACTGGTTCCGGTTGGTGAATTCAACCAGACTTTTTTCTCGACAGTGGTGGGAGGGACCTCTGGTGACAGTGACGTTAGGAATGAATGTTACCATCGAGGCTTCCTCCAAACAATATATAAACACAACATCACCTAGTAGAGGAATACCAGGGCCCAGGGTCTGAACAGAGAATTGGGAAATCCCACGGTCCAGGGGAGGCCCCTTCCCCAAAGGACTGCCCGTCTGAGCAGCACAATGGGGAGAAGAATGCTAAACTTTTACATTTAGAAGCGCTTGTTAGGTCATTCAACCCAGGCCAGAAATGCAAAGGGAAGACAATGATGATAGAAGGAGACTTGACTGGGGGTGGTGGACACACAATGCAAGAGACAGATGATGTCTTATAGAACGGTGCACCTGAAACCTATATAATTTTATTAATCAGTGTCACCCCAACAAATTCATAAAAATAAAAGCATTCTACCATATTTAGGATATCAAATAACACGGGTACACCAAAGCCAGTATAAACACGTAAGCTGAAGGGGGGTGGGACCAGTGTGCGCTTCGTCTGGAATCTGTCAAGTCTTTGAATTTTTCCTGGACAAGGATTTGATGGGTCCTTCAGCATCACATGACATAAAACCTGGGACAAGCAAACGGTAACATGCTCCACCAAAGAGTAGTCATCGCTGTTATTTACTCCAACACATTATTCACTGAAGGTCAAAGCCTGATTTCTCTGGTGAACACATTAAAACTTGGCAGAAACGGACATCAATACTATGTCTTTTGATAATATTGATATATGTGTGCATAACCACTCAACTACTTTTTAATAAAATCAGAGCTTGATTTAAACAAACTGTGTGTTAAATCAATCACTATGAAACAGCATTATATTCATTATATTCTCAAGGAATTCTATATTTATTCTGATCAGTATCTTTTCAGAATTATATAAAAAACAATGCTGCTGAATTAATTTTTCAACAATCTCAAATTTCATTGGAAATCATCTGAAGTTGGTTGTAAATATTTATCAAATTAATTTTCATTTTTCTTGTCAAGTGGAACTTACATTTTTCAGAGAAATATTCTGATAGATTAAGTGTCTTTATTTACATCTAGTCTACCCTACATGAAGGTGTCTCCAAACTCAGGATGTGAAAATGTGGAGCACGGGTGCCCTCGTGTGGTCATAAGGTAGTAATACAGCAGCAGTAGAGCACGGGCACCAATTTTCCTATGTTCTTTGGACATTCCAGCATTTTGCTGACAAATCCTTAAGAGGGTAAAGTGAGGTGGAATTAAAACTGGAATTCCCGGCCCTGGCCGGTTGGCTCAGTGGTAGAGCGTCGGCCCAGCGTGTAGAGTTCCTGGGTTCGATTCCCGGACAGGGCACACAGGAGAAGTGCCCATCTGCTTTTCCACCCCTCCCCTTCTCCTTCCTCTCTGTCTCTCCCTTCCCCTTTCACAGCCAAGGATCCACTGGAGCAAAGTTGGCCCGTGCGCTGAGGATGGCTCCATGGCCACCACCTCAGGCGCTAGAATGGCTCCTGCTGCAAAAGAGCAACACCCCAGATGGGCAGAGCAACACCACCTGGTGGGCGTGCCAGGTGTATTCCTGGTGGGGCATATGTGGGAATCTGTCTGACTGCCTCCCCGCTTCTAACTTCGGAAAAATACCAAAAATAAATAAATAAATAAAACTGGAATCCCTTCATTCACTGTGTCAATATTCTCATTGGTAACTTAGTTCCTGGCCTTCCTGTTTTCTAACCTAGTGAACAACAAAAGTCTTTCAAAGAACATTTTGTTTCCTGTAATCAATTCTGTGTTGTCACCTCAGTCCCTCTCCTTAAAGCCAGCTAATTTCCTGGCCCTGGCCAGTTGGCTCAGTGGTAGAGCCTTGGCCTGGCGTGCAGAGGTCCTGGGTTCGATTCCCGGCCAGGGCACACAGGAGAGGCGCCCATCTGCTTCTCCACCCCTCCCCCTCTCCTTCCTCACTGTCTCTCTCTTCCCCTCCCGCAGCAAGGCTCCATTGGAGCAAAGATGGCCCGGGCGCTGGGGATGGCTCCTTGGCCTCCGCCCCAGGCGCTGAGGTGGCTCTGGTCACAACAGAGCGATGCCCCCTGGTGGGCAGAGCGTCGCCCTCTGGTGGGCGTGCCGGGTGGATTCTGGTCCGGCGCATGCGGGAGTCTGTCTGACTGTCTCTCCCCGTTTCCAGCTTCAGAAAAATACAAAAAAAAAAAAAAAAAGCCAGCTAATTTCCTCCCTACACATCCCCAAACGCACTGCCCCCAAGGTCAGTAATGATCTCAGTATTCGGAGAGTATAAGCTGAATCGTGTGCACTGCTGGTGACTCACCTACAGGACAGTGGGAGATCTCAGGGGAACAATGTTTCTGAAAGACTAATTTGGGAACTCAATACTGTCACACACACACATCTATCCTCACTGCTAAGCTTCCTAAGGACAGCAAGGAATGCCTCTAAAATTGATTTTGGGGTGGGAATTATTATTCTACAAGGTGAACTGGCTCAGGGGATGGTTTCATGCTTTTTGGATGAATTTTGTGGACTGTGATTTGTTAATTCTTCACCGAGTGAACACCTGTCCCCTCTGAAGGCTTAAGCCATGACACAAGAGAACAAATTGAACTGCACGTGACAGCCGAGAAACTGAGCTGTACTGACATTTGAAAGTGAACCACAACGGAAAGTTCTTTATTCGGACGCGACCTGTAAATGTCCGTGCGACTTGTCATTATGACCCTCTGTTTGTGGTAACTGAACATGTTATAATCATAACTGACTCAGAATCAGCCGTGAGCATCTGGAATTGTTAAGCATATGTGATGTGTTCAATGCCTTAAAAAGAGGTATCCACTTGCCCTGGCTGGTTGGTTCAGTGGTAGAGCGTCGGCCTGGTGTGCAGGAATCCCAGGTTCGATTCCTGGCAGGGCACACAGGAGAAGCGCCCATCTGCTTCTCCACCCCCACCCCTCCTTCCTCTCTGTCTCTCTCTTCCCCTCCCGCAGCCGAGGCTCCATTGGAGCAAAGATGGCCCGGGCGCTGGGGATGGCTCTGTGGCCTCTGCCTCAGGCGCTAGAATGGGCTCTGGATGCAACAGAGCAACGCCCCAGAGGGGCAGAACATCGCCCCCTGGTGGGCGTGCCGGGTGGATCCCAGTCGGGCGCATGCGGGAGTCTGTCTGACTGCCTCCCCGTTTCCAGCTTCGGAAAAATGAAAATAAATAAATAAATAAATAAATAAATAAATAAATAAATAAATAAAAAAAAGAGGTATCCACTTACGTTTTAAGTGACTGTCTCAGACTGGTGTCGAGTCTAACTCTTACCTTTTTCACAAGACTTCAGATCTTACACTGATAAATCAATCTACGAATAGTTTTATTTTCCATAGGTCAAAATAGGTATATATACCTATAGTCTAACAACCTGAAACATGAGTCTGTCTACTCTTCAAACTGAAAGTATTTCTGCTACTTTAGTCCCGTTATCTCCTGCGTGGACTGTCTGCGCCCACAGACGTGATGTCGGCAGAGTCACACACCACACAGGTGCCCAGGCCTCCGCTGCAGGACAGTGGGCAGATCAGACAGGCGCTCTGTTTATGGCCTTTGAAGGGACTTCTCTAGACTAATCACATGCTGCTGAGCACTGACCTGACCCCCTGCATACATTCACCCCAATAACATTTTTATCTCCATTTTTCCAAGAAATTCTGGGGTACCCTGTAAAAACCTGCACAGGGCTCAATGGCCTCAATTAGGTTCCAAAATGTTTTAGTGCCTGGAACATAGTTGGTCACAATAAATAATAAATGTTTGTGTCTGAGAATGAATTGTCACACATACACACACACATACACATACACACACACAACCACCCTGGGGTTGATTTGACATCACCAATCAGGAGAACACCTCTGTGTTCTTCCCCCTGCTTCTGCCCAGGTTGGGTCCCCCACACCCAGCCCTGTTGCCTCTGACTTCATCCGCACCTCCCCTCCCTCCCGCGGCGTCTGCCTTTGTGGGTCCACCCCATGAGCGAGTCTATCGCCGACGCAAGAATGTCAACTCCCTGCAGCCTCTCCTGATTACTGCCGTGGCTCTGACATTTTCACTCAAATACTTACATGAAATTACTCATATTATTAATAATAATTAGGCAGCTGTAATCTCACGAGGAGCATGCCCTCTGGCCGGAGCAGTCTCTGCAAGGGTGCAGAGTAAATGGATTTCACAGAGGAGGGCTGGACAGTGGGGGCTCCATGAGCAGTGTAAGGGCTCAGGACTGCACCTGGGCCAACACCGCGCATGTCATAACAGTCACACCTTTCGGGGGGGGGTGTCTGGAATTGAGACCCAACCGTTCCAGGCCACCCTCTCTCTGCCTCTGTGGGGTCCCGGCCAGCTGCTGCCTAACTCAGCACTGCAAACGCCAGCATCATTAGTAAAAGGTTTCAGCAGTGAAACTGTTTTTACAAAGCTCAGGCACATTATGAAAATTCTAGTCACGTTCCGGCCACGTCATCATAGAACATACTGACTTAGAACTAACTGCAGGAGACTGCTCACACGGACAAACCACGCTTGATTTAACTCAGTAAATCTTTTGTTGACAGGTCAAGCAGCTGTCATTCCTTTCTGGAATAAAGCAGAACACAAACTCATGCCAACGCTGACCATTTATCATGTGCAAAGGTCCATGCTTTTTATTTTTCTTTAAAATGTTTTCAACATGAGCACTAGAAAGAGGGCTGTTTCAAGCGATACAGTTGGGGAAGGAAAGCTAACAGGAGAGAAATAACCCTCGATATTCTTTTAGGCGAGACAAATTAGGTCAAATTAACTGAGTTTTGTAAAGGAGTAGAGCAAGAGAGGAATCGTCCACTCCAGAAAAAGCTCTGGAGAACGTTACAAAGTATATTAAAGCGGAACTTTATGAGATAGTTCTGCTTAATGAGAAATGTGCTTACTTTACTTGTGAAATATTTCTGAGACACCTCTTAGCCATCAGTCACTGTGAAAAAGATGGCAAATATAACAGCAAACGAGGAAACAGTGGCTTCTGCTTCTACAATGGACTTTATGGGAATTTTTGCTGTCGTTGCACAAGGGCGGGCGGCAGGGAGATGTGGTTTTTTGAGGTCAGGAAATGCCGTGTGTGACTCCTGCACCACTCCCTCCTTAGAGCTAAAACATGCCAATTGTTGCTGGGTCATACAGTAACTTCATTCTTAATTTTTTGAGGAACAGCCACACTATCTCCCATAATGATTGTAACCAGTTTACATTCCCACCTGGAGTGAATGAGGGTTCTTTTATCTCCACAGCCTCGCCAACACTTATTACCTATTTGGTTGATAACAGCCAATCTGCCAGGTGTGAGGTGCATCTCAGTGTAGTGTTGATTTGCATTTTCCTAATAGCTAGCGAACATGAACATCTTTTCATCTATCTGTTGGCCATTTGTATGTCTTCTTGGGAGAAGTGTCTGTTCAGGTCTGAGGATCTATCTGAAAAATTTGAAAACATTTATTCATGAAGCTATATGCACCTCCATGTTCATTGCAGCATTATTCATGGTGGCCAAGATGTGGAAACACCTGAAGTGCCCTTCCACGGGTGACTGGATAAAGACAATGGACTACTACTCAGCCATAAAAATGATGAAACACTACCACTTGCAACAACGCACATGGACCTTAAGAATATTATGCTAAATGAAATAAGTCAGACAGGAAAAATCAAGAACTGTATGATTTCACTCATATGTGGGATCTAAAACTGAAAGCTACAAATAAACAAACAAACCCCCCCCAAACTCATAGATACAGACAACAGCATTGGTGGTTACCAGAGGGAAGGGGGTGGGGGAGGGTAGCAATGGGTAAAGGGGGTGAAATAGATGGTAACAGAAGAAGACAGGATTTTGAGTGGTGGCACGCAGTGTAATTACAGATGATGTAACAGAAATGTACGCTGGAAACCTATAGTTATTATACATTTCTTATTATATGGTTTCTTATTAACCCATGCCACTCTAAGAAGTTTCATTTAAAAAATGAATAAAACATGTAGATGTTTCCAAAGAAGATAAGGGAAGGAGGAAAGACAGGAAGACACATGTGCCCACAGCCTCTGCTCTTCCTCTCGCGGGCACACTCGGATTTTACAGTGTCGGTAGAAACAAGGAGTTGACGTAAATGTCACCAAAGGTCCCTTCCAGCCTCAAACTTCTGAGGACTGGTGGCCTACTCCTCGGGTCAGCACAGCAGCCTGTCCTTGAGGAAGACAGGCACGCCCGGACCAGTGTCGTCCCGGCGGCGAGATGGGTTAGACAGAATCTATGGCTGCTCCTCTGTGCGGGGTCCATCTCTGTGCTCACGTTCCAAAGGCCACCTCCAGCCAGGGGAGACCCGTGCTGACTGGGGGCCTCTGTGGATTTATTCTTAATTTTAGCGCCGCGTGTGAGAGGAGAGAAAATCACTTTTTCTCTGCCCCTGTGAGATTCATCCTGACACTGACACTGACACCTACACAGAAAGTAATGCGAGTGTGAACAAGAATAGCAACGGCTAAGACACGTGGAGTCCCTACTGTGTGTCAGGCGCAAGACAGTGCTTTACATCTGTTACCTTTGAAAAGCAACCTGGCCCTGGCTGGTTGGCTCAGCGGTAGAGCGTCGGCCTAGCGTGCGGAGGACCCGGGTTCGATTCCCGGCGAGGTCACACAGGAGAAGCGCCCATTTGCTTCTCCACCCCTCTGCCGCGCTTTCCTCTCTGTCTCTCTCTTCCCCTCCCGCAGCCAAGGCTCCATTGGAGCAAAGATGGCCCGGGCGCTGGGGATGGCTCTGTGGCCTCTGCCTCAGGTGCTAGAGTGGCTCTGGTCGCAACATGGCGACACCCAGGATGGGCAGAGCATCGCCCCCTGGTGGGCGTGCCGGGTGGATCCCGGTCGGGCACATGCGGGAGTCTGTCGACTGTCTCTCCCTGTTTCCAGCTTCAGAAAAATGAAAAAAAATTAATAAATAAATAAAAGAAAAGCAACCTTAACAAGTAGTAATGCTGGTATTGATTCTGGGCTGCAGGTATGTACCATGAATGGGTCCCATTTTACAGATGAGGGCACTGAGGCTTAATGACTTCATCAAGGGGCAAGAGCTTACAAACTGTATGCTGTGACTTAAAAGGGAAGACCCAAGCAGAGGAGCTGGCACAGCAGGCTACCTTGAGCTTAGTATGACCACTACTCTTACGTGCTGACCTCACTACTCCTCTTTGCTTCTTCTGCAACTACTGACTAAGACATTCAGGGGCTGAAAGCTTGCTTTGCCCAAGTTGCTCTCAAATATATTACTGTTTTGTTTCAATGAATAATGTCTGTCTAAGGTGAGTTGTAGGGTACACATGAGTTTTTTCTGGCCCTTGTTAGTAGGTGAATCCCTCTTTTATGTAGAGAGAGGTCGTAAGTAATTTCCCGGTGTTTCTCTCTGATGGCGGACCCTGGAAACTGTACAATCTGCCCCGCCCAGTCTGCAGCAAGCCTACCTGCATGCAGGAGACATCCTCCACCCAGGCCACGCCACTCGGATCTCTAGCGGTGGAACCCCGGAAACCTAATATTTAACAGTGTCATCACCAGGAATTCCGTTACATAATACAGTGAAGGAAGCCTTGCTCTAGCAGGGGTCCCCAAACTTTTTACACAGGGGGCCAGTTCACTGTCCCTCAGACCATTGGAGGGCTGCCAAATACAGTGGTCCTCT
Organism: Saccopteryx bilineata; assembly: GCF_036850765.1. NCBI lineage: Eukaryota > Metazoa > Chordata > Mammalia > Chiroptera > Emballonuridae > Saccopteryx > Saccopteryx bilineata. Next base: position 79,179,596 of record NC_089492.1, on the reverse strand, counting down.
CACTGACCACCAATGAAAGACGTGCCCCTTCCAGAAGTGCAGTGGGGGCTGGATAAATGGCCTCAGGGGACCGCATTGCGGCCTGCGGGCCGTAGTTTGGGGACGCCTGCTAGAGAGTCTCTAGTCATTAAAACCCAGTTTCAATGATTCAGAAATAACTGACAGGCCAGAAAGATACCTCTATAACTTTTTTTTTCTTTTTCTTTTTTGGATTGCACTGGTCAGTGGCTCAGTGACACTTCTACCTTTTTAATTTTTTTCCCAGCCTTAAAAGATGTAATTACACAGTTTGGTTTATTGGGACCAGTTAGCAATGATCTACATTGAACTGCTGTCTACAACAGTTCTTCTGTGACCTCAGATAACTCACTCATCTTCTCTAGGTCTGTATTTTCTCATCTGAAACAGTGGCACGAGGATTCAACTGGTAACTGCCTGATAGTCCGTGGCTTAGTATTAAGGATATTCTAGTATTATGATTTTCATCATTGAAAGTCAGGAAAATGTCACATGAGCTTTTCTGCCAAAACCTGGTGATTACACTTAGGATCAATGATTTCATGAAAGAAACAATACACAGTAAACAGTCAATGGATGTGTATTTTAAAGAAACTCAATCTTCTGTGTTTTAGATCAGTTCCCTCATCAGCCTTTACTGGGCCAAAATGGACTTTTTTTTTTTTTTAACATTTGTTTTTAGTTCTTATGAAAACAGAGGTTTTCGGGGTGGCTGACGTTAATTCTAGAAGACAAGCATAGCTCTGCCCATTTTAAAGCCTCTCCTATTGAAATTCTGTGTTTGCTCAGTTACTTGATATTTTTCAGCATTTGATTAACGTTGTTACCTAAAGCAACTCATAAACCCCTAATCTTTCCAAGAGCCTGACACACCAGGAACTTTGACCACAGCAAACACTTTGCAAAACGGCTTCAAAGGAAAGAGCACACATAATCCATTCTTCACAGCACATTTGACCACCGTCACTAAATTGTATTTACTGGAAAACGCAAGCAAGTTACATGCAGTGACAGTTTTTTTCCCTTGTACAGTCACTGTGGGTCCCAAGCGTGCATTGTAAAAGGACAGAAACCATGCTGCTCCACGCCCATCAAGCCTGCCTGCCTCTCAACATCCCTTGTTTATTTAAAGAACTTTTAAATGATTTTTGTAATTTCACCCTTCACACCAAACCACACAAAGCAATACTCCCAAATAGCACAGAGCTGTATACTTTCTAAAAGTTTTTATATTGTTGCAATACAAAGGAAATCAGCTACCTTAAGTAAAGGAATAATAGTCTCGCCTCACAAGGCGGTGGTGCAGTGGATAGAGCGTCGGACTGGGACACAGAGGGCCCAGTTTCAAAACCCTGAGGTCACTGGCTTGCGTGTGGGCTCATCCACTTGAGCACGGGCTCACCAGCTTGAGCGTGGGGTCACTGGCTTGAGCCCAAAGGCCAGTGGCTTGAAGCCCAAGGTCATTGGCTTGAGCAAAGGGTCACTCGCTCACCTGTAGTCCCCTGGTCAAGGCACATATGAAAAAGCAATAAATGAACAAGCAATCAATGAACAACTAAGATGCCGCAACAAACAGTTGAGGCTTCTCATCTCTCTCCCTTCCTGTCTGTCCGTCCCTATCTCTGACTTTCTCAGTCTCTGTCAAAAAGAACAGAGGAATAATAGTGTCTCAGGAAGGAATCCTGACGCCTGTTCATGTTGAGGCTCGCTGTGTGTTCCCCTCTTCAGCACAGTCCTAAGCTGAACCTATTTTCTCCCTCATCGCTGCCTCACAGGGCGGATCATGGCTGCTAATCGGCTTCCTCAAATGCGTTCATGGTCCTTTTCCGGCTCCTGGGTCAGTTCTGTGCAGAATGCTAACAGAGCCTACCCATGGGCGATGTCCACACAGGGACTCTGATTCTCTGTAAGTCTGTGATGTTCACCGTTCTGGTAACCAACACAGTCATTACTGTTTGTGGTTTGGGTGACCACAGACAACCCTCTGGGCCACTCTGATCCCGTTTCTATAACAAGTAACATGTTGTAAGTCTCACAAAAGACACCAGAGCCAGAAATAATAAGAAAATGATAAACATATTTGACTAATGGAGACAAAAGCATCACCATCCCAGAAACCCCGCCAACAGGTGTTCCTGGGTGACCCTTTGGGCCTGTGGCTGCCTTTGCCCTGGAATGAACCTGGACAAGGGGGCTGGGTCCAGGAGCTGCTTGGGGCCTCTGCAGAGGGACGTTAGCCGAGCCGAGCCCGGCCGGGACCGCACGGCCGGGACAGCCAGCACCAGCCCGGGCCTGCTGACCTGGCTCTCGTCTTTTCCCCACTTGTGCAAAAGGCTCCTTCCTGACGTGCCATTTTGCTATGCCAGCACTTTGTGGACTTGTCTCTAACCTGGAACATCAGGTGTATTCTTGTGCTTTAAATTCCGGGTCTGAGTTTATATTGAATTATTCTCCAGTCAAAGCTCCTTTTACCTATGTTCCTAAAGTTTGTATCAAATTACTGCAAATTACATCTCTACTCTGGCCAGAGAGGGTCTAAGGGAAATGAGGCTGTTGGCCTGTGAAAGTGGAAGCCACGCACTTCTCCCCACCAGCCTAGGGCTTGTTAGGAGGGAAAGGCCGGGAAAGAAGGAGGAAGAATAGACATTGGGGGACATGGGACCGGATAAAAAAAGGAGTCAAGAATGCTATTTTAGTGTTACTGAGTTAAAAATTTAAAAATAATTCTTACAGTGTAGCAGTCATGTGTATGACGCTCCACATTCATGATCTTTAACCTCTCTCTCTCTCTCTCTCTCACACACACACACACACACACACACACAGACACATGCACACGCACAGCACTATTATTTTACCAATGTACAAAAAAAGTTTTCACTGAAATAAAATGCTGGTCAGTCAGAGGCTGAATTAGAACTCAATGCTAGATTCCGCATCTTCCCACTATCCCGCACTGAGATTTTCTGCCTTAGACAAGCGTATAAAATGTAAGCATGTTGCTCTTTAGTGACTAGACCATTTTACAGTCTTCTTGTGAAAACTAGTCACATGCATCACTGCACGACAGCACCCGTCGCTGCAGGGAGACGCGGGCCGCGTGCGAGGCAGCTGTGCACCTGCAGGTCAGGGAGCATCGGACGCGCACGCCAGCCCCGGGTGATCATGGCGGGCAGTGGGGACCCACCACATCTCACGTCTGCAGGGAAACATTTAAAATACATCAACACCCTCAAGAGAGAATTCAATTAAACAGCATTCAACCACAATCGTCAGAATGTCCTGTTAAGTTACATCCTGTACACAGAGCATGGTACCAGGCTCTCCAGCTGTGTTCCTGTGTTTTAAAAAAAATAAAAATAAAACAACATAAAAATAGACCCTCAATCTTTCTCAATTCCAAGAATTTAGACACACATGCAAGAAAACACTAATTTTAGGGGTATCTCAAAAGTAAGGTGACCAGTATGTGTGGCATGTTCCTGCTCAAATGATGGAGGGATATGTATATATTTTTTTCTGGTGATGATATATTCCACTTTTTATGACTGAAGAAACTGGTCAAGTCCCAGCTCAGATCAATCTACCTGAGGACACTTAGGGAAAGACGGGGGAGCTCTCCGATGTGCGTGAGTGTGTGAAAGCCTCATGGGGATGGAGCTGTCCCGCCACAGGGAACAAGGAGGTAACCGGGGTCACCCTGGGTGCAGCACTCACTGTGATGTGTGCAGCATGTGCTGAAGGGTTGGAGAGCTGAGGGCTGGGTGGTGCAGTGCGGCAGCTTGTGCAGATGCACCTCCCCCCGGGAACTCTGCAAGGACCCTGCCTATGTGAGCTTGGCTCTAGGGGCTTAGGGACACTCAGTAGAAGGAGTGATGTCAGCTGACCTCAGGCACCCTATTCAGCCTTTGAGACGAGGTCAGAATCCAGGGTTGGGGTGTTCCCCAGTGGAGGATGGTCAGGAACCAGAAATTCATGCCGCTTGGGCCAACGGCATAGGGAGAAGAACAGGACAGCCAGTGGATCTGAATGTTCACAGGGGACACCCTGGCACAACAGAATCTTGGTTTGGGCCCTGGCTGGTTTGCTCAGTGGTAGAGCATTAGTCCAGCATGTGGAAGTCCCAGGTTCGATTGCTGTTCAGGGCACACAGGAGAAGCGCCCATCTGCTTCTCCATCCCTCTCTTCTCTACCTCTCCCTTCCTCAATATCTCTCTCTCTCTCTCTCTCTCTCTCTCTTCCCCTCCTGTGACCATGGCTCAATCAGTTCAAGCAAAGTTGGCTCCTGCTGAGATGGCTGCATGGTCTCACCTCAGGCACTAAGATAGCTTGGTTGCTGAGCAATGGAGCAACACCTCAGATGGGCAGAGCATCGCCCTTTAGAGGGTTTGCAGGGTGGATCCCAGTTGGGGTGCATATGGCAGTTTGTCTCTGCCTACCTGCCTGTCACTTAATAATAATAATAATAATAAAAATCTTAGTTTGGAGCCAAAGGACCAGAAGTGGATCCTGGGTAGAGAATGATACTGTGGCTACTGATGTGGACCCTAATGACCCCAACATGGATGACCTTGCAGACAAAGAGCATCCATGTTTGGTGGGAGGCTCAGCGGAAGCAGAGATTGGTAGGACTGGCAGGTTTCTGGAGGGCAATGGGTGGTGAGGAGGACGTCTAACTGCAGAGAGGGGTAGGAGGAGGGAACGGTGGGTCGGAGGGGATGGTGGTGGTCGCAGCACCTATCGAGGTTGTCAAAAAGATTAATGTGAGTGTCGGTGGGTTGCTTAGGAGAGTGCTTCTTCCTAGTTAGGAACGTCATTGTTTGTCAATAAAAACAGTCAGAGGGATGATGCTCTTTTGGTGAGAATGCAGAGAGGCACACACCTGAGGCTGTGCACCAGGTGGGACACCCAAGTCCCACCTGCTTTGCTTTACAATAAAAACTCACCTCTTCAAGGAAAACAGGAAGCTGGATTTCAGGAGGGTAACGGAACAAGGATGGTGTCCGCGAGCAGAATGAACCAAGTTCCACGATAGCGTCGAAAACACTGAATCACCACAAGGTGGCACCCAAGTGCTTTGGAAAGGTTCTCTGGCGTGCCTCGGCACCTGCTTTGCGGTGTCACATGTCATCCATCTATCACATGTAATAAGCAAAAGCCACAGGCATTTGCTATCCCCTAATGCATGTGCTCTGCAGAAATTCACATCAGAAGGAGGAGGCTTTCTTGTGGGGAAGCAGAGTGGTCCCCGCTGGAGAAGTTGTACCGAGGGACAAGGCTGATGGCCGGGGGGCACAGACACCTCCCAGCGGCTCGCAGCCAAGTCCCACCTGCACGGAGGGCGTCTCCACGGCCTCCATGAGCGTGTTAACACGAGCCCCGCCTGTGGGCAGCCAGAGCGTCGGATAAATGTGGCCAAGATAAATGAAAAGGCAGCCAAAGTGGAGCTCCCGTGTCAACAGACAAAAAGCCTCGTGTTCCTCAGTTTATTTTTCCGGCTTTCACAGTGTACGGTCAGTCTGGAATAAGACACCAGACTGAGTAGGTCGTGAGCATCCACTGTTTGCCATTAGGGTCTGACTAGACTAGTCTAATGCTACTCTGTTTGGAAAAAAAAAAGAGCAGAAAAATCTCCATCTGGTTTCTAGTTGGTTGCAGAAATGTGGAGGAGGAAGAGGGAGGTATCGTCTCTGCCCCCGTCAAGTCACTGGCTCCATGCATGAAGGCACCAAGTTCCGGGTGGGCCACTGAACAGACAACCCAGGCAGGGGGAGTGATGCTAAAAAAAAATAAGAGTGAATAGAAGCTGCGAAAGGGGCTCGAGGAGGGATGCAGGGTTTTCCTTGTGGACTCAGGGAGAGCATTTCTCAACAGGTGACATTTCAGCAGAGCCCTGGCTGAGGTGACAGTGGGCCACACAGATATCAGCTTTAATCAAAGGCTAACAGGAACGATGTCTCCCTTGCACACAGGGCAAACATCGCCATGTGTCGCACACAAAGGTACTTACTCTGAAGTCTAGCTTTCATAACGAGGGTGGTACTTGCTTACAGCCAGCCAGGTGGGGGTCACATCTCTGTCCTTTCTCTCCCTCCAGCCACTGGGGTGGAGGCGGGGTGCTGCTTCCCTTGGCTCAGCGCTCCGGAGGGCACACAGGGTCAGCCTCACCCACAGCCCCACGAGAACCACGCGAATGCATGCACACCCACTGAGAGCCCCCCCCCTTCTTCAGAGTTTGCTAATATTTCTCAGCTATCACCCAGTGGTCAAAGGACAATGTCATCCTTCTTCCTCATTCACCCACTTGCCCAACCGGCCTTCAGGAGGCTCTAACCCTAGGTTTTCTGCTACCCATTGTTGATTTAAAGATGAATAGTGTGAAGGTTCCTCAGAAAGTTGAGACTAGAGTTAGCATATGACCTAGCCAGCCCTCTCTGGGTATCTTCCCCCCCAACTGAAACCATTTATTTGCAAAGATGTGTTCACCCTTATGTTCACTGCAGCATTATTCACAGTGGCCAAGACATGGAAACAACCAAAAAGCTCTTCAATAGAGGATTGGATAAAGAAGATGAGGAGCATATATACTATGTAATACTACTCGGTCATAAGAAACGATGACATATTGTCATTGTGACAACATGGATGGGCCTTGACCATGCCATGCTAGTGGAATAAGCCAGACAGAAAAAGTCAAGAGCCATATGATTTCATGCATATGTGGGATGTAAAACTAAAAGCAACACATGAACAAATAAAACAAATAAAATTTACAGACATGGACAACAGTACAGTGGTTACCCAAAGGTAGGGGGCGGGAGGGTAGGAGAGGGTCACAGGGGTCAGATGCATGGTGAGAGAAGGAGACTTGACTTTGGGTGGTGGACTGACAGTGCAGTATACAGATGATGTGTCATTAGGACTGTGAGCTTAAAACCCATACAGTCTTCTATCAATGTCACTCCAACCCATTTAATTAAAAAAAGAAAGATGAGGATGAGTAGATCCCCGGATAAGCCTACACAGAGGTTAGTCTAATGGGGGAAGAAAACAAGTACTCACATTACAGCATGTTAGTCACTGTGAGTGAGGATGTACGAAGGGGACCTGCAGGGCTGTGGACCGGCCTCTCCCGTGCCGCCCGGAGAACTGGGAACCTGCTGTGAGATTCAACTGAGATAGCACGGGACGGGACGCACTGCGTGAGGTAATGATACAAAGCACTACGAGGTAAGTGGTCTCAGGATCCACAGGATCCTATGGGGAGACACCAAACACATTTATCTTACTCTCTGAATACATCTCAGCTCGGCTGTGAGGTGTGGGGAGCCTTTTTTGAGAGAAAAAAACACGCTGAGATTTTCCAGTACTTTGCTTTATACACAACAAGATCTCACAAGATGCTTCCGCGACCTATAGTTGGCTGAAGCTAAACAAGTTCTTGACGGTGAAGCAGAATCACGAGGGCATCCACTCGGAGTGCCTGTCGTTGACCAGAAACACAGAAAACGTGAGCCCTCCCCCGTTCCCGGCGGAGAGGTGCATTGTAGCAGGCCTGCTCAGGGTTTAATGCTAACATCACGTTGCCAGTTTGTGCAGAACGGCAGAATCCTGTGTGCCCCAACCACGAGCTTAACAAAGAAAAATGAATTATGACAGTTAAGCTTTCCATTTCCCTCTCCTCCCTCTCCTTCACACCCGGACCAGCGTGGCTCAGGTCGCTTCTGAGAGGCAGGCTGTGCGTGGAGCTCCAGGGCCGCCGATTCAGGCCAAGCCATCAGCGAGGGAGGCAAATGTCAGCTGTGAGGAGCCTCTTAGGAAAACATGTTGCTGCAAATACCAACCTCTCTTTCCCTACTAACTTCTTAAAGGGCAGACCTCTCTACAAGGCATGCAAAAGCCACAGAGCAGGCTCGTAGGCCGATGGCAGAACCAGGACACTCACAAGGTACCCGAGCAAGTGGGCGGGAGAGGCGTTCCTGTTGTCTCACACGGTTAAAACAAAGGTGACACTGGATGAAAGAGGAGGAGCCCTACCCAGGGGACAGAGTAACTCAAGATTACAATGGCTATTTTGTTTTTAGAGAAAAACGGCAAAATAATGAAGCCAGTATTTAAGCAAAACCATAACAGCGAGTTTTCAAATGAAGAGTTTCAGGAATAAGTGAGCCCAGCAGTGACAGAGGCAATGAAATACCATTCAGCCATAAGAAATGATCACATATTGCCATTTATGGCAACATGGATGGAACTCGCGGACACTATGCAAAGTGAAATAGGTAAATCAGAAAAAGCAAAGAACTATATGATTTCACATATAAGTGGGATATAAAAACTGAGACTCATGGATCTAGATAAAAGTGAAGTGTTTACCAGGGGAGGGTTAGAGGGAGGGAATAAAGAGGCACAAATATGAGGTGATGGAAAATTATTTGACTTTGGGTGATGGGAACACAACACAATTAACAGTTCAAATATTATAGAGAAGTCTACCTGAAACCCATGCATGCTCACTGATCAATGCCATTCCATCAAATTTCATGTCTAAAAAAGCCACAAAAACAAATGATGACAGAGAGCAGAGTGACAGCCCACAAGCGGGTGTGTGTAGGACATCACTCATCAATGGGGCACAGATTGGCAACAGAAAAATCAGAGTTAAAACAGAAGGCAACCCCATCGTCCTCAAATGAGAACGAATGGTTTATAGAGGTAATGAAAAAAGAAAAAGTATACATATGCATATCCTGCTAGACCCTGGACCCGTTTCTTACATCATTGTGCACAACAAAAGCAGAGTGTTGTTGGAAAAATTAATTTGAAGAAAAAGCAAAGTTTTTTTTGTATCTGAGGCAAAGCTTCCATTTTTAAGAAACAGATATTTACATGTAATTGAATCAATCCAAAGGCTTTCTTTTTGATAAAAGAAACGAATGATTAAAACACTTAAACATTAGATTTCTTTCTTAGAGATATCAAAGGAAGTAATTCCTTTTTACATCTCATAATTAAGAGTAACTTTTCAATATAGCAACAAGTTCCACAGACATATATCATGTTACATTTTTTAAAAATGGCATTTAACTGATATTTAAACTGTGATATACGTATTGTGATTATTTTACTAACTTCTATGGGATAAAGCAGGTTATTCTGAAATATATTTTCTTGACCTACAAAATAAATATAAAGTACCATTTAAAATTTAATGCTAAATCTTTTCTTCCAGACAAGACTGTGCTTATGAACTACTTCAGCCACATAATTATACTACATTTAAACAATTCTTAGAGGTCAGTGATACCTGATAATAAGGCATAAGGGCAAGCTGAGTTATTTAAATATTTATTAATTGTGCCATTCGGGCTTATGATAAAAATTTATTTTTGCAAATTAAGAAATGGGCTTAAGTCTATATGTTTCCTACTGCAATGTCTCCAAACTGAAAACCATCTTATTTGTAACACCTTATCAAAATGAAATGATTGAACATAATGTTACATTTTTGTTATAGAATCATATTTTTAAAAAATTTAGACAACCTCACATTTCTTTTAAACCTAAGCTATTATTAAGTTAGTTACTTTATATGTCAGGCATCTTAATTTATTCAACAAACATTCACAGAAGCCATAATAGGTATGAGTCTCTGTGATATTCACTGAGGACGTGAGAATAAGGGAGACCAGCGAATGGGCTTGAACTATGGAACTCAGTACTCAGACGTGCAGAAGTCAGTGTTCATGAGATGATGTGGCATGTGGATGACAGAGTCAGAGAGAACACGTCCTCTTGTGGGGAGGACTGGGGAGGCTTCCTGAAGGAGATGGCCTCAGTTTTCCTACTAACAGGATATGAAGCATTTAACCTAACCAACACTGAGGTATGTGGCCCTCAAGAGACATAAGCCAGAAACCTGGTGAATGGGTTCCCACTCAGCAGAAGGGAACAACACAAGGATACCGAAGTGGGAGAATATAGGCCCAGGTGACAGAGGTGACAGAGGTCTGTGTGTCATACGGAGAGGCCAGGGCTTATCCTGCAGGTAATGGCAGGCCACCGAAAGCTTGTGAGCAGAGGAATGATGACTCTGTCTTTACGCTCTAGAGCAGGGGAGGCAAACTGTATGCAAAGGGCCCATTGGTAAATATTTTAGACTCCATGGACCCTCTAGTTTCTGCTGCACATGCTCACCTCTACTGTCAAAGGACAAAGACACACAGATAATAAGTAAGTGAAGAATAGTGGCTTGTTCCAGGAAAACTTAATTTATTGATAGTGAAATCTGAACTCTGGTAATTTTCATGGGTTATGAACCAAACTCTTCTTTGACTTTTTTCTAAGCCATTTGAAAATGTAAAATTCTTTTTCTTTTTTTTTTTTGGTGGGTGGCACAAAAGTAGATCGCAGATTTGGCTCCCAAGTTATAGTCTGCTCACCTGGTTTTAGATTTGTCACTCAGGTCAGATCTGTGCAGTGTGGATTTGAGTGAGAGGAGATGGGAGTCACAGTGATTTATTAAGAAGCATTGTCGGGTACTCAGTGCAAGAAGTATGTGAGCCCGAAGAAGGTCATTGGTTATAGAGATTAAAAACAAGGCAAAAAGGTAAAAACAAAACTAAACAAAAACAAACAAAACCCCTAGAATATCTGGGCAATAAGTCAGCAGAATTTGGTAATTAAGAGATGAACTTAAGGAAGAAATGAAAAAAATAAGTGAATGACTGGGTAGATGGTGCTATCACCAAATATGAGAGAGAACTAGGGGAAAAAGGCACTTGGGCGCCGGCAATGAGAGACAGAATCCTGAGACGCGCGCGAGAGAGCCCGCAGACCAAGCTCAGCCCCTGGACTAAGCAAAGCCATGCTTCCTTACTGCAGAGAACTGGGCTTTTAAATTTATGAACACACACCACTTGCATTTATTTCAACATTTCTTCTTTCAGAGAAGCTGGCTTTTGAAATGGTTTGTGTTCCTGTCGAAGCCTATACTGTTTATTGAACCCATTGCCTCGTTTTTTAGCCTCTCCTCGTTATCTTCTGTTTTATTATTTGAGCTCTCACCCTGCTCCTATTAGTAACAGAGAGAACCTGCCAGTCCCTCCCTTTCCACTGCTGATCAGTAAGAATTTTGTAACTGCTTGATGCAGATCCAGTCCCAGGGAAGAGTATGGGGAGGAAGCCAGGGCGACTGCAGAGCAAAGGAAACCACTGACAGAAGGAATCTGTGACCCAGGACTCCTCTCCTCTCTGCTGCCCAACCAGGTGCCACAAGACCACTCAGGGGAGAGGGAACCGGTAAACACGTGTCTGAAGGTGGCACCAGCAGCCTTGGGAGACACGACTGTCCTGCGTAACTCCCTTCTGCATCCTGAATTGGCTTCACTGAGACCGCAGGAGATCCCCCACAGGGGATCAGAGACAGCAGAGCAGTTAAGGCCAATGGGTTTAGGGTTGCTTAAACTGGCTAGAGGCACAGCTGACACAAATACATGTGCACAGGTGGTGTTCTTTGCTGGGCAGGACTGTTTCTCCTGACCCTGGAAAACAGACGGCTCCAGCCCAGGCTCGCCTGAGAACTTAGGACCAGGGGTCAGATGGGCATCTGTAATGAGACTCAGCCAGGAGAGGAAAGACACGGTTTCAAATCATTGTGTCACTGAAACAGACAGAAGAACAAAACCCCGCTTCAGAAAGAGCTAAATTGTGCATCCATGAAATACAGTTAAGTGATGTGACTACAAAGTCACCTTTAACAGCCAACAGTAATAACAGGACAAGGGATAGTGAGATGCCACACTGATGTGTAGACTTGTTTGAAAGTGACTACATGTTTGAGTTTTCCCCCATTTTTACACTGAGCCCGAGGAAACAGAATTGTGACTCAGGGGTCTCACAATGCACAGCTGACTGTTTTTGCCCATTCGACAGTAAACTACTAGAATACCTAAGAGATTCTCAGCTAAGCACATTCTCATGTTACCTTCAAGGGTCATTGTGTGTCATGTGCAATGTAGTGATTAGGAGGAAAGAGTTGGTATTTTGGGGACAAGGTCTGAGTTTTTCCAACCCTGTTCCCAGAAGGGTTACCTGTGCTAGATCTCTGCTCAAGTTTTCATGAAAATTGTTATTTTCTGTTTCAGAGATGCACTCCTAAAGCATTGAACTCATAGTTCAAATCCGACTTGCTCTGATTTCTAGGACACCCAAAAATGTTTTCTAATTTTTTTCAGGTAATTTGGCTTTCATTTATTTATTTTCATTATATATTTAATGTAATTAAATTTGTTGGTGTGACATTGGTTAGTAAGATTATATAAGTTTGAAGTGTACAATTCTATGATAGATCATCTGTATATTATGTTGTGTGTTCAAAGTCAAACCTCCTCCTGTCACCATATGTTTGACCCCTTTACACTTTAATACCTCTCCCTGCCCTTCTCCTCGCTTGTAACCACTATACTGTCACCTGTGTCTATGAGTTTTTGTTTGTCCGAAGTGTCCTTCAATAGATAAAGAAATGTGGCACATATATATCAATACTATGGAGTACTACTCAGTCATAAGAAAAGATGACATACTGCCACTTGTGACAACCTGGATGGATTGTGAGAACAGTGTATCCCACATATGTACTCTTGTGTGGGACATAAAACTGAAAGCAACAAATGAACAAACAAAAAAACAGAAATCTTCTGATTTTCATCTCACTCTCTGATTTTATACAGAAGAAAAAATGCTGAGCCCAGAAGATGGGCTTTTCTATGGCCCTTGGCAGTTACGTTTCGTATTTTATTGCCACCGTTTATGGAGTGGCTCTAATTTAGAAAGCCAGTTACAACCATCCTGTCTAACATTCATCTCCATGAACATGTGCATTAGTCACATGTTAAAGGGCTGGTGGAGATTAAGACAAATAATTTTTGAGTTCGGTAGCTAGGGTTCAATTCTAGATATACTGGGCTCCAAATCTGCAGTCTAGCAATCCCACCAAGTGTTGAGCCAACCAGTTTTCTGGGAAGTATTATGTCCAGTTAATTCCGAGCACCCAATGATGAGTCAGGTAAGTCACATCCCAGCAACACCCTTGTTGTGATGCCTTCAGAGGCAAGGCACATATTTAATGGCTCGTTCAAGATATTTTCAGGCCTTCTTAAACATGGTTCAGTCACATATTAATTAGAGATGTTGTCATGAGTTGGTGAAAAAATATAATCATTGGGGAATTTCCGGTTTTACTGGAGTTTTTCTTTCCTTTTTCAGAGTTATGAGTATACATCGTGTCCTGCTTTTCAATGGCACTAACCTCCTACTTTGTATGTGAGCCACCATGCACGTTGGCATGTGTTCATTGTTCATTTTTGCTTGTGTGTGTGTGTGGGGAGGGGGGATTGGGTACCACAAAGTTAGTTAGCTCTAATGCCATTCCCTAGCTCATCCGTGATGTAGAATGTTACTGGAGGTAATCTCTCACTCTCTCTTTCTCTCTCCCTACCCCCCTCAGAGCAACCATGCTCTAAAAACTTCAGGTTAATAAAAATATGACCTGAAGATCAACTTTCTAAATGGAGGTGGTTCTTTCAGGCTGAAATCCAACCTTGATATAGACATCTGTGGTTCAAAGGTCATTTAATGAAATAAATCAGTTTTAGCTGAAGATGTGGCTCTAGGATCAACAGGGAATCCTTCAGGCTAAACAAAAATATCTGAGGGATGTGAACAATGGATACGTCTCCTGTCCTCTGTTAGCCAGAAGCGCATTCGGTTCTGACTGAAGCAATGACCACAGCAGACAGGAGAAACGGTGCTTCGTGCTAGAACAGTAAAAGGCACTCTCTGTTAAAACAGGGTGACTGTTGTTGGCACATGTTAAAGATAAAGTGGGGTGCTTCAGCTGTTTGCTCTTCAATATTTTTTTATTTTAAATTCATTTTAGAGAGAAAAGAGGGAGAAAGGGAAAGAGAGAGAGAGAGAGAGAGAGAGAGAGAGAGAGAGAACAGGGAGGAGCAGGAAGCATCAACTCCCATATGCGCCTTGACCAGGCAAGCCCAGGATTTTGAACTGGCGACCTCAGCATTCCAGGTTGATGCTTTATCCACTGCGCCACCAGAGGTCAGGCTTTTTAATATTCTTAATAGCAATATAAATATTCTGAATATTGGAATTTTTTGTAACAAATTATGTTCATTTTTATGTAGATATGGTTTGCGATATAATCTAGCTGTACTATAAATCCCTAATAGATTTCCACTTAGGACCAAAGAAAGGAAAAAAAAATGTTATCTTCTGATGAATCATTTCATAATTTAGAGAGTTCTTTTTTAGTACATCACTAAGTCAAATATGATTATACTGCTAAAAATATCTTATTTTGTCTAATTTATTATAGATTGCACTGTAACAATTTCTATCTCTGACTACAAGTTACGTTATTGAGAATAAATATTTCAGATATTATTTTTTTGCTTTCTCCGTATTGGGGTTGATTGGCAGGTGATACAGAAAGACTGGGAAATTAGAAGATTGATCTGTGGACTGAGTGAGGACTGGGATTCAGCTATAGATATAGAGGAAGCTAAGAAAAAAATGTTAGGTCTGTGAGAAACCATGATGGAGTCAGTGTAGAAAGAGCAGGCATGACCATGGACGCAACGGTACTGTGACGGAGACAGGGAGGTGCAGCCCAATGGAAGGCAAGAGCGGTGGGGCCCGCACAGGCGTGTCCAGTCTGGGAGACAGTGGCGATGGCAGACCTGTACTTAGGCAGCTGGATAGGAAGACACTCATTTTGCAAAGAAAAAGTTACCTCCCAAACCAAAGAAATATATGCAGTATTACCCTACAGGTCTAAGATAAACATGAAAACAAAATCTATTCTGGCTGCCACTTGAAATGAATGAGCTTGGAGACAAAAATTTCTAATATATTGATATTAGATTAGACATGATCTGTGTGCAGAGGTTTATCCTGGACACTGAAAACCACAAATGCCTGACATCTGTGAAGCTTGCCTTCTTCTTCTTCTTTTTTTTTTCTTTGACAGTGAAAAGAGGGGGTCAGAGAGGGAAAGATAGGGACAGACAGGAAGGGTGAAGTCTATCCCCTAGGACCTGTGACTGTGACCTTATCTGGAAATAGAGGCTTTGAAGATGAAATGAGGTTAAAGTGAAGTCCCTAGACTGAGCCCTCCTTTGGTATGACTGTTGACCTTGTGAGAAGAAGCAACAGACACATGCATGGAGAATGCGGTGTGACCAAAACAGCAGGGGCTGGTGCCGTGATCTGTCTGCATGCCCAGGGACACTGAGGACTGCTGGCTGTCCCCAGAAGCTCTGGAGGATCTGACACTGTTCACATCTTCATTTTCAGACATCTAACCACCAGAACAGTGAGCAAATAAATCACTTTTGTTTGAAGCCACCCAGTTTGCAGTACTTTGCTACACCAGGCCAGGAGACTAATGCAGTGCCCAAAGGTGACATAGCTGACCTCCGCAATAAATCCACCACGGCCTCAACTTTCTTTCGAGGAATGCTGTTTCAACCTGGGAGCCCTGAGATCAATGGTTACACCATTTTAAAACAATGGTATTAAAGATATCACAATATATACTATTATATAATGGTAATCGATGGCAGCATTTTCAAAGTAACAAACTACCCAAATATCAAATGTTTGTTCAGTATTTGCTTTCTCTGTCCTCAA
This sequence comes from Saccopteryx bilineata, assembly GCF_036850765.1. Lineage (NCBI taxonomy): Eukaryota > Metazoa > Chordata > Mammalia > Chiroptera > Emballonuridae > Saccopteryx > Saccopteryx bilineata. The sequence continues at coordinate 79,163,873 of NC_089492.1, read as the reverse complement.
CATACACATGATTTGAGATGCAGAGATAAATGTTTAATTATGTGGCATGGATAAGAATCAGTATTTTTAGAAGCAGGTATCTTCTGTAATCTCATACTGGTCACAATCAACCCATTCTAAGAAGAGCAAAAACATTTCCCTCCTCTGGGAATATAGGGAAAGGTTATCAGAGGAGCTGGTTCTTTGGAAATAATAATTTGTAGATCATAATGTGTTTTTTTTAATTTTTATTTATTCATTTTAGAGAGGAGAGGGAGAGACAGAGAGAGAGAGAGAGAAAGAGAGAGAGAGAGAGGAGAGACAGAGAGAGAGAAGGGGGGGGAGGAGCTGGAAGCATCAACTCCCATATGTGCCTTGACCAGGCAAGCCCAGGGTTTCGAACCGGCAACCTCAGCGTTTCCAGGTTGACGCTTTATCCACTGCGCCACCACAGGTCAGGCGATCATAATGTTTAAAGTATTCTATTCTGTTTGTTACCAATGGGGCTGAATGCAAGTGAGCCTCCAAGAGCCAGTGGTTTGCTTGTGTCAGTATGAAACTAACACACAGGACCGAGGAGGGGACCCTCATACTGACACAGCCTAGACACTGTGGGTTGAATGAGGTCATCCACAGCTTAACAAAAAAAGACAAAGGCAAAGATAGCAGACTAGAATACAAACTGATGACTGTTCTCACAAGCACGTTTACAAAATGTTGTGAGTGTAGTGAGGACATTTCAGCTGTGACTGGGGGATTTCATGAGAGCACCATGGAGGAAGAGACATTTTATAAAGTTCTTGGAGGAGGAAGTTTCATTTTCCACAACATGGAAGAAGCGAGGTGGACATGCTTATTTCTTGTGCAACACTGAGCTGTGGAGATAGAAGCTACTTGGGGTATTTTGATTAGAGCCAATGAAAAAAGGCTCAATGCTGTTCAAAGGAGTCCCAGAGGTCCCAAATTTGGTAGGAAGACCACCAAAGGTTCTTGGGAGAAGCCAAGCCAGCTTTTCTATGTGCAAAAAGTAAGATTTATGGAGATATTTTAAGAGACATTAAGATATTCATTTAAGAGATATTAAAATGACTTGAAATTTTTACCTCAATAGAGAAAATCAATGCCCAACTCTATCTTGTTTAACAGATATACTCTCAGTGGCATGGATGGCTTCCAGGTGTATTCCTGGTAAATCATTGACTAAGACATTGTCCTCTCATTATTTATAATCTCAGGAAGCAAGAGGGATAGACCAGATATGTCAATGATATAATACAAGTCCCACATCTGTAACTACATTGGGGTGCAAGAGAACAAACTTTGGCAGAGCACAGTGGATGTGAGGTTATTAACTACTTATATGCCTGTGTATGAATCTCCCCCACAGAAAATATTTATAGTTACAACCTCAAAAAAGATGGAAGTAGTTTTTTTATGAAAATAGATAATTATTGAGTCATATGCCTCCTGTATAAATTCTAAATTACATCTCTGGTAATTTTCTCATTAAAGATATTAGAGACACCACTTACTGCTATATTTCATGCCAAAAAAAAAGTCTCTAAACTACTTTAAGTGTCTAATATAGTATCAAATAATGCCTAGATTTTAAGAGACGATTGAATGCACTATCTAAAACGCTTGGTCAATTGGCCTTTTACCAAAGTGAGGCTCTTCCTGCATGTCAAGAGATGTTCTCAGTGAAAAGAGGGTCTGTATCCCTGAACTGGAATTCTTTGTGATACCTTTGGTCTCTGGCTTCCTTTACCTCTCATATACATAGTCGTTATCTCAGGGGCACCCAGGTTGTACAATCCACAGGACACTCAGTCAGTCTCTGCCCCTGTCTTTCTCCTTCCATCTCTTCCTTTTTCTTCATCTCTTCCTGGTCCTCATCAGTGGTGTCTATATCAGAGGGGAATGAGAGCCCAGAGAGTGGCAAGACTACGCATGAAGAGTCTGCACTTGCCCAGAACATCAGACGTCTGTCATGAGGGTGCGATATATGTTCATGATCTGTGTTCTAGTCTTTAGGTCCCACCTGCTCAATTTCTTTTAATTGCATTAAAAGAAAGCAAAATTGAGCAGAACCATAGACAATAGCAAGTAAAAATCCCCAACTAAAAATCCAAAAAGCATAGTTTGTACATAAAAGTCAGAAGGGAAATGTCTTAGAAACCATATAGTATAGCCTTATTTTTAGAGTTCAAGAACCTGAGACCCAGAGAAGCTGAAATAACACAATTTAAAATGCACAAGGGTCTATTCTCTGTCCATTGTATATATGGCCTCTTTTGATCTTGATGACTCTCCTGTGGTAAGTATTGTCACTATTCAACAGGAGAATTAAGAAGTACAAAGCAGTCACAAGGATGTAAAGCACAGCATAAGAAATATGGTCAATAATATTGTCAAAACTGCATGGTGCCAGGTGAGTACTACATTTATCAAAGTGGTCTCTTTGTAAATTATATACCATATTTCCCCATGTATAAAATGCAACAATGTATAAGACACACCTTAATTTTGGGGTGTGTCTAAAAATTGAAAATAAAAGTATTACCTAAAGTTATTGAACTTGAGTTTTATTCATCATAAAATTCATACAACTCTTCATCATTGTCAAAACTCCCAACCATTAGCTTGTTCTCATCTGTGTCTGATGACGAATCACTGTCTTCAACAATGAGTACAAAAACAAGCACGAAAAAGCAGGAAATGCAAGTAAAAAAAAATCTATAACCACTGTATAAGATGCTTCCATTTTTTAGACCCCAAATTTTTGTGAAAAGCGTACATCTTATACATGGGGAAATACAGTAGATGTCTAACCACTATACTGCACACCAAGAACTAATATCAAGAAATACTGAATGTAAACTGTAATTAAAAAATAAAATAAAAAAATAAACAAACAGTAGGAAACTGAAGATTAAATTGAAGTGATTAAGAAATTCCCTGCAGGTCACACAAAAAATTACGGGTAGAATCAGGGCTCTACTAACTCTCTCTTCTCCAATCACTGTGTTCAGAATCACCTTCTTATACTGAAGGGATGAGGGCCAGAGTGTAGTTCTTTGGAACCTCAGTCTGGCATTTGAAATCTCCATTTGTTTCTTCTGAAGTAAATGAGACATTCATTTAATTTTATTTATTTGAATATAAAAGAATAAGCTCCATACAAATGCATTTAAAATTGGACTATGAGGAGATGCTGTGTAAAGCAATCTCACGTGATGATGTCATAAGAGGTTTAAGGTTGGAGCTCTTGGCATGGTTCTGGAGTTCACCCACATAGCCCATTCACCAGGAGCATGGCTCAGGGATACCCAAACAGCCTGCAGGCTACACATGTCTATGAGATGAAACTGGATTTATTTACAAGTGGATTATCCTTATCCTTGAGTGCAAATTAGAGAATGTTGAAGGTAGAAATGCAAATATAACAAAGAAGATAGAACATTTAGTTCTCTTTATGATTATTGGAATGTTTTGTGTAAGTCATCATTTTTATTGTTTTGTCCTCAGAAACTCAGTCTTCTCATTTCAACCTGAGCTATTGGTTGCTTCCTCTGTTCCAGGAACTGTTGTGGAAGAACACATCTCATTATAATAGCCTTCTTGAATTTGGTATGTGTTAATTACCTTTCTCCAACAGCATTCAAAGGCCTGTATTCAATCAAGTACTTCATAAATAGCATTTGATATTAATGATAATAGATTCAGTGAGATTAAATATTAATGATGACAATAGATTCAGTGAGATTAAAATTCATAATAATTTATAACAAAATGTTTCACAGTACTTAAGAGAATTTAAGCCATACATTTCAGACATCCTAAAGAGACAGATCTGTATCAATTTATAAACCTTGCTTATCTACAGAGGAAAAAAAGAAAGCTGTGAGAATGAAAGCCTTGCTTATTTCTGAATAAACTGTTATTTTTATTTTTAAAGAAGCTTGCTATCTCTAAAACTTTTAAAGCAACAAAAGGTTTTGTCCTTGTATATGTCCATTATAATATCCACTACCTCTTTCTATGACTTTTAAATAGAACTGCTGCTAGTGTCTGGGGTATGAAAACCAAGGAATGTTTCTAGAGGACCTAACTTTTTGAAAATTGTTGGTTTTTTTATGTCAATTTTAAAAAAGTCTTTCATCCTGGTTTGACACCTCCCCTACACACACACACACACACACACACACACACACACACACTGCACTCGTTAACTGCTCACAGGTGTGGCAAGTAAAATAAGGTGAACAAAGGCACAAAAGCAACAACTGAACAACCACGAAGAAACAGACAATTGTGAAGATAGAATCAGAGGTGCCCTACAATAAATTAAAGCCACTGATCTCACGAGAGTCAGTCGATAGCTGCTGTCTGTGCACTTTGCAGACTATTTATCTAGAGGGAAGTCACAGTTTTGAGGTCAACTGCAATACTATGGATCTGCAAAATTTCACTTTCCATGTCCTCCCTCTCCCCCATTGCTCTCACATATCAAAGTCTGGGCAAACAATGGCTTCTTCAGTTCACGACTTAAAAACATTTTATGAGTGATATTGTCAGGAGACAATTCTCCATGGCTCTCATGTGTTTCTGCACATCTTGTGAGAGGCACTAGCTAAACCTTCTTTGACCTGTCTTTTCCAAGATATTTATATAGCAAACAGCCTAGGAAGATGAAGATATTTTACTCCTTTGAAGCAGAGGAAAAACATGATTGTTACCCATTATAAAATATTCAGGGTTCCCTATTGCAAGATATTGCAAGCTCAGGGTTCTGTCCTATAATGCAACCCAGCGGGCATGCGTGCACCACCTCAGCGGTCCTGCATCTCCCACTGAGACCAGAGGGCCAAGTGCAATGACTCACATCTGTGGAAGCTCATGCCCTTGGCTTCTTTGTAAGTAATAATGTCCTTTGTCTCCAACTCAGGAGTTTTGGGTCTTCTGTTAACGTTTTATGAAACTGCGGTCTTCGTGACCCAAGAATTGTGGGTGCTCAGGTTAGGTGCGCTGACCTGTCAATGTGCAAGTTAGGTAAAATCTCACACTCCTCAGAGTTCTGGAAAGCTACCTTTCAAGAAAATGTTATTTTAATACTAGAGCAACTTTTCCTCTTACCATATATGTCCTTCAAGAAAGTATAATACTATTGTATATGGATGTCATAATATACGCCAATAGTTTTGGGGCTTGTTTCTGTTCAAAGCTTTTAGAACTTTTGGAGGGAGACAGGAAATATGAGTAAAATAGAGTTCTGTACATTCACTGTACAGAAAAAATACCTAACAAGGAATTACACAGGTACATAAATATCTATAATTAATAAGACAAGATAAATGGCAATGAGAGACTTGATGGGTTATGTAAGTAAAAAAATTACAATCCTAGAATCTTAAACTCAGAAGGGACCTTACAAGTAACATCATTTCTTCCAGATTTGATTGCAGAAGTGCCTTTCATGTAATTAGCTCTCCTGACATGTTTATGTCATCATTGGTTAGAAATGGCCAAGGACAGCAGTCATTCCCATACTTAATAGTTGTGGTTGTAAACATGTCATTCCTTGAATTAAAACTGTCTGAAAGAAACTCCATAGTCACACCCGCTTAATGCTCTAATGTTCCCTGCACACGAGCTTCCTTCATTCAAATGTTCAACACATATTTTCAGCTGGGCTTCTATTCAGACACCCCCCTCGGCAGTATCTGTCTCTGTGAACCGCATCGGCACCAAGGTTCCTTTAAACCTAGTGCTCAAGTCATCATTTTCTCTGTCAAATTTCATCTCACTGGTATCAACCCTGAAATCTAGCCTTCAAAATAACTTTGAATCTTGACACTGTTTCATGGCTCTAGGAAGTAACAACCTAATTTTACGGTCACAAGAAATTACTGAATGAGTTTTATACATCGAACCAGTCATTGTCCTTAAGTTTAAAGTTTGTTACCTACAGATGAAAGGACCAGAAGAAAAAATGGAGCACAAACAAACCTCTGACCACCATTAAATGGATTTCATGGAATGTCCCCCCCCCTTGCTATTTTTAGGAGCATGATAAATTAAGTATTTGCCCTCTCTCTAAAGAAATGAATTAGGACAACAGTGTGGTTTAAAATTACAGACCAGAGGAGTTAAAGCACACAGGGTTAAGTGTCATTACTGATAACATGTGGCCATTGGAGCTAAAGAGCTTTCATATGTCTCCCTCATTTCTCTAAATAATTGGATCTTCTCATTAAAATGAAATCAATTTATCAAGTTCAATGTACAGATAATATGATGATTGATGTCTTTGCCACCAGCTACACAATATAGAAACATTATGGATGGCTTTTTGCTGATTTTACAAAGCAGAGTGTCTGAGTTTATTTGATATTCATGTGTTTCTTTTCCCCTTTTGGCATTCCCATGGTTCTCCTAAAATTTGACACAGATGATTAAGTTCTGTTGCCATTAGCCTTCTGGTTCTAACGCTACTAGATATGATGAGCTGAGTGTGAGAAATAAAATAGCTGGGCATTTAGCTACGAATTGGGATAATAAAATACAATGCTAGCTGTTTAAAAGTATGTTCCTGATATATAATCTGATGTTCTAAATCGTATGTTCTTACAGTGAAATGTGTTCATAATGTTTCACAAGCTGTTGTATACATTATGCACCTGTATGTGAAACATAAGTTACTTCTAAGTTTGTGATGTAATTAACATCATATGAAGTTAATAAATTTGTGTTGTTTCAGTTAATTAATCTAATTTGATAACACCAAATTAAAAACAAGGAAATCAACCCTAATGTCTGTATGTGGCCTATTAGACAGGCTGAATCTAACAGGCCACAATTAGTCAAAGGCTTTATTTTCCCCAAACCCTTATGTTTCATCTGACCTTTAGGGAGTCTGACAGACCCCTAGAAGGTTCTCCATGAGGCTTTAGACCTTTATGGCTGGCCTCTGTCAATAATTAGAAGAGTGTCAGGTTGGGGGCCACCCAACCAAAAGAAAAAAACCCCACAAAAGCCACCGTTAGTCATCAATAACTCCAGGTCTAAATAACCAAAAAACACATTTACACCCAGTTAAACACTAATCTTTCCGTTCATCTCCGGCCTGAACTTTGGGTCTGGACCTCCCACGAGGAAGGGAGTGTGGCTTAGTCATCAGCTCCCTGAGCCTCTGTCGTTGCCTTTTCCATGGCCAAGGCCAAAAGGAGGGGCAGACGCGAAGTCTCTGTCCCAGCTTCCCTGCAGTCTCATTTGGCTAACACTGGCTGACCCGCACACCCTCCACGACGGCACATCTACAAACACTGGCACTTTGTGGGCACGTGTGATTTCTATAACACAGTCACTGTGCTCAGTCTTGCAGGCTCCTTCCACGTAGGTGAGGTCACCATAACGCTCCTCTCACCCAGTCATCATCCCATCCTCAGGGACACACTGCACACTCTTCCTCCTTAGTAGGTTGCCCTGTGCTCACGCCATCCCAATGGCTGCTGGGACCCCTTGGCCCACTGCAAGCTCACACATGCAACAATTTCAGGGAGTGTAGAAACATGGACCTCTCCCCTCAGCCTGCCTGTTTCCCCTCTCCTCACTGCCCACATCTTGGAGCTTAGGCATGAGAATTAGGTATCCAATTAGGTTCCTTAATGACCTAGATCAGGGTCTCTCAAGCTGCCTTACAAAGAGTCCCTCCAATGCACAGGCTAGTCCTGCATCTTCCTCCTGCTCAGCGCTTCATCAGCAAGGAGACCAAAGCTGCCTGGACCTCTGAGCAGACTTTGACATTTAAAAGTAGGTCCCTTGGCCAAGAGGAGGGAGCAGCAGTCCCCTCCTCTGTGTGTGTGTGTGTGTGTGTGTTTGTGTGTTAGTAGTGGCGGGGAACAGGAGAAGTGGGCATTTGAAATGACAGAATATCCTTCATGAAGCTGACAACTCTACTTCCACAGCTCTTTGCTACCATCCTGTTGACTTTTTGGCCTTGTCTCACATGGGCAAAAGGAGAGTTCAAAACTACTGTTTCCTGTACTCAGTTATTGGGAACCCACTAGCCTTTCTAAGTTGATTGTGGATGAGTCGTCACCTGTTCTTCTCTGCTTTGGATTTTCAGCAACAACCTGAGACATCTAGAAAGTCTCATTCAACTGGTCCTTACATTTTACATACAGATCAATACTTAACTGAAAATTTCAGTTAGTACCAATAGTACCTTATCATATTGTAGGGCTTTGCCAGAAAAGTCCTTATTTGTGGATTTCAGTAAAATATCTCGAGTTATGTTGGAAATGTTGCATACTGTAATGGTTCCTGGGAGGTGAAAATTTCTAGAAAGTGTTATAGAAAAAAATGCTTATTTGATTTTGTTCATACAACACAACATTTTTCTATGTAAACTGCTATGATATCTTATGGAATAAGTATCTCTGAAATAAGAATCTGGGGAACAGGTACTTAGAACAAACATTTAGAAACTAATATAAAGCATTCTACACTCAACAGGACCATGCCAAGAAGAGGGCCGACTGCAGGGCAGAGTCGATTGTCAATGCTTTAAGAAGTCAGTGCCTCTCCTGGACTTGCTTGCTACCCCACCTCAAAGAAGCTTGCTCTGCAAGTAAACCTAGAGATTAATAGACAATTAGTTATCCTAACATTTAGCTGAAAGTGCTGTGTCTAAGTTTGCCCTTAGAGTGAGTGAAGAAAAGGCCCCTTTTTACTGTATCTCTAGCCCATAGCCCAAGTTCTGTGTGGATAGATCTAATGAACAGCCAATAGGAACACATCGCAGTTAACGGGGTTATCCCCATACTCCTTGCTCCTCCAGGGTGAGGACTGCTCCTTGAAGCATGCGCTAAAGTTACTGGCTGTTGTGTGTAATGACACTTTCAGTAACAATCCATTTTTCATCCCTGGACAGCCAAGACACCGATGGCGGCCTTTCACCCAGACAAAGTGAACAAAAATGTGTCATATAATTTTCTTACAGTGATGTAGGGATCATAAAAATATATTATATGGCACTCTAACAATACAGGGTCACAGTATAAGAAGAGAACATGCCTCTTCTATAAGTCCAGAGTATTGTCAGGACAGAAGACATATATTTTTTATAAATAAAATAAGAACATAAGATTTACCTCTAACCCTAGGACCACACAGAAACCTGCAATGGACTGGTTTTTGAAGAAAACACCATGTGGTATGATTTCCCAGGTCAACTTCACTGTATTAGTTAAAGACTAAGCATTTAAATACAACTTGCTATTCTTCTATGGATAGTAACTATCAGTAACTCACATTATAGGTTCATTATTCAACCATTGACACATCAGTGAGGGTAGGCTTCCTAACTGTCCAAATACTTGGAACTTAAAGCATTATTTAATGGGTCAATAAAAAGATAGAAAGAATTTAAGCCTTGGTCATGGCAAACCTGGGTTCAAATCTCTGCTGTGTGATCTTAGACTAGGTTAATTACAAGTTCCCCTAAGTTGCAGAGTTCTCACATGAAAATGGAAATCAATACTGCCTCAGGTTCTTTGGCGCTTAAATACAGGGTAGTGCTCAACAAGGCTAGTGCCCTTTTGAAATCAAGAAGCATCTTAAACAGCAAATTTCCTAAGGGATTCCTCCACATCTTTTCTCTCTCCACAGCGGACCCTGTGCCTCAGCGTTCAGCACCATGGACAGCGGGTGTCTGCTTTCCACTGCACCTGGTATGATGGGCAGCCCCAAGACAAGAGCTCCTTTCTGTTTCTCTTTCAGCTCCAGGATCTAGTAGAGTCCTCGGTGCACTTGGCATATAAGTTATGTACAAATAAGAAGCATTTCCGAACAACTCAGGATCAATGCAAACCATATTGACATGTATTTTGCCTACTTTTATATTATTTTAGATGAAAGATGAAAGTATATTTAAACAAAGCATAAAATGTTCATCCAAGAAATGTTTTCTATTACAATGTGGATATGAAAAACAATAATTGTTGAAAATATATATGTGTATTATTATTATTACTATTAATAACATCCACTAGTAATGTTGATAATAATAACTAACACATATTTACTGAGCACCTGCAATGACTTTAGAATGTAAACAGCACCAAATTAGATTTTTCCCAAAGGGTTTTTATTCCAGATTAGACAGACAGACCAGACACAGTACAGATAATTAAAATTAATATATTTGGGAAAGAATGAACAGCATCATGGAGTGCACATCAATACCCGATACTTAAGAGCAAAGTGAGAGATTCTAAATTGCTGAATGCAATTTCATCACCATCATAAAAAAATACCTGTCACACCCACAAGGACTCAAGCTCACATTCAAAGTGAGCATGGACCACAATGCCTCAAGTACAGGAAAGACTAGATGTACTAATCACAGGACAGTAAGAGATGCAGAAACAGGGCTGAATTACCCATGATTCCGAGCAACATGGCACAGAACAGAGGTGCTCTGTGGAGTGCCATTCATAGAAAGCCTTCAGGGGAAGAACAGAGTCATCTGCCTCACAGTCCCTTCATGATCCTGAGAAGGTCTGAGGAGATGGAAAGGAGACACATTTTAGTGGGTATGTTATCTCTATGTATTGTTATTGTCTTCTTTCTTCATTTTTAACTCACCGATCTCAGCTCTTTAACACAAGCCTGAGTCAAGTTTCCTTGGCTTCTGCATATTTCAGGTTATTACAAAATAATAGTATTTCATGGGAAAACACATGAAAAGAAATGCACTAAAAGATTTATGCCTTTCCAAAAGAATAATAAAATAATAAAATATTATTTAATCCCTATTGAATTAAATATATTTAATTCTAAAGATATTTTTTTAAATATTAAGTCCCTGAAAAAATTTTTTTCTTGTATTTTTCTGAAGTGAGAAGCAGGGAGGCAGAGAGACAGATTCCCACATGCATCTGACCAGGATCCACCCAGCATGCCCACCAGGGGGCAATGCTCTGCTCATCAGGGACCTTGCTCTGTTGCAACTGGAGCTATTCTAGTGCCTGAGGTGGAGGTCATAGAGTTGTCTTCAGCACCTGGGCCAACTTTTGCTCCAGTGGAGCCTTGGCTGCGGGAGGGGAAGAGAGAGACAGAGAGTAAAGAGAGGGGGAAGAGAGGAGAAGCAGATGGGCGCTTCTCCTATGTTCCCTGGCTGGGAATCGAACCCGGAACTTCCACACATCGGGTCGACACTCTACTGCTGAGCCAACTGGCCAGGGCCTAAATCCCTGAAGATTTTAAGAAAGGTAAATAACTATGTGAATGGTGCACATTTGTTTTCATAAACTGTTGTGTTCTGCTACACAATCTGTTCTGATATCACCTAGTTTTTTTCCAATTTTCATCAAATGCCTGGGTAACCTAAGCTTGGCCTCCATGGGTTATATTTAGGCTTGAAACCTTTCCAGTTGAATAATTTCATGACTTATAAGCTTCTGTTTTCTTGACTTTTCAAAAATTACTTACACCACCATTTGTTGCAAAAATTTAATAGTGCAAGATATTATAGCCTTCTAGCAATGCCTGGCAGACAGTATATCATCAAAAATGTTAGGTTTACTTTTTAAGTAAGTTTTTTTAATGGTGTAGGGATGTTTTCTTACTCTTCTAGAAATGCAAAAACAATTAGAGATGATTGTAAGATCTGGAAGTAGAAAGTTTACTACATACAGATGCAGTTTTCATCAATTGATTTTATTATTCAGATTTATGAATTCAAGGATTAATTTGGAAAACCTTCCAACTTGACAGTCTGAAAGCACTCTTAGCCAGCCACAATACTGATATCAGTAAGTTCACATGTAAACTGAAGGGTGAACAGTCTATAAAGTTATTTTATTTTATGAAAGAGCATTCTTATTTGCCAGAAGATTAAGAAAATATGGGATCAGTTTTTTCAGAAAAAAATAGAACTCAGGAATAATGAAGTCAAAGAGCAACTCAGTAACATTGGTCTCTCTTCCAAAGGCAGCTCACTGTCGCTTAGTGTACAGAGATGGAGTCAGGAAATAAGCCAAGAACGTCATTGGTTATTTAGGAATAAAGGGAATTTAAATCAATGTCTTAAGGCATCCCAAACCACATGTAGCTTTTAGTCTATAAAAACTGCATATTTAATATTGGTCATTACAAAGAGGCACAAATCTGCAGCACATTTTATGAAATCAAAGATTCTGTAGGTAAATGCCATTAGAGATCCTGAACCTTTACACATCAAACCATCCTGGAGGTTCTGGGGACATGCTCAAAGTCAGCTACCACGCTAACTGGTAAGGGAGGGCTAGGACACTGCTTCTTAGTTAGCCTGTGGGGAAAGAAAGAACACCAGCCTCTGGTAGACCATTTCCAACATGGTAAGACTCACTGCTCAGAAAATAGAAGTCACATTTGGACGAAAGTCCAAGTTACATGAACTGTAACAGGAACTATCACTACAATTTTTAAGCACTCCTCACTATTTATTGGTAAAATTAACCAGTTTTAAACTCTGATCATCACCACTGGAGTGTGGAGCTACGGTTAAACACAGATAAACAACAAAAGCATCAGCAACTTTTGAGCCACTTAGGAGGGACTCAGAGAAACTGAAATACATAGATTGGTAAATCATAAGGAAGGTCTGTGTAGGACTTGTTTTCCCCCTAATACTCTACACTGAAGTTATGTACGAAGACATCTAGGTATCCTCATTTTATTTAAGTATAATTTTTTTCAATAAATGTCTATTGATTATTAATATTAATCTGGAAATTTACTTGATTTGATCAGTCTCCAGACTATTTCAAGAGCACAAATGATCTTATATAGTAAAATATCATATGTCATAATTAATCTGCTCCAAAATTGTCCTCTCTGTGGATTGAAATGTAAAACTAACTCTTCCTCCATGTTGCTGACTAAACATCCTTTGTCCATGCTGTAATCCATGGAGGAATTTGTCAGAGTTGTGGAAAAATATTTATAAAGTATTTTATACAGATTGTTCCATTTAATAACTATTAATATCATATTAAATGGACTATTACTACCTTTATTTTACAGAAGAGAAAAAGAGACTTAGAGAATTCATGTAACTTAATCATGAGAAAATGGGTCAAGAGTGTTGGAGCTGGAGCTTAGAGACTTTGTCTTATGGTGACTGTTCTCTAAGACATGAAAACTAACATCATTATTGAGCACCCACAGTATGCCAAGTCTCAGCAGAAACCCTACCATATCATCTGGGAATGCAGTCCTTATAATCCTTCACATTGCATATGTGAGAGGTGACACTATGTCAGAGTTGGGCATGCGTAAACATCATCTCTAAGGTCCAGTCATCTCAGAAGTCACAGCAGATGAAGACAGAAGCACTCAGAGACCACACATTATGGTGGACTTGGCAAAGCAAAGTCTTCAGAAAGTGAACTTCTGTGGCACTTTTCAAACACATCTTCAAGTTCTTTGACAACTAAATGTAGAGGTGAGGTCTGCATCACCTACCGGTGCATTTGGACTAACTTTTAATGACTTGCCTGTAACCAAGAGAAGGAGTGGAAATGACATCATGGGGCTTCTAAGTCTGAGTCCTGTACAACATGGGACTCATTTGCTGGCACATGTGCCCTTGGAGCCCCGAGCCTCTTGAGAAAAGCCATGTGCCTGCGCCATGCTGCAAGGAGCCAAGCCACATGGACAGAACACATGGATGTGCTGGGCTTGGTGGTTCCATCAGAATTCTCCCACTCAGCACCAGGCTCACGACTGAACCGAGACTCCGGACTCTCATGTCAGGCCTGAGGACTCGCTTGTCAGAGACCTTTTTGAATATTTATTTTTGAATATTTATCACAGGATCTGATCACAATAAAATAGTTTTCTTATCCCAACAAAACCAGATAGAAGGTGACAGAAGACAATTTGACTTTGGGTGAGGGGTATACAGCATAATCAAATGTCAAAATTATCTGGAAATGTTTTCTCTCAACATATGTACCCTGATTTATCAATGTCACTGCATTACATTTAATAAAAAAAATGTTAAAAAAAAAAAGCTGGGGTAAGTCGTTATGTAGGTGGAACGATTTTAATAACTTTAACAATGTTCACAATGCTAAGAGACACCTGAGATATGCCTCCTAACAGTGCATGTTCTGTAGCTGAAGTTAGAGTATTACCAGAAAGAACTTGAAACTATTGTTTGGCATATAATATAGACCATAAAAACACACCTGCCTTTAATCAGTGTGCCACTGATGGGTCACAGGCATACCGTAAATGGATGAGTGGAATGAAGGTGAAATTATCTAAAGCCATGCTCTTGGCTGTGGCTGTTGATAGAATGCAGGAAGGTGCTAAGTATACAACATACACCAGAGTGGGAAACCTTAGTGTAAAAAAAGGATTAAAAAATCTCATTAATGATGATTACATTGATTAACCACCCAAATAATATTATGGATATTATCTCAATAGTTTTTAATACTTATTAAATATCTAAATGGGAATATTTTGGGTTCTAGTGGTTTACATAGAATATATTACAAAGCAATTTCACTTATTTCTTTTTACTTTTGTTCATTTTACTTCTAGAAAATTGAAAATTAAATTGCATTCCACATGGTGTAGTTATTGGACAGAGCTGAACTAAACTATTATTTTTTCTTTAAAATGGTTAGATATTATTAATCAAAGAAAATAGAACAGAACCTAATTAATAATTCTCATCTTGTCACATTTCCTCCAATTCTGGAGACTGGTTTTGGTTCCTCCGGTGATTTCTATAAGCCAAAATAAAAATGGTAAAAGACTTGGTGTGAGAAACACACATAGTGGAGCTCATGGTGTCCCATTAGATGCTGACTTTTACTAAAGTAAGGGTGCTTTATTGAATGGTTTGATACCATATTTAAAATTTTGACTATTTTAGCCCTGGGCAGTTGGCTCAGTGGATAGAGTGTATGCCTGGCATGCAAACATCCTGGGTTCAGTACTGGTCAGGGCACACATGAGAAGCAACCATCTGCTTCTCTTCTCCTCCCTCTCCCCTTCTCTATCTCTTATCCTCCCACAGCCAGTGGCTCGATTAGTCTGAGTGTTAGCCTCAGACACTAAAAATAGCTCAGGTGATTTGAGCATTGGCCCCAGATGGGAGTTGCCAGGTGGGTCCCATTCAGGAAGGACACAGGAGTCTGTCTCTGTACCTCTCCTCCTCTCACTTAAAATTTTTTTTGAATATTTTAAATTCTTTTATTTCTACACTAAAATACTATGCATCAAAACTTTTCACATATTTTTATTTTTATTTTATTTTTTTTTTTTTATTTTTTTTTAAAGATTATTTATTTATTTACAGAGACAGAGAGAGAGTCCGTGAGAGGGATAGACAGGACAGACAGACAGGAACGGAGAGATGAGAAGCATCAATCATCAGTTTTGCGTTGCGCATTGCGACACTTTAGTTGTTCATTGAATGCTTTCTCACACGTGCCCTGACCGTGGAGCTACAGCAGACCGAGTAACCCCTTGCTCGAGCCAGCGACCTTGGGTCCAAGGTGGTGAGCTTTTGTTCCAAACAGATGAGCCCGCGCACAAGTCGGCAACCCCGGGTCTCGAACCTGGGTCCTCCGCATCCCAGTCCGACGCTCTATCCACTGCGTCACCGCCCGGTCAGGCTATTTTTATTTTATTAATTAAACAGTTCCCAAAATACTGAGACTCTGTTTAAAGATGATTTTATTTATTACATTTTTATCAGTTCAGTCTCTGCTTTAAGAGGTGTGAAAATCTGGGAAGATGGAAATAAATTACATTGATAAGAGGTCAGAGAGAAGAGAAAACAAATTTAAAGTTAGTGAGAAAATAAAAATATGTGAAAAGTTTTGATGCATGGTATTTTAGTGTAGAACTGTTTTAAAATGAGGGAATTTATATGAACATTTCAAAATAAGGAGAGTTAAGGTTTTATTTAAGAAAATCATGGAAGTTTTTCTTGTTCTGAATTTTGGAATAACTGTGCACATATAAATGAGTACTTTCCACTGTAGTCTAAACCTACGACTCTCACCACTGGTGACTCCTTTTTTCTCCGGTGAGTACAGGCCTCCCAGCCTTGCGCCGCCCCAGTCCCTGTCACTCTCAGTTCTAGACATCATCCGTCGGCCGGCTGCTGGAGGGCCGCCACCCGCTTCATCCCAGAAGTCCGACATTTGGCCATTCCTCCTCGCCTTCCATGGATCAACCGTTTGAACTCTGTGAATGTACCCTGCAAAATAGGTGGATGGTGTCAGCCCGACTCAGAGCTCTAAGATCAGCTGTCTCCTTCCACTGAAGAGTGTGTAATGAGGCCACCTGCAGCTTTTGGCCTGCCTGTCTGGTGGCCTTCCCATCACGCACTCTCCGCAGAAGGACCTGGGAACTGTCAGATATCAGCTGTGGGGAAAACACCTGTCAGCTTCTAAGTCCAGTCAGAAGTTCAGTGAGCAAGCAGACTGCTGAGGTGGAGGAATTATGAATTAGAAGCAGGTGAGCACCTGTCACTAGGCTCCAGAGCAGTGTAAGAGTCCGACTGAGGTCCAGAGCTCCAGCCACAGGTTCAGATGACCTCAGGAGCCAGGTGGGTACAATATATTTGTGCAGAGACCAGATATGCAGATCACTGCTGCTTGGGCTTTGACAGTTGTGACTAGCATAGCATATGCTGGGTATGTTTTAAGCACTATATACACATTCATTTAGCTCTACGAAAACACTATAAGGTAGTACCATACAAACTTCGGCAGAAAACAATGTACCAAGGTCACCGAGTGAGCAAATGTAGGATCAAGTTCAATGTGGGGACTGCTGGTGACTACTCCTAACCTCACACCACACTGGTTTGGGCACTGGTGGCATCTGTGTTAACCTGAATAGCAAATGTATCACCTGAAGGCATTCCGTGTTGGTCAGGGAAAACAAATGTGTGTGCCTTCCAATTCAGCCACTGATCTGTCTCCAGTCATGGGCAAAATAAAAGTGGGCCAGGTTTTCTAAGTTCCGCCCATGTGTTCTCAAGCAATCTGAAATGAGACATAAATCTCACTGTGAAACTGAATTTTATGTAGAATAATCAGAACACGTGCTTTAGAAAGGTCCTTCTAAAGTAGATAGAGCATTGGATTGGGATGCAGGGGACCCAGGTTCGAGACCCCGAGGTTGCCAGCTTGAGCACGGGCTCATCTGGTTTGAGCAAAAGCTCACCAGCTTGGACCCAAGGTCGCTGGCTTGATCAAGGGGTTACTCAGTCTGCTTAAGTCCTGCGGTCAAGGCACATATGAGAAAGCAATCAATGCACAACTAAGGTATTGCAACGCACAACGAAAAACTAATGATTGATGCTTCTCATCTCTCCGTTCCTGTCTGTCCCTGTCTACTCCTCTCCCTGACTCTCTGTCTCTGTAAATTAATTAATTAATTAAAGTGGGGGAAAAAAGGCCCTTCTATGCTATGATGTTTTTAGGGTATTCCTGATGACTTAAGTTCAAGGTCTTATTTATTTATATGTCTAGGTTAAAGGAGACATGGATACAAATGTCATGTGAACATAAATGAAAGTGGTTCACTCTTTTGCAGCCTAAATTATAGAGTTTTAAGGAGTCTTTGTTTTTCTTTTTTTCCCAAGCCAACAAGTAAATGATTTGATGGTGAAAAGAAGCTAACTGCTGTCTCCTTATGGAGAGCCATTTTCTGATCAAATACGTTAATTTGCTTTTTCATATCAAATACTGGATAAACTCCTACAATCATCTTCTTGTTTTACAATTCAGGAAGGGTGTGATGGAATCATCATGTGTTTCACTTCCGGCATTCCCATTTCTAAGACCGTAGGTGACCCAAGCAGGGGTGGTCTTCATCATTTGACTTCACTCTTGCAGGTACAGTGACGGAATTCTCTCCCTCCCGATGGACCAGATTAATAAAAGAAGGGGATGTCCACTCTGTGTCCATCTGGCATGCAGGCATCCATGATGTACCCGACTGTTAAACATAAGCTTTGACTGCACCAGCAAGACAATCCCCAAAGAATGATCCTTTATTGACTGAATTGTCCTGCATCTTGGGATCAAAGACACTCCCCATGCTACAGTAGACAATTACCGATCCGCACTGATGCCCCACAATGTAAGCTAAATTGTATCCTGGAATACCTGACTCTCAACCCAAACGAAAGCAAAACAACATTGCCCCTTCTGGGAGTCTATGCAAGGAAGCAAGTCTTTCATGCTCTCTTTAGTGACACATTTTTAAAACTGAGCTTTCACTGTTTCGTACAAAGGTATATATTTCAAATACACTACTTTGTGTTTATATTTGATTATAAATGAGAAACAGACACATTTTTATTTTTGATTTACTGCCAGTAACAGACATACATGCAATTTTAACAGGAGATTAATTGGGAGATTCAGAGGCACTAAAATGAACAGATAGAGGCTTTAACCTCTACTGCAGAATGTAAATGTGATGCTATTATTTTAAACCACGGCAAATTTTTTCCCTTTTTAATGTGAGCCTTCTGCATTATCAAAAGAGCAATGTAAAAGCAAAACCTTATTGTGATTATTGCAATCCTGGGTGAAAATAACCAGAATTTTCTCCCTCCCAGGGCCTTCTCCCTAATATGTCCCAGAAAGCACTTATGTCCCATTGTGAACACAAGAGAGAATAACAGCATGAGAATCCTTAATCAAGTTTTGGTCCGATGACAGATAAATGGAGACACACCCATGTACTTGGCCTTGTTGATGGATTTAAACATGCAGAATGAAGCATTATTTACAACCATTTTCAGCCAGGGAAGTTACTAAAATTACCTTGCCCCACCACCATACTAACTGGACACCTGAACAACATGCATGAAAAACACAGGTGCAGACATCAAACAGTAGAAAGCTCAGGACTGAAAACACGGGGGGAAAATACATGAATGGCTCTTATGAGACATCCCAGCTCTCTGCCAGGGGGCATGTTCCAGACCACCAAGCAGGGAGGTGGGACGCAGGCGCAGCTGAGCCCAGATGGCAGGCTTACTGAGCCCACGAGGCACAGGTTTGGAAACCTGAGGCAGCTTGGATATCCAGAGCAAAGGACTAACGAACATATAGGTATGTGGACAGAGTCCCAGCGATCCACAGGAAGTGTCCCAGAGGCTGCTGACTGCTGTAAGGTGTGAACTGTGTGGTGACCTCTCCTTTTACTTGAAATTCCCTGATGACAGACGACATCTCTTCATATCCTTATCTGCCACCTGCATTTCCACCTGGGTGAAGTTTCTGTTAGGGTCTTTGGCCATTTTTTAATCAGGTTGTTTTGGGCACGAACTTTTAAAGAGATGTTCTAGGTAGGCTCAAGATTTAAAGGAAAACCTAAAGATAACAAAGAGGAAATGGCAGGTACGTATCTAAAAAAGCCAAATTGAACTTCTACGGATCAAAGCCACAATGTGAGAAGTGAAGAACTCAGTGGGTGGGATTAAATGTCTATTTGACATGATCCTAAAAAAGATCTGAGTAGACACAGAAGTATCAAACATTTAAACTGAACTGCAAAGAAATTAAATGGAAAACAATAAAGTGCTATAGTAACCTGCTAAAAATATCAAGATGTTTAACATATATGAATTAGAGTTCAAGATGGAGTGGGAAACTGAAAATACATTTGAAAAATATTCCAAATGCAATGAAACCAACTGACTTACAGATCCAAGGCCTGTCAAAATCCTAAGTTGAACAAAGCTGATTTAGAAAGAAGTTACTTCATTTTTGTGCAAGAGGAAAACAGTTTCCCAATTCTGTCTTAAAGAACTTCTACTACTTTTGTATTTTGGGTAGTCCTATAAAAAGGTCAAGTGTTAAGTATTGGTCTTGGTTTATCCCAGAAGTCCTGTTTCATGAATTTGTGATGACAAAATTATTGAAGACAGCCGCCCTTTACTCTCAAATGAGTCCCAACTTAAAAATAAATTACATGATTCCTCTAGTCAAGTAGAGAGTGCCAATGTGAAAGCCATAAATACCGTTATGGCACATCAGGTCAATTTTGATGCATCAGAATCTTCGAGGGAACTTGTTAAAAGGTGCCCCCCTAGCCTGACCAGGTGGTGGTGCAGTGGATAGAGCTTCAGACTGGGATGCGGAGGTCCCAGGTTCAAGACCCCAAGGTTGCCAGCTTGAGTGCCAGGTCATCTGGTTTGAGCAACACTCACCAGCTTGGACCCAAGGTCGCTGGCTTGAGCAAGGGGTTACTCAGTCTGCTGAAGGCCCATGTTCAAGGCGCACATGAGAAAGCAATCAATGAACAACTAAGGTGTCGCAATGAAAAACTGATGATTGATACTTCTCATCTCTCTCCATTCCTGTCTGTCTGTTCCTATCTGTTCCTCTCTCTGACTCTCTCTGACTCTCTCTCTGTCTCTGTAAAATATATATATATATATGTCCCCTGACTTCCTCCCTGACCCTAGTAAGACTGGAAGCTTTAAAAATTTAAGGTATTTGATACAACCCAACTCTTATTACAAAAAAACCCTTTTAAAGTTAATTTTTAGGCTGGTAATTTCAACTACTCTAAGATCTAATTCTGTTCCCATTCAACAAAAAAAAGGGACGGGACGAAGGTGTTCGGGGAGGTGGGAGAAGTTCAGAAAGAAATGGTAAGTGAGAAAATGATTGTCAAATATACGCACATCATCCCTTTGAAAAACCTAATATAACCACAGACTCGAGAGCAGGTTAGTTGTGGAAAATAGTGTTAACTATCTCATTTTGAAAGTGTTAAAGACACAGGGGCCCAGGGTTCCCATAATTCAAATAACTTACTCAAAAATAATAAATGGTTTCAGAAAAAAACAACAACAACTGTAACTCTGTATTACCCCACACATTTTGGATTATCTACTCTCAGGATTAGTTCTCTGATTCTATTCCTTCCTTAACTGGGGTAATGGAACCATGAAAGTTAGCAGCTATCAGAAATATTCCGGAGTTGACGTCTCAGCTATATTATTCCTGAACAGACATCTATCTGGGGGTCAACATGCATTCCTCGTACATGAATAAAATAACTAAGGAAAGTGCTCACTGTATATAGTAAGTATAATATAAATCAAACAACAAACAAAAAAACAAGTGGCTCTAGGTTATAGAAAGAAAATAAAAAAATAAAAAACAAAGAAATGTTTAGTTTGGCCATAGCATTCTAAAATCAGTCACCAAGACTGAATTCCATTTCTAAGTCAGGAATGTATCTGCTGTTGTGATTATTGTTTGTTTATTCGTAGTCCCCACCCCTGCCCTTCCACATTTTTTTTTCTTTTTAATTTCTTTTAAGTGAGAAGTGGGGAGGCAGAGAGATAGACTCCTGCATGTGCCCTGACCGGGATCTACCCAGCAAGCCCACTACCAGGCGATGCTCTGCCCATCTGGGGCCGTTGCTCCATTTATTGGCAACCGAGCTATTTTAATGCCTGAGGTGAGGCCATGGAGACATCCTCAGTGCCCAGGGCCAACTTACTTGAGCCATTTGAGCCATGATTATAGGAGGGAAAAAGAGAGGTAGAGAGAGACAGAGAGACAGAAGGGAGAGAGGTAGGGGTGGAGAAGCAGATGGTCACTTCTCTTGTGTGTCCTTACTGGGAATCAAACCTGGGACATCCACATGCTGGGCTGACACTCTACCACTGAGCCAACCAGCCAAGGTCCCACTTTTTCATAGTGTAGATCAGGGGTCTCAAACTCAACTCAGCATGTGGGCCGCAGAGCAAGATCACAGCTGTTCGGCGGGCCGCACTAGGTCTACAAAAGGCAACTGTTACGCAACACTTTTCAGTGTCACAAAATGACCAGAAACTGTAGATCGTGGATTAGTCTGCGGGCCGCAAAAAATTGTTTGGCGGGCCACATGCGGCCTGCGGGCCGCGAGTTTGAGACCTCTGGTAGATTCATTCAGGTATCTGTCATTTTTTGGTTTCCAATATAGCAGAATATCAGTGGGATATAGTTTTAAATTTTTCTTGTCAGAGAAAGGCTTTCTGTTAAAAAGGCAAAGAAGAAAGGGTATAGCATGAGGAAGCACGCAATGTTCTATGCAGTTCAGGCCATCACTCTTTCTCCTGAAGACACCCCAATGGCTGGCAGTCTAATGGCCCCTGTGAAAAGACACACACCGTAATATTCCATTATGAATGGATACCAGTAGCCAAATGACTGAACCTCTGCCTGACCTAATTCAAATGAATCGGTTTTGTGTTCAATGTACTAAGGCACAAGGCAATTAATCCTTTTCATCTTCAGTTACTGGGAGGGAGGATGGGCTAAGGAAAAGAAAAAAGAAATCTCACCATTTGGGGCTGGTCTATGTCAATTATTTAATTGAATCTTAGTAATCTCCCGAGGAGGATGATATCACCCACATGTTACTGGCGAGGAAATGAAGGCAGGCAGCTCCGAAAGGTGACGTCAATTGTCTGAGTCACAGCGTGAGTAACAGCCAGGTTAAGATCTGATGTGAGTAATGTGAGTCTAACCCCCTGCCCCCTCACTGCATCAGGCTGGAAATGAAGGCCCTTGAGCAGCAGCTGTGGGACAGTTCGGTGATTAACTTGTCCTTAGGGTTCTGTTTCAGCTCCTCTTTAAAATACGCAGTTAGTTATCATCTTTCCATGGTTCATGTTGAAGAAGCCTGGAATACCCCTCTGGCAAATCATGTTACCTTCTCTACATTCCTGGACCTTCCCTGCTCACCTTGACCTCACTGATACCAGGTGCACTGCCTGAGAGATGACTGCTGCCCTTGCCTAGCCTCTGGTTAAGGGGTCAGATGACACTCAATTCACTTTGGGAAGCTCCCACCACACGGACGCTTCTTGTCTCCTGGTTAGGGGTTCAGTCTCTATCAAGGTGCCATTGCAGACCAGACTCGGCTTCTGCAAAGGAGGGTAATGATCTGCAGAAGAAGGCTTCTGCATGGAGCAAAACCTAGAGGTCTTCTCGCCAGGGGCTCCACAGTGCCATCCTCTGTGCCACGGACGCTTCAGGTGTTACTACAAGACCTGCGAGGTCATGCAGCCTGTGTGGTAGGGAAACTCACAAGGCAGACTGGACTTTCTGCAGGGGCTCCTCTCCTAGTCCCTACTCAGCCTAGCAGCCTGGTGGTCACTTTGTAAATGGGTTGAAATTATACACTCAGATGTGGTATTCGCGATTGGTCCACATCCTTTTGAGGAAGACTTGGAAGGAGATTTACAGTGATGATTTTCACCCATGATACAAGATATTTCCTCAGGGGGCCTTGGCCTCCATCTGTCTCAAGGGACTTTGTATTTGTGATTGACACAGGCCTGGATAGGGAGTGAGAAACTGTAACTCGTAGTTGTGGAGACTTGAGCCAGATTTATGGCTAACTAGACCTTGAGCTTTTCCAGGTAGATAGAGCAAGTCATTCTCTAGTAGTCCACTCCTACATCTTGTTCCTAGGGTTACCATGATCAATTACTATCTAAAGGTCTCCAAGGACCAAGGTTATTATGACTGCCTGTATGTCCCCGCTGCTCATTAGAGTAGATGTCTCCGTCTGTCTTTGGCAATTGAATGCTGCTACAGGCTTCTGCCAGTCTGGGGTGCTATAATCCCACTGAAACCAGGGAGCCCGTTTTAATAGTAGTGTGATAGGCTGCACTATGCCTCCCTTCCTCCCTGCAAAGATGCCCATAGCCTAATATTAGTAACCTGTCATATGTAACATTACATGGGAAAATGGACTTTGCAGATCTGGTTAAGGATTTGAGATGGAGAAATTATCCTGGGTTACCTGGGTGCATTCAATATAATCACTTGAGTTTTTTTTAAGGGAGAGACAGGAAGCCACAGAGAGCAGGTGCTGCACTCCCTGCCTTTGGATATGGAGAAAGGAGCCACATGCCATCTTTAGACTCTGACAGAGACTAGGACCCGATTCTCTGCCAGCGTCTTAGGAGGAAGAAGTCCTGTTTCTCGCTTTAAGGCCTGTCAGGTTTATGAAGACTTCAGACTTCCAGAAATGGAGGAGAATGAACTTGTGTTGTTTTAAACCATGGAGCCTCTAACAATTTGTTAGAGCAGTGACAGGAAGCTGATATAGGAGTCATCTGTGGAACCGTGGCTCTGAGCCAGGATGCATGTTGTTCCCTCTGGGGCACATTGGGCAGTATCTGGATTTGGGGACAGTAATACTGGCACCTCAGAGTCAGAGACTGGGGGTGCTGTTCAACATTCTGCAATGTGTAAGACAGTCCCTCACAAAAAACCATTATCCTGCCCAGAATGTCCCTGCATTAAAGAGTCCTGCTCTGCAGTCACACCTGGCCACAGAAGGAGGATAACCGCAGAGCCTTTCAAAAATGTAAGACCCTTCACTGAAGGGTTTCTCAATGCCTCACCGAGGGCCATGCGCCCGGGGCCATCTCATGGGACATCGCTGCACAGGATGAACACAGCCAGCATTTCTAATTCCCTCACTTTCGGGATTCCTTTCCCCTCCTCATGCTAGGGTAGCTCTGGCAGGTCAGCCTCATTAACGGTGGGCCACAGTCATGGAGTCCAACTTTCCATCAAGGAACCAAGTAACCTTTCTGAGCAATCTCCTGCTGCCCACGCTAATGCATTACAGACAGAATCTCCTTCATTGGCCCTACCACAGAAAAAGAAATTATAATTATATGACATGATAGAAATATTAGCTAACACTATGTGATAACTTTATTGCCATGCATTAATTACATAAATGCATCAAATCAACAGGTTTCATACCTTAAACTTCCACCATGTTATACGTGAACTATATTTCAATAAAAGAGAAATTATATTAAAAAACTCCAAATCTTCAGCAGGCACAGCTTCATCCATGAATTCAGCTGGATTTGGGTTTTTATTCACTTGGGTTGGCCTAACAGTTTTAGGATCCCTTCTCCTCAGTCCTCAGGCTTCTGTCAACATAACTGCAAAGACTTCCAGTTCCTCCGCTGTGTTAGCTATGACCTCCGGGGTACTATGACATGCCTGTCCCTGTTGGAACATACTGAGGTTGGATTCTAGTTATATGACTGCGTCTTGAAAATTGGTATCCTGTTTCAAGATATCCTCCCCAGATGAGGCTACATAGGGGAGTACAGCAGAAGGCTAGTCTCCTTGGGGACTGGAGGGGACGCTACTTCCAGAGGGATGGAGAGTCAAAGTGATTTGTCAACTCAAGATTGTCTGTCTCCTCCATATCCAAGAAGAAATGTGCCCAGGCCAAGACCCAGAGCCCCGTTCTTCACCAATCAAAGCCCTAACTTCCACGGGAGAATTTGCTAAGACTGTGAATTCCATCAGCTGTGTAATACAGCAATCCCCACAAGGACATTTGTGTTTGACTTTCAGCAACATCAACCCTGCAGCTATCAGAAATGAGAGCTCAGTTTCGGGCTATTATGGAAGTCCTCTGATTCTCAGAGTGGTCGAAGTTGAGTGTTACAGGCCTGAGCTTGTCAACTTCTTCTTGTCCATCAGTTGCACTCGGGGAGGACTCCACCCCACACCAGTCCTATAGCCATCCTCATTGTCCTACTGGCCAAGTGCAGCTGCCACTTTGGTGCCCAGGGTATCTGCCCAGTGGGCCCTCCATTACAATCAACTATAGGCATCCATTCACACAGTAATTCCATAAATACTTGAGGACAGTTATTATTTACTAATTATTCTCTAGGAGGTGCTGAGCATTCTAAAATCTCTTGATCCTCATGTTGGATGCTGTCTTTGAAGAAAATTTTAGAACAGTAAACATCTTTTTCCAACCCTTAGCAATCGCTTACAATGCATAGTGTGTGTAAAATTTATGTAACTTTTTCATATACAGTATAATCTTACTTGATAATAGGGATTCTCTCTAGAAACTACCAAGAGTTTAGGAAAACTAAATGATACTAAAATAGTTCCCGTTTTGATACTAGAAATGGTCTGTAAGTTAAATGCTACAGAAATTGAATATTTTAATTTTGGGAAGATATGTTATGAATTCTTCTGTGCTAGCCAAATAGGCCATATTACAGAAATGTGGCTACATACACATCTAATTTGTCAGAATTATAAGCCTTAAAATTTTACACCCAAAAAGTATGAGCTATTTAACCTTTTTATCATCATCTACATAATTTATATAGGCCTGGAGAGAGATTTTTTAAAGGATATAATGATATTTTACCATTTATTAGTCATCAGAACGTAGAGATTTAAATCTGGGAGGACCTTCTAGTATATTAAAAAAGAGAATAAAAACAGTAAGAGAATTTTCTAATGGAGAATCATAAGACAAAACTAACAGGCTGAATGTCTGTGGTGATAAATAGAAAGCTTGGTTTCAGATCCAGATAAATTATTTGCAAGAACACGGCATGAAAGGGCACTTGCTTAAATAGTATTTTGTATAAATGATATTTTTATGTTTTTTGACTGAAAAATCATTATAAGGTCACATCAAAGCATTGCTAAGTAAGCACTCAGGAAACTTGGTCATATGAACAGGAATATGAGAAGTGAGAGGGTTGGGCCCCAGGAAAACATTTCTTTCTAGCTTTCTGACACTAACTGAAAAAGTCTTTATGTATTTAAAATCCCTACTGTTTACAAAACTTACAAACAATTTGGGGAGAACTGAGGCAAAGACAATCAGAAAAACAATAAAAGGCCCAGAAACCATTCATGGGAAGAATGTTGAAGGGACAGCGGCTGTTTAGCAGAGAGAAAAAAAATAATTTTATGGGATGATGCTGGAAGACCTGAAACATCTAAATAGTTTACAGATAAAATGTTGGGATTCTCTAATGATGCAGACAGTGAGCGTAGGACAACAGTAAACAAGTAAGCTTATTCTGAGAATATCATTCACAATAGAAGTCATGCTTGAAAGTGTTCGAGAGAAGTGAAATGATCATTTGTAACAGGTGCTATTCGGGCACATTTCACTGAGTACCAGGTCAGGCTGGGGTTGCCTAATGCCCTCTTTCTGAGACTCATTATTCTGAGTACATAACAGCATCTACTAAAGGGAGATTTATATCAAGAGACCACTGAGAAAGGCAGAGCTATTTAACTTATACTTTTGGACCACTTTTCCCATCAATTATATTGATCTTAAGGCTACAATTGATAGAACAAACACGGTTAGAAGAATTCAATCTGAGAGAGAGAAGACAACCGTAGATAATACTTAGCCACTGGAGAGTTGTTTATGTGAAGATGTTTTCTTCTTTTTACATTGTATAGACACAGACTCAACTTTTTCAGGGATGTTTTCAAACGCACGTTCACACAAATGCAAAAACCTAGCAACTTCTGCATTCGTACCAGAATCTTTTTCTGTTATTAAAATTATGACCCTCAAATATCAAAACAAAATACCAAACAATTAAACATATCATCTGACAAAAATCTATAATAAAGTCTATCCCCAAAATATAGTACACAGAATTAGGTTATTAAAATAAGTAACAGACTCATAATATTGTAAGCCCCCCCCACACACACACATAATGAAATAGTAGAGAGGTATCCCTTTAAAACATTATCTTTAACCACAGTGTAAGGGGGAAAAAAGAAGGTTTGTTTCCAGGGAAGCAATTTCCTGCACATAAAAACAACCAAAAAAGATCTAAGATCACCTCCGCACAGTGACGGCTGGGAATTAGGAAAAAAAGAAGTCCCATTTAATCACTCAGCTTTTGCTTACATGAAAGGCTCTAAATCTGTCCCAAACTACTGGTGTTTCTAAGATAAAGCACAGAGTTTTCCCTGAGGTTCCCTGGGACCTGAAGTTACATCTCTGCACAAAATTGTTCCAAGAATCAGAGGAAATATAGAAAGACTCACACCTCCATATGCTTACTATTTCCAAGCTACCAAAGTAATGAACAGATAATTATTTGTGCTTATATAGAATTATCATCCATTTCTAAGATCAGTTTCCACAAGATTATAACTGTACTTTATATTTTCAGGGACTTGAGTTCATTAATATATAATTATATGGGTTTGCTGGATGTGATAAGGATTATGGGAAGCAGGGAATAAGAAGATTTCTGTTTTTAATCAACCATGCCCCATCCCTGTCCCCAAGCCTTCCATGTAGTTGTGTGATTGGTGGCAAATCTGCGGATAAAGGGATCCGTTCACCATTCTTGTGTTTTCCCCAGTAAAGACATCTCTTCCTGTCCCTCTTTGTGAAGAGGTGCATCGCCTAGAGAAGACTTAGCCAGAATGTAAGATGTGATGTGACCCTGACAGTCTTACTGAAGAAATGTCCACTCCTTCTGGCCACAGGGCCTCAGAGAAAGTGACAGAGCAGCTAGAGGTGCAGATTCTGAAGTGGGGACACAAGTTGACAGACATCCAGTGCTATTCACAGCCAAACCATTGTTCCTATTTTATAGATAAGAAAACTGAGTCTTTGATGAGGAAACTGTGGTCCTATACACTCACATCCCATTGGCAGGCACACGTGATTCCCTGAGAAAAAAACTTGATAGGCCATGTTAAACTTCAGAAAATTTACATCTGTAAGATTAACAGCTACTTAGAATAACAGGCTACCATGTGAAAAAGGCATTTGAACAGGCCCATGAAGAGTTTGGAATCATTTCAGGTGAGTTTAATGTGAACTTTAGACATGTATTCCAAGATTCCAACTACAAATATGAACAATAATCTCTGGCAGATCAGTCAGCTGGTAACTTTCATTTCTGGAAAAGGACCGTGTGTGGCGGTGGGCCTTAGGGACATGAATTCAGAGGGGGAATGCAGGGAGAATCCCTGGAAAGTCTGGTTGACAATAGTTCATAGATGCAGGCCTCAGTTCCACTCAAAGTACCTGTATGCATTGCTCATAACCTTAACCAAGGTAGTTTCCTTAGCCATTAGCTTTGCAAAGAAACAGGGAACAAATCACAATTTATGTCTGCTATTTTTTTCCCCTTTAAAAGAACCAACACCTTGAGAAACTCTTTAGGAATTCATATTTAGCTAGTTTTAATTAGTTATCATAATTAAAACTTTAGATCAGTGGTAGTCAACCTGGTCCCTACCGCCCACTAGTGGGCGTTCCATCTTTCATGGTGGGTGGTAGCGGAGCAACCAAAGTATAAATAAAAGGACAGATTTCACTATAGTAAGTTGTTTTATAAAGATTTATTTTGACAAACTTAGTGAAAATACAACATAAAGTACTTGGTAAGTAATTATTATTATATGCTTTAACTTGCCGTAATTCTGCTTTATAAATTTTATAAAGTAAAGTTACTTCCCTACTTTATAAATCACCATTACTGTGGAACTGGTGGGCGGTTAGAAAATTTTACTACTAACAGAGATACAAAAGTGGGTGGTAGGTATAAAAAGGTTGACTACCCCTGCTCTAGATGAACTGCTGCTATTCATTAACTAATATTTTATTTATTTATTTTTATTCATTTTAGAAAGAAGAGAGAGAGAGAGAAGGGGGGAGGAGCAGGAAGCATCAACTCCCATATGTGCCTTGACCAGGCAAGCCCAGGGTTTCGAACCGGCAACCTCAGCATTTCCAGGTCAACGCTTTATCCACTGCGCCACCACAGGTCAGGCCTTAACTGATATTTTTGATGAGAGATTTTCAGTCTTTATATCTATATCACAGACATTTATTGATGAAAAATGCAAAGGCAGCATATACTGCTATTGTTGGGCCCCTGGCTTAAGAAGGATTAGATTTCCAGAGCCTAGCATTAATTGACAGAATGCTTAGTCTGCTGTATGTATTTACTAAAGATTTATTAAAGAAAAAAAGCAGAATCTCCTGAAAAATACAAGAAAACTTCTAAGATGTTGGCACCCCCAATTGTACTCAATCCAAAAGATGGTTCCTTTGCTGCTTAGACAAAATCTGGCGGAATGGAGAAAATATCCATTTGATAATGAAAGACACACGGGAAAAGGGAATAGCTACCTGGTCAAGCCAAGAGTGCTTAACATAACAGTCTTCAGACTTTCGTGAAACCCTCTCCTACAACCTCCTCCCCCACTGACAGATAAGCAGGGGGACAGGCTGACTCTCTCTGAAGAACTACTCCTCCACCCCCACCAGGCATCTGTGTCTATCTTATTCTCTCTTCCTGACCTTGAAATGTGGCTTCCAGTCTCAGTTACCACTGACAGAATAATTTACTCTAATCTGTATTACCCCAAGTCAACAACATCTTTATAAATGCAGAAGGGGTGAATCTCTCAGAAGAGAATTGTCTGGCAAAGAGAAGCATGAGGTTTCAGCCCACGAAAAGCATTGCTGCAAATAGCAATCACAGTGAAGAAACGGAAATAGCAATGAATAAATGAATAAATGAACAAATGACAGTGGCCCCCTACATAAAAACATCATTATTTCCCTTGCTATGGTGTCTCCACTTGCTACTTCTTCAGAAACAGGTAGCTGTCTACAGAATTACCCACAGCACTAGAGACTGTCTACCCTTTTTTGCTGATATTATTATTATCTGCTGTGTTGTTGTTTAGAACTCATTTCACCCACTTTTGGTAACGTCTCCTTTTGAGAAACTCTCTCTTTTGTTCATAGTCCAGGGAGAGCACCACTAAAAATGTGGTGCCCTTTCCCAGCCCACAGGTAGATGGGACAGATAGATGGGACACCCAGGTGTGGCATTTGGATACTCTATGCTTGTCGGCTGAGTCATGTATGAAAACGAGCATTGAAAATGTGTCCTTGTGAGTCTGGGAGGCTGTTGTACTTTATTTAGACCCTGGTGTCACTCTGGATTTACCATGTTCCTCGTGTGGTTCTCCAGTCTTCTCCAGGATCCTGTGAATTCCTACATAGCTTTTCAATAAGTTCTGTTTGTTTAGGTTAGCCAGAATACGTCTCTGTTTCTGGCAACTTAAAGAAAACCCAACAACCCTTTTTCTGTATGACTGGAGCTCAGAGCCGTCTCTCCTGCTGCTTCCACAGTGCCCTTAGGACTAGTCACGCAAACTCAACATCTCCACCTAGCTTCCTGCCTTTAAGTCCTGGCCCTTCATAGCTGACCTGTGCTACCTCCCTGCTCTGACCTGATTTCATCTGTTGTAGCTACATGGCCACAGCCTGGTCCTATCTTAAAATGTGACTTTTCACCACCTGAGCCCTCTATTTTATAAAATAAGTTATCCCTGTCATTAACAGTATCTTTACTTTTATGCCAGATCTTTGCCTGGTTACTACTCTTTATGCGGTAATCGTATACTAATTTCCCCATTCTATACTCCAATCCTAATGCTCCCAGGATAAACCAAAATAAGAAATAGCTCAATTTAACAAGCTAAAGACTCAATCACTTATATGAAAAACAAATCAGCATGAAAAGCAAATTTAACTCCATCAGAAATCAGTACTTTCTGATGAACTAGCAAATGGGTTATAGCAAAAGCTATGTTGATAGCTTTAAATTAAAAAAAAAAAGAAGAGCAAAAGGGCCCTCATTTAAGCTTTGAGATTTTCCTCAGATGTGTTTTGTGGGCACATAGGAAGTTAAACATAGTCCCTGTTTGCTCCTATGAAAAGTCCACTACCACTTCTGTAAGAACAATTATTTCCCATGTGTCTTTACACTGTGCATGTCATGGTTTCAAAATGGTTCTTATAGTAAATACTTATAAACTTATGACAAAAGACTTCATTCATTAAAATGCTACCATAAAGATAAAAACACTATTTTATTATCTCCCCCCCCCAAATAAATAGAAAATATTGCTTAGTAATTTCAATACAAGTGTTAGATGAAGAACCACACAGATGAATGAAAAATGCTATTTTGGGCCCCTGGCAATGAACATTCAATTATTTTTTTCAGAAAAAAATATCTGATGATAATTACATAAACACATGATTAATGGTTCATGTGATTTTACTGGATGTTATTGTTGATTGGCATGTGTCCCTTCACAGGCTCAGCACAGAGGAGACAGTGATGGCCAGTGACCTTCAGAGGGAGGACAACGATGTGTTTCAGGTGCCACTGAGTTCAAAGCATCGTGCTAAGGACAATACCAGAAGGTGCCGAAAGCAATTACAAGTGGACAGTCCTCACTGAAATTCACAACACATGTTGGGTAACTCCATCCATACTGCCTAATTATCTCTGTCAGAGAACTTTCATCTCTAGCGACCAGAAATTTTAAATTCAAATTTCAGGATATATAGGTTAACATGAACCCAGGGAAAAGAAAAAACTCTGATAATTGCAAAACTGGAAGTAAATGAAAAATAAAAACCCCAGAAATGAGTTTGGCTAACAGGAATAGCAACTATTATTCTCAAACAAAATTTTTAAAAACTACAGTATTCTTAAATGTAACACAAGAAATGCTGTTTATCTTCTACAATGGAAAGCAAGTCTATAAATGAAGCAACCAGGCCAGGTCACTGACTGTGACTTCTCACCTTTTAAAGGTCAGCTTAGCGGAGTCCTTTTCACAAGGAGACGTCAGTCTCGAATGAATCATAAAGGTCAGTTGAAAGAAGAGACAAGAGGTCAATGCATTTATTTTCCTAACGGAGAAAGGTTTGGATCACTTGCATTCAAGGGGAACATGGCCAGGGACACAAATGCTTTGGCTGGGTCATGAAATTCCCAGATTCAATATTACTTTCCTGAAGGAGGGTTTAAAGTGATCAGACCATGAATGGGGGCTTGTGGAATCACAAAATACTCAGACATTCCACTGAACAACCTTGATTAGACCAGAGAGAAGAGGGTGTTGCAAGGAACTATCACTTACTGAGCTTAGCGGGAAGTTGGGTTGTGGTTCATAGCATCACAGGACACCTAATCCCAGCTGTGCAGTAGACTGTCTAGAAAAGCCACCCTGGGCTGATGGGTACAATGGTTGAATGCACGACAAGCAGAGGGAGTCAGCAGTGAAGGATGGACTGGGACCAGCAATTCTTTCTATGGTGTGGGAGGGTGCGTGCCCTTCCCGCCCTCCCTCAGTGCATGTCAATGTTCTCAGAATTTGGTATCAACACGCCTGCACCTTTTATTGCTGTTGTGACATTAGATTGAATGATGGCCTCTAAGAAATTCTAAATTTCATCAGTAGAGATTTCTGAATTTCAAACAAAAAAAATTCTCTCATCTATCATAAGGTCAGCTGCTATTATTAAATATGACAGTTTACATGCAATTAAAACAGGGCTTCATCGAGAGTAGGCTACGTCACAGCCACCTCCAAATTTCCTTAAAAGAGAGTGAATTATGGACTCAGGATTCCCAACCTCATTCTCTCTAAATTGTTCATTTACCCAACACAAGCTCTCTACCCCATGCATACTGCTCCTTAGAGTAAATTTATAAAGTGAATCACTCGAAAATCTTAGCTGGAACTTTCATAGTTTGCTCTCTTTTTATGTTTAAGTATGTGCATATATATATACATATATATATATATATATATGCTTTGGAAATAATATTTCTTGTAATGAGTAGAAATCTATAAAGCAGAAGCAAAATTCTTGCAAACCTATGTTGAGTTAGTTTATAATTATTACACTACTAAAAATATATAAACATGCTCTTGTCAGGTGGCTCAGTGAATAAAGCATCAACCCAGTGCACCAGAAGTCACAGGTGTCACCCTAGTTAGGGAACATACGAGAATCAGTCAATGAGTGCACAACTTAATGGAACAACTAAGTGAAACAAGTTGATGCTTCTCTCTGCCTCCCCCTCTCCCTCAAGTCAACGGCAAACTTAAAAAAGTACATGTGAACATGAAACTGGGTGTAAACTATACATAACATTAGGTAAGACTCTTTATGCTTATATATGTAAATAAAACTGACTTTATATTAAAAATAAAAGGATAATACTAAAAAATTCAAACTATCTATATTAACTTAAGCGATGACAGTGTTAAAGCATTAAACTAAGTCACAGCTTACAAAATGAACACATTGCTTAGCTGTGTGGGGATGGTTGTTTAGACCTCATCATCATTGTATTAAAGCCCAGAGCTGTGCTCCTAATGGCAGCATTGGATGGCTTTTCTTGTGAAACTATTGCAAAAACCTCCTCCAAGCACGTGACATGAAGTCTTGTAACTTTGAACTTCACACAAATGTTGATGGCCCTATAAACTAGCATTTGTTCTTTTCTCATTGGTTCACGAAATCACAGCCACGACGTCTGGTGCCAACTTTACCACAAACGCAAAGCTCTGCCAACTTCAGCATGGAGGTTGTGTGACAGACAGATTTAAAGGGTAGTAGTTCTGATGGCTCAGATTATGCGTACATCACTCTTGCTCATGTGTCATAACAAATATACCAAAACAACCACTGCGCGTGCACAAGCTGGAAGAACATACTCGCGATATAAAGGGATCACAGTTACATAACCAAGTCACGACTGTCCTTCTCCTAAGTCTGCCACTTCTCCCTGCTGTCAGCCACCTGTCCTTTCCGTCCATATGGTGACATCTATGGCTCTGGGTCCACGCCGAGGCTGTCAGACTGTGGAGAACTTACTTGAATCAACACATGTGCAGTGAAAGGCTGCTTACATCGTCACGAACCACTCCCGGGATGACTCAGAAACACTGCCCGCACGGAGCACAAGGCGCTCACACACCGTGAATGACTTCCCACTCCCTCGCGTACTGAGGACACCTATTCCCACAGAAGCCATTCCTTGGTACCAGGGAACCAAACTACAGTGAAAAGTGGTCTTCTGTCTATGTCGAATAAACTATTTTTCTAGAACATTCTGCTTTCCACACACATTAGAAGAGAGAGAGAACTGAAACACGTCACAAGGATTTCCCTTGTCATTTGCTACCAATGATCAGTTTGGATATGAGAGTCTTTCCGGGAGGCTTGTCAGTGAATGAAGTCAGGTTTCTTTCTAGGTTACACTGTGTAGTCGATGACCCCAAGATATCAGGGGCTTTAAGATGGATTTCCCACTCCCATGCGAGGCCCATAGCCACAGTTTTACTGCTATATCCCTGTCAGGCTGTGGTTGGTGTGGTCTGTGCCCACACCTGCCCTATGTGTGGTCTTCTGAAGGATGCCCACCCAGCACATGCCAGCAACGAAAGCAACAGCAGCTAGTTGCAGGGGCACAGTTCAAGCTTCTTGTTGGCAGGAACAACACTTGTATTAGTCAAAATGAGTTTCGTCGGCCATCCTGACACCAGGGTGATGGGCTTTGCTCACAGGGAGTCACAGCGAAGGTGTGGAAGGAGTCCAAACTTGAGCCCAATGTGGTGAAAATTACCACTGTTAAGTAACATGCTTGGGATGGGATGTGATCCCACAATAAAGACAACATCCCTGACTTTTATGAATCCCAGGGGAGCAGCCTCTGGAGTCAAGCAGTCCCGAAAAGACTCCACATGGACACTCACTTGTGTTGGGTCTGCACAACACCCTCTGCCTCAGTTTACCCACCTGAGGGAATACACTAACAGCAGCTGTCTCATGGCCTTGTTTGAAGCGCTATACAAGGTTCACAATGTAAAAGTCTTGACTATCTTTCCAGAAGCTGCACGCTGTCTTGTGCCTCCCCACCTCCCCTCATCCATCATCTCTGCACATCCAGCCATGTCGTTTTAATTCTAGAAAGGACAGCCAATGTGCAATTTAAATAGTCACAGTTAATACTCTTTTGCATAAATCACTCTTGTCCTTAATCACATAAAACGACCTTATTTTGTTTTTGTTTTTTTTTTGTTTTTTTTATCATTTGTCACATTGTTCTTGCAAATGTACATGATGTGAAAGCAATTAATCTCGGAAGAAAGAGCAAAAAAACTCCCCAACAAGCCAGCTGTGGAGGCAACTGCTGACGTTCTGTCTGCTGTTCATGATTGTTTACAGAAGCCAATTGTCCCCACATAGTGAGAGATACAGACAGTCCCCTGACCTGCCCTTTCTCGGGCACGTCTCTCCTTGTAGTAGTGACTTTACTCTGCCCGTCAGCCAGTGGCTTGCCTGTTATGTCTCTAACTGTTGGGATTTTTAAATTAAAAAAAATGTTATAGAGGCTACAGTGGTCCTCACATACTCAGGAGATGGTCTCGTCTCCGCAGTGAGCCTGGTGCTGTTTCCAGAAGATGAGAGGCCAGATTTTAGAAGCTAACCTTACTTCCAAAGCATTAAAAGAAACCTTGAAACATATTCTTGAATAAGATTTTCTAACTAAAACCTTGGCATTACTCTTATTCATTCAAGTAGAATTGTATACTGTAAACTTATGCATTTTATTAACAAATGCCATCCCAATAACTTTAATAAACAAGAAAAAAAGGTTCCTTGATGGGGAAAATGGTCCCTAGAGTGGAGTTGTACCAGTTAGTGAAAGAGAAGGAGAAGAAGGAGATTTCCCCATGGAGTTCGTGGCCTGGGCAGCTGAATGCGGCTCTCCAGGCCCACTGAACATCCCCAGACAAGCGTGCACACACAGGACTAGGTACCTGCCATCAGGAACCGCCACCTACCAGACAGAGGCATGCCCTTATTGCCATGGAAACCACGGTCTAGATGAGGAGGAAAAGCACTCAATACATAATTACAGATAATTACAGGGGAATGAACACATTGTTCGGAGTTCAGGTCCAGAGATAGCACCTAAAGGTACAAAATGGTATAGAGTGAAAATTCTTGAAAAATGCCTGATGGCCCTGGCCGGTTGGCTCAGCGGTAGAGCGTCGGCCTGGCGTGCGGGGGACCCAGGTTCGATTCCCGGCCAGGGCACATAGGAGAAGCGCCAATTTGCTTCTCCACCACCCCCTCCTTCCTCTCTGTCTCTTTCTTCCCCTCCCGCAGCCAAGGCTCCATTGGAGCAAAGATGGCCCAGGCACTGGGGATGGCTCCTTGGCCTCTGCCCCAGGCGCTAGAGTGGCTCTGGTCACGGCAGAGCGACGCCCCGGAGGGGCAGAGCATCGCCCCCTGGTGGGCATGCCAGGTGGATCCCGGTCGGGCGCATGCGGGAGTCTGACTGTCTTGCCTCTTTTCCAGCTTCAGAAAAAATACAAAAAAAGAAAAAAGAAAAAAGAAAAAGAAAAAAGAAGAATTTCTGAAACAGGCCCAAAACAGAGGATTCTCATGATAAAGGTTGATACATTCCCATAGTCTTTATGTATTTAGAAGACATAATTTATCAAGAATTCCATTTAGGCCTAAAGAATGCTTTCCACATCTTATTTTCCTGTAAGTGGGTGGCTTTAGGATTACTCATCCAGAGAATGAGGGACTGTCTATAAGGGACTATGAGGACCTGTTTGCAAAGGAGTTGTGGACCTGGGAGTGGAAATGATGGAGTCTTGGTTTGTGATAGGAGAAGGAAAATATTGGTGGCCAAAGGATTCTTCTGAGGCAGGAGAGCAAGCCCCCTGAGACCTACCAGGTTCTGGAGAAAACTACATATGAGGGGTTGTAAATGCTATTGGAACTACGTGCCTGCAACCTCTATGGCATTTGACAGGAATACAGGTTTGCAATATTTTATATATTTGCTTCTTTGGACTGTGTTTATTTGTAGATGGTCCTTGCAGAGACAGAGACATCAGGTTGCCAGATTCATGATATTTATGTTTACAAAAAATGGAAACAATAGACGATAACTGATACAGTCACTGTGATCTTATTGTCTCCTCAAAAGATGCACACTCATGTCTGAGTGGGCACACTCTGGCTGAAAAGTGGACGCAGTTGCATAACTTGTTACATTTCCTGTGTTTCTCTGATGTGTGATCATCTAATTAAGTCAAGAGAGAGAAGACTGGATTGACTTTGGCTAATGAAGAAACACTGTTGCCTACAAACAGGAATCAATGTCCTTCTGCTATGATAACTTAATTTGCAAGGAGTTTCATTATTATCAAGCCACTATGGCATTATGATAATCAAATTTCTAAAAGAAACCTATTAAGTTTCAATTCAGGAAGAGGATTAAGGGAATATGAGAAAATAAAACTATTAAGATTGTAATTTTCCCATTAATTCTTTGCATTAGAGGTTTTTTTATTAAGAGTTTAATTCAGCATTCTCAAGTATTTTGAAATAGTGATGAGTAAGGAAAAAGAATGTTTGTACAGCAGTTACTTCTGCCCCTGCCATGGCGTGGGGCAAGGCTGACAGTCTATAAACATCTACTAACAAGACACACCTATGAGAAAGGAAACAGGCAGCAAAGGCCAAAAACATTAATTTTCTTAAAGGTCCATTGTCACCTATAGCTTGATTTTACTTGACTTTATGATCCAGTTTTTATCAAATTCTCATTTATTTTTTTCCCCTCCAGTTACAGAGGCCATGAAACAACTACTTACCATGGTGTTCAAAATCCCTCACGATAAGGTTGTACTACTTTCTGTTAGAGTTTAAGAAATGACTTAATAAATAATATCTGAGGAACACTTCTTAGATTTAGCTTTGTTATTTTGGCCTGCAAAAAAAATTGAGGTGTAGAGTTCAGTTTCCCCCATGTGCCTCCCTTGAGGGGTGGTGTGGGTCTGCAGGTGACTTCAGCAAGGGACCATTTCCTCCACACCAGGACCGTCCCCTGGCCTTCCCCCCATGCTTGGCAACAAGGAGTAGCATCTTTTCCTTATCAAGTTGACTAAGATTTAATTTATGTCAACCTGGAATTGTTTAAAATTTGTATATTTGCATTTAGTTTTTATAACTTATTTTTTAAATTATTTATTTATTTTTTAGAGTTTATTCACTTTTAGAGAGGGATAGAGAGATAGAAAGAGAGAGAGAGAAAGAAGTGGGGCGGATCAGGAAGCATCAACTCCCATAGGTGCCCTGACCAGGCAAGCCCAGGGTTTTGAACCGGCGACCTCAGTGTTCCAGGTCAACGCTTTATCCACTGCGCCACCACAGGTCAGGCAACATTTAGTTTTTAAAGAATAATGGCATAAGATTTCTTTTTTTCTTCATGCAGCTCATTTATGCATGTATCTCTATGTGTGTGTACCTGGGTGTGTGTATGTGGACATTCTTGTCTCTCCTGCCCTTTGACCCCAACCCAACCCCAGCACGTTTTAGCACTTTATCCACTAGCCACTTTGTCATTATCGCTCTTTCTTAAGTTGAGGACTCTTTCACTAAATAACTTGCATGTTTTAAATGCTACTTCTTCTATATAAAGACTTGATGGAAATATTTTAAGTGGTATGCTGGTGAATGGGACTGACTCACCATGAGCACTCTACCACCCAGAGCTGCAGTGAGATATCCCCAATGGGGATTAAAGAAGAAAGTGGGTCTAACTAGGAATCCCAAGTCAAAATAAAGGCCCAAGACCAGAGCTATCAGGCGAGAATAGGAGCCAAGGTGGCAAGGCCAAGTGGTGTCAAGAAATGAGTCACAGATGTCAGAACAGGATTACTGATTTAGCATGTAAGGGGCACACTCATCTGTAGGGTCGGGCAGGTTTGATTAACCTTGTCAGACAGGATGTGTGTATGGCGGAGGTCACAGTGGGAGACAGAGCCTCCCAGCTCGCTGCTGCCAGCTATGGCCTCACTTTACACAGCTACTTCTGTGTTCCCACTTTCCAAACAAAGACACATCTCATTGCAGCTTTCATAGTAGATAAACTGTTTCTAAAAAGTTCTAAATTAAATTGGAAGCATAACCATCTTAGTTCTGTTTGCCCAGAACATTTGTGAAACCCAGTTCTGCTCAGCTTTGGAATGATTTTCAAACTCGTTCCTCTCACAATTTTTTTTTCCACTTTCTATATCCAATAACCAAGTCACAAAATTTCTTTTCCTAAAGATTTCTGACAGTCACTACTTCTACTTTATTTAGCCCTCTACTTTTGAATGTATCAAAATGTACTGAAATTTTTATATACTCCTGTCATTCTGTAGCCTCCAGAAAAATGTGAAGATCTGCAGAACCAGGGCAATGTTTTATTCCCTTGTGGGTTGGTCTTCAAAGCAGAGTTGAAAATAAACAGATGATTAAATGAGTCCTTTCCATTGACACAGTTGCTATCTTGGTCCTGGCATGGAAGAAATGACATGGATTTATGTCCATACTTATTCAGAGCTGAACACTATCATGAACCAACTAGACATGGCTCCTGTCCCCAACATGTCCCCATTATTATTTCTTTCTTTAATTTCTCTTATAGTTATTGGGGAGATATTGGTTAGTAAAATTACATAGATTTCAGGTGTGCAATTCTATAATACATCACCTGTATATTGCATTGTGTGCTTACCACCCCAAAGTCAAATCCCATTCTGTCACCATTTAACTCCCACTTATCCTCTTCTACGTCTGCTCACAACCCTTCCCTCTGGTAATCATTATACTGTTGCACAAATAAAACATGAATAAAAGTATTTTTAGTATGTCATGTATGTCATCATTACTTAAAATGAATGGTCTATAG
Source organism: Saccopteryx bilineata (assembly GCF_036850765.1). Taxonomy (NCBI): domain Eukaryota; kingdom Metazoa; phylum Chordata; class Mammalia; order Chiroptera; family Emballonuridae; genus Saccopteryx; species Saccopteryx bilineata. The sequence continues at coordinate 79,123,402 of NC_089492.1, read as the reverse complement.
GTAGATAGATTAGATTTTATATGAACGACAAGTAGATACATGCAGATACATAGATAAGGAGTTTTTTTTTTTAATAATTTTATTTTTTTAATGGGGTGACATCAATAAATCAGGATACATATATTCAAAGATAACAAGTCCAGGTTATCTTGTCGTTCAATTATGTTGCATACCCACCACCCAAAGTCAGATTGTCCTCTGTCACCTTCTATCTTGTTTTCTTTGTGCCCCTCCCCACCCCCTATCCCTCTCCCATTCCCCCCTCCCCCCCGTAACCACCACACTCTTATCAATGTCTCTTATGTCCCACCTACGTATGGAATAATACAGTAAGGAGCTTTTTTTTAAACAAAATTATAAACGGGAGGTAGAGAGCAACAGAGAGTACAGAGATGAAAGGTCAACTACTTTAAATATACTTGGTTTCTAATTTGATTTGTTAAGTATTGCACATAGTTGTAAACCAATATAAGAAAAGCAAATGGAAGAATTTTTGTCTTTCTTAAGGATGACAAATATTACCCTATATGTATATACCACATCGTCTCCAGCAACTCGTCTGTCAGTGGATATCCAGTTGTTTCCATATCTGGTCTATTAGAAATAATGCCTCAGTAAACACGGAAGTGCAAATATCTTAGAATTCTGACTGCAGTTCTTCTGAATGAGCACTGAGGAATTAGGTTGCTGGACAGTACGGTACCTCCATGTTCAATTTTGGAGGAACTTCCACAGATTTCCTATAGCAGCTGCAGCTTTTCACATTCTCACCACCAAGGGTTCCAATTTCTCCACATCCTCTCCATCATTTCTTCTCTTTTGTTTTGTTGGTAAGAGCCACCTTAACAGGTGTGAGATGATATCTAATTGTGTGTTTTACCTGCATTTCCCTGATGATTCATGATGTTGAGCACTTTTTTTGAATACATGGTGGCCATTTCCATTACTTCTTTGCAGAAACAGATATTCAATTCATAAGACCATTTTTAAATTGGGATTTTTTTCTTTGTCATTGAGTTGTAGGAGACACTTGTATGTTTTTGGATAGCAAGCTTTTCTCAGATAGATGGTTGCAAATCTGTTCTCCCATTTCACACCATTGATTGTTTCCTCTGATGTGCAGAAGTTTGCTAGTTTGATAGAGGCAGATCTTGAAGATTTTATGGTAAGTAAAATAACCCAGAGACAGAGGGACAAATATTTCATGAGTCCACTGATGTGAAGTAACTAAAATAGTGAGACTCATAGAAGCAAAGAGGAGAAGAGTGGTTGCCACAGCCAGGGTTGGGGAGATGGGAAATTGTTGCTCAAGGGTATAAAGAATCCATTATACAAAATGAGTAAGTCCTATAGATATGTTAACAACAGAGGAGCTATAGTTAGCAATAATGTGCTGTGAACTTTAAAATGTGGTAAGAGAACAGATCTCATGTTAAGTGTTTTTGCCCCCTCAAAAAATTCACAAAAATAAATGAAATGAAATGAAATCAGAAGGAACATCAGGGAATTCTTGGAAGTGATGAATAATTTCCTGTCTTGGATGTGGTGATGGTACCACTGAGGTATGCACATGCCCAAACTCATGATGATGTATGTGTTACATGTGCACAAGTTTTATATCAACTATACTTCAGTAACGCTAAAGCAAGAAAATACATGCAATAACTAATAATCAAAGATTATAGCTGTATGTTACTTGGTGATACAACCTTACAGAGTAGAATCACTTTAAAACTAAACACTTTTGTTACTCTTTTTTTTTTTTTTTTGGACAGAGACAGAGAGAGAGAGAGTCAGAAAGAGGGACAGCAGACAGGAAAGGACAGAGATGAGAAACATCAATTCTTCATTGTGGCACGTTAGTTGTTCATTGATTGCTTTCTTATATGTGCCTTGACCAGGGAGTGCCAGAAGAGCGAGTGACTCCTCAAGCCAGTGACCTATGGGCTCAAGCCAGTGACCATGGGTTCATGTGTATGATCCAATGCTCAAGCCAGCAATCTCGTACTCAAGCTGGTGAGCCCATGCTCAAGCCAGATGAGCCCGCGCTCAAGCTGGTGACCTCGGGGTCTCGAACCTGGGTCCTCTGCATCTCAGTCTGATGCTCTATCCACTGTGCCACCGCCTTGTCAGACCACTTTTGTAATTCTTACCTGGTATAGTATTCTTATGAAAAGAGAAAAAAAAGGGGGGGCAAATTTATTAGGTTTAGGTTCAGGGCTCCTTTAAATCCAGAGCCCCTTTAACACTCAAAAATTCCCCTCACCCAACTTCCCACTAGGGCTCAAAACAGAACATTCTCGTTCCCCACTGTGAGGTTATACTTAATTTGCTTGTTATTCTCTCTCTTAATGGTTTCCTGGCCTTTACTTTGAAATGTCACAAAAAGCTTACTTTTTTTTTAAAAAAAGGGGGACTGTTGTTTTTTTTTAATTTATTTAGACAATTAAATTTAACAGGGTAACACTGGTCAACAAGAGTACATAGATTTAAAGGAAATATCTCCACATCATCTGGACAGTTGATTATGCTATATACCCATCACCCAAAATCAAATCATCCACAGTCACCTGATATTTGTTTCTCTTTAGGTCCCTCCCCCTCTCCCAGCCTCCTCCCTCTCTTCCATTCCCCTCTCCCTGGTAACCACTGCACTTCTATCTATGTCAATGAGTCTCAATTTTGTGTCCCACCTCTGTATGGAATCATAGAGTTCTTAGCTTTTCTGATTTACTTATTTCACTCAGTATAATGTTATCAACGTTCATCCATGTTGATCAGTGGTAGTCAAACTGGTCCACTAGTGGACGTTCCAGCTTTCGTGATGGGTGGTAGTGGAGCAACTAAAGTATAAATAAAAAGATAGATTTAACTATAGAAAGTTGTTTTATAAAGATTTATTTTGCCAAACTTAGCAAAAATCCGACATAAGTACTTGGTAATTATTATTATATGCTTTAACTTACTGTAACTCTGCTTTATAAATTTTATAAAGTAAAGTTACTTCAGTTACTTCCCTACTTTATAAATCACCATTACTGTGGAACCGGTGGGCGGTTAGAAAATTTTACTACTAACAGAGATACAAAAGTGGGTAGTAGGTATAAAAGGTTGACTACCCCTGTCATAAATGATACCATGTCATCATTTCTTTTCTCTTATTTTTATTTATTTATTTATTTATTTTTGTATTTTTCTGAAGTGAGAACCTGGGAGGCAGAGAAACCGACTTCCGTATGTGCCTGACCAGGATCCACCCAGCACACCCACCACGGCATGATGCTCTACCCATCTGGGCCATTGCTCTGTTGCAACTGGAGCCATTCTAGTGCCTGAGGCAGAGGCTATGGAGCCATCCTTTGTGCCTGGGCCAACTTTGCTCCAATGGAGCAAAATTGCAGGAGGGGAAGAGAGAGACAGAGAGAAAGGAGAGGGGGAAGGGTAGAGAAGCAGATGGGAGTTCTCCTATGTGCCCTGGCCAAAAATTGAACCCAGGACTTCCACACACCGGGCTGACACTCTATCACTGAGCCAACCGGCCAGGGCTATGTCATCATTTCTTATGGCTGAGTAGTATTCCATGGTATATATGTATCACATCTTCTTTATCCAATCCTCTATTGAAGGGCATTTCAGTTGTTTTCATGTCTTGGCCACCCTGAAAAATGCTGCAATGAACATGGGGGTGTATGTGTCTTTATGTACCCACATTTTCCAGATTTGGGGGTATACGTCCAGTAGAGGAATTGGTGGGTCATATGGTAGTTCTAGTATTCTACAGTGATCTTTGGATATCTATATCATGATATCTGTGGTAATTTCTCCTCTTTCATTTTGGATTTTGTTTATAAATCTTTTCTCTTTTTTCTTTAGTGATCTTGGAAGGGGTTTGTCAATGTTGTTGATATTTTCAAAAAACTAGCTCTTTGTTGTATTGATTTTTTCTATAGTTTTTCTATTCTCTATTTTATTTATTTCTGCTCTAATTTTTATTATTTCCTTTCTTCTGCTGGTTTTGGGTTGCTTTTGTTCTTCTTTTTATAGTTTCTTAAGATGTGATGTTAGGTTGTTTACTTGGGCTCTCTCTTGTTTGTTCATATGAGCCTGTAATGATATGAACTTCCCTCTTATTACTGCTTTTGCTGCATCCCAGAGATTCTGATATGTTGTGTTGTCATTTTCATTTGTCTGTATATATCTTTTGATCTCTACTTTTATTTCTTCTTTGACTCATTCATTTTTTAGAAGTATGTTGTTCAATTTCCACATTTTTGTGGGTTTATTTACTTCTCTTTTACAGTTGAATTCTAGTTTCATAACCATAATTATGGTCAGAGAATATGCTTGGTATAATTTCAATCTTTCTGAATTTGTTGATGTTAGTTTTGTGGCCCAGCATATAATCTATTCTTGAGAATGTTCCATGTACACTGGAGAAAAATGTATACTCTGACTTTCTGGGATGAAATGTACTGTAGATGTCTATCATGTCCATTTGTTCTAGTGTTTCATTTAAGGCTGATATTTCTTTATTGATTTTTAATTTGGATGAACTATCTAAAGCCATCAATGGTGTATTGAGGTCGCCAAGTATGGTTGTATTTTTTTCGGTTTGTATTTTTAGATCATGTCTTATATATTTTGGTGCTCCCTGGTTTGGTGCATATATATTAAAAAGTGTTATGTCTTCTTGATACAATGTCCCCTTTTCATTATGAATGTCCATCTTTGTCTCTGGTAACCCTTGTTGTCTTGTAGTCAGCATTGTCAGATATGACTATGGTTATACCTGCTTTTCTTTGGATATTATTTGCTTGGAGAATTGTTTTCCAACCTTTCACTTTGAATCTATTTTTATCCTTGTAGCTTAGATGTGTCTCTTGAAGGCAGCATACAGTTGGGTTTTGCTTCTTGATTCATTCTGCTACTCTGTGCCTCTTTATTGGTGAATTCACTCCATTTAAATTTAGTGTAATTACTGACACTTGAGGATTTCCTATGCCATTTTATATATTGCTTTCTGATAGCTCCATGTCTTGTTTGGTTTTTCTTTTTTGTTTTTCTGTCATTTGTTTTTGTTTGGTGGTATACCATAATTCTATCCTCTGTTTCTTCTTTTTATAAGTTATGTGTTTCAGTAGTGGTATTTTCAGGGGTGGTGTTACTATTAGGTTATTAAAAGAAAAATTATCATATTTATTACAGTCCATTATCTCATGAGTGCTTTTGCACTCCATCCTCCTTTGCTATTGCTGATCTTTATCCTCTCCCTTTTTATGTTATTGTTGTCACAGATTATCATTGTTCTATTTTGGTTTTGTTAAAAGTTTTACTTGTAGTTTTGGTTTGTTTTGTTCTTTGTATCTGGTTGTATAACCAACCCTCTTTAGTGTTTCCTGTAGTGGGGGTTTTCTGGTGATAAATTCCCTCAGCTTCTGTATGTCTGTAAATGTTTTTATTTCCCTTCATATTTGAAGGATAGCTTTGATGGATATAGTTTTCTTGGCTTGTAATTCCTCTCTTTCAGTACTTTAAATGTTTGTGTACACTCTCTTCTGGCATGTAGAGCTTCTGCTCAGAAATCTGATGATAGCCTAATAGACCTTCCTTTATATGTTATTGATATATATTCTTCTCCCTAGCTGCCTTGAGGATTCTCTCTTTGTCATTGATTTGTGATAATTTCATTATGATGTTCCATGGAGTAAGTCTGTTTGGGTTGAGATAACTCGGTGTTCTGTTTGCTTCTTAGATTCGAGTTTCTAACTCTTTCCACAGATTGGGAAGTTCTCATCGATTATTTGTTTCAATATGTTCTTCATTCCTTTTCCCTCTCTTTTTCTCTGATATACCCATTATTCTTATATTGCTCTTTCTGATGGAGTCAGACTATTCTTGTAGGGCTTTCTCATTTTTTTTTTAATTTGTGAGACTCTCTCTTCTTCTCTCTGCAGTATCTCTAGTTGCCTGTGTTCAATGTCACTGATTCTCTCCTCTATCTGGCCTGTTTTGTTAGCTTAGCTTGTTACCTCATTTTTCAGTTTGTGTATTGAGTTTTTTATTTCTGTTTGGTTCTTTTTATAGTTTCAATTTCCTTGGTAAAACACTCTTTTTGTTCATTTAGTTGTTTTTTGAGCTCACTAAATTGCCTTTTAGTGTTTTCTTGTAACTTATCGAGTATTTTTACAACTTCAATTTTGAATTCTCAGTTATTAAGATCCAAGGTTTTCATGTGATTGAGATTTTTTTCTGAAGATTTCTCATGATCTCTCTGAGCTATGTCTCTCTCTTGTATATCCATATTTTATTTCTTTATCCTTGATGGAATTAGAGATCAGTATTGTTAATAACACTAACCAGAGATAACTGAAAAATAATAAAGCAAAAATAAAAATTGAAAAAATACAGTGAAAAAAATTAAAATTCTATAAATAATGATAAACAGAACAAAAACTACAGATATAAAAAAGCAGAAACTAAGGGAAAATTAAAAAAAGAGCAGAAACAATAAGGTCAAAAACAAGCAAAATGCCACAAAAAAGTATGAGATCAAAATATAATAATTTTATAAAAATGATGTTCAATTGAGAGAAAAATAGAAGGAAATGACAAAAAAGGAGATAGAAAGGAAAGAAAAGAGGAGAAAATAAAGAAAAGAATATGTCAGAAATGAAACGCTTGCAAAAGTTAAGAATAAAAAGTATAACAACCAGGGATAATGAAGTTCACATAAGAAAAAAAGAAAGAGAAAAAGGAAAGAGGAAAAATTTGAAAAAAGGAGAAAAATAAGAAAAAAACGTAGTTTTTTCCAGTTTTGAGAGGTAACTTATTCCTTTCTCTGGTAGGATGCATTGTACTACAAGATTTGCCTCTGTGAGATTCTTAGGTAGAATTCTGCAGAGGTGTGGCTGCCATAATGATGCAGGCAGGGCCGCAGTTGCATTGGTAAAAGGGACTTGTTAGGGCTCTGCAATATTATGGCTCTAGCAATGGTTGACTAGAAGTCCTCTGCCCCCTCCATGTCCCAAGAGAGCAGGGGATCAAGTGCCCAGGCACCCCCACCTCTCACAGGAGAGAGCAGCCTGGAGACTCAGCTGAGGGGGGGGGGTCCACCACCGCCACTGTTCACACAGCAAAGGGAGCAATACAGGACTGGGAGGCTGGGGTGACACAGCCTGGCCCCTCATCCAATACCACTCTAAGCACTCAAAGCACAGCCCTGGGCAGGGCAGGGGCTGCATGCTGTAAGCCAGTGTCCGAGCTTCAGGAGCAGGTGGGGCTTCAGAAGCAGGTAGGGGTGCAGATTGCAGATTAAGCACCTCTCTGTGCCAGACAGGCTAAACTCCACTGGGCAAGCCAGTGCCCTAGCTTTGGAAGCAAGTGGGGCACAGATCAAGCGCATCTCGGTGCCACACATGCTAAATTCCACTGCCACACAGTCACACATCTAGCACGTCTCAGTGCTCCATGTGCCAATCTCCACAAGCAGTTCTTTTTTTTTTAATATTTTATTTATTGATTTTTTAGAGAGAGAGAGACAGAGAGAGAGAGAGAAGGGGAAGGAGCAGGAAGCATCAACTCCTATATGTGCCTTGACCAGGCAAGCCCAAGGTATCAAACCGGCGACCTCAGTGTTCCAGGTCGATGCTTTATCCCACTGCGCCACCACAGGTCAGGCCTCCACAAGCGGTCCTTGAGAGCGCACCATAGGCTTTGTTGGTGTCCAGTGACTGCAATCACCAATAGGTATGGTAGATGCTGGAAATGGTCCTGTTCCGGGTCCTGGCCACCGCCCCCTCAGACTGTCTTCTCTAGGTACTGAGACAAAGTCTGCGCTAGCAGTGCCTGCCTCCCTCAGGTCCATGAGGAAAGAGAAAAACTCAGTCCTCTGGCTTTTTTCTTCCATGAGTGGATTCTATCTTTGGCCTGCCTTCTTGAGTAATCATCATACCTTTGTCTATCTGGTATGTGTGTGTATATTTTAGGTTCATCTGGGTTTTTTTCTCTACCTATAGTTAGAGAATTTGTTGAAATTCCAAGGGGAGAGATTGGGAGTATCTCTTATGGTGCCATTTCTCTGATGTCACTCAGAGACTTCAAAAAGTTTACCTTTGCGGAAATGTCAGGGAAAGCCTGAATTGGGGAGGGGCTTGACCATTAGTGGAATTTAAATCACAACAGTTGCTTATGAAACCCTAGCTACAGGCCCAGAGATGCCAGGATCTGGCTGTTCCTGGCAGATTCCTGACCTCTCAGCTGTCCTCAAGATTTACCAAGAATACCTGAAAGGTCTATACTGATTAGGCCTGTGCTACATCAGAAAAAACTTGTGTTTCAACAGCAGAATTCCCCTCCTCCTGCTCATTGTCAAGTAAATTATCAAAGCCACAAACCCTGATATGCTAATCTGAGTATGTCCACGTGCACCCAACCCCATGCCAGCAAATGCTTGCAGCAACCCCTACATCTAACACTCTCTCCAGCAGCTTGGGCTGATACCCTTGATTGGTCTCAGCCCACCTGCACCAGGTAATTTTTAAAATAAACTTCCCTTTTGGAATACACAAGCCTTGGGTTTTTGGTTTGGCCCAAGGTTTCTGCCTTTAAAATATAATGTAAATATGTAAGTAATTTCAGAAATCATAATGGTGTTGGTGCTGATGGTAATGTTTTTCTGGGACTCCTACATGTGTATTATTGGATGATCAAATAAGTAACCATAAGGTATAGTTGAGAAGAGAGAGTTCTGACAATGTTGAAGGGAGTATAGATGTAAGATTGATGAGGTTAAATTCCTGTAATCCTTTAGTTAATAGAAATTATCAGTGTAAACTAATTTTTTCTTTTTCTTTTTTTTTCTCTTTTTATGTGTATGTTTGTATCTCCTAGCTCTATTGAAGCAACAGAGACATAATAAAAAGATTCAGTGGCAATGAGAGTCCTTAGCACCCAGAATGATAGGTCTAAAATAACATTTCCCACTAAGTGGTCCAGAGCTCTTTGGAGAACATGCTGATTCCCTGTATGGGGCAAGAAATTATGTTCCTGGAACATATCAGAAATGAAGGTAACCATCAAAGACTCTTGAGTTATGTCAAAACAATGTAGGAAAGAGTATGAACATGGTGCCACAAAGTACAGTCAAAATAATTCGATTAATTGAAGTCACAACTGCAAGGGATAGAAACGTATGAACTATGGTTCATTTCTGAGCTCAAAGATTATAAATAATGTTTTAAAACCCATTTTTAATCTTTAGTAAAGGCTAGGGATCCACTTTATAAGTATTAATATAAAAAGAAATCATTTCTTCTTTTTTTTCTACACAATAATAACTCAGGGTAACCAAGTACATGATGAAAGAATGATCTCTTTTTAGAATAATTATAGCTAATAAACAACAACTACAAAAAAAAACTTGTAGAAATAGACGACCATAGTCAGTGGCTATTAGGAGAGAAAACCAAACACATACCTTTAGATGGAAGAAATCTTTAAAAATTCCACCTGAATCAGATCAAGCCTCTAGATATCACTAACAATTTTTAGGAATGATAACAAAATGAGGAGTATGTTAAATGATACCCAGGGATGCAATCACCAAATAGCAGGACCTGCAAAACTTTATAGGACAAATGACCCAGTTCTTTCAATAGATAAAATGCAGGGGAGAGGGTAAACTATTAGGAGAGCCTACAAATTGAGGGACATTACGGACATATCAATAAAGCTTAATCTCTATCTATAAATTCCAATTCAAATAAATTAATTTTAAGTTAAAGAGGAAGAGAGGGGATTGTGGAAAATGGGGAGTTACTACTAGATTTGTATTAAAGAAAAATAGCAACTATATTTGGTGAGATCATGATATTGTGGGTTTTTTTCTAAAAGATAAAATTTTATATATTCACAATAAAATATTTGCAGATGAAATTATGTATCAGGGACTTGCTGCAAAACAATTCATGGAGTAGAAAGGAAGTATGAGGTATAGCAAAAGCAACATGCTTGTGAATTGTTAATTGCCAAGGCGAGGACATGTGCATTATCTAGTTCATTACACTATTCTCCTTCTGCATATGCTTGAAAACCTCCAAATGAAAAGTTAAGAAATGAAGCAAAATAGATGCATAATTAAAATGCAGGACAATTAAAACACAAAAAATGAGGGGCATGAATGAACTTCAGGTATACTGTGTACCTGGGATGTCAGTAAAGAAATAGAAAGACTAATCTACATTAAACTACTAAATCTGCATATATATACCTGTTCCAAGCAGGGGTCCTCAAACTTTTTATAAAAACCGCCCACTTTTGCAGTGCTGGCCAACCTAGCCCTTACCGCCCACTAGTGGGTGTTTCAGCTTTCATGGTGGGCAGTAACAGAGCAACCAAACAGCACCGCGATTGGCCCACCATGAAAGCTGAAACACCCACTAGTGGGCGGTAAGGGCTAGGTTGACCAGCACTGCAAAAGTGGGCGGTTTTTATAAAAAGTTTGACGACTCCTGCTAGGGTAATAGTATAACAACAGTTAACATTTGTAAATTCATAAACTAATTGGAAAATAAAGAACATTAAAAGAAAGATAATATCACAAAGGCAAGAAAAAAAATAACATGTAATCCACAGAACAAATAAAGAATAGCAAACTTGTAGATATATATTCAAATATATCATAATTAAATATGACTAGATTAATACATGTAAAAGACAAAGGCCATCAGACTTTATTTTTAAAAAATTATATTTTGCTTACAAGCATGCTTTATATATTGACAGAATCTCTGAAATTAAAATGGATGAAAAATGATCTACCATAAAAACATTAATCCATAGGAAGTGAGTTCAGCTATATTAAGATTAGACACTTTTTCCTTAAGACAAAAATAATTACTGGAGATAGAGACACATTATACCAATAAAAGGATGAATCCATTAGAAAGAGACAATAATTTCAAGTGTGTCTTTACCAAACATTATTGCTTTAACTATATAAAACAAAATTTAAAGAAATTAAACAGATAAATCTATAATCTAAATCACCTCTCATAATAATTAATGGAAAAGAAGACAACATTCAATACTGATAATAGCAGGTAATTCAATCAGTGATCTCTCCCTGTTCAACACATAGAAAGTCTGCATTGAGTACCAGCCAAATACACAGGCTTCTTATCAACTGCATATGGAACCCATAAAAAGTGACCATACACAGAGTTACAAAATGGTATCAGGTTTTTTCATTAGTTTAATTCCCTGTCTACAGTGAAATTAAGTTAAAATCAATTTTAAAAAATTATAATTCAGTAACAAACTTTAAAATAACCAATAAATCTAAGAAGAATCACCAATAAGAATTAAAACTAGTTATCAACTAATTTATTCTGAATATATGAGGTGTGAGAACTTGTGGGACAAATGGAAGTTGTGTTCAGAATCAAAGAGTTAAATGCATTTTTTAGAAAACATAATAAACTAAAAATTAATTATCAATATCTGAGTCTTAATTTATGGAGTTATAGAAAGAGTAGTAAACTAAACCAAACAGAGTAGAAAAAAATAATAAAGGTAAAGATTATGAAGTAATGAAACAAAAACATAAACAATAGAGAAAATACACCAAGCCATAATTCAGTTATCTGAGTAAATGACTAAACTGACAAAAGAAGAAAGAATTGAGCCCCAAATTTCCAACACTGGTATTAGCAAAGTGACAGACATCACTTAAAGATCCTAATGAAGTAAAATATGAGAATACTGTGAACAGCTTTATGTCTACATATTTGAAAATATGTATCAAATTAGCACATCCCTTGTAAAACGTCTTTCTCCAAAACTGGCACATGAAAAAATTTTAAAATCCTTTGTTCATTAAAACAACTAAATCTGTATTAATGATATTTCCACAAAATACTCCTGGCTCAAATGACACCTTGGGTGAATTCTCCACATATCTATGAAAGAAATATCATCAATCTTACACAAATTTTCAGAGAACAGGAAAAGAAGGAATGCTTCCTCATTCATTTTATGAAGCTAGCATAAACAGCAAAACTGGTAAGACCATACCAAGCGTGAAACTTGCAGGTCAAACTCTGAATCTCTAGTATGAACAGAGAGGTAAATATATCCTCCTTTATGACTATGTTGTGTTGATTCCAGGAGTGTGAAATTGATGTAACATAGACCAATTGCAGTTCTTTCACATTAACAGAACAAGGGAGAAAAATAGAATAATCATTTCCATATATAAAAGAAAAGAAGTGAATAAAATTCAGTAAAAATCAATAACCAATAAGAAATATAAAGAGAACTTCCCTAAAATGATAGAGATGTTTGACAAAAATAGAATCCTGTGGTAAACGAAAATAGCAAAATATTGACAGCTTTCTCATGTAACAAGAAAACATATCTGCAACCACTATAGCTCTTCCACGCTAGTCTAGAGGTACTAGCCAATGTGACAAGGCCAGGAAAAAAATGTAGATATATTGGAATATGAGAAATAAAACTATTATTTGCAAGAGACATGGTTATACACATAAAATATCTAAAACAAACAAACAGAAACAAAAAACCAGAGTGTGAACTGTTAGAATTAGTAAGAAAATTTTGAAAAATCTGTAGGTCTATTAATGATACACCAGTGATGAGAAATTAGGAAATAAAATTTCTAAAATGGTGTCATTTATGAATTACCAGTACCATAGTAGTTATAGCATAATGTCTATAGCATACATGAAGTTATATAAACTGATACTAAGTAAAATTCTCTATATAATTACATATAAAATATGTGCTATTAGATATGTACACTTAATATTTTTTAAAATTTATAGTAATTGCTCAGAATGAGTCTTTCCAGAATGCACCACCCTGGTATACGGATTATTCTGAGCTGAAGACAATTTGAGGCCAAAAGAATCAAGAAGAGCTTTTTACCTCCCCATTAACTGCCTAAAATAATTGAGATGAAGGTCTTGGTCCAGGAGATAAATACAGCGATACGGGGTAGAAGAGTAGGGGTGACTCAGCAGACCCTTGAGAACAGGTCCTCCTTGTGTCCCACTGTCTACATGGCATGGTGAACACTCGTTATTCTACCTCCGTGGGAATCGCCTTCCTCCCCTTGATGTCCCAGGCTCCTCCCTCTTCTCCTCAGTTCAGAATGGCATAGAAGCCCCAACTTCCTAACTATCTGTGAGCCCTCATTTTTCTAAGAAAGCCTCCATAGGTTCAAAATTAAATTTTTTCCACTGTTAATCAGTCTCAGGTTAATTTGATTATTAGACCACCCAAGGAACCTGGAAAGGTAAAGAAAAAATACTTTCTCTCCAATAATATAAATATATATATATATATATATACACACACACACACACAATATACCACTTGTTCTATATCCAAATTGACATTTTGGGGCAGTGAGGAAAGAACAGTCCCTGCCCCTGCACCCCCAAAATAGAGTTGATTTGGATAGTCAGAAGGAAATAAGTTAATTTATTCAAATACATAAAATTGAAAAAAATTCAATTCCAGATGTATTAAAATTTAAATGTAAATGGTAAAACAAACAAAACAGTGTCCCCCCCCACCACCTGAAGAAAGCCTAAAAGGATGTCTTCATGACCACAGAATAGGTAAAGATTTCTTCAATAGGACAGAAAAGCATAAGCCATAATGAATGTTAGAATCCCCCAGGATCTATAGCCATGGTCCTCTTACATATGAAGAAAGCAAAGCCCAGAATCGATCAATTCTTGTACAGGATCCACACCTCCCAGAAGATGTTTGCCCAGGAGCAGGACTCCAGGTCTCTGACTGTTTTTGAGATGGTACTGAGAACCATCAGGCAATAAGATTGATGGGATGCCCAGTCTTCCCACTTCCTTTTGGTTTTTACAGCACTTCATACACCCCAGACAGCAGTCTAAGAACTTTACATGTGTGACGCATTCAATCTTCACAACAACTTTACAAGGTGAGTCCTTTTATGATTATCTTCATTTTACAGACAAGGAAATGGCACCAAGAACTTGCCCCAAATTACACAGCAATACTGGAATGCTAGGATTCCAACACTGGAAGCCTGAGTCCACAGCCTGCTCTCTTAACCACCAACTTTCACAACCTTTTAACAATAATTTCAATTTCTATGTTTTCCGCCTTCTCTTGTATGCTATTTCATACAATAAACATACAATAGTTTTTTCTTTTTAAATGGCACTTGACCTACCTTATATCATGCTTTATCTTGTGTTTATGTTTACATAGTCAACTCCACAATCAGAGTATTTTTCAAGATTGGTCTTCTATTTTATTTTGTTGTATTAATTTACTTTACATTTTAGTTTAATTTTGAGGGACTTTGTTTTTCTATGTGCCTGTAGAGCTTGGTGTGGTTTGGAAAGTACCTAACACAATTCTACACATGCTGTTAGAAGAATAGATGTTCCTATTAGTACAGTATTCTGAAATTAGTTCACAAGTGACTTTTGGACATTTTATTAACAGGATTAAAGGTAACCTGAGGTATTGTATCTTACATAGTATTATGTCCAGCTTTGTTCTAGGGGATAAGTTAGAACAAGTTTAAACTAATAAGATCCTTCCAAATGTTGCTCGGGAGTTTCCAATGGTGGTGAAGAAATTGCTCACAGACGTATCCACTGCTTCTGCTAATTCAGGCTCAGCCACTGAGTCTGATAACCAATTTCGGAGGCACAGAATGGATCCTCCAGGCTTCTCATCGCACATGGAGATATATGTCTCCTTGGCTGACAGACTGCTAGTTCTGTAATTCACTCTACTACAGAAGCTTGCTAATTAGCATTTGTTTATAGCATATTAAGTAGCTCTGTTTAATTACCGAGAACCTGAAATGTGTGCTGCGCTTTGCAGACCACAGAACCTTGTTTCTAATGCTTTCTGAGAATGGTGGAGGGTGGGATGAAGGTGGAACAACCCACAGATAGCATACGTGTGCTTTAGATAGTAGGATTTAGAAGGAAAGACCTTTGTCTTCATAAAAATATGCTCTTTAACATTCATTATAGGAACCCCCCTCCCCTTTTAGACACAGAGGAAAGAAAGAGAGAGAGAAATCGATTTGTTGTTCCACTTACCTATGCATTCATTGGTTGATTCCAGTATGTGCCTTTATTGGGGATTGAAACTGCTACCTTGGTTTATCAGTACAATGCTCTAACCAATTGAGCTACTCACTCAGGGTCTAGGTTTCCTTATTTGTAAAATGGCATAAATGAAATTTGTTATTTAGCTTCCATGAATGATTTTAGAAAGATAATTTTTTAAAATGTAATAGAGTATATACATTTACTCTATATATATACTGAAGGCTGATAGCTGAAAATAATATATAAATAAAAGCATCATTATTAAAATCAACTATTTAAAATGGCAACATATTGCTGCCAAACACAGAAAAGATGATATAAAGTAATTTATACTGAATACCATATCCTAGGGAATTCTGTACTCCTTTGCCTATGTGCTCCATTCAAGATACTTCACAGCCAAAACAAAGATAATGATCATCTAAACAGAACATTCTTCAATTGATAACCACTTTGCATTATCTGTATAATATAAAATCTGTTGGAAAACTGATTGTTTAAAATCTAGAGATGTGTTAGGCATTTCTTTAGCGCAGAAAGAAAGCTGGAATGGTGAATAGTTTCAAAGAAAGAGAAATTCAAATACTTACTCATTTGACACTCCTACTATTCTCCTGACAGCTATTGTTGAACCCAACTAAAGGATTAACGTATGACTACATCTTGGGAACTGACAGCTTTGTCAGTTGAGGAAGCATGATGACAAGACATTCTCTAGACACAGAGGCAATGCTTTTTTCTTTCCCTTTGTATCAGTACAAATCGTAATAGGTTTAGATAAGGGCATCTTGCCTAAAGTGTTCTTTATAGCCTACAGCATTCTATGTGAGATGTTTCCTATGAGATTTTCTTGACTTAGAAGCCCCAGCAGGGTTTGTGCACATCTCAAGGGGTCCTGCAATAGACCACATTGTCCAAATTGATTGCCCGTGCTCGTCACTGCCACCCGGGCTGTCAGTGTGTCCTCACTACCTGTGCCAACAGAGTGTCTCACTCGTACCTGATGGCACACACAGGAAGAATAATACAGACCACAATGTAGCGGAATGGGCGCAGTAGAAGAGCTAACGTATTTGTTACAGAAAATGTCACCCAGGGTCGCAGAAGGTCTTACTGTTTTTGCTTTAACATGTTTTTAGTGGTATTGTTGAAAAATACATATTTGAACACCATCCTGAGAATCTGAGTAGTCTCAGAGCACAGTATTTTTTCCCTTAACACTTTCACAAGGCTCTTTTTCTCCTTAATTTTTAGCAGTGATCTGAAATGTCTGAATGAAAGGATAAAATGAAAAAAATATCACATCTCTAAAAGGCATTATATTCAAGATGTGAAGAGAAAGAGGGATTTAAAAAAACCTTTTTTTTATTTAAAAACATTAAACATAAGAACACATCAACTGTATAGACAGACAAGTTTGTTTCTGGTGTTTGTGGGTTTTTTGTTGTTGTTGTTATTTTCTTAAGAGAGAGAAGCAGGGAAGCAGAGAGACCGACTCCCACATGCGCCTGACTGGGATCCACCCGGCATGCCCACCAGGGGGCGATGCTCTGCCCATATGGGACGCTGCTCCCTTGCAATGGAGCCATTCTAGTACCTGAGGCAGAGGCCATGGAGCTATCCTCAGCACCCGGGCCAACTTTGCTCCAATGGAGCCTTGACTGCGGGAGGGGAAGAGAGAGGAAAAGAAAAGGGAGAGGGGGAGGGGTGGAGAAGCAAATGGGCGCTTCTCCTGTGTGCCCTGTCCAGGAATTGAACCCAGGACTTCCACACGCCAGGCCAATGCTCTACTGCTGAGCTAGCCAGTCAGGGCCCTGGTGTTTGTGTTTTTAAGGATTAAAACAAACTGGTGATACAGTCATAAGTGAGTTACAGTTACAAACACATGGCAATCACTCTGAAATGCACATGCTGAATTTTGTTTTCTGGACAACTGGAGAAAAATCCATCCTTATTATAAATTACAAGTTATTGTCAAAATAATGTAAAGCATTGTTTTCCCATACTTTATCTTGATTAAAACTATTACAAGATTTCTGAATTAAAGGAGTTTATGTTGTTATGATTACTCTAAAGCAGTGTGATTTTGTCCTGCAGAGAAAATTTGGTAACATCTGGATACATCTGGGGATGTCACTCCTGAGAGGGGGTGCTACATCATAAAATACACAGGACTGGTCCCCAAAACAATAGCCCCACATTTCAATACTGCTCAGGTTAGGAAACACTGCTCTAGGACTCCATTGCTAGACACAAGTCCCCAGGATCTGCCAACCACAGGCACCATGTTACTTCCAGATGATTATACTTCAACAACAAAAATAAATCAATGTGAAACATACAGCAAACAGCTTGTAACAGACCCACTGAAGGTTTATACTCTTCCTGCTTACAGGGTGACTGGGAGGAGTGGATGCCCAGCACCACCTTCACCTCAGTGTGGTCCGCAAGAGGGAAGGAGACCAGTGAGCACCACCTCGAGGCTAGAAGAGCAACAATGCCCGAGATCCACTTCACTCACTTCACCTGCCTGCTGGAGTCACTTCCTCCCAGGTCCCTGGTAGCTGCACACTGAAGGACGTCAGAACTTCCTACAGCCTCGTCCCTGAATGGAAGAGAACACAGCCTCCACCCTACTCCGTCCCCTCCTTGGGGAACTGATTACTGTATGTGTGAGGAACAAATCAATTTCTATTCCTTTAACCACTGAAATGTCTGGTTCTCTCCGATACTGAGGATGGCCTACATTTACTAATATACTATACAGTATTTGTCCTCAGAGAAAGATCAGGTAAGCTGGCAGTCTGCTTCAAGTACAACTGTAATAGATCAAGAGGACCATGCATTCAAGCTCACCCAGGATCACCCTGACACACACACGCTGCTTTCACCCAGGATTGTCACGGTAGAACTGTTGGTAGCACCCTTCTCACTCTCAGAAGGGTCCAGCATGGAGGATCAAGTGCACAGTCGCCCTACTGATATGCTGATATGGGAAGGATTGCTGACGAGAATAAACAGCGAAAGCGATTAGGGTCAGAATGTGTGAGTGTGAGATCCCACGCTACCATCTGTATGATGTAAGGCAAGTTACTTTCTGAGCTTCAGTCCCTGGCCAGCAGAGTGGGCATCAGTGTCCCTGTGGCTGACTTCTCAGCAGGGGGAGAATCAGAGAAGATAACCCACGCCTGAGAGAGTTTCGACAGTGATGAAATAGTGAGCAAATATCTAGCCATTAATAATAAAACCTTGAAAGGATGCCATTTTAAGGAATGTAGAGGAAGTCTTCCATGATAAAAATCTTTCTTTAAACCAATATATCATTAGCTATAACCTTTTAATAAAATATAGACATGTTAATGTTTTGATGCTTATTGAAGACTGGATTTTAATTTAAAAAAATTGGATGGATTATGCCAATTAAATAGCTACTACTGGGGTTCTGATTTTAGAAAGACTGAACACCATGCACCCCACGAGGAGACCACAATGCCCTCTCTTCAGAGCAATCCCAAGCTGGAGTTTCTCACTTTCTGGGGAACTCGCTCCTGCTCCTCCTCCTGCCCCTGCTCCTTCTCTGTCTTCATCTTACTGTGTTGGGAGGGGGTGGGGAAGAGCTCTTTAGTGAAGCCCATCCTGCCGACCATAGCCATCCAACCCTCTGTCCCCCACACAGGCACAAGTCTTTACCATAGTCAATGTGCTCAAGGTACTTAGCCTAGAGTGGGAAGGAATGAATACCAATGAGTAAATAGTAAATACAGAAATACGTCCAAGAAGCAGACACATGCTAGACAGGAAGGTAAAACATTTGAACTAGGCTGGAGGGTCCAACCTAGGTTTCATTAAGTAATAACATTTGGCCTGAGATCTAAAAGTTGGATAGTCAAGTGAAGGGAGTAAAGAAGTAGGGGAGGGAGTTGACATGGGGGAGTGGAGTTGGGTAGGAAAGGTCATTCCACACAATCAAACAGCATGTACAAAGGTCCTGGAGAGGTAACAAAGATGACTTGTTCAAAGAATGTGTAGAAGTCAAGTTAGAAGAAGACCAGCAAGGCTGAAAAGGATAGTGATGAGAAGCAACAGATGAGCAAGAAGCAAATCACACATGAAGGGTCAGCCACTTTGTATGTCTCTTCCCCTGAGAACCCTGAGAAATCACTGAAAGGTTATCAGAGAGTGACATGATTAGGGCTGTACCCTGAAAAGATCACTGGATACAAAACACTAGCTGAGGATAAAAACACACTTGAAGTCCATCACTCCCCAGGCATGCTTGATGGACTGTACACACATTAGCTTCCTTCTTCTTTGGCCTTAGACAGCAATAACTCCCTTTCTACCAATGCATGTGCATACTTTCCTCATGGTCAGAATGGCAAACAGCCACCAGATTTACTTTAAAATTAACCGTCTCTATTCATCATGCTCCTTCTTTGAAGTCCTGCAGCATGTGTAAGACATTTATAATGTAGTGACATTAATTTAAATGTCTATTTTAGGCATTCTTTTTCCCAGCTAGATTTTTTTTTTTTTTTAGAAACAACAGAGACTGTATACAGGTTTTAGAGTTTCAGGAACTAGGGCAGGCCACCCCCAATTATCCTACAGTGGCATATTGATGACTGTGAATTAAAGTTACTTCATAGGCACCCAGTACAAGAAGGCCATGGTGATCCTCCCTTGTACCCTTGAAGGCAGGCCTTAAATCTCCCCTATGGAATCCTTGGCCCAGGGTGCGGAGAGAGACACCTTATCCCCAGAGTTAAGGAACAGAGGGCCCAGAAGCCTGGACACACGAACCTCACTGCTCCTCCTGGAATTGAATACCCCAAATCTTGTCTCTGTTTAGATTCCCACCAACAAACAGCCAAATCTAGTTTTCTTTGTCCTTTCAGGTCTTCACATATTTATTGTTTCTTTGATAAATTAAAAGTTGCCTTCTTGAATCACTTCTCTGACATCATTACTGATCTTCAGTGTGCACGAATTAAATTGCTTTTTCTTCTGCTAATCTGGTCTTATGTCGATTTTATTATTAGTCCAGACATAAAACTCAGGAGGAGTTGGGGAGGGGGATTTCTCCTTACTCTTGCTCTTACAAGAGCAAGAATGGTTTTTATAGATAAGTTATTTTTTAGTGTTGCATTCCTCTACCTATTAATAACTGATTTATTAAGGTCATAAAATGTGTCTTTTGTAAGCATAATAACCGTTCAATCATCTAAAAGTAAAGATATGACAAGTGACTATTTATAGCATGTGTGTAATCAAACCAGTATAATCAAGAAAATTAACACTGATCTAGATTCCGTCTCTCCAACCTCCGCTTGATACTTTGGTACAAAAGGCATTTTATGTGTGAACTCTCATATATATAAAAAAAGTCAGTCTTAGAAATGAAAAGTTTGACCTTTCACATATGTGTTTGAGAAGAAAATATCCTCAATGACTAAATTTAGACTGAAAACATGATCCTTCTAACATTAACAAAACTTTGAATCCAAATTCAACTGCATATTAAGAAGCTACATGAGTATTTCACCCTTTCAAATTTAAATTTGATTACATAACCAAGATAAATTTTTCTAAGGTGTTTTGACATTATAGAAATGATACTTTAAATTTTTTTTTTCTTTCTTCTTTTCTGAAGCTGGAAACGGGGAGAGACAGTCAGACAGACTCCCGCATGCGCCCGACCGGGATCCACCCGGCACGCCCACCAGGGGCAACGCTCTGCCCACCAGGGGGCGATGCTCTGACCCTCCGGAGCGTCGCTCCGCCGCCACCAGAGCCACTCCAGCGCCTGGGGCAGAGGCCAAGGAGCCATCCCCAGCGCTCGGGCCATCCTTGCTCCATTGGAGCCCCGGCTGCGGGAGGGGAAGAGAGAGACAGAGAGGAAGGAGGGGGGGGCGGAGAAGCAAATGGGCGCCTCTCCTATGTGCCCCGGCCGGGAATCAAACCCGGGTCCCCCGCACGCCAGGCCGACGCTCTACCGCTGAGCCAACCGGCCAGGGCCTTAAAATTATTTTTTAATTCAGAAGAATTTCACAGCTACATTCTGACTTTTTAGGAATCCCCCCCAAATAAAGCGGGTCCAATGCACCAGTCCCCCTTTCGTGTCAAAAGCAGGGAGCCAGGGATAAATTGGGACAGCCCTCCTCCGCTGTGGTATAGAAGGCGTGTGGGAAAAGGCAAACGTGGAAAAGCAGCTAAATGAACTAAAGGCCAAGTTTCCTTTTGTGTACCATCCCCACAAGCATGCGATTCCATTTTAGATAGGTGGGCAGGCTGGGAGGAGCCTCCCCCAGGAAGTGAGTTTGAGTGCCACCCATAACAAGGCAGAGAGCAAATAAATGGCAAAGACCTGCCTGTGGGCAGAAGAAACAGCAGATCCACAGCCTGGGAGGTGGGACCAGTCTCCGGACATTTGATGCACAGCAAGTTCGAGTTCGCCAGGATGCCCAGAGGTGAGAAGGTAGAGGGAGAAGTTGGATGGAGATGAGGATGCAGGGATGTAGCAGCATGGGGCACTGCAGGTATTGCAAAGAAGGTAACTCTCATTCTGGGTAACCTAGGTGATTGTTTGGAACACTCAGTGGATAATGAGGCTTCCATTTATTGTGAAGGAGGGCACAGGGTTGATGCAGGATGGGGTTCAGGAACTCAAGAATTCTGTTCTAGGTGTTTGAAGCTGAGATGCCTGTAGTTATTCAAGAGAAGATGAGTAGTCTGTTTCAGAGACAAATCTGGTCATAAATTAGGGAAGCACTGGTGTATTATTCATTATAGTTTTTCCTCATGTAAAAAATAAATGAATTTTTATTTTTATCTGTATATTGATTACAAAATATTTTCTTCTTAATATTTTCATTTTATTTCAGATGATATTCTTCTCCTTCCATTGAAGAACATATATCATTCCTTAAACATTAGGTATAATTCTGATTATCGCCCATGATTGTACAAGATCCCTGGCTAGATAAGAAAGAGATGGTTGTATGCCTTTTCCAGTTCTGAAAATTTACCTCCTTTTTGCTATGTTTTTATCCCTTCCCCCTAAAAAGTAAAAACAGAAAATGAGGAAAATACATTAGTCTCACAAGAACAAACAGTATAAGTATGAGGATGGAAAAAGGTCTCTATAATAAGTGTGACATGTCCAGTGACCAAAATGAACCTCACAGGGTGATCTGATTACAACTCCCTCCTGGGCAGGTTGTGGTAACGAGTCACACCCCAGGCATGTAACTTCCTCAGTGAAAGGTTTTTGAGCAAGCCCTGCCCACTATGCATGTGTATCCGTAATCACACACCATCAAAATGCCAAAGGTCATCCTCTTTTTCAGACCCCTTGGAAGTATAATCATCCTCCTGGAAACATATAACCTTGGGAGCTACCCTCGCTTTCTGCCACCTCCACGTGACCTTCCTTACATCACCTCCTCCATTCCAAACGTATAAAAAACGTCCTGCCAAACTGTCCTTCTCCAGAGCATTAGAGAGGGAACTTCCCCAGAAATATCATCAGTTTGGTTCCACTACACTCTTATCAAAGTTCTCTACAGGTTGGACTTTCTTTCATCAACAAATATAGTGAGTTATTTATTTATTTATTTATTGCATAACACCGTGTCCTCTGGAAGACAGACACCATTTCAAATCAAATGAAGTTAAACATGATGCCTGGTTTTCCTTTGCTACCTCTGTTAGGATTGGTGGAGGTAACAAGTATTACAAAGCAGATGTGATCTCAACTTTAAAGAGGTAAAAAGGAAATAAGATGCTCATATCTAAAACAATATGAGAACAAATAAGAAAGTGCTGTAAATTTTAAGTACAGATGCGCTGACACTGATTAAATAACAGATTGTGTGCTGGCTCTCAAACACGAAGACCAGCTCTGGCCAGGCAGAGAGGTCCATCACTCACCCAGGGGCTGGCCCGCGATGACCCTGGAGTTCTCTCCCGCCACAGCCGCTCTCGCGTGCCGCTCACTCATGTACTGTACAAACGCATAGCCTTTGTGGACCGAGCAGCCGACTATTTTCCCATACTTTGAAAAGATGGCTTCAATGTCGACTTTCTTGACAATGGCTGTGTTTAGATTGCCGATGAAAACGCGGGAGTTGATGGACTTGGGATCGTTCTTGTTCGTGACGTTGCTGGTCTGTGTTTTGCCAGTCATGGTTGGATCACCTTGTTCTAATCCTGAAACAAACAAAAAAAAAACAATCAAAAAGTAAATAATCAAAGGGAATGGACATTACTGGCTTTTAATAGTTTTTCAATAGTGTGCCAGGTCACCTGGGATCCCTAAATCTGACTAATTTTCTTAAGAGAAAAACTTAGTAAGGTGAAAGATGAGCATTGCATTGGAGAATGCAGTCGGAAAATACTACTTATACTCACTTAGCATAGTTATAAATGAGCTCCTGATTTCTTTATCCACAATTGAACCCTGTATAATGACTAAACCATTTGTAGTTTTTATTTTTGAGTCTATTGGTTTTTTAGAAGCAAGTTTGACAAACAAGCCACCTTATTTTATCAACAAAAAGGAAAATCCAAAATGGCTAAGGCCTGATGATGGAATACACTGAATGTGAACTCCAGTTGCTGTTCAGATCATGCATTTTTCAGCTCTACATTTCCTATAATAGGTAGACATATTGTCTAGTTCATTCTTAGAACCCTCCTATTGGAAACTAACAATCTATTCCATTAAGTGCTATGGGAAAAAAAAGTGTTAAAAATAAAAAAATCAATTAGAAAACTTAACACAAGATAAACATGACTCTGAAAGTAAATAAATTAACCAGAATGAGTACTGTACATTCTCTTTAGTTGAACTGATATCATATGTTCACCCCCCTCGGTCATCCCCCCCCTCAAAAAAAAAGAAAGAAACAGGTGTTTAGCTAGTTTTCATCAATGATCAGTGAATTAGTGGACTGGGTGTCTGTGTTGAAATTTCTACTCTCAATCTCATTTTTAATTTGGCTCCTATGTTGCCTAAAGATGGCTAGTCTTTCCAAAAACTGTTTTGTGAACTTGGTATGGTGTTTAATTATGCTTAATTAAGCTCAATGGAACTTTCATTTCTAAGTACTCTAGCACTTACAGGTTTAGTTCTCAAGTAGTTAAAAATTCATTCATTATTCATTCAACAATATTTATTAAGCACCTGTGTGTATGTGTGTGTGTGTGTGTGTGTGTGTGTGTGTGTGACAGAGACAAAGAGAGACAGAGAGAGGGACAGATAGGGACAGACAGACAGGAAGGGAAAGAGATGAGAAACATCAATTCTTTGTTGCGGCACCTTAGTTGTTCATTGATTCCTTTCTCATATATACCTTGACTGAGGGGCTATAGCAGACCGAGTGACCTCTTGCTCAAGCCAGTGACCTTGGGCTCAAGGTGGTGAGCCTTGCTCAAACTAGATGAGCCCGCGCTCAAGCTGGAGACCTCGCGGTCTCAAACCTGGGTCCTCCAGGTCCCAGTATGACACTCTATCTACTGCACCATCACCTGGTCAGGCTAAGCACTTATTTTTAACTGCCTGGTATTCTCTCTTCTAAAGTGCCTGTCAACTTAAAAAAATATAGTGAGACTAAATTTCCACAAAGACACAATCTATGACATTGGTAATCACTGTTGAACACTAGCTAACTGATACATTTTATCAGTGATAAATATATTTTTATATGAAGAATCTTTTCTACAGTCTTACAGTTATAAAAATAATTAAAGTGCCTTTTACTTTATAAAATAATTGTAAATGACATTCCTAACTTGATCATTAAAGTTTAGAAGTCTTAAAGGCATGTAAAATGGCTATGCTAGGAAATTTACTATGCAGTTAAACCATCAACTTCTGAAACCAGGGGCAACCAAGTGATATAAAAATGTTTCAATTAGACTGTTTGTTATTAAATTTTAGATGATTAACATTTTACTAAATATTGGACCCTCAACATTACATATATCTCCTTATGATGAAGGTGAATTTCATAAAATTAGGAGTAAAATATCATTAAATACAAGGGCTATATTGCTGCTTTGCTTTGTCTTAGCTTAGCTACTTTTAAGTGTTTTCTTTATGAATTATTCAAGGTTGTCAAGGTTAGGGTTGAAGGAATAAAAAGTTTATAATTTGTTAAAAATTTTACAATTTGAGCTATTGCATACCTCAAGACAAATGCTCTGAGAGTCAACTGAAATAAAACAAATCAAGTTGTATATATGTATTTTAAACATATATGTATTTTAAACATTAGCTTCTTCATATAATCTAGTGTACTTTAATCACACTGAGGGGGTAAATTAAACTGAAAGATCCATTTTTGGCTCTGGAATGAATTGATGGCAGTTCCCTTTCCTATCCCTCCAGGCCAACATTGGTAACATAATCCACAGATATAAAGTATTCTCTCTGCTCTTATGTGATAATTTTGGAAATGCTGTATTTTCAAGAATAAACAATTTGTACGGTTGATGTTTTATTTCCTGAAGAGAAATAAGGTGGTTAAGATGCAAACACAAGAACTATTAGACTAGGTCAGGTCCATGGTTACAGAACCCAGTGGTCTGTCTTTGATGGGGACCCTGCATCAAATTTAATGAGGCTTCAGCAGAACTCTGAAATCTTACTGTGAATGTCACCGTGCCTGCCCTAACTCCATCCTTCAACTGTATGGATGACTCTCAAAACTTCAGACTGCCCCTGTGGAATTCTACTCCAAGAGCTTTAATCCCCTTAAAATTTGTATGTGTCTGCCCATGCACACAAAGTCAGACCTACTAATTTCCCACCAGGGTTTAGAATAATAAAAGAGTTTTGTCAGTGTTGTACACTATTATTTCCACACTCTGCAAAGCCAAGTCTCTGCTCACAAAAATTAGGAGATCAGGGAACGTACAGACACTCCAGTACTCTCAGCCTTTTGTATAGTGCATTTTCGCCAATGAAATAAAAGTTGGTTTTGCATCTCATTTGCATAATCAAACAACTTTCTTTGACTTGTCGTTTGCTTTTCTAATGTTCTTGTTTAATAAAAAAATCAAATGCTTTTTTTTATCACTTCATATTCATTTTGAAATATCTTCTAATTTTTGTGAGCAGTATATTTAGCTTCTGCTTCTCTGTTATGTGAATTGTCAATCCGTGGAAGGACGTCCACTGTCTGCCATGATGAATTAATGGGTTGAATTAATCCTCCTGACTCAAACAAGGAGAAAGATAGGCTTAATATACCTGTTAATATCTCATCAACAGGTTTTCAGATATTAAACCACAGGCAGCACAGAGGTGGACATGTGACAGAAAAGAAACAAAGGATGATCCCAGCTTTCTTCCCAGAAAACATTTCAGGTCACAGAGCTGGGGTGTGTGTGTATGTAACTGAAAGTAAGTAACCTTATTGAGTTGAAGTGTCAGAGATCAGGGTTCAGAATGTCTGTGGAGGCAGGAACTGTGGGAAAAAAGAGCTATACAGAAGAGTAAGCAGACATTATCTCAGGAGTCCCATAAATCTGTACTGATTATTCCTAAAATATGCATGTGAGAGGAACTTCATGAGATTGGTTGCTATTATTGGAAAGCTATGAGCTGATGGTTCCCGACCATCAGAGGCTGAATGAAGATCATTCCAGGTCCCATCAGCAACAGTGGAAAATGCAAGTGTGTTCTTGGGGCCGGGCCTTAGCAATGAGGATGAATGGTCCTTAAGTGAAAGGTACTCTGGGACCCCTAACAAAACTTAAAAATGAGCCTCAAGATCATCAAACTGAACCAAAATCACTTGAATATCTACCAGAGCAAAGCACAGTACTTCTTAAAAAAAAAACAACGGAATTCAAACACTCAACAACATAAATATAAAATCTTTAGTATCCAATCAAAACCTCCTATAAACCGCAAGAATCAGAACATTGACCCCAAACCATGAGAGTAATAAAGATGTAAAAATAATCAGATGGAACATGTAAAGATGAAAAACCTATGTTATCAAACATAAAAAGTACACTTGATGGATATTGTAAGTGATAAGACTCTTTAGAAGAACCAAGTGCAAACTGGACAGAAATAGAGAATTGGAGAAATAGAGAATCCATGTCCAAAATGTGTCGTAGAGATAATATACTTGGGGAAAATATTAAACAGAGCATCCGTAACCTATATGATAAGTGTCAAGACCATTGACATTCATGTATATGCTACAGTAAAGAGGCAAAACTTTAAAAATTAATGGCCCAAAATCTTCCGAATTTGATGAAACTTAATACCTCAGAGGTCCCAGACTTTCACTACATCAGAATAAACAAAGAGCTCTGGCTGGTTGGCTCAGAGATAGAGTACCCAGTGTGTGGAAGTCCAAGATTTGATTCCCACTCAGGGCACACAGAAGTAGTGACCATCTGCTTCTCCACCTCTTTCCCTTCTCTCAGTGTTTCTCCTAGGTGCTGAAGATGGCTCCATGGCCTTGCCTCAGGTGCTAAAATAGCTTGGTTTCTGAGCAATGGAGCAAGCCTCAGATGTGCAGAGCAGCACTCCATAAAGAGCTTGCCAGTTGGATACCAGTTGGGGCACTAGTGAGAGTCTGCTTCTCTGTCTCCCTGCTTCCCACATAGAAAAAAAAAGAATAAACAAAGAAAAGCACAGCCATACCCATCATAAGAGAATCACTGAAAACCAGCAATAGAGAGGGAAGTCTGGAGCTCCAGACATGGGAAAATGTTTGTGTTCTGAGAAAAAAAAAAATGAAAACAATGGTTCAGGAAATGTTACAACTACAAAACAAATGGCAAGAGAAAAGTTAATTGTTTAGTAAAGATGCAACTAACCTAGAATTTTTTTGTTTTTAAATAGAAGTATGAATGGAGGGATGATTAGGTGTCTGTGAAAGTTGCTGTATAAAAGAAGTTACACTCACTGTCACCTATGGCTGCTCCACAGACATTTCTGTAATGACGGAATCATTCCTTATCTACACCATCCAAAAAAGGAAGTCTATAACCCCATGTGACTTGGAGGATTTGAAATGTGGCTAGTGTGGATGAGGTACTGAATTCTAACTTTACTTAATTAAAATCAAGGCAACATTTCACTGGGTTTCTCTACCCAGAAAGGCTAACAGGGCTCTGGTCCTTTAAAAATATAGGATAAATGTAAATCATAAATAATTTGGCTATTTATTATGTTTTTGGTGCCCCAAATTTACAAGTCACATGACAGTATTAGATATAATCCAGGAGAATAACAAATAAAAGTTTCAAGTAGCTGCCTTCTGAGGACTAATTTACAAGTGGGGGTTTTCATTATGGAAGTATCAGATGCAATGATCTTGGTAAAATAAAAAAGAATGTGCTTGAATAAATATAGCTTTTTTTCTATGTTTTTGAGAGAGATTTATACCTTTGAATCTAAAAAGGGATATATATCATAAATTATGAAAATAAAAGCAATGCTAAAATAAGCTTTAGAGAAAACATTTTTTGGAGTACAATTAACAGGGCAGTATATTCTACCTTTCTCTTAATGAACATTGTCGTGAATTTCCGATGTCAAATTTGGCGTCACTCAGACACTCATACTAAAAAGAGAATGAGCAACAACAATAACAATAACAACAATGAGAAATACCCAGGTATTCACAAAAGTCAGTCAACAATATCAATACATACTATGTTCAAAAACTTGACAAAGTATTAGAGGAATGAAAATGAGTAAGAAAGGATATGTGGTACCCTAAGGTTATCACCTGAGGTCTACAGCTAGAACCCATGTACATGCCACAATATAAGGTACAATCCAGAAAATGCTGCAAGCTGTACAGCATAGGAATTTCTGATAAATAGATCATACCCATTTGAGAAGACCAGATGAAACTTCTTGAAGCAGATAATATTTGAATTAATCATTAAAGGATATTGTAGAAAATCAACTAGCGTGCAGTAAATTTCTCAGTGTACTCAAGGGGATAGTTGTTTTCCTAATATTTTTAACTCATCTACTTGTACTTGAATTTTTTTTTTCATTAAACAAGTTGGTATAAAAGTGCTGAGATTTATAATTAGAAAAGAAAAAAAAAACTAACCTGAAATAAATGAATGGATTTGAGTATCTCTTCTTGGACAAAATAAACCAAAGACTGTCAAAAAATGTCTGAATTTATTTTTAGGAAAATATTCTACAATTTAGAAAGATATTAATTATATCCACCAGAGAAGTGACAATTCTTTAAGAGATCTTACACATCATAAACAGTATTTCGTAAAAAAATTTTCTGGTGTCAATTTTTCATGGGAAATCACCAAGTATATTTGGTACAGAATAAAGATGAATATTGCAATTATGACAAAGATTCAGTCTTAAGCCTCAAACTGCTTCCTGAAATAAGCCAAATTTAGATTTTTAAAAGTAAGGATTTTAGGGAATATGTGCACATGAAGATAGGAAAAGATGTAATACCGACTGAAGACAATTACTACTAAAATCTTTTTCCTTGTTATTTCTTTCTAGCACTTAGAGAAAAAAGTTGTAAATTAGAAAATAAGTCACTATATAATCTACATACCAACTGCCACTACTTAGTATATGAACCCCCATTTTATTACATTGTTAAATAATCTTATTGAACATAAAAATAGTTGTGTAGTAATAAAACTGTACCATTGTTTTTTTCACCCTCTTTGTATTATTATTTTTTTTTTTTTTGTATTTTTCTGAAGCTGGAAATGGGGAGAGGCAGTCAGACAGACTCCCGCATGTGCCGGACCGGGATCCACCCAGCACACCCACCAGGGCGCGACGCTCTGCCCACCAGGGGGTGATGCTCTGCCCCTCTGGGGCGTCGCTCTGCCGCGACCAGAGCCACTCTAATGCCTGGGGCAGAGACCAAGGAGCCATCCCCAGTGCCCGGGCCATCCTTGCTCCAATGGAGCCTCACTGCCGGAGGGGAAGAGAGACAGAGAGAAAGGAGAGGGGGAAGGGTGGAGAAGCAGATGGGCGCTTCTCCTGTGTGCCCTGGCCGGGAATCAAACCCAGGACTTCTGCATGCCAGGCTGATGCTCTACCACTGAGCCAACCGGCCAGGGCTTCTTCACCCTCTGGATGAGCATTTAGCTTACAGTGTTTACAGATCACAAAACTATCTCAAATGGACATTTCAACACCAAACTTGGTAAGAATACATTCCAAGTCCCAGATTTCCTCTGTCAAACAGGATAGGGGAAACCTCTAGTTTAGGTATCAGCCCTCAGCTACTTCCCAGGAAGGTCGGACTCCCTTCCAATCCTGCCAGCAGGCACATGGTGGGTACGATGCCTCCCAGCTCTTTCCTAATGATGCCTTCAATATTTTCTGATTCACCAGGCTGAAGAGGAAAAGTGACAGAATGTGAACTTAGGAGAGGGAGGATTGGACCTGTAGTAGTGGAAGGAATGTGTTTATAAGGTTAGCGAGGCAGGCGCTAATAACAGAAATAGCATAATTCCCTTGTAATCAGAAAAAATGAATTGGTGTTTGGGGCTTCCCAAGCATATCTCCAAAATCATTACTATTTAAAAATGTGATAAAAATGATACTAGTTTCCGTTGTTAAATTCACACCTTGTTGAGTCTACAGAATCTATTTATATATGCTGGGGAGTTACACTAGTATGTGGCCAACGTATATTACAAATGTAATGGTTGATTACTAAGAAATTAAAAACAGTGCACATTAAAATTATTGTCTTTCTGCAGTCTTTCTGTCTTGGCATCACAATCCAGTTACTACAAGTACAAATAACATTCAGAACAAAAGTAGAATTTCTTACATGTCAAGTTCTTAAAAATATATTAATTTTATTCAGATCAAATTATTCTTTATACTTTTTTTAAAACTATGCACCTCAGACTCTGAGTATAGTATTGTGATAATAGCACCAAATAAGAACCTAAAAACTCAATTTCTATTTTTTTATTTAACTAGTAGTTTGTGTATAAAAAGTAAAGATATAAAATATTTTGCTTTTAATAATGATCCAGTGATAATACAGGCAATATGATAAAGTTCAAAAAAAATTCATTAATATGAGAGATTTTAGAAAGAAAAATGTTTTAAAATATTGCTCAATAAAATGTAGAGAGATTTAAAAATTAAGCAAATAATATATCATTCAATAGCTCAAGGTAGAACATAAACATTGAATAAGAAAAATTAAGTAACAGAAAAATAAAATTACTATATAAAAATAAAAATATCATTCATTTTGTAAAGCAAACAGTGCTAGCTAAAATATCTTAAGAGCAATGATTAGATTTCAGTAGAATTAGATTTGAATAGAACTAGCAACAAAAAATAAGTATTTTTCATCTGGAGATTGAGATTAAGTCTTTGGAGAACAAAAATAAATAAATATAAACATATAGGAATAGACAATGTAACAACTATAGTGACAAAAGTTAATGATTTAGTATTGGATAGTGTAAATTGAAAATTGAAAATGGTTATTGTTAAATCCACATTTAAAACTTAGTTAAAAATTTGAAATATTAATAAAATTTTATGTTAAACTTAAATCATTTCGGACAATATAAATTAGTAAAAAAAATTTTTTTTTGCCCTGGCTGGTTGGCTCAGCCTGGTATGTGGAAGTCCCAGGTTTGCTTCCTGACTAGGGCACACAGGAGAAGCACCCATCTGCTTCTCCACCCTTCCCCCACTCCTTTCTCTGTATCTCTCTCTTCTCCTCCCACAACCAAGGCTCCATTGGAGCAAAGTTGGCCCCGGGCACTGAGGATGGCTCTATGTCCTCTGCCTCAGGTGCTAGAATGGCTCCAGTTGCAATGGAGCAAAGACCCAGATGGGCAGAGATCGCTCCCTGGTGGGCATGCTGGGTGGATCCCGGTTGGGTGCATGCGGGAGCCTGTCTCTCTGCTTCGCTGCTTCTCATTTCAGAAAAATACAAAACAGATGTTTTCTTAAGCAAGAAGTAAGAGCACATGTTAAGCCATCTCCAGGGGAAAGTTTATCGAGGGGCTGCAGATCTAGTTGCTTCCTGGAAAGGGGCATGGCCTACAAAAAAACCCATCGATTCCCCTCTCGTGAGGGGTCAGACACATTCATGTGGGACTGTGACCAATTTGGAAGATGCTGACTCAGGCCAGGCATTAAGAGTAAAGTAAGGAACAAATAATTTGCTAATTCTTTCTTTGTTCATACTCTGGCCAACTCAAGCAGTTATAACAAATACCACACCCTGGGGACTTCAACAATTATTTCTCAAAGCTCTGGAGGCTGGAAGTCCATGACTGATGTGCCACCTGATAGTTCCTGGGGAGAACTTTTCTCCCTGGTTTGCAAATACCCATCTTCTCATTGTGTCCTCATAGGGTGGAGAAAGACAGAGCTGTGACCTCTCTTCCTTTCTTCTAAAGACACTAATCTCATCATGTGGGCCCTACCCTCATGACCTCAGCTAAACCTAATTACTTCCCAGAGAACCCCCCCCCACTAACATCATTGCCCTTAGACATTGTGATTTATATCTTTTTTTTATTTTAAATCAGGGATCATGTAATCATTTACTATCCAGTCACTGAATTCAATTTAAGAGATTGAAAAAAAATGACATTTTTACAAATAAGAAATAAGTAGCAACTTTAAATTAAAAACAAAAAGATTTCAAGAGACCAAAACAAAACAAAAAAATTCCATGCGATAAAATATTTGGTGGTAAAATTCAAAAGTATTCATTCACTTCATGACATTATCCTGAAGTATAAACATATTTTCTAGAATATGAACAAACTGACATAATTGTAGCAAACTTATTGAATGCGAAATTCTTAAAAGCTTTCTCCTGTGTAAAATAGAATCCTGAGTCATACAAGTCGCCTAAGAGGCTGACTGTAATGAATACTTCCAAGATAACTTTTCACTGGTCAGCATGACTTAGAAGATTATTTTGAATTATATAAAGAGGTCAAATCAACAACAAGCAGACTTTTCCCACTTGACTTGGGGAGACTGGTCAATCGGGGTGTGATTACCCACTTGTGTGAGAAGGGCCTTGGAAAATAGAACAATTAGGTCTTATGCTTCCTCTGAGCCACTGGAGATGCTGTGACTGGTGCTCTCTCTAGACTACCAGGGGTTATATACCAAGGACAGACACATCCTGGGTCACTGATTTCTGTTTGAGCCATTATGTAGCAGAGGGCCATGGGCAACCAGGCACCATGACCTTGTCTGTGACTGGTCACCTACATCCATGCAGAAACCAGGACCTATCTGAAAAGATCCCTCAGTGGGCTGGGACCAGGCTATCAGAATAAAGTAGGGAAAAAACACCGAGGGCCTCTCCATTCTTCATCACATAACACTTTTTCTAATGCCTGTTCTAAACATTGCTCAAAGGGGTTTCATTTAGGAGATTTTGGATTTTAAAATACAATCTATAAATTATTAAAACTATCTCGAAAGCAGTGCTGCAACTCTATATTTAACAAGCATGGAACACTTACCTCACCTGCCATTAATTTAAGTGCTTATTAAATATTCATTCCCTTACAGTAGTAAGAATAAAGTTCCTCCTTTTTCCTTAATTTCCTCTGGGATCTGGAATATTTCCAGAAAAGTGTTCTAAGTTACTTAGAGAAGCCAGCAATCCTTAGAGTGCCCAAGGGTTCTTCAGTGAAAGAACTATTTATATTATACAGAAGGGAATAGCCACAAACGGCTCAATCTTAGCCTGTGATATAATATTAAGAGAGAGAATGTCAGGTGAAACAATATTTTGAGAATGCCCAAGGAGTGTTCTGATCATTTTTCCTTGGAAATAATAAGATCCATCAATTGACCAACTCCAACTGAAATACTATAAAACAGAATAGAGCACAGAAAACTTTGCTTTTGTCTCCTCTCTGTGTCACACAATGATAATGGTGTGAAGGATTCATGCTAATGGAGTTTAATAAGGGGACCATGGAGATTTGGAGCACAAGCCTCACACACCACACACTTACTTCTAACTGATGCATTATGTGAGGCCAGCAATGGGAGAAACACAAAGAGGATTTTCCTTGAGTTTTCACTGGAGGGAAACTTGGTTCCGGCCTCCACGTTCCACCACTGAATAAAACATTTGTCTCCATTTTTAAACGCTCAGGTCACTTAGAGCTAAACTGCAGGAGGTAAACATTGCCGTGCCCATGGGAGAAATTCACTCACTCCTAGTTAAAGGTCCATTCCACTCTAGTCTTCTTTGTTCAAACTGTCAATCAGGACAATTCCCTCAGGAGTTAAGTTCAGACCATGAAGTAATTTCACTGAGGTCCTAAAATGCTCACCGAGATGAACAACTTTCAGTCATTATCGATGTGGCTTTGAGAAGACTGGCCCTAGAGTCAAAGGTCTTCAATCCCACAAGCAAGCCCGGAAATGTGTGGACTCTCCTAAAATATAAATAAATGCCCCACAGTTGGTCCCATGGTGAATTTCTTTCCCCACACTAGAATGTTCAGAGTTGTGTTAAGTAGCAATAAAAATGATATAGTGAAAAATGCCTATTGTACTTCTGGATCAGATAAAAATCCTGTTTACCAATTCTTCAAACTCAACTGCTATGAATGCAGACTCAGTGTTATAAATGATCACATCTACAATCCACACATTGCAAATAACAGACTCTGAACATAATTTCTCTTTAGTGGGATAAAATCCTATCTCCGTTGATACAATAGGCTATAATGATACCCAAGGCTTTCTAATGTTCCTTCCCTTTAGGCATATAAAGAAGAACTGGTATAAAAGATTAGACAATCCAGGCAATGGAGAAATTAAAAATTATGGGTGCCTCCTTCTGAGTAAAAACTATAGTATGATTATTAATGATCATCCATTTATAAACTTAGTAGAGATTAATTTTTGTTAATAGCTTACTCCAGAAATAATAGTAAGGACAGGGTTGGCTATACTTGTGAGATAACTATGCCACTTAAATGTGTAAATTCACTAGCCATTTGTAGCCTCCAAAGAGGCTTTGCTCTAAGTTTTAATATCAGCACCACTAGTAGGACTTGTTAGACTTGGGGAGGAAGCATACCTTGGTTTTCAAAAGAGCTGTCCTAGGGTTAAACACACAAGGGTCCTGTCTCAGCTTTGCTTGTTTCTAGATGAGCAACTGAGCAGTTATTTAAGCTCTTTCATGCTTGGTTTTCCATCTGTAATTTGGGAATACTAATAGCAATTACTGATCTGTGACTACTAAAGAGGCCTAAATGAGATGTAGTAAAGCACTAAACACTGTATTGGGCACACAGAAATTGTTAGCTTAATTATTCTTCAGACTATATGGATAGGTTAGAAATAAATGCCTTTGACTGTTTTGCTTTTGGAAAGATTATATTTATCTATTTGCAGGTATATTGTGTTCATCCAATACATCTCTCCTTTGCATCCTCTGTGTTTTCAGGCAATCTCTGAGAATCTGATAACTTCTCTGTGCCTGGATTCAGACACCGATTTCTAGTGTGTTAGAACAGGTCCTTCCCGAAGTGCTTTCACAGGGCCCTCTGGAGAGGAGACACAGTTTCTAATAATATTATATCTGAGTTCTTTGAAACAGTGAAGTTACCACGTTATTCTCAACAGGGTTCTTGTGAATCAACATACTGGTTAATTAACAAGTGACAGATCGCAGCCATGGCTGATATTTATCTTGTATTCATGAGTGATTGGGATTCTACAGGTATGTTGTCTCTGGTGTTATGACCTAGCCCTTGAGCCTCCCTGGTGTACATGTGAGAAGGACGCAGTGATGTTACAGGAGCCCTGGATTGGCTCCCACACTCTCAGAAATGCATCTTCTCTGAGCCCTTGATTTTGCAAGCAGAGCCTAAAATGTCATTGGGGCCGGCATGATTCCGTGGGGATAAGCTTCATCTGCCACAGACATTTCATATCCTCAGGTGACAGTGGTGGCCAGAGCTCTTTTTGAACATTTTATGTCAGAAATGTCTCCTGCCAATTTGAAATACTAGTACAGCCTGACCTGTGGTGGCGCAGTGGATAAAGTGTCGACCTGAAACAGAGATACTAGTACAAATACTGCTATAATTTCTGCTACAGATAATGAGGTAGTCTCTGGGGATGGCATTCCAGGAAGGAGAGATGCCAGAGACTGGCCAGGTCTATGCAAGCTGTTGTGCTTATTCAGAAATATGTTGTATGGGGCTCCTATTAGTTCCAAGCTGATGAGACAGATAGAAAATTAACATTCACATGGTAACTGACCAGGCACTGATAGAAATGGTTTCTAATTCACAGGTTTCTGCTCTAAACCCATGTGACAGGATGTAGCCAGAGCAGATCTGTGTCTCAGAATGTCTCAGAATGATGTGAATCCTGGATTGGCAGCCAGAGAACCCCCCTCCCCCCAGCCAGGATGCAGCCTGAGCGGGGCCCTGCCCCTGGGGACTTAAGTCAAAGGGAACTGCAGAATGGTGCTGAGTCCCCTAGTCATACAGCCTTTTCTCATGGTTACAGTCTTTATCTTTTTTCCCTCATTAAAGAGACTCTTAACTTTCACTTGGTTCATTGAAATCCACTGGGTTCAAAAGAGTTGTCACTGAAGGGTTTCAAAATGAACACTGCGTGTGACTTCTCAGAGCACGTCATTGTTGGCAATGTTTGAAACGGCAGTGCTGAGACAGATCGTGCCACTCCACAATGTGAGCCACAACACAGCTTCTCTGGGCTATAGCTTTGTTTAAGATGTTTGAATCTTGGTCAATGAGTTATGTACCACAGAGCAAGGAGAGATAAACTGTTGTTGCATTTGTATTTTATAGGTCATTTGAGGAAACAGGTAGGAACAAAGCGAACTACTTATGGCCTATATGTCTCCTTTCTGACTTCTCTTATTTGCATTATTTTTCTTGCTAGGTTAAATGTAGGGTGACGTATATTATACCTTATATGTGTGTATGAGTATGTGTTTAACTCTTCCTTCCACATGTTAGGTGAGGGCTTTGAACACATTAGGGGCTTAACTCATTTCAGTGAGTCCCTGTACTTGTTATAACCATCAAAAACTGAATGACTAGGGGGATAGACATCTAGCAATCATTTTTAGTTCTTATTGCTATAACTATTTGAATTAAATATATACATTCACATCAACAGAACCTCTCCTACTCCCCAAGCAAAGAACAACTAGTTATTATCTTTTGATATTTATGAGATATTATAAGTCAGTGAGCATTGGGAAACCCATTGCTTTCAACGATTGTATGATGAGTTTTCTTGAGAGTCCAAATTTCTGACAGAAGCAGTCAGAGATTCTAAAGGAGAAAATCTTTCTGATGTGCTAACATTTGTAACAGGCTCTGTCATATCTCATAGGCAAGAAATATGTGCTGCCTTGTTGTATCAACTGTAAAGATAGATATGTGTGTCTGTAACATATATAAATATATAATTTGAAATTATATATATAAATTATATATATATTATATATATTATATATATATACATGGTCTACTGGAAAGTTCCGTTCATTTTGGAATAAAACAAAATACAAATTTTTCTTACCATCAATAAACTTTATTAAATAATATATTGCCATTATTATTAATGATTTCTTGCCAGCGTGAGGGCAATTTGTATATTCCATTTTTGAAAAACGTTTAATCTTTTGATGTGAAAAATTGAACCAGTGCTTGTTTGATGAATTCTTCATTTTTAAATTTTTTGCCCTTCAAAAAATTTTGTAAGGACAAAAACAAGTGATAGTTGGAGGGTGCTAAGTCTGGGGAATATGGTGAATGTGACAGAATTTCCCAGCCTAGTTCTGCAATTTTTTGACGAGTCCCCAAAGCAGCATGTGGCCTGGCATTATCATGATGCAGTATGATGTTCTTCCTATTGAACATCGCCAGCCTCTTTTCTTGGACTGCTGTCTTTAAATTATCCAGTTGCTGACAATACTTCTCCGAATTGAGCTTTTCATTCAGTTTTAAAAGCTCATAATGTATTGGCCCTCGAATGTCCCACCATATACACAACATTCTCTTATTCAGAGTCAAATTTGGTTTAGAGGTGGAAGGGCTAGGTTTTCCGGGTTTACAATATGCCCTTTTCCTTACGATGTTTTCGTAGGTAATCCACTTTTCATCCCCAGTTATCATCCGGTTCAAGAAGCGCTCGATTTTGTTCTAAGCAAGCAGAGATGTGCATATGACGATTCAATCATCCAAATTCTTCTGACTTAATTCATGTGGCACCCATCTTGAATATTTCTACACCAATTCTATCTTCCGAATATGGTCCAAAATGGTTTGCTGAGCTGAATTTCGCCTTTCTGTGATCTCTGATGTTGTCAGAAAAGGATCTTGCTCCAACATGGTCTTAACAACATCGTCATCGATCAAAGATGGTCGCCCAGAATGTGGCTTATCAGAAAGGTCGAAATCACCTGTTTTGAATTTTTCGAACCATCTTCTGCATGTCCTATCAGAAACTGTACCTTCACCAATCACTTTCAATAAATTTCTACATGCTTCTGTAGCATTTCTTCCTTGTTGAAATTTGTAAAAATTACAGTGGCGTAAATGAACTTTATCAGTAGCCATGGGTACACTATTGCTTCATAATAAGACTAACGTGAATCAACTTTGTTTTAGTTAATTTGCTACATCAGTATGTATATATTAAGTGATAAAAATAGAGAGCACACATGCACCAAATAAACATGTGCTTACGTATCAAAACTTGTTGTGATAGAAACAGACAGAACTTTCCGGTAGACCTGATATATATAATTTGTCCTCTCTATGCAAAGCTAGTGATCACTGTCCTTTCTGGCATGACCAACCATTTGAATGACATGGGAGAGCCTATGTAAATTAAATAAATATGTAAATTAAATAGGTTAATGTAAATAATCTGTCAGGGATTGCTATATTTCTGGAGTGAGCAAAGTACAATTTTAAGAATCAGAGCTATGTAAGAAATACTGTTAACTACTGTTCTAATGGTGAAATTTTAAACGTCTTCACAATTTTTGTGAGCAGTACTGAATGGAAGATATGCCCGGTACAGAATTAGGGACAGGCAATCCCATATTTGGGATCGTTTTCATTATTTTAAAATGACACATAAAAATACTTCTCTCTACAAAAACATTTTAGCACCCACAATGCACAATAAAATCACATAAACAAGAAGAGCTATTTAAAAAATTGGATGGAGAGTATTTCCCTCCATTTAAAATAAAAAAGCTTGTATTTTATTGAAGTATACTTAGGAATTATAGCTCTCACTATGGAGCTATTGTTTAGTGGGTAGCTGTGTAGTTTATTCAGTAAAATAAAATTGAGTATCACTTAGGATCATAAACACAAATAGTAATGACCTCAATGTTGCAAAGATTTATACAGGTTATTGCAACTACCTAAGCAGGTTTTATAGGCTTAAGCGACTGGAAACCAAAATGATTTTTAAAAGAGTGCTGATACTTCTCACCTACTGCATGTTCAGCAAGCACTGATTGTAATGTTATCTGATTATCTCTGTTTCCATAAAACATGTTATATGCTTCTAGGGAGGCCCTCTGCCAAAACTCTGAGGCTCTGCATAGGACTTCTCTCGCATCTACAGTGACACCGGCACCACACAGTCCTTCCTGGGGAAGCTCACACCTGTAGCCCACAGTCCACATGCAACACAAATGCTACCCGGCCAGTTCTCCCGCTGGGTCACCAACAGCTATGCCTTGCTGGGCTCCAGCATGAGTCTAGTTCTGTTCCAGAGAATTCATAAGTTATCACAGAACTCAAAGTCAACATTATTCATATTGCACAGGTCAGCCCAACAACATATATGGAAGCCAACTTTGTCTGAGATGACAGTGACACGTAAAGTCTGAACTCCGACCAGTGTCTGCTCACTGCATCGCCTCATCCGCTAATGCCTTAGACTGAAGCTGAACTCACTTCAGCATTTTGATATTGGAGAATCTGACAAGGACCATAGCATCCTAAACATCCTCAGGCTGTTCTTTCTCATTCTGAGACGTTCCCTCCTTTGGAGCACTGACACTAGCATCCTCTGTGGTGATCTGTCCATCAGAAGATGGTCCTACCAGGCACTGAACCTCTCCCTCTCTATAAACTGCAGCAGATAGCATACTTTATTGTTTTCAGGAATTTCTCTTTCTCTAACCAAACACCTTTTATGATATATATGTAATCAACATGTTAGTATATATTTTTTCTCTAAAATTAATTTTGTAAACAAATGTATAAGATATTTTTATACTCTCCAAGTTATTTATTTATTTAAGAAATATAGACATTGCCTGACCTGTGTGGCGCAGTGGATAAAGTGTCGACCTGGAAATGCTGAGGTCGCCGGTTCAAAACCCTGGGCTTGCCTGGTCAAGGCACATATGGGAGTTGACGCTTCCTGCTCCTCCCCCCTTCTCTATCTCTCTCCTCTCTCTCCCTCTCCCTTTCTCTCTCCTTTCTAAAATGAATAAATAAAATAAAAATAAAATTAAAAAAAAGAAATATAGACATTATCATATTCATGGATATTTACCCCTACTTGTAAAACCCAGTTATAATTAATCCTCAAAGTCTATGAACTATGATACTTGAGTTAAAAAGGTATGTTTGAACTCCTTTAATTATTCAAATTTTTATCATTATCTGGGTATAATAGAAATAGCAGTAGCCAAAGAATCACAACAAGTTTTTCCAGGCGGTGGCGCAGTGGATGAGCATTGGACTGGGATGCAGAGGACCCAGGTTCAAAACCCAGAGGTCGCCAGCTTGAGTGTGGGCTCATCTGGTTTGAGCAAGGCTCACTAGCTTGAGCAAGGGGTCACTTGGTCTGCTGTAGCCCCCTGGTCAAGGCACATATGAGAGAGCAATCAATGAATAACTAGGGTGCCGCCACAAAGAACTGGTGCTTCTCATCTCTCTCCCTTCCTGTCTGTCTGTCCCTATCTGTCCCTCTCTCTGTCTCTGTCACACACACAAAAAAAAGAATTATAATGAGGGTAAAATGTTTATTCTTCACACTCTTGACATCCTCCAAGTAGAATGGGCTATACTTTTTATTTTATTTTATAAATTTTTTTCAATTTAAGTGAGATAGACTCCTTCATGTGCTCTGATTAGGATCCACCAGTGAGCTCTGTCTGGGGTGATGCTCTGCCCACCTGAGACCAATGCTTGAAACTGAGCTATTTTTAGCAACTGAGGCGGAGGCTCCACAGAGCCATCCTCAACACTCAGGGCCAATGTGCTTGAATCAATCATGTAATGGCTGCAGGAGGGGATAGAGGAAGAGAGAAAGGGGAGGGAGGAAGGCGGGAAGCAGATGTTCGCGTCACCTGTGTGCCCTGACCAGGAATTGAACCGGGACTTCCACATGCCGGGGCGATTCTCTACCACTGAGCAAATTGGCCAGGGCCTGGGCTATAATTTTTATAGAATAAAACTCCATCACAAGTGTTTCAAAACTGTAAAAAACTCAGCTTTCTTTATTTCTTTTAAAAACTAAGATCATTTGCACAGTAGTTATAATAGGGTACTAGTTTAATAAACGTGAGTGCTCAGCATCTTTGTCATAGCAGAGTTATTTTCCGAAGTTTTTGTTTGAATTGTTTCATATCTGTATAATAATTTGAAGTTCACAAAATGCTTACCTATTGTTGTTTTGATTCACATAATAACCTTGGAGAGTAGGCGGGACTTGCATTATTGGTGCTATTTGTAGAAGAAGCATCTCATGCTCAGATGTCCAGGGACACTGGTCATATAGTTACAGACTGAGCTGTAGCTCAGTCAGCACTTAGAGTCCACGATAGTGCTGTGTGTGGTGCCAATAGTATCAACCTTTGCGTTGACTCAGTTACTGTTTTGTTTTTTTGGGTTTTTTTATTTTTTATTTACAGACAGAGATAGTCAGAGAGAGGGACAGATAGGGACAGACAGACAAAAAGGGAGAGAGATGAGAAGCATCAATTTTTCATTGTGGCACTTTAGTTGTTCACTGACTGCTTTCTCATATGTGCCTTGACTGAGGGGCTACAGCAGACTGAGAAACCCCTTGCTCAAGCCAGCAACCTTGGGTCCAAGCTGGTGAGCTTTGCTCAAACCAGATGAACCCATGTTCAAGCTGGCGACCTCAGGGTCTCGAACGTGGGTCCTCTGCATCCCAGTCTGACACTCTATCCACTGTGCCACAGCCCGGTCAGGCACTCACTGTTGTTTGAGTAAACATGTCAAGTACTTGAAAATGCTTACCTTGTTCATAAATGAGAGGATCTTACTTCCTCTTCAAGGTGTGCAGATGTGAACACTCCACAGTATTAGGATTTTATTCTGAGGGATAATAATCTTTAAAAAAAACAGTGTTTCTGAAGCACTATAAGACCTTTTCATGTGTCTAACCTTCCCTCCCTTTAATTTTTTTTCTGTGAATCTTTTCTCTTTACAATGCAGGCAACAAATGAGCATTGACTCTAAGGCACCAAGTTAGCAAGCTCATTGCTGTTGCTGGATACAGACAACACAGAGTCTTAGCAAGATCAACCATTCAGCGACTGCCAGGTATCAACTCGTGAAACCTGTACTTAATTTTCCTCTTCAAGAAAGGATTCACATTGGGATCCCAAGGGCTGCCGGTGTAAAATCCTATAACTCTCTGTCAGCTAACTGCGACACACACTGTCATCAGGACCTAAAAATTACTATGTAAACTATAAACTCAAGTCAGCGGCTTGTAATTGTCTATAAAACGTCCAGAGTCAGCAGCCAGAGCTCACCTCTATGAATGCAGGGTGAGACCTTCTCCATGTCAAACACCTGCCCTGTCATTGGCAGGCACAGGGGACCTCTGTCAGCTGCGGAGGCACTCAGCCTCATCTTCTGTGTCACAGAGCAATGAAGAAGCAAAGACCCTCTGTGCTTAATGAGACTTGACAGTCCATCCTTGATGGCAGATTGATATACTCTTCACTTAGAGAGACTTTTTTACATCCCCCTAATTGCTAGATCCTAACCAGAGGCCACAGCCTGCATTTCCGAGTGGAAGCCTATGAGTGTGTCCCACCCAGCCACGATGTCTGCGCCTGGCATCACTGGAGAGTGGTACACCTCCTAGAATGCATGATTACACTCTGTACTTGGTAATTAAATAACTTATCAGAATAGCACGAGTTGCACATGGGCCAATGATTCCCGAGCCCCCTGAACTTAGAATTACTCTTAATTCAATTCTGTGCACCTGCAGTCAACAAGAATCCATCAACGCAGAATCTCACTACACATAATTATATTTCTAGACCTGATGAGTAAACAAGCTTTGGGGATAGTGTCTTAGTAATTGTAGAATGTTTTATTTTTCTTTCAGAAAAGGAGATGGGGAAGGGGAAGTAGGAAGAGTGGGAAACAAGGCAAACCCACCATCATCACGTTAGCTGGTCAATAAAAAACCCCCAGTTCTCATAGTATGTTCTTGACACTTTTGTCAAGTACAGCGGTTTCTAGATAAATGTCAGCAAGATTACAGCTTTTCTCTGGCTACATATGTATGTACAGTTTTTAGTTAAATTGATCTATCTTTGTGTTGGGATGACTTTCAGATGTAGAAGCTTAGATTACCATTGTCACCTTCAGAAGAGAGCAAAATGTTAGGTATCATACAAATTTAAAGAGCAGATTGATTTGGGCTGACAGAATTCAATCTAAAAATGATATTTTCATCTGGTAAAATTTTACTTGTATTCCAGTTCAACTAAACTACTTATAAGTCAGACACAATTAATGAGTATCTTATAAATGTAGATTGTTTTTATCTGCTGAATAATTTAAAGCACATTTTTTGGATAAAATACTTAGTAACTGGATATTAGTATTCTGTCACCTAATATAATATATTATTTTACTTACAATTCAAAATCATTTTTAATTCCAATGAATTTAGAAAACCTAAACTTCCTTTTCACAAGAAAAATTATTTCTTTAGCATAACTAAATCTATTTTCAAACCTAAAACTTCACAAAACAGCTTGATTACTAGTGTTTTAAAAAACAATAATTTCTCCTGGCCTGTTTGCTCAGTGGTAGAGCGTTGGCCTGGTGTGCAGGAGTCCCTGGTTTGATTCCCGGCCAGGCCACACAGGAGAAGCGCCCATCTGCTTCTCCACCCCTCCCCCTCTCCTTCCTCTCTGTCTCTCTCTTCCCCTCCCGCAGCCGAGGCTCCATTGGAGCCTCTGCCCCAGGCGCTGGAGTGGCTCTGGTCGCAACAGAGCGACGCCCCGGAGGGGCAGAGCATCGCCCCCTGGTGGGCATGCCTGGTGGATCCCGGTCGGGCGCACGCGGGAGTCTGTCTGACTGTCTCTCCCCATTTCCAGCTTCAGAAAAAAAAAAAACACCCCAAAAAACAATAACTTGAACTGTA
This sequence comes from Saccopteryx bilineata, assembly GCF_036850765.1. Classification (NCBI taxonomy): domain Eukaryota; kingdom Metazoa; phylum Chordata; class Mammalia; order Chiroptera; family Emballonuridae; genus Saccopteryx; species Saccopteryx bilineata. The sequence continues at coordinate 79,078,798 of NC_089492.1, read as the reverse complement.
AACTTTGTAATAATTAATGACAGAGCTAGACCTTGGAAAAATCTAATTTTCTATTTAATAAAGATATGGAGGCAATATGAGAGTACTGAGAGTGTAGACTCTGGAATCAGGCAGCCTTGGTTTGAATGGCAGCCTCTCCTGTCAGCTGTACGTCTTTGAGACAGTTCTTTAACTTCTCAAATCTTCATTCTCCCTCCCTGTAAAATCGGAACAACAGCATCCCTCTTCCAGTAAGGCTGGAGTGGAGATGAAGGCAATTATGACAATCCCTGGGGACAGAGGGTACTCACTGAAAATCTCAGCCACAGCACAGTGATCTAGTTGGAACAGTGGGTCAACAGTGGGAAAGTCATGATGGTGCATAAGAACAGTCCAGAAGTTTCAGAGAATGGGACCAATCAGAAGTCATGGTCACGTTCACCAGTGTTAACTTTGTCACTGCTGCCACTAAAATAGTAAGTATGAAATTTTGGTCACATTATACTAATAAATCTAAGTGAGATACAAAAAAATAGGACAGCAAACTTCAACACATGACAGTCACACATGAGTACAAATGACAGGACTCTTGTAAATTAAAGCAGCCACTGTATGCTGAGCTCCCCCACTCACAACGGATTCTGCCAACATTTTAATCAGACTTATCCTTTGGGCCCTAATATCTAATAACAATTAATTTCAATTTAACAAATTTTCCTTATACCTTTTTATTTTTTCTATTTTGAAGTTACCACCTTAGTACTATTTTTAATGACATGCAATTTGAAATTTTTTTCCCACCAAACACCTGTGGGTCAGCCAACTTTCCCATTCCTACAGGGACATTAAGTGTTACTAAAAGATTAATATTAAAATTTAATATCAAAATACCATTTACTGAATGATCTTTTGTTTATCTAATGGCATGCAACAATTCCATACATTCTTACAAACATCAGGATTTTAGTAAGAATTGTATGTACGGGTGTGCTCGCTCACGTGTGGACATCTACAGCGCTGCTCTTCTCACTGCCTTTATCCAGTGATGTGTAGGAATATATCTACTCTGAGATAAAAACTCTCAAGTCACTGATCATTTGCTGAATTGTTGAAAAACTACTATTTTGATGGGATTGTTATAAGGTCATAAATTAATTTGAAAAAATCTACTTTATAATAGTCAATCCTGCTTTCTAGAAACATGGCTGGTAGATTTTCATTTACTTAAAATGTTTTTAAAAAATTATTGAGCAAAATTTTAATATATTCTTAAAATATAGATTAATAGGTCCTAATTCTGGCTGTCAGTACACATGAACCACCTATGGAATTAAAAAAAAATTATCCTGAGAGCTATCCTCAAAGATTTTGACTTTATGAGACAGAGAGAGAATAAAATTAGACATAGATAAAAATAATCTTTCTTGAACATTCATATTTGTTCTCGTAGTTTTTTAGTTTGTATAGTGCTTTGGTTTGCATGTAATCTACAGGAAATGATCATTCTGAAAAATATTTTATTGCACTGCCCATGGACTTACAAAATAATAGTTGATGGAAGTGTTTTGATGATTTTAATTGACGTCTCACCAAAATTTCACCAATTTATAAAAAATTTCATTGGCTAATAACTTGTGTGTACATTAAGACATAATTCATTATTTCTAATGTTCTAAAACATCCATGAAGAGTGTTAAATTGGATGTGCAATGACATTTGAAAGGCAGTGTTTATTTTTAAATGTTACCTAACTTTGGTGAGCAATGGACACACAACAATTTGCATAACTCCACCATTTTAAAGAACTTCATAAAACAGTATATTAAAATGTGAACACTAGCTTTTAATGTACCTCCTCGCAAAGTGCAGTGTTTTCTAAAAACTAATGCTTCCTATGTGTATACACACACACACACATAACACATTCAGTAGCTACCATAAACATTCCATAGAAAGATGGCATTATATACTGATGACTTATATGTCACCTTCAAGGTCATTCACATGAATTTCAGAAGCACCAAAAGGAATGATCTAATCAAGTTTGACAGCCAGAATGGAAGATTATTGTTTGATATCATCTTGTCATTCCAAATAATTATAATATATGTGAGGTAGGTTGCATAGTCTCAATTTAGTCATGTCAAGAAAATTAACTTTTTGACAGAACTAATTATTTTCAGAATTAAAATCTGCTCAGCAGGGACATAAATGGCACTTTCACAGGCAACTCTAGCTCCCCCAGCCACACTGCTGAACACCCAGCCTCATGTTTAATTTCCATTAGTGAAGTCAGTCATTATTTTAATATGATTACACAGTGCTGTAAAATGTCCCTTTTTTAAATGAAAAGCAATTAATTTTTACTTAGTAACATTTTGGATGCCAAATATTTAGAAGTGACTTCTCAGAATGTAGTTTTTTCTACAAATATTTGTTATTAACCCCCAAGTTGGTATCAGACTGAAGATAAGGAGGAAAAAAATAGAACCATAAAGACCTCAATTTTTAAGTGCCTTCATTAACATGGCATTAATTTTAAATATTCCCATTCATGCCAGGATATCAGTATAAAAAGGACTTTTTTAGTTCCAAAGCTACAAGAATATTAAATAGCAGACTTAAAAATAGTTCATTATAAAATACATATATAGAAATGAAATAAGCATGTGTATATGTCTTTTTCCATCAGATTTGATTACACACTGATTGTAGATGTTATAAGTTATTCAGCCTTGATTATCAAGAAAGTTGACCAGGTGTCATGAGTACAAGGCCTGAAGAAAGTTGTAAAATAAACACTGCAGCTCTATAAGACACTGAACCACAACCATTTGCAACTTAAATCAGTTTCTTAAATCATCACAGTTCAGTTCTATAGAAATTTGTTTTACGTGTTACACACATGGTGATAAATGTGTACTGCTTCAGATTATCCTGGGTGTAGGGGAAAAGAAATTATTTTAAAACCATTTTATTTATACTCTCTTCAAATCAAGAGGACTGGTTGTTTCTCAAGAAATGGCAGTGGGTTTTATGATCCCTCTCTAACGTCCAAGGTTAGACCTTTTTTCTGAAAATGTGAGAAATTCTGCACTTCTGGATTGGCTTCGCCTGCCTGCAAGCTAGCTCCCTAAATCACACATCAGGTGCACAGTCCTCAGAGGGTCTCTACCACCTGAATTCAAGGCTGAACATTCGTGACCGCTTCACTGCTTCAAAGGTGGTCATATGGGTGAATAAAATTAAAATAAAATAATAATTCTCTGATCTTATTAATGATTTTCAATTTCTTCTATTTTTTCTTGTTTCTTTTTTTTTCTTTATTGAGGTATAATTGACAAATAAAAATTAAATATATTTAAGATGTACTATTTGGCGCATATATATATATATATATATATATATATATATATATATATATATAGTAATTCTCACTTATATGTGGAATGTTAAATTGTCAAGCTCATAGAAAAAGAGAGTAGAACAGTGGTTGCCAGAGGCTGGAGGGAAAGGGAAATGGGGAGGTGCTGGTCAAAGGGCACAAAGTTTTAGCCTTGAAGATAAGTTCTGAAGATCTAAAGAACAGCATGGTGACTGCGGTTAACAATGTTGGGTTGCATACTTGAAATTTGCTAAGAGGATAGATAAGCTTCTCAAAGGTGGAGGGTTGGTAACTGAATTATTTGATGTGATCATTTTTTTTAAAGATTTGCTAATAAAGCTCACAATTCACTAACTTAATTTTGCTCCCATTTTTCCGAAATCAATACTTTATTGATAATAAGAAAGGAGTATTTAGTTTGAAGAAGAGATTTAAAAAATTAATAAGCTCCTCCTCCATAATGTAAGCTACTGAAGAAAGCTGGTTGTGTAGTCTTCATATTGTATTTTTTTACCTTTTATGAACAAGGCTGTTCACACAATAAATACTGATACAGTTTTGCCCAATAAAGCATGCATTTGATAGGTTGCATAAAAGAAGAAAAATACCAGAAAAAAGGCCCTTTATTCTCCTGAATAAATAGTAATTCACTAATCATAGATAGGTAAAAGAACAAAAAAGCTATGAATATAATTATCATTATCGATAATTTTTGGCTTTGTTCTTTTGGAATTATATAAAGTTTTTCCTATCCTCTCAGGAAATACAACAATTCAATTTTTTCATCATCACTGTCCCTCTTAGATTAATGTACAGGGTTTCTCAGTCTTTAAAAGTTTGTGCTATTCCATTTGGCTTTTATGAAAGCCCTACATTAGTACCTATTCTCATTAACTGAAAGAAATCCAAAAAATATTTTTGCTTTTATGGGAAAAAAAGCACAAAATAAAAACAGTGTCCAGAGTTCATTTTTCAGTGAGCCTCAGAGAGCTGGTAAGGTCAGGGTCAGCATAGACCTGGACATAATTAACTGTTTCAGTTGTGGCAAACGACCTGAGGTCACTGTGCGTGCATTGCCTCTGTGGTCAGGGAATGCTCAAAAATCGTTCCATGTGGATTAATGATAATTGCTTCTTCAGTTTACACCATTTCAGTTTTCGAAAGCTTTCATAGGGATGAAAGCTTTTTGGATAGCGGGGGAAACCTATATTGGAAAAAGTTTCATTGAATGGGATAAAAACATAATTTATAGAGCGCTACGGAAGCTTTGATGATGAAACTTAAATGGATAGCTATTCCAGCATTTCATACCTTCCTCACTAGAGGTTAGAAGAGCATCCAAAGTGCACCTTGCCATCAGACAATGAGCACTTTGGCTGAGGTACTGTGCTAACAAGCCTAAAAGGAGATCCATTAGGGACTCCAATGAGTCTTTTTAGTCAAAGTAAGTAATTAATGGAATTATGAATAATAGATATTATTCCATCCAATCACAGAAAATGACACTGAATATAAAAAGAAGGACTTGATATGTTTTTATTTTTTCTGACAGAGACAGAGAGAGGGCCAGATAGGGAAGAGAGACAGGAAGGGAGAGAGATAAGAAGCATCAATTATTTGTTGAGGCACCTTAGCTGTTCATTGATTGCTTTCTCATATGTGCCTTGACCAGGGCTACAGCAGAGCAAGTGACCCCTTGCTCAAGCCAGTGATCTTGGGCTCAAGCGAGCAACCTTGGGCTTCAAGCCAGTGACGTTTGGGCTAAAGCCAGTGACCATGGGGTCATGTCTATGATCCCATGTTCAAACTGGTGAGCCTGTGCTCAAGCAGATGACCTTGGGCTTTCGAACCTGGGTCCTATGCGTCCCAGTCTGATGCTCTATCCATTCTGCCACTGCCTGGTCAGGCAGGATTTGATATGCTTGATAAAGTAGCTAGAAGTCTGAAGAGCTGATCATGTAATGAAAGCAACATCGTAGGGTGACAACATTCAGTCTGCAAAACGCAGGCTCAAGAGCTTATTCATTCAGAGCACAAAACTCATTTTTATTTCTGATTTACAAATCTGGCTATGTTATGATACTTCTAAGGGATACATGGAAATCATGTGTTTCTTTATGAATAATTAAAACGAAGTCATGTTGGCTTCTAGAAACTAGGCATAGAAAGATTTCTTCATGAGTCAAAACATGTTATGGAGATATATACCAGAAATTTATGTGTTCCCATGGACCAATGCCACCCCATTAAATTTAATTTCTAAAAAAAATAAAAAATTAATTGTAAATGTTAAAAAATCATTCATTTCCTTTTCTGAAATTGTGCATATGATACAGACGAAGAAAACAGTGTAAATAATCTACAATGCTATCCCTACATATGCAATTGTTAACAGTGTAGCCTATTATGAAAGAGTAGAAAGCTAACTCCCATACTCAAACCTCACTCTTTCCACTCCACACACATGCACACATCAGGAAGGCGTAGTTAGATCGGTGAATAGATTCTAAGCCATCTGATAAGCTACTGTTACTAGCAGCCACCATGTTGTGAAAGGTACAGACCCACACTTGGCTCCCTGTTTGTGGACTTGAGTAAGTTGATTCAGGCCTTCTACGGGTCCCACCAGGTCCCTCTGTCTTGCCCTGCCTCCACATACATGTTTGAGAGTCGTGATCTCAGAGCCAAGATTCCGCACTGTGCTGCAGGAGTCATCAGTTCTCTACTTACTCCCATAGCGCAGTGGCATCGTGAAATCTGGAGGGAGATTCCAATGGGTTTTAAGAGGTCCCCTCTTAGACCACGAGCTGAGGTAGAATCATGACCCAATTTTTCCCAGAGCTCTGACTTAGAATACTGAGCACTTAAGCAGCTATTAGGAAGAAATATTTGGGTTCTTATCAGCTTTCTTCATGTTGTTTAGCTTTTTTGGGAATCCAATGGGAAAGAGAAGAAGATTTCTTTTCATCTTCTTTTCCTTTTTTTTATTTCAAAGCCATGATATCATGAAAAAAAATATTAAAACTCTCCTAACACCGTGCTGTTTATAATAAATGCTAAAAGGCAGGAAAAGTTTGAAGATAAAGCTGCAATTATATTACTTTGGATCTGATTGACTTGAAGTGTTCCTGGAAAGTCTAGGTCACATCTGGATGTGTGTGTGTGTGTGTGTATGTGTGTGTGTTTAGATGTATTTAAATGTATGTATTGTATATATATTTAAATATGTATTTATAGATATTTACACATAAATTATACTCATATTTCACGGATATATGATAGATAATCTAATGTTTGCTTCGTTAAAAGGGTTTATTTGAAGAATGGCAGTAATGTCTTGATATGAATTAAGCATATACTCAGTAGTTTCATTTGATTGGTTACATAATTGTGCCAATAAAGTCATGGTTATGAGTTGTTATTAAATCGACAGTCAACACTGGGAAAGACAATGTCCTATCCATCCTTGTAAAGGTAGCTTCAGCATTCCAAATGCAGCCATCCAATATAACTAGCCTCTCCTATCCTTGTTTTCATGGGAGACTGGGGTCTCAAAGGTCTAACAGTAACTAAAATGATGACTGAAACTGAAATAACAAAATCAAAAGAATAATTACTTCAGTATCATCTTTTGTTTTGCTGCTATTAATAATCTCATTAACCGCAATAAGCTGAGGGAAGCTCAGAGAAGTTTGTGACTTTTTAGCATATAGTACTGAGTGCTGGCATGGTCTATTTGTATATCTTCAAAGTCAATTATCTTTCCACTACGAAACACTTGATAGTAACTAGTAACAGTTCTGTTCACCCAATGGATTCCCACCCCTGCTTTTGAACAGATGCTTTATGTGCTTCTTCTGTACTTACTGGTGAAAAGGAACAGAAGGGTACAAACAAGAGAGAAAATATGAAGCTCTGCTTAGTTTTAAGTCTCTAAAAAGGAAGATGATAAAGAGATGAGCACCTAAAGTTTTTAGAGTGAAGATATGTGAAAATAAAAGATCAATGAGAGATAGGTCAAACAGTTTCCAAATTGTCATATGCTTTGTATGTGTGAATTAGTGACCTATTCCTAAGAGTGCCCATATGCCACATAAATATGAAAAATTATAAAACTAACATTTTTATTTTAAGGTATATTTCTTTTGATGCATATTTTCAAAACAAATAATAATGAATATTAAGAGTTGAAACAAACATAATTAAATCAAGAGAGCTTTTAATAAATCAACACAAAGTCAAAATGATACTTTCAAATTGATATCTCAAAATGTTTTATACCCCCTACACTGTTGCAGTTACCCTAGGACACCTAACCAAGGCATGTAAAGTGAGCAACATTTGTTAATTTGTAAGTCAGTTTTTGGTTTTGTTTTTCACAGAGCTCTGTTCCCCAAGAAAGAGCTGCAGTGATGATCTTACTCTTCATTGTATAGATTAGAGATGAATGTACGTTGTCTGTACTATAAGTAAGTGCTCTGGTATGGAAAATACATAATAATAGGGCCCCTTTGAGAGTTTGGACTCCATTAAGAAGCACGTATAACCATGAATACAAATGTAACTATAGCACAAACCACTGTATACGTATAATGTAATGCCTTGTTAGAGCTGTCATGCGCTGATATAATGTGCACCCATATGGGTACCGATAGGGTAGAAAATCACCATTCTTATGGTAGCCAGTATGGTTTGTGAAGTTGGAGGTGTTTGAATGTGAGTTCAGAGAAGGGATTTCTACAGATTAGAGAAAGCAGAAGTGGCTCATGGAGTATTCCATTTGATGACTGCCCTGCATACATACATATAGAAGAACAGTCAGGAAAGATGCTGAACATATTAACTGAGGTTGATCAAACTGTGGAGGCTTTTCAGTAATAGCAAAAAGGTTCCAATGTAACAAGGAGGATTTACTGAAATTTTTGTTTGCTTTTAGAGCATGGGTCTCATATTACAGCTAAATAATTGCAAAAAAAAATTTTGTAATCAAATCTCTTTTCAAAGCTCTGTGTGAGCTATACAATTGAATTATATATGTAAGCTAGGTTTCAAAATTGGATGCTTCTCAGTGCAGGGTTATCGTTCTGGGCTTGGAATGGAAAGTTACTTTTTATTATACATTATTTAAAAAAAAATTTAAATCATGGGTCTATGTTACTTTTGCAATTAAAAAAGTAGAGTGGAATTGAAGGGGTAAAAAAACCTTCCTGCATTTCTACAATGTATATATATATGAATCTTGCATTTTTTTTCAAAGTAATTCTTTGATTTTTCCAATTGGCAGTGTTAGGACACTAAAATCCACCAGCCACATTTCTAAGTTAAATACAATACTGGTTCTGTAATAGAACTATCGTGTGACTTCTGAAAAACTGATTTATTTCTAAAAAAAAATTTTCTCTAATATGAGTCTAGTGCAAATTGCCATTCACCTATGACTTTTCCATAATTTTACAAAACATAGGAAAACAAAGATTTAGGGAGTAAGGGTAAGGATTGACTCTAATACTCCAATAGAAACACAGAACTGGAAAGAAATTTAGAAGTGCTTTGGGACTAACTGCTTCCCAACGTAGGAACTGATTCTGTGGCTTCTGTGAGAAATCATCATCAACAATACATTAGACTCCACACCTATCAGAATGACCACAATCTGGACACTGACAACACCAAGTGCTGACAAGGCGGAGGAGCAACAGGAACTCTCATTCATTGTTGGTGGAGGTGCGAATGGAAGAGCCACCATGGAAGATAGCTTACATTTTTTGCAAACCTAAGAATACTCTTACCCTACTATCCAGCTACCACGGTCCTCAGTATTTACCCAAAGGACTTGAAAACTGATGTCCACACAAAGACCTGCACATGTATATTAATTGCAGCTTTATCCATAATTGCCAGAACTTGGAAGCAACCAAGATGTCCTTTAATAGGTAAATGGAGAAATAAAATGTGGTCCATCCAGACAATGGAATGTTACCTAGCGCTAAAAGGAAATGAGCTATCAAGCCATGAAAAGCCATGCATTTTAATAAGTGACAGAAGCCAATAGAGAAAGGCTGCACACTGTGTGATTCCAACTCCGTTGCATTCTGGAAAAGACAAAAGTATGGAAATAGTAAAAAGACCCCTGGTGGCTAGGGATTGGGAGGGTGGAGAATAGGTGGGTCACAGAAGATTTTTAAATCAGTGAAATTATTCTGCATGACAGTATAATGATGGACACATGTCATTATACATTTGTCAAAACTAGGAGATTTTAAAACACCACAAGTGAAGGTAAAAAGGTGAACTCTGAGTGATTATCATTTGGTAATGCAGGTTCATCAGCTGTAACAAATGGACCATTCTGGGGCGGGTGTTAGTAACGGGTGAAGCTATGTATATTTAGAGCAAGGGGTTCATGAGGAATCTCTGTATTTTCCTCTCAGTTTTGTCCTTAAACTGCTCTATGGAATTGTCTTTATAAAAAAACAACTGTAAGACTAATTCTGATAATAGGTCGCTACTTATTTTATAAGACATTCAAAATTATTTTTTAAAATATCCTTAGATAGGAGATAAACTTTCTTTACCTCTATGAAAAATTCTATTTCCATGAGAAGTCTTTCATGTTTTGGTTCTTTTTATCTACTTTGGCCTATTTCTTGTCACTTTGAAACAAAATCCCTAATTCTAGTCACTGTACACCACTTTCAGCTCCCCTGATGAGCTGTGCGTATCTGAGCATGTGCACATGGCTGCTGTTGGTGTCCTTCACCCAGAATTCCTAACTTATCCTCAATTCCTCTCTCATGCCATGTCTTTGCCTGGCTTATTCTGATATCTCTTGCAAGAGTCAGGCTCTGGGAAGAATGTCCAGACAACCTCTTCTTATTGTTACTTACAATTCCTTCATTGCTCCTTCTAGGTGATCGCTTAGCTCTCTGTGCTTATGTCTATCAGTTAATAAGATGTATACTATGCAGTAATCCCCAACTTGTCAGTTTCTCCACCTGTACTGTACATTCCCTGAGGGTTTGTGCCTTGTGTATTTGAATCCCAAGCTCTTTGCCACAAACATTTACTGTCCAATAAATGCTTGCTGACCACAGGATATTTACTTTTGTCACTGAAGTACTGAGAACTTTATTTATAAAAGATCACATCTACATATAAACTTTGATGTTAGAAAACTACGTTCCTTTCCTAGAGACACAATGCCTGAGTCTTAACTGGATCTCATTCTTGGTAAAGTCAGTAACACACTGATTTCTGAAGTTGGTATTAGACTTCCTAAAATAAGGCATGTCAAAAAGGATAGACAAGTCATTGCAATAGTACCACAAAAGGTCAGGGGAAAGAAAGAGGAAAAAGAAGAAAAGCCAATAGTTGCTAGCAGTATTCAAGCTTCCACTGTAAAGATGGAGATTAAACATTTATATATGCTCATGTTTAATAGGAAAATTCTAGACTTTATAAAGAAATTTTGGTTATACAAATAATGGAACAGTGTACTATTTAGGTAACAAGTAATAATAGTGAATGCACACTGGACATTTGTTTAAACAAATATAACTTTTTCCCAGCCTTTACATTGCTTTCTTTATTTTGATAATTGAGCTAATTTTTATGTGTTTCTCCCTAAATTACTGAAGTGGTTCTTTTTCTTTTTTAATTGAGAGGTGGAGAGACAGGGAGGCAGATAGACAGATTCCCACATGCACTCCAACCAGGATCCACCTAGCAAGCCCAGTAGGGGGTGATGCTCTGCCCAACTGGGGCTTGATTGGAGCTATTTCAGCACCTGAGGTGAGGCCATGGAGCCATCCTTAGTGCCTGGGGCCAAACTGCTAGAACCATTTGAGCCATGGCTGTGGGAGGGGAGGGAGAGATAGAGAGAGATAGAGAGAGAGAAAGAGAGAGAGAGAGAGAGAGAGAGAGAGAGAGAGAGAGAAAGAGAGAGAGAAGGGGGAGGAGTGGAGAAGCAGATGGGCGCTTCTCCTGTATCCCCTGACTGGGAATTGATCCCAGGACTTCCACATGCTGCGCTGACACTCTACCAATGAGCCAACCAGCCAGGGCATGAAATAGTTCTTATTAAACATTTTAGAGGCTCTTTTACACTAAAAATCACATATTATTTACAATTACACTTTTTATTTATACCATTTTTAAAATGCATTAAGTTAGCTTGTCAGATAGACGTTCAATATTACTTTAGAAACAAGAAGCTATGGCCTACTTCTTGCCAAGGGGGCCCTGTGTCACCTGAGAAATGTTCTTTGTGAGAGTCACTAGGTGGCCCTTCCTGGATGCAAGTAAATTGGAAGCACTCAGCCCCCTGGGAACTGGGAGCGGGGGTGGGGCGGTTTCGGGCGAGGTGGAGGGTTGGGAGGTGGGGGGGGTAGGGGTTGGTGGAGTGGGGGGGGTGACTTGACCATCAGTGGTCTGATAAAAGCTGCCTTAACGATCTTTGTTAATAACGAAATATTTTAAAGGAGAAAGCAGATCATTTCAAAGAGTCCAAGGAGTATCCCGAGAAGAAAGGGAGCAAAGCTCAGAGGTGCAGCCTAGGGCTCAGAGAAGACGAAGGTTTATCCTCAGGAGCAACGTGTGGCGGTGAACAGGGGAAGGCACTGGGAGCCGGGGACACTGGCAAACAGAGACCTCTCGGGTACTTACGGGGCTCTATGTGTTCATTAGACTGAGAGAGACTCTGAGCCCACAGTAATCCGGATAGTGACGAAGCCTCAAAAATCTGACTTTAAGCTTTTGCTAAAATGCATAGGTGGTAACTCATGCAATTAATTGGACCAGTACAATACTCAACCATATTTCTACCACGAAAACATGTGAAGTAGGTGATGCGACGTATGCTGAAGGGGAAAAGAAGAGTACATTTGTTACAATCATGTCCAGATATGAAGTATTTGTACCATGAAAATAACTGTCTCTACAAAGCGGAGCTATAAATCATTGCATGATAAGTTATTTCGTGTTACTCGACTTGTGCAGATGCTAACACTTCAATCATTCTTTCTTTATAAATGCTATTTGGGCTCCTCATATTAATGCAAACACAGAGTCAATATTTCATAATCTCATGCCATGGGTATGAGCGTTCTTCCCATGTTAACTTCACAGTCACGATAAAAAGCACTCTTGCCTCAGTAATGCTTCTCAACAGTAAATCACTTACCGCCCATATCCCCACCAGACTACACCACTGTGCCCTTCTCCTCATTAACACAGCTCAGTAAATAAATTAATCATAGCATGGATTCTAACACCCAATTCTTTGTATAAAATACAATAAACAAAATCTTTGCAACTTTTTTTTTTCTTTCAGTAAAGGGACAGATAGTATAAACATGAGGCTTCACCGGCCATTGGATATCTGTTTCAACGACTCAGTTATACCCCGAGCTCCAAAGCAGCCGTTGACAATGTATAAACGAATGAGCTAGGCTTTCTTCCAACAATCTTGACTTAACAAAAACTGGTGGCAGCCCAGACTTGACCTGTGAGCCATGGTTTGTTGACTCCTGTCCTCTATTAACAGATGAGGACATCATTTCACACTTTCCAGAACTTTCCCCATTAAACGGCCACCAGTTCAGAGCGAGTGTACTGTATATCAAAGATGTCACGAGGCAAAAGTGCAGTGAAGGCACAACGTGCCTTTGGCAATTGTATCTAAAGAATTCTAAAATATATTTATCTAGTTTTCTTATTATCCTGTAATCCAGGTCTCCCAAGGGCGGAGTGGCCAGAGCAGTCCACCTCGGTGCAGGCAGTTCTAACTAGTGTCTATAAAAAACCCTTTCCTTAAAAAATAAAATCTTTTGTTGGTCTTATTTCTAAACAATTGTTGTGATTATTTTTTTTTAATTTTTAATGCTTTATTTTTAAGTTTCTAATTTTCCTATTTTATTACTTTTAAGAAAAAAAAGTCAATAGTTTTTTAGACTTGACACCAAAAAGCAAAGGCAACAGAAATAAAACTAAGCATGTGGGATGACAGCAAACTTAAAATGTTCTTCTCAGCAAAGGAATCCATCAGAAAAAGGAAAAGGCAGCCTTCTGAATAGGAGAACGTACTTGCAAGTCATATAGCTGGTAAAGGGTTAAAATCCAAAATATATAAAAGACACGTACAACTCAATTTAAAAAATCAAATTAAAAAATGGACAAAATATCTGAATACACATTTTCCCAATGAAGATATACAAATGGCTAACAGGTACATGAAAGGTTCTCAACATCACTGATGATCAGAGAAATGCAAACCAAAACCACAAAGAGATATCACCTCATACCTGTCAGCTTGGCTAGCATCAAAAAGACAAAAGACACAAGTGTTGGTGAGGATGTGGAGAAAAGGGAACCCTAGTGCACTGTTGGTGGGAATGCAGACTGGTGCAGAAAACAATATGGAGTTTCCTTTAAAAAGTTAAAAATAAATCCACCAAGTGATCCAGCAATTCCACATCTGGGTATTTATCTGAAGGAAATAAAATCGCTATAGCAAAAACGATATTTGCATCCCCATGTTCATTTTAGCATCGTTTATAACAACCAAGACATAGAATATTTGAGATACCATGGATAGAATGGATATCAAGGGCATTATGCTAAGTGAAATAAGTCAGACAGAGAAAGATAAATACTATATAATTTTTACTTATATGTAGGATCTAAACAAAAATGAACTCAGAGAGAAAAAAAGCACTCATAGATTGAATGTTGCCAGAGGTGGGGGGATGGGTGAAATGGGGGAAGGTGGTAAAAAAAAAAAGAAAGATAAAAGAAAAAGCATTGTGTTCTACATGGATGTCCCTTCAGACAACTCTATAGTGTATCTGTAAAGTCATGGTGCACTTTTGACCAGTCACAGGAATGCAACAAAAGACGATAGAAATGTGAGATCTGCACCAAATAAAAGAAAAACCCTCCCAGTTTCTGTAGGATGATATGGCAGCATGTGCGCATGCACAGATGACGTAACACAGTGTGTACAGTGGAGCAGCCCACGGCCATGCCAGTCGAGATGTGGATGGTACAGAGGAAAGTTCAGTGTGTTTTGTGGCTTGCTAAATTCAAATCTGTGACCAAAGTGCAATGTGAACATCGGCGCGTTTATAACGCAGCGCCACCACATAGGAATAACATTACTCGGTGGGATAAGCAGTTGAAGGAAACCGGCAGTTTGGTGGAGAAACCCTGTTCTGGTAGGCCATCAGTCAGTGACAAGTCTGTAGAGGCTATACGGGATAGCTACCTAAGGAGCACTAAAAAATCTTTGCGTGAGCCCACATCAAACTGCACTGAATAGGTATGAAACTGGGAGAGTTTTTCTTTTATTTGGTGCAGATTTCACATTTCTATCATCTTTTGTTGCTTTCCTGTGACCAGTCAAAAGTGCACCATGACTTTACGGACACATTGTATTATATAGTCAAGTCTCTGAGACATCTACTCATCTCTCTTTCAAGAGTCAACGATGGACATGTTGGGTCATCTGAACCTACCTGAGGCACAGCTGTAGTACTTCACATGCACATACACAGTAGGTTAGATATAAGCAAGAATGATGCTGATCAGAAAGTGGAAGAAACCAAATCTGAGTTATTTCATGTCCATCATTCACCGTAATTTGATATTTTTATTTATTTGTAATTTTTCTGAAGTTTATTGTGCATCTCTTCCAAATTTAGTCTGACATGAAGAATTTATGTCTAACTTGGTGTATGTCTTATTTCCAGGAAACTTTGTAAAATCAAAACTAATAAAACATGTTTAACAACAATTTATATTGTCTGCTGACATGAACACACAAATAATCTAGACAAAGTCACTGACAATTGACAGAATTATAGATGGAAAACAGAATGTTACTAATTACTGGTGCATCCACTAGAATGTAGGTGGAAGATTTTCTTTCTTTCTTTTTCAAAAAATGTAATATAATTTAGAAGTATTAAACATCATATTTGGCTTTTTTCTATACTAAACAGTTGTTTTATTTAAAAAAATTCTTTATATTTATTGGCATGAAAACATATACAAAGTTTAATGCAAGACTATTTTTGCTGGGTTTCTTTTTGGCTTTTAGGGTAGTTTCATTTCATGATTATTACTGAACATATTTCATTGTGTAGAGGAGGGGAGTCTGAAATAATGGTCCCCCATGTGTGTCAAATCTACTAGTCACACATCTGTCATACTCCATAATATGTAGAGTCATGGGGCCCTGTAAGTTACTGTCAGATTTTGACTGTGGTTTTGTTGTTGTTTTTTTATAAAGTGAGAAGTGAGGAGGCAGAGAGACAGAATCCAATATGCACCCAGACTATAATCTACCCAGCAAGCCCCCTATGGGATGATGCTCTGCCCATCTGAATCTGTTGCTCTGTTGCTCAGCAATTGAGCTATTTTAGAGCCTGAGGTGAGGCCTCAGAGCCCAAGGCCAACTGGTTGAATAAGTCATGGCTGGGGGGGGGAGAAGCAGGTGGTTGCTTCTCTGCTTCTCCTGTGTGCCCTGACCAGAAACCGAACCCAGGACTTCCACACACCGGGTTGATGCTGTACCACTGTACCAATAGGCCAGGACCAGATTTTTTACTGTTATTCAGAAGCAAAATGTAACTTTTTTCTCTTTCTTATTGTTTTTTAATTTATTGGGGTCACATTGGTTAATAAAATTATACAGGTTTCAGGTGTACATTTCTATAATAAATAATCTGTATATTGTATTGTGTGTTCACCACCTCAAGTCACGTCCCCTTCCATCACCATTTATCCCCTTTGAACCTTCTTTTACCTTCCCTACCTCCCTTTCTTTCCTTGAAATTAGAGGAGTGACATAAAATAATTTACATGATAAAATCAATACTCTGGTATCTTTCTGGAGAATATATCACAAGAGATTACAGAGAGGATGTGCAGGAGCATGAATCCTAGGCCACTGCAGAAACACAGCCGAGATGGAATGTGTCACAGACAGCCAGGCATGAGTGGAGCCTGTGAAAGCTTCCTTCTGGACACATTTTGAAGGTAGATCATTTTCAGTTTTTGGAAGATTCTGGATTTGAGATGATAGAATAAACTAAATCAAGAAAAAATCCATGGTTTTTGTCCTGAATAACTGTAAGAATAGAATTGTCATCAACTGAGATAATAAAGGCTGTCAAAGGAACAGGTTTGGAGAGAAGATCAGGAATTCATATTTGGGTATCTTAAGTATACAGTATGTCTATTTGCCCCCACCCCTGTTCCACCCCACCCCACCCTAAGTGGTGATGTCGAGGAGGTAGTTTAATATAGAGAGAAGTCGCCCTGGCCGGTTGGCTCAGCGGTAGAGCATCGGCCCGGCATGCGGGGGACCTGGGTTCAATTCCCGGCCAGGGCACATAGGAGAAGCGCCCATTTGCTTCTCCACCCCCACCCCCTCCTTCCTCTCTGTCTCTCTCTTCCCCTCCCGCAGCCAAGGCTCCATTGGAGCAAAGATGGCCCGGGCGCTGAGGATGGCTCCTTGGCCTCTGTCCCAGGCGCTAGAGTGACTCTGGTCGCGGCAGAGTGACGCCCCGGAGGGGCAGAGCATTGCCCCCTGGTGGGCAGAGCGTGGCCCCTGGTGGGCGTGCCGGGTGGATCCCGGTCGGGCGCATGCAGGAGTCTGTCTGACTGTCTCTCCCTGTTTCCAGCTTCAGAAAAATACAAAAAAAAAAAAATAGAGAGAGAGAAGTCTGTGATGTGATGGTTTCTAAGATATAAAGGGACATGAAATTCATGGGACCGGATTAGATTCACAAAGCAGAGATACAGAACCCAAGATGGCTTCGTTAGGCTCGCCAGCATCAGCCAGTTAGAGGAGAGGGTAACTCAGCAAGGTGCCTGGGGGGCAGTTGGGGGTGGGGGGTAGAGGCAGTGGGCTAGGCTGTACCGGCAGCTGCTTGGAAACATCTCTGCAAGAATAATAAGACACTCCTTGAAAAAATAATCGGTACAAGGTTTGGAATATAATTAGAACTGAATAACACTAGCCACTGTTAGTCATAATTACCGTGCTATCATATTTTGAGATATACTTAAATTGACTGGCCTATCCAATTCACAGATCAGTGAGTAAGCCAGTTAAAAAAAACAAAACGAGTTCACAGTTTACTCAGAGCTCATTGTGCTCCAAAACAAACAACAAACAAACAAACAAAAAAACCTCACTCACACATCACTTTAAATTAATGTTGATAATTATGTTTGAATTGGTTTTGTGATTCTGTTCCTATTTAATGAGTAAATATGTTTTGGACCTTTACTGATGTCACACAAAAGAAACATTACATATCTAAAAATAACAATAAAAATTGTTTGAGTGAACACCACAGATTACCTTTCCTTGGGAAGGGCTCTGTTCATCACTCTCATTGAGAGAGACTTCCTGATGCTACAGTTGGACCAGAGGACTCACTCACTGCCTTGCACACTCCCTGACCCTGACGGCTCACACTCCCACCTGCCCGCCTTCGCTTCTGTCCTTCCCTGCTGAGATCCTCAAGGTCTTTCTCCTCTTAGAGCCCATCCTGAATGCTCAGCTCCCTCTTTGGTTACCTGCCTCCTGCACTTTAAATATATCCCCGTGAGGCTTCAAGGGGTGTTTACTAGATTGCATTGTATTTAATTGTTTTTACACTTAATTTACTTTTAAGAACTTAAGAAGAGTGACACCTCATCCTTGTTGTGGCTTTCTTAGCATCTAGTCTCATCCTGTCAGAGCAGGTGCTCAATCCATATTTCCTAAATGAATGAGTTTATGACATAGCCCTATTTTTTTTCTTGATTTCTAAGGTGCTGTTTCAAGAAAACTTGCCAACCCCGTAAAAGTTCTTCAGGGAAGAAGCTGCATCAAGTGTGTGCCAATTTAACAATGCAGCACCTTAGTTCAGAAATTTTAAATTGAGGAAATGAGTTACATCTCTAGATTGATGTAATTCCGTATGTCCACCCAAAAGGAGACCTAAACAGTAAAGCAGGAAGATAGCATTAAACAGATGAATGAAGGAACATAGGAAGAACACCAAAATAAATCTGTATGTTCTGTCTTGGAAAATGATATTGCATATACAAATGGTAGGCTTTTGTTCAGAAGTGGCTCAACAATTCCAGTCCAGGCTATTTTGTTTCTTAACAGCTCTGCAAGCATACAGTAGCCTCTACGTCTGTTCCTTCTTGATGATAACTGTCCTCCCAACTATCTCATCTCTCATCAATGTATTCCATTTCCGGCCCTTGAGTTGACTATGTCCTTCCTTGGTTGAATGTAGGCCGAATTAACCTTAAGGACAAAGGCGTGTGATTTCAATGATTTGCAATCACTTGTGTTATGATTACATAGAGAGCAGATGACATTATGGTGATGTTGAAATTTTCAGAGCATTAACACCCTAAGACAGTATTAATCAGTCCCAGCATTGTGGCCTCGAAGGACTTTAGTGACTACAGAGTCTCCACTGCAGACCCAGCCAATATGCTCCATTTCAAGGAGAAGGGGAAGAGGAGGGAGCAATGTACCAACTCCAGGGTTTGAAAACCTGATAACTAATCTCCAGAGGAAAGTGCTAAAGATCTGCCTCTCTAGAGCATCAGCAACACATCATACCATGCTACACAGGCACCTAAATTGGAGTAAACTGAAACCACATTTAGAGGGAACACTAAAATCTGCAATTAGAGATTATATTAGAAATTAATTAGAAAAATATAATTTTCTCTTTGTTTTTAAATGCTAATTTTCCATGAATACTGAATGTCATTTTGGTTTTCTTCTATTTCTCAGGGCTTGTTTTTTTTGTTTTTGTTTTTTTTGTTTGTTTGTTTTTTCAGCCTCCTTAAAAGTTATCCTGTACAGGAAAGAATAATAAAATTATTATCTCATACATCAGGAGGCTCCTGTAGATGCAACACAGAAAAATAACTTCAAATGCAGTTCTTATACTGTCTTACCAATCTAGGCACAAAATCATGAGTGCTATTTTTTTTTTATGGTGTGTTTATCCAGGACTTTGTTTTATCAACAGTGAATCAGTGACCTGTAAGGGTGTCATTCTTTCTGATAAAAGTGAAAACACCATTAAACCTCTGCCACGGCACACCAGTTATCAGGTTATAATGCAACTCCTGCAAGGATGAGTACGTTGGCAGACGGCGATCATCTTACTCTGAAAAAGCAGGAGACAGAACGGGCCCACACAGCTTCCTGTAGCTACTTGTAGTGAAAGAAGGTACTGCGAACCAGTAGGAGAGGCATATCCGCTGACATACCCGGCTCTCTGTGTGTGTGTCCATGCTCTGTTGGTCTCATTTCATGAGTAACTTGAATGTGGGCGATTATGGACAGATGGAGATGTTTTTAGTTTGTGAACTGTTGAAAAGAATATAGCTATGTGCTTGGACTGACTGGTGGTGGGACAGTGGATAGAGCATGGACCTGGGAGGCTGAGCACCCAGGTTTGAAACCCTGAGGTCGTCAGCTTGAGTGCAGGCTCACCCAGCTTGAGCATGGGGTCACTGGCTGAGCATGGGGTCATCAACATGATCTCATGGTCGCCAACTTGAGCTCCAAGGTTGCTGGCTTGAGCACAAAGTTGCTGGCTTAAGGGATCATTAGCTCAGCTAAAACCCCCTGGTCAAGGCACATATGAGAAGCAATCAATGAACAACTGAAGTGCCACAACTATGAGTTGATGCTTCTCATCTCTCACCTTTCCTGTGTCTGTCTCCATCTCTCACTAAAAAAAAAGGTAGCTACATGCTTACAGATAAGTACAGACAGACAATTTTAAATGGTAAAAAAAGAAAACAAAACCACATTATTCTTTTATTCTTTGAACCTAAGTGAGCACACAAAAACAGTACAAACAAAATAAAACTGGTTGTGGTCAATACTCCTTATGACCAGGTCAGCAAAGAACCTTCAACTATGGACCTCAGAATTAAAGATGAAATAACTGTAACACAGGATATTTTTTCACAAGTGCTATCTAAAAGGAATACTATCTTTATCTTCATTTGTAAAACTTTTTTTAAAAGGTGTTATTTCTCTGTTCTCAATAATGTGTTTCTACCAATTGCTTTTCAATTTTCTATTTTCATCAGGTGCTCATGCATAAGCATATGTTACTTGAAGAAAACCCACTCTGAAATAAATGTACCAATTCCTTAGACAGTTTTGGACTTGTCTACAGAATAATATTGGGGCAAAGTTACTTTTACAATTCTCAGGTGTTTTTATCCACTTTTAAAAATTGGGTCTTATTCACATATGTTAAAATTAGCACTTGAATATTCAACATTATGAGGGCTGACAATTGTGCACATTTATACAATGGGATACCAGGGATTTTCATCACCCAGAATATTCCTTTGTCCTTTTTTTAATGGAAACCTCCAAAGGACTGGATTGTACCCGCTATCCGGATTCCCAGCTGGAAGGAGGTGCTTCGTCCGTGGGTGTATTCTGCAACAACCAGGAAGACTGGGTTCTGCCCCTTCTGACCTTTGCTGGCAGAAGTTGAATTTCCGTCCACATTAAATGTTAGTCTGCTCTGGATAGGGAATAACAAAGCAGGTCTTGAGGAGACCGCTGTCCTTCTGAATAAAAGAAACATTTATATATTTAATGAGCTCACTTTGGTATTAGTATATTCAAAGCAAAGATTTTAAGTTTTAGAGTCAAAGTTCATCATTGACTATGGATTAAAAAAAAGTAAATGAGATTATCTAGAGATATAGAATAACATTGGTTTCAATTTAAACATTAATACATTGAACTCATAAAGTAGTGCCAAATTCAGGCTTTTAATTTTTTTTTCTTTAAAAACTAACTAAGTATAACTGTACACAGAACCTGATAATTTGCAAATGTGTTAGTTCTGAGGGTTAGGACCCAATTTGAAAATCATTGTAAATTTGAGACAGCCAAGCTATGCTCATGTATATTATTACTTGTTTATTCATTTATTTATTTAGAAGGTCACTGACTTTATTTTTTAAAATTCAATTTATCCAAGCTAAAAAATGAAAACAAAAGCACTTTGCTTGTTTCTCCTCTTGTTAATTTCCAGTCAAATCCTACTACCTGGCCTCAAGAAACAATCTTTTTAAACTTCTACTTCCATGAATTAGATTGACTTTTCTAGGTCATCACGCAAATGGAATGTGATGTGAACTCCTTTCTGACTAGCTTCTTATGCTTTGCATGATGTCTGTGAAATTTACCCATGTCAGTTCATGTTATCTGTGGCTCCTTTCATTTTTATTGCCAAACATTCGGTTGTATGAACATATTGCTATTTGAGTCTATCCAATTCTTTCCACCCATTATTTTAGACTATTTGTAGGTTTTATTGTAACTAGGACTTCTGTGAACATTGATGAAAGTATTTTTTTGATAAAATTCAAAATGGGAACAGAGTGAACTTCCTGAATGTGATAAAGGCCACCTATGAAAAACCTATGGTATAAGGTCATATAAAATAGTGGGACAGAGCCAGGAAAAAATATCTGATATTGCCACTTCTATTTCAACACTGAAACTACTAGCCAGTGCAATACTCTAAGAAAAAAATAAATAAGAGGCATAAAAATTAGAAAGCAAGAAGAGTAATGGTCATTATTTGTAGACAACGTCATTGTTCATAAAAAATAACCCTATGAATGTTACAAAATCCTAGAAAACAAGTACTGAAATTTTGTAACATAGGATGTGACATCAACATACAAAAAGCAATTGTATCTCTAGTGGACAACTGGAAAATGAGATTTAGAAAAACACAATTTATAGTAGCCCCAAATCTCTTTTATTAAAACCACCTGGATGAAGTATAATTGATACAAAAAGTTGTCCATATTTAATGTATATAATTTAATGAGTTTGTAGATCAGTATAACAAATCAAGAGGGTAGGAGAAGACTTTTAGAGTTGATGTATGTGTTTATGGCAAACAATCTCTTAAAAAATATTCTGTTCTCAAATTCTAATTGTCCTTTACATCATGTCTGGCCAAGACTTCTACACCTTCTCCTGCTAGCACACGGAATGCCATTTCTGCTCTTCCTCATCATCAGCTACAATGGCAAAGCATCTATTCTGTAACAAACATGCCGGGAGATCTGTAAACTCAAATGGTAACTAAGCATTATCCTAATTTAAAAATAATCAAAGGACTATTGAAGTATTTGATTCCCTTTAAACCTTTTTCACTGTGTATCTTTATTTTACTAGGGACTTCCTTTATAAAGTCATCTGTCAACTGCAGAGGAAACTAATTACAACCATGATTATTAAATCTACCTTGGGCACACTTTCATGGCTGTGCTTTATTGCTCAAAATCAGCAATGTGTAGGCGTATGAAAGTCATTTATATTATCACTGGTCCTTCTACCTCCTGGCAGACTCTCCAGAAAATGATTTCATATTTCAGACCAATAAGAACTTCAACAATCTCCATGTACTTTGAACTCATGCCTCTTAACTGTGTTTCTCAAATTCCTTCTCCCCATCTCCTCCTGACTTACTTGTCTCCATCCTCTGAATCCCTGTACATTTTTTTCTGCAGAGTCATTTCCCCCACCAAGCTTTTGAACTTGTCCGTTTTTCTTCCTTATCCAACAGGAGTCCTTAATTACAAAGCCAAAGGCACTCATTAAGGTGTATTCCTACATAAAAACAGTTGCTTTCCTAAGGGAATTCTATCAATAGTTCCTATAGTAAGCACTTTCCCCCTCACGGAGGCAGGATCCTTAGCAGCACAAATGTGCAGTCAAACTCAACATCATTAACCCATTTTAGTTTCCTTTTGATAATGAGTCACATTCATGACACTCACAATTCAAGGACACCTCTAGTTTATCTTCTTCAGTTATTCTTCCTAGTATGCAAATTTGGAATATACATCAGATGGATATGTCTGGCTAGTTCAGAATATCATTAATGTTTATATTAGGCTTTAAGTATAATGAATTAGTAATCAAAGCCTATTTACTTGAAAACAATGAAAGCAAGGGGTTGACAGTTGCCCCTTTCCACCCCAGTCTACTAGTTCAAATGTATTATCAGATTAATTAAAAGGCATTATTAACTATTTCAGATAGGACATATCCTAAGTGCTCAGTAAATATCTGTGATCTAATTGATGACAATTCCTTTGGAAACAAAAATAGTCCCCAGAGTGCTCACCCTCTCTCTTCTCAGGAAGGTTTGCCTCTAATGTTGCCATGAATCAGACCCCAAGTGCTCAAGTCAGCTCTGAATCCCAAATCCTAATAAGTGTTTCCCAATTCTCCACAGATTCAGTAATCGATTCTGGGAAGACTGACTATATAGCCAGTGGCCGCCACCGTGGTGGCCATGCAGGTTCTCGTTGAATTCAGACAGACAGTAAAAAAACAGTGGACCCAAAAATGGTGGGCCATTTTATTTATTAAAGTCTTGCACCGGCCGATGAGCAAACACACAGGGCTCCCAAAGCCACTGACACATACTCTAGTTCCACAACCAGGAGAATCTTCTCAAGTTTCTCCTAAAATCAAAGGCTCTACTGGTCTTAGCGGAGTTTGCAAAGCCCCTCAACTCTGGTTCCCCATCTGCACACCTTCTCTTTCCTGCCAATGTGGCTTATTCTTCTGCATTCTGCACTCTCTCTGCTCTCTCAGCAAACATGGCTTCTTTCTTAGCATTCTTCTTCTTCTCTTCCTTTTCAAACCTTTCTGGTGCAAAAACCTCTCCTCCAGCAAACATTAGCAAAACAGTGGCCCTTCCGAATCAGGAAGGTAATTTTCAATTTCACAGACCACATATACCATATTTTTCACTCCATAAGACACACTTCCCCCCCCCAAAAAGTGGAAAGTAAAATGCTTGTGCGTCATATGCAGTGAAAAATATGGTATTTTATTAAATATTTTAACACATCATTTGGTTCAGAATATTTTTTTTCTTATTTTCTCCTTAAAACCCTAGGTGTGTCTTATGGTCAGGTGTGTCTTATGGAGCAAAAAATACAGTACCTGGCACTGCCCGGCAACATTTTGTAACAATAAAAGTGAACAAATTAAAAAAATACAAATTTTACAAACCCATTTGCCCAGCACCAACAAACAGAAAACAGCTAGAGTTTTATTAAGAGAATACTTAAGTATTATGACACACATTGTTTTTTAATGTGTAGAGACTGAAGGTAGGAGGGAGGGACTATGTAATAAGATATAGCCTGGTGACCTATAAAAGAGCAAGTATACTTCCCTGCTGCACAACATTTTCTTTACCTATAAGAAGAATCATTCATTGTAACAATACTGTTTGTTTCCAAAGACACCGAAAACTCTCCACTGACTGATCATCTAAAAATATAAAATAAAGTGATTTGAAAGTAACTACACTCATTGCTTCCCAAAGTGAATCTGAGTCTTGGTTTTGGAACGTCGAAGGGCCAGTAGTCGCGGCCATTGCAGCCATTGACATGCAGGTTCACATTGAATTCGGACAGATGGTAAAGAAAGAGTGGAGCCAAAAAATGGTGAACCATTCCATTTATTAAAGTCTCACACCGGCTGATGAGCAAACACAGAGGGAACACACTTCCCTCGTCACTCATTCAGAGCTCCCAAAGCCCTGACACATTCTCCGGTTCCACAACCGGGAGAATTTTCTCCGGTTTCTCCTAGAATCAAAGGCCCCACCAGTCTTCCTCAGCTCTGGCTCCCCATCTGCATACCTTCTCTCTCTCTGCATAAACTATCTTCTTCTTCAACTGTGCATTCTCTCTGCCCTCTCTGCTCCTCTCCCTGCAAACATGACTCTTTTCTTCTCTCTCCTTCTGCTCTCTCTTTTCAAAACTTTTGGCGCAAAGACCTCTCCTCCAGCAAACATTAGCAAAACAATGGTCCTTCCCAAGCAGGAAGGTAATTTGCAATTTCACAGACCACATATATCTGGCACTGCCCAACCCCCAATGCAAAATATAAGTGAGCAGACATAAAAATCATATTTTACAAACTTATTTGACCAACAAATGTCAGGTATTCTGAACTGAGGTTCTACTCATTTTAGGAACAAACTTATGTCATTTTTGTGGTTAATCAAAAGGCTGGCCTGAACATTCCTTCTGGTTGATGCTCTGTGGTCCATGTTTGATGACAATATCTATGGTCAGAATGAGAAGAGAGTGATTTCTGCATTCAAAACAAGAGCCTTATTTTAAGCATCTGGTTGTCATGTACCATTTGTGTGGAATGATATTGGGCAACTGAGTTTGTAAACTCTGTACTTTTGGAGTTTGCTCACTTTTATTTTAAAAATGGCCACTGCCCAGGTAAATTGCACTGCCAGGTGAAACTGCTAATTACCTTCCTACTTGGGAAGGGGCTTTGTTATGCTAATGTGTGCTGGAGGAGGGGTTTTTGTGCCAAGAAAAGTTTGTGAGGAAGAAGGAGGCCTTTTTTTTTTTTTTTTTTTTTTTTTTTTTTTTTGCAGAGTGAGAGCAGGGAGGAAGAGTGCTGGAGAAAAAGAAGCCATGTTGGCAGATGGGGAACCAAAGGTGACTTAGACTGGTGGGGGCCTTTGAATCTAGAAAAAACGGGAAAAGATTGTCCTGGTTGTGGAACCAGAGAATGTGTGAATGGGTTTTGGAACCCTCTGTGTGTTTGTATTTACTCGCCAGCCGGTTGCGAGGCTAGAATAAAGGAATGGCTCACGGTTTTTTTGGCTCCGTAGTTTCTTTACCATCTGTCCGAATCTAATGTGAACCTGCACACGCCAGGCTGTGATGGCCATCATACTGGCACTACAAACAACAATGAGCAGCCTGGATCTTTAGAAAAAAGAAAGGCATGCTTAATGAGCAGTAATTTCGGAGATTTTAATAAAGGAATTGTTTACAAAGGGGTATGAGATTAAGAGGAATCCACAAGGGATGTGCAGAACCTTGTATGCAGCATCTGAAGGCACATGGTGAGGTGGTCATAACAGAGCTGGAGAGGAAGACAGAGAGAGGGAGAGAGAGAGGGAGGGGGAGAGAAAAGAGAGAGGGATAGGAAGGTATAGAGTGGGGGAGAGAGAGGGAGGGGGGGAGAGAAAGAGAAAGAGAGAGAAAGGAAGAGAAAGTGCTAATATGGTCCTGAGCTAACAGGATACATGGTAACCCTATTCAGAGAACTCATTAAAATAATATATAGAGCTTTGTAAAAACTACAAAGGAACTGTTTCCATCCCTAGAAATTCTGATTCATCTTATGTAGACAGGGGCAGGCATCTGTACTTTTTAAGGCAAAAAGAGATGATTCTGAAGGTTAAACAGTACTGAGAGACTGCTTAGTATTTACTAAAATGATTGTTGTAACAAATTGGATACTACAGTTATTTGCACATATACAGTTGATTAGATTTCCTGTTTACTTCTCTGTATCACTCAATCATGTCCCTTCTTCAGAGCACAGGTCATACTGCTATGGACAAAAA
This sequence comes from Saccopteryx bilineata, assembly GCF_036850765.1. NCBI lineage: Eukaryota > Metazoa > Chordata > Mammalia > Chiroptera > Emballonuridae > Saccopteryx > Saccopteryx bilineata. The sequence goes on along the minus strand of NC_089492.1, from coordinate 79,051,939 downwards.
AAAGAGGCCATATGCTGAACATGACAGGCTCAGGGGAAGCCTGCTGGTGGCCTTGCAAACTCAGACACCTAAAGTAACCACACAGGATAGTCTGAAATGAAAACTTTCTAAGTAAAAGCAGCTCTTTAGTAGTCTTGTCCTAGGGCGGTATTTTTCTCTAACGAAGGTCAATGCTTACCTTAATGCAGCCTGTCTGTTGTCTTCTGCACCTACAACAATGTACCTGATATCCTGCCTTTGAAATGGAAGGGTGATCTTTTCCGGCCCCCTCGGGGCAGGCACACCACCGAGCTGGACCAACAAACCGCCTCATTGTTATTGTTATCACATTAATTAACTGTTAACTATTTTATTCCTGCCTATATAAAAGAAGTTTTAGTATATATATTTTTACTTTTTATCTAATCCCAGAGATTTCTCTATTTTGCTTTCTCTGCCTCCTTAATCTGTCACCAATCAATTTCACGTAACCCCCCTCTGCCTTCCCCTTTGATGCTCATCTATAAAACAAGTGATGAAACCACCATTTTCTGGAGCTCTTTCTCAATCCGTTGAGACTTTGCTTCCTAGAAATTGTCCACAGTTTGGCTCAAATAAACTCATAAAAAAATTCTTACAGGTTTGGAAAGTTTCTTACATTGACACTGCTTTGTATTTTTCAATTTTCATCTTTTTGTCTTTCTTCCATTTGGCATTACAGTCTCACCAAGAGGGACAAAATTTTCACCTCTTCAACCAGGATGCATTTATGGTATGAACATGCCCAATATAGCAGTATGGATATGGAGGTAGATTGGTTAAGGAATAATACATTATAAATAAGTGACACACGCCTCAACCTACATAAAAACTCTTGGGTGTTAATTCACATCAGCAATCCACAACATTGATGTGTATCCTGTCTTGCAAAGGCTTGTGTGGTCACCTTTCCCTAAGACTTTATGCTTGAAAGAAATGAAAAGGAAGTTTTAAAATAAGAGAAAATATCTGTGATTTTTAAAAATCTCATTTTTCAACACATATTTTAGTTAGAGAGATTAAAAATTAATAAAAATTATTCCTCACCTATGGAAAAACAAAGGAGTTTCTAGTCTGATATCCTTATGCATTACTTGTTTGGGCTGATGCCTCCTTGACAGGTTTTACATCTTCCTGTGAATCCTGAAGGGAGGGAGTCATTTTGTGGAAAATAATGCTAAAAATTTCATTGTCTTGGTTCTGAAAATCAAGATAAAATGTTAACTATCACTTTCTGGGAAGCAGTAAGCTAATTGTTTCCACTAAAATCCAACTTCCAAATACTGCTGAGAACTTTTGCCATTGGATAAAGTGATTATGGTAGGGGAGCAGAGGTCAACCGTGCTGAGGGGAGACAAAGAGTGAGCGCTTGTGGTGAGGAAGGCAAAGGGCTAGAGGCTAGGCCAGGACAATGCTGTCGCCCACACTCACAATCCAGTTCATAAACATCAGACACGTAGGCACAGGTGACACGAAGAGCCAGAGGCCGTTCGTGAGGGAGCGCAACATGACTAATAGAGTCTTCAGGTAGACAACAGAACAGAAGGAGCTGAGATTTGGTCTGGAAAGTAAAGCATAAGTAAGACTTGTTCTTTACAAAGAGATTGTGAATCAGACAGAAGCCAAGAAAGTATTCTACTGATTCCAAAATATGTGTCGCAGTGTCTGTGCCCTGGTTTGAGCAGTGTGGAGGTCGTCCTCATGGTCCTTTTCCATGTCATCTCTGGAAATCACTTTCAAATGCATGCCTTAGTTACCACACAAAAGTCGCATGCTATGGAATCTGTGCTGCTACAAATATGGGTTGGACGACATAGTGAATGTGACACAAGAACCTTTAGGTATCAGGACAAAAAAGACATTGGCTCAAAACCTTTAGAGATTATTAGCAAGCAAACCTTTCTGTTAATCTCAAGGGAAGAATAAAAGGAGTTGAAGGAATCTCATTTGATGAGGTTAAAAATAGAAGATGAAGACTAAAATACTTCAACATTCTTACTTTTGATTTTTTTAGAAAACAAGAGATTTTCCACCAAAGAGTTAAGGCATTGAGTATGTAAGGAAACGGCAGCTTGAAAGAGTTTTGAGTATTCCATAGGATGTAGAATATAAGGGTATTATTCAGAAACAGTTCAGTGCTAACCTTCCCTTGATACACATCAATTGGACATATGGAATAGGATGCTATTCATCTCCCATTTTCATTAGCATAACCTCTGCCCTCCACATCTAGGTCAGAAGATCTCCACTACAGGCTCCTATGACCTTTACAGCATACCTCTCCTTACAGCAATTTTCCATATGGACTGTTCCATATGCTAGTATGTCGCCCCCTCCCCACTGCAGTCTCAGACTGTGAGATGCAGAAAGCCAGTGGCTGCATCCACTTTCACCCACCATTTTACCCCCTGGCCCATATTAACAACAGCACAAACATTTGTTGAATGAATGCCTGTTATTACTATTATCTTTTTGAACTCTTAAACTGATTTATAGTTCACCTCAAATCACTCAGGCACCTTAGTGCCAAACTGAAAATCTTCTGCATTTTAATTCCTTTGACTAAACAGGAAGTACTGTCACATCATGCATTCAACCTGTATGCCAAACTATTGTGCTTTCTTGAAAGTGTTCATTCATTAAAGCAACAGACTTGGTCCAGTCCAAAGTAATGCGACAATAGCCACCTCGGTGAGTTTAAAAGCCAAACCTAGGGACCATAACCCCAGAGATTTTTAGTCACTGGGCATAAAAATATTTTCTTTATCAGAACTTCTTTGAACACTTATTGTCTAATTCGCCAGTTAACAATTTATCACAATGTTCAATCCTCATAAAAGAAAATAAATTATCATTCCATCTCTTTAGTGTATGTCTAAACACATTTCTCTATCCCTCTTGCCCTTCATTAAGCTCAAGTTATTTGCCCTGAAAAGTCCTACATCAGACACTTTTCTAATCTGCCTTATATATTTCTATTTTATCCATTTCTAAATGTCCCTAAGATGCAGCTATGTTTACACGAGTGATTATGTTCCATTTCCTTATTTCAAAAAAAAAAAAAAAAAAAAAGATGGTGGAATACAGTGCACATCACACTCACCACACAAAATTTAATCTAAGCGAATAAAGAAACTTCTAAAAATCAAAGTTTTCTCAGCAAAAACACTTGTAGGAGTATATATGCAGAGATGTTTCCTTACAATGCCATGGGACTGGGCTTGTCCCACAGGACAAGATCAGGATCAAGCCTGAGAGATCGTTACATACTACAATTTCAAAGGCATTTCCTAGGCAGGAGCCTCCAGAGCTTGAAATTCCACTGGAGTGACTTATTCCACACATGTGACATTTTCAAGAACTATGAAATATGCTTTGGAATCATGCAACTGGCTCAGAAATGTGGATTTAGCACATTTTCTGCTTAAAACAGTAGCTTATAACTAATTAACTCACTAATCAGAAAAAGTTTTTACTACTTTTTTTTTTATTAAATTGTATTACTTTTTTTTTTTGTTTGATTTTCACTCGAGCAGTTCCAAAGTTTTCCAAAAACTGGGGCAAATAACAGAAAGACCTTTACAGGCAGAAGCATGGAGCTCCTGAAGTGGAAAGGATGAACAGTTAAAATTTTATTTCCAGCTGAGTTAACCTTCCTACTTTGAAATAATCTTTGGATGACCGTTTGTTTGACTATACTCCTCCACTTCTTTCCCATTTTAAGTTTTGTAGTACAGATTCTGCCTACAGTGAAGAAACTGACAGTAGATTAAATACTGCGACAGCAAAGACACCCATCCACCTTTCATGGCATCCCTACCTCAAAGTCATGAGATTTGACAGTTACGCTACTCAGTGCATCAGAAACAATAACTCCCTGACTTAGAAGCCACTTTAAATAATGGGAACAAGAATTTCCTGTTAAGAAACCAAATTCCTTTTATTCTCTGAAGCAGAGGTTTTTAAAATTAAGGTTATTATGCTAAGAGTAATAATGGTATTTTTGATAACATCAATACCAATAACCCAAACACTTCATATAAAAGGGACTTTTTATGCATAATATGAAGGCATCAGGTGCTAGATCAAGGTAATACATGTAAGATAAATAATAATGGCTTGATTTGAGGACGTCTAAGTGGCAGCAACACGGCACCTGCATTTTGGGGGGAGGAGGGACACAGGTTGTGCGTAAATGATGACCATTAACAACAAAGCTTTCTGTACTAAAAAGCCACGTTTGATTATAACTAACTGCTATGTAATCACCTCTCTAACGTATAATTATGCACAATGACAAGTGAATTAGGAGCAAACTAAAAAAGAGAATTCAAAACGACTTTCAGATTCAGAGAGGCTGGCGTCGTTCCCTCAGCCCACGGTTTGTCCGTCTTAAGAACTTCTACTCAAAGACCATTTAGGGATTTGCAGGGGAAAATGAGCAGCCTTCACGTCCAGTGGGTCTTGCAGCGGGCTGGCAGGCCCCAATGTCAGTAACATCCAATTGCCAGCAAGACGTCATGTTGCTACTTAAATCTGAAGTGTGCAATTACTTTAATTTTATACCTTTCTTGTTCAGCTCAAAAAGGCTTTCTTTTTTGGAACAGGAGGGGGAAAAAAAAAGCCTACACGATCAATCACACCATGGCCTTTCCATTCCGCATGTTTCAAGAAAACCACCTCCTGTTTTTAATTTCGTCTCAAATTCTGTGACTACAAACGTTACAAAGTTATATTTCTTGAAAACTATGCCATTGGGAATTCAGTTTTCACCTGAAAGAAATATTTCCAAAATCACAGAGCAGGGTTTAAGAGAGCTATTAAAAAGCTCTTGTCTATATTCTATGCTAACATATGTATAGCCTCATTCAATGATTTAATTTGATAATAATTTATTGTATAAAAGTCATGATTTTAATTTTTTTCTAGTAGATTTACTGAATTTTAATACAATTGTTTTTTAAATCTCTTCTTCAGATATAAAGATAAAGGAACAAACTGTTGATGAATACAATAGCATGGATGGCTCTAAGAATAATACTAAAAGTGAAGGAAGCCATGCCCAGTGATTCCACTCTGCAAAAGGCCAAATATAGAGGGGGAAGTCCAAATACATGGTGATGGAAGGAGACTCACCTTTGGGAGATGAGTACATAACGCCATGTTCAGATGATGTATTATAATATCTTACACTTGAAACTTACATTATCTTATTAACCAATGTCACCCCCATAAATTTAATAAAAAATGAAAAAAAAAACACAGGAAAACAAAGTAGATTGGTGGTTGCTGGGGTTGCGCTGCCACGAGGCGGGTGGGCACATGTCGATGATGGAACGGGTCTACACTAAGGCGGCACAAACCTAACTATATGATTTGTCAAACTAATAGAACCATATACCAAAAAAGGTGATTACTACTGTCTATAAATTATCCCTTAGTGAATATGACTTAAAATTTGTTTTCATGGATGTTCCCCTATTAATTTCTCAAAAAGCATCAGAAGGTAAATTGGGAAAAGGCTGTTATCGTCATTGGTTTACAGAGGAGTAAACTGATGTCCCAAAAAGTTAAATTGCTTACTTGAAGACAGCCTGCCATTACGCAGCTATCCTCCGCATTTTGGCATCATGCCAAATGCAACATCTTTCCTCTTACAAGACACTGCCTCTTTGGATACTTTTATCATAATGCTCAATTCAATTAAAATTGTCTATTAAAATTAGTCCCCTTCTAACATTCCCTCAAGGAACTTCATATTGCGATTTTCCATTCTTACCAAATAATATTGCAAAGGAAAAATTACCAGGTACAGGTTAACTTCATAATGAATGTTATATAATGGTGCATTATGCCACTTTGGCAGCAAAAGTAGCAATGATTTAAGATTTAATTAATAGAGGATGCTGTCCAGGTCACAGAAAACAAATAGACTCTTGTGTGGTCTACCAGATGGATGACTTCTAGAGCACTATGTTTACCTCTGAGTAAATAACACTTTCAGAATAGTACAGAGAAATGAAACTAGACCCCTGATAAATGTGTATCAATATCACATTAGGGATATCTGAAAGAACAGGATGGTGTTACAGTGAGAGAATGAGATGCTCTCTCATATATATCAAAATAAATGCTGTAAGAAAGAAAATAGATGACTGTATACTGCTGAAGAAAATGAAACCAGAATCTTGTAATTATACGCCCAGTATAATACCACTTAGTCCCAAACCTGACACGTAGTAGGTGCTCAATGTGTGTGTTGAATGAATGAATAAATTACAACTTGAGTTATCCAGCACAGGGACAAGTTACTTTAAGATATGCTCACCTACCCCTTCAGGAGGATTTGATGGTAAACCTCAGGAATGCCACAGAAGAGATTCCTCTATTAGACAGGCAGTTAGAAAAATATGGGAGATTTCTTCTAAGAGGCTGGTGTTATAAGGAAAAATTGGATTAGAGGATAGAAATAAGGTTGAAGCTGTTGCAATTTTTGAGTGGGAGTAGAAAGTTAGCAAATAAAATAGAAAAAAATCCTTTTCATGAAGGCTTCTCCACAAATAACGCTGAAATAACTAACTGCACATCCATTTTCAAAAAATAAACCCAGACATAGACCTTACGATTTTCACAAGAATTAACTCAAAATGAACCAAAGAGCTGAGGCCCTGGCCGGTTGGCTCAGCAGTGGAGCATCAGCCCAGCATGTGAAAGTCTTGGGTTCGATTCCTAGCCAGGGCACACAGGAGAAGTGCCCATCTGCTTCTCCACCCTTCCTCCTCTCCTTCCACTCTATCTCTCTCTTCCTTTCCCACAGCCAAGGCTCTATTGGAGCAAAGTTGGCCCTGGCACTGGGGGTGGCTCTATGGCCTCTGCCTCAGGCGCTAGAATGGCTCTGGTTGCAACAGAGCGGTGCCCCAGATGAGCAGAGCATCGCCCCCTGGTGGGCATGCCTGGTGGATCCCGGTTGGGTGCATGCAGGACTCTGTGTGACTGTCTCCCCGCTTCTTTGGAAAAATACAAAAAAAAAAAAGAGCTGAACGAAAAATGTAAAACTCTTAAACTTCTAGAATATAACACAGTTGAAAAGCTAATGACCTTAGGTTTGGGGTTGACTTTCTATATACAAACACAATAGCATAAGCCATGAAAGAAAGAAAAACACAGGTTGAACTTAACTAAAATAAAATGTCTGCTCTGTGAAAGATTCTGCTCAGGGAATGGAATGAGTCACAGACAGAGAGTACATCTGCAAAATATAATATATACCTGAGAAAGAACAGGTATCCAAAATACACAAATACTCTTGTAACTCAAAAATAACAAAACAATTTTAAAACAGGCAGAATACCTGAACAGTCATCTCACCAAAGAAGATACACAGAATCCAAAGAGGAATATGCAAAGATGTCACATGTCACATGTGGATGGGAGACAGCAAGCGGTAGCCATCAGTGAGATATTAGTACATAGCCATCAGAGCAGCTAAAACCCAAAACACAAACAGCATCCAATGCTGGAAAGGAAGTGGAGTCCCAGGAATGTGTATTCATTGCTGTGGGGGACAGGAAATGGTGCTGCTGCTTGCGCAAATGCATGTTTGGGGCCATAAAAATATTCCATGGGCTAGGGTAATGGTGAGCACCTGTCATCATACATGTGTCAGAACTCACGGGATGTTCAACTGAAATAGTGTACCTGAATGTAAACTGGAATTTCGGCAATGATAATGCATCAGTGTTGGTTCATCAATGTAAAAAATGTACTACTAGGTGTTAGTGGAGATGAGGGTCAGGGAGAGAGATAAACACTTACATAAAACTCAAGAAACGTTTCTAAAAACATTCAAATAAAGGACAGTCCAAAGGATCTAAACTGAATTACAATAGATGTATTGAATATTAACTTTAAACATAATTCTTTTGTGCCAGGAACAAGTCTAGCATCCCTTTCTAATCTCTTTCACAACAATACATGTGGTAGATTTGTGAATTAGCAAGTTCAAAATATAGAATGGTAATTTAGATTTTATTTCAAAATTTTACTAAAATTCCTAGCTTCTGCCTGAAACTAAGATTTTGCAAGATGCTGTACTTATAGCATAGGCTCATTTATTTAAATGTTTAATATAAATTATTCCCTTATCATCAATTATGGTGAAGATGTAAAAGAAAGTCATCATTGATTTTGTGAATTATAAGGGCTGTCTTGAAATCTATACTACTCCTCATTAGATTCCTCTTGGAGACTCATTCTTGCAATATTCTCTTAATTTATATCAGTGGATATATTTTATTTATGACATCAAATAAAAGTTCTTAGTAGGCACATCTGTCCAAAGACTGGTCTTTTATTCAATTAGAAGATGTTATAGAAAATCCCACATTTATCTTTATTAATTTTATTGCAAATTACTGAAAACATGGCTTTCAACTTTTGAAAAAATAGAGTTTCAGGGATTATCTAAAAGCGTTGTTTTTTTTTAATACTTTCCCTTTCATAATGAAATTCATGGCACATTGACACAATTTACCAACATGTAAATAATGCACATACTCCAAGATCTAATATTAAAAACACACTTTAAGGAAATGAAGCAAATAAAAATTGCTTCCAATCCAATCCCACCACCAGTTATATCAATTATTGATATTTTGGGGGTACTTTCTTAGAGTTTTCCTATGCCTGCATTATAATGAAGTTACATAAATTCTCTTTTCAGCAGTAACTAATGCTATTATTTTCTGATAAATTTATCTGAAAATAATTTAAACATATATGTGTAAATATATCTATGGACTCCCCCCCATTTTTGTACAAGTACAGATGGAATTAAAGCAGACACTCTGTTATGAATTTATTGCACTATGTTTTATGTTTTATTTTTTATTTATTTATTTTTTTCACAGAGACAGAGAGAGAGTCAGAGAGAGGGATAGATAGGAACAGACAGACAGGAATGGAGAGAGATGAGAAGCATCAATCATTAGTTTTTTGTGGTGACACCTTAGTTGTTCATTGATTGCTTTCTCATATGTGCCTTGACCACGGGCCTTCAGCAGACTGAGTAACCCCTTGCTCAAGCCAGCAACCTTGGATCCAAGCTGGTGAGCTTTGCTCAAGCCAGATGAGCCTGCACTCAAGCTGGCGACCTTGGGGTATCGAACCTGGGTTCTCCGCATCCCAATTCGACACTTTATCCACTGCGCCACTGCCTGGTCAGGCACACTACGTTTTAAATTAACAATGTATCTTGAAGAACGTTTCACACCCATAAAGAGTTTCACATTAGTTTTCACAGCTCTATAACATTCCATTCAATGTCTGTACCACACTATGACCAGGCAGTTCCCTACTGATGGACATCCCACTCCTACAAGCAAAGCAGCGAAGAACCAGTGCATTCTTCATTTTGCATGTGTTTAAATAAAAATGTAAATATGTTTGCAGAAATGTCATTCCCAATTGAATGGCATCTGCATTTAAAATTGAAGGACAGGGCCAAACTGTTTCCATAAAGGTCCTACCAATTTATACTTCCATAGATACTTTGATTTATCATAATTTATTTTAAGTTTCATCTGTTATTGCACTTAAGAGCTGTTTGCAATCATTTGTTATTATTTACAAGACTCTGATGAACATTCTAGGTTGTTAATAACATTTTTGCCATCCTAAATTCCTGGTGAATGAATCCTAGAAGTGAAAATAATGAGATTCTCTAAGACTTCATTGTTTCCTTTTCACTGTGCTCTGCTATGAAATTACAATCATTTCCAGTAGTTTTTCAGACAAAATGCTGAGGACTTCTCCAGGATTTGTCTACATTTAGCATCTCAAGCTCCATATTCTACACTTTCAATACACCTGCTGCCCTTCCACGGTTCTCACACCCTGGTTTCTCTGCATGTGCTCCAGAATCTTCAGTTTTCAGTGTCTAATGTCAACTCTGTTCCACACTGTCACTAGTCCTTCTGTATCCTGGTAGGATCCACGGTCCATCATTTTAACTGTTCTCCAATCTACTTCCACTGGTGGAACTCAGCCGGTTTGCACCAGTTTGGTAGAACCAATACCTAATTTTGTTGTTGAGTTTGGAGTACTGGTTATTAAAATGGCACTTGTAATCAGGGTTCTAAGATGGGTGCCTGGGCAGCCACCCAACATGGAAATCACAAATTTATATTTCTTATTATTTTTTCATGTTCATCTGCACAACAGCTTATTCTAAGCATCCATAGTAATGTTCATTCTGTCCATAGATGAAAAAAATTACAAGTGAGGGTGCCAATCAAGAAGCAATATAGAAATATCTTAAATAAGTTTTGTTGTTTTGTGTCACATATTATTTAATACCTTTTCAATAATATTTTAAAACTCTTTTTTTATAATTTAGTTTTGTGCACCTCTTTTATTGTTCTTATTTAAGTATTAAATGCATGAAATAATAAACTTCCTTTCAGCATATAGTTTTTTTTATACGTACTTAAAATGGTCATTAGGGAAGAGAACCGGTTGTTAAATTATTTAAATCCCACGACTGCCTCCTTCCGCCTCGGTCCTGTTTTCTGTATCTGGTGACACCTGGATTTCAGATCCAAATAACACCTGCATTTCTGAGCCTCCCAGACTAGCTCCAAGGTCTACATGGTTCAGTGGTCTGGTCTTGTCACTTTCCCCATCAGTTCTCAGTCCCATTTTCCCACAGATGATATTGAAGTCTTCAACACTGTCATCAACACAGCACTCTCCCTTTTCTTCTCCACTCACAAGAGACAATCTCAGCAGTTTGCTGACAGAGAGAACAGGAGGCATTGAAGGGGGATTCTTCCCCTCTTCTCCAGGCTCCCCTTCCCCTTAGTCACAAACACCTTTGTCTCAGTTTCTCCACTGAAAAGGATGTGAGAAGGGCACTGGACCTTCTGCTCATCCTCCTCCGATGATTCCCCACTGCTGTTAGAGTGAACTCCTTAATGGGACCTAGCGTGCCCTGAGAGCCCTCATCTTTATATTCCTTCACCTCCACTTACAGCTAACACTCCCAGCAGTTTCCTAATTGGCCGTTTGCTTCAATCTCTTCATCATCTGTTTGGAATACATTTCCCTTTCTCCCTATTCACCTAGTTACAACTCCTAATTTTTCAAGACTCAACTCATATAAAACATTTTCCAGAACACTTCTCTTAGACCCTCAGTCTTGGTTAGGTGTCCCTTGTATGTGGTCTCAGGATTCTTTACTAGACTTTTATCATATCATTTATCCCACCATATACAATCAGCTTTATGAAAAAATCTATTCCACTATAGTTTACACACAAAGTAAAAAACACTGTAAATTTGTTATAAGCCATTTAAAAATGTATTGCTTTGAATTGTTTTGGCTTATCTTTTAAAAAAATTTTTTTAAAGATTTTACTTTTGCATTTTAAAGAGGAGAGAGGGAGAGAGAGAAAGAGAAAGGGGGAGATGCAGGAAGCATCAACTCCCATATGAGTCTTGACCAGGCAAACCCGGAATTCGAACCAGTGATCTCAGCATTCCAGGTTGATGCTTTATCCACTGTGCCACCACAGGTCAGGCACTTTTTTTAAAATTCGTTTTAAATTTCTTACTCTTACTGTGTCTCAGTTTCTTAAACCAGATGCTTTGATTTAGAAACACTATAATGATTGTTTGATCATAATTTTTTTCCCCCTGAGGATTCACTCTCATGATTTATCACTTCATTTAAAAAAATACATATATATATACTTCATATGGGATAAATAATTATCTACTAAAAATCATCTACTTATAAAGATAGTTTTATAAATAATCATTTATCAACACTAATGATTTATGATTTTATATTGTAAAGCCATAATAAATAAAATTTTACTGTTTTTTTCAAGTTAAATTAAACACTCTATACAACATTCTTTTGATCATTTATAAACTTAAGGTAGCATTATAAAGAGTAGTAGCTTCCAACTTTGACCTACATTTTCTTTTTATATCAGTGTGAAACACATTTTATGTTTCAAAGCTTTTTTCCTCAAAAGAAAGAAAAGATAATGGAGCATCTCTAAATTTGGAGAAAGCATGTAATAGTGTCATGTGAATACAAATTTGAAAATAAAAATGAGTTTGTTCAATCCAAGATTCAATATAATAAAAAATAATCATAAGAATAATTTTAGGCATGGTATAGACACTTAACAGTGTCTTTTAAAATGAGTGGTGAAAAGATTTAATTTGAGTCATACCTGGACATACAGAATTGTACTTTTGTGACTTCATAGGTCTTACCTATGGGGAAATTTCTGCAACCCTCTATACTTGACCAGGATATGAAGAGTAAGACTATATATTCATATCATCTTTGGCATGTGTAATACCATTTAAACAGCAAAAATGTCCATTATCACATGCAAGAAACTACTGGAGAAAAGTACAGTTTAAGTTGATTATTTCAGGCAAATCCAAATGTTATTCCCTGACAAATTAAACTAAATAAGTGAGAGCCCTGGCAGGTTGGCTCAGTGGTAGAGTGTCAGCCCAGCATGTGGATGTCCCGGGTTTGATTCCCAGCCAGGGCACACAGGAGAAGTGCCCATCTGCTTCTCTACTCTCCCCCCTCTCCTTTCTCTCTATCTCTCTCTTCCCCTCCTGCAGCCAAGGCTCCATTGGAGCAAAGTTGCCCGGGTTTTGAGGATGGCTCCATAACCTCTGCCTCAGGTGCTAGAATGGATCTGGTTGCAACAGACCAACACCCCAGATGGGCAGATCATTGCCCCCTGGTGGGCATGCCGGGTGTATCACATTTGGGCACATGCAGGAGTCTTTCTGCCTTCCGGCTTCTCATTCCAGGAAAAAAAAGTAAGGTTAATGGGATATTAATTTATTTGGGTGTAAAATAATTATGTTTGAGCCAACACCTAATATCTTTTATACTATTTACAATTCAGCAGTTTAAAAAACACTTATTGAGGATCTGCTCTGTGCCAGACCCTGTGCTTGATATTGGGATTAAAAGCACAAATAACATAGACTTTGATGTCTCGTCAGCACATAGTTCGGAAGATGGTTACCGAAATGAGCTCAACACAACATGGCAAGTGGTAATAACACAAACCAAAAAAGTTATAGAAACACCAGGACAGGTCATCTAACATTGTCTGACTCAAGAGTCAATTTAAAAGGAATAGTAATTCATTAGTTCAAGATGAGCACCATGGAGAGAGGCACATGCTGCTAATGGGAGAGGCTTAGAAGAGCAAAGTCTGGGTAACCACGGCATTGAAATCCAACCATGACCCACAACATACTGTACGTATTTAACAAGGGCAGATGAAATCAGAATTACTTTCAGGCATTATTAATTGTTTCCTAAGTGCCAGACAGACAGTGAGAAAGATAAATAGATAGATCTGGGAAGCTTCAAGGAGTTAAGTAACCTCTCAGCAACAGCACAAATGCACACATCAATCACATTTTCAACAGTCAGAATCTAAACAGAGCATTCAATCTCACCTTTCGCCTTGTTTCGTTGACACTCAAAATCTCAACATATAAGCCTTTGGTTATCATGAACTTGTTTCAGTCAATGATTTAAATGAGTCTACTGATATAGTCAAGACTCCTTTCTAGAAGATTTACTTTAAAAACATTTTTTTTCTTAAAAATTGCATAATCAGTAAATTATGAAAGAATTACAACTGTATTTTGGCATAAAACATTGTTTTTTACCGATAAAAAATAAAGGAATGGGATTCATGTTGAGATAAAAAGACATTAGGAAGAGGCAATAGCTGAGTGATTCTGTAGCTGGGGTAATGAAATAAGAGAAGGCAGAGAATATAAGAAAATGCATAAAACGCACACGAGCCACAGAGTTTTATAAATCTACAATGACCTCACAGCACAGCACAGTTACGAAGCAATTCTGTTCTTGTGAAGAACTGTTTCTAAATAAGGAAATGTTAATACGTCTCTTGTCTGGCACAGTGTAAAAATAGTTATATGTAGTTAGACCACCTCAGGACATTTGGTGAAGAGAGAAATGGCTACAAGATTAAAGTTAACTTAAGGTTTGAAAATGCTATCAATAAAACAAATATGAAATTCACTCCTGGCCATCAAGGGGCATGGGAAAATGTAAAGCTATAATCCTAGGTTTATAGCATCCAAATCTAGGGTTAGAAAACCAGCGGGAACACATCTTGTAATACCCCTTTATATGCTTCATGAGCCATGGCTACATCACTGAGGGGTGGGGGAGACACTTCGCCTGCTTCTATTAACGCAGAGAAAACACAAATTCAAAAGCTTGGATTCCACTCGTTCTTCAGAATGACTATTGGAAAGGCAACCAAGATTCTAGAAGCGTTATGCTATCCTTGGCTATGAAAAGGAAAAAAAAAATTAAAAATTTTTCAGATAAGAATTTGCATTGTCAGTTCAAAAATAAAATAGAGATTCTTCATTTTAGATTAGTCCTTTTATTTTCTGATAGTTTTATAAACTCTTTGTATTGCAGAGAAATGTCTGAACAGTCAAAGTAACTCCTAAAACCAAGCCTCTGTGGATGGCCATTATGATAATTCACTATAATATGTACTTTGATATTTTTGTCAGAGTTAAATGCCTAAAGGATATAGAATAAAACTTCAAAACTTTTTTTTTCCCTGAGTAATGTAACTGTAGTGATTCTAAGATGAATGAATGCAGATCAAATATTTCTATGATGCAAAGTTAACACAATGCAGAATGTTAAAATATGATTTGCCTTATGAATCTCAGGCAGCTGTAGTCAGGGTTTATTTTATAAATTTAAATATTCCCAGAGCCTGGCTCATAGTAGGGGCACAATAAATACATACTGAATTAATGACTTAGCTAGACATTGGTTAATATTCAGAGCATGCATTATAAGTAATAAATCACTCATTCAGCATTGTGTTTGGAACAAGGTCATTAAACCAGTACTTCCAAAGATATCATCAGGTCACAGAATGGAACATAACAAGCTAGATGCTCAGGGTCAGTGTTGTGATTATGGCACTAACGAGTTTTCTGACCTCAGGAAAGTAACAGAGCCCCTCTAAAATGTAGTACCCTCTGGCTTCCCCTTTGGCATAGCAGGGATGCCAAGTTCAGATGGATGCCGTGCTATATGAGTCAATAAACGTAAAGGGCTTAGAACAGGCCTAAGATTCGAACTTGTACCAAGAAACATTTGAGAACCTTCAGAGGTCCATCGTGCTAGGCACAGGGAGAAACCCCTCACACAGTCTCTGTCTCAAGGAGCCAAAGTGGGGCAGAGAGATGCCTGTATCTTAGAGTTGTCTACATTTTGATCAGAAATGGAGAGGAGAGACACTTAACATAGACTGACAGAGGAGAGAAGGTATACCTAAGCTGAGTTGTAAGGGCTAGATAGTCATCAAAGATGAGGTTGAGGGCTGAGGATGGGGTTTTGAGCAGAGGAAGTGGCACAGCTGAACAGAAGTCCAACCTCAGATGCCATTACAGAGATTTTCAGTAATCAGACCAGATTGACTGAGCATGCGTAAACCCTCCTGTAAATTGCTTGGTGGATGTATACGTTTCTAAGATTGCTATACTATGACAGTAGGACAGATACAGAGATTTACGTGGAAACTTAACTCAGCACTCTGAAAAAGAAGAGGGTGAATAACTGGACTAATTTATTAGTGTTTAAGAAAAAACAAAACAAAAATAAAGCTTTTGCTATTTGGTTACTGTGGTTTCTTGTGACTGATTTCATTTTCTTTCATGTTTAGGTTAAATCTATTTTTTTGGTATTGAAATCCTCAATGGCATTATTCTTGATAAAAAAAGTGTTCCAAATCCTATAAAATACTCTTATTTTCTCTACAGATACCAAAATCTGAACACTTTGGGGTACTCCATTGAGCAAACAGCAGTGTCTCTGGAAGATGGCTAATACAGATATATTTTATTTGGATTTGTTTCTTCTTACTCTAATTAAAGACTTTTTCTCTCCTAGTATATTTTTTATTCCCTGTTGGGAGGAAATAATCCCATTTTTCTGGTTCAGTATTGCATGGTGAATGCCTTATCTTGCATGCCAGACTCCAGGTGTGCCTTGGCCAGTCCTGACAGTTTCAGTGAGTCACAAAGGGTTAATCTGAAGCAAGCACAGGCTGTTTGGAAGTGGCATTGGCAGGAGCAGCCGGGGCAGAACGAGAGACCCAGCCAGGGATTTACTCCCATGACAGGCCTCAGCTCAGACTGGCTCCCAAAGTCTGTGGCGAGCTTGCTTCGTTTTTATTCCCCTTTCCAGGCTGGGCCTTTTATATCATCCTATGGATACTTATCCCAATACAATCCCCATAAAATGGCTTGTTTCAGATGACAGGCATATTTATACATTTATTTCATCTTTCTGAAGCTCCAACGTCTCCTGAAGCCTGGAGCAAACCCCGCTGGGCACAGTTGCTGGCTTTGATTCATTCATAAAACACAGATTCCCCAAGTACCTCCCATATGCCTGGCACTGGGATGGGAACAAGGATACAGTGATGAATAAGAAAGCCCTTTTCCAAAACAGCTGTGACTCCATTATGGGAGAGAATTATGGGATAAGAACGGTACCCAACACTGGCAGTTAAGAAAGAGCTGCCTGGGGGATTAGATGTGTGGACTAGTTCTTAAACTAGATGAGAAAGAACACACTCACTACCACCCAGGACCCAGCAGGGCTCCTGCTGAATGACCTCAGGCCTAAGTCACCAGTTTGTGGTTTTCACCCCAGTTGTCACTGGGGACGTCATCCTGAACCCATTGGGCTGATGTGAGCTGTGAGGCTCTTTATCAACTAAAAGAAAACTCCCTCTTTCCATGGTCCACAGCCTTGACCCAAACCACTGGCCCCTAACCTGGCCAAGGGTTCAGTTGATGCAGGAAGCCCCTTTAGTCAGACACGGCAGTTTTGTGTATGTGCAGCTTTCTGGGGAGAGTTCAGATGCTCACAGTAGATTGTCAGAAAGGTTTGCCCCATCTCCCCAGAAAAACACAGAATTTTCAGATCTCTAACTGTGTGCCTGCCTGCAGCTGGCTACTTACACCCCAGCCTGCATCTCTAAACATGATTCCGGTCGGGCTAGGTGGTCCGTCCACTCTGCCTGCATGTACTGAAGTGGTTCTGCCTCCTTCCTGCTGCTACCCACCTGGCAGGACCCTCGCAGGACAGTATACACATTTTGTTGTTGTTGTTGTTATTGTGGAAACAACAAGCTGGCACTGAAATTCTGGGAGTTTACTGAGTGTGTTTCTTGTATCTAATCTTAAGCGTAGTTTTTTGGGGGTTTTTGTGTGTGTGTGTGACAGAGACAGAGAAAGGGACAGACAAAAAGGGAGATGAGAAGCATCAATCTTCATTGTACCTTAGTTGTTCATTTATTGCTTTCTCATATGTGCATTGACGGGGGGGGGAGCAGTTACATCAGCCAGTGACCTTGGGCTTCAAGCCAGCGACCTTTGGACTCAGCCAGAGACCATGGGGTCATATCTATGATCCCACACTCAAGCCAGTGTCCTCATGCAAAAGCTGGTGATCCCGTACTCAAGTTGGCTACCTCAGGATTTCAAACTTGGGTCCTCTGCCTCCTAATCTGATGCGCTATCCACTGTACCAATGCCTGTTCAGGCTTAAGCATAGTTTTATACCTGAATCATAACTTCCATCAGCCTTTAATGTTTGAGACTGAGTTAGCCTACTACACCTGAGCTTGGCCAAAATACATGTAAAGTACATAAAATGGTACAGCATTTTGCAAAAAAAAAAAAAAGCAGCCTATGTTTCACTTTCACTTACTGTTTGCCAATGACCTCTGTCTGCTTATGGCTGGATATTCCCAGTGTATAACCAATTCCTTCTGAAGCCAATGAAACTCGTTTGCGTTAACTTTGCAGAAGCTATCAGTCTCATGTGTTCATTTCTGAATAAGAGATGCTCATGTCATTGACACTATGCCCCTGACTGGAGACCAGGTCAGTATTCATCTCCCACAACTGCTCAAGATGAAATGAACAGTCAGTTCTTTTCTCTGCATTGCCAAGCACTCTAAGGACACTTTTCCAATCACAGCCTCTCTTGTTATATCTAAGCTCTTTGTGGGCACAGACTCTGGCTTCCTCTTGATTATGACCCTTACTCCTAAAGTGCATTCTCAGTACGTAGCTGACAAACTCAGCAGGACAAACAGACTACGCTGAGACGGTGCTTCCTGACCCATCATTCCGTACCCACTCCTCCCTCACTGCGTTTCCCAGACCACAGGCTGGCAGGGACTCAATGACCAGGCTCTGGTTTAGGAAACTGTTCATAAACACCTCTGGATATTGAATATTTAAATAGCCACAAACTCCAGATGTACATGTATTTGTACATGCAAACAACACAAACACACACTCACATAGATGCATGTGAGTGTGTGTTTGTGTAAAACATTACCTACTCATAGAATATAATATCACATTTCAAGAAATTATGAGTAGAATTCTTAGCACTCAGAAGCATCAGATTCTATGACAGTCTAATTAATTTTTTAAGAGCTCTGATGAGACAGTGTGAAACACTGTACTGCATCTATTTTAAGCAGGATACTCAATAAGATAAAGGTGGTCTCCATAAATCAAATGCATAAGATCAGGAAATGGACTAACCTTTCCCCTGAGGAAAACTGTCCAATAATCTATATCTTAATTACAGATATGTACACAATCAGAAATGCAAAGAAGACATTTTTTCCTTTATTTTAGGTGTTTTAATCTAAGGAGCTATGTGATTTTGTATATAGAAAAATAAAGAGGCCCTGGCGGGTTGGCTCAGCGGTAGAGTGTCGGCCTGGTGTGCAGGGGACCCGGGTTCGATTCCTGGCCAGGGCACATAGGAGAGGTGCCCATTTGCTTCTCCACCCCCCCTCCTTCCTCTCTGTCTCTCTCTTCCCTTCCCGCAGCCAAGGCTCCATTGGAGCAAAAATGGCCTGGGCGCTGGGGATGGCTCCTTGGCCTCTGCCCCAGGTGCTAGAGTGGCTCTGGTCGTGGCAGAGCGACGCCCCGGAGGGGCAGAGCATTGCCCCCTGGTGGGCAGAGCATCGCCCCTGGTGGGCGTGCCGGGTGGATCCTGGTCAGGCGCATGTGGGAGTCTGTCTGACTGTCTCTCCCCGTTTCCAGCTTCAGAAAAAAAATAAAACAAAAAAAAATAAAGGTCAAGATAAAGTAGAGCCTGACCAGGTGGTGGCGCAGTGGATAGAGCACCTGACTGGGATGCGGAGGACCCAGGTTCGAGACTCCGAGGTCGCCAGCTTGAGCGCAGGCTCGTCTGGTTTGAGCAAAGCTCACCAGCTCGAACCCAAGGTCGCTGGCTTGAGCAAGGGGTTACTCGGTCTGCTGTAGCCCCACGGTTAAGGTACATATGAGAAAGCAATTAATGAACAACTAAGGTGTCGCAACAAAAAACTAATGATTGATGCTTCTCATCTCTCTCCGTTCCTGTCTATCTGTCCCTATCTATCTCTTTCTCTGACTCTCTGTCTCTGTAAAAAAATTAAAAAAAAGAAAAAGTAGAGAAAAATATATAAAAAGTTCAGCACCCAATACAATATTCCAAGAACAATGTGATGGTGAGAGCTGTGACAAGATTTCTTTGACTCTTAAAAATGTTTTCTGCTGGATGAGATTATAATGGAAACACAAGATTTATAGGATCTTTTTTCTAAAGTGTTCTATTAACAACTAAGTCATTTATCAGCACAGTCTGTCTATATCGATAACAAATGATTTCTTTACTTCTTAACTAGTAAAGAGAGGGGAACTAAATAATTTCATAACATACACAAAAATATATTACTGGGATTTATTACATTGGCAAAACTTTAACCACATATGATTTCTTCTCTAACTTGCTCCCGATACATTTATTTGCTTTTTAACAGCCGTGTTTTATTTTAGGACATAAACAAATAGTACTAAAATAAGTAGAGAGAAATGAACAACAAACACGAATACAGTTCAGGGGACTCAAGGGGCAGCCCAAAATTGTTAGAGCTCTAGTCAGCAATTCAGAAAAAAAGAACATCAACGGCCAGCCAACTGTTATCTAGAACAAAGATGAAAAGGTCCATGTGATGTTTTGATGGTCAGACAGACTGCCTTATGGGTAAGACACATTTTAAAAAAAAAGCATCAGTAGGAAATGGAAGATTTGTGTTGCCTTGTCTGTGGGGACCATTATTAAATGGGTCAAGGAACACGTATTTCAAGTACGACTGTTGGCAATAAAAGGCATAGACTCCGTCCATAATAAACACAGCCTGATGTTCACTGAAATAACACTGTCAGGGATGCCCTTTAGAATATTGATCCAGCACTAGAGAGAATTGGCCAGGAGAACAGCATAGCAACAACAAACCAGGGCATTCTGTAATTCTATCACAGTACAAGCAAAGCACCACATAGAAAGCCAAAGAGAAGGAGAAGGTAGAATAAACAGCCTTCATTTGGAGATGCTAGCTAAAAACTCTTAGTCATAAGGCAAGTGGGTTTGGTAATGTCAACTAATATATATTAAAAGCGCTCATTTTCATATATTAGGGATAGCAAAGCAAAATACTCAATAAAACTTTTGAAATTTGTTATCCTAAACATTTTGTTGCTCTTTCCCAATGGAAAATTACCCAGTCCTCATTATGTCCATCACAAAGTCACAAGTTTTCTACTGGCTACTCAGAATTCAATCCCAAATCTAAGTGAGGCATATTTTTAAATAAAATATTTTAAAATTTTTATTTGTTCATTTTTAGAGAGAGAAGGGAGAGAGAGAGAAAAAGTGAGAGAGAGAGATAGATAGATAGATAGATAGATAGAGAGGAACATCGATCTGTTCCTGTGTGTGTCCTGACTGGGGATTGGACTGGCAACCCCTGAGCACCAGGATGATATTCCAACCAACAGAACTATCCAGCCAGAGCTAAATCAAATCTTAATTCATAATGTCACTCAGCTATTTGGCAAATATGTCCATTATGTACACAAATAAAGAAAATAAACAAATGATTAAATTGGAATGGTTATTTGAATTTAATTGGTCAATTAAATCTTGGGCAGCAACTTCTCTTTCTCTCTCCGATTAATATCTTACTACTATTTTACCACTAAGTAAAGGTTGATTAGAACGTTAAACTAAAAAAATAAGTGTTTGTCAACGATTACAGATACGTTAAGACAGCAACCATTCTCTCACAACAAACCCAGCGAGGTTGCTGGGATACTGGACAACTTCAGTGGATTCAAGAGGGACTGTTCCTGGGACAAAATGAACCCACAGTGACTCAATTCTACTTTCTTGGATTAGAACCAATCAGAGCTACTCAAGTAGAAATAGGAAAAGACGCTAGACTCTTCCTGCCATCGGAGAGCTCTTGACTTGTCTGCATGCCATGCCAACCCGGGTGGGAGCGTGCACAGGGCACCCAGCTGACTATTCCTAAGTGCTGAGTAGACCTATGTAGGTGGGCATAATCAGAATCCATGTCTGGAGCTGAAATGGAGAAAACAGAATTGTGGATTATCAACTGCTCTATGTCTTTCTGGACCATGAAATTTGGCAGCTGTTAAATTGAGTCACTTGATAGACTCTTTGAAATTTTTTTACCCTTTTTGCTCACAAAATTAGAAAAATAATTACCATACTTTTCACTCCATAAGACACACCTGACCATAAGACACACCTAGCGTTTTAAGGAGGAAAATAAGAAAAAAAATATTCTGAACCAAATGATGTGTTAAAATATTTAATAAAATACCGTAGTTTTTGCTCAATAAGACACAAGGGCATTTTCTCCTCCACTTTTGGGGGGAAAAAAACTGCATCTTATGGAGCAAAAAATACGGTAAGTATAAAGAAATAGGACTTATTCAGGGGTTATTTTCCTGCAGTTTAAAGTGAAGTAAAATTTCAGAAAGTGCCTAACTTTTGCATGAAACCCATTTGTGTGTGTGGGAGGGGGGAGGCAAGAATTTTTGCTCTCGGATAGCCCTTTCAAAAAGCAATTTAAAATGGAGTCAAAGATAAAGATATTATCTGAACGGTAGGTATTGTGAAAATCGGGCTGCGAAAATTAAAATACTAGTTTGTGCCACAGCCATAAATTACTAAAGTAATTATCTAGTAACAGCATAACTGAATCATTCAGAGGGGTAATTAGCAATCAGACATAATGAGCCCCACAACTGTGCCTTGTCATTCTGTATTTAGCTCCTGTGAGCCCGGAGGAATGGGAGTATCTCCCACCCTTCTTGGAGGGCATCGCTACCACGCGGGGAGCATAGCCCACATTATCCCTCCCGGGGGCTTGAGGCTTCTTGGGACCGCACATTCCTAACTTCCCCTGGCTAAAGCTTCCCGCTCTCTAGTCCCTCGAAAGCCATCATCTCCTTAGTCATCATCATTCCTGAATAAATATGTCAAGTGCACCAGAATCAAATTATTTTCTTTACTGTTTTTTTTCTGAATCCAATGTGGTCACTGACACCGTATCATTTCTAAAGTTATTTTCTGGGGTAATAGGTGAAGTTTTCATTGTATGTATATGTTAAAATACTTCTAGCATTTTTCATATGTATTTTAAATAAAAACACGAACAGTGGTGTATCTCATTCATTCATTAAATTTTTTTTTTTTTTTTTTTACTAACCGCCTTGCACAAGTTCAGGCAGAAGCCTATCCTGGAACACCAAGATGAGTAAGACTTGTTCCCTGAGTCTAGGATCACAGTCTACTAAAGGGGGAATGGAGCAGGTACTTAAATATTTGCACTGAAATTTGGCAAAAGCAATAATGAGGTAAGAAAAACTGTGTATCAACACCCTACCCTGCATCACTCTCCTCTTCGTGCCTCCTCAAATTATGAGCAGATTCAAAAGATTAGATGAATGAATAATATTAGGAATGGAAATCAGTTAAGGGAGAAGTAGATTTTTGGGAAAAAATTTAATTCAGTCTTTTTTCTTTTTTAAATTCAGTTGAGATTTATTAAACACCCGTACTTGATGAAAATTCATTGATTTTGAATCTTAGCTTCAAAAGGCCGATGTGCTGAGAAATTCGGGTGGGAAGACGGGGGCGGGGGCAGCACTGGGCCGTCCACACAGCCCAGGATGGCGAAAGCGGCAAATCCCTCGCTGAGTCCCAATCTGAGCCAAAGAAGGTGCATGGGTATTTACCAAGCAGGACAGGACCCAGTTCTAAAGAAAGGGGCACAGTCGTGGGGACAGCTCTGCAGGTGGCCCTTGGAGGATCATGCACATTTTTTCCCTGAAACTATCGGGAACCAGACACCTCGCTTGCCTTGGCTGTGGGGGTGCCCCGTGCCTCAAAGCATCAGGATCATGTTTCTTGATGTCATGACTACCCTGTACCACCAGGATATTCTTAGCCTAATGGAAGACTGAACGAATGACTGTTACACACCAGGGCACGGTCACCCACTGCTGCCTGACCGAGCCACCCCCTCAGATGAACCAGGACTCGGGTGACGTCTGGGGAAAGGGAAGGACTGGTCGACTGCCAGACTATGTACTTGTGCATGCTTGGAGACGTGGAGTTCAGAAGTAAAGGGAAACTCAACAGTAAGTCAGGTTATCCACACAGGTAATGCTACAAAGGAGAGAAACCCGGGGTCCAGCGGAGGTTGAGCAGCGGAAGGTGTGGGGTGTCTCTGAGAAGGTGCACACATGGCAGTAGGTTCCTGGAGGAACAATGGTTAACCCTGGGTGGGGCAGGTGCACAGAAGTGCTCGGGCAACCCCAGTGACACAGGTAATGAAAACCAGGCACTGACTGTCAACTGGGGTAGCAGACGGAAATGCTTTCTGGAGTCCAGCAGTAAGAGAAATGGCTGATGTATGCCCATCTGTACGAGGCCAGCAGACCCGCAGTACCTGAGTAGAGGCTCACACCCTGCATCTTCAGGTTTGGACATTGTTGACCAGGATACAGCCTGCAGTTCATGACTGGCAAAATGCTGGCCATTTGTGAATGATGAAAACCTAAAATCAATGAGTAGCAAGGTAAAATTCCCATCCTGGTTCTTATACTGGTTACCAGTTTGGTTTTGCAAGAATGCTTTAGACCAGGGGTCGGGAACTGATGGCTCATGAGCCAGATGTGGCTCGTTTGATGGCTGCATCTGGCTCACAGACAAATATTTAATAAAAAAAATAATGTTAAAAATATAGGCCTGACCTGTGGTGGCACAGTGGATAAAGTGTCGACCTGGAAATGCTGAAGTCGCTGGTTCGAAACCCTGGGCTTGCCTGGTCAAGGCACATATGGGAGTTGATGTTCCCAGCTCCTCCCCCCCTGTCTCTCTCTCCTCTCTGTCTCTCTCTCTCTCTCCTCTCTAAAATGAATAAATAAAAATAAAAATAAATAAAAATAAAAATAAAACATTCTCATGTATTACAATCCATTCATTTCCTACCACTCATGTTCATGGTTGTGGGTGGCTGGAGCCAATCACAGCTGTCCTCTGGCACAACACCAAATTTTTTTTTTTTTTTTTTTTCCCAACATCATTTATTTTTTTTTATTTTATTTTTTTTATATATAAATAAATTTTTATTTTAATGGGGTGACATCAATAAATCAGGGTACATACATTCAAAGAAAACATTTCCAGGTTATCTTGTCATTTAGTTATGTTGCATACCCATCACCCAAAGAGAGATCGTCCTCTGCCACCCTCCATCCAGTTCTCTCTGTACCCCTCCCCCTCCCCTCCCCCTCTCCCTCCTTCCCTCCCCCCACCCCCCTTAGCCACCACACTCCTGTTCATGCCTCTCAGTCTCGCTTTTATGTCCCACTAATGTATGGAATCCTGCAGTTCCTGTTTTTTTCTGATTCGCTTATTTCACTCCGCACAATGCTACCAAGACTCCACCATTCTTTTATTGGATAATGAGTAATGTACATGGGTCATTGTATGGCTCTCACAGAATTACATTTTAAAATATGTGGCGTTCATGGCTCTCTCAGCCATAAAGGTTCCCAACCCCGGCTTTAGACTTTATCAAATCATGAGAAATTTAATTGGGAGTCTAATCTAGCTTATTTACCATGAATTGGTGGAGAATGCCCTTTCTGTGGGACCCCAGCTCCCAAACATCATGGGGTCACAGGTAACTGTACAGCCCTGACTCCTGTGTCTGTGCTCACCTTCTGCGATAACCATAGTCCCTGCACCACCACAGACCCAGTCTCAGTAATGAATACTCCAGTGAGCTATGCAAATATGTTATTTCCTACAGATACATTCCGGCAGAGAATGCATCAAAAAGCACAGGGTTAGTCCAATTATCTTATTTTATACAGGTGAAAAAAGAGACACCCCAGGAAGGGAAATGACTTGCCCAAGGCCATGCAGGTAATTCAGGAGAGAGACGTGATTAATTCCATGTCTTTATCGATTCACAGTCTGGTACTGTCATGACCTTCTAAGATGCTTTCAGGGCTGGGTCCATGAATATAACTAGTAAGTGCTTTTATTTCGTTTATATTTTTTGTTGTTTTTTCACTATCCTCTCTCACATATTCATACATACACAGGCACATAGACACACAACATATAATCTTTCATTTTTAAAATGACTCATTTGTAGTCTTTCTTGGTTAGACCTGCTCACTGTGGGCATTCTCGGAGGTCAGGGTGCATGCTGCTTCCCCGGGGTCTATGGAAAAAACCCACACGAACAGTGTGTAGGTCAGCACAGGGAGAAACACGGTGCATTTGAGGAAACACAAGCACACCACCCATGCAGAAAACATACAGAATAAATTACTGCAGAGTGCCGAGAGCCAGTCAGTCAAAATATTACCAGGACTCAGTTAATTTCCCCAAAGGGCTGTTTTCAGCCACATATAAGAGCACATATAAACACAGAAGGCAGGAAGCCAAATTTGTTTTTTTCCTATGTCCTTGATATTTTCAACATAATTTAAAAATTCAATATTTATAAATATTTTAAACATTTTTAAACAGAAGTTAGAATCAAATATTAGTATATTTTAAAAAAACTGGAAGAATTAATGATCAGAGAAAAGAGAAATGTTAAATGATTAAATAATTTTATATGTAATGTTATTTAAAACCATTCGAAGGGCACAGATAGATGATTTTGTTCAGCATCAAAAAAATTTTAAATCATTGATTTTGACACAAGAGGGAGCCCATGTTTTTCAGTTAATTCAAATACAACTGTGAATAAATGAAATCAAGATAATTTGACCCTGACTGTATATGAAACTGTGAGTTTTATAGCATGATTTATTACTGATAAGAAAATATAAGTTAGTATTTAATATCAGCAGCCACCTCCCTTCTATTTTAGTTTATCTGTTTAGAGAGGAGAAAAAGTATTTTTAAATGATTTCTTTCCCAAACAAAACTAGAACTATGATACTAGAACTATGAAGAAGCAAACAAAACATGTAATACAGTCAAATATATTATTCTACTAATGTTCAGGGGCATTAATGGTGATGGAAGGAGATTTGACTCGGGGGTGGTGAACACACAACACAATATACAGAGATAATGTATTATAGAATTGTACACTTCAAACCTATATAATTTTATTAACCAAAGTCATCCAATAAATTCAATTAAAAATAAGAGTATAGACTTATTTATGTTCTGGTTCATAATTATATACTAAATATCGTTCTAAGTTATCTTAAATCTTTCTGGAACAGCTGCTGATTGGATAGCAAACAAGGGAAAACTACTGATTATAAAGTCCTGTAACTTCCTGTAAAAGTATTCACCTCCTCTAACAAGTTCCCCCCACTGTAATGGAAGGACGGTTAGCTGCCTTTCTACAGAGCTGCGAGAACTGAGGAGGTAAAGACATTTAGAAATGGCATCTGGTCATGGTTAATAAAAGGTGATTTCCTTCTTCCCTTTGAGTAAACATTACAGAATCCATTTAACATTTTATTACCATTTAGATTTAGCTATGGCATCACAATGATGTGTGTGTGTGTGTGTGTGTGTGTAATATAGGCTTTTTCATACTAGTACACAAGTGAGCATGACAAGAAAATTTAAATTTTAGAAGAATTTAAAAGTGAAACCGCATGAGAGAGTAACAAACGTCTCAAATGCATTCTCATCCATTTTCCTGCGTTTCTTTCTTTTTTGCCTTTTTTTGCTGCCGCCTATATCCAATTATTCCGGAATATTCCCGTATGCTTGCAATAGCTCATGTTTAAAAGGCATATCTTTTCCTCTTGTACTTTTACTTAAAGCTTGTGAGGTCAGTTCGTTTTTAAATGGTGGTCAGAGAAACACATATATCTAGCTAATGAGACCGACCTGGAGGTATACCTGAACCCAGAGGAGGATTCCCAAGCCATTTGAAAATTGCTAACTCCGCCTGAGTGTAACAAGAACCCACAGAAATGGCTGTGAGACAATTATGAGGACAACAGTTTCAGGACCTCTGTCACAACCAAAAAGTCCATTTACCCTGAAAAGGGCCCCAATGCTTATTATGAAATAGGAATTGCAATGGGCAGTGAGCTGAGCTGGATCAGAAGACATTAGGAAAAAAGAGAAAACCCTTAATTTTTGTGTTCAGCCTTTTAATTAATGTTTTTATACTTGAATAAATCATACTACGCAAAAATTGGCCAATTTACGATGGTAAGGGCTAAGGTTTTATTCTTTGCTCTTTTCTCAGTTCCTCTGTCCATGCAGCTCAGTCTTGTGCCTGCTCCACAGAGTGGACACATCACTGCCTATGTTTAGGGGCTCAAACCAAAAAAGAATAAGTGTTACTATAACTTGCTCAAAAATTAAATTTAATTTTGAGTCTCCAAATCTGATCTTTTAAAGTTTTTTTTTTTGGCCATATTATCATTATCACTGCAACTAAATTTTATTTCTTTCCTTCTTTTTTATTATTATTAAAGGGAGGCAGGGAGGCAAGGAAGCAGAATGACAGAGTCACACATGCACCCTCACAGGGATCCACCCAGCAAGCTCCCTACAGGACGATACTCTGCCCATCTGGGGCCACTGCTCTGTTGTTCAGCAATCGAGTTTTTCAGTGCTAAGGCCATCCTCAGTGCCCAGGGCCAAACTACTCAAACCATTTGGGCCATGGCTGTGGAAGGAGACAGAGAGAGAGAAAGAGAGAGAGAGAGAGAGAGAGAGAGAGAGAGAGAGAGATAAAGTGGGAGGAGAAAGGGTGGAGAAACAGATGGTCACTTCTCCTGTGTGCCCTGACCAGGAATTGAACTTGAGACTTCCACATGCTGGGGTAACACTCTATTCCTGAGCCAAGCAGCCAGGGCCATAATTTTCTAATCTGTGTTTTGACCAATAAACTAAATTCCTCCATTCAGTTCCTGGTCTGGACTGAGACCTTGCTCTTAAATACTCTGAGGTATCTTTCAGGTTCTGCCTCCGTAATTCTAATAAGTTATGAGCAACTTGAAGATGAACCTATTCTTTAAAAAACAGTGAACCCTCAGATATCTCACAGTACCTTATAAAATGTATAGAAAATGAAATTGAATTGAACTAAGTTCCACCCCTGCATGTCGGAAGTAAAGCAATACATGTGAAAGTATAAGAAAATGTACAGATACGTACTTTAATATACTTGAGGAAAATATATTTTTTTCCTTATTGAAAAAAATCTTACTACAAACTATTAAAATTACAAAACACATAAGCAGACAAAATCCTGACAATACTAAGTGATGGTCAAAATGAGGAGCAAGTGAAACCACCATTTATTTCTTGTGAGAATGCAAAACTGCAAAGCTACTTCACAAAAAATTATTTTCTTATACTGTTAAATTCTTACCATGCTACCCAGTAATCCTACTCTTAGAAATTTAAAAAATTAAATGAAAAATAATATTCACTTAAAAACGGGCACATGGATATTTAGTAGTGGTTTTGTTCATCATCACCCCAAGCTAGGAAGAAGTCCACTATCCCTTCTTTGGGAACACAGACAAACATTGCACATTCATATGGCGGAATGCTACGCAATAGTAATGATGTGAGAAAAAAAATAGGTGAGTCTCAAGTACTCAGTGAAAGAAACAGGACTCTATAAAGAAGAAGCAGGGTATATCATGTTTATAAAGCATTCCATCAAAATAAAAGTATAGGGGCAGTGGTGGGATTCAGCTGGTTTGCACCAGTATGGCAGAACCAATACCTAATTTTGTTGTTGAGTTCAGTATACTGATTGTTAAAATGGCACTTGTAATCAGGGTTCTCTCTAAGGTGGGTACCTGGGCAGCTGCACAATGTAAAAAACACAAATTTATATTTCTTACTCTTTTTTAACATTCATCTGCGCAACAGCATATTCTAAATGCCCATAGTAATGTTCACTATGTCCATAGGTGAAAATAATAGCAACTGAAGATGCCAATCAAGAAGCAATATGGAAATATCTTAAATACCATATTTTCACTATGTATGAGACTCACCCTATTTTGAAAAATTTGGGGTCTAAAAACTAGGTGCGCCTTATACAGTGGTTGTAGTTTGTTTTTTTTTACTTTCATTTCCCACTTTATCACACAGATGAGGAGTTCTATGAATTTTATGATGAATAAAACAAGTTCAAGGGGAACCAGAAGATGGTGGCGAAATAGGCAGATGTTACAACTCCCACCTCCCAGAACCAAAGTGGATTACAACTTAACTTGGGAACAATAATCTTGAAAAACCAACTTTTGACTAAACTAACAGGAATCTATAACGAAGGATCACTGAAGAAACCACACTGAGACTGGTAGAAAGGATAGAGATGAGGAAAGGGCTGCCCTGTTCCCAAGAGTGAGCAGTGGCCCAGAGGGTCTCTCACAGTGGAGTGGGTTGCCTGGAGAGTGGGTCCTCATTCCCAGGACCAGAGCCCCAGCCTAGAGCTCCAGAGACTAGAAGAGAAATACAGACAGTATTTAGCTGAAAGAAGAGCCAGGTTTTCTGTTTGTGAGAGGGAGACAGAACTCTCAGACCCAGGCTCCATCTTAAGGGGACCATGCATAAAACCTCGTTCACAGCCATTTACCTGGGGCTCTGGGAGAGGGGAGTCCTGAGAGGACTGGAGTTGCGAGAGGAGAGTGTAATCTCAGAGGCACAGGAAGAGACTGAGGGAGACAGCCACCCTAACCCCTGTGCTGAGTAACTTCCCAAATCTAAAGTGGCCATATTTCCTGGGAGAAGCAACACCAGCAAAGGGAAGCAATTACCTCGCCCACCAGGGGCTCTCCTACTCCAGTCAGAGCAAAGAGTCACTTAGAAGCAGGAAGTGCATCAGAGACACAGGTTTTGAGTGCTGAGGTCAGGGCTACACCCCTTACCCATGCTACTGAATACCCTCTGAAGGACGGGCGGGACTAGCTGTGGTGGAGGGGGTGGAATCCAGTGAGAAGGCTGACATGGAGTCCCATGGAGCCATATGAGCAAAGGCCCATGAGCCCGTGCACCCGCTGGTGCCAGTGCCGGAGAGCCCAAGGAGGCGGCAGTGGCGGTGGGTCGGCAGACAGACCACACCTCAGAAATACAGAGGCCACACCCATGGGCCAAGAGTAGATAAAAGCAGGCCTAGGAGTGCAGCTGATATTTACAATGACACCTGGGCACAGCAGAGGCAGCCACAAATTCTGGACTGCCTGTAACTCCAAGAAGGATGCTAAGTGCCAGTCATAAACAATATCACCACTGGTCTGTGCCAATTCTAGGCAGGAAGGTCCAGGACTGGCACATCCAGTGGCCAATATGGAGAGCATCAGCTCAGGACCTAACAACCATAGTTAGAGTAGTATCTTAAGGAAGGACTACTCACACTTGACCCAGCTAAGGCATAGAAAAATGCTAATACAAATAGCAAAAAAAGCAGTAGCAGCAAACAAATAGCTCACAGCATACTACAAACAATTTGTGAGGCCAACCCAAGAAGATCTAGAAACAACACAACTGAAAGCTGGAGGCAAACAACACCAACCCTATACTCAGCTGGCTACACAAACACAACATCCAAAGGAGCAGTCTATACACAGACAAAATAGGAAGACAGAAATGCAATTCAAATGAATCAACAACAGAAATCCACAGAAAAAGAACTCAATGAGATGGAAATAACCAAGATACCAGATGCAGAGTTTTTTTTTATTTATTTTTATTTATTTTTTGTATTTTTCTGAAGCTGGAAACGGAGAGGCAGACAGACTCCTGCATGTGCCCGACTGGGACCCACCAAGCACGCCCACCAGGGGGCGATGCTCTGCCCATCCGGGGCATCACTCTGTTGCAACCAGAGCCACTCTAGCACCTGAGACAAAGGCCATAGAGCCATCCCCAGCACCCGGGCCATCTTTGCTCCAGTGGAGCCTTGGCTGTGGGAGGGGAAGAGAGAGACAGAGAGGAAGGAGAGGGGGAGGGGTGGAAGCAGATGGACGCTTCTCCTGTGTGCCCTGGCCGGGAATCGAACCTGGGACTTCCACACACCAGTCCAACACTCTACCACTGAGCCAACCGGCCAGGGCCAGATGCAGAGTTTAAAATAATGATTGTTAGGATGCTCAAGGATCCTAGCACAACAATGGACAGACAAAATAAGCACCTACATGAAGAGATAGCAAGCATCAAAAAGGACACTGAAATCATAAAAAAGAATCAGACAGAAATGACAAATACAGTATCAGAAATGAAGACTTCAGGCTAGATGAAGCAGAGGATCAATCTGATTTAGATGACAAGATAAATAAAAGCACGGAAGCAGAACAACAGAAAGAAAAGAGGATCAAAAAGTCTGAGGAAATTCTAAGAGAGCTTTGTGACAACATGAAGAGAAACAACATCCACATCATAGGAGTTCCTGAAGGAGATGAGAAAGAACAAGGGACAGAGAACATGATTAAAGAAATCATAGCTGAAAATGCCCCTAAATTGATGAAGTAAAAAATCACAGAAATTCAAGAAGCACAGAGAGTCCCATTGAAGAGGAACCCAAAGAGACCTACACCAAGACACATCATAATTAAAATACCAAAGTTAAGAGATAAAGAAAGAATACTAAAAGCTGCAACAGAAAAGCAGTCAATCACTTAAAATGGAGCCCCCATAAAGATGACATCCAACTTTTCAACAGAAACACTTAAGGCCAGAAGGGAATAGCAAGAAATATTGAAAGCTATGCAAAACAAGAGTCTACAACCAAGACTTCTTTATCCAGCAAGGCTATTGTTTATAGTTGAAGGAGAAATAAAAAGCTTCCCAGACCAAAAAATAAAAATAAAAACCCACAAGGAATTCATTAAAACCAAACAATGCAGCAAGAAATGTTAAGGGGTCTGTTGTAAACAGAACAAATGGGAAAAAAGAAAAAAATATCTAGAAAAAGAGAAATGTAGATTTAAAGAATAAAATGTCAATAAATAACTGCATATCAATAATAACCTTAAATGTAAATGGAATAAATGCTCCAATCAAAAGACATAGGGTAGCTGTGTGGATAAAAAAACAG
This sequence comes from Saccopteryx bilineata, assembly GCF_036850765.1. Lineage (NCBI taxonomy): Eukaryota > Metazoa > Chordata > Mammalia > Chiroptera > Emballonuridae > Saccopteryx > Saccopteryx bilineata. The sequence goes on along the minus strand of NC_089492.1, from coordinate 79,019,336 downwards.
GACCCATACATATGCTGTCTACAAGAGACCCACCTCAAAACAAATGATACACATAGACTGAAAGTGAAGGGATGGAAAAAATATTTCATGCAAATGAAATGAAAAAAAAGTTGGGATAGCAAACTTATATCTGACAATATAGACTTTAAAACAAAGGCTATAGTAAGGGATAAAGAAGGGTTACTACATAATGATAAAGGGAGGAATCCAACAGGAAGGTATAACTATTATAAATATCTATGTGCCTAATATAGGAGCACCTAAATATATAAAGTGCATTTTGATGGACATAAAGGGCAAGATCAACAGCAATACTAAAATAGTAGGAGATTTTAATACCCCAATAACATCACTGGATAGATAAACAAGAAAGAAAATTAACAAAGAAATAGCAGCCTTTTAGGACACACTAGATCAACTGGACTTCATAGATATCTTCAGAACCTTTCACCCTAAAGCAGCAGAATATACAGTCTTTTCAAGTGTGCAAAGTACATTCTCTATAATAGACTACATGTTAGGACAAAAAAAAAAACGAGTCTCAATAAATTTAATAAGATTGAAATCATATCAAGCATTTTCTCTGATCACAATGGCATGAAACTAGAAATCAACTACAATAGAAAAACAGAAAAGCACCTGAAGACTAAATAGCATGATATTAAATTAGAAATGAATTAACAATGAGATCAAGGAAGAAATAAAAAATTTCCTTGAAACAAATGAAAATGAACATACAATAACTCAAAATTCATGGGACACAGCAAAAGCAGTCCTGAGAGGGAAGTTCATAGCATTACAGGCATACCTTGAGCAGCTAGAAAAGCTGAGATAAACAACTGAACTCTGCATCTAAAAGAAGTAGAAAAAGAATAGCAAGTAAAGCCCAGAAAAAGTAGAAGAAAGAAAATAATAAAGATCAGAGCAAAAATAAATGACATAGAGGATAAAAAAATAATACAGAGGATCAACAAAACCAAGAGCTGGTTCTTTGAAAAGGTAAACAAGATTGATGAATCTTTAACCAGACTCACCAAGGAAAAAAGAGAGAGGGCTCAAAGAAATAAAATTAGAAATGAGAGTGAAGAAGTAACAACTGAAACAGCAGAAATACAAAGGTTTGTAAGAAAATACTATGAAGAACTGTATGCCAAAAAATTATACAGCCTAAGTGAAATGAAAAAATTCCTTGAAACACATAATCTTTCAAAAATCAATCAGGAAGAATTAGAAAACCTAAACAGACCGATAACAACAAAAGAGATTGAAACAGTTATCAAAAAACTCCCAACAAACAAATGTTCTGGGTCAGGAGGCTTCACAGGTGAATTCAAAGAAGAACTAACTCCTATCCATCTCAAGCTATTTCAAAAAATTCAAGAGGACAGAAGACTTCCAAGCTCCTTTTATGAGACAAGCATAATCCTCATTCCAAAACCAGGCAAAGATACTACAAAAAGAAAACTATAGGCCAATATCACTGATGAATTTAGATGCTAAAATTCTCAACAAAATAGTAGCAAACCAGATCCAGAAATACATGAAAAAATCATACATCATGATCAAGTGGGATTTATTCTGAGGAGGCAAGGCTGGTACAATATTTGTAAAACAATCAATTTGATTCATCACATAAATAAAAGGAAGGAGAAAAATCACATGATAATATTAATAGAAGCAGAAAAAGCATTTGATAAAATCCAGCACCCATTTATGATCAAAACTCTCAGCAATGTGGAAATACAGGGAACATACCTCAACATGATGAAAGCCATCTATGACAAACCCACAGTCAACATCATAATCAATGGGCAAAACTTAAAAGCTATCCCTTTAAGATCAGCAACAAGGAAGTCCTAGCCACAGCAATAAGACAAGAAGAAGAAATAAAAGGCATCCAAATTGGAAAAGAAGTATTAAAACTATCATATTTGCTGATGATATGATACTGTATATAGAAAAACTTAAAGTCTCAGTCAAAAAACTACTGGATCTGATAAATGAATTCAGCAATGTGGCAGAATATAAAATTAATATTCAGAAATCAGAGGCATTTTTATATATCAACAATGAACTGCCTGAAAGAGAAATTAAGAAAACAATCCCCTTCACTAGTGCAACAAAAATAATAAAGTACCTAGGAGTAAATTTAACCAAGGAGACTAAAGACTTATACTCAGAAAATTATAAAACATTGACATAAGAAATCAAGGAAGATACAAACAAGTGGAAGCAGATATCGTGTTCATGGTTAGAAAGAATAAACATCATTAAAATGTTTATATTACCAAAAGCAATTTATAAATTCAATGCAATTTCTATTAAAATACCAATGGCATATCAAAGATATAGAATATTCCAAAAATTTTATGGAACCAAAAGCGAACACAAATAGCCTTAGCAATCTTGAAAAAGAAGAATAAAGTGGGTAATATCACACTTCCTGATATCAAGTTATACTACAAGGCCACTGTATTCAAAACAGCTTGGTACTGGCATAATAATAGGCATCCAGATCAATGGAACAGAACAGAGAACCCAGAAATAAACCCACACATTTATGGACAATTGATATTTGACAAAGTTGATAAGTGCATACAGTGGAGTAAAGGTAGTATCTTTAACAAACGGTGTTGGGAAAATTGGACAGGTACTTGCAAAAAATGAAACTAGACTACCAACTTACACCATTCACAAAAGTAAACTCAAAATGGATAAAAGACTTAAATGTAAAGTCTTGAAACCATAATCATCTTGGAAAAAAACATAGGCAGTAAGCTCTCCAACATCTCTTGCAGCAACATATTTGCTGATTTATCTCCATGGGCAAGTGAAATAAAGGACAGGATGAACAAATGGGACTATATCAAACTAAAAAGCTTTTGCACAGCTAAAGATAATATGAACAAAATAAAAAGACAAACCACACAATGAGAGAACATATTCGACAATATGTTTGACAAGGGCTTAATAGCCAAAATTTATAAAGAACTTTTAAAACTCAACACCAGGAAAGTAAACAATCCTATCAATAAATGGGCAAAATAATTGAATAGACACTTCTCCAAAGAGGACAAGCAGATGGCCAATAAGCAGATGAAACAATGTTCAACATCGCTAATCATTAGAAAATGCAAGTTAAAAGCACAATGAGATACCAGTCACACCTGTCAGAATGGCACTCATTAACTAAACAACACATAATAAATGCTGGTGAGGATGTGGAGAAAAGGGAACCCTCCTGCACTGCTGGGTGGGAATGCAGACTGGTGCAACCACTGTGGAGAACAGTATGGGGAATCCTCAATAAATTAAAAATGAAACTTGCTTTTGACCCAGCAATCCTACTTTTAGGAATATATCCTAAGAATACCAAATCACTGATTCAAAGAAAAAATGCACCTCCATGTTTATTGCAGCATTGTTTTCAATAGCCAAGATCTGGAAACATTCGAAGTGTCTGTCAGTGGACGAGTGGATTAAAAAGCAGTGGTACATATACACAATAGCCTTGAAAAAGAAGGAAATCTTATGTTTTGTGACAACATAAATGGACCTGGAATCTATTATGCTAAGTGAAATAAGCCAAGCAGAGAATGAAAAATATCATATGACATCACTCATTTAAGGAATCCAATGAACAATGTGAACTGAGGAACGGAATAGAGGCAGAGGCGGGATCAAAGGGACCAGAGGGAAAGCGGTCAGAGGAAAAGGGAATGAGAGGATAGGATCAGAGAAGGGAAGGAGATTAGTGAAGTTACATATACATAACACAGTGTTATAGAGAGCAGAACACAAATCCTGGAGGGAAGGGGGGAAGGCATTGAGGGGAGAGGGCAAGAGGGGTGTCGAGAGGAACACGGGGCTGGGTGGGAGATATGCTCGGAGGGACACTTGAATCTATATAAACACAATAAATTAACCTCAATATAAATTTAAAAAAAACTTGAGTTCAATAACTTTAAGTAATATATATATTTTTTCAATTTTCAAGCCCCAAAATTACGATACCTCTTATATATAGGTGTGTCTTATACATGAGGAAATATGGTAACAGATTTATTGTTTGTTTTGTCAGGTATTAGTTCATATTTTTTCATTAATATTTTAAAACTCTTTCTTATAATCTAGTTTTGCATATCTCTTTTATTGTTCTTAAGTATTAAATGCATGAAATAATAAACTACCTTTCAGTATATTGCTTTTTTATACTTAATGGTCATTAGGGCAGAGAACTGCTTGTTAAATTGTTTGAGTCCCAGCATTCTATAGGGGCTGAAATTGGTTCTTCCTCCACCCGACCTGGAGACTACAGCAGACTATTATGCGGGTGTCTACATTACCAAGCACTGGTCAGTTTCCATCATCTTAGTTATCTCACCAACATAGTCCCATGTGAAGTAGAAATTTCTTTTTAATCTCCTTTTCTCAGAAGATAATGAAGTTTAAAAAAAGTCAGAATTGAATTCAGTCTCTTCAGATGTCACTGTGACCATTAAAAGATAAATCTTATTTTTTCCCCTTTTATTGAATTTATTTGGGTTACACTGTTTAACATGATACAGGTTACAGGTGCCAAATTCTACAACCCTTGAAGAAAGTATGTGTATAGAATTAGGAAAATAAACATCACTAAGTGCTGCCCAACTGAATACCCCAAATTATTACCCACCGAAAACTCTAAAGTCAATCACATGTGAAATGTAAGCATTTTCTCTTATAAAATTTCATAGTGAGTCTTATATTCCACCTTAATTAAAATGACTTACTAATGTAAAATAACATAGCTTAGAGATATTGTAAGTTAATAGTGATTCTACTGCACTGTAGTGATTTAAAATTTGTTTCTGAAAGTAATAATGACTGCACATATCATTATGCTTTACATGACTTTAAAATGCTTGAAATTTAGGCTAAACAGTCAAGGTTATTGGCATGCATGGGTAAAGGATTATCAAGCATAAATCCAGCATAGCCAATCAAATGAATTTTTTAATTGCAAAGAAATTCATGTACTAACACAGTTTCAGACACATTTTTCTTAAGTGTGACCATAAGAATCTGACAAGTTATTAAATTTGTTTGAGAAAATGCTAGCATAGACATTCGTGTTTTAATTATTCAAATCAGGAACATCAATCACATGGAAACTATGACCAAAATAAAATCACAGTATTTGAAAAACAACAAAAATATCAACCATAGTTCATCTAGCCTCCATGATGCAGGACAAAATATGGAAGACAGAAGTCAAGATGACAGAGCAGCTTACAGCCACAGGAGCCCCAAGAAAAGGAGGACACGAAAAACAAACTCTTACTCCATAAGTTATATAAATGCCTAACGACTATACCATACACCTGAAACTAATACAAACTCAAATGCCAACTATAAAAAAAGTAAGCATAAAAAATAAATAAACAAAAGAAAAAAGAGCAAATCCGACTACAAAAACAAACAGACAAACTAAAGCAATACTAACATCAGAGTGCATATTGAGGAAGCTCAAGTCACAGTCCAGCTTTCTGTGTTAAGTCTACCTGGGCATGAAACTATCATTTATTTATTCGAGCTGACAACCTCTGGACACATCCATGGTATCATGTAAAACAGGGACGTCCCTACCAGGACAGATGGGAAGATACAGCAGAGGAAAGGGAGCAAGCTGGAATAAAAACAAGTCCTCTGACTGATGGAAAAATATCCCCTAATCCACACAACCAAGCATCGGAGAAGAAAGCATCCTTTCCATCCAATCTGTAAATCCAATGGAAAGATAAGCTCTAAGGGTGTGAGTCGGTGGGCAGGGCAGGGGACAGGGAGAGCACAGGGGAAGGAGGGGAGGTTGGATCTAGACTTAACATACAGTCTGTGCCTAGTTTTCAGGAGCGAAACTCAAGTCAGTTCTAGAACTAAGTGCTAACAGGCTTCAGGGAAGGCAAGTTGGCCTTTGTGTCTGATTGCACTGGATATCGGATTCCTGGGAACAAGGGAATGGAGAGTTTATAAGATACTGAGATACAAAAAAATAAAATCTGAGGAGAGCACCTCTCATGACACACTCTGGTTATACTGTGGGTATTACAGTCATTGTGACAGCATATGACTAACATTGCATTAACATATGGTACCTGGAGTCAATGAAAAAGGTCTCTTCTGAAAATTCTGAAAACTACAAGTTGTTATTTAATATTCTTCTTTTCAGATGATGTTTGATGTGAACCGATAAACTTAGCACTGTAAATTTGCATGTTGAGAACAAAGTTTTCACCTAAGATTTGTAACATCTCCACCAATAAAAAGGTGATAATATTATGCCCACTCTAGATTTTTTTAGAAGTGAGAATACCAGCCTTCTTACATATAGAAATAAACTTGAGTTACATCTAGCTGTGAGTTCTAATATCTGTGTAGGCTACTAAGCCCTGGTACAGAGAGACATATTCAAAGATTCCTAGAATTACAAAATTCTTCACATCAAATGTAAAAGCTTTCTTTTTTCCACACTAGCCATTTTTCTTAACTTTTTAAAGTTCCTCAAATAGAGACAGATCATCTTTGAGAGACCAATGTATTCTGATGCCATCTAAAATCTGGAAACTACGTGTCATAGTCTTGAAATAGTTGTGTTAGTGTCTTCAGAGTATCATTTAATCTCATTTATTACTTTTAGATATTATTATGAGAAATAATAGAGGTTGCTACAATGACATTAAAGTCCAATGACATTCAGTCCATTTGGTTAGGTATTTCAATAAAATAAACATCAAGAAAAGCAAATCTCTCAAGTAAGTTCATCACATTCTTTTCTTACCTCAAGAAAATTACCAGGTGGACAAACAATTTTATTCCTAATATACTTTGATTTTGTTGTAATGGGACTACATTTGCTTTTAAAGAAAAGTATAAGATACCCATATTAATGCTACATTCAAATAGTTTACATGGTTTTTAGTTAGGTAGATCCTCAGCTGAAAATCTGTACAGACACAAGCTATGCTATGAGGTGGGATGAATTGTGACACCCTTCCTCCAATTTTATGTTGAAGGCCTAACCTCCCGGGCATCAGAATGTGACTGTATTTGGAGACAGGACCTTTGAAGAGGCAGTGAAGGTAAAATTAGACCCTGATCCAATATGTTTGGCCCATATTGGAGAAGAGGAGATCAGGACCCAGCTATGCACAGAAGGATACCCACGTGGGGCAAAGAAGGCTGCTGTCCAGGAGCCAAGGAGAAAGGCCTGTCACAAAGCAGCCCACTCACATGCTGACCTCAGAGCCCCAGCCCCCAGAGCATGGGGCAATAATTTCTGTTCTTTCAGCACCCCTCCCCCCAGGCTGCAGCTTTGCTCTGACAGCCCTGGCAGACGAGTGCACGTTCCTGCCAGGTTCTCCTTGAGGGCAGATGACAACACTCCACCAGGCAAGGTGGGTCCCCACGTACACCTACACCATGGCGATACCACAGACTGTCACAGCATCCGAGTTGAAAGATATATTACATACCATGTAAAAAATCACCCTGTGTTAGGTGTAACATATTTTCCAAACCTACCAAATATAGCTCTGGTCTTTAGAAATTGCAATGAAAATACAGAAGGAAGATAACCTATATGAAATAAAAGAAACACTATACAACAGGATAGTTTAGTGCTCACCTGCCTGCCACAAATTGTGAGTGCTGGAGGGGTGACGAAGGGCAGGTCCTGAGTGCATTTGCTACTTGGCTGACAGTTCTACAGAGATATAGTATCTGCCTCCTGGTGAAGTATTGAGAAACCCCAAGGTTTTATAGACTTTTAACTTTAGAAAATAATATATTGGAAGAGTTTTTATTTTTTTTAAAGATTTCCATAGCACAGATATCTATACTACTGACTTATAAAAAGGCAGACACAAACATTTCTGGAGTGATTACTAAGCCTAACACTTTGCTCACAATTATATAGATACATATATATATACATACTGTTATATTATATATATATACACACACACACACACACACACACAATGCTAAGTGAATATTATATACTTGAGCTGCCATAACAAAAGACCACAGACTATCAATCTTCAAACAATAGAAATGTATTATCTCCCAGTTTTGGAGCTTAGATGTTCAACATTAGCGTGTCAGCAGGCCCATTTCCCCCGAGACTCTGGGTCCTTTGTCCTTCTTTTAGCTCCTGGTGGCCCAAGACCCTCACTATGCCTCTGCCTGAGCTGCCTGCAGCTCCCCTCTGCCTCCCTCTCCCCACAGTGTTTCCTTCACGTGTTCACATCCTCTTCTTACAAAGACATGGGTCATCCTAGACAGGGACCACCTAGTCCAGGGTGACCTCACCTTAACCCTTACATCAGCAATGACCCTATTTCCAAATAAGTCACATTCTGAGTTCCTGGGGATTAGGATTTCAGCATATCATTTTGGGGGAAATAATTCAACACATAACTGATATATAAATACATAAATAACCCAGATAGAAATATTTTAAAAATACATAAAGTGTATTGTAAATGGTGGAGGTCATCAAACCATTTAGTGCTTTGGTTTGTCAGGTCAAACACCAGGCACCCCACACTGGCCTTCATGCTTCTCTACTGTGTGACATCTCCTCTGCCCGTCAGTGTCCTCCCCTGTCATGGGAGGTGGCCACACACCAGGCTGTTGTGAGGGCAAGCTGTGCCAGTGCCTACAAAGGAGAAAGGGTGGTGGGCACACCATTAAGTAGGTAGTGTGTGCCAAACCCCTTATCACTGTGCTACACTGGTCAGTTAATCCTTCCTACAATTTTTATGAGCTGGGCATTAATGCCCTCCTGTACAGAAGAGAAGCTCACGTGCAGGAGGCTTACTGAGAAGCCTCACAGCACACAGGGAGGAAATGGGACATCGTGACACCAGCTGAGTGACCCCGGAACCCATGCGGTGGCTGCGCTCATGCGCTGCATGGAGATAGTCAGGCAGGCGCTGTCCCATCTCAACGGACAGTGAGAAGTAAGTGAAATTACCCCCAGTTATAAAAGTTTACAGTAGAGGCACATTTTCCTCATCACCACAACCTGCTGGCTAGTAATGGACACATTTTTACTTGTATTTATTCTGAATCTGTCTAGTAAGGAGATTTAAAAATAAATATTGCTCACAACGTTTAAAAAATTGAAACTATTATTATCATTTCATTTTGAAAAGTACAACTATATCTTGTGCTGTACGCATAATGTTATAGGAAACATGGCTTTTCCCATAGCCTAGTGATTTTGATTTCATACTCCAGAATAATTTTGGTATGTAAGGAAGCACAAACATGTATTCTTTTGGAAAAAGAGAAAACTGTATTTGAATGTTTGCTTCAACTGGGTAACTGAGGCTGGGTACTGATGCACTTGAATACTGGCCTGCAATGGCAGTTCATAGATAAACATGAAGGTTCTAATCTCTAAAATTTCCTCCCTGAAAACCCTCCCCTGAAATAATTTCAGATTTGGTGGAGAGGAGCCCATGGACACCCCCGGCGTGTGCATAACAGTTCTTCCTGATTCTGCAGAGCCAGGTCTCAGGTGCAGAGTCAGAATGCGTTTCTTGTCCCCACATGGCACCACATCGTGACTTTCTTCCCTCTCTTTAACAGAAAGAGTGCATTTGCATTTCAACGCAACAGCAGAGCCCAGAAATAAAAAAAGAATCTCCGGGAAGCAATGAATATTCCCCAAAGACAAAATTATCTCCAAACAGAACCCACTCTTTGAATACATGACTGTGTGTTAGAGGGAAAGACATGCTTTTGAGTCCGATAGGATGGGACTGGAGTCCTCGCTGTGGTGTCCCTGAGAAATTCTTATCACGATCCGGGTTTTCCATCCCCTCACTAAAAAATAAAGAAAAGGGGGCTTGTGAGGGAATACATTCAACGTATGATTACAGAGCCTCTCATTCTGCCTAGCGCTCGACAAATGTGCCTTCCGTGAGAAAATGAGCAAGGATAAGGAAAATCCATGCTGTGTATCTCCATGGAAAATGAACCAATTTGTTAGCAAACTCTCCTAGAAATCTATGTTCTGTTTGGTAGCTTTCCCTCTGCTTCAGTGAGAGCAAAACATTAAAAAATGGGAGAAAAGCAGCACAATCACATTGCCAGAGGAAAGAGCGCTGCCCAAGCCCTCTACATGCATGCGTCCTGTACACGAAGTTCAGGAGGATGCATTAAAAAAAAGAAAACAATGACACAATAGGCTGTTTCTCCCTTAAAACAGTATCTAGCCCACCTGGAGGTAATTTATGAACTATGAGTTGTAGTGCTTCAGTAGGCATGAACAACCCTTAATCTCTTCCCCATTTGCATCTCTTCCTAAGTGCCTCAGGTAAATTAGGAGAGTTCATGGGGAAAGGTCCCTGATCATCACGTCATTAAAGGCAACTCCCCATTTCTGCATTTGTTCTGTGTTCTTTCACCTGATACATGTACTGTGTCTTTGTGTGCGCCTGTGAGCATGTATATGTGAGCAAATAAAATGAAGGGTAAACTAAGTTCATACATGGAGGATGGTGGGTCAGCATTGTTAGAAAGAGGGCTAGGGGATGTGTCTTAAACTCCGTTTGCCCAATAACTAACTGCACCGTCTTCCTTTAAATTGCTGATAGGAAACTAAATTGGAGATTTTAAGAGGTTAATATCCATCCTTTCCTCTACCTGCAACGCCTAAGCTCCCCTAATATATCTAAATATTTTTTAAATGCTTACTATCTGTGCAACCACTCCATCTCCATGAAGGCTTGGGGACACAGAAATCTTCTAACATTTTAAGAATAGTAATTCAACCACCTCAGCCTACACATGGGAAAGAAACTAAAAATAGAGACGTATACCTGTCCATATGTATTTTTCATACAGAAGTATAATGTAGCCTTTCATGGGGGGGTGTGAATAATTTTTTTAATGTTTTGTTTTCTGTTTGCTGTAAAAGCATGTAAAAAGGTCTCATTTATTTCAGCCCATTTTAAGATATTGGTCCAAAAAAACCAGTGGGACTTTATTCAACAAAGGAATAAAGATCAAAACCACAGCAACAATATCAAGTTTGTAAAGATGTCAAATCTCAACAGCACTAAACCAGGTCTCCATTGTTCCCCACGTCACTCTTATTCTGTAAGTACTCAGCCAGGCTCTGCAATTCCTCACTGCTTCTCTTCCGCAGTGATTTCCTTTTCAATGATTTAAGCAGTCTATTCTCAAAAGCAGTGCTCAGAAATCCAATTACCATTCCAACAGCACGCTTTTGTAAGCCTGGCGCATTAAACCATAGAACACGCCTTTCCTCACCCTTCCTTACCTCTCACTCAGGAGTCCTGCGTTTTCCTGTTGTCAAGAGGGGGACAGTTTGTTATGCTTCGCTTGCCTTTTCTTGGATAAAGGAAAGTGGCCATAAATTACCTTAAAACAAACAGGAGGAAAAAAAACCCCACTATAAATGTTTCATGTAAAAATGAGTCCAAGAGAATGTAGGAAAAAAAAAGAAAAGAAAAATTGGACAACAGGCAATTTCTCCCTTCAGGTCATGTTTGTCTAGCCCACCTGGGGGTGGTTTGGGAAATACCAGTCATAGTGTTTTAGCAGGCATAACCAAACCCTAATTTCTTTTCCTATTTAACTTTTACTGTGTCAGATAAATTAGGAGATTTTAAAGTAGAAGCTCCCCTGGTAACCATGGTCATGAAAGGTAACTTCCCATTTATATATGTTCTTTTCCTTTACCTTGTAAATATATTCTATGTGTGTGTCTCTATGTGCACCTGTGTACATGTGAGCATGTCCAGGGTGAGGCAAAAGTAGGTTTACAGTTGTCCGTATGGAAAATAATGCAATAAATAAAAAGGTATAATACAAGAATAAACTTGTGTTTTGCACACTTACAACTGTAAACCTACATTTGCCACACCTTGTATATGGGAGCAAATACAATAAAGGATAGGAAATGAGAGAGGTATTCTAGCAAAATTTCTAATTTAATACTTAGAAGTGATAGGCAAAGATGTCAACAAAGGGTCAAAATAAGAATCTTTAATTGGATTAAGGCCAGCTGAATCCATGTAGAATAAGAACTCTGCATTATGAGCCATTCTTGACCAGCTGTAGTTTAAAACAGAAAAAAGAATTTAAATTGTCTAAACCCCAAATCTGAATCGAAACCAATTTTTTATAGTCCATGTTAGAGTGCAGCCAATAAAGACAGAACTCCTTAGAAATGATGGAAATGTTATGAAGACAGACAGAATCAAAAGCCCTTATGATCAACGACCATCTGGCCACATGAGTATCTTGTTAGAAAATGATGCCAAAGATAAAAGGAAACTATTATTATTAAAGTACATATATTCTACAGAACTCCTTATTTCAAAATCAATTTCAATATACATAACATATATGAAAGCATATTGTGTGGATGTGTGTCTATGTAAGTACCCGCACACGTGTATGTTACATGCAGAGTGGAGGGAGAACACAGAAAGAAAAGTCACACTTAAGTACATGACCTGTAAGGACAGACAGCAGAAAATAATAAAGTAGGCACTTTGAAAGGTCTCCTGTTTTATGTAAATATGTTTGGACATCATTCTGGAGGTCAGTGTTTCGCAAACTCTGGTTTTTGGCAGCAGTGGCAACAGAGAAACAGAGAATGCCTAATTAGTGTGCAGATTATTGGGGCAAACTCAGAATCTGATTCTGGAAGACGTGGTCCAGACATCACACCATTTTCCAGGTTCCTCAGATGCCTCTGTGGAAGTTTAAGTTCGAGAGCTGCTCCTAGGCCTAGTGTGCGGACACGGTACTACCCATTTCCCCCACACAAAGAAGGCTCTGGGGTCAGTGAGGAACTGAGGCAGGAGGCCGCGTCTAGGTGAGGCGCCATTCCTACAGTGGAGGCAAGCCTGCGACGTGACGCTGGGCGAGGAGTTAAGGCCCCATCTTCACCCCCGTGCACGTCTGCTGTTTTCCTTTCTGAATACCTCAGGAGAAATCACTCTTTGGTTTTTATCTTAGTAAATGGGCCTTTAAAATTAGTAAGATGCCCCCTGGATCTCAGTTCTGAAAAATATTTGGAGGGATTTTCAGCCAAAGATGAAGTGAAAGGACCTACTGCTATCTGGGGTTTCTTTATACTTTGCCTAATATATGTGCACTTCATTCCGTGTCAGCACCCCATGGGAGGCTGCACAGACGGGGTGACGGTGGCAACCAACCCAGATCTGCCTGTCACTTGCTCACACATATACACACAAACACACAGAGACACACATACACACAGAGACACACACACCTTGCTTCCTAACAACAGAATCTACCGTGGACTTCATGGCTGGCCGACAACTCTTCAGTGGACTCAGGATAGAATTTAACATTAGTTGGAGAGGAACATTTGGAAGTGCCGTTTTGCAAAATTAGACAGGAAGGCACGGAAGAACGTGTGTGAGTTAAGATCAGGCGCTGTTTAAGCACTTCTAATTGGCTTCTCCATAGGACGAGAAGAGGAAGTTGAGAAGAAGGCAGGTTGGAAGGACAGTGGTGCAGGTGTACAATGGGCTACAGGCATTGGAACGGGTGGTCAGACACTGAATTCCAGGCAGAACAAAGGAGGCCTGAAGCCCAACGGATGACACTAAGTTTCCTAAAGCAGAATAGAGTTCATTGACATGGACATGGACATCAAAGAGGTCAAGGAAGTTCAAGGTGCATGGTGACATCCCCACTGAAGGTACAAGAGGGCCACCAAATAGAGAAGTGCAGCACGACTGGAGAGCCTCCGCCATGGGAAAGGGGCTGGATGGAAAAGCTGGAACGCGGCAGAGGGAATGGAGGGCTATGATATTGTCTGTGCCCTTGACACATCCTTACATGATGCCCCGAGAGGGCTGAGGAGGTCACGGTGCACTCCGGTGGGAACCGGGTTGTACGTGTACAAGAGAGTTTTGAAAATTGTTAAAGAACCGTTTGGATGATGCAAGGGCAGCCTATTTACAAGGAAAGAAGGCTCAGTGGAGAAAATAGAAGATGCTGGAAGCTGTCAGCGCCATAAGAGATGTAAGGACAAGACATGGACCAAGTGGTAGGTTTCTGGAGGAGGAAGACACTCAGCCAATGGGATCTAAGGATCTTAATGGAAGTCTGTTAAAACTGGAGGCTAAATTCAGAGTCCCACATACTCAAGAGAGGATGAGTTTTAGTTAAGCAATGAATTTGGAGTTTGTCGAGTCCTTGCCACATTTCAGCCTCAGAACAACTCATTTCTATTGGGGAAGAGAGGGAGGTTTGCAGTCAGTGTTTTTGCCCCTCTGCTAAACATATTCTGGTTAGACATGAGCTGTTCTGGACAGCCTGCACATGAAGCTGTCATGAAACATTTTAACAGTAATGCATATTTGCTGAGGGCTTGACATGTGCCAAGAACCATGTTAAAGGTTTCTCATGAATGACATCACAGTATTCCCATATGTAGTCTATGAGAAAGGTGTGATTATTACCTCTAATTTATAGGACCAGAGACAGATATACAGAGAGGTCAAGTCATGTGCACCAAGTCCATAAGCAGTAAATAACAGAGTTGGAATGCAGACCCAATCACCAAGTCCACAGTTCTGGTTTGGACCACCAGGCCTGAATCAGACCCCATAGATCTCATCCACATGAGGACTAAGGGGCTTCAATCAGAATAGGAGATGCCAGCAATTACTATAGCCCAGCCAAACCAGGTGATGCACTATAGATTTGTGTTTCTACTTCTGCATTTCCTGTAAGCCCTTTGATCATTTCCTGTGCAGCTAAAAAGAGAGCTTTATGTATTCAAGAAGCTGGTTTTATTTCAAAAAAGAGAGGGGATAGAATAGAAAAGGAAAACTCTTAGCTTTTGGTTGCTAAAAAGCTGAGTTCTGAAATAAGCAACAGAACGTAAAAAAAAAAAAAAAAAAAAAAAAAAAAAAAAAAAAGAGAACACTTGCTAGAATTTTAATATATTCCCAGGGAGAAGTCCCAGGGCTTCTCCAAAGTAGGAGGGAAAGGAAGAACTGGAGCAGAGAGCAACCGAGATACACACCTGAAGTACGTCTCTGAGGTGGGCCCGGCCTTGCTGTCTCGGCTTCCTGAGGCCAGGCGAGGATCTGTACCTGTGGAGAAGGCTGCAGAGAGGGAACCCACAGCCCCTTCCCAACCTGACGTCGGAACGGATCCACCCCACACGGCACCTGCTCAGCCATGCAGTGAGAGTCAAAGGTGACAATGGCCTCAGCAAAGAGGAGCGGCACAATCCTCTTCCATTATGAAAGCACACCACAGTCAGTCAGTGGGGGGCAGGGTGCCTTCATCTGCTTCTGTGACACTGCTGTCAACTTCTTGAATTTAGTTGCAACCTAGGAAAAAGGTCTTGTCATCATCAAAAGAATGTAGTCCATACTCCAGAAGAGGATGTTTCCAGCATTGTCCAACCATCTACTGAAGACTGAGGTTTCTCTACTCTCCAAAGAGGGTCCTACCTTGCTAAGGCGGTCCTTGAGGCTTTGGGTATAAAGAATCAGGAAGATGAAACTTTCTTCATAATTTTGGAACACCAAGAAAAGGACACTAGTCTTCAATGAGACTTCTAAAAACATCCTTTTTATTTCTCTAAAAAGGAACAATGTTCTGATACTCCTTGAAAAGCCTCCAATTCATTCTGTGTCCCCCTTTTTGTGAACTAGTTCCTGCCTGCTTCACTGCTGCATATCACAGACCTCCTGGAAATACTGGAGGTGCTTCAAAAAGGAATACGAAAAGGAAGAAGAGGAGGGAAGAAGTAAAAATGTCGGTCGGTTGGTCGGTTATTTGGTAGTTTATATAGCACGAAATTTTCCAAAACAATATCAAAGAAGGTGTGACCATAAAATCTGTCATTCAAACTCAAACCCATTTGATAGTAAAAAGGTCACTATTAATAATTAAGTTGGGAAAAGTGTAAAATGGGACGTTGACACTAGGGCCAATTAGGAAAACGGTCACCCTGGTTTTGGATGACCTTGAGCAAAACTGAACTCTTTCAAATCCAACACATCATTCATGCAATGATAAGAGGAATTCTGTAACAAAACACATGAAAAATGGTACAAAATAATAACCTATAAAAATCCCACGTTTCATTTTGTTCTTCCGGGTCCTTGAAAGTACCAAAACTTTGAATTTACTCTTAAGGGCCATTGCTTACTTTCTGACTATTTTTAATGCCTCCTCCTCATTTATTTGGATCCTGCTTAAATGCCACCTTCTCAGGGAAGTCTTCCCTCCCTTGGTCCTTTGATCACCCTACTCCTGCCTGGACTAGGTTAGCTCCCTGGGCTACAGGTTGAATTCCACATTTATCTTTGTGACATTTAATGTCTGTCTTGACCAGCAGCTCTTGTGTGTAATGAGGACCAGCATGAGGTATAATTTTGCTTATCTTTGTATTTCCAGCTCTTAAATTGCATTTGACTGAATATAAATGCTCAATAAATGCTGAGTGAATAAAAAGTTAGTGGACTCTTGAAGGAAAGGTGTCTCTTTTATTGCCAGGGGAGCATTATTCAGTAAGAAATCTCAGAGTGACAAATGAGTGATAAATTCACTATAACAAAGATTCCTACCAACTTTAACTCATTTTTAAATGATCCTTAATCACTCACTTTTGTTGGCATTAAACAAGTCTGATGTTTGTATCTGAGAGTGTCGAAAGGCGTGTTTTAGGTTTAATTCTTCTCAACAGAATGAATGTGAAGGAAATGTGTTAATAACAGAAAATTGGTACATTTCTCATGAAAATAATAAATACACACTAATTCTTTATGCTATACATACCCATATAAGATTAAGTAATTGAGTAATACTCCTAAGGCAACCCAGTAATGCGTTTTTGTTAACTATGTAAAAAATATCAGTCTTTCGTTTCTTGATGTGTTCTGCACATATGGACACAGTGGCTGGAAGGCACAGGCGAGTGTCATAACTCAGCTGCAATTGGAGAACAGGCTGGCAGATGCAGGCAAGCAAACTGGTTCGTGGGTTTCTGGTTTAACTAAAACATGTTCGACAGAAGAAAACAGTTTTTTTGAAAACTGAGACAGTATGTTATAAAGAAGAAAAAATAAAGTGGCCTAATTGTAATTACAATTCTTCTAGGAAGACATCAAATCAATCCTTGTATCTTCTCTGGAAGGCAAATGCAATATTGGTACCAAGAAGTTTTTAAATGTGTCTTCACATCAGCTATGTCCAAAATCATATTCCTTAGTTGCAATGCAATCATCATGGGAGGGACAAAATACAGGGATACCAGGTGATCTGACTATGCCACATAGCCATCGACTACAACACCTGGTCCATCTCTTTGTTCCCTTCCCCTCAACTGCATTTATAGAGACCAAAGGTATTTAGTCATTTGAAATATGAATGTAAGGAAGCGCTATGAGCCACAGTCACATGTGGTAATAGAGACTATTTTTAGCCAACTTTCTCCTGGAAAATTCACACTCATGAACTATGAATAAAACAGAAGTATGACCATCAGAAAGAGATCAAAAGTGAATAAAAATAGGAGACTATTAACTTTTCTTCACTAAGAAAATGACCACTGGTGTAGAATTAACATAATGATATGATTTTCAGAAAATTCACAAATTAGTAAAGCACTGGTACCAGATTATTAGAAAATGATAATCTTCTTGTAGGGTCATGTGAGAGGAAGAACGTAAGACCATTTCTTTTAAACACAGTAGATGCTAAGTGAAAGTATATACATTTATTAATCCACATTGAGATTTCAACAAAAGGGCTTGAGGTTACGTTAAAAATTTTTTTAAAAATAACATACTGTAATGAGATTTCAGCAAACAGAAAACCCCTCTGAGACATATGCCACACAAGGAAAATGATGATTAGAAATAATATATATGTCAGGGGCCCTGGCTTGTTGGCTCAGTGGTAGAGCATCAGCCCAGCATGTGGAAATCTCGGGTTTGATTCCCGGTCAGGGCACACAGGAGGAGCATCCATTTGTTTCTCCACCCCTCCCCAACTCACTTCTCTCTTTCTCTCCTCTCTTTAAGATGAATAAATCTTAAAAAAATAAAGTTTAAAAACATAAAATAAACTATATATTAAAAATTATATATATATATCAGCCCACAAAATATATGCCACAGAATTGATGAAGAATTGATTCATGACTTAAAATAGTTAACAAGAAACTTATCTTGATTACATCAGGAGCATCCTATAATAACACTCATTCTATATGCAAATCATTCCTGAAATGAACATTACCTACTCATTCCTGTAAAACGTTCTGCATTTCTGTTTCACTTTGAGGGATGCCTATGGTAGAACTTACCACAAATGGCACCTTTATGCATGTTCTAAGTGAAGGTGAATTGTGTTTGGCAACTTTAAAATGCTTTCTTCAAGGAATATACTCCAGAGAATCACTAAAACTAAGGCAAAGTGAGATAAATTCTTTCTTTTTACATGCAGAGTATATAGTAAAAGATGTTGGAATATCCAACTAAATTAAGTGGCTCACCAAAAAGCATATTTAAATGTACAGAATTTGGGTATCATTTGGCTATGTCTATGAGAGGAAGAACACTTTTTTCCTCCATCTGTAAGCACAAGTTGTCTAGTCAGAAAAACAATTGTTTTTCTCTAAAAAACCCTAATATCTCTAAATAAATATACCTAATATTCAATTATAATTATTTAAATTACTGAAAATGTTGCACAACATAACACAGATAACTGAGAAATAGAGAACTGAAAAAAAGTATTAACATTTTTTAAAAGTGTCTAATTTTTTAAATATTCCCAGAACTTGTTCTTAAGTTGTCTTCAAAGTAGCCTCCAGTTTAGATGGAGACTTCTAATACTGACAATGCCTTCTGAAGAACTAGAAAAATGCATTTCAAATATGGATACAATGATATATTTAGCATGCACATAGTTATATACATAATTACTATTATAAAATAGCAGTGAGAAAAAAATACAGTAAATAGTTCTTTAGCAAAACCTTCATTACTCCTTTTTGCTTTGTGTCTACTATCCTTTTTTTATTTAGAAAATTAAATTTGAGTCTCAATTTTGTAACCCACTTATGTGTGGAATCATGCAGGTTTTAGCTGTTTCCCATTTACTTTTTTCACTAAGTATAATGTTATCAAGGTCCATCCACTGTTGTCGTAAATGATACTATGTCATCATTTCTTATGGCTGAGTAGTATTCCATTGTATATTTGTACCACATCTTCTTTACCCAATCCTCTATCGAGGGACACTTTGGTTGTTTCCATGTTCCTTTCTTTTATTTTTTTTTTACTTTCTTTGTCTTTCTCTCTTTTTGTCTCCTCTTCTCTCCTTTACACTCTGAACTTGCCATTTATTCCCCAAATCTGTTTCTCTTTCCTAACGCAACTGATTCCTGAATGCAACAAACAACTGTTACAGAATTGCAGCTACCTGGGCCCTTAATGACAAAGTTTCTCCTGGATGTCTAAACCTATTGTCTTTCTAAGAAGCCAAGAAGTTATCTATCTAATTGCTTTTAGCATAAAAGTTATTTCAGAGAGATTGCAGATTTCTTTTATCATTAGTATAAAGGCTGAAATTAAAGAAAAAAGGAATCTATAATTAGGAGGTTATTAAAGGAATAAAATAATGGAACCTTAGTATTCCAACTACTAATAGCATTTTAAAAATGTAACAAAAAGCCTTTAGGGTTAGCAATTACTTGTGATATGTAAATGAAAGTCACAGTAAAATCTCCCTGGACCAGAAATGCCCCACTTTCCTCAGTGAGGTACAATCTCAGATCCACACGAGAACCTTTGTGGACTCCCTGGTAAAAGTACAATCTTTGACTATTATTTTATTTAGAAAATAAAACATTACTCATGTCAGAAAATAGAAAATGAAATGAAATTCTAGTAAGCACTTCCTCATCCGAAGGGTCTCAGACTTGCTTTATTTTCCAGATTCAATCAGAATCCCTCTCTCCACTCAACACTTTCCATCCTAGCTCATAATAGAGTTTGTATTGATTAGATTAATATTTGCTCCTCTCTAGACCATTAGGGATATATTAGTAATTGCCTTTGTACTCTAAAAACCAATCCTTAATTAGCCAATTAACCAATCAAGAATTGGCAGGGTTTCAATAAGTATTTGCTGAAACAATGAATGTTGAATGCCATGAAGACAGTAATCACTAATATTTTTTGAGTGCAAAGTAGGGGACAGAATTTAGGACCACCTTAGAATTCACTCTTGCCCAGATTTAACTTCAGATTTTAAGAGATGAATATAGTCATCACTTATACAAAAGGGGGCTTTTAAAAAAAATTTTTTTTTTTTTTTTTGTATTTTTCTGAATTTGGAAACGGGGAGGCAGTCAGACAGACTCTCGCATGCGCCCAACTGGGATCCACCCAGCATGCCCAGCAGGGGGCGATGCTCTGCCCATCTGGGGCATTGCTCTGTTGCAACCAGAGCCATTCTAGCACCTGAGGCAGAGAGCCATCCTTAGCGTCCGGGCTAACTTTTGCCCCCATGAAGCCTTGGCTGTGGGAGGGGAAGAGAGAGACAGAGAGGAAGGAGAGGGGGAGGGGTGGAGAAGCAGATAGGCGCTTCTCTTGTGTGCCCTGGCCAGGAATCGAACCCAGGACTCCTGCACACCAGGCCGACACTCTACCACTGAGCCAACCGGCCAGGAAAAAGGGAACTTTTTTTAAAGGAAGTATTTCCACTTTGTAATTCCATTTTTATAAAGTCTACATGATATTTCCCAGTGAGAAATGGCTCTTCAATTAATAAATTTGCATGCAACCCTGGTTGGACCAGTAAAGTTCTAATAGTAAAACAACAACCAAACAAACACACACATTTTTGATGGTAAATATCCTCAGGGCAGTGCTTTCCCAGAGGCCCATCATCAAACAACCTAGTTAAAAATAGACCTGACTTGCTCACCTTTCTTTCTTCGTGGATTCCCCCAGCGAGGTGGAGGATGCCTCACAGACCTATTCCAAACTGCTTCCTTTCAAAGCCAGGTTCAGTGGAGGAGGCTCACCTGCCTGGGTCCCTGAGTGACTCAATGGAGAAGAGCTGCCTGGATACCTACCCACCCCCCCACACCAGCAGAATACATTAAAAAAAAAACTTTTTCACGTGTTGTGCCATTACACGTATTCAGGTCTATTAGTTCAGTAGTTGACCTTGTCTAAATAATACAATTTTTTAAAGTGGTATCATTGCAGGCATAATTGAAAGGATAAATACATCAAAAACTATTTTTTAAATTAGGTAATATTTCATAGCTTTCTTATTACTGGATTATTAGACTAATGACTATAAAATGCTGAGATATGTCATAGTGGTTAGGAGTGCTCTCAGCAGACAGAAATAAATTTGTATTCTAGTTCTGTTGCTTGCCATGGACAATTTATTAACCAATATGCCACAATTTCTTCACCTAAATAATGATAATTACATAATCCTTAATTAATAGGGTGGCTGCAAGAATTGAGATGGTGTTGAGCTTGATTGATACTAAGCAATCAATATTTATAGCTAATATTATTATTGTTATTATGTCGACAAAAGATATATCAACATGCTTAATTAGTAGAATCCATTTTGCAAACTGAATCAATTTTAGAACCTTATAAATTAAAATTTCATTTTCCAGTCAAAGTTGATTCTGCATTCAGATAATCCATTTGCCCACCTTTCTGTCTAAATGCAAAACAAACTCAGCACGCATATTTCTTGGTGACAGAGACCCAGGAAAGTTCATGGGAACAACACGTACCTAAACTACACGAGAAACTGAAACTTGTGCAGTCCGGAGTCAAAACAAAGTACAGTCGTCTCTCCTTATCCACAAGGGACACCTTCCAAGACCCCCCATGGACTCCTGAAACATGGATAGTACCAAACACTCTATAAGCAATGTTTCTTCCTATGCATCCATAGCTATGATAAAGTTCAAGTCATTAACAAGGCTCAGTGAGAGATTAACAGCAATAACTGATAATATAACAGAAGCACTCTCCGGCTGCTCTGTGGCCTATGAGAACTGCCAGCATCACTACTCTTGTGCTTTAGGCCATCATGAAGTAAAGTAAAGGTGGCTGAACACTAGTACCAGGACACTGTGACAGTCCATCTGATCACCAAGAAGGTGACTCAGTGACCAATGGAGTTGGAGGGCTGTTGAGCATTTATCTGCAACTCGCCTGTGGTAACGTGTTTCACGCTCAGACTAGATGGCTGCTGTGAGTGTGGTTATGACCCGATCCCACAGGAAAGGAAATGCAGGGTCAAGGGTTGTATAGTTCTTCTGGGCCACAGGATTGGTCCCTCAATTTGAGAACTGGAGCTCTGTGTGTGTCAGAGAGAGAGATGAAGAGAACAAAAAATACTAGTGGCGTGCTTGTGTCACTATGCACCCTTCTTCTGTTTCCAGACATTTCTACGTCTCATAAAATGATTGTATGTCTGCACCAGCACTCTTTTGAAGACTGTATGGAAAAGTAGGAGCTTTGACAGTGCAGTGACCCATCCTGTTCTTCCTATGCCCCAAACGACAGACTCCAGCAGATCCTGACTACCTGAGGTCCTTGAAGGCTTCTAGAGACTGCTGGTATTTCATTTCTTTCAACAAGCCTCAGACCCCTAGGCCCATGGCTGTTGACATGCTTCCTGATTGTATAAAATTAATTTAGCTATTCAGGTTGGATGTTCCTGGGTAAGAGGTTATGTGCACACATTTGTGTAAACGGCTTACTCAAAAATGGTTATAATGGGTGGGGGCACTTGAAAGCATGTAAATACAGTAATTTAAAAATAAATTTTTTTAAAATCAATCAAATAAATGGTTATATTCTATCAAAGGCAAGTGTCCAGAAGTACCACCTTTTATTTTACATTGACCCAGCACTTTCTGCTCTAGAATATATTTGAAGATACTTATCTAATACTATATTCCCAAATGTAACTCAGTAACCAAGCATTAAGTAAGGGAATTAAAAGAAATTTTTCTGATGGCCACCCCCACACCCACTTTGTATTGCTAGACTGATTTTCAGAGCAGCTGAGCAACCCAAGGTCTTGAGAAGAAACATCACTGGACTTCCTAAATTCTGGAAACTCCCACTTTACCTGTAAAGAAAAAATAAACCCCGAAATATCCACACATTCATCCACAGACCTCCAGACTACAGTGTAGGCATCTGAGACTGTGGAAGACAATCAATGCCCTAAGGAGGCCTTAAGTGACACAAACACGTATCAGTAGTTCCTTACTTAAGCAAAACACTGCGACCCAAATTCAGGATAAAATAGGTGGTTCTGTTTACTGAACTATTTTCCTCTTCTTTCTCTTTTAGGTCAAAGATAAAAGAATTATCTTGCTTCCTTCATATGAAGGAAAAGGTCTATATTTCTCTTACATTGTTTTTCTAGTTAATGTGCATTACCCACTAATAATAAAAATATCACTCATTATCAGGGAAATATAAATCAAAACCACAATGACATCTCATCTCACACCTGTCAAAATGTCTATAATCAAAAGACAAAAATAATGTGTCAGTGAGGATTTGGAGAAAAGGGAACACTTGTCACCGTTGTGGGGAATGTAAATTGGTGCAACCACTATGGAAAACAGTATGGAGTTTTGAAAAAGAGAGAGAGAGAGAGAGAGAGAGAGAGAGCGCTACCATATGACCCAGCAATTCCATTTCTGGGTATTTATCCTAAAAAGCCAAAACATTAATTTATAAATATATATGAATCCTCATGTTCATTGCAGCATTATTTACAATAGCTAAGATACGGAAGGAACCTAAGTAACCACTGGTGGATGAATGAATAAAATAATCCACAGAAACACACATGAGATTATTCCACCATAAAAAGAAGGAAATCTTGCCATTCTCAACAACATGGATAACCTGGAGACCATTATTCTCAGGGAAATAAATCAGACAGAGAAAGACAAATATCACAGGATCTCACTTACACAAGACAGGGCAAAAGTTATTGTGAGCACGTGAAACACAGTGTTTATTCTTGTATCATTATTTATTAACTGCGGTATTATTTTATATATAGACAACAGTAAACCTACTTTTGCCCCATGCTGTAAGTGAAATCTAAAACCAAAACGAAACAGAAAAACAAGGTTATGGGTACAGAGAACAGACTGGTATTAGTGAGGATGAGAAAAATGGTTAAAGGGGTTAAAAAGTACAAACTTCCAGGTCTAAAATAAATAAGTCCTGGGGATGTCATGCACAGCACAGTGAAAATAGTTAACAGTAATGAACTGTATATTTGAAAGTTTCTAAGAGAGTAGATCTAAAAAGTTCTCAATACAAGAGAAAAAATTGCAACTCTGTGTGGTAGCAGACTTACTGTGGCGATCACTTGATAATATATTCAAATAAAAAAATGACGTTGTACACCGTCATTATAAATATAAATGACATTGTATGTCAATTACAGCTGAATAAAAAATAAAAACACATGACTCATCAAACTAACTTAAAATTTAAAATAGTCTCATTATCTATAATTTTAAATAATATCCTACAAATTAGTATATTCAAAGAAATGATTCTATCATCTTATTAAATCTTTAATATCAAAGTCATCTTTCAAACTATAACTCAAAGGACATAATGATCTTTTGGGGATGGGTTGAAAATATGAAAGAGCATGTAGTTTCCTGAGATAGTCTTAGAAACGATGCTGGCAACAGCCACACCACTACCAACATCTGGGAGGAGGCAAGCACTTCCTGTTTCACAAAGCCAAGGTCACGGGCTGAAGGATGGTGTTGATTCCTTTACTGAGTGCACATCAGGACAGCAGATCAATGACATCTGGTCTTGTTTTAGTCAAGTGGTAGGCAGTCTATTTCATTTTTTATTATTTTTTATTTTAAGAGAAGCCCTAAAAACTACCTTCATTTCTAGAAAAATCTTTATTACCATCAGGTACTCTGTATATCGAACTTTATTCAAGACACAACCAATAACAAAGGCTATTAAAAAAGAGGTTTTGGAGTCTACTGTCAATGGAGCTGCTAGTGTGAATTAACCACAAATGAATCAAGTCATGTCAAGCCCTCAGGCTTGTTTATCTTATAAGTAGCATGCCTAACACGATGATGTTTTTCTGTGGGTGAGGACGAGTCATTATTATTTAATTATTTTTCATCTCATTCTCTAGAGAAGCATCAAGTTAATATACGTAAAGCTAAACAAAATAAAAGCCACATTCCTTGGCTGTTTCCAAGGCCTTCTGCCTAGCGCGAGGTGGAGAGCCACAGAGGGGAGGGGCATAGTTTCCTCTGGGGCCTGTCTGCCTTCAGTGATGGCTCAAGCTAAAGTTCCTGAGGGAGAGCCCGCCAGCGCTGCCACGGAAGAGAAAGGTCTCTGAGTGAGAGGTTCGCAAATGACTTCACGGAGGAGAGGAGATTTGTGCTGAGCCTTTAAAAGCAAACAGGCTGGGGACCTGGGCGAGGTGCGCAGAGAAACACTCAGCGCCACCCAGAAGAAGATTAATTGCATTGCCATTTGGTTTTCCAAACTCAAGGACATGACTCAATACAAAATATTTCTCAAAAAGGATACAAGTGACCTTTCATTTTATTTTTTTATTTATTTTTATTTTTTTTCTGAAGCTGGAAACGGGGAGAGACAGTCAGACAGACTCCCGCATGCGCCCTACCGGGATCCACCCAGCACGCCCACCAGGGGCGACGCTCTGCCCCTCCGGGGTGTCGCTCTGCCGCGACCAGAGCCACTCTAGCGCCTGGGGCAGAGGCCAAGGAGCCATCCCCAGCGCCCGAGCCATCCTTGCTCCAATGGAGCCCTGGCTGCGGGAGGGGAAGAGAGAGACAGATAGGAAGGAGGGGGTGGGGGTGGAGAAGCAAATGGGCGCCTCTCCTATGTGCCCTGGCCGGGAATCGAACCCGGGTCCCCCGCACACCAGGCTGACAGGCCGACGCTCTACCAACCGGCCAGGGCATACAAGTGACCTTTCAGAGAACATTGAACACCCTTGACCTCTGACTGTTAAATGCTAGTAGGAAGGCCCCCTTTATGCTGTTAGTTACAGAGAAAACCCTAGATGCCTTCAGATGTTTTCAAATGCCCCGAATGGTGAGTAAGCTTTCGTTATATCCAACCACTGAGTCAAGAACTCAATGAAATTCAGTTTTCAATAGAAGGCAATAAAATAGATAGGGGAAAAAGGAGAGTGCATTAAGTGCACTGTAGTAGAAAAGGTTACCAAGTAAAGACAAGCCTTGTCCTAACGGCCTGTTGACCTGTTGAATTTCAGAGCTGATAGCAATCTGATCAAGCAGTCTCAGTAATTTAAAATTTCATTTTTATAACAGCACATCCAGTGGGAAGAAAAAGAAACTTATAAATCACATACTCAACTTTATAGGAATTAGAGACCTGAAACTTTAAGTAACATATCAAATTATATATATATATATATATTGCTTAATTAATCAAACAAAATAAAAAATGTTTTCGTACTATTCCTTGTTAACTGACAACAGGGCAATGAAAATCTCTTAACTCATTGATGCCTCATGCTCCATTATCGGAACAGTAGTGACGAGGGAGCTCAAGGTCATCTCTGAGGTTTGATTTTTCACACGTCTACCACCTGAGGGTACATGTTATCATGTGATGCACAGAGTTGGTCACTACTGCAGATACTGGCATGCTGGGAGCTGGTCAAAAAGTGATGTGAATTTCAGAAAATTTTTGAAGAACTGAATTTCAAAAATTTCAACCTCCAGCATAAATAGGTTAAGAGGAATTTTACACCTAAAGAAACCAATGGTATCTACACAGCTTTGCCATAGCTCTTATTTAGATGACTAAACATCCTGTGTATATTTAAATATTTATGTACAAAATTTGCATACACTTCATCCCATATCCCTTCAGAATGACCTGTGTCTGTCTGCCTTCCACTATGGCTTGGACAATATAGCCTATGAATCTTCTGCAGTCCTGAGACCAGACAGACCATATGCCTGGGCTAATGGGCAGGCCTTTGTCATAAAAGGATAAGAAGACAATGTAGTTCTGTTTATATTCTGTTCACAGGAATGTTCACAATCCCTGATAAACCTTTGATATGATAGAAATAAATAAAGGAATAATTATGCATATAAATGTATGCTTTTGAAATCAGTATGGATTTTTATAGAGTTTAAAACCAGAAGCCAAAAGCTGAATACAGTTAATAAATATGTATTGGTTGCCAGAGGTGGGTTAAGGTCTGTTGAGGCCCCAGGCGTAGAAGAAAATATTGGGCTCCTTAAAAAAAAGAGAGAGACAGGGAAAATAAAAATACATGTTATGTACTATTAATGTTAAAATTGCACATACGAAACCAAACTTGGTGTCGTTAGAAAAAAAGTGTACCCTGGCCGGTTGGCTCAGCGGTAGAGCGTCGGCCTAGCGTGCTGAGGACCCGGGTTCGATTCCCCACCAGGGCACACAGGAGAAGCGCCCATTTGCTTCTCCACCCCTCCGCCGCGCTTTCCCTCTCTGTTTCTCTCTCTTCCGCTCCCGCAGCCAAGGCTCCATTGGAGCAAAGATGGCCCGGGCGCTGGGGATGGCTCTGTGGCCTTTGCCCCAGGCGCTAGAGTGGCTCTGGTCCCAACATGGCGACGCCCAGGATGGGCAGAGCATCGCCCCCTGGTGGGCAGAGCTTCCGCCCCTGGTGGGCGTGCCGGGTAGATCCCGGTCGGGCGCATGCGGGAGTCTGTCTGACTGTCTCTCCCTGTTTCCAGCTTCAGAAAAAAAAGAAAAAAGAAAAAAAAAAGAAAAAAAAGAAAAAAAGTGTAAAGTTGGGGTGTTGCAGGGCCCTTTAGAAGTCGGGGCCCAGGGCGCATGCCTGGTGTACCCATCATTAAATCTGCCTCTGTTGATTGCCCAGTGTGTAGTTTAAATGAATATGCATTCAAATTGTGAACAATTTGCCACAGATTCTACCAGTCCATATTGCCCTATAGTGACTAACCACATAACTCTAAGTTCTAGTGCATGTTTGAATTTTCAATCCTTGGCAGGGTAGTTACATGCAGGGTTTAGATTAAAGACTGCTCTGCAACCAACTTTCTAGCCACCAGAAGAGATACTCCCAGAATTATCATAGACTTATGGTGAACATTAACTTAGATAATGTATGTAAGGTAGTGAGCACACGCTCTAGCATCTACTAATTAATAAATGCTAGTTCTTAATATTCTTTGGTTAAAAAAAAAAAAGGAAGAAGGAAAGAAAAGAAATATCCTGCTGCTAATGAAATTGTGTTCAAGCAGAGAACCGGAATAAAATGTTTTCCCTAAAAGCAGTATCACCTGGGCATGATTTCAGAATATAATTTTATGGAGACTCCTGTAACAAAAACTGACATTATGGAAGTGAATTTTAGCAGATGACAGGACTATAATAAAATGTTCCTGGATTGGTTTTTAAGTGTGCGACATTGCACCGAACCAATGCCGCCCGTTAATTCCAAAGCAATGTGGTTTTCAGCCAGGTGTCCATAGATCTCTTTATCAGGTAGGCAATAATACAATGAACGAGTGTTTAAAACATTAAAATTGAGACACAGAACTATAGGAAGAGAGGATTACTATGAAAGACGCTGGGCTCTCCTTGAGTTTTATAAAATTGAAATGTTCCTACGTCCTCCTAGCTTTCGCATGATTTGTTGAAAGAAGAACTCAAACCTTATAAGCTTATTTTATCCAAGAGAAACATGTACACTAAAAAATGTTTTGTTGTTGGGTATATAATACCTGAAAAAACAATAAAGATTAATAATTCACTAAGGTTAACTAACAAAAGGAAAACTTTATCTTATAATATTCAAAAGTATCCTGCTAGCTGAGGAGAGGGTTAGTGTTCCAAGTGCTAGGGGACCAGCACTCTGTAGAGTCTGATTTATACTGCACTGATCACAACGCCTTCCTACTTCAGAATGACAAGTAGGACCTGACATAGTTGCAGCAGTGGCCCCAGAGCAAACGTTCGCCGCAAACGCCTTCCATCTTAATAGCTGAGCCTGTGCCATTCTGTGCACTTAAAATTCTGAGCATTTAACATGTCTTGGTTGCATCTAAATCCAGACACAAAAACCCTCAAATCAAACTATTTACCTCAACTGAAATCTGCCTTGAATAATTCATAAGACGGAAGAAGGATGGCAGAGAAGAAAGCCAAAGAGAGTTTTGATGAACTGTAGAGTTTCAAAAACAGCAGAGGGCTGGTCTCCTGGTTACAGAGCAGTCCCAGGAGGCAGGAGGAGCTGAGCAGTGCTCAGGGTCCTGCTTGCCTGCCGTTGATGCACCAGCAGTGCCACACAGACCACACCGGAGAGGCTGGGTTCCGTGTGTATAACCATCCAGGAACCACCTCCACTACTCAGTCACTTGTTCTATTCTTCTGTTCTTTCCTAAAACCCCAGTGGTATCTAGGGATGACCTCAAAAAGAAATGATGACAATCACTAAATGGAATGGCTCTGGCCTGGGAATGGCATCAGCTCCTGCTACCCTTGATGACTTAGCATGATGGGCAGTCAGCAGCCATCCTACCTACGGTTCTCTGGAAATACCAAAGAGGTCCTGCATCCTGCTCTAATATACAAGCATCTTTGCAGTAAGTTATCTGGTGAATGAACCTGGGATTTGTATTAAATGACTCAAACTGAGGTTATTTGAGGTGTTATTACCATGTATGTCTGTATGAATTTCCAATGGCTGCTGTAACAAAGTGCCACCACAGTGACGTAACACAATACAAAAGTATCTGCTACAGTTCTGGAGAACAGTATGGGGCTAAAATAAAGGTGTGACACTATCGTATTCCTTCTGGGGTTGCAGAGGGGGTCAGGGTCCTGCCTTTTCTGGCTTCTAAAGGCTGCTGCCATCAAGGCTGGACCCCCTTTCTCTGCTTCCAAAGTGTGTTGCTCCAACCTCCACTGCTCATCCCACCTCCTCTGCCCTTGGCCTTCCTGCCTCCCTCTTACAAGAACCCTGTGACTACACTGGCCCAACTGGATAATCCACAGGATTATTTTTCCTTCTTAGGAGCTTTCATTCAAGCCCATTAGCAAAGTCTCCATTGTTCCATTCACAAAGCGCTGAGGATTAGGACCTGGATATCGTTGTGGGGCCATTATTCTGTTTCCAAGGTTGTGATAACTAAGTTAACTGCTTAACAGAACTGTATTCACACATTAGATATTAGGCGCCATGTAATTTCATTATAAACAAAACCAGAAAACAATCTTAATCATCACAATGTGACCAATATATTGCAAAATAATATTTTATGAAACCACAGTTCACAAAACCTTTAGAAAGCTTACTGACAACATTTCAAATATGTAAATTTCTGATTCACTACTCTGTTAATTAAGATTAACAGGACATTTCAAATCTAGGTAAGATCAAAATAGCTAAATCAAAACAATTTTCATTATTATTATTATTATTATTTTATGTATCTATCATTTCCCCTTCTGACCTGCAAGTGCTTGGATATCCGGTGCCTAGAACAAAAATAAGTGTCTTTTAATGTTTATTGAATGAATGAGTGAATGAATTCAACGACTTCAGATGGCAGTCTGTTAGAAGACAATAGTCTACTTTTATCTCTCCAGACTTTTAAAGCAAAATTATATTTCTGGTTGAAATATTAAATGCAAACCTGAGTCAGTCAACTTTTGAGAACTTCATGAATTTTTTATACAATCCTCATTTCAAATATATGCTAGTATTCGCAAAGATATCCTTAATAAAACAAGTCAATCAACTGAAGGAAAAATTTTCAAATAAGAATGATCTACTGATATTATTCCCGGTAACTTGAAAGCATTCTGATCTAGGACCTAAGCAGATGCATGTAACAGTCAGACATGTTTCTAACAAACTGCTGAGTTGGAACAGGTGGTACACTTTATGTAAAAATACTATCAAAACAGAAGAGAAATATTTTAATTGATAAATAATATATGTAAAACAAAGCAATATATAAATAAAATATATTTAAAGTATTTTAAATGCAATTATTTTTAAAACTGCCTATCCAATTTCCAAATTAAAATGTAATCATATATTGACTAACCAGGCAGTGGTGCAGTGGATAGAGTGTCGGACTGGGATGCAGAGGACCCAGGTTCGAGACCCTGAGGTCGCTAGCTTGAGCGCGGCTCATCTGGTTTGAGCAAAGCTCACCAGCTTGGACCCAAGGTCACTGACTTGAGCAAGGGGTTATTCGGTCTGCTGTAGCCCCCTGGTCAAGGCACACAGGAGAAAGCAATCAATGAACAACTAAGGTGTCGCAACGAAAAACTGATAATTGATGCTTCTCATCTCTCTCCGTTCCTATCTATCTGTCCCTATCTATCCTTCTGACTCTTTGTCTCTGTAAAAAAAAAAAAAAGTAATTATATTAAGAATTGCATGCTTATCTTAGAAGGAAAAGCATTTTAACAAATGATCTGTGAATTCAGATTAGTTTACTTAAACTTACAGAAACGATGTATACATTAACTTCCTTGGAGGTATATTTAATTGTTAAGTATGTCACCCTAGATAATTCTCATGCTAGACATTTTATTTTTACCAAAGATATGGTTTTCATTTTAAAATCAGTTTCAAAAAGGATAGAGAATACATTTAAATAAAAGTTTATCCTTATTGAAATGTTTTGTTACTACTCTCTACCTCAGGATACGATGTGCACATTAAACTTTGAGGTTTATAAAGAACATTACTGGTCATGTTAATTTTTGTATTATATTAAATATTATTTAGTTGAAAAATAAAATGCCATTGGTTTTCATTTCTAGTGTTATCTGAAGGACAGTGCAAGTGCTGATGGTAAGTGAGTTCATTTACAGACTATACTGAAGATTTCTTAGAACTTGTTATATTGGCATTTCTTCTCCCCGCCCCACCAATAAAACCCAAATATAAATATTTGATGACAGGGATCCTCATTTTTTAATTTGTGAACTAGTGAGAATCGTTCCCATAAGAAAAAAGTAGTTAGCTCTTTTATCTTTTTTTGTGTGTGACAAACCTTTGCACATAATTGTAAATTATCAAAGAAAATGTATTTTATCAAGTCATGAAAATTCATAGTCAAAACACAGATTTATCTTCAGTAAATAAGCATCGTGTTTATATCTGGTAAAGATTTCATGATAGCTTATGGAGCAGCATTGCATACTCATAAAAAAATTTCTATCTGAGCAAGCTGTTAAATGCTTTTACTTGGTGACACTTTATTCAAAAAATAAGAAATATCTTTTGCTTTGTAGAAGGGAATAAATTACAATTCAA
Source organism: Saccopteryx bilineata (assembly GCF_036850765.1). NCBI lineage: Eukaryota > Metazoa > Chordata > Mammalia > Chiroptera > Emballonuridae > Saccopteryx > Saccopteryx bilineata. Next base: position 78,986,882 of record NC_089492.1, on the reverse strand, counting down.
CTCCTGGGGTTGCTTTTAGGCTCGTGGTAGCAAGAGAACACAACAACCGGTGTGGGATCTGACGCACACAGATGTAAACTGGGTTTTGACTCTTACTGAGTTTAGTGGCCACAGAAAAAATAACCTAACTTTCAGAATCACAATTTCTTTGGATGTAAATGAGTCTTTTATCTATAACTAGATATGAACAGGACTCCTTTGCTAAAGGCTTAATTAAGAACAATAAGGATAAGACCTTAAGGATAAACTGCCAGGCAGCTTTCCGGTCTCACTTCCCCTGGCCTCTCTAAAGCAGAATTATGGAGTGAACGAGGGAACGGAGAAAGTCATCGAGCCCATGACATGTCACCCAAGGGAAGGACTGGCTTATCTCCTGTTGTTTACACGTGCACTACATACAACCAAGGGGCAGCTTCAAGACACCCAAGAGGAGGGAGTGGGCCCTCAAGGTAGAACACCAGTGTCTCAGTTCCCACCGTGGGCTTGTGAGCCACAGAGATGTGCAGGCCAATCTCAGCCATGACCACGATGATGAAAAGATTCTGAAACAGGCTGCCATGTGGCCCCTAGAGTTTGGAGGAACATGCAGACACCGAGATGGCTGTCCCTGTCATTCTTGTGTGTTTGCAAGGCAGGATCCTGCCTGCAACAGGTTGTCCAAGCAGAGAAAGGAGAGAGGATGGCAGACAGATGGACCCCACATTCTGCTGCTTTCCATGACAAAAAAGCCTGCATTTCTCATAGGCTCAGTGCAACCCACAGAAAGGGACGTGCTAGGGTTACAGGATCCTATTGAAAAGAGCTACCTGACAAGGTGAGAAGGAGAAAGCTGTGGGCTGCAGCTGGGTGAGAGCTGAAATGCACACGTCCCTCATCAGACAGCTGGAGTCCTAATGGGAATGGTACAGGGGAAGAGGCAGGGGCCAGGGTTCTAAAGAACCTGCTGATACCCACCCCACAGCTGCTTCTACCTCAGTGGAGGCTCTTACCGCCAGAGGGTAGAAAACCCCAGTCCAGTCAGAAATGACTCCCAGGCTCTGGCCTGTTTGCTCAATGGATAGAGCAGCGGTTCTCAACCTGTGGGTTGCGACCCCAGCGGGGTCACCTAAAGCCATCGGAAAATACATAATGCATATCAGGTATTTACATTCTGAATCATAACTGTAGCAAAATTACAGTTATGAAATAGCCACCAAAATTATTTTTTCGTTTGGGGTCACCGCAACATGAGGAACTGTATTGCGAGGTCACAGCATTAGAAAGGTTGAGAACCACTGGGATAGAGCATCAGCCTGGTGTGCGACATTCCGGGTTCACTCCCTGGTCAGGGCACACACGAGAAGCGACCATCTGCTTCTCCACCCCTTCTGTCCCTCTTCCGCTCTTGCAGCCAGTGGCTTGGTCGATTTGAGCATCACCCTCAGACGGGGTTTTCTAGGTGGATCCCCATGTGGGGGTCTGTCTCTCCATCTCCCCTCCTCTCACTATACAAACAAACAAACAAACAAACAACGATTCCCAAACGCAGGGCTGGAGCTCAAACTCAGGGCTGAGCTGAGGGGAAAGAAGATGTTTTGAATTTTATTAGAATTCAAGACAGCTTGGATATTTTAACAACTAAAAATAAATTTTAATTATTGAAATTGAATTGTGTTTATAATCAAAGGCCTGGAAAACAGTGGCCTCTGCCCCGTGTATATCAGCCATAGGGCTGAAAGATGGGATGACACAGGTGAAAAGAAGAGGCATCATGCTTTGTGCTGCTGTTGGCTTGGAGTTCAGGCTACAGCAGGAAAATCATTACATAAGGATTACAGATAATACATGTTAAATGCCTACCCTAGTACCTGGCACTCTGAAAATGAGTTTAATAAATATGAGTTATTGTTCATTTTATTACCACCCCTCTGGCACTGTTACTTTACTTACATACATTACCTCGAATCCTTCCAATAAATCTACAAGGTGGCTATTATTACAGCGAGTTTACAGGGGAACACAAAGAGGAACCAGAAATGGAAGAGGCACCCTCCACCTGCCACAGTGTAACCAGAGGGAATCCGCCGGTAAGCAAGTTTCCAGCAGGGAGTTCATGAGATGGTGTCTGGCCTGGCTCCGGTAACATCGGGCTCTGCCCCCTAAAGAGGAGCCAGGCATCCAGGTGTAAAGGAGGGAACTCCACAAGAGGTTCACAGTGGCAGAAGTACAGGGAGCAGAGGAGCAAGCCAAGAACAGAGCTGTGGACGGAATGATGTCATGAGACCCCAAGGACAATGTGGAGCTCATGGATGAATGTAAGGCAGGAGGTGGTCACCATTATGTCAGGATGTCTACACAGGACCCAGGCTGTCTGACAGTCCCAGGTGCTGAACCTGGTAGCCCTGTGAGCTCTCTGACCTCCTGTGTCCTCATCTTGAACATGGAATAAAGGTAACCCCTGCCTCACGAAGTGGCACTGAACTGCCAAGTTATGGGGTGCCACCTACGTCTCCCATGATGAGCTCAAACACTGAATATGCTAGTCCAGTGGTTTTCAACCTTTCTAATGCCGTGACCCCACAATACAGTTCCTCATGTTGCGGTGACCCCAAACCAAAAAATAATTTTGGTGGCTACTTCATAACTGTAATTTTGCTACAGTTATGATTTGGAATGTAAATACCTGATATGCATTATGTATTTTCTGATGGCTTTAGGCGACCCCACCGGGGTCGCAACCCACAGGTTGAGAATTGCTGTGCTAGTCACCTCTCTCCGATGTCTGGGGAAATAAACAATGAATTATATTACCATTGACTAAATTTTTCCTACACACATTGATGTTAGGCATCAAATAAATTAACAAATATTCTTCAACTGGACTTTAAAGTTTCTGCTATCATTCTAACAAAGGCACAAGCAGAAAAGTATGGTCGGGATGTCAGGATGGACAGGGTAAAGGCTAACTCCGGGGGTTTCACCTGAGGTGCCCAGCGTGGTGGTGGTAATTCCAGGTTTGAAGTTTCTGGAAATTATAGCAAATTCTCAAGTATGGTGTTTCTCTTTCCTCTATAAATCTGCAGTGACATGATGACTTCATCCAAGTATCGAAAATGACCCGGCTCTGACAGCATGCTCTCTTCTCTAAGTGAATGTTTGTACTTCTTTGGATAAGTGGCAAGAAAAAAGAGAGGGAGAGAGAGGAAGAGTAAAAGTTATCATGGGGAAACAGTACGAGGTCACTGCGAGAGGCAGAAGAATGATAACAGGGGAAGAAGGTGGCATCCAGTCCTGGGGTCCACTCCTCACGGGCCTCCTGAGGTGTGAGGCATAGAGGAATGGGCTGAGAGGCTTGGATGAGAAGGCAGGATGGTCAAACTCATGGCCAGCCGGAAAGCAGCTCCCTGCTCGCTGTCTGTGGGAAGTCTGAGATTTATCTAACACCAGAGGCTGGCCCTGATGTGGGCAGCCAGGAAAGCCACCGTTCAGAGGCCAAGGGGCATCATGAACTTAGGAACTCTTCAATCAAGTTCTGATACAAAGAGAGCTAACCTGGAGGAGCACCATGGGGAGGGTTCTAGAAAAAGGGAACTACTCAGTCGTTCAGGACAATGTGGCCCTCCTCCCAGTCCCAGGAAGCTAGGGACACGCCCTTCTGAATCCAAGACTGAGAAGGAATGAATGGGGACTCAGAGTCCTTGTCCCTGCACTCTAAAACCATCCCTTCATAGAGTATATGAAGTAAGAATAAAACCTAATGCTCATTATTATTATAATTTCTTTTCTCTCTTATGATTAGATAGTTTTTAAGGACTTCTTAAAAAACAAAACAAAACAGTACACATCGAAATTTGGCTTGCCCAAAAACCCTTCTATCTAGCTCTCTCTCCGAAATCAATTGAATTTAAATTCTTGCATTTAATACTTCAATCAGCAATGTTTTTATTTGTTAAAGAGGTCTGGAAAGTAAAATTAGTCCAGGGTTATAACAATTACTTTTGCTGCTGTTTTTTTTTTTTATCTAAATATAGCAGTTTTGAAACATTTCAATGGAGCCTTTGATGACTCATACACTTGTAAAATGCTCTAAAGCAGGGGTCCCCAAATTTTTTACCAGTTCACTGTCCCTCAGACTATTGGAGGGCCGGACTATAAAAAAAAACTATGAACAAATCCCTATGCACACTGCACATATCTTATTTTAAAGTAAAAAAACCAAAACCGGAACAAATACAATATTTAAAATAATGAACAAGTAAATTTAAATCAACAAACTGACTAGTATTCCAATGGGAACTATGCTCCTCTCACTGATCACCAATGAAAGAGGTGCCCCTTCCAGAAGTGTGGCGGGGGCTGGATAAATGGCCTCAGGGGGCCGCATGTGGCCCGCGGGCCGTAGTTTGGGGACCCCTGCTCTAAAGCATACTGTTTGACTTTACTTTTTCAACTACTGACTTGAGTTTCCTGGATGGGGTGGGGCAGAAGGAGATGGTAATCAGAACACATGTGTCTACTCATGGGTTGTATCACTCTTGTAATCATGATGTCAGTGGCCAGAACCCACAGCAGAAGCACTGGCACAGAATGAGACTGATGACAGAGAGGAAAGACACAGAGACACTCAAGAAAAACTAGAACTTTCTTGGACATAAACAACAGCGTTTGAGTCTGGTTGCGGCCGAGCTCCAAGTCCGAACTACACGACTTAATGAGGCTGACAGTGCTAGGTTTTTAAGACACCTTCAATATCTGGCTTCAACACTCGGATGGACCAGTGCTAGTGGGCAGAGCCAACGGGTGGGGTGAGCCAGAGAATTCAAACTCACAGACGGAAAGGATGGAGTCCCGGGGAGAGGTCAGGCTGCCAGCTCAGGTTTTCTATGGCACTGCTGCCGATGAAATCATTTTACTTCACCCACAAAATATGGGGAGAAGGGAGCTATACAATGAAATAGATAGGAGAAAAAATTCTCAGAAGTATAATGGTCCTTGAAATGTATATTAGTCTTTATCCAGAGTTCAGGAATATCTATTACAGAAACAGTGTTATGCTTGCATGAAAATGCATTTGTTGCTGATTAAAACAGAGTCCTCTGATAAAACTCTTGAGGGACATGCTCTGTAGGAATTAGAAGGCGACATGATGGATGAAAATTGAGAGATGTTTCAGGTTCACACAGAGGGCACCATCTAATCACAGTGACGGTGGCTGGCGTTTGCGAGCGCTTTTCATTCTCAGGGGGAGTGCTTGCCCAGACATCAGCTCTTTTGACCCCGATGCCCGCCCTGTGAGCGCAGTCGAGTAAGAACCACCATCCCTTCTGTAAAGGGAAGAACGCTTCACATCTTCCCCAAACAGGTAATTTTGCATTTAAAAGGACTGCAACATTTCACTCTTCCTGATTTCCGCATTCGTCTACTGATTTATGGCATTGATAAAATAATTGGTGAAAATGAGAGTCAGTGAAAACTAAATAAAATTTAGGGGATGAAAATGTTCTAGAAGGAACAGGAACAATTTAAGGAGAATAAACTGCAGCACATGTAGGTGTACATGACTGATACTTGAGGTGGGACAGGGAAATTATTTTGCATCATTAATTTACATAGCTTCCTAATTCTTGAATGGTTTCCTTTGAGCTACCTGGCTACCTTCTCAGGTTCCATGTGTCGAACACTAACCCTCCTCTCTCAGGTATCCTATCTCTGACAACAGAAGTTCAGCTCATCTCTTCACCCAAATTTGACAATTTAGTTCGACGCGGGTCACCTCCTCTTGACGCACCTCTGTGACACCAGTCTCCCCGTATTCCCCTCCTTTCACTGCGGCTGTCTCCACCTTGACGGAGGTCTCCCACACTCAGGCCACACTGTCCTTCTGTCTTTCCATTTTCCAGAATACCTTGGCCGCAGCAAAGCGCACCCAGGAGGTCCTTTTCCTCCCAGTCTTCATCTGGTCCCTGCCTTTTCTCTCCCCAAGGTAAAAAAGGACTTCACCTGCCTTTCAGAATCATTTGTCATTGAAACACAATGCTACCCAATTTCTGAACACCCTCTTTCATTTGTCAATGAGCCTGGGCCCTCCTTGACCCTCCAATGTTCTGTGATCTTTCCTCCTCAAGCCCCCTCCATATCTCGCTTTATTCACATAGAAAACAAGGTTCCCCTGTTGTTGCAAATACTTCTTCTCTAAGGTTTACTCCACAACCCCTCCCATGACTCTGGTTCTCTGTGGAAGGCCCTCTTTCATGAACACCCACATGGTTACGCTTTGGGATACTCAGTAGCATCTCCATTATGGAACATCTTGCAGTGATGCGCACACATTAATCTCTACCCAGTTACACTGCAGGCCTTTGACACGCGGGTGCCTAGCAGTGATGAGGAAATTGGGGTGGATCTTTTAAATTAATTTCTATACCCTCCAAATAAAAACAAAGTGTCTGAAAATAAATGAACTCAACTTCACGTTGACCATGCGTTATTTTAAGCACTAAGACTATCATGGTAAATAAGACAAACCTGCTGCTGACCCTCCCTGAGCTCACGGTCTACTCCATGGGAGGAAATTAACACACCCTCAAAGGGGGATTCTGACTGCCTACCATCTTCTATAGTCACAGAGGAAAATAAGGAGAGTTGACCAGTGCTCATAATGAGAGATGCTCACAGATGAAACAATGCCTCTGCCTCATAAAGTACCAAGGGTGGATGAGTATCATTGCCCCTGTGTGGTGCCATGGGAACGAAAACACAGTCCAATGTGGCATGAAGTATGAAGATCAGGGAGACTCTGGCACATCACCCGGCAGCGGCCAGCAAGACGATTTATGATACAGACTTTCAGATTCCTCAAACACTGCATGCTCAACACCACTTGTTTTTCCAATAAAGACCAATAATTGCAAGTACCCTAATAAGCATTTAAAATAGCTCCAAGAACTCTGAAATTTTGGTTATTCACTAACAGAACAAGTAAATTATGCTAATTTCAGTTAATTCTTTACATTTATACAGTACTACTGAATTTAACTTGCAAATACTTGGTAATACAAGCCATCACAGAAGAATCTGCTTGGTTGATGCATTTTTTAATGCATTAGAATGAATTCTGTATAGATTTTTGCAAGATGGAAAATTATTTGGGAATGCTAAACCAGGGAAAAGACATGAAAGATGACCTAAGAATAAAAATTTCAGGAGATATGTCAGTCACATAGCAATGCCTCACTGTAGTATTATTTTATCCTAGTGCTAGGTTAATACTGATAAAGAACATATATTTAATTCCCATTCCAAATATAAGCATTTTAACCAGCTCATGTTAATTTTTTGACATTCTTATGTACAATTTCCCAAATTATTATAGAAACAAAAAATAAGAATAGAAACATTTCTGTAGGGGCAGAGGCCGCCACTGTGGCCATGGAGGCTCAGGTTCTCACTGGATTTGGGCAGACAGTAAAGGAACTGTGGAGTCAGAAAATGGCGGGCCATTCCGTTTATTAAAGTCTCGTAATGGCAGATGAGCAAACAGGCAGGGAAGACTGCTTCTCTCTCACTTAGGGCTCCCAAGGCCCCTCAGCACAGGCCCCCAAATAGCCTCAGCACACTCCAGCCAAACAGCTCAGGCCAAAATCAGGGTTCCCCTGGCCCTCGGATCTCTCTCTCTCTCTCTCTCTTTCTCTTTCTCTCACTCAACTCTCTCTCTCTCTCTCCCGCCAAAACTGAGTAGGGGATAATAACCCTTCTCCAGCAAACAGGTGCAAACAATGCCCCCCCCCCAAGCAGGCAGGCAATCCGCAATTTGCAATCTGCCACCCTGAGGGCATGCACCCAGCCTTCCACCTACTATACACAGATGGTGCTGCCCCAATACAAGCGAGCAAACCTAAAAAAACACTTCTTATAAACTTTGCCCAACAATCTTTAATGCAAAAAAATAAAAATTTGATATTAATAATCACATAATTAAATTGTAGAGGCATTCACAAGCCTCATGAATTAGAGATTATATTTCCAATCATCAGTGAAACAGGCAATCAAATGGACCTTTAATGTTTCAAAAGATGACTTCTTGTTTTCTCCTTTGTACAAATTCACTGACATTTAGAGGGGAGAACACACAAAAAATAATCCATAGAAATAATAACCAGGTAGATAGACAATAACAAAAAAATAGTCTCACAGAAATGAATAAAGAAAACTCTATCAAAAAGACACAAGACATGTTAGACACATCAAGAGGATTAAAGTGAATAAAAGATGAAAACAGGTTAATTGACTAAGTAATTGGGTCATACATAAGTGGTGCAGTTTGAACAGACTGAGAGGGAGCTGAGGACCTGAGCACTCAGCCTTTTCTGTTCCTTCAAAGATTGGATGTTAAAATGAACAAAATAAGGGGCCACCCTGAGTGTAAGTGCAGGTGGAAGGAAATGCAAAGAACAGGAATATAATCCTATTTGATGGCAAAGCACATAAAAATAGAAAAACAGTAGGGAAAAAATTTGTAGATAGAAAATGGAATAGCACACACAACACAATCAACAGTTCAAATGCTATAGAAACGCTCACCTGAAACCTATGTACTCTAACCAATGTCACTCCATTTAGTTTAATTTCTAAATAAAAAAAGAAGAATAGAATAAATAAATGAGAAAGATCCTGTAGATGGTGGACAGAAGGGGGAACATAGAATAGGTGGAGGGTTAGGGTTGAGAAGGACGCCTCTTACTTTGAGTTCAGAAAGACTTTAGAATAAGGAAGAGATGCATGTGCAAATTCTTACATGGGCAAGTGCATGAGTACCAGGTCAAATGCTGATAAATGGGTGGGGTCATGCAGAAACAGATTAAAAAAATCACAGCAATATTACAGAGAATGCAAGTGGAAACATGAGAGAGGATAAGGAATACTGTCACCAGAGTATGATCCAACACAAGAGTATCCACTGAAGTAGCACTTCATCTGACAGTTTCATAAAGAAAAACTATGCAGCAGTCCTAACAGAAGTAAAGAACACTGAATAAAATATAACATCTATTGGATAAAAATGCCCTTAGGAAAGAAAGAAAGTTAATTCCCTAACTTGATAAAGAATAGCTATCAACGTATAAAGTAAACAGAACACTTAATGGAGGCACTTAAGTATGCCCATAGAGTTAGGAATATGGTAAAGATCCATCTAGCTGAACTTCTATTAATATTAAAATGGGTAAGGAATTGACAAAGCTGTATATAAGTTTGTTTATATACACACAATGAAATACTACCCAGCCATAAGAAAGGAGGAAATACTGGCATTTGCAACAACGTGGATGGATCTTGAGAATATTATGCTAAGCAAAATAAGCCAGTCAGGAAAAGGCAACAACCATTAATTTCACTCATACCTGGGATAAAAAATACAGAAAGCAACAAATGCATAAATTAACAAACTCACAGACAAAGCCAACAGTATGGTGGTTATTGGAAGGAAGAGGGGCAGGAGGAGGAGAAAGAGGGTAAAGGGGGTCAAATATATGGTGATGGCAAGGTACTAGACTGTGGGTGGTAAGCACATACTGTGATACAATATACAGATGTTATACTATAAAACTGTACACTGGAAACTTACATAATGTTATAATATTTACCAATGTCACACCAATAAATTTAATTTAAAAAATATTAGAGAAAAGAAGTAAATAATAATAATAATAAATACCCGAGAATTAGTATCAGAACTACTGAGATTTTTTTGTGCAATATCAACCTACAAAATCAATAACATGCCCTTATATAAGAAATGACTGAATAGAGAGAAAAAAGTGGAGAAAACCATTCTTTCACAATAGCAACAAAATAACAAAGCACCAGGAATGTCCAACAAAAGAAGTGTAAGTGGCTTTTGGAAATTCACAAAGTATTACTGAGGCATGTTAGCTGACCAGAGAAGTAGAGTGCAAGAGTGTTGTGCTATGTTTTTGGGTGCAGGACAGTCAATATTGCAAATGTGCCCGTTGTCCCTGAATTAATTACACACTGACATCGATTTCAATCAAAATCTTGGCAAAGTTTCCCACACAGTTAGAGAAACTGACCCTAAAATTTATAACAGAGTAAACTGCCAAGAAGGGTTGAGACATATTTCAATTTTAAAGGAAAGAACAAAGTTTATTCTCGTCCCCCTACCAGATACCATGGTTAAATTTAAAATTATGGCAACTGAATTATATAGAGATGAAGAAATAGATCACTGAAATAGATTAGAATCCACAGATGCATTAGATAGATAGATAGATAGATAGATAGATAGATAGATAGATGATAGATAGATAGATGATAGATAGATGATAGATAGATAGATAGATAATAGAAGTATGTAGATAGTGGATTAAACACCTACATATAAACAGTATTACTTTAAAACTGTAGAAGATAATACCAGAGAATGTGACTTTGGTGATAAAGTGTTGTAAAATACCATACCCCAGATTCTGCAAAGTACCATACCTCACTTCAATAGGTTTACATAGACACCAAGTCCAGATGAATTTTGAAAGGTTTTATTAAAGGAGGAGATTTATTAAGTATGCCGGCGCATATGGCTGACATGGGGCATTTGCAGACCCAAATCGTGTGTGCCAAATACATCTCAGGGGCTGGTTATATATCCTTAATCACACACAGGCTGGGGGAAGCATGACATCATGTCACAATTGTCAACAAGCCCACAACATTTGTTTTGGGGATACACAAAACCATTAAGACTTTCAAGGTAACACAATCAAAGACATTTATAATCTTTCAGGGTTCGTCTTCCCTCCTTTGCCTAGACCAGTGGTAGTCAACCTGGTCCCTACCGCCCACTAGTGGGCACTCCAGCTTTCATGGTGGGTGGCAGCGGAGCAACCAAAGTATAAATAAAAAGATAGATTTAACTAGAGTAAGTTGTTTTATAAGGATTTATTCTGCCAAACTTAGAGAAAATCTGACATAAAGTACTTGGTAAGTACTTATTATTATATGCTTTAACTTGCTGTAACCCTGCTTTATAAATTTTATAAAGTAAAGTTACTTCCCTACTTTATAAATCACCATTACTGTGGAACCGGAGGGTGGTTAGAAAATTTTACTACTAACAGAGACACAAAAGTGGGCAGTAGGTATAAAAAGGTTGACTACCCCTGGCCTAGAGGTATATTACCCTCAAGATGCCAGGAAGGGAGGTATGTAAATTCTGTCTCTTATTATAAGAGGAAAGAAGTTCCTCAGATAAACTTTATTTTAGATTTAAAACTAAATGACCCATTGTTCTTTCAAACCAGAAACTTCTATATTCTTCTCCCTCCCCTCCCCAAAGGAAAGACAGGACAGAAAGCCTGACTTTTTCTTCTAAAATATCAATATTAATTTCACAACATTTTGGTATCTTACTACAAAAGGACGCTTAAATGTGTTCATTGAGAGTGAGGAGATCAAGACATACACTGGGTCTCCTCTTTCTCCTTGCTGACTTCTCTATACCAACTGGTCATCAGGCATTTCCCTGGCTTCTTGAACTGGGATCTGTTCCTGATGGAATACTGTTATACTATATATATCATGAATGTGAGGACCTAAGAGTCCTCAATTTGCTGATTCACCCTCACCTTGACTGTTGGAGGAAGTGGTGGGCTTTCTGAAATCAACCACACCCTCTATCAGCTCCTGCTGAAGCTGCCCAGCCCTCAGCTTCTGTAAAGGGAACACCTCATATTCAGTCATGGAGAACTTGACGCAGCCCTCTAGGTCCCTCTGGAATAACTAATTCAAACCCTCTTTTCTCTTGAACATACTGTGATACCACATTTTTAGTCTGCTTAGGCCCCGCCATTGATGCTGACCTACCCCAAGCAGCTGCAGTCTTTACTCAATTTTACAAGAGCAGACAGACACATCTGCTGCCTTTGGTTTTCCCCTAACCCTCTCCTCTTCTAGAATTTTAATAGAAGAAGACATGTACTTGCCTGCTTGCTTCATTTTCCCTATGCTCTGAAGGAGTTACTATTTTTTCTTCCCATCTCATCTAAGTTTATCTTACAGCATCTGGTCCTAAATCTTAGGGAAGGCAGCCTCATGACCTTGAGAACTTGGGTGCAAAGACTATCCTCTCCTTAATATGAAAAGAACTCTCCAGTGAAGGCCACCAAGAGTGGGTCTTGACATAGAACCCAAGCACTAGGTATCACCACAGAAGAACTAGAACTAGTTTCTATCTCAGAAATACCATGTCTCTCATCGTTTTAGAGGAAGAAATGACATGGCTTCATAATCAGTTGAGTGTGAGGAGGGAGGGTGTCTGTGAAATAGGCATCATTCTTCCCATTTTACAGATGGATAAACCAAGGCTGGAGAGAAATGTAGTAACCTGAGCAACAGCAAAGGGGCAAAGTCAGAATTCTAACAGAGGCATGACTGCAACACGCATATTCTTTCTACAGTAATAAGTGAGCTAATATTGAGAACCACAAAGACCATCAGCATTTCTTTATCACTTGATGAAGTGATAAATAAAACACAATTAGCTAAACATCTCATGAAGTCAGGCTCTTCATGAAAATTCTCTGTATAAATTGTCTAACAATCAAACAGTAGTAAAGCAAAATCGTTTCACAGATCCTGACAAAGAGTATACCATATTTTCCCATGTAGAAGATGTACCCTAATTTGGGGGTCCAAAATTTGAACAAAAAATGTATTACATAAAGTTATTGAACTCAAGTCTCTTATTGTTTTGTTTTGTTTTTTTCTCCTGAAGTGAGAAGCAGGGAGGCAGAGAGACAGACTCCCGCATGCACCCAAACGGGATCCACCTGGCATGCCCACCAGGGAGCGATGCTCTGCCCATCTGGGGTGTTGTACTATTGCAACCAGAGCCATTCTAGCACGTGAGGCGGAGGCCACAGAGCCATCCTCAGTGCCCGGGCCAACTTTGCTCCAATGGAGCCTTGGCAGCAGGAGGGGAAGAGAGAAATAGAAAGGAGAGGGGGAAGGGTGGAGAAGCAAATGGGCGCTTCTCCTGTGTGCCCTGGCTGGGAATCGAACCCAGGACTTCCACATGCCAGGTCGATGCTCTACCACTGAGCCAATCGGTCAGGGCCGAACTCAAGTTTTATTCATCATAAAATTCATACAACTCCTCATCACTGTCAAAACTCCAATCCTTAGCTTGTCCTCATCTGTGTCTGATTACGAATCACTGTTTTCACAATGAGTGCAAAAACAAGCTAAAAAAAAAAGTGGGAAATGCAAGTAAAAAAGTACAACTACTGTATAAGATGCACCAGTGTTTAGTCCCCAAATTTTTTGAGAAAGGGGGCATCTTATTCATGGGGAAATACGGGTAATATAAATTACTTTTTTTTTTTATTCTATAAGCTGGCACCTGTGTGGTATTTTAAATATTGCCATTAAATGTCCTTCAAGTTATATCTATTATTAAAGCTGATATTAGAAATATCTATAAATACACTGAGTCATTTGAAGGCTAGAAAGTCATTACTCTTTCATTTAGGAGTACTCTGCAAGTATAACCTTAATAACTATTGACCTCAAGGTATGTGAATGAAGGCTGTACTATCTATCAAGGTGACAGGTACCACTGTTTTTAAACCAGGGAAGAACATGTTAGTCCCAATCTGATCATATCTCCTCACTGTTATTATTGATAATAAGTACAATCAAATAATCATCATTGACTCACCCATTAGCGGATTTCTAAAATCCTAAGAATCTTCCCAGTGAATCCGACAGTGAGCTCTCCCATGGAGGCAACTGGCATTTTGTTTCACTTTCACGAGCTGCTCAAATGTAGATACACTTTGTCCAGGCTGGAGCCTGACCTAGAGGAGAGAGTAATTTGGGTCCTGTCCACAGACCATGGCGCCAATCTGAGAAAACAAGCAGCTAAGCAACACAATAGCGAATAGCAGAGCAGGGACTGGGAGAACAGGCAGCTTCAAGAGCAAGCCTGACCCTGAAACCCACAGATCACAGTTGGTTCACTGTCCAGGTTCAAGAACAGAATCGCAGAGCTAGAGCGCCGGGTCTGGAGTGGTGAGCACTCAATAAACGGGAAGGCTGCGTGAATTCACCGGAAGCACTACACTAGGATGGAGCTTGGTTTCTCAGTGAAAAAAAGCCACCCAAGGACAGAAGTTACTGTCTCCTCCACATGGCACATCAGCTAGGCCTTGCAGGACACATGGTTATTGTAACTCTAACCTCTGCTCCCCATTCAAAGCCTATGAACTTTGAGTAATGCATTTTCCCCATTTTATAAATAAATGGCTCATCCAAACCACAGTGAGATTTCATGAAGGCCAGTTCTTCAAGCTCCCCAACTCATCTGTTGTTCTCAGAGGGACAGCAGTGTCTATGAAACTGAATTTCAAATGTGCATATACTATTTCTTCCCAGATCTCTAAAAATAGAAGAAATACTAAAGAAACAAGGAAGTTGAACCCTCAAACGTACATTCATTTTTGAAAAAAAGAATTTGTCTAATTCATAAATGCATTGAAAGAGTTAAATATAGCAAGTCATGACTAATGTTATTTTCATACTGTGAATGAGAAGCACCACAGATAGGACCATGGCCAACTCTACGATATAATTTTATTTACAGAACATTTAAAAATTCATGTTGCAGTTTTACAGAGAATTATGATGGTATAAAGGGATATAAACATAAATATCATTAGCTTGAAGGTGAAAATATAAAGTGGACACATATTTTTGATTAGAGTTGTTTATAGCAATTTAAGAACACAACACAGTTCACCACTCTAAGCAAGATCTTCTCAAAATAACAAGCTCTATAAAAAGGTTACTGTAAACTTTACATTAAGAAATGCACCAATGGGCAGCATCTTTCAATCAATACTGTTACTTCTTCGTCCAATTATTTAAATACAACACAGGAAAGTATGCACCATTCTTGCACTGTGCTATTACCTCTTCAAGATGGTGCACATTGAGAACTCTAGCAGCATGGTTCACTGTAGTTTATTTGTATCTTGAAATCTGTGGGGAGCTCTGAGCTAAGCCGAGGGCTGCCAACACTGTTTTTATGGCTTTCGAGTTTCCCATTTGCTTGGAATGATTTGAATTCACAACCGTTCACGGGAAAATGATCCTATTTCTCTAGTTTGCAGGATGAGTGGATAATTCTGAGGTATGGATGGATAAAATACAAGTATGCTTATTTCATATGAAAAAAATTCCTTATCTACCTCAGGCTATAAAGGTGTTGTGACCTACAAAGAAAAAGGCTTTGTAGAAAAACAGCTGCCCTTAATCTCAGCTTAAAATGCTAAGGCTGTCTGCCAATGCAATATATGCTTCTTCCCTTAAGGACCCATTATAGATATAACTATGCCATCCATGAATTCTCTGAACTCTTCAAGATTCTATTTGCTGTTCAGCTTCCACCACAGGCTGAGGGTATGAGATGCACAAATTAAACCCACACTCCATATGTCAGTGTGTCTCCAACATCCCTGCCCCTGGGACTCACTCAGGGTACCTGATTCAGACTCCAGACCCATCAGAACCTGACATCTAACTGACCACCACTGACACATAATATGAGGAGTCTAGATCTGGACTCCAGACACATCAGAACCTGATGTCTACCTACCACCACTGACATTAGATCCTATGATGCATTATTTTTCCCAAATGATTTCAGAATTTGGACAGCGTGCCTGTGGCTAGCCAGTCAGACCCAGCCACAACTTCGTTCACTTCATCCACCTCTTACCCACAAGATACTACATTTGAGCTTGTGTTTGCATCCTTTTCTCATCTGAAGACCAACCTCCTCTTTCCATTGCAGTGGCTCCTCTCCAGTTTGCCATATTTTCTCGCAGACCAGAGGTCTGAGGTTGCTCCTGTGTTCTCCTGGGAAGGGGCCAGGCAGGGCGCTTCTATCCACTACACCCTTTTTCTTCAGCCAGGGCCGCTGACAGTAAATGGAGTTGGTCCCCCAGATCAGAAATTAATGTGAACTTTAATCACAAACAGAGGGAGATGCTCTCAATGAGTAAGAAATGAAGAAATGCATGACTGTTGGGGGGAAGAGGATGTGCAATGAGTTCTGCTCCAACCTTGGCCCCTTTCTGCATGACTTGGCTTTTCTGTATCCAAGTTCCAGCAATTAAATTTCCTTTACTGCAGTCATGTGAGGCTCAGTCTTGATAATTTGTCAGGTTCACAGCTGCTTCACTGGAAGGAACCCCGCTGTACAGAGGCGGCCTCCCCATCTCCGATTCTGACACAGGCTTACTCTGTGTACTAGACCCTCTCTGAGTAATTGTCCCCCCGTGGGCTGCAGCACCGTCACCTTCTGGGTGTACACATATCGCTGACTTCCCAGGCATTCCCTTCCATGTGTTGATAACAAAACAAACAATTTTATTTCCTTCACTCGGGCCCAACCTGAAGTATTTCTGGCTTTCCTGTAAGTCCTTACTGTTATCTGCTAAATTATAAATTACACCGGGCACACACTCTTGTCAGATCTTCTGAGAAATGTAAAATAAAACTGCTCCCAGTCCTGAGCTTTAGTTCACACTTCCCCATGCAGAGACGCCCCAGGTTTATCCCTTGCCCATAGGTCTGGTCTCTGCCCATGACAAAAGAAGCCATTCGACAGGGTGACTTCAATTTCAAACCGTCTTTTCTGCGTGGCCTTTCCAAAGGGCTTCCTAAAGCTGCAGATGCATTATGTATGGCACATTTTCCTTGTAAACACATTTACCTATCCCTTCAAGGAGTTCTAGAAGCTTTTCTCTTTCTAAAACTGTCACCTTCCCTCAATCCATTCTGCTGGTTTTTGTTCAACAGTGTGCGAGATGAGAAAACAGACATCCTTAGTCTGTCTGCTGTCCTAATGGATGGCGGTCACATTGCTTCAGTGGCCAGGACTCTGCTATGCTGACCACAGTACAGTGGATACATTTTGGCTAAGGACGTCGCATTTCACTTTTACATATTTTCAAAGTCCTCTGATGGATGACGTTCTCTTTATAAATTATGTATATCGACTTTAGCAATGTGGGTTGAATGTTCATTTCTGTTTATTACAACATTTATCAGCCAAGTGATTCACCATCATTAACAGTGCTAGTCCTCAGAACGTGGCATGCCTTTCCTTAACATCCTTGTGCCCAATTTTAACAAAAATGTGATCAAGTAATTCTCTCCCTAGTCTTGGTTACTGACCGCATGCAGAGCGTTCATAAAACAGCCTTGAATCTGGTGGGATCAAATGTCCCCTGAATTATGAATAAGATGCCTCCTTCACGCTTTCATTTAAGAGGTTACCTCACTGTCAGCTCTCTCCCAGACTGCCACCTATACAATTACGGTAACTTACCCTGCTAAACTTGAAGAGGCTCACAAGAACAAAGCATCACTGTTTCATATAGTCTTGACTCACAGGGGCAACTGGGACAACCAGTATCCATGAGAGCATTTGAGTATTGTCTGTGAGTTGCAGTCAAGACTCCTGATGACAAAGAACAGAAAGTGACTCTGGATGTCTCGATCAGGAAATGACCTTAAAGGGAAAGGAGATGGGTGGCTCACAGAATCAATGGGAATGAGGGGGATCCAGGCCTGAAAATGGTTAACCATCAAAGGAAGCTGCCTGGTGGGCAGAACCACAGCCACACAGCCACAATGACCTTACAAAGTGTGCTTTTAAATGACTTCTGGCTCTTCGTGCCAAACGGTTGCTGTTTCTTCATGATACATGCACACTAAACAAACGGCAGAGGGATGTGTGTGGCGGCTGCGTGCAGGGCAATGTCTGCTCCAAGCCCGCCAGCATCCTCAGAACAGAAACACCTTCCCTTCTCTGCAGTGGCGCATGTCACAGCTGCTCATAAATATGGTCCCATTAATGTTGATTTGATGCAGTCCGTAAAGGAACACTGGACTTCCTCCACGACCCGTCAAGAGTACCATGTCTCCCCTGGTTTTCCCCTCCTTTAAACCTTGAAATCTCTGGGATAGTTTATACATAAATTACCTCCGTTGCTGCCAAGGACTTTAAACATTTTTTTGAGTGTCTCCTTTTTTTTTCTCCTTTTCTATGTTTTTAGAAACGATGTGGAAGATGTCATACTCTGGCCAGACTGTGCTATTCCAGGTCACAGCTATTAAGCGGCCAGTAAGCTGGACACAGAGGCATCATTATCACTCCCCATACGCAAAATTCTCATGACTGTGTACATCTTTCTCAACTCATCAAAGTTAACCTTTGCCAACTGTAATTTTTTTTTCTGGAACATGTCCATTATGGCAAAGGTCTTCAGAGGATTTATCTCTAGGAACAGTTGTCCAAAGCGCTGATCAGTCTGAAGTTTTTCTCATTTCTAATGATTTTTTAATGTCACGATACAGTGTTTCAGGATGTGGGTTCCCTTACACCTTGGGTTTCAGTATCCCGTAAGCTCACTTACGTAAGATGCCAAAGTCCCCTCAGTAAACACGTAGGGTTTCTACAAACTGGTTCTGCCACTGTGCCTGAGCTTGAGGCACAAAGGTTTTTTGTCGCTTTATTTTCCCTATGGTTATGGTCACAATCATAGAAGATCTGACATAGAACTTTAAGGAGGAAGTAATCAGTCATGGGCAGTTTGCTGCTTGTTTGTTTGTGAGAAAGAGTGTGAGGCATAAAGCCACCAAAAATAACTCTTACCCTAAAAATATCTCTAATTGTTTTCCTTCTGGGACACAATCTTCAGATATGTCTCATGGTGAGGAATAAAATAATGTTAATGCCTGTTTATCACACATTTGTATAACTGGGTAATATTAAATACATTCACATGTTTAA
Organism: Saccopteryx bilineata; assembly: GCF_036850765.1. Lineage (NCBI taxonomy): Eukaryota > Metazoa > Chordata > Mammalia > Chiroptera > Emballonuridae > Saccopteryx > Saccopteryx bilineata. Next base: position 78,968,026 of record NC_089492.1, on the reverse strand, counting down.
CCAGTCCCTGGCTCACAGGAAACACGGAATGCAGGAAATCAGAAGGCAGTGGGCACAGAGGTTCTGGGAAACTCTGAAAAAACAGAACACAATGCCCGTTCCATAGGCTCCAGTGAGGAGTTCCAGAGACAGAGACAAGGAGGGACAGCTCCACTGATACCCGCGTTCGGCTGCACAGACCAGGCTATGTCTGCTCATCATCCAGCCCTTCAGTGCTCGCTCGCTTTGCTTTTTCACCCAGAGATGCTCACCGTCACCTCATTAGTCTGATCATCTGAGGCTCAGTGTGCAGACAGACCTGTGGCTACCCTCACGCCCCGTGGAGTGAAGACACTGTGCCTCCCTCAGCCTGCCGCCAGATTCCTGCAAACTTGCTAGTCAGCGGCGCTGCAGCCAGTCCTGACCGCCCACCCGTCTGCAGATTGTGCCATTGCCAAGTTCTCACACCTCTAGGGAAATACTACTTTGAGTGACCAGCCAGATTCCACACTGAGTCGCTTCATGGCAGGGAACCTTCTTTGTTTCCTTCCTCCCTGTTCCTGTCCCTCACTGCTCCAAACACTAATTTTAGTACAAACCATATGGCTCCTCATTTACACGACTCATGGTCAGTACACACTCAAACACGAAACACCACTTTACGGGTGCATGGTTGTGTATATGGGGTATGTGTGCAATTTATTCTATTATTAGTTTTAACCACTCTGAAAAACCTTTCATGTGTGTGAAAGTGAAAACTTCTTATTCTTAATAATCCCATTACCTTAGCAGTGGGTTCAGAGGTTGGTTAAATCATCTTAATCTTTTTACTTAACCCAACATCTACTCCTAACCAAATTAAATCAGACAATATCACCCTTATACACAGTGAAACTGAATACTCACTGCCTTTTAAAACTTGATTCTTCAATTCCCACTGGGAGAAACATTGACTCTTTCATCCTAGCAGACTATAAACATGTCCCCTTAGAAACAAAATGATGACAAAGACCAAAATTGCTCAGGACTTCCAGGATTTTGTAAGGCATCGCTGTTGGAATTTTTTGTGTCCCATTGCTGATAATAAAATGTGAAATTAATGGAATTAAAATAAAGAAAGGTCTAATAAGGCTCTCCACTGTAAGCATCACTTGTGTTGAGAGTTCTGCATCTGAATGTCTCTAATTCTTCTGTTTTGAAAGTCAGCCAGCAAAATGATGTTCTATTTTAATCTATTCTATTAATTGATTGAATGCTTAAATAGTTTTCTTTGGGAAGAAAGGGATTCATTAGAGTTGTTTTAATAGTTTGCTATAGGCTAATGTATTTTAATAGAAAAGCACTTTCCTATAACTTCTTACACCAAAAGCACATTCAGTGAAAGACTGGCATTTCCTCCTCCCCCATGACATTTGTTTTCTTCTTCTAGAACAGGGGTAGTCAACCTTTTTATACTTACTGCCTACTTTTGTATCTCTGTTAGTAGTAAAATTTTCTAACCACCCACCGGTTCCACAGTAATGGTGATTTATAAAGTAGGGGAGTAACTTTACTTTATAAAATTTATAGAGCAGAGTTACAGCAAGTTAAAGCATATAATAATAATTACTTACCAAGTACTTTATGTCAGATTTTCGCTAAGCTTAGCAGAATAAATCTTTATAAAACAACTTACTATAGTTAAATCTATCTTTTTATTTATAATTTGGTTGCTCTGCTACCGCCCACCATGAAAGGTGGAACACCCACTAGTGGGCGGTAGGGACCAGGTTGACTGAGTATGAGACTTAGCTCGTTCATCTGCAGCGTTAAAAGATTAAAAATACAGTCCTGATTTAAGAAAGTCTAAAGCAGCATGCCTGACTGAAGGTGACACTGGTGATTCAAAAAGAACAAAGTCCTCCTAGAAATGTTTCCACAATTTCCCTTTCCCCAAATCCCCTCCCTCTGCCCCTGGAATATAGATCAGGAGACATGGAGGAAACGACTGAACTGGACTAAGTGGGGCCTGCACAGTCAGAGAGGAGACACAGTGTGCAGGAGACATGACTCTGATCACAGGCGCCAATGGACACGGTGTTGGCCTGCAGCTTCCCACTGAGGCTGCTATCAAACCAGCTCATTTTGTTTAACCCCCAACAATTTATTCTTTTCCCCCAAAGAAAAGAGTTTTATCTATCACAACTGTGACATGCGATGTCATGCCAGTTCTCCGGGATGAATTTTACTGGAATCCAAGAAGAGCATGTGACTGCTGTCAGGATGTCACCGGTGTTTTCCCTGCCACTCAGTCCTCCCTTTGCAGTCGATTCTTGGCTCTTTCTGGACAATAGGCTGTCCCCAGATGGTGCAGGGAAAACAGGGTGGAACCTTGCTCAGCCTGGGAACCAGTGCTCTCTGCAGACTGACTGAGATGGACCATAAACAAGAAATAGACCTTTGCTGTGATAAGCAAAGGAGACTTTAGAGTGAATCTGTGGGTACAGCATTACCTGTAGTTACACAGGTAAGCCACTCAGAGGGGGACTGGGCTCCTCTGCAGGACTCAGACAAACGGAAGTGCTCCAATATCAATACGAATGCTTTTGGCTCAGCAATGGAATTTCTGTTCTTGGTGAGGGCTCTTCTGAATGACAGTGACTGAGACCCTGCTCAATGTATTATTATAGGCAAATGGAAATACACATTGTTCCATTCAAACCTGAGAAACATCAAAGCGGTGGGAAGGAAAAGGTTGCACATGGGATGCTTGAGGAACAAGCAGAGGCTGTAATCCCCATGGACACTGTTTCCCTGCACTACCTGTCCACACAGGTGCCCTTCACCCTCCCTCCACATAGCCATGATTTTTTTTTTTTTTCCCAAGCCAAGACACCTGGCTCCTGATGCCTCTCAAACTTCTGCCACCGGAAAGAAAGTAATGTGCTCATGCCTTTGTGCAGCATTTAAAAATCCCAAGGAAGAACCGATGGTCTTAGCTGGGGTTAAATGCCCCCAGGTGGGCGAGGCATCTATGTCTAGCACGGGATGCGGCTACACAGCGCTAAGCTTCAATATGAAACATGTAATTGGAACAGAAGCAAATCCAAAACGCCTTCCAAAAAGAGGAGATATTTGGATGGACAAAACATTCCTATATATGTTCAAAATCCCTTATGCACATAGCTAAAATCCAAAATGCTCTTAAAGGTTTTGTGTTCTAATTCCTTTGATGGCAAAACTTGACCTGATTTGCACTAACTTGTCAGATAAATTTGTCATAAATTTGATGGGGGGCTATTGTAGTTAACTTTTTAATTTGAAAACATCAAATTTTATTTTCGGAACACAATCTTCTGCAACTTCCAGGAAACAGTATTTTTATTTTTAAGTGCAATCTATACACACGGTAAAACTAAAAATGTCATGCTTATTTGTGAATATTAAATACATTTTAATATGTAAAGTTAATTTGTTTATTTATGGGTTCCTGCCCAAATGCTTCTGGGGGTGATATATAAAACATGGTGTGGCCCTGGCCGGTTGGCTCAACGGTAGTGCGTCGGCCTAGCGTGCGGAGGACCCGGGTTCGATTCCCGGCCAGGGCACACAGGAGAAGCACCCATTTGCTTCTCCACCCCTCCGCCGCGCCTTCTCTCTGTCTCTCTCTTCCCCTCCCGCAGCCAAGGCTCCATTGGAGCGGAAATGGCCCGGGCGCTGGGGTTGGCTCTGTAGCCTCTGCCTCAGGCGCTAGAGTGGCTCTGGTCGCAACATGGCGACGCCCAGGATGGGCAGAGCATCGCCCCCTGGTGGGCAGAGCGACGCCCCATGGTGGGCGTGCCGGGTGGATCCAGGTCGGGCGCATGCGGGAGTCTGTCTGACTGTCTCTCCCTGTTTCCAGCTTCAGAAAAATGTAAAATAAATAAATAAATAAATAAAATAAAATAAAACATGGTGTGTGCAGTATATTACTTTTCTAATTATAAATTTCAATATCTATCTCTAAGGCTTTTAGATAAGGAACTATGTCTCAGATTTACAGTACTAATACAAAAGCCCAGAATAATAAACTAGGTGTACCATGAAATGAAATAGAAAGCACATATCTAAATAAATACATGGATATTTGTGTTTCTTACATATTTAAACTTCCTGTTTGCAGCTACAAAGTCTTAACAGCAGAATTTAAATATGTCAAGAAACACAATGCCAATTTTATATCGGGTGCAAGTGTATGACGTGTTGAAGTACAGTATGACCGAATCCACAGATTTGGAGATGAGGGTGGCCTTAGAAGGCATTTAGGACACCCCCTCACTGCCCCATGAGAAAATTAAACAAGGGAGGAAAAGTGACATTCCTGAGCTCAAAGAGTCAGTGAGAGCATGTGTCTAGAATTTTTTTCTAAAAGTTTCTGTCCATAAAACATGTCTTTTTAAAATTCTGGTCCACTGTGGTCGAGTCCTTTTAATATTAGTTATTTGCTTCGATACTTTGATGAGCTAAAGCAGAGGGACAGAGGAAAATCATAATAATACTGAAGTAGCCTGGGATGAAAGGTGCTATCAGTGCTATTTTATATCAGAAGAAAAGTATGAGAGAGCCTGTTATGTCTTGGAAGGCAATTTGCTAAAAATCAAAAGATTCTGAAACTACTTGAGTACTTCTCTGCTGAGTGTCACCTTGGACTTCTTGAGGCAGCTAGAAGACAGTAATTTCTTTCTGACAGAGGTAAACTATATTGAAAGATGGGCAACACGTATTGTGGAACACCATGTAATAATATTATGAGAAGATGAGATGCATTTCTCTCAAATTGCCAGGTAGATGGCTTTGTTTTCAAGAGATTTCGGTAGAGTGTTTTTCCCCAAATGGCACAAAACAATTTACCCATGTTCTGTTGTGCATAACCTAGAAGACCACCCTGTGTTGTCACATAGAGTCTATTTCTTACTCTTTCCCAATTCTCTCATTCTTGTTCACCACTCTCATGAAAATTTACTTTAATAAAAAATAATACTGGCCCTGGCCGGTTTGCTCAGTGGTAGAGCATCAGTCCAGCACATGGATGTCCTGGGTTCCATACCCGGTCAGGGCACACAGGAGAAGCAACCATCTGCTTCTCTACCCCACCCCCTCTCCCTTATCTCTTTCTCCCTCTCTCTCTTCTCCTCCTCTCCTGCAGCCAAGGCTCGACTAGAACGAGTTGGCCCCGGGTGCTAAGAATGGCTCCATGGCCTTCACCTTAGGCCTTAAAAATGGCTCCAGCTGCAAGGGAGCTAGGGCCCTAGTGGGCTTCCTGGTGGATCCCGGTCAGGGCACATGCGGGAGTCTCTCTCTGCCCACTCTCCTCTCACTAAAATAATAATAAAAATAAAAAATACATACTATCTGGCTGTTACTATGGCATTCAGTAATGGGGTGAACAGTGCACATGACATGGGTTCAGAGTGACCAATCCCCACACCACCTCAGCTGAACATGCTCTACCTTCCTCCTCCATCTCTGATTCCTATTATCAAACAGTGCAAAAATGTTCTAGTATGCTCTCACTGTCACCTTCACTGGTTGTGATCCGCATCCACTCTTGTTTGCATTGCTTTAGCTTTCCAACTGAACTTAAAACCTCTGCTGTTTTAAGGTGGATAATACCGATTTGTCAGTCTTCATTGTACTGGTCTGAAAGTTAGCACCAGAGAAGTAAAACGTATCGCCATTGGACTACACAGCCTTTCTTGTGGGACAGAGACAGAGAGAGGGGCAGATAGGGGCAGAGAGACAGGAAGGGAGAGAGATGAGAAGCATCACCTCATAGTTGTGGCACTTTACTTGTTCATTGATAGCTTTCTCATATGTGCCTTGACTGGGGGCTCAAGCAGAGCGAATGACCCCCTTGCTCAAGGCAGTGACCTCAGGTTTTCAAACCTGGGTCCTCTGCGTCCCAGTCCAATGCACTATCCTTTGTGCTACCACCTGGTCAGGCCACACAGCCTTCTAATGGTGTGTGCAGTCTCTAGTCATTTAGAGACACATGTCTGCCCTACCTGTTTCAGAGATTTTACCTTCCTGCGTGTTTCGGTTAGAGATCAGGTCTTCCCTCCCACAGCAGCAGGACTGAAGAGTCCAGTTCATTGTCTCTCGGGCTCCAGGTATCCGAGCATGAACATGAGACTCAGGTCACCCACTGGAAGACATCACCTGGGACCATGAATCCAGAGTCAGTGATACACAGAAGGAAGGGCAGCAGCCAAATGAAGCACCCCCGTGTGATGTCACGGCCAACAGCACTGGTGGCGTCAGCGTGGGGTCCGGTATCAGAAGCAGGGACATCCCAGTCACCATCCCAAAGGAATGAGTTAGCCCAGGGGTCGGGAACTTTTTTGGATGAGAGAGCCATGAATGCCACATATTTTAAAATGTAATTCTGTGAGAGTCATACAACAACCCGTGTACATTATGCATTATCCAATAAAAATTTGGTGTTGTCCTGGAGAACAGCTGTGATTGGATCCAGTCACCCGCAACCATGAACATGAGCGGTAGGGAATGAATGGATTGTAGTAACATGAGAATGTTTTATATTTTTAAGGTTATTGTTTTTTTTTTTTATTAAAGATTTGTCTGCGAGCCAGATGCAGCCATCAAAAGAGCCACATCTGGCTGGCGAGCCATAGGTTCCTGACCCCTGAGTTAGCCAAATAGATGCATTTGGTTCCCAGCCATTTCTAAGGCTATAGTTTCTGCCCATTTTCCAGCCTCCCATTAACTTCTACAGCCTAGCCATTTCCTTCCAAAAAGTTCATTTTATGTTTAAAACAACTGCTTTCTGTCGTTTGTGACCCTGTGGGTATGACCAACTCAGTGCCAAGTGAGAGCACAGCCTCACCGACCCTCACTGTTTTCATAACAAGTATTCAACTTTCTAGACACTATCAGTGGCACTTTTTGCTGCCAGTAATTTATTTCTCATGTTCAATATTTTATCTTTTATTTATGATATAAATTAGGTTATAATGCTAATGTTCATTTTTTACAGGGACAGTTTACAGACTGCAGGCAATATGCTGATGACTCTTGCAGCCAGCATGAATTTTGCCGCACGATGTATCTGTTTCATCTGATGGAAAAGGGTGGGTTTACAGGGCACTGACATAGCTCCCAAAGGTGAAGTAAGTATTGCCTCTCTGGAAATGAGAAGCATATCGGATGAATATGTGAATGAAATATGTGTGTCTTTCATACGTTAGAAGAGACAGGTCAGACCTCATCACATATGATACATGTATCATATACATAATGCCGAGAATGCCAAACAGCTTTTTATTTTAATAGCTTACCAGCAGATAACTTTCCTTTAAAGGAGAACTAGCAGAATAACCAAACGGTAGACATCATCCCTTGATTTCCTTAGTCATTCCTTTACTTGTTTGTTCACAGATGCTTGGAAAGCCCGCTCAGGCGCCAGCCACGCCCCATGGTTTAGTACCTGTCACTGTCTAACAGGGCCTGTCCCTGCCAGAGGAGTTTTGTGTATAGAGATGCATGGAGTGAATTAAAACAATAATTTTCCAAAATTATTTATTTGAATCTGAAAATAAGATTTTTTTTCTCAATTATTGTATCCCATGTAGAGTAGATTTTTCTGAATCATGGCTTACTGTCTCTGCAGCTATGCTCAATTAATTTTCTTTTTTTTTAAATTTGTATTGATCTTAGAGAGAGAGAAACATAGATGTGCTGTTCCACTTATTTATGCATTCACTAGTTGATTCTTGTATGTGCCCTGACTAGGGATCAAACCCACAACCTTGGTGTATTAAGACAAAGCTAACCAACTGAGCTAGCCAAACAGATTTTAATTAATTTTCTGCTGTAATATTTTAGCAAAATTTAAAAAGCTTAATGTGAACAATTTGAAAAATAATTACAAACTGAAGGACTCGTTTGAATATACTTTCCTAATAAGTATTGTTTTAAGAATAAAAATGCAATGTAATATTTTATAAGTTAACATTTATGATACATGTGTTTATCATAGCAGACAAAATTTTTAATAACAGAAATAATTCATAATTCTTTACTCTTTTAGTAATTTCATTTCATCATAACAGTAGGTGACATTTTACTCAATAACAAACTCACAATCACACTATTAATGTCAATTAACTCCTAATATCTTATTTGTTTGGAAAAAAGAATAAGCCTAAATTATGTATTAATACACTTATTTTCCCCTCAACTTATCTCAGTAAGTTTCAATAAAAGATACGTTTTGAGTAGGCCATATGCTCCTTCATTTTAAGTACAATAACCCGGAAGATCATAATTATTGCTGGGACTTTACAATGGAGAAATGGAGATCTGTCTTGGTCCAAATCTCACCACCAGTTTATGAGAATAAACCTGTGTTTGTCCCACCCAAAGCCTGTTCTGCTCCGTGCCTGTCAAAAGGACATTCCCTCTGGTGTGGCCTCACACAGAGAGTGTCGCTTGGCATCTTCACCCACCTGTCTTCTGGGAGAGTGTCCTCCCTCTACTGTCCCTTTTCTTAGTTTTCTTTGTGCATTGAGTCAGCCATTCCCAAACATTGTTCCTGCAGATCTAGAATGCCATGGGCCTCCAGCCTTGGATTTCTGCTTCCCTCACACATCGCCTATAAGCCTGACTCAGCCTGATCCGCTCCTGCTCTCCATTCTAAACAGGTTGCAATGACACCAACTGATAAAAAAAAAAAAAAAAAAAAAAAGAGTCCCTGACTCTTCCAGCCCGTCCTGCCCTTGGATTCCTTCCCTGATGTGTGGGACAGGTGACAGCATTCAACGACTCTGAGCAGCCATGCCACCCTCCACGGCAGCAAGTTAAGTCTCCCTCCAATTTGCCCCCACGCCTCCCCGATGAGTGTGCTGGGCCCATCACAATGTCCTGGTCCCTGTGGCTTTGCCCCAGACACCCTTGCCTCACTGTCAGCATGGCCACAGGCTTGTTAGAGTGCCTGAATTAACTCCGGGGGCTGGAACTGCACACTTGGAAATATTTTCACACAAAGTGGTGCATGGCACTTACAAGGTACAACTAATCTTGTCACCCAGATTAAAGGCACGGCCCTAATTTCGTCTATATTTTCAAATCACAGGGAATACCATTTTCCTTTGACTCTCAGTAGGGGAACAGGAATTGGAGATTTCCCATTTCCGTGCTTACACCAGGACCGAAATCATTCCCTTACTCCTGGGGGAGAGGAAATGCTTATCTACAATAAGAATCATTGCGTCTTAAGGTGGCAAAACACTGGTCTTTCTCATTTTTCAGGGTTTTTCTTTCTTTCTTGTATCTGAGAAGTTGCTGAATGTAAGGTTGTATCCTGGCACTGAGAGTCACCCTTAGAGAAAGCCATCTGGAATCCTGACCCCCTGAAGAACACAATGAGAACCCTCCCACTTTCCTGTCCTCAGCAGAGTCAGAGGACTGTTGGTGTACAAAACCCATGGCAGTGACTCCCATTCATCCCCACACTCAGTGCCTGCTCACCTGTCTCACACCAGGATGGAGAGAACATAATGTTTTCTGCTTTTAAAGGTTTCCAAAAAATCGCACAGCCTCACCCAATAAATCCCTCCCCCAAAACATGCCATTATTTTTCACACCAGGAAACATGTCTTTATCTAAAATCTCGTATTCTCTGGTATCTCTGTGTCCTCTGCCTCCTCTTTTCCTATTTGTGGTCAAAGTCAAGAACGGATGTTTAACTGTATTGTCTTATTTGTAGAGCTTTAGCCATTACTGGAATACATAACTCATTAACACTTTCACTAGGAAGTTCTTGAATATTTCAACGTCTTTTACAAGTAAGGAGTTTCTAAGTGAATAGTCTTGTGAAACTCATGATAACATTTATAGGGTTAATGCAAAACGTTCGTATTCATCACCTTGGGAGGGTCTCAGAAAATAATTGTTGATAGGTGACAAGGGTGTTGCTTTCCAAACTCCAGCATTAGCTGAAACAGGTAAACTCTAAAAAGATCAGAGTATCCAAATAAAACTCTGGTGTTCCACATCAAGAAATGAATGCATGCTATAGTAATTGTATTAAATTACATCAGTTTACACTAAATGAACCCCTTGTGGATTGAACTGCACCGTGCAGGTGTGGTAAATGTACAAATTGTACATGAGGAACGAGATGGGTACTGGACTCACCGAGGGGAGCACTTTGGAGTTTATATAAGTGGCAAATCACTGTGTTGTACTCCGGACACTGCTAAAATATTGTAATGTCAATGGTAACTAAAAAGTAAATTTAAAAAATTTTGTTCAGAAATTACTAAATTTTAGAAAAAGGATTGATTTTTTTTTCCTTTAAGATTCTATCTTGTTTCTGTAGGAGTTAATGCAAAGTCTAAAACTGTCAATTTATTGCATACAAACTAGGAGAGTTTTGTCCTTATATTATGATATAACTATTTTAGTAAAATTAGTATTTTCAAAATGATTAGATAAAATATGACAATGTAGAGTTATGATTATTAGCCATTGACTAAAAATTCTTCTATTTTATTTTTATTTTTAAATTACAGCTTACATTCAACATAATTTTGTATTAGTTTCAGCTGTGCAGCATAGTGGTTAGACAATTATATACTTTACAAAGTGGTCTCTCAGTATTTTCAGGACCCAACGGGCACCATACACAGTTGTTACAAAATGCTTCTATTTTAAACTACACTAAAAGAATTCCTGGAGACAGTTAAGGAAAGTAAAGATTTAAATATTAAATCCATATATATAATATGTATATAAGGGTGGACAAAAGTAGGTTCACAGTTGCTCATAAGGAAAATAATACAAAAGTTAATATATAATAATGCAAGAATAAATTGTTTCACACTCACTGCTGTGAACCTACTTTTGCCCACCCCTGTATTACAAACATAATGTTTTATTATTTCCCCTAGTAAATTTATCTTTGAACCCTCAAGTTTGTCATTGCGGATCCTGTAACTAATTCGATCCCGCATTCTGTTTACTTCACAAGGATACATGGTGAAATGAACCAATACGATTTCCGCTAATTCAGAACAAACCCATGAGGCAACAGTGTTCAATTATGGAAATATTTATGTGGGTTCATTTGCACTTTTAATTTAAGGATCTTTACCTTCTCCATTATTTCACAGTATATAATCCTTGATTTGGAGAAAAGTAATATTTGCTTAATTCCTGTTTAATAAAATTGATCCTTATGGTTAAGAACTACACATATACACCATTACACACACATCACATAAACACATTCACACATTTTCAGCTTCCTTCATTAGGTTCTGCTTCTATTGTTTCTATTTTCTGCCAACAGTCTGATAACTTGTCCTTGGTCCCCTCTGCTTGAATTGCTTCAACAATGTTACAGCTGCTGGCTCCCCCTCACCTGGCCTTGCTTCTGTAAGGCACCAGGAAAAGCACTCCACATCTCGCTCTTGTAACACCACCTGAGTCCCTAAAATATGTCTGGAAGACCTTGACATTTTTATCATCTACATCTAGGCCATTCACGCAACCACCACCTCACTCTCTCGGCATTCATATTTCTAACTATTTTCCGATTCCTCATGAGCATAGTGTCACCATGCAGCCAGGCTATGCTCCTCACAGCCCTGCTCAGAGTGGCCTTCTGTTCTCCTTCTTGTCCTCTGCCTGCAACATCATCTCAGTAGCCTCACCAGTGGACATCCATCATTGCCTTCAAGCCCTTGAATAACCATGCTCATCATTTGCTAATCTATCACCCAATAATCTCTTCTTCAATCTTTTGCTAATTAATCCTGCTTTGCAGTTCCTTTATCTCATAGCAATAAACAGCATAATTTCACATACTCATATGGGTATACTTTTTTTTTTAATTTTAATTGAATTTTAGAGAGAGAGAGAGAGGGAGGGAAAGAGAGAGACAGGAACATCCATCTGTTCCTGTATGTGCCCTGATCGGGAATTGAACCAGTAACTTCTGCATATTGGGACAGTGCTCCAACCAACCAAGCATTCTGGCCAGCGCAAGGTATACTTTTTATTATTTTATACAACACACACTTTTGTTTTCCTGCCAAAAAGCTATGATTCTGGGATATTCTCCAAATTTTAATATAACGTTCAGTTTCCACAATGTTTCATTTTTGCTTGATAAATTAACAAAGTGACAGTTTCCTTCCTAAACTGAATTGTTAAAGGGGATTAAGAAATTTTATGACCAATGGCCTCATTAAAAGATTCAAAATGAAAAACAATAAAATATAACTCATTTAATTTACTCCTCAACATCTATTTCTACTTGCTATTTAAAAATACTTGACTTGGTGAAATAATTCTAATTTACCTCAAATCAAAATGTAACTTGAATGGCTATTAAAGTTACCAATGTGTTTTTCAGAATTAGTCTTCCTTCTCTAATTAGGCTGCCCAGGAAGATGGAGAACCACATCATAAAGAAAAATTTATTCCTTTCATGCTGCAGAGGAAAAAAAAATAAACATTTAAGCTTTAAGAAAAGCAACCTTTATTATACTAATTACATTTCTTTTGGTTTTCAGTTAACAATTTTCAAGATGAACTACTTTTAACTTTAGATTTTCAATGACCAAACGGCCACCAGCAAAAAAATTACATCAAGATAGACTAGAAGAAATATTAAGAGACAGAAAGTTGAAGACTGGCATGTTCAGCAGAGCACAGTAAAATATAGGAGCCAATAACTTAAAAGAAAAAATATCCTCTGATGATGAAAATATCTTTAGAGATCCAAAAATATAAATTAGGTATTTCATCTAAAAGTCCTTAAACTATGGATTAAAAGTGGTTTTATTTTAATGCACTTGAAATTACTGGCATGCATTTCCCAAGTGGCTAAGGTACTGAGCAAGATTTCCCAAAGAAACCTTAACCTCCTCATTAAGTGTCCTCCTGGACAGAATTAATCAGACTCCTCTGGGCCAAGAACTAGTGCAGGGTGACGCTGATGAGCTCTGAAGTGCCTGTCTGCACCAGCTCCAGGCTGCGTGTAGGAATGTGCTAGGTGCTACTCAAAATCAGCCAGATCAATCTTTCTTCACCTTCAGATGATCCTACATTTCTACTCTGATCTATAGCATATCAATTATGTCTTCTCCCCCCTTTGGAAATTGCTTGTCACAATGATTAGGGGCACTGCTGACATAGGTTGGAGGGATCCAGGGAGTGTCTTCCTACAAAGGGAGAGGAAAGTGCCTATCAAAGACTTTTCCTCTGTTCTGCACACTTTGCAGTGTGCCACCAGGCTAGCGACAAGAGTGCTTACCAGGAAAACAGTACTCACAGTGTTCCCAAGAGTGAGTGGTTCTACCTTTTAGGAAAGATGATGGCAACCCCACTTACTTTGTGTGTGATGACAACAGAACATGGGTGTGTGGGTCCCAGCACTGCAAATGTCATTACCCTGTTTTATATACACAGCTGCCAACATCCAATTGCCTCATTTTGAATCTGGCCTGAACATTCATGAATGTTTATTTTTCTCTTTTATGACAAATAGAGCAGTGTGTGTATGTGTGTGTGTGTATGTGTGTGTATGTGTGTTTTCTTGCAAGATTATATATGTAGGTAAATTATATTGTCTATGAATGTCATTTCTGATCACTGAACAGGGTTGAGAAGCACTGCTCTAAGCCAGTTCTGATGGTCCCCTTCTTTCTTTAACTGACATTACTCATACTTTGCAGTAAGGGAGGTGAAGGCCACTGAAACCTACAAGAAAGTTGCTTGGTAGTCTTGGGGAAAACATTTGCTGACTGCATATTCTAGAAGGACAATAAATAAGAGGACAGCCTGTGAAGACTATCCTCTTCCATCCTCATGCCTTCAATCAGAACATGGCATCTGCTGTAGACATTCTGTGATGAGACAATAAGTTTGGGATAAAAGGGCAAATGCCTGCTCTCTCTGTCTTCCTGACATGTGTGGGTGGGAAAGTTTACATGGTTTCAACGGTTGTTATTCCATTTTCATGCAGCCTGAACCTGCTGAACCTGGTACATTGAATCAGTAACAAAAAGCCTTTCAACAAAGTCAAGTAAGTCTAGGACCAGACGCTTTCTCTAGTGATTTATACCAAACTTCAAGAGGAATTAATACCAACCCTTCTCAAACTCTTCTAACAGACGGAAGAGAAGAAATACTTCCAAAACTCATTTTCCAAAGCAGCACTATCCTGATACCAAAGCCAGAAAAGCACACTACAAGAAAAAAAAATTGTTGGTCAATACCTTTGATAAACATAGAAGCAAGTTCCTCAACAAAATATTAGCAAACCTAATTCAACAATACATTAAAAGGATCATACACCATGATCAGTGTGAGTTATTCCAGAAATGCAAGGATGGTTTTATATCCATCTACAAATCGATCAATGTGATACATACACCACATTAGCAAAATGAAGGCCAAAAATCCTATGATCATCTCAATAGATGCAGAAGAAACATTTGATACAATTCAATATCCTATCATTATAAGAACTCTCAACAAAGTGGGTATAGAAGGAACGTGCCTCAACATAATAAAAGGCAAGTATGACAAGCCCATAGTTAACATTCTAATCAATGGTGAAAAGCTAAATGCCTTTCTTCTAAGATCAAAAACAAGACAAGGATGCTGACTCTCATGAGTTTTATTATTCAACCCGTGCTGGAAGTCCTAGTTAGTAACAAAAAAGAAATAAAAGTCATCTACTAGGAAAGGACAAAGTAAAATTTTCTTTATTTGCAAATGACATAATCTTATATGTAGAAAGCATTAAAGATGCCATCAAAAAATTGTTAGACCTAAAAAATAATTTCAATAAAGTTCAGGATACAAAGTCAATATGCAAAACTTAACACATTTCTATACACCAACAAGGAATCATCAGAAAGAGAAATTAAGTATATAATCTCATTTAAAATTGCACCAAAAAGACTAAAACACTTAGAAATAAATTTAACCTAGGAGGAGAAAGATCTGTACTATAAGTTATAAGACACTGATGAACTAAATTGAATAATATACAAATAAATCAAAAGATATTCCACATTCATGGATTGGAACTATTCATATTGTGAAAATGTTTATACTACTGGAAGTGATTTATAAATTCAGTGCAATTCCTATCAAAATTTCAATGTCATTTTTCACAGAAATAGAAAATAAATCCTAAAATTTGTATAGAACCACAATCAGCTTCAAATAGCCAAAAAATCTTGAAAAAATTACACCAGAGGAATCACATTTCCTGTTCTCAATCTATATTACAAAGCTACAGCATCAAAACACTACGATATCGGAATAAAAACAAATTCAAAGATCAATGGAACAGAATAGAGAGCCCAGACCTAAACCTATGCATACATGGTCCATTAATTTATGACAAAGAAATCAATAATATACAATGGGAAAAGGACAGTCTCTTCAATAAATGATGATGGGAAAATTGAATAGTTAAATGAAAAAGAAAGAAAGAAAGAAACTAAACTGCATCTTGTACCATACACAAAAATTAACTAAAAATACATGAAAGATTTTAATGTAAGACCTGAAATCATAGAACTCCTAAAAAAATGGTAAATTCCTTGACAGTGGTCTTGGCAATGAGTTTTTTAATTTTACACCAAAAGCAAAAAAAATAAAGTTGGACAACATTTATAAAAATTTCACTTTGGCACAGATAAGGAAACCATTGTTCAATAAAAAAAACAATGTATAGAATAGGATAAAATATTTATAAGTCACATATCTTATAAAAATATTATATCCAAAATATATAAAGACTGCATACAACTTAATAGTGAGAAACCGAATAATTCAATTAAAAAAATGGGCATAGGGCAGTGGTTCTCAAACTTTTTGAAGTTGGGACGCATTTAAAATCCTACAAATAATTGTAGGCACACTATACAAAATTTCTGAGAAATATGTTATAATAATTAAATCAAATATTAAAAAAAATATATAAAGTCCAAGTATGCTTTTATGGTAATTAAACAAAATAAATACAACAAAATTAAATTTATTTTGACATTAAAAAACATTTTTATGTTACATTTTTTGAGTTATGCTTTTTAGAATTAATAAAAAAGAGGGGTTAAAAAATTTAAAAATGACAAAAAACTTATCTTTATATATATATATAGATACATTCTTAGTAAGATTTAGTAAATTCGGCCGGTCCCAGTGCAAATGTGTTAAGTTTTTTCATTTTTGTGTTTATGAGAAACATGAGCCTGATGTGTTCTAGAGATTTCTTCAATGTTTGGGCATATATTTGAAAGGCAAACTCTCATTTCCTCATCAATACATTGAAGAATTCCTCTCTTTTTACTCTTAATTGTGTTGAGTGCAGAAAACCCCACCATACATATCATCCGAACTTTACACCAAACAAAGGATAGAAGAAACCTGCCTCCAGTCTTTCCAGGGAACATGGGGGGTAGTGTAAACAATCCAGCACTACAGCTTAACAGCCTTTTGCAACAGCCAAGCAAATGAGGTAGGGGGTTGGGCAGACTGTCAGCTTACAGACAAGACAATTCCCCACACCTCTGACCCCAAAAATCTAAACTCCAAAAACCCTGATGGTTTTTTGGTCCCCAATCAGGCACATATTTCTCTGGAATACCATAGGGTGCATGTGGAAATCTTCTAGGGTGCACCAGTGCGCCCTGGCGCACACTTAAAGAACCACTGGCATAGGGCCTAAATGGACATTTTTTAAAAAGACATACAAAAGTCTAACAGGTACATGAAAACATGCTCTTCATCCCTATTCATCAGGGAAATGCAAATCAAAAACTACAATGAGATATCACCTTACATCTGCTAGCTACTGTCAAAAAGGCAAGATATAAAAAATGTTGGTGAGGATGTGGAGAAAAGACAACTCCCATGCACTGTTTGTGGGATTGTAAAATTGGTGCAGCAACTGTGGAAAACAGTATGGAAGGGTCCTCAAAAAGCTGAAAATGTACTACCATACAATGCAACCATCATCAATACAATGAGTATTAATCCAAAGGAAATGAAATCAGGGTCTCAAAGAGATACACGCACGCCCATGTTAATTATTCAAAATAGCCAAGGCATGGAATCAGCCTGTCAGGTGATGGATGAATGGACGAAGAAATGAGATCTATCTATAAAAGTATTATTTAGCCTTAAAAGAGAAAGAAATTCTGTCATTTGCCACAATATGGGTGCAACCAGAAGGCATTATGTATGGTTTCATTTATATGTAGAATCATAAATAAATAAATAATAAAAAGTTGAATTCACAGAAACAGTAGAAAAGTAGTAGCCAGGGGTGGGGGTGAAGGAAACAGGAAGAGGCTGGGAAAGGGCACAGACTTTCAGCTACAGATGAGTAAGGTTGGAGGATCTATTGTATACCATGATGACTAGTTGATAATACTGTATTGTGTGGATTTGAAACCCTCTAAGAAAGTATATTTAAATGTTAACATATATATATATAATATAAAATATATATTTAATTATATATATAAAATATATAATAAAATATATAATTAAATTAACATATATATGTGATGTAATGGATATGTTAACTAACTTGATGGAGAAAATACATTCCAATGTATAAGTATATTAAAGCATCACACTATACATTTTAAATATCATACAATTTTATCAGTTATAACTTAACAAAGCTTGAAAAAAGTCCTGAAGAACAAAAGGCCAAGCAAAAATGTTTAATTTTCAAAAATGGTAATTGCCTCAGACACACAACTCTGCCAGGTTTAGTCACTGGCAACAATTGCCAACTTTTGAAAATTTTCTTAGCGTAGCTAAAAACTGAAAAAACCTCTTATGCATAATAATTACTTAGTAACAAAATAGCTTTAAAAGGGAAACAAAGACATTTGATGATACTATCGAAAAGAAATGACAATATTTATATTTCTTTTAGGAGACAAAAATGCCCAAACATTTACTCCACACTGCGCACCCCATCAGAGCAGGAAACCCCAGTGCTCCGACAGAGGAGCACACACCCACTCTCCCTCTCTGGCTACAATGTTTCCCTAAATTAAAGTCTCACATCCTGTAACCAGTCTCATCTCAGGTGCCATACCCCAAAGAATGAATCCTATTTCCTGAGTAACTCATCGATGAATTGCCAATTTGCATTTCTAAAATTAGTTGATATTTGACAGAATGTCAAGCCACAAGGAAGTAAAGTACATCGCCACAGCTGGAATCTCTTTAAGTGGTGGGATGGCTTTAGTGAGAGTGTGTTCTTTGCCTTTGAATTAAAAAGTACCAAAGAGGAAATACGGTGGGGATACTGCTGTGGTTGGTGCCTGCAGGGGATATAAAACTTAACAGGATTTCTGTCCCACGGAGGCATCAAACATAGCAGGAGACGTAATCTGTAAACATACAACCAAGATAGTATTTTAAATGACTCACCGCAGAGGTGATGAAGAACAGCAGAAGCTCTGCATTTGGTCTTTGAATTCCTCAACACCTAAAGGCAGCCTGGCATGTAGTAGGTGCTCAATAAATACTTGCGGAGTAATGACAGTTACAAAGGAGGACTATGCCTGCGTGTGTTAATAGGAGTGTGCCTGGGACATTGGGTATCCTTGCAAATGCTAACAGGCCAGAATGGCTTCAAGGAGCAGAGCAGTGTGGACACTTTTGCCTTGGTCCCTGTGCAAAGTCTGGAAATGGCCCATGAAGACTAGGCAATCAGCATCTTATCTCACTTGAGTTTTTGTAAAGTAGTTTATTCCAATAAAGGTTTTTTGTTTGTTTTTGTTTTGTTTTGTTTTTACCACTTAAAAAAAGAGTTTACAAGTCTTTGGTGGAGTAGAGGGAGTAGGTCTCGCACTTGGAGCTCTATTTCACAGGCTGGCCCGCTAGCCACCGAGTGGGCGATGTGGTAACCCTCCCAGCCTGCATGCCAGTATCTGCAAAATGGACATAGTAAAATACAACCCACAGGCGGTGAGAAATAACTAAGCATCCAATGGCGGTCAACTCTCTGAGCGTGCATTCAACAAGTATTTGTTCTTTGGCCATTTCTTCAGCAGTTCTTACAAGCAGCCTAATTTCACATTTAGTCTGATTATTGAGCCTCGACCACCTGCTAGTCATGTGGCTCTGGGGAAATGATTTCAATGGTTTGGTCCTCAGTTTTCTCACTTATAAAGTGGGAACCAAAGTGGTGGCCACTCACAGGCACACCAATCAGCCCTGCAAAGCACCCTAGTTGTATGTGACCTCTGTCACTGGGATGTTAAAGACTTGTTTCCTCCAGTATTTATGTCTGCAGCTCCTACTGATCAGTTCTCACTTCTTATTCCTCACCAATTCTGGTGCAATTTATACAAATCAGATGACTAGAATAAGATCAGTGACTTATTGAAGGGCCTGTGCTTTTCAGAGATTCTGATGACTGAAAAGAAGACCCAGAAAGAACCAGGAAAGAGCCAGACATGGTGGGTGAGGGGCTTTTCTTCTCGGCTTACTTAGATGAGGACGATTCGTATTGCTCACACTGGAACAGCAAATGGAAAGGAAAAGAAAACTTCCCAGTAGCTCCACTAACAAAGCAGAAATCATATTAGCAGATGTTGATGGGTAAGACTTTACTTAGAAAGCTGTCTCCATCCACTGGAGGTGAGTGAAGAGAGCACCATCCCTGTAGCTCTCTAGCCACTGCGGGGGCAGAGTCCACTCGCCCGTATCCATGCCTGCAGAAAACTGAGCAAGTATTGCCTGCTGCCACGCTGACTTTTCTGGGACACCTGCAAACTCTCCCTCCCATCCCATCCTGTCGTTACGAACTTAAATTCAATTTTTTCCTAAGCTGAAAATGAGGCCAGTGTATTAAAAATGCCCCAGGGTTTATTATCGTGATTCTATAAGCACACTGTCTTTCAGGATGCTGAACAATATAGTGCCCTTTTTGTAACCTCCAAACAAGGTACAGGGCAACCCCTCTGGCTGCTGACAGAGAGTCCAAACAGAAATCACTCATCTTCAGGGAACTGACTAGGAAAAGGAGAAGGTGCTGCTCAGAAGGAAAATCTTCAGACTGGTGACGGGAGAGGCGCCAAGTAGAGAACGCCGCTCAAAGATGAAAGAGTCACAGTTGCCATGTGCTAGGGGGTGGGGGGTGTAGACGCGAGTCAACTGTCCACTGGCCAGCATTGAACCAGGAGGGGTTCCAGTCACCCCTGAGCATCAGCAATGCCCCTCTGCATAACTGGATTCTGCAAGGCTAAGCACAAACACAAAAGCACCAATCACCTTTAGAAATAAATGCACAAATACAGCCTGACCTGTGGTGGCGTAGTGGATTAAAGTGCCCATCTGGAATGCTGAGGTTGTCCATTTGAAACCCTGGGCATGCCCGGTCAAGGCACATATGAGAAGTAACTATATACTATGAGTTCATGCTTCCTGTTCTTCCCTCTCCCCCATTTCTCTCTCTCCTTCCCCCTCTCGAAAATTAATAAAGATAAGATCTTTAAAAATGCACACATACAAAATCTACATTCGATCCATGTGACTATAAGCGAGTCCTGAGGAAACAACCGTGTCAGCGTGAGGGCACAAAGTCACGATGGCTGTTAGGAAGGGAATGTGGGGAAATGGATTCAGATATTAAGTTTCCTCTTAGTTATTGATTGGTCTGAACTTTCTAAGACAAATATCTACTTCATCAGAGCCAAGCTGACAGTAAATGATTATTCAGTATTGAACTGGTTTTCGCTTTTATGTAACACAGTATAATATTTAAAGTTCAAAGGAAGACTAACTTGGACTCAACAGAGGAGAATACATTATGCATCATTTTTCATTGTGATGGTTTGTTTTGCTATTAACAACATGATTTCAAAACACTGTGCCATTGACCACCCTTCCCAATCAACCAACCCCCTCCCCATAAGAAAGTGGTCCCTGTCTTTAGGGCCCAGAGTTATTTTCTTCTCCAAAATAACTCCATTTTACCACTGAACAAAGATGGCTGAGTAAGCTCTTTTGAGCAGAGAAAATAACTCTTCCATGGCCCTTTCCTCAGGCCGAGCTCCAAACCCCCTCTAATTATAGCACAAGAGCCCCCACAACACCTCTTGTCCCTCATTATCCCCAGTCAGTTTCCACTGGGAACTGTGACTTGCGTTTTGCTTCTTTGGCAGTATTGTTGCAATAATGAGACTGGAGAGCACTCTGTTGGGTGTGTCCCTGTGAAGTTTCCTAGTGCCCTGACTCAGGGGCAATGTGAGCGCAGCTTGTACTCACTCAACTTGCACACTCACTCACTTACTTGTTTAATGCTTTATTTAATTCATCTCAAGTGGGGAGGGAGGCCAGTGTGGTCCTGGGTGAGCCAGGAACAATACAAATTTTAAAAGAATATTACAAAAAAATGAGAAAAAACAATGTAAAACTTGAATAGGCAAATATCAGGAAACTATTTCAAGAAACCTTGAAAATAGCAGGAGGTCCCCTCCATGGCCCAGCACTGTGCGGCAGGCAGAGCAGCCGGTGACTGCTACAGCTTGCAAGGGGTGGGCAGATCTGCAAGGCAGGTCACCGGCTAGGTGGGCTGGAGGTGACTCTCAGGAGCGAGGGGTATGCGGGGGAACTGAGCTGCAGGGCTGACCAACTGTGCTGGACACTGCTTGTTCACAGTGCTGCAGACTGTCTTTTGAAAAGGCCTGTGGTGCTGAATGAAATTTTCAAAATGTGAGTTTTGCCATTCCAATTTAGGAGCCCAGACTGCAATCTCCGCATTCCCTGACACTAGGAGGCAGGAATGGGAGCCCAGCTCCTGAAATCAAATGCAGACATCAACAGCCTTGCATCAAACAGAAAATCATGTGAGGAAGGAGCTCCTACCTCCGTTGGGGGCCTGGATATTCCTGCTGACAGTGTCAGGGACCATATGACTCAAAGGGTTTTAGGTGAAGTTCATCCCCAATGGGGTGGCTGCCATTCCTCTGCGGTAAAGCACCATCCCACTGTGCTGATCCCTGCTGTCAGGATTCCAAGCTTTCCTCCTCAAAGCTCAGCCTCCAACCTGCTCCTCCAGGACTCCCAACAACTCTGTGTTACCAAATACCTTCTAATTAACAGCCTCTCTACTGGAGTTTGCATCTGATGACTGCAATGAAGAACAGTGATTGCTACTGACAGAACAGCGAACTGAGGTGGGCGAGAGAGAATGCCATGTCAGACTCCAGAGTGCGAGGCTCCAGTGATGACGTGTAACTGACCTGCTAACAACCAATGGTGTCCATCTGCCCAGGAGGGGATGACAGCAGCAGTTCTAAGAGACTCTGGTACCCAGTCATGGCAGAGATGGCTGTGGGTTTGCTTCTCAGGTCTGTTACTTGTCCAACTTCTTCAAGTATAATGCCTGATGCCACTGTGAGAACTGGATAGAATCTCTATGCAGAGGGCTCAGCACAATTCTCTGTACACACTGTCATTACATCCTCGAGATGGAGGAACAGTATAGTTCTGTCCTGTGGTGAATGGCCTGACCTGTGGTTCCAATCCCACAGAGGGCAGGTGGTAAGTACTAAACAGAGTACCTGGAATCCTAACCAAGTAAAAGGGGTTTGGCGTCCTTATTTACTTCTAGATGTGGTCTGAAAATATGATAACATGCAGGTTAGAAGATAACCAGGAGAAGTCAGGAAATATAGTCTCTGAAGGGCTGCTTTCTGGCCTTGGTGCACCTGGAGACTCATCTCACACCCAGTGACCCCAAGCGGCAGGGCAGCCAACCTCACAGCAGGGTCAGGCTGCTCTCCCCTGCCCAGCCCGAGGCAGGGCTCCCTGGGGGATGGGCAGGACTCAGCAAGCAGGTGAGCAACTTCAACCATAGCTGAGTGGGCCAAGCATGTCAGCACTCTCCAGTTAGCTTACATTAATTTACACACACAGACACACTTGCACACACGCCACAAACCTTCACTCTCACAACTTTCTATATAGACCTGGCACCTGCAAATAAGTTGGCTCTCCATAAATATTTGAAGCACTGGTTTAAATGTTTAAATCGAATACCTCTGAGAAGGTATTATTTCAAACTCCAGAAAAACATGGAAGCTTGATAAAGCAGTCATGGTTCCTGGTGGTTTAATTGCCTGGCATGTGTACCAATGTGATCACTTCTACCCTGATGCTCTATGCACTGAATGAACAGCTGACTGGGTAAAATCACCTACTTTGTACAGTGAGGCACATGGAAATCCAGCTGACAAAGGCCTGGAGGGGTGGGTGCCTGTTTTGTACGACAGTCAGAGCTCTCTCAATTTGTGTGCACAGACAAGGAGCCACAATAAACAATGAGCAGAGGAAAACACACAAGCAAGATATTGTCCAGTGCAGTGATGGCTTCAAACAGCAACATCGACCTCTGGAGGAGCCACAGCCTTAGATGAGATGGCACAAGGTGACCAGGCACATGGATACCAAACGGTGACTTCTTAACCCAGCAGAAATTGTGGCCACAGAACCTAAGAAACAGAGTTGATGGCACTGACCCAGCAGAGAGCTGGGATGACCGACTTCAGACCAAGTGAAGAGACACAAAGGATTCAAGGTCTCAAGTATTTGGATGCAGTTTCACACAAACTTCATTCTTTCTGCTCAGAAAAGGGATGGGCGGTGGGGGGGGGGCACCTCTGCCTTGGCCTGGATGACAACCAAGGTGAACTACAGGTAAACGGGTAGCTTTGGAGAAAAGAAAAATGTCTTAGATTAAAACTAAATAGGAACAGAGACATCAAGAGACAGGATGTTAACCTCCTCCAAGAGGACAGACAGGAAGGCCCCTCTGAGGCCCAGAATCGCAGAAGAAATAGGAAGAGACAGAAAATGGAGCCACCGTGGCTGAGGAGGAAGGAGGAACCCAACACGGTGGAGGTGGCAGATATCACAGACAAGGTACGATGGGCTGGCGGAGAATGCATAGTCTAGAACAGGGGTCCCCAAACTTTTTACACAGGGGGCCAGTTCATTGTCCCTCAGACCGTTGGAGGGCCGGACTATAAAAACAACTATGAACAAATCCCTATGCACACTGCACATATCTTATTTTAAAGTAAAAAAACAAAACGAGAACAAATACAATATTTAAAATAAAGAACAAGTAAATTTAAATCAACAAACTGACCAGTATTTCAATGGGAACTATGCTCCTCTCACTGACCACCAATGAAAGAGGTGCCCCTTCCGGAAGTGCGGTGGGGGCCGGATAAATGGCCTCAGGGGGCCGAATACGGCCCGTGGGCCGTAGTTTGGGGACCTCTGGTCTAGAATCTGCTGAAGAAAGATGAAAAAGTGGGAAAAAATGGAAAGGACAGGAAAGCAAAGGAATCAGGAGCTTAGAAGTCATCATAATAAGTGGATTTAAAATTCCTGCAGTAGCAAACATGCTTGTTTCTTACAAAGATTTCAATAAGGACCATTCCTCATCCTAAGAATTCTCATTGAGCATACTCTTGTGCCCTATGGGCATATTTAAAAGAAACATTTGTGAATCTTTTGGGTTCAATGCTGCGCCCATCTGGGGCATTGCTCTGCTGCAACCAGAGCCATTCTAGCGCCTGAGGTGGAGGCCATGGAGCCATCCTTAGCACTCGGGCTAACTCTGCTCCCATGGAGCCTTGGCTGTGGGAGGGGAAGCGAGAGATAGAGAGAAAGGAGAGGGGGAAGGGTGGACAAGCAGTTGGGTGCTTCTCCTGTGTGCTCTGGCTGGGAATTGAACCCGGGACTTCCACACGCTGGGCTGATGCTCTACCACTGAGCCAACTGGCCAGGGCATGAATTAACATTTATATATAACTATATATAAGTAGTTAATGACTGTTCTGAAGGCACATTAGAGTAGCTTTCATGTAAACAAATGTTACCACAGGATTACAGATATATAAATGCAATATTGATATTACAAACAATAAAGGAAAATATTATTACTCTGTGCCAAATGCTAAGGGATGGCATGTCTTCTAGCCTTAATTATGTCTCAAATAACAATCATTCAATTTCAGAATCAAGGAAATTGGGGCTCTAGGAGCCAGAATTTGAGCATAGAATTTTTATGGGCTAACCTGCACATTTAATGAAGTTAAGAGGAAGGTCAACATGACTCCATAATGCTAGAGACCATGCTACATAAATATATTTACACCCGACTCGTGATGGGTCTTGCTGCTGGCAGGGCTGGGCGCAAGTTTCAGCAGAACCAAGGTCCCCACGTCTCTTCCCTGTGCGGACAGAGGAATCAGTCTCTGGTCTGTCTCCCTTGCAGTCTTTAGTGGTTCCCGTTTATGCAGCGGATTAAGCTGCAATTTTGTTCTCATCAGCAAACAGGGCATCACATAGACCGACATTGACCCCAGTGCCCTCTTAGCCCTGGTCAACTCCACCTTCAGACCATGTCTGACCTAGCTTGGTGTGGGATGCTCTTTTGGTGTATGGCTTCTGAGCATTTCCCTTAATTATTTGTGAGCATATCTATGCCTTTATAAAAGAGGTTTGTGATATTTTATTTAGAATGTCTAGGTGCTTGTTTCGGAAGGAATTTGAGGTTACCAATTTTGTCATTTATCCAAGGAGCATCAAAACAAAATTGCTTGAAAATGGTGATGTTTCATAAAAGCATTAGTTGCCATTATTATGACAATTAGTGAGACCCTAAGTTATGACTACTGGAAGTCTGCCTGAAGACATGGGTGACAAGAAATCAGACAATGTGGTAGTTAACATGAGACCTCTTTCTTTATGGAAATACCTGTATTCTATTATATATATATATATATATATATATATATATATATATATATATCCCCGAACTATCAAACAGACCAAAGAGAGCTGGTAGATTTAAAAGGCTGGCGTTTGCTGGACAACTTGAAGACTAATATTTTTTCTTCACTCGAAGTTTTTAATAAGGGTGGAGCAAAAGTAGGTTTACAATTGTTCTGATGGTATGGAAAATATGACAGTAATAAATAACACAAAAATAAACTCTGTGGTTCACATACAACTGTACACCTATGTTTGCCCCACTCTGAATTGTGCTAGCTGTCAAAAGAAATCTTAATATATAACTTTCCCCCAGGGACTCAGTCGGGTTAATATTGTGAATGGCAATCAACCAGGTCCAAGGAACTTTTTCATCTCAGAATCACAGCCAATTTCTGCATGTTAGATAGGTTAAAATATACTTCCTGATTAATTGATCTGAATATCTTTAGTTCTCTTGGGATAATTCTTCTGCTAGGTGCTTCCATGTTCCTGGTAGAATCAGATTAATCCTTTTGTATCACTTAGAGTAATCAATATTATATATTCAAGGACAAGAATCTGTACGATGGTCCCATTCTGTGACTGCACTCGGCTCTATGAGACTTCCCTCACAGATGATTACGAAGGTGAGTGTTATAAAAATATTCTTTAAAATTTTATATAAGTTAGAGAAGTACAGGTATTATTTATTATTCAATGGAATTTATGTTAAACAGCACAACAAAGGTGAGTGTTTCATCTGCAAACACTTTAAAGAACCCATAAATTCTGGTTGTTCTCATTTATCACTGTAGCTAGCGCATACCATAGTGTCACTTTATTTTTCTTAGAGCTAACTTGAGCTATAATATTATCCAACAGATAACATTATGGTACCTGGAACGGCGGTGGAATTTATTCCGCACTTCATGAATGCCAGACTTTCTTTATATCATCTTCCCTTAAAGGAAACGTTGACGGTACAACTTAGAGAAAAAGAAGAGAGAAAGTTTTGTGGGCTCATGCGGTGAGCCGGGGATCCCTCACCCACTTTCACAAGGTGCGTCACACGCCTGTTTACCAAAGTAAGGAGCGTGTCACTTTGATGAACTATATAGCTCACAACTCATTAGCACTGAACACAAAATAAGCATTTCACATCAAAAACGACTTCGGGAATATTCACAATTACCAGCTGCTCAGAAACCGTTTTATGTGGATTAAAAAAACCCCAAAAAAACATGTCACATTTAATTTATCAGATGCTTTCTACTGTCATCCTTTCCTTCCGTTCAGCATGCTGAGAAGTTACGGGAATGACTTGAGTCCGTCCCGCTGTAGCCATGTGTAGACAGGAAGAATAACACAAATCCATTATCTACCACAACATAATTGCATCTCCACAGATGAATAACCTTCTATAGCTCTTTGCACTAGGTTCGGAATTAAGCTTTGCTTTAAAGATGTTTGAGCATACAACATTCAGTTATTAGAAAAACTACCATTTCGATAAAAAAAGAAGGAAAAATCATCTTTGAAGCACCGTTCCTTGAGTGAGCTGACATTATTAGCCTTGTTTTTATAGTGATGACAATGGGGAAAACCATAAAAATAATAATGCTGTAGTAATTTTCTAACAACAATGAAATGAATCAAATGTACACTCAGACACTTGTGAAAATAAAATAATAACAGTCTATTGATTGGGTACAATTCTATTGATGGGGGCTTTAAGTACAAATGTAATATGATTCTCCCTTGGTATTCGTGGGGGATGGGTTTTAGGGACTCTTTTATCCCCCCAAATCTTCAGAAGTTCAAGTTCCTCATATAAAATGGGTAGTATCCATATACAACCTACACACATCCTCTTATGTAATTTAAATCATTCTAGATCACTTTTAATACCTAAAATAATAACTGCTATGTGAGTAGTTACTATTTATATTGTTTAGAGAATAATGACAAGAAAAATAGCCAGTACCTATTCAGGGCAGGCACAACTATCTTAGGCCTGACTACACAGCACAAGTCAGCAACAATGTAACATTGTTTTTGAGTAGTTTCCATATGAAGTTGATTGGGTCCTCCAAGGAAGAACCCTGGATAAGAAGGACCAAATATGATTGAATGAACCCTTTTTAAGATAATGAGACATCAGACACAGCTAAGTGCTATAAAAAGCTATTTTAAAAAGCCCAACAATAAGCAGGCTAAAACAACTATAAACATACACACACACACACACGTGCACACACACACACACACACACACACACACACACAATTTCCAAATATAAACAAAGTAGCAGAAGAACAAGGCCTGTATAGGTTTTGGTCTTCCCTTTAATCCACTATAAATGTAGCAGTGTTCAAGCCCCTGTCTGCCTCCGCCCTGCTCAGGGTGTGACAGCCTCATCCCTGCCCCAGGGCGCTGGACCACATGTGTGCTCAGTCCTGGATGCCCACGGGTGGCCCTCACTCCCTGCTCTCCCTGTCAGCTGCCTTACATCCTGGCTCTATGTAAACTGTCTAAACTGTCGGCGGGAGCTGGGACGAACATGGAGAAATAAGGTCTGTCTCCTTAGAGGTTGTCACCTACTGATCCATGAACATTTCTTAATTGCAGATTTGTCTTCATTTTAAATGACTGCCCAACCACCCGTAAAAAAAAATGTATCTATAAACACTTAGCTATTTACATATTTCAAAAATATCCTATCCTATCCTTAAAGCATGTAGAAAGTAGGGAGGAGGTTCTTTCCAAATGAATTAAAATATGGATATCTATCCTTTCATCAAACTTATGCATAATTTCCTTTGTGGCAAAAGTAATTTTTTTTAAATGCCGGGCTAAAAATGAAAGTCAAGGAAAGACAAGTGAAGGAAAGGAAAATGCATTACACCCAGGCTACATCTGTAGACATCACACGCATCTTGTATTTTTGCACATTTTCTAGATGTGAACAACCATGCCAGGTCCTGTGAACACATACGTCATCACAGTGTAAAACAGTTAATTGCAGTGTCCATTATGTTAAAAAAAAATAGCTACAGGAGGAGTATAACAATTCTCGGTGCTGAAGAGGGAGAGAACCTCCTCCCGTGGTCCACGCTGAGAAGCGGCTGTGAGGTAGACAGCGGTGGAAACGAGCACAAGAGCTGCCTGGGGCGTTTAGGATTCATGCTGATGCCCACGTGTGTTACACGCCAGACTAGGAGGACCATCAGTCTTAGCATTCTTACTCATGTACAAGTCCTTCCCATTAGAAATTAGACTTTATGTCTGTTTCTCTCTCTAGAAGGAAGAACAGATCCCCGCCTTGGATGTTACACAGACCTCTTACTGTCTCAGTTTTGTACTGAAGCCTCCAAAATAGAGACCACCACGAGGCACGTGCTCCCACATTCTAAAGCAAAAAAAGTTCAACCACCTCGGCAGGCTAGGCCAAGGATGTCACAAATGTGGGTCTTGTGACACTTGGAACCAACACTCCTCTCTACAGTATAGGTTAAAAAGGTTAGAAAGAAAGATATAAATTTGAATCCACCCTTTGCTTTGGACAAAGTGCAGTGGCGTCTTTTTTGGTCCTCTTGGGGAGGGGAGGCAGAAGGCGGCTGTCCCTCAGCTATAGTCAGGAGAAGGGGCACCCAGTGATATGCTCAGAATGCTGGGAGTTTGGGGAACAGGTTTCATACCCAGAGCCCCAAAAGACTGGAAGAGAGCTTTAATGGAACTGTCTGCTCTGCTGTAGAGGAACAGTAAGCCACCACGTTAGACACCCAGATGTGCTTCCAAAACCATCAGGACGAGGCTTGTTTCCCGTGGACCACAAGGAGAATGATGGAGCCAGATGGCTTCATCCAGGAGCAGAAGACCTCGGCGCAGAAAGATGGAGAGTTTGATGTGATTGGATTTTTACTAAGTTCCTTAATAGAAAAAGCTGAACTCTCTAATTGCACGATTCAAACCAGACTGGAGGACAGGTTACACTGAAGTTAAAGTGCTGATGAGGAGACCACATGTAACGTGGACCATGGTATGAGTCAGAGGAGGGTGGGAGGGACCGAGGAGCAGATGCAGCATACTCAGTGATGACTTCCAGGAGCAAAGCACTGTGAGAATTTCTTTTGCGTTTATTGCCCATGCTACCATTCATCAGGTCAGGTTACTTAAATATGCATCAAAAAAGAAATTTCCTATATAGAAAATTTGTGATCAATAACCTTTAACTCTAGAATAATCTAAATTTTTTTTTTCTCAAACTCTCAAAGCCCCATTGTGGTAATAGGCATTGCAGAGATAATTAATTCTGCGAAAGTGCAGACAGAGTAAGTCAGACTTCCCAAACATATCCAGACGTCCATGCAAATGCATGGATTTAAAAGGCAGATGTCATGTCAAAAGGAGAGTGTTTGCAGGTCGACAGGAAACAAATGCCATCAGAAAATGGGATTTCTTCCCCAAAGATACCAGGGAGCTCACAGCCACTCCACTGAGCGGACAGAGGAGGGTGGAAGAATCACCCTTTCACCTGCCAATCGTTTTTCCTGATGATGGAACACATAAACAATTGAAAATGTTTAATAGTCAGTAAGCTTTTGGACCAACCCACCTGTGTTTAGGATGTCATTACTGTTGTCCCAGCCAGATCAGGAAGATAAAGAAAATCCTTATGGACTCCTATTAGGAACATGAGAGTGAACAATGAGAGCTCGTTTCAAAGTCAAGCATCAAAAGACTCTATTGGAGTCTCTCCTGATACCTTTCTATTTTATCTATTTCTAATAGGTAGGAACTGTTTTTTCTTATTAGACTGAGAACTTTCTAAGGACAGACTTGGCTTAGGGATAGACAGGGACAGACAGACAGGGACAGAGAGAGATGAGAAGCATCAATCATTAGTTTCTCGTTGTGACAGCTTAGTTGTTCATTGACTGCTTTCTCATATGTACCTTGACCATGGGCCTTCAGCAGACCGAGTGACCCCTTGCTCGAGCCAGCGACCTTGGGTCCAAGCTGGTGAGCTTTGCTCAAATCAGATGAGCCTGCGCTCAAGCTGGTGACCTCGGGGTCTCGAACCTGGGTCCTCCGCATCCCAGTCTGACGCTCTATCCACAGCGCCACCACCTGGTTAGGCCAGACTTGGCTTTTACTTCATTTCTTTTTAAATAGCATTTCTCTTCATCACATTCCCCCCAAAATCCAAAGATATGTCCATAGAAGAGAAATAAACTGTGTGGAATACTGTACAGAAATAAGAATAAATGAGCTAACCTGTGCACTCAACAAGATGCACGGCCACAAATACGTTATTGAGTGAAAAAACTGGACACAAGTGGGCACACATCTGTGATGTTAAAAGTGAAGATAGCGATTGTCTTGAGGGGTGGGTTGTGATGGAGCGGGAGTCCAGAGCGGGTTCTACGTACACAGGTTTACTTTGGAGATAGTGTGGATTGGGTTCCAGACCACCAAAATAAAGGATTACCATAAAGCGAGTCTGAGTCATTTTGCTGGTGAAGGGTCTTGCCTTCCATTTATAAAAAAACGCCACATTCGTGAAGCACAATAACGTGAAGCTCCATAAAATGAGGTCTGCCTGTGTTTTATTTCTTGATCCAGGTGCTGGCTCCCTAGAGTTATCCTCAGGTCCTCGGCTATAAAAATTCATTGGTCTGAGCACATCTCTGCATGTTTGCTTAACTCCAAATAAGTATGTTTTCCAAACCATACCACGCTGGTGTATTTTATGTAGTGTCCACAGTTAGTGCCTAGCAGAAAGTCTGGCATTTATAAGATCAGTATGAGAGGGCACCTCTGACCTGTCACATTCTTTACTGGGCACTTTCGTATGTTTTCTCACTGATACCACATTTGTTATCTAATGAAAGATGGGTCAAACAACCAAACCAATGAGGTTAGGGGTACAACATTAGTACAGAAAGCCAAGGTTATCTGATGTATAACTTCCGGGGGAAGAGGAGGAGGGGAGTTCCGTCCTATAGTAAGATGAGTGTGTGGTGCAGTCCTGCTGTAGAACACTGTACCTGGTGTCAATAGTAATGTATATATTATACACGCAAGGTTTGTTGAAAGGAGATATCTCATGTTAAGAGTTCTTACCATAATTTTTAAAAAGTGTTCATTCAAAGTTAGGCTTGAGACCATTTTTCTAGCAGAAAAAAAAAAAGAATCAAAACACACACACACAAAATAAACAAAAAACAGGTAACACATGATTAACCAAAGGTAAATGGAGTCTGAAGCAGCTATGAGTCCTCCTCTGTGAAATACTTAAGAGTATTTCTGTCTTTCTCTTCCCTTCTGGAAATGTCCCTTAGCACAGGAAGGCACAGTATTCCTAAGAGGCTTGAAATAGCAGGACTGTTGATACATTTTTAGGGTAATCACCCAGGGACCTTCTGTGAGATGTCACTGTCTGAGTTCACTTCTGAATCTCTGGTTTCCAGGTCACCTGCCTCCCCTTCTCTCCTCTGCTCTTTTCTGAATCCAAGCACCAGCCTCCAGGGACCCACCCTGGCCACCACAGTCTGGGCAAACTTCCACTGGAGCCTCTCAGCACTCGGGTCCTCTTTTAAAGGTTCCTTGGGAGGCAGACACAGCAGCCGGCAATGAGGGGGAGGAGTTAAAAAATAATGAATTTTGGAGACATTTTAAGGGGAAGTCTCTAAAAACCCAACATACTATTAGCAATGATCACTAAACAGAGAGTTAAGATTACATTTTATAAGATTGTTCTGAAATTACTGTTTGGTTACTTGCTTTTTCTTTGATTAATTTAACACAGAGTCAAACCTTGCACAATCCTTTTAGCTCTGTTTCTCCCCTCCCTGAGAGTCTTCTTCCCTGTTGTCCTGCCTTTTCTTTGGACTGGACTATATATAAATAGACGTGGTAGAACTTGGTCAAGCCGGGAAAAGCATTTCATTGTCTTCCTCAAGCTGCAGGTGCTCCCCCCTTCCATGTGTCATCTGTCTTTTCTTGAGACTCAGACTCTGAAGATACTTACAAGAAAAAAAAGGGAGACGTAATAGGCCATCAGACCTGTACATCTCAAAAAAAAAAACAAAACAAAACAAAAAAAGTGAGATGACACCTCTAACTGACATTTTAACAAAATGGCCTTCTGTCTTACACACATAAGTCATCTTTTCCTCACAAGGAAAGGCATTATTTGAAAAAGCCACATTGCCTACAGCATTAAGAGAAAGGTGAAATCCCACAAGTCATGAAAGGCAGAAAACCTATAAAGACTAGATTCTGGAATCCCAAATGTTGAAGAAGGGCTAGTTCCATGCAGAGTTAAAGAGCCTCAGCTATTCTGAGAACTTGAAAACATGAACATCTAACATGATTCAAATAATATATACCTAGTAACCATAATGTAGTCTATTAATTTATGAATTATAATTTGTAAAACGACAACAGTGCCTCTGAGTCATCCAGGAAAGATGGAAGCTAATTATGATTACAGAATATTGTGCTTCGTAGGTCAGGTCGTGTGTATGTGTAATGCATTTTAGAATTTATTCAAACACTGTCATTGATTTGTGAAAATAAGACAATGATAACACAACCAACTACTTCCGTACCTTTCTTTAGTCATACCTAAATTTAGTCATGGCTAAATTTACTTCTATGACAAACATTTTGGGAGAAAATTAATTTGCATAGGCTTTTCAGAAAAGTTTTCTTATTCAGGAAGCTTTTCTTCAACCCTGCCATGGACTCTGCATGCACAGTACTGACCAAACTTCAAAAAGCATCACAAAAAAAGCATCACAAGAAAACCTTTTATAGGATTTCATTTATGAGATGGATTCAGAAAGATGTGCATTCCAAGGTCACAGTGTCCTATAACCAGTCTAACAGAGCTACTACTACTTCTAAAGGTGGCATTGGGATTCACTACATCCAAATGACAGGAGGACTGCCACAAAAGTTTGCCACTGTGGTTTCAGTTTCACAAAGAATCACTGTACAGGTCAAGACCAGTCTTCTTTCTGTGACTCAGACACATGTGTTCTGGGTACTGAGTTGGTCAGTGAAGACCACACAGAGTTATAACTGTACGACCCTGAGAGTACCGTGATGGATGTTATGGTGACCGGCTTCTCCAATAGGTCCTAATAAATTATTGATATAAGCTCAGTCTCTGCAGGCATGTTTGGTGAACCTGGATATCACCCAGCCATCAGACTGTGAAAGAATAGCTTATTTACATTTATAGTACCTGGAACTGATACTGTTCTTCCTGCTTAAGAAAAGAAGTCCATGTACTAAACCCCTCCATAACATCCAGCCTGAAATATGAATGTGGCTTCATCATTTTTAAGATCAAATACTAATCGTTTTGCACAGCCACACAATGCCCTCCATGGCATTTCCAATGGGGCTCAAGTCCTTGAACCTGTTCGAGGGTACATAATGGTTTAGTTTTACAGAGCTTCTTGAAATTCTTCAAACATACCATCATTTACGTACCTTTGCCCATGTTGTTTCCTTGGTAATAAATGTTTAAAATGTTGGTTACTACTCATTGTGTTGAAGTCATGCCTCAGGACTGAGTCACGACAGTCATTTTGAAACAATCATGACTGAAGGAGAAAGCATACGGGAAAAGAAGTTTCTTGAGTAGAACTTTGTAAAAGTCAAAATTTATCTCCTGGTTAGAGGAGGACGAGCCTTTAAAGAGAGGCAAAATCCACAGATATTCGAGGGATAGGCTTTGAAGGAAACACAGGGAAGAGTATTTGGGGGAAAAAAAGAGTTACTTTTACTTGCTTTTTAAAGTTACTAAATGATATGCATTTTCTGAATGCACCATACAGAATTCTGCAAGCTCCCAGCAAATGATCACTGTGATTGTTTCTAGTTCATCCTCAGTACCCACAATGCTAGGATGAGCAGTCTTATGCCTGCATCTTTATTCCTTGTTCTACGATCTCTTTACCATCAATTCCTATGTAATGACTCAAATGGCTATGCAAATAGCCTAACACTTAAAATGTGGTATTTGCAGCCAAAATCTCTTCCAGAAAGACTAAAAAATTGTACTCTTGTGAATAGCAGATTAGTGTGCGTATGGCTTTATGTACCCGGGGTTCCTAATGGAGCTAAGCCTTTATATTCACCTTTATGGTCAGGTAAGTGCAAATGTCAGTATTTTTATGCTTTACACTTTTTTTTAATTCCAATGAAGCTGTGCATCTCATCACATATTTGTCAGTCACATGTATCAACATTGGGAATTGAATATCCACATTTTTTATTTAGTATCTATTGAGATCTGAGTTTTTATTTATGATTTTGATGAGTCTGAATTATGAGAAAGCTTTAAAGTGAGTCTTGAGGTACCTTATCCAACATGTTTCCCAATTAGGCAGAGTTCCACTGAAGGCAGAAAGGTTCAAGGCTGCATCTAAAGACATCAGACCAGCCCACAACCTCACTAAGCAAAACTAACGGCAGATCTACAGAATGATTGTCATTGAAAATACCAGGGCCTGATGGGAAGTGAAATACTGTGAGGAACATGGGAGTGCTGACAAAACCTGCTTCATCAAGAACAGATCACAGTGACTTATAGTACATTAATAAAGGAGGAAATAATTTTATTTACAATGATGGCAGAGAAAAAATTACACAAATGACACTCAACCTTAACATCATACAAAACAAAGCCCATAGAGTGTGTGAAGCAAACCTCAGTGTAAGGGTTTACCACAGAAGGTGTTCCTTTTCCACTACACTGGTCAAGGCTAGGCTTGTGTTTCAACATCTCACACTCCAAAGTGACGACTGATGACACATGAAATTAAAGCTCACAAGTACAAAGGTAAAGCAGTCAGCAGTAATTATGGGGACTATAATGTCTGCCAGATTAATGGAGATTCAATGAATGTCACTCTTTGTGCCCTATGAGAATACTGCATGACAACTTCATGGAGAGCTCTTACCAAGCTTCATGTCTAAGAAAACCTGCATTGATTTGGTTTTGAAAGAAGTCATTCTGGAAGCTGACAAGCTTCTAGGTCAGGGGTCAGGAACCTTTTTGGTTGAGAGAGCCATGAATGCCACATATTTTAAAATATAATTCTGTGAGAACCATACAACCACCCGTGTACTTTACGCATTATCCAATAAAAATTTGGTGTTGTCCCGAGGACAGCTGTGATTGGCTCCAGCCACCCACAACCATGAACATGAGCGGTAGGAAATGAATGGATTGTAATACATGAGAATGTTTTATATTTTTAACGTTATTATTTTTTTTATTAAAAATTTGTCTGCGAGCCAGATGCAGCCATCAATAGAGCCACATCTGCCTCGAGAGCCATAGGTTCCCAACCCCTGTTCTAGGTGTAGAGATGGTGAACTAATGCGAATGCCCGTGCTCCTCAGTGTATTGGCCCAGCACTTCCTTATTCCAACAGCTGCCATGGTGATGGTGTGACCATGAACACACCCCCTATATTAACATGACTCAAGCTTTAATTAAAATAGCCACCAGAGCCTATCCAATTCCTCAATGGGATTGTTTTAGTCCTTATTAAGCAAGCTCTAACACCTTTTCAGCAAGCTCTGTGATCCAGTGAGTTGCTCCCCTCCTCCCCAGTAAACAAACTATTTATAGAGCATGCTGTCCTGAGTCTCTGTATTTTAATGTGCCAGCATAGTCCCTATTCACAATAGGACAAAAAGCAAAACAAAAATAGATTTTATCAACGTATTCTAAAGCAGTGAGTTGCTATTCCACACTCTCTTAAAAGAGCCTCCATTCATGGTTTTTACCCCTCTAAAAGTCCCAAAGAGAAAGCGTTGTCACATCTCGGGGGTTGGCCACCTTCTTCTGTGAAGGGCCAGAGAGAGTGTGTTAGGTTTTGTGACCCTCATTGTACCTGTCTCAACCACTCATCTCTGCCATTGTAGCAGGAAGGCGGCCATACACTTAAGGTAAACATGTAAAAAAAACTTTATAAAAGCAGGTGTCTGGCAGGATTCGGACCCTGGGCCCTAGTGTGTGGGTCTCTGACCTCCATGATGGAAACATAAAGGGCCCTTCCAATCACAACAGGGGATACCTCAGAGGCCCACCTCCTACCCTATTCCCCCTACAAATGCTCCCTACTGCTGTGCTGCACTCACGCCTGCTCCTTGTTTTACACCATTTCGTGACAAAGCTTATTTCATAATACAGCTCACTCCAGTAGGAGAGAAAAATTATTTCTGAGTTCTTGGCAGGAAAAATAAAAATTTCCCTCTACGCTTCTGAGTTCTTGGCTAAGACTTCTGTCACAAAAAACAGATTAACATGTATACACAGGAGGTGCTCAGACAAAAGCGAGTAACTCCCCAGGTGGTTTAGAATCTGGATTAAATACCATTTTAGTAGGGAAAGGGGAGGCAGCATGTGGACCTGTTGGGGACAGTAGATGATTTTTAGAAAAGATGAATGGGCCTTTAGAAGAACAGAAGAGAGGTGACATCGTTTGTGACAAAGTTTGTGTGGGATGCGTGGGCTTCAGGTATCGCTTCCTCTTGTAGGACTGGATCCTGCCTGGTTGATGAAATTTCTGGGTTGGGGACTGTTGACAAGTGAGTTCCTCTTGGAGGCTCTGTCTTCAGGCAGAGAAGGGTGCTCAGAGAAATCCTTTCCTTGCATTTGTTATTTTTCAAGTGTCTACACCTGTTGACATGGCGTATTCTGAGACCCTCACTACCTTGGATTTCTCAGCCCACTCTTCACTTGGAAAGCTCTAATTAAATTAAAATCTAATTACTAACACGCAAGCTCCTCCGAGGTGTTTCTCGTGCCTCCCACACCCCACGCGGGGTTCTAATCGCCCCTGTTCCTGAGCTCCTCAGCACAGTCCCCTGCACTTCACCAGCCCTGTCACAACACTGCACAGCCATCATGGTGAACATTACATCCTGTTCACTGTTACATCCCTGCATCTGGCACATGGTGGGAGCTCAACCAAGATTTTTTTTTTTAAATATGACTTGAGAAATCTTATTCACACAGGAGAAAGGATGCCAGTTGCCTCCCAGTATACGTGAACACTTGAGTTCTCAGTAGCATATTCTCTATTTAAAAGTCAAGCTCATGGCTGCCTAAAAAATGACTATATTTAAAGGTTCCCTTGCAAGTTAAGTTCTGTCCGATGGCACTGTCACAGAAATAATGTACGCATATTCTGGATCATGCCCCTATATAGAAAGAATGCCGATTTTTATGTGAGAAAAATATTATTTTTATTTATTCACTTTAGAGAGGAGAGAGAGAGAGAGAGAGAAAGAGAAGGGAGAAGGAGCAGGAGGCATCAACTCCCATATGTGCCTTGACCGGGCAAGTCCAGGGTTTCAAACCAGCGACCTCAGCATTCCAGGTCAACGCTTTACCCACTGTGCTACTACAGGTCAGGCCAATATTATGTTTTTTAAAGCACTCTCTTTTTGGTGTCTGTCAGACATAATTATGTTTTTTTTACCTTAACTATATAAAAATAAACTTCATACAGTTATAATTAATATACTTAGTGCCAGTGTTCTGATCTTAACAAGTTTTTATAGAAATATAAAAATATTTATTTATTGGGTTGGTATATTCTTTTAAAATTTTCCTTACAATTGCATTATTTTAAAATAACAAATAGCTAAATGTTTAAGGCACCAACTGAAGAAATAATTTTTTAAATTTTATTTATTGATTTTAGAGATAAAGGAAAGGCTAGACAGAGAGAGAGAGAGAGAAACATCAATTTGTTGTTCCACTTATTTGTATATTCATCGGTTGATTCCTGTATGTGCCCTGACTGGGGATCAAACCCGCAATCTTGGTGTACTGGGACGATGCTCTAACCAACTGAGCTACCTGGCCAGCACCAAGAAATGAAATTTTTAACTGTTTACCTATTGAACAGATTATCTCAATTAGGAAAAGTTAAGCAATTAGCTATGTGAAAAGAGAAAACACTCTAATTTTATCTCCCAGAAAAGGAGTGAACCGTCAAAGTGGGGCAGGAAGCCATTATTAGCACAGAAGCAGTCCGAAAGGCTACAATCTGAGAAAAGTTCAATATGGACCACGAGAGACATGCTATCAAAGACCGTATATTAAGGGTAAAGATTATAAATAAATCCAATTTTTATTGTAGCCCAGGCACTGGAATTCACATAAATATTGTACGGCATATATATGTACACATATATATATTAAATCATTAATATGAAACAAATCTAGAGACTTGTAACAAGTGTTAACTGTTTATTGTTTTAAATAAATAAGCAGATATGTCATTATCCTTTGGATTCTTCCCCAAGAGACATAGGCCAAAAGTTCCCTGCAGCCCATATAAAATGTTGCAGGCAGAGTGAAACTTCTGAAGGCTGAGGGGCACTCCAGCCTGAGGTCTCACTGAAACACGTGCTCTTCCTCTCTAATTCGGGAACAGAGGTGGGGAAATGAAGAAGACTACCTGGGAGGCTTAAATTCAGGTTCAGCTCCGTCACCTGTCAACTCAGTGCTGGTCAGTGCTCAAGAAGGTGAAAAGATGCACAATGACCACTGCTTATCTTTGAGACTGACAACCTGGGGGAGGAGTCCTCTCTAGTGATGACAGTCAAGGAGACTTGGCATGACCTCCAGCGGCTGACACGCAGGAATGCTAGAGGCAGGGGCGCTGGGGCGCCCTGGGAAGTGTGAGTTTAGGGGAGGCCGTCCCTTAGGAAAGGGGTGCTGTAGCCACAGCAGAGCTGTCGGGGAGCAGTGTGATTACTGAATTCACCCAGGAAAGGGGGCGCCTAAAACTCAGTGAACGGAAATGACAGGGACAGCAAGAAGGTAATATGGGAGAATCATTCAGTGGCTAAAAGAAAATGTATTGTTGGATGATGATGAAGTAATGCAGGTAGTATTTGAGAGGGAGTTGTGAGGTCCTCTCTCTGCATTCCAGGGGATAAAAGTAGATGTGGCAACCCCCGCTGAAAGCTCCACAGCAACACGGATGTGGGAAATGTACAAAGAACCCCGCATCCCCATAAGTGTATCATCCTTATGCTTCAGTGAGAATGGCTACTCCAGGGCTGGCCATGGAGGAAGTATGTACACAAGGCTGGTCCAAGTGTCACAGAATCGGAGCAGCAGAGGAAGGTGAGGCCGGAATATAGAGTGAAAAGAACCTTTGCCGGACATGACCAGGAACTGCTCCAGATGAGAGCATGTGCTTCCGCATTCTGCCCGAGGCACCTGGTAGAGACAGAATCCTGGACTGAGCACTTTCAGACTCTAGTTTGGAAGGAATGTGGCCACAACTGGGCTCCCCTAAGAAATCTTCAGAAGTTCACCTCCACTAACCGGTGTGGTAGCAAGAAAGTGAGACTGAGAGGAGCACCAGTAGCTCTGTAACAGGAACACTACGCAATGTCAAAGCAACGGCATCACACCAGTAACCGAAAACCGACTTTTTAAGTAAAATGTTCACTGAAAAACTATTATTACTGAAAAAAATAAACAGGGACTTTGAAGATTCCAAAAGGAATATAATCCTTGAAATGAAATTCCACTGAATTGGTCCTTGCTATATTGAGAATTTTAATATATTATATGTTCCAGTCACTCTTCAAAGGAACTCAACAAGGTTGGTGCTAAGAGCAGACACGGAGTTATGGAATGACTAAGAAAGGTCACTCACTCGTTAGCACCTCTAAACTATGCTGTCACTCAAAGTTCATCTTGTCTGGAATATAAACTGTGGGTAACATTATCCACAGTCAAAGGAAGGAAGAAAAGAAGTAAGAGAGGGAGGGAGAAAGTAAGAGAGGAAGGAAAGTTAACTATGTATGACATTAAAAGTTGAGTAATTCAAAAAAAAAGCACAGGTTGACTTAGTTGAACAGATCAAACCACCAAACTACTAATCTGAAACCAGTTAGACAAATAGAAAGACCCTTTAATTCATTAAACTACTT
Source organism: Saccopteryx bilineata (assembly GCF_036850765.1). Classification (NCBI taxonomy): domain Eukaryota; kingdom Metazoa; phylum Chordata; class Mammalia; order Chiroptera; family Emballonuridae; genus Saccopteryx; species Saccopteryx bilineata. Next base: position 78,927,241 of record NC_089492.1, on the reverse strand, counting down.
GCTCATTACGTAGACTATCAAGTATTCACAACCCACACACTATCACACATGCACACACGTGCACACTTCAAAATTCACTGCAGCCTAGGCCTATGGTTTCCAATACACAATTAACTCTATTACATGATCCAACTATATAACTCAAGGGTCTCAAACAGAAAATATTTAAAACTATGACCACATAACTGCTTAGGTGACAGTCCCATCTCTTTGAATACATTCTAGCCTCCAACCCAGTGATTACCAGAACAACTGCAGCACTAGTAACCCTGCAGCACTCACCTGTGGTCAGATGGCACTTCTGACATTTCAATCGACAAAACACTCATCTGATGATGGATGATGGAACCAGAACACAGGAGACAGTTTCTTTGCTAGTGAGCCCTAGGAATTTAGTTTGTGTGCTCATCCTGGCCGTCCACGCTTCTCCTCATTCATGCTTTGTTTGAAGAAAATTTCAAACTACATTCCAAGTACCTTTAACTACTAAGATGCTGGTTTACCCATTTAACACTGAGAACTTAATTTCAAAGAGGAAAAAAGTGGGGGTTTTTAAAGAGCTCTCAGCTCTAGGCCAAGAAATGGAATAACTTTTTGTTTGTTAAGGGTCATATATTGAGATCAAAGGACAATATTATTCAAGGTCTCAAGAACAGCCTTTCTCCAGAATCCTTAGTCTCTCAAACCTTCCAACAACCTCTTTTAAATTTAAAGGAACAAGAACATGGAAATGCTTTTTATAGCTAGCGTGTTAGATATAGGACAAATTTATGATGCCATAGTTATATTATTCATGTGTTGTATGAAGGATATGCTGCATTCCTTTACATAAATATATTTAATTTTGTATGCAATATATTTATAATATATGCATGAACTTTTCTACACTTGATGCATATTTCAATATTTTAATTGGTTATGAAGGGTTATAACTCATCTAGCCTTTATTAAAGCTGCTTCTACTTACAAAATCCCAAGTTTGAGGAAACAAAGATGAATGTTATGGTCCTTGCCCTTAAGAATCTTGCGATGCATGTCTTTGATTTGAGGAACATTCTATCACAATTTAGGGGAAAGGCTTTCCTATTTTACCCATCTCCTCTACCCAGCTTCTACGCCAACCTTGGACACAAGAATAACTGATACTCACAATTTCTATTTAGTTATCCATCTTATTATAAAAGCATTTCACTACTTTAGGAAGTAATGAATGCAGGGTATCTGATGGAAGTATCCCAGCAGCACTAACTTGAGCTGCAGAAGAAAATGACATTTACAGCAAAAGGGAGGAAGACTTGAGAGCCACGAGGCTTGGTTGGAGTCAGGGAGGCTGGCGACTTTTATGGAATGACCTGAAAAAGCGGGAATGTATTACCAGGCACCGGTCACCCTGTACAATGCTTATTGATGAATGAATCCATTCTAGATTTCAACCATCCAGCCAGCCTCATAACAGGTAGCCTTTACCCCATACTTGCAGAATCAACAAAGTCAAGTTGTGGGTAAAGTAGGATCTTTAGGTTTGCATCTTGGCTCTGTCACCTGCAAATGACCAAATTTCTCTGAGTCTTGGTTTCTTCCTCCACAAATGATGATGTAAACCCAGGTAGAGTGTGTGAGGATGACATGAGCTGAGGTATGTGATGAGCTCAGCTCAGAACCTGTGTATTTGCAGGAAATTCCCAGGATGGGGGAGTTATTCCGATTTCTGTTTCTCATCATGGGGCTTTCTTCTTTCTTTTCTCTGCTTATAGTTGTTCTTCCTGCTTAAATTGTTCCCATGCAAACTTCCTCCTCTACTTTTTCTATACTTGATTCCTGATCCCATAGGGCCCAGAATGTTGTCTGGGGAGGAGAATTCTCCATGAACTCTAGAAGAAGGTGAATTCTTTTGTTTTACGGAGAGCTTTGTAAATGTTCATTAGATCCTGTTGGTTGATACGGCTACTCGGGTAAACCTCATCATTACTGTTGTCTGTCTGCATATCTGTCCATTCCCAAAACGGGTTGTCAAAGACTCAATTGCAACAGTGGGTTGGCCTAGTTCTCCTTTGGGTTCTATCAGGTCTCGTGCCACATAGTTTGATGCTCTGTTGTCAGGTGAGAACAAGGTTAAGATGATACGTCTCCTTATGAAGTTGATCTCTTTGTCATTAAGCAGCGCCTCTCTTTTATCCTGATAACTTTCTCTGTTCTGACATCTGCTTTGTCAGAGTACATCTGACAAGCAACGATCTCAGCTTGCTTCTGAGCATGTTCTACCCGTCCCTGTCCATCTAATGCTGTGTCTGGAACCCCTGCCAGCTATTCTGGAAGGGTGAGGGAAAGCAGGTTTATACCTGTTTGTACAAAAAATAATATAATAATTAAATAATAGCACAAGGATAAACTCTGTTTCATGCACCCACAACTGTAAACCTACTTTTTCCCCTCCATATATATCATATATATATATATATATATGGAGAGAGACAGAATATATTTTCCTTATAGTGTATTATAATTATGTATGACTACACTGGATAGCTGTGGCCAGTTGGTAAGGTGTGGAGCATAGAAGCAAAAGAGTCCTAAGATCTCATGATTAAGTCCTGGTCTTCCAGCATTCCTATGTCCCTGGGCCTTGACCATCACAGGAATTCTTAGCTCCCAACTCCAGGTGACACAAGAAGGGCAGAGGGGCAGCAGTGGGAGAAGTCCCCTCCCTGGGGGGACAGGTTCTGGTAAGGGCATTCCCCGAAAAGCAGGTCTTTGTGATGGAGAACACTGGACACATTCCACAGCAATTGTTCTTCCTCCCTGCCTTCCAGAACCATGAGAGGACCTTGCTCAACTCCTTAGGAGGAAAAACCCATGAAAACATGGGGATGTTCTGTGAAACCGCAGTAGTCCACAGCTTCTGCAGTTGTCAAATGACCATTTCAGTGTCCTTTAACCAGTCTGTGGCTCCGGGGATGTCTGTCCAGGTCGGCAGGTCTGGCATGAGTCTTTCGGCATCCTCCTGTCTCCTGATTTCAGCCGGGCCATTTGCCCTGAGACCTCAATCCTCTGATGTGTCAAAGAAAAGCCACTGATTTTCCACTTTTTCTGGTTGCAAGGGCTGCGATGTTGCCTTCCACAATCATTATCTGTTGGAGCTTAAATTCCAAGTCCCATTTCTGCTCTTCACTGTCTTCCCTTCCTCTGTGTGTTCCCTACAACTGTCTTTCTTCCTGTCTTCTATGACAACCAAGGAAAAGCTTCCCACCACCCTGCAGATGACAGTCTTCTTTAACCAATGACTGTTTGTTAGGACGTGTAGATATTTTTTTTTGTTTTTGTTTTTTATAATTTTATTTTTTTAATGGGGTGACATCAATAAATCAGGATACATATATTCAAAGATAACAAGTCCAGGTTATCTTGTCGTTCAATTATGTTGCATACCCACCACCCAAAGTCAGATTGTCTTCTGTCACCTACTATCTTGTTTTCTTTGTGCCCCTCCCCACCCCCTATCCCTCTCCTATTCCCCCCTCCCCCCCGTAACCACCACACTCTTATCAATGTCTCTTAGTTTCACTATTATGTCCCACCTACGTATGGAATAATACAGTTCCTGTTTTTTTCTGATTTACTTATTTCGCTTGGTATCATGTTATCAAGATCCCACCATTTTGCTGTAAATGTTCCGATGTCATCATTTCTTATGGCTGAGTAGTATTCCATAGTGTATATGTGCCACATCTTCTTTATCCAGTCATCTATTGATGGGCTTTTTGGTTCTTTCCATGTCCTGGCTACTGTGAACAATGCTACAATAAACATGGGGCTGCATGTGTCTTTACGTATCAATGTTTCTGAGTTTTGGGGATATATACCCAGTAGAGGGATTGCTGGGTCATAAGGTAGTTCTATTTTCAGTTTTTTGAGGAACCACCATACTTTCTTCCATAATGGTTGTACTACTTTACATTCCCACCAACAGTGTATGAGGGTTCCTTTTTCTCCACAGCCTCTCCAACATTTGCTATTACCTGACTTGCTAATAACAGCTAATCGAACAGGTGTGAGGTGGTATCTCATTGCTGTTTTGATTTGCATTTCTCTAATAGCTAAAGAAGATGAGCATCTTTTCATATATCTGTTGGCCATTTGTATTTCTTCCTGGGAGAAGTGTCTATTCATATCCTCTTCCCATTTTTTTATGGGATTGTTTGTTTGTTTGTTGTTGAGTTTTATGAGTTCTTTGTATATTTTGGATATTAGGCCTTTATCTGAGCTGTTGTTTGAAAATATCATTTCCCATTTAGTTGGCTTTCTGTTTATTTTGTTATCAGTTTCTCTTGCTGAACAAAAACTTCTTAGTCTGATGTAGTCCCATTCATTAATTTTTGCCTTCACTTCTCTTGCCATTGGAGTCAAATTCATAAAATGCTCTTTAAAACCCAGGTCCATGAGTTGAGTACCTATGTCTTCTTCTATGTACTTAATTGTTTCAGGTCTTATGTTTAGATCTTTGATCCATTTTGAGTTAATTTTTGTACAGGGGGAGAGACTGTAGTCCAGTTTCATTCTTTTGCATGTGGCTTTCCAGTTTTCCCAGCACCATTTATTGAAGAGGCTTTCTTTTCTCCATTGTGTGTTGTTGGCCCCTTTATCAAAAATTATTTGACTATATATATGTGGTTTTATTTCTGGACTTTCTATTCTGTTCTATTGGTCTGAGTGTCTATTTTTCTGCCAATACCATGCTGTTTTGATTGTCGTGGCCCTATAATAGAGTTTGAAGTCAGGTATTGTTATGCCCCCAGCTTCATTCTTTTTCTTTAGGATTGCTTTGGCTATTCGGGGTTTTTTATAGTTCCATATAAATCTGATGATTTTTTGCTCTATTTCTTTAAAAAATGTCATTGGAAGTTTGATGGGAATTGCATTAAATTTGTATATTGCTTTGGGTAATATAGCCATCTTGATTATATTTATTCTTCCTAGCCAAGAACAAGGTATATTCTTCGATCTCATTATATCTTTTTCGATTTCCCTTAACAATGGTTTATAGTTTTCATTATATAAGTCTTTTACATTCTTTGTTATGTTTATTCCTAAGTATTTTATTTTTTTTGTTGCAATCGTGAAGGGGATTATTCTTTTGCTGCAAAAAGTGATACCTTTACTTCTTCTTTTCCGATATGGATGCCTTTTATTTCTTTGTCTTGTCTGATTGCTCTGGCTAGAACCTCTAGTACCACATTAAATAAGAGTGGAGAGAGTGGACAACCCTGTCTTGTTCCTGATTTAAGGGGGAAAGCCTTCAGTTTAGTGCCATTTAATATGATGTTAGCTGATGGTTTATCATATATGGCCTTTATCATGTTGAGATATTTTCCTTCTATACCCATTTCGTTGAGAGTCTTAAACATAAAATTGTGTTGTATTTTATCGAAAGCCTTTTCCGCGTCTATTGATAAGATCATGTGGTTTTTGTTCTTTGTTTTGTTGATATGGTGTATTACATTAACCGTTTTACGTATGTTGAACCATCCTTGAGATTCTGGGATGAATCCCACTTGATCATGATGTATTATTTTTTTAATATGTTGTTGTATTCGATTTGCTAGTATTTTGTTTAGTATTTTAGCATCTGTATTCATTAGAGATATTGGTCTGTAGTTTTCTTTTTTTGTGCCATCCTTGCCTGGTTTTGGGATGAGGGTTATGTTGGCCTCATAAAATGTGTTTGGAAGTATTGCTTCTTCTTCAATTTTTTGGAAGACTTTGAGTAGAATAGGAACCAAGTCTTCTTTGAATGTTTGATAAAATTCGCTGGTATAGCCGTCAGGGCCTGGACTTTTATTTTTGGGGAGGTTTTTAATGGTTTTTTTCTATTTCTTCTCTACTGATAGGTCTGTTTAGGCTTTCTGCTTCTTCTTGACTCAGTCTAGGAAGGTTGTATTGTTCTAGGAATTTATCCATTTCTTCTAGGTTGTTGAATTTAGTGGCATAAAGTTTTTCATAGTATTCTACAATAATTCTTTGTATATCTACGGTGTCCATGGTGATTTCTCCTCTTTCATTTTGGATTTTGTTTATATGAGTTCTTTCTCTTTTTTCCTTGGTAAGTCTTGCCAAGGGTTTGTCAATTTTGTTGATCTTTTCAAAGAACCAGCTCCTTGTTTTATTGATTTTTTCTATAGTTTTTCTGTTCTCTAATTCATTTATTTCTGCTCTGATTTTTATTATCTCCTTTCTTCGGCTGGTTTTGGGTTGTCTTTGTTATTCTTTTTCTAGTTCCTTAAGGTGGGAAGTTAAGTGGTTCACTTGGGCTCTCTCTTGTTTGTTCATATATGCCTGAAGCGATATGAACTTCCCTCTTATCACTGCTTTTGCTGCATCCCATAGATTCTGATATGTCGTATTGTCATTTTCATTAGTCTGTATATATCTTTTGATCTCTGCACTTATTTCTTCTTTGACCCATTCATTTTTTAAAAGTATGTTGTTTAGTTTCCACATTTTTGTGGGATTTTTTTCCTCTTTTTTGCAGTTGAATTCTAGTTTCAAGGCTTTATGATCAGAAAATATGCTTGGTACAACTTCAATTTTTCTGAATTTGCTGATGTTGATTTTGTGGCCCAACATATGGTCAATTCTTGAGAATGATCCATGTACACTGGAGAAAAATGTATACTCAGTCACTTTGGGATGAAATGTCCTGTAGATGTCTATCATATCCAGGTGCTCTAGTGTTTTGTTTAAGGTCACTATGCCTTTGTTGACTCTCTGTTTGGATGACCGATCTAGAGCCATCAGCGGTGTATTGAGGTCTCCAAGTATGATTGTATTTTTGTCAGTTTTTGTTTTAAGATCGATAAGTAGCTGTCTTATATATTTTGGTGCTCCTTGGTTTGGTGCATATATATTAAGAATTGTTATGTCTTCTTGATTCAGTGTCCCCTTAGTCATTATGAAATGACCATTTTTGTCTCTGAGTACTTTTCCTGTCTTGTAGTCAGCATTATCCGATATGAGTATTGCTACACCTGCTTTTTTTTGGATGTTATTTGCTTGGAGTATTGTTTTCCAGCCTTTCACTTTGAATTTGTTTTTATCCTTGTTACTTAGATGAGTTTCCTGTAGGCAGCATACAGTTGGATTTTCTTTTTTAATCCATTCTGCTACTCTGTGCCTTTTTATTGGTGAGTTTAATCCGTTTACATTTAGTGTAATTATTGATACTTGTGAGTTCCCTATTGCCATTTTATATCTTGCTTTCTGTTAGTTTTGTGTCTTGTTTGATCCTTCTCTTTCGTTTTTCTATCTTTTGTTTTTATTTGGTTGTATTCCATACATCTTTCCTCTGTTGCTATCTTTTTTATCTCATGTGCTTCTGTGGTGGTTTTTTCAATGGTGGTTACCTTTGAGTAATGAAAAGGGTCCCTACCCTGTTCATTGTAGCGAACTATTTTGTGAGTACTTTTGCACTCCATCGTCCTTTGCTACTGTTATTCTCCATCTTCTCCCCCTCTTTAGTTTTGGGGGAGATTTATCGGTATCGCTTCCTACCCCACCATTACTCTGATGTCATCCCAGGACATGTAGATATTTTGAGACATGCCAACAAATGCAAAGAATTTGAAGACTTGTGCCACGGAAAGTCAGTAAACCTACGTAAGAACTGCTTTCATGACAGACCCCAGGGCACAATTTTTTCCCTTGACTCCTGGAAATCCCTGAGTCAGTGAGTAATCAGAGCTATTGTGGGACGAGAGAAGCGTCCAGTGAATCTTGACTGGAACCACAAAGAATCTAAAATCATGTTTCAGTTTTCTAATTCTAGTTTATTTGAGTCAAACAAACAAAAAAAAGGAGTACAATCTGCAGAAAGGGGCTGGGAGAAAAGCAGCCATTATCCCCACACATCCCACACACAGAACAAGGTTGCTGGGCTCCTCCCGTCAGCAGATACTGAGTCATCACTTTCTGAGTGAGAATAAATGTCTCCATTTCATTTTAACTTCTAAAGCAACAACAAAGATAAATTAAGTTCTGGATATTTTCCATGTGCACTTAATTGCATCATGTAGTCAACACACAGGGCAAATGTGTACATAAATCTAAAATTGGAGTGAAACTTTATTTCAGTGACATAAATTGAGAGTGGACCTAGGGTTTTTTTTGCATGTGTGTGTACTTATATGCATGTATATCATATATACACATATACACACACAGAGAGAGAAAAAGGGGGAGAGGAGTGGCTAACTGGGTCCATAAAGAAAACATCCAGCTTAGAATGGGTATCACTTACTTATTATAGTCCATATTACTCTAGATTCTGTAACACAGAGCAACAAGTGCTGTTATGTGCTTCATGAAAAATTTAACCAAACATAGTAAATCTGAATCTGAGGTCATTATTCTGGCTTTGATAGATGTGTGTGCTCTCCGGTAAAATTAATACTACTACAAAAATTAGGAATTTCAACCACAAATGTTGGAATTCAAATGTGTAAAAAGCATTTATCCAACTTGTACTTTAAAAAGAAAAATATTTTGAAGAACATCCACACTGACACCACTGATATATTTTAAGAGTAACAGAAGAATTTTACATCTATCTTTAAAAACAAATTGTAGAACAAGAAGAAGAAAACTAGTGATCCTGCTGGATTCCATTTTCACAAATTTCCTTAGAGAATCTGTACCTTTTGAAAAAAGAACCCAGAACACTTCTTTCATGACTAACACAGGTCAAAAGATACATTTTTCTTGGGAAGTTTCACAGGAATACATTCTAATATACTTAAGAGACAAAAGGATGAAGAAAATGTGTTACTTCAACTCAAAGAGCTTTGTCTTTTCTAAGATCTTTCTATACAGGGATGACTCAAAAATTGTTAATAAAAACTTTACATACATTTGAACAATATCTAAGTTTACAGAAGACTTGTCTCCTCACGGTGATGAAAGGAACAGGAACTTAAAGAGACAACCCGTCTTCCTTGCTCCTGCCTGGGGAGCCATCCTAGCAACATATTTCTGATATGTCTCCTGGGGCTAGAGCAACAAAAGCAAAAGTAAACAAATGGGACTCCATCAAACTAAGATGCTTTTGCATAGAGAAGGAAACCATCAACACAACGGAAAGGTGGCTTACTGAACGGGAGAAGATATTTGAAAAGGATGCATTTGGTAAGGGGTTCATAAGTAAAATATATAATGAGCTCATGCAACTCAATATCGAAAATACAACAGTTGAAAGGTAAACAAAGCAGGAGGGGCAGGCAGCAAAAACAGCACGTGCAAATGGCTCGTAGCGTGCAATAACAGTGAAAAAAACTACTATGGTTGGAAAACGGAGTTATGAGCAGGGTTAATATGCTGTAGAAGCAAATTAAGAATCAGGCTGGTAACCTTCAGCTCCCCTTTGGGATGTTGGTCCTCAGAGTAAAGCAAATAGTTTGTCCTCTATTATTTCCTCAAAGAAAAGGACAAATTCTAAAGCTGGACCCAGCTTCAGGGGCATGTTGCCTGTGCAGTTCCATGGGGTCACATTCTTGGTTTAATGCTCTCCTGTTGCCATAGTGTCGTTTTAATAATTTTTGAAAAACACACTGCTCACAAAAAGTAGGGGATATTTTATCACTTCATATTCATTTTGAAACATCCCCTACTTTTTGTGAGCTGTATAGCTTTGCATCTTCACTTTGCACTAGGCCTCACGAACGAGGCAGCCAGTCCCATGGCAGGGGTTAAGAGCGGGTAGGAGACATGTGCTATATAGTTATTTCAATTGTCTAGAAAAGAAACAACCATAGCAGACTAAAGTGAACATGGAGGGAAATGATATTTAAGAGGAAAAAAAAAAAAGGCAAGGACAAGTACTAGATAAACATTTAATAATGTAAATAATAACTACTTGAAATAATAAAGAACAAAGGAAGGAAGAAGAGGAAGAAAAGTAGAAAGGAGATGCACAAAAAACAGCCCGTTTCCATGCAACCTAGGACCGGGCTTTTCCAACCTGTCAATCATGTTTCCCTGGCCAGGACAGACACACAACTCCCACAATATAATAAATTAAATTAGATTGACAGACCCATGAAAATTAAATAGTGGATAGTAACAGTTGTGTCCACAAAATCGACCCCTTTCCCTGTTCTCCTGGCTAGCAGATGCCTGACTATGTCCAGTGCAGACACCTCCCTGCAGGATCTGTCCAGCGACCAGGGCGACCCCACTACCTTTGTTGGCCATGAGTGTAGAAACAGCTGTGGCACGATGCTGACTGATATCGTGTGATGGGAAATATTTCTTCATCTCCGAAGAGATGAGTCTAGACTCTCCTCCCCTCTTCCACCTGATCTTGACACGTGGCCCTGGAACTAAAGCAGCCACGTGACACCGTGAGGAAAGAGACAAAGCTCGGGATCACAGAGCTGCAGGAACATAAAGGCCACATTCAGCTGCTGGAATACAAAGCCTCTGAGCACTTGCTCTGGATAGTCTAATGTGCAATCTCACATTTCCTGCGGTTTCAAAATAGGACATGAATATCCTGGAGGTCAGAGGTGGTTGTGGTCACTTTTGCTTTGCCCCAAGCATCAAACACACGGTGTCCAATCTCAGATCTGCATCTTATGTGACAAAAGACAAGTTAATTGAGGAGCTGCGGTTTGTGCGTAGCTGAAATGTTACAATATCACATTTGGTACTGATTTACGGAGGCTTCATCCCTGCGGACCTCGCTCTGTTCCACTTAACATGGGATCATTACAGTGAGTAAGAAGAAGTGGGTATTTTTGCTTGTATGAATCATAAAATCTAGCTTTGGAGTGCTTTTGAGAATATATAACCTAATTAAATGAAGTGCTATTAAATTTTAATTAACATGTATATTCAAAATTAATCAGATCCATAACCAAAATTGTGCTTAGCAAATGATCACACACCTACATACAAAAATGAAGTTCCCTAGTAACTTCAAATTATATTCTATATGAAAAGAGTTCAGTATATTATTTTTTTCTACTAAAATAGGGAGACCCTTATCAGTGCCTATGTTCTACCTGTTCAGAATATAGATACAGACTCTATATGTAAAAAAGAGTAGTCTCTTAAATTTAAAATCCTTGAGAGATGCTGAGTGTAAGTGATTGAACTTATGAGTAGATAGTGAGAATAATCATTTGAACATACTGAAATAAAAAATAAATAGATCCGTCAGGAAAATAACTACAGTTAAAAGTTAACATTTATGCAAACAGTCAAAAAGGTGTAAGACAAACCAATAAACCACCAATGTTTTCTTTTAACCATACTTACCAGAATGTACATATAATGGGTAAAAAAAACAAAACAAAACCATATATCCTAATTTTCAACCTAATTTTCTCTACCACCTAATGAAACATGATAATACAAGAATGGATAATAACTTGACAAAATTTACAGTAGTAAAATAATGTATCTTTTTTATTTTTGATCATCACACAGATACTTTTTGAGAGAAGTCTAGTAAATGATTAGAGGATGGAAAGGGATGTCACTGGTCACTGTCCACGTCTTCCTTAGCCAGAATTTCTGTAAACTGCAAATGTAAAATTGCAAGCGGGCAGTAAGGCAGATTTAGAACAGAGGTGCTGAATAGTAAGTAAGTGGGTTAGCAAGAGAAGTAATAGTAACTTCTGGGGAATCAAAGTAAAAATGGTGTCGCTAAAATCGTGAGAGAAACATAGCTTAAAGCAGTGGTCCCCAACCTTTTTTGGGCCACGGACTGGTTTAATGTCAGAAAATATTTTCACGGACCGGCCTTTAGGGTGGAACGAATAAATGTATCACGTGACTGAGACAAGCGTCAAGAGTGAGTCTTGGCCCTGGCCGGTTGGCTCAGCGGTAGAGCGTCAGCCTGGCGTGCGGGGGACCCAGGTTCGATTCCCGGCCAGGGCACATAGGAGAAGCGCCCATTTGCTTCTCCACCCCCCCCCCCTTCCTCTCTGTCTCTCTCTTCCCCTCCCACAGCCAAGGCTCCATTGGAGCAAAGATGGCCCGGGTGCTGGGGATGGCTCCTTGGCCTCTGCCCCAGGCACTAGAGTGGCTCTGGTCACGGCAGAGCGACACCCCGGAGGGGCAGAGCATCGCCCCCTGGTGAGCAGAGCATCGCCCCTGATGGGCGTGCCGGGTGGATCCTGGTCAGGCGCATGCGGGAGTCTGTCTGACTGTCTCTCCCTGTTTCCAGATTAATAAAAATAAAAAAAAAAAAAAAAAAAAAAAAAAAGAGTGAGTCTTAGACGGATGTAACACAGGGAATCTGGTCATTTTTAAAAAATAAAACATCGTTCAGACTTAAATATAAATAAAACAAAATAATGTAAGTTATTTATTCTTTCTCTGCGGACCGGTACCAAATGGCCCACAAACCAGTACCACTCCGGGCTCGGGGCTTGGGGACCACTGACTTAAAGGACTACTTAAATGTATGATTAGCTGGGTCTAAGTTAAACCAAGGTGGAAGACACTGGTTTTATAAACATCAGTAATCCCATGCATGCACAACTGCCCAAATGGAAAATAATAACTTTACAAAGTATTAGATTCTTTGTATATATTTTAGTCAAGTGATTGGACTAAGCAGCACTGGTCTGTGCTAAATGCTAAGTCCAATTCCAACTGTTAGTTAAATTTTATTATCAAGGCAACCTTCCATTTTCATTATGGTTAAAAACTCAAGGAGATAGTCTATAGAATTTTAATATTTCTGTCTTTGATTCAGAAAAGAAAGTTGCAGGCAGTGGGATAGCAGAGTGTAGGTGACTTCTCACTCAGATTAAACACTCAGAATTGACTATAACCATGCAGGTAATGAATGATCCCATGCTCTTGGGTTACACTCTATGGAGAGGCTACAGGAATCCTCACTGCACGTTAACATGCAAAGTATGCTTAAATGGGTTTAGATTAACAAGAAATTGGGCAGCTAAGTCAGCGCATTTTGATAAATGTGAAGATTTTTCTGAAATTAATAATAATTATTTGTTTAAGGTAAAGCAATGACACAACTCAAAATTCAGGAGGTACAAAGGGCCCTATTTGAAAAAAAACCTCAACATACGATTCTCAGACCTGCAATTAATTTCTCTTCCATAAGGGCGCACTGTATCAGTCTCTTGTATATAAATTTAGGTTCATATTTTTGCATATCCAACAAAATGTTATGAATATTCACTCTCTTTTTTATACAAATAGTTTTATACCAAAATTCCAAATTAGTACACACATTATTTTATATAATTAGGAAGTCAGTCTGCATTCGTACATAAAGACTTCTTCAATTATTTGAAAGATGCCTATTATTTTATAGTGTGGACAAACACAAATTATTTAATCACTGTTCCCTTGGACATGTGGGATAATACCTATGGAAAATCTCTCAGGTGGATTGTATGGATAGATATAATTTGTTTTAACTGCTGTCCTATGAAAGGCATTTAGTTTGTTTCCAATGTTTTTTTAACACTAATAATGAATGAATGAATTTTAATCTGTATTCTTTTACACCTATGGGGATGTAATTATAGGTACCTCCTTAGATGCACATGGAAATTTCAATATTGGAGGCAAAACTGCTTTCCAGCTATGCATGAGGGCACCTGCTTCTCCAGAGCCACACATTAGACAGTGGTTCTGAAGCTATCTGACATGTGTAAGAGCTGTTTGTGAACCGTCTGAGCATATCTTTATCCTATTTTTCTATTAAATTTTGTATCTTACCAACTTACATGAACTCTATTTTTAATGTTTATTTTATTGATTATAGATATATTTATGTGTGTATACATATATACATATATATCTTAGGAAAATATACATCACACTGTCATTTTTTCATTGCATTTTGCTTATGGTAATGTTTGCATGATTATTTTTCAATGTTATAACATTATTTTTAAATTGGGTTCAAGTTTTGCACCATACTTATACATAAAGCAGATATATACACATTTATTTGTTATATAGACATTTATATGTATATACAATCATCTTTTCTAATATTTCCTGGTTTCTTTTATTCTAATTACATATAGAGAGAACAATATATAACATTGCTATGTCTATCTACTTATATTGCTCAATGTGGAATGTGGAAGATTTCATGTATTACATATGGCCCTAAATGTATTGTTTCCAGGTGGTTAAAGGATTGTCTCAGCATCATTTATTTCATAAGCATTAGATTGAAAAGTCACTTTTGTTTTACACTAAATTTCTGTGTGAGTGTTTTCTATTTCTGTTATTTTGTTGCTGTTGTTTGGTGGTGTTTCACCAATCTATGTGTATATATGCAGTAAAGCTTCCTCCCTTAAATGACTGATGCTTTATCATAAACCTCAGTATCTAGTAAGGCTTGTTTCCATCATTACTCTTCATTCTCTGATTTTTTCTTTTATCTATTTATTCTGTTTTTATTATTAGGAAATAATGCCATCAGTAACTAAAACAATCCCCATGGAATTTCAATGGACACATATGAATTTCAAAGATAAATTTACAGATAATCTCCACTTGAAAGCTTAATCTTCCAAGTACATAGAATAACCTGCATACAGTCCTTGCACCTTTCCATAAGTTGATTTATAACATTTTAATTTTGCTAGTAGAATAAAGAAAAATGTTTTCCATCCTAAAACAATGTTGTTTATTAAGAAAAAAATTATTCTAACTTGCTGAATTCATTGTTTATAATAACTTTTCTGTGTATTTTCTTACTGTATTTTTCAGTTAACTGGTCACTTGCAAAGATGATAATTGTGCACCTTGGAAATATTATATATAGATATATAAAAAAGTATGTAACATATGTAATAACATATATATGTATTATAATACTGTCATTTATTTACCTATTTATTATTGATTGATTGATTTTGGGTCTTAGTGTATTCTATTTTTTAAAATTAGGTTAAGCACCTTTTTTTTCAAAAAACTAGCTCTGATATATCTTGCCTTAAGACATTCTATTGTTTTTCTTTTTTCAATTAATTACTTTCCAACTTAACCTTTATTGTTTCCTGTTTTAATTTCAGTTTTCATATATTAGATGCTTAAATTATTATTTCATTTATTTTCTTTTTTATCAAAATAAATGTTTAAGCTCTGTGCTTTGCTGCCTCTTTTCCAACAATTTAGGTTTTAAACACTTCCTTTTTATTAAATTGCCAAAATATCTACAATGTTTTATTGTAGGTTTACTTTTTCAAATAGTTTTTTTTACAGACTACATTTTTAGATTTTAATATCAAAGTGACTAAATTCTTACTTTTTAATATCAATTTCATCTTTCAATGTGCTATTACGAATGCTTTCTGCTTCCCTGGGAATGACTGAGACTGTACAATCTAAGATTTTATCATCCCTATTCATTTTCCACTGGGACTAAAAAGAAGGTCTATTTGGTCTCTTTAGGTTATAGCAGTATAGAAATATTAATTAAATTACCTATTTAAATATATTACTTATATATTTTTCATTTTTAATTTGTCAGGTAAATGAAGATTTTTACTAATTCTGTAATTCTGTTCTCTGTAATTCTACCTCCCAGGGCTGCATTGTATGAAGTACATACTTTCACAGTGTAACTGTATATCACTTAGCGGCTATTGGCCTCAATTCAACATTAGGTGTCAGAACTGTTACAAACCTTGATATCTGTTTATTGACACTTGTTTTGTTTCTCCTCATCCATGTGTTTATTATAATGCTGATATTATTAATCTTTACGAATCTCTTTATTATAGAAGCACCTGTTGTTAAAAGGTCAAAACTGGGTTTTGATTTGTGATCAGATATAACATTCTTTTTCTTTTGATAATTATACTTGACCCATTTTATTTATATCCAGATGTTTTTTCTTGGTTCCAACAGTTCATGTTAATATATTCTGTTTCAAGATGCACATTTTTCCTCCCCCACATTTTCACATCTCTAAAATTGGGACACATTATTAAAATCCATGGAGTAATACACTTATAAGCCTCTTACATGTGCTTTTGGCTAGAGGCAGTCAACGCCTTGCTGCCCGGGATGCAGACCTTCTGAACAGCACAGTGTTTCTTCATTATTCCGGGGGTGTCACCAGCCATCGAAGTCAACGAACCATTGAAGGGCATTTGCTCACTGTCTGAAACCTTCTGTTGACCAGTTTAGGAAGAGGCCCAGAAACTGCCAGCCTCCAACCAACCAACCAATGGCATGAAAAACTGTGAAAGAAAAACTGTAGCAGATTTTTCAGACTGAAAATGCAATCATAACAAGTCACTCATCTTTCCATATTGTCCACGAGTTCTTGTCCCTCTGTTTTTGATACTTGCTCATAGATGCATAAGATTTTAACATTGTTGACAAAATGGTCACAATTTTTATTTGCTATGCTATGTAGCCACACTTTCCTTTAGTTAAATTTTTTTCTGTGTTATGCCTTTTATGTTTATTTTCTTATATAAAGACATATTCTTTATAGAATCTTTGTATAGATACTGTGATGTTCCGTTTCTGAATTTCTAAGTTTTTTCTTGCTAATCTATTTATATGTGATTTGTGCTTAGGAGTTATGGTCTAAGTTAAGAGGAATTATTTTTTTCCCCCGAGTTCTGGCTTAAGGTTCAATTAGCCTTTACTTTTTAACAGTGAATGGAGCTAGGCAACTCATTTCTTTTTTCTTCATAATTCAGGGACTTCCTTATTTTCCTGCTATGGACACAGATGTCTTCCCAAAAATATGACTTGGGTGCATATTCTTTATTTATCCTCACCTCTGTTTGTGAAAGACAAACTATATTCCTGGAAGTTCCTGACTCAAGCCAATGCATCCCATTTTGACCTCTTCAAATAAAGGGTCTGGTCTTGTGTCTCAGAAGGTGATGTGCACTTCTGAAAGGTGACCATGACTGAGTCTCTCAGTTGTGCAGCTGGGCATAGGGGTCCTTGCTCATCTCTCTCCCTCCCCAAGTGTGCAGCCACCCTTCTACCAAACTGTCACCAAAAATATAATCTGAAGTTTGTTTCCCAGTCTCCTGCCAGCCTTCTGTCATTTCCAGAATGAGAAAGAGAAAATGATTGTTCTGAATGTCCTTTTCAATTAATACTAATTTCATCAATGAAGGAATTTAATTTTAAAATGATGATGGTTAATGCACTTAAATAAAACTTGGTTGCAAAGAGTGGAAACATGATAATTAGAATTGAAAAGGGAGGGAGGAGTTCTCATCTCTAACTTGCAAACAGTGGTCCTTCCTTCAGAGTCACCCTGAATGAAGACAAGAGGGCCCAGTTTAGTGTTCTGGCATCAGTGGCTCTATGTGTTTTCCCATAAAGGAGGTTTAACCTTGGTCCAGACTGTTTCATAAAGTTAAAATGAGGTTCCAATGGTACTCCAGGCACCTGGGGCCAGGGAGGGGCATGACCACAGTCCCAGAGCTTGACCTGCACTTGTTAGAACATGGGCTGAAAGCATAGCCATGTAAAGAGGGCTCCAGAATCAATTTTGCCAGTCCACCCATAAAGCTGCTTTTGAAACGATATTCTTCCTTCCTGTGATCATGTCTTAGTGTTTGAATAACTTCATATTAAGAATATCTGCTTAATAAATCCAATTTGGGCACAGACACAGCTACCTAAGAGTTATTGTCAACATTGTTGGAATACTTTTTTCCACTGAGAAAGGTGACAAGTGTCTGCATATCTCTGCCTTAAGACAGTGGAGTCATGTGCTCTCCTCCTTCCGTTTTCTTCCGCCACTGACTGTAGAATGCCTGCCTTCATTTCATGTTAATGTTTTACTTTGCCTTCAGTGTCTAGTTCAGAGCACCCCTGGTGCCGAAACTACTCAGTGATAGAGATGACATCACTTCCTGAGATGAACGATCATGATGACATTCAATTACCAGCCATGTGGTCTCCTTACCATTCATGGAGGAAGAGTCAGAACAAGGTAATAGGTAGAATACAAAAATATTAATAAAACTATATGACAAATGACACATGCTGAATCCAATTCATGCTCCCAAATAAACAACAGAAAATAAACCTGTGCAAATCCAAGGGAATTGGGAAACACGATTTTTTTATGATTTGCTTATTTTTCAGGCAACTTCTGTTCCCTTTATTTCACATAAATGTATACAGATTATTTTTTTTCTAATTGGCCCATATATAATATATTCCACTGATTAAAGCTTATTCATATTTTCTAATAACTACGTGCTTTCTCATCTCTTTCAATTCTTGAACATGTTTTTTCATATTTTATGTAAATGAGCATCTGTTGCTGAATAAATATCAGCTGAATGACAAGATAAATTATTAAAGGCAGGGATCAGTGAGACTGGAGGTAAATAAGAGACTTTTATTACTCCATGTAACGAGATTGTAGATGAAAACAATTTGCTCTCTGATCCAGTGTTCACATGAGCAAATATGATAATATGTTTAATAAATATTAGTTATATGCTTGGACGAAATGAGTGGCATTTTTTTTTAACTCAGTAGTTCATAGATATCCCAGATTTTAAGCTCAAAACAGAAAAACTAAAGCTATGATCTAGAACCATCTCAATGGATCAGTGGTAGGTGTGAGGACTTTTCACAAGTCAGCTCTGGAACTTTTGTTTTCCCAAAGTCATATGTAAATAGTTTCACTAAAAAATTAACATAAGTTGCCAACAGAAGGCTTCATCACTGGTATATAAAAAAATTCTAAGATCAGAAAATGTTTAATGACGTTATCATAGTCAAGTCAGCATCTAGCATTCCCTAGAATAAATGTTATTGCAATGTTCTTACCTCACACTTGAAGGTAATCACACACCATTAGCATTCTGCTTTGACTACTGCATAACCCCTTGATTCTGATTTATTGTGATAAACTAACTTCAAGAAAAACGGGGCAGCAAATCATCTAATAACACGTACAGTTATGCTACAGAAGCAAAATAATCCTATGCCTTTTCTTTAAAAAAAGAAACAACTTGTGTGATTGTAAAAGAAGTAGAAAATTAGAAGTCACTCCTTTTCAAAAATAGTGCAAAATATGGGTTTTTGTTTGATAAAGAACAGAGAAGAATACTATCTCAAAGCCCTAGTGACTCTGAAATGATTTCAAAGAGACAGAGAGAACTCATTTTCAACAGAAGGCAGTGGGAGGCAGAGCACTGAGAGGGACAGGGCTTCCCTCGCACCACATTATACTAGTCCACAGCAGACAAAAATCAAAACTGATTCAGATTTCAAAATACAGCTTTACAACATGAAAAAGACATGATGACCCTTATACTTTACCAATATATTTCTAATAGAAAGAGAAAGTGTCAGAAACAAAATGTGTTTAATATAATATATACAGGCTACAGAAATGTATATTTACTTCTGTTAATCTATGATTCAGACGTTAATTGAAATACTTTTTTTTTTCTTTGTATTTTTCTGAAGCTGGAAACGGGGAGAGACAGTCAGACAGACTCCCGCATGCGCCGACCAGGATCCACCCAGCACGCCCACCAGGGGCGACGCTCTACCCACCAGGGGGCGATGCTCTGCCCCTCCGGGGCGTCGCTCTGCCGCGACCAGAGCCACTCTAGCGCCTGGGGCAGAGGCCAAGGAGCCATCCCCAGTGCCCGGATCATCTTTTTGCTCCAATGGAGCCTTGGTTGTGGGAGGGGAAGAGAGAGACAGAGAGGAAGGGGTGGGGGTGGAGAAGCAAATGGGCGCTTCTCCTATGTGCCCTGGTAGGGAATCGAACTGGAGTCCCTCGCACACCAGGCCGACGCTCTACCGCTGAGCCAACCGGCCAGGGCCAATTGAAATACTTTTATAACTATAGATGTGGATATGTGATATCTTTCTCCATCCAGCAGACAAATATATATATTGTTATTCTGAAGAAAAAAAATATTAAATTTTTAACTACTTTCTTATGCTTGATTATTATACTCATGGTCCTTGGCAGCTGTGCCATTAGGAAGCTTTAGCTTCAGGCCACACAATTCTGTTTTAAATTTCTCAGCATGGTTTAATAAAAGACTCCTAAATACCTACATCTCTTCCTGATTAGCTATCTTGGAAAACTAATTAAGTAATCAATAAATGAAAGGAGTGTAAGTCAATAGTACCTCTGATAAGCTTGCATGATCTTCAACAAACAAAACCACCATCACCAGCAATTACAGGGGAAGCTATATCTTAAAAGTTCATTGGAATTCACTTGGAAGGCTAGTAAACATTACCTGAAAATATTTCTGTACTATTTATACTGTAGCTCTTTGTGACTACATTTTACTTGCACAGTTTATCTTTAAGCAAGGTAAATAACAGAGTTCACATTTTTATTACTATAATTTGATTAACAACTATATAGTACATCTAAAATTAATTTATTTATTCATTGAGCTAATATTTCTTTTGTTTCCTCTACGTGCCAGATGCTGTGCTGTTACAAAGACAGAAACGTCAATATGTCAGTGTATCACTGTCACTCAGACGGCAGTTCAGTGGAAGAGACAGACGCACATGGAGAATAATTTAATTTATTATTATAAATGACTGTGTGCCCTGAATGACCACAAACCTCCACGGAATCTTGGTAAAAATAAAATCATCATAGAATATTCCATTTCTCTGGTTCATAGACTCCAACCTACATAACCAAAGGACTTAGAACTCTCCATCTCAAAATATCCCAAACTATTTCTGGGGGCCCCTCAGGTGTCCTCTGTGAGTTATTGACTCTCATTTGTTATCACTCTGCTCCAACATCTCATGAATGCTCATGACCTCGAGGACATCAGGAAGGTTCCCTTCAGTGGAGTGTCTCCTGTCCCTGCTTGGTTTAGAACAACAGGTCCCCTCTCTCAGGTGCTGTCTCCTGTTTCCCAAATCTGTTCAACCCCAAGCATTCAAACACACCGACTTCACTGCTCTCTATGCCAGAGCCAGATTTTATTTTGCACAGGAACGATGACAACACCACTAACCCAAACTCTGGCTACCCACCGTCACCTATGTACTGAAGCACCAATGTCTGTGTCATCCAGTCCCTCAGGGAAAGGCATGTTTTTCTCTAGGGCTTTGACCTGGTCATTAGAAAAGATCCAAGAAGCAGATGCCAATTTCTCCATCATCCTTGACACTCCTTGCAAGAATCTTGGCAGAAAAACATCCTCTCTCCAGAATCCTCAAACCCACTCCATTCATACACATTGGTTCACGCATATCAGCACACAGGGGCCCAGTAGACCTGACAGTCATTCAACTTCACAAACCTGCTGAGTTCCTGCCTCATTGCACACATAGTATGTCTATGCTCCATTGTTAACTCATCTGTTAGATTAATTCTTGATTCTTCTCCTCTCCTATCTCCCCCATTTGATTCATAATTAACCCCCTCTAGACCTCACTGCTTCTTTCCAACACCATTCCATCTTCTAAAATACCAACAGCTTATCCCACTTCCTGCCTACAGAGAACACGTGGATGGCTTTCCATGGACCATGCAGCACAGTCCTGGCTCCAGCTTCCATGAACGAAACTCTTATGATATAAAATACTGGACTTTGCTCCAGTCTCAGAAAGGAAGATGACAATTCACCAAGGCAGACAAAAGATGTTCTCTCAGTATCACCAGCTATATAATGAGAAGGGGAAGGAAAGTATTTTGCTAACTATAAATAAGTTATTTAAATTACACTTCTCAGTTTTTCTAATATTCTAAATTACAGCATAC
Organism: Saccopteryx bilineata; assembly: GCF_036850765.1. Lineage (NCBI taxonomy): Eukaryota > Metazoa > Chordata > Mammalia > Chiroptera > Emballonuridae > Saccopteryx > Saccopteryx bilineata. Next base: position 78,905,487 of record NC_089492.1, on the reverse strand, counting down.
TAAATATTAGTTTTACCATTTTCTTATTTCCTTATTCATTTATGATTTAAAGTATGAGTTTCTGATGTTTTGACAAAAATTTTAAAGGTCAGAAAGCAATCGACGTTTCCCAAGGGTGTTGAAGAGCGCTTGCATGGTTTCAGCTGGTGTCGTGTTTTTATTGTTTGTTTTTTTGTGGGGGGTTTTGTATTTTTCTGAAGTGAGAAGTGGGGTGGCAGAGAGACAGACTCCTGCATGCATCTGACCAGGATCCACCTGGCATGCCCATCAGGGGGCAATGCTCTGCCCATCTGGGGTGTTGCTTGTTTCAACAGGAGCCATTCTAGCTCCTGAGGCGAAGGTCAAGGAGCCATCTCAGTGCCTGGGCCAACATTGCTCCATTGGAGCCTTGGCTGTGGGAGGGGAAGAGAGAGTTAGAGAGAAAGGAGAGGGGGAAGGGTGGAGAAGCAGGTGGGCGCTTCTTCTGCGTGCCCTGGCCGGGAATCGAAGCCAGGACTTCCATGCTCCAGGCCAATGCTCTACGGCTGAGCCAATCAGCCAAGCTGGTGTGGTCTTTTTTAAGATCTCGGACTACAAAGTTCAAAGTAAGAAATAGCTGTACTCCCTAAATTCTAATTTTACAACACTTGCATCCAAAGTCTTCCTACTTCTTCCATGCTGTCCAGTGTCAAACATAAGTCACTCACCAGCCCCCCCCCCCACGTGCCCATCTCCTCCATAAAAGCCCCCAGCCAACCTTCCGAAGACTCGTTAGGCTACAAACCCAAATATAAAAACAAGCTGGTCAATACTAGACATCCACGCAGTTCCACAGCAGTGTGTGGGAGCCCCTACCAGATCCTCATTCTGCAACTGATAGACTATTTCTTTTTTTTTCTTTTTTTCTTTTTTTTGTATTTTTCTGAAGCTGGAAATGGGGAGAGACAGTCAGACAGACTCCCGCATGCGCCCGACCGGGATCCACCCGGCATACCCACCAGGGGCGACGCTCTGCCCACCAGGGGGCGATGCTCTGCCCCTCTGGGGCGTCGCTCTGCCATGACCAGAGCCACTCTAGCGCCTGGGGCAGAGGCCAAGGAGCCATCCCCAGCGCCCGGGCCATCTTTGCTCCAATGGAGCCTTGGCTGCAGGAGGGGAAGAGAGAGACAGAGAGGAAGGAGGGGGGGTGGAGAAGCAAATGGGCGCTTCTCCTATGTGCCCTGGCCGGGAATCAAACCCGGGTCCCCCGCATGCCAGGCCGATGCTCTACCACTGAGCCAACCAGCCAGGGCCTGATTATTTCTTTTTAAGCAAGAGAAATGACACATTACTTTAGATTCTGGAAGAACTGGGTAAGCTTGAAGCAGATTTCATTTTTCCTATACATTTCTAGAGTGCTTACTTCTCAGGCAAGTAAATGCAAAAAAAGAATTCTGCTGCCCCGGGGAACGGGGGAAAGAAACAGTTTTTGTGACAAGCCTCCATTTTGCATGCAGAACTCTGGAAGTTTGACAGAAGGATTAACATAAGGAGCCTGGAGCCTTTTCAAGGGAAGGCAAAGATGAATATAAGGATGAGGATAAGATGTCACAGCCCTAGGAAAGAAGTATACTGGGACATAAGTGTGGGATTTAAACACTGTTCACTAATACTCTGGTTGTTTGGGAATTATCTGGCTTTGAAATCTATGATCAGAGTTCAGCAACAGGGGAAATTTCCATGCATTGAATAATTAATACCTCTGTAGGAAACCTCCACATAGTAGATGCTAACTATGGCCTGGAGGACAGTACATCTTCAAATCACTTGAAAGACATACAAGGTAAAAAAGAGTGCTTGTTTGTCCTGCAAATACAAATTCATGAAATAGCTACTTCACAGGCAATATGAAGTCACCCACGCTTTTCCCTCCCTGAGAAGGGCAAAGAGTTGGCATAAGTGTCTCCAATTTAAAATGGAGTCAGGGAAGGAATTCAAAAAGAACTGCTTTGAATGTATTACTTCTTGAACATTTAGGATGTTTGAACTAGGAAAATTGACCTTTGGATTGGACAAAGCAGTTACGTCTTCCAAACAACTGTTTGTAGAGCAACCAAGGAAAAAGGCACCCTGGCCACAAGGACATTGGTTAGAATTAGTACCACCTTGTACAGAGTGAACAATAGCTTAGCTTACTAGCACCAACAGACACTCCTTCCTTCTAGTTATGGAATTAGTTCCCTTGCCCTTCTCATAAAAACACTCTCTGGGCACCTGCCTGAATCAGTAGTACCCAAATAGTTATTCTTTGTGACCACACTACCATGCTGCAGACGCACAAACTGCCTTGAGTGCTTTTGTCTCAGAGAAAGTGTCCCTTCTGTCATCAGCAGGAATAAACAAGGTGAAGTTCCAAATGACACCAGGATTCTTTGACCCACATGTGAGATATTTAGATGAAAGGGAGAATATTTGGAAAGAATGCTACCCTGAAATGGAGTACAGTGAATAGGTCTGACAAAATGCTTTATGCAAATGTGACTGGGACTTTAAAGAGGCTATTTCATAGATTATGCCACCTATAACGCAGGACAGTGGTGTCTGAGAGGAACAAAGATGCGGTCTGCACCCTGAGAACCCACATCACACCCACTATCTTCCCAAAATGGATTGCTAGTCCTCTGTCTTCATTAGCATGACTCTATTCCAGGACTCTCCTGGCAAACCAGTTGTGGGATTCATCATTATGGGAACTTGCCTGAATGTTTCTGCAATGGGTAACAGCCACAGGGAGCTGACTTATCCCCACCCTTGCCTTTCTGTTGGAACCAATCCTGGATGCTCCTATCTTTATCCTCACTCAACTGTTATCAACCCTTATATCACTTAGAAAGACTGATCAAAATTACAATTCTCAACAATTTTGGGGGGGAGGGTGACAGAGAGAGAGAGACAGAGAGAAGGACAGATAGGGAAAGATAGGAAGAGAAAGAGAAGCATCAATTCTTTGTTGAGGCACCTTAGTTGTTCATTGACTGCTTTCTCATATGTGCCTTGATGGGGGCGGGGGCTCCATCAGAGCAAGTGACCCCTTGCTCAAGCCAGCAACCCTGGGCTCAAGCCAGAGACCTTGGACGTCAAGCCAGCTACCTTTGGACTCAAGTCAGCGACCATAGGGTCGTGTCTATGATCCCTTGCTCAAGCCAGTGATCCCATGCTTAAGCTGGTGAGCCCATGCTTAAGCCGGAGACCTCTGGGTTTCGAACCAGGGTCTTCTGCATCCCAGTCCAATGCTCTATCCACTGTGCCATTGCCTGGTCAGGCCCTCAACAAATTTTGATGTTAACTACCCTCCCCACAAAGACACTGTCAAAGCTCTGTGAGGTAGCAGTCTCCCTCACCCAGATGAACAATCAAGTCAACTTCGTTCAGCAGGTTCTGTTGGTATGTTTGAGGACATCATCAACAGAGTTCTGTATGACGACAGCCTCTGCAGCAACCAGCTCAGAAGTGCTGGACGTGATTCTGCCAGCTTCCCCAATTTCTGGCTTTGCTTCTGACTCAGGACCTACCAGAGAAAGTCAAGTATGTTCCCCAACCAATCACAAAAGATCATTCTAAGTGCCCACCTCCAACTTCCCCATGCCAACAAAGCAAACTGACACCTTCCCAGACATCTTACTCCATGTTTCCCACTTCCCTCTGTCTTTCAGATGCTGCAAAAATCTGGGGATGGTGCTGACTCCTCTGTCTCAACGAGCTCTCACTAAATGGCCTGTTTGTCCTCATTTTACGAACCTTCTTGCTTTTCACAGGAGCCCAGCTTTTGACAACAGGTTCTAAAAAACACGAGGGAAAGTTCTGGAAAAATCGAGGGAGAATGCTTTGTAAAGTATATGGTTGTCTAACCACTATGTGGAAACTAGTACAAAACAATACTGAATGTAAACTATAATTAAAAAATAAAATTTAAGAAAGAATGAATTGGCAGCATTTTCTTCAGAACTACTAATTTTTCAGTCAAGTTTTTAATAAAAATTGGTGAACTCCTGGTCCACCCAAGAGTTTAAATGTCATGTGAACTCCATATATGACTGACACTCTCCCATGAAGGCCAGAAACAGTGGGCATACCTGGACAACATATAAAATTCAGTGTCAAATCCTGCCAGATAAAGAGATAGCTATCTATGCATCTCAGTTTTCATTCTTTAGTTCCCGGCTATCTGATCACAATTTACTCTTACCTCCTTCGGCACTACTTACAATCAAGCTCAATCCCCCATTAAGTATCTTTAACCCTTCTTTAATGGCAGTGACATTCTCAAAGTATCTATTTCTGAGGAAGGTACCAAAATAAGATAAAAAGTAGAATACAAAGGGCGATCCATTTTTTCTCATCTAGAGTGCAGAAGGGAAGAACACCCTACAATTTCTCATGCAAGGAGGAGAGAGAGAAGACATAGCACATGCCTTCCAAGACAGGCACGTGTATTTTCTCCAGGGCGATGACTACTCAGAAAGTAACATGACATTTTTTTGGTCTAAAAAGTCAGAGATTCCTGCAACAGAAAAAAAGGAGAAACTGAATTTCACACATAAGAAAAGGTGAGAAGCACAGAGGATGTTAGGAGGTGACAGTGAGGAGGGTCTCACCGTGTGGAGGACGGAGGACAGGGTTGAGCACCTAAGCGGTCACCAGGAGAAGTGCGGGGTGAGGCCATCAGGGTCTGTGGACAGTGGCAGCCTGTGAGAGCTCTTTGAGCAGGACCGACTGTTTGCATTGTCAAGAGTAGTATTCTAATAATATTCTAACAATCCATGTGTTGTGTTCTACGCTGTCCTAACCAAAACAGTTTAGGAAAGCTGTGCTAACTACATTCAACAACTTTGTGATAATGACTGATTCAGGGAACCAAAGAAAAAATACATGTGTGTTTTCATCCACTCAGAACGTATGGAAAACATCAGAAGATGGAGAATTCAGTGGAAACATAAAATCAGAACAAGAGGTGCCTGGGATTTAGATCCCTAGAATTTCTACAGATAAGAGTGTGGGGAGGCCTTGGCCGGTTGGCTCAGCGGTAGAGCATCGGCCTGGCGTGCGGGGGACCCGGGTTCGATTCCCGGCCAGGGCACATAGGAGAAGTGCCCATTTGCTTCTCCACCCCCACCCCTCCTTCCTCTCTGTCTCTCTCTTCCCCTCCCGCAGCCAAGGCTCCATTGGAGCAAAGATGGCCCAGGCGCTGGGGATGGCTCCTTGGCCTCTGCCCCATGGGCTAGAGTGGCTCTGGTTGTGGCAGAGCATCGCCCCCTGGTGGGCAGAGCGTCGCCCCTGGTGGGCGTGCCGGGTGGATCCCGGTCGGGCGCATGCGGGAGTCTGTCTGACTGTCTCTCCCCGTTTCCAGCTTCAGAAAATTACAAAAAAAAAAAAAAGAGTGTGGGGAATTCTGACTTTTCTATAATAACTGGGATGGAAAGTTAACTAAATTTTATTTATACACTAATGGAAGAAAAACCTCACAAGGCCAGAGGGTCTGGGAGCCTCCTGGCTACTAGCTACCTTTAGGTGACTTGAGCTTCTGTACTTGTCACCATATAAATTATCAATAAGAAATGCAGGATTTGTTCTTTTCTTTTTTGTTTCTCTTTCTCTATTTCTTTTTAAATTTTTCTTTATTGGTGATGTGTTGGTATTTCTAATTAATTCTCTGCTTTACATTTTATTTTTACTTATTTTAATTTTTATTTTTTTGTGTGTGACAGAGACAGAGAGAGAGACAGAGAGAGAGGTAGAGATAGGGACAGATAAGAAGAGAGACGAGAGGCATCAACTCTTTGTTGCATCACCTTAGTTGTTCATTGATTGCTTTCTCATTTGTGCCTTGACTAGGGAGCTACTGCAGAGCCAGTGACCCCTTGTTCAAGCCAGTGACCTTAGGCTCAAGCCAGTGACCATTTGGTCATGTCTATGATCCCATGCTCAAGCTAGCAACCTTGGGGTTTCGAACCTGTGTCCTCCACATTCCAGTCTGATGCTTTATCCACTGCACCACCGCCTGGTCAGACTCTGCTTTACATTTTAAATCTAGAAGGAATTTCTTTTCAATTCCTCTTCATGCTTTCCCATTATCATATTAACTAAACACGTAACTCTGAAGAACAATTTAAAAGGAATGTATTTGCATTACCAGTGTTGAAAATACAGGCCCATGAGGTTGACAGAGAGTAATGGCTGATAGAGGGGCCACCCCCTGGGGTTGGAGGCCTGGCTCCCCAACTGTGGGCTCTCTGACAACAGTCCTATGCTGCTGAGAAAAATCTGTCAGACTCAAATTTCAAATCAGCAATTTGAGGAAAACAGAACAGTTCCCATTTGTAACTTTATAACTGGGGTACAAGGATAGACCGAACAGCCCACTGTATGTGCATACACATAGATATGTACTTGGCATGTGTCTATCCCACATATATACATATCTCCTACAATATGTTCACATATAGAGCTCATATATATTCCTAATACGGGCATCATACAATATATATAAGCCCTACATGTAGACTACATATATTTATAATTTTATTTACTTTCTTAAAACTTGTTGAACCACAACATATTTGAGATATCCTCCCTCATTAGAGAAAGCATAGTTTATTATTAATTAGCTCAACTGAGGTTCTACAAAGGATATAATACAATTTTATTGATTATGAATCGAGACCAGAGGCATGGAAAATGAAGAGTCCCTGGAACCTGGATGTCCACTGTATCTGCAATTCAGCAAATTTTCAAAATATGCATCACATAATATTTTACTAGTTTTAATTATTTTCAATCAATAATAAAGTCATGTTATAAACCAACCTATAAAAAAGTCAGCTTTAGTTTTTTGGGTTTCTTTTAGCAATGAATTAAAAATCAATGTTTTGATAATATTTATTCGAGACAGGAATATAATTCAACCGATATTTTTGATATCCATAAAATTATGAAAACATGTGCGGTCTTAAAGGACTTTAAAGATTAAACAATGACCCTTTATTTCACATATCCTATAAGACCAGCTCAAACGGCCTTTGCTTCCCAAATTTCTATAGATTTCTACTCAGCCAACAGTTATTTAGCATCTGCTATGTGTCAGGCTTCTCAGTGGACCCTGAGAAGACAAATGCAATGTAACACACTGTGTGGCGAGAAACCTGCAGGCTCTGACACTCCTTATTTAAATGGGATGAGACTCCTCCACTGAGAAAAAACTCAAGAAGCTTCAGCTCCTTCAGTTCACACGTCTATCTCCCTTTGTTGGTGCCGATGATTAAACATGTTGCTCAGAATTGTCTGCTCGTCCGTCCACTCCCTCTGAAATGAGCACCAGGGCTTCCATTCTGTTCTTCTACCCTAAAGATAGTGTTTATTTCAGAACAGCGATCAATCTCTTGATTATTTGAAAGGAGACAGGAGGATAAAAGTAAGAGATGGAGACAAGAAAGAGATCTGGGAGATGTCAAGAGCGGTTCTATGTCAGTCTACTACGGTTCTCCATGATTCGTCACCCTTTTTGCAAAAACCTCGAGCTTTCAGAATCGAACGGGCGTGTAAAGAGGGGAGGACTTAATAAAAGGAGAAAATACAAAAACAAGAGGTGACAGGCATGTGACAATATAGAGCACTGAACCCAACAAGTTGATTCACACTTAACATGCTACAACCAAGAACACCTAACCCAACAAGTCGAAACAGGTCAGATCTGTCATCTGGTGTGCTGGTGAGGGGCAGCTGGGGGAGGGCCAGCCACAGGGGCACGTTCTTTCTGTTCTTAGTCAGAGTTTTGGTTGCCTTTTGCTGTGTCCTGTAAAATATTTGTGCTCAACTCTGCTCCCATCAGTGACGGGTCTTCCAGGCAACAGAGAGGTCTGTGTGTAATGTTTTACAAATGCTGAGGCACACCAATCCCTTTTTGAAGCAAAAATGGAGAAAGTAGCCTCTGACCAGACTTATTCCCTCACTAGAGATATTCTGATTCACATCAAAGGGTCCAGTGGAAACTGATGTTTGCAGTTTATGGGGAAAAATCAAACACCTAGCTGTCTCTCGTTAGCCCTCGGTACAGTGTACTGACCTTTCCCCCGCTGATGAACCCTTAAGCAAGACAACAGGACAATTTTCTTGTAAAAATAATATAAACGCTACAAAGCAAAAGTTCATTAAATGGTAATTCCCAACAGAGGAATTACAAAATGGACAATAAATATGTGTAAAGTCAATTGCATTGCTAATTGACAGTGTGAGGTTCCATTCTTCACTGACCAATCAGTCAGAATAAAAGTAAAAGCTGGAAATTGTGTTCTTTAACAAACCATCACACACAGGAAAATAACAACCCTCTAGTTGACCCAAGAGAGTATAAACAAAGAAAATCTGATGGCAATTTTCCCAGATCAATCAAATGTTTTAGGAGTATTCCTACCCTTATCCAGTAATTTGCAAATAATTTGAGGTGCCCACTGATCAAAATAGTGTTAGCCTCCTTTTAGCCTGGCTACAGGTTTTTTCCCTGAGTAGAGTACCTAATCTCCCTTTCCTAGAGCATTTATCTACTTTAGAAAACTTCCCATGGGAAATTCTCTCTCTGAGCATTGGAGATACTTTTTTTTTAGAAACCTCCTTCCAGTTTTACAACCTGGGAAGATCTTTCTCAGGGACCCAGGAGCCATCTCTGAAATGTTACCATCCAGGGACATAGGCCCCCATCTCCTACCCTCTGTGAGAAGGGGACAATCTGGCTTGTCAGGTGCCTGACTCCAAATTACAAAACTACCTCCCTCACAAAGTAACTATGTTTACTTTTCCTCAGAGTAAAGCCCATTAACACACCCAAAGCCCTCTCACCCTAGTTGTTAACAGGCCCCTTGTGCTGATAAGAGCAGAATTCAGTTCTGTCCTCTCTCCACTATTGTGACAGCATAAAAAAACCTTGCCTCACTTGTTTACCTTGGTGTAGGGTAATTTTTGCTTTGGAAGCATAAGAAGGTATGCATTATTATATTTATTAACATATGATTAGTGATTGCAAAAAACAAAACAAAAACTAATTGCCCAATCATACTAATTGCTTAAATAAATTTTAAATATTGTGAAGCAAAAGAAATATATCAGAGAAAATATATTTTCCTCTCACAAATCTCCACACACAGGTGTCTATGTAGGGAAGGAAAGACATTGTAAAATGCAAGTACCTTGTACCTGTCCCTCATTCTTGGGGTCAACATCTTTGTTGACTAATTATGGCTCCAACTATGGCAATAAAATGTAATAGGACAATAATGGGCAACTAAAATACACATGGAGCACAATGTGATATCACAAAACCTCACAGATGCAGAATTCCATGGAACTGATGAATGTGACTTTCTGCAACTATTTATGTAATAAGCTAAACCACTGAGCAGTGAGGCACTGTCACAGTTGGAACAAATAAAAATTAAAGCAAAGAAAATCATCCATGATGACATGACAGAGGCATCCAGTGAATTAAATATCACAGGACCAGGGCACACAAAAGTGCAAAGGTCCGTAAATGTGGCGTCCCATGGGGGTCCACTGGAGAAAGGTAAGAAATATTGATACCTGGGGTGTGACCTGGGTGTTGGGATTTTTAAAAGCTCTCTGATGTTTCTAATGTACAGAAATAGTACAATACCACTGCTCCAATCAATACTCGGTGTCCTGCACATGTTCCTCAACACAGCTCACTATTCCCTTGCGCACACTGGCCTCACTTCCAACCTGAGACTTGACTTCGGGCTTTACCTGCCCACGGGAGCCAGGTTCATCTCCCTTTCCCTTCCATTCCAGAACAGCAGCAGCCCTATGGTCACTGAGATTCGATGGTAACATGACTGGATGTCAGTAAGCTCAGAACTGGGTGAAGTGAGGAAGCCCTGTTTGTCCGTCCTCACCAGAAGCCCAGAATCCAAGGGCACCATCCTTCCACCCCCACAAAAGTCTTTACAGCTCTGCACATCCCCCTGCTGGACCCCACCAGCCACTGCTCTTCAGTCTGCAAACCACTGAATCTGCTAGAATTCATGTTCAATTACCAGCACAGTCCTTTACCCTCACACCCTACTTATCCCCACCACCCACTTCCTCCAATTAAATCTTTTTTACAGAGACCGAGTGAGAAAGAGCAGGATAGATAGGGACAGACAGACAGGAACAGAGAGAGATGAGAATCATCAATTATCAGTTTTTTGTTGCGACACCTTAGTTGTTCATTGATTGCTTTCTCATATGTGCCTTGACCGTGGGCCTTCAGCAGAGTGAGTAACCCCTTGCTCGAGCCAGCGACCTTGGGTCCAAGCTGGTGAGCTTTGCTCAAACCAGATGAGCCTGCGCTCAAACTGGCGACCTCGGGGTCTTGAATCTGGGTCCTCCGCATCCCAGTCCGACGCTCTATCCACTGCACCACCGTCTGGACAGGCCAATTAAATCTTATCTTCCCCTGAGAATAATGCTTCTTTTAGAACCTTATTAAGGTGGTATTTTCTCTCCCATGGTCCTTGAAACAACAGGACTCTTTGCTGCTTCCAATCCATTTATTTTCATTCTTGCAAAAATATCCTCTTTTAAACGTCCTGTGATCAGATACCACCCATGACCCCTCATTAATTTATTCATCTACCAATTGCTTGGTTAAGGCCACTCCTTCCTGGAGGGTCTCAGCACCTGGCTGTCACTCTCCCCAGCACTAACTGCTAATGGTTGGCCGTGTCAGAGACCTTCCCAATAACCTGGGAAGGATTTTCTGACCTCTCCTTCCCCACGATGCAGTCTCCACTCTACCTCACCCACTCCCACCCCATCATACCTCCACCATTTTACTCAACCGGATTAGATGGTTTGGTCATCATGATGATGGCTTTTTAACATACTTACTCAGTTCCTTAACCTCTCTCTTGCCTCATTTACTCAACAGCAACAGGGCAGCCTTGGTTACCGCTAATCCTCACCACACTCTGTCTGTGCCTGTAACCAGACATGACCGGAGAAGGAGACTCAGCTGTGCCATCTGATGGCATTGCCACCCTCGCAGTCATCCTTGACTCCCCTCCTCCTCTAAACTCAGTCATTAGCAGTCCTGCCAGTTGCACATCAATGTACATGTGAACCTGGCCATTAGTCACCCCCACTGCTACCATGGTGGTCTCCACCACCATCACTTCTCACTCTCAATATTGCAATGGCCTCCTGCCTCCGCCAACACAGCACACACAGGCATCCTTCCAGATGGAAGTCACACTGCTATACCCGCGTCCTCAAAACTCTCCATCATTGCCATTCTGACTCAACATGGCCTGCAATTGCCCGGATGACCCTGTCTGACCCCACTTCCTATGACTACAATTTGTACTTACTCCCCATCAGTTATACTGACCTCCTTGCTGTTCCTCCAACATGTGTGACATGCTCTCACACTTTGTACTTGCTAGCCCTCTTCCCAAAACAGCCATATAACTAACCCCCTTTAAGTCTTTGTCAACTTCATCTCCTTTCTCACTAACTTATTTAAAGCTAAAAGTTCCCTATTCCGGCACTCCTCACCCCTTCCCATCCTCTGTGGCATTATAACCATCCATCACACCATGTGGTTTACTTTTGTTTATTTATTATCTGTCTCCCACTAGGATGCCTAGTCCTTAGGTTGAGTCCCTGGCACCTTAGTATAGATCTTAGGAACAGCTGCCATCTAACAATTAGCCCAATCTGCATTATTAGTTCATATAACTCTCAAACCCCTAGACATGTTTTCTGTTCTCTGAAATAGACGATACTTAAATAAATATACTTACATGGTTTTTGAAATCTTTGAGCTCTTGTAAAAAAATATGTATTTTTTAATTGTAGCATTAAAATGCACCACTGTGTCTATGATAGGTATGTCAGGTTTGGTCAAAGTCCCGTTTGTCAGAATATAAGATGGAACCATGTTTGGAGTCTAAATTAATGTGCTGGAATGAAAATAAAAAAATGATTTTATTAAATTATGCTTTCCAATATCACATACACTGACATTTCTCCTTTACTACCCACTGTTTACCCTCCTTTGTAATTCACTTCTCTTTTCAACAGGGAATGAAATTTACTCTAATATTTCAGATGAAACACAGAGATACCCAAGCAGGCCAGGTGTTGAACATCCTCCTCATGTCGGAAATGACACTAATTTTACATTTCCAGATTATTATATTTTTCATGGCAATTAATATAATTCAAAGTAGATTATTTTAAGATCATGGGGAAAATGCTGGTTAGAAAGAAGGAGCTTGGCCCTCACCATCTTTTGCCATTATAAGGCAGGTGAGGGTTTTTGATGAGTGTCACCCTGCCCTCTTTCACCTGATGGCATCCCAGGTTCCTTTACTCCAAAGGAACCGGGAGTTCTTCCCAATGCACTGGCCTCTTCCTAAGCTGGACTCTTCTCTCTGACCAGGGATGAAGACTCAGCTGCGCCACCTGACGGCGCTGCCACCCTCGCAGTCCTCCTTGGAAGGATGGAGGTAAATGGATTGGTCAGTCCCTAACGGCATCCCAGGCTCCTTCACTCCGAGGCTCTCTGGGGATGGCCAGCCTGACTGGGACCAGGTTCAACACTGGTAATGACCTACAAGTCCTGTGCATTAAAAGTCTCTCTACCGCTGCACCGCTCTCCCTAAAGTGGCAGAAAACATCTGTGCACTAGAACAGATGGAAAGCTACATAACTAGTCCTTACATATTTCCTAATGCTGTACTTAGCAACCTAAACATTCCATTATTTAGCTGGGAATGCACTGGCCTGTTTAACAAAACACCAATGTCACTATTATAAGAGCAAACAAATGAATTTTATATAGCCTAACATTACACATTTCTCTAATGTTGAACTACAGATGACTTTAGAAGCTAAAAAACAATCGTTCACACAGAGCAATTTTCTGCATTACTGCTTGACTTTTTCAAAATAACTAACCTTTTACATAATAAAAGATTGAACAAAATAGTATTACCAAATAAGATCTTTTCCCACCTGGTAGGTGGGGAAGGAGAGACCATGCCTACTCTAAAGCCTAGAGTGTCAATCATTCCCATATATAATATATTTAATTTGTTGTTCAATCTTTTTCTATAGCTTTCAGAACATTACATTGTGTATTACAGAATGATATTCTACTTTAATTGATTTATTTAGTTTGCTGTCCTGCACTCCATTTTATTTTTATTTTACTTTGTTAACTGGTCTGACAGTAATGGTCCATTTAATCACCATAACCAATACCTATTCTTCTCCTAGAACATGTACTCACTTTTGAGTGTCAGTCAGTCCCTTAACCATGAGAACTCCAGGACATTGTATGTGCACCAAGTCTGCACCTCTGAGGAAATGCTGACCCCCACCCTTGTCTTGGGGAAGCTCAGAATCTGAGTGGACAGGACTGGGACCTAAGACCAGCCTTCTTACACACATGTTAGCTGACACTGTCTCAGTGCTAGTGATGGCACTGTGTTCCTGTCAGTGTGGACTTCTCACACATACACACGTCTCTCTTCTGGTGATAATCCACCTCTTTTCCAGGCATACCCACGTGTGCCACAGGCACATGACACCGCAGAGGTTTTTCAAGCACGACACTTGAAAAACAAAGCTATGTGAAAACGGGCATCAGTCTCCTCTCCGTGACTTTACCTTATAGATAACAACAAAAATGATTACCTCCTCTCTAAAGATTTGTTTCCATGGGAAGAAACACCCCCTTTCTTCTAGTGTGTGTGTGTGTGTGTGTGTGTGTGTGTGTGTAATGTCAATCTAAATTTTCCCCCAAAAGTTGATGTTTGAGTCACTTAGAAAACACCAGTGCCATTGTGGATACTAGGAATTCAAAGCTGAGAAACAGTCAAGGAAGTATGACCTGTGCAAAGGGGAAGTCGAAGTCTTTGGAATCTCATGGGCCACATTTACTATGTGTGGTGCACACTGTAGGCATGGTGTTAAATTCACAGATACAAAGGTACTACCATGTTATTTATGATACTTCCATTTGCAAATTTCCAGCCTGTTCCATTAGAAACATACACATACGTTGTTACGTAAACTTGAGAATAAAAAAAATGGCACCACATTGTATTGTTTGGTGTTTCAGGGAGATTAAGGGGATAGACATATCTTGCTTTTCAATGTGATGTTTAAAATCTCTACATAATATTTCTACATGAAAAGTTTGGTATATTGTTGTTTGCTACATAAGAGATTCTTACATCATGACCTCAGAGGTATCATTAGTTGCTGAGATTTGATGTAAATATTTTACTGTCGAAAACTCTCAAGGGTAAATGAAGAATATCACTGTATATTCATGGATAAGAAACAGATTTAATGCTACAGTCACACGAGCCAGGAGACTCTATCCTCTCATACGTACTGATAACACTCTCAGAGAAGCCACCACAATGTGCATCCCTGAACCTGAGTAACTGCCAAGCTCACTCACCAGCATAACCATCCATGGGGAGAGGGGGTTGGGACTGTCCCTCTCTCCCATTCCCAAGGACCTCAACACTGGCTCCTGGTGGTGAGGAAACTCTAATCACATTAAACAGCAATTTAATCAATCTTGATTCTACTAACAACATTGTGGTCAAGTACAAGGAACGTATTTATTTTCACAGTGTGATTAGTTTACCATACACAAATACTTCAAACATATATTCTTGCAGTTTTCAGACTTCAGCTTGACTGTTACCACTTCACATAAACCAGCCATGACTGCTGATCAGAAGGTGTCACTCATTCTAAAGCATTCTTTCCCACAGCTTCACCAGGGAGGCTGAAAAGTGCCCCCGACCAAGGTGTCCATGACCTAGTTCCAAGAACCTGTGCATGTGACCTTATCCGGCAAAGGGGACTTCGCAGATGAGATTAATTTAAGGATCTGGGACAGGAGAGTATCCTGGATTACCTAGATCAACCCCATGTTTAATCACAAGGTTTTTTTTCAAGACATAGGCAAAAGGTTCAGGATCAGCAACAGAAGATACAACAATGGGGACAGGAGGCGGAGTGATGGCAGGAGGGGCGCTGAGGAAGGCACACGGGGCACCTCTAGAAGCTGAGAAAGGCAAGGCAACGGGGATTGCCCAGAAGACTCCAGAAAAAATAGCTCTACCGACACTTTGACTTCTGACTTCCCGAATGGTAAGGGAATAAATCTGTGCTGCTCTAAGCCACCAATAGCAAAAAAAAGAGCTAGTACGCTTAATTTAGAAAATCAATATACTTAATTTTCATTTTCTTCATAGCACTCACCCCTACCTGATATTATCTTATTTATGGGTTTTGTTTACTCAATTGATTTCCACATTGGAGTGTAACTTCCCTATATGGCAAAGAACTTGACTATCTTGTTGGTACAGAAACTCCAGGCTAGGAAGTGTCCCATGTTAAGTGCTACGTAGATAAGAAGCTGTGAGCAGAAAAGCAAACAGGTGCGGAAAGACACAGGTGAACTATCAAGCCTCATCCTTCTGAAAATTGTGTGCTTTCTCCACTGTTGTGCCAGCATTATCTTTTTTAATGGAACGTATTCGGGTGACAGTGGTTCACAAAATCATACAGGTTTCAAGTATACAACTCGACAAAACATCATCTGCACAATTTCTTAGAGAAAAACATCGGTGAGGGCAGACTGGTGAGGACAGGTGTATTTTAACATAAATCCCGAGTCTAGTGATGTTAACTGCTTTATTAAAAAGTGTAAGCTTCACTGAGCTACAACTACTTAATCTTTTCATTTTATTCTCACTGTAGCGCTCTTCCTGTTCTTGGTGGATGACTAGAGTTCAAATGGGGTCCAGTTTTAACTTGAAATAGCATACCTAATTTAGCTCCCATCTCTCCCTATCCTCAGGGATTCTCCTTAAATCTCTTTCTGTCTCACGGTTCTCTGCTTCTAAGGACCCAACATTGAGTCCACAAGACAACTGCAACAGGCCTAGTTCAGATGCCGCTTAGTAAACTTTCCAAAAGTACACTTAGTCATGCCTACTTTCAACTTTGTTTATCGGGTTGCTTATCTGCAAAGTGGAAATAACAGCTTTCTTATCTTACCACGAAAAGAAGAGTTGAGATGCCAAAGGCACAAATTACAAGAAGGCACTTTATAAAATGCAAGGTGGGCAGAGTTGTGGAAGCCAAGGTCAGTTAGGAGAGGGAGTGGGAGTCACGTTTGCAGAGCCACATTGCAGGCCACAGAGATGACTTCCCAACAGTGCCCCTGAGTCTGTGACAACTTGAGGCTCAAAAGCAGTAAGAATCATGTCCACATTCACACTGGTTAATTAATGGCAGAGCTGGGACTCAAAGTTGATCTCCAAAGCTTGTCTTCTTTCCAAAACATCATAAATTAGTGACAAAACACAAAATAGAAAACCGCTTATTATCAATAGACTACTTTTAGTTCTTCAAGTTACAAGATATAGAAATACCACATAGAGATGGCAGAGTTGGCCCTGGCTAGTTGGCTCAGCAGTAGAGCATTGACCCAGTGTGTGGAAGTCCTGGGTTTAATTTTCAGTCAGGGCAAATAGGAGAAGTGAGTATCTGTTTCTCAACCCTTCCCTCCCCCCCCATCTCTCTCTCTTCCCCTCCTGAAGCTATGGCTTAAATGGCTCAAGTAAGTTGGCTCCAGGTGCTGAGAATGGCTCCATAGGCTCATCTCAGGTGCTAAAATAGCTCAGTTGCTGAACAATGGAGCAATGGCCCCAGATGGGCAGAGCATCACCCCTACTGGGCTTGATGCATGGATCCCAGTCAGGGTGCATGTGAGAGTCTGTTTCTTTGCCTTCCACATAATAATAAGAAAAAAAAAAGAGATGGTACAGTTAGGTTATTAAGGAGCAAATGCATAGTGATGAAAGCAACATGGCTTCCTACATGCCGTGAGTTGTAGACACGTAAACTGTGAACAAAGACAGCATATTTTTAAAATGAGTCTCCTTAAGTAACCTTAATTTTTACCTTTCAGAACCAAAATATAAAGATTGTGTGAAAGCCCCTGAGTCCTAGTTAACTTCCTTCAAGACATCTGCAAAGAACTTGCTAAGAAATTAGGAACACTGACTAGATGAACTGCTTTATCTTTCCAAAGAAATTTCAGTTGTTTGCAGAAGAATTCTAAATTTAATACTGGTATCCAATTCACGTCCATCTGCCACTTCCCTATACAGTTACAAGATTTTATTCTAGCAAGTTGGACTAGATTTCATGTATTTGCACAACACACTCAACAAGTAGCAGGATAAGTTTTCCAAAACATGAGAGGTTTAGAGATGCCAATGGAAGTTCCTTTGTTTGTTTGTTCGATTGTTTTCCACTTTCTTACCATCCATCTCTACCTCTGAAAACTGTCCCTCTTAGTACTGTATTCCGATGCATGCAGGAAGAACTGAGACCATGCTTCTTGCACTTTTAATCAAACTCTCTATTAAAACGACTAAAAACAAACTACACTGGGCTTGAAGGTCGAAACACCGATTCATACCTGTCGTCACCTCTGTCTATCACACCACCTGCTGAGTGGTTGCTGAGCAGTACAAGAAGGACCCCAACCCACACGGGTCAATCACAGGACTTTGATCCTCTGGACACAGGGTACTGATCCTAGGTGGACCCTTGACCAGAACTTGAGCTATCTGAGAATGTCACTGGGACTTTCACTCTGGTGGCAGAGATGGAAGCTGCGAGTCTTTGAAGACTGTCTCTCTCATGAGCCATCTGGTGGGAAGCTACTGTGGGAAGAGACCAGACAGTCATGCAGCTTTGTTTTGCAATCATCTCTTCAGTAATATCGGAATCCTTCAGTACAATATCCATGATGCCTGTGTTCATTTCAGTTGGATTTCCAGGATTTATAAATATAAAATTTCTGAACTATACAAAAAAAACATATTATTAAGGCCAAAGGAATAGCCTCTCATGGTATCAGTGAATTTTATTTCAGCCATGACATTTTTTAAAAAGTGGGTTTAAATTGCCTTTGTGTTCACAAAATAAATTTTAGATACAAAAAATCTGTGCTTTTTGCTTTACTTTAGAGAATAAAAATGCTATTCTTTCTTAGCTACTTCTCTAAACATAACCTAATAGTGAAAAAGCTTAGTTTCATGACACCGTCTAAGATTATATGAAGTAATCAATACGGAATATTCAGTAAGCTTCCTGAAGTTTACCAAGAGAGAACACCAGTGCAGTTTCTCTCTCAATTCTTATATTTTAATAGCACTCCTATTGAATAAACAAGCCAAAAAAAATAGTAAAAAAAATTTCATTAAAAATTGTTATGGGAAAAATTTTATTCAGACTCGTTATGTATCAACAACTGATAAATGAAGGACACGGGCAGCACCTCCAGCACCACTGCCACATCTAAGTATTAAGATTCTCTGGAGTTACCATTTCATTTTTATATTTGAGCAAAATGTTATTTTGGGCCTGGGTTTTGGGGGAGGGGAGCTTCACAACATCTTGATGGAGGAAAAAATGTGTTCCTTGCCAATTAGCCAATCAAAAACTGGGCGTGAGTTCAGATGAGAAAGGAACAAGATATAAGGGGCAGCAGACAAGGGAGGCAAAAAGATGTCTCTCTGTGGCTCCTTGTCCCTAGTTCTTCTTTATGTCTTCATGAGACTGACGATAAGTAACAAAATAACAATTTACACAGCGGTAAGGTGCATCTGCTAGTTTAGCGACCTGCACCTCTCTTCCACCAAATATGTCTCCTCTCTCCTTTCTTATCACTGTATTAGAGTCTGATATTTAATAAAAACGCCTTTCCTCTTCAAATAACTAACAAAAGAATCTTACACCTACTTAATTAAATCTTTCTTGCAGGAACTAAATATTTTCACCTTTGAGGATAGTGCAAGTGATGCTAGTGGCTAACGCAAGGCTTCTCCCCAAACATATAAACCAAAATGTGGTTGGCGTACTCTGAGATGACCCCTAAGGATCCCCATCTCCACAATGAGGCCCTTGTGCAATAATCCTATCCCCCTGATAGGGATTTAATGACTCATGTCTATTGAGTACAATGTCACAAAGGCAACAGAATTTATTCTGAGATTAGTAGAGATTGTGGCTTCTTGCTGGAGGGGAGTCAGCTGCCATATTGGGAGCTGCTTATGTAGCAGCTTTGGGACCCAAGATTAACTGTCAGTACTGAAAAATGCAAATTCTCCTAAGTAAACTGGGTAACTGCACAACTGAAAGGAATCAATCTAGCAAACTATATCTCTCTATATCCATAGCTGTATCTATCTATACCTGTGTCATCTACCTGGTAGGTCATGGAACAGGCCATCCCTGCTTGGGAATGGATTAAACAAGCTCTTGTATCCTGATACCAGTAAATATCAGCTGGAGCTTATTAACTGCACTCGTTTTGAGTCTGTGTTTGTCAAGACATTTTCTGATTATGATGTAGTGTATCAGCCATTCATACAGGCTGACATTCTTGCCTCTTTTATTTCCCAAAATATCCCAATGGGTTTTCATGATAACTTATAAATAAGACTGTCATTCTTCTTGCTGTGTACTTCTATCTACAATAATAAATAAACTACTTACATGTACACCAGTATTCTGGCCTATGTGACAACGGTATTTCTCATTTTGCCGATAAAAATCATTTTCTCAGACGTGTTCCATCACAGTAAATTCACCAAGTTAATGAAGCCTTGCTGGAGTTCCACAGGTAGTGGCCTCCTCTCTTCTCTCCAGGTGGACACATTTGCCTTCAATGTCTTTCTTTTGTGTAGTCTGTTTTCCACTAATAATAGAAAATAATCCTAAAATCTCATTTTGAGGATAGTCTAATAATTTTTAACAGCTCTACTGAGTTAACTTAGTACCATAAAATTCACCAACATTAAGCGCACAACTCAATTTAAGGACATTTGTACAGTTGCACAACCAACACAATCCAGCTTTAAAATGCCATCATCACCTCCAAAGTTGCCTTGTGCTCATTCACATCCAAACCCCATGCCCACCCGTATCCCAAGCAACCACGTACATTTCCTGTCCCTCCAGCTCTGCCTCTCCAAGAACATCAGTATGAGTGAGATAATATATGTGGTCTTGCAGAGCTGCCTCCATTCACTTAAAGTAATATTTTTGAGAGTCATCCATTCTATTTGTCACTAGGTAGTATTTCATTATTTACGCAAAGAGATGGAAAGCTTATGTCCCCACAGAAACCTGCACACAAATGTCTACTGTGGCTTTATTCCTAATTGCCAAAACTTAGAGGCAACCAAGATGTCTTTTAGTAGGTTAGTGGACAAATAAACGATGGTCCATCCAGACAATGGAATATTACTCAGCCTTGGAAAGTAAGGAGCGACCAAGCCATAAAAAGACATGGAGAAAACTCAAGTGCCTATTACTCAAGTGCCTATTACTAATCCAATTTGGAAAGACTATCTGCTGTGTAATTCCAAGAATAAGACATTCTGGAACGGGCAAACCTATGAGACAGTAAAATGATCTGTTTTGGTCTGGGATGGACATCGTGTGTTAGGGGAGCTGGCAGAGCACAGACGATTTTTAGGGCAGTGAATACACTCTGGATGATGTTAAAATGGTGGATACCTGTCATGATAACACATGTCCAAACCCACAGAATGTATGGCATCAAGACTGGACCCTAATGTAAATATAGACTATGACATTTGGATGATTAAGATGTGTCAAACTGGGCTAACCCTTGGTTTAATTCCATCCTGATCACTGGTGTTGAGAATGGGAGAGGCTGTGCATGTGCGGGTTGAGGGGGTTTATGGGACATCCCTGAACCTCCCTCCAGTTCACTGTAAATCTAAAACTGCTCTAAAATTTGTCTTTAAAAAAAGTTATTTATGTATTTTGAAATAAAAGTCCTTCATCAGATTTATGTTTTGCAAATATTTTCTTAACTCCCTACCTTGTCTTTTTATTTTCTTGTCTTTGGAAGAGAAAACATCTTAAATTTTGATAAAGTTCAATTTATCATTGTTTAAACTTTTGTCATACTAGAAAATTCTTGCCTAACCCTCAAGATACAAGCATTTCATCGTGTTTCCTTTTAGAAGTTTCATAATTTTACTGTTTACAAGTGCATCTGTTACATGCTATTGAAAATGGAATTTTTAAATTTTAATATTATTTCTGGGTTGTTTCTAGTTTTGTGTGTGTGGGTATCTGTTCTGAGGCCTGGTCTGAAACAAAATTTTTGAACAGAAAGATACAACAGAATTACAAGCATACCAAAAAGACAAAATTAAAGGCTTTCAACTTGAATCATAGAAGTGTGCAGCAAAAATTTATTTCCTGCAACATTACAAGAAAATGATCTATCTAATTTTTAAAAGTTGAGTAAGAAAAGCTGTTAGGACGAAAGAAGAGAGAACGTGTCTGGCAGCCCTATGTCATTACGGCAGGTCTAAGGTCGCTCCGTGACACTGCTCACTCTGGCATGAGCCCCTCCTCTATGTCTCAGCTACTCATTCATTCTAATATGTTATATTAGGCTGATAAGAACAACTTCTGTATTTAAACATTTAATTTCCTATCTTCAAAACATTAGGAAATGTGAAATTTCTTTTACATGGCCATTTCACAAAATAAAACAAGAATAAAAAAAAACAAATGAGCTATTCTATATAAATATTATAGTGTTACTCTGTTACCCTTAGGCCAGCACAGTTTACAATATCTTATGGAAAAGATATACGAAAATAATACACATACACGCACACCCACAAACTTCACATCAAGTCGTCATTTGAAAATTCAAAAAGCCTCTAATATCACTCTGCTTTGAAATCCAAAATTCCTTTAAAGCTCTTCAATTCTGTTGTCCTTTCTTTCTCTCAGAACAAATTATTTTAAAGACTTTTTTTTTAATGTCAACCTTCATTTTCAAAGACTAACCTCTGTTCAAATCTATATTTGCTTTTGTCTTCTGTGAGCCTTTCCAATAGCATCTTTGAAACTTGTTATGATGAGTCCCGACATTATCAGTCCCACCACCGTTATTTATGCTGTTCATCCTTCTCTGAGGCTTATCAGCTCTCTCCGCCCTCCTGCAGTCAGTGACAGGGAAAATCTGAGAGGAAGTCTTGGGATCTGCAGACATGCACAGTTTATTGCTTTGACTTGGGGAAAACTGGGCTCTCACAGTTCAGCCCTTAACTGTGAATGCCCAACCCCCACTCATGCACTGTGACTCATAGAAGGGCCAACATCTGACTGCTTTTTTTCCAACAACAGAATATTTGTAAATAATGATTTGGTGTGGTTGAGGAATTTTAATAGTAAAATGACATGATGAAAAACTAGTTTCTTTGCATTCTTACCCTTAAAAACTTTTGGAAATGATCAAGACAAACATTTCAGTTATAATTTTATAATATCGGCCTGACCTGTGGTGGCGCAGTGGATAAAGCGTCGACCTGGAAATGCTGAGGTTGCCGGTTCGAAACCCTGGGCTTGCCTGGTCAAGGCACATATGGGAGTTGATGCTTCCAGCTCCTCCCCCCTTCTCTCTGTCTCTCTCTCCTCTCTCTCCCTCTCTGTCTCTCTCCTCTCTAAAAAATGAATAAATAAATAAAAAAAATAATAAAAATAATAATTTTATAATATTGACGATCAAGAAAATGCACTTCAATTAAATGTCAACATTATTATTTTCTTTACTTTTCCAGCAATGTATCAAGATATGTGTATCTATGATTTAGGTTAACACCCATTTATCCCAGCAAAAACATAATAATCAGGAAAAAAATATTGTATCGCAAACACTAAGAGTTAATGATCTCAGTTAAAATAATAACCAAAATGTTGCTACACATTAAATATATTACTGAAGTCACTTTGACATTACTCAGCCATTGCTAATCATTCGGGACTGTTAATTAAACAAGAGGGGCTATGTTTTCCTGCCGTCGACAACATGTGGTTCATAATTCCTACAGAACTTAGGTATGAGAATGAAAACTGAAAGAATAGAACTTCAGAACAAGTAGTCTTCATGCAGACTACAATGAAATAAGATTATACAAGATACAACCACGCCACAGAGCCTAAAAAAGAGAGCTACCTGGGCTCCATCAGCATTCACAACAAGAGACCTCAGCCCTCTGCTGTCAGTCACTCCCACTGAGACCTCTGCTGAATAATGCAGTGCTCTCCAGAGTGCGTACCGTAAGTGCCCACCAGTCCATAAATTTCAAATTAATTAGTTTTTAATGTATCTGTTTTCGCCAATATACTTCCAGTCTCACTACAGAGTGCAGTCACTCTTTCCCCTAATAATTATATAATTCCTACAGTGTAGAAATAAGAGAGCCTGCTCTCGAACAAGCTAAAATGTTTAGAAAAAGAATGAGTGATAAACTCACAGCCATCCTCTGCAAAGCTTACTTAGTCCTCAGTATTACTCAGCATGCCCAGGACTAAATACTGAGTCCTCATTCAGCTTCTGGGTTTATTATGCATAGCAGTGACAGTGTTATAGTGTCTTTTTTTTAGATGTCCTTAATTTAACTATACATCTTGTCAGATTACTGCACAACCTGCAAGCCTTTCTCTTCCCCTCCCAGGAAGAAAATATGCTTCTCGTGCCACAGAAAAACTTACATGTCCAAGAATGTGGGGACATTCCCTAAATTGTGAAATAAGGACCCAGTCAGTGTTTCCTCTATGGAGAAGTTATGTCACATAAGCCGCTAGGGACACTTGTTATAAAATTGCTTGGATGGGTGGATGGAACCACCACAGGGCAGAAAGGAGAAGCCCTGAGGGGACCTCGGTCACACATTTTTGCCTCCAGGGAACCCTGGAAATCGCAGCTACATTAGTCTCCATTCCTCTTTGCCCAGAGCCTAGAACCCACTTCTCTACTGTCTCTGTGGACCTGCCTGTTATGACATTTCTTACAAGTGGGGTCACACAATCAGTGGTTTTGTGTCCGGCCTCTTTCACTTTGCATATTATTTCCAAGATTCATCCATGTAGCAGCAGCATACATCAGGACTTCAGCCCTTTGTTCTGTTTAATAATACTTTAACTTTAGGCAGTCGAGCTCAAAGGATTTAGAACTACAGCTGGAGAGTGTAAAGGAATCTCAAGGAAAGAATGAAAAGGGTCCCTGAGCTCAGAAACAGGCGTGAAAGGATTTTTCTTCTTGTGTGAAAGACAAAAAGCCTAGACTACGGTCATTTTCCTTTATCAAGATGGCCACACGAGATTACGCTGCCCTTTCCAGAGAGATTCCTGCAGATCAGAGCTGAGTGAATAATGAGCCCATCTGACGCTAAAGGCCTGTGTTTACGCTCTGTCTCTGTGGAAGCCTTGCATACTGATGAGAGAGCTTGGCCTCCAGCATCCCTTGGTTCCTCACACCCATTGCAAACCTGCTATTTACCTACTGAGTGGTAATTTGATTTCATCAGTAGTTCTCAATCTCTGTCCCGAAGAAAGTAATGAAAAACAAAGGGTTGCACACCCCTTGCGGGGGGGGGGGGGGGGAGGGCGGCAGCCTGACCTGTCTGACCCAGCTCTGAAGTCTAGAATACTTTGATATTTGCAGATTCTACTTCTGAGGTTAAAGGTGGAAGTCCTATTGGAAAAAAACCCCAATGCATCTGACATGGCATTTGATAGGAAGCATAGGATTCCTGGGTCATTGGTCTTTTTCTCTTGGAACTTTGAAGATTCCTTTTCCCAGTTATTAACAGGATAGGAGCACAATGGATTCCAGAGGCAAAGAGTTTTCCAGTTCCAAAGGCACAAAACCACAGAGGACTAGGGTCTGAATAGGCAAAGTCTGCCACCAGAGAGAACAATTAAGGTAAGAGAACCAGACGGACAAAATGCGTTGGCGACACACCAGGAAGTATATTTATGGGATTCGACTGAGCCAAGTTGGCTGGTGGAGATGATTTCTGCAGAAACATAATAGAGTACGAGACATGATAAATGGAGGCTGGACCTGGGCCACAGAGTGCCTTGAAAGCTATAAGACCAGGGAGCCTATAAAGGTCAGGGAGCCATTTAGAGTTTTGACTCAGGAAGCAATGAGATCAAGGGGAGATTTAAAAATTACTGCAGGGCTCTTTCTAGGTGAGACTAGATAAAAAAAGACAAAAGAAAGGAGGCTCAGGTAGCTAGTAAATCAGGATATGATCAGGCCAGGACCGAGATTGTAGAATAAGAGAAGAGGTTTGAATATGAGCATCAGAAGGAGGAGTTGGGCCCTGGCTGGTTGGCTAAGCGGTAGAGCATCGGCCCAGCATGTGAAAGTCCTGGGTTCGATTCCCGATCAGGGCACACAGGAGATGCGACCATCTGCTTCTCCACCTCTCCCCCACCTCTTTTCTCTCTCTCCCTCTCTCTCTCTCTCTCTCTCTCTCTCTTTCTCTCCCCTTCCTGGCTCAAATGAGCAAGTTGGCCCTGGGCACTGAGGATGGCTCCATGACCCTGTTTCAGGCACTAAAATTAGCTCAGTTGCTGAGCAATGGAGCAATGACACCAGATGGGCAGAGCATCACACAGTAAGGGGCTTGCCATGTGGAATCAGATCAGGGTGCACGATGGAGCCTGTCTCTCTGCCTCCCTGCCTCTCACTTAAGAAAAAGAAAAAAGAAAAAGAAGAAAAAGGAGCTGGATAGCCTCCTTCAAAGATGGAATACCTAGTACTGATAAACTCTATGTCAGTGGGTAGAAGGTTGGAAGGGGTAGATTGTAAGCCTGGTTCACTAGGGGAAAGGAGGTACCTCTTAAAACCAATCACAGAGTTATTTTCAGCTGCCTGACCTTTAAACTGACTAATAAAGTCACTGAGGCCCTCAAACCTTAGAAGTCAGGAACAGAAGGGATAGAGACCTCTTTCCTGTACTGGCCTGGGATGATGGACTCGTCGTACCTGTAATTTCTCAGCATGCTTCCATGAAGGAGATCTTGAGTCTTGTTGGGTATTCTTGCATCTGTCTTTTCTCTTTTGCCTTTCTTCGGATTAGTTTCTCCTTTCTGAAATCTCCATATTAAGCCATTCAAACTGGCTTTGTCAATGACTACTCACAAATAATGGTCATGTTTCATTTTGGCTTGTTGGGTTTTCAATGAAGAAGACTCCCTTAAATTATCTAAAGAAAAAGGAGGTGTACTGCAGGTACTTGTATGGATCTCTATGGGAACTGGACCTAGCAAGGGGCCCGTCCCTCCACCTCTACATCCAGGACTGCTAGGTCCCTGCCCTTCTCTGCACACCCTCCTGACAGCCACCCACTGGCAGCTCCTGGTTTCTTAGTCTCAATGACATCATCTTGCCTTTAGAATAGAAGAGTTGGCATTTTTACTGCATAGATTTCATTTTAGAAGTATCTTATCAGTTCACGATTACATAAAATTAACAGAACATTATTATTTCTTAATATTACAAATGTTCATTCCTGTAAATCAATACATTTATTTTTAAACATGGGAAATTGTCTGTTGAAATACTTCAAGAACAATTCATAATTGTCCTATGGTTAAGATGAATATATTGAAAAGATAGAGGAAAATCAATAGATGAATTCTAGGTACTTGAATATCAAAGATAAGCATTTAATACAGGGAACCAATATTTAATTAAAACTTGTAAGACCACAATTTCACACTTTCACTGTTTAACAATAGCTCATCTTTAAAGCAATTTGTAGTTCATCAACATACAGTTGGGGACATTAAACTTAGTTCAATAGTGAGAATTATATTTGTTTTTGAAGAACTAAATAAAGGTTGCATTCAAATTGAATTGACCACAGCCTTCGCCCAGCAACATAGTTTACACTGTACCCAACCGTACAGAAATGTAGAAAACTGAAGCAAAGCTTTCACAAAACATCACTCTTTATCATATGCCCTCGACTCTATTTTCTGTGTATTTTACTCAGTTCTGTTTCAGTCTTTTAAAACGCTGATTTTAACCTAAAAAGTTAATTTGATGACCCATTAATAGATTACTAATTGGTTGGAAAACTATTGTTCCAGAACATTCTACACAACTCATCTAAGAACCTAGAACCATTTTTTTTCTCTATCAATTCAACAATCTATTAAAAAAATAACTCAGTAGTTATTTTATAAAAGATAAAAGAATTTGATAAATTATACTTAAATGTATCCTCTCTTATAGTTATAGAAGCCAATAAATTATAGTATTACTTACAGAAAGCTTCAAGAAACAGGTTCATACTTTGTTCCACAGTTATTATTTCCTGTCACCAGGAAAATAAGTTATAAACATTTTGATAAACACATCTAAAGACTGTGTGTTTTCAGTTTAGATGTGTAATACTCTCAGCTCATAAGTAAACTGAAAATATTATTTTCAGGCCCCCATGTGATAACAGCTTCAATAAAAAAGTTCACTGTATGTTTCCATTAAAGAAAGAATAATACAGTGTGTCAGTAAAGTCATGGTGCACTTTTGACCGGTCACAGGAAAGCAACAAAAGATGATAGAAATGGGAAATCTGCACCAGATAAAAGGAAAACTCTCCCAGTTTCATACCTATTCAGTGCAGTTCGATGTGGGCTCACGCATAGATTTTTTAGGGTTCCTTATGTAGCTATCCCATATAGCCTCTCCAGACTCGTCACTGACTGATGGCCTACCTGAACGGGGTTTCTCCACCAAACTGCCGGTTTCCTTCAACTGCTTATCCCACCAAGTAATGTTATTCCTATGTGGTGGAGCTTCGTTATAAACGCGCTGATATTCACATTGCACTTTGGTCACGGATTCAAATTTAGCAAGCCACAGAACCCACTGAACTTTCCTCTGTACCGTCCACATCTGAACTGGCGTGGCCGTGGGCTGCTCCGCTGTATACACGGTGTTACGTCATCATCTGCGCAGGTGCACATGCTGCCACATCATCCTACAGAAACTGGGAGGGTTTTCTTTTTATTTGGTGCAGATTTCATATTTCTATAGTCTTTTGTTGCTTTCCTGTGACCGGTCAAAAGTGCACCATGTCTTTACGGACATACTGTAATATACAAATGATAGAAACTTGCAATCCCAAAATTATTATCTGCTATATTTCTGAAAATGTTTATCACACCCTCAAATTACCAAACATAATTAAGATGGCAAAAGCCTCACATTAAACAACAAAATCATTGGAGAGTTGGTTTACTTTAAGAAAGTCAGGATTATTATGGCTTTTACTCAATATAGAAGCATCCTTCACATAATTGTTAGGGGACTGTTTCTATGATTTTGACAAAATGAACAATACAGTTTGGGGCTCATTCTTCCTTCTCTGCCTGCCACTATTTTCCTAGTCATTGTGATAGGCTGTACACAATATGGCCACAGCCACCCTACCTTATCCCCTTTAGGAACACTGCTCCCACCATCCAGCGGTGCTGTCATTTCTCCTCCACTTTCATCAGAACTGGCCTATGAGTTGCTCAAATCAGCACAATGGGGCTGATATTATGTGGGAAGTGACATTCTTGGCCCTGAGAGCCAAGGCCTTTGTAGGACTGGCAGCTTCCCCTTCTCTGTCTCAGACCCCGCAGGCCACCCAGCAGGCCAGATGTAGATGAATTAAGGGTCTAGGACTGAATCCCCAGCCCAGCCACCAGCTGAATGCAGCTTCCTGAGTGACCACATCTGGGACCAGCAGAAGAACAGTCAAGACATAGAATCATGAAGAAAAAGAATGGCTGTTGTTTCAGGCCAATAAGCTTCCGGGTGCTTGTTACTCAAGAACAGGTAACTGAGGCGATCGGTTCACTTTCCTCATGTAGCCTTAAACTCACTTCAGAAAACATCTAACTTCAAGCACAATCCTTCCCGTAGAGTCTGCAGACTAGAAACCCAGACAGAACATCAACCAAAATGTGTGATATGTAGATAATCAGATAGTCAATGCAATCTGGAAAGCCTCCTGTCTACCCCTCGACTTTCCAGGGAAGGACCCAAGGTCACTGCCAGATCCGATCCCTGACCTGCAAGAGCCCTGCTCTCCGCGTGGGGTCCTGACTTGGAATGCAGGGTGTGTGCTCACCCAGCCACACTTCCATGTCACACCCAGACCCCTAAAACACCTGCTGTGGCATCACCGCATCCTCGCAGGCACGATTTTATGTTCCACGCTTTTCTGTTCATGCCCTGGTTGTTCAGGACCACCAATAAACATGACAAATAAAAGTGACCTGAGAAAGACAAACAGTGGTTTGATCATTTCTAAAACACGAAGTAGGTAGAAAAGTATAAGGAGGAAAAAAACGTATTTCTCCATGAACATCAAGATGACTACGTATCCACAATGTCCAAATCAGACAAGTTCTAAGGACGGTGATATCCTGGCCTGAAATTTAAAGCTGACAGATTCTATCTGTTCAAGTGCTCATATCATCATGCCTCATTGTGCTGAGCAATTAAACTGATAATGCCTACTCTACACATCTATCACAGGGAAGTAGTTTAAATACATGAGATAATATATAAAATTCTTCTGAAGACTCCCCAAGAAGGCAGTTGAGTACACACAAGGCAAATGTAAGGTTGAGGATACAGGAGTGGGAGGGGAGTTAGAGGTCAAGGCGGGGCTACATCAGGATCATTCTACTTGAGCCGGACCTACATGGTAAAGGCAGGTCCTTTCATCTGCCCAGGGCGCTACTTGGTAGTAAAGAGCAGAGCTTAAATAAGGTGTCCTTGCCACTTCTGCTCATTGGTATTATTTCTTTCCTCCAGATCACCACAGAGCACTTCCATCCCACACCTCATTCAATTCAGCACAAAAGCATCTTTTCGGAAATTAAGCTAAGACTAGCCTTCAGATATGAGTTGCACATTAGGGAGACGAGATCTGTGCTTTCTCGTCCCTCGAGGGCTGGTGAACACAGGCATATCCATCAATAAATCAGTGTCCTTCAATGTGGTAAGGGCTAGAACTCTAAGAATTGGGCAGGGACACAAGGAAAACACAAAAGAGGACGTGGTCACCCACCTGGGACATCAGGCAGGTCCTCACTAAAGCATGTTTCCAGAACTGAGTCTTGAAGACCATTTGTGGGAATATGATTATGTGGAAATATAAAAAAGCAAATGGGGAGGGAAAAATAAAGAGTAACAACTTCAGTTATCTGCAGGTAGCAGTTAAGCTCCCAGTATCACCTCTGTGAAAATCTCTTAAACAGTGTTTGCATAACTTTCCATAATCTACAGATCTCTCATCATCTGGGCAGACTGAGATCATTTTTCTGCACATGACAGAGGCGAAGAAGAATGAGGGAGAACAGAAACAACACACCGAGCCCCAGACTCAGACTGCACAGAGACTGACTTCTCTGAGCCACGCCAACGGAAGCTTGCCTATTTGGGTGTCAGAGAGCAGGGGACCAGCTGGCAGAGGGAAGTGGCCACTTTTGTACAAAAAACACCTTGTCTAGGTTTTGTGGGCGTTTCTGTGTGGCTGTAGTTAATAGTTCAACCTAAATGTAAAATTAAATACTTATTCCTCTACATGTTCATTTTGTTTTCAGGCAAATGAAAATAACATAATTTTGATTCTTGTTTTCATCTAGGACATTCATTATGCCACTCATTCTGATGATTTCTGAAATCCTGGATAAACCACTCACTTTCTATGTGCTCATCTAAATCACTGATTTAAAAACAAAAACAACAAATAACAGTGAAAAAGGGCCAAAGCATGCCCCACTACCATGATTCCCTTCTTTGCTGAAAATCTGGTGAGTGACACTGTGCATGTGGCCACCTCAGCACCTAAGCTTCAGGCACCAAATAAACTGATGATTCTTAAATCCATGTTCAGAGTCACTGTTTCTCCTCTAAGTTCCAGCACTGCATGTCTGGTTACCTTACAGGATTTCTACACAGCTACCCACCAGGGACTCTGAACTCAATGTTGTAAGACATTTGTCCTGTAAATGATAATTTATTAAAAACCTTTTTTTTTATATATAGCAGAGACAGGGAGGGTCAGAGAGAGGGACAGACAGACAGGAAGGAAGAGAGATGAGAAATATCAAGTCTTCATTGCAGTTCTTTAGTTGTTCATTGATTGATTTCTCATATGTGCCTTGACTGGGGGGCTAGAGCAGATTAAGTGGCCCCTTGCTCCAGCCAGCGACCTTGGGCTCAAGCTGGTGAGCCTTGCTTGAACCAGATGAACCCGCGCTAAGGTGGTGACCTTGGGGTCTAGAACCTCGGGGTACTCCACATCCCAGTCCGAGGCTCTATCCATTATGCCACCGCCTGGTCAGGCTAAAAACCTTTTTTTTTTTCAAAATATGATTGGTCCCCAAACAATTAAGGAGTTTAACACACTCATAAACCTATGTTGTAAGCAAACATTCCTACCTATTTCAAATCTTGCCTGGGAAAATCAAGCCAATGCAAATTTAGGAAATACATTCATCCAGTTAGAAAGCTTATGGATCAGACAGGGAAAAGATGCCTGGGGTATGAGGTGACTCTACTGGCTTCTGCCCTGGAGTTTCTCCTAGCCAGCCAATAACTGCCCGCAACCCAGGTTCGATGTCATTCCTCACATATGACTGAAATGAATGTTAGTATCACCAAGAAGATACTGATGAAATTTACGACAAAAGATTTTTCTTTTACTAATTTTACATTTTATGGCTGTTCTTGGCATTCTGCAGTCTCATCAAATAGTTAAGCGGTGTTCATTTCTTCTGAATATCACTGCTCTAAGTATGACACTTGAACTCTAGGAATAGTCTCTGGTAATTGAAATTTAAGTGGGGGAGAAAAAACCCAGTGAAACTCTACAAATTTTCCTAATTTTGAGAGTCCATCAATCTGTCAGCTAATGCTTGTAAAGTGACTCAGGCTGAAAGTGGGCTCCACAAACACACACACCACCTGAACACATTCCGAATGCCTTGAAGGCCAGCTTCTTCCTACAATCATTTTCCCAGCAAGATTTATTTACATTATCAAGAACAATTTTTGTTGTTGTTGCTAAAAAATTAACTTTTTAAAATATCTACTTCCCAAAAGTTTATAATTAGAGTAAAAATATATTTAATAAATACCTACTTTAGGGAGGGGAAAATGGTGACAGAGTAGGCGGACGTTACAACTCCCACCTCACAGAAACAAAGTAGATTACAACTTAGGAACAATCATCTTAAAAAACCAACTTTGGACTAAACTAAGAGGAATCTATAACCAAGCATCACCGAAGAAAGCACACTGAGCTAGTAGGAAGGGTGGAGACGGGGAAAGAGCTGCCCCGCTCCCAGCAGCAAGAGACAGCCCTGATGGTCTCTCACCGTGGAGTGGTTTGCCCAGACAGTGGTGGGTCTTCAGCCCCAGGACTGGAGCCCCAACCTGGAGTCCCAGAGACGAGAGACAGCATTTAGCTGAAAGAAGAGCTGGGTTACTGTTTTCGAGAGGGAGACAGAACTCTTAGACCCAGGCTCGATCTTGAAGAGACTGCACAAAAAACCTCATTCACAGTCACTTACCTGGGGATCCGGGAAAAGGGAGCACTGAGAGGACTGAAGTAGTGAGAGGAGTGGGTAGTCTCAGAAGCATAAGGAGAGACTGTAGGGGACAGCCACCCTGACCCCTATCCTAGGTCACTCCCCAAACCTAAAATGCCCATTTGTTCTGGGAGAACCAGACCAGCAAAGGGAAGAAATTACCCCGCCCACCAGGGGCTCTCCTGCTCCAGTCAGTGCAAAGAGACACTTAGAAGAAGGGGGCGCATGAGGGACACAGGTTTTGAGTGCTGAGGTCTAGGCTAAACAGCCCCCCAAACTGCTGAGTACTCCCTGAAGGACAAGAGGCTGCAGTGGCGTCAGCAGTGCTTGGCCCATGTGGCAGCGGGAGCGGAGCCCAGCTAAACAGCCTGCGCAGAGGCCGTGAAGAGTGGAGCCTGGAGAGGAGTCCCACTAGCCTGCGAGGGGAGGAGCCCAAAGAGGCAGCCTGTGCACACACAGAGGGCGCAGTCCAACAGCCCATATGATGACAGCAAGGGGCGGAGCATAGAGAAGCGTCCTGTGCACCCACAGGGGTAAAGCCCAGTGAGGCGAGGAGTCCCCTACACCCGTGGGGCAGCCTGAGCTTCAGCCTGCAAGCTTGCACACACCCAGTAGTGCTGGTGCCCAAGTGCCTGAAGAGGTGGCAGCAGCAGGGCGGGGGGGGGAGGCAGAAAGACCACACATTGGAAATAGAGAGGCCACACACACTGGCCAAGAAAAGATAAAATCCAGCCTAGGTTTGTAGCTGATATTTACAACTGCATCTGGGCCCAGCAGAGGCAGCCACAAATTCTGGATCACTTATAGCTTCAAGAAGGTTGCTAAGGGCCAGTCATAAGTAGTGACCTTCACTGGTCTGCACCAGGTTCCAGCCAGGGAGGTCCAGAACTGGCACATCCAGCGGCCAGATACAGAGAGCATCAGCTCAGGTACTAACAACTCTAGTTAGAGTGGTATCTTAAGGGAAGGCTCCTCACATCTGACATAGCTAAGGCATAGAAAACACTAATACAAATAGCAGAAAGAGCAGTAGTGGCAGACAAATAGCCACAGCAGATTACAAACAATTGGTTTGGCGAACCCAAGAAGCTCTAGAAACAAAACAACTGAAAGCTGGAGGCAGACAACACCACCCTATACTCAACTAGCTACACAAACACCACATCCAAAAGAGCAGTCTATACAGAGACAAAATGAGAAGATGGAGAAATGCAATTCAAATAAATCAACAAGAGAAATCCTCAGAAAAAGAACTGAATGAGATTGAAATAACCAAGATACCAAATGCAGAGTTTAGAATAATGATTATGAGGATGCTCAAGGATCTTAAAGCACAATAGAAGGACACAATGAGCACCTAAACAAAGAGATAGCAAGCATCAAAAAGGATACTGAAATCATAAAAAAGAATCAGACCAAAATGACAAACACACCATCGGAAATAAAGACTACACTAGAAGGAATTAAAAGCAGGCTGGATGAAGCAGAGGACTGAATCAGTGAATTAGAGGACAAGATAAACAAAAGCACAGAAGCAGAACAGCAAAAAGAAAGGAAGTTCAAAAAGTATGAGGAAACTCTAAGAGAGCTCTGTGACAACATGAAGAGATACAACAACCACATCAAAGGGGTTCCTGAAGGAGAAGAGAAAGAATAAAGGATGGAGAACCTGATTGAAGAAATTATAGCTGAAAACTTCCCTAAATTGATGAAGGAAAAAGTCACATAAGTTCAAGAAGCACAGAGAATCCCATTAAAGAGGAACCCAAAGAGATCTACACCAGACACATCATAATTAAAATATCAAAGTTAAGAGATAAAAAAAGAATACTAAAAGCTACAAGAGAAAAGCACTCAATCACCTACAAAGGAGCCCCCATAAGGATGACATCTGACTTTTCAACAGAAACACTTGCAGCCAGAAGGGAATGCCAAGAAATATTCAGTCATGCAAAACAAGAGCCTACGACCAAGACAATTTTATTCAGCAAGGCTACTGTTTAAAATTGAGGAAGAAATAAAAAGCTTCCCAGACCAAAAAAAAAAAAAAAAAAAAAAAAAAAAAAAAAAAAAAACCTCAAGGAATTCATTACAATCAAATCAAAATAATACTGCAAGAAATATTAAGGGGCCTATTGTAAACAAAACAAAAAAAAATCTAGAAAAACAGGAACGTAGATTTAAAGAATAAAGTGGCAATAAACAACTACATATCAATAATAACTTTAAATGTAAATGGATTAAATGCTCCAATCAAAAGATACAGGATAGCTGCATGGATAAGAAAACAGGTCCCATACCTATGCTATCTCTATATGAGACCCTCCTCAAAACAAAAGATACACATAGTCTGAAATTGAAGAAATGGAAAAAAATATTTCATGCTAATGGAAGGGGAAAAAAAGCTGAGGTAGCAATACTAATATCTGACAAAATATACTTTAAAACAAAGGCTACAGTAAGGAATAAAGAAGGTCACTACATGATGATAAAGGGAACAATCCAACAGAAAGATATAACCATTATAAATATCTATGTGCCTAATATAGAAGAACCTAAATATATAAAGCTGATTTTGATGAACATAAAGGGCAAGATCAAAAGCAATAGTATAATAGTATGGGATTTCAATACCCCACTAACATCACTGGAAAGAAGAAAATTAACAAAGAAACAGCAGTCATAAAGGACACACTAGATCAACTAGATTTAATAGATATCTTCAGAACATTTTACCCTAAAGCAGCAGAATATACATTCTTTTCAAGTGCTCCTGGTACATTTTCTAGGATAGACCACATGTTAGGACACTAAACAAGTCTCAATAAATTGAAGAAGACTGAAATCATATCAAGCATCTTCTCTGATCACAATGGCATGAAACTGGAAATCAACTACAATAGAAAAACTAAAAAAACATTCAAACACATGAAGGATAAATAGCATGTTATTAAATAATGAATGGGTTAACAACATCAAGGAAGAAATAAAAAAATTTTCTTGAAACAAATGAAAATGAACATACAAATCAAAGTTTATGGCACACAGCGATAGCAGTCCTGAGTGGGAAGTTCATAACATTACAGGCATACCTTAAGAAGCAAGAAAAGCTCAAATAAACAACTTAACCCTGCATCTAAAAGAACTAGAAAAAGAACAACAAATAATGCCCAGAAGCAGTAGAAGAAAGAAAATAATAAAGAGCAGAGCAGAAATAAATGACATAGAGGCTAAAAAAGCAAGACAGAAGATCAGTGAAACCAAGAGCTGGGTTTTTTTTTTGTTTTTTGTTTTTTTTTGTTTTTTTTTAGAGAGGAGAGAGAGAGACAGAGAGAGAAGGTGGGGAGGAGCTGGAAGCATCAACTCCCATATGTGCCTTGACCAGGCAAGCCCAGGGTTTCGAACCGGCGACCTCAGCATTTCCAGGTCGACGCTTTATCCACTGCGCCACCACAGGTCAGGCCAAGAGCTGGTTTTTTGAAAAGGTAAACAAGATTGATGAACTTTTAACCAAACTCACTAAAAAAAAATGAGAGAGGACTCAAATAAATAAAATTAGATATGAGAGTGAAGATGTAACAACTGACAAAGCAGAAATACAAAGGATTGTAAGAAAATACTATTGTAAGAAGATGAGTATGCCAAAAAATTAGACAACCTAGGTGATATGGACAAATTCCTTGAAACATACAATCTTTCAAAAATCAATGTGGAAGAATCAGAAAACCTAAACAGACCAATTACAACAAATGAGATTGAAACAGTTATCAAAAAACTCCCAAGAAACAAAAGCCCTGGGCCAGATGGCTTCACAGGTGAATTCTACCAAATATTCAAAGAAGAACTAACTCTATCATTCTCAAGCTTTTTCAAAAAATTCAAGAGGAGGGAAGACTTCCAAGCTCCTTTTACCAGGCAAGTATAATCCTCAATCCCAAACCAGGTAAAGACGCTACAAAGAAAGAAAACTATAGGTCAATATCCCTGATGAATTATGATGCTAGAATTCTCAACAAAATATTCGCAAACCAAATCCAGCAATATATGAAAAAAATATATACATCATGATCAAATGGGATTTATTCTGGGGAGGCAAGGCTAGTACAATATTCACAAATCAATCAAACAAACATAAACAAAAGGAAGGAGAAAAATCATAGGATAATATCAATAGATGCAGAAAAGGTATTTGATAAAATCCAGCACCCATTTATGAACAAAACTCTCAGCAATGTGGGAAAACAGAGAATATACCTCATCATGATAAAGGCCATCTATGACAAATTCACAGCCAACATCATAATCCATGGGCTAAAATTAAAAGCAATTTTCTTAAGATCAGGAACAAGGTAGCGGTGTCCCTTTTCACAACTCTTACTCAACATAATTGTGAAAGTCCTAGCCACAGCAGTCAGACAAGAAGAAGAAATAAAAGGCATCTAAATTAGAAAAGAAGTAAAACTATCATTATTTTCTGATGATATCATACTGTACATAGAAAACCATAAAGTCTCAATCAAAAAACTACTGGACCTGATACATAAATTTAGCAAGTGGCAGAATATAAAATTAATATTCAGAAATCAGAGGCATTTTTATACACCAAAGATGAAGTGACTAAAAGAGAAATTAAGAAAACAATCCCCTTCACTGTTGCAACCAAAAAAATAAAGTACCCAGGAGTATATTTAACCAAGGAGGTTAAAGACTTGTATCAGAAAATTATAAAACATTGATTAAAGAGGACCTGAATGGTTGGCTCAGTGGTAGAGTGTTGGCCTGGCGTGCAGGAGTCCCGGGTTCAATTCCCGGCCAGGGCACACAGGAGAAGCGCCCATCTGGCTTCTCCACCTCTCCCCCTCTCCTTCCTCTCTGTCTCTCTCTTCCCCTCCTGCAGCCAAGGCTCCATTGGAGCAAGGTTGGCCTGGGCACTGAGGATGGCTCCGTGGCCTCTGCCTCAGGTACTAGAATGGCTCTGGTTGCAACAGAGTGATGCCCCAGGTGGGCAGAGCATCGCCCCCTGGTGGGCATGCTGGGTGGATCCCCGTCAAACGCATGCGGGAGTCTGTCTGACTGCCTGCCTCCCTGTTTCCAACTTCAGAATACAAAAAACAAAAACAAACAAAAAAATATTGATAAAAGAAATCAAGAATGATACAAACAAGTAGATGCATATACTGTTCATGGATAGAAAGAATAAACACCATTAAAATGTCTATATTACCCAATGCAATTTATAAATTCAATGTAATTCCTATTAAAATACCAATGACATACTTCAAACACATAGAACAAATATTCCAAAAACTTATATGAAACCATAAGAGAACATGAAGAGCCTCATCAATCTTATAAAAGATGAATAAAGTGGGAGGTATCACACTTTCTGATACCAAGTTATACTACAAGGCTACTGTACTCAAAACAGCCTGGCACTGGCATAAGAACAGGCATATAGATGAATAGAACAGAACAGAGAACCCAGAAATAAACCCACACACACCTTTATGGACAATTGATATTTGACAAAGTTGATAAAAGCATACAATGGAGTAAAGACAGTCTCTTTAACAAATGGTGTTGGGAAAATTGGACAGCTACCTGCAAAAAAATGAAACTAGATCACCAACTTACGTCATTCACAAAAATAAACTCAAAATGGAAAAAAACCTTAAATATAAGTCATGAAACCATAATCATCTTAGAAGAAAACATAGGCAGTAAGCTCTCCAACATCTCTTGAAGCAATATATTTGCTGATTTATGTCCATGGGCAAGTGAAATAAAGGACAGGATGAACAAATGGGACTATATTAAACTAAAAAGCTTTTGCACAGCTAAAGACAATATGAACAAACTAAAAAGACAAACTACACAATGGGAGAACATTATTCGACAATACGTCTGTTAAGGGCTTAATAACCAAAATTTATAAAGAACTTGTAAAACTCAACACCAGAAGGTAAACAATCCAATCAAAAAATGGGCAAAAGAAATGAATTGACACTTTTCCAAAGAGGACATACAGATGGTCAATAAGCAGATGAAAAAATGTTCAACATCACTAATCATTAGAGAAATTCAAATTAAAACCACAATGAGATAGCACCTCACACCTGTCAGAATGGGGCTCATTAACATATCAACTCACAGTAAGTGATGGCGAGGGTGTGGAGAAAAGGGAACCCTCCTGCACTGCCGGTGGGAATGCAGGCTGGGACAGCCACTGTGGAAAACAGTATGGAGAATCCTCAAAAAAATAAAAATGGAAGTGCCTTTTGACCCAGCCATCCCACTTTCAGGAATATATCCTAAGAATACCAAATCACTGATTCAAAAGAAGAAATGCACCCCTATGTTTATGGCAGCATTGTTTACAACAGCAAAAATCTGGAAACAGCCCAAATGTCCATCAGTGGATGAGTGGATTAAAAAGCAGTGGTACATATATACAATGAAATACTACACAGCCTTGAAAAAGAAGTAACTCTTACCTTTTGTGAGAACATGGATGGACCTGGAAACTATTATGCTAAGTGAAATAAGCCAGGCAGAGAAAGAAAAATATCTTATGGCCTCACTCATTTGAGAAATCCAATGAACAATGTGAACTGAGGAACGGAATAGAGGCAGAGGCAGGATCAAAGGGACCAGAGAGAAAGTAAACAGAGGAAAAGGAAATGAGAGGATGGGATCAGAGAAGGGAAAGAGATTGTTGAAATTATATATACATAACACAGAGTTATAGAGAGCAGGACAGCAAATCCTGGAGGGAAGGGGGGAGGGTGTTGGAGGTAGGGGAGCAAGAGGGATGTTGAGGGGAACATGGGGGTGAGGGGATGTATTCAGTGGGACACTTGAATCTATGTAAACACAATAAATTAAAATCAATAAAAAAACCCAACACCTACTATGTTCAGATATTATCTCATTTAATCCTCAAAGAATCTTAAACAGTATAGAGTATTAGGTAAGGCAGAAAGTGGCTAAGGTGTCAGCTCAGGGGACTGCAGCCTGGTTAAATATCTAGGCTTACGTACTATCCGACTGGGCAAATGGAGATCTTTGTACTTCAAATCCCTAACTTAGAGAGTGGAGATGCCCGTCATGGCATGCTCTTCCTAGCGTTGTCTAGGAAGTAAGTAATCCATCCACTTTAGGCCTTTAGAATAAGAAATGTGAATTGAGACACACACAGGTTGAATCGCTTTTGAAGGTCATATTATCAGTAGCCTTTTTCCTGATTTAGATAACTTTCCGTTACCCAAGTCCACTTCTTCTCTACCATGGTTTCACTAGGATCCCATTCTTTTAAGGATGTTGACTAGATGGGGTCATCAAACAGAGCCAAGATGACACTAAAGGTCCTCTGGACAGCAGTACACCTTCAGACACGGTTTTATGGAATGTCTTTCAACATAGTACTCCCTTCCCCGTATTACACAAGAAGTCCTTAACCTGCTGTAAGAGTTAAGAACTTAATGAAAACGGCTATGTGTCAAAACACAGATTTCTGCTGGCAAAAATAAAAAATCCTTTTCAATAAATAAGAAATTTTCTGCTTAGCAGAAGAACGTATGTTCAGAGAAGAGCCTGTAGATACATTTCCACATAACTGCACTCTTGACTGACTAGAATGTATGGGCATATTGTATTAAGAACTGGAATGGAAAAGGTAGACTACTGAAACAGCTGACAGCTGTAGGCAAATGAGCCATCACACATAACCCTCTCAACCTCAGAGCTAATTACACCCTAACCCTGTGCAGCTCTGGCCTCTGGTGGACCTATGGCAAATTGGGGCAACTTGTTTCTTCTGCTGTGACACCGGGTATTTCATGAGAGTGACTCCGTGATGGCGAACCTTTTTATAAAAACCATCCACTTTTGCAGTGCTGGTCAACCTGGTCCCTCACGCCCACTAGTGGGCAGTTCCAACAACCAAACGGTGCTGTGATTGGCCCCCTATGAAAGCTGGACCGCCCACTAGTGGGCAGGAGGGACCAGGTTGACCAGCACTGCAAAAGTGGGTGGTTTTTATAAAAAGGCTCGCCATCACGGCTCTAGGTCTTTCAAAACATTTCTAAAGGAAAGCTTACTCATAACTATAATAATATTGTTAAGTAGTATCTTTATTTATGTGCCTGGTTGTAAAAGAGGGAAAAATTTGTAACTTAGTCCACAGTGTAATTACTTACAATATTTCGTTCCATTTCCATAAAACTGATTTTTGAAAATTTTAAATAAAATTTCTGAGGGAATAATGCTACAGAAGTGCATTTAAGTCATTTCAGATGTACAATGATATAATTTCAGTTATAATGATATAATTTTTACTTCATTTTCCACAATTATTTTATTCAGTCTGCTATTAGGCAATATTCTATGGATAGAAATATAAACAACACAAAGGTTTTTTTTTAATTAAAAAGCTCAGGTGATTTAAAAAAAAAGTTAAACTCCTACGTCTCAATTTCAAATCCTCTAACCATTGATTCTAAGAGAACTTTCCAGAATACCTTGCACTGCCCTCCACCAATGACCCAGCTGCTTCTGAGTTTTCAAATACCCCCTAAGAACATGCCCATCACCACGCTATTTTTCTAAAGGTTTTCATAGACTTCTCCCTATGCCATCTATTTAAGCTCAGAATATCTTTTAACATTATCTCAAATAATAACATCATGATCCCCACCAACCAGAAATCATCTCTCTCTTCCCAGCACTTTTAAATCACTGGCATGACTCCCAGGC
The DNA here is from genome assembly GCF_036850765.1 of Saccopteryx bilineata. Classification (NCBI taxonomy): domain Eukaryota; kingdom Metazoa; phylum Chordata; class Mammalia; order Chiroptera; family Emballonuridae; genus Saccopteryx; species Saccopteryx bilineata. The sequence continues at coordinate 78,864,159 of NC_089492.1, read as the reverse complement.
TTTGTACTCTAGTAATCTCAACACCATACGGACACTTTTGGAAAGACTGTGTATTTAAAGTCTTATGTCACCCTGGCTGGATAGCTTGGTTGGTTACAGCATTATCCCAAAGCACAGAAGTTACCAGTTTGATCCCCGGTCAGGGCACACATAGGAGCAGATCAATGTTCCTCTCTCTCTCTTTCTCTCTCTCTCTCTCTCTCTCTCTCCCCCTCCCTCCCTTCCTCTCTCTCTAAAGTCAATAATTAAAATAATAATAATTAAGTAAATAAAGTCTTAAGTCCCATCCATTCGAGGAAGCCTTGCACATACAAAGAAAACATTACATTTTAGAAATAGAAATAACTAAGACTCAGTTTAAGCCTGCAACATTCTGTGATACAAAAGTGACACATCTTCACTGTTTCATTTTATTCAAACCACAGGCTTCAGAATTCCTAGATACTCTGACCCTTGACTAACCCGGGTTTGATCTCCGCGGGCCCACTAACACACAGACTTTTCTCAGCAGACACAGTACTCTGGGCTGTTTCCAAGCCAGTTCCACCTCCGCAGATTCAACCTACCCCAGGTCAAAAGGAAATGTTTTCAGATTTCTAACCACAGATTCCCAACAGTGGATTCTCACTTGCTGATCACAAATGCCGTTTTCAACTGGGGCAGTTGAACCGACAGATGCTGAGGGGCGACTCTGGGTAAGTCTTACGGGAGTCAAAAGTTATACGTGGAGTTTCAACTGCACAGGACTCACCCCCAAACCCCTGCTTCGTTCAGGGGTCACCTGTACTGGCAGTCTAGAACTCAAGAGTACGCTTTCAAAAGCCTACAGCAGGTAGAGTCCTAAGAAGGTCACAGGCGAGCCCCAGATAAAGAAGAATTTACACATCCATCCCCTACTTGCATGTCCCCGTGTCAAAGGCACAAGGGCTTCACTAATTATGGGGCCTGGAGACCCATGTGCTTTCCCAGGACAGCTCATTGAAAAGACTGTTTTAGGAAGAGTTCTCCAAAGAAAGAGAACCAATAGTATGTGTGTGTGTATTTATATATAAGGGGATGTAAAGCCAGGGGCCGCTGCCATCGTGGCCATTCACCTGCCGGTTCTCATTGAATTTGGTCAGACGATAAAGAAACAGAAGAGCCAGCGAATGGTGAGCCATTCTATTTATTGGTCTCACCAAGACAGGCAAGCCACAAGAAAGCCAAGGGAAAAGCAGAAAACTGCTTTTCCCGTGGAGGGCAAGGGATCAGGGAAAAATTAGAAATCCTACTGCACCTCTCAGTGGTGGGGGCAGAATCTCTCTTCCCCTTCTGCTCTTTCTTTTCTTTTTTTAAATTTTTTGAATTCATTTATTCACTTTAGAGAGGAGAGGGAGAGACAGAGAGAGAGAAGGGGGGAGGAGCTGGAAGCATCAACTCCCATATGTGCCTTGACCGGGCGACCTCAGCGTTTCCAGGTCGACGCTTTATCCACTGCGCCACCACAGGTCAGGCTGCTCTTTCTTTTCAAAATCTTTCTGGTGAGAAAATCTCTCCTCCAGCAAATATTAGCAAGACAATGGCCCTTCCCAAACAGGAAGGTAATTTGCAATTTCACAGACATACCTGGCCACTGCCCAGCTCCATTTTCTAACAATAAAAGTGAGCAAACTAAAAAAAAATACAGTCTTACCAGTGGTGGCGCAGTGGTTAGAGCGTCGGACTGGGATGCGGAGGACCCAGGTTTGAGACCCCGAGGTTGCCAGCTTGAGCGTGACCTCATCTCGTTTGAGCAAAGCTCACCAGCTTGGACCCAGGGTCGCTGGCTCGAGCAAGGGGTTACTTGGTCTGCTGAAGGCCCACGGTCAAGGCACATATGAGAAAGCAATCAATGAACAACTAAGGTGTCGCAACAAAGAACTGATGATTGATGCTTCTCATCTCCCTCTGTTCCTTTCCTTCTGTCCCTATCTCTGACTCTCTCTCTGTCTCTGTAAAACAAACAAAAAAAATACATACACATTTTACAAACTCATTTGCCCGACAGGGATTTATTATAGGAATTGGTTCACAGAGGTTGAAAAGTCCCAAGATCTGCCACCTACAAGTGCCTGCAGAAGGTCACTTCTGATACACTGAGGGTGGGGTGAAAACTCGGTTGCTTGGCGCTCTATTTTCTAATCATTACACCGTATTTTACATTTACCTTGCAGTAAAAGTCTCTAAGAAAGAACATGACAGACTTTATTTGAAAAATCACCTTGCACACTCAGGAAAAGCAGCAGTGACTATAGTATTAAATTTTGTGTATGATTCTTTCAAGCAATTCAGCCGCAGGTATATGTTAGTTGTTTCCATTTTTCTTTTTTGAAGCATAATCCACATAATTCTATCTTTCTATCTTGCCATTTCCTATAACTAATATACTAAACAAAGTTTTGTCCATAACAATATCACAGATAGCCATTATTTCTCTGAGCTAAGAGAAAAAACGACTTACAAAATTGGAAAGTAACAGGCCACACTGAATTTGCATATAAATTAAACCAGAATATGCATGAAGCAGGAAGACAGGACACACCTGAAGTTCTGCTCAGCACCAACTTCTCTGCTGCCCATCTGAATTTGGAACCCCCCAAAAATTATTTTTTAATTCCAGAACAAGATGTTAAGCATTATTTTATGATGATGGTATTCCTTTTTTTTTTGAGTGCTATAAAGCCTGTTTCCCTAAAACTAAAGAGTACATATGTAGGTAAGTTGATGTGCAGTAGAGTCTTATTGATATTACCTTAACTGTTTAATGAAGCGAGATATTAGACTATATAATATACTAATTTAAAATAAGAATAAAATTGGAAATTCTATACTAATAGTTTTACAGAATTTTGGACTACTTTGCAAATGTTTTCCTTACTGAAAAAAAATAGCTTATTTTTTTTCTTTTATTGTATTGTTAACAGCTCACCAATGTGTGTTTAAATGAAGAAATAAAACTTTGACCTAAAAAATAATAATAAGTAATTCAGGTATTATTTTTCATATTTTCTATCTCTCGGAATTTTTTTTAAGACTCAGAATCTTCTAAATGTAGTAGCAAATAGCAGAAAACATAGTCTCCAAGAAACTTGAATTTGGACCTGGCTTTCCCACAATTTAATGGCATCCTCTAAAATTCTAGAATTCAATGTAGTTTTACTCTAAGATGCAGAATACTCAACACTTGATCAATTTTAACACTGTAAAATTCCACCTTCACCTTATTTTTTACTTCCTGTCTCTTGATCTTTAAAATGGCTAGAACTGTAAAAATAAAGTATGAAGTTTCACTGAGTATCTCAGAAATGTGTTGGCAGAGTTATAAACTGTACTCTCTTATTGATAAAATTTAGGTTGCTAGGGTTCTTTAAAGAGAATACTTTAAATGAGAGTTGGACTGGGGTCTCTCCTAGTGGAAGTGGCTGTTGGGTGACGAGGAATAATATTTCTGTGACCTTTTCTGCCATTCCGCGTCATTGCAAACTTTAGTGAAATCCTAACAGATGTCAGATAATTACCTGCTAACTACAGTAAGTTCTAGAAAGGCAAACAAAGAACATAACTTAAATAAATTTGTCAAATTCCAGACAGTTTTCTTTCAACGACTTAGGTCCATTTGGTAATATCATGTTTTTAGTGTCTCCATTACTACATTTTCCTATTCAGTGCATAGCTCATTGTTGTTCACAATGTCCCTTTTGTCACAATGAACAAATACTAGACCGTCTGTGACTATGAAATTAACAAATATATAAGACGAGAGACATGAATAGAGAGTGACATCCCTTCTCTTTCCTCACCTCCCCCATCTCTGATTCTCCACTCAAAATCTCCAATAACAGAATAGAAACAAGAGAAAGAGAGAGAGATGAGAGGAAGAAAAATATTCTCCCATGTGCAGCCTCACAATGCAAATCCACAACCAGGAGAGGAGATTCTGGAGGAAAAGACATGACTCAGGACTATGCAAAAGCAGGCTGCGCGAATAGCAAGAGAAGGGAGAGCCAATGACGGCTGTGCGCCTGTGGGGTGACAATACCAGAATGACCATGAATGATGTCTGGATTCTGACAGCCAAGAGTCCTGGGTATGTTCCGAGGGACCCATCCAGTGTTGGCCCCAGGAAAGGCATGTCATTGCTCACCTATTGGAGACAGACTATTTCATCCAGGCTTCATAGTTGCTGAGTAGGACCATTACTTACTAATCGTCATTTAAATTACTTCCATGAGCTCCTGAATCATTCCTCCAGCCATGCACCTAGACCTAGCCAATCCCTTTATGAGTGTCTCCGTGGGTCTTGATATTCTGGAGCTGCCCAAACCGCACACAACAGCTGCCCTCCTGCTTCTGTTAATTTGGCACCAAACACCCCAGCCTGCCTTCCCAGGCCAAACACGTACTTTCACGCTCATCAGTGAGCTCACGAGCACATGCCATCCCAAACTATCCAAGCACAGTGGTTGGACAAGTGCTGTGCATGCACACACACAAGTAGCTAATCACAACAATGGGTAAGAGAAATAACTGAGGGTGTGGAGATGTCTCAGTGTCAAATTTGCTTCCTTCCAGCATTTTATGTGAAGCCTTCCTTGAATCAAATCCGCCATGATCTGCCACCATGATCTGCCAGATGGCCTTCTGGCCACCCATACAGAAAGTGCAAAATTCCTTTTGGTAAAATTCCTTGTTCGTGACACCGTCTGTCCTGATAGGCAGTGAGTCGAAGGCTGCTCATCCTTTTCCAATATCTGTTCTCCTTTTGTTTCTTGATGGACAGGGATTTCTCAGGTCCCTGGGTTTCTGCAGAGACCTTACTGGCAGAGATGCTCACTGCTCTTGGTTCCTGATTCTCTTTCCAAGAATGTTCTTGTACCAAACAATTCTGGAGTATGGACTGTGTTGCCCTGTGGGACGAAGTTCAGCCAAGTTTGCTTGCAAGCTTCTGAGAAGATGGAGGCTTTCTGATCTCGTGGATCTGAGCTGGGATGTGCACTCCTCGTGTGCAGTGTCCACCACTCACTCCGTGACCCCTCGTGGGTCTTCAGGACAAGTGGAACTGTGTGAATCTGAAAATGTTGCTGTCTGCTCTTTTCTTCATGTGGCAATGAACCCCTGTGACATTCTGTCCACCATCCTGAACAAATAAACTTGCCTGCAGTAGCACTTGCCCTCTGAAGACACTTACTTATTTGTAATACTGTTGCATTTAGTCGGAATTCAATAAATACGTTGATGGGAATTGATTGTGGGAAAGAGGCTAGGACTTTTGATATTCTAGATCTCAGGAAGTCAGGAGGTCAAAATTAGCAATACCACAACTGACACTCATTAAAATTTTGGAAGACAGTCTAGCACACCAGATCAGAGCTAACCTAAATCCTAGCTAGGATAATTTTCTGGAAAATCCAAAGTTCACATTATTTAATGTTTAAAGAAAAATAACTGACCAGAAAACATAACTGTTATTGACTTGCATACATTTCTATGTTAGCTAAAATCGCCGACCAGGTAAAACTTTTTAGTTATTAATTTGCCTCAGTTCTGGTTTGGAAAATGTATAACACTTTCAATCAGTCTAGACTATTATAATATTGACAAACACCAAACAATAATTTTAGAAAACTTCATCATCATTGTTAGCAGATCATCAACCATGAATTAAAATATTGGCTTTCTATTATTCATTTTTTCAATGTAATATCCATTTTTGAGGGGAAAATACCAAATAAGACAGTATTTTGGAACACACACCAAAGCCACATGCCTGGGTGTAAAACTGGCAGCTACTAGCTAAGTGCTCAGGAGCAAGTGACCTCATATTACCTCTCTCTCCTCATCCACAGACTGGGAATAATAATTACTCTGTGACAAAATCATGAGGATCACACACCTTGAAGGCTCTGAGCAGTGCCTTCAATTTTTTTATTAATAAAATAAAGTTTTCTCTGCATAGGCATATTCTGCTTTGATTACAATATATTTACTCTTCTGATGAAATCAGTACACATCCCAAAGGTTCAATCCAAGAAGGGGATAGATCCTAGTTACCAAATTATCAGAATCTGGTTTATTCTTTCACAAGCGAACTATCAGCTTGATAGAAGAAACTCAGTATGAATTTGTCCCATTCTCCACCATGAAAATTTCTTAATTTTTGAAAAGACATTTCCTATAAACTTGGAATTGTCAAAATCTTCAAGCAGAAAAACCCACAATGTGTTTGGGTAGCCTCAGACAGATCGACATGCTGTCCCCCAGCACCTGAAACAAAGGCAGTTGCCACCTGGTGTCTGACCTGACAAAGATGCCCTTTCCATGTTGACAGTCCCAGGTTCATGGGAGAGCCTGTAATTCTGAGCCATTGCTTCTTACTGGAAAAAAGTCACCCGCTAAAGACTATCATAAAACTAGTTGACGTGAACTCATGATATTGATTACAGACCCGGGATTAACAGACTGAGTCACCAGCTGCTGCCAAGCCTTCTGCTTCCTGGCTGCTGTCACTCTGTGCCCACTTAGAACGTGTTAATGCCACTAAATGCCACGGCACAAAGTATCCCCACTCCCTTTCCACCATCACTACCTGCTCAAGGTTCCACCTTTCCCTGATGTCCCTCCCTGTCAAGCTCAGTCAACATCCAGCTCTGGTCTTACTCCCTGGATCCATTATGAATTTTAAGACATAACAAAAAGAAAAGTTCTCTACTAAACACATGAGTCTTTTTGCTATGAGGTAAGGAGTAGCTGGTTGAAACGATATGGAATAAAGAGACAGTGCACCTAGGATACACGTGGCATGATGAAAAGTCCTGGAAACAGACATAAATATCAAAGGACAAAGTCTGCCTGCAAGAGACTTGTAGTCGTTGGAAAGAAAAAACTACACACATGCACGCGCACACTCACACACACTCACACACACACACACACACACACTCACACACTCACACACTCAGATAAATACCACACCATAAAAACATGTGCCTCAAAATAGTTTCTCAGGTAAAATGCAAGGACTCAACCTCTGGCAATCATTGCACAGATATTTTAAAAATATTTCCCAATTTTTCTTTCACTAATGAATGTCAGATTGTCTGGAAAAAAAAATCTACCTCCATTTTTTATAATAGATCATTATTGTCTTATGAACAAGGAAGAGTAGATCATACTTCAAAATATATATATATTTTTTTCATTTTTCTGAAGCTGGAAACAGGGAGAGACAGTCAGACAGACTCCCGCATGCGCCCCACCGGGATCCACCCGGCCCGCCCACCAGGGGCGGTGCTCTGCCCCCCAGAAGGCGATGCTCTGCCCATCCTGGGCGTCGCCATATTGCGACCAGAGCCACTCTAGCGCCTGAGGCAGAGGCCACAGAGCCATGCCCAGCGCCCGGGCCATCTCTGCTCCAATGGAGCCTTGGCTGCGGGAGGGGAAGAGAGAGACAGAGAGGAAAGCGCGGCGGAGGGGTGGAGAAGCAAATGGGCGCTTCTCCTGTGTGCCCTGGCCGGGAATCGAACCCGGGTCCTCCGCACGCTAGGCCGACGCTCTACCGCTGAGCCAACCGGCCAGGGCACTTCAAAATATTTTAATCTTACTAAATGATACACAAGCAACTTCAGATTAATGATTCATATTGTTATAGCAATTTTCCACTTACTTATATTTTTGGGAGAAACTTTAAGTTGTTGTTTTTTTTTTGTTGTTTTTGTTTTTTTCTGAGATGATGTTACTTTTTCCTGTACATCTTGATTTTATAAACTCTTGTTTCACATCCTCAACTTTTTTGTTCAGTCATATTCTGAGGTTTTAAATTTCCAATTTTAAATGATCTTTCACATATGCAGATGCTAGTTTAATAATATTTATTTAATGTTAGATTTTCTTCTGCTTGGTGAGTGATGGTTGGAAAGGATAACCATCAGATAAAAATATTCTCCATTTTTGTTCACTGTAATGTAGTTTAAATCCTGCCTGTTATGAATTCATTTTAAATTATCTTGGGATTGTGCTCATTGACAAAATAATTCTATCAGAGAGAGAAGTGTTTGATTTTTTTTGTTGTTGCTGTCTTTTTTCGAGATTACTTTCTTCTTTGGTAAAATACAGGTGTATTTTTAAAAATTAACTATTAGGCAAACAGAAGGCGATGTAGCCCATGGTCTCATGATGCTGTTTCCACTCTAAATTGTCCTTAATGTCTGACACATGTGCTCCTCCCCTTTCCTCCATGGCTCTGCTTCTGACAGCTGCCCCCTCTTTTCTCTTGTCCCCAGGGCGGTGCCTTCCCAGGATGTCAAGTTCTTCCTGTTTTCTCTCCTAGCCAGAGTGGTGACCTAACAAGGATAATAGAGCATTCTAGAAAGAATGCTCATTAATACGTTGATAAAAGAGCAACACTAAAAAAATAAAAAAACAGTAAAACTGTAAATATCAAAGTCATAATCTTGGGATAATTTAATTGTATCTGTCAGCTGCAGAGGAGAAAAGAGCCCTTGAGGGAGGCAGGGTTAGAGGCGGAGTCAGGATGAGGTCTGGAGGAGGGATGAAGAAGGATTCTTTCTGAACCTTGGTCCTGGCACAGGACATGAAAGGGAAGACTTCCAAGACTTTTCAAGGAGAGGGAGACTGACAACAGACCCCTATGCCTAGAGCAGTGCAGCTCCCCTTAATTATTTTCCTATATAAAATCCTCTGTATTTCAAACTCTTCTGAATACTTTTATAGTGATAGAAATGCCTTACAATGAAAGTGAGATTGTATTAGAATTAAATAAAGTTCACCTTACAATGAAATAAAAATAAATGTTGAAGGATGTAAACATCAAATTAAAGTATCCTAAAATGTTCAAAATAGAAAGTGGAAAAGCTCAAGTAGCAAAATACAAAATATCTTCTAATATTGCTAAAATGTTTCAACTTCAGTAAATAATTCTTTAAAAAATTAGGTCACATATCCTTTTAGAAAATTGATTATAAGATGTTGTATATTTTATAAACCATCAACAAATGAAAGGCAAGCTACAGATTGGAAGAAAATATTTGCAAGTTCATCTGACCTGTGGTGGCACAGTGGATAAAGCATCGACCCTGGGCTTGCCTGGTCAAGGCACATATGGGAGTTGATGCTTCTTGCTCCTCTCCCTTCTCTCTCTCTTTCTATCTCCTCTTTCTCTAAAAAACAATGAGTAAATAAAAAAATCTAATAAAAAATATCTGCAAGTCATATATCTGATAAGGGGTAATATCCAACATATATAAAGAACTCATAGAAACCAACAGCAAAATAGAACAAATAATCTGATTTAAAATGGGCAGAGTAGGCCCTGGCCGGTTGGCTCAGTGGTAGAGCGTCAGCCTGGTGTGCAGGAGTCCCGGGTTCAATTTCCAGCCAGGGCACACAGGAGAGGCGCCCATCTGCTTCTCCACCCCTCCCCCTCTCCTTCCTCTCTGTCTCTCTCTTCCTCTCCCGCAGCCAAGGCTCCACTGGAGCAAAGATAGCCCGGGCACTGAGGATGGCTCTGTGGCCTCTGCCTCAGGCGCTAGAATGGATCTGATTGTGGCAGAGAGACACCCCAAAATGGGCAGAGCATCGCCCCCTGGTGGGCATGCCGGGTGGATCCTGGTCGGGCGCATGCGGGAGTCTGTCTGACTGCCTCCCCGTTTCCAGCTTCGGAAAAATACAAAAAAAAAAAAAATGGGCAGAGTAATTACATAAACATTTACAAAGAATAGATAGATGGTCAAAAGGTGCATGAAAAGATGCTCAACATCATTAATCACTGGGAAAATGTGAACTGAAACCAGAAGGAAAAACCTTACACCTGTTAGAATGATCTTGTCAAAAAGTGATAAGCATCACAACAACGCAGAGAAAAGAGAATCCTTGTACACTGTTGGTGAGAATGTAAATTGGCCCAGCCATTAAAAAAACAGAACTACCCTATAATGCAGCAGCTTTACTTCTGGGCATATTTCCAAAGGAAATGAAAACAAGATCTCAGAGAGGGTTCTGCACTCCCATGTTTATTGTAGAATTATTTACAATAGCCAAGATCTGGAAACAACCTGTGTGCCAGTCAGTGGATAAAAAAGGTGTGTTATACATATACAATACAATGAAAATCCTGCCATTTGTGATAAAGTGAATCAACCTGGAGGGTATTAAGCCAAGTGAAACAAATCAGGCAAAGACAAATTCTATATGTTCTCACTTACATGTGAAACAAAAAAAAACTGAACTCACAGAAACAGAGAGGAGAATGGTGGTTACCAGGAACTGGGGTTGGAGGGAAAGGGGAGATGTTGGTCAAGGGGTATACACTTCCAGTTATATCTAAGATGAGTAAGTCCTGGGGAGTTAATGCATAGCATAGAGGTTAGAGTTAACACCTCTGTGCATTATATATACTGCTCACAAAAATTAGGGGAAATTTCAAAAATTAGTATGAAGCTATAAACTATCCCCTAATTTTTGTGAGCAGTATACTTACAAGTTGCTAAGAAAATAGATCTTAAATGTTCTCACCACAAAAGAATGAAATGATAATTATGTGAGGTGATGGGAGATGTTAGCTAATGCTACTGTGGTAAATATTTTGCAATATAAGTGTACAAATGCAATGTTGTATGTAAATAAAACTGGAAAAAAATAAATCTTATATATTAATAATAAAGGAATGAATGCATTACAGGCATAAATGTGAAAGGTCACAAAAGAAAAAAATTACAAACTAAAAAGAAAGACATGTTGAAAAATGTTTAAAAATTCACAGGAAGGAACGAACGGTCCAATGAATGCAAAAATCACTCCAATGTGTTAGCTTTTTTTCCGATAAGGAAACTGAAGCTTAAACAGGTTAAATAACTTGCCCTTATCATCTCTCTGGATCAGTTAGGGGAGAGATATTTATATCTGTTAAATCTATCAAGTCAACCTCTCTTATCGATGCAGATCAGGTGTCAGTCCTCATGCTATTCTGGCTCCTGGTCATCAGGTGATCTAGCCCAGGTGAAGACACCTTGAAAGAAGATATATTTCTCTTGGGGATAGGAGACAAACAGGTATTATTCTGTCACATAAAATAGTATATAAAAAAAGATGTTATATTTGATAATGCTCTTAGAAGCAAGAATCCATTTTTTCCCAGAGGGATCAGGAGACAAATGGACAAATGGTGCAAACTGCCAAAGCTAAGAACTGGCTGAGCAAAAAGGACTAATTAGCACCGGCTACACACTTGAGAGTACATGAGCGATTTAATGGTGAACTTTTTCCAACAATCCCTAATGCCCTGGAAATTAGGGGAGTTATCTAACTTTCCTTTATGGTATTTCTGTTTCAATTTGTTCCATGGGGATGTACAAAAGATAAATAGGTAAAGGACTGCCAAAAGAAAATTAAAAAGCAGGAAAGAAAGGCAACGTAATAAAAAATGCAGCAGGACCATCCAGAGAAATGAGTCTAGCAGCCAAGTGCACATCAGGGGCAGAATGGCTGCCCAGAAGAGTCTTGATCAACCTCTGAAGGACAAGAAAGGAAAGGAAGCCACTCCCCAGTAGGTCACAGGAAGTGACTAAAAGAGCTTCAGCTGTATCATGACGTTTTCAACATGATTTTAGCAGTGGTGTTAGAATGGACTAATGACAAAGAGAGAGAAACAAGACCAACTGGAAAGTTAGCTCATGATCAACAGAAAGGAGAGTCCAGAATGCCATGATGTTGGTCCCAGGACAGAAAGAGGAATGGAGGGAAGAACTGATAGGACTGGAAGCACTGAGGGTGACCACGACGAGGAAAGGGGCACATCCTGGGAAATCTCCCGAGGACTGGAGGTGGCATCATGGGAACGTGGAGACAGTGTTATTTTTCTTTTCTGCTGAATCAAAAATAACTCAAATATTCGTTCTAATTCTAATCAGTTCCTAAGCTAAAGACACAAAAAATGAAGTGACATGTTTAATAAAATTATACAGGTTTCAAGGGTACAATTCTATGACATATCTGTACATCACACTGTGCTCGCCAACCCAAGTCAAGTTTCCTTCCATCGCCATTTATTCTGCTTTTCCCCTCTTAGACCTCCCCCATGTCCCTTCCCTCTATGTCTGCGAGGTTTGTTCTCCTTTGCTTGATCCCCTCACCTTTTTCAGCCAGCCCCAACTCCCTTCCCCTCTGACAGCTGACAGTCTGTTCTCTGTATCTATCAGACTGTCTCTATTTTGTTTGTTAGTTTATTTTGTTCATTAGATTCCACATATAAGTAAAATGATATGGTGCTGTGGAAAACAGTATGGAATTATCTCAAAAAAATTAAAAAATGGAACTCCTTGTATATATAACCCAGTAATTCCTCTTCTGGGAGTATAGCCAAAAAACCCTGAAACACTAATTTGAAAGGATAGATGCACCCCTGTGTTCACTGCAGCGTTATTTACAATAGCCAAGATATAGAAGAAATATCTTTTAAGAACTGAAAAAAGATAAATCTTTCAGAATGCCCTTTCCCCTCCCCTTGAGCCTTGGTCACAGCGGGTCTTCTCCCCATGGGGTGGTCCCTCGCATGGCATCGCACAGCAGGTCCTCAAAGATCAGGCAGAAAAAGCGAGCCTCTCATTACTTCTTTCTAACGGGACATAATTTATGACACACACGTCTTTCCCTCTAGCCTTCTTTCTTTCTTCAGCCAATCTGATAATTAAAAGTGTTTCCCACGCTGTGTCATGGTTCCTTATCTCTTCCCAAATCTGGAGGACCTTCCCTGTCTTGCCCATCTGACACTCCCTTATTTTCTAGTCTTAGCTCAAACCATCACTTCATACACAAAGTCTTTTTTGAAATTCCTAGAGAGAAATATTATTGCTGATTTGATGTCTACTCTGTTTCTATGTCCTTATGCTTTCTCCCGGAGCTCTGTAAGAGCTCAATGCAATTGTTCATTTAAATATCCCTAACCTCTGGAAGAGCGCTACTATAAGGTGGCTCAAACAATACCTGTGGGCTGAATTGAGGCACTTGAACATGAAAATAAAGAGCAAGGGGTTTTTGAATCCTTGAGGTACAAAGTACCACCGCTGCTATTTAATGGTTTTTGAACTTTTTTGGCCGTGAGATTGTTTTTTTTATTTGTAAAATGCAGATAATAATCACAAACATGCAAGAATATTATTGGAATAAACTGAGATAACATAAAAGACTTAGTACAGCATTTTTTATAAGGCATATGTTCAATGGTGGTAGCTATTAGTGAACAGTAAACAGTAGTATGAAGCAATGGCCATAGTAGTAACTATCCTCGGATGAAGCTGAGAATGAAAAACCTGCCTTTCTTCAGAATGTGCAAGAAGTTTTCCTAAAGAGAATACAGAATAACTTATTATACAAAATTTATATTTTAAATTATGTAAGTTTTTAAATACTAATATTTGCTTTTGTTCACATTATTCATAGGCTAACTCATGATATTAACTACTGTATTAAATTTAAAGAAATGCAAGTTATTCTTGTACGTGATATTTTATCATTTTCCTCATCCAAATTAAATGAATGGACTGAGTCATTTTACAAATTATTATAAAATATTAAATAATGTTATGGGGTTGGTAATCACTCTTTATGTATAAACTTGTAAATTTTATAAAATATTTAATTAACTTATTGAACAAAATGAAAATTTCCCTTAATTAAATCATATAACAGAAAAATTTTATGAATTATTACATGTATATTTTTTAGACAGAAATTTTCAGCAATTTCTAAATCCTTATTTAGTCTGGTGGCACTGACAGAGATTAACAGCAAACTTGTGGGCTCTATGAGGTCACATTTTCTTTGGTGAAATACAAATTATTTATTTGTTGTTTATGTCCCAGCTACTTCTCAAATTAATTCATAGCGGCAAACATAAAATGGGGATACATACATAATATTGTAGTCATTGTCTATTTCATTTACATCACACTCAGGTTCTCAAATTTTAATTCTGCCAACAGTTTTGTTAACCTGTATCACATAGTAAGATTCTCGTATCATGGGGAGAAAGCCATTGTAAGTCAGGGACCAGGAGTTCCAGCCCCCACTAAGCCACTTCAAGAGGAACGGATCTTGGGTGTCACCTAATTTTCATCTTTATTCCTAAAGTGAGAAAGTCAGGCAGGAACTACCTCAGGGCTCATTGTAACTCTGATTTTCTATCTTCTAAAACCATTCTCTTAGACCTGAGCGGTCAGATTCCGACTGGAGGAAGTGCACAGAATGTCATACACTTTCCTATGTGTTTGGACATGAGTGTGTGCGTATGTGTGGGCATGAGCATGGGTACGTGTGCAGTGAGGCTGTGAGGAGTCACTGATATTGAATGCAGACAATGATGCTGTGCCCTTCCTCACCCCTAGGAGGCAAACGCAAGTGCTTCCTCTGTTTCATAGTTTTGGAGAATCTCTTCTAAATGCGGATGCTCTTGCTACTTCCATCAGCACGCACACATTGCAGGATGTTGTCAGGTCATGGCCTGGTGTCTGTTAGACTTCTTCTCGAGTCTCATGCTCACTCAGCCACCTACGGCCACATGTACATGAATTGGCAGTGCTCTTAACAGTTCTTCTATGCTGGTCATCTTGTGTGTACTCTTACATAAGCGATGACTCCCTCCCCTAGAGCTCTGCACTGTGCCTGCTGAAGCACTCAGCGCACTGTGTAAGGTCATCTGCTCACCAGTCTGTATTCTCTGCTTACATCTATGGAGGGACTGAGCCAAAAAGGACAAAAATAAGAAAATTAAAAATCCATGATTGATGAAAGGACTTTCAATAGAAAACACCAAGAAAAAAACAAACCCAAAAAACAAAACTTAAATAAATTTAAAAATGGTAATTGTGGAATAGAGTACATAACTTTTGCCTTGCAGGCTCTGGTTGAATGATCATTTTCTAGTCTTAAGACAAGTATTTGTTGCGATCCCTCTCACTGAAACCCTGCATGATATTGAGCTAGCAAGAATTATACACGAGGCTTCTGGAAAGATAGCCCTGAGAACCTGCTTTTGAAAGTTGTGTATCTCACACCTTTCAAGGAAGACATTTTTCTTGAGGCCCAATTCATACAGATAATCTAAATATGCACAAGTACACAGCTGAATTAAGTTTCATGGACATGCAAGGTAATCTACCTTCCAAAATACTGTAACCTCTGCAAACACGCATGAAATATATAATTTTCTTAACAGTCCTGAACAATAATTTCTCCTAAATTTAAAAATTTAAGGTGGATGATGAGTTGAGTAATACTTGCTTTATTTTATTTTTAAAATGTGTTTTCACTGATTTGAGAGAGAGAGCATCAACTTGTCGTTCCACTTAGTTGTTCCATTTAGTTGTGTACTCATTGAGTGCTTCTCATCTGTTCCCTGACCGGAGGGGGGTCAAACCCACAATTTATGGTGTGCTGGGCTGATGCTTTTTCCACTCAGCCACCTTGCAGGGCCAATAGTTGCTTTATGTTTAATGAGTGATAAGAATAGTTTAAAATAATAAGGATAAATAAAGGTGTGAATATGTCTGAGCCCTCAACAAATATACAAATAAAATGTTAATCTCTAATCTGAACAAACATGAAACTTGTGAAGATAGAAAGACTGAGATCTAACCTGAAGACATAAATGCAACCATCTTTGACCTAAACAAACAGGTGGTCAGGCTTACCCCTCTGTCCAATAGTATCACAATGACATCTTTGGTATGCTGCTACCTACAATGATGTACTTACTTTTCTGCTCCCAATAAACTCACTGAAACAAATTATTTCTCATTTCCTTTGTCACTCATTCTTCCAACAGAGCTGCTTGTGTGATAGGCACAGGGTCAAGTGATGAAGTGTCAATGTTGTTGGCAGCAACCAAGTACACAGCACTCCTAGCCTTGATGGAGCTAAGTACTCCAAAGGACACACAGCCTAGGGTGTGCTAAGAGCCACAACAGACACACACCAGGGGCTGTGAGTGAGGAAATGGGAGTGGAAGATGCCATCCAAGGTTGTGGCTAAAGATGGCCTCTCCGAATAGGACAATCAATCCCGAGACATCAGAAAAGAGAAGGAAGCAGACGTGCAGAAAGCCAAGGGCAGAACTCCCATGAGGAGAAATAGCCAAGAGTCTGGGCAGAAGTAACGCCTCCCAGGAGAGACCGAGGGAGACTGTGGCTAAAACACAGTCTGTGAGAAGGGCCAGAGCCAGGATGGAGAGCTAAGAGGACCCATGTCAGGCGGGGCTGTGTGAGCCACTGCCTGGACGTTGTCCCGAGTGTGCTGCCAAGCTGCTGAAATGCTCAGCCACTCATGTCGTGATCTGATCTCCAGTTGTGAGAGACCTGCCCCAGATGCTGGAGAGAGGTGCATTGGAGCATCTGTGGACACTGGGAAGCCAGCAAAGAGACCCTTCCCATCAATCTAGACCAGAAATGGTGTCGCTTGGCCTAGGGCGGTGGCACTGAAGATCGGGGAGAAAGTGGGAAAGTTCATGATCTCATTTGTAAGAGAACTAACTGTAGGACCTGTTCATTTTTAGACAGGAGGAAAAGGCAAAGAGAGGAACTAAGGAAAACTTATCTAGCTTGAGCAACGAGGTAGATGGTGATGCTATCATGAGACAGGAATATGTGGAGTAAGGCCGGCTTGCTCTCCCACGATACATGTTTGTATGTCCCACAGCAGGGTAGAAGTGAAGGTGTGCAATCCATGTGCTACCGCTCCCTGGCACCTGCTCTACACAGCATTGCTTAGCTCTCGCTTGCTTGTTCAGTTATGAGTATTCCAAACTCTGACCACAGTTCATGCCCACACTACTGTGCCATCTTTGAGTGATACCAAAGAGTCTATACCTGACCTTAATTTCATTCTGGGTGATCACTCTCAGGCTAGCCAAAAGAACTAAAGAGAAAAAATCCCATCAACACCCTTCCAGCATAACCCCACTGGCCAGTATTAAATTCTAGACATTTCTAAAGAGACAGGAAAGACTACACAAAGGAAGGTATACAGCAGTGGTCCCCAACCTTTTTTGGGCCACGGACCAGTTGAATGTCAGAAAATATTTTCACAGACCGGCCTTTAGAGTGGAACGGATAAATGTATCACGTGACCAAGACAAGCGTCTACTTGCAGGGGTCTTCGAACTTTTTATAAAAACCGTCCACTTTTGCAGTGCTAGTCAACCTGGTCCCTACAGCCCACTAGTGGGCGTTCCAGCTTTCATGGTGGGTCAATCACAGCGCTGGTTGGTTGCGGGGTAGGGACCAGGTTGACCAGCACTGCAAAAGTGGGCAGTTTTTATAAAAAGTTTGATGACCCCTGGGAGTGAGTCTTAGATGGATGTAACAGAGGGAATCTAGTCATTTTTAAAAAATAAAACATCATTCAGACTTAAATATAAATAAAACAGAAATAATGTAAGTTTTTATTCTTTCTCTGCGGACCGGTACCAAATGGCCCACGGACCAGTACCGGTCCACGGCCCAGGGGTTGGGGACCACTGGTATAGAGGGAAGGAACATGGGAGAGAGAAAGAGAGAACTTCTCTATTCCTCCTAACCCGCAATGTCTCACTTCAAGTTTAAAGACACAATGTTTCCCCATGGTGAATGTGGTCGGCAGGGGATGCTACAGTCAGGACTCCCTGATACCTATTGGGTTCCCACAAGGCTCTGTTTCCAGGGACTTACTTGAGCTGGGTATATGTGTCAAGGCCAGTCACAGCACCCTCAGAGGGCATTCTTTCCCCCATCCCTTCATTCCTGCTTACTCCATCAGAAGCTACTACTTAGTCCTGTGGCATATGTACCTCTCAGGACCTCCCAGCATCAGGACAGATTACTGTTGGCCCAAGTGATTCCATACTTCCTTTCAGTTGGTTTTCTGCATCCATCAAATAATTTTACTCATAAATTTCCATGGTACAGACAGGCAGACTTGTGCTTTCCTTATCTCCCAAGGAGAGAGAAGGAAATTGTTCTTCACAACACCCTCCTGAAGTCCAGTCTTCTGGAGACCCTCCTTGGACCTTCTGATCACTAAGACAGACCCATGTTTAGGCTGCCACACTAACTTCTATTATAGCTCTCAGCATTCAATGCAGGGGCAAGGTTACATATATGTTTCATATCCCTAGCTAGCACACAGGCATGGTTCAATACCCATTGTCAAATAAAAGTAATTGTTATGTAGGTGTTCAATAAAATAACTTGAATTCTTATTGATTTATATAGATTAGATTAATTTCAGTTTATACTTAAAATTGACTTGAATATATTTAAGTATTATAAGCAAAATAATTACTGTACTCTGCATATTATTTATATTTTACAATGTACTATTTCAGAAAATAATCTCAAATGCCAATCCAAAAACTCATGGGGGGACTGATGCCGACGTACCCCATTAAACCAATGTTTCCTGATGCTCATTCTACTTGTCCAGCATCACATACAAACAGTATCTATTTATCTCAAAACATTTACAATAGTCATAATGTGCCTAAGCCCCAAAATGAATAAAATGATACAAAAAAAAAAACTTAAGGTCACATATAAAACACAGCAATTCTCTGCTCTGAGGTGCTCTCCTGTAACCTATTTCCATGAACACATGAAACAAGAAATGTTATATGATACCAGCTTTAGGTTCTGATTTCCCTGTGTCACAGTATGATTGGGAAAACATATTTCTATCACTTGGATTTTTACTATGTAATAATAACAAGGAAGATGTGTCTAGCATCACTATACCATTTTATCTTCTATTAATTTATTTATTTCCCCCTGAAGTTAGAAGTAGGGAGGCAGTCAGACAAATACCTGCATGCACCCAACCGGGATCCATCCACCCAGCACACCCACCAGGGAGCAATGCTCTGCCCATCTGGGGCGTTGCTCCTTTGCAGCCAGAGTCATTCTAGTGCCTGAAGCAGAAGCCATGGAGCTGTCCTGAGCGACCTGGCCAGGTTTGCTCCAATGGAGCCTTGGATGAGGAAGGGGAAGAGATAGAGAGGAAGGTGAGGGGGAAGGATGGAGAAGCAAATGGGCGCTTCTCCTGTGTGCCCTAACCAGGAATCGAACCTGGGACTTTCACAGGCCGGGCCAACACTCTACTGCTAAGCCAACTGGCTAGGGCGCTATGACCATTTTTAATACATGTTTAATACAAGGTACTTGCTTGCCTTACCTTCTTTTGTTCTTTAAACACCCTCCTTTGGGTACAATCTTTATTCCATTATAAGTTGCCAAAGTCCAGGCTTAAAAACATAACTTGCATACTATCTCACTGCTAGTCACCAATATAGCAAGTTTCTGAACTGAAGACTTCCTCAGAGTGCACACCTTCATTACCAGGTAGACTACTCCCCAGCGAAACCTATCTATTACCTCCACCCCTGTGAAGAATTCTTGAGTCATAACTACTTGTATAAGAAGACAGAAATCATTTCTTGCAGTTCTGTGTCTTTTTGTGCATAGTTTATATATATTCTATTTTCTATTTCCCTTTAAAATTAATTTATTCTTTCTTTTATTTTTTAATTTATGAGTTTACATGGATTCAAGTGTCCCACTGAATATATAACTCCCTCACCCCCCACCTCTGTATCCCTTTTTATACCCCTTTTTCCCTCCTCCTCTTAAATCTCTCCCCCTTCCCTCTGGGATTTGCTGACCTGATATCTGTATCTATGTATTAAGTATATGTACTCTCACTAATCCCTTCACCTTCTCTGATTCCATCCCCTCATCACCTTCCCTCTGACAGCTGTCCCTCTGGTCCCTGTGACCGCACCACTGCCTCTATTCAATTTCTCAGTTCATGTTTTCAATTAGATTCCACATATAAGTGAGATCATATATTTTTCTTTCTCTGCCTGGCTTACTTCACTTAGCATAAGAATTTCCAGGTTCATCTATGCTGTCACAAAAGGTAAAATTTCCTTCTTTTTCACTGCCACTTAGTATTCTATTGTATATATGTACCACTGCTCTTTAATCCACTCGTCCACTGATGGACACTTGGGCTGTTTCCAGATCGTGGCTACTGTAAACAATGCTGCAATAAACATGGTCATGCATATCTTCTTTTGAATCAGTGATTTGGTATTCTTAGGATATATTCCTAAAAGTGAGATAGCTGAGTCAAAAGGCAGTTCCATTTTTAATCAATCAATCAATCAATCAATTAATTAATTTTTTTTTACTATCTTTTTTTACAGAGACAGAGAGAGAGTCAGAGAGAGGGATAGATAGGGACCGACAGACAGGAACGAGAGAGATGAGAAGCATCAATCATTAGTTTTTCATTGCAACACCTTAGTTGTTCATTGATTGCTTTCTCATATGTGCCTTGACCATGGGGCTAGAGCAGACCAAGTAACCTCTTACTCAAGCCAAGTCCAAATTGGTGAGCTTTGCTCAAATCAGATGAGCCCACGCTCAAGCTGGCGACCTCGGGGTCTCAAACCTGGGTCCTCCGCATCTCAGTCCGACACTCTATCCACTGCACCACTGTCTGGTCAGGTCCATTTTTAATTTTTTGAGGAAACCCCCTACAGTTCTCCACAGTGGCTGCACAAGTCTAGATTCCCTCCAGTATTGGAGGAGGGTTCCCTTTTCTTCACACCCCTGTCAGCACTTACTGTGTGTTGTTTTGTTAATGAGCGCCATTCTGTCAGGTGCAAGGTGGTATCTCATTGTGGTTTATTTTGCATTTCTCTGATGATTAGTGATGTTGAACATTTTTTCATATGCCTATTGGCCATTTGTATGTCCTCTTTGGAAAAGCATCTATTCAGTTATTTTGCCCATTTTTTAATTGGATTGTTTACCGTCCTGGTGTTGAGTTTTAGAAGTCTTTTTATAAATTTGGGTTATTAACCCCTTATCAGACTTATGAATATGTTCTCCCATTGTGTGGGTTGTCTTTTTATTTTGTTCATGGTGTCTTTTGCTGTGCAAAAGCTTTTTTAAAATTTTTTTTTTAATAAATAAGTTTTTATTTTAATGGGGTGACATCAATAAATCAGGGTACATATATTCAAAGAAAACATTTTCAGGTTATCTTATCATTTAGTTCTGTTGCATACCCATCACCCAAAGAGAGATCATCCTCCGTCACCCTCTATCCAGTCTTCTCTGTACCCTCCCCCTCCCCCTCTCCCTCATTTCCTCCCCCACCCCCCGTAACCACCACACTCCTGTCCATGTCTCTTAGTCTCGCCTTTATGTCCCCCCAACGTATGGAATCCTACAGTTCCTGTTTTTTTCTGATTCACCTATTTCACTCCGCACAATGCCATCAAGATTCCACCATTCTGCTGTAAGTGATCTGATGTCATCACCTCTTCTAGCTGAATAGTATACCATGGTGTATATGTGCCCCATCTTCCCTATCCAGTCTTCTATTTTTTTTACAGTGATTAAAAGCCTTTAAGGAAACTCTTGGCCAATACAGCAAGAATCCATAAAAGAGTAGTGACCTTAACATGTTCACCAAGCCCAAGTTGGCCCCATCACCATGCCAAATCCCTGAAAAATGCAACCCAACCACCGTTCAGTCTGTTAGGAGCTGTCACAGGGAGCAGGAGTCCAGGAAAAGTCCACATCCAGGAAAAGTCCGCATGGCACTGGAATTGTTGTCACCATTCTATACTTTGCAGCTCATGTCCAAGTCCCAATGTCCGCTGCTTCTAGCTGGTAATGATTCAGGTAGACTGGAAAAGCCATTTGCAGCATGCGTGGATATGGAGCTTCTGTTCTCCTCTGCCTGGAGAGATGAGAGCAGGTTGCTTTTCCCTGGAGCTCTGCGACTGTGGCCTGGTAAAGAGAACCTTGGGATACACTAAGCTGGGTGGCAAAGGTAGATTCATAATAGAAGTTGGCAAAAGGGGGAAAGAGAGCTCTAAATTAGGAGTAGGTCCCATCCTGAAATATGAGTGGGGCATTGAGGTAGGAAGGATAAAGGAAACACTCAAATGCTTTTTCTACATCTATTGATATTATGTGAAATTTATCCTTTCTTTTTTTTATGTGATGAATCACACTGATTGATTTGTGAATGTTGTACCAGCCTCCCCAGAATAAATCCCACTTGATTATGATATATGATTTTTTTCATGTATTGCTGCTAGTTCACTAATATTTTGTTGAGAATTTTAGCATCTAAGTTCATCAGGTATATTGGCCTATAGCTTTCTTTCTTTGTAGTGTCTTTGCCTGGTTTTGGAATGAGGATTATGCTTGCCTCAGAAAAGGACCTTGGAAGTCTTCTCTCCTCCTGAATTTTTTGAAACTGTTTGAGAAGGACAGGTGTTAGTTCTTCTTTGAATATTTGGTAAAATTCACCTGTGAAGTCATCTGGTCCAGGGATTTAGTTTGCTGGGAGTTTTTTGGATAACTGTTTCAATTTCATTTGTTGTAATTGGTTTGTTTAAGCTTTCTGATTCTTCCAGATTGAGTTTTGGAAGATTATATATTTCTAGGAATTTATCCATTTCATCTAGGTTGTCCAATATATTGGCATATCTATTCTCTTAGTATTTTCTTACATCCTTGGTATTTCTGCTGTGTCAGTTATTTCTTCACTTTCATTTCTAATTTTATTTGAGTCCTATCTCTTTTTCTCTTGATGAGTCTGGTTAAACGTTCATCAATATTGTTTACCTTTTCAAAATACCATCTCTTGGTTTCACTGATCTTCTGTATTGCTTTTTTAGCCTCTACGTCATTTATTTTCATTCTAATCTTTGCTATTTCCTTTCTTCTACTTCATTTTTTGTTCCTTTTCTAGTTCTTTTAGGTGCAGGTTTAAGTTGTTGATTTGAGCATTTTTTTTTTGCTTATTAATGTATTCCTCTAATGCTATAAACTTCCCTTTCAGGACTGCTTTTGCTGTGTCCCATAAATTTTGAATAGTTGTATGTTCATTTTCATTTGTTTCAAGAAAATTTTTTTCATTTCTTCCTTGATCTCGTTGTTAACCCATTCATTATTTAATATCATGCTATTTAGACTTGTGTTTGAATGTTTTTCAGTTTTTCTATTGTAGTTGATTTCTAGTTTCGTGCCATTGTGATCAGAGAAAATGCTTGATATTATTTCAATCTTCTTAAATTTATTGAGATTCGTTTTGTGTCCTAACATGTGGTCTATCCTAGAGAATGTACCATGAGCACTTTAAAAGAATGTATCAATATATTCTGCTACTTTGGCGTTAAATGTTTTGAAGATATCTATTAAATCCAAAAAACTAGGAGCACAGGATGCGGATGCATCACTGACCACCAATGAAAGAGGTGCCCCTTCCGGAAGTGCGGCGGGGGTTGGATAAATGGCCTCAGGGGGCCACATGCGGCCCATGGGCCGTAGTTTTGGGACCCCTGGCACTAGGAATTTGATGTTAGTGGAGTATCAAAATCCTCTATTATTATACTATTGCTGTTAATCTCACAATTTATGTCCATCAAAATCTGCTTTATATATCATATTTAGGTGCTCCTATATTAGGCACATAGAATTTACAATGGTTATATCCTCATATTGGATTGCTCCCTTTATCATCATGTAGTGACCTTCTTTATCCCTTACTAAAGCCTTTGTTTTAAAATCTATTTTTTCAGATATAAGTATTGCTAACTCAGATATTTTTCATTTCTATTTGCTTGAAATACTTTTTTCCATTCTTTCACTTTCAGTCTATATGTGTCTTTTCTTCTGAGGTGGGTCTCTTCTAGACAACATATGTACAGGTCCTATTATCTTATCCATGCAGCTATCCTATGTGTTTTGATTGGAATATTTAATCCATTTACATTTAAGGTTATTATTGTATGTATAATAATAAATATGTAGTTGTTTACTGCCATTTTATTCTTTAAATCTACAATCCTCTTTTTCTCGATTTCCTTTTTCCTTTGCTCTTTTTACAGCAAGCCCCTTAACATTTCTTGCAGTACCGGTTTAGTTGTACTGAATTCCTTGTGGGTTTTTTTTTTTTTTTTTTTTTTGTCTGGGAAGCTTTTTATTTTTCCTTGAATTTTAAATGATAGCCTTGCTGGATAAAGAATCTTGGTTGTAGGTTCTTTCTTTGCATCACTTTGAATATTTCTTGCCCATTCTGTCTGGCCTCATGTATTTCTGTTGAGAAGTCAGATGTCATCCTTATGGGAGCTTCTCTATAGGTAATTAACTGCTTTTCTCTTGCAGCTTTTAGTATTCTTTCTTTGTCTCTTAACTTTGACACTTTAATTATGATGTGTCTTAGTGTAGGCCTCCTTGGGGCCCTCTTTAATGGGACTCTCTGTGCTTCTTGAACTTGTGTGACTTTTTCCTTCATTAATTTAGGAAAATTTTCAGATATGATTTCTTCAAACAGATTCTCTCTTCCTTGTTCTTTCTCTCCTCCTTCAGGAACCCCTATGATGCGAACGTTGTTTCTCTTCATATTGTCTCAGAGTTCTCTTAGAGTTTCCTCAGACTTTTTGAGGCTCTTTTCTTTTTGCTGCTCTGCTTCTATGCTTTCATTTATCTTTTCCTCTAAATTGCTGATTTCATTCTCTGCTTCATCCAGCCTGCTAATAATTCCTTCTAGTGGAGCCATCATTTCTGATATTGTTTTTGGCATTTCTGACTGGTTCTTTATGATTTCAATGTTCTTTTTGATGCTTGCTATCTATTTATGTGCTCATTATGTCTATCTATTGTTGCTCTAAGATCTTTGCACATCCTAAAAATCATTGTTTTAAACTCTGCATCTGGTATTTTGGTTACTTCCATCTCATTCAGTTCATTTTCTGGGGATTTCTCTTATTGATTCATTTGGGTCGCATTTCTCCATCTCTCCGTTTTGTCTGTGTATTAGGTAGCACTGTCTGACTTTGAATTTTTTCTGGTGTCTTTATGAAGAAGGTGGGCTCAGTGGTATTGTGCTCCAGGCCACTTATTTTCCTTTTTCTAGGAGTGTTTCTTGAGGGTACACTTTTCCCTCTTCTTGTATGTGAATATTAGATGCAGTTGGTCCTTTTGTGGGAACGGTTATCCCTTCAGGCTGGCTGGCTCTAAGTGTCAACCTTGGTTATGTGTATTACACACTGGGCAATGTCTGTCCTGCTGGGTATATTTATTCTCCACAGTGTCTTGTGCCTGCTAGACTCCACCTTTGAGTGTGCTGTTTGTGTAGGTAATTGAGTCTAGGTTTGGTGCTGTCTGCCACCCACTGCCAGTAGTGTTGGCTCTCGTTCTTCTTGGGTTGGTGTCAGCTGTTGTTTGTAACCCGCTGTGAGCTACCATTCTGCAGATACTGCACTTTTCACTGTTTATGTCTGCATTTTCTCTGTCTGGGTGCTGTGAAAGTGCAAACCATTGTAAAAGGATCCACTTCCTCATGTTTAGAGATGACAGCAGCTCCGTAAAAGCCCCAATCTCTATAAGATTTTTCTCCACTTTTCAGCTGCTCCTCCTCCTCTTGGAGCTGCCTGCTCTTACCACAGAGTCTTCTGTGATAAGACTGTAGTGTAGGCTCACACTGACCTCACCTAACCAACACCTCTACAGTTTGATTGCTTGGGTGGTTAGGTTAGCTAAGGTTGTGAATACAATGTTTGTGGGACCCCCTACTTCAGGAGTCACTTAGTGAGGAGCTCAGTACAGGGAATGTGGCCCCTACTCCAGAAATTGATCCCTCAGCCACTGCAGGATACTCAAATTTTACTTCTGCCTGACAAGGTGAGCAGCAGGTTCAGACCCAGTGTGGCTGACAGTCCCCTCTGCAGAAGTTCTTTCAGCTGTTGAGACCCTAGTCAGGGAGGAAGACTGAGAGAGTCCTCTCCTGGGGCTGACTGTGCCCCTCCCGAAGGTGGCTAAGCTCCTTAACCAGATCCAACAATAGACTCACAGGCACCCACACTTTAAATGTCCATGCTCCAAAGCTCTCTCGCTTCCTATGCAATCTAGCCTACCAGGATAGAACATCCAGCACCCATGTCAGCTGACTGTGAAGCTCCACCCTATTAAATGCACATGAACCACTGTGCCGGTGCTGATCACACAGAGTGGAACTCACCTCAGCTGGGCCAGTGTGAGATTTTCGTTAGGATACCACTCTAGCAAGCATTGTTAGGTCCTGAACCAATGCTTTATGCAGCTAGCTCCTGGATGTGCCAGTCCTGGGCCTCTCAAGCAGAAACTCAGCACAGACCAGTGAAAGACACTGCCAGTGTCTGGCCCTCAGCAACC
Source organism: Saccopteryx bilineata (assembly GCF_036850765.1). Lineage (NCBI taxonomy): Eukaryota > Metazoa > Chordata > Mammalia > Chiroptera > Emballonuridae > Saccopteryx > Saccopteryx bilineata. The sequence goes on along the minus strand of NC_089492.1, from coordinate 78,837,880 downwards.
TTTTTGGAGCTACAAGCAATTCAGAGTTTGTGGCTGCCTCTGCTAAGCCCAGTGTACATGGGAATACCAAGCTGCACTCCTAGGCTGGCTTTTCCCTACTCTGGTTCTAGGGGAATGTGTGCTCAAACAGCCAAGTTTCCCTGAGTCTCATCTCCTGCAGCCTGTATGCTGGCTGCTTGATGGCTTAACTGCTGAAAAAACCTCTGCTGGAGGCTAGAGACTGTGGCAATTCAGGGACTAGGAAATTTGGTGGGTGTGGCTCCACCCCTTGGCCCCAGGTGTCAATCTATCCAGACTTTTACACAGACCTCTGTAGAGTGAGGCCCCAAGAGTCTGATGGGTGTGGCCTCTGAGACGCAGAGGTATGGTCTGCCCACCCACAGTTTCAACTGAGTCTCTTATGAGGTGGAAGCACCAGTCATAGACTTGGGAGAGTGTGGGGGGAGCTCAGGTCTCAACACCAGAAAACTGAGTCACTGACACACCCCCTGCTTCATGGCCTCTCAGAACAACCCATCACCCTGATGTATAGGAGTGACTTCTGAGGGCAGAGCAGTTGCTTTTCCCCAGGCTGATGCCGCTCAGAGGGAATTGCTCCACCCAAGAAAGATGGTGACAGCAGTACTGGAGAATGACTCAGCAAAGGGTTTCCGGTGGCCGTCCCCCACAGTGTCTCTCCCTGGGCCTCCAACTTTACACTCTCCTTCTGCAACTCCAATCCTCTCAGTTCTACCCTTTCAGAGCCCCAAATAGCTGGCTGTGAACAGGGTGTTCTGCATGGGCCCTTTAAAACAGTCTGCATCTGAGAGTTGTGTCTCTTCTTCACAGACAGAAACCTGGCTCTTTTCACAGCTAAATGCTGTCTGTGCGCAGCTAAATGCATTTCAAGCTAAATGCTTCTAGGCTCTGGGGCTTTAGGCTGGGGCTCCAGGCCTGGGGATGAGGAACCACACTTCTCAGGGCAACCCACCCCACCATGAGAGTCCCTCTGGACCCACAGCCTCCACCCGCTTCTGGGAGCGGGGCAGCCCTTTCCACATCTTCAACCTTTCTACCAGTCTCAGTATGGCTTTTTCGGTGATCTTTGGTTAAAGAGTCCTCTTAGTTTAGTCCAAAGTTGGTTTTTCAGGATAATTGTTCTTAAATTAAGTCATAATCCAATTTGGTCCTGGGAGGTGGCAGTTGGAATGTCCACATACTCCATTGCCATCTTTCTTCTCCCTAATTTATTCTTTATATAATAATTTATTGTTTATGGTAGTACCAAAATCTCCCAACAGAATTAATTAACAAATATCCTCTACTGCATTGTAATATGCAAAGGAGAAATGTCCTCTCAGATTAATAGCTGAATCAAAACTAAGGTGGTTAATGCATCTCAAAACCTATTTAAACCAAGGCAACAGTGATTACTGTTCTTTTGTACATCTTTAGCAGAAAATGCAAGAGGGTTCAGCCTGATACATTCAAACACAAAGTGATACAAATATATTGAAATACTGGTAAATGATTCACAGTTTAGGGAGGTTTAAGATAATACAGTTTAGATTAATAAAGTGAATACATTTGAGAAAGTTTTAATGCAGTAAAGGAAATGAAAAAACTTGAATTATGTTACTAATGTATTCCTAATCACTTATGTATAAATTCTATTTAATTTTTCCGGACTCTGCTTTACAGAAATTGGGCTTGTTTGGTTTAATTGCATGAAACTCACTGCAAAAGGAAGTCAAATGATTGGCCATTCCCATCACTTGGGAGAAAGATATATGCACTACTATGGAAATTGCTTCCAATGGCTATTATGTGTATTATGTTTGCATAAATACATGTTCTTATGTAAAAATCAGGAAGCTATTTAAAAATGGGTTATGTTTTTTTTCTTTTTATTATCATTTACTGTAATCTTCTGGACAAGTATTATAAAACAATAAACTGTCCATCATTTCCGGGGTGAACATGTTTCACAGAAATTAATGTTACAGACAAGAATATCTGCTTTCCAGTTGTGCATCTACTGGGGACAAAAATATACTATGTTTCACCAGGTATAGAAGTATACCTTTTTTTTTTTTTGTATTTTTCTGAAGTTGGAAACGGGGATGCAGTCAGACAGACTCCTGCATGCGCCCCACCGGGATCCACCCTGCATGCCCACCAGGGGGCGATGCTCTGCCCATCTGGAGCATAGCTTGTTGCAACCAGAGCCATTCTAGCGCCTGAGGCAGAGGCCACAGAGCCATCCTCAGCGCCTGGGCCAACTTTGCTCCAGTGGAGCCTTGGCTGTGGGAGGGGGAGAGAGAGACAGAGAGGGAGGAGAGGGGGAGGGGTAGAGAAGCAGATGGGCGCTTCTCCTGTGTGCCCTGGCCGGGAATCGAACCAGGGACTCCTGCACGCCAGGCCGACACTCTACCACTGAGCCAACCAGCCAGGGCTTAGAAGTATACCTTTTGATTCACAGTAAAATATGCATATTATATCAAGCAAAACTGTTCAAAAAGGACTTATAAATGACACATCAAATGATCGAATATATAAATATGGAACAAATATGTTTCTGCAGTTTTAAAGAACTTATGATGGCATAATCATTTATAACGTTTTCAGTACTGACCCCTTAATCTAGCACAAAATCATTCTGAGCAGTCTGCTCTTCAAGTGTCTGAGAATTTTTATTAGGACCAAATCGTACAAGTCTGAAAAAAAAATGTATATACACACATAGGGTTGAGATAGATGAATGCTTTAAAAAAATCCTCTCAATTTTAATTCATAATTATTACCTGCTCAGTGCATTGCTGATCTAGCCTTAACTGATAATTACATTCGTTCTTTAATAGTTTGCATCATGTGTCATCCTCTTTTCATACCTATTTTATTTAAAATATTGTAACTTATAACTTAAAAGAATGTTTCTAATATATGTAATATTTAGTGTACTTGAAATACTTTGATGTTTTCAAAATTGATTTTTAACATGCTTTTCCTAAGCAATTTTTTTTATTTTGCTAATTCTAATAGTCTTTTTTTTTTTTCTAATGGAGAATATTGACCTTAAATGGCCTAGCAGTTTCTAAAAACTATACCCACAAAGCAAATTAAAATGCAAAACATGGTTGTCTGAAGGATTATTCACCGGGAAACAAGGACACACTAACTGGATCATGGTTTTGAACTTACCTACTGAGGGCAAGATTTGCATATTAATGACACTAAAAGTTTGCCCAAGCTCAGAGACTAAGCTGTGAGCACTGATGAGCAAGCAGGCTTCCTTTTGAAAGGACCCTTAGCACTACTAACCCTTTGTCTTACTAAGGCATTACTCTCTTAGCATCTATTTCTATTTCTATATCTATATATCTATCTATTTCTGTATCTATAATATGCTAGTTTCTCCCTATATATAAGCTATAGTTCTATCTCAAGACAAGATACAGCATGAAACCACAGGTTATGTGACAAGTCTGAAGTGCTGCAGTGTGCAGGAGCCCCACCTGGAAAGGGAAGCTGCCCATATGGATTAGAGACTAGAACAGTATTATTCTATTGTGAAATCAGCTGGTTTATATCTGCAATGTCCAATTTGATAGCTGCAGGGCACAGGCACCTATTTAAACATGAAGCCAATTATAATGGCATAAATTACAAATTCAATCTCAGTCCCAGTAGTCATATTTTAAGTATTCAGTTAGCTCCACAGGGCCGCCGTACTGAATGTTGCAGAATGTTCTATTGGAAAGCACTGGTTTGTGCTTAATATTTCCCGAAAGCTACGGGTCTCTGCTTGCAACAGGGAGCAGGGGAGCACAAGTCCGTGGGCACAGGGACAGCACCGAGAATCCAGGACTGTTCCATGCCTCCTCTGTCATCCCGATCCAGTGGTCAGTGTTGGTGGGCACCCTGCTGAGTGTTCCCGACCTCTGCCCGCTCAGTTCCTCTCTGGAACGTGTCACCCCCTCCTCATGCTGCCTTCCACCTTCTGTCGTCACTTTTCCTTAAGGTCAATTCTTACATTTGTCCTATTACTTCACTTACCAGGCATTTTGCATTTCTTTTCAACTTTGCCGAGATTTTTATGAAAATAATGGCAGTTTTCTTCATCATTTGGTTATACAGATTTACAGGGATATCACCCTAGGTCCATTTTCCCCATAAACCTTCTCAATTCTAGTGCATAAACTCAGCAAAATGTTCGCTCTTTCAGACATAAGTATATCGAAACGTCTGCAGCAAGATACATTCAAACACAAAGTGATAAAAATATGTTGGAATATTGGTAAATGATTCACGGTTTAGTGGGGTTTAAGGTAATACAGTTTAGATTAATAAAGTAAATACATTTGAGAAAATTTTAATGAAGTAAAGGAAATGGCAGCACGGTGAGGAGGATGGAGGGACTGTGCCTCACAGAGAGCAGTGCAAACACGTGGCGTTCTTCACAGACACGTCTTCAGATGCTTCTCTGAGGCTCTCAATTCTGATGCATGTTTCTTGGTGAGTGTCTGTCTCCCTGTGGGAGAATATCTGTATTTTCTCATATTATAGCTGAAGATGGCTTCTTCTGGGGAGGGTGTACAGTGTTGAGAAGAGAGACCTTATTTTGTTTATACCTTTTTGTACTTTTGGTTCATTTATTTATTTTGTTGCCACATGCATGTGTTAATTATTCAAATGGATAATTTTTAAAGTGCTCTTTAAAGAACCTTTGTGCTGTTTTCTATGTCCTCTGGGGATAGATGAGTTAAGGTGGGTAGGATGACCCAGAAATCGCAGAAGTCCGCCAAAGACCTTCAGAAATTGAGACTACAGCATTGGTTGGCTTGGGCCGGCACTAAGTCAGCAGGAAGAAGAGGAGGAGCCAGAGAGAAACAGTAAAATGCAAGTCACAGAGAAAATAAAGAAAGAAATGTGGTCCAGGATTTTTCTTTTTCTTTCTGCTTTCTTCTTTTCTTTTTTTCCAAGTGAGAGGAGAGGAGATAGACAGACTCTTGCATGCACATGACTGGGATCCACTCAACAAACCCCTATCTGGGGCCGATATTCTACCTATTTGGGGTCATGCTTGCAACCAAGCTATTTTTAGAGCCTGTGGTGGAGGCTCCATGGAACCATCCTCAGCACCGGGGGCCAATGCACTCGGACTAATCAAGCCATAGCTGCAGGAGAGAAAGAGAAAGGGTAGGAAGTGGGAGGAGGAGGGATGGAAAAACAGATGGTCACTTCTCCTGTTTTCCTGTGTGCCCTGAGCAGGAATCAAACCAAGGATATCCACACACGAGGCTGATGCTTTACCACTGAACAAACTGGCCAGGGCTCCTTTTCTATAAATAATTAAAAGTTTATCCTATCTGTACTTAATATATTTAGTCTCCTTAAATGAGTGGCATTTTTTCATGTAAGATCATTTATATTATTTGGACTCAATACATAATGTGTAAATATTTTCTTAATAAACAGAAAGCCTCCATTTTAGTGCTGATGAACATTTTGATAAAATGTTGTATAACCCTCAAAGGGTCATGGCCATTTTTACATTTTTAAGGTCAAAAAAATTATTATGGACATGACATTTCTTCAGACGGTCTTTCCAGTGACACTAATAATACTCCACTTTGTACAATAGTTTGGCTGTCCTTTCAGCTTCCTGAATCACAGGACAGGTAAATCACTGCCTTTTCAACTTCTGCAATTGAGGACTCATACTGCCTTCTCCCTCATCAATCCATTGTTGAGATCAAAACTTCTAATTTAATTAACTAAAAAGTAAATTATTTATCAGACTTGATAAGTAAGAACAATTGTGTTGTTGGGCTACAAATGTCTGTTTCTTCCTCCTGGCAGACCCTAAACCAACTCCTATGGAACAATTGTGGGCCTCACACAACTCTGTGATTTCATCACAGCAATTCTGTATTTTTTCCCCCTGGGAAAGAGGGCTAATGTACAATTCAATAAAAAGTCTCAAGTGACAGACATAGATATAGCACAGGATGACAGCTGTGGGTGGGGGGATATTGGGAGAATTGGTGGGGGGTTGAGGAATTGAGCAAAAAAAACAAACAAAAAAAACTCATTAATACCTCAAGTAATTCTTTCTGTGTGTGTATACACACGTGTGTGTGTATGTATACACACATATTATGGCTATTATGACATATAATGTTAAATTACTACTTTTCCTATATTTGAAAAATTTAACATTTATCTTAAAAAAAGTAAAATAATTATTGTTATTGCCTGTTTTGGAAAGGTTCAAGTAAATAGGGTTTTTTGGCAAATGTGTGATTGTACCTGTGCCAAAGGTGAAGATGCTTATAAATATAGTATTTTCTCTACTGGGTTTACATAAATTTGATAAAACACAAAAAAACATTTCTTAATCTATATAAATGCATTCAACAATTAGAAGTAAAATTTGACCATTAAAAACATACACACTGTTCTACTGATTATTTTATGTACAGAAAATAATACAAATTTCTAATATGCAACTTATCAATTTTCATTATTCAAAGTTGATTTACACACTGCCTGAATTATCTTGCCTTATATTTTCCACCCAAGGGTAATAAATGTAATATGACTGAACTCAGCATATTGTGTAAATAATTAGCCTGATGTATTTGATACAGGTTATGACAGTTGATAACAATGATGGATCACAGTCATGGCAAATTAAATTAGCTAAAGACAAAGAAAACTGAAGTGCTGTTATGAACAGAAAATATAACAATAATAATTTTTTTTTAGATAGAGAGATAGACAGGAAGGGAGAGCGATGACAAGCATCAATTTATACTTGCGACACCTTGGTTATTCATTGATTGCTTTCTCCTATGTGCCTTGACTGCGGGGGTTGGGGGGGGGGCTCCAGCCGAGCCAGTGACACCTTGCTCAAGCCAGCAACCTCGGGCTTCAATCCAGTGACCTTTGGGCTCAAGTCAGCAACCATGAGGTCATGTCTATAATCCCACGCTCAAGCCAGGAACCTCATGCTCAAGTGTGGGTTCAATCTTGGGGTTTCAAACTGGGGACCTCAATGCCCCAGGCTGACTCACTATCCATTGCATCACCACCTGGTCAGGCAATAACAATAATTTTTAAAATTAAAACTGTTGAACATATTTTTCATTGCACTTCCAATGATACCAGTGAAAAGTCCCTACTTTTCTATAGAAATCAGTCTTAGCCTGACCTGACATATTGAGAGCATTTATGACACACACTGCTAATTATTCCAGACATAACTCTCCATGGTATATGTGTGTCAATTTTGAACTTCCAAATACATATTCTGAGGATAAAATCCAAATACAATTATTATACTTCTTTAAGTGTAATGGATGGGAAACATGAAATTTATGTCAGGGATTTATTCTGAAAATGAGAAATATGAATTTATGAAGGCTGATTGTAACATGTACTTTGTGTCAATGTTTAAGTGATTACTTTTATCTTGAACCAGAAACACACACACATACTCCTAATTTCCTTTTGAGGAAAAACATAACCTAGTTCTTCCAATTAAATTATATTTAAGAAAAATGGGGATATTTTAAATAAAACATGATGCATATTTACAAAATAATAATCAATTTAAATATAAAGTAACTTGTTATTGCATGCAAGAATCTATTTTCACAATAATAAGACATTCCCAATTATATCTCACTTCTGAAAATAACCCAGGAAGTAATAATTCTTAAGGTATGTTATAAAGAACAATTACTGGAGGTTTTAAGAAACCTATTTTGTTTGGTAAACTAAAATAATGGAGAATACTGTCTCATTACTTAATTACTACTGAAATGTCCTTTCTCTTACATACAAAATCTCTTGTGAACCTCATGATAAAAATGCCAAAAATTGTGGCAAAAATCTGAAAAGGCAATGGAAGAAAAACCTGTTTAAAAGAAAAACAAATGGCTCTGGCTGGCTAGCTTAGTGATAGAGCGTCGACCCGGCGTGTGGAAGTCCTGGGTTCAATTGCCAGTCAGGGTACAAAGGAGAAGTGACCATCTACTTCTCCACCCCTCCCCTTCTCCTTCTCTCTCTCTCTCTCTCTTCCCCTCCTGCAGCCATGGCTAGATGGGTTCAAGCTCCACAGCCACAGGCACTGAGGATGCCTCCATGGAGCCTCTGTCTCATGCACTAAAAATAATTCAGTTGCAAGCATGGCCCCATATGGGCAGAGCACTGGCCCCAGTTTGTGCACTTCTCACATTTCCTGTACCCCCTTCTGCTACCTGTCCCCATTTGCTGCTCAATACATTGCTATGCAAACCTTGTTTCCTGAAGCCTGAAACTATTTCATCACTACAGCTGTGGCACAATGGCCTTTGTTTCCTTAGAGATCAAAAGAGTGTTCTCATTCCTCAGCCTCAGTCACTGGCTAGTGACTTTGTGCTACTCATTACGTGGCCTTATGATGAATTTCTTTATTAACAGGTCTAGGAGACACCACCTGTCTCCATGACACAAAGGAGTTATGAGGACCCCATCAACTGGCACACTGGAGATGCTTCTGAAAACAGGAAACAGAGAAATAAAAGACGGCAACATCACCCTATAAGGACAGAACATTAGGGCAGCATTTCTGACGTTAAAAAAATACAACATGGTAAACTTCCTTTTATTTATCTGGAAACGCTAATTCATGAAAATAAATAATTTGTATTTAAACGTATATTCAGGGTTATTAACCTACGTGCTAGGCATCCTCATGCAAATTAAATCTGCAATTTATACTGGGAACTAAATCTATATCCACAGGAGGTTTTCTGAGAGACAGGCTTCACAGTTGTTAAGAACATAGAATCTTCAGGGGGTGTTAATTAGCACGAGTGAAGTGATCATTTCAGAACATATACCTATATCAAAAGATCAGACTGTATGCATTAAATATATACATGTTTAAATGTCAACAACATCTCCATGAAGCTGCTTAAAAAAATAGAATACAGAATCTGGAATATAAATTCCTGTACCTCAACTTTCTCCCTGCTTAGGGTGCTAATGGAAGGTGTTTGTACATGCAATGTGTTTGGAATTTTGCTTGATAACAGACAAGGACTAAGTAAGTTGTTGATAATTTATTATTATTTTTATTATACTGTCCCTGTAGGTTATTTATTTATTTATTTTAGAGGTGGTTCTCTAGCTCCAAGAACTCTTCCTTCCTAGAATCCTAAATATACTTTTGTAGTGTTTTGATTGAGTGCAAACATTTATAAAGGGCCATATCAAATCATAACACATGTTGGTGTCTGCCAACAAGAGCCATTTCCTGTATTTCATGGAATCCATCCCTATTCATCAGTCTATAATTCTGGATCAAGGTAAGAACAGTGAGTGGATTAACCCTGCAGCCATTTCCAAATGTGCATAGAAGAGAGAGTTTCCTGTTGCTGGGAGTGGGGAAACTATGCATGGTAATCATTGGCATTGTAATCTAATCACCAAAGGATAAAAACATCATGGGAGGAAGCAAAGTCTATGGCTGGGTCTAATTACATTACTATTCAATAGCTTGATGGAGACAATGGGTACGTCCTACAGTCATTTATACAACCCAACATTCAATAGATGGTTTGGGCCATGGTCCAAGCTGTGGCTGGAAAGCCAGTAGCTGTGAATTTCAAATCAAGGCAAGTCATTAGATAATTAACAAGACAGGGGCTCCAGAACTCTGGTCCTTAGGATCTTTAGGGAGCATCCAGTGGAGATGACGAGGAGAAAATAGTGTGCTGTGTGAGGATGAGGTCAGGCAAACTTGGTTTAAAATCTGTTCTGCCACCTGCTGGGTGAACTACACAGGCACATGAACTACATTTCCAGATCTGCCATCTATAAAATGGGAATCATAAGAGATCCACCTTGCAGGGATTGTGTCAATACCAGACAATTACAACAGAATGAATGCCCAGCACATGGTTGGTGATCAGGAAGCCAATCCATGCTGATGTTCATTGGTAATCCTGAACAGGTAACACGCATTAGGGACGAAAGCAATGTTGAAGCACCACACAGGACAGCATTAGCACTCCCTAGAATTATGGCAGTGACGTGGAGTTCACACGTCACCCATGGTTAATGCCTGGCACACCTCAGGTCCTTGAGACCAGCTGCTGCTGTGATGGGCAGAAACGGTGACATGAATGACCTGTGCACATAGGTCTCTCGGACCAGCATGATGGTTACAGTTTCATTTTAAAGAATGAGAATAGGATGTAATAAAAAAACGGCCAGCAAACTGTGAAATACACTTTCCATGGACCATGACATCACACCTTGGATTCTGCCAATGACCAGAACAAAACACAGTTTATTATAAATGTGTCCCCTTTTTTTACCCTGGCAGCTGGAATGGCAGGTGAGTGACACTTGGACCCTTGTGATTGCACATGTTCTGTTTACCTCGTAGCCTTCTGGTGGGTTTTGGAGGCTAAGGAGGTCGTTTGTGGGGATGACCCACTCCCTGAGAAAGGTAAGCAGCTCCCCGTTCCTGCACCACTGCGGCCCAGAGGGTTGTCAGGAGGTTGCTGAACACATCCATTCTGAGAAATCTGTAACGTGCTGAGGAACATCTATCAAAATGTTAAATGTAAGACTTAAAGCTTATCGGCTATCAATGCAGAGATTCTGTAAAAATAATTTAAGTAATTTGTAAATTTATATATGGATAAATTTGTGTCTTATTTCTATGATTACAAATGCAATTATGTTTGTATATATGCATAAATACACATCTATGTATGCATATTTATGTCTATATACATACATATGTATACACTTAAGCTATATAGTTCTGATTCTATAAACCTAGACAGCCTACACAGAAGTGATACTGATATTTTAAACCTATCAACATATCTACCCTGGGGTGTGTACTGGCAATCCAAAGTTCTCAGCTTAAGAGATACACTCTCCTTCCACAGATATTATCACCACTCCTCTTTAATAACTGCCTTTGTGTGGGTTCTGCCATATAAGAAAATTAGTTGCATTAATTTTCTGAGTCAGAGTATGTAAGTTGTCAAACTGAAGAAAATAAGACATGCATGAGAGCAGCATACTGTAAAAATGTAGAAGGCTGTCTACTCAGAAACAGTCATTATACTAAAACACGTCCATGCAGGTACACACAGAGTTGGGGTGACAAGTTGACGGGAACACCGCACTAAATGCCCGATTTACTTTGTAAGGTTTTGAGTAACCTGGTGGGATTACAGGATGCATGCCCATCCCAATAGCACCTTTAAAGGAATAGAGAATTTGCAATATACGGAACTCCAAGTTCCACCCCAAGACCCCAGGAATCATGAGTCTAAAGACTGCCATCAGAGTACTGGATTCTTTTTAAACTTCCAGGCAACTCTAACTTAGATGAGAGGCCCCTGAGGAAAGAGACAGATGCCATCTTTGGTTGTAAACACTGCCACAATGTGGTTCAGTTTATTAGAGTGGTTCTTCCCAGCAGCCCCTGGAGTTCCAGTTACCTTCCTGTTTCCCAGAGGACAAAAGGATGCCTTCTGAGGTCAGCATGCAAAGCCGGTGTCAGAGCCCAGGTATGTCTGATGTAGAGGCAGGCTTTCCACACTACATCAGATGGAAACCAAGCGGTTTCAAGAGAGTCTACAACCAGGACCACAGAATGGCCGACCAGAGGAAACTCACCAAGTCCCAGCAGCCACCTGCTGCTCAGTTAGCAGTAGGGAACTTATGAAACTGAATGTAAATGTGTCAGAAGTCAGGGACTGTCATAAAAACAACACCTCCTGACAAGTAATCTCCTTGCAATATCTTGTAGGCACAGCTTTTGGAGGAGGAGGTGTCCAGGTGCAATATTTCTAGTATTTCCATTCATCATTATTATTTGTGTGTGTGCATGGCACACAGTGTCCTTGATTCACAATCACAGCAGAGCACTGAACAGCTCTCAGAGGAATGGAAGCTTCACACAGCCAATGCAGTCTAGATCTCTACTTGGCAGTTGAGAATAGGATTTTACAGCTAAAATCATCCATTCCAATCATATGTGAATGAATTAAATGTATTGATAAACGTTTTAAACAGTAAATTCCAACCTCTACATTGATACCTCTTGTTCTTGACCCTCGCTCCCTCAGCTTCCCCAGAACTACACGGTCCTCACAGGTTGGCCTCAGTTACACTCCCTAACATCGGGCGTAAAATCTGTAACATAAATGCTCTACGTGTAAGCTGGTCCTCATTCGGTTTCCCACATATTCATCTCAGCCAGCACAGATCAGTCACTGCCACAGAGATTGTTTCAGACTTTGCCTTGTTCCTCCTGGCCTTTCTGCAAATCTACCGACACCAACACCTTGAACTCCTCACTGAAAACCCTCAGTTCTGTCCGTTGATTGAATGTTTAACGCCGTTAATTCACCCCTTAATCATGTGTGCCCACTGATCGGTATTTCCAGTGTCTCATGGACGTTGGGCTGATGAAATAATTGTGTTTGCTAATAGAAAAAGTGCCCTCTTAAAATGCTCAGCTATTGAGCGATGGCATCCAGACCACACTCCCAGCTGGTCAAGTGAGGTCACCTGATCTTAGGCACCAGGAGAAAGGCTGGAGCTGCACCTGGGTTGCCCACACATTCATGCCATGTGAACTTAACCCTGTCCATCCCAGACTTGCAAACTCCTCCAGAGTGAGAACAGTGATCCATCCACCTTATTATTTCCCACAGTGCTGGGAACAGTGTACACACCCTTTAAGGACTGACCTTTTGTTCTCCCTCCAAACTCGTCTATTAAAGTCCTAACCAGCAGTAACTCAGCATGTGAGTGGATTTGGAGATGGGTCCCTTAGCGAGGCACTCAGGGTAAAATGAGGTCATGTGTGTTGGCCTTAATCCAAAAGGAGACTGAGACACAAAGGACAGAGGAAGGACCATGGGGGACCACAGCAGGAAGGCCGCCATCTGCAAGCCAAGGACAGAGGCCTCCGCACAATCTGCCAACACCTTGATCTTGGACCTCTGGCTTCCAGAACTGTGAGAAAGTACATTTTTCTTGTTCAAGCCACCAGTGTGTAGCATTTTGTTATGGCGGATCTAAAAAACAGTACAATATACCTCTTGTATTTGCTGAGTTGATGAGAACTTATAACTTGCTCTTTCTTTCTCCTCTCAGACCATGCTCCTTAAGGCATACTCACAAAAATAAACACCTTGAAGTCATGGGTTTTCCTTTGTTCTTTTTATTGCCAACTTAGTGTTTTAGAAAAGCAATACTCTTTCCAGCATCCACCACCCCACAAAAGACATACTGCATTTAGGTTATTTGTTGCTTACAGTAACATGCTTCTGATGGATGTCAAGGAATATTGAAAACTCAAACCTCCAGGTAACAGCAGCAGTGGCTTCTCTTCTAACACCTCATGCATGCTGGGGAGGAGTGGTTGTACAAATACAACTATTTCAGGTTATGATACTGTTGGAGTCCTCTCCCCCCAAAATAAAACCTAAACAGATCAATGCTAAATTCCTGAACAGGAAGAGGCTTCAAGCAATGATTTTCAGCCCTGGGGCCTCCCTCATCTTGTTTGCTGATCTTGTTCACCCTGAGATACTGGAGACAATAGCTAGAAGGGAGTGAGGGTGAGTCCTTACACCTTACAAAGTGTTGTCACTTTAGCTGGCTGCAGTCCAGGTGGCCAGTATTCAGCTCCTGTGTATTGAGAAGATTGTCTGAGGTCCCCCGCTGCTCGGAAGACTTTCTGAACTGCCAAAGTGCATCTTGTTAGAGAGAAATAATTACCAACATCAAATGAAGGGTTATGTGTCTCCCTCCCCAAAATCTGTATGTTGAAATCCTAACACCCCAACGTGATGGCATTAGGAGGCGGGGCCTTTGAGAAGCGACTAGGGCATGAGGGTGGAGGGCTGTGATGGACGGTGCCCCTCACCCACCCCGGCAGCTGCTCTTGCAGAGTACCCTGCCCAGGGCACAGAGAAGGGGCAGTGCTTCGTGCAGTCTGTGCATCCGTAACTAGCACTGCACCAAGTAACAAATGTTTATGAGTGTATGAACGGATGCTAGTGAGTGACTGAATTGCACAGCGATTATTTTTAAGGGGCATATAATCTAGGAAAGAATAAAAATGAGTAAGTGAAGGTGCTGCTCTGTTTTGTACCAATGTCCCTTAAGCAGTTTGTGTAAATGACCATTTTTTAAAAAAATTTCTAACCAATCACAAATCAATATTGTATAAAACACTAAAATAAAGTATTAGAAAAATATATAGAATGAAACATAAATTTTTTTTAGATAAAACCACTAGGTAAGTCTTGATTTCTTATTTCCAAATAGTAACCAATAGGCCAGAGTCTGTTTTTTGAGTATCACCATTTTCTACCGTTGTTGTCAATAATGTGATGGGACCAAGCCCTAGTTAACTCATGAATAATTGAAAGAAAAGCCCTCGAAAACTTCCATTAAAATTCGTTTAAAATAATCTGCTGGGGAAATTATCACATTCTTCCTGTACTTTCCAGAATTGTTCTGTGATCCACACAACAGTCAAAAAAGAAAAAAAAGCACTGCACCAAATGGTTCTTTCCAGCAAACTCATCATCCGGGCAACTCCACCAGACTCAGCAGGAGACCGCGCTCAAAATGCACCTACAGCTTCTCTGCCCCAGAAACCACCCCACTGCAGCACGAGGCTCTCTCCGGGGGCAGGTTAGCAACCCAGTTCACCTGAGTGATGGATGGGAAACACCATCCGCAGCTGTCTCCATTCCGTTTCTTTCTTTGTGAAATGACTAGAATTCTCTCCTTGTGTTGCTGTAAATACCTAATTTACAATTGCAAACATTACTGCTGTCTCTACTCCTTTCCCATGTAGTACTGTTATTATGTTATATGGTGCAAGTAATTTTCACCTGTGAGTGATATATCACCAAAAACACCCCCAAAACTGTTATCAGCTATGCCATTAAGCAATCACAGAACTCAAAAGTTAATACACCTACATGTGGTGAAATATTAAGAAATCATTATAACATTGTAAACTTAAATTTTAAAATGTTAGGCAATTTTAAAAACTAAATGTTCAAAATGTCATTGCCTATGTAAGAATGTCCTAAAAATGCTATTGCATTGCCTGTCCCCTAGTGGTTAGGTCTAAAATCATCCTAAAAGGTATGTAAAATTGGCTCCTGAAAATAACTTCAATAGATTCTATACTACTTAGACATGATTTTATGTTGTTTCTTTAAATATATATCATCTGTAAGTCCCATCCAATCTGCCTTTTTTTTTTTTCCAATCTGCTTTTATACCAACACTAAGTAAGAAGACAACTTCCTTGGTTGAACATTGGGTGAAGTGCTAGGCTTGTGTTTTCATGAAAAATATAACACAAAAATATATACGGATTCATACCAAATTAAAAGTGTGTATAATGCTATAACACCACAATAAAACACACTCACAAAGCTGCAAGCATGAGAACACACCTTAGTTAAAATAACAACCAGGGAAAGGCAAGAAGGGCCACCTAAAATATTCACAGAGCGGTGAGGCACAGAGCGGTGAGTCCGAGTCCATTGCTACAGTGAAATACTATGCAACAATTACAATTATGTTGCAAACAGCAGTGACTCACAGTGTGATTACAGCATATGTCAAGTGGAGAAAAATTTTAACTATATATAATATTCTACATTATAATATACATACATTTTATGTGATTATACAAAATACATAAATGATACAATATATTATATAGTTACAGTTGTTTATTATAAATTTAACAAAAAACTTAAGAATATAAATCAAATAATACGAATAAAGAAAATGTGGGCCCTGGCCAGCTGGTTCAGTGGTAAAGCATCAGGGCACACAGGAGAAGTACCCATCTGTTTCTCCACCCCTCCCCCTCTCCTTCCTCTCTGTCTCTCTCTTCCCTCCTATAGCCAAGGCTCCATTGGAGCAAAGTTGGTCCAGGGACTGAGGATGGCTCCATGGCCTCTGCCTTAGGCGCTAGAATGGCTCTGGTTGCAATGGAGCAATGCCCCAGATGGGCAGAGCATTGCCCCCTGGTGGGCATGCGGGTGGATCCTAGTCGGGCACATGCGGCAGTCTGTCTCTCTGCCTCCCTACTGCTCACTTCAGAAAAATACACATACACACACATAAAAGGAGATATGATTGTAAATCTTCTTACTAGTATGCAATTAAAATTTCAACATCAAAACTATCATACTAACAGTGCTTCCCTTTGACTTATTGAGCATCTTTTATTTTCATTTCATTTTTAAAAGATATGCATTTATTGAGAACAGGTGCATCAATTTAGTTACTTGGAGAAAAGTCTTCTAATAAAGTATAAAATTAAAATGTTGGCTTTTGAGAATGAATTATTCTATATCAAACTTCCTGCTCCTTAAAGAAAATAACAGGACCACTTTATTTCACTTGTAAGAAACCCACAATTACCTTCCTTGTCTCTCAGGTATGTTATGAACCTGATCTGGGGACATGGTATTTCACCATCTGCTGGATACACTGAATGGCTCTCCCTTACCTCAGGAAGATAAAAAGCAAACATCTGCAACTGCAGATCTAATAGACAGACCAGTAGCATCACAATCACTAGGTAAGTAAGGATACCAAGTTCAAAATTACATTTTTGACATGAAGGGAAAATAAGTATCACCAGTTAATTAATATTTTGAAATAAATTGGTTTTGTAGTTCTACACCTGAATCATGTCTATGGCACATTTGGTCAAAAACTCAGAACCCAAAGTCTGGAATTAACATGCTTTGAATATTTCTAAACACCTTCCATGAGCATCAAAAAGAGAAAATCGGTCTCAGGGTACAGTTTATATTTAATATGTCAAGCGTCTTTTTGTGACAAAGAGACATTGTATCAAAGATGCGTAAAAGAATGAAAACTACCATATTTCCCCATGTGTAAGACACATCTTAATTTAGGGGCCCAAAATATATATAAAAAAAGTATTATTTCAAGTTATTAAATTTAAGTGTTATTCATCATAAAATTCGTACAACTCCTCATCACTGTCAAAACTCCCATCCATTAGCTTGTCCCCATCTGTGTCAGATGACGAATCACTACTGTCTTCATATATTGCCTTGTCCTCAGTTCCATTTCTGGCATTTAAAATGCCACAACCACTGTATAAGATGCATCCAGTTTTTAGACCCTAAAATTTTCAAAAAAGGGTGTATATTACCTGACCATGTGGTGGTGCAATGGACTGGGATGCAGAGGACCCAGGTTCGAAACCCCAAGGTTGCCAGCTTGAGTGCGGGCTCATCTGGTTTGAGCAAGGATCACTAGCTTGGGCCCAAAGTCGCTGGCTTGAGCAAGGGGTCACTTGGTCTGCTGTAGCCTCCAGTCAAGGCACATATGAGAAAGCCATCAATGAACAACTAAGGTGCTGCAACGAAAAGTTGATGCTTCTCCTCTCTCCCCTTTCCTGTCTGTCCCTCTCTCTGTCTCTGTCTCTGTCACAAAAAAATAAAAATAAATGGGTGCATATTATACATGGGGAAATACAGTACTCTGCTAATTTGATATTCTATGGTAAGTAGATACCTAAAATTCTTTCAAAAAACTGTTTAAAAGCAATTAATTCCCTCTTCTGCGCACTCACTCTTAATCACTAGGTTACAGTCCCTCACACACACACACACATTGAAAGACCCATACATGGAAGACTGAGATAACTTAGCTCTGAAACAACCAAATAATAAGAGATAACACATCAAAATTCAATGCCCATAGTCCCCCATTAAATTCTTGATGATTCACAAGTTTTAACGGAAGCTACTAAATCCCTTCACTCTTAAAGACTATACACACTGTATAATAATCTATCAACTTGAGGTGTTTCCATTAAGGTGCATGCTCACCAAAAGCTGGTTTGACTTTATTCACTTAATTATGGTCATATTTTGTGAGTGGAATTACATAGGAAAATTAATCCTATGATTTAATATAAATAAGATACCATGTTAACCCTAAACATTCGATTTATCAGTCTGCCCCTTCTACATTGCAAGTTCTGTTCTTGTGACACACAGAATGATAAAAGCAAATTTTCAAGAAATACTAATTAACATTGCTTAGCCAACTGGTCATATTTGGGGATCAGGTTTTAGTAAAAACAAAAATAAACTTCAATGAATGTCAGTTTAGATTCTTAATAAAAAGTGAAAGCCAAAGCTGAGACAATCAGAGAGTATTTCAGAAATGTCTTGACTAATTTCTAGTAAGGAAAGAGGTGCCAAGAAGAATTTAAAAACGTGACACAGTGCAGAGACTCAACACTCCGTCACTAGCACATGTGAATACTGAGCTCTTAAGAGGTGGCTTGTTCTGCTGGCCGCATAAAATACAAACTGGATTCCAAGGACTTAGTACAAAACATGGAGAATATTAAACAAAAAAATTATATTGACTACATGTTGAAATGATCATTTTTGATAGAATGGGTTACCTAAAACATTATGAAAACAAATTTTACCTGTTTCTTTTTAGTGTGTGTGTGTGTGTGAGAGAGAGAGAGAGAGAGAGAGAGACAGAGAGAGAGACAGAGAGAGGGACTGACAGATTGGAAGGGAGACAGAAGGGAAGCCATCAATTCTTCGTTGCGGCTCCCTAGTTGTTCATTGATTGTTTTCTCATATGTGCCTTGACCGGGAGGCTCCAGCCGAGCCAGTGACCCCTCTCTCAAGCCAATGACCATGGGCTCAAGCCAGCGACCACGGGGTCATGTCTATGATCCCACGCTCAAGCCAGTGACCCCATGCTCAAGCTGGTGAGCCAGCGCTTAAGCTGACAACCTCCAGGTTTCAAGCCTGGGTCTTCTGTATAACAGTCTGACACTCTATCCATTGTGTCATGACCTGATCAGGTTCTTTTGATTTTATTTTTTTTATTTATTGATTGATTTTAGTCAGAGAGAAAGAGAGAGACAGAGAGAGGCAGAGAGAGAAAGAAAGAGAGAGAGAGAGAGAGGAACATCAATCTGTCCCTGTAGGTGCCCTGACTGGGGATCAAACCGGCAACCTCTGTGCTTCAGTCCGATGCTCTAACCAACTGAGCTATCTGGCCAGGGCTCTTTTTACTTTCTTAATGTGTCTTCTAGATGTTTTAAAATTGCTTAGGGTGGCTTGCTCTGTCCCTCCTGAGACATAAATCATCCCTTGTCTCCACACTCTATATGCTCATGCAAGTCACCTGTCTGATCACCGCCCATTAGTCACTCAGCAGCAGTCCTGACTATCAGAAAACCTGTCACAGAATCTCAGAGTTTGTGTTCAAGTCACCCTTATTGTACCTAATAATGGTCACAAAGCCATTCACATAATGTTTATGATAACATAACTCTTCTATTTTATCATTAATTTTTACCACTCTCTTAAGTTCTAAATTTATAAATTAAACTTTATCACAGGTATATAAGGATCTGTACTATTCACAGTCTCAGGCATGCACGGGGAGGGGGTGTCTTGGAATGTTTGCCTTATGGATAAGGTGGAATTAATGCATATTGCCCATCTAAAATATCTAAAATCATAGGTATCCTGTACTCATTTTATATTTTATAGTTTTTAACAGTTTCTAATAAGATATTATTATTTGTTATTTTGAGTAATTTCAATATATTCTAAAACAAAATTAATTCTCCAAAATAATGGACTGTATTTTAAGGCATACGATATGTATAAATACAAAGTCACACGGTCATAGTAATTGTTCCTTTTTACTGTTGACCCCTTTTTATTGAAAATCAATCATTCATGTTCCTCTTCCAATTTTCTTTCAAGAAGGCCCTCTCTAAACCTTGTTGCTCTTATCCTCTCTCTCTTCCTTGGGCCTTTTGCTTTTCTGGCCACACGTGTGTCCTGTTGTTTCATATTTTCCAAACTTTGGACTCAATGTAAAGAGAATACTGGCAAGTCTCAGGCTGCGGACCTTTTCAAGTCACTGGAAAAGAGAGGTACTGCATCCAAATTTTTTTCAAGTGCCTCAATAATCGAAACCTTGACTTTCCTCAGCTCTAAAAGCTTTGTGCATTGTCATTTTCCACATGCACTTTTCCTTCCCCGAGTAGACTGTCAGTTCACGAGGACAGGTTCGGTGTCTTGTCTTGCTTTCAAGCTTTTT
This sequence comes from Saccopteryx bilineata, assembly GCF_036850765.1. Classification (NCBI taxonomy): domain Eukaryota; kingdom Metazoa; phylum Chordata; class Mammalia; order Chiroptera; family Emballonuridae; genus Saccopteryx; species Saccopteryx bilineata. Next base: position 78,817,696 of record NC_089492.1, on the reverse strand, counting down.
AAATCTCCTAAAACTCAGTGACTTGAATTCCCAACAGACAGTGGCAGAATGAATAAAGAATCTCACCACTGTGCCCATAGCAGAGAGCCTACAGAAGGATATGAGGACAAGAACCTCTTGTAGCCCAGCTCAGAAGGAAAGCACTGTGTGTTCTTAAATCTCCACGCACAGGGAACCAGCTGTGTGAGTGTGCTCACTTCACTCAACAGATAGCACTGACCTGATGATGTACAAAGCCACGTATCTCTGCTGCTCCATCTTTTAAACAAGGTGAGGAGGGACACAGTCATGCTGTGGAGCACACGGGCTTGGGTCCAGATCTCTGCTCAGCAATACGACAGCACAGCACAGTTGACAAACCACCTGTCTGATCCTCCATCTCCTCCGAGATACTGGTACCTAGGGTAATAATATATCCTTCCCTGGAGTTACAGGGATGGGGGTCCAATATGACCAAGCATTTGGCTGTCAGCCTGGTTCGGAAAGATGCTCTTCATACAGAAAGAAGTAGGAACACCTGGAGCAACAGAACTAGCAGGAACAGTAGGTGTTTATCCACCTGCTAGCTGGACTTCCTTCTGGCAGTTAATTCTAAGCCTCTAGGAATGTCATAGAAAATTCTAGCATGCATTTTTAATGTTTCCTTTTTAGCTTTTCCCTTTTTGTCTCATTGTGGATTTTTAAAAAATCCTTTACCTAAGTTAAACATTAACACTCAGCCTCCCCTCACAACACTAACTTCTCAACATCAATAGCATCGGCCACGCACCTTCTCAAAATCCAAAATGTATTTATCATTGCGCTCTGCTTCACTTTCAAAATCTGGAAATAGAATATTCTCCTCTGACCCAAACCATCCATCTATGTGCCTCTCTCATTCAATTAAAAACAGTGAACATGCTAACCGTTTTCACCCTGAATTTCAGGCTCTCAAATCTTACCTGTCCTTAGTCCATCCATCTGTGGGGGGCTGCCCTTTGCCAGTGTCGGGTCATGACCAGTCTTTTCTACAACATACTCTCTCTCTCTCTGGAAAGCCCAGTTTTTCAGTTTGACGTATGTATGCCTTGCTAATCTGCTAATCACGTATACATCAACTGTTTGCTTGTCCCATTCAGAATCCATACTAAGTATTGCTAGAGAATGTGACAGAATGGTGTTGACTAATGTGACAGCAAAAGGCTGTTATAGTTTCATCAAAGCTCCTCTTTCATGCTCTGGAATCTTTTTTCTAGACTTCTTGCATATCTCTGCTACATTCCTCAAGCTCCTGTCCCCAAACCATTTCATCTTAGTGTAGGACCTTGCACATATCTGAGTAGACAAATGTCACCATAAGATGGCAAACTCCGCGCAGGCAGGGTCCTTATTTGTGGTACTTCCCTCTGAATCCCCAGTGCCCAGCCAGGGCGGAACAACTGCCAATGCACGGGTGGCACGTCCCTCCTCTCTAAGGGATGACTGCTTTTGCAATTATTGATCACACCGGCCTTCTTAGAACATTCTGAAACTCGCTCCTGAAAATGAAATTCAGTGGCTAGCCTCTTGTTTCCCTTTCTGTCTTTTTTTTTTTTAATTTTTTTTTAATTTATTCATTTTAGAGAGGAGAGAGAGAGGGAGAGAGAGAGACAGAGAGAGAGAGGAGAGAGAGACAGGGGGGAGGAGCTGGAAGCATCAACTCCCATATGTGCCTTGACCAGGCAAGCCCAGGGTTTCGAACCGGCAACCTCAGCATTTCCAGGTCGACGCTTTATCCACTGCGCCACCACAGGTCAGGCTCCCTTTCTGTCTTTAACCACCTCCTTGGACCTCCACTCAGAAAAATGTTGGTGCTCTCCAAACTTTTGCCTTCAAGTGATTTACACCCTCCTATAGTTTAATGCGGATGACCTTGTGCTATCTTGGGAGCTTTCAGACTGTTTTTCTATTCCACATCTACACTTCAAATGCACATCAATCATTCATCCAGGAGGTAAGGTCGTGTGCAAAGGTGACCCATTCCCCCCTGCACCCCCTAACCAAATAGGCTCTCCTCCAGGTATGTTTATTTCCTCATGGTGTGTTTCATGCTAATAGTTTTCAAAAGACCCATGTTCCAAATTCAAAGGCAGCCTGTAGTCGTCCCTTGCCCTGGACTCCACATCTGCTGATTTAGGGACTTGTAGATTTTCATCGGTGAAGTCCATTGCATCCTGTTCATTCCCACTGCCTCCACTCTGGGTCATGTTTCCCCCTCTTTCTTGAAAAAAAAAAGTCTCTTTTTCAAGTTCCAAGGAAACTATTCAATAACGGGATATGTTTTTATGCATCTCAAGGGGTCATTAGAAACAACATCCTGAAATAAAACCTTGCTGTTACCTCTGTTTCATCTCACTAATAAACAGGTAAAAATAAGCTTGAGAAATGTCACCCCCAAATATGTGTCCTCGCAAAGTCCTGAAGTGGAGATGATGATGGCAGGGAGATACTGGGAGACAGAAGAGACATCTCTACTTATAGACTGGCGGCAAGGTGAAATAATTGGCTGTTCCCTTTTCCTTACGCAAAAGACTGTTTCCACGTCGACTGCAAAAACATCCAGAGTAGAGATTACACTCTGTACTGTCCCAGGGGTCTTCGCAAAGCCTCTGCAGACACAGGTCCATCTCTTCCTCCAACCACAATGCACTAATGGCCCCTCACAAAGTTCCACATGTTGGGCTCTCTTCAGAAAGTCCTAGAATCCTGGAGAGATGTGTGATGATGGGATGGTTACTGGAGACCTTTTCAGGACTAGCAAGAGTCTCTGTATAACGGGTGTCATTTCTGTTATTTCTGGTCACAGTGCTCCCTAATGAAAATCTGCCAAAATACAGCCATTTTAAATAATGGACCAAGATTAAATACATAGTATTGTATATTAAGAGAAAAAACAAACAAACAAACAAAAATGTCCTCTCCACAAATGCAATATGACTCTACAAGATGAGGGGCTTGAAGTCAATTCTAACAGTCCTGTCACTTGTCCCTTGACCTCCTGTGCAGCCAGGGGTGAGCTATATCTCTCTCTCCAGACACAGTTCCCTCAAAAATATAAAATAATGATGAGAGTACCTACTCACCAAGGGAAGGACGAACGGAAGTGTGTTTACATGGCTTCTCTTCACATCAGACTTCATGAGAAAATAGCCTTCCCTGACCCCAGCCTGCTAACAATCTCCAAGCAGACTCAAACTATGTTGCTCCTGTGAGAATTCAGCATATGGCTATCACAATGTGTATAAATGTTTTCTCCAGACACATGGATTTTGAATGAATGTAATTAATATTGGCTGTCAAAGTTTAGACAAAATAGTCTAAGTATTATTCTAAGCCAGGGGTCCCCAAACTTTTTACACAGGGGGCCAGGTCACCGTCCCTCAGACCATTGGAGGGCCGCGACATACAGTGCTCCTCTCACTGACCACCAATGAAAGAGGTGCCCCTTCCGGAAGTGCAGCAGGGGCTGGATAAATGGCCTCAGGGGGCCGCATGCAGCCTGCGGGCCCGTAGTTTGGGGATGCCTGTGAGGCTATTAATTGATGAGCTAAATGTAATTTTATGAAACGGGCTTATACAAATAAAATCTCTAGTGTTTTTTTAGAATGCAGGTGCTTACTGATGAAATCCATCACACATGCCAGAGAACAGGACAGGGTCCCCATGCACCTACTATAATTCTGTCTCCTGTTACATTTACATGTGGACCATGGAAGCAATCTCTCAACCTTGTCCCCACTAAGGGGTCTCCAAGGACAGAAAGTCTGGAGGACATCCATCCTAAACACAAACTCAGGGTCTCCACCTGCCCTCTCTGTGGCTAGAAACATTTAGAGAAAACTAAATCAATACTTCCATATTTTCCAGTATTCAATCCCAGAATTACAGCAAGATAAAGCAAAACAAAGGAAAAAAAAAACTTTAAAATTATGAAAGAACTGGAAAAATACGAAATCAATTTGGCATCATGTACATTTGCCAATTAACAAAATTCCAACAAAACAAATGGGCAACAACAGGAAACAAATTCCCCAATATTTCCTTCAAACTCAAAAAGCTATGAGAATAGGCAAAACTATCAAAATTTGGTAATAGGTGGGTTCCATATATGTATTCTTCAGGTCAATATTTAATATAGAAATAGTAATGGCGATACAATATGTACATAACAGATGACTTGCTAAATGTGTAACAAATTTATTACATTCAGGAATTACCTATTACTTAAATTTTACATAATAACATTGTCTTCAAAGTCATAATTTAGGAAAAATAATTGTCCTCCCTGTCATTAATGCGAATGGTTATGTTGCCACTGTTATGTTGCTACTGTCAATTACTAATAAAAAATTTATTTCATTTAAAAAATACTACTACATGATAAAAAATGGGATTTTAAAAACATTTGTGAAAGTCACCAGAAGTAGCAATAATAATTATAATCAATAAGAAAATAATAACAATAATATTAAATCAATGAAGATTTTTTTTAAATCAGTTCTTGATTACTTTCCAGAGCTCCATAAGTGGTTTAAAAAATAAAATACATTAATACCTCAGCTTTTTTATACACGAAATAGAGTTTTCTTTATTGGCAATGTCATAAAAGAAATGAAGATATAACTGGTTGTTTTTTTGGTTTTTGAGTCACAGCTTATCACCATTTAAAAACAGAAGTTTTCAAAAGTCAGGGAAGAGAAGAATAAATTAATTAAATTGTAATTAAAAACAACTTCTTCAATTTCCTTTTGATCATGCAAACATTTCTAAATATCCACTTTACTTCTACTTTCCCTGTTGACTTTCATCTGTTTTGATGTACAATGTAATTAGTTGCTTAGAATATCAGTAAGCAGTAAACAAAGCACGCCTGGGTCTGACTCCAGTAGAAGGCTTTCTAAACTCTAACAGTCATGGGAGCTGCTTCACTTCCTTCTTACTAGCGGCTTCAAAAATGACTCTCTCACTTAAGGAAAACTTACCCATGTATACAGCACATAATTCTTTCAACTAGGAAAATATGTATTTTGGTAAATAAAATATATGTACATTGTTTTTTCTATCCTATTATTTTTATATTCTAAAGTGCCATTTGTTTGCTTAAATTATACTAGTTCATTTAACCATTTGCTTTTCATAAAAATTAGAGAAAATAACCCATCTCTTAAAAAATGCGGTTTATCTTTTGCACTTACACATAAGTGCCTCTATAAAAGTGTGTTTCAAACTTCTCTCCCTTTCTCGCTGTAACAGCAGCACAGACTACTTCCTGAACAGCGAGAAAAATCACTGTGCCACTTGCTTTCTATAACCATGTAAGACCGAATACAAGAAATAACTAAATGTTTACTTTTAATAATATAAATTTCTTCATTCAAAAAGTATTGGACAGACCACACACTCAAGATAGGATACTGGGTAGGAGTTTGCTTTCTCTATAATGTTCAAGACTAAGACAGAAGCTGCAGAATTAATTCAGGAGTCCAGGGTTTTTAAAAATTTCTAAATTTTACCATCCCATAAAAGTTCTTAGAGCTTTTCTATAGTACCAGGAAATTTAAGAGGCTGTTTTAAGTTTCTGATGATTTCTTTATTGAAATTCAGATAATAAAATTCTTGAGATTAGTCACTAGTCCAATAGCCAATTTAACTTATGTCTTCTTTCCCTCATCCCCACCTTCCTCTCTCTCTGAAAAATATATGTATATATATATATATTTTCTATTTCTGTAAGCAACTAAAAACGATTTGCACAACTAAGTTGTTCAGAATCATTGAGTGGGTTGCTTCCTGAATGAAAGAACATTATCATTTCCATGACAAACCAGTAGACGGTGCTAACCACAGGGTACCACACTCAAAAGATTTTTAAACCAAAAAACTCACAGAATAGGTAACCAGTTTAAAGAGTTATAAAATTACTAATATGACCTACAGAGGAGGAAATTTCAAAAATGTGACTGTAGCAGAAATGTAACATAAGCACACAATATAACTAATGGTGAATGTTAAATGAAAACCCAAGATGACCACAGGTTCTTACTATGATCTTTACTTACAGAATTCAAAGCACAAGCACATACGTGGCTCCCACATTAAAATCTTCTTCTGCCCATTGTGGTTCAATCTCATTTGGTTATATGATTAAGCACAGCTCCAATTCTGCCCTAATTGTAAGACAGGTTGCTACTTTAGGCAACAATTGGTCCTCAATGAAAAGTCTGGTTTGATTGTTCAAATTGTTTCTCACTCACTCACTCTGCCTCTTTTCAAAGAACTAAATGTTTCATGCGGCATGCAACCTGCAAAGAAATATTGTACATATGCATTATCCTGCATTTTTACTTAACATGATTATGAGAAAAAATGATTTACAAAACCCAGAATGTTGTGAATGGTTTTTTTAATGTTTATTAGTTGTTCAAACCATGTGAAAGGCTGCATTTTAATAATGTGCTCATTACAAATACACACAAACCACAATTTAAAGTTTAATGAACATAGTATCTGAGTTAAATTTTAGAACTACATTCTTCAGATACCAAGTCTGGTAGTCTACAGACAGGACATAACCCATCTTCCGTATATAAATGCAATGGGACATTCTTAACAGAGAAAAGGTACCCTGACTACAAAAATAACTCACACTGAAACTTCCAAAGACCTCTGATGAGACATGGTGAATTATAGATAGATAAATAGATAGATAGATAGATAGATAGATAGATAGATAGATAAATAGATAGATATCTGTCTGTCTAGATACTACAATACATTTTATTCTTCTACAGATACATGATCATTTGTATTCCTAACTCTATTACCACCAAAAGTAAAGAGATACAGGCATAAAACTTCTCATTCCACACACTGAGGTTACAGACTTAGAAGAATATTTGTTTGAAAAAGCCACAGTTTGTTATTAACCCCTTTGTTATGGCCCTTTCTGTGTGAAGGAATTAGTTTTTATATCTATAGCTTAACAGAGAAGAAAACTAAGTCTGAGAGATAAAAAGGTATTTGATTTGCTTTACACTCATTTTAACAGAATACAAATTAATTTAAATGATGCATTTAAGGCTGAACTTCTCATTTAGGAAAATACGATAGGAAATTAAAGCTGCAAAATCAAATAATTTAAATAACAGTTCCCCTCCAGATTTTAAAATGTAAAATAAGACACAAAATTTATTTGAATATCAAGTTTTCCAGCAGATTCTGTTACTGAGTTAAGTACAACAAAAGACTTTTTATTACCGGTCAACTCCCAAAAATAGTGCTGCATTATACTGGAAACATGTAACAGAACAATATGAACTATCACAAACTCCATAGAGTGCATTTACCACAGATCATTGTAATGCTACCAACACACAAAATCAACACCATCATCAACCCCTATCTGCCCTGTGCGGGGTTCTCAAGGGAAAACCTTTGCAACCGCTATGAAGTGTTTCTAAAGAGGGTACACACTGTTTCTTTACAACCCAAATATAAGGCAATTGTCCCTTCGGGAAGTATTCTCATTACTACAAACTAACTGTTTCATCCTCATTATGATACCCAACTGCTCATCATTGAAAGTAACTGTTTCCCCATTCCCCGGAAGATGCCAGCAAGCCCTCAAAACCCAGCAGTACACCGGAAAAAGAAAGGATGCAAAGACAACAGACTAAGACAGCAATACCCTTCGGAACGAACAACCAGGCTGGGAAAGACCTACTGCGTTGTTTAATCCGAGCAAAGAGGAGGAGCGCGAGTTGAGCGCGCAGAGGGTGGTGCCATCCTCCGAAATTTGGAAGGGTCCCCAACGCCCGGCCCGCGTGGACAGCGGCCAGCCCCTCGGGAGGAGGCTTCCCTGCTGTTCCCTCCCGTCTCTCCCGCGCTCCGAGGGGTCGCCCGCCGGCCCGTGCAGCGTCCTCTCCGCCCTCGCCCCTTGGGCTCTGCAAATGGCCCTCGGAGAACTTACAGGGCCCAGGGGATGCTGTGTCCCCGGCCGCCACCCGCTTGCGGCGCAGACGCCGCCCGGCCACCGCCGAGACGACCTGGGCGCAGCCGAAGAGGGACTGTATTTTGCGCACATCCAAAAAAGGATCGAAGACAGGGGACTTTCCCCAGCGCCCCGCAAGGCTGTGCCCCCCGCGGGCGTGCGCACACGTACACACACACTCACACACACACACGCGTCCTCTCCAGGACCAGCGTTGCCATTGCAAACCCGGGAAACGCCTCCAAGGGGACCAAGTACCTGCTCTCTGCGAGCTGCTCAGCTGTTCACTTCATCCTCCGTTGACAAGGAAACCAAACCGCACTTCATTTTTTTTTTTTCCAGAAAAACCTTCCACTGCCATCATTTGAAAATTGATTTAAGGGGAGGGGAGAGGGAGGAAGAAGGGATAATATAGATATAGATATCAGGATATCTATCATAAAATTATCTCGGATTTTTAAAAAAGTCAAATGTGCAAAAGTCATCGTTAATTTAAAGGAGGAAAAAAGTATTTGCTTAAAAATAATACCAGTAACCAGCTGCAAGAAAAGTTTCACGTTACCAATGTATCAAAAACAGGAGGAGAAAAAAAAAAACGAATTTGTTCTCACCGGCTCCAAAAAGGGCACCAAGAAAATGGAAAATAAATGTTTTTGCTCAGTGGTTTGTACCAGTATTGCAAAACCACAAACTTGTAAACACTGCGTACAATCCCACCTATCCAAAAATCTTATCAGAAAAAGAATCTGCCAAAAAAGAGGTAGAAACATGCTTTTTTTAAATTTTATTTTACAAAGGAGAAAAAATAGGCACCACACTCCACATCGTTTTTTCCATAAAACCAGTTGCACATCCTGCCGGAGTCGCTCCCGCGGGCACGGGCGTCCGGACTCCCGGACACAGCGCCTCATCTACAGAACCACTGCATGCTACAAAAACTTGGATTCAGAAAAAGGCTCAAAACCTTGCTCTTCCAGCTTCACCAAATATAAACAATCATCAAAGAAGTGGGGGGAAAAAAGAAGAAAAAAACAAAAACAAAAACAAAAAAGGACAAAAAAAAAGAATAGGACAAGAATGCCACTGAGAAGGTACTCACCGAGCGGGAGTAAAATGTTGGAATAAAAATGAGATTTGGTACAAAATACAGTATGGCGGTGGGAGAAGGAATGAAGCGCGTTTTTCTCTCGGTCTCGACCTCGGGCACTGACACGTGACAGGAGCCAGGCTGCCTCGCAGGCGGGGAGGACCAGGCTGTCGGGGCGCCCACGGAGCCGCTCGGCGGCCGGCGAGGCTGGCTGGGCGCTGGGCGCTGCGCGCAGACTAGCAGGGGCCCCGCGGGGCCGAGCGCACGCGCGCGCACACGCATGCGGGCGGGGCGCACACGCACGCGGGCGGGAGGGCAGCGCCGCGAGCGGAGCCGCGCGGGCCGCCCGAAGCGCAGCAGCCACCGCCCCCTCTGTGCTGTAGCCGCCGTCGCCGCCGCTAGCGCCGCCGCCTGGATGCGGAGCGCGTATGCGGCCCGCGCACGGCGCTGCCCACCCGCCGGAGAGGCGGGAGCAACTTGCTGCTTCCCGCGAACTTGTGCAGCTGCCACTTCTTCCTTGCGTGTGCAACCCTTTTCCGTCTCAAGGTAGTTCCTGGGGAGACCGCCCAACCCAGGTCTTCCCGAAGTTTCGCTGTCCACTTCCTTCTGGCTTTCCTGGTCCCTTCCCTCCCCAGCTGCCTCAGGCGCTCCCTTCGCGCTTCCCGGTCGCGGAGCTCGTGGAACCTGGCTCGGAGCAACACTGGGGGCGTTGTCACGGGCAAAAGCCACCGTCAGACTTGGTCGCCATCAGAGTGCGCGGCATCGCGTTGCGTGTCCGCAGAGAGGAACGTCTGCTGTTGGCGAGACACTGTAGCCTCCCCTGTAGGACCCCGTCCGGGTTCCCTCCGTGCGCTGCAAAGCCGGGGGTGGGGCGTAAATCCCTTCCTGCGTGGACCAGGCATTGTTCGCTTGGTCTGCGCGCGCGCCTGCCGGCCCCCAAGCTGCTCTGGAAGGCTCCGTGGCAAAAGCTCCTGCCTGACTCCTGCTCAAGTTGTGGGCTGGGGCTGGAAGTCAAGGGCCAGGGGCCAGGGAAACAAGTGAGTTCATTGTGTGAGTCCACAGGCGGGAGCGGCACTTGGCGGTCGCGAGAGGGAAACGTGCACTAGGAGTGGGGCGCAGAGCTCAGTGGCTGAGCCGTCGTTCTGGAAGCGAGGTGATGGGATTCTCCACCTGGCATCTGACTGAGGATGCCAGTCGCCTGAACAAAAAGATTCCATCAGGCAGTCGCTGGATGCCTTGGGATTCTTCTACTGCCTATTCAAGAATCAGCTTTCTGGGCTCCAGAACTTAACCTATTTTTCTTCATTTTTGTGCAATAACAACATCACTACCATTTCCCTGTGTAGCTTTGAATCAGGGTTGTGTGGAATTAATTGACATCTCTGTGTTTAAGAATGAGACTAGCACAGCTTTGCAGTTCTTAGATTGGTATCTCCTTGTTCCCAATGTTGACATTTAAGATAAAATTCCTCCCAGAGATGACCTACCCTGGGCAATTCTGAAAATTAAATATGCAGCCACTGTAGAGAGCTACTACAGCAAATAGGTTACCCAAACATTCTGGTCAGAATTCACTGACTAAACAAAGCATTAATCCATAATTTAAATAAAAGAGCTTTTAAAAGAACCATCAAAATATCATTAAATATTTATTTTGGTGAGTTGCCAGCTTTACAACAACTCATTGTTCACACTTTAGAGTGAGGGTTGCCCATGAGAAATACTGTGAGAAAGACGAATACATCGAAGTGGATAAGGTAACTTCCAAATCCGCGCTGAACTTTATCTGGAAATCACAGCATTTTAAACTGTATAATATAGATCAAATGTGCTTTAGAAAAAGCACACTTGAGTCTCATTTTTTAAGAAATATCTCTTCAAATGCTTTTTTCTGAGTGATGAGTTTTGTCTACGATTAAACCTAAGTTTGCTAAATTTTCCAAATGTTTATTTCCATGTCAAAAATAATCCAATTCTAGTCATTTCAAGAAGAAAATAGTATTTTCTACACATTGTTTTCCATTACGAATCACAGTAGTATTCCAGTGTGAGCAAGTTCACTTTAAAAATGAGTTTTGAAGCTTTGAGCTAGGCTGGGCAGCGCCCAGGTTTTAGGGAGTTATTCAAGAAGAACTTTGAAAAACAAGCTGTTTAGAATTGCTCTGCAGTAGTGGCCCTCAGCCATCTCGGTGATTGTCAGGCTTTTATTATTCAATGAAACGACTCCCCTTTTTGTTAGATGCAGTTCTGCTGAGGAAAAGGCAGGACATCAATATTCTTCCTGCACTTTGCCATCTACTTATATAATTACAGCACAGTGCCCACAATATCTAATTAATTTGTTTCCAATGTGCCATTCTGGCCCTTTAGGCTGTGTGGCGGTGGCCACTTCAAACCAGAAGTAAACAAAGTCAGATTAAGGGAGTGAGTATGTGCTGAGCACAGCCTCTCATTTAGCTCTTGTTTCTGCTCTGTAACAATGTGTTGTTATACTTATTTTACAGATTAGGAAAATAAAGTCAGAATTGAAGCAACTGGCCAAGGATTCCACTGTTAGTACATTGGAGATGGATTGGACCCGATTTTATCTGGTTTTACAGCTAGAAAAAAATATCTCTAAATTCATGGAAGATCCTCAGTATTATCAAATACTGCTACTGACGCCAATTAGCAAATTCACATTATTCCAATAGGTAGATCTGAAATAAATTTGTGGGAATTGATAATGGCTATATTATTCACCACAAATAACAGTAGCAATACACATTTCTACTTACTTTTTTTTTTACTTCATAAAACAAAGAAGAAAATAAGCCTTCAAAAGTATAGATGAAGAGGCTCATTTTTTTCCTTTAGTAAAAATCTGTACCAAAGATGTGGTGACCACATTCTTTGGGAGTTAACCACAGAAACTTTATATTTTATTTTAAATTTTAAATTTTATTTTATTGATTTTAGAAAGAGACAAAGAGAGAATGAGAGAGAGAGAGAAAAAGAGAGACAGAATCAAATTTTTGTTCCACTTATCCATGAATTCATTGGTTGATTCTTGTATGTGCCCTGACTGGGGATCAAACCTGCAACCTTGGTATATCTGGAGTATACTCTAACCAACTGAGCTACCTGGCTAGGGCCCACAGGAACTTTTAAAACAAAGTTCCGGGAACTCTTTTGGCGGTCATTCTGAAGTAAGCCAGCGAGAAGTCATCATTGAGAAGTATATTGATTTAAGATAAGTTAGTAATGCTGATTGAGGAAAAATCTATGTTGGAATGTGTGCTACATAATCACAATATTTTTCCATTAGAAAATATTTAGGATACATGAGTTATATCTGCCTATACATATATATTTTACATATGAATATATACCTGGAAGTCATGTGTTAGAATATCCTGGGTCAAATGTATGCTTTTATAGCCAATGATCTGGTAGCATTTTGTTTTGCTTCACAATTTATTCACAACTTAAGCCTGACCTGTGGTGGCGCAGTGGATAAAGCGTTTACCTGGAAATGCTGAGGTTGCCGGTTCGAAACCCTGGGCTTGCCTGGTCAAGGCACATATGGGAGTTGATGCTTCCAGCTCCTCCCTCCTTCTCTCTCTCTGTCTCTCTCCCTCTCTCTCTCCTCTCTAAAAATGAATAAATTAAAATAAATAAATATTCACAACTTAGTGATTTTAATTTTTGATTAATTTTACTTTACTTCTTCACTCTGTGTTCTGGTTCTACGTAGACACATACAATACTTATAACTCTCTTTAGTTTTGAGAGTTTCCTTTTTTTCCCCAATATTTCTATTGCAGGAACTGCAAATACCAAAACTCATCAAATAATTTTTACAAATTATCAAAGTAATTAGATCTGAAAATAAATCATAATATGATATGGAATGAGTAAAATAAAGAACTACCAAAATTGCTCTGTAATTTATTTATTTATTTATTTATTTTTATTATTATTATTTTTTAATATTTTTCTGAAGCTGGAAATGGGGAGAGACAGACAGACTCCTGCATGCGCCCGACCGGGGTCCACCCGGCACGCCCACCAGGGGCAACGCTCTTCCCACCAGGGGGCAATGCTCTGCCCCTCCGGGGCGTCACTCTATTGCGACCAGAGCCACTCTAGCGCCTGGGGCAATGGCCAAGGAGCCATCCCCAGCGCCCAGGCCATCATTGCTCCAATGGAGCCTTGGCTGTGGGAGGGGAAGAGAGAGACAGAGAGGAAGGGGGGGGGTAGAGAAGCAAATGGGTGCTTCTCCTATGTGCCCTGGCTGGGAATCGAACCCGGGTCCCCCGCACACCAGGCCGACGCTCTACCGCTGAGCCAACTGGCCAGGGCTCTGTAATTTATTTTTAATATTTATTTCACTTTACATATTTTATGGAATCCAAAAAATTCAAAATATACATCCATATTTCTTATCATTTATGGCCACTTGTAATGCTGGTGGCCGAGGCCAGGCAGGTCTACACTGTATTTGGGCAGATGGTAGAAAAACTGTGGAGCTGGAAAGCTTTGGGCCATTACCATTTAATAAAGTCTCACAACGGTGGACAAGCACACAGTCAGGGAAACCACCTCTCAGCAAACAAACATCAAAATAGGCCCTCACACGGGCGAGCAGGCAGTTCGTACATCCACGATCCCCAATCTTTCATCTCTCTCAAGCCCATGCATCCATAGCTTTATATAGTAGTCAATGCTATATAAAGCCATGTGCTCATGCACTAATCAAGCAAAGTGCTTGCAGCTGGTAACCCTGTGAGCAAGCCTAACACAGTTGCACCACACCACTGATGGTTACTTCCTTATAAAATTAATAAGATGTGTACATTGCTAAGAAAATAATGGCCATGTACTATGCCTTTTGCCATTATTCATTGATTACTGGTCTAACAATCATTCTTTCTAAAGAGAATATAAAATATGTCCATTTATAAATTTAGAAGCTGCCAGTTTATCAAAGATAATCTTTTTTGATTTGGGGTGTTAAAGATAAAAATGTAGCAAGCCCAAAATAAGCCTCTAAAAAGGTACCAAATGTTAAAAATATTAAATTAATTTTAAAACACTTTATTATGTATTAATATTTGTACATAAGAAGTCTGAAGGGAACCAAAAAAGACAGGATGTTAATGCAAAACAAACCAAAAAATGCTAGTGAGAAGAATCCTAAAGGAGAAATATGTACCATTCAGTAACTACTTACTGTGTCTTGGATGCTTGACATAGGATAGTAGTGTCATAAAAGCCTCATCATCAGAAACACATCTAAAAGACCCTGCCCAGGAACCTAGGACTGAGACGGTGAACAGCAGAAAGCTTCGCCTTTAGTGAGACAGATGAAGACCCTGGGACAGGAAAAGTAACTTCAATGATAAAGTGCTGTCATTACAGCTAGGAAACTGGAGCAGTAACAGTGGAGGGGAAGAGGATGTAGGGGAGGGCTGAGGACGGGGTGAACATAAAGGAAGAAAGAAAATGAGGAGGGAGGACCAGAAACTGCAAGACCAAGAACATCCGGAGGGGGCCTGGAAAATCTCTTTAAAAAATGCATATGTACCAGTATATAAATATATATATATTTTTTTAAATAAGACAAGTACACACTGGACAGATTTAGGTCATACCGATGAGTCCTAAATGAAATGACAAAAATTATTTCTCAAAAATATTGCAGACTATACAGTGTGTGTGTTTACTGAAACTAAATGTTGCCCGAAAATTCCAGATAACAGTTGTAATGCATGCCGGTGGCCGAGGCCAGGCAGGTTCACAATGGATTCGGGCAGACCATAGAAAAATAGGGGAGCCAGAATGGGTTGGGCCATTCTGTTTAATAGTCTCACAAATGCAGACAAGCACACAAGTAGGGGAAACTGCCTCTCAGGCAACAAACAGCAAAATGACCCCTCACAGCAGTGGGCAGGCAATCATGCATTGGCAATCAGCAATACCCATAACCTTACATAAGGTACGCACACGTGCTTCTGCCGGGTGCTCACACACTAATCAAGCAAAGTGCTTGCACCTGGTACACCAGCGAGCAAGCCTAACACAGCTGCCCCACGACAGTCTTGCTGAGGTTCACAAAACTACACCAGAGGAAGTTAGCAGTTTTCAGAGAGGAAACCAGAAAGAGATCTCTTCATTTGTGTTTTACAAACAAGAGGCTTCTTTATCCTGAGTACTCAAAAGCAGTTTTCAGAGAGACAACCAGAAAGAGACCTCTTCATTTGTGTTTTACAAACAAGAGGCTTCTTTATCCTGAGGACTCAAACTGGTAACAGCAGGCAATATAGTTTCATTGGGAAAGTAATTGTGTGTAAGGAGATGAATCTGGAAGATATTCAGGAGAAAACTGACATTTTTATTGTTGACCCTCACGATCTTAGATGCAGAGGTATGAACTAAATCTTTTATATGCAGTGGTGTGGATGTGCAGTTATAGTTAGGATTCTGTTGACTTTTCCTCTCTGTTTACTTGGTTTCATTTAAAAGCCCGGGTTTTAGAGGTAATATGGATTCTAAATACCAATGTTAATTTAACTCTGGAATTTTTAATTTTTTGAGGTAAGGGGTATTCATTTGTACTGTTTAAAGGTTATAGCAATCAAGAGATGAGTGGAGGCCGTTAGTTGGTGACGAGTCTAGGGGTCCTGTCAATAGGAGGCACTTCTAATTTTCATGAACCCTAGAAAGTTATTTCTTTCTGTTAAATGAAGCTTACATTTTGAAAAGAAAATTTTTTTTCTGATAATAAAATTGAGTTTTCAAAAATCAAATAAGTACAGTAGAATGATTTTATGGTGAAAATTCAACTCAAGCCTCTTACTGTATATTTGAACACTTAATGTTTGCTTTTATATTTATTTACATGTTAGTATGTCTTTTGTACCAAAAAATGTGAGAATAGACATTTGGTTAAAAATGATTATAGGAAATAGTTCAACCTAATTTATGATATATATAAATCTGCAGTTTTCAGATTTTTTTAAATGTCTCATTGAAACAATAAATAGGTTGCTTTATATAAATTTCTGTTACAGATTTTTATTTTCCTCTGATACTATCTACTATCTTTTTTCTCTTGTGAGGCAGCTGTGTTAGGCTTGCTCGCTGGTGTACCAGCTACAAGCACTTTGCTTGATTAGTGCGAGAGCACATGGCAGAGGCATGGGTGCATAGCCTATATAAGGCTGTGGGTGCTTGCACTCGAGAGAGATGGGGGATTGCAGATGGTGGATTGCAGATGGTGGATTGCCCGCCCGCCCGCCCGCCCCTGTGAGGGGTCATTCTTGCTGGTTGGTTGCCTGGGAGGCGATTTTCCCGAGTGTGTGCTTGTTCACGGTTGTGAGACTTTATTAAATGGAATGGCCCAATGCTTTCCAGCTCTGCAGTTTCTCTATTGTCTGCCTGAATTCAGTGGGAACCTGCCTGGCCTTAACCGCTAGCATTACATTATGTAAGATATACACATACACATACATATATATATATATATATATATATATATATATATATATATATATATATCTGGATCCTCAGATTTCTTTCCCTGTGGATGTCTCCCTCTTCAGTGCAGAGAAGGGTCAACCTTGTTAAGATCTGAAAAGATCACAGCCCTTGGCTGCTTGGCTTCAGGTAGTAAATTGTGTGTTATTTTATTCATCTAAAGCTCCAGAGAAAACATGAGCTAAGATCAAACACAGGCGTTCCAAATAAAAATATAACAAACAACTAGGTGGCCACTGGACAAAATATGACTATTTCACGCTACAAACTTAGAAACACACCAACATTCCACTTGTCAGGCCATTTATTACAAGTAGTCACTGTTCTTGCACAAAGGCCAACCTCAGAGGCATTTATCTTTGCAAGTTACATAAATTCAAATCTAGAGCTTTATTGTCACATAACTAGAAAAAAAGTTCATTAGTATTTGATGTACATCAGCTTTCTGCTTGCCTTCAGAAAGAATTGATAACTAATTTTAAAACATTAAACAGTATGTTTTATTAGTGTTCCTTAAATCAACTATGTTCAAAGCTTCAGGAGATAACAAAAGTATGTGAATTCCAGAAAAAGTTTAATCTTTATACTTGATACCAGTACTTGTTTTTATTCCGCATAAAGGGAACCTGTATTTTTTTTTCTTGTCATTTGTACAACAGAAACTGTAACACATTTTAAGGCTTATATAAGGAAATCAACAAATATTCTTTAAACTTAATTTTAAAAAGCTATTATCAAAGTATTATAGTACACTAAATGAAAGTAACTGAGTAAAAAAAAATGTTAGAAATTAAAATTTAATTGCCTGATTAAAAAATATACTACTTTTTTTTGGGGGGGGATTTTTGTAGATAAGGTTTTGTCAAAGAAAAAGTAGTGCATCTGCTAATTTGCTCAACCTGGCGGGAATAGACAAAGGCCCTGTTGCTACGTGAAATGCTCGTAGAATTGAGGAGAGTTATTGATAAAGCTAGAATCTATTCAGCTCAGGATAAGGACTTTCATTAGAATCTTGAAACATCATACATCATAATTTTATGCTGATTTGAATGCTATTTTTATAATGTCTGGCTCTCATAATCAATGATAAAAAATCGAGAGGCTGTGATAATGAATTGACGGGTATAACACTCAAGTAGGTAAGTATAAAATGTATAAATATATAATTTTCATATTCATAGCCTATAAGCTGTGTAAAATTTAAATAATGATTCAAAAGTTGCTCATTCATTGTTATGAAATAAATATATTCTGTTAAAGAGATGCCACTCTCTCTAACAGAGGTAGCTACTTTGATACCTTAAAATATTTACAAATTATTCATCAATAGGTAGACTTCCTTTTTAACCTATTGCAGCCAGGCTGGGGATGCATAATAATTAACATCTGAAGAAATAATCTCCTAGCTCAGTGTTTTTCAACCTTTTTACACTTAGGGCCTGATGAAAATAAGAGAATCATTTCAGGAACTACTAAGGCAGAAATCACCCTGAATATAAGCAAACTCGACTAAGATCATTGGGTCTATAATCTACATACAACATCAGAGTAGTTAACTCTTTCATGTACTGGCACAAAATTCCTGGTGAACTGGTGGTTGAAAAACACTATCCTAGCTGAAACTTTGTTAATGTGACTCTGGAAATGTGCCTGAAGACACTTGTGCTTTAGTTCATTCCCTAGGAGACAGTCACAGTGTAAATTTAAAAAGATGTTCAAAAACTCAGAATTGGATTGTTTTTAATTTAAGTTTCAAATTTAACTAAAATGGAATCAACATATATTTAAACAATCTCAGTACTTAAAAGTCAGAAAAAAATGTAAACTACACCTTTAATTATTAATCTTATTCCTTTTTCTAAAAAGATACATTCTAAGAAAAAATATTGAGATAAAATTTCCTTAAAAGTTGCAGAAAAATCAGTGTAACAGGCATGAATTAGTTTTCTTAACAGGTTCATCAGGTAAGATTAACTTTATTCTCATGCTACCTCGAAGCAGTTGATTTCTTATGTTTTTATAATAATTCTTTTGTAGTAAATATCGAGTAATATTCAATGCATATTTTATATTGTCTTTCTATAAAAATTGAGGACCTAACACGGAAGTTTGACTCAGTGCAAGCATTTTGGCTCAAACCTCACAGGGTTAGGTTTTTGAGAAGCTGGCGTGATGGACAGGTATAGTAACCCCCTCCACATTCTTCAATATCAGATTTTCAAGCAAGCTTTTCCTAAGTACTGGGCCAGAGTCTGATCATGGTTGAATTGTTTGACAAGTGCCTGAAGTGCTGATAGAGGGTGTTGCTGAATAGATGCCCATATGCTTTAGCTAGCAGGCGCTCAGGCAGTGGAAGTGATATTCTCCCTGAGATCCCGGGGCCTGACGTGTTTGTTTCACTCCACTGGAGAGCAGGGCCACTCCTCAACGTGGGGTGAGGAGAGCTAGGTAACAGTAGGTAGGGACACCTTTTGCTTTGAGTAAAGAAAGCACTGGGTAATTTGGCTATACATTCTCTGAAGACTCCAAATTCTCCCAAGAGGAACTACAGCAACAAGAGGAAAAGCAACAAGGGCCTGAACATGTTTAAGGACAAGTAGTATTTCAATGAGAAGCCCCAACAGGAAACAGCTCTGGTTTTGGATAGAACTATAGTCTCACCTGATATGTTGTCAAGCTTAAAGGCATCCCTGGAAGCATCCTAATCCATGTGCCTATGGATGACTCTCACTACCCTTTCAACCATGGGTGATGCCTATCCCAAACAGCAATCCAACAATACTTTGAAACTTTATTTCTGGTTAAAGTTACCCAAGGCTGGATCACTTTAAAAGATGATGCTAATTTGCTCCCCTCTGAAATGCCAGGGAGCAAATGTTTTCTGAGACACGTGAACTATCGTCTATTTATATTTTTATTTCTTTGCTCATCTGTGTGTTTCTTTGCTCATGGAAGTGAGGTTTCTGTGACATGCAGCCCTCTCTATGCTGCACTTGGTGCTGGGGAGAGGAAGGCAGAGAAAGACAGTCACTGTGCCCACTTGGAATGTGTGTTGGAAAAAGTCATCATATTAGTTTGGGAACAGTGTGCTAGGCATACAAGTGGAGTTCCTCCGTAGGTAAAAAGAAGGATGTACTTTTCATAACCTAAACTTCTCTATTATCTCCTCAGGGTCCTGAGAGTAGTTGGCATAGATTTTGAGAGTTGAGACTGTCTGAGTAGATGAGCTCTCTGTAGGAAATACCTGAACAGGTAACAGGGACAGAAGATTAGGAGTCTAGAGTAAAGGACCAAGTAAGACAAGGGAGCCAATGGAAAAAGAGCTGATGGAGGGTTTGAATTAGCACGGATATGTCAATATCTTTTTGTCCCAAATATGATTCACTGTCAAACTCAGCTTACAGATATTATTACCATACTTCTTTGATTATAAGAAGCACATTTTTACATGTTAACATATTTCAACTGGCTTATACTTCACAACTGATGTGTATTCTTAATATAGAGGTGTCCCCCATTCTTGAGAAGCTTTTACTAAAAGCATGTTAGCATCTTTGATAGCATCTTAGAATTTAAGAATATAGTTCACTGGTACAGAAAGCTTTCATTCATGATTTGTAGATATCTTAATACAATGCAGAAGATAGACAATGTGTTATCCTTCATGTTAACTCAGTTTATATGAAGTGTGGGAGAAGGTAACATATAATGCTCACAAAAATTAGGGGATATTTCAAAATAAATATAAAGCAATAAGATATCCCCTAATTTTTGTGAGCAGAATATTTGGAATTCAAGAGACCCTGATCATCTATCCAGGGCTGCATGAGCAGTGTAGGATTGCAGCTGCTGAGGGTCAGAGGGAGAAGCTTGCTTTTTTAATGCTCCAGTTTCCTGCAATGCAAATATCTAGGAGCATTCAGAATTCAAAAGATGACATGTAGACAGTTCTACATCTACTGTTAATACCACCCACATTTCTAGTGTGGACAAGTGATGAGGAATAATAATTATGATGAAGCGGTGTAAAGCAGGTTCAGGGAGAATTAGCCATAAGGAAGGCCCTGCTGAGATACTTAGGAGAGCTGTGGAGGTGTCCCTGTGATGTGCTTTGTCAGGCAGAACTAATTATCTGTGATGATAAGAGGAAATGGAAAAAACAGCAGCCGTCTCCCATAGCTGAATATCCACTTAAAACCCAACGACTCCCTGAACCATGAGCTCACTGAAACCTTACCAGAGCTGGCAGGAGCAAGGCCTGTCCTGTCTGGCCTTCCTTGGAAAGGAGTGGGGGCAGGTAGTGAAAATAACTTCAAATACATCTTAGAAAAACTAAATTTCAGTTCAGCTGCGTGACGTGATCCAATTAGAATAAGAAGGGAATTATTAAGTGCACCCACACGCAGGCTTTCTAACCAGAAAATTAACTTAGCTTCCTGAAATTCGCAGATGGCATAATCCAATCTGTCTCTAACCTTTGTAGTTTGCAGTTTTAACTGGCAAGCCAATGTCAAAGATTTTTTTTTTTTTTAGTATCTTTTTTCTGTATACTCAGTAATCAAAATTAATATTTAGGGGGTCTTGGTGAATGTCTGTTCCAATTTACATATTCTAGCCAATCTTTAAGTAAGAATCTCTACTAAAAAAGAAGTTATTCTTGTATCTGGATTTAGTTAGTAGCAGCAAAGAATGACATACAAGGGTTGCTGTCGGTTCCCTGTCCCATTGCCTCGCTGTCTTGCTTCAACATCCCAATTTCTATGGCTGGGCATTTTCATAGAAGGCATCAAGGACTTAGCACCGACCACGTGTCTTTTCTGCTTTGCTTAGACTGTGGCTTTCTTTCTCCTAGTGTCAAGATGGTTGCTCCTGCTCCAAGCATCACATCTGCCTTCTAGTCAGGAGAAAGAAGAGAAGGTCACAAAAGGTAAGGGAAGCCAGGCAGGTGACTATGCATAATTAACACTTTGAGAAAGTGTTTTGCTAACAAAGAATAAGGCGGCGGGGGGGGGGGGGTGGATAGTTATTACTAAGGTAACTAATAGGATTTATAAATATACAAATCAATTTATCTCATATTAAGAGAAAAAAAAGAACTAGGATTCTGTGACTTTTAGAATTTTAAACTAGATTCATGATGTAGAGTATAGAAACTTCAATACTATCACTGAATTTGCTTATTCAGTAAAGAAATCACTTGAATGTCGCAGAAAATTGAGGAATTTTGTTAACATTCAGCAAAATTACTAAAGAGCATTTTTTGTAAGTCAAACATGTACTAAGAAAGGTAAATAAAAGTGGCTGACTTTTCTCAACTTATCATTTCTGTTTTTTCTATTAATTTTTCCATTACCAAGAATAATCAAGTTTTCTATAAAGGAAAACTGTGGTAAACTTGATAATTTACAAAAGCTAAAAAAAAAAAAATAGAAAATTTCTATGATGGCTATTAGAAAACATTTAAGATTTTTTTTCTGTAAATTTAAAATAATAATGAGATGGTTAAGGTTCCTCGGTTTTGTTTTGAATGTTCTAAACATCTCTTTGTTCGTGCCCACTTTGTAAAGCACGGTGTGAGTTGCGGTGAAGTCCGTTGCTATGCATGCACGACTTTCTTTCCCCTGCC
The DNA here is from genome assembly GCF_036850765.1 of Saccopteryx bilineata. NCBI lineage: Eukaryota > Metazoa > Chordata > Mammalia > Chiroptera > Emballonuridae > Saccopteryx > Saccopteryx bilineata. Next base: position 78,795,454 of record NC_089492.1, on the reverse strand, counting down.
TGTACTGTGTTCCTTTGGAAAGGCAGCCTGTTCCTGGAGTCTGTAATGATGCCATCGGTTAGGTTAAAGGCAGCCTGCAAGTAGCAATATAACACCAGCTTAAATTCAGTAGGTTTCATGAATCATTCCTCTAAATGGGACACTTTTTTTTTTTAAGAAAACTACATGCTAAGGAAAAAAGGAACTTACTATTTTCAAAGAGTAATGCTCATGACATTAAGAAGGTATAGCCGTTAGACGAGCACTGCTCGGCAGAAATGAACTGTCAACATATTTAAGGTAAAATGCCTGAATATAATAAAGGATTATTATACATTTTCCTGTTTCATGAAGAAATAATAAAACTGCCTTATAAAAAATATTTTTTAGTCGAACAGTCAAGTTTTGAAGTCAATCATGGAAAAGAACAGCTTTGTAATTATTTTGTACGTGATGTCTACGTAGTAATGTTAAACAAAATGTCTATGTTTTAAGGCTAATAGTTATCATTTATAATATCTACTATAGTAATTGGTCCGATAAATAAATGATAAAATCAAGAGCATAAATCACACTGAATTATTTTAAAGCTACCTTTATGCTCCAAGTGGGGTCCTAAGGACATTATAAAATGATAATTGTAGAAAAGTAGTTTTTTTGGTGGTCTTTTAAATGAGAGCTGTTGTAATGGTATAGCTAGTTTCTGGCTTTTAGATGCTTATAATTCAGAGCAACCAAAACTAATCTTACTTGCACGCACACACACAACTTTAGGGTGAGGAAGTTGTACCCAGCTAAGAACCCCTTGTGAGATAATGTAGACTATTCTCCATACATATGAAGAAAGCCCTAACTTGTGTGAGCAAAAAATTGCAGCTGAGGAAGTAGCTCTCCAGAGAAGCCACAGGCAGAAAGGGGCACATTTCTGAGTGGTTAGGGAATAGTCTAAGGACAGAAAGAAATGTCCTGCTTGAGGGGAAGAGAAGATTTAATTTTGTTTAGTTGGAGTAAAAAAAAAAAAAATGAAGTGTTGTAGGGTTGGAGCCAGTGTGATTTTGAAAAGGGAATGAGTAACATGGTCTTTCAATGAAACAGAAGTTGGGTGAGTTTTCCGATGAGAAATGACACTGTGCAGGAGACCTCCTGCATCCTGCTTTTTAAGTGGTAGAATTCTCTGAGAGGTCAACTTGAAGGGACCACTTACTGACAATCCAGGATTTGGGAGGTGAGGGGAACTGAGGTCTGGGCTGAGACATCACAAATGTGTCACTGTCATGATGGGAAAAAACTGTCTGATTGAGAGTGCATCCTCAATGTAAGGTACCCACATCTCTTTTATACTAAGAGGCTCTGTGTCTTGGCTTCTTAATCCATAACATAGCCATGTTTAAGACCCAATTTTATTAATAAGCCATTTGGATGCTTCCTTCTGATCATATGAGCAAGCAGCAAGTTCTTTTGCAGAATCCATGACACTTACGTCTGCCAGTTCTCACAGTGTTGGGCTGAAATCCACAAACCACAGTTACAGGTGAATCTCCATTGCTCTGTGCTCCGGAGAACGTTTGGCATAGTTAGTTCCCTGTGTCAGACACAGCTCAGTTACAAACCAACACCTACAAATGGAAGCACCTGCCCTGGTGACTTTGAACTTGAGTCCCATGGCTGAAGCAGGGTGTTCTTCATCCAGATTCTCTAACCTCTGTGGCAGGTCTACGGCATTTCTGTTTTGGTTACTCTTTAAAATTTATTTTATTTATTTATTTATTTTAAAATGCCTGAACTTTGCACTCTTTTTTTTTATTCATTATAGAGAGGAGAGAGAGAGAGAGAGAGAGAGAGAGAGAGAGAGAGAGAGAGAGAAGGAGGGGAGGAGCAGGAAGCATCAACTCCCATATGTGCCTTGACCAGGCAAGCCCAGGGTTTTGAACCGGCAACCTCAGCATTTCCAGGTTGACGCTTTATCCACTGCACCACCACAGGTCAGGCTGTTTTGGTTACTCTTGTTGTCATTGTGACCTGTGTGGGTTGCCACCTGGGCACCCCAAGATGAAGCCTGAGTACCCTAGAGCCTGCACTTTAGGTAGCGAGCCAGTCTTGAAATGTGTTGAAAATCCATTCAGGAATTTTTACATTGTACAAAAATAGGTAGAAAAAAAATTTTTTATGCATGTCATTTATTTTGGAAATCTACTGACTTATTTTGTTTGATTAGCTTTCTCACCTAACGTGTGTGTGTGCACGCACACGTGCACGCACGCACAGAGGTCACACACACTCTAGTTATTGGAGCACTGGCTAAGGTATAAATCATATTTACTAATAAAAAGCACAGTTGGGTTACTCCTGTGAATGTCCACCTTTAACAGGATCATAGCACAATGGCTACCTGCACTAAAATTCCATAGTTTAGTGCCTTGCACAGAATTGTAATAAATGCCTAATGAATAAATATTTGAGATGAGTGAGTGGTCTTTCAGGGACAGATGTAAGGGACCCTTCATGCTGAGTTGTCCTGATGATGTTGATAAAAGCAGCTGAGGGTCCTAAAAACCCAAGTGGGAGCTCCATTTGCCAGTCCATGGAGGAGCAGTTGTTAGCTGTTTGGTTCTCTTTGGGAAGGGGCAGTTTCGATGCACATGGCACATCAGAGTCACCAGCTTGCTCACTGGGAGCTCAGCTCATTCCTCCTCTATAGAAAGCGGGCTGCCATTGAACTGAGAGAAACAGATACTCTTTCATGAATGTGTTAGAAAATGGATCAAACACATAAAGCATTTACATGTTTCAGTTCTTTGTCAATGCTAACAGATTGTCTGTAGTCCCACAACTATGGGTGTGTTGCCCCAATGCCTCACTGCACAGCCACTGAGGACAGCATTGCGTTTTGATCATTGGGTTTTCCCTTAACGTGTTGTTGTATTGTTTCTGTGATCACTCTTCCATCCTAACAATAACTGTGATCCTCTCCTGTCAGTGTTTACATCTGGAAGTCATTTCCCAGTAGTGTCTATAGACTTTGAGGGCCTCTTCTGAATTCTCGTGCTGCGCCCACAGCTGCCATGGTGCTAATGGAAATTTGGAGTGCTGGTGCGGTCAGGGTGTTCTATTTGTGACTTTCTGTTCGGTGTCTGGCTTGTGCCAGGTGTGTGAACAGCAGTGACAACCACATAGGGCTTTTATTGAATTGTCTGATGATGTAGGGTCCACATGATATGTAGAGGAATGATGGAGTCTTGACTAGCGCTACAACAGATTCTGTGGCCTCAGGTGAGAGGGTAAGTTTGCAGAGGCAGCATGGGACAGTGAGACTCACCATGCCGGTGAGAGGTGAAGACCTGCACTAGACAGGACCTGAGGGAGGGGAGGCAACAGGGGAGGGAGTGGACTTGGTAATCTCTGATGAGCTAAAAGGAGCAGGGCTTGATGATCGAAGAGGAGGCAGAATCAGGGACATGGAAGAGACCAGGACTGCTGTGACTGGGGAGTTGGCTGGTGGACAGTGGGGTTTCGGTGGCAATTAAGAAAAGTGTAACTGATTTGGTGAGGGGAAGATGGTGAATTCAGTTTTGGGATGTCTAATTTGTTGCACCTGTGAAATTTAATAGTTTATGTTCATCACACAGTTGGAGTCTGTAGTTAGGGGTAAATGTCAGACTTTAGACTTGGGAGCCAGCAGCAAACAGGTCATAGACGAAGACATGAAAATGGACAAAATACCTTAAATGACATGTAGAATGGGAAGCACAGGGACTGTGGTTAAAAACCCCTAACAGGCCCTGGCCGGTTGGCTCAGCGGTAGAGCGTCGGCCTAGCGTGCGGAGGACCCGGGTTCGATTTCCGGCCAGGGCACACAGGAGAAGCGTCCATTTGCTTCTCCACCCCTCCGCCGCGCTTTCCTCTCTGTCTCTCTCTTCCCCTCCCGCAGCCAAGGCTCCATTGGAGCAAAGATGGCCCGGGCGCTGGGGATGGCTCTGTGGCCTCTGCCTCAGGCGCTAGAGTGGCTCTGGTCGCAATATGGCGACGCCCAGGATGGGCAGAGCATCGCCCCCTGGTGGGCAGAGCGTAGCCCCTGGTGGGCGTGCCGGGTGGATCCCGGTCGGGCGCATGCGGGAGTCTGTCTGACTGTCTCTCCCTGTTTCCAGCCTCAGAAAAATGAAAAACAAACAAACAAACAAAAAAAACCCTAACATTTCCAGGGCAGGCCGAGAATAATGTGCAACGGTACATAGGGACAGAGGCTCTCGGTGCCTGGGAATGAGGGAGTCGGGATTTTCCTAAGGTGACTAGTCCACAGAGCTCCCAGAACGTGGTGTTCGAAGCTGTTCTCCAATAAAAGGAACCGTGGCTCTTTGGAGAAGCAGCTGATCTCAGGGCTGGGGCTGGGCACACACAGGGACCCCAGGACATCTTGTCGTGCCAGAAAGTAAGGAAGTGCAGGAAACAAAACAAACATGCACCAAAAACAAACAAACAAAGAGCAATACTCCCCCCCTGCCGAACAGTCCTCAACACTTTGGGTCAGGTTAAGTCAAAGGGACAGGAAGTCAACTGAAAGACCTCCCAGTGTCCAAAGGTGGAAACATTTGAGCGACAAACTAAGGTTTTATTTGATTATGACCCAGAGCATAAGTTAAATATCCACAAGTACCTACTGATATAATTATATAATTGACTGTATAAATAAATAATGGTGAATGGACAACTGTTCCATATCAATTTATTCCAAATTATTTATGTAGACACACTGTCCTTGGGGAAGGAGAACATACACCCCACTCATATTGACAGGCCGCATCTTCTAAAGGTGTCTACCTTCTAAGGAGTAGAGTACAAAAAGGGGCCATGGAGAAACCTTGCAAACACTAAGTCATCCCAGTGATCAAGGTTAATGTGGACAGCGGTACGTCATGTTGACAGTGTGCATCTTTGTTCTGGTGTGGCCCTTCGCCACAGTCCAACTATGAGAACAGCCTCCACTGGGGTACATTCTGTCTTACATCTGACCAGTACTCCCAAAGGCTTTTAAGGTCATCAAAACAAAGGAAGGTCCCTGAGGAGGAAAGGATAAAGAATGCTGACACATCTTAATCGATGTGAGGAGTACATGACCACAAGCAAGTGTGCAAAAAATGTGAACTTCTCTTCCGCTCTCCTCCTGGCTCTCTGCCTCCCTTTTTTTATTATTAAAATTTAACAAATGGAAACCTTTCTTGTGTAGGCATTCATTTGCTTATTGGAAAATTGAAGGCTGAAGTCATCCAAAGCATTCCTCCTCCTAACTTTGGATCTTTGTAACTCTCTCCAAGCATGTCCTTATTTATTCTTTTCACACCTCAACTATAGATTAATTCAGGAAAGCTGGGAAATGAGATCTTGTCTGTAATAAGAAATCTGAGATGGTCCTGAATAGAACAATTTCTTATAACCTCTAAGGAGGAGATAGAAATTGGAGCGCTTGAGAATGCTGGCAGCCTTAGAACTGCCCTGTCCAGGAGATGCAGCATGTGGCAGAGATGGACTTGCCACCTTAGAAAGAGTGACCCTTCCTGGATTTCCTGGACAGAATCTCTTTAGCTATAATCTCTCCCTTAAGATCACCCAATCCTCCTTAGAAGTGATTATTCCAGAATAGATACAGGGAGCTGAGGGCAGCTACATATTAGGTGCTTGTTGGGAGAGCAAAGGTCTTGGGACCTTGTGATGTGGAAATGCTGGGAAGCAGGCAAAATGTGACTAGAATAACCCTTTATCCACATGCCAGCTTATCTCCTTTATTTCCCTTCCTAAAGCTTTTGTATATTACTGGCTTTTTATGCAATTTTAGGACCTATGTAAGTCATCAAAGCCTCCCATTGAATCCTGACCCTCAGATCTGCTTCACCTCAGCTGGCCCCATATATTCTACCCACATCACCTATCAATGGCAAAATTACCTTTCCTTGTTTCTTTTTTTTTTTAAATACAGTTTATTTTGTAACTGTATGACATACTCAGGCCAGATTTCGTAGAATTCTATAAGTAGCTTATAAAAAGGGATGATTCTAAAGGTAGGACTTTGGAGCCATTCGTCATTAGATTAGAGTGATGATATGTATATGTGTGGAAACTTTTGAACTCTAGGTCAGAGTAAAGAAGTGGCTTCTAGGTAGGTTTTTAGGGGTGCCTATATGGACCACGTTCATGAGGTATCCACCATGAAAATGATTTATATCTATACCTATATTTATATCTATATCTGCATCTAGAAAAGTATATCTATATTTATATCTATATCTATATTTATATGTGTGTTTCTTTTATATAGAGATATATATATATTTCTCTTGTGTGTGTAGTGTGTGCATATTTGCTTACTTGAAGTGTTAAGGCTGAACCTTTCAAAAACACTTCTCTTAACTGCATAGTTATGTAATTATATAGATATGTAAAATGTAAAAAAATTATATATACGTATATGTATAATTCCTACTTTTTAAGCAGATTTCTTTTCTTTTCTTTTCTTTTTTCTTTTTTTTTGTATTTTTCTGAAGTTGGAAACGGGGAGGCAGTCAGACAGACTCCCGCATGCGCCTGACCAGGATCCACCCGGCATGCCCACCAGGGGGCAATGCTCTGCCCATCTGGGGCATTGCTCTGTTGCAATCAGAGCCATTCTAGTGCCTGAGGCAGAGGCCATAGAGCCATCCTCAGCGCTTGGGCCAACTTTGGAGCCTTGGCCGTGGGAGGGGAAGAGAGAGACAGAGAGGAAGGAGAGGGGGAGGGGTGGAGAAGCAGATGGGCGCTTCTCCTGTGTGCCCTGGCCGGAATCGAACCCGGAACTCCCGCACGCCAGGCCGACGCTCTACCACTGAGCCAACCGGCCAGGGCACTAAGCAGATTTCTTGAAAGGATTCAAGATAATTGTTTAAAACCAAAAGCAATGGGATTCAAATCTTAACATTTTTAGAATCACGCAGAGAAATGCTGAATTTGGGAAAGACCCGCTGTAAACACGGTAGATCAAGGTACAGCCTGAGGTGCTCGGTCCCTCCATTTGCAAAGTGTGCTCTCAATTCACATATTCTAATGATAAATCAACAAAAACAGATAAAGCATTATATTATGGAAAAAGTATTGAAATTGCAGGCAATTTGGTCACTCAATAGAAAATGAGTGCTAAGTTAGCATAAATTACATACCGCATCCCATCAGAACGCCACAAGTTCAAAGCCAATGCTAGAGAGCAAGGTCATCCAGGACCAAACTCACTTGTATTAGTTGGAAAGGCAAATCATCAGTGGTACAATAAATAGACTATGGAAAATAAATACAGTGGCTTAAAGAAGATGAAAGCTCACTTTTCCTCATCCAAATGTCTGCAAACCCAGGTTGGTAGGCGTGCCTACTTCCCAAGACCACTGAGACCCAGCTTGTCTTTCTCAGTTTGGTCTGTCCATCACCCCGGTCCTTGTCCTGTGGGTCTGCAGTGCTTCTTTGACACTTCTTGTTCCAGCTTAGAGGGAAGGGAAGAAATAGGAAGACGTCCAGGTCAAGTAACTTCCTTTAAACAAAGGCAGAAAGCACACACTGGCTTTGTGCTCAGGTTGCCTTGGTGAGACCCTGATCACGTGGCCACGGTGTCAATGCCATCTTTGCCCTTGTAAGATAAAAAGCTAGTTTATGGCTGTCAACTTCAAAAGTTGAAAGCAATGAAAAGAACAGTATAAACCCCATTTGGTTTTGTGAGAATAAAATGAAATACAATCATCTCTTTTTATCAGCATGTGTAGTGATCATTGACTAAGTATGCAGCTCCTTCCTTTCTCTGGATGATTGGGCAGACCCATGATCTGTAGTATTTGCTGGAGATACAAAAGAGAACAGTGCCAATAAGTCAGGATTGACATGCACGGGCTTCACTGAGCTGTGCAATAATTTTCTGCTTCTTTAGAAAATTATTCTACCCTGTGCAGGACCTGGTTTTCATCTCTAATTGAAGAGGAAAACGTTATATCACTTCAACTGATTATTTTGGTGTATGTAGTAGTTCCTGATTCTTGCAGCTCATAATCCATCGGTGGCAAAAAGTCCCGGGAAGTGTTCCGTGTTCTTCAGACACTTGCCTGGTATGTCCCTCTCCTATCACTTCAGTGCTCACAGAGTTATCGCTCACCGTGTTTAAAATAGATGCTCTGTTTTGTTATTTGTATTCCCGTCTTGCCTTCTGCATATTTCTTAACACTGCATGTGTCTCAATGTAACCTGTTACAATAAACTTGCTGCTAATGAAAAAGACGACTTTGCCCTCTTGATGTCTGAACAAGGTGAAAAAGCCTCCTTTTCAACATTTGTTTGATTGATGAGTGCTGTGGAAGATGCCATCCATGGTCATAGCTATGACAAATCTCAGGTAGGGGGAGATCGTAGCCAATCCTGTGAGATCCTGCTTCATGCTGAGAGAGACCAGGGATGACTGGTCAGATTTTGTAAAGGCCAATGCATATAATGAAGGAATTGAAGATAATTCCTGGGCCATAACTGGGAGTCTTCCTGCTCTACCAAACATTGGTTGGGAATGAATTATGTTCATCACCTGATTTAATGTCACCCTGATAACAGATAGATGTTTCTTCAGTTGACTGGTATTGTTGGGAGAATACAATTAAAAACAAAATCTTCCAATCCAGGCAAGGTCTCCATAAAGGTAGAAGAGAAAGAAAAAACAGTTTTATTGCTAAGTAAGCATTAAATCTGAAAATAATGCACGTCATAGGTAATCTCCTAAGAGAATACAAGGACAGAAAGAATTTTCACACTTTATTATATAGCCAGACAGATACATCCTATTCCATACATTTTTTCAAGAAAAATAATAGCCAGCCCAGGAGTCAGGCTTTGACAGAACCCTTTGTCATGCCTAGTTCATCCCAGATACACCTGGTAATTTGGGTGACTATGTTAGCTAACAGTTTATCCACAGGAAAAATAAACTCATATATTTCTGCAGCAATTTTTTTTTTTTAGTTACAATGTACATTCAATACTATGTTAGTTCCAGGTATACAACACAGTGGTTAAACATTTATATACCTAATGAAGCGATCCTTTCAAAAAGCCTAGTACCCACCTGGCTTTATAGTTATTAAAATATTATTGACTACATAACCTATGCTAGACTTTACCTCCCCATGACTATTCTGTAACTACCAATTTGTACTTAATCTCTTCACCTTTTCCACCCAATCCCCTAAACCCCCATCCCCTCTGGCAACTACCAGTCTGTTCTCTGTGTTGATGAGTCTCTTTCTGTTTTGCTTGTTGGTTTGTTTCTTAGATTCCACAAATAAGTGAACTCATAATGTATTTGGGTTTCTCTGTCTGACTTATTTTACTTAACATAGTACCTTCTCAATTCATCCATGTTGTCACAAATGGAAAGATTTCATTCTGTTTATGACCAAGTAGCATTCCTTTGAATATGTGCACCACATCTTCTTTATCCACTTTTTTAATGATGGACACTTTGGTTGTTTTCATATCTTTGTTATAAACAATGCTACAATAAACATAGGGGTATGTATAGCCTTTCAAACTAGTGTTCTGAAATTTTTCAGATAAATACCCAGAAGTGGAATCACTGGATCATAAGGCAGCTCCATTTTTAATTTTTTGAGGACCTTTTATCCTGTTTTCCATAATGGCTGCAACAGTCTGCATTCCCACCATCAGTTCACAAGGGATCCCTTTTCTCCACATCCTCACCAACACTTTTTGTTGTTGTTGATTTATTAATGATAGACTTCTCACATATTTATGTCAGGAGTTAATCTTGCAGCCTGGAGCCAGGTGTTTACAGTCCACAGGGATGGCCTCTAGTTCCTTGAGGAAGACTCTCTTGGCTGTTACAGCTGACAGAAGGCATGTCTAGTTTAAGAAAAAATTATATGTGTTTCAAAGATGGAAAAAGGTACTTAACAAAATTTTTAAATTAAATACTTGAAGAAAAAGGAGGGGAAAGACATCTTTTCATTTATTTTTAACAGGGAGAATCAAGCTTCTTCTTTTTAATTTATATTTGTCCTGACATTGGTCCCAGGTTTTCTCTCAGAATTTTCTGTGACAGCAGTACGTTCAGAGCATAATGAATGCTATCATTTTTTCTTTTGGAATTTTCTCATTTTTATGTTTATTTTCTATTTAGTATCATAGTGTTATTATTGAATTACAATGCCTAATAACTTTGCTTTTAATAAACTGTTGATTTCTGGACAACATGATTGCTTTGCCTGAACCATACTTCTTAAACTTAGAAAAAGTACATATTTTCTATATATTTTATATGTATTGTATATGTTATAATCATATTCTATATAATAGAGTATATTATATATGAAATATATAATGTGTATTATGCATGAAGGAGGATATGATGTAACATATATTTTCAGTTCTCTGTTTTGTGGTTGTTGCTACTGTTGTCATTACCTTCTTTAGGCTTCCTGGGTAATTTTTGTCTCTTTTCTCTTCCAACTTAAAAAAGCTTTATTCAGATGTCTCTCTAGGCAATAGTCTCACATAAATGCAGAATTTTAAGGTTGGGAAATTCTGAATTTTTTGATACTGCATTTTTCTTTTAAAAAGTTACCAAGGACTGAACGTAAAACTTCTGCTGCATATGGAGACTGAGTATAGTTTGAGATTTTCTGATTCTAAGAATTCATTTATGTATTCATTCATTCATTTGCCATTCATTCATTTAGTCAACTACTGTGGAGAGCCTACGAAACGCTAGCCACTCTGATAGTTGAGAAGTTCATGCTTTAAAACTTGAAGGGAATTAAAGAGTATGAGAGTATGAAAGGTTCAAGGCCCAAAGAAATTAACACCTATTATTAGAGCTTAATCTTCAAACAAATTGGCACAAAGTCCACAGAAGACTCCAAACCTTTTGATCCAGCCCTGTCATCTTTCTCTAAGTGATTTATCTGACAATCTGTTATTTTTACTTCAGGCAAAATAGACTTGAATGACCTAAGGCAGGGATCGGGAACCTTTTTGGCTGAGAGAGCTATAAATGCCACATATTTTAAAATGTAATTCCATGAGAGCCATACAACGACTCGTGTACATTACACATTATCCAATAAAAATTTGGTGTTGTCCCAGAGTACAGCTGTGATTGGCTCCAGCCACCTGCAACCATGAACATGAGTGGTAGGAAATGAATGGATTGTAATACATGAGAATATTTTATATTTTTAACGTTATTGTTTTTTTATTAAAGATTTGTCTGCGAGCCAGATGCAGCCATCAAAAGAGCCACATCTGGCTCACGAGCCATAGGTTCCCGACCCCTGACCTAAGGTTTTCATTAATGATTCCTTTCTTTCTTTTTTTTATATCAACTAATTGCTTAGAAATACCATTCCTTTTTCTTTCTTTTTTTTTCATATGTGAAAGAAGGTAGGGGAGATAGACAGTCTCCCACTTGTGCTCCCAACAGGATCCACCTGTCAACCCCCATCTGGGGCCAATGCTCTGCCCTCTGGGGCCATGCTCATAACTAAATGTTTTTAGCACCTGAGATGGAGGCTCCATGAAGCCATCCTCAGCACCCAGGCTGATGCGTTCAAACCAATTGAGCCATGGCTGCGGGAGGTGAAGAGAGAGAGAGAGAGAGAGAGAGAGAGAAAGAGAAAGGGAAGAGGGGGAGGGAGAAAAGCAGATGGTCACTTCTCCTGTATGCCCTGACCAGGAATCAAACCCAGAATACCCACATGCTGGGTTGATGTTCTATCTCTGAACCAACCAGCCAGGGCAGAAATACCATTCCATCTGCAAAATTCTTATATCAATAGTTAATATTTTAAGACTGATAAAAAGAAAAAAAAACTTAGTATTTCTTTTGGAGACCTGAAACTGATGCCTGATGGTGTTCTCCCAGGAGTTGAAGGAAAGGCATCTCACAGGACTCATGTATGGGGGGAGTGAGGCTTTCGCTGTAATATTTATTCGGGGTCAAAAGGGAAGGCTGCCCACAGGCGTCTAGGGTCTCACCTCTACTATGGAGAAAGTCCAACCTTGTCTTCACTGGGCCCAGTACAAAGAACAGTGTCCAGATTTTCCGTGCCATGGTTCAGTATGTATCAAAGTTTAGTCCAGTCCTGGTGTTGGGCTACAGTACCCAGGCTGCACTCAGAGCCTGTACAGCACTGCTGCAGGCCCACTCCATAGGCTGCTTGGAGAACCTACCAACGAACAGGGCCAGGATGTGTTGCCAAGTGAGAAAAGAGGGAAGGGGAGGACCGTTTCTTTGTTAAATTTGGGTTTATGGTGTCTTGGGCTAAGAAGGACTGGCTTTTCTTCAAGCCAACCAATTAGCTTCTTAATCTTTCACAGTCTTCTATTGCTTTCTCCCATCAACCAATCAGATCCTTCTTCTAGGCTAAGATTGATGGGTCTCAATGGCTGCCACCTGAGCTTCCACCTCGCATGCTGCAAAGTGGAAGCAGAGAAGCACCTCTCCTCCACAGTGTGGGGTTGGGCCAGTTGTATTCAGGGAGACACTTCCTAACCAGCTCCTGGATTAAGTCTGAGGGCACAATGGTCTCCTCGAGTGTGTAAATGAGTCTTGTAAATGCTGTAGCTACCTACTGAAGCAGGCTTCCCATTTTTAAAATTTATATTTGGTCCCTTATCCCCAGTGTAAGGCCAGTAGTCACGGCCATCATAGCCACCAGGCAGGTGCAGGTTCACATTAGATTTGGATAGATGTTAATGAAACTGCAGAGCCAAGAAATGGTGGGCCATATCTTTTATTCTAGCTCTCAATCAGCTGGCGAGTAAAAACAAACACATGGTCACCAAAACCCACTCACATGTTCTCCAGTTCCACAACCAGGAGAATATTTCTGTGGTTTTTCCTAGGATCAAAAGCCCCCAGCAGTTCAGTGGAACTCACAAAGCCCCTCTACTTTGTTCCCCTTTAGCACCCCGCCATCTTGGTTGCCTGCCTCCTCTGCAACTGTGTGGCCTCTGCAAAATGGCCTCCTTCTCTTAAAACTTTTTGGTGTGAAAGCCCCTCCTCCAGCACACATTAGAATAACCAAACCCCTTCCCAGGCAGGAAGGTAATTAGCTGTATCATGTAGGAGCATCATCATGTGAACAGCAGCCATTTTTAACAATAAAAGTAAGCAAACCCAGAAAATACAGATGTTACAAACTCACTTGCCCAACATTCCACCCCTTTTGCTCACTTTGCAATCCACACCACAGGCATTTCTGTGCAAGAAATTAGGTACAACACACAAATTAAAGCAATAGCACAAGTCATAAAATTTCAACAATTACAAAGGTGCCCTTTACTGTGTCACTCAGAACTTTACCCAAAGCACAAAATGTCCTCAGAGCTTCTCCAGATGGATGAAAAGCTTCCCAGTGCATAACGGCCTCCACCAGACCTGCTCCACCATCAGGGTCTCGCACATTGTCCAAAAGCTGTTAAGTCCATCCAACAAAGGAGCTGGTGCCTGTTCTGGGTATTGTCCAAGAATCAGTCCACGCACATAGGGCCTCAGGGTTCCCCCCTCATTCCTGCCATCATGGCAACTCTGAAGACACTGCCCCAAGGCGGAGCTCATGGCAGTGGTGGCCAACATTTCCACCCTTGCTCAGAGCCATCCACCCCTCTGCCCCACAATCACAGCAAACCTACCAGCAGCTTAGTAGGTACTCTTTGCTGCCGAGCTTTTACCTTCTGGAGTCTGCAGACGGCAGTTTCAGCCCAAGTCTCCTCATCCTCAGAAGAGGAGCTGGAAATGCTTTCTTCTGCTGACTCAGAGCCACTCTGCTGGCACAGCTCCATCTTAGACTTTAGCAGCTGCTGGCTTTTGTGAAGCTGAACCCACAGTTGTTTTTCCAACAACTGCCTCTGCCAATGTTCAACTTCCAGGGCAAACCAAACTCACGAACCCGTGTGGCCTCCTCCTCCAGTGCTTGATCCAGTTCCAGGATCTGCATCTCTTTCTCCTGTGGCCATTCCAACTCTTTCCATTGCTAGTTGGTTTGCAGGCTTTGGATGGTCTCTTGCACAGAGCTCTTGGTTTCTGCTCGCAGGGCTGTTAAAAAACAGCCATCCAGGCCTGACCTGTGGTGGCACAGTGGATAAAGCGTCGACCTGGAAATGCTGAGGTTGCCGGTTTGAAACCCTGGGCTTGCCTGGTCAAGGCACATATGGGAGTTGATGCTTCCAGCTCTTCCCCCCTTCTCTCTCTCTGTCTCTCCTCTCTCTCTCTCTCACTCTCTGTCTCTCCCTCTCCTCTCTAAAATGAATAAATAAATAAAAAAAAAACCCCAAAAAAACAGCCATCCCATGGTCTCCAAAAGGACAGCCATGGGGATCCATAACAACACCAGTCCTCTACTCCACCCCTCAACGGTGGTGGTGGCTCAATACCTATCTGATCCGAATCCTGCTGCAAAGTACTCCAGATGTATGGCCAGGGGCTGCAACCATCATGGTCATGCAGGTTATCTCTGAAAAACTATCTTGGCCCTCAAGGACCCCTCCTCCAGCAAACATTAGCAAAACAATGGCCTTGCCCAAGAAGGAGTGCAATCCACTCTTTGTAATCAACTACCCTGCTCTGAGGGCAAACACAGACGTGGCTGCCCAGCACCATTTTTTAACAATAAAAGTGAGCAAACTCAAAAAATACAAATTTTACAGACTCATTTGTCCATCAATTATCTAAATCCCAAAGAATGAATCAGTCTGAGAAACTCTAAGAAAAACCCTAGGCCCTGGCCGGTTGGCTCAGTGGTAGAGCGTTGCCTGGCGTGCAGGAGTCCTGGGTTTGATTCCCGGCCAGGGCACACAGGAAAAGCTCCCATCTGCTTCTCCACCCCTCCCCCTCTCCTTCCTCTCTGTCTCTCTCTTCCCCTCCTGCAGCCAAGGCTGCATTGGAGCAAAGTTGGCCTGGGCGCTGAGTCTGGCTCCATGGCCTCTGCCTCAGGCGCTAGAATGGCTCTGGTCGCAACAGAGCAACACCCCAGATGGGCAGAGCATCACCCCCTGGTGGGCATGCCGGGTGGGTCCCGGTTGGGTGCATGTGGGAGTCTGTCTGACTGCCTCCCCGTTTCCAACTTTAAAAAAATACAAAAAAAAAAAAAAAGAAAAATCCTAGGCATTTTTAGACAATAGATTCCTTCCTTCCTTCCTTCCTTCCTTCCTTCCTTCCTTCCTTCCTTCCTTCCTTCCTTCCTTCCTTCCTTCCTCCCTCCCTCCCTCCCTCCCTCCCTCCCTCCCTCCCTCCCTCCCTCCCTCCCTTCCTTCCTTCCTTCCTTCCTTCCTTCCTTCCTTCCTTCCTTCCTTCCTTCCTTTGTTTTTAGTAAATGAGAGATGGGGAGATAGAGACAGACTCCTGCCTGCACCTCTAGTGGGATCTACCTGGCAAGCTCCCTGCCAGGTGATGCTCTGCCTGTCTGGGCCACTGCTCCATTGCTCAACAACCAAGCTATTTTAATGACTGAGGCAAGGCCATGGAGCCAACTTTGCTTGAACCATTTGAGCCAAGGCTGTGGGAGGGGAAGAGAGAGAGAGATGAGGAGGGTTGGAAAAACAGATGGTTGCTTCTCTTGTGTGCCCTTATTGGGAATCAAACCCAGAATTTCCACATGTTGGGCCAGTGCTCTACCACTGAGCCAACTGGCTAGGGAGGTGACAGACAATTAATGTTGAATTAAGCAGAGACCATATAGTGGAGATCCTATGTATTTTCTCTACTACATCTATTAACATTAAATTAAAATTTTAAAAACATAGTTACTTTGCATTTATTAAATGAAATGTGAGTCTTTTTTGAGCAATGAGGAGTACCTTTATTTTTGTGGTGCTCTGATTTATATAGTTGCTGGAGTATTGTTCTGTACTGTAGTCTATGTAATGTAGTTACAGATCTGGACACCCATCTCACTCTAAGAAGTGCTTATGACTGAAGTAAATTATGGGCCATAAAAATGATCTCTAGTAAACAAATATATGGTGAAGAATAGAAAAAATAACACTGCTCTTTTCACTTGACTTCACTTTATCTCCTTGTTTACATTTTAGGTACTGGGTGCATAAAATGAAATACTATTATTGGTTTCAGATGGTTTCATTGCTGTTACCTATACTCTGCATATTATTCAGTGACTTGCATTTTCTGGGAATTGCCAAATGATTCTTGCATTTGATAAAATGTATTAAATATTATATTCTGATTGAATTAAAACTTATTGCATTTATTTCAGTTACAGAGATCACATTCTGAAGCATTCTGTCTGTCTTTTATTAATGTTATAAACTCAAAAGTTTTTTCTGAGAAAATTAGTGATAAGCTAAGAAATGTTTACGAAGAGTTTGTATCATTACGTAGTTGAGGTAGTTTATCAGATTATTTTCAATTTAATTATTTTCACTCTTTCCTATGAATATGCAAACTGAACAATTTATCATTTTGTAAATTAATCAACTTGATTGGGAGCCCATAAAATCACTTATCCTTAATCTAAAGTGCATTAAATTTTTCTTCTGTTGTAGAACTAATTAAATGCTTTTGCCCTTGTCTGTGAACATAGGAATTATATAAACTTTATTCTTCCATTATAGAGTATCCAACAGTTCATAGTAGCTCTTCAGCAAATATTTGTTAATTAATTAACAATCAAACAATTGTTCTCTGATATTTTTGTTATTTTGGAAGGACTTGCCATCTTAAAAAGACACAAAATCAGACACATTACCATCTTCCAAAAACTGACAATCTGATAATACCTGCAAATATTTTAATCTTTTGATTTTCCTAGAAATACCCGCAAATATTTTTCTCTTTTTGCTTCCATGTGTCTGGTACTCAATTTAGCTCAGACCAGGCTCATATAAGTGTGTGGAGGGGACTGAATTCAGGGAGGCACAGTTGGAGACAGAGGTGTGTGGTCCTTTTTTGTGGCTTGTGTTTCTTGAAACTCATCTGGAAGAAGGAGACTCATTTATCCCTTTCTAATCTAACCTTTTGCTGTTCTTATTCCTGGAATCACACTCTTTGCAATAATATTTGGCATTCTTATCTTTTCATCCTCCATTTTTTCTCAGCCCTCAGCAAGCTGGTCCCTGACTCACTCTTTTATGATTTTTGTTCTCTCCAAAAGCACCCATAGCCTAGTGCTTGCCAAGTCCAGAGATATTTACCAGTCCTCCTCCTGCTTTGCCTCTTTACCAGACCTCTCTACTGATTGGACTTCTCCATGTCTAATGCTTAACATAACTACTTTAGGAAAAACCTAAGCTCCCATTCATTTCTTAACTCCACCAGTTATGGAGGAAATACAATTTGAAATTTGTTTGATTATTGTACTTTCATCGGGTATAATTTTATATATACCTACACATTGTCAATTAAACTATTTGCAGCTCGAACATGAGTTTTTCAATGTTTTTGTACTGATATCAATTATTCAGTGTTAATTGTCTCTCTTGAAAAATATATAAAATTAACATTTTAAGGTAATTTTGGAAAAATGTGCTTACAATGTTTGATGCTATCAGAAATATACTGTTCAGTTTTAGTATTATGTATTTCCTGACAATTTCTGCTTCCTAAGTGATTGATCCTTTTTGTTTATTTAGTCAAATCTACTTTTTTAGGCAAATATATTTAACCAAAGAAAATGAAAAGAATTTTTCTTAAATGTATATCAAAGACATTTATTATGCATATTATTATTATTATTATTATTGCCCCTAGGATGGATCTTTATTTGTGAAAAGACAAAGTGTTATTCTGGAGAGAGGGTAAAATTAACAGGGCTGGGTGGAAGGGTGGGTTGAGGGGATGTAGCTGACAATCAGACTCTGAGGCAGGTGGGAACTTGAAGCTTTCTAGGAGCTGAAAGAAGGCTAGTGGGTCAGGAAAGTTTTGAGCGGGCCTTTCAAACAGTTAGATATTTAGCTCTTTATCTTAAAAATAATGTAAATACATTTGGTGGAGGAGGGCTGAGGGAATAGATTAACTTGATAAAAATGTGAGTTTGGCTGCAGATTGAAAGCGAAGCAGCATGAGTGCTAAAAGGCTGTTAGTGTCCTCCGTGGTAGCCCAGGTAAGCGGTGATGATGGTTTGGAGGATTAGAATTCTGGACTAATTTAAGATATTAAATCAGTATGTTTAGATTTAGAAAGAAAAACTAAAAGTAAAAAGAGTTGCTGAAAGTTGGTATAAAGACTAATGAAGGTAAGAGCCACACAAACTATTTTTCCAAATATTTAACGGAGCAGGAACAGTGTGATTAGCTAAATAAGTGGTGTGGAGGAAACCAGGTTATGATCAGAGAGAATACCCCAAACAGGATCTTTGGTAGAGTAAAGATGGCAAAGACTGAGACAGTAAGGAGAGGAAGAGAAGGAGATTGGAATCAACTAAGGGCAAGACACTGTGGGTTCGGATGTCAGACTGGCCATGTGTATCCACACTGGAGACACCCAAGGCTTTGGAGCTGAAGGCTGAGAGCTAGGTACAATGTCTTCAGTAAGGGAAGCATACTCCTGGGAGAAGGTTTGTTTGATGCATGGGTGGGGAAGCTTGCCAAGGAGGCTGAGAGGAAGCACATAATTTGGTTTGTATGACTGGCGAGGGAATAGACCACATGCAATTTAATTTGTTCCATCAGAGGTACAGTCAGCCTGCCTGTAGAAACAGTAAGTGCCTCTAGCTGAGTGACGTATGGGTCGATCTTCTCTTCTTCAAGAGTGACTCTTTGTAGTGTATTTTGGGGAGGGAGTATGAATCGTATATGTCACAAATCTTCCATTTGTATCTACTTCTCCATGTCCTGTGTTTATCAATATCTTCCCCCCAATTCCCCTGAAGTTTCTTCATTTCTGGGGACCCACCTGGAACACTGGGCATTGCACAATTGCCGTGATAATTGGCTATTGCCTAACTATGCAGCAGAAGGAAATTATGTTCTCTGATTCCCATCACATCATTCCAGAAGACTGAATGTGTGCAGTAGAATTTACTGAGGCTTGGAGTGTGTATAAGTGTACATGTGTGTATGTTTGTGCGTGTGTCTAGCTATCTAGGGCTACTTGTATTGACGTTCACCCTTACCATTTTTCCATGGAAGCTCATTCTTCTAACCACTCTTTCAGGAAATCTCCATACACAAAGTGGTGTATAATCAACCCAACAAAATTTTAGTGACCAAACATTATTTATCATTGTGTTCTTTTCTTGAATGTTTAATATTAATAGTCAAAACCTAATATAAATATTAAAGAAAATTCCAAGAGATTGACTTACAGTAATCACCCCATCAATCCATTAACCCAGTGGTTCTCAAAGTGTGCACCAGGGTGCACTGGTGTGCTCTATGGTATTTCAGAGAAATATGTGCCTGTTGGGGACCAAAAAACCAACAGGGTTTTTGGAGTTTAGATTTTTGGGGGACAAAGCTGTGGGGAATTGGCTGTAAGCTGACAGTCTACCCAACCCCCTACCTCACTTGCCTGATTAGGTTGCAAAAGTCTGTTAAGCTGTGGTGCTGATCTGTTTACACTATCCCCCATGTTCCCCGGAAAGACTGGAGGCAAGTTTCTTCTATCCTTTGTTTGGTGTAAAGTTAAGATGATATATATGGTGGGGGTTTTTGCACTTGGTAAAATTCTTGGGTTGCCTTGGAAATGTGATCAGAGACTATTGATTTGCTAATGGCCTCACTTTGCCCAATAAATAAAGCAAGATGTGTTTTTGGACATACTTTGTTCTTAATAGCAGCAATTACAGATCTCTCCCAACCCCATATTTTTTTAATTCCATGTATTTTTTAAATTCTGCACCATCCCCACTTGGGACCTGGAATTACTAGATGTGCTGGTTTGCGGCATATGCCCAGATATAAAAATAAATATAGTTATTCTATTATACCATTTCATTATGGAAATACCACTTATTTTGTTAACACATTATTATTTGTTATTAACACATCATTATATTATTTATGTTTCTAATAAATACAAGAATGAAAAAACTTAACACATTTGTGCCGGGACATGCCAAATTTACTAAATCTTACTAAAAATGTATCTGTACAAATAAAAAATAACTTTTTTGTCATTTTTTTATTTTTTAACCCCTCTTTTTTACAAATCCTAAGAAGCATAACTCAAAAAGTTTAACATAAAAATGTTTTTTAATGTCAGAATAAATTTAATTTTGTCAGATTTATTTCATTTAATTACCATAAAAGCACTTTTAGACTTTATATATTTTTCTTTAATATTTGATTTAATTATTATAACATGTTTCTCAGAAATTTTTATATAGTGCACCTACAATAATTTGTAGGATTTTAAATGCGCCCAACTTCAAAAAGTTTGAGAACCACTGATTAACCCACCATAAAAAGCATGATTTTTTGAGAATAGTCTGCACTGGATACAAAAATCACTAGACATAATCCTCTCCTCAAGAAATGAAATCTTTACTGCATTCTAGTACATGAGACAGACATATGGAGTGGGACAAACAGGTTTCCAGTTGTAAGGGCGCAAAACACAGAGTTCAGTGTTGCCTTATTATTTTCATTTGATAAACTGGAAACCTACTGTTGCCCACCCTGTATCTGTGTCCAAGAAAAGAGTCCATTTATTTATTTATTTATTTATTTATTTTTTGTGCAGAGACAGAGAGAGTCAGAGAGAAGGACAGATAGGGACAGACAGACAGGAAGGGAGAGAGATGAGAAACATCAAAACTTTGTTGCAGTTCCTTAGTTGTTCATTGATTGATTTCTCATATGTGCCTTGACCGGGGGGCTACAGCAGACTGAATAACCCCTTGCTCAAGCCAGCAACCTTGGGCTCAAGCTGGTGAGCCTTGCTCAAACCCAGTGAGCCTGCGCTCAAGCTTATGACCTCAGCGTCTTGAACCTGGGTCCACCGCGTCCCAGTCCGACGCTCTATCCACTGCATCACCACCTGGTCAGGCAAGAATCCATTTATTTAGCCACTACTTTATAAACATCCACTCTTGACAGAGTACTGTGCTAGGTCTTCCTGTGTGTCATTTCCTGTCCTCTTCAGTAGATATTTTTATCGCCAGTTAACATATAAGGAAACTAAAGCTTAGAGTTTTGGTAATAGTTAACTTTCAATATTAGGAAATTAATTTCTCCCTAGAGTAACACATTTATAAGAGTAAATGGGATTTTGAGCCAGAGGTAGTGTAGTTAAGTACAGGAAATTTCAAAAAGTAGAAAACATACCAAACTTACTTTCTCACGAAAATAAAGTTAAGTTAGAAAAGGGAAACATAAATATTCTCATCACAGAAGAAAGTATAATAAGTCATAACTTCAGCATCTAATTTATGAAGCTATAAAAATAAAGTAGAAAGGGAATAATTAATAACTATAAAGAGCAAGAATTTAATTTAAAAACAATGATGCAATAGAAAAAATCAAGAATGATAAATTTGTTTTCAACATCAATGCAGTTAACATCTGACAAGACTGAAGAGTGTAAAAGAATGTATATTAAAATGTACTGTAAGTAAAGCCCAGACAAGAGATGCAGCAGAGACCCTGGCTTGTTGGCTCAATGGTAGAGTGTCAGTCCAGTGTGTTGATATCCCTGGTTCAATTTCCTCTCAGGGCACATAGGAGAAGCCCCCATCTGCTTCACCCCTCTCCCCCTCCATCTCTCTTTCTCTCTCTCTTTCCCTCCTGTAGACATAGCTTGAAATGGTTTGAGCAAGTTGATCTAGGTGCTGAGGGTAGCTCCATTGGCCTCGCCTCAGGTGCTAAAATAGCTAAAATAGCTCATTTGCTGAGCAATGGAGCAGCTGTCCCAGATGGGCAGAGCATCGCCAGGTAGGGTGTTTACCAGGTGGATCCCAGCTGGGGCTCATGCAGGAGTCTGTCTATGCCTCACCCTGCCTCTCACTTAATAAAAAAAAAAAGAATTAAAAATATATTAGAAAAATTACCCACAAAGAAAACACAAGGGCCAATTCAAACATATATTTAATGGACCAGATAATTGCTATCTTGCATGTCTATGAGAAATAAAAAAGTAAACAGCTATAACAGCAACAACAATAACAACATGAACGCCTCCAAAACTGGAAACTCTTTTTAGTTTTTTTTTGAGACAGAGTGGGTGAGAGAGAGGGTGAGATATGGAGGGACAGACATACAGGAAGAGAGAAATGAGAAGCATCAACTCATACTTGTGGCATCTTAGTTGTTCATTGATTGCTTTATTATATATGTCTTTACCAGAGGACTGTAGTTAAGCCAGTGACCCCTTGCTCAAGCCAGCTACCTTGGGATTCAAGCCAACGACCTTTGGGCTCAAGCCAATGACCATAGGGTTGTGTCTATGATCCTGCATTCAACCCAGTGACCCTGCACTCGAGCTGGTGATTCTGCCCTCAAGCCAGTGACCTCGTTGTTTTGAACCTGAGTCCTCAGAATTGCAGGCTGATGCTCTATCCATTGCACCACCACCTGGTCAGGCTCTTTTGAACTATTTTTATGGCATGACTTTAAACTTGCTGGCAAACCCAGAAAATAACTATATGAAAATGAAACCTTGCAGGCAAATCTCTCTTGTGTAAAAGATGGTAACCTCTTAAAGAAAATACTAGCCGACCAAATCTAGTCACATAGCAGGAAAACCAAGTTGGTTTATTCTAGAAATGCCAGGCTAGTTCAACCTTTGAAAATGTGTTAAGACAGTTTATTACATTTACAGATTAAAGGTAAAAATATAAGAGATGCATAAAATTATTTTTTATGAATTAAAATGAAAATATACTTAGCACTGTAGGAATAGAATATAACTTTTAATGTGATAAAATCTGAAGAAAAATAGCATTTCATAGTAAAATGTTAAAAACATTTTTCTTTTAAATAGACTATCACAAGGAAACCCACTGTCCTAATTTCTATTGGATATTGTTTCATAGAGATTAGCCATAAAAAGAAGAAAGAAAAAGAGATACCCATTTGAAAAGAAGCAAAGATACCACTGGTCACAGATGTATGGTTTCCAATACAGAAGCCCAGGAAGAATGTACAGACTGAATTAATAGGAGAGATTATGGCAGTTTCTAGAATCAGATGAATTCTAAGACATTTCTCTACATCATACAATAAGAGACACTTTTATTTAAGAATATATATTATCTACAAGTACAGCCAAAATATGAGGTACTTAAAATAAATCTTACAAGATATGTAGAAGATCTTGCTCAGAAATTTATTACACTATATTGAAAGACATTAATAATCTGAATAAATGGAATTATATGCAAGGAGAGAATGATCCAGAAATTTACAGAGGTGTAAACTCTCCAGCAAAATAATGTGAAAATTCAATGTCATTCCAGTTAAATTTCCCACATGGTATACTCATAGCACTTGACAGGAAGATTCTGAGAGAGATGTGAACAATTAGAGAGCCAGGATAGACCAGACCATTTTGAAGGACAGGTTGTGACACTCACATAACAGATACAAAGGTTCGATAGAAATCTCTAGGAATGAAGGCATTGTGATACTGTCACAGGGAAGAAAATAATAAAGATGACTATCCAATCATACATGACCATGTATTAAGAGTATATTGGAAGTGAAAAAAATAGTTTTTTAATAATGGAAGGCAGAAAACAAAGTTGGGTGTGCGAACAATCAAAAGAGAGAGGGAGAGGAAAACTAAATATGTAGCATATTAAATGGTGCTCAGGGTTTCAAAGAAAAGAAAATCAGAGTAATGTGTTTAAGAATGACAGGAAGAAGGCAATTGTTCATGACGGTCGTCTGGAAAGGGTTCTCTGAGCAGTGACTTGAATGAGTTATGTCAATGTCTCTGGAACATCAAGTGCAAGGACCTAAGGGAGAAGTGGTTTTTGACCAGCTCAGAGACCTGCAGGAAAATGGCAGAATAAGACAGAAAGCCCTAGAAGATGAGGTTGGAGATAGATGGTAAGTGGAGCTTTGGCGGGGGGCCTTGAAGGTTCTGAAAGAATTTTGGCCTTATGTTGCGTGAGGCAAAAAAACCCTCTTGGGGTGTTGAGGAAGACCTGCTTATTTTGTGTTATTTAGCATACTGGGATGGAAGCAATAATTCACTCCCCATTTGAAAGCGGAAGTAGAAAACAGCCGACATGTAATTGAGATGAGTGGATTTAGAGGAAACAAGAAAGACAGCCTTTTGGGTTTATCTCACAGTGGGGAACGGTTTTACCCATGCAACCAAAATCCCTGAAGCCCCTCAGGTCATGTGCCCTCAGCCCCAGACAGATGGATATGTCATTGTCCCTTCTGTCTCCTTTCTCAAGGTTTCCATAGCTTACCAACCCCTCTGTTGACATATTCTTTCTTTAAATATATAAATTCATTCAGTTTTGTCAAGGAATGTCTTGACCTTAGAGGTTTCTTAGGAAGTCTCTTCTGGACCACTGTGAGTTCATCACAACTTTAACTCTCCAACAGTGATATAAGTTTCTCTAAAAATAATGGTGCAGTAATTGCTTCTTAGTTTTTTAAGACCTCATTTTATCCCCACAAACTGGCAACAAGTAGAATTTGTTAACAAAGTTTATTAAGCAACTCCTCAAAATGCAAAAAAGCAGAAATGGAAAGTTATCAGACTGGTAATTTTTATTAATTGTGGAAGATAACTAGTATTTAAACTTGTATTTAACATTACAGTATTGAGTGTATTTTGATGATGTTATCTTGTCAAGAAAATGTTAATGAGAATAGGTTTAGTAATTTTAAATTTCTGTTTTTGCTGGTTATATGCAATTTAGAAGTTTTTCTCCCAGAAATTCCAGAGTTTAAGAAAATGTTTAAATTTTGGACTGAACAATCAGTTAAAGATGCGATGAATTTGCACAGATCATACAATATAGAGCAAAAAATATATATATATTTAAATCTGGGTCAGAGAACTAACTCTCTATTCCCCAATGTATTTTACTTATTTGTTTGAATTTGAATTTTTCCACTCCTTAAAAAATGATCACTCTAAAAATAGAGTTGTTATTATGCTTATTCTTGCAATGCCTATTATATTCAAAGATTGTTTCACAAGTATTTTAAACAAGAGAATACTGTTTGAGTAAGAAAGTCTTCGAAATGACCTCAATCAAAACCAATGTTCTTTTTGAATGAGCTTATCAGTTATAGTTAGAGAAAAAGAAATCAAAAGAATTTAACAAGTTTTAATACTTTTTTCTTAAACTGTCAATATCTCCTTTGCAAACCTGGTATGTTAATTTGGTTTGTTAAAGAATACTTTATAAAACAAGTATTAAGATTTATTATAAGCTAATATGTGGCTTCTATTTTGAGACCGCATATTCACACTTATAAGACAAGTTTTTAAAAAATGGTCTTAATCTAAGGTATATATATATGGCATCAAATCTCCAGAGACAAAATCAGAACTATATCAAAAGGGTACTGTTTTCATAGCTCAGAAGCAGAGATGATCTGCTCTTCAAAATGTGTCAGATGGCTAAAAAAGAAGTGCCTTTCTAGCCCTGGCTGGTTGGCTCAGTGGTAGAGCATCTGCCTGGCATGCAGGAGTCCTGGGTTTGATTCCCGGCCAGGGCACACAGGAGAAGCGCCCATCTGCTTCTCCACCCTTCCCCCTCTCCTTCCTCTCTGTTTCTCTCTCTTCCCCTCCCACAGCCAACGCTCCATTGGAGCAAAGTTGGCCCGGGCGCTGAGGATGCCTCCATGGCCTCTGCCTCAGGCGCTAGAATGGCTCTGGTTGCAACAGAGCAATGCCCCATCACCCCTGTGGTGGGCATGCCGGGTGGATCCCAGTCAGGCGCATGTGGGAGTCTGTCTGACTGCCTCCTGTTTCCAACTTCAGAAAAATACAAAAACAAACAAACAAACAAAAAGAAGTGCCTTTCTTTTGACAAACCCTGTGACATTAAAGGTGCATTTGCAAAGGGTGACTATACTGTTTAATGCAACATAGCAGTCAGAAAAGTATTTTTCAATGAATATATTTTAATATACTTTCAATAATAATGGTGAATAGTTATGCAGAGTTTAGCATTTGATTTATCCCGTATGACCCTCCCCTCTCAGAGTCTTCATTGTCCCTGGAATTGCCACGTTCACTCTTAGAATTGCTCTGGTCCGCAGACATGGGGATGCTCTTTTATTTTCTCTTTTATAAACACTCTCTATCTAGCCATCATAGAACCCCACTGACTGTACATTCAAGAGATATTTGGGACTGACCCCTTGTCCTCACTGTGTTCTCTTTGGTGCTGGTCTGAGCCGCCACCCAATCTTTCCTATATGGCTGCAGTCAGCTCCCAACCGGTCTCCCTGCCTTTACTTTTGTTCTTCCCTCAATAAACTAAATCAGCCAGCCCGGGATGGATAGGTCAGTTGGTTAGAGCTTTGTCCTGAAGCTCAGAGGTGGCGGTTCAATCCCCATTCAGGGCACATGGAGGAACAGATTGATGTTCCTGTCTCACACTCTCTCCTCCCTCCCTCTCCCCTCTTCTTCTAAGGCCACAGTCTTATCAGATTACAACCCAACCTTTATGACTACATTGAACCTTACAAACCTTTTAAGGATTCTATCTGCAAATACAGTCACATTGGGGGTTATGACTTCAACATATAAATTCTAGGTGGACAAAATTCAGTCTGTAGCACTGTTCTTCCATGGTGAGTATGTGATAAATTTCACAAGGTCAGGGTCTGCCTCATTTAACTTTTTACTCCACAGCCCCTGGCACAGGGGTCTGCATGATTAGGGATAGTTGTTTTTATGTAGATACATGCCATCTTCTAATTACAATTATATATGTTAAAGCTATCACACATTCCCTCCTGCCCTAAATGCTCCTTTTTTTTTCTTTTGGTGACAGAGAGAAAGAGAGAGAGAGAGAACAGGACAGATAGGGATAGACAGACAGGAAGGGATAGAGATGAGAAGCATCAGTTCTTCTTTGCAGCACCTTAGTTGCTCATTGATTGCTTTCTCATATGTGCCTTGACCAGGGGTTACAGCAGACTGAGTGACCCCTTGCTCAAGCCAGTGACCTTGGGTTCAAACTGGTGAGCTGTACTCAAACCAGATGAGCCTGCGCTCAAGTCAGAGACCTCAGGGTTTTGAACCTGGGTCCTCTGAGTCCCAGTCCGATGCTCTATCCATTGCACCACCTCCTGGTCAGGCTAAATGCTCATTTTGGCTATAAGTTTACATGCAAGAAATAGGTTAGCATTTACTGTTCAGAAGTTATGTGTTTCATACCTGAAACCACATCAAAATTAAAAATAGCCAAAATTGAATAGGAAGATTAAATCACACACAGACTAAGTCAAGAAGAGCATTTAATTTAATTTTTTATTTTTTTAATTATAATTTTTTTTTATTCAGTGAGAGGAGAGGAGGCAGACAGACTCCCAATGTCCCCCGACCAATATCTACTTGGCAAACGCACTGGGGATCGAGTGGGCGATGCTCTGCCCATCAGCTGCTCAGCAACCCAGCTTTTTCTAGTTCCTGAGGCGGAGGCCATGGAGCCATCCTCAGTACCTGGGGCCAACTCGCTCCAATCGAACCATGGCTGCAGGAAAGGAAGAAGAGAGAGAGAGAGAAAGAGAGAGAGAGAGAGAGAGAGAGAGAGAGAGAGAGAGAGAGAAGTGAGAGGGGGAGAGGTGGAGAAGCAGATGGGTGCTTCTCCTGTGTGCCCTGACTGAGAATTAAACTCAGGGCATCCACATGCTGGACTGACACTCTACCACTAAACAACTGGTCAGGGCCAAGAAGAGCATTTAAAGAAAGCTCGAAGTAAGGAAAAGGTGTAGAGCTTCATTCATCGTGTAGTAGGAAGAAAAATTAAAGCCTAATGAGTAAATGAGGGAGGTACAAGTTAATGACGAGCCTCCCAGTGGTACCCTGCCATCAGATGACCCAGGGACTGACTTGCAGCATTGAAAACATGGCTGCTTTGCTTGTCGCCCACACTTCCCAGTGTCTTGTTAAACGATGTTGCAGGTATCCTTACATTTCTATAGCACAACAGAAAATCTAGGTTAGAACCCTCAGATCTTTCAGCATGAAAGAAAAAGTTAAGTGAAAAGATGGAAATATGTAGAAAGGCATTTTTTATTACATGAAACTGTTGATCTTACAGAGTAATGATGAACACATTACTTTAAGAAGAAAAGAAGAAAGGTAATGATTTTTTTATGTAGAGAGTACTTACGTTTCCTAACCAATGCCATAAAGTGATTTCAAATGAAATCAAGGTTGATTTACTTAAAGATTGACTTTGGTAAATTATCTAATTTCTGAGCAGATTCATCTAAGTGACACACGGTTTATGATGATTTTTAATAATTTAAGACAGTTAAAGCCTTGCTAAATAAAAACTCTTTACAAAATCTGATGTGAAAATATATGGGTGATTCTTTTAACTTTAACAGATAAAGCCAAAATTTGCCAATATTTTACTAGTATTTTGATTTTGGCATCCTATCATCTTTGACTAGAGTTCAGGAATTGTTTGGATTTTTTTTGTGTGTGACAGAAACAGAGAGAGGGACAGATAGAGACAGACAGACAGGAAGGGAGAGAGATGAGAAGCATCAATTCTTTGTTGTGGCACTTTAGTTGTTCATTGATTGCTTTTTCATATATGCCTTCACCGGGAAGCTACAGCAGACCAAGTGACCCTTTGCTCAAGCCAGCAACCTTGAGATCAAGCTGATGAGCCTGAGTTCAAGCTGGCGACCTCGGGGTTTCGAACCTGGATTCTCTGTGTCCCAGTTTAACACTCTATCCACTGTGCCACCACTTGGTCAGGCTATTTGGATTTTTTGATTTATTATAAACACCTCACTTATGACTACTAGAATGTATGACATGTAGTATAGCATCCTCATTCCTCCCCCCACACACTTTTCTATCCCAACAGACATCTACAGTAACATTGTATTTGGTCTGATCAGTGGAAAGGATAACTGTTATTCCCACTGCTTTGCCCCAGTTTTCATCTCAACCTACCTGCTTCCTCACTGTGGGTAGAGTGACCTTTCTAAAGTACCAGTGGTCATGGTAGTCCTCTGATTTAAACCACCAGTGGGTCCTCTTTCCTAATCACCTGAAGTTACATTTAATAGCATGGCATAAAATACTCTCTGACATCTAGCATTTATCTGTCATTCCCATCCCATCCATCCTGTCCCCTCCATCATGCCCCATACTGCAGAGCGATAATGACATCTTTCATTCCCAGAAAATACACTTGTGCTTTGGTCCATGTTATATGTGATGGAACTTCTTTCCTCCTACTGATTGACCTCAATTCTATTCATCTTCTAAGATCTATAGTGACCTTTTCCTCTGTGAAGACTGGCCCTGTCGCCCTGGTCAGTGTCAGGTGGGTTATAGTGTTTTCTTATCCACCTCCACCTAGCTTGATTTTTAAATTCCATTTCTCTTGAGTTCCTCCTCAGAGGTTTACTTTGTTGTCTTGCCATATTATCCCTGATTTCCTATAGCTCTGCTGTGGTGTGTCTTACATACATTTATTTTCTTTTTTGTATTATATCTTCTGACTATATTTCAGGCATAGTTTTTGTTTAATGTGCAAAGAGATTTTTCTGATTTTTTAATTGGCCATTGGCTTTTTTTGTTTCCTTTCCCCTTTGACATGGAATGGCTTATATGCTTATACTCCCTTTGGTTCTTCTGTGGTTGTTGCTTACCTGTATATGAGATGTGTTCCCCTTGGACCAAAACCTTTATATTGAGAAGGGGAGAAACTTAGTTTTAGCTAGTAAGAATTCTCAATGAGGCAGATTGTGTGTTTGTGTGTATCTGTGTGTGTGTGTGTGTGTGTGTGAGAGAGAGAGAGAGAGAGAGAGAGAGAGGGAAAACATGAGGGAGATCTTGGCTTTTCCCCTCTTCATGCACAGTGGGTGGAAGCCAGGGGTGGCTTACTGCACAGTCCTTACCACTTCTCATGTATGGGCCTCCTTCTGCGAATCTGACGTGTGTTGGGCTTGGGGCAGTTCTCACAGCGAGTACCTGCGAAGAATCTCATTGCTCTGCAGCAGGAGTGAGCTGCCTTTCGTGTGGGCCTCTTCTCTCAGAAAGGACTCTCTACCTGCAGCTCTGGGCGTCCTCTCTGAGTATCTGCTGACGTGTCCTCTTGACCTTGGTTGCTACTGTAGTCCATGAATAGAGATCTCTTAGTTTCATAGAAGATGATATTTGGGTGTTTCATTCTTGCTCTTCTAATCAATTTTGAGTTACTTCTGAGAAGGGAGGCAGGGGAAGCTATCTTTCATCTGCTGTATTCACATGAGATTGCATTCACTGTACCAAAATAGGAGTTACAAATGGATTTGATTCTCTAGACAAAGAGCATCTAGAAGATAGGAAGCTTTCTGTTACAGATCTCCATGGCATGGTCTAGATCCTGCTTCATTACTGATGTGGGGTGCTTTCTACCTGCTGAGTGCACTGAGACCCATTGTGAGGATGGTGGCAGCAGGACAGGCGGGGCCCACAGCCAGAGGAGCGGCCTTGCGCCTCAGTTACAAGTGAGAAAGGGGCAGCATCTGGAGCCTGTTTATTTTCAGGATGTTACTCACATATGATTTTATGTCTCAATTGTGGGTTTTCATTTTCTCATTTTTAAGAATAACTATTTTTTTTACAGAGACAGAAAGAGAGAGAGAGAGAGAGAGAGAGATAGGGACAGACAGACAGGAACAGAGAGAGATGAGAAGCATCAATCAGTTTTTCGTTGTGACACCTTAGTTGTTCATTGATTGCTTTCTCATATGTGCCTTGACCATGGGGCTACAGCAAACCGACTAACCCCTTGCTTGAGCCAGAGAGCTCAGCTCCAATCTGGTGAGCCTTGCTCAAACCAGATGAGTCTGCGCTCAAACTGGTGACCTCAGGGTCTCAAACCTGGGTCCTCCACATCCCAGTCCGACACTCTATCCACTGCGCCACCGCCTGGTCAGGCTATTTTTTTTTAAAGAATAAACGTTATTTTTGTAATAAGTGTGTGGGGAATTGTTTGTTTGAAAGATTTGTTTAAGCATTTAAGTCTTAAAACCAGGTGAACTTCGTTCAGTGTGAGCTTTTTTTAAATTAAATTTATCAGCGTGACATTGGATAATCAGATACATAGGTCTCAAGTGTGCATAATTCTCTGATACATCATTTGTGTATTGCATTGTGTGCCCACCATACAAATCTTCTTCTGTCCCCAATATTTGCTCCCCGTACTCTTTACTACCTACCCCCTGTCCCCTTCCCTCTGGTAACCACCATACTGTGGCCTGTGTCTATGAGTTTTTGTTTGTTTATTTTTTCTTGTTTGTTCATTTGTTGCTTTCAGTTCTATATCCCATATATGGAAGTCACATGGTTCTTAACTTTTTCTGTCTTAGTTCACTTAACATGATATTCTTAAGGTCCATCCAAATTTGAAAAAAATTATTCGAAAAGCAGTATGTACCCCTAAGTTCACTGAAGTTTTATTTACAGTGGCTAGGACATGGAAACAACCAAAGTGTTTTTGATAGGTGGCTGGATAAAGAAGATGTGGTGCATGTATACAATAGAATACTGCTTAGCCATAAGAAAGGATGGAATTCTGCTGTGTGTGACACTATTAATGGAACTTGAGCAGGGACATTCAAGGGCATTTTGCCACATGTTGTCTATGTCCATTTTCAAACTTTTAAGGGAGAGTGTATTTTTTACTGCTTTGTTAAGATACACAAAATTTTTCTATTCTCCGTTTTAGTAACCATTTGCTGAACTGATAAGACATGCTATTTTGAGGCTCAAAGTACCTGTAACACATGTGTCTTTCCTGAGGGGTGTCTTACTTTCATTGTGGGGCAGTAGAGTATAGCCTGTTGGTTAAGGGTTCTGAAATCAGACATTCTTGGCTCTAAATTCAGAAGCCCTCACATCCTGTTGACCTTATGCATGGTTTTAACTACTCTCTCTTAATTTCCTCATTTATAAAATGAGAATAATACCTATTTCATAGGATTATCTACATTAAATATTAAACCCTGCGGTTAAAAAATACTTTTCATAGTCACACTGCCTGAAACCTACCTTCTGTTGCCACTTTAGTAATGTTTCATTCAGAAGTGATTCGGGACTTTAGCTAATTACAGAAAATGCAGTCAAGGCTGCAGAGATGAACTGCTAATAACAGTGGTCTGTTTGTTTCTCTGGAACTGCCTTGCGGGCTCTGTCCATTCAGACATCCCCAGCCCAGCGTCCTCTGGGTCACAGATTCCCAGCAATGCCAGTCTCAGAACAAGTCATTCTCCCCGCCACATACACACAACAAAACATGCGATTTTTAGACTTGGAACAAGGTAGACAGACAAGAGGGGATAGGTGAATCTCTAAGTAACAACATATTTCTGTTTTCACGATCGCACATTGCTTTCAAATGTGTATGTGTCAATCATGAATCTCATAAAAAAAACACACATAAACCAAGTTCAGTATTATGGTATGTTAAAAAATTAACTTACAAATAAGTAAATCCTGTTACTATTCATAAAGAATCAGTACTTCTCATCTATAAAGAATATGCATATTCACTTTATAAAACTTTAACAAGTAGATATGTTAATATATATGACATATAATAAACATTTTCTATTATGATCAGATGTTTATGGTCTTTAAATGTTATTTCCACAAAATTTAGATCCAAACATATAATGTGTAAAACTGGTATAACACATCTCCTAGCTTGAAATAAGGGCACATTTAAAACTTATTTTAAAATGCTTAATTGAGGTGTAACATCCAAACAGAAAAGTTCACATGCCCTGAGTGCACAGCCTGATGAATTTTTAAACTATGTGCTTCCATGTAATACCTGGGCCAAGACAAAGAATAGTTCTAGGATACCAGAAATGTCCAGTGTGTCTCCTTGTAGTCATTTATCCTACCCAAGGGTTACTACATACTCGCCACATAGAGTAGGTATAGCCTTTTTGGAACTTTAAATACTAAAATTCATTACAGCCTGCATTATTTCATGCTTAGCTTTATTTTTTTCTATATGGTGCTTGTAAGGTTCAATCATATCTTACCTGTAATTGTTCATTCTCATTGTTTCTTATTACATCGTGTCAATACTCTGTATCCACTTACCTGTTAAGCTGTTGATAGACATTCAGATAGTTTCCACCTAGTAACATTGTGAATTGTTTTGCTGTGACTGTCTAAGCTTAAGTCTTTCCATTAGCCTGTGCATTAATATGAATTTGAATGTAGACCAGGAATAGAATTGTTACATCATACTGTGAGTTCACACCCAGCCTGCTTAGGAGATACTACTAACATTTTTCCAGTGTGTGTATGCCGTGATAAGGAGTTCTACAATGGGTCGTTGTACCCCATGGACCGAGAACAGGCAGCCTCACTTCACAGAGCTTCTAAAATCTTTGAACTTCAAAGGGAAAAAGTGAGGTTTCATATCTATTTTCTCCCAAGAGTCCATGCCAGAATTCTCCCTTTTTGCAAAGAACAGAAATGCATCTATCTCAAGGGGTAACTGGGACATTAAGCCCTGGGCACACATAACCAGCCTCACTGTACTTTTCTCCAGAATGACAGGTGTGTACTTGCCTAGTATTGTCAAAACTAAGATGCTCCTTCAAACACTTCTGCACCGAACAAGAAAGATGTGCCTAAAGGTGACTAGGTATAGCCAGGTGAGCATTAGAGCATCTGGCAACTTTTGATTGGCACCTTTATTGGAGCTCTGCTAGCCAGGCACCAGATGTAGGTGTCAGTATCTATCTGTCAGAATCTGTCCAGCCTGTATTTCTAGCCTGTATTTCTGGCCTGTATTTCCAGCCTGTATTTCCAGCCTATATTTCCAGCCTATATTGCCTCCCACAGCAAATACCCATAAAGAGTATTCAGTGTCCCTCCATGGAACGTGCCAGCTGGATCAAGTTTATGAGTTACAAAGATTCAAAAAAATCATACAGCCACCACCGAAAGCATCGCTTGAAATTTTTGATGCGCTAATTCTGTTCCAGTTTCCCCAGGAACAAATGACTGTTATTCTATGCCAGTGCCAGGGCTGGCCTTAAAGTGAAGTTCCCAGAGGTTGTGTCACATCCCGTTTTATCTGAAAATATTAGCAGAGGGGAGTGAAGTGTGGATACTGCCCTATGTTGATACAATTACAAGAATTATTTATATCAGATCAAGGAGTGTGGCTTGTTCCTTCCTGGATCTACTACGTGTTCTCGTTCGGCAGTTCACCCTCCACCAGCCAGAGAAGCGACCTTCTTACTTTTGCATAGGAATCAGCAAGGTTTTTGGTTTCCTTTAATTTACTTCAATTAGAAATTCATCCTGCAGTAAAAGGTATGGTTCTCTCTCCCTTTTCATCCTGCCCAGGACATCAAGTAATGGTCTGTTTGGGTTTAAAAGGCCTTTTTTTTCCCTGCATCTGTGTAAGAGCTTTGCTTTCAGTAAAATGATGGATATTCTTTTGGTTTGGTGTTGACAGCAAAAGTTCTGTGTGAGATATAAATTCATGCTACATTCCCACTTATGCCTGGTGATAGAGGTTTAGTTATTCTGTGCTACAAAATGGCAGGCAACTCCTTTAACTGAAGCAAAGTCACCTGTGTGGTTGCCTAAGAGACACTGGGCTGCACGGAACAGGGACCACACAATACGGAGCTGGGAGACAGATGTTGGAGAGAGTGCAACCTAAGGCTGGGCGAGACCAGGTTCCAGATGGCATGGATGTATGGGGATGGGATTTGTTTCTGACTTACCGAGTCCTGATATATATGCAGGAATAAGCTGGTGTGTTCACTCATCTTACAGTATTCTTTTAAGTGAAGTAAATCATACGTCTATATGTATATGTGTCACACACACTCACAAACAAATACACAGTCAATGAAACCCCACAAAATGAACTTAACTATGTAACTGGCATCTTAGTCAATTTTCAGAACATTAACAGCCCCCACAAAATCATTCTTCTGTTCTTTTCCAGGCACTACGAGCCCACTACCAGCATGGCTTAGAGCGGAACAGATTAGTTTTGCTTGTTTTCGAATTTACATAATTGAGTCGTAGAGTAATTACACTTTCTTAACTAATTATTCTTAACATAATTGTGTAATTTATTTGAATAATTTGTATTTACAGGTTACTCATTTTCATTGCTATATCATCATTATTATATGAAAATATTTTTTCTACCGTTTGTAGATTTTAAGTTGTTTACCATTTGGGGCCATTACAAAGAATGCCTCTATGAACATTTCTTTTTGTTTTTTTGGTAAATGTGTCAACATCTTTGAGTATGTGCCCAAGAGTAGGGTTGTTGGTCATAGAGAATTGATTTTTGCGTGTGGTGTGGGACAGGGATCAAGATTATTTTCAATGTGGGTATACAGTTGGTTCAGCATCATTAATGAAGAGACCATGCTTTTCCCAGTATGCTTCAGGGTTGCCTTATTTGTAAATCAAATGGTCATATTTATGTGAATCTGTTTCACGTTTTCTTTTTGTTGTTTCTTGTGCCAGTGTGTTTCTTCCCTCTTAGTTGGTCCGTGGTTTTCATTGATCTTTATGTTAGATCTCCTGGTAGGTGTTAATGCAGTTTCTCAGACAAAGAGTTAAGAGCACTTGCTAATATTGTATTTCAGACCTGCCAAACCTTAAGCTTATCACTTGGTAAAGACATTTTATTGAACATATAGAGAAGCTAGGCAGTCATTAATAAACTATGTTCTCCCCCCATACTCATATTGATTAAAAATCACAGTCTCTTCTCAAGACTGGGTTGGCTTCTCCCAAGAATGTCATAGAGGTGGGTAGCTTTTCCAAAGAGACTGAAATCAGTGATGACTCTTCTAATATCACCCAAACATTTTATCAAGAAGGTTAATTACTTCCCAGAGGGGATAGATCACATCAACGCACAGTTTCTGTCAAAGACCAGTTTTAGAACAGTTTTCTCTCTATAGATGATATTATTTTTTGGCAAACACCTATAAATGCTCAATTCCAAACTCCTAGGTATAAATGTTCTCCTTAGGTTTTAAATTGATGACAGGCTGTTCACTGATTAGTTCATTTTTTCTATCTTTAGTCCTTGACCCAGTCCTGCAAAAGAGGATTTAAATAATTATATATATATATATATATATATATATATATATATATATATCTTCCTTTTTAGAATAGTGGCTACAAAGATTATGATTCAAACCAGTCAGAATGATATTGAATGATTTTAGATTATCTATATGTGAGAAATGTTCTACTATTTCAGCAAAAATTGAAAATATCAATCTGGATCTGAATTTTCCAAAAACAAAACTAATTCATATGAGAAAAATTAATTATCAATACGTAAGTACTTTATCTAAATCACTTTTATTTCAGAAACCTGTTGTTAAAATTATTATATTGGGAATTAAATAAAAATATATCATTTCATTACTCCTATGGCTGTTGCTAAGAACTCTACCTTGACTAATAAAAACTTTTTAATCTATGAAAGGATTCTTTTGAGCTGTTATTGGAAAAACATCTGTTTATATATTTTTTTTATTTCAAAAGCCTATTTCATGCGTGGTGATCGGACCCCAGATATGTATCCTTTTCCTTTCTCCTTCAAAAATAAAAGATTAAAGAAATATATGAATTTTACTTCAAAATTTATATAAATTTTCTGATGATAAAGTCAAATTTAAATTTCTTTCAAACTAACCAGCATGGCAGTACATTGATTTTCACGATATAGAGTTCTCAAATGTGCACAGTATTAGCAAGATTTTTACAACTGAAGTGGCTCAAGCAAGAGCGTGAATCCGCCCTGAAACCTCCAAACGTGCTCCTTGGCCCTTGTGTCTGAAGCCATCTGGACACGATGACAGCACCCTATTTATTACATACAAATGCCTGGATCCTGCCGATGCATAAACAGTAATTAAACACACAAGCCAACCCTGAATGCCAGATTGGCAAGAGCTACCCTTCGAGTGGCTTAACGTTTCCATGCCAATGAGCTGATTGAGAAATTGGCTGGTGATTAAAGATTAATGATTTATGGTTGCAAGCGAGGTTCATTTGCTGTTTCCTGAAATATGTTTGATAGAATCTTTATAATTTTTCTGAAATCCACAGCCTTAGAGGAGTTTATTCTTCAGAAAAGATCTCAAATTTCAAACATGGTGCCATCATATAAAATATGAAGTGTTTTAACATCTAATTATCATAGAGAATACCTCTTTCCCTATATATATACTTTATTTGATAAGCAAATTTACCTTTTTTTGCTTTTTAATATAATCTTTACACTTCGAACATTGGAGAGAGAAGATATGTAGAATTTTATTTATTGCTTTATTTAGTAATTTGTATCTTCTCTGGCTGCTCATAACTTGAGCTTGAAGCAAGGGGGCATGATGGATGAAAAAGAAAAGTAATAAAGTCATTTACAAAGAAGCCTGCCTTTATCTTTGGTTAATCAGCATTTTACTTTTTAAAGATCTTAAGATTTTTTCAGAATTTTTGGTGCCTTATTCAGTTAAGTGTAAAAATAAAGGAATAGATACTGATGAGGGTTGGTGGGGTTGGGGTGGGGTGGGGTGGGGACTCATAATTTATGTTTCGGATTAGAGTACGTTCTGAGAGATTTTGGAACTTGTTCATTCATTCCTACCCATATAAAGCGTGATTTCCTTTGTAAACTCAGAAAAGGACAACTGAAAATATACCTGACCCCTTCACAACCTTAATGGTTCCATTAATACAGAACTAAAGTGATTTATAAAGCTGTTAAAATTATTTCTGCCATTAAAATAAACTCCAGAGCACATTTCATTATGACTGAAGTAACCCAACTCTGTACTTCTCTGAGTCAGCAAAGGGGATCAGTGGGGATGGATGGGGATGGCTG
Source organism: Saccopteryx bilineata (assembly GCF_036850765.1). Lineage (NCBI taxonomy): Eukaryota > Metazoa > Chordata > Mammalia > Chiroptera > Emballonuridae > Saccopteryx > Saccopteryx bilineata. The sequence goes on along the minus strand of NC_089492.1, from coordinate 78,757,448 downwards.
CGGAGTGGGGCGTGGATTAAACGCTTGCCGAGCAGGAAGGCACTTTCTGCCAATACAAACAGGCTTGTCTTCATCGACTATATCATCTGATCTTCACACCTTCCCTTCTGTGAAGTTCTTTTTTTTTTTTTTGGCTGGGGAGGCTAAGCTTTAACAATTGTATAGTCTCTTCAATTTTTCTTAAAACCCTCAACATCAGATTTTATACATGGTTACATTTTGTCTGGTAGCTTTATGGAAGTGTTTTTTCTTGTTTTTGAATTTCATTTGAATTGCATTTTCTTCCAGAGATAGGTGTTTGCTGGGAGTACCCTCGAAACACAGGCTAGTCATGGTTCCTTCCTCCCAGGTTTACCTCTACAGTGAAGCTCTGTATTGTCAACACCCTGGCTGACAAGTTGTCAGGATGGCCCTGGTTTCTCTACCCAGTTGGGATGAGTGGAAACATATCGTAGATAAGAACCACAAAGCAACCACAGTGCCTGCTGCTTTACTGAACCCAGATTTCTGTTTTCTCATCAATATCCATAATTCTCTGAAATGCTGTTATGTTGTTCCGCTCAATCCAGCAACCTTGGGTTTTAAGCTAGCGACCTTTGGGCTCAAGCTGGTAAATCCACACTCAAACCAGATTAGCCTGCACTCAGGCTGGCAACCTTGGGGTTTCGAACCTGAGTCACCTGCATCTCAGTCCGATGCTCTTTCCACGACACTCACGCCTGGTCAGGCAGAATGTTACATGTTAATTGTTAGCAATCACCACTACCATTTATTAAAAGATGGGTCCTTAGAAGGAAATTATGTTTTTAATTATAATTTATTTATAATTATTAAAAATTATATTTTTAATTTGCCTTTGCGGCCTGTTGGATAAGGATGTTTGTAGAAAATGCTGAGTGAATGAGAAGGTGAGGCTCCCTGGGAAAGTGTGTGTCTATGATGTGTGTGTGTGTGTGTGTGTGTGTGTGTGTGGAGGGGAAAAGGGCAGGCCGCTCTTCCACTGTTATGATAGGAAGACAGCAAGAGGTCCAATGGCACTTATGTGACTGGAAGAGAAAGGGAGAAGAAAATGAAGTAGAATGAAGCCTTCCCGATGAGGAAAGATGACCAGAGGGGCTGCAGGCAGGGTGTCCAGTTCTTACCACAGTTATTTTCAGGTTTACCTGTCTCCTCTAGTTGCAGCAAAATGCTGAACCTGGCCATGAGACCCAGTGTCATTTAAACCAGTCCAGTGCTTATGGACGTGTGAACACTCACTCCTTCTTGGGTTACTTTTTATTGTCTTTATAGTTCGTTACATTAAAGTAAATATATCCTCTAAGATCTTAACACTCTTCAATATTTTTATCTTTAAAATGCAGCCAAAGACAATGATGCTGATTGATGACAATTAGATAAGATTAATGGCAGCTGTTTAATGGATATGCTAACGAATCCGAGTCCCTCCCTGTCTTAGCTTTCCATTTGTGAATAAAATATGCTCATTATTCTTATAGTTCTGTGTGTGCCTGGAGATGGATAGCAGAATAGAGATCTTAATAGCAGATGCTAAATAAATCATGTTTTGTTTTCTATGACTTAAAAGAATCGGACTAAAAGTGCAACTTCTTTTTGTCTTTTTCCTTGAAGTGAGAAGCAGGGAGGCAGAGAGACAGGCTCCCACATGCGCCCAACCAGAATTTACGCAGCATGCCCACTAGGATGTGATGCTCTGCCCATCTGGGGCATTGCTTCATTGCAACCATGAGTCATTCTAGCACCTGAGGCAGAGGCTATGGAGCCATTTTCAGTGCCCAGGCCAACTTTGCTCCAGTGGAGCCTTGGCTGTGGTATGGGAAGAGAGAGAGAGAAAGGAGAGAGGAAAGGGTAGAGAAGAAGATGGGCGCTTCTCCTGTGTGCCCTGGCCGGGAATCTAACCCGGGACTTCCACACACCAGGCCAATACTGCTGAGCCAACCGGCCAGGGCCTTACTACTTCTTCTTAAAGAGGTGGTTGAAATATTTTAAATGTTGTCCATTCTAATCCTGCCCCTTAATTGAACAGACAAGCTAAATGAGGACCAGAGGTACCAGTCTTGGTGTGTTCTGAATGTACTGTCTGGCTGGGGGCCCCAACTCCTAGCCCAGCGTTTGCCTTTACTGGAAAGTCTATCCCACAGCCTGAGAAAAAGTGACTTGCTCAGAATGCCAATGAAAGGGAGATCCAGGTCAGGAGTGGACCTTTTTAATCTGTAGTCTATTGTGAAAAACCATATAACTGAACATACACCTTTCAAATGGAAGTAGAGAGCAATACTGGTCAGAGAAGCCAGTTGCAGGAGGGGAATAAAGAGGGAAAGGGGAGAGGAAGGAATGGAGAAGCAGATGGTCACTTCTACTGTGTGTCCAGACCGAGAATCAAACCTGGGTTGTCCTTACACCATCTGACACTCTCTACTGAGCCACCGGCCAGAGCCCATTCCTACATTCTTTATGCTATATTTTTTCTTCATTGCTCTATGTAATTGTCAATTTCTAGCTGAATATATATTAAGTATTCTTGTGTTGTTTCTGTTTATCAGTATGGTTTACATGAGCACAAAACCTTTTGGACTGTTTTGTTCACTGGTGACAAAGTGAAATGATTTTCGTGCAATACCGGGCAAGCCATGTGCTAAAGATTAATTCAGCTTATTCACTGAAGGCTGTTAGCAGTAAAGCACATCGAGAAACTGAAAACCATGTGTACTGTAGGTTTAGAAACAAACCTGATTAATGTAACACAGGGTAATATAGTAATAAAGTTGGGATTCCATTTCTATCAGAAAAAAAAGTATATTTGCTTCTCTGTTGGACCAGAATCTACAAGGGCCGAGTCATTTCACATAATCTGAGCTCCAGTCAACAGTAAATAGTCCGACAATGGCAAGTTTTCTTAATAATTAGAATGTCTTGGGTTGTGCCTGTCAGACACTTTGCTCTCATATGATCTTGAAAGGATGGGCCTTTTTTTGACAATTCAGACACCCAGAGGAGGAACTACGTGGAGTAAGTACTCAGTAAATACAGAAATATTTGTGGATTATATGTAAATGTTATCTTTAATTATAGACAAATCTTTTTTTTTATTTTAATTGATTGGTTGGAGTGACATCGGTTAATAAGATTTTACAGGTTTCAGGCGTAGAATGCTATAACACATCACCTGTGTTTGGCATTGTGCATTCACTACCCCAAGCCAAGTCTCCCTATGTCACCATTTATCTGGAGTCTTTATGGTGCTTTCATATGTTACATTTTAGTAGATTATTTTGTAGCTACCAATCTCACCTGCCACATTCCTGGGCAACATTGCTATTGTTGTTTCCCACAATCCAGCTGGTGGATCATGGGTTCCAAGAAGAATTGTCTTGGCAAGTGGAAATTCTGTGGCAAATATATGCAGCATAGTATATACAAGTGCAAGCTTGAGAATATTCCTCCAATTATTTATGACAAGTTGACCTACAGTTTGAGAACCGCTGCTATAGTATATATTAAAGAAAAGTGTACAGCAGGAAGAAATGTAAATTGATACAACCTTTCTGGAAGGCATTTTTTAATAAAAATATTTCTAAGGACGTCCAGTCGATGACCAGGCAATTGTAAAATTTATGTAAGTAGATAGTGGACAATTTAAATTTCCTTATAATTACATTATTTTCCATTGTTTTTCTACAAAGAATAAATATTAACTAATGGTACTCAATGCCATAAAAAATAAAGGCTTATTCTAAATATAGCGATACATTATTTATACGTACACTCTGCTCTTAAGACTATTGACACACTGCCAAATTTCTGTCGAGTACTGGTATTGTGCATTGATAAATGTATTGTTTCCTTTAAATATTCAAATGTTTATATTTGAAATATGTTCCTTAATTTGTTGTGTGTAGAAACACAAGCATGCACATACATGCACATGGGCATACACCCAGTATCAACCAGTGAGAAGGCCCAAGTGTCTGAATGGGACAGAAGAAGCTTGAGGGAAAGCCTGTGGTGTCCAAGCTGAGTTACTGGTAACATGTCAATGGTTCTTTCAAATTCACGTTGGTCGTGGAAGATGCTACAACAGGGGAAAATGTGGGGGCATGTGAGGGAAATCGTTTTTCAACTTTTCTGAGAATCTAGAACTCATGTGAACATTTTTAAAAGTTTATTAAAAATGTGTTCTGACATCCTTAAGTACTTTCTGAACTCTCTAGAAAATAAAGGGAGAGAGAGATGGAGGGGGAGAGGGCTAACAGTAGAGAAAGCAATACCTCGATGGATGGTTTCCAGAAAATTTAAAGTCATTTTTTCCCATGATCAAGAGGTTGATCAGGATACACTTTCTGCCACTTAGATCCTGACACCAGATTCCGGGTCTAAATGCACGTGCTCATAGTGGTTCCGCCTGGAGGCTGAGGCTTACCTTCTGGAGCCCGATGTGAAACAAACATTTGAAAAAACATCCCCCCCCCAATGCAACACTTCATTTCCGAACATGGGAGTATGGGTTCACGATGACCCTTCTCTCCAGACACTTCACCCTTTCAGCCTGCAATTGGTATTATCTGGACATTTCTGGGATTGTTTCAACAAATAAGGCATGAATATTCAAGGTAATTATTTCAATTATCCACTTCATTTTTGTTTCCATATGAATGTTGTGCTTGGTTTTTGCTTTGCCATGGTTTCCTTAGTACCGAAGTCAAGATGAGCCGTAGAATCTTTGTGTGCTCTTACTTGTATACACGTTACAAGAAACACCCACCAGTTTAATCAGTGCAGTATGAGTATGTGTGTGTGTGAGGTGTGTCGGAGAATATTATACTTTGTCTTCAGGGAGACAGTTGTTTCATTACTTTAATTTTTACCCTTCAGTTTTCATTGTATCAGCTTGTTTGCAAAAATTAAGTGCATTAATGAGATGACTATTACTTTGCCAGGATCATATCTTTGAATATAGCTGTTCCTAGATATTTTGAAGAAACTGGTCCCATTTGTAGGTTTCTTATCATGGATAATCATGTTTTCATCTCAGATACAATTTTCTTGCACTGCTGAGGGAATTGTGTTTCACACGCACAAAGAAGAAAACCATCTTTGGCCCATTAATACATATAACAGGATGCTAAAATGGCACTTGTCTTAGTTTTGGGTGAAGGGCAAAAGGCAAACACGGAGAGACAGATGATAAGACTCCTACGTTCCCAATGAGGGGTTGGCAGAGTTGACGTGTGACAACTGGTTTGTAGACACTCAGTCCCCAGCAGTATTCAAAGATCGAGGCTGAGGGGTACTGGGCTTTAGGGAGCCCATTTCTTTAGACAAGTTTAAAGGGGACAGAGATAAAAGCAAGATTTCCATTAAGGTACCTTGTTATGTTGGTACTTTGGAACCACATCAACATTTTATTCAGATATAAACTAAATTAAATAAAAAAGTAGAAAGGAAATACATGAAATTTAAACAAACCAAAAACAAATGAACCCAACTGTGTGAAGAACCGTGAAGGACTTGAGCTTTGAGCCAAGTTAGACTGCCCCAATTTTACCCATGCTGGGTGAAGACATGACATTCTGGGGACAGAGACAAAGGACTTTGTGACATAGCACAGCACCAAGTGTGAGCGTCATGTTTACTTGAGCTCTTCTTGCCTCCCTATTCCCGGGAGGTGACGCAGAAGGTCCAGGTGAGTGGAGCACACACAAGAGGTGTCTGTCACAGGTGAGGAAACACCAATTTGGGAATTCTCATGTTGAATAAGAGGGCTGCTAGCAAACCTGCCCAGACTTCACCCAGAGAACAATATTATCATTCTCCTGGTCAGAAAACAAAGCTAACCTTTGATCTGGAGAAAAAAAATTTTTTTCTATCTGCTATAAAAAGTATCTTTGAAAAAAATTGGAGAATAAAAGTGAATCAAAATGTAGAAATATCAAAGAAATTGTATTACAGCCATGTATATTAAAATATATGTAATCACATAAAGAAAGTTAATTCAAGTAACTGTAACATTTCATCTTGATTTAGGATACCTAGTAGGATATATTGAAAGGATAAAAACTAATCAAGTTGTTTTTTAACTGCACTCACTAGTTATCACTAGTAATAATATTAGTAGTTTATATGAACCTATTAGAAGTATATTATAAGATCAATAAATCAAAATGAAAAGGTCCTTAGGAACCACAATTTTCATTGCAAAAAATAAGAAATACATATTTTAAAGATTTTATTTTTTTTGGAGAAGTTTTTAGGTTCACAACAAAATTGAAAGAAAGATGCAGAGATTGCTTAGTGTCTTATAAACTTTCTGGATCTATAGTATAGTTTCTGGCATAGAAATTGGGGAAATTCTTAGTCAATTTTATTTCAGATATTTTTTCTTTTTTTTCTTTATTCTGGTATTACCATTGGTATATACACCTATACGGTTGTTTCACAGTCCTTAGATAATCTGAAATAATTTTTCTTCTCATTGATTTTTGCTTTTTGAATATTCTGTTTGATATATCCTCTTGCTCAGAGATGTACAATGCATTTAGTATTTAGTCCATCAAAAAATTCTCTGACCTGTGGTGGTGCAGTGGATAAAGTATCGACCTGGAAATGCTGAGGTCGCTGGTTTGAAACCCTGGGCTTGCCTGGTCAAGGCACATATGGGAGTTGATGCTTCCTGCTCCTTCCCCCTTCTCTATCTCTCTCCTCTCTCTCCCTCTCTCTCTCCTTTCTAAAATGAATAAATAAAATAAAAATAAAATTTAAAAAATTCTGTTATACTTTTTTATTTCTAGTTTTTTGTTTATTTTTCCTTTTTTTTTTTGTTTTTTTTTGTTAGGACTTCCAACTCTCTGTTTACATTGCCCATCCGTTCTTCCATGGTGTCTACTTTATTAATTAGAACCCTTGACTTATTATTTAGAGTTTTAAATTTCTGGTCTGGGCCCTGGCCAGTGGCTCAGTGAATAGAATATCAATCTGGGTTCTATTCCCAGTCAGGGTACAAAGGAGAAGTGACCATTTACTTCTCCTCTCCTTCCTCTCCTCTTTTTATCCATCTTTCCCTCCTGCAGCCAGTGGCTTAATTAGTTTGAGCATTGCCCAGGCACTGAGTATAGCTCCATTGGAGCCATCAGCCCCAGGCACTAAAAACAGCTCAATATTAGAGCATTGGCTCAAGGTGAGGTTGCTGAGTAGATGCAGGTTGGGGGATATGCAGGAGTCTGCCTCATTTTCTCCCCTCCTTTCACCTAAAAAAATGATATATATTCTTATCCATTTAATGGCTGTAGTGTCTGTAGTGATATGCCCTCTATCATTCCTAAATTGATGTCTTTTATATTCTTTCTTTTTCCTTGATTCATCTGGTTAGAATGTTCTTTCATTGTGTAATTTCTTTTCTGACCATTGATTCTTTAGATGTTTGTTGTTTAATATCTAAACATTTGTTTTTTCTAAATCTTTTCTGAAAAGTATGGTGGTTTTTAAATTTTGTAGCTTTATTTTGTCTTTTTAAGTACTTTTTTTTCTTTTATAATTTAATTTATTTTGGTGACATCGGTTAATAAAATTATACAAGTTTCAGGTGCATAACTCTACATCATCTGTATATTGCATTGTGTGTTCACTACCCCAAATCAAGTTTCCCTCCATCTCCATCTATAGCCTTCTGCCTTAATGCCCTCCCTGTCAGATGACATACTTTGAATGATTTCAAACATTTACACTTATTGAGATTCATTTCATGGTCAGAATATGGACAACCTTATGAATGTTATAGATAATTTGAAAATCGCGATGAAAGTGATTTTGATTTTTAGCTTTCTAAATGTCAGTAAGGATAACTTGGTTGGTTGTGGTGTTTCATATTCCACCACACGTTAATGAACAGCATGATTGTTGTTATATCAATCAGCTCTTGAATGTTCTGTTTTGTTGTTGTTTTATTCTTTTTTGTTTAGTTTCAATAATTTCCATTGAACTTGCTTTCAGTTTTCTGAGTCTTCCCTCAACTCTATCATGTGTCATCAATTAATCAAAAAGGGCTTAACTTCTTATATAATGTTTTTATGTTCTAGCCTTCCCTTTAAAACTTTATGAATGTTTCCATCTTTCTGCTTAAATTCCCCCATTTGTCCATACACTTTTTTTTTTACCTTGGACCTTATGTAACTTAACACAGTAATCATGGTTATTTCAAAGTCTCTATCTCACAGTTTCAACAGTGTAATTTGTCTCTGGGTCTTTTTTATTGTTTTATTTTGTTTCCTGTTTTCTCTTCCTGCCATGGGTTATATTCTCCTGTGCTTTGCATGTGGGAATGTTTCGTAACTTTTTAAATTTATTCATTTTAGAAAGGAGAAAGAGAGGGGGAGAGAGAGATGGAGAGAGAGAGAAGGGGGGAGGAGCAGGAAGCATCAACTCCCATATGTGCCTTGACCAGGCAAGCCCAGGGTTTTGAACCGGCGACCTCAGCATTTCCAGGTTGACACTTTATCCACTGCGCCACCACAGGTCAGGCGTTTCGTAACTTTTGATGAAATATTAGACACTGTAAGCAGAAGACCCGTAGAGGCTGAGGTCATTAATATCTTCATTGAGAAGTATGCACACCTGTCTTTTATTCTTGCCATTAGTGGGAAGGAGTCAGTGTTCCGTCAGTCAGTGTAAACTTGAGTTGTGCTTGGTTTGTGGTTGCTGTACAAATCTTCGGTGCACCAGAGGCTACAGAGTTCTTCAGTTGTATGCTGCTATTATCCCATACAGCATGGGAGACTGGAGAACTCTGCATTTTTTAATGCTTTGCACGTGGGCCTCAGAGGTAAGAGTTTTCTTAGCATTTCCACTTGTCCCACAGTGGCAGCACAGTTCAGCTTCACATCAGAGCTGGAGCCTGGACCACAGTCCATTTTCTCCCTCCCGCTCATGCAGATTTCCTCTGTGTGAATTAATCAGCGTGCGGGGAGGAGGTGGACAGGCCAGTTTCTTGTCCATCCCCTAATAGGTTTTTCAACCACATTTGAATACACACAAACAAAATTACAGGCCTTCTAAATGTTACTTATGATTAATTTAGTGAAATAACGATTGCTGGATGGTGTGTTTGAAATGATTTGAGGCAAATTCCTAGTGCCAGGGCTTCTCCATCACTTAAATGAGCCTCAATTTTTAAAATGGTGTGCTCATTATAGTCCTTGTTTCCTGAAAAAGCTTATGGAGTGTGGTTTTTATAAACAATTAGTGCAATGAAGAGGAACTGAAATCAGATAACAATACCATGTTTTCAAACACTGGCCTAATGAAAAAAAAATCTCAAAAAACAAATTATTGATGAAAAATTCTGGAGGTATTAGAGCTTGCTTCCTAAACTGAAATTACACTTATAGTGCCAATGAATAAATGAACCTCCTGGTTTATAAGCAATTCTTATGCGGGGGGGGGGGTCCACTGTAGCACGTGCTAGTTGGCAAATGGGTCCCTTGTTGGTAGTCTCTGCCTGTGTGACAGGCTGGACCCACGGCCTCACTGAACCCCCCTTGCACCTGTGCACAGCCCAGGGGATGGATACACTTTGTATAACAGCATCAGAGAGCTCTTCTGCCAGGCCTGTTCCCTCTCTATTCTGTGAAGACACATGAGACGTAAAGAGGAGTTCCCATTACTAATAGACAGCTTGTGTCTAGGAATTCTGGTGTGTTTACTTTTGCAAATTTCATGGACATGTTCACATGAGAACGTTGCTACAGAAAAGAGGTTTGGCTCTTTTTTTTTTTTTTTTCTAAATTACGTGCTACAATTTCGGGAACAAGTGCGTATTTTATAGAGTTTAAATAAATTTGCATTGCTGAAATGTCGAGAGTTGTCACCCTGGAAAACCGCATCAGGCAGAATGTAAGAAACAAGTAAAGTCTTGGTTGGTGGGTGGACTCTAACTTTAGAACACACTTTAATATTGTAGGGGCTGTTTCTACAAGAATTAGGAGATTAGAGTTTAATCAAGAGGTAAAAGCAGTATCATGATGAATTGCAAGAAAACATCATTAGTTTGGGAGAAGATAAATTTTAAGGAGGAAGTATGGTTTGTGTTAAAGTGGCTAAGATTTGGAAAAAGCAAGGAGGAGATAGTTGCCAGGTAACCTCGTCCTCTCAGTTATATAGGTGCATTTCAGAGAAACAAGAATGCTCTTCTAGCATCAGTGCACTTGTGCGATGTGTGAGGTATGCTTGTTTTCTTACAAGATTGTTTATCTCAAGTTACAGTTTCACTGCTGTTCTGTATTTTTATTTGCTAAATGTGACAACTCTACAAAGGGGCAGGGTCCGAGATAAAGCAAACCGTATGATAAGATGTAGGAGGAGGTTGGTGAAGAGCCGGATTGTTTGGGGAAAAGCCTGTAATGTCAAGGCCTGGATCAATACTGCATGAGCTGCATGATGCTGGGTAGATGGCAAGACATCTCAATTTTGTCTAATCTGTTCTCCATTAATGAGGATATTAGATCTCACCCAGGTGTGTACATGGGAGGTGAGATGCGTGGCCATATTTGGTGAGTCATGGAAGCTGCCTGCATTTCAATTTCCCTCGGGGCCCTGAGACCAAGCAGGGATAACAGGAACATATTGTTGAGCAGAATCTGATTTCTAAACTTGAAACCATAGACTTTACGTAAACTATACACTGGGCATAGGCAGAAGTGAGATTTAAAATATTTGCCAACTGCTGTTACATAGACACTGACCAATCAGAATAGATGCAATAAGGATTCCGGTTCCTCCCCTCTTTCCACGCAGGCTGACCTGTGGCACTCTGGCTTCCTGTACAGCATGCAAGGGCAAGGGGAGAAGCAGTGGCTGTGCCCGCCTCCCAGCAGGATGGCAGCACTTCCATCCGCCACCTCTACCTACAACTCTTCACTGGTGACTTTGACATGACATTTATGTATTCTTTTCCTGATTACAAAAATCTCGTGTATAACAGGAAATTCAGGAACACAGAGAAACAAAAAGGTATATTTAATCAGGCAATAGAAGTAGTATTTGATAAAACTAGCAATCATTTAAAAATTTGGATGAGATGTGACATCCTAACAAGAATAACTATACGTATTAGATATGTAATGTACACATAAATTGTCTCCTACAAATAAGTGGGATAAACTATTTTGAACAACATATTAATACATATTAAAACATGTTAATAAATATAGCAAATGTTATATGTTAAATAAAAAAATATTTTTAATATGTTTATTGAAATATCAAAAAATATTTTAAAAATAAATATATTAAAAGTTGTGGAAATCTTACTAAATGTATATATATATATATATGCAAATTTAAAATACAAGAGTTTATGTCAAGTTTGGGAAAGACATAAAGAAATAATAACATCTTTGTTAATCATCACATGGGAAAGTAGACAATCATTCCCTTTGTGATAGAGCAACTTAATACAGCATTTTTGGATGATAACTTGAAGTAGCTGCAATGATTTTAAAAGTACAAGCCCTAATTGTTGATAACATGAGGCATTAGTAGTGTTCTAGCCATGTTTGTGCTTAAACCTGCAGTTTAACAATTATCTTTTTATACTTAGCAGTAGTGATTTTCTGGGACTTCCAGCAGAGTTGTTCTTTCACTCATAGCTGTATTGCATTTCTTATTTTAAAAGCAACATTAGCATTAAACTTTCTGTAGTGTTGGCTCTTTTGTTGGGTACACATTAAAAACACAGAACAAATTTGGAAATGTATAAGTTAACATAAAAGACATGCACTTTGCTGTATATTAATTTGGGCAATAATAGTAAACTTACCCACAGCAAGTTAGCTACCCTGCCACACTGATTTAAAAAAAAATCCTACTGTTCAACAAAGATATTATCTTTTTGGGGAGGAGGGATAAATCAAAGAGTAGCCTCACTAGTCATCAAGAAGATAATAAGTATGGACGTCCCTATTACAGTGTGTGCTGAGCAGAGGGGGTTAAATTATATTTACAACTGGCATATTAGTTTACTTTCACAAAATCCAAATTCCACAAGAATTTTTAAACAGTCCACAAATATACAAAAGAAACAAACTAAGATATTTTTTTCACAGTGAGAACAGCCCAGTAATGATAACTGATTCTAAGCTTGTTCTGTCTCCATTCCATATAATGTAATAGTTTTCCTTATGAACAGTAAATTTATGACTATAGAATATGACTTAATGTCTTCACATTCAACAGGACATGTCATTTTCAATCAAACTGAGTGTATAAAAACTTCATATATCTTGAAACATTATTTTGAAAATCACCAAAATGAGCTTTGCTGGCCAAGACTCCATGCTGCAGAGGACTTCTTCGGTAGAGGACACAGTTTGCAACTTTTCCCTGAGGCAGATTCTAAGGCCATTCTCTACTGATTTTGGTCATTTTAATCAAAGCTGCCAATTTTCAACCACTATTTAATTAGGACTGACTGTTTATGTATCTAAATTATCCAGATTATTAATTGACCAAATGAGCCAAAAGTACCCATTCCTCCCCCTAAATAGCCCATTGCATGCATACAAGGTTAGATTCTCTGGGACTAGCCATTGAACAGCTTAACTTTTATAAATTAGAAAGTTGAATTGTTAGTATTAGATATTATTGAGTTCTGGAGCGTGAAAATAATGATAAGTCTGCTAACTGTCTACCTGGTGCTGAGCTGGCACCTGTGTGACTTTTCATGTATTCACACAGTATCTTGAGAGTTAGCCGATTCAGCTCATTAATGGTGGACTGAGACTCAGGGATGGGAAGTGACTTACACCAAATTAGGTAATTCGTACCGATGGAGAACAGGTAGGAAATCAGAATTTTATCTTCTCAAACGCAAATCCCATGTCAAAATAATACAGATATGGCAATTTTTTTCTTATGTGTTCTTAGGAGGCGTAGTCATTGAATCAGTGGACCAAGTGGCTAATTTAGCTATAAAGTCAACATTATTTGGAAATCCTGAATGATGGCCACACCAACTTCCCCTTGATGACATGTAAATTAATGCTTTGCAAGTCCTCTTAGAGAAAAAAGAAAACATGTCATTCTGTATTATGAGCTGTAGAGTTCTGAATGTGTGCCTTTTTTAAGTCGTACATCAGGAGTTTTGGCGAACTTCCTGCTTTATGTAAGTTTTCCGATTAGCATGACTGCCACTGAGCTATGAAATAAATTCAAGTAGAAGAGCAAGAGATGCAGAGACTACAAAATGAACTTTCCCCACCAGCTGCTTATGGCTGAGTAGAAAGAGTACACCAGGAAGCATTACACCCTGGCCCCTCATGAGTACAACATAGTAAAGAAAATCAGGAACTACAATGAATTGGACATCTGCATAACTTTAGCTACTACACAATCCATCAGACTAAAAATGTCTTTGTGAATAAAGAAAAATGAACAATAAGAGAGTCCTGCCTAAGATGCTTGGTGCACTTATCAAAAGTGGGAGCCTTGCTCCGGTGATCTGTTCCATTGTACTCACTTAATAGAACTACAAAACGTTATCCATGTAGCTCTACGGAGTTTGTCTTTACCTTTGAGTAGAACATGAACACTCTGTGCCCTTTTTATTTTTTTCTCCAAAAATGTGAGATAATGATAAGGATAAAGTGAAATGTAAACCTACTCAAAGTTTAATTAAAATGCTTCCAAAGGAGAACTTTATTAATATTTAACTTCCCTCTTCCAGTAGATTTTCTAGCACACTGAAATATTTCAAACAAAATGAAAGAACTCATTATCCCCAAATTTAATAATTATTATGTATTTGAAAGACAGCATTTTGCTATATCACACAGCAGCACATGATCATTTGGGTCATAGAAATCACACCAAAACCATACACATAAATATATTCGCAAGTAATCAGCTGGCTTTCTGCCAGACACCAGGGATAAAGTAGATGATTGTAAAACTAAAAGGAAATGTATATATGCATAAGAGAGAGTATGTTTCTATATTAGTAGATCAAGTATGTTAAAGACCGCAATTCTCTCCCCTCGCTGTGGTCATGTTCTTTCCCATGTGACTTGGAGGGTCTCTTCTTTCTTACCCTCACACTCCTGCCACCACCCCCAGGTCTGCATTAGCCTGTGACTTGCTTTGCTAATTGGATGGTATCAGATATTATGCTAGATGATGGGATGCAAAAAGAGACTTGGAAACATATTTGTGTATTTCCACTCTTTTGTTTCTTTGCTAGAGAACATGCCTGAGCAAGTATGTTGAGGGATAAAAGAGATGTGGAACAGAGCCACATTGTCCCAGTTTCCATCTGAGGACATCCTTTAAACAACCCCAGTTCTGTGAGTGAGACCTGGCCAGGTCATTGGAGCTGCTAGTGGACTCACGGCTGACCACAGAAGCTGGAGTGAGAGCAGCCAAGATCAGCCAAGCCCAGTCCAAATCAACTGATTCTGTCAACTCATGAGCTAAAAAATACAGGTTTGTTTTATGCCATTGATGCATTTTGGTTCTGTTCCCATTATTTTAGCAGTAGATAAATGAAACGCCTGCCTAAAGCAGGCAACCCGTAACCTACCTGCAGGTGTTTCCAAAGGAATTATGTGCCATCTTCTGTGAGGAAGAGATGACAATGTAACTCCAGCAGGTACCTGTTGACCGATCTTCAGAGTGCTAATACCAAATTCACTTTACTTTGAAATCCTGGGTATTTTTTAATGGGAGAGAAAAAGAAAGACACAGGAATAGCTTTAGCAGCATATATACTCTGTCCTGGAATGGTTTGTTACCGTACTACCCCTTTTAGTGTATGAATTTGCAGGAGTGTGCATGTGTGTGCATGCAGATGTGTGTGAGCACATGTGTGCAGTGTGCCCCAGAAGTGCCCATACTTACTTCAGATAAATCAGATGTGGGAGGTGTCAAAGAAACCTTGCCCCAGGCAAGTTAGTAAGGCAAGGAGGACATTAGTTGAGACTGTTTAAATAAGGGAGAAAAATTGATCTGAAATCTTCTCGAACAAAAGGCAGGAGAAATTTCAAACTCTTAAGTGAGCTAGGGGACAGGGCCTAGAAGACATTAGTGGGAGGGTCAGTGTGATTACTCCAGTGGTGTTTGCTAACTGGCCTTGATCTGGATGAAGTTAGACCCCTCCCGTCTTACAGAGACTGGGGGATGCATTTGACAGGGATGGTTCCCAGGGTCTTGACAAAAACATCTCTGGGTTGCAAAGGTGCCAAAAGGCTGGAACAAGAGGATATCCCAAAGGACAGAGAAAAATGCATGCCGGCAGGTTTTCTATAGTAAAGACTCTAAGAAAGGGCAGTCCCAGGTCTGTCCTCAGGGAGAAACCTGCCTAAAGTTCAGTTAGGCTGAGGGGACCATTGAGACTGTTTTGATCAGGAATCACATGGAAACATGTTAGAAGCAGGACTGGAGACTTATATTCAGCCATGTTCTTCTTTCTTCTTCAATTTGGATTTATTTCATATCTCTCTTTATTCTTCTCTCTGGGAATTCACTGCATACCACTTTGTATAGGGCAACTTCTTATGGTCATTCAATACTTCTAAAACATATGGAAACATCAAGGAGCATATGACTTTTGCATTAAAGTATTAACATCATCCCTGACTCCACGGGTGCTGTGGGTTCTTGTCACTTGTGTAGTCCTGTTTTGTAAAGACACAGCGAACAATGCATTGTTGAGCACCGAAGCATTGCTCCTGGGGAAATATAGGGCTAGATTCCTGCAAGTCCCTGCTCACATTTTTGCTTGTTGTATGTGCATTTCTGCTTACAGATGCCAAATATATATATATATTTTGAAGTCACAGCCAGAAGCACTTTTTACACTATATTTACACTATATATATATAGTGCATAAGTAATGAGCCTCTCATAAAACATAAAAAAGAAGAATTCTGATGTAATCTGAATTAAAACAAGTTCGTAGTGGAAACACTACTGAACAATCAAGAAATGTGGGTCAAAAATGAGTTTACTTCCGATCTTTATAATAAAACAAATACATTTTTTATAGTAAATCAGCCATAGTCTTTTCAGAACAGAAAGACCATCACATGTAATTTACTTTATGTCTGGCAATGTATTAGGTACCTGAGGCTAAATCTTTGCTAAGCAAAAATTCTGTGTATTTATTGTAAGTCGTTATAAGTTAGTCCTGTTCTGGCTTAATATGATAATCAAACTGACCTCTAAAAAGAGTAAGATTTGTCAAAGCCTGGGACAGTCCTTATTTTTCTTCGTTTGGTTATACATAGCTGCTATGCCTAGTGTAGTCATAGACATTTGCCATTGCCAAAACTATCACTGTGCTGAAATGAACAGAAATCAGGGCACACGTGAAGTAAAGCACATTGAATTTGTTCTAAAATAAGAGGGTCACATCACTAACCAAAACTGTTTCTCTAACCCCATGAAAGATTTACCTTCAGCAACGTTTTTATATGTCAGATTTGCTGTGTGTGTGGGGGGGGGGCACAAAATTGCTATAATGCAGAAGGGATTAGGTACCAAATTTCTTTCCAGCAAAAACAAAATCTTAAAGGTTGCTGCTTCTTTGAAACTTAATACATAGATCTTTTTAAATGAATACATTTTACTTAAATGAAAAAAGTAAGAAAATGCTGATATATAAAAATTGTGTAAAATTCAAATTTCAGTGTCTATCAGTAAAGTTCTATTGGATTATGTCCGTGTTCATTCATCTGAGTACAGTGTGAGAGTGCTTTTGTGCTAAAATGATTTGAGACAAATACTGTAGGGCTCACAAAGCAGCAAATGTTTGCTTGCTGGCTCTTTATAGAACAGTGTGTTGACTCCTGTTATACGTTATGTGTGCAAATAATATAACAATGCCAAGCTTTTATTTTACTTCACATGGTTGTAAGTGAACACTCATGAACTCCCACCTTCGTCCCTCCATACTGCAAAAATTAATAGGGGACAAGCAGCAAGCAGGTTGATAGAAAGTGGGAGAAAGTCTTTTTTTCTTTAAAAAAAAAGCATGCAAAAATTTTAAAGAATAATTTCTGTAAAAGAAAAGAGGAAAGGAGAGGGAGGGATGGAGGGGTAAAGGAAGATGTTATGTGAAACTAGAGTATTTGACTATTAGCGTCTTCAAATAATACAATTTCTGCTTCCTGTGATTACATCACATGATGGAAGATAATTTCAATGAATTAATTCTGAGTGTGAGTAGTGCTAGACTCCTAAAACCGTTTCAATGTATTTCACAGTAAAGATGATTGGTTAATTAACTTGGTGGAGATGAAATTCATAGACTGACCCTTAAAAAATGCCATGTGTGGCTATGTGGTTATTTCAAAGGTAGTTTTCTCCTGTGAATGTCCTAGTGGCAGCATACCTATTTAGTCAGGACATACTACCAAGCCTGGAAAAGGAAACTGATGTGAATAATCAGTTTGTAAGGAGAGGTAAATAAAAGTTGTACTTTTCTTACCTCCAAGGCACAGAGCTTCCTTATTGAAAATTTCTCTGAGCTAAGAAATGGGGGTTCAGCTGGATCTGAGTTTTCTTGCCTTTTAGTAGAAAAAGCTCAACTCACGCAGCTGATAATGCAGGAGGTTGAAGTAAGTATATGGAAGGAGCATAGGGGCTGAATTATTTATAAAGGTGAACTGGAAAGAGAACTCCGAGCCTGGGAAGAGGGTGATGAAATATGACTTCTGATCAGCGCTTTGATTAATCGTCTCCGTAATCATCAGATTAGACCGGTGCCTTACCAGAACGCATACACGCATTTGTCAGCAGAATGACTCATTCATCTTACTCCGAATGAATAGCTTGAGTTACATTAGATTTTAAAATTTCCCTTCAAACAAGCATCCCTGGCAAACAGATACGGAGTACATCGCGTAAGGCAAGCGAGAAGACAAATACATGTTGTGGAAATCGTCGGCCTTTTATATTAGTAATAATCTTAGAAATGCCTGAACACTCTCAACTCATTCTTATTTAACAAGGTAATGTGACAGGAAAAAAAAGAAAAAAAAAGAAAAGAAAAGAAGCCACAGGTGAGGGCTCCTCCAGCAACTGTAGATGGGGCATATGGCAGGCACATCATTACCAGGCTGATTCTCACGGGGCTGTGGAGATTTAAGTTTCATATCACGGTGCCTGAATGCGGTTTTACTGTTATTGCCTCCCTTTCGCCAAATAAAGATAATTGATGATTTTAGCGGATTTTCAGATTTCCACGTAATGTCTATATTTAACTTTGATTTCTCATTGTGCCTCATTTTCATTTATTTCCAAATCTAATTTACCTGGGGTGATTGCTCAACATTGTAATGGAATACTTCCTGACTCGCTCTTAAAATCATTTAAATATTTTATTAATTTTGTATCAGGTTGGATTGACCTACGTGATAACTTTTTTGAAATAAGCCGTGTAATACAAGGTACTTTCATGTATCCAGATAGATCTTATTACAATCTGTGTTGTAGAGTTTGTATTAGTTCATGTGAAATAATTTAAAGAATAAAAAGATTAAAACAAAAACAAAACAAAACAAAAAAAACTTGATGCCCAAGCCTTCCCATTTGTATAAATTACAGTCATTTCTAGTTTTTGAACTCTCATGAGGTAAACATTTAGTATCATTATTTAATATAAAATTAAGAACTATTATAAAGGTTTTTTAAGTTACTTGTATGCCCACATTGCTTCCATAATAACACCATGATCTACATAAGGACCAGGAGTATACATCATATCACCTAACAGGAACTGAAACACTGTCACCCTTACTTTGCTAAGGATGCCACATCTACATAACTTTTATTGCAGTGTTATAACTGTTCTATTTTATTGTTAGTTATTGTTAATCTCTTCCTTTGCCTAATTCATAAATTAAACTTTATCATAGGTTTGTATGTATAAGAAATAACATAATATAAAGAGTTCAGTAATCTGCATTTTCAGGGAACATACCCCCCGATGGATTAGAGGGAACTAGTGTATTCATTTTAAAAAAAGTATATATTAACCTATAATTGATTTAACCTATATTAACCTTTCTTTGATTTTAGAATTCATTTTTCAGGTTATCTGCTTTAATTCCCCAGGTATGTTTTTATTTTTTTCATTTTCTTTTTTTCTTTCTTTTATTTATTATTTCATCAAATGCCTCTTCTGTTAGCATTATTAAAAGAAGGTAAAAAGTTCTTTGACATTTACAAACGTGTCAGATACTGGAGTTATCACAAGGCACTATTTTGCAGCTTCCAGGTAGAAATATGTTAATGTGAGGCTCACAAAATGTGTGGCAGTAAAACAGCACGAGGGCAGAAGACTTGATGTGATTGCTCAACAGTTCCTGGGGCAAAATAACTAGAGCTTCTGTCTCCCTTGAAATGAGGGTGAGCCTTTCCTTCCGGCTGGGCTCTCGGCACTTTCATGTACACGTGTGCCAGGAGAAAATGCTAAATGAGTTACTGGATAAAACCCAGGAAGAGTCTCAACAGAAAGTCATCCAACTAATGAATATAATGATGTCATGCATAAATATGGACAGAGGAAGCAATAAAATTTATGAGGGCAGGATACCAAAATCTATAGCAATACAATTCTGATGTGCTTATGTGTCAACGGGAGAAATAATTTCAAGTATTAAAAGACTGAATAAGACAGCAGGTTAATATTACTGATCATATATTTTTATGTAGGCAGTCAGCCCCCCTCATCCTCAGAGGATATGTTCCAAGACACCCCAGTGTGAGCCTGCAACTGTGGATAGTACTGAACCTTGTATATTCTGATTTTTTTATATACATACTTATCTATGATAAAGTGTAACTTACACAGTAAGAAATTACATCTTGTAATAAAAGTAACATGAATGTGCCGTCAGTAAAGTCAGGGTGACCTGGACACAGCACTGTGATACCGTGGCAGTTGGTATGATCATGCAGAGGAGGACCAGGTGACTAATGGGTGGGTAACAAGTACATTGTGGAGACTCTGGACGAAGGGATGATTTATGTCTGGGGCAGGACTGAGTAGGATGGTGTGAGATTCCATCTCGCTACTTAGAATGGCACCCAGTTTAAAATTTATGAGTTATTTATTTCTGAAACTTTTTATTCAATATTTTTGCGTCATGGTTTACCTTGAGTAATTGGAAACCCAGAGAGGGAAACTGCCCATATGAGGCAAATACTATATGGGCTAAATAATTCTGAATTATGTATTTTTAAGTTTCTAATTAAAAAATAGGGGAAAAATAAGCTTTTAATACAATTTCCTTGAAATACAGACACTGAAAATGCAATCTGTTCTAAATGAAGCATTTATTTTATGTCCTATATGTTTTCTTTTCATATTGATATTATCAAGTAATTCATATGTTGGAAATTAACTATTTTTTTCTTTATTTCTTTTTTTCCCCTTTTTGGTTTATTTATTTTTCTATAAGCTCCTCTATGTATGTTTAATACAAAAATTTTTCCTACAGAGAGTAGACAGTGAAACAAAGTATTGATGTTGCATATAGTCCATATCATAGAACACATATAGTAAATCTTTATTTTATTCTCACACTTTCAAAATGATTGCCTCTAAGAATTTTTGTCAATATTTCGATAGTGTATGACTGATGGATAAAACATTTGTGCATGACCTGTGTTGGCCCAGTGGATAAAGCAGCAACCTGGAATGCTGAGGTCGCCTGTTCAAATTTGTGGGCTTTACCAGGTCAGGGCACATATGAGAAGCCACTACTACGAGTTAATGCTTCCTGCTCCTTCCCCACTCTTCCTTCTCTCTCGCTCTCCTCTCTCCAAAATCAGCAAGTAAAATCTGAAAGAAAAAAATAAAAACCTTTGTAAACATGGTACCTTTAAAACACAAAACACAGGTTGTATAATTGGCAAATTAGGGCAAATTGTTTTGTTTCACATAGTAGATAATAAAATTTAGCTCAGATTAAGGTCACTAATTTTATATTAACTTATATTAAATATACACTTTAATGTAATTTTTACACAATTTCTTGCCAAAAATTACTTGAAGGCTGCAAGCTCTTTCATCCACTGGGCTTAAGGACTGGTAGGGACTGGTCCATTATACAGAAAGCACAGAGGCGTTACAAGCAACATTCAGTTCTCTCCTCACGAAAACCATTACTGATTCATGTATATTTAATGTGGTTTTATTGTCATTAGTACCAGAAGTCATTTAGTATAATTGAAGTCATAGATATTTATAGGTAGACATGATGTTATAATTTTATTTTGCTGATCAATATTTGAATTTTCCAGTAGTGTCCCTTACTCTCTTTTTTAATGAAATGTAGCATTATTTATAAGTACATCTTAGCCTTGAACAACGCAGGTTTGAGCTGTGCAGGCTCACTTATATGTGGATTCTTTTATCAATAACTATACAGTAGGCCCTCAATATCCCTGGGTTTTGCATGTATGAATTCAATCAAGGTGAAAAATAGTATTTTTGATCCACAAGCGGCAGTCTGCCGATATGAAAGGCCAACTCTGTGCACTGTTCTGCACCATTTTTAAAATAACAGATTTGAGCGTCTACAGACTTTGTGGGGGGGGGGGGTCTTGGAACCAATTTCCCGGCAGGTACCAAGGGACATTAGTTTGAGGGGAGGAAAAAGTTACACATGGATTTTCCACCGTGCGGGCGGGGCCTGGCAGCCCTAACTCCCACATTGTTTAAGAATCAGTTGTCCATCTGTCATCTTCTGCCTATCCTCATTCCCTTTCCTGTCACCACCCTGCTCCCTCCTTACATAAGGGACGGTGAGGATGGCCGTCATGTGGCAAGGTCTCAGCTGGATGTGGAAGCGGCACTTCCTACCAGCACTGCTGTCTTGTGAGGGGAACAAGGCTCCTGTCTGATGGGATGTGGTGGAGAGTGAGACACAGTGAGGGAGCCCTGTCACTTATATACAATGGCCTGGGTACCATGGGGCACTTACAGTATCCTCGGATTTGTGGCAAATAGACACCTGGTGAGGAAAGACCCTTTTTATACCAAAATAGAAGCAAGATGATTTCCTCTTTCTTTTCTGGTCAAGCTGAGGTACCATGTCTGAAAGGCTCAGGTGTGTATGCAATGAGGGGTACTGAGTCACTGAGAGACGTTGGCCCAGAAGCACACATCAGCACTCAGGGAAGTACATCATCAGGCTCCAGTGCAGCAACAAGCACTCTGGGAGGCTTCAGAGACTGAGCCAGCCTGGAAAAGTGAAAATGATGCAAAGAGCAGCTCACTGTATGAAACTAAAGTAGAGAGCGTAGAAACATGACTTCAAACTTTCAACTTCAATTTTAATTATATCATAAGTATTATATCATTACTATAAATCATGTTGTAAATAGTCATGCACATAAAATATAATCAGAGCTTTTCCTGTTGAGAAAAGATAAAATGGTTTCTATGAAATTGCATCACTAGTTTTCTCTGCAGTCTCTAAAATGATGTATAATTATAACGTTTTACAGTTTTGAACTTAAACTATGTGAGCCATGGGGACATACTTGAGCTGCAGTCAGAATCCAGGAGAGAGGAGGTTCCTGGCAGCTTCTCTCCGCCTGCTCCCTAGATCATGTCTGCCCATTTCCAAGGGGAGCTGTGCCTGGGTGCTTACCTTCTCCAACTGTGAGATCTGAATATCTCTTGCCGTTTCTAGTATGTTTCAGTTAGTTGGAGGCAGAGTTAGGAACCTATAGGACAGAAGGAAAAGGCTGATGAGGCATTTCTTTCCCACCCCCTTCCTGTGTGTCCTGACAGTGGTTGAACCCTTTTCTGATATGGTGACAGCTGGGGCTGGGAAGCCCCTCCTACTTATTAAATGATCCCGGGGTCCTCATGACACTTTCCTCCTCTTACTCCCTCAGGCTAAGCAGGGGTGAGGTTTGACCACTCAGTGTATGAGTAATCAGGAGCCAAAACATCTGTTGAGTCCTCTAACTTTGCTTTCATCTCTTTAGTCCCTCTGGAATTTCATCACAATCTGCCTTCTGTTTCCCTTTGGGGCTATGGATACAGGCATCACTGACTGATAGAAATAAGCCAAGTGAGTAAAACAAGTCATAACATATTACAGCACTCAAGTCACTGACAAAGGCCTGATGACTGATATGAGATCACACACACACACACACACATTTTTTATATAGGGACATAAAGAGAGAGTCAGAGAGAGGGATAGATAGGAACAGACAGACAGGAACTGAGAGAGATGAGATGCATCAATCATCAGTTTTTCATTGCAAGACCTTAGCTGTTCATTGATTGCTTTCTCATATGTGCCTTGACCACGGGCCTTCAGCAGACCGAGTAACCCCTTGCTCAAGCCAGCGACCTTGGGTCCAAGCTGGTGAGCTTTTTGCTCAAGCCAGATGAACCTGCGCTCAAGCTGGTGACCTTGGGGTCTCGAACCTGGGTCCTCTGCATCCTAGTCTGATACTCTATCCACTGCGTCACCGCCTCGTCAGGCTGATTACTCCTATATTTTTAAGGTGTACCATCTAAGATAGGAAATTGGTTTCAAAGAAATCAACTTTAAAGAAAGCAAAAAGGAGAAGAAAAGGAAAGGATTTTGTAAAAACTAGAATAGCCCAAACAATTTTGAATAGGATGCATAAAGTTGGAGGACTCAGACCATCTGATTTCAAGAGTTACTGGAAAGCTATACTAATCAAGATTGTGTGGTATCAGTGAAAGGATTGACCCATTGATCCACTAAACAGAGGAGAATCTAGAAATAGACCCACATATATAAATATATGGCCAATTGATTTTCTACAAATCTCCAACAGCAATTCTAGGGAGAAAGAATAGGTTTTTAACCAATGGTGTTAGACTAATTAAACATCTTTATATAACAATAATAAATCTAAACCTGTATGCCTCATAGTGTATAAAATAATTAACAATAATTAATCATAGACATAAACATAAATCCTAAAACTATAAAATGTGTAGGAAAAACAACCAACAAATTTATAATCTTGGATTAAGGAAAGATTGCTTAGTTATAGCACCAAAAGCACACTTTATTTAAAAAAAAAATTGAAAAAGTAGACTTCATAAAAATTACTAACTTTTGTTCTGAAAAAGAATCAGTTAAAAAAATGAAAAAACAAAGACATCAATCAGCATCAATCAGACTGGGAAAATGTTTGCAAGATCATATTCACATTTTACCCATCACCTTAAAGATTCCTTTTGGGGCCTGACCTGCAGTGGTGCAGTGGATAAAGCGTCGACCTGGAATGCTGAGGTTGCTGGTTCAAAGCCCTGGGCTTGCCTGGTCAAAGCACATACAGGAGTTGGTGCTTCCTGCTCCTCCCCCTCTTCTCTCTCTCTCTCTAAAAATGAATAAATAAAATCTAAAAAAAATATTCCTTTTGGCTGGTTGCTTTGTTTAAAACAATAGTCAATATCTATGCATTTTGTTTTTTTATGTGCATATATGCATAACCCATTTTCATTCTAAAATATTTCACCATTCCTCCTTTTTTTTACCAGTAGCTCAGTGACCTTTTGGTGGTGACTTAGACTATAGAATCAATCTGCATGCTAGATTTGGTTGATGGCTCTTTGTAGTATCATTTAATTCAATCACTTATAATAGCTGGTAGATCCTGAAAATAGAGTGAGGCCAGAACCTGGAGAGACTCAAGTTGGTTCCTCAGACTGATTTGCTCTCTTTAGATTTTTAGACGTGCATCAGTCTCCTGCCAGGGTTGGTAGGTGCCGTCATACCCTGCACAGTGCAGGCAAGGCAGTGTGTACGGTGACTGCCCTGCTTCTTAAACAGACTGTCCACAGACCTCCTAATTTTATTGCAGATTTATTACTATTTCCAGGAGATCTGTTGCCACCGACTTCTAGCCTATTAGATGTTCTGCAGAGTAAGTTCATCCTCTATTTTCCTTATATTACTGGCTTTTGATACAGGGTTTTGCTTGTTTGTTTGCTAAATTAGTTCTTACTAATTTTTCTGCCTTCAGAGTCTGAACTTTTGTTCCATTGTCCCTTTTACTGAAATATTTGACCTGGTGGATTTATGTCTTTAAAAAATACCTGTAAGACTGTGCTTTGAAAGAGAACATGCTTTATGGTGCATTTCTGACACCATCATATTTAACTGTTCTTCCTTTATTTATGGGAAAATCAAAAAAATATTTATTTTTGCTCTCAGAGACAGTGACACAAGTTTTAAGGGAAAAGCCTTGGTGCCAGGATAAGACAGTGGTCTGGTTGCCAAGAAGCCCACAGATCATCTTACACCTGGGATCCCCGTGGTCTGGTCCTCCTGTCTCCAGGCTCACAGTAATTGTCTTACTCTCACAGTGTGTGTGGACTTATCACCTATTTAGACATCCACTGAATCAATTTATAACTCTTGGCTCTTTCTGTGCCACAGAGCGATGTACCCAAAGTATACATCATAGCAGATAATACATAAAATCAGGTTGCCAATTTCCAATAAGAAATAGAGCTGTCAGGTGGAAGTGCATGTTTACAGGGACATGGCTAACACAATAATCCTTTGAGCAGGTCTACACTGGAAGCCAAATCATACATAGAAGTTCGCTGAAGCAGGACAGGAAAGTCTTATGATCCAGAGAGTTCTTGGCATCTGACTCTTAGGGGACTAGGTTTGCCAGGACCTGGTCTGATGGAGTCCCTGGCAGCAAAACCACTGTCTTTGGCCAGGAGTTCAGTGGGCCTTTGCCAACACGTGGCACCTAGCACTTACTTCATATGTATTAACACAACTGACACATTCCTCTGAAAAAAACATAGTCATTTTGGATTGACCCTGGATGCTTTCTACATTTTAATGTGACTTTCCTCATTTCTCCACTGATATGTAATTTTTATATTTACATTTTAGATTTCAATTTCATATTCAACCTATTAGTATAGCTGCTATTAGACCCTTCACATAGACTAGTATTTATTGTGAATTATTAAGTGATTTAATTTTATGCATTATAATCTGAGTTTATATATCTATAAAATAATTAAAATTTTACTGCCAAACAAAAGTAAACATGAAATTATTTTTTTAAATTTTGAATAATTTATCATGCTTGATAGCCATGATTTGAATAGATATATAAATATGTGTTATAAGTTATATTTTTTATTTTTAAGAATGGAAAATGTGAAATAGGTATATATGTGCTATGATTTACTAGAAAATTTTATAAGCATCAAATTAATAAAAATTTAATAAATATCCCAGCTTCTACTAAAACCACAATCTCAAGATATAGATAAAAATGCCTGACCAGGTGGTGGTACAGTGGATAGAGCATTGGACTACGATGCAGAGGACTCAGGTTTGAAATCCCAAGGTTGCTGGCTTGAGTGTGGGTTCATCTGGCTTGAATGAGGTGTCACTGGCTTGAGTGTGGGATCATAGACATGACTTCGTGGTCACTGGCTTCAGCCCAAAGGTCATTGGCTTGAAGCCCAAGGTCGCTGGCTTGAGCAAGAAGTCACTTGCTCTGCTTGAGTCCCCCTGTCAAGGCACATATGAGAAAGCAGTCAATGAACAATTAAGGGGCTACAACGAAGAATCGGTACTTCTCATCTCTCAACTTCCTGACTGTCTCTGTCAAAGAAAAAAAAAAGATATAGAGAAACAGATATTATCAAGGGAAACATATCAATTAGCTTTTTGTTTTCAAAGATGTAAGGAAAATAGCCATGATGCGTGGAATAGAAGATGGAGATGAAAGTGAAACTTTTGCCGTGAGGTAGTATTGTTTAAACAAAAATGTTTGTTGTTCAAATTAGGAAAAAACAAACCCTGATGATTATGAGTCTCTGCTTCTTACAGAGTTTTAATGTAATATGTGATATTAGCCAAACTGACCTTGCTTCTGTCATGAGATTCACGTGCAGATCACGGAGAGGTCGCACCCACAGGGGCAGCTCCATACCCTCATCTCTGATGGGTGTGAACACATAGCCTGTGTCAGCTATAAAATGATATAAAAACTAATCACCAGTTATAGGTTAAAAATCAGTGTCCGAAATTTCAGAAATGCATCCATGAATGTGGCTCTGAACCTAGTTCCCTGCGTTTGACGATAGTGACTCATTGCGCTCTGTATATTTGGTAAGGGCGAGTAAGCTCAGAGAGGATAAGGAATGAATTGTATTCTTGATTCAATCACTGAAAGACTGTGAACATCTGCACTCAGGACAGGTTTGCAAGAGAAACAGTTTATTCTGAAAAACCCACGATATACCAGTCCATAGATATCACTGTTCAAATGGATCATCCAGTCAATGCCAAAGTAGCAGAGATGCAATTATTAAAAAAAAAAATTAAGCCTATAGCAAATATGGATAGTATATTTTACTTTAATTCTGGGTTGCCAGTTTTTTTTCCATATGCGTGAACTTTATCAGACTGTTCACAACAAATGACAAGGTCCAAGTGCTCCTTAGGCAAGAGACTGAGGACCCTTCCTAGAATAAACTTGCAGTCACAGTTTTCTTTTGTGTCTTTTAAAAGGAGAGATGTCCACACTGAAGAGGTTAAATGAAGGGGGAGACTTTAGTGACGATAATTATACATACATCTTAATGTATGTATAATGTAGGGCTTAATGTTTTTCAGGATAAAAAGAAAATAATACAATGAGAAATGTTATTTCTAGACTCAGACTTTGAACATATATGTTTACTTTAAAAAATATTTTAAGTTTTGACATCTTTCCTAGCATTGGTCATACTCATGGTCTCATTTATATTATTTTCACTAGGTAATTGACTCAACCAGCATGTGTTTACATGTCTATTTAGGTTAACGGATACAACTATGAATAAAAAGCCTCTGTTAATCAAGATCCTGACTCTGGGTTGTTTACATTTAAGATAGAAGGGTGTGTGTGTGTGTGCATGTGTGTGTGAGTGTGTATGTGTTACTAGGGGAGATAGGGCATGGGGAGAACTTTTGACTATTACTTCACTAAGAAAAGATATTTTATAATGAACTAGCCAGCTCCAGCCATGATATATTGCATAAACTATATCTGTAGACATTATATTCACCATTAAAATTTATTACCCACCTTTTAGGTAGAGACAAAGAAAGAGAGACCATTTTTTCATTCTAAGAAGAAATTTCATAATTTTTGGCAACTTTTGACAAAAGCTTTGGAAATGTTCTTTAGCACTTTCAGTGGGATTTCCCAACAGGTCCAATGGCTTCTCATATTTGCAGTTCTTTGGGGGGAAAATATATTTTCAATGACTATTGTGCAATGCATTGCCTTTGCACAACACTTGCACTGTCACTCTTTGTTTTCTCACCTAGAGCAAGTTGCTGTTGAATTCTTGGTACTTTATTAAATATCCTGATAGGCAGTGGTGGGAGCCATCCCTTCAGGAAGGAAATGTAACATCACCAAACCTTACTGCACAGCTTCAAGGAGGCACTTAAAAGATTTCATTAACTTCTTGTCCCTGAAAGAAAATAAAAACTAGGATGAAGATCACAAAAGAGCAATGCAAGGAGAAGTAGCTGGAGGGACTGACTTAAGAAGAAAAATTAAAATAACTGAATATGCATAGTTTGCAGAAATAACAGGATGGAAAGCCCAGGGAGCTGCTGAAGTCTCTATTCTCAGAGGAGAAACTCTCAGTAGCCATGGTTAGGCTTGTGCAGCAGAGGGGGACTGGACAGACAGAAGAGCAAATTTAAGTTCAATATTAGTAAATCTTTGAAAATGAAGTGTATTAGATGGAGGAAAAGAAAAATATTCTTTGGGGGAAAGTCTTGAATTATTCCAAAAGAAGGAAGAACTAACCAGAATATGATATTGGCTATTTTTTTATAATGAAGGCAAAAGATATGTATCATTTCTGAGACAATGTATTTCTTCTTTGGTTTGATTACTAGTAAATTTAAATAAGAGTCATTTGGGGACAACTGTTTAGTGCTTAAATGATAAAAGGAATACTATATAAGTATTTGGAGACTATCAGAGTTGTAAAAAATTCATGACAAAATGATCTCTGATAAGTAAAGTCTTCATTTAAGTCAGAAACCTAATTATATATAATTTAATATAACCAAATCTGGATCATGTGTTGTAATGTGTTTGAATATAGAAAGTTTTCTGTCAATTATAGATGGTTTTTCAACCCCATTTTACCCTCTACATTCAAGTTCCTTCAAACTGTTCTTATGTTGTTACAAAGGAGCCAATTAACTGATGGGTAGTTTATCTCTTTTTTATTTCTCTGCTCACCCAATGGGGTTGTTTTGGATGAAGAGCGAAATTTGCCAAAATAGAAGATATGCTGAAGAACTAGAAGACAAAACGATGGGTCACATGCTTCACAATGCAGACAAGTGCACACAATAATGTAGAGGTGGCTCTGGTTCATTACAACTCATGAAGGACATTTTCTAAGAAACAGGAAATAAGTGATACTTTTAAAACAGAAGAAAAGCACCCTGCTCTTGATAAGGCAAACTGTATAGTAACAGACTGCCTATAGGCAATGTCACATATTAGCATTTTGAAAAGTTATTATTCCTAAATAACAAGTTAGGCCAGCAAATTTTTTTTTCTTGGTGCATTTTTATTTACAAGTAACTAGTAATGTGGGCTTAGAATTTTCAACAACAAAGTACATCTTAATTGCTTCTGAACATCGTCAGCTACCTCTCGGGTATATTTTTATGGTTGTAGAGGTGGAAAGCCATCTCTTTTCAGGAGAAACTTTGATGTCATCCCATGCTGCTCCTGACTGGTGGCTCTAAAAGTACAATTGTGAGATCACAGAAGCACGGAGCAAGGATGGAGAGACAGAGGCGGACATGCGGTCCAGTCTCCCATGGAGCTGGCCTGGCCCACAACACCAGATTGTGAGGCTGACAGGCAGTTTCCTGAGGGTTCTCAGTGTGTGAGGTACCAGTTCTCCCTCTGTGATCGCTCTGAAATTTCGCGCTAGACCCGTTTCCTCTTGTTCTGTTTTTTGTTAAAATGAAAAGCAGATCCTTGTCATTCTCTAATAAACATTCATAGATTTGGGGTCAATCTAGTCAGTTTCCCTTTGGACAGTGACAGCAGGGTGTGTCTCTGAGATAGGGAGGAGCTTCCTGTTATACCCAATTCCTTTTATATCAGTGTATAACTCAACTCAAACTGACAGCTCTTGGTTTGTTCCATGCAGTCATGTTGACTTGGGTGATCCGGTGTCTTTGTCTCTTGGGAATTATCTGAGCCTGAGTCATAGGGCTGCCCGGGTTGGCAACTGAGACTGTGCCACCCTCGGGAGCAGATTAATACCAGAGATATATAGGTCTAATTTCTCCCATGTGGGTTTTATTTGAGTATGCCTGGAAAGGATATTAGCAAACAGTTTTAAGAACTACCCTTATAAGCCTGACTTGTGGTGGCGCAGTGGATTAAGTGTTGACCTGGAATGCTGAGGTTGCCGGTTCAAAACCCTGGGCTTGGCTGGTCTAGGCACTATGGGAGTTGATGCTTCCTGCTCCTCCCCCCTTTCTCTCTCTCTCTCTCTCTCTCTCTCTCTCTCTCTTTTCTAAAAAATGAATAAATTAAAAATAATTTTAAAAATTACTATTAAAAAAAAGAGCTACCCTTATAGATCTTTAATCATGTGTTACACACCAGACTCCACATTATGGGCTTGAGTATATTTAATTCATATTGTAATCCTTTGAGGCAGATATTCTCATTCCCATGTTTATATATAATAGGAAGCAACCTGGTTTTGAACATGTTAAAAAAATGGCTTCATTTCACAGCTAGTTTTGGGTTTAGAGGCAGTTGACAAAATTCTGTCTTACTTAAGTGAACAGGGGTCATGCTCTCCTGTCTGTACTTAGGAGCCAGAAGTCAGGATTCCTCATTCATACAATTGGCTAGTGCAGAGCCTATCTGGTCACTGGTGAGTGGGAAGCAGGCCTTAACTTGTAAATGACTTTTATAGCAATTGATTGATAAAGCTCACTTATAAGGAAATGTCTTGATTGGTGAGTAGGAATAAGGGCCTTGATGAACACTTGAGACCAGTCTTACCGTGGAACAAGAGTTACATAGGCAATCAGCTGAAGGAATAACCTCCATGTAGGTGTATTTCCCAGGCAATTCCAGAATTCACATCCTAGGATCCACTATAGAGCCTGCATCATTGGTTAAATAGACCCATGAGCCTGAGTTATCTCTGCAAACATGTGTGTAGTTGCTATCTCAATGAACTTTTTTGATAATTCTATATGGTCTAAAATAAACTAATTTTTCTAGATTGAACAAGGGCTAGATAGATAGATGATAAAGGCCAGTCTTGGAGGGACTATGACAATTTTTGTTAAATTCTGGTACCGAAATGGGCAAAACTAGAGTCCTTTTCTGATGCTACATTATTAACGTTTATTTAAGTATTTTAGGTTCTTGTCACCAGGGTTCTTTTCCCTCTCTAGACTTGAACTATATACTTCAGCACTAGGCAACATTTCAGGGTCATGGAGAGTTTTCAGCACCTCACCATTCAGACATTATCAAAAGTGATATTAAAACCAGTCTTTTAGGCCTTTTCTCAGAGTTCACTGTCTCAGTGAGACTGCCTTGATCACATGTCTGACTTGAAACCTCATCGCTCCTAAACCTTTGCACTTCCTGACCATCCACCACTTTTTAACTCTACCATTTTACTTTTCAGTTTCAACTGTACCACTTATTCCTTTCAATATGTGCATATGTGTTTACTTCTGCATTATAGTTTTAATTAAAATACTACATTAATTGTCCCTTGCCACCACAGTGTAAGTTTCATAGGTCAGAGTGAATTATTTGTCTGGTTCATACTTACATGAACCAGCATCTAGACTAATGCTTAGAACAGAAAGCACTTGAACATATTTATGAATGAATAAACAAATGGCTACTCATTATTGGCCACACTAATCATCAGCTCTCTGCTTGAAAGATTAATTTTTTAAAACACCATAAATATATGCATTCTTTTTTTGGCTGGCTTGTCTGTTTTATAGGAAAAGACCAATAAACTTATTGGTTTCTGCTTACCACTGGACAATAGCTTCTAAAGGAATAAATATTCTGACTCATTTATTGACTTTGCTTTACAAAACTCTCTGTACAGATAACGTACTGGAAGACTTGACTTCATCACAGAGAGTTCAGTGGGCATGTCCTTCTCCATCCCATATTACTCATGTACAAACGTTAGGCAGGTGGAGTTTTTAAAGAAAGCAATTTCTTATAAATTTCTCTGCAAGCATTCAGTTCTTATTAAATCCTGTAACCCCCACAGCTCCCTGACAACACCTGTTCTGTTACTCCTCCAAGGCGAAGGCTCTCATACGCTGCTGCTGCTCATGTAAGTCAGCGAGCTCGTGTCCCGATAAAGCTTCCTGGCGTTGGAGTCCAGCCCTGTCCAGTATACTTCGCACGTTCACATTTTACTTTACTCTTTTTTTTTCCCGAAGATGGAGGGTGAGAGTTGGGTGGCAGGGCACATTCTGTCTTTTTTAGTCTCAGATGGGACAGTTTGACTGAGGTTCTTCTCAAACACTGAGTGACAACGCTGACCTAGGAAGATGCACCTTCCTAGGTGCATCTGTAGAAATCCTGATGTCAGCTGTCAGGTTCATTGAAAGGACTCCGAGTTCCAGCCTGACAAACCTGTTTTGCATCAGAACACGTGACCTTGATTGGTATATGTCCATCAAAAGAGAAATATGGGTATATAGCAATTACCAAACAATAACAATGAGATTGGGATCAATACCAGATTTCTTCCCACCTCACCAGAAGATGCACAAAACCAAGCTCCTATGTCAGTGGGTCGCGTCATCCAGGAGCCATGTAAAGTGTTAAGGCCAGCTGGTCAATACTTACAGCTAAGAAGCCCCAGATGTCACTTTTTATTAGTGAAGACATTTAAATAAATGCAGTAAAGATGCTTTGTTATGATGATTACCAAGGTCATGGGCAATCTCTAAGGATGCTAAATGTGTTTTGGAAATTCTCGGAAACTTTGTTTAAGACCACATAAAACTGTAGGCATTCATTTGGACTGTTCTATTGATTAGTGAGCTGGCCGTAATCAAACATCAACATAGCAATTAGTATGTCCTCTAATTAGTTCAACCTTCTTCTGCCTCCTCTCTTCCTTTGAGCCTTCCTTGGCAATGCAAGAGGCTAAGAGGTTGTAGATATAGGGTATAATTCTGTTGTTATTGAGTGTGTTTGATTCAATTACAGTTTTACAAGGATGGTGACTATCTCAGCTCTTTCCATTTCCTTAAGGCTTAATGATGTTTATATATGTATTTCAGGCTTAAAGTGATAATCTATTTTTACCTATTTTATTTTGCATGAACATATATATTTTACTGTGTAAGATATATTTTAAGGGAGACTTCTGGTAAAATGCCATCTCCTTAGCAGTTTCTTCATTAGCCTGAACCAACAGTCATCTAATGCAGTGGTCCCCAATCCCCGGGCCGCGGACCGGTACTAGTCCGTGGGCCATTTGGTACTGGTCTGCAGAGAAAGAATAAATAACTTACATTATTTCCGTTTTATTTATATTTAAGTCTGAACGATGTTTTATTTTTAAAAAATGACCTGATTCCCTCTGTTACATCTGTTTAAGACTCACTCTTGACGCTTGTCTCAGTCATGTGATACATTTATCTGTCCCACCCTAAAGGTCGGTCTGTGAAAATATTTTCTGACATTAAACCAGTTTGTGGCCCAAAAAAGATTGGGGACCACTGATCTAACGTACCTCTGAGGCAAGAAAGAAGATAAAACTTTTAGCAGCACTATTGAAGTTTGGAGAGCCAAAGGACTTGCAAAAATCTGAGTTATGTTTTCTCACTAATAATAAAACTCCTGATCCTAAAAGGACTTCTGAAATAGATTCAGAAACTCCAACTACTCTGAAAATAAGTGGTGCTGGGGAATGTCTGTTATGTGCTGTCTCAGCACTGCTTCAAAGAGTCTTCCAGCAAGTCATGATATTCAAACATCTCTAATGCTAGCATTGCTTCAAAAAGCAACTGAGGGACTGTCTTCCTGACCCACATCCCATCAGCACTTCATTTTCTGGTGTTTGTGGATAACTGAAAAAAAACCCCAACAAAAATCAATAGAACCTGAGTGGGGAGCATTTCTAACTGCATTGGACTTAAAGGCATGACCGTCTCCCATGTGGATGCTGCATGACGGGAGTGTCCCACAGGGTGAGGAATCAAAGGGAAAGCTGAGGCTGAAAGTTCAGAGAAAGAGTGAACCTCGTAAAACATGTTATATCTTAGGGACCAATGTTTTAAGAAGATGTTTTTTGTTTTAATGGGTTAGAAGCACATAGCCTTTGTGAAACAGAAGTGAAAAAACTAACACCCTATATGGAGAATATATGCTGAGAAGAACATTACTAAGGATGAATTTCAGTTATTCGCTAACACAGAATGGGATAAAATAAAATAAAAAGAGTGAAAGAAAACAAGATTACTAGAATAATAGAAATCAACACAAGAGGACTTATTAGCACACATCTTGTGGAAAAGCGATCACTGATAAGATGACAGATTCGAGAACATTTCCCTGATTTAGAGAGAAAGTGGACAAGTGTAAACATAACAAGAGCGACTGTGATTGACATGGGAATTCAAATTATGGGTGTGAAGAAAGAGTCCACAGCAAGTACAAAGAGAAATTGATTTTGTAAAACTGTGCAAAATAAAAACAAACTGTAGATCTTATAAGCCTTAAAAAATGTTAACTAAAAAGAAGTAAAAATTAAGCTCATCTTAAGGTGTTCTCATGCTATTCTATTCCTCTGAAGTAACAAAGACATAGCATACAGTTTTAAAATAAACATATTATCAATCAAAAGTGTTATATATAGTCAATATTGCCTCTGATTAGCATAAAGGAGAAATATATACTAACATATGCAATAATTTAGAAAAGATGCCTACTCAACATCCATTTGTGAACAAAAAGATATGCTAAATCTGATCAAAATTATCTAAGGGTAAAATGAAAATATTAAAGTGAAAATAATAAAAAGTGAATATTAAACCTGACTGGGGTTGGCTCAGTGGTAGAGCATTGGCCTGCTGGGTGGAAGTCCCAGGTTTGATTTCCTGTCAGCGCACACAGGAGTCGTGACCATCTACTTCTCCACATTTCCTCCTTTTCTCTCTCTCTTTCTCTCTCTCCTCCTCCTGAAGCCATGGCTCAAATGGCTCAAGCAAGTTGGCCCTGGGAGCTGAGGATAGTTCCATGGCCTCACCTCAGATGCTAAAATAGCTCGGTTGCCAAGCAATGGAGCAAGCCCCAGATGGGCAGAGCATTGCCCTGTAAGGGGCTAGCCAGGTGGATCCCAGTTGGAGTGCTATGGGAGTCTGTCTCTCTGCCTCCCTGTCTTCCACTTTTTAATAATAAAAATTAATTTAATAATAAAAACAATGATAATAAAATAATAAAAAATGGTTTATTAATAAAAAATTTTAACAAAAAGGTGGATATTGTGTGAATGCTAAAGGTGTTCTGAATTCTCTTAATTAATTAATATAACATAAAAATGTCTAGAATCATCTGTGTTTTATAAATAAAGAAATCAAAGTAGAGCGAGGCTATATAGTGTCTGAAGTTTATGTTATTTATGAGCCAGGATCTACTTTGGCCTTGGCACAACGACCTCTATAACTCTCCACACTGCTGGGTGGCATGTGCCTCTGAAACCAGATAAATGTGTGCTTTTGAAAAAATTTCCCCTGTGTAATTACAAATTATTCAAATGGTAAAAATAATTGAGATACCACCTAGAAAGTAATAGTTTGGACAAGTGAAAAATTATTTTGTTTAAATTCACTCTATAAGGGTCTACATGTATGTGTATGTGTGTGTATAACTTTGCTTAAAATGTGTTAAAATTTATGCATGAATACAGCCTCTGTGTAAAAGCATACAGGGGTGAGGGAGGTCCCCAAGGCCACCCCTAGGTTCAGGGATTCACTGGTGGGAATCCCAGCATTGAGTAAGGCATCACATTCCTGGTTGCAGTTTTACAGTGCAGAGATACAGGTTGCAATCAGAAGGAGAAAAAAGGTAAGTATCTGTGCGGAATGATTGAGAAAAAAAGTTCCAGGGTTCCTTTCCTAGTCAGTTGTAGAGACAGCGCCACTGAGTCTTCCCAGCTGGGGAAGTTCGTCCCCGCCCGAGGTCTGACCAGTACCAAGTGGCTCAAGGCCCCTCTAAACCTATCACATCTATCACATCGTAACACAGACTGTATGTCACATTATCTGCAAGGCCTCTCCTCCAAATACTATATATTTATTGAGGGCTTGGGCTTCCAGATGTAAATTGTGAGGGGACACAAACATTCAGCCCATAATATTATCCTATATTGTCAGTTGGTGTCTCCTTAGAAACATAAGATTGGGCCCAAGGAAGTTGAGAAAGCATGGAGTAATAATCACAACTTAATGTGGACATCCATGCAGTTTGAGGCTCTAGATATGGGAAAGAAAAGGTATAGAAGACAGACAAATTGGTACATTTTCTGGCAACTGATGCTGTGTGGACCTAATGTTGTCTCTGGGTAGCTGAAATGATTGCATCTGTGCCACAGAGATGAATAATAAGAGGTGAAATTATTTCAGCAGTCGTAGCTTACATACAGACATCAGGACTCAAGACGTGGTCTGATAAATAGGATGTATTCTCAGATAGAATTCTGCTTCCATCTACTTCTCGCTATTTGAACTCAAATCCGGTTTTCTGGGAAACTAGCCACTGGAGTTATCAAATATTCTAATGTTATCGAAATAAATTTATACATTACTGCTTTGCTATTGAAATTTTTTAGCTACTTCATTTTTTGAAGGCACCTCTAAAATATCTTCCCAACAGATTTTTCAATTTAGAAATAGGTTTTGAAAAATGTAATGTGTTGGTCATTCAGAATTATCCATTTCAATTTTACATTACAGCCATTTAAAATGTGTATTTACACTGTAAAATGTGGCTTGAAAATACCCAAAGGGCTCAAATTCATCTGATTCAGCACAGGCAGAATTCTGTCTGACTATTGACGGTGGAGTTTCTCCATCTCCTTTAAAGTAATAGTGGAACCTTATTTTTTTTTTTCAAATGATACATCATTCCAATATCAGAATGTTTATATATCATGTGCTTTCTCATCCTTGAGGTGCAAAGGAAAAAGTGACAATATTTTTATTGTGTCAGCATGGAACATGGAATTAGTTGTCAGGAATCCTGACTGGAGGGATGCTCTTGTTTCCAGTCCGTTTAAAGTGACTTTGCAGAGGGTGAGCTGTAAACGTGGAATACTCAGCACACAATAAAGCCATGCAACTCCGTCAGCCATCTCAGTAAGGGGCTGTAAAGGCTGCTGTTGATGGGGGTGTGTCCTCAGCATCTATCATTAGGATGGCCTTAAAGCAGGGACTTTCGATGTGAATAGCATTAGCTCTGTTTGTTATTGATAACAGTCCTAGTAGTAGTTCATAGTAATTCAGTGCTTGTGATGAACCAGGCCCTGACTGCATGACCTTAAGCAACTCCCATCTATGATCTCTCTTTCTTATTTTGGTTTTCAAACTAATATTTGATCTTCATCATGCAGAAACAAACAAACAAAAAAAAGTTTCTACAAAAACCATCGCTAGTGAATTTCTCTCTAGGGTTAGCGAGTGACTTTTCCTTCTTGCCCACCGTGACACACTCTGGAATCTCAGTTGACCATCACCTCCATTTCACCTGTCCACCTATTCCCCTCCCTGGACAAGAGTGGCTCCATTGTGGGTGCTTCTACAACTTTGATTCTTATTCTCAGGTCTATTTCTGTGTCTCTCTCCTCACATCTGTCTCATTTCTCTTGGCCTCCACCCCTCTTTTAATCTGTTTCTGATTTCTGTGGGAGATGGGAGCCTATGTGTTCACCCCTGTCTGTCTCCATGTGTCTATCGCTTGGGGCCCGGGTATGTGGAGCTCTGGGTGTGAGCCCCTTATCTCTTTCTGTTGTTCTGGTTTTCTGTCTCTTTCTCTCTGAGTTCCTTTCCCTCTGTGTTTCTGTCTCCATGCATCTGTGTATTTCTCTCTGTTCTCTGTCACTCTCTTCCTTTCCCCTTCATCTATCTCTCTCCCTGTCTAACTCCAATGCCACCACTGGTCCCATTTATGCCTACATCTTCTTGTCTATGTGTCTCTCCAATCTTTGCCTCTTAAGTAGATGTACTCATATATCTCCCATTAAATAAAAAATACAACTATCAAATACTTCTGAATTTCATTCTACTTTCCTCTCATCTAAAATTTAGAAAAATAACCTAATAGGACTATTTTTATACCTTACTCCATATGACTTTCAATAATCTTCACACTGGCTTTTACCCCTACTGTGCCATTGAACTGTTTTTATTTTGTTCACCAATGACCCCTAATTACTAAATCCAGCACTGATACTTACTCACTAGGTCAAGTGGTACTATAACTTTCTGGAAAATTTGATCCTGGTAATCAATCTTTTTCTGTATGTTCTTTCTTCTGTTGGCTTTCTTATAGTTTTCTACACTCATTATACTAGTATCTAATTTTTTTTCAGTTCCTTCTACATGTCACCTTTCAAACTGGTGTTTCCCAGATGTAATAGATAAGAAAGTATGATCATATACTACTTGCAGCTCCTTCCCAAAGGTGACAGGGTATCTTTCCCCACTCACTCTGAGTGAGCCTGTGCCTTGCTTGCACCGAGAGAATGCGGTAGAGTGATACTGTTGAGATCTGGAGTCTGGGCCTCTGGAGACTGAAGACTCAGCCTTAGTCTCTGCGGATGTCGAGGAGCAACCTGTGATAAAAGGAGGCACAGAAATAGGGTCCGGGCGACCTTTGGGTCTCACCTGAGACCAGCCTCCAGGTTATCTGTAAATTAAATGTAGCCATATCAGTGAACCCAGGCAAGATTTCCAGAATAAAAATTGAATTAACCCCCAACCCCCAAGATTTGAAAAATAGCTTATCATTTTTGTTTTAATCCATTAAGTTTTGGAATTGTTTTATACATAGCAACAAAAAAAGTAAGACCAGAATTCCTGCTGTTGCTAATTTCCCTTTCCTTTTTAAAACATCCAAGAATAACCTTTCAATGCACTAGCACATTGATTTTTTCTTAGCACCAAAGCCATAATTCCAAATTTTAATGAATACAATGCTATAGTGCCCACAATTACATCTGAACACTGAACAATGCCCTGTGCTTCCTAATTGATGTATTGGCACCACTGCTCACCTGTTGCCGGACCCTGAAGCCTGTGGGTCATGCCCAAGCCCCGTGTTCCTCAGCATCCTCCTCTATCTCATCCCCCAGTCTAGATCTAACCGACTCAGTCTTTCCTGGCCAGCGCCCTTCCTTCCGTCTCTGCTCATTCTCATGTCTGCCTTTTGTCCTCTCCCGCCTAAATAACCACAGTAACCTGCTGATGGGTTTCCTTGGCTTTAGTCTCAGGCCTCCTCGAATTTTCACTACCTGGTAATAAAACTAAATTAGAATTTTGACTCTGTCTCTGCCTCTCAATGCATCTACAACCAATAAAATCTAGTTGGTTATCATGACATACAGAGCCCTTTGGTTTGACCCCTGGCTGCCCACCCAGCTCTACTATCTCCCCTTCACACCTCTGTGCTTGTCCACGGCATTTGCTAGATGAGAAACACTGAGCTCTAGACACAGATAGACACAGGATGAAGTTTCCAGTGTTGTGCTTCCCGAGCCGTCTCAAACGGCAGGATGCTTGCGTGTGTCTGCTTGAGTCAGCCCTCCTCAGTCTGGGGGAAGCCCAGGTGGCACGTCGCCTGAGCCCCCGCGGGCTGGGCAGAGACGACGGTCTCTGCATATTGCTGTTATGGTCTGTGCCTATTTCCATCGTAGCAGCGTCGTCATGGTCCTGGAGTCCCCCGACTTCCTGTCTGTTTCCCAGCATCCTACAGGAGCTCGGTCAGCAGAGTGGGCTCACCTCCCTCATACTCACTACCATCACACCTGGGGTCTGGTTCAGAGCTAATGTGAGCCATATCTGTTTGACTTTTGTTTTTGAACTTAGCTTTGTAGCATGTAATTAACAATACTGACGTCATGTTGCTGAGAAGTGAAAATGACTGATGTCAAGTAGGTAGTGTGATGCCAAATGAATACACGGTGGCCTTTCCTTTCTATGACCTGTTGGAAGAAAGCAGTGTTGGGGAAAAGAAGGGAAAAATCAGACACTAGACTACCCCGACAGAAGAATGAGTTGAACATTGCAGAAAGAATATGAAGGACGTAACAGGCATATATGCCTTCCTGGATACCAGATGCTGTTCTCTCTGAAAAGAAAGACAAATGGAAGCTGTTTCCTTTCTCTGTTAGGGCCCTTACCATATTAATCATAGTGGTTTTAATTTCCTGGTCTCAATATTCCAACATCTTGCCATGTCTGGTGCTGATGCTGACTCTGTCTCTTCACATTGTTTCTGACTTTCGGTATGCCCTGTGACTGTTTCTTGCTAGCCGAACAAGATGTTCTGGGCAAGAGAGGAGGCTGTCTCTGGGCCTGGAGTTGGGGGCAGGCATGGGGAAGGGTGATGTTCTGCGATCAGTCTTCAGGGAGCCTGTGTCTCTCTGAACAAGAACCTCACAAGCGCCTCTCAGTGGTTTTCTCCGCTCTTCTGTGGGACAGGATGGCTAGAGGGGGTTGAAGCTGGGTATGCCCCTCCCCCCAGCTCAGTTAGGCTCTGATGATACCCCAGGGCGTTAGACTCTGGTAGACCAGCTACTCCTGGAAGCAGGCTTCCCTAAGAATAGAGTGCTTGCTGCGTTTCACAAAGGTAACTTTCCCCTTAGGACTGAAAGCACAGAAAGTTTCTCTGGCATTTCCTGTGGGAATCTGTTCTAACTGCAGAATGTGAATCTCACAGTGGCGTGTATCCCCCAGAACTCCCATCCTTGAGTAGGCTGGGCCTCCAGCAGTGCGCCAGTTACAGTCTGACTTTCTGCTCCTGCATGGGTCCCACCGCAGGCTGAGCTCCTGCGTCTCAGCGCTGGTAAGTCGCCTAGTGAACCCCCACATCTCGCATTTTCTCATCTGTCTCCTCAGTCCTAAGGGGCTCAGTGTGCCCTATGTCTTCCCTTCTGTGAAAGCTCCAAGAAGTCTTACTGGTTTTTCAGTCTGTTCAGATATTTTGTTAGGGTGAGGTGGTGACTTTCAAGCTCCTTATCCATGGAACTGGAAAGCAGAAGTCTGTTCTCATCTTTCTGTAAAAAGTTTGAACAGACCAGGGTCAAGAACAGAGTACTGAGGCTGTCTGTCCAAGACCAAGGTCTGACCAATGGTATTAATCTTCTTGTTGCTAGGTTGTTTAATCGCTTACTAGTAGACATAATTACCATATTCATACTCCTTCATATACATTGTTTTATGTATCAGAAAACTTAGCAAACGCCATAGTAAATTCCAGTTACATGCTAAACACTTTATTCCCTATATCCATCTAATTACCCCCTTTTAAAAAAAGAAACTGTTTTGGTCCTGTATAACAGTTCATTCATTCAATTCATTAAATCGTTCTTGAACATCTGATATTTGCTGATGGATCCGGCAATCGCAAAATTCGGTCCCTGCCTGAAGTGGTTCATGTAAAAGTTGATTACACACAAAGCAATTGTTTCTTGGAAAAGTACTGTACACTTAAAAATAGCCAGCCAAATTTTATCCTTCTTGTAATTATTGAAAATTAGCATACAATTATTTCAGTTAAACTTGGGAAATGTAGAAACCTCTGTGAAAATAACAGACCTAAGATGCCATTGTGCAGCATGTGTGTGTCATGTGGTATTGAGAAAGTGCAGGGGTGAGTCGAGAATCTCTTAGACTAACCTTGAGGGTTATTGACATGAGCATCGTCCTTTTCCTGTAAGAATTTGTTTATAAACTTTTCAAATAGAAACATATCACAATATAGGATAACACATTC
Source organism: Saccopteryx bilineata (assembly GCF_036850765.1). Classification (NCBI taxonomy): domain Eukaryota; kingdom Metazoa; phylum Chordata; class Mammalia; order Chiroptera; family Emballonuridae; genus Saccopteryx; species Saccopteryx bilineata. Next base: position 78,715,346 of record NC_089492.1, on the reverse strand, counting down.
AGGTACTCACATTAGGTCAACAGATCTCTGTTTATGTTTTGGTAAGGATACTGATCAAATTCCAAATTTTAGTGAGCCTCTTATGCATGAGTCTTCAGAGTTTATAAAGAATGAGTTAAGCTACTGCTAAATAATTACTTGTAAATTTAACAGCTATTTAAAAAAACTGGTTTATAGTTTTATAGTCTTTAAGAATAGTCTGTCACTATGGTGAGGGCAGGGAAGTATAATCATTTGATTAAATATCATTTTATGTCTTTCTAATATTTAACATTTTATCATTTTGTAGATTTTTATTATCTTGGTCAAAAGCCAGGAATTTTAAATGGGACATTGAGAATTAAGCAAAAATAAGTGGAAAAACCGAGAAACACAATTTATGATTTTTCTTAACAATAATTCTCACTCACATAGGTAATTTTATAAAAAAATATAAAGCAGGAAACACAACTATAGGCTGAGAAACTTTAGAATGCAAGATATAAGATTTCATTGATATTTTAATAATGTCTATACATTTGTTTGTATAAAGTGCAATAGAATTTCCTTTTCTAATTTCACTTTAAAATTAAATTCTTATACCATTCTGACCATCAGAAGAATTATCCTTAATTTTCTTTACTTTAGAAAATTGTGTTAGATAGTTTTGTCAAGTCAACAACAACAACGAAAGTCTCATATTCAGCAATAATGGTGCTGAATAAGTACATCCAGTTGTCTCGTAGTAAGTTGTGTTCTAATTAGTTTCCTATTAGATCTTTCAAGCCATGGAAACTCTTTCTGTGTGTAATTACATCTAGGATTTATTTATTTATTTATTTATTTATTTATTTTGTAAAAAAACATTAGTGTGTCTTCTGTGCATCTCTCTCTGTAATGTCCCCCTGGTTACAAATGTTGTCAAATCATTGCCCTTTAAGTAACCATGAAAAGGCTGGCAACTCTCCAACCTAATTTTGAATGTTTTAATTATTTTCTAATGAAGCAGGAGGTTCACAGTCTCAGAACACTGGGAAGTATGGGTTCTCCATCTAGAATATGCCCAAGAAGGCCCTGGAACCTGGAGTCAGGGCGACCCAGAGCAGGGCCGACACAGCTGGGGCCGCAGGGACACCCTGGCCCAGTCAGCCTCTTCTCGGAAGGCGACTTATTTTCCACAGGTGTTTCTTTTTTCTCTTAAGATACATAGGATATAATAATTTTTAAAGCATCCTCTGGATTGCTATCAGATTGCTTCCTCCCTTTTAATTTGTAAATGGATTTAATCATGGCTCCCGAGACACAGGACAGTTTTCTCAACCAACAGTGCATTTAGAGACATCAGTGCGTATTGACAATTTTACAGATTGTCAGATCTCGCCTTAAGAGATTCTTTTTTTTTTCCTAATCAATGTTGATTATAAATCACGAGTCAAAAATATTACTCGTTTAGATTGTTATATCTTAATGTTTTCTCTGAACAGTGTTCTCTTCTTTTTTTCCTCTTCACCCTTGGTCTGCCTTTGAGCCCTTTTTTGGTTTCAGTTGAAAAATGACAGTATAGATAAGGCCCTTCTCTTTGGGATCCTGAATCTACTTTTTGTCGTTTAGACTTCTGGGGTTGGCGAATGTCTGTAGGTTCTGCATCAGAGTTAGATCAAAGGCAAATTTCCATAACAAAATCACAACCTGAGGTGATCCAGGGTTTATTTTCTGTAGAGGGTATTCTGTTTCCAGCTTGTCTTTATTATTTTGGAGGACCCCTCGGAAATCCAGGGCCATTGCCAGAGTGTCTCAACCATGGTGGATCCTGAACTTCAACTGGAGTTTCTCCAGTTATGTGCTGCTCAGATTCTCAGATGCACATCTGTCCTGCAGACGTGGTAGACACGGAGGGAAAGGTTAGTACCAAATGCTGGTCTCACAAATCTGTGCTTCTTTCCTCTGGAGGGTCTTCACATTTTCAGACACAGCTTAAATTGTTTGTCTCTGATGCCTTCAATCACATGTCAGTTTATAATGTATGTGATTAACTCTGGCTTTTCTTTATGTTTTGGTGTGGAGTTGATCAAACAACAGCTATCCTGCTTTTGCTGACAGCTTTAATATACAGCACTAGTAATATTATGCAGATATCTGAATTTCTTCTAAAAGATTTCCTTTCCTCATTTTTGCTTTAAAATTAAGTCTGAGGTTTATGTTGTCCATGGTATGAGATAAGGACACATTTAAATCTTTTTCTATATGGACCTCTGGTCCAACAAGCAGCATTTATTAAATAGTTCATCTCTTTCCCCCCTCTGATGTATGTATAATGTGTCTGCCGCTACACAAAAGTAAAAATCTGCATCTGTTTCTTTCTATTCAGTTCCATTGGCCTAATTATTTCTTAAACTCTGTGTGAAACACTGTCTTTTGTCTTGAAATGTAATAGAGGCAATTTTTGTTCTTGAAGATATCTTGATTATTCCTGGCTCTATGTTACATAAATTTTAATCAGATTCTTTTCAAATTTTGTGAAAAACACTGCTTGAATTTTATTGAATTGCATTAAATTAATAGAATAATTTTGAGAAAACCTGAGATATTGACTATTTTTATTTATAAGCATGATAGAAAATTCACCATTTGTTTAATTCAATAAATGTAAACAATTTTTTCATGAGCATCATTCTTATTTTTGGTTGGACTTAGTATTAGGTAACATTTTTCAATTATAATTGAGATTTTTTTTTGTAAACTTTTTAAAAGAACTTTGTAGATTTAAAGGAATTGTGAGATTTAATTGAGTATGGCATACTCAATTTCAATTTCAAGTATTGTTCATATCTTTTTTCTTTTCTTTTACAGAGACAGAGTGAGAGAGAGTCAGAGAGAGGAATAGATAGAGACAGACAGAGAGGAACAGAGAGAGATGAGAAGTATCAATCATCAGTTTTTTGTTGTGACACCTTTTGTTATGGGAATTTGCCTTTGATCTAACTCTGATGCAGAACCTACAGACCTTCACCAACTCCAAATAAACACATTGATTGCTTTCCCATATATGCCTTGACCGTGGGCCTTTAGCAGACCGAGTAACCCCTTGCTCAAGCCAGCGACCTTGGGTCCAACCTGGTGAGCTTTACTCAAACCATATGAACCCACGCTCAAGCTGCAGACCTCAGGGTCTCAAACTTGGGTCCTCTGCATCCCAGTCTGATGCTCTATCCACTGTGCCACCTCCTGGTCAAGCAGTATTATTCATATCTTATATTCTTATGGTCTATTAGCAATAATGAAGCAATATTAATATATTATTATTAACTAAAGTCTATATTCTATTCAGATTCCTTACGTTTTACCTACAATTTCCTGTTCCCAGATTCCATCAGAGGCCCCACAGTTATGTCTTCTTAGGATCTTTTTGGCTGTGGCAATTTCTCAGAATTTCTTTGTTTTCTAAAACCTTGACAGTTTTGAGCACTGAGGAGGAATTTTGTGCACTGTTACTTAGTTTGGGTTTGTTCTTGTGGTTAGACATGAGTTGTTAGTAAGAATACTATGGAAGCGAAGCGCCCCCTTACAATGTTACAGAAGTTTTTTATGAACATTACTCATCACTGATGCTGTTCAGCTGGATTACCTGGCCGATATAGTATTTGCCAAGTTTTCTATTGTTAATTTATGCTTTATTTTTTCTATACTCTATACTTTGCAGTTAAGTCACTAAAGCACTGACAACACTCCATTGTATAAACATATCACATTCATTAATTCCTTCATCAGTCTGCAGATATTTAGTCTGGTATCATGTTTTGACTATTATGAAAATACTGCTATGTGCATTGGTGTACACATTTGTTTTTATTTCCCTTGAGTATATACCTAGGAGTTGCAAATGCTAGTTCTTACAATATCTATAGGTTTAACGTTTTGAGGGCCTGCCAAGCACTTTTTTCCAAAGGAGCTGCATTAATTTACATTTCTGTATGAAAAGACCTTTAATATGCAAAGACACTATTGCTTGTGAACTGCTTTTCAAATGACTTTATAGAGATGGGGGAAATATTAACCTGAAAATATAACAGAAACTTAGTCAGTTGATATACCTACCTCTACTCATTTAACTTGTAAGAGATTGGACCCTGGTTTTAGACTAGTTACCCAGTAAGGCTTTTAGTGCCTATTATAACTCAGCACATTATACAGGAAAATACTTGACCATTCAAATGCAGCATTTTTTCTTTAGTTTCAAAGGTAGGAGCAGTTTTTAGGGGAAGACATATAATACAGTATTAGAAATAAAATTGAGAACAATACAAGTACCACTGTAATATTCTTACTCAAAGCATAAATAAATACAGTAGGTGCTCAATAAGTATTTGCTGAAGTAGTGAATGACAAGTTGTTATAGAGCACTGTATGATGGTCATTGAAGTCTCAGACAACATTATTGTTGAAAGGAAAGTTCACCACCACACAGTCCTATTCCAGGTACTGTCCATATATCTTGAGTAATTTTTTTTAGTTAGTGATCAAGTGTCAAAAGCAAGCACATAATTTTTAATGAAAATTTGATATCCAGTAGTGAACAAACATCATGGTTTCCAAAATACTGCATAGAGTCAAAATATGTCTATTGAAGAACAATATGACCTTTTACTGTGTTAAGTGGCAAAGATATTTGCCATTGTTGACTGAAAGGAAAGCACTAGCAACATTGGCATAATCTGAAGCACATTTGTATGGAGGAGCATGGGCTGAGATGCAGGGAGGAAAGTCAACACTGAACTTCAGTGGTAGTTGCAACCAAGCATCCATACAACTAGACTAAAGTACGCTTCTTTTGTTTGTTTTTTGTAGATTCTCTCTTATTATTCTTTTCTAATTTCACCAGAAAAGCCAAATCAATGGCTTTGTTATCTTCATGCACAGAGAAATCTATATACCATAGCTACAAAGATTTCAAAATAATTTCTCCTCTGAAACTAGAGTACAGTAGGGCAAGAATGTATTTCCATTGGGTAGAGGGTGTTTCCTAATGGAATTTGCCTGCGTATTTTGGTCATTTGGAATGTCATGTAGTGGAGAGCACAGCCATTCATCCACTGACTCTAAGAATTTATAAAACTAAAAAAATACTATGTGAGCTTTCCCACAACTTTAAAATTTAAAATTTCAATGTTGTCTTTGTATTATGGACTCTAAGTTTTTACTTGAATTGCTTTATATTTATGAAGTACAGCATAAATATGGTGTGTGTGTGTGCCTTTTAGATTGAACAGATATTTTTATTGCACACATATAACCGGACTTACTAAACAAGAATGTTTTACATTGGGAGTCCAGGCTAATAGAAATCTGTGTCCTTGATCTCATTCTGCCCTTCATTTCTCAACCTATCAAATCTCCCTTTTTCTCCCTCAAAGACAATCTTAAGACTGCCAATCAAAAAAAAAAAAAAGACAACCAGTAAATATCAGAAGAATGCCTACAGAGTCTTGCAGCTAGCTATTTAATAGTGCTAAAATCTCCATTTCTTAAATTCTACAGATATTTAGGAGGGTTTTAAAAATATTATTTATATTACATAAAATGTCATAAGTTAAGAACACATACCAATGAATGCATTTACCAGTGATTTTCAACCTTTTTTTTCCATGGCACAACCACACACTAATTACTAAGGTCAGTGCCCCTGACTAAATACAACCATTTTCATCTCATGGCACAAACAAATTAGTTACTAAGAGAGAAGAGGTCAGGGTCCCTTTTTCTTTAGTAATTAGTTTATGAGTGCATGAGAAACAAAGGTTGAAAATCACTGATAGATACACTTGCAACAATTAACAGGATGGTGTATTGTTAATCTTGTTTGTTATATTAGAAGGAAAATTATTTACTTATAAGAAAATCACAATATTAGTTCCATTCAAATATGGAGAAATTGTAAGTAATAATAATAATGGAAATAGAGAATGTAGAGGAAGCATCCAGCCACCTTGATCATACTTACAAATAAACTTTCTTTTTTCCCACCTTCTCCACTGGTCCTGAGGCATAGCTGTATGCAGCATTACAATGTGGTAGATATGATGCTAATGAAATGGTTCTCTTTCTTTCTTTCCTTCTTCTTTTTTTTTTTTTAGTAAAGTGGGGAGGAAAAGAAGAAATCATTTTAAGATAATATTTCTATTGGTCTTAAAATTTTTTAAGTTATTTTTTATTAAAACTATCAAGCTATGTGTTAGCCTGTTAATCCAATAAAAATAAAATTATAATAGAAAAACATATCACCACTGTTATTAATAATGTCAGAGCATTGGTACCGACCTAGTCCAGGACCATTTGACTATAGCCTGAATATTCATGTCCACTTTGTAGCTTTGCAATTGATACGGGTCATGGGAAGACCAATTAGCTGCAGGGATCGGCATTGACCACCACAGTGGCTGAACTGCCTGCTATAATGGTCAGGAGTCCAGTTCACTGTACTCTATGTAGACATGAAAAAGATGAGTGTTTTTGAAATAAGAATCCAACCACATCTTCATTTTCTTATACCTTTATTTATTGAGCCAACTAATTAGCGACCACATTTATATTTTGGCGTAGCAATAATATTTTTAAATACAACGCAAGTCTAAATTTGGCTGTCATTTTCTACTCTAGTATGCATTGCTGTTTTTATTTTTGCGAAAGCTGCTGATAGTGACATTGTGATGACCAGTCAAATCTTTCACGAAGATGCTCATGTGAGCTAAAATTCTACGCTCTTTACATGGAAAATGTTAACGTGAGAAGACCCTCTTGCTGGATCTTCGCTCATTCATGGCTGGGGACTGGTGCTGTTTTCAAGAGTTATACAGAAAAGAAAAGCTCTTTTTCTATAGGAACATTCATGGTGGTAGTGATGGGAGAGTGCCAGGAGCATCCTAAAGAGGCCATTAGAAATGAGGACTATCATTCTCCTGCCCCATGTGTAAAGCCAGTAGCCACAGCCACCTGGCCCATGCAGGTTCGCATTAGATTCAGACAGATGGTAATGAAACAACGGAGCCAAGAACTGGTGGGCCATTACCTTTAATCCTAGCTTGCACCCGGCGGGCAAGTGAAAACACACACTGGGCTCCAAAACCTACTCATTCAGTGCTCACGAAGCTACTGACTTATCTGAGTTTCCTAGAATCAAAGATTTCTAGATCACCAGACTTATTCACCTCTGTTCCCCATCTCCTTCTCTCTATACAAACTCTGCACAAACTGGCTTCTCCTTCAGCACTCTGCCATCTTGGCTGCTTCTCCTGGCCTCCTCCACGTGGCTTTTCTCTGCTCTCCTCTCTAATGCTAATCTCAGGAACTAAGAGTGAGTAAGCTCCCGGTCTGCCCCACTTTATAGTGTAGATTCAAAACCTTTAATTCAATATACAAACAAGGAAGTCTCTGATACAAAGTAATTTATCTGAGGCATAATGTGATTCCTCATGAGAGTGCACCACCCTACATCAAAAAGGGAGGGAAAGGCTTAGTCCTAAAACCAAGCCCCAGGATACAAGGATCCTGCCTGCCCACAGCCCACCCCCAACACACATTAATATAATCACATCCCTCCCAAAAAAGAAGGGCAACCAATACCATCACCTGGGCAACGAGCTTCCACGTGGGCAGTGCCATCTTTCACAAAGTGAGCATAATATATTTTATCTGCCCAATACCATGTATACCTGGGGGGTTTATACTGGGGGATAAGACTTCTTAGAGTGGAGAGAGTAAGAAGGTTCATTGTCCCAGATGGAAAAGAATGTTAATAAAGCTGGAGGAATCTAAGGTAAAGACCCCATAGAATTTCAAGATGCCATTTTATCACTGGGAGTACAAAATAGCACCTAGGTGAAACATTTATGCCACTCTGAAACTTTAATAGCTTTGCATTTGTTTCCCTTTTCAGTTTCTTCATGGAGTGTAACTGTAAACACTTTTGGAAAGCCTAAACTGGTGCTGGAGACCAGTGGAGTGTTACAGACAGCTTCCCAGCCTCTCTTGGGGGAGGGGCAGCTTTTGAGTCCATAAATACTCTACTCCCTGGTAGGCGCAGTGAAGCTGAGAAGAATGAAACCATTTGCTCTCCTGACCAAAAATACACAAGTCTTGAAAGAAAAAACGAATGTGGTAACAATAAAAACAAACAATCAGAAAAGCCAATACATTCAATATAATAAATTTTAAAAATTTAAAGAACTCATTGGCAGTGAAATTGCTAAGCAAGAAGGTAGTGAAATCACATCAAGAAAATGGTGCAGACACAGAAGGCTCTGGGTAAGCCACTGAAGACACTGGAATGTACTCACCACTCCCTTTTCTGGGGAAGCATTCCAGCTCTCCAGGAAGGAAACTGAGGGAGGTGTGGCATATTCCTTCAATAGTCTCTGTTTGGGGCAATTAGTGAAGAATGCCTTAATAGACTTAATATAACATAATTGGGATGTGTTACGTGTTTAGCAGTTTACCTCACCAGGGATAAACAGCAGTAACAGGCCAAGGCATCTCTAAGGCAAAGTATCACCTTGCTCCTTGTCAACTTTCTCTTAAGCCAGTTTCTTAAAAGTACAGGGATTTGCTCCAACATGGGGCAGGAGTGGGGTCTGGATGTATGAATGCCCCACTGAGAAGACAATCCTTGGGCTGTTTCCATGGGTTGGGGGAGCCAAACCACAGAGAAGCTACACTCAGTTTCACCAAAGAAGACCTTAAATCATGAGAATACTTATTCTAGTCAGCGTCATTAGTTGCATATGTCATGAGAATGTGTCCAAAAAGGAGCGTCATTGTAAAACAAGCTAAACAGGAAAAACAGGTCAAGGTTGTGGTCAGTTGCTAGATGAATGAACACATAACAATCTTTTGAAAGTTTATTACTGGCCTAGCTAGTTGGCTCAGCAGTAGAGCATCAGCCCTGCATGTGGAAGTCCAGGTTCGATTCTTGGTCAGGGCACACAGGAGAAGCAACCATCTTCCTCACACCCCTTTCCCCTTATCTGTCTGTCTCCCTCTCTGTCTTTCTCCTGCAGCCATGGCTCTAGTGGTTCAAGCAATGTTGACCCTGGGCACAGAGGATGGCTTCATGACCTCACTTCCAGTGTTGAAAATACGTCAGTTGCCAAGCAACAAAACAGCAGCCATAGATGGGCAAAACATCACTCCAGTAGGGGGCTTGCTGGAGGGATCCCAGCTGGGATGCATGCGGGAGTCTGTCTTTCTGTCTCCCTGCCTCTCACTTAATTAAAAAAGAAAGAAAGAAAGTTAATTACTGATAAGTTGCTTAGAAAATGAAAGAGGTGGAGATATAGAGCAAAAAAGGACACAAAGAGAAAATCAACTGATGGATGTGGGCAACAGTGTGGTGATGGCAGGGAGGGGGAGGATGAAGAGGAGAGTATAGAGACAATAAATGGTGATGTATAGAGACTTCGCTCAGGGGCATGATGAACACATAATATGGTGTACAGAGATGTATTATGGAATTGGGCACCTGAAACCTGTATAATTAATTAATGTCACCCTAATAAATTCAATTAAAAGGACAAAAAAGAACGTTAAGATTAAACAAAAAGAAAAGGAAATTGAAATACCCATTCTCAATAGTGGTACCCATTCTCAATAGCGCTAATGATCATAATAAAGCTAGAAAATTTTTATTTTGAAGTATAGGATTTTAATAAAAGAGAAAACACTAACTATTCTACCAAATTAAAAAAAAAAAAAAGAAAGGGGTAAATATAGAGACATCCAGTTTAGCTGGTTGATAAAAGACAAGTCATTTCTAAATTGCAATGTAATATTATTTTCAAAATAACTCAAAAATTTTTTTAAATTGTAAAAAGGAGAGATACAAAAGTATGTAGAAAGTTTAATTTAAAAGTTGGTTAAAGATGTTAATATTTTATATATATTTTAAAACTATCCTATTTAATAAATATCAGCATTGTGCAAAATTAGACTCACCAGTGGAACTAAATGTAAATGTTCCTTTAAAATAATGTGGATATATTAAAAATTTTAGGATATTCTAACAGAATGCAATAACAGAAGTTTTTTTTTTAATTTTTTTTCAATAATTTTATTTTTAATGGGGTGACATCAATAAATCAGGATACATATATTCAAAGATAACAACTCCAGGTTATCTTGTCATTCATTTATGTTGCATACCCATCACCCAAAGTCAGATTGTCCTCTGTCACCTTCTATCTAGTTTTCTTTGTGCCCCTCCCCCTCCCCCTTTCCCTCTCCCTCTCCCCCCTCCCCCCATAACCACCACACTCTTATTAATGTCTCTTAGTTTCACTTTTATGTCCCACCTACGTATGGAATAATGCAGTTCCTGGTTTTTTCTGATTTACTTATTTCACTTTTCTGATTTACTTATTTTACTTATAACATTACGTATAATGTTATCAAGATCCCACCATTTTGCTGTAAATGATCCGATGTCATCATTTCTTATGGCTGAGTAGTATTCCATAGTGTATATGTGCCACATCTTCTTTATCCAGTCATCTATTGACGGGCTTTTAGGTTGTTTCCATGTCCTGGCCACTGTGAACAATGCTGCAATGAACATGGGGCTGCATGTGTCTTTACGTATCAATGTTTCTGAGTTTTTGGGGTATATACCCAGTAGAGGGATTGCTGGGTCATAGGGTAGTTCTATTTTCAGTTTATTGAGGAACCACCATACTTTTTTCCATAATGGTTGTACTACTTTACATTCCCACCAACAGTGTATGAGGGTTCCTTTTTCTCCACAGCCTCTCCAACATTTGCTATTACCTGTCTTGTTAATAATAGCTAATCTAACAGGTGTGAGGTGGTATCTCATTGCAGTTTTGATTTGCATTTCTCTAATAACTAACGAAGATGAGCATCTTTTCATATATCTGTTGGCCATTTGTATTTCTTCCTGGGAGAAGTGTCTGTTCATGTCCTCTTCCCATTTTTTTATGGGATTGTTTGTTTGTTTGTTGTTGAGTTTTATGAGTTCTTTGTATATTTTGGATATTAGGCCCTTATCTGAGCTGTTGTTTGAAAATATCATTTCCTATTTAGTTGGCTTTCTGTTTATTTTGTTATCAGTTTCTCTTGCTGAGCAAAAACTTCTTAGTCTGATGTAGTCCCATTCATTAATTTTTGCCTTCATTTCTCTTGCCATTGGAGTCAAATTCATAAAATGCTCTTTAAAACCCAGGTCCATGAGTTTAGTACCTATGTCTTCTTGTATGCACTTAATTGTTTCAGGTCTTATGTTTAGATCTTTGATCCATTTTGAGTTAATTTTAGTACAGGGGGACAAACTGTAGTCCCGTTTCATTCTTTTGCATGTGGCTTTCCAGTTTTCCCAGCACCATTTATTGAAGAGGCTTTCTTTTCTCCATTGTGTGTTCTTGGCCCGTTTATCAAAAATTATTTGACTATATATATATGTGGTTTTATTTCTGGGTTTTCTATTCTGTTCCATTGGTCTGAGTGTCTATTTTTCTGCCAATACCATGCTGTTTTGATTGTTGAGCCAAAGCAATCCTAAAGAAAAAGAATGAAGCTGGGGGCATTACAATAACAGAAGTTTTTAAAACAGTGAAAGAAGTAGAATTTAGGTAATAAATGTTGCATAAACATGGAATATGCCATGTGTGAATAAAGTTAGAACCATACCTCTGTATGTCACATGAAACATTTTCAGAGCTAGTAAAGACATAAATTTTTAAAAAACATTCAATTTTGGTTTTAAAAAGAACTGAAGAAACAAAACTCAGAAACACAAGAAAATCTTCACTACCTTTTTATACTTTAATACCTCTATCACTTTTATCACAAGAATGTAATTTCTTTCTGGAAAATAAATAAAACCATCAATATTGGAAAGACATAGGTTCATATCTCTGATGTAGAAATTTCTCAAAATGTGAAAAAATTAATATGAAATACAGATGTGTTCAATGTTATTAAAAAAGGAGTAAAACAAAATATTACTTTAATATGCCAGAAAAGAGCTAAAAACATTGCCAGAACTCTATTACTGAGGTGTGCTGTCCAATAGAAATTTTTGTGATGATGAAAATTTTCTATATCTTTAATGTCAAACATAACAGTTGTTAGGCAGATATGGTTACTGAGCAATCAATACATGACTAGTGCAACTGAGGAAATGAATTTTAATTTTATTTAAGTTGAACTAAACTATCAGTTTGACTAGCTTGTATGGCTTCTTGCTATCATACTGGATAGTGGTTCCATCACACTAAATAGTGGTTCTAGAGTTTTAGCTGAAATAAAGGCTTTTCTATGTGTCAACAATGAAATAGTTAAATTTCACAGTTGTTCAAGAAACATGGCCATGTGCACCAAATTTAAAGTATTTTCCCTCAGACCTAAAAATTCCATTCTCTCTGACCAAAAAATCTACATCTAATTTTTTCTATTAAAAAATAGCATTAAGTACAAAAAAATGTGTATACAAGAATGTTGATTAAATTGGAAAAATATGGAGAGCCTATAAATGTCACAAAATAGAGAAAAAATGTTAGATTTGGTGCATTAAAGTCACCACAACTTCTGTATATATCACTTCTTAGTCGCTTCTGTCCTGTGGTCACCATCCTTAGATACAATGGGGCACAATAATTCAACAGCAGAATGAACAATGTCTGGAAAGGTCATATTATTACTTACTTTGTTTAGAGACCACTCTGATAGTAATATTTCCTCAGTGAATTTTGGTTCTGTATGAAAGTTCATCATTGTATTTCTTATCTGAATTTACTGATTTACTAAAGGCTAAAACTCTTAAGCCTTTTATAGACAAGATAAGAAGGTGGGATTTTGAATCTTACGTATGCCACAACACTGGACTGAAATTTTCCTTCTCATTCTCTTCTGTTAATAGTAATCTTACCGACTGGTGGAAATTTCTTAGTCAGTAATAGTCCCCAGTGTAACAAAATACATATGTGTTGAACTAAATACATATATGACTCCTATTTTCTTAAAGAACTCCCCATTGAAATGGGGTAAAAATTCCATAATCTGACTAATTACTTCCTCAAAGCTTATCTGCTATAGGTGAGTGATAAATTCAAATTTCTGGATCAAGACCATGCCCAATTCTAAATCCTGGTCTGTTTATCTAACTAGCATCAACTCTGGTTGGCATTCTGTTTTATTAAGGCAACCATGATGATGAGTACATAAATTATTCAATAATAAGTAAATAAGACTAGAGTTCTGTAGGCTTCATTGATTACAATGTTCGGTAAGCTATCCTGAAATTTTGCCAGTAATCACATACATTTTTACTGGTGAATCCATAAACCTCTCATCAAATTTTATTCTTTGATATTTAACCAATACAGTACACATTAGTAAAACAGATAATGTCTCTGTTACAAGTTTTATTTCTTTCCCCCAAACTGGAAATATTTGTGGAAAACTAATTTAATTAGAGAATGATTTTGCCTTTTTATTTACTGATATTTTTATAACACTGGCTTCACATGTGTAAGAACATAGAAGTCATCAGAAAAGAAGTGCCAAGTTTTCACGGGGGAGAAACACACAGAGCAAACCAAAATTAAAATGTCAGAATAATTAAAAAGGAGCAGGATCCATTTAGAACGGTTTTGTCAGAACGCGAAACAGAGGAAGCACCTTCAAAGGGAGATTAGGGCCATTTATTTCATCTCCTCTTTCACTTTATTCGGTATCCACAGCAGATGGGCTAGGACTTGGTGTCCCCATGCGTGAGCATTTGACACAGACACAGAATGCTCATCTGCATAGGCACAAATGAGCACTTTCAATTTCACCTGCCAGGTGTTCTTCAAAGTGACTTTTAGAATTGACTTTTAAGGGATCCTGTGCTTGTCTGCAATCAGAGCCTGGACTTGTGAAAGGAAAAGGAACCAGGCCTTTGAAATTCTGTCTTGCTCTTGAACTCACTGTCTGAATACATGTGATTACAAGAAAGCTGGGCTTTTGGAAGCTCCTCCCTTTTTTTAACTTTATTTATTTTTTTTTTAATTTTTTTTTTTTATTTATTTATTCATTTTAGAGAGGAGAGAGAGAGGGAGAGAGAGAGACAGAGAGCGAGAGAGGAGAGAGAGACGGGGGGAGGAGCTGGAAGCATCAACTCCCATATGTGCCTTGACCAGGCAAGCCCAGGGTTTCGAACCGGCGACCTCAGCATTTCCAGGTCGACACTTTATCCACTGCGCCACCACAGATCAGGCCCTTTTTTTAACTTTAAAATTTAAAATAGTAATGCTGAAAAAAGAAACAATATCACCACTTTGCATAATTGAGGCTGCTGTGAGTATATCCTGTGATTTTTCCTTCTACACGCATATTTTTCTGTTGTTCACAAATGAAGTAAATATTTGATATTTCAAAAAAAGAGACATGTTTTATTGTTAACTTCTTAGAAATAGCTTTTATACTGTTTAATTTTAACCATTTCTCTTGCTTTCCTATTTTCTAGCTGATCTCTATTAATAGATTTTTTTTGTTCAGTTATTTCTCCATCATAGTCTTCCTGCCATGAAGGGACAAGTTCAAGTTCTTCTCATTGTTCCGTGTTAGCAGTGATAATGTCAGAGAGGCAGCTTTTTTTTAAAAAAAATACATTTTTAGTTATATGCTATTGGCTATTATATGTATGCCACTGGATGGGACTTAATGACTAATTTCATTTTTAATTTATAATTCACATTAAGAATGCTTACTACTTTGCTGGAAAAGAAGACACTGGATATTTTGGTAACCTTCATTAATTTTAAGCTGTATTGTATGAACTTTAACATATTACTTCTGAGTTGTGACTTGCAAGCTGTAATGGACCATGCTATTATCTGCATAAATGCAGATTTTAATTGGTCAACTTTGAAATTTCCATCTGCCTATAAAATTATTTTTTCAGAGTTATGTTTCTATTTAAATACAATACATTTTTTTAAATTACCTGATACTCTGGCACATTTATAACATGTTTTGATTCTCCATTTTTTCTTTTAAATAAGTCTTCTTTAGTCATTTTTTTGAGTTTTTATAATATTTCTTTAATTTTCTTTTGAATGATTATAGTAGAGCTTAATATAACACATTACATTTTCTTATGCATTTGATTATTTTTCTGCCATATGACTTCTGATAGTGCTGCTGCCATGAACTATTGATTTTTTGAAGACTCCTACTTCTCATAGTAATACACCAGCTGGTTTTGACAATCGCCCCTGAAGAGATTAGAAAAAAATGATGTTGAAAATAAATCTGATTAAGACAGAAAGGAGCCTTTAAATTACTAAGGAAGCAAACATTGTCAGCGCAGTCAGAGAAGGCCAGAGAGTGCACATTTTTCTTGTAATAATTTGCTGATTCCAATAGAAATGGCTAACAGACTCAAAATATTATAGGAGCAGTAGGTTTGATAGACATGGATTGGGAGTGAGAGGGATTTGGATTAAGGTCAGTCAGAAAGGAAGAACCTTGTTAAAACTGCCAAGCTGGCCCTGGCCAGTTGGCTCAGTGGTAGAGCATCAGCCCAGCATGTATAAGTCCCAGGTTCGATTCCCGGCCAGGGCACAAAGGAGAAGCACTCATCTGCTTCTCCACCCTTCCCCTTCTTTTTTCTCTCTATCTCTCTCTTCCTCTCCCTCAGCCAAGGCTCCATTGGAGCATTGTTGGCCTGGGTGCTGAGGATGGCTCCATGGTCTCTGCCTCAGGAGCTATGGCTCTGGTTGCAGCGATGCAATGCCCCAGATGGGCAGAACAATGCCCCCTAGTGGGCATCCGGGTGGATTCCGGTCGGGCACATGTGGGAGTCTGTCTGTCTCTCTCCCTGCTTCTCACTTCGAAAACATACAAAACAAATACATATATATGTATATATACATATATATATACATATATATGTATATATATGTATATATGTATATATATATATAAACCACCAAGCTTTCTGTTGGCAGCATAAAGAAACAACTGAGAGAGAGTGAACGAGAGAGAGATCATCTTTCACAAGGGACTGAATGTCAGTTTTGTATCATGTCAATAAAATAAGAGGTTCTGGGATCATTAGAGCCCCAAGAACCTAAATATTCTCTAGAATCTGGCATTATCACCTAAGTTTGAACAACAGATACACTATGACCCAGTAATTCCAAACTAAATGTGTGAAAATAGAGAAAGAAACACTATGAAGAATATTTATAGCAACATTATTTGTAATGGTCCATGAAAAAATCCATAGGTCTGTGAAGAGCATATGAATAGATAAATCACGGTATATTCATCCAATGGGATAGTGCAGAGAAAGGGGAAAAAACAGGTGATGTTGACCACAGGAAGCCAGTCCTGGACAGTGTGCTGTGCAGCTCCAGTCCATGGAGTTCCAACATGGGCCTTAAACTACTGTTCAAGGTTGGAATAGAAGCTCTGTCTGGGGAAGGAGCCCATCGTGACGTGTGGAGGTAGAGAGTAGGCAGGCTTCTGATCTGCCTAAGTATTGTTTTATGACTTGGGTGTGGCTACTTGGATGCTTGCTTTGTGACAATTCATTAAGGTACATGTACCTATTTCTTGTCCGGCTATATGTGTATTAAGTTCCACAGTCTAGAAGCAATATTAAAATATTAATGTGGCATATTATATATATAAAATTTTACAGTGAATTAGATTGAGATATTATATTCATTTTACGAATGCAGAAATTATAATACAAAAATATTAAATCATTTGTTTAGTGGTCAGTATCAAAGAGTTGATGTTAAATTTAAATATGTTAATACCACCTAAAAGTCAAGGTAGCAGTATAGTTTTCTACATTGACCAAAAAAAAAAAAAAAAAAAAAAAAAAAAAAGCTAATAGTCTGAACTAACTTCTAGTCTCTAACCTATACTATAAGTATAAAAATATCTAATATTTTCTAGGTCCCATTTTCCTCTTTTACTAATATTTATGTGATATATATTATATATAATCTATATTTGCTAATGTATTAATTATATACATAATATATATTTTACCTTAATGTTGGGTGACATCGCATCTAACTCTAAAACCCTAGAGGGCATGAACAGAACTTATAAAAGTTTGTCTTATCTGAAAATTCATTGAAAGACCCCTTTGTTCCTCTCCATTATTTGTGGAGTGTCTTTATATCTGGTAGAGGCTTAGTCTGTCTTTGGATCAGTCTGTATTTATAACCCTAATTCTTTTGTTTGGCATTTATATGCAGGCATTCAAATTTCTCAGGTTCAAATTTCACACCAAAATACTTACTAGGTGAGTGACCTTGAGAAAAGTGACACAACTTTGCTGTGCTTCCATCTTTTCATCTGGAAATGGTGGTCATAGTCATCCGTACCTGAAAGGGGTCTCATGAGATTTGAACTAGTTTTCCATGTGATGTGTTTAGTAGGAAACCTGGCACATAGTTTTATGATCAATACTATTAATAAATAATAATGATTTTATTAAACTTATAAAAATCCTAGAATACATGCTTGATCAAAAGTGATTCAACAGCCACTTTATAGCACTCTTGGGACTCCTCCCTTGAAGTTTCATCTATGAATTCGTGGCTTCTCTTTTGGCATATTATGATGTTGATGGTCAAAACTAGGGGCATATCATCTAGCCATGTTTTTTCCTTAGCTTCTCTTTGTCCATTTATGATGGAGAGAAGAAAGAGGTCAATGAAGGTGGAAGGGAAACTTCAAGAAACCACTTTTTTTGTAGTTAAAATGAGTAGATATATTCTAAATTACAGTGGAGTAAAATCTATAACCAATTTATGGGATTGGATTAAATCTTAAGAAAATCTATTCTTCCCAGCCTGTGGTCCTCAAATCTCAGCATATGCTGAGTGGACCTCTTATGGTACCAGGCTAGCCTCTCCAAGTAGGGACTCTTTTCTGGTTCTTCCACAAACCACATGTCTGACATTGGTAGTCTGCTCACCTGATTTAAATGTTCGCACTTATTGTCCTAGCGTGATTGTTAATAGTGCCCGAGTTAGGCTGATATGTGTTTTCATGATTTCTCTACTCTGAGGCAAACCTCCAGATCAATAACTCCCCGCTCAGTCAAAATGCATTAGGAAGGTTTTACTATATTTTTCCTTGGCAATTGAACTATAAAATATTTATTCCCATTTTCCCCCAAAATTTTTAAGCGATGCTATCTAACTACTTTATAGAAATTTTTTCCCCTTAATCTATACCAGGAAACAGCATCAGCATTGGAAGTATAATTTTACAAATGTGTATATATATATATATATATATATATATATATATATATATATATATATTTTTTTTTTTTTTTTTTTTTTTTTTTTTTTTGTATTTTTCCGAAGCTGGAAACGGGGAGAGACAGTCAGACAGACTCCCGCATGCGCCTGACCGGGATCCACCCGGCACGCCCACCAGGGGGCGACGCTCTGCCCACCAGGGGCGATGCTCTGCCCCTCCGGGGCGTTGCTCTGCCGTGACCAGAGCCACTCTAGCGCCTGGGGCAGAGGCCAAGGAGTCATCCCCAGCGCCTGGGCCATCTTTGCTCCAATGGAGCCTTGGCTGCGGGAGGGGAAGAGATAGAGAAGAAGGAGAGGGGGAGGGGTGGAGAAGCAGATGGGTGCTTCTCCTGTGTGCCCTGGCCGGGAATTGAACCGGGACCCCTTGCACGCCAGGCTGATGCTCTTCTACTGAGCCAACTGGCCAGGGCCCATATTTTTTTTAATATGCCCACACATATTGGCAATATCTGGCCCTGGTTTAGAAAATCTTGCAGTAGTCTTAAAATAGCCTTGCAAATATTTTTTTCTTGGAGACTAATGATCTGGATTTGATGCTTTTGTTTCATAATTTTAATATTTCCACCATAAATGTACATTTAATAATTTTAAGAGGTAGCAGCACATTTTCTTATTCTGTATAATTAGATTGTTTGCCAAATAATAAATTTGAAAAATTCATTTGTAATTATGATCTGAATCACATTTAAAGATGAATTATATTATATGAAGGTCAACTTCTATTGTTTTATGATATTGTCATATAAAATAATAGAAAAGGGCCCTTTTTTTTTTTTTTACCTGAGACATGGCATAGAAGACAGATGGCAGAATGAAATGTCAGAAGTTTTATTAATATAGGATGTAAATTTTATCATTTATTTTTAAGAATAAATGGGGAGTAGTTATAAAAGATTGACGCTATGCTACTGGAAGAGATAATAAAATTTTAACAATGCAGAAAAATAATTTTTTAAATTAAAACTAGTGCTAAGAACAAAGGTCGGAATTAGGTTTGATTTCACAGAACGATGACTGTTGAACACTTGCACACTGGGTTTCAGGGAAAAGAGCACCTTTGGTTCTACCTTATAGTTTGAAATGACTTCAAACTCTCACAAAAGTAGCAGAACTTGCCACGGGGTGTGTAGTCCAAATCATAGCTGTCACAGCTCTCATGGTGACACAGAATATCTGGGTTCTAGTTCCTAAACAATGATTAGTATGCAGTTAAGATTTAGGCATTCGCCTGAACAGGCGGTGGCTCAGTGGACAGAGCGTCAGACTGGGATGCTGAAGGACCCAGGTTCAAGACCCAGAGGTCACCAGCTTGAGCGCGAGCTCATCTGGCTTAAGCAAAAAAACAAAAACAAAAACAAAACAAACAAACAAAAAAACCAAAAAAAACTCACCAGCTTGGACCCAAGGTCACTGGCTTGAGCAAGGGGTTACTTGGTCTGCTGAAGGCCTGTGGTCAAGGCACATATGAGAAAGCAATCAATGAACAACTAAGGTGGCACAACAAAAAACTGATGATTGATGCTTCTCATTTCTCTCCGTTTCTGTCTGTCTATCCCTATCTATCCCTCTCTCTGACTCTCTCTCTGTCCCTATTAAAAAAAAAAAAAGATTTAGGCATTAGTGGAAGCTAGTGTAATGAACAAATAGTGAGAAAATTGAACACAACATACTGATATATAGAAAATAGATCAATGACTATGTTAGGTTAGCAATAGGGAGGATTAGCATTATACAGATTCAATATTCTCTACTTACTTACTCATTCTGGCAAGACAAGACTTAAAATGACAGAAGGAGGCAGAGTCTATATTTGAACCTAAAATATACAGCCCAGGAGAACATCCTGTCAAATATAAGATGACATATAATTTCTCTTCCACCCAGGGCATAGAGTAATGAGTTTAAATCTGACTGAAATGGGACCATATCCCAAAAATAGTTATAAACTCTGTAGCAAGAAATCGGGGCAGTACTGATATACGATACTGAGTATGTGAGGGAGAGGTGTCCTGCTATTGTCCTAATGAACTAATAAATCACTCTCTTATATTTAAAATATGAATTTTATAGGAATAAATTCTGTAGATTTATGGTTTTCTCACCAAACAGAATACTTTAAAAAAGATAATAATCCAGAATATTTTATTGCATGTATGAGTTAGATTAATAATCCCTTGTTACTTCTTCCTATTAGAAACTACTTGAGTCCCTTATACGACTACCAAACAAGGGTACTCTCAATTTCAAAAGATATTTTTATCCAACATTTATGAAGGGATGCTTCTTAAATATAGTATTCCCATATATTTAGTAGAATCTTTTTAAAATTTTATTTTAAATAAAAATTTTATATATTTAGGGTGTACAATGTGTTTTGACATACGTGTACATAATGAAATGATCACTACAGCCAAGCTAATTAACATATCCATCTCACAGTTACCATTTGTGTGTGTGTGTGTGTTTTTGTATGTGTGTGTGAACACCTGAGATCTACTCTCAGCAAATTTCTACAGCTTTAATAACTATAGTCACCATGTACACAATGGATCTATAAAACTAATTTAGTAGAAACTTAATGACAATTAGCTTTTGTGCCAACCAGCACCAGTTACTTAATGTTAGAAAACCTCTTGAAAGGGCCATTGCATAAATCTCCATAAGAACAAAATTATTATTTTTTCTTGTTTTGATAAGTAATAGCACACATTATGGGTGAGCTACAATACACACAAAGTCTGTGTTATACAAATAATTCTGGAGGAATTTCGTCTGGTGCTCACCCAAGTCCTTCCCACTAGGCACCTGGCTGAGCCCTTCTCCGGAAGGACAGAAGACCTGTGTCCCTCCTCATTCCATCCGGACTCAGTTCTTCCTTCATCGTCTCATCCTCGTCCTTTCTTAGATCCCATGTTGACCTGTGTCTATCTGTCTCCTTGTTTCAGATTTGATAGGTCACCTATGGAGTTCTCAGTCTCTCCAGCCATCATTGCTCAGTATTTAGAAGTTTCGGGTTAGAGTTTTTTCTGTCGTATTTATTTAGCATGGTTTATTTATTTTCATGTTAAAAACAGAGCTGTGAAAATGCTGGTGGTTAGGAAGATGCAGGCTGGCCACAGACACTTGCATTTTAATTACATGTGCCATGGCTGTTGGGAATGTAGCCGTGCTTTGCCTTCACCATCGCAGAAGGGCTAAATTAATTGCCATTTGTCGCAGGGAAGACAACTCTGACTTAGGTGGCATTTCAAGAATCTCCGCCCATTACAAAGAACGAAACAAACAAGGACAGTAAACTCCAATTGAGTTTGCATTTCCTTCCCATATCAATTAGAAGCATCTCTTTTTGTTGCAAGACATGATGTTCGCATTTATATGTCACCTCTGCCTGCATAAAGTAGCATTTTTCTATGTTTAATATGTTAACCATAATTAACCCCTGGGAGCAAATATGGTTATTAGAGATCAGAACAGCATAAATCAGCTGCCACTTTCCTTAGCATATGCTTCATAATTACAGCCACCATGAACCGGGTCCATGATATACGGCAGAAGCTAGTCCTACGGCTGTTAGTTAACTGAAGCTGAGGCTGGGCTGTATAGTTTTGAGCCCACTTTAAGCTAACACTGACCTGCCCAGAGTGCCCTGGATGCTGGCAGAAGACATGAGTCTCTGAGAAAAGGCATAAACTTCATCGTTGACCACTGAGCAGGCAACATGATCTTCTTCAGTGTCCCTTGCTCTCCATCTCCAGTGGGACACCCATCTGTGGGCCCACACAGATGCTGGGAAGCGCCCATGTCCCCGCTGAGGAACCCTGTACTTAGGAACCTGAACTTTATAAGGGGTCTCCTGGAACACCTGCCCAAACTCTGTCCCAGAAGAAGGTGTTATGGTTATTATCTGAGAAAGAAACAAACACATTCAGTGCCCCAGACGGAGTGCTTATTATCTCTGTCTTCCAAGGCTTTGTGCTCCATGAACATCTTTGAAATGACAGCCTGGAACCAAAGATGTGCAGGACCCCAAGATGCCTATGGAGACAGTCTCAGGTCATTTTCTGATAGACTGTCTGCTCAACTGAAAGTCAGGGAGGTCGGCTGGGTGAATGCTCAGGAAGAGTTGCGGAACAGGCACTGGGAAAGCTCATGGCCCATGCCGCATCCATAAGGATTTCCAGGGAGGTGGCCATCATGTTCCCCAGCTCTGTGTCAGAGACCCCAGGTCTCTATGGCCTGTCTTCCAGCCTTCACAGAAATTCCAATATCAGCCTCTGTCTCCACTCCACTGTCGTCCATTGAAGCTTTAATGTAAAAACTTTATATTGAACACTTGTTGCATCCCCAGCTAGGGGTGAGGTCGAGAAAAACCACAATGAATGAAACGTAGATGTGTCTTCCTGCAGAATTTGGTCAATGCAGTTTGCTCAGTGACAAACTAAGAAATAATCTTAATTGCGGTTTCTGATTCTGGCCTCTTCTCTCTGCTTGACTTCTCTGTCGTCTGGCTGTGCGCCGTGTTTACAGTCAAGATCCACGCATCTCAGTTGTAATGTTGTTTTCAGACTGCATAGGACGCACCCCCTGCTGAAACCCGTCCTCCTTACCACTGCCTGTTTCTGTGCCAACCTGTCCCTTGGCGGGCAGAGCAGGATCAGCCATCTGAATGATGTGAGAAAGGGGGCTCTGTGGGGACGACACACACAGAGTGACTCCTGTTTCTTCCACGTGTATATATGGTTAGGTGCTATATGTTCTGGTTTCCTTGTCTCATCCTGGTCACTTATTTTTTGTTTTAACTTTGTCTGTGGGGACAGCTTACTGCTCTGACAATGCCCCTCTCACCTGTACTGTAACCACGCATCTGTCCAGCCCTCTTGGGCCCCCCACGACAGCTTGGGAGTTTAGAAAGGGCGACTGACAGCGTGGAACAGCATAAAAGCCTCTTACCTGCCCCCTCATTTTTTGCCAAAGTTTATACTTTCCAAAAAATATAAATCAATGTATGAATATTATCATATTTTTCACTCCATAAAACATACTTCCCCCCACCCCCAAAGTAGAAGGGAAAATGCCCATATGTCTTATGGGGTAAAAAATATGGTATTTTATTAAATCTTTTAACACACCATTTGGTTCAGAATTTTTTTTCTTCTTATTTTCCTCCTTAAAATTCTAGGTGTGTCTTATGGTCAGATGAGTCTTATGGAGCGAATAACACGATATATCCGTATTTAGTTCACAAGAACTTAAAGTCATAGTTAATATATATTTCAGAGAAATGGAAAGACATACTCTGTTAAATATTTTTGACAGATCTGGAATATGAAATGGTGAAAGAGAAAAATAAGAATGCACTCAGGCTCTGTGGGGAGGCAAACCATAGGAGGAAGGGTCCCCAGGCCTAGAGCGAGGATGTGACCTATCCCCTGGGAGTGAAGGGTGAGGCTGGGAGCTGTGTGTGTCAAAGCAGGAACAGAAAGAGGGTGGAGGGTGACATTATCACAGTAAAAAGGCACGTGCTAGTTTATTTATCG
Organism: Saccopteryx bilineata; assembly: GCF_036850765.1. NCBI lineage: Eukaryota > Metazoa > Chordata > Mammalia > Chiroptera > Emballonuridae > Saccopteryx > Saccopteryx bilineata. The sequence goes on along the minus strand of NC_089492.1, from coordinate 78,691,486 downwards.
TGAATTTTCCAAAGTCATTTTAATATAGCTTCCATGTGTGAATCAATATAATAAGCATGTTCATCAGTAAAGGACTAAATTTAAAAAATGTAGTCATGCTAGGATTTTTGTGTTATTCACTGAAGTGTTTTCAAAATAAAGGCATATTGTCAAGAAGTCTATTACTAAAAAGCAAACTACGGGAAGGGGACACCTATGGCCAACTAGCTGAATTAGCAGTTCATGGGATTTAAGGCATGAGTGTCAGGAGTTGCTTGGAAGTTTTGACTGGTTGTCATTTATAGGAAAGAAAATAATAAGCCATAAAACATGACTTATGAGAGACTATAAAGGACAATTTAAGAGTTTATGTTTTATAGCCAGTTTGATCTAGGGAAAATATAGGTAGTCTGAAAACTATATCTGTTCATGCATTTATAATACATGTTTGGAGAGGAAATATACTCATTCTCAAAACTGATTCTAGATACTTTGCTACTTTGAGGTTTTATTGTTTCTATTTTTATTTTACTTGTGCTTATAGGCTTCAATTACACATTGTTGTTTTGTTTTTTTTCACTTTAGAAAACAGCTTTATTGAGATATAAATTTTACATGCCATGTAATAGACCCATTTAAATTGGACAATTCAATGGGTTTTGGTATGTTATATTATATTTTTAAAAACAATATGCTTCAAATTGAGAATGTATTTAAAGCCATGGTATTGTACACTTAAAAAGAGTTAAAATGATAGTTTGCATTTTAAATGGAAAAATGTTACCCCATAAATTTAGTAAAAAAATTATTGCTTGTAAGACCAGTGTATTCTGCTCCAGATTTCCTAGTGCTCTGTCTCTAACTCCCTTGAGTCTCCTGTACCACCTGTCACACACGGACAAACATCTGTTCCCTGAGTGGGACAGCCAGACGTGGCAGGATCTCCAGTCTTGTGGCTCAATATTTGAACCACTCTCTGTCACACTAATCCTTGTTTTGGTTTGATTTCGCTCTGAACAAGCTCCTGTTAATTTCCCTTAGGGTTTAAATTAAAGCTTGTCTTCCTACGCTTTGGGTTGGTTGCTTTTGCTTTGCATTTTAAAATTTATCATTTCATTTAAAAAAGAATGTTTGTATATTTATATGTCTTGTGAAAACTGAGCCAATTGAAATCTTTTTTTTTTTTTTTTTTTTGGTAACTGAAGTATGTTTCAAAATAGCTTTTTTAAGAGCATGATTGAAACACAGTATTAATTTAATGCCACTAAAATAAAAAGTGTACCTTTGCTGTATTCTTACCTAATATTCTAGGATAATTATGATAATTTTGGATACTGACAACTCAAGATATTATCCAAATTAATAATAATTTATGAAATAAAATATTTTAACTAAGTCCTTAGTATATGTTACTATAATATCCATGCATTTAGGATGTTAGCAAATATATTCTACTTCGATGACTTGTGACAGGTTGGGTAATTTCAGAAAAGTGCCAAATCTTTTATATACACAAAAATTAGGGGATCAGGGAATGTGCTCCAGTACTTTCAGCCTTTTGTATAGTGCATTTTCACCAATAAAATAAAAGTTGGTTTTGCATCTTATTTGCATAATCAAACAACTTTCTTTGACTTGTTTTTCTGATATTCTTGTTTTATAATAAAAAAATCAAATGCTTTTTTTATTGCTTCATATTCATTTTGAAATACCCCCTAATTTTTGTGAGCCATATATTTAATATATATTATTCTAATTATTAAGCTTCAGCGTGGTTAAAGTTGGATCTAATCTTAATCTATAATTTATCTATGTCATCACAGTTCTTCATAAATGAGCTAATTATTTCACTTCTGGTGGCTGGTCAGGAGCAGTTGTATAAAATCTTAGCTTGAGGGAAGAAATAGATTATTCATTTTATTTGCTTATTATTTCCACTTATTAAATAAGCTCCTTTAAAATCTTTTGAGGGCACACATGCAGTCTGATTCACTGTAAATGACATTTCCTCTACAAAATTAATTTACCATTATTTTCCTCTAGTAAAGAGACTGTGTCTGAGACAGAAAACCCACTTCCATCTAGACCCAGAGGGACCCGCCTGATCAGGCTCAGCCACACTCTTACCTGAAAGATTTAACTCCAGCAAAGGCTCCAGTCACTCTCCTAGAGCAATGCTGTACATATTTTTCATTGCTACCTGCTAATCATACTATCACACCTCTGAGCACCTTCATGAAAAGGAAGCTAATTTCTTTCCCTAAGAGAAATATTTATATAGTCATAAGCATTTGTGCAATTTTGGTCCACTTGAGTAAGTTTACTGGCACAAACAATGGAAAGTTTTAATATTTTTGGAAATGAACCTTCCTTCTTAATCTCCCTCCCTCTCTTTCTTCCTTCCTTCCTTCCTCCTTCCCTTCCTTCCTTCCTTCCTTCCTTCCTTCCTTCCTTCCTTCCTTCCTTCCTTCCTTTCTTCCTCCCTTCCTCTCTTCTTCCCTCCTTCCCTCCCTCCCTCTCTCTCTCTCTCCTTTCCTTCCTTAATTCTCTTGCTATCATTCTCTCTCCCTATCTCCATTTCTTCTCCCTCTTTTCTTTCTCTTGTTTTTTTTTAAACATCTTTTTTTTTTAAATTTTTTTATTTTAATTTTATTTATTCATTTTAGAAAGGGGAGAGAGAGAGAGAGAGAGAGAGAGAGAGAGAGAGAGAGAAGGGGGAGGAGCTGGAAGCATCAACTCCCATATGTGCCTTGACCAGGCAAGCCCAGGGTTTCGAACCGGCGACCTCAGCATTTCCAGGTCGACGCTTTATCCACTGCGCCACCACAGGTCAGGCTCTCTTGTTTTTTTTGTTGTATAAACAAACAAAAAACCATGCATTTATTTAAATAAACTTATTAAGCATTTACCATGTTCCATGCTAAGTACTAGAGATAGACTCATGAATCCACCAGGGCACTTCCTGTATACAGGGTAATGGGGAAGGAAACAAATGGAACAATGATAACGTATCCATTTCTAACATCCATCTGTGACTATGCTCTACCCCATAGGAAGTTAGACTTTTTGCAAATATAAATGTCCTAGCTAAATACAAGAAAGGAACCCATTGTGCTGTGCTTGTGTTGAGAGTAGACTCATCATTCAACAGGGGCACTGAAACAAAAGTGTGACAATTGAGCATTTAAGAGGATGTGAAGGGAGCAGGGCTCCTGCATGGTACAGAGCTACAATAATTGCAGTATGGCAGGAAACGGCAGCTCTTTGGATTTGGCCAGAACTGGATTCCACTCCACAGCACTGTTGTCTCCTGAACGAACATGCATACCGTTTTCCTGTCACATGAAAGACAGACCAGAAGCTTTGCTTTCCAAAGCCCATGATTCAGACTTCTCCTTAGCTGCATAGCCAGGCAGAACCAAAATAATCCTCCAAAGCACCTCCTAAAACCTTTCTATTGCTGAAAAATAACTGATAAGTCTAACTTGCAGGCATGACTAAAAATCCTGAAGTGCTATTTATGTGTGAATTTAATGAGATGTATATGAAATAAAATAAGGCTGCAACACTGGATATTTACCAGGTGTGGGGAGGTAGAGCAGGTATCTGGACAATATAGTTATTTAACCTAAATTATTCTTGTTGGAACATGTTCTTTTCCCTTTCATGAAAGAGAAACTTTTCTTGTTGAGTTCAGTAAATGCATTTTTCTTAACTTTCATGTTGATTTTCCCTTTTGCCTTCTTAGAGAGGACTTGTGCTTCTAAAACCCTGACAGTTCTTGGAGGGCAAAATCATCCTCCTTTTATTCATTTCTTCTACTTTTAGGTTGACAGTTATTTCCACAAAAAGAATATTTAACAACAACATATTATTCTGAATCCAACACCTATGAAGTCAAGTGCAGCAGAAGGTAAGAAGAGCCAGCTGTTGCAGACTTCTCACTAACGCATGTGCTGTCACTTGCTGTAGGAGTCTGCGCTCTCTACTCTAGCAGGGCAGACATTACAGCGTTTGGGCATTCAACCACAGCTCGCCCGCTCTCATTAAAACTGAACCACCTTGTGAGAATGATTTGCTTAAATGACTTCTTTCCTAGTGCAGGCGCTTAAATTTGTCAAGCTTTTTAGTTGGGTTGATTATTTCAGCTCTTGCAAATTTATGTGTAACAATATGTACAATCATTAACAGTGTGAGCTGACATACTCATTTCTGTTTTGTTTTTTTTTTTTTTCCTCCTTCCCCAAAGTGGAAACAAACTGTACTTATTGAGTGAGGTGATGTGACTTTTCTGTTGAATTGACTTCTTTACTATAACTTTTTATAACAGTCTCATAATGATTGTTCTTTCTTGAGCTTTAAGTTAACCAGGTAGCCTTTTTCCTTAAGGGGAGAAAAGTAAACAGTAAAACTGTACTTCTGCCAAACCCTGTATGAGTTAAATATCTTTTTCAGTTAAAATGCAGTACTTCTTACATTTTTTCAGATGAAAACAGTATTAGGAATAAGCTCCACTAAAAAGGAAAGTTGAGAAAGTATGACTTCATTAGTAAGTCACTTGCTATCTCAAGAATTCTTATCTAGTGTCAGAAAGCAATAAAATTATGACAAAGTATATTGTATGTTGGGATGAATATTAATAAACTAATAGTACTAGTCTTATCAGTTTAAAACATAAATGACAGAGAGAGGAGAGAAAGAGAGACTTTTAAAGAACACTGGTGTATGTGTGCTGTATCCATCTGAAGTTTTCAAAGATAATCACTTTTGTCAACATTAACGTCTCAGGTCACTATCTACTGACTTCGAAGAAATAATCTATTGCAATAAAAATTGTATTATGTTGCTTGAAAACCTTAATGAAATCTTACTGGTGATATCACTATGTTAGAAATTGTTTCCTTTTAAGATGAAATTCCTCAGGCTGATTTGCATGCTGTCTGCATCACCGGAGAGTACGTCTCCCATCTCTATCGTGAGCTGATGCTACGGACATGGAGAATCATTCTTTTAAACGTTTGATATATTAATTTTTTTGTCCTTGCAGGAATAACTGGGTGATGAAACTATATTCTAATGAAGTGAAATTCCAAAGGTAAGCCCATGGCCTCAATGGATGCTTATTGCTCTATTGCTTTATCTATTTTTAATGGTCCTCTGGGCAGTATTTGGTTATTTCCCGTTTTCAGATACTTCTGCTCCTGCTCTTTCCCAATCTGTAAATCTCTTTTTGTTATAAAGAATCTTGTAATGATCACTCAGTAGTGCTACAGTGCTCAGATCACCCTGACTTGCTCTCATAAAGTGCTGATTATTTCTTTAGGAGTTAATTAGCTTTGTATTAAACGTATTAAATTGTTTATTTGACTATCTATGAAGAAATGCTGCTTCTTAGCTGCCCCATTAAATTATAGTATATATATTACCACAGTATATCTTTTCCTATTCGTAAATGCAGCAAGTAATGCAATTTGTAATGTTTTTATTCAGAAAGAATCCCTATTATGCTTTCCATTTTATGCATAGTTATCCCATCCTTGGTGCTCTGTTTTTGCAACCAACACAACACTACTGTCATTTACGATGGATTGAACAAACTGCTCATTTGAGATTCACAGGGAATCCAAGCAAGTCAGTACATCTTGAAAATGTTAATCCTATTATATTTACAATTAGCAAATAGGTCACAAAGTATAAAACTATAATCTATTTGCTCCACGAGTCATCCTAGAACCTCATAAATGATGCTGCATTTGGGGACCAACATATAATAATTTTCCATACAAAGAAGCTGTTTCTATACTCCTCTTTGTCGAGAGCAATGTCTAATTTGTATTGTGAACTGGAGACATCTCACTTCCATGCTGCCTTATGGTTTTCCTATTTGAAAAGAAAGAAAGCACATATATAGGTAGAGGGTGAAAAAACTCTTTTGCCTTTTTTTGTCATATGGACTTTACCCTGTTATCCATAACAGAATAAGAGCCATGAAATGCCACAAGGAATACAGGCTAATGTACTTTCTATTATATATAATATGTAACTGTATAGTGGACATGGCGTTATCTATGTCCTTTATGGGACAAAAGAAGTGAAGCGATGTGTGCCCTATGCCAGCAGTTTGCAGTGAGTTTGATAAGTTCATCTTGCTCGTGCTGTTTGCTCAGGAAAACCAGGATTTTCCCTTTATTTCAAAGAGCCTCAAGTAATATCTAGTCATTTTACTTGGAATAACCACACTGTCTGAGCAATCAATGGGAGTAAAAGAGGAGAATTAATAAAATTATTGGACAGTAAAGGACACATTTCCAGCCATTTGGCAGTTGTAGCAGGATCTACAATGATTCACATCACTATGTCATTCTTAATGCACTAATGTCCCAGTGCTCATAGACTCTGGCTGAGCCAGAGACCTTTCTACAGGAGTCCTAGAGAAGGCAGATACTTCCAGCTCTGTAGAGTACCACCTGACTGCCTTTGTTTTGTGTTGCTTAAGATCCCTACAAATTCAAGTATTCCTCTAACAGTAATGTTGAGAGCACCCAGCTTATGGAATTTCTGTGAGGGCTGAGTAACAGAACACGTGCATCATTCCTAGCATATAGAAAACATTGGAAGTATTCCTCTTATTACTCAAAATGTCGAACCAAGTTAGAACTATATTGTCTTTTGTGATATTTCAGTGTAAGGAGAGAAAATAGCGAAATTTCACCAGAGGTGATGATATGCTATTAGCCCAGAATTTATGTCAGTCTCTAGTTTGGTAATCCTTTATTTGATATCACATGGAATGGGCTGCATTTGACTAATTGCATGTTGTCTGCTGTTTTCCAAAATATTATTTATTTCCCATATTAGAGTCTAAACTTACATGTTCAGCTTTCAGCCATAGTTTGCAATTTTCAAGGGTCTTTGAAATGTGGGTCCTTTTTCCTCCAGAAAACCACATCCTAGGTAAAGCTATTTTAGCTGCAAATGACCTATTATGAAGGAATAATGCACCTTTTTGAGTGAATGATGAACAGCATAGAATTCAAAGTGTTCCAGAAGAATGTTTGCTTTAAACAGAATGTAAGCATGGCTATCAAATTCATGTGTACCTACAATATTTTTTCTTAACTAATTTATGTTCCTGTAGTTAACATTTTAATCTTGTTAGGGGTCAATGCTCTATTTTTGCTTTGTAAATGGGTTCCAATGGAGAGATCATTTGTTTCATTATCATAAAAAAAATTGTATCATTTTGTAGTCTAGACAGTAATAAATTCAATTTCATATTTGAAGAGCTTGTAAGTCTCATTGGATACTAACATTAACAGCCACGTGACTTAAATTCTACAGGTATCTTAAACCTTCATAATCCTTTTCGAGGATTTTATAGAATGCATAGAACATTGACATATTATTTGCAATATTAATTTTATTTTAACATAGACTAAAATACTATTGAAATGAAAATGCTTTTAAGGAAAAATCATGGAGCAGTAAAATACCAACATTTCCAGGAACCTGCAAGAAAAAAAAAATTAAATTTTATTTATTGAAGTTTTAAAAGCCAATAAAATGAGCAAGCCATGCATATATTGAAAATAATTTACAGAGACAATTGTTTATCTTTTTTGAGTCTGTTTAAACTAGGAATTTAGAGAGGGGCTTGTGACATTAGATCGTTTTTTTGTTTTTTGTTTTTTTTTTTACAGAGACAGAGAGAGAGTCAGAGAGAGGGACAGACAGGAATAGAGAGGTGAGAAGCATCAATCATTAGTTTTTCGTTGCGCATTGTGACATCCTAGTTGTTCATTGATTGCTTTCTCATATGTGCCTTGACTGCATGCCTTCAGCAGATGGAGTAACCCCTTGCTCAAGCCAGCGAACTTGGGTCCAAGCTGGTGAGCTTTGCTCAAACCAGATGAACCCGCGCTCAAGCTGGCAACATCGGGGTCTTGAACCTGGGTCCTCCGCATCCCCGTCCGATGCTCTATCCACTGTGCAACCACCTGAGGCACATTAGATCATTTTTATTCAAACATCTGCCCCCCTCAACTGTTGGCTGTTTAACTTTGAGCAATTTACTTGATAACTCTCTTTCTGAGACTTTTCATTTTTAAAACAGAAAGGTCAACACCTTCCTTGTAGAGTTGTATTAGACAATAGAAATACCTTAAAATGAATATTTTCAGGGTAATTTAAATATACCCACAACATGCATACACATGTGCCTGTATCTATAATAAAAATAAAATACTTTGATCTAACCATCAATCAAGCTTTTTCAAAGGTGTTTGAAATCCTAGCCAATAGACCGAGGGAGTCGACTGCAAAAGTCTTTTTAAGAGACTGTGTCCCCAGAAAACCTGAACCTGGAAAATACAGCCAGCAGATGATTTAAATGAGCCTATGATCTAAAGCGAACCATCTTATTTCTCTCGTCTCACCATTTAATTTTCTTTTCACTCTTTCTGGAGATGGCGCATTCAGGAGCCCGCTGTCCCATTTCCGACCCACACATTCACAGGCGGGCACTTCCCACTTTTAATCTCTTACTTGCTGTTCCTCCTTGCTCCTGGTTTTCCTGTGAGTTAGTTTGCCTTTTTCTTTCCAGAAAGAAGTAGCTATTTTAACTTTTACACCGTATGGATTTCATGTGTCCCTACACACATTTCCCTTAGCATTTCCTCTTTAACCTTAGTGCTACGAAGCTTAAAAAACACACTTTCTCATCAAAAAGCTGATGAAAACTAGCTGGAAGCCCTTTTAAGAAAAGGCGAGTTATTTAATGACATCTTTAGCACATGCAGACATTTGCCCTAAGTTACAAAAAGAATCTTGTTGTTTTTTCTTTCCTTGTAAAAATAATTCCTGTAATTGCTCTACAAAATATTACCATTCTAACTTGTCATCGGTGTGTACTTCCAATCACAGAAGGGAATATTGCAGACCCCCTCCGTACAGGGCGAAGGATGCATCTAAGGAGCATGATGGAGTCAGTGTGGGCTGGTCCTCAGTGAGTGCACAACTGAAATATGGGCCCCTGTGCTCATTTTGTGAGATAAATATCATTACATTAGGGTTACCGGAGTTCAGCAGTAAGAACTTACTGGTAAGTCTAGATTGTACACTATGTGACAATCAGAAAAAAAAATAGCAAATGCACACTAATTCCTAGACTAATATAAACCTTTGTGGAAATGGCATACATCTTTTCTGAAACGGTTGCCTTTTAAATGATCTACCGAGATGTTTTGTGGGATGAAATGATAGCTTTCGTACTCGTTTGTGTAACCTAGGAGTGTCTACATTGTTCCCAAGAAATTCTCTTTTTTTCTAAAGGAGAGATTTTCTTAAAATCCAGGAAGAGTCTAAAACTGAGTTTCTCAAGAAGACAACATTAGCCACAATAAAATATGCTTTCCGGAGACAAATCTAGAGACGGTTTATAGTTTTCTCTAAAACAAAGAGCATGACCAATATATATTTCCCAAAACAGTCTACGCTATTTTAAAAATATCTTCTGCCGGGTAGTTTTTACTAGTAGAGACAAATTTCTTGAGGATGGATATTATCTATGCCATTAAATGCAGTTAGTTCTCAATAATGATTTGTTGAAATAATGAATAAATGAATGCAAAATTCCATATACCGTATTTTTCGCTCCATAAGACACACCTGACCATAAGACACACCTAGGGTTTTAAAAAGGAAAATAAGAAAAAAAAATATTCTGAACCAAATGGTGTATTAAAATATTTAATAAAATACCATATTTTTCACTCCATAAGATATATGGACATTTTCCCCTCCACCATGGGGGGAAAGAAGTGCATCTTATAGAGCGAAAAATACGGTATATGCAACCATAATGCCTGTTATGAAGGAATCAATAAACTGTACTTTACTCCTTATTTATTTTAAGGAATGCTAAGAACATCTTCAAAAATAACAGTCCAAAATGTTGAAAAGCAAGGACAGGAGAATGCATCTGAGCTCTATTTACCTTTGAAGCAATTATGATATAATGTACATAAATCCTTAATTCTGGTGATTGACTGAAATGAATACATATGTATATAAATTGCCCCCAAATGGAGAGGGCTGCAGAGTATTTTGATGTATCCCTGTCAAGGCAGAAATGGCATTGTGCTCTTGTAGAAGGCATTATTAGCACAGTACTGAATGTGGACTATTGGAATTCAGATATTCTTGCAAAGTTTAATAGAAATTAACAAGGAAGCCCTTTCTCTGATTTTGTTTAAAGAACTTGCATTCAGATCTTTACTAACTAGCATGTTAATGGATACTGCTGTTTTTTCCCAATTGCACACTTTTAGCAGCTAATAATAGCCACAATAGGTCATTATTAGGGACACTCAGCACCTGCATTACCTTTTAAAATCTATGCATTCATCCTGCTCAGTTGATTACTGGCATTGTTCCCATTACTGGCATTGTTCCCATAGAACCCACGTCCACTGCCTGAGGGTCTTCTTGCTGTTGCTTCCAGGGACAAGTTAATTTCACTGCCATGGCTTCCCACGCTGTAACTGTCACTGTCCAGTATTCCTGAAGAGGATGACAGGGGTTTTGTGGATGGTGGGCCACTAGCATTTCCAAATGCCCACTTCTCCCGGGCTTCCTCTCTCTTCTCTCACATAATGTGACTGGTTGTTGTCCTCTGCCTCACTGCTTTCCACAAAGCCCCGCCCCACAGAGGGCAGGTGTGTGACAGGCACCAGGGACAGTCTTTTTCCTGAACTGTAGACAAGTTGAAGTTGATATATTAACATGCCTGAACTTCAAGGGCTTCTGTCCTCTGTCCCCAGCCATCCTCACTGACCTTGGTTCTCTTTGGCTCCCTGCTCTGGTCAGGGTCCTGGGCCTTCTTTCCGTCCACCTCTGAAGTTGCTTCTTTCTCATTTTCCAGACTTTTCTCCCACCCTTCAGCTTCTGAAGAAAACATCAGATGCCTCTTAATTGTAATCTGGAAGGGATTTTTGTTTTCGCTTGATTCTTGTGAACATTTGCCCTCTCTGAAGTGTGTCCATTTCTAGATTATCTATCAAGACATGTGGTTTAATAAAATAAGGTCTTACTTGGAAAAAAATGCTTCTATTTATTTGTCTTTTAATTTTTTCCCCCTATGATTAAACATGAGCAAACCAGTGCTCAAGACCAAGCAGCTAGGATGTGGCAAAACTGGGATTGGAAGCCAGGCAGTTCCCACACTTGGTGGATGCTCTGTACAACTGCATGTGTGTGTCAAGTGTTGATGCCTGGCCCCTCCACACCCCCAGTGCTGATCTTTTTGCCACTAAATCTATACATTCACCGAGCCTGACTAAACTAGGAACAGGTTTCTTCCTAGATACAGGCTCCTGGCCTCCCTTTTCTTAGGATATTTACTTTAGAAATTTTCAATTATGAGTTCTTTCTCTGCCCTTTTGTGTCATAAATCTTTCCCAGTTCTTTACCAGTGTTACAACCTAGGGGTGTCTTTCTCAAAGACTAGGGAGCCATGCCTTTGACATGTCATCATTGAAGGGGACAGAGCAGCACCGCCTCCCTTCCAGGAGGGTAAGAGCCTGCCTGGTATCAGTAACAATTAGCAAACACAGAGGGCCTAAGTCACAATGACCAACCTCCCGCTTCCTGTTCGCCAGGACGTTTCCACATGCTCACCCGGTGCTTAGAAATCTGCCTGTCCGTGTCTTAGTAGCATTGAGTCCAGTCCCTTTCCCTATCACAGTAATTGTGGATGAAGTCTCATCTGTTGAACTCTCTTTAGTGCAATGTTTCTTTGACTTGTCTCATGCCCCGATATCCCCGCACAGCTGAAAAATGGAAGGCACAGCCTGGATACTGCAAACACTTTCAAATGTTCATGCTCCATTTTTTTCCCCTTGAAAATTGTACTCCAGTTGTAAACATATTTATATTTTACTGATGAGCCAGTCACATCTATAGCCCCATGCCTGATGTGGAAGGGACACCCTCTGAGGATGGTTCTTAATGGAGCTGAGAGTGTTTTTCCTTGGCTAAGCTGCTACAGGACAACATGTCATCATTAAGAAATGGGTGAGGCCTAACTAGGCAGTGGCACAGTGGATAGAGCATCATACTGGGATGCAAAGGACCCAGGTTCAAAGCCCCGAGGTCGCCGGCTTGAGCACAGGCTCACCCGGCTCGAGTGAGGGCTCACTAGCTTGAGTGCAGGGTCACTGGCTTGAGCATGGGATCATAGACATGACCCCATGGTAACTGGCTTGAGCCCAAAAGTCACTGGCTCGAAGCCCAAGGTCGCAGGCCTAAGCCCAAGGTTGCTGGCTTGAGTAAGGGGTCACTCACTCTGCTATAGCCCCCTGGTCAAGGCACATATGAGAAAGTAATCAATGAACAACTAAGGTGCCGCAACGAAGAATTGATGCTTCTCATCTCTCTCCCTTCCTGTCTTGTCCCTGTCTGTTCCTCTCTCTGTCTTTGTCTCTATGACACTCACACATACACACACAAGACATGCCTCTTTTCAAGGAGGGTTCCGTCTCTCACACTGAGGTTGTGTCACACTCTGCGGATATAGTGATCAAGTTATTTGTATTGTGAGCTCAAGCAATTCATGCTGCATCTACTAATATTAAGAGCAACGGTAATTTTTTTTTCTAAAATGAAATCTGTGATTTTATATATTACAAATTAACTTTTGAAAGGTGTTCTATACGCTAAACTCTCTAAGATAGAGAGCAACAAAGGCTTTCTTTATACCCTAAAACATTTACTAACAATCTCTATTATCCAGACTGTTTGATATGGCTGCTGACAGCCACAACACAATCCAAAGGAAACACTCTTCTATTCTTTTGGATTTGAATCTATTTCTGGAGACCCGCTCTCTGTACAAAATAAAGCTATCATTCCATCAGTTTATCCAGATGTATTTTCCTTTCAAAATGCCAGTGTCAGGCATAGAATCCGGAACTCTCTGCTAATGGTTTCCTTGGCAAAGCCTTTTGTCTTCCTGCAGCGCTAATCTCTAGCTTTACATTAGGGAGGAGATTGACTTTGGTCTTTATTTCCTCTTCACCTCCCTTCTCTCCTCTCTATTTTTATTTGAACAATCTGGTGGAAAAATACAATTAATCCTGTTATGACAGCATGCTCTGATATCTACTTAGCTTCCATCGGCTTTTTTCTTTTCTCTTCTTTTCTTTTCTTTTCCTTTCTTTTCTTTTCTTTTCTTTTCTTTTCTTTTCTTTTCTTTTCTTTTCTTTTCTTTTTTTTGTGACAGAGACAGAGAGAAGGACAGATAGTGACAGACAGGAAGGGAGAGAGATGAGAAGCATCAATTCTTCATTTGACACCTTAGTTGTTCATCGATTGCTTTCTCATCTGTGACTTGACTGGGGGTGCAGAGCAAGTGACCCCTTGCTCAGGCCAGTGACCTTGGGCTTCAAGTCAGTGACCTTGGGATCATGTCTATGATTCTGTGCTCAAGCCAGCGACTCAGTGCTCAAGCTGGTGAACCCACACTCAAGCTGGCGACCTCGGGGTTTTGAACATGGGTCCTCTGTGTCACAGTTTGATGCTCTATCCACTGCGCCACTGCCTGGTCGGGCTCTATCAGCTTTTTTAAAAAGTAATATGTTGCACAGCAGTCTTATTTAATTTCTGAAAATTATTTTAGTCCCTGATTAGTCAGAACCCAAAAGACCAGAATGTTACCTAGCTCTTGTTCAGTGTCTTTGTGTTTATGTGTGGTGTGTATGTGTATGTGACTGTGAGTGTGTGTCTGGATTTGTGTATAGGTAGTTACCCATAGAGCAATATACACATATGGACAGAGTTAGATTTATTTTCATATAATATTTTCTCCATGGATTAACTTGTGTGGATTATTATTAAATAATCTTTAGAAGATTTTTCCAAATATGATTCTGAATCACTTGATAAAATATAACACTTTAGTTTCAGTGTTTTGAATATTAGATGTTTAAATTGTACTTTAAAGCCATTGGTATTTGATTAATGAAATTTGATGTGCTGATGCTCTACCCTTTTAAGATCTTAATTCCTCTGTGCTAGGCACTGTATCAGGGACTAGAGTCTCAAAGGCCAGTGAAGCATTTTCCTCGCTGTGAGGTCTAACAGCAGCATTTCTCCATGCTGTGAGTGCATTAAACCCCCTTGGGGAGCTTTAAAATTTTACTGAGCCCCATTCTCAGAAATGGTGATTCTCTTAATTTTTAAAAGCTCTCCAGTTGATTTTAACATGCACCCACTATTTTTTAATTCTATTTTTATATATTTTTAATTGAATTTTATTGGGATAACACTGGTTAACATAATTATATAGGTTTCATGTGCCCCATTCTATAACACATTTTTTCTACTCTGTTTCATGTGTTCACCCCACCAAGTCAAGTCTTCATCTATCCCCATTTATCCCCTGTACTCTCTTCATACTCCCTCCACCCCCGGCAATCACCACACTGTTGTTGATGTCCATGAGTTTTTCTTTTCTCCATATTTTCTCTATCTTTTCATCTCCCTCACCCAAACTCCAGCATCCCCCATAGCTGTCAGCCTGCTCTCTATCTATGAGTCTGTCTCTATTTTGCTTGTTAGTTTATTTTGTTCATTAGATTCCACATGTGAGTGAAATCATGTGGTACTTGTCTTTCTCTGACTGGTTTACTTCATTTACTGTAATGCTCTCTATGTCTAAGAATCCCAAAACAGTGATTCAAAGGAATATATGCACCCCTGTGTTCATAGCAGCATTTTCTACAATAGTCAAGATCTAGAAACAGCCTCCATACCCATCAGAAGATGACTGGCTAAAATAGCTATGGTACATTTACACGATAGACTACTATGCAGCCATAATAAAGAAGGGAGCTCTTACCGCTTGTGACAGCATGGATGGACCCAAACATGCATCCTCCATTAAAACTAGTGCCTTATCCACTAAAAGGGGAGGCTGGAATGCACACCTGCAGGTACTCAGCCCGATGTAGTGGGAGCCCATAAAAATGCACAGGGACTGTGGGAGGCAGAGGCTCAGTGGAAATGAGAATGCTTGTATGCAGTGCATCCTGTCTTAGCATGCTGTTTTCAAAGGTGCCTCAGCAAAATCAGGGAATGAACAAAAATCAAAAAGTGAACTAAAACCAGTAATGACAAAAAATAAAAAGCAGAATGAAACTGATTCACAGATTTAAATATCAAGATTGGGGCAAAAAGAAAGATTTCTCTAGGAAGATGATCACCATAAAATTTGGTAGCATCATCGTAGAGTTTTAAAATACTTCATGCATGGAAGAAGCAAACAGATTAGGCTTTTCCTAATTAGTAACTGTAAGAAAAACAAACTAGAAAAATCTTAATAATTGAATTGTAATAACTGAATTCTCAGTATTGCAGTAATCAATATTTTAAAAATCATACTAACATGAAAATACATTCAGTTTAAATTTTAAAATCAGCTTAAAGCTAAAGAGTCCAGACCAAATTTTTCAATTTAATGGATCAACCTTGACAATCTGAAAGTAAAAGAATGTATGACAGAATTGGATATAAAAGGAGAGCAAAGAAAGAATATGAAATATTCATTGTGTGATACCCACATCTTGATATTTTCATACTTAATGTCAATAATACTCTATATATGCTATAGAGTAAGAAATAAAGTATAAAAGAGTGGGCAAAAGTCGGTTTACAGTTGTTCAAATGGAAAAGAATGCAATAATTCATAAATAATAATGCAAACATTCACTCTGTATTTTATGAACTCACAACTGTAAACTCACTTATGCCAACCACTGTATAAGCAACATTATTTAAATGACCAAAATTAAATAATAGGGCATCTAAATTTGGGGATGTAATTATGGCAAGAGTAAAGAGAGTGAATTTGGGTGAACACCAGGTAATCCAACCTCATTTATTAAGCTGAGAAAGGAAGAGATGGCAACATAAACATGTTATTTAAAGAGATGGGCATGTTCACCAGGAGAAATAATTAAAACAGGTAAATGGGGGGAGGGATGAGGCAAGATAATGTTATGTTCGATTTTTAACATTCATTTTTTTTCACAATTGCATTCATATATCACTTCAAAAACAGATACAAGTTCAAAGTATAAATAGAAATATATTCTGCAGACATGAAATTTATTAAGGAGCCATGCTTTCCTCTTCAGCAGTTCTTCTTCTTATTATTATTATTAATTTTTGATGGTAACCAGATGGCAGCCACCATTGGGAATTACTGACAGTCTAACCATTTCACAATCTTTAAAATCTGACAAGCTTTGCACTCAGTTTATTTAATCTATTTATTATCCTGCCTGCACCTTACTCATCACATTTATAGCTGAGACTGATTTTCTAAACGCATCATAACTCAACTGCCTTTTAATTGTATTTACCCCAGCTTTCTGTAAGACATTAAAATTGTGTGTTTCCCTTGCGTTCTTGACATTAGTTCTCCTCATTCCTCTTATAGTGTCCTTTCCTCTTCCCAGTTTCTTTTCAGTCTCTTTAATGGGCTTCTTCTCTTTGTCTTCATTGCAAGTCTCCAGCTCTCTCTCATTGGGTGTTCACTTCTATTAACCTGACTTTGCATAATGCCTGCAAATTCTATGTGTAAGTTTGACCTTTTATCTAAAGTTACTCTATATGTCAGCGCTTATTGTACACCTACTTGTGTCTGAATAACACACGAGCATCTTAAACTCCAACTGTAATGAACTCACAACCATTGTATCTCCCTGATCCCCTTCCACCAACCTACTATTTCTGTTAATATCATCCTGACATCTACTATTTTACCACTGTTCAGGAAAAACAGCAGTGGGGGTGACCAATGAGTGTCCCTTCTTCACTGATCATTTACTGATCAGTCGCCAAACGATGTTGACCCTTCCTTTGTAATAACTTTAAAATAAAGTCTTCTCAACCCTTTAATCTAACCTGTGTGTTGTTTTAGATGTCATTCCCTTTATAAAAGTTTTCAGTGGCTCCCTATCTTATACCCTTTCCCTTCGCAAATGATCAGTCCTAGCTTACATGAATCTTGAATTTCTCTAAAAATGTAATGGTCATTATATATTCTTTTTTTTTTTTTTTTTTGCAGGAAAACAGTTATCTCTTCACTACACTTGCCTACATCCACCCATCCTCATTTCCTCCATAAAAGCTTCACCCACTCTATGTTTACTTGTAAAGCATTTACTCCTTTGAAATCTGTAGAACTTTCTATTCACACCAATGACTTGGCATTAAAGCTATTCAATATGTTAGGCTAAACCATTTTTCCCCTTAAAAAATGATTTGCCTTGGCCCTGACCAGTTGGCTAAGCAGTAGAGTGTTGGCCCAGTGTGTGGAAGTACTGGGTTCGATTCCCAGTCAGGGCACACAGGAGAAGGGCCCATCTGCTTCTCCACCCTTCCCCCTCTCCTTCCTTTCTATCTCTCTCTTTCCCTCCTGCAGCTAAGGGTCCATTGGAGCAAAGTTGGCCCAGGTACTGAGGACGGCTCCATGGACTCTGCCTCAGACACTAGAATGGCTCCGGCTGTAGTGGAGCAATGCCCCAGATGGGCAGAGCATCACCTCCTGGTGGACATGCTGGGTGGATCCTGGTTGGGTGCATGTGGGAGTCTGTCTGATTGCTTCCCCACTTCTAACTTCAGAAAAATACAAAAAAACAACAAAAGAAACAAAAACAAAACATGATTTGCCTCACCCACAGAAAGATATCTTGAGAACAAAATGTATCTTCTGCCTATTTGGATCCCCAACATATACTAAATTTTCACAATTTATTTTTTGATTGGAGAAATAGAAAAGAATCTCTAGAAAATACAATTTTTCACATTTTTTTACATAATTTATGCATTTTAAGAACTGTAATAAAGCACTAACTTTTTATGAAAAATGATTTTGTCTCATACTCTAGCATCATGTAATAGGAAAAAACATGTTAACAGTATTCATTACTGATTAGTAAAAACTTAATATGTGTTAGCTGACTGAGATGTCCTAAAAATATTCCCATAAGAACTAAGACTTTAACGACTAAGTGGATTTTGTTTTTAAGTTAGCAAAACAACACATATTATTCAAGAAAATATCTTAGGTTTCTACTAAAAAAAATGGCTGCTGATTATTTAAATTTTATTTTAAACTTCCTGTAAATATTCTACTTATTTGTCATATGCATTCCATGGATCATGTATTTAGCCAAATTTGGCTCAGTAAAAATGATGTTAGCTTGGGAATAGTTGGGTAACGTTCAAATGAGATGTGAAGAAGATGAAAGAAATAATTAAAAAGATGGGGAAAACATATGGAGAAAAATAGTCATCTAATTTTTCCTACATTAAAATTGTGTCTTGCCCTGGCCGGTTGGCTCAGTGGTAGAGCGTCGGCCTGGTGTGCAGAGGTCCCGGGTTCGATTCCCAGCCAGGGCACACAGGAGAAGCACCCATCTGCTTCTCCACCCTGCCCCCTCTCCTTCCTCTCTGTCTCTCACTTCCCCTCCCGCAGCCGAGGCTCCATTGGAGCAAAGATGGCCCGGGCGCTGGGGATGGCTCCTTGGCCTCTGCCCCAGGCGCTAGAGTGGCTCTGGTCGCAACAGAGCCATGCCCCGGAGGGGCAGAGCATCGCCCCCTGGTGGGCAGAGCATCGCCCCTGGTGGGCGTGCCGGGTGGATCCCGGTCGGGCACATGCGGGAGTCTGTCTGACTGTCTCTCCCCGTTTCCAGCTTCAGAAAAATACAAAAACAACCACAACAACAACAAAAAATTGTGTCTTTTTAATATATCCACAATCAGCTGAGCATAAAGACAAGAGAGACTAGAGGCCAATGAAAAGATAAGTGATACATGCATCTTAACATACTTATCGGTGTTATGCCTGAGGCTGAGTCTTCAGTGTCAACCTGCAAGTGTTCATTTTGTCCCAGGATACTGAGGTTTTTTGTTTGTTTGTTTGTTTTTAATTACTTCATGTACTTATACTTCAACTTAGTTTAAAATATGCTGCAATCAATAAATGACCCCAGAACCTTAACATCTTACAATAAATATGTATTTTTTTTGTGTGTGTACTCTTTTCAATGACCAAAACAAATTCATGATTTCTCCTCCACTAGCAATAGGATGGTCAATAATATGAACAATAGTGTATTCTTCCTGAGCTCATTCCAGCCAACACATACATTCATTTGCCGTCTTTTTGCATGCAGACCACCTTTGCTCTCTCCCCAGGTGCGACACCCGGGAAGTCGCATCCATCACAGTACCAGACTCGAAGTCCAGCTTCTCACTGTTGTCGGATATGGGTTCTCCCAATCCAGAGATTTCTGAACAAAAATGTCAACTTAGAGCATCATCACACTGAATTTGCAACGTTGCAGTAAATATCCCTGTTAAACAAGAGAAAAAGGACAGGGTCTTGGAGTTGCCTGACGGCTACCTGTCCATGGAGAGCCAGGTGTGGCTCTGCTCTGTGTGCTTTCACTCTGGGACTCCAACAGATAGATGAGTCTTGACCTGGGTCATTGTTGAGCTCAGAGGAGAAAGAGTGTTTTTTAAGAAATGTACATTGGAAACACAATGGCTCTGAAAGTTCATATGGGGAATGCACTTGTAACTGCCCCTCACATTTTATTACTTGAGAAAAGTCACATATTCAAAACTAACTTCTAGAGAGCTCGAGAATAGGTAGAACATAAAAATTTTGAAAAACAATACCACATACGACAGGGGTCCCCAAACTTTTTACACTGGGGGCCAGTTCACTGTCCCTCAGACTGTTGGAGAGCCAGACTATAAAAAAACCTAAGAACAAATCC
Source organism: Saccopteryx bilineata (assembly GCF_036850765.1). Lineage (NCBI taxonomy): Eukaryota > Metazoa > Chordata > Mammalia > Chiroptera > Emballonuridae > Saccopteryx > Saccopteryx bilineata. The sequence goes on along the minus strand of NC_089492.1, from coordinate 78,671,657 downwards.
CTATGCACACTGCACATATCTTATTTTAAAGTAAAAAAAACAAAACGGGAACAAATACAATATTTAAAATAAAGAACTAGTAAATTTAAATAAACAAACTGACCAGTATTTCAACGGGAACTATGGGCCTGCTTTTGGCTAATGAGATGGTCAATGTCCGGTTCTATATTTGTCACTGCTAGCCGTAACAAGTGTTATGATGCACTTCTGGAGCCGTGACGCGTGCATCCCGCATCACCAGAAGTAGTACTGTACGTGAGCGACCCATGCTTTGCGGCACCGCCACATACAGCACATACAGTACAGGATGCATCCTGTGCTCCTCTTACTGACCACCAATGAAAGAGGTCCCCCTTCCGGATGTGTGGTGGGGGCCAGATAGATAGCCTCAGGGGGTAGCATGCGGCCCGCGGGCCGTAGTTTGGGGACCCCTGACCTACGACATTAAATTAACCTAACGTTAAAACAAATGGGAATGCATTGGATGAATTGTGTATATGCATCTGATTAAACACAGAGACCACAGAAAGAGATAGAATATAGTATGTGATACAGACTAGTTGCCTTTAAGTGGGGGAAAAGAATCTAAAAATCTATCAAATTTTCTCTAGTATATCTCTGAATTTCCTTGCTTCTTTAATATATATAATGATTATAAGAATAATAGCTTTGTCCAGATGATATGCCTCCATTACTTACCATTTCTCTGTTTTATCTGATACTGTCAGCTTATTGAGCTCCAACTTCATGTCCTATTTTCTACCTTCCCTCTTTGAGAGACTCACGTACATTAGATCTAATATGTAAAGGAATAAAACATGGCTTGCCAAAAATGAGTCATTCTTATTGTTCAAAAAACCCAACTTATTATTTTATTTTTATTTATTTTAGTAAGAGGAGGGGAAGCAGAGAGACAGACTCCTGCATGCACTTGAACTGGGATCCACCTGGCAAGCCCACTAGGGGGTAATGCTCTGACCATCTGAGGCCATTGCTTTCTTGCTCAGCAACTGAGCCAATTTTTTTAGTGCCTGAGGCAGAGGCCACAGAACTAGCCTAAGCACCCAAGGTCAATAAGCTTGAACCGATTGAGTCATGGTTGCAGGAAGGGAGGAGAGAGAGAAAGAACGAGGGAAGGAGAAAAGGGAGAAGTAGAGAAGCAAATGGTTACTTCTTTTGTGTGCCCTAACTGAGAATCAAACCCAGGACATCCACACACTGGGCCAGTGCTCTCTCACTGAGCCAACTGGCCAGGACCAAGTTGTTATTTTTTTAAATGGTAATTTCTCTTCTAACATTGGTGATAATGTCAAGAACAGCCCATGTTGAAATGGGAGGTTTTTTTTGTTTTGTTTTGTTTTTGTTTTCTTTACAGGGACAGAGAGAGGAAATCAGAGAGAGGGATAGATAGGGACAGACAGACAGGAACAGAGAGAGATGAGAAGCATCAATCATCAGTTTTTTGTTGCAACACCTTAGTTGTTCATTGATTGCTTTCTCATATGTGCCTTGACGGCGAGCCTTCAGCAGACCAAGTAACCCCTTGCTTGACCCAGTGACCTTGGGTCTAAGCTGGTGAGCATTTTTTATTTTGCTCAAGCCAGATGAGCCCGCGCTCAAGCTGGCAACCTCGGTGTCTCGAACCTGGGTCCTCGGCATCCCAGTCCAATGCTCTATCCACTGTGCCACGGCCTGGTCAGGCAAAATGGGAGTTTTAAGTGAATTTTTCTTAATTTGGTAAATTCATATGCAGTAACACATGATTGCTCTGAACTCTTTGGACTATGGTTTTTCTGTCACACTGATCAATAATTTGCCTGCAAAAACAGTGGTGAGAATAAGTGATTTCAATGAACATACATAGTTTAGATACCATAACAAACTCCTATATTCACCAGTAACTGAAATAGTTCTGCTATCTTATTTGTGGTTTTACTTTTACTCTCTAATAGTATCTACTCAAAGTAAAACTAACATGATTTGATCTTAGTATAGAATATATTTCCATTATGGAAACCAGTTTGGGTAATAAATGTTCACAAAGTGCAAATGAATTTATGAAAGATATTTGATCTAATTCTTACAAATGCTAGATTTGACTTTGGATGCTAGTTCTATGCTTCAAGTAGAATATTATGATAATTATTAAATACAAATAATTAATGTTAGCTAAAAACATTTATTTGACAATGCTGACATGTTTTGAGAAGCATCTAATTTATCTTAATGATATCAGTTATCATTTAATTTGATGAATTGCTATTTTTATTTTAGACCAAAATGAAATATACAAATAATTTTGATATGCAGAGAATGAAATTCAATAAAGAAACCATGTCACAAAGATCCATGTTATATATTATGTGGAATTGTTGAATCATTAAGTCTGGGGGCACCAAAAAAGACATTTTTTCTGTCCATTATCATTACTTTGTGATTGCATTTATTAGGATTGCTTTTCTCTGCAAGAAACAAAGACCTCAGAAATTATGAATTAACAAGAAGAAAATCAGTTTATCTGTCATTATGAATAAATTTGCTTCTATTTATAATAGCCACATAAAGAATATTGCAGCCAAAATTAGTAGAATTTTCATTTGTTTTAATCACCCATGGAACTTTTTATTAAAATTTATCACATTTAAACTCATTAAGCTGGCTTCAAAAATTTCAGATTTTCTGAACATAAAATACTTTATTTAGAAATCAACAATAAACAAACTACAAGAAAATGTTTCTATGCTTGGAAACAACAAAAATGAACTACTCTAAATAACTCAAGTCAAAAAACATCCCTGATATTAGAATATATTAAAGCAGAAAATTGTTAAAATATCACATATAAAATATGGGTGATGCTCCTAAGTAGAATTTAGAGGGAAAATAAATAGCCTTGAATATTCATATTAAAATGAAGGTTGAAAATTAATGAACTAATCATTTAATTTAAAGAGAAATAATAGAACAACAGAAAAAATAAAAATGAATAAAACAAATAAATATAAACATCAATGAGATTGGAAACATGAATGAGACATAATATAGAATACATCAAACCAGAAGTTTGTTCTTTGAAACAACTAATAAAAGTCACATAACTAGCTTAAATTAATAAAATAATGAGCCAAAAAAGAAACTCACAAATAAAGTATATAATGGGTAAAGAGAGGGAAGAACCATGTATGAAAAATTATAAAATATAAACATATACTTAGAGTATAAATAATTTTAAGCCAATTACCTTGAAATTTTATATGTAAATTGTTGTAAATAATAGCTATAATAAGGGAAATATAATTAGTTTATATTATTTTGACGAGTTACTTAAGGAGAAAAAAAATCTATAAAATGTTATAAAAAGTTAGTACTTATACTCATGAATATAAGTATAATAGATGTATTAAACTTATTTTATACAAAATATCCTAAAATATTTTCATAGTGTAAGGTATTTTGAAAATATATCCATGGATGCTCCTGTTTGTTAAATATTAAGTAGATACCCCCCCATTTTGTAATGTTTTGGTATTTTGTGGGAGGTGTTATTTAATGCAAAATAATTACTAAATTATTCTAAATAAATGTTTTAGTATGCTATATATCATAGTAGCAGAGAAAAGGGATGACTATAAGATTCAAAATATTAACATTTATTTGCTCTTAATTTTGCTCTTATTTATTCACTCATTCTCTAAATAGACATTTATATGTTCACGTCACAATTCTTTTTTTTTTCTTGCTTGTCAAAACAAGCTACTTCACCTGTCAGGTATATTGATTTACAAAAGATGGGACTGGTAAAATATAATTCGTCCTGAGAATAAATTTTTTATTCAAATAACTTAGAATTGGAGATATAGAAATAAAAATAGATACTTTGAGTATAAAAATGCATTTGCTCTTAATTTTCAACTTGTTTTACTCCATTTTGACCATTCAAAGTGAATTGTCAGAGGACAGAATTCTTGAACTTAGCCCTGGCTATTGGCAGGTGTCTTTATGTCTATATTCTTCCATAGCTACTCCTGTGCCCTCCAAAACCTAAAGCATCATTATACTTGTGGTTTGGTATGGTGAACAACCAGGGGATAAAAACAAATAATGCTATCATGGTAAAGATACTTTGTATAATTTCAGGTCAAATTGCAGAATCCCACATATCTATTTACAGCATCATGAACAAATATCAGCATGAAGTTGTCATTGAATTTATTTATATTTCGATTTAATTTTACAAGTTAGGAGCCAAGTCTCAACACATGTTACCTTGTAATACAGTAAGCAGTGTCAACGGAATCTGAATGTCATTTAATAAAACTAGAAAAAACCTTGACTATGGATGAGAACTTAAACGCTGGCACAATTATCCCGTTTTAGGCTCAGTGACAAATTAAAGCTGACAAAGTAGAAATGAAATTAACATCCTCTGAAATGGAAACATGTTCACTCTAATTGACTAATTCCTATGTTCACCTGCCATCTTTCTGTTCTAGCAATGAAAAGGGGAAGTTCTAATGAAGTTAGATGAACCTGTAAACTTCAATACAATGTCAGTTCACTGATGTGATCATGGCTTCATCATTTCTCCCGTCAGAAAGCCTGATTTTTTAAAGATTTGTACATTTTCACTGAGGATCCTTTATAGAGGAGAAACTCTCCTAGAGTCTTAGTTTAGATCTGATATAAAACACATTACATTTGTCTATTTTCTATTTTTATCTAAGGAAATGTATCCTCTGTGCACAAGGCTAAAGTAATAAACACCTCTTGAGTTCTGTTCATATCTCAAGTTGACCCCCTGTGTATCTGAGAAAAATTCTTTAAATTAAATAGATAACATTTTATTTTATCTTAAAACTCCATAGTTGAAAAGTAAATTCTACAATGCCAATAATTTATCAGAGTTTTATGAACAATCTAATTTTCTATGAACATAATTTATGGTTAGAAACACCTTAATATATTCCACAAAAAGAAAACCCAGCTATCAAAATATTTTAAATTATTTTAGTGTTTTGAGTTACTATATTATTAAGTGGAAATTAATTCCCATTCTTCCTACAGTTTCCAAATTATTACAATAATTCTTCAGGTGATAGTTTAAGTGGTAATTTAATAATATTAGCTCAATATTGTCTCCTAAGAACTTTAGTTTAAGTAATAAAAATAGATAAACATGGACTATACTTGCTCTATAATTTCTCACTGATTGATACTTTAGCTAGATTTGTTCATTTACTTTATAAATTTGGAATTTATAGTATGCCTGCTAGAGTTAGCTACTTGATTTCCATTTCCTCTTTATATCTAAGAATCAAGGCTGTAATGGATAATGGTGGCAGTGATGGCCAGTTCTTTACCAAATTCATCTGCTTCCTCTTTCATGCTTATATGTAGGTAAGTAGCAGACATATAGACAGAAGACATTCCTACATTCCCAGTCTCCCTTGCAGTTGGCATGGACCAAATTCTCTCCATTCTAATGGAACAAACCAGACATGAGTAATTTCTAGGTCAGAGCTTTTAAGCAAGAGCATGTTTTTGTATTTTCTCTTCTTCTTCCTGGACACAAATGACATTAGACAGGGGATGAATAGAATTGAAATGTGAAATGGTAGCTGCTGTTGAATCAAAGCCTGGAGAAAGCTGCCTGGAATACTTGCCCTGCTTTTTATGGTAATAGGACATTGTCCTCTATTGTCTTTGCTCTCTGTGTAGGTCGTAAGGATACAGAAATTTATACTGTGTGGGGTGTTGCCACAGCAAAACTAACAGATGTGATGCTGGTTTAGTTGGTCAGCAGTGGTGAGGGGGTATTGAAGGTTAGAAAGTGAGAGGTTATTGTAAAGCTGTGATAAACACTTGATAAAATGCATGCAAGATAACCTAGAAGGCAGAGCAAGTGTGTGTTGAGCTTGGAAACCTATTGGAAAAAGGGAAAAAAGCAGGTCACCATCTGTTGACTGCTGCTGGCAGCTCAGTGAAAGATATTGTAAGGAGAGGAGGTTAGGTGGGACTGATACATTTGCAAAGAGAGGGAAGAAAAGAGAGTCTAGAAAAGCAGAGCTCTAAGGAGTTACACAATCCTAAACTCATTATCTCAGATAGCTTCAGGGTGTCACCACAGTTAAGTTTGGATAGGGCTAACAGCAGGTTAAAACAAACACAGCAGGACTAATAATGATGTCGAACAAAGATACTTGGTTTTGCTACTAGCAAACAAGACATGCTGGAAACAACACATATATCAGAGATCTACCAAGTTTTCTTTTTTTCCAATTTTTAAAATTAAATTTATTGGGGTGACATTGGTTAATAAAATTATAGAGATTTCAAGTGGCTACATCACCTGTATATTGCATTGAGTGCTCAGCATCCAAAATCAAATCTTTCATCAGATATTTGACATCCTTTACCCATTACTAAGCCCCACTTTCCTGTTACAGAGTTTTGAGTGAATTTTATTGACAAAGTGTGAGCTTTGCCTAAAAGATTAGTGGTAACTCAGATCTTAAATCTATTATCAAGCTACCAGGCTTTCCATGAGAGGAACAGCATTGTGAAAGCAGTATGTCCCTCTTGGAGGATATATTCTCAGTAAGATGTTCATTTGCTGACATTTCAGATACGGCCACAGGGTATCACAGACAAGGCAGAACACTTAAGGGCAAAGGTGGGCATCAGAGAGGGAGAGCAAAGCATTAGTGGAAATCAGAGAGCTAATGGGGTCAGACCTTCTATGCCATTGCAAAGTACTTCACTTTCATTGTGAGTAAAAATGGGACATTTGCAGGATTTTCCTCTGAGCAGTGAAACAACCTCCATTAAAATGGTGTTTTAGAGGGATTACTCTGGTGGTGTGTTGAGAATAAGCTATAGGCAGCAACCTAGGCACAGTGAGCCTGTTTAGGAAGTTATTGAAATAACCTGGCAGAAAGATGGTGGTGGGTTAGGCTAGGTTGAGATGAGCACAAATGGTAAGAAATGCCAATTCTGCTACTGTTTCAGCTAGAAGCAAAGAGTCATTCTCTTGGATTGGATAGAGATATAAAGTGAAAGAAGTTATGAATTTTTTTTTTTTTTTTTGCTGTAACAGTTGGAAGGATGGAGTTGTCAACAGCAGAGTTGGAGAAGCCCTTAGGGGTAGCAGTTTTAAAAGGGAGACTATCAGTAAGGTTTCCTACGTCAACTGAGATACTGAACATGATGTACCCAAGTGAAGAGGTTAAGTGTATGGTTGGATGCAAAGTGCCTAGAGTTCTTGAGAGGTTTGAGTGGATGGATTTGGGAGTTATCACCATGTAGCATTTATAAAAACACTAGCCTACATGGGATCACCAAAGGGTGATAGACAAGACACTAGATTAAGAAGTGTAGTACAGTCCTGGCAGGTTTGCTCAGTGGTAGAGCGTCGGCCTGGCGTGTGGAAGTCCCGGGTTTGATTCCCGGCCAGGGCACACAGGAGAAGCGCCCATCTGCTTGTCCACCCCCCCCTTCCTCTCTGTCTCTCTCTTCCCCTCCCGCAGCTGAGGCTCCATTGGAGCAAAAGATGGCCCAGGCACTGGGGATGGCTCCTTGGCCTCTGCCCCAGGCGCTAGAGTGGCTCTGGTCGCGACAGAGTGACGCCAGAGCATCGTCCCCTGGTGGGCGTGCCGGGTGGATCCCGGTCGGGCGCATGCGGGAGTCTGTCTGACTGCCTCCCTGTTTCCAGCTTCAGAAAAATACAAAAAAAAAAAAAAAAAAAAGAAGTGTAGTGCAGCAGTTCCTCGGGTTATGACAGTCTTGACATATGACGTTTCAAGTTTATAATGCTCACTACCATAAAAACAAAAAATTGAGACATTGAATGTTTCAGCTTACATTTCAACCATTGGTGATGAATTTACAGACTATGTGGGTAAACGCATGCAATGGAAGAATATGCAGTAACACAGCGTATGGGTGAAGGAGTTGGCGTTCCCCAGGACGCTTACCTACGCCATTTTTGACTGTTAAAAGCGCAAGTCTTTTGTTTGTGTTAGACTAGGGTGTATTTCGACTTACACTAAAATTCGGGTTATGTCACTGTTGTAGGAATGGAACTGTGTTATAACTTGAGGGCCCCCTGTACTGACAAGTCAAACATGAAGAGGTTAAAGACAAGAGAATGCTGAAGGTGACTGAACAACAAGGTAGAAATTCAAGAGAGATGGAATCCCAAAAGCCGACTGAAGAGAGCTTGTTAGGGAGAAGGGGTGTGTTTTCCATGCCACATGCTGCTGAAAGGCCAAATAAAATGATTCCAGGAAGACCTTCTCCAGCAGTTGTGAAGAGTGAGAAGTCACACTCTCCTTTTTCTTAGATTTGATACACAAGAAAATAATTTTCTAGGGGTCTGATACTTAAGGAAAATGGAAGAAGTCTGGGTGTCTGAATCACTATATGGAAGAAAGGCATCCATAGACCTAAAATAAGTGTCCTGAAATGTTATATGAATGAGTAATAACAGTCTAATGTTTTTAGTGATTATATTTTCAGCAACCGTTCTTAGTTGTTTAGCCTCCGCAATTAATGCAGTAAGGTAGCATCACACAGTTTCAATTTCTTCATCAATAAAAAATAGTGTAACTGTCACTACTCAGTAGGATGGTCATTTGCTGACACATTTTCAAACAATCTTATGTTGTGTGTCTGTGTGTGTGTTTGTGACAGAAAGAGGGACAGACAGACAGACAGGAAGGGAGAGAGATGAGAAGCATCAATTTTTCGTTGCAGCTCCTTAGTCTCCTTAGTTGTTCATTGATTGTTTTCTCATGTGTGCCTTGACTGGGGGCACTACAGCAGACTGAGTGACCCCTTGCACAAGCCAGTGACCTTTTGGCTCAAGCCAGTGACCATGAGGTCAAGTCTATGATCCCACACTCAAGCTAGCAACCTTGGGGTTTCGAACCTGGGTCCTCTGCATCCCAGTCCAACATTCTAGCCACTGTGCCACAGCCTGGTCAGGTTTGAACAGTCTTATGTTTTAAAGAAAATAAATACATGCCTATTTTATTCTAGTTTGGGTCATGTTAATGGCTCTTCAGAGGTCAATATATTGCTTAAAAGGAATATAAAAAATTTATTCAGTGATAGTACAACTGCTTAATGATGAAAAAAGGAGAGCTAAGTTCAAGCTGTGAGTGAGTTTAACAAGACTGTATGTGATTTCATTTTTGATGGACTTTCACTTACTTTCTCCATATTTAATGTCCATTGTGCTTTTTCTCAATTTTTTATTTTATTGTGTTTCCTATATCATCATTTTCTCTCTTCTATTTATTGTTTTTACTTTCCCCTAATTTATTTTTCTTTTCTCCTCCAGTCCCTCTGCACATTTCCATCCCTTCACTTACCCCCCTGCTGTCCAGTTCCCCTTTGATTTGGTACATAAGCAACAAGGCACTCAGTGCGGGCCCATGACTCAATGTAAGGAGAGTATATCAACCGAAGAGTAGAGCCCTTCAACCAAAGCACCATGTACTGACATACATTGTCAGTGAGTGTGGAAAGGAAGACCTGAAATTTGATAAATGTATTTACTAGTATATGCAATGCTTCCCTCTTATAAATACTTAGAAATCAAAAACAAACAAAAAATAGAAACAAATAAAAAGTATTTTTAAAGAAATTGCTATTTAAGTAAGATTATGAAACTTATTCTCACATCGTGGAAGGAGAAAACAGCTTGTCTTAGCTGTGTGGTTTCAGACCATGGGCCACCTTTGATGTCCCTCCAACTTTTGCCTCCTAATTCCACCTCCTCGTCCAGTCCTGTTCCACCATCTGACAAGGAAGTACTGGCTTGTTCCCAACTAGTGTTTTCTGAGGGCTGACACTGTGTGGGTCTGCACACATGGAGAGTTCTAGAGTGCTGCCCAGAGGCTGCGGCAGGTAAATAAACACACCATTAGAAAATGCAGTGGCTACCTGATTTGTGACTACAGAAAAGGTATTTCAGACAGGGTTTTAGACTTGAATGCAATAAGCCCTTGCAGGGTACTAAATTAGAAGCATGGCTTCAGGCAATAACTCTTCAACCATGTCTCAGACACCTTCAGGGAATGACAAAGAGAGGCATATGGCCTGCTCCGCAGGCACTGAGCTCCTCACCTAACAACTCTGGGGCATATTGTTTATACCAGTCCTTCTGTCTGAAATGAAGTCTTCCCATCATTTATGGATGGGTTTCATTCATCTTATTAGCCCCAAGTTTGGCATTCTCTTCTCTGGTGAACCACCTGGGACTCTGGTCCAAGTTAGCTGTTCTCGTGTGTGTGTCTATAACACCTGGTGTAGTTTAAGCCATGTGCCCACATGGGTTGTGAGCCTTTATGTGTTCATCTCCCACCCCAGCAAATCAATCCTCTCTGGAAATCCTTCCTGGGACTTCATGCAATGCCTGACTCTTAAGTGGTGGCCAGTAATTGCTTTTAGATGTAAATGAATGAATGCCTTCTTCTTTAAAGGCATACATTTCTGAACATGATGTAATTATGCATTTCCTTGTAACGAAGATTTGATTTAATTTGATTACCAACCTCTGTTTCTTCAGTATACATATTCTATATTTTTATAGAAAATTCTTTTAGAACATTATGTCTGTCATTTAATGACTCCCCATAATTCAAGGTTTACTTTGAAGAAATTGTGATATCAATTAGATGATTTTGGAGCCATTAGTTTTGTCTTGCTACGGATGTGGCCAGTACATATCTTTTTTTTTTTTCCTTTTTAAATATTTATTTATTTATTTATTTATTTATTTATTTATTTATTTTTACAGAGACAGAGAGTGAGTCAGAGAGAGGGATAGACAGGGACAGACAGACAGGAACAGAGAGATGAGAAGTATCAATCATTAGTTTTTCATTGCTCGCTGCAACACCTTAGTTGTTCATTGATTGCTTTCTCATATGTGCCTTGACCGCGGGCCTTCAGCAGACCGAGCAACCCCTTGCTGGAGCCAGCGACCCTGGGTTCAAGCTGGTGGGCTTTCCCTCAAACCAGATGAGCCCGCACTCAAGCTGGCGACCTTGGGGTCTCGAACCCAGGTCCTCTGCATCCCAGTCCGATGCTCTATCCATTGTGCCACTGCCTGGTCAGGCATAGTACATATCTTTTAAATTACAAATAATAGGCCTGACATGTGGTGGCGCAGTGGATAAAGTGTTGACCTGGAAATGCTGAGGTCGCCGGTTCGAAACCCTGGGCTTGCCTGGTCAAGGCACATATGGAAGTTGATGCTTCCTGCTCCTCCCCCTTCTCTCTCTCTGTTTCTTTCTCTCTCCCTCTCATTCTCCTTTCTAAAATGAATAAATAAAATTAAAAAAATTTTTTTAAATTACAAATAATATATGCTTGTATAAATAATTTAGACATCACTGGTAAGTACTACAATGGAAAGTGAGGAAGTGAGGAAGTTCCTTGTATTTTCTTTCTCCAGTCACCCAGTTCTACAGCCAGCAGATAAACCACGTCAACAGTCTGTTGGACTAACAGTCTGTATCCTTTTCTAATTTTTTTATATGCACTGCCAAACATAGTTGTTAATGTACATACAAAGTATTGTTATTGGCTTACCTTGTAAGTGCTTATTTTTTACTTCTCTCTTTGGCATGTATTTCCCCAAGCTTTATGTTTGTCTTTTCTATTTTATATGGCATCATTTGTGATGTAAAATGGCACTTTAAAGATTGTAGGTGGTATGTTATATTAATGATTACCTGTACGGCAGCTGGTTTCATTTCTTCTTATGTCTTTGACTCTGACTGCCAAAGATTTACCATCCTGAATTGTAGTCACAGGGAAATCACCCAGCAAAGGTACTGGCATGTAAGAAGGACTCAACAGACATCCTGAACCCACTGACTCTACATCACCGCTGAATGAATTTCACCAATCGAACGCACAATAAATTCTACACTCTATCTTACTCTTTCACATTCTGTGGAGTCTTGAAATATTATGGACACTTGGCACAATTAAGGAAAACCTCTATAATTAAAGTAAATTTTATTATTCATCATTTCAAAAACTATCTCTTAATCCATATCAGAATAAACTTATCCTCCATGCTTTGAAAGCTTGATTCTTTTCAGAGCTTATTAGCAGAGTTCTTAAACTAGAAGCTGGATGGCTTATACGAGACTGTTTGAAGCCCGTCTCATGCTGTGAAATAAAATGATAATGTAAGACTGATTTCATTTTCTTACATTTGTTAATTTGTTAAGGAAACCCATAATTTTTTAAATATAAGAGGATTAATAGCTAATGCTATTATTGAAACATAATAGGAAAACCAGTAGCTATTTAAATGTAACAGCTAATGACTTATATATATATATCACTATTTCTAAACTTTTATTTTTGGAACATGACTGAATATCATGATGCACTCCTATAATTGTCCATCACTGTTGAAGGTAAACACAGGTATTCACAGGTAATTAGGAGGTGGAAATGGGGTTGAGGATGAAGCATGGGAGAACTGTCTGTCAGATAGACATTTTTACTGACTGGAAATTTCCCATCTATACTTATTATGAGGAAATTATGTTTTGTATTTGTAGACGGTTCAATATACCATTTCCCATTATGCACACACATAGCTGTAATGCATTAAATGACTCCCATGTGGCTGCTACCACATTTGGCTGGCTCCCTATGTCATCTCATTAATCATTACAACAAACTTAAGGGATAAGAGTTTCCATGTCATTTGACATTTGATGAAAGTGATGTTTGAAGATGTTAGGCACGTTCCCAAAGGTCACCGAGTGAGTCCGTGCAGGTCTAATGAAACTCAGTGTGTTTCACTGCATAATATCTTGACTCTGTGCTCGATACTACTGCGAATGTGAGTCCGCCCAGTAGCAGTAAATTTAATTGTCTGCAGATCTCGAGTTAAGACATGTCCTGAGGTTCTGAGGTGGCTACTGGTATCATAACTTTTGAAAGAGTAGCAAGGTTGATGGCCCTGCGGGAGGCCCAATGAAGTTGAGCAGAATCTGGTATGGTGAGTAATGCAAAGTCTCTCCACCTCAACACCGTCAACTTGTAATCAAACAAAGAGGGAAAAAAATGACATATTTGATGGGAGTTAATTCTTACTAGAAGTGTTAGATTGATTGAGTTGTGCAACATTATAACAGGCACATGTTAACAAGACTAAGATAACCTAAGCAATCTGAGCCCATGGGGAAGAGGGGTTGTGAAAGAAGATATTGGAATAAGCTTGACTTAGGTTTGGCACTTGTGGATCTGAAACAGGATTTTTTGAGTTGTCAAAAATCCCAGGGAACTCCAACATATTTTTGTATCACCATCACCCTCAACATCATACATTTCCCTCCTGAGTGGATGGAAAGCAATAGGATCATTCTGGAAGCAATGCGTATGAATTGACTCTCTATTTTGAAGCTTCAGCATGGTGCTCAGCTCCACGGGAGGAGTGGTGATGGAGGTGGGCACAGATTGAGCAGTTATGGTGCCTCTCAGTGAACAGGGATGCGAGACCAAGGCAGTAACTGTAATAGGAGGGCAACTGTAGTGTTCTCTGAGAACACACCATATTCCTTCAGTTATAAGATGCCAAAAAATCTCTGATATACCATTGACATGAGACTATTCAAAGTTTTTTTAAAAATAGAACATATTATACTGAATGTCATTTGGAAGATGAGTCTGGATTTCAGAAATGTTTGAACATGTCTCAGAATTGAGGACATCCAGGAAGGCTTTCATGGGAATTAATACTTAATTGGAGACCAGAGAGATGAGTAAAAACTAAGGGGGCAAAGAACTGAGGAGGAGCAGTGGCTGGCAGAAGCGTCGATTTATAGGTAATGTCCCAGATGTGAAAAGAGCGTGAGTTCATGGCACCGAAAGACAGACATTCCTAGGACTTGTCAATAGAAATTCCAGGCAATGATGACTAGCATGTGAGGGCTGAGCATAAGAAAAGCTTGGGGATTTTGTCATGGACTTCAGACCCAGTTCACCAAAAGGTCTTAGCAGGGGGATGACATACTCTACCACCTGTAAAAAGTACTCTAACTTTAGTGTGTAGGGGAACTCACTGTATGGCTCCAGCAGCAGAGTCTGGAGAGTGCTGGGCTCTCTGTGACCTGCAACCTCACGCTGGGGTCACTGTTCATTAAACCAGAATGCTGCTGCCCAAAGACAAACGTCATATCCCAGGAGGGAGGTAAATGAATGTATAAAGTGTAACAACTGATACTATCTTTTAACTTATAAATGCATTGTTCTTTCTGGTGCTGTATGTGAATACCCACCATGTGGTTTTGCTATTAACCTCATTTATGCCATCAACCCCTTATAAAAACATACCCTGTTCTGGGAGGTGGATTTTGCCCTGCCTTCCACCACCAGGGAGGCTGCTGTGCTCATGTGTGTAACTTTCTTCTATTAAATTAAAGCTCTTAGAAATTTGGATAAGGTTACATGTCAGTTATTTGGCATCTATCCTAAATTTAGGCTTTTGGGGCTTTCCCCCAACAAATGTGAAGAAAAGAAATGGGCTGGCACAAAAGTCAATGAGGGAATATCTCAATCAGATAATATTATTTTCATCCTGGAGTGTGTGTGTGTGGGTATCGAATGCCAGCTGTGTTGTTGAGCAACTGGAATCAGATATATCTAAAGTACGTGAAGAAATATCTGATGTCAGGCAGTGGCTTCACCTACAGGGCTATTTGAGAATGCCTTTGTGTGTTGATGCTGGACAAACCCAGTGGGTGTGTAGGTGGCAGCTGGCCTGTCCAGTCCTCAGAGCTCCACAGAGCTGCAGGTCAGTCTGTGAATACACGCCCACACAAGTGCACCTGGCGCTGTTTTGGTTGAAGGGAAGATAACACTATATGGGAAATAAAAGCAATTGCTCTGTTTTGTTGATTTCTATCATCTAAAAGTTGAGAAAAACAACAAAAATATTTGAATCAGTTTTGGACAATGGTCACAGGTTTAAGGTTGAACCTGAAAATAGTATTTGAGAAGGTTGATGATGCTGGTTGAGGCCTTCTGCACGGGAACCCCCCTGAGCAACAGTCGAGGCGTGGACAGGAACACGCTTTGTGTGTGGGACTTCACTCTGATGTCCATAACGCCAGAATCACCTGAACGTTGATCTTGGTGCCACATAAAAATCACTCACATGATCACAAAGGCCTATCAATTCTGTTTCCCAAATTGCTCTCAGATCCACATTTTCTAATCCCAGTTTTCATGAGTTTAGCTCTCTTTCGTTTTCCCTGCACTGTCCATGGACAAAGCTATTCTCCCTAGTGTGACTCTTATAAGACTCATGAGCTACCCCCCTTGCTGAATGCTGGCCTCATCTATTCTACCCAAGGCTTCCTTTCTTACTGTGAAAGCGTCAGCCAGGAGACAGTCCTTTCCTTTTTGCAGACATCCTAAGTTTTCTGTCCTCTGTCAAATGTTTCCCTTGACTTTCACCCCTTCCCCCTGAGTCCCCCAATCCTTTTGCATCCTCCCATTTTTACGTAGACATCCCTTCCCCCAGGCACCATCCTTTTGCCTCAACACTGAGACTACATCTGCAACCTTTGGTCCTTGCAACGTTAGTTTTCATCCATACCTTAGCACCTTCAGCCGGAGTTACACCTGTTTGCCTTCACCTCTGAGCCCTCAATGCAATCACAGCAACAACAGGAGCAAACCCTGTGAGCCGCTGAGTAACACACTGCCTTGTATTTCCAGTTTCTACTATAATGCCTCATTTCGTGTGTGCTGAATACCTATGTGTTGAATGGGTGACTGGCTGAATGGTTGTCCCCCTTGGAAAGTGAGGAGTTGGCATGGTTACATGGAAGGCTCTATACCAGAGGTTTTAACTGTAAATTGAGCAGGTTTCAAAGTTTTTTATCATAGGGTTCAGTAGGCTCAAGCTAAATCTGACATAGGGCTTTTATATGGCCTGTGAGCGAAGAATGGATTTTGCATATATATATATATATATATATATACACACACACACACACACACACACACACACACACACACAATGAGACTTTACGTGTCCCACAAATCATAAAGTATTTACTGTCTGCATTTACCGCTTTACAGAAATAGTTTATGGACCCTGAGTCTCGAAAAGCAGGTAATACACCATCTATGTAAACTTTCTCTAGAACGATGATGATATTTATGTGCTTGTAAAAATGTTTGGCTACTTAAATTCTGAGTCTTTATTTCTCTTGCCATCAAGAGATTTGATGAGCTGCTGCTTTTTAAAAAGTCCTGTAGGGGGTTGAACTGGATTGCTTCCTTTGTCTCTTTTAGGGCTGATGCAATTTTATAATAATATGACCAGGTTTATGGTACAAAGGCCCACTGAAATAAAGGCGGGGGGAGGAATGTGCTTTTTTCGTTAATCAAGTTGTTTAATTTTTAAGAGAGTACATGAGTCAAGTAACAGTATCCTTATTGGCTGTTCTTTTCAATCCTGTACAGTGTACTTCCTCACACATTGGTGAATGAATGAATGAATGATCCAGATGGGGTATTTTGGTTCGGAGGGGTTAGAAAGCTTGAACTAGTCATATAACTAATAAATGACTTAATTAGATGCTTTATGCTAGCACTTCTCTGAAGACCCATAACATTTCTTGCGTGTTTAAATATGGGTTACTTTTATCTTGTTTTCCTTAAGGAACATGACAATTATGGTATGTTCAATTATTCCTAATATTAATATTTAATATTTATCGGTAGGTATTATTTAATAACTTCACACAAATATATTTACATTTAAATATATTTATTTAAACCTCCACAAAATTTTACGATGCAGATAATATTAGTGTCCCAAATTTAGCAACTGGCAATCGAGGCAGAGAGGACCAGAACATTGCCAAAAATTAACTGTGAGCCAAGTCTTGATACGACCAGGCCCCTTGCCAAAGCTCTTATGCACAATTGTATCCAACTAAATACTTACTTTAGTCTGTAAATTTAGCTGCTCTGTGTCCAACACTGTGCAAGAAGGTAATGTTTGCCTAAGAATTAGCCTACTTTCATAACCATAGTGCAGGTCAGCATAATTTTCCTCTTTTGGGAGCTATGCAATGAGTTTATTTGTAAATCAATACAAATTCTATGGAGGATGAAATTGAAACTTAGAGGTTAAGTCATATATTTACAAAAAGATATTGGTATGAGGAAAAGTGGATTTGTGGAGTTCTGACCTCTAGACATCTTCTTAAAGAAATACACTGTATCTTTCTCTCATACTGACCTCATGCAGTTAGCCATCAAATTAGAGATCTTGAAAACTGTGATTCTTTCTTTCGCTGTTTTCAATGTGGTGACAAAACATAACTTTGATAAGAAATAAAATATGCAATATTTTGAAGTGTGTACCATTTCAAATTGATGGCAGGTTAATAGCCAGCCATTTTTACCAAAGGCCTTTTAACTTTTTGTAGGAAGGAATGCCAAAACCAGTGATATACCATAGAGTGTCTTCATTTTGGCACTGAGAGGGTTATTTGGTGATATCAGAGAGATACAAAAAATAAATTGCACGGATACTTGCAAATAATGCTTTATACTGTTTGTGAGTATATGTGTATATCAAAATGGATAGACAATGATACAATGACTAAATAAATAGATTAGGACAATGTGCAGTAAATTGTACCCAGATTAACTTTCTAAGTAAAAAAAAAATCATATAGAGAAAAATTGCATTTATACTGTTCTCCCCAGAAAACCACTAAAACGATGATAAAGGGATTTTTAAGAGACATAAATCAATAAGGTCAAAATGAGGAAATAAGAAGACAACAACAATACAATTATGGAAGTTGACCTTCAGCTAAAAACCTGATCTCTGAATAAGAAAGCAGTATCTTAAGATGGCAAGATGACAGTAGAAAAGTGACCTCATTCATTTCACAGAATCCTTAGAAGGGTCAGGAATTGGTAGCAGTACCAATTTTTGGAATTGGGACATAACCCCAATTCCATAACCTGGAAGTATTAAAAAGGAATAGCTAGTGGAGGAAATCTTACACAGATCATCCGTGAATTAAAAGAAAAAAAAATACAAAAACAATAGAGCAAATTGACGATGTTTAGGGACTCTGTCAAGAAGAGTCAGGACTCCAGGACAGTGAGGACAAATGCTTGTGAACATGGGGTTCCTGAGGTAAATGAGATGACAGACAAGCAAGAGAAGAGGGCAATGAGCATGGGCAGTGGGTTCAGTACCCAGAGAATACAGGTGTTTTCTGGATGACAGGCAATGGAGAGGGGAGGACGGGGCAGGAGAACTATGGCCTTGGAGGAGCCATGGGAATGAGATCAAGATCACTTGTCTTGGTGACGCTGAGTCTCTGGCCTGGAGATAAAGGGGAACTAAAAAAATTTTTTTTTTTAATCAAGCAAAGCAAAACTAAGAAGAGCCTTTGTTTTAGAAAATTACCGGGAGGCAGTATCATGAAAGGATAGAATTTTATTTAAGACACAAAGGGGAAGGGGGCTTTTAGGGGTACCTTGGAAAGACTTGAGTGGAAGATTGAGAGGCAGAGGATTGGGTGAGAGCAGGGTCTGTCCAATCTTTGCAGAGGTGTACGCTGAAGTGATAGAGGATGATTCGGGGGGCCTGGAGCTTCTAGGAGTGACTGAGGTAAACTAAACTCTGAGCGGTAGTTTCGACCATTTCTAGAGATGGATGAGCCAACAGTTATCGTGGTGATATGCGGTCTCCTCAGTAATTTATGAAGAACCTAATCACAGAAACATTTGCCTGGTTCTGTGGCACCGATGGGGCAGGTGCGCTGTAAGACTTTGTGTGTAGTTATGACCGTGTTTCAAGGACCGTAAGTCTAATAATGCTGCCTTTTCTCCCTTTCTTCTCAACTACAGACTGCTTTTCCTCTGTTTTGAACACTGTACTGGCAGTTTTACTCCTGGCGGAGTGTTTCCATATGGGACTCCAGAGATCTCAGCACAATGCCGTGCCTGTGAGAAGAATTTAGAATATTACTTTTGAAGAGGTGACTCATATATAAAGATAGTGATTTGTCAAGATTTCGAAACTTTATGCCCAACTACAAAATTAGATGGGGTTTTGTGATGTTTTATCTGAGTTTCTAAATAGGGACTGCCGTAACCATAAAGAGCATTCTAAATAGTTGGCAAAGTTTAAATATTTTCTTAGAAGACATAGATGCAGAAAAAGGGGGGGGGGAAATAAGGAGATATATATGATATCCCTGCAAATAACCAAAGATGAATCCATGTAATATTGATCATATTTTATAATTCATGGGAATACAGCCAATGAAGGGGATGAGGTGATAGAATAGTTTGGAGTCAGAGCTTCAACTATGATAGCCATAAATGCTAACTGAAATATTTTACAATATTATCCTCTCATGCAAAGAAGCACAATGTTTTTATTTAGAGTATCTTTAAATTTTTATTGAGAAAGGATGGGACAAGAGTATGTTCATTTAATAATTATTTTGGACTTAACAATATTTTATTCTTAAATTTTCCAATATGAGTACTTTATTTCCTAAGCATATTTATTTTCTTAAAACAAAGGAATGTATGTTCTTTTAGAACTCCTTAAATTAAAGATATCTAAATATATTTGTTAGTGACTTTGCTGCTCATTCACTCAATTATTAATTAAAGACATATTTATTGACTATTTACTGTGTTATGCAGTGGGAATAAATAGATATGTAGGACCAACCTCTGTCCTCATGAATCTTACATGTGAAACTGAAATATATATTGTTTGTAGTTTAAAAAAATGAGAAAGAATTGAGCTGGTTTTGAAGACCCAATTTCTAAAATTTATGTTTTATTTTGTCTTATTTTACCTTGATTTTTGATTAAGCTCAAATTTGATTTAAATTTTATTGTCTGCTACTTATTAAAATTTGACTTTTTTTTTTGGTTCATTTAAACAACAGCATTTTCCCTTGGAGCTAGCTGTTTATTTAATTCCTTATCATGGTGGAAGTTCCAACCCAGAAGAAAATAAATCACAATATTACTTAGGCAAACCATTGCCATGCTCATAAAGTAGAAAGGAAAAGCAAGTTATATTTGTATTTGAAATACTCATGAGAAAAATATAAAACAAATACAAAATTATTAGACTCTGAGGATTTGAGGAAAAGGATTATACATGCAATGAACAAACTTAGTTGTAGCTAAAATACATATATCATATGGGTTTTACGGTCTTGAGAATATGTATAGAATTTTTTTCAATACTGAATTTTTAATAGTAAATATATAGAACAAACAATAAAGAACAGCATGAAAATAAAAAATAATCTGTTATTCAAATCTATGAAAGTAATTAAATGTATTTTTCTTTATTCTTTGAGAGAATTTTTTTAGTAAATATATATGTGAGTATATTTATGTATGTTTTATGTAGGTGTAAACCTTATGTTATATTTTGTTTTATATCCTGAAGTTTTCAATTTAGGATTATATACCATGAGTATTCTTTCAAATACTGTATTTAGCCTTTTTCTAAAGTACATCTTTAAATGACTGCCTCATATTCTATTTTTCACCATGTGTCCACCATTCTAAGGGATCTATCTAATATGGTCACCACACGAGTATCCACAATGTGTGCAAAATGTGTTCTCAACCTTGTATTCATAGGCGGCATTTCTTTGTGTGTGTGTTTGTAACCGATGGCAGAAAGGTGGATATACATATATGTCATTGGTCTCACCTGTGCAGTCATTACCTGCATGATCTAATACTGGCTCTGTTTCTGAGTGTTTCTTGTCAGCTGCACAGAGAAGAAATTCACCTTTGACCCATCTTTGATCATCTACTTATCACAACTTACACGTACATGTTCATCCAGTATTGCTTTGGCTAATGTTACTTCAGCAGAGTTCTGTTTAAGTGGTCATGTCATCTAGTTAGAGCATAGTGTTAATCCTGCCAGTTGGAAAGGGTAGCAATTTTTCTAAATCTTTCCAGGAAGATCTCAAACCTGTTAGCCAGGCACTGTGAGCAAAAGCAAAATTCGGAGGCTCTGAATCTACAGCGAATCCTGAGTTTCTGTCTCTGCAGAGTTTCTTACTACCTAGTTGACCCTGAGCAGTTCATTTAATGCTTTTAAGATCAGTTTCATCTACCCTAAAATCCACATATACAGGTGGCTATGTAGAAAGCACTATAAACAACCATTGTAATTCCTTTGTAACACCCACAGACACAGCAAAGGCAGGCAACAAGTGGTGATTATTATTTTAGTGTGAGTCAGATCTATAGGGATTAAGCCTACTCCCGGCAACTCAACATCAGATCAGTTACAGATGAGAGACTGTAAGAGGACAGTGGAGGAAGACAAATGGTTCTCTTTGAGGATAGTAATTAAAGCCGTGACTGTGTCATGTTAGAGCAATACCACTCTTCTAAATCTCACTGAACAGCAAATCAGTGAGACAGATAGTTTTAATTATATGGGCCCCAAGGAGGGTAATAAATGGTTGTTCATAAACACTCCCAGTGATTTTCATGAGCTGAGGATAAATCTGTGGAAGTGTACTTTTGCTTTGCGGGGTGGTGCTCACAGATGGACATTTGATTACGATGTACCAGTGGGCAATGGCTAATGGTCTTCCAGGAGCACTCTGAGGCTCCTAGGAGGGCAATGAAGCCCACTGGAGTGGTTCAGACCAGCATGTTTCAGAAATACGTGTCTCCCTCACTGACGATAGAACAGACCAGGCTAGTATTACTGAACATAGATATCCATTCATTTACGTTACCACAGACTTTCCTTAATTAAAACTTTATTTCAAATTAGGGGTAGGAATGATGAAATCAATGTTTTCTTAAAAATATTTTTACTAAAAAGTTGACAATTGATGAGTTTGTGCACTTAGCTTGTACTGCTACAGACACATTATAAGAATGCAGGCAATTAAAAGAAAAATAAGAGGTTACTATATTTAAGAAAAAATATATAAATAAATTTTGTTTCAGTACAATTAGGCATATACAAATATTTTTAAAATAAGATTTCTTCTAAAATGGAACCATAAAGTTTTCAGCTTTAGTTACTTTAAAAGGCCATTAGATTTTAGTTAATTAAAATAGCATAACAAGCAAGTTATAGCTCAGATGATGGAAGAGGCAAGAAATAACCTTCCTTCCTTTCTCCTGTTATGGCTTGTGTATGATAAAGCTAGTGTTTATCTCTAATGCCAGAGTAATACTGCTAGCTGCAATAGCAAAAGGAAACTAAAAAAGCTAAACGTTTTTTTCAAACTAATTACACTTTCTACCAAGCAATTCCTCAGGGTACTAGGGAAAGAAGTGAAATTTACATGAACTGCTAATGTTTTACTACAGAGAGCATGGTATTTTTGTATATCTATGCATACATTTTGTACATATAAACCTGGAAACATAGCTTTCAATTATAGTGTAATTCTTTCATTTTGAGTCAATAAGGTCTAATTTATGAACAATTCCATGTAAATTGGCAGATGTGAACTTTTGTACAACATATGAAGGATGGTATTTCCCAAGTACCATGATGTTTCTACTCATACTACAACAAAAAGAGTCAAATTTACTTTACAGCATAAAATGTCCTGCAGCCCTAAAATATTGTAAAATTCTTGGCTTATTATAAAGAATTAACATTTCAGCCCTGGCTGGTTTGCTCAGTGGTAGAGCATTAGCCTGGTGTGTGAAAGTCCTAGGTTTGATTCCCGGCCAGGGCACACAGGAGAAGTGCCCATCTGCTTCTCCACCCCTCCCCCTCTCCTTCCTCTCTGTCTCTCTCTTCCCCTCCCGCAGTCAAGGCTCCACTGGAGCAAAGCTGGCCTGGGCACTGAGGATGGCTCCATGGCCTCTGCCTCAGGCCCTAGAATGGCTCCGATTGCAGCGGAGCGAAGGCCCAAAGGGTCTAAGCATCACCCCCTGGTGAGCATGCTGGGTGGATCCTGGTTGGGCGTATGGAGGAGTTTGTCTGCATCCCCCCTGCACTTCACTTCGGAAAAATACAAAAAATTAAAAACAAGAATTAATATTTCAATTATAAGCCATAATTTTTTCACCAAAATTCTTTTAAGATATTTTATCAAAATTAAGATACTTAGTAGGTTCAACATTTAATTGAAATACATTCTTAACTCATTCATTCAGCTGCATATTAAATACGTAGGGGTTTATGATGTGCCAGTCACTTTTCAAAGGGATAAAAATTTAGATAGTGTGTCACATATACTAAAACTAGCCATTGTTTATTTAGCATCTACTATTTCTAAATTATACAACCATTGTTAATACATTAGAGCTCGGAAAGCTAATAGTTAAGCACACGTGTTCTTAAACTGGATGAATGAGTTTATTTTGGGTTTTCCCTTCTTAGCTATAATCATTTTTCTAGACTCTCTGGGACAAACTTTTGTCATCTACATAACGGCGATAAAAAATGCTTCCTCTGTCCTCCGATTGTTGGGAAGATTAAATGAATAATGCATGCAAAATGTTTAAAATGGTATCTCGTATATTTTCAGCATTTTATAGATTGTAGATATTATTCTTACTGAATAGTAGGAATAATTAATCCTGAATCTTGGGAATAATTATTGCTATGAGATCACTTTAAGTCATAGAGTTCAGGTGACTTGTCACAAATCACACGGCCAGTACCTATCAGAGCTAAGAATTAAATGCTGATCAATGTGCTCCCAAAACCCAAGTTCCTTTCCTGTAACATCAGATTTCTTCAAGTCAGGGCCTGTCAGAGCCACTTTTTTTTTCTGTTTTATGGGAAATAATCAAACTCCATTTCTTTGAGAAAATCAGCATTGTTCTGAATACAAGTGAGAGTACTGAGAAAGGGGATGGGGTGTCTGATGTTCCTTTGCGCACTCTAAACTCTTCCTGGAATTTACATTTTCATTTGCATTTTCCAATAATCATCCCATAATCTATTGGGTACTCTTTTACCCTTTTGTTATTGACACATTTTCTTTCTTTTGAAACATTTTCTAAGGTATATATATTAATATATAATATATTAATATTATATTATATATTAATATATGTTAATATATATTATATATTTTATATATAAATAAAAGATAAAAAATTTGGTCTTGGAATGTATAATGCACACAGCCAAGAAAATAATAGAAAATAAAATTAAAAAAAAGAAAATAATAGAAAATGACTTTAAAATAAGTATTAGATATAGTTAGCTAGGTTTCTTGATTATTGTTTTTTTTTTTTTAGTGAACCAATGAGATAGGACCTGCCATTTTTAAAAATTGTCTACAGTCCCTGGAAACTCTCTCCTGTCTCTCTACCTTTTCCGCAAGATAATCTGTCATATTTGTTCTAATAGTCATACAGAGGTGTTTTTAAAGAAACCAAGAATACCTTTTAAAAAATATATTTTATATGAAGTCAGAAATGCAATCCAGGAGCACATTATATTAGGTTTGTGTGTGTGTGGGGGGGAATGTCTGTGTGTATGTTTAATCATCCTGAATATTGCTTTTAATGTATGACAAAGATAACATTTTGGGAAACAGGTAGCTTTCTTCTTGTAATAGTTGTATAATTTTCCAGTTTGCTATTTAGAAATTCCGAAGCTTCTCAGAGGTATTAAGCATTCTGGATATTATGACAATAATATTATGGCTTTATAGAACTTGATAATGAATTTTTTATAAATCAGCTTAGTGTCTCTAGTTAAACTGAGTGCTGGGTTCCATTGTGCTTGCAGTACTAAAGGAGAAGGAATCTTTTTAGTCCCCTATTCTTTCATACCTCTAGAAGATATTTCAAATTTAAACAGAAGAACATTTCTCAGCAAGTAACTCAACTAAACCACTATCTGGAAAATGCCAGTAAGGGACCCACCCACATCAATGCACATCAATGTTTTACTGTTCAAAGAAAGAACAAAGGAATATTTTAACTTATTTAACTTTATACAATTTTTAAAAGCATAGCTTTTCGCAAGGACTTCCAAGTTCTTGTCAAGTTCGCTGTTTTTTTAAAGGAATCTAATACAGAGGAGAATTATTTATTTGTGGGGTTTTACTAATTTTATTATTAATTATTATTATTATTATTATTTTGTCCTCACCATATCTCAATAGCTGAAATTTCAGGGAACAATCCAGTACTTCTTTCCAACTGCATCATGAAAAGGATATTTTACTAAAATATCACATAGACCGGCATAAACAGGAAAGTAGATAATTGAGCTATAAATTTTTTAGGGATTTTAGTAAGCCGCTAAAGAGTCTAGATTCAAACTATAATTTACAAAAGCTATTTCCTAGATAATACCAAGATGCCCTAATGATAGGGCAACATGAATGACCTTCATTCAAGACCTATATTGTTTTACATCGTGTGTGTACATGTACTTGTGCTCAGATGTATCTTTCTGAGGAGAGTGCAATATGCAAAATTGTGAGCTCATAGAGGATGGTCAAAAAATTCCTAAAAACAGTCTACTCAGGGGCTCAAGGATTACTGCAGGCACTAAATATATGTGCAGAAGAACACTGTAAGGTGGTCCCTGGCCAACACTCTCCATCATGATGTTCATTTCACAGCAGCTTAGAAGGGGCAGCAGATTCCACCTGGATTGAATCTTCACTCTGTGGTTCAGCAGCTGGGGAAAAATTATTTACCAATACAACGAACTCATTCCCTTATTTGTGAAACAAAATGACCATGGCTATACAACAAGGATTTTTAATGACGATAATCACAATATTAACATTATTACTATGAATGTCCATGAATAGAATGCTTTTTTATTGCCAAGATCTTTACAGAAAGCTTTTCATGCACTCTGTCTTTCTAAAAAATGATGCAGATTATATATATATTTCAAAAGTGCAAATTCTAACTGTGAACTTTATGAAATTTTACACGTTGAAAATGTCTTACTGGAAATTGCACCCCGATCAAGAAACTAATTATTTAAGAAGACCCAGAAGCTCTTAATGTGACACCTTCCTGTCACTAATCCTACCACCCCACCACAGGTACTCATTATCTTGAGCACAAGTTTGTTTTTCTTGCTCAAATATCCCTTAAAAGTAAACAGCCACACCCTCATACATTGATTGTAAAGTCAAAGGGAGCCTATGGGAATATTTGCACTGACTTCTGATTTACTGAATTGGAAATAAACACCCAAAGGACAAACTTGCACTGGAATATGACTCTGCTTCTTGCCAACACTGGAATTCTGGGAAATGTCTGTCAAGTCTTTGAACCCCAATTTCCTCCTAGCTCAATGAGATTGTTGTGAGGCTTGAATCAATGAAGAGCGTGGGAACCAGAGCAGTGCTCTCTGAATGTCCAGATGTCAGCAGCAGCAGCAGTACAGGAAAAGAGAAAATGAGAAGTAGTTTTAGGTGAAGCTGGAGACCACAGGGCAGGTTTCAGAAAAGTCAAAATGATGTGCTATTACAGTGTTGGGTATGTGGGAAGAGAAATTAATGATGAGCAAATAGAAGAAAATGTAGTTTGGGGAATGTATGCAGTCGGTCTGTTTCAATATTCTAAGATTAGAATATTTGGGCAGTGATGGACTCTACTTTTATAGGTATGATGCACAATTTCAGGAATTTCAAACCAAAATTAATTTGTTTCTTTAACCTCTGAAGTTCAGAATTTGAAGGATCATATCATTTTTATCATGGGAAGAGAGCCCTCTGGGCTGCTTTCTTCTCTTCCCAGAGCCTGGAGCTAGGAAGAAAAAGAGAGGACACTTCAATCCACCTGTGACCACTGGAAGAGACAGCATGGTGATCAGGAGGAAATGCCTGATCCCAGGGGGCCAGGCTTCTGGAACTGAAGAGTACACAGGAGTCCCTTGGGCAGCTGGTTGACTTGTGGGCACTGGACCCCAAACCTTCCGAGAGCTTAGTTTATTATGTCCCCCCAAAAGAACTCAGTGATTTTGACACAAATATACCAGGCACTCATTGTCCTCATTCTCATTTTAGGGGACAAAGAACCTGAAACATATCCAACTTTGGTATAAGTTTGGGGAGGGATGGACCACCAAACTGAAAGCATGGTAGCACTTGAGAGGGGAGAGGAGGGTCTGAGATGGAGCATGTAATGAAGCAGGAAAGAAAAGACCCAGAGTCCCAGAAAGCAACATCCCAGGTGGCAGAGAGCATGGGAGGAGAGAAAGGCATTTCAGAGAGCAGAACCCAGGGAGTGTAGGAAAGCTGGCATACAGGAGACTGTGGGACAGTGCTCCGGGACTGTGACAAATGGTACTAGAAATGGAAAAGGAATCTATAATCCTGTGGTTTCCACAAGAGAAAAATTCCAGGTTGTTAAGCTCCCCTGGGCACTGACACTTGGTGTTTCCACAGCTGTATGTCTGCCAGATCCACTGGGCTGCCCAGTTCCCAGGCCTTGGCGAGGAACTGGTTGTGGTAAGATGGTTAGGAGGCCAGGACCACAAGCCTCTTTGTGCCAGGAACAGGGAGCAGCGGTCTCATCAGCTTCTCCTGGAGCTCAAGCACCCTGAGGTACATGAGGTCCGAGGTCCGTAAGGGGCAGGTTGTCATTGGCCATGGGTGGACACCTGCCCTCATCCTGGGATCCACAAGTGGCGCTGGATGGGCATCAGGCTGGAGCAGCAGCTATCTCCTCCTTATATTCTTGGAGGACAACCCTCCATCCTGGGAAGAGTCTCATGCATGTAGAGGTTCCTGAAGCTTAAGTTCCCAGGACCCTCGTCTCTGACTTAAATGCCTGATAAGAATGAAAGTCAAATTTTACTAGTGATTTCATGTCTGCTTATTGTTATATCTAGTCAGCAAGATATTTTTAAGTTTAGCAAATTAAGATTCTACTTTTTCCAAAGTTGAAGTTAGGTGTTTGCTAATGTAAAGATTGATTTTTAAGTTCTGGTCTGAATCCCTGAGGGAGCAATTGGTGTGTTACACATGCCCAAATGTCACCAATCCCCCACAGGTCATCTCTTTGGACTCATGCCCCAACAGGGAAAAATATCAATGATTGGGCTCATCTGCCATACCCAGTGCCCATAGAAATACAATTTACATGGTTGTTTCTAAGCATTGATTAGCATAGAGTCATAGAATAAAGACCTATTTATCATTATCATAACAAAACCTAACATCAAGGTCTGCTTGCGGCCATCAACAGGTTATATAACTAACTTCAAACTGCAACCACACGTGACTGAGCTGTTGTTCTGATTGGTGTGCACCATGGTCTCCCCACCACCCGTACACGTTGTATAGTTAGCTGATGAATAAAATGACAAATTTAAATGTCTTACAGTGGTTTTGTGTTGCATTCTATTTTCTCAGAACTTTTGAGAAAGTTGTTCCTCAGCTTTGGGTTCTAAATTGTGGGTTATCATAATCACCACTAATGATGTGTTTCATTGATTGAATCACTTCAGGCACTCTGCCAGTAAAATGAGGAGCAGTTTTTTAGGGGATAGTCTATAGAATAATTGAAGTCTTTAGAAAAACTGACTGTGAGTAATAATTCTAATTGTGTTTGACTGACAGAAGGACCGCCTCATGATGAATGGGTGCCGGGTCTAAAGCAACGCTTACCGGTAATCTGATTTTTCCATCCTTGTTACAGTCAAAATAAAATTATATTGTGGGAACAAATGAGAGTAGAAAAGTAGAATCCTGGATTTCTTTTTTAAGGAATGCTTTTGTTAAAGAACAAAGAATGACATCCTGCAGTCTTGGACACTGTAGTCTTAATATCTGTGTCTGGTGGGGCATATGTCTGGGCTCTTGATCAGAGGTCTCACTAAGGATAATTTTAGGGGAAGGATATATGGGAATTGGGAGAGTTCTTCTGATATATGATCACAATGTCTATTGATGTCTGCTTCCTCAGTCATCTAAAGCCACCTCTGAGTGTATCTACTCAAATTAAATATACAATTTGATGGAATTCATGTACTCCATTCTGTGCAGTTTTGGGAACAAGACAAGTCAACCAGTTTCTGCCTTCTTAATATATTCCCATCAGATTCCCTTTGTTAGACATCTACTATATGGAAATTCTAAAGCAACTACTTCCCTTATTCACTTATTTCCAGGAAAAAAGGAGTTTTTCGTAGCCTATTCTTTGAGTGGAAAGATAACTTTTCATTACATAATAACTGGAGATTTATAGCATTGGATCATACTAGGTCAAGATGGTTGATACACAAAATTATAAAAGCTCAATGTTTGTCCCAAAGAAATACCTCATATTTATAAAAGTCAACAGTGCTTACATTTTTCATATTTATCTGATTTTGATATGCATAAGAGCATAATGCATTATAAACACACATTTTTCCATTTCATTAAAGGGAAGGTGAAGAGTTAGAATGGTTAAAGAATGCAGCAAAAGGAGGGAAATCTGGAGTCTTAGACCTCCATGTGAAGGATTCCAGTCCCACGTACTACCACTTAAATTGGCTCTTATTCTTTATTTCTTGTTTTGACTTTTATTACATTTTTTATCCATTTTTTAATTGTACATTCAACCTAGATTGGATTTTGATTTTAAGAGAAACTTCTCAGAATTGAGGAAGATAAAGAGAAATTGAAATATGTATTTACTATTTCCAAGCAAGTTAGTGATTGTGCAACTGATCCAGTAATATACTTCTCTAGGACACTTACTGCTCTGTCTTCGTAACACATGTTTCTGTGTACTGAAGTCATGTCTCTGAGTCACCTATGTCTTTTCCAATGGAGTTATCAACTCCTGCAGAAGCCATGGCCATTGTCTGAGCTGATTTAATGATGTCAGGCATGTATGAGAAAGCAATTAATGAACAACTAAAGTGCTGCAACTGTGTGTTGAGGCTTCTCATCTCTCTCCCTTCTTGTCTGTCTCTGTCTCTCTTGCTCCCTAAAAATAGAAATTAAGTAAAATAAAATAAAATAAATTATTCCTGTAGGGAAGTTAGTCATTGGATAGCTATGAAAAATGGGTGGGTTGGAATTAATTCTGGGCTCTTGCATGCTGGATAATGACAACATTGATGTGAAACAGACTTAGTCTCTTCACTCAAACTTGACACACTAGTATTGCCAGCCTCAGGGCCTCAGGTGTTCTTGCTGAGACTCACTGTTGTCATCTGCTGTACTGGTGTTCCATGACACTTCTGTTTTCATAGAGAAAACTTGTTCCACTCACAGTGACTTTCAGCTCTACGTTGAAGAGCTTGCACCATCTGTTCCAAATCAAATTGACCTGACTTAATTTGATCTATACATGTTTGAAGTTTCACCTTACAACTTACGTTTTTTTAACATTTGATTGAGGTGTAATTGACATATAATGAGCTACACATATTTAAAATGTAAGATTTGATACGTTTTCCCATATGTATTTCTATTAAACCAATACCACAATCAAGATAATTGAGCTATTGTCTCCAAAAGAATCTGTATGCCCTTTTAAAATCCTGTCTCCCAGCCCCTTTCTCCCCATCACTGTAGCAACCACTAATATGCTTTCTGTCATTGTTTAGAATTTCACATGCACATAATCTAAAATCGTTACTCTTTCTTGTCTAGATCATTTCACTCAGAATATTTTTTGAGATTTGTTTGTATTCATGATTATATCAATAATATATTCCTTTATATTTCTAAGGAGCAGTTCATCATACGAATTGATCACATTTTGTTTATACATTAACCTGTTAGAGGTTTGAACTGTTCCTAGTGTTTATCTGTTTTTTTATTATGTATAAAGCTGCTATGAATATTTATGTTTCAATCTTGGGAAAGGCATATACATCTGTTTTTCTTGGGTAAATATCAATGAGTGAATTTTTGGATTATATGGTAGGTGTATTTTCCACACTATAAGCCTTAGGATGATCAAATTCAGACTGTTTTCCGAAGTGGTTGCACTGTTCTATGTTTCCTTCAGTTGTGGGACAGGTCTCAATTGCTCTGTGCCTTTGCCTAAAGTTGGTAGATTCAGTCTCTTTAATGTTAGGCATTTTAATGTTAGGTGTGTAGCAATATCTTCTTCTGGTTTTACTTTGCAGTTCCCTAGTCATTAATGGTGATGAACACCTTTTAACTGTGCCTACTTGCCATCCATATTAATTATCACTAAAGTATCTATTCAAATATTCTCCTATTTCTTATATTGAAGTTGTTTATTTTTCTAATTATGGAGTTCCAAGAATTCTTTATACATTCAGAATACAGCACCTTTATCAGATTTGTCATTTGCAACTATCTTCTTCCAGCTTGTGGCTTGTCTTTTCATTCTCTTAATGGAAGTTTTCAAAAAAAATAACCTGCCAAGTTCTTAATTTTGTTAAACTCCAGTTTCAATGTATTTTCTTATGGATCATGCATTTGGCATTGTATTTAAAAATATTTGGTTGAAAAAAAAGTTTTCTAATCTCTTTCCTTCTAGAAGTTTTATAGTTTTAGCATTTATATTTAGATCTAAGGTCAATTATTATTTAATGTTTGCATATGATGTGAAGTAAATGTCAATTTGTGTGTGTGTGTGTGTGTGTGTGTGTGTGTGTGTATATATATATATACACATATGAATATCAAATTATTCTAATACCATTTGTGGAAAAAGTTGTCTTTTAGCCCCAGCCACTATATTTTTGTCAAGAATTATCCAAAACGATGTGGGCCTCTTTTTAACTCTCTATTCTGTTCCATTGATCTGTTAATCTTCGTGCCCATCACACTGCCTTAATGTTTTAGCTTTATAGGTTATGTTCTCCAACATTGTTTCTTCTCAAAGTTGTTTTGTCTGGTCTAGGTTCTTTTTATTTCTATATGAATGTATAAATCAGCTTGGAAAGTACTATCAAAACAACAGATTGAAGTTTGGGATAACAATAAATTTTGCAGAGAACTCACATCTTTACAATATTCTGATCTATGGACACATTATATCTGTGTATTTACTTGGGATTTTGTTTTTGTTTTTGTATTCTAAACAATGTTTTATAGTTTTTAGAGTATAGATATTGGACAGTTTTGTCAGATTTACCACCTCATAGTTCCTGTATGTATCTATATATAGCTATATCTTTGTGTTATATATATTTGGTATATATTTAAATTTTTTCCTTCCTACCACACAGTTGTAGTCAGTAACACCCCCCTGTATTAGTGTTTATCCTTTTACAGCCAACATGCTTATGCTTGTATCATCTGATTTGTCGGCTGTAATGACTTCTGTTTTGTTTTTGTTTTTATATCATTTCTTCGTTATCACATCGATACTGTGTAATTGTGCTCTGAGACCCCAGCTCACACTTTTGTTTTAGTCTCATTTTATAACTTAGTGGAACCACTAAGCTCTTTGCCTGTGATTTTCTAATCATCTTCTCCTTGGCAGAAGCTTGTCCTCTAGAAGCTTTCTCAAGAAGGACTCATGATAACAATATTCCCTAACTTCTTACAATTAAAAATTATTGTAGTCCTTATACTTTAAATACATGTCATACTTTCTTCATAGTTTTATAGTTTTGATGCCCTTTTAAATGATATTTTTTGACTGATTGGCTATTGCTGGTATAAAAATGCAATTGATTTGTTTATTGGTCTTGTATCTTTTGCTAAATTCAATTCTTAATTCTCAGGGCTTTATGGAAGATTTTGTTGGATATTCAGTATAGATGACTGACTATGCATTCTTCAAATGAGAACAGTTTGCTTTCTCCTTTTCAAATTCTTGCCTCACTGGATTGCATAGAATGGCCCATACAGTGTTAAGGAGGAGTGATGAGAATGGAAATCCTTGGTCTTCTCTTGATTTTAAGAGTAAAAAATTCAGTCTTGCACAAGTAGCAGGATAATAATGGCAGGCTCTCTTATTGATGCCATTTCCCAGGTAGAGGAAATCCCCTACCTTTCTCATTTCCCAAGAGACATTTTAGAAGGAATAAATGTTGGATTTTGTTGATTTTTTGCATCTACTGATATGACTACATGCTTTTTTCTTTTTTAGTTTGTTAATATGGCAAATTAGCTTTGTTGACTTTTTAATTGTTAAATCAACCTCCCAATCATTTATTAAACTCCAGTTTGTTTGTCATGATGTACTTTTATTTTTTTTGTTGTTTTTTAGCATTTGATCTGGTAAAGAATATGTGCATCTATATTTAGAAGTATATTGGGCTATATGGTTCTGGTAGTAAAGTAATGCTGGGCCCATATTATGAGTTGGGTAATAATATATCTTCATTAATTTTCTGAAAATATCTGGTAGAATTCTCTAGTGAACATATTTGAGGTTGTTTTCTTTGTGAAAATATTTTCAATTGTAGCTTAATTCATTTACTAGATATAGAGCTATTATTTGGGTAATTTGTGTCTTTCAAGGTTGCACGCATTTCATCATCACCCGAAATTAGTCATAATATTCCTTTATTATCCTTTTAATATGTGTAAAATCTGTGATCATATCACCTTTCCCATTCTTTATATGGGTGATTTGTTCATTTTTCTTATCCCTTCCTTCCTTCTTTCTTCCTTTTCCTCCTTCCCTCCTTTCCTTCATTCCTTCATTCCTTCCTTTTCTTTGCCTGAATAGTCTGGCCAGTGATTTTCAGTCTCAGGAGATATCATTCAGCTGCTCTTCATTTATTAATTTTTTCTAATCTAATCTGGCATTATGCATTTTTTGATAACATACTGTATATGATTTTAATTTGTTAAGTTGTGATTCAGGGCCCAGAATGTGATCTCTCTTTGTGAGTCTTCCATGTGACCTTGAGAAGAATGTTCATTCTGCTGTGGTTGGATGGAGTGTCCTGTGCATATCTGTTAGATCATAACGGTGATGCTGGTTGAGTTCCTCTTTATCTCTATAGATTTTCTGTCAAGTGGTTTTATCAGTTGACAATAGAAAATTATTGAAGTTACCAGCTGTAACGTTGGCATTCTCTATTTCTTCTTGCTTGCAGCTTTATCCATTTTCATGGCACTTATTTGAGACCATTTTTTTATACACACACATTTAGGATCGCCAAGTGTTCCTGGAGGACTGAAATTTTGTCATTCAATTTCCTTCTTTGTTCCTGCTCATTTCCTTTGTATTAACATCTAATTTATCTGATATTAACACTGTTGCTTTTTAGAATTATTGTTTGCACAAGTACGTCTTTTCCATTCTTGCCCATTTAAGCAACCAGTACTGTATCTTTATGTTTTAAATGAGTTTCTGAGTTTCCCAAAGACAATATACATTTGGACCTTTTTTTTTTGAGAGAGAGAGAGAGAGAGAGAGGCAGGGAGAGAGAGAGAGAGACAGGGAGAGAGAGAGAGTGAGAGAGAGAGAGAGAGAGAGAGAGAGACAGGGAGAGGAGGGGGGAAACATAGGGCTGCTCCTGTATGTGCCCTGGCCAGGGAATCAAACCAGCAACCTCTGTACTTCAGGCCAATGCTCCAACCAATGGAGCTATTGGCCAAGGCTTAATTTTTATTGATTTTTAAAGAGACAGGGAGAGGAAGGGAGGGAGAATGAAAGGATTTATTTGTTGTTCCACTCAGTCATGCGTTCTGTGTGCCCTGACTAGGGATGGAACCTTCAACCTTGTCATTTCTGTGTGCTCTGACCAGGGATGGAAACTTCAACCTTGTCATTTCAGGATGATGCTCTTTAAACCGACTGAGCTAACTGGCCAGAGCCAGTTGGATCATTTTGAAAAATCTTATCAGTGATGGTGAATATTGTTATTTAGTGCAGGGCACTGTGAACTCTGCATTGAAATGTGCTTTATGTACAATCCTGTCACCAGAATGAAGAACCTGTTATCCACTGACAGAGTGCAGTGTCTGGCTCTACAGTCAAAATGAATTACGGGTGTAGCATGAGACTGAGTTAATTTTGGCAGTGTAAGGAGATACCACATTACCTAGGCCAGCTGTCTACATTTACTTTCTGTGAAAGATTGCTTATTTTTTCCTTTCTATAAACAGAAGAAAATGCTGGTGATATGACAGTGGTTTAACTGTAAAGATTAAATATACTGCTCATAAAAATTAGGGAGTATTTTATAGCTTCATATTCATTTTGAAATATCCCCTAATTTTTGTCAGCAGTATAGATATTCAAACACCAATGAGAATTACCAGCAGTTATTCAGTCAGAGAATGAGGTCAAAAACATAAAACTCTTCCTCTTGTACCATCTCACAAATATACCTCTAATTAGAAAAAAGCTGTGATTAGTATGTAGTTTGTGTCCATCCACCCCAGGCAATCACAAACTTTGGATCGACCTGTTCATCAAGAGATTGGAGTGAAGCTGGAGGTTAAACACGATGGGCTTGAATCTTTCAGCAGAGTGATACCAGCAAGATTCCACCAAGGAGAAGAAAAACAAAAAAAAATACTTTTAACAAATGCTTTTATATCCAGACTGGGAGAAAAAATGCAACAGGATGAAATGAGCGGTGTGTCAAGGATTTTGCAGAAATGTTCATTTAAAAGCATTTTCATGGCTACATACAGCGTTAACTGTCTCATATCTGAGACAGAGGAGGTACTCTCGCACTCCTAAGGCTATGCCTCAAGGACATCCCAGGTGTATGGGTTCTTGGGCACAGGGTCAGTATCTCTGCTCACAGCTTTCAAGTTACAGACTCCACAGGAAGACCGAGTACTTGCTCAGATGTTGCATACAAAGACATAGTTGACATATGCTAGACCTCCAGTGGGGCAGAGAGCGACTTTGTTTAGTATCACTATCGACTTGTTCAAAACTTAACTCACTTGATGACAAATCTTATTTTTATTTATTGACTTTAGCGAGAGAGGAATGGAGAGAGAAAGAGACAGAGACAGGAACATTGGTCTGTTCTTGTTTGTGCCCTGACCGGGAATCAAACCCTCAAACTCTGTACTTTGGGACAATGCTCTAACCAACTGAACCATCCTGTCAGGAAGATGACAAATCTTAATAAAAGAGTTGATAGGATGCAGTTTTTTATTCTCAAAGAGGCATGGAATGTCATTGAGGTAGCCTTTTGTAATTCCTTGGGGATGCTGGGATAGGGTCTTGACGCCTCTCCATTGAGAAGAATTGTCACTGCACCACAATCTGCCATTCACCCCTTGTCATGACAGTGTTTCCTTCCTGTTCCCTTTCCTGTTCCCACTGAAGTCATCAGGTTCCCTTCAGTCCACTACAACCCATGATAACTCCAGTTCTTTCTCTGAGCTGAAGTCAGATTCAGAAAGTCTTTAGATGCTTCATTCAGGAGTCTAGAATTTACTCTTATGTGCAGGGAACATAAAGGGTTTTTACCAGGGCATAATAGGGAAATTACATCCTCAGATTTAATTTTTCCTTCTTCATTATGCCACAACATCTGCCACAGTAATTTCAGCAATTTTCCAAACTGGATTCTAGAACCCTGAATGGACCATATGAGGCTGGAAGACCTCCTGTAAGAACCAGTCATTTGGGGGAATATGGGGAGGGGGATAGAAGAGGAGCCAGAGAGCACTAGGAGTCTGACCTCTGCCTTGTTGTAACTGCCCATGAAACAAACAAACAGACAGAAACACAGGAAATGGATTGAGGAGCTTTTGTGAACGGTTCCACTCCATGGCCTCGTATGCCCAGCACAGAGGTTGACACTCCAGGTGAAAAGGGCTGGGCATCCGGGAAAGAAGCAGCCTTGGCAGATGAGAAGTAAGCTGTGATTGCTACAGTGAGGTTTGAAGACATTTTGACCCAGCCAGTGCTCACAGCTCTTGCCTGTTCTCAGCCCAAGATGAAAGGGTAGTCAGGGTATGGGCAGGTGGCCTGGTACTGACAAACATGCTCCCACACTGGCGGCAGAAGGCACAATACTTCGGAATTGGATTGGGCAGGTTGGGAGACAATGTTGATACATTTGTGCAAAAAGTAGGTCATTCCCAGAATTTCCCTATAGCCCTGGAATACTTTTCTATATTTGAACCAGAGAAAAAGAATATGGGAAGATAGGTCACTGAGCCTTTTCTGTTAATCAGCACCACCTTAACAATTTACTCTACCCGAAATATACTTTGAGGAAGTGTTTGTTTTTCCTATATTTCATGTCCCTTCATTTAAACCCTAAACATGAGATTTTTAAAATTCAGGGCACCAGTAGTGAATCATACATTCTTATTGGGTTAATTTTCATGACAGTTCTTTTTTTTTTTCTAAAGATTTGACAGGAGAAACTAGATGCAGTGACCCAAAATGACTCTCACCACCCACGGAGTAAGATACCACAGGCAAAACTTAAACATATTTTTTACATAAAAATGTCTGAGAGACTTTGAGTAAAACCAGAGCATTGATAGACATTTTAACACAGGATCCAGTTTTGTATGTGTGATTTAGAAATTCATGACAGCCAGATATGGCAACAGGATGGAACTTATGAATAAAGAAGTAACTGGCATGGATGATTTCTTAAATTGTCCCTTAAACAATGGGATAAAATGTGGTGCTGTATTTTTAGGTAAAGAACACAGAAGGATGGCTGACTCAAGAGTAGGGAGATAAAAATTATGTTCATATATAGGCATGTTGAATTTGCATTATCTATAAGATTTTTCCAATTAATGATGTCAAGAAGTGTTTGGTTTATGTAGGTATGAGGCTTAAAGGAGTGCCCTGAGATGGGATGTATCTTTCGGGTTGTCTAAAGCTGCAGTTAGTTGAGAAAGGACACTACCCTCGGTATTCCTGAGACTTGAAGAAGTTCAAAAATTAATGTAGGGTACGTGGAAGAGTCATGTGGAATGAGAAACAAAATAAAACTCTAATCAAAAGAGTGCATCTTCACAGAAAGCAAGAAGAGAAGCTTCTTCAACCAGAATAACGGTGTAGGAAGCTAATGAGTGCTTATGAGCAATACTGGAAAAAAGGTCCTTGGGATTTAATAGCAGAGAATACACTGGTGACTTTGCAAAAATCTGCTCCCATGGGGGTGATGGGGGCTGATGCCCTGCCAGTATTAGTTGTGGAGTGAATGAAATATAAAGAAATAATTTCAAGGAAGAAAACTTTTTCAAGAGCAGGGGCTCAAAAGAGTAGTGTTGCAAAAAAGAAACAAACAAAAGAAGGAAACTAGAGAAAGATGAAGGCTACGGAAGGAAGACACAGCCTCTATTCGTTTCATCTCATTTTAGTGGGAGGAACTTGAAAGATCTGACATTTGGTTTTAAACAATCTAGTTCCGTCAGATAGAGTATGCAAGAGAGAAGAGAAAGAAAGAGAAAGTGAAGTTCCTGAGTTTCTGGAGGTGTGGAGTTCTGAACACAGGTCAGTGCAGAATCAGAGGAAGAGTGCCTGTTCTCAGTGTTGGGACCTTATGCTTCAATCCTCATCCGGAAGAAGCTTGGGGAAACATAGGGAAACTGTCACATATAGACAGGATTTTTGTTTTTATTTTCTCTTGCTGGTTTCTCAGATGTTGGATTTAAGGAAGAATGTTGGTAGGACCGTGACATCGAGTCCATGTCATTGCTTTGAAATGCCAACACGGCAGCTTTGCTAGCTATGTGATCTCCAGTACATTACCCATGCTCTCTCAGCCCGTTTTATCACCTGAAATTTAGGATAATTGCATCACTTTAAAGATGTTCAACTGAAAACTAAATGAACTTAGAAAATGCAAAATATCTAATGGTGTTTTGTTTTTGTTTGTTTTTGCACATTGTATGCACCCAAATAATCTTAATTTCTTTGTCAATTTAGTCCAATCACAGATTTAAATTTAAGCTTCAAGGTTGAAATTAAAACAATTATTTTTTCCCTAACCACATACTTTAAGATTGATTTCTGCCTCTTCTTGACAGCCATGAAGTCTACTCAGGCAGGTCCTTTCTCATTTTGCCAAAGGAGGGAATAGTTTTGGCAACATTTTAGGTGCTTAGATCGGCAACTAGGGGTCCTGTCAGAAGGCCAGCTCCATGAATACCTGTCACTGATACCAAGGAATTAATGATAGGTTCATGGTACAGTGATAGATTTTGCTCTGCTTCTCAGTGTGAGGGTTTTCAATGCAAAACCTCTGCTCTGGCTCCTGAGACAATAACATTTAATATTCAGAACTCAAGTGGCCATGTTATAATAGTCTATGCCACTCACAGAACTCACTATAAGAATCCTTGTCTTGATTACAGTGATGTAGTTGGGCTTTAGAATCAGACTACCAGTATCAGATCATAGCTTTAAGTACTAGCTATCTACCTTTGGACAAGTGTCCTAAAATGTATGAATTTCTGTTTCCTCATTGGTAGAATGGAGATAATAGCACAGGGTTATTTGTTATTTGAATGAGATGATATATGTAAAGCCCTTACAGTAGTCTCCGTACATAGTAAATGCTCATTAAAATTAGCTAGCCTTTTAAAATTTGTATTCTGAAATCCCAAATATTTCCTAACTACATTAATTTTTATCCTTTTTTATTTAAAAAACTATTTTATCAAAACTAAGCTTTTAAAGCAAACACAACAGCCTGTTGCAATCCTCAACATGAAGTATAGCTCCGTAATAAGGAGCCTAGAAGTCAGAGAATAAACCTGGAAATACTTAAACTAGTATGAATGAAGACCCACTTCTCTTTTGCTAATGATTTTAAAAACAAAAGAAAAAAACCCTTAAATTTCTTGCTCTTTCATTTTACTAGAAGAATTTTAATAAGTTAATATGATTACCCTTCATATTGGAAAAAACTTGAGTATACATAGCAGTATTTTGTGATTAAGATAATTAATAAGCATGTTTGGTAAATCTATCTACTTAGGAATCTGCAATCTATCCATCTCATTTATCATCTACACTCTACAGTGATGATTGTGATTTCAATAAAAATATGTAAATATTAATAATCATTATTTAAAATGCTACTGTTACCATATTTTTAACTTTTTAGTTATATTTCTAGATAGACATACACTAACATTACATGAGCTTATTGAATAAAAGGAAGGAATGTCTTTTTATTTGAAAGATTAGTAATGACTTCTATAAATGAACATTTTCTAATAGATCTTTTTCATAAGTGTACAGAAATAAAATAAAATGTAGACACTCACTCTGGAAATTCTCAGTGACTTGACTGAAAATTGGATTTTTAGCTGCCAAACTTCACTGAGCTTGTGGTCCATTTATTAGCTATACATGAAAAATTCTGCAAACCTATTTGAACAAAGAATCTTGGTGCATAAAGCCTTTTGGGGGACTGGCTTTGCAAGAAAAATGGTTGTCAAATGTTGACACCTATCAGAACTAATATTTTAAAGTATCTAGTGTCACCATGGCTGGGTAGCTCAGTTGGTTAGAGCATTGTCCTCATATGCCAAGGTTGCAGGTTCCATCCCTGGTCACGGCACATACAAGAATCAACCAATGAGTGCATAAATAAGTGGAACAACAAATAAATATTCTCTCTCTCAATTTCTCTCTCTCTAAAATCAATTTTAAAAATAAAATATCTACTATGATTATACTATTCTGTTCTTAGACATTAGTCAGTGACTTCTGCCATATGTTGTCCTCATTTGTTGAATTGGGAGCTTGGGGAGAAGAATTCTAAGATTTCTGCTTCCCTTGTGTCACAGATAGTCTGTGATTATGTAATTTTATATTACACATTGTATGGTAAATTAATGCTTCTAAATTAAGACTGAATCACTTATTGTCTGATCTCCACTTGACAAGAATAATCATGTAGATTATAATTATTTATTTTATTTTTTATTTTTATTAATTTTAATTTATTGTGTTAACATGGATACAAGTGTCTCACTCAATATAACTCCCTCAATTCCACCCCTTTGTCCCCCTCCCCCTACTTCCTCCCCACTCCCTTCTGGTATTTGCTGTCCTGTTATCTGTAATTATATGTTAAGTATATATAATTTCACTAATCACGTCATCTTCTCTGATCCCATCCCCTTATCCCCTTTCCCTCTGACAGCTGTCCCTCTGCTCCCTGTGACCTGGCTTCTGCCTCTATTTTGTTACTCAGTTTACTTTGTTCATTAGATTCCATATATAAGTGACATCATATGATATTTGTCTTTCTCTGTCTGGTTTATTTCACTTAGCATAATAATCTCCAGGTCCATCAATGCCTTTGCGAAAGGTAAGATTTCCTTCCTTTTTACGGTCATATAGTATTACATTGTGTATATGCACCAAGCTTTTTAATTCACGCATCCACTGACAGATACTTGGGCAGTTCCCAGATCTTGGCTATTATAAGCAATGCTGCAGTAAACATGGGGGTGATTATCTTCTTTTGAATCAGTGATTTGGTATTCTTAGGACATATTCCTAAAAGTGGAATAGCTGGGTCAAAAGGCAGTTCCATTTTTAATTTTTTGAGCAAACTCCATATTGTTTTCCACAGTGGCTGTATCAGTCTGCATTCCCACCAGAAGTGCAGGAGGGTTCCCCTTTCTCCACATCCTCGCCAGCACTTACTGTGTGTTTATATGTTAATGAGCACCGTTTTGACAGGTGTGAGGTGGTATCTCATTGTGGTTTTAATTTGCATTTCTCTGATGATTAGTGACATTGAACATTTTTTCATATGCCTATTGGCCATTTGTATGTCCTCTTTGGAGAAGTGTCAATTCAGTTCTTTAGCCCATTTTTAAATTGGATTGTTTACCTTCCTGGTGCTGAGTTTTAGAATTTCTTTATAAATTCTGGTTATTGACCACTTATCAGATGTGTTGGTAAATATGTTCTCCCATTGTGTGGGTTGTCTTTTTATTTTGTTCATGGTGTCTTTTGCTGTGCAAAAACTTTTTAGTTTGATATAGTGAGAGTCCCTCTGGACCCTCTGCCACCACTCGCTCCTGGGAGCTGGGCAGCCTTTTCCGTATCTCTGCCTTTCCTACCAGTCTCAGTGTGGCTTCTTCTGTGATCCTTGGTTATAGACTTCTGTTCATTTAGTCCAAAGTTGGTTTTTTAACATGATTGTTTTTAAATTAAGTTATAATCCAATTTGGTTCTGGGAGGTGGCAGTTAGAACATCTGCCACTCCATTGCCATCTTGGAAATCCTCCTCCACTGTTTTTTTCCAGATCGTAGGAGTGATAGTGCTTCCACACAAACCTACAGTTCTTTATGTGGACAAGGCTGTGCCTCCTTCATTTTTCTACCAAAGGGCAGGCATCCAAGAATTTTTTGTGGGGTGAGTGTTAGAGTTACCACCATGCACTCAAAAGGATGCCAAGAACCTCTAGATTACAATTATTTAATTCAAGTAAAAATAATAAAATATGAACTCCCCAGAAAGACCAGAACATTCTTCTTTTTACATGTGCCTTTCATGGAGATTTTGTTTCTCAATACACATGCTAATTAGGCCTTTGCTACTGTCATAAATATCTCAGTCTCCACAATCCATGTCCACATTACTGACTTTGGAATGGATCTAGAGAGCATCTATTTCTATGCTTCTAGACTGGATATATTCTTGTGCTCTGATATCTCCCAATAAGAGGTTATGTGAAGACCAACAGAAAATTATAACAGCAAGAGCATTGACTAGATCGAAGTCTTACTAAAGCGCATTAACTTAATGACTTTGAGTCTTAAATGTCATCCCTGTCAAGTGAGAGGTAATCTTTGCCTTTTTGATCCAACAGTAGGCTGAATTTACAGTTTATCATCCAAATCGGGATACTTCTAAACATTGAAATGGGATACTAATAATAATATACCAAGTTAGCAGGTATAACCAGGTCTGGTATGGGCAAACTGGAATTGTTACACTTTCTAGTAAAACTCTTTCTAGTAATGTGTGGCAGAGGGTTGAAGTAGTCATGGTACGAATACAGGGTACTATAAAATCTTGTAACGCAAGTGTGCTTTTGATGATGAGATAGGGAGATATTGGGTTATTTCCTATTTACAAATAGAGAAACAGGGTTATGACTGAGTTACTGATTATTCAGACTTGTACTAGTGAGACTAAAAAAGTTGCAGGATGGCTGATTATTGAATTAATTCTTAGAGTGCTTTAATGACTGGCTAATTACAGGAAATAATTCCTATGCACAATGGGAATACAAATGTTATTCCAAATAGAAGGGAGTCTGTTTCTGGTTTTTGGACCATAGCGGAGCAAACAAATTATATGTTGAGTACTTTTCAAGGTCTTTTTTCAGATTAAGCTATATTTTTAAACTTACAAAGAGGCGCCTGAGTCTAGAGCGATTTAACTATTTGTTATTCTATCTTATATCATTTTAACAGAAAATTTTTCATCCATTATTAACTTCTATGGTCCTATGTACATGTCTATAAAAGAAATATCCACATCCAAACACTAGAGAAAGCATTGTAGTCTTTCCAATTTAAGCTGCTTGCAGTCTTTATTGAATTATAGTACAAGGAAGGAGGGAGGTCTGGTCCGAATTACTATGCCAGATAAAAGTTTTAATGTTTGGGCTCTCACATTTCCATAGCATTCACCTTATGTAACTTCTCTAAACTGTTTGATGGGATTAAA
Organism: Saccopteryx bilineata; assembly: GCF_036850765.1. Taxonomy (NCBI): domain Eukaryota; kingdom Metazoa; phylum Chordata; class Mammalia; order Chiroptera; family Emballonuridae; genus Saccopteryx; species Saccopteryx bilineata. The sequence goes on along the minus strand of NC_089492.1, from coordinate 78,628,075 downwards.
ATGGCATCTGGCACATTCATTTTTGGTCCTCATGTTTACTTAAGCATCATCCAAACAGGGACTGTTTGTTGCATGGGAATGAGAATTCTATGAACACAAATACCTGCTGAGATTATGAAATCCACTACAGCACTGTTTGCTCTAGCAAACTAAACAAGATCATTCTCTCACAGGTCTTTAGTCTAGATTTGGACCTCAAACCCTGCAGAAAGCTGTCCAAGATTGATTTATACAGCTACTCAGTTCTTTTTCCTTTCCATGATGTGTTTATTATATAACTGTATTTAAGGGCTTATCATTTTATCTGATTTATAAACCCATTTAATACATTTTTGCTGATGCAAGTTTTAATGTTTTTAATAAAATAGTCTACAAATTTTATTATTAATGTGTAAATTTCCTAGATAACTAAGACTGCATCCTCTATCTAGGCCATAATCTAAACAATTTATAACGGATTTTAATGTTTTATTTAAATGCCTTCAGAATGTGGAATGAGGGGTTTGGAATGAGCCTGAGGCAGCCTCGGCTGCATACTGATTTCGGGCAAATCTCACTTATTATAGAGAACACAGACAAAGATCCCCTTACAAGCCTGTATTTTAAGTAGATCTGGACCTATGTGGACCATTTTTCCCCTCTGAAATAAAAGGTATGACCAGGATAAAATTAATTGGGTTTAGATTTTTTCCCCCACGACATCTATGTTACTATAGGTTTCTACTTTGACATAATGAAATTTTCATGCTTTAATATCAGATTTCCTTTCCTCGCACATATTCTAGAGGCAAAGTAGACTATTGTAAACAGTAGTGCTTGCTGTTAGCCTGTTTTTAAATCAGTGTGCAAAAGTTAATGACCACCAAGTATGATAGAGTTCTGTATTACGTGAAGGATCTAGACAAGAATGACAGAGATTACATAAAGAATCTAGATTACGTGAAGGGTCTAGTAAAAATATGACAGAGGGGGAAATGTCATGGGCAGGAAGGGCACTTAATGGAATTTTAAACCCCAGGGATGGGGTGGGCTGTCACAGAAAGGAGATAATGAAGGGAGCTGTGGAAATATACAAAGAAGGTTGCTGGCCTGGCAGCTTCTAGAAAAACAAGAGTTCAAGTATCCTGGTCAAGATACCACGATAGGCTTTCTGAATTTAAGAACCTGACTGTCCTTCTTGAAGGACACCTGCCTTGACTGCCTTTGATTGTTGAAAATATCCCAGAAGACAAATCAACTCTATATTCTGATCCTCTGTTGCTCAGAAAAAATAATTTTTTCTTTGTTTTCTCAAGAGACAGCTTATTTAAATAAAATTATTCAGATTCTCTTCTTGCTTTGTCTGGTCTCTAAACGTCTAACGCCCTTGATATACAGATCAGTGTCAGCAGCCCTTTTTCCCCTCAAACTGTGCATTAAGGAATACACTAGCATTCTTCATACTATTGGTATGTATGCCTCTGAGCTTGTCTTATCTCTTATTAGAACATATAGTAATATTCGGTTATGTTATTTTGAATAGCACAAAAGTAAAATCAAACACACTAAATACCAGTGCCCATGGAGAGAATAATTTGTATGCTCCGTGACTGAATGCCTGGGCCTCATGTTGGAAAAAAAGGATGAATTACTACAGCGAAGGACAGAAATGTCATAGAGAAAACACATGTTTTAACATAGCTCTGACAAAGCTTTTGATAAAGAAGATGACCAGGATTTGTTTATATATCCTGTTTGTAAAATTCAGTACCAATTTTCTCTTTTGGTTAACTCATTTATGACTGATTAAATCTAGACTGAAGATCAAATAATCAATATAAGGAGGTTCAGAAAAGGCTAAGGAAATGGCCCCTTGTTAAGGAAGACTGTTAAGGAAGTTGACTCCTTGTTAATATGCCAAGTATTCTGTATATTACTCTATGGTATCTGGGGGCAAGGACTATTATCATCTTTACTTTTGAGATAAGAACAATTTTCCACTTTAGAGCTATTAAGCTCTTTCAACATACTCTGTGGGCATAAGGGCTGCTAAAGCAAAACAAAATATCTGGTATTTTTATACAGGTTCCAGGTTAGAGGAAGGCTGGTGGCCTCCTGCAAGCATGAGTTGGACCACGAGAAAGAGAAATAGCAGAGGAGAATAAGATGCAGAGGGCCTAGGTCAGCCTGTTCTTTGAGGCCTTTGCTCTCAATGAAGATTTCTGATTTCTCAGTGGAGCTCACAGGAAAGTTGGAAAAAGTTTTTGTTTTGTTTTAAGTTATAAGACATAAAGTCAGAGCTGATGAGATCTGGCCACAAACTGGCCTTTGGAGAGTAGTAATATAAAAATGATTTGATGACCATAGTCAAGATCTGGAGAAAGCCCAAGTGCCCGTTGGTGGATGAGTATGTAAAAAAGCTGTGGTACATTTATACAATGGAATACATAAATAAAGAAGGAAATCTTCATTTTTTCAATAGCATGAATGGACCTGAAGATTATAATACTAGGTGAAATAAACCAGTCAGAGAAAGACAAATAGTATATGATCTCACTCATATGTGGAATCTAGTGAACAAAGTAATTTGACAAATAAAATAGAAACAGAAGCATAGATGATACATAGACTATACTGATAGCTATCAGAGAAGGTGGAGTTTGTGGGATTGGGTGAAAAATGGTGAAGGGATTAAGCAAAAAATTATATATATATACATATATATATATGAGTTATTTATGTATATAACTCATAGACACAGATGAGAGTATGGTGATAGCCAGAGGAAAAGGGGAAGGGAAAGGGAAAGGGGGGGTTGGAAGAGGGCAAAGGGGGGATAAATGGGATGGAGAGGGACCTGAATTTGGGTATGAACACAGAATGCAGTGTGCAGATGATATTGGGTTGAGATGTACCTTGAAATCTGTATGGCTTTGTGAACCAATGACCCCCAAATAAAATTAATAAAAATGTTGTTTGATGACACTAGTGAATGAAACTGAATTGAGAACAACAACAAAATTCAAGAACGAATGGGAAAGATAAGAAATAAAACAAAAGAGTATGTGCTTTTCTGAGGGATGGAAAGCACTTCTGAATTAAAGAACTAAATGCACTTACAAACAAAGTCTTTCACGGTGTAATGGAAATACAGCCCATATACCTTATTTCATAGAGCAAGCCTAAAGAGTGTTTCAAGCAACCGGATCACAAGTTTGACTTCAGTGTCAAACTATCTTCAGATACTAATGAAGGAAATAGCAAGATGAGAAAAATAAGACATCAAGGAAAATAAAAAGTTTACCAAATATTTTTTATGATCTAATTACTTTTCCTCTTAGATCAGCCATTAAGGGTCAGGATTTCCAGGGCATGAGTGAGAATGACCCAGCCCAACATTTGTACTCTGTCTTTTCCTGTGAGATGAGGCTAGCAAGGCCCCCGAGCATGTGGAGACAACTTGTTTGTAAAGCATTTGAAACACCTTTTAGTTTGTAAACCCAACACAGTGGTAAAGTCTGTCCACATTGGCTTCATTTTCACCAAGGGCTATACTCTGTGTGCATTTCTCACTTGGGGCATGGAGTGCTGAAGGCAGATTGTCCAAGGTCAAGTGTTACTGAATGATAAGTTAAGAGTAAACAGGATTAGTACAATTTATTATTTCAACTTGATCAGTTTAAAATACAATGTTTAAATAGCAATATTACCATAAAGGTATCTAATGGGGTCTCAGACTTTATCAACAATGCATCAGACAATGAGTAGTGAGTAGTAAGGCACCATCCACTGGTGCTGGTCATTTTTATCCAGCCAGTCCAGGGTCAGTATTTATCAAGCTGTTTGGGCCATCCTGTTTTACTTCTATCTGAGTGACATTAATGTTCACGGTACTTTTAAAAGGTAGTTGACACAGTTTTGCATCACTAGCATGACTGAACAATAGGAGAACAACAGAAAACTCATTGTCTCTCATTTTTCTTTATCCGAATTTATCACCAAGTCAAAGAAATAGACTGAGTTGGGAGTGTGAATTCTAACCCAATAGATTGCAGAGTAACTATTATATAAACTGCCCTATCTGAAAGCCACTAGTCCATATGACAATGATACCTTTTAGTTAATTTTTTAAAATTAAAAATTCTGTTTCTCAGTTTTGCAAGCCACAACTCAAACTTTCTATAGCCATATGAGACTGATGGCTGCCATATTGAACCACTCAGCTGTCGTTTGTCTTTGAAATTAAGAAAATATTACTGGGAAGAACAGTGCATGCTTATAGAGAGCCAATCTTTTTATTCCACTAATTTAACTATGTGCCTATATTATGTTTTCATATGTCTGAAATAAAAGATTTAGCTTTTGTCTGCATATATTCAGTTTGGCTCTAGAATCTGGAGAAATATGGCCTTGAACAATATTGCCATTTTACTGATTTTTTTATTGTAGGCATTTTATTAACACATCATTCTGCATCTGGTTGAATATGGGTGTGTCTGGAATAGGTTATATAGCAATTGATTACTTTGGGAGCATTACTATTTATTAGATGACTTTGTGTACAATTGTGGATATAATTTTTCTCATTTTAAAAAATTGTTTTCTTGAGAAGTACAGAAACAATACTTTGTTCCACTGGTTCAATAAAAAAAAAATAACATGTTTTAACATTCTAGTTTAAGTTTAAAAGGTAAAATGTATGCATGATATCAAATATAAGTTGATATCATGCAAAAGAAAGCTGTCAGAGGGAAGGGGGAAGAGGGAACAGAATCAGAGAAGGAGAAAGGATTAGCCAAAATCATATACACATAACATATAGATACAGACAACAGGGTCTCAATAGGCAGAGTGAAACAGGACGGAGGTGGAGGTAGGGGGAGGGGGAACAAAGGAGAGAAATGGGGGGGAAAGAGACTTTGCATGGGGCATGGGGGCTATGATAAGGTGTGCAGAGGGTGTTATGTTGCGTGCGACACTTGAAACCATGTAAGGAAAAAAAAAAGACATTTGGGTTTGACCCCAGCTGTGAAAAAAAATGAGGCAAAAGAAAACATTATTGCTTGACCTGTGATTGCGCAGTGGATAAAGCATCGACCTGGAAAACTGAGATCACCAGGTGAAAACCCTGGGCTTGCCTGGTCAAGGCCATTATGGGAGTTGATACTTCCTGCTCCTCCCCCTTCTCTCTCTCTTTCTGCCTCTCTCTCTAAAAATGAAGAAATTGCCCTGGCCGGTTGGCTCAGTGGTAGAGCGTCGGCCTGGCGTGCAGAAGTTCTGGGTTCGATTCCCGGCCAGGGCACACAGGAGAAGCGCCCATCTGCTTCTCCACCCCTCCCCCTCTCCTTCCTCTCTGTCTCTCTCTTCCCCTCCCGCAGCCGAGGCTCCATTGGAGCAAAGGTGGCCCGGGCGCTGGGGATGACTCCTTGGCCTCTGCTCTAGGCACTGGAGTGGCTCTGGTCGTGGCAGAGCGATGCCCTGGAGGGGCAGAGCATCGCCCCCTGGTGGGCAGAGTGTCGCCCCCTGGTGGGCATGCCGGGTGGATCCCGGTCGGGCGCATGTGGGAGTCTGTCTGACTGTCTCTCCCCGTTTCCAGCTTCAGAAAAATTAAAAAAAAAAAAAAAAAAAAAAGAAATTTTAAAAATCTGAAAAAAAACTCCAAAATTTTATTGAATCTTCAGCTTAGGCATATAAAGTTCTGCAGTTATTATGATGTAATACTTATATTTTAAATATTTTGGACTATTTGTATCATTTTATTTTGATTTTTAATACTTTTAATTATTCATTTATATGTTATATTTTTTGATTTTTAAAAATAATTTTACTTAGACAATTAATTTTAACAGGGTGATATTGGTCAATTAGAGCACATAGATTCAGAGAAAACATCTCCAGATCATTTTGACATTCGATTATATTGTATACCCATCACTCAAAGTAAAATCATCCTCCTTCACCTTTCATTTGGTTTTTTTTTTATGCCCCTCCCCTTCCACCCCCCCTCCCTCTCCTCCCTTTTCCTCCTCCTGGTAACCACTACACTCTTATCTATGTCCATTAGTCTCAATTTTGTGTCCCACCTATGTATGGAATCATATAATTCTTAGTTTTTTCTTACTTATTTTACTCAGTATAATGTTATCAAGGTCCATCCACATTGTTATAAATGATTCTATGTCATCATTTCTTATGGCTGAGTAGTATTGCATAGTATATATATATACCACGTTTTCTTTATCCAGTCATCTATTGAAGGGCTTTTTGGTTGTTTCCTTGTCTTGGCCACTGTGAACAATGCTGCGATGAACATGGGGCTGCATGTATCTTTACGTACCAATGATTTTGAGTTTTGCGGGTATATACCTAGTAGGGGGATTGCTGGGTCATATGGTAGTTCTATTCTTAATTTTTTGAGGAACCACCATACTTTCTTCCATAACATTTGTACTACTTTACATTCCCATCAACAGTGGATGAAGGTTCTTTTTTCTCCACAGCCTCTCCAACACTTGTTATTACCTATCTTGTTGATAATAGCTAATCTAACAGGTGTGAGGTGGTATCTCTTTGTATTTTTCATTTGCATTTCTCTAATAGATATGAAGATGAAACATCTTTTCATATATCTGTTGGCCATTTGTATTTCTTCCTGGGAGAAGTGTTTGTTCATGTCCTCTTCCCATTTTTTATTGGATTGTTTGTTTGTGTGTTGTTGAGTTTTATGAGTTCTTTGTATATTTGGGATATTAGGCCCTAATCTGAGCTGTTGTTTGAAAATATCATCTCCCATTTGTTGGCTGTCTGTTTGTTTTGTTGTCAGTTTCTCTTGCTGTGCAAAAACTTCTTAGTCTGATGTGGTCCCATTCATTTATCTTTGCCTTTATTTCCCTTGCCTTTGGAGTCAAATTCATAAAGTACTCTTATAACCAAGGTCCATGAGTTTAGTACCTATGTTTTCTTCTATGTAATTTATTGTTTCAGGTCTTATATTTAGGTCTTTGATCAATTTTGAATTAATTTTAGTACAAGGGGACAAACTATAGTCGAGTTTCAATCTTTTGCATGTGGCTTTCCAGTTTGCCCAGCACCATTTGTTGAAGAGGCTTTCTTTTCTCCATTGTGTGTTGTTGGCTGGCCCCTTTATAGAAAATTATTTGACCATATATATGTGATTTTATTTCTGGGCTTTCCATTCTTTTCTATTGTTACGAGTGTCTATTTTTCTGCCAATACCATGCTGTTTTGATTGTCGTGGCTCTATAATATAATTTGAAGTCAGGTATTGTAATGTCCTCAGCTTCATTCTTTTTCCTAGGATTGCTTTGGCTATTTGGTGTTCTTTATAGTTCCATATAAATCTGATGATTTTTTTGTTCCATTTCTTTAAAAATGCCATTGGAATTTTGATGGGAATTACATTGAATTTGTATATTGCTTTGGGTAATATGGTCATTTTGACTATATTTATTCTTCCTATCCAAGAACAAGGAATATTTTTTTTAATTTTTTTATTTATTTATTTATTTATTTATTCATTTTAAACAGGAGAGGGAGAGACAGAGAGAGAGGAGAGACAGAGAGAGAGAAGGGGGGAGGAGCTGGAAGCATCAACTCCCATATGTGCCTTGACCAGGCAAGCCCAGGGTTTCGAACCGGCAACCTCAGCATTTCCAGGTCGACGCTTTACCCACTGCGCCACCACAGGTCAGGCAACAAGGAATATTTTTCCATTTTATTGTATGTTTTTCGATTTCCCTTAAGAATGCTTTGTAGTTCTCATTATATAGGTCCTTTACATTCTTTGTTATGTTTATTCTTAGGTATTTTTTTGTTGTTGTTGTTGCAACCATGAAGGGGATTATTTTTTTGAGTTCGTTTTCTGATGTTTTGTTGTTGGCATATAGGAAGGCAATGGAATTTTGTGTATTAATTTTGTATCTTGCAACCTTACTGTATTGGTTTATTGTTTCTAGTAATCTTTTTTCTGGAGTCTTTGGGGTTTTCAATATATAGGATCATATCATCTGCAAAAAATTAAACCCTTAGTTCTTCTTTTCCAATATGAATGCCTTTTATTTCTTTTTCTTGTCTGGTTGCTCTGGCTAGAACTTCCAGTACCACGTTAAATAAGAGTGGAGAGAGTGGACAACCCTGTCTTGTTCCTGATTAAGGGGAAAAGCCCTCAGTTTTATGCCATTTAATATGATGTTGGCTGATGGTTTATCTAAATTGCCTTTATTATGTTGAGATATTTTCCTTCTATACCCATTTTGTTGAGTGTTTTAAATATAAAATTGTGTTGTATTTTATTGAATGCCTGTTCTGCCTCTATTGATAAGATCATGTGGTTTTTTTTCTTTGTTTTGTTGATATAGTGTATTACGTTAACCGTTTTACGTATGTTGAACCATCCTTGTGATTCTGGGATGAATCCCACTTGATTATGATGTATTATTTTTTTAATGTGTTGTTGTATTTGATTTGCTAGTATTTTGTTTAGTATTTTAGCATCTGTATTCATTAGAGATATTGGTCTGTAGTCTTCTTTTTTTGTGTTGTTCTTGCCAGGTTTCGGTATGAGGGTTATGTTGGCCTCATAAAATGTGTTTGGAAGTATTGCTTCTTCTTTAATTTTTTGAAAGACTTTGAGTAGAATAGGAACCAAGTCTTCTTTGAATGTTTGATAGAATTCACTAGTATAGCCGTGTGGCCCTGGACTTTTATTTTTGGAGTGGTTTTTAATAGTTTTTTCTGTTTCCTCCCTGCTTATGGGTCTGTTTAGGCTTTCTGCTTCTTCATGACTCAGTCTAGGAAGACTATTGTATATTGTTCTAGGAATTTATCCATTTCTTCTAAATTGTTAAATTTTGTAGCATATAGTTTTTCATAGTATTCTACAATAATTCTTTGTATATCTATGATATCTGTGGTGATTTCTCCTCTTTCATTTTGGATTTTGTTTATATGAGTCCTTTCTCTTTTTACCTTGGCAAGTCTGGCCAAGGGTTTGTCAATTTTGTTATCTTTTCAAAGAATCAGCTCTTTGTTGTACTATTTTTTTTTTTTCATTTTTCTGAAGCTGGAAACAGGGAGAGACAGTCAGACAGACTCCCGCATGCGCCCGACCGGGATCCACCCGGTACGCCCACCAGGGGCGACACTCTGCCCACCAGGGGGCAATGCTCTGCCCATCCTGGGCGTCGCCATATTGCGACCAGAGCCACTCTAGCGCCTGGGGCAGAGGCCAAGGAGCCATCCCCAGCGCCCGGGCCATCTTTGCTCCAATGGAGCCTCGGCTGCGGGAGGGGAAGAGAGAGACAGAGAGGAAAGTGCGGCGGAGGGGTGGAGAAGCAAATGGGCGCTTCTCCTGTGTGCCCTGGCCGGGAATCAAACCCGGGTCCTCCGCACGCTAGGCTGATGCTCTACTGCTGAGCCAACCGGCCAGGGCCTGTTGTACTATTTTTTCTGTAGTTTTTATGTTCTCTTTTTTATTTATTGCTGCTCTGATTTTTATTATTTTCTTTTTTCTGCTGGTTTTGGGTTGTTTTTGTTCTTCTTTTCTAGTTCCTTAAGATGTGATGTTAAGTTGTTTACTTGGGCTCTCTTTTGTTTGTTCATGTAAGCTTATAGTGATATGAACTTCCCTCTTATTAATGCTTTTGTTGCATCCCAGAGATTCTGATATGTTGTGTCATTTTCATTTGTCTGTATATATCTTTTTACCTCTGCTTTAATTTCTTCTTTGACCCAGTTGTTTTTTAAAAGTATGTTGTTTAATTTCCACATTGTTTGTGGATTTCTTTACTTCTTTTTTTGAAGTTGAATTCTAGTTTCAAAGCTTTATGGTCAGAAAATATGCTTGGTATAGTTTCAATCTTTCTGAATTTGTTTATATTAGTTTTGTGTCCCAACATATGGTCAATTCTTAAGAATGTACCATGTACACTAGAGAAAAATGTATACTCTGATGTTTTGGATTGAAATGTCCTGTAGATGTCTATCATATCCAATTGTTCTAGTGTTTCATTTAAGGCCAATATTTCTTTATTAGTTTTCTGTTTGGATGGACAATCTAGAGCTGTCAGTAGTGTATTGAGGTCTCCAAGTTTGATTGTATTTTTGTTGGTTTTTATTTTTAGATCAGTTAGTAGATGTCTTATATACTTTGGTGCTCCTTATTTTGGTGTATATATATTAAGAAATGTTATATCTTCCTGATTCAATGTTCCTTTTATCATTATGAAATGACCACCTGTCTCTGATTACCTTTGTTGTCTTGTAGTCAGCATTTTTAGATATGAGTTTGGCTACACCTGCTATTCTTTGGATATTATTTGCTTGGAGAATCATTTTCCAGCCTTTCACTTGAATCTATTTTTTCCTTGTAGCATAGATGTATTTCTTGAAGGTAGCATACAGTAGGATTTTCTTTTTTGATCCATTCTGCTACTCTGTCTTTTTATTGGTGAGTTCAAATCCATTTATGTTTAATATAATTATTGACACTTGAGAGTTTCTTATTGTCATTTTATATAAAGGTTTCTAATAGTTGAATTTCTTGTTTGGTTCTTCTCTTTTGTTTTTCTGTCATTTATTTTTGTTTGGTTGTATTCCATACTTCTTTCCTCTGTTTCTTCTTTTTTTAAGCCATGTGTTTCAGTAGTGGTATTTTCAGGGGTGGTTACCATTAGTTAATTAAAAGATATATATCATATTCATTGTAGTCTGTTATCTCATGAGTGCTTCTGCACTCCATTCTTGTTTGTTACTGCTAATTTTTGTCTTTTCCCCTTTTTTGTTTTTGTTGTCACAGATTATTCTTGTTTTTATTGTGTTCTTGTTGCAGCTTTCACTTGTGGTTTTGTTTTGTTTTGTTCTTTGTCTCTGGTTGGATAACTCCCTTTAGTATTTCCTGAAGTGGTATTTTCTGGTAATAAAGTCTCTCATCTTCTCTATATCTGTGAATGTTTTTATTTCCCCTTCATAATTTGAAGGAAAGCTTTGATGCAATTCTTGGCTGAAAGTTCTTGTCTTTCAGTACTTTAGATATTGGGGTCCACTCTCTTTTGGCTTGCAGAGTTTCTGTTGAGAAATCTGATGATAACCTAATGGGTCTTTCTTTATATGTTTTAGTTTTCCTTTCCCTAGCTGCCTTGAGGATTTTTTCTTTGTCATTGATTTGTGATAACTTTATTATGATGTGCCTTGGAGTATGTCTGTTTGGGTTAAGTTAACTCGGCATTGTGTTTGCTTCTTAAATTTGAGGCTCTAACTCTTTCCACAGGCTTGAGAACTTCTCGATTATCTGTTTCAATATGTTCTCCATTCCCTTTTCCCTTTCTTTCTCTTCTAATATACCCATTATTCTTATATTGCTCTTTCTGATGCAGTCAGACAATTTTATAGGGCTTCTCATTTTTTTAAATTTGTGAGTCTCTCCCTTCTTCTCTCTGTAGTATCTCTAGTTGCCTGTCTTCTATGTCACTGATTCTCTCTTCTTTCTGGCCTGTTCTATTAGCTAAGCTTGTCACCTCATTTTTCAGTTTATGTATGGAGTTTTTCATCTCTGTTTGGTTCCATTTTATGGTTTCAATTTCATTAATAAAGTGTTCTTTTGTTAATTAAATTTTTTGAGCTCACTAAATTGTCTTTTAGAACATTGTTGTATTTCACTGAGTATTTTTAGGACTTCAGTGTTGAATTCCATGTCATTTAACTCCAAGGATGCCACATAATCAATTTTTTTCCCCAGCGATTTTTTTATCATCTATCTGATTACATCTCTGTCTTTTATATCCATGATATCTGATTTCTTTTTCCTTAATGGCATTTGAGAGTGGTATTGTTAATAACACTAATAAGAGATAATTAAGAAAGTAAAATAAAAGTTGAAAGAATACAGTGAAAAAATGTAAATTCTATAATAGAAAGTGGAACAAAAACTACAGAGAACAAGGAGTAGAAACTGAAGAGAGATGACAAAATAAAGAAAAAATGTAGGCAAAACATACAAAATGTCACAAAGAAAAATATGAGTCCAAAATATAATAATTTGATAATAAATGATGATCGGATGAGAACAAAAAAAAGAAGAAAAAGAGATAAAGGAGAAGAGAGAAGGGAGAATAAAGAGAAAGAAATGGCAAAAAATAGAATACCAAACAAAGACAAAGAATAAGAAAAAAAGAAAAAACAGAAGTAAAGGTTTATGAAATAAAACTGTCACAAAAAACAAGAGTGGAAAATTTAACAACTATGGATAATGTAGTTCAAAAGGAAAATAATAAAAAAAGAAAAAAAGAAAAAGAATAAGGAAAGAAGTAAAAATGACAAAAACCATTAAAAATAAGTGTAATTTCTTTTTTGGTTTTGAGAGGTAACTTTTTCCTTTTTTTTTTGGCAGGTGGAGTATACTATGAGTTCTGCCTCTGCATAGGTCTTAGGCAGAGGTCTGCTGGTGTGTCACTGTGGCAATGATTTAGTTTGGGCCTCAGTCCCATTGACAGGCAGGGCTTGTTAGGGCTTTGCAATTATCTGGCTCTAGTAATGGTTGTCTCAGTTTTCCAGGTGCTTCTCTGCACGTTCTTCTCACTAGAGGTAGCAGCCTGGAGACTTAGCTGTGGGGTCTGCCTCAGCTACTATCCTTGCAGAAAGGAAATCTATGCATAGCTAGGTGCCCCCTCCAGCGCCGCTCAAAGCACAGTTCTGGGGAAGGCAGTGGGAACCAGAGCCACCAGTGTGAGCAGGCAAGGCAGGGCACAGACCAAGGGCCAAGTTCCTTTATTTTACACACAGGCAAAATTATATGGGCCAACAGGCTTATCTGGCATACCTCAGGGCGCCGCAGTTTTAATCTCTATGGGCTTTTCCCACTTGCGCTGCTTGGTAGCCCCCAATAGACCATATGTGTGCCCAGCTCCCACAGATGCACACAGATGGTTGAAACTGCCATTCAGGCACCCAGCCCTGGCATTGTCAGGCCAAGGGTCTTGGCCCGTGTGCGCACACGGCTCTGGAGATCATGGTGCTGGTAATGCCCAAAAATGCTGGCGCTCACGCAGGTGCCCATCCTTGTTAATCTCAGGCAAAGTACCTTGGCCCTTTCATGCGCCCACACGCTCCCCATGCTGGTGATACTAGGTGGAACCTAGCACCCCAGCGCGTGCTCTCTGCAAGGGATTGTGGAGCCCTGGGAGTACCCAAAAATGCTGGTACTCATGCAGGTCCCCAGTGTTGTTAGTTTTGAGCAAAGCAGCTTCGCTCACACGTGCACCCACTCGCTGCCCGTGTTGGTGATGCTAGGTGGAGTCACTAGCACTGCTGGTAATACACAAAGATGCTGGCGCCAGCCCACGCAGACACCCTGTGCTGGTAATTCTAGGTGGATCCCACCACCTGTTTGTGTGCCCAGTGTCCGCGATCTCAGGCAGAACTTGTGTGATCTTTCCTTTGTTTGGGCGCCCACCCTAATTCTGCTCCGTCCCTATTAGTTCAGCCTCTCCTCTTTGCCCGGCTCCAAGCATATGTGCCCCTACCTCAGATCAGTGCCAAAAGGCAAATGCCCTGTCCTCCATCTTTTTTTTTTTAGTTTATTTTTATTTATTTTTATTTTTTGTATTTTTCTGAAGTTGGAAATGAGGAGACAGTCAGACAGACTCCAGCATGTGCCCACCCGGGATCCACCCAGCATGCCCACCAGGGGGTGACGCTCTGCCCATCTGGGGCATCTCTCTGATGCGACCAGAGTCATTCTAGTGCCTGAGGCAGAGGCCATAGAGCCATCCTCAGTGCCTGGGCCAACTCTGCTCCAATGAACCCTTGGCTGCGGGAGGGGAAGAGAGAGACAGAGAGGAAGGAGAAAAGGAGGGGTGGAGAAGCAGATGGGCGCTTCTCCTGTGTGCTCTGGCCGGGAGTCGAACCCAGGACTCCTGCACGCCAGGCCGATGCTCTACCACTGAGCCAATCAGCCAGGGCTGGCCGTTCTCCATCTTATATATTCAGCTACTTTTTCACGCAATCATACCTTTGTCTGATGTGTGTAAATTTTGGGTGCTCCTAAGGCTTTTTTTCCTCTCTCTCTGTGTTTAGGTGTTAAATTTGTTGAAATTTCAAGGGAAGAGATTGGGAGAATCTCTCATGCCGCCATTTCTCTAACTTCACTCCTATATGTTATGTTTTAAAGATCTTTGTAAGTATGAATGACAATATCTGATTAAAAAAACCCTGATACTGTGAAAAGATTTTTAAAACTATAATAATTTTATGCATTCAAAATATATCTCTCTGTAAATGTGTGTGATGAAATGTAGAACATTATATATGCTTGAGAAAACTTAGAAATTCCACAAATGAAAAATATTGCCCGTTTTCCTTCAGATAATCACTATTTGCATTTTTGATTTGTGGTCTTATAGATATCTATCACATATTTATCTACACATGCATCAGTATATATTTTAGATACTTAAGTATTCTTACAAACAGATTTTATAATGCAATCAGATCATATTTTGTTTTGTATTACTTGACTTTTGTCATCAGTTTTTCATGTAATATCTTTTGCAAATTATTGATGCTTTTATATAACTTCTATGATAACCTTTAAAATGGACACGTGTTCTTTCATCCTATGGTGTGTGAGAGAAAGACAACCCAGGGCATTATTTCCCACCTTAATTAAAATGTGCCAATTTGAGATCAGCTACAAGATGAGTGTTGTGAAGAAATGAAAGGGTAAAGATCTTACAGGATGCATAGTTGAAGGTTAAGGAAGACTAGCTGTGGGTCAAGATGTGGGGCCCGTGTTCGCAGCATGTCTGACACCACTTGGTCAACTTGGGTTTAACAAGAGAGGTGGGAAGAACATTGGGGTGTAAGTGGACAATGTTTAGTCCTCAAGGTCTTTCACAATATACATAACAGAATTGATTTACTCAAAAACAGTCATCAAGCCACTGTTATGGAATTTCTTTTCCTTATTTACAAAATTAAAACCAAGGTGTAGATAATTTTCTAGTTGAGACTTTGTACCCTCTGCAGATTTTATTAGGCTTTATTTATAAATGAATATTTGTAAGAACGGGACTTGGGTCAAACAGGTATATCATTTTTTAATGTATTAGCTGAAAACTATATATTTTTTTCCATACACATAGAGGTAACAACTTTTTGTCTTATGTGTTATGTTTGCTTATAGTACTTATTTGAACTTCTGTCTTTTTCACAGATTCCTGAACACTTTATTTGTACTATTGCCGGTATATGCAAGGTCCTGCATGGATGTTAGATCTATCTATCTATCTATCTATCTATCTATCTATCTATCTATCTATCATCTATCTATCTGTTTATTTTTGTGACGGAGACAGAGAGAGGGACAGATAAGGACAAACAAACAAGAAGAGAGAGAGATGAGAAGTATAAATTCTTCACTGCGGCACCTTAATTGTTCATTGATTACTTTCTCATATATGTCTTGACTGGGGGGGCTACAGCAGACTGAGTGACCCCTTGCTCAAGCCAGCAACCTTGGGTTCAAGCTGGTGAGCTGTGCTCAAACCAGAAGAGCCTGTGCTCAAGCCAGAGACCTCGGGGTTTCAAACCTGGGTCCTCTACGTCCCAGTCTGACATTCTATCCACTTTGCCACCACCTGGCCAGACAGAATTATTGTACTAACTGCCCTTGTTTGTCATACTTCTTTGTTTTTATGCTGTTTGCTAGTGTCTTCTCACACTGACTCCCAGCCTGAGTGTGTGTGTTAGTTAGTATTACAATCTACAATCTTGAGTGAAAGGCAGATTGGAAAAACACGTTTTATTTTGCTTTCCTCTATGTGACCACCACGGGAAATGTCTGAGCTTGTCTGTTAAAATTATAGTATAGATACATGGAGGAGGTTGTACTGACAGATTGAAGCCACCTAAACCAGGCAGCACCCAGCTGATTCACTAGTTGACCGAAGACCCAAGAGCAAGCCCAGTTGAGATCAGTTAAGCCAGGCTTATGGTGGCAGAAACCCAGCTGACCCATGGACTCATGTGCAGAAAGGAGTATTCATTGCTGTTTGCTATGAAGTTTGTGGTTGTTTGTTATGTGGCATCATTATGGAAATAGATAACTGATGCTTTGTTATGGCCAAATTCAGAACAAAGCCAGTCAATGCCCACTGTGGTTTTATTTTAGTAGGCGTCCTATATTTCTCCTCAAATCCCTCATCTCGTATAGGACAAGGTAGTATTCTTTCCACATGAATAGCAATAATGGTTGTGGCATTTCTCTGGTGATATTTATATTCTCAAAAACAAAACAAAACAAAACAAAAAACTGCATTCCAGAATATAATTCAAAATCCAATATAAATATTAACATTTCATATATAAATTTGGAGTTCTCTTTTCAAAAGTATACATTAGAAATTTTTATTTTTATTTTTTAATTTTAATTTACATATACTTGGTATTTATTTTATTTTTATTTAGCATGGTGATAATTCTATATATTTCTTGATATATAATATATATTATATATATATAATATATATTATATATATAATACCAAACCTTACCTTCCTAATTTGACCTAATCTTTTAAAAAATATTTTGCACTCTAGGGAATGGCAGTTCTAAGCACTCTCTCACCTGAAGGAGAAACTCATAAGTCATTCAGATTCCACCTCTTCCTTCCTCTCCACACTCTGTTAAGGAGTCCTGTGCATTCAAACCACTTTCTATGTCTTCTGAATGCCTCTTCCTTGTAAGTGACTCCACCTGAAATTTGCACTAATAATTCTCACTTAAATTATCTAAAGAGCTTCTATTTCTTTTCTGCAGTCTTAAAGCTTTTCAAACTAACCTTTAAAGTTGCCAGAATTATCTTTCGCATGTATGTGTGTGTATATATATATATATATATATATATATATATATATATATGAGCATGCTATTACACACTTAAAATTTCTGTGACTTTCAAATACCTGAAGTGCTATAAAAGTCAAATTTGTATATTGACATAAAAGAATAGTGTATTGAATAACACAACACACCAAACATGCATATGTTTCTATTTCTTCACCTAAATCGCAGGAAGAATACAGATACAGAAGTGTGTGTGTGTGTGTGTGTGTGTGTGTGTGTGTGTGTGTGTGTGTTTGAGAGATATATATATAGAGAGAGACAGAGGCAGAGAAAGTCCTAATGATGCTTAGGAAACCAGAAAGTCTGTTACAGGATGTTATGTGGACCTTCTGAATTGGCTGGAAGACAGCATTAGATACATAGAATAAAACTTCCCAGGGAAACCAGAGTGTCAGATCTGCAGCAGAAATGCTACAAAGAGTGAATGATGACTTCAGGGCAGCTCTGATTTCTGATGGAATAAACATTAGGTGTAACAGGGACTCACAGGCAAACACAAGAGGGATTTGAAGGGCATTGCTTAAAGAGAAGCTAGGTCAACCTGATTCCAGTGTTTATGCTTTAATAAATATACTTCTGAAAATAGCAAAGAAGAGTAATGAGATTTTCAAAAGAGAATCTCTACTTAGCATTAAAAAATATAGTATTGATCCACTGCAGCCCATGTTGGTCATAAAGCAGAGCACTGCAGCTGTACCTAAATATATCTTGATGCTGCAAAGACCATGTGAGGTCTAGTTTTCGTTGTTGGGTTCTGAGGCTGGTTTTGCATGGCCAATCTCATTTTGTAGTTGGGTGACAGAGTCAGGATAACTATTGGTATTCCAGCCGATGGTTGGAAGACCAGCTCACATTGACTGTTTAAAACTGAGCTCGACCTCTGCCACTCTGAACTGAACCAATAAACTGGCAAAAAAGCCAACTTTTCATTTAAGAGATGGAAATAGGCCCCTCTAATAGTCAAATAAGTGCTGACTAAACATTTGAAATCATTTTTGCACGTTGGCAAGTGCTACCTCTGCCAAATTCAAATGCTCCTGTTTAGTGATGTAACCTATTTTTGAGGGGCTGCTAAGTTACCACCAGTATTTGATAGTTCAACAGTTCCTAGATTCTGCATGAACACAGAGACACACGCATGCACCACACATATTGCCTAAGCTAACCGGATTCACTTTGTTTCTTTTTTTTTCTTTTTTTCTTTTTCTAATAGAGACAGAGAAAGAGTCAGAGAGAGGGATAGACAGAGACAGACAGACAGGAACAGAGAGTGATGAGGAGCATCAATCATCAGTTTTTTGTTGTGACACCTTAATTGTTCATTGATTGCTTTCTCATATGTGCCCTGACCGTGGGCCTTCAGCAGACTGAATAACCCCTTGCTCAAGCCAGTGATCTTAGTCCAAGCTGATGAGCTTTGCTCAAACTAGATGAGCCCACACTCAAGCTGGCGACCTTGGGATCTCGAAACCTGGGTCCTCCGCATCCCAGTCCGACACTATATCCACTGCGCCACCGCCTGGTCAGGCCATTTTGTTTCTTGTAACCAAATATCTTATTGTCCTGACTTTACAGAAAACTTTTTACTTACACCAAAGGGTCAATGGGTCAAATAGACTGACTCATTCTAGGAAGCAAAAGCAATGTTAAAGTTGAACTAAATGTTCTATTTGACAGTATCGGTTGGACATTAAGTAGAAGTATATCTCTGATTGGGTAACAATTTTTATTTTGTTTTCCTTTTTGTTACATAGCAGGATGATTCTGGCTACCTATTTGACAGAAGACAAAATGACCTTAGTAAGTGCTTGTCCTGTGCACTTTTTGGTATCCGAGGAACTATTTCTTGCCTGACTCTGACTCTGTGGCACTGAGTCAGGGGAAGTTCTCTTGCTGAGCTTGGTGGAACACAGAGCAGATAGAGAACTGAAACCACTGTTCTTCACGCTGAGTAGACATTCTTAGAGCACTAGCTGAACATGAAGGGAGGGTTGGAGAACATATTCAACATTAAGTCCTCTCTGCTTACTGAGTTTCTCTCATTACTCTGCCTGTTGGACTCAGAAAAAGGAAAAATCTTATTCTCTGCAGTGTATGTGATATAATTAGGGTGACGTGGAGTTGTTTAATTGTGAATGTCAAAACCCAACAGAACACCTGCAGAAACCAAACTTTGTCCTAGGTTTAACAAAAACCTTAAATGGAAATCAGCAAGTTTCAGTACATAATATCCAAGAAACTAAACTAATTTTTACATATACAACAATAAAGTGAAAAGGAGAAAATAAACGTGGGCTATTTAATTTATAGGAAAAAAAAAAGAAATGTTAAATGCTACTTAAGATGAATCCAATTTTAAAACCTTTTTTTTCCCTGCATATTATACCAGATATTTTAAGGTAATTTTACATCCCTGTAGATTTATAATTTCAGGAAAACAGTGAAACAGATTTCCTATACACAAAATGATAGTATTACATAAAACAACCTTTTCAAGAATGTACATGTCTAGTTACCTTGAAATAAAATTTGGAAATGATGAGATTTTATTTTTGTCATTCTAATATGTGGGAAAAATTTTATGTAAAAGTGATATATTTGAAGAGGAAACAGAACAAATATTTTTCCCTGGCAGAATGTGAGCATTTCCCCATCTGGGCAGTTAGTATACCCGTGAGGGACTATCAGTTCTACACTCTTGTTTGCCTGGTGCTTCATAATTAACATTAAAATATGTTGTTTATATTATAACATATTGTGTTACATACATACAATTTTTACACACTTTTTATTTTTAGGATAAGTCTTTGGATTATATTAGTGAATATAAACATGAATGTATGTTTTAGAAAATGTAATATAGTAATACAATTTGTGTTATCTGGGGTAACAAACAAACATATATTGAAATACTTTTAGTAATAGAAAATGTGAGAAATAACTTTTAATTGAGCTATAATTGACATATAAGATTATATTAGTTTTAGTTGTACAGCATAATGATTCAATATTTGAATATATGGCCAAAGGATCACCACAATTGCATCACCAACATGGTTATTTTTTGTTGTGTTGAGAACTTATGTGTGTAATTCACAGTTTTCTTCTTTTTTTTTTTTTGTATTTTTCTGAAGCTGGAAACGGGGAGAGACAGTCAGACAGACTCCTGCATGCGCCCGACCGGGATCCACCTGGCACGCCCACCAGGGGCAATGCTCTGCCCATCAGGGGACGATGCTCTGCCCCTCTGGGGCGTCACTCTGCCACGACCAGAGCCACTCTAGCCCCTGGGGCAGAGGCCAAGGAGCCATCCCCAGCGCCCAGGCCATCTTTTGCTCCAATGGAGCCTTGACTGCGGGAGGGGAAGAGAGAGACAGAGAGGAAGGAGGGGGGCGGTGGAGAAGCAAATGGGCGCTTCTCCTATGTGCCCTGGCCGGGAATCGAACCCGGATCCCCTGCACGCCAGGCCGATGCTGTACCGCTGAGCCAACCGGCCAGGGCATTCACAGTTTTCTTGCTGAAAGACATATTGAAACTGGTGAAAGAATGTTTTATTTACACAGAATAATCAGTAGGAGACTTTTTTTTTCAAAAATCTTCTAACATTGTGACTCACGTTCATACAGGTGAGATTGCTGAGCATTAAGCCATATTGTCGGCATACACTGTCACAGTATAGGGCACACCTACTTTACAGAACAGGTCTGAGCATTTACTCACCAAACTGTAGGTCCTTCCGTCAGTACCATGATCCCCTGCCCCCAATTTAGGTTATCATTCACTGATTAATCCACACAGAGAATAATTAGTTGAGGTGGGGTGTTATTAATCTCCCATTTTACAGATGAGGAAGCAGAGGTGAGAGGGGTTCTGATACTTGCCGCCAGGCTCAATTAAGGATGGTGGTGCATGCAGTGTAGTAGCGCCTGCTCAGAGGACCTCAGAGCACTAGACCAAATCATTAATTCTCTTAATGTTGCTGTGCAGTTAGTGGTGGACAGGTACAATTATCCTTATTTTACCTTACAGGAAAATGAAATGCTCTCACATTAATAGTTTTCCCAAGGTATTTGGCAGAGTTTAGAATTAACCTCAATTTGGTAATTCACAGAAGTTATTCTTTGTCCTGTGTCAGCATCACAGACTTTTGCTACCTGAAATCTCAGAACTTAGAAGCAAACCAAAGTGTTTTTTATATTCGGTCTTGCTGTTTGACAATTACCTAACAATTTCCAATAGTTTCAAAGAATGAATCAATCTTTAAAATAGTGTCACTGCAAAGTAACAATCCCCACAAGAAAAAATATAAACAAATGTCTCAGTCTGTATGAGGCTGCATTAATACAATACTTCAATCCAAGAGCCTTATAAACAATAGAAATTTATTTTTCATAGTTCTGGAGGCTGGGAAGTAGAAGATTAAGGCTCTGACAGATTCACTGTCTGGAGAGGGGCTCCCATCCTGTTTCATAAAGGACTATCTCCACATGCCCTCACATGATCAACAGGACATGTGGTGAACGTGAGAGGGAGCTCTCTGGGGTCTCTTTTATAAATGAGGGCACTAATCTCATTCATGGGGGCTCCATCCTCATGACCTGATCACTTCCTAAGGGCCCTACCTCCTAATTCCATCATATTTCAATTTGGTTTTAACATACAAATTTGGGGGAGACACAAACATTGATTCTGTAGCACCAGAGGAAATGAGTATTTGTGTAAATATACGAGGAATCCTATGACCAGCTCATATAAAGCAGTTAACTATAATACCAATCCTGTCTGACCAGGTGGTGGTACAGTTGATAGAGCATCAGACTGGGACATGGAGGACCCAGGTTCAAAATTCCAATTTTACCAGTCTGATCGGGGGCTTAGCTGACTTGAGCATGGGCTCCCCAGCTTGAGTGCAGGGTCGCTGGCTTGAGTGTGGGATCATAGACATGACCTCATGGTCACTGGCTTGAGCACAAAGGTCACTGGCTTGACCCAAGGGTCACTCGCTCTGCTGTAGCCCCCCGGTTAAGTCACATATGAGAACACAATCAATGAGTAACTAAGGATCTGCAATGAGAAACTGATGCTTCTCATCTCTGTCCCTTCCTATCTGTCCCCATCTGTCCCTCTCTCTGTCTGTGTAAATATATATATAACACTGATCCTAATTATACATCTTGACTCTGTCCCTGATTGCCTGTGATGAAAGTGTATGATATACTAATCAAAATATTTTTAACATATTCAAATGTTTATGAATGGCCACGTGAATATCTCTTTCCTGGTCTTTAATACTAATTTTTTTAATTTTGTGTCTTTGGACATTGTTGAAGGGACTTAATCACTAAAGATAGAGAATAAGTACATACTTGAGCAGAGGCAATTAGTTCATACTTAAGTGAAGAACATTAAAGAAAAAATCCTTCTCAGAGGTTAATGAAAATATCAAAACAATAATAAAATTGTAAATTTTGGGAGCTGTTATAAGCCAGGACTTCTTGTCCTTCCCTCCCTTTTTAACCGGAAAATTGAACATCTAAAAAAATGACTTGATCATGATTGCACCATTACCAGTAGAAACACTATGAACCGAGGGCCCTGAACCTTCCAAGTCAGTCCACTCTTAGGTCAAATTGAAGTAAAGCCTAACGAATATTGTATCCAGACAAAGTGGATGATGGTTTGTCTAATAAGGTGTATATATTAAATAATTACTCTGAAGTAAATCAAGTTTTGAAAAAGCCCCATAGACAGTGGGAGGCATCATTTGTATTCTCAAAGGAACATGGTCGGACAAGGTGTCTAAATGCCTCTCCATTCTCTTCTTTTATTCAAATATTCCTATTTGTGCACATGGTAGTGCAGTTCAGTTGTCAAGATTCGTTAGCTTCATCTCCAAAATTTCTTCTCAAAATACTTGTCAGTATCTTGGCCATCCCTAGTATCATATCCTTGGGGAAGGACTCTATTACTGACTACTTTAGCCACTGCAAATAAATTTCAGCTAGACTTTTCCAGTACCCTCCATAAACTCTACAATTTTTTTGTATTCTTCAGGTGAGAAGTGGCGAGGCAGAGAGACTTCCACATGTGTCCAACCAGGATTCATCTGGTAAGCCCACTGGGGGGCGATGCTCTGCCCATTGGGGGCATTGCTCTGTTGCAACCCCAGACATTCTAGCACTGTGGTGGAGACCATGGAGCCATCCTCAGCGCTTGGGCCAACTTTAATCTAATGGAACCTTGGCTGTGGGAGGGGAAGAGAGAGATAGAAAAGAGAGGGGAAAGGGTAGAGAAGCAGATGGGTGCTTCTCCTGTGTACCATATTCGGAATTTAAACCCAGGCCTCCCACACACTGGACCAAGGCTCTACCCCTGACCCAGCCAGCCAGGGCATCTGCAATTTTTATATGACATCTCAGTATAGTAATATTAACCCCCATTAATGAATTTCATAGTGATTCATTCCGGATTACATCAACATGTTCCTTTTTTGAAATATGTCAAATACATTTCTGCTTCAGGACCTCTGTATTTTCTGTTCCCCTCCTTGGAATATTGTTCTAGCCACCATACCTTCTTTTGTATTGTGCCTTCTCGGTTATTATTATTATTTTTTGTATTTTTCTGAAGTAAGAAGCAGGAGGCAGAGAGACAGACTCCTTCATGCGCCCGACCAGAATCTACCCGGCATGCCCACCAGGGGGCGATGCTCTGCCCATCTGGGCCATTGCTCTGTTGCAACCCGAGCCATTCTAGTGCCTGAGGTGAGGTCATGGAGTCATCCTCAGTGCCCGGGCCAACTTTGCTCCAGTGGAGCCTTGGCTGCGGGAGGGGAAGAGAGAGATAGAAAGGAGAGAAGGAAAGGTGGAGAAGCAGACAGGTACTTCTCCTGTGTGTATTGGCTGGGAATCTAACCCGGGATTTCCCACACAGCAGGTTGATGCTCTACCACTGAGCCAACTGGCCAGGGCCATGCCTTCTCATTTTTAAGGTCTCTCTAAACATTGCTGTCCTGTCCTACGCCCTCCCTGCACTTTCTTCATAGCACTTGGTATCTAAGATAATCTTGCTTATCTTTTATTTGCTTTATTGTTTGTTTCTCTTAGCGAGCCTTCGAACTTGACAGAGTGAATATCTACCTTGATCATTGCTGTATTCTTAAAGACCTGAACAGCTGTTTTGAGTGGGACACTCAAAAAATGTTTTAAATACCAGAAATGTTAACCTTACTCCGGAATCTTGTTCTCTGTCATCACTTGTCTTTTCAGACATATAAACCATTCTCCTTTATATGAACCTATGAGCCTTGAGCTCCAACTGCTTATGATCACAGCACAGGTCACATCTAATCTCATGTGATGTCCTAATCCAGAGGTGTGCAACCATCACTGACTTGTTTGCTCCACTTAGGTTA
This sequence comes from Saccopteryx bilineata, assembly GCF_036850765.1. Lineage (NCBI taxonomy): Eukaryota > Metazoa > Chordata > Mammalia > Chiroptera > Emballonuridae > Saccopteryx > Saccopteryx bilineata. The sequence goes on along the minus strand of NC_089492.1, from coordinate 78,603,762 downwards.
TTTGTTAGCAGGGGGGTTCCTCAGCCTCTCTCCATGCTCCTCACTACTGAATCATCTCAAGACTTTGATTCTGAGGCATGCAGATCTCTGGGAAATTTCCGGATGATAACTATGTACCATTTAAGGAGTGCACCAGTTTCTCACCTACCTGACACTTCTCTCACCACAAACATACCCATCTTTTTCATCCCCAATTCAAATGTGCTAACTTTGCTGAAACATTTCATAGTCTTATCTCTACATAAATATAACTCTTCCCTATCTAAGGCCATGAGACCCTCAGTTTCTCTCTTTTGTGGTTCTAATAAAAATCTTTTGACGGTGTTGGAGAAATATACAATAGATGTGCAGCGCTGACATTTCTCGCTGCACGATAAGCCTCTGTTAGCCATTTCCTGAGAAGATTCTTATCTCAGCTCCAGTTTTGCTCTGCTTCCCTCTTCTCCCAAAATACCACGTCCGACCCACCTGCACACAAATGCATGTGTGCTAGGTGGCTGTTCTTTAAAGGCCAAAGCTTTTCTGTTTGTTGGTTAGTTTTCTTTTTATCAGTATTTTTTATGGGTCATAGTATGATATTTTTCACAAGTAAATAATGCTATTAAATAATTGCTATAGAAATGACAGAAGGGGAAGGAAAGGGTGGAAATAAAAATTAAAAAGAAGACAAAGGCTGGATGTAAGTAAGGAATAGAGTGGAAGGGGAAAGAAAGGACAGAAGAAAAGTGGAAAGGCTCAGGCTAATTTTGAGGAATAATGATTCTTTTCTTACTAGGCTGAATCTGGCACATACATTATTTTTAGATAAATTTAAAATGTAGTCTATGTCATTCTTACCCCTGCGCCCCATGAAAATGGACAGGGGATACTCAGGCTGCCATCATGATGTGAGAGTGATGACAAAATCCACTAATTCCAGGCTGTTGTCTCAGTGTCACCGTTTCTGTCCAAATGTGTCCCTTTCTGTCTGGGTTCCCATTCTTTAGCTGAGAGTGGCCAGTGTAGATAACCTATTGTACGTTAGCTTTCATACATGGCACAAATTGAAATAATACAATGAGAACTTTAGCATGGCAGTTCACTGTCTCTGAATGACAACAGTAATAAGTGTCCTAGACAGCAACCAAAAATGAAATAAATACTTGGAACATGTGTAATGTAAGGAATGACAATGATAATAAGCCAGGCACCATTCAAGAGTTTGAAAGGGCTAAATGTAAAAATAAAGGAAGAGGTCTGAGTGTGCTGACTCTGTCCTTTGCGTCGCTCAGAGTGCCTGACAGGCGATGCCGACAAGCCGAGAATGGCAGGGACACAAAATGCTCGTCATGTCAGTCAAGCTGAGTAAGTCATATCAAGTTTCAAATAGGTAAGAATAATGTTTGCAAGTATATAGTGCAGTGATGTATGTGCCCAGCTGACAGGTAGGTGTTACATGCATGGCAGGGAAAACAAAACAGTGAAATTAAAAATCTGGTCACTTGACTTGGGTCCCTGTAGGGCACTGTTGAGGTGGCATTTTCTCCTTTCTCTTTCTTTTTTGCATTGGCCCAACTGAAGTGGATATTCCAATAAGCCCAGTTAGGCATGTATAATATCATATTTGGGATTTGCTAAATTTTACTTTTCTGCAGATAAGAATGAAAAGTACCAAACATTAATGGTATGTTTTCTCTGTGCCAAGACCTACACTTGTTGATGAATGCATACATAAATAAATAGACAGGTAAGTGAACACAGTACCTGTGAGTTCACAGACCTGGAACTAAGAGACAGAAGAGCCAATGTAGAATGCAGTTACGTTTTAGAAGAGAAATACTCAGCATGCTCTGCATGCCCAGTGGGGACCCTGACGTCAGCCCCGTACACTGCTTTTTGAGTGAGATGCCTTCTGTCTCTCACTGTCGAGTCCTGTGCACCACTAACAAGGAATTGTTTCATAAGTTGATAAATATCTCACCAGCAACATTGACAGCAGTCCCTGGAAACCCAGAAGAGAAGGCCCACCTAAGAGCTTTAGGAAAGAAATGGTTTATCTGAACTTGAAGAATGAATCAGGGTTTATGGCATGGAAAAGCTCTCAGATAGGACATGGTGGTGCCAAAGATTCATGTCTATGGCTCATGTAGGAAATATCGTACCATCTGACTTCTCTTACATGTGGAACCTAATGAAGAAAATAAACAAAATAGAAACAGACTCATAGATACAGAGAACAGACTGACAGCTGTCAGAGGGGAGGGGATTTGAAGGCTGGGTGAAAAAGGTGAAGAAATTGAGCAAAACAAAACAATAAAAACAGACAAAAAATTTCATAGACACAGACAACAGCATTACCAGAGGGAAACGGGCTAGGGGGATAAATGGTGATAGAAGGAGACTTGACTTGAGGTGGTGAGCACACAGTGTAATATACAGATGATATATTGTAGAATCATGCACCTGAAACCTATATAATTTTATGAACTGATGTATAATTGTCACCCCAATATATTCAGTAAAAATAAAAAAATAAACTTTTGTACATACACACACACACAAGTGCAAAGAAAAAGAAAAAAAAATGGTCCATTGTCACTGTCTCCATGTTTGCAGGAGAGGAAGGGACTGGGGAACTGAGGCTGCAGGAGGGGAGCTTGGGTGTCAGTGGAGTGAGGTTGGACCGGGCAGTTGGCCATGCTAAGCAGATTGGATTTAACATTGTAGGCTTTTGGGGTAAGGACCATAGGTACTGAAATTGCATTTTCACACTGCATTGGTGGTATGAATCACAAATTAATGGAGTAAACCAATAAGGAGACTATTAGATTATTCCAGGTGAGGAAAGTGAGAAAGCCACATAGGGCAGGGACACTAATGAAAGTCAGTTCAGAGGTGAACTTCGGTGAAGAAGATGGATGATATAGAAATAATACCTGTCATATATACATGTATATATGTGTGTATATATAGGTGTATATGTGTGTGTGACACATATATATTATAGAATATAACTTGTATTTAGGAATTTTTATTACATTTTCCAGACATTTGGTAGAAGTCTGATTTGCCTTAAGTCATTTAGCATCTTGGCAGGTATATATAATCTTTCCCTCTTTCTATACTGAAGAAAGTGGGGCCCACCTTTCTGCAGTTAATATGTGGTAAACGTATGATTCAACTGATACCACTTTTTGAAAAAGACATTTTCCTGCTCGTAAGAGATAATCCTGGATGAAAATATGCAAAGGAGATAGAACTATTGGCAAGTATACTAAATACAGTCTTTAGGGTTGGGTGCGTAGATTCATTTTTCAGACCACTAGGGCACCATTTAGTGTGGTGCAGTAAATTAGAAAAACTCAGCTTAATACCCAGGAATGTCATAGATACTGGAAATTATGAATCTCCAAAGGCTCATAAAACCTTGAGCTAGAAGAAATGTTAAAATGTAATATAGTCTATTCTCAACTCCTACTAAGATTGACTGAACATAAAACTCCTATAAGAGATAGGTCCAATCTACCTGTGTCTTAAAGCTAAACCTCTGAACTCAGAAACTCTGAGAGAATTCAGAAACTCAGAGTACCTGTCTTTGAGTCCTTTGGAAACTCTGATGTGACCCTAAGGTGTGTGTGTGTGTGTGTGTGTGGTGTGTGTGTGTGTGTGTGTGTGTGTGTTTAATTTTAGAGTGAGAGAGGAAGGGAAGAGAGAGAGAGAGAGAGAAATGTTGATTTGTTGTTTCACTTATTCATGCATTCATTGGTTGATTATTGCTTGTGCCCTGACCAGAGATCAAACCTGAAACCTTGACTTATTGGTACAATGCTCTGACCAACTGAGGTACCAGGCCAGGGCTAGATTCCAAGTTAATGTACTTGTACTCTGTTGTTGTTAAATGAGATTAAATTCTCAAAATTTTTAAGATTTACCATCCTTCAATACCTTTTTCTTTTTTCTTTTAGTGCTACGATTATTTCATTTCCCTTTGCTTTGTTCATTCAGCCATAAGAATACCCTTCAGAGGGGAAAAATGGAAAGAAAACTGTGAGCCATGGAGCCAAGGTTGGTTAAAAAACTTCTCAAATAATTATAGCATAGCCGTAATCATTACAAGCGAGAAGGAAGAGTGTAGTTTAACAGACAGAGATAGGACTCCTTTTAAGTGTTAATCTATTACTTCTTTGAAACTGACTACTCATAATCCCCAATACAATGCAGAAAAATATTCACACCCTCTTACTTTACAGGTTCAGATGAGGTGTCAATTGAAGCAGTCACATAAAAGAACCTTGAGGACTCGAAAGCAAAAAGGGGCAATGAACACAGACTCTTCAACGGTAGCCATCATTACAAAATGCCCACTTCTTTACCTAGTCTACCCGTGGGGGCATAGCATATTCTTGCCTGCAGTCCTCACCTGGGCTCACCAGGTATGAGTTCATGGTACACAGATAAATATTTGCATAATGTTTAAAATTCTAACAGAAAGGGTTGGTTAGTGGAGGATAACTGAACCCATGCCATTAATACTAACAAATACATTAAAAAAGAGCAAGCAAATTTAATTGGAAAGTATATTGTAAGTTAAAATCCTTATTTAATAATATAAAGGTCTACCAGAAAGTTCTGTCCGTTTCTATCACAACAGGTTTCGACACATAAGTACATGTTTATTTGGTGCATGTGTGCCTCTCTATTTTTATCACTTAATGTATACATACTGACGTAGCAAATTAAGTAAAACAAAGTTGATTGACAGTCTTATGTGTGAAGCGATAATGTACCCATGGCTACTGATAAAGGTCATTTACGCCACTGTAATTTTTACAAATTTCAATTAGGAAGAAATGCTACAGAAGCATGTCTGTCGCATCCACCATATTCCCTGAACTTAGCACCCTCCAACTATCACTTGTTTTTGTTCTTACAAAATTTTTTGAAGGGCAAAAAATTCAAAAATGAAGAAGATATCAAACAAGCACTGGTTCAATTTTTTGCATCAAGAGATAAAACATTTTTCAAAAATGGGATATACAAATTGCCCTCATGCTGGCAAGAAATCATTAATAATAATGGCAGTTATATTATTTAATAAAGTTTATTGACGGTAAAAAAATTTGTATTTTGTTTTATTCTAAAAATGGACAGAACTTTCCGGTAGACCTTATATATATTCATATTCTTTCTGATGTTCAATGACAAGCAAAAAAGCTCTGATGAGAGGAATTATGATGGTGGTTTCTTCTGAGATGGAATGAAAAAGAGACCAATAAAGCTTCTAGGGTCAAGGACATATTTTCTGTCTTAAATTGGTTAGTGGTCTAGTGGGCATATTCACACAGAAAAAGTCATTGAGCAGTTCTTTTAAGGTATGTGAATTTTACTCCATGGAAATGATATCTTATTAACACCTGTGTCCTGGTTCCATTCTTACCATCTACTGCTGGACAACTCTTAACTCAGAGATCTTTGTTTCTGTCCATTGACCTCCTCCTGATGGTCACTATCTTTGCTGAAAGGACTACTGGCCCCTTTTGATTTTCAAATTATCTCTGATTTGAGTTGAGAGAATAGAGCAGTTATAGAAACTATATTATTTTAGGGTAGAGGAACAACTCGCAGGCTGAATTCTAACTGGAAAATCTCCTCAAATGTGGAAGAACTTAATGTTACTTTCTGAGTCCCATCACTAGATTCTGTGCCTAGCTTTCAACAACCTGGGGTTTTGTTCTTGAATGGTAAGTTGTGGGTTTTGTATTATAGTGTAATGTTAACTACCAGTATCAACTTTCAAAAGCACTCAATGTTCAGGTTCATAGAAATGCACTTCAAAGACACAGTTCCTGCTTCTTCAGTAGAATACTAGATGATATTCCCAGCAGTGACAGGCAGGAGGGTAAAATTGATTAACCACTCTGCCTGTTTCTGGATTCTGTATTCATTGGGTTACCTGTTGGCTTTGCTTCTCACTCACCTACCTTTGGTACAACAGTAGGAGAACAGAACCAATGCTGAATGACAAGATGGTCAATTTGTGTGCTTTGAATAATAATATTAATGGAAGGAGGAGTAGAAAACTTGTAGTTCATATTTCTTGAGTGTCTGCTCTGTTCAGACACACTTCTAGGTATCTTATCTAGCCAATCACATTACATTGAATAAAACAAACAAACAAGAAAATAAAACAAAAATCCACTCCAAATAGTAGCATTATTGAACTTGTTTTGTATTGAGAAAGTTGAAACGAGAAGTTATTAAAATTTTCTAAAGACACATACAAAATATTGGATCTAAAACTCCATCTTATTCTGTTACTTAGCCTCAGAATTATAGCCTATTATACTCCCTTTCATTGTATTTCTGACCAATGTGCTTACAAAATTGAGCCCAATTTAAAATTAACTGATGCTTTTGATTACCTATCTGCTCTTCATTAAAAAAAGAAAATTCCATAAATATGAAAAGTGATTGTACTTCAAAATGTACTTGATATAAATAAAATAATTTGTCTTGGCAGGACTGAATTTTAAATTTGTTGACAACTTAGATACTGTGATCTGTAATTTATTTCAATGTTCTTTTTTGTACTAATAATAAAGCACTTGAAATATGAAGTTTTCACCACCTTATTTTAAATATCACCAGTATCTTTGTGAGGAAGATAATACTGTCTACAATTTGCTGATAAAAAAAAAGTCAGAGAAGTAAAATAATTTGCTGTACATTCAAAGACTTGCTAGTAAAAGATTTGGGACTCTTATCCAAACCTCTGCTGTGCAAAATACAAACTCTTCCTATACAAGATCCAAGTTTGTTACTAGTTTGACTAGTCTGGACATAGGTTCTCCCCGGTGCTGCGGAGAAGTATGTTCCGGGACACACACACAGATGGGGATTGTAAGCAATAGAGACAAGATTTATTAATGCGCCCATGATAAGCCTCCCACATTGGAGGAGACACTTGCCTGGCACTCAGTGGGTGGATGGTGGTCACTACCACTAGCTATACCTCCCCCAGTCTCTCATCCACAGGCAGGTGACTCAGCTCCATCTGGCTGTGGAAGAAGCCCAGCTTCTGGGGCAGCAGGCCCAGGAGTCACCAGGGCCCAGAGTTGCAGTGCCATTAGCTCAGCACCAGAGGGTCCAGTAGTCCAGCTTAGTTTCTCTTCCCTTCTGGCCCATAATCAGCACTGCAGTTTACCTGTGTGTGTTGGGGACTGAAGTGTGGCTGGGGGGTGGGGGGTGGGAGGAGAGGAAGGGAGAGAGGGAGGGGAAGTGGGAGGGAGAGAGAGACTAGGGCTTTTGCTACCTTACCTATATTTTCTTGGGCTTGGGAGAGAGCGGGCTTTCTTTCAAATTATCCAGTCTCATTCATGGCTTTTCCTGCATTTGCATCCTTATCCCATCTGATTTTTCTCCAGGTTTCTCCTTCATGGTCACCATTTTATCTCCCACTACACATGCCTCTGTAGAGGAACCCCCCCCTTCACTGTTTCTCCCTCACCTTGTTAATCTGGGGGATTTGGCCAGTTGTTCCTGGGGGTGATTGGAGAGCCAGTCTTTCCTGCCTGCTATTCCCCAGAGTGTCTGTGAAACTGTAAGTTTTCAGACTTACTTAGTTTTAGCGAGTTTTTCCTTCCCGTTTTTTAATACCTAACTAGCTGCCTGTGCTAACAAGCTGAGTTTGTCTCACCGTAACTCCCAACTTCATTAAATTCTCAGCCTCCATGAGATGCTCTCGGAATAGTTGTGCTCACCATTGAGCTCTGCTGTCCAGCACAGTGTTTGGTATAAACTATATTCAATGACTATTTAATAACTGAGAGGCCAGAAAGATGATTTACTTGGTACATCTCATATAATCTTTCTATTTTCTTGTTTACTCAGGTCTACCTGCTTAAGTCTCTGTGGAAGCATAGCAGTCACTTTTGTTAGAGTTGTAATTTTCAATGAAACAGGATTCTTTGGGCCTCTCAAAACCACAGAAGTATTTCAGTAACAGAAACTCTTCCCAGAGTCTTTTCTTCCAATTATATTGTTACTGACTTTATTCATTACAATAAGAAACAATTTTCCTACTAGGTTCTGAAATAAATCACTATTTAATCTAAAAATAAATTAGATAATGACTTGTTCATTAACATCTCATTTAAAAATAACATGTTTCCTATATATTCTAAGTGATACATTTTTCAAACACAAACACAAAAATAAAATGTTTAACCAGAAATACAGGAAAGACCCCATCTCTGCTATTGTGAATGATAAAATTTCCGCCCTTTTGCCCTAGTATCTTTAACTATAATATGGGAATTACTGTATTCACATTTTGTTCTCAAAAGTATTATAAAGGGGCTGCCTGACTAGTGGTGGTGTGGTGGATAGAACATTGACCTAGAATGCTAACGTCCCTAGTTTGAAACCCGGAAGTTGCTGGCTAAAACTCAAGGTCACTGGCTTGAGCAAGGGGTCACTGGCTCGACTTGAGCCCCCTGGTCAAGGCACGTATGAGAAGCAGTGAAAAACTAAAAACTAAAGCAACTACAAGTTGATGCTTCTCATATCTCTCCTTCCCCTCTCTCTCCCTTCCTGTCTCTCTATGTTTCTCTCTCTCCATCTAAAAAAAAAAAAAGATTATAAAGGGAAAAATTAGTTAATTTTATAAAACATATTGAATATAAAATTACATAATTAATTAAATATTTTAAAAATTAAAAAGGAAAAAAATAATTTAAATAACTAGCAAGTTTAAAACAGTCCATTCCATTCCTGAGTACATACAACACGTTTCCTTGCATAGGCACCGTTGTCTACACAGCAAAGTTTTTATAATCACAGGCTCTCTCTTTCACTCTTTATCACTTTATATTTAAGAAAATAACAAGCAAAAGACCATAGAAGGTGGGCTGATATAAATTACTTATGAATTTAAGCAAGATGTGACGAGATGGTAAAGCCCAGCAAGTGGGGAAACTTTTCAATTCTGCCCAGTGTAATGTTCTTATTGGCTCTAGAACTTGTAATTAGCATTTCCATTCACTCGTCTTTCCATCAGAGAGGAAAGGCTTTAAAAAGGGATGGCAGACAAGTGAGCAGATAATGACCAGACCTTGTGATAAATGCCTTCAAGGAGAGAAGCAATTTGAAGTGCTATTTAGTTTAGCAAATTGCTCTCACACGTATCACACCGTCTGATGCTCAAGGTAACATTGAACAGGTAGAGGACATATAAAAGGTTATAATAGCAGCTTTATTCACAAAATCTCCCAACTAGGAATAACCCGATTTCTATCCACATAAGAAATGGTCACAGTTTAGTATATTGATGCAGTGGAACATCGCTTTGAGGTAAGAATTCATGTTACAGGAAGGACAAATCTCTACCATATGCTGACCAAACAAAACAGACACATAACTCAAAACTAGATAATCCCATAAGCAAAGCCCAGTTCTGGCAAACCGAATGGTAAATGGCAGATAGCAGGGACATAGAAAGGGACATAGAAAGATTATGGATGGGAAGCCTGGGGGGTGTGGGGTCAGTCCATTTATGAAAAAGAAGCCATCAAAAAGGGGGAAGGCTTAGTTAAAAGAATACATGTAGATGTTGGCCTGGAATTGCATGTTATGTAGTCTACAATTAATTGTGGCCATTTTGTTAGAAGATAACAATACAATAAATTAGTTTTTTAAAAATTTTATTGGGGTAACACTGGTTAACATAGTTATGCAGGTTTCAGGTGCCCAATGCTACAACACGTCTCTGTACACTGTATTGTGTGCTCACCCCCGCTCCCATGTCAAGTCTTCGTTCATCTGCATTTATCCACTGCATGCTGTAGAACTGGGCACCTGAAACCTGTATATTTATGTTAACCAGTGTCACTCCAATACAATTCAATTAAATATAAAAGAAATAAAAACACTAAGATCTAAAGTGGCTAAATTTGAAGGATTGAAAAAAGGAAGCTATTTACATAAACTGGACTATATTTTTAGTTTGAAAGGAAACATGATTTATTAAAATGTAAAATGAACCTATCTTCATAAAACAGCTCAGCATGTTGTTCTTATATTGATGAAGCTCCCTCTCTAGCTGGTATCTATTTTTGTGAAGCACGTCAAACTTAAAGGGTCAGCAATTCTGTTTTTTGTTGTTGTTTTTTTTTACTTCCCAATACATTAAGGTATTATTAACTTTAATTTTTTTTAAGTCTTTTTTTTTTTTTCATTTTTTTCTGAAGCTGGAAACAGGGAGAGACAGTCAGACAGACTCCCGCATGCGCCCGACCGGGATCCACCCGGCACGCCCACCAGGGGCGGTGCTCTGCCCCCCAGGGGGCGATGCTCTGCCCATCCTGGGCGTCGCCATATTGCGACCAGAGCCACTCTAGCGCCTGAGGCAGAGGCCACAGAGCCATGCCCAGCGCCCGGGCCATCTTTGCTCCAATGGAGCCTTGGCTGCGGGAGGGGAAGAGAGAGACAGAGAGGAAAGCGCGGCGGAGGGGTGGAGAAGCAAATGGGCGCTTCTCCTATGTGCCCTGGCCGGGAATCGAACCCGGGTCCTCCGCACGCTAGGCCGACGCTCTACCGCTGAGCCAACCGGCCAGGGCAAGGTATTATTAACTTAATACTTAGAAAAGGACTATAAAATATAATGTAAACATATCAATATAAAACATACATTTTTATGTTATAAAAGAAGTAATTATACAAATAAATATTTGCAAAATAAATAATATTTGTGTATTTGGTATGTATGATTTTTTGGTAAAGTATCTTTGGTGGATATAAATAACCAAAGGCGCTGCTTACCTGTGATAAGGTGTCTTACTTGGTGGGAATGTGCCTATGTCTAGTTTAGAACCAGTCAAACATCATAAGGGAAGCTGCTTCCCACCATGCTCTGAGACAAGAGTCAGGGTTTGGGCAGTGCTGCCTAGAGCACTTCAGAACCAGAGGTGTGGAGAAACAACCAGAAAATAGGTGACTTTTTCAGAAATCAATAAGACCCCGTTTTTCCTCAGTCTTCCTAACTGGTCTCTCCAGGCATCACGCTCCAGGTTAAAGAAAGGAATGGCTGCGGAAGGGTATCCAATCTGCTAAGAATTGGGATACTGATTTAAGGAACCAGCTGCTTAAAAATGAAACCTTTTCATTTTCCCCGTCCCCCTAAGAGAGTAGAGGACTGTTTGGCAGGCGAAGGGGCACATGTGTGTGAGGGGAGACCTTTGGTAACAGCACAAGGTGGATTTGTGCAAAATGGTTTTATTTTTCTTCTCTCTCACGTGTAAGTCGAAAAATCTGGAGTTTCAGCACCTTATCTTGAAAAAGGGAGAAATTGAGGGCAATGCATACAGCTGTGGTAGCTCAGTGAGATGTCACATCTGAAGTCCCTAATGCATCTCTGTTCTGTGTGAGTAGATGTATCATATCAGCTCTTCCAACATGTTGGGCTCATTCTCAGTCTTGCGTTCAGGTAACTGATGAAGGTGTTAACTGTTAAAGTTGCAAAGTCAGCCCCTGAGTCTGTTTACCTTTGTCTGTTGAAGGAGAGAGAGTGTTTAAAGGAGGTTAAGAACTTGAGGAAGAGGAACTACCTGCCATTGTGCTGTCCTGGAAAGAGAGCGGGCAGGGTCTCCTTCCCAGCCAGGAGGACCAGAGGGTGAGCGTAGCCTGCTGGAGAGTCAGGAAGCAGACACAGAGCCAGACTGCAGGGGATGTTAGGCTTCTAGAAATGTTGAAGCTTGTGATTGTAGCTCTTGGCCAAGGATCAAGTAGTAAAAAGAAAATGAGATTGGAGCAAGTATTCAGAGTCCTTTTTTTTGCCTCTTTGAACTGCTATCAATTCACCATTGCTGGCTGCAAAAAATACGTCTTTTGGTAAGATGCTCCCGCTGCAGCTCCATAAACTTTTATTTTTCTTCAGTACAATAGCTTCTCATCTTGTGGCTCAGTGCCTGGTGTCCATAAGTTTTAGTATTTTGCTCAGGAATTAAAATTGGAGACAGAAGGATTGAAGTTGGATAAAGAGTATGATCTCTATATTAACTTCTTCAGGGTCTCCTAGTGCTAATTAGAATCTACTACTGTAACTACTGTTACTGTTCGGTAGAGAGAAAATGCAGAAGTCAGAAAAACAATCAAGAGAGAAGCATTTTCAGATAAAGTAGGCATGACCTCCTAAAATCTTCTCCTGTAAAATCAAAAAGACACCAGAAAGTTTTGGAAGTCAGCCTTCTCAGACCTTGATATTAACTAAGGGCTTGCAGAAATTGAAGAAGAATTTATTCAAGAAAAATGGTCACATCTCAATGAGAACAGTAAGCCTGTGATGTGTAATGTGCCTTACCCTTGACAATCAGCAGCTCTGGGGTCACAGCGACACCAGCAACGAGCAGCCTCGGAAGCGGCCAGGTGGCTTTGGAGCAACACAGAATGTCCCATTCCTGGAACTTTGTCACAATGATGACTCCCCTTGCACAGGGCTCATCATTATTGCCTGACGGAAATCTTGCTCAGTGAGGAAAAACCCTTCCCAGAGGCCTTGCAAGCACAAACGTGCTGACTGTGACAGTGATAAAAATGTCCATATGGGGCTCAAGCAGCTCCAGCCACTTTGGGAGATACAGAAAGCTGTGCAAATGGGTAAGACTTCCTATATGACCACGAAAGACCCCAGAAGGCCCTCGTGTCTTATTTCTGTCTGACACCGAGGCTTTTGTGCACACAGGAAATGCAAGCTAAGCTGTTGGAGATGCAACCACGCACTCATGTGCATACCACAGACACTGCTTGGCAAAGGTGGGAGCTTTGAATAGAGACTTTGAAAGAAATACCTAATTATTAAGTGAGCACTAAGCTAACTAAGCAGAGACATTTGTGGCAACACACAGTAAAATTATAGAATTAGATCGAATCACTACACCCATAATAAGCAATGCCAACCAAAACAGCAACAGTAACAAACCCTAGGGGTTGGATATTATTTCCAGAGGGTATGCATTATGTTATTTAAAATATCCCATTCTCTTTCTTTCTTTCTTTCTTTCTTTCTTTCTTTCTTTCTTTCTTTCTTTCTTTCTTTCTTTCTTTCTTTCTTTTGTATTTTTCTGAAGCTGGAAACGGGGAGAGACAGTCAGACAGACTCCTGCATGCGCCCGACCGGGATCCACCCGGCACGCCCACCAGGGGGCAACGCTCTGCCCACCAGGGGGCGATGCTCTGCCCCTCCGGGGCGTTGCTCTGTTGCGACTAGAGCCACTCCAGCGCCTGGGGCAGAGGCCAAGGAGACATCCCCAGCACCCGGGCCATCTTTGCTCCAATGGAGCCTCGCTATGGGAGGGGAAGAGAGAGACAGAGAGGAAGGAGAGGGGGAGGGGTGGAGAAGCAGATGGGTGCTTCTCCTGTGTGCCCTGGCCGGAAATCAAACCCGGGACTTCTGCACGCCAGGCCGACGCTCTACCACTGAGCCAACCGGCCAGGGCAAAATATCCCATTTTCAACTCACAATCTCAAGACCTACAGAAACAAGTTAATATAGTCATCTACAGAAAAAGAGAAAAAAATAGTAGAAAAAAAATCTATGAAGTTGGGTAGTATTCTGAAGCAAGCTAAATCTAGAGAAATTATCTCTTAAAAATGTCTATCTGAAATAACATTCTAAAATGCATATTTTTTGAAAGACCATTTCAAAAAATATGAAATAAAGGTTTATTAATATTTTAAATATATTGAGAGTAAGAATGCTTAGGAGGAGTTTGAACAATGTTGGTAGAATAAATTGTTGTTAATTAACACAGACTATATTCTCTTTAATGACTTCCTTAACTGACAAATATTAAGTATTGAACTTTTCTAAAAATGTAGCTACTAGTATGGCAAAATGAGGAATGTAGAGTATAAATCTCCAATGATTTATAGTAAAAAATTGAACAGATTTCAGCTGCTATCAATTACTCTTTCAAATTTTAATTATATTTTCTGAGGCTGCATGTTCTTTGATCTTGTTGAAGTAATCAATGCATTATTTTTCCAGAAGAAAGTATTTGATTCTCTTTAGTAATTGTGTCAATGTTAAATAAGATGCTTTATCTCCTTAGCTTGTTATAAACCACCATAATTAAAGTACCTTTAAAATATACCTACTGACATATGGTGATGCTATAAAGTAAAGGCAGAAGGAAAACATATCTACCTTACAATGTGCTGTAAGGATTCCTCTGAGTTTTAATTTTTATATTCCTTCTGACATTTTCAAGGAAACATGATGAATATGAAGCAAAGAAGTTTATGTTTTTGTTGATGCTGATGCAATCATGGCCATACACACGTAGAGTTTTGACAGTCTCAATGTCACTGATCTTTAAAATTATACTTTAGCATTAGTTCTTTAGTTACTTATATTCAATAGTTACGTTCTTTTAGAATAGAAGTAAATGAGCATGCAATCTCCTGAACAGAGATGCATGCTGTTCATTAGCGAGATGAACCTTACAACATATAATGCGATTCTGGAGCCATTGGGGTAGGAAAAAACAGGTTTTTATATGACTTAAAAGTCAATTAACCAGACAAGCCATGTTAAGTTGTTATTGTTTGTTTGTTTTTTATTTATATTTGTTTTGGATAGAGTATGGAGTACCTATACTAGAGTCATCCTGACAGAATTCAGGACATTGTATTTTTGACAACTTCCTTAGGAGAATAATTAAAGTACCAAGAAAACCACCCAAGTGGCTTTGTACAGAGAAGAGAGTAGAAACCAGAGATGTCTGTGTGTGGGCTGAAAATGGAGGATGCTGGAGAAAGGTGGAGCGAGCAGGTGAGGTGGTGCCATCTCTTCTGGTGTGGTTCAGGATGAGCTAATATGACTGGGATGGGATTGAGATTTAAAAGGGGCAAAAGCCAGAAGGACTGCTGCATGCAGCTCTGGAGACATATCCACGATGCGAGCTGGTGGTCTCAGGTCTGGGACGTGAAACACATAGGGTGGTCATTACGAACAAGCTGAAAGGACAAAGAAATGGTTTGTTACGGATAATCATGAGTATAATGGGGTAACTTGGGCACATGAGGACAGTAAACTGTCCGGAAATTTTGCAAGAAGGACTACAGTCAATTTTGAAGGTAATTGATAATAAGACATTGCTTAAGATGAGATGGAGATAAGATAATTAAGTCATAGATAGTTTTGAAGTAAATTTTGATATATGTATGTTTAAAAATTGTCCCCCATTTATTATTATGTTTCAGAGAAATGTGTCCTCCTTTTTTTTTTTCTTTAGCTCTGAGAACTAAAAATGTAATGCAATTTCCATATAGCTTACCATTGGATGTTATAAACTAATGCATTAGAATAATTTACCCATTTTATTCTTTTTAGAAAACTAATCATGGAACAGCAATTCTGTGATAAGTGACAAGCACGTTAGTAAGTATAGTGGGGTCCATAAAACATCTAACGAATAGTGGTTCCTGTTTTTACGAAGCTACAATTAAGGTATAGTAACAGCCATCTGGAAAATTAAAATACAACAGAATTAGATAATTATTTAATGGGTATTAGAGATGAAAATGGCTATATGAAATGCAATGAGGAAGTTGTGAAGAGGTATTTTTTTTAATTTTTTATTTATTCATTTTAGAGAGGAGAGAGAGACAGAGAGGAGAGAGAGACAGAGAGAGAAGGTGGGGAGGAGCTGGAAGCATCAACTCCCATATGTGCCTTGACCAGGCAAGCCCAGGGTTTTGAACCGGCGACCTCAGCATTTCCAGGTCGACGCTTTATCCACTGCGCCACCACAGGTCAGGCGTGAAGAGGTTTTATTAGCAAGCAAACATGATGAATACAGTGACTTGTAAAAATAACATGCTGTTGACTTGTCAGCTAAAATACAGAAGGCAAGAGAAACTCAAGAAAGTGGGGATGTCTGTGCTATTCTACAGAAATGGACACTCGAGAGTCTGGTCCTTAAAGGAAGATGTTTTCAAGAAGCAAAATGTGACAAGGCTTGTGAGTGAGGAGAAAAGGAGGCTGAGGGGGAAGGGGATTGAAGGGTGGGTCAGTGTGATGTTTCACATCACATTCTGTTTTGCACATAGTGTTGTTTGATTTCCTATTGACTTCAAAATAAAGTTCCCCCTTTCATATCACATAGTGCATGTATTCATTCTCTCCATTGCAAAACTTCCCATAGTGCAGGTATATTGTACACATACTCTTCGATTTATATTAGGAGATAGCTCACAAATGGCTTTCCCAGGCTGGGAGTGATCTGGCATCTTCTACTGTGATGACAGCTCTCAAAAATTATTCACTGCATCTCTGCTCAGTTTTTTAGATGCCACATTTGGGGCTGGCACAGGGGATAAAGTGGTAAACAAAACTGATGATCATTTCTGCTCTCATGGAGACTCCTTGTCAGGGAAAATCCATAGCCACACTTATTTTTCTATCCACATTAAATTCATACATGCTCCCTGACTACTTGAATTTCTCAAGTAGTCTATTGATTTCTGTCCAGGACCTAAGCCTCTCTATACACAAGCTCATGCAAGGTTATTGCAAATGGGCTCACAAGTTCAAAGTGTGAATATAGGTAGAAATAAGCAATAATGGGGAAGGTAGGTAGTTAATCTTTTTCAAATGTCCAAAGTAAGCCAGAATCTATCTCCAGAATATGGTGTGAACTTCTTACTTTGTTTTACCTGGATTTGAAAGGCAGAGGAAATGACTGTTCACTACCATGCTTATTATAGTTCTAAGAGAAGACGAGGCAGGAATAAGGTGATGTATCACTGTGTTTTTAATTGCCTGTGTGCACTGCATTTTTTATGGTCTTCTTTTTTTATTTTTTTCATGACCATTGATTTCTCTCATGTTGCAACCCAGGAAACCGAATGTGATGAATGATAGTATTCACAATTAAGCCATTGGACCACACCAGTCTTGCAATAATATAAAGATATATTACAAAGCGAGTCCCAAGTAAAGAAGTTGAGAACGTTTATTTTTAAATCTTCTGTGACAACACACAAACATACCATAGTGACCTAAGGCCAGGCTTCCATTTCCCATAGGCACCGTGTCCTTCCCAAAGGGGATCGAGTTTCATTTTACTCCTGGCATCTGATCCTAAGAAATTTTAAATTATTTTAAAACATCTTATTAATGCAAACCAGGCTTGTGTTTAATTTCAAAAAATTACCAATAGCATGTCCTAATATATTGTAAGTACCTTGAAATAGTTTGAAACCCTCATCATGTAGTTAATTTGGGAATAAAAAATAAATGAGTTTTGTTTCTTTCATTCCTAATGTGTTTTTGTCTGTGACTTTCCCTATTTTGAAGCTGGTTTTATTCACCCTCATGAGGCAAATGATTGATTATGTGATACACAAATTTTTATGAGCCTCTATTCCAAGCTGGCAAATGTTCTGATCTAAGGATAGAAATTAAAGTTCAACGACAGTCTTGGATTCACTATGTGAGAGATGTGAGTGGAGAGTGCAAATATAATATGGCAGAAGGTTCTGATAGCAAGTGGAGAGGCATTTAACCCACTTATCCACTCACCCTTTTATTCCACCCCACCATATTCTAAGCAAAAACACACATCCAGTCCTATCTGTGCATAGATTTACCAGTCACTTGGCACAAAGCATATCCTTAGATGAAGTATATTCTTTCTGCTTATAGTCACAGCAATCAATATCACCCAAAATATATATTCTCATATATATATCTCATGTATAAAATACACAAACACATAACTTTGCTCCAATGGAGACAGAGAGGAAGGAGAGGGGGAGGGCGAGGGAAGCAGATGGGTGCTTCTCCTGTGTGCCCTGTCCGGTAATCGAACCCGGGAACCCTGCACGCCAGGCCGACGCTCTACCACTGAGCCAACCAGCCAGGGCCTATTATTTATATATATATTTAAGACTTTATGAACCCTCCCCACATTCTTATAAACCTTTCCCATTCAGTTATAACCTGTCCTACACTCTTATAAATGCTTCCTATGCTAATTTTACCACAAAAATAATTAAAATAATAAATACATAAAAACACCTATATACCACAAAATCCCGTGATATAGTGAAAAATCCATGATACAAAATTAGATACATACAATTTTAAAATCCGTGATATAGTGAGACCACAAAAAGTGAACCACAATATGACAATATGGCGAGGGACAACTGTGTGTGTGTGTGTGTGTGTGTATATATATATGGTTTGTCATTTTATCCTATTAACCTTAAAATAAGAGGGCAAAGTGAAAGGCAACACATGTTTAATCGAGATCCCAAAACATCTATTCCAGAAGGTCTGATTCAGACAGAAACCTGATTAGGAGGAGAGGATCCTGGGTACTTATGAGGAAGGGAAGGGAAATAACTAGATGGATACAGGAGAGAGGGAATAGCAATGCATGCAGATAAGCTAGACATGGTAAAGATACCATGTCTTTAACTTTTAGCCCAGTAGTCATAACAGATAGTTGTGTGGAATACAGTGCTGCTTTAGGCCAGTCCAAATGTTACTTGGCTGAGTGCAAACATTGCAAAGCTTTGAGGATTCACACCTGCCAGGAAGTTCCTCTCAAATGGATGCTCGGGCTCCATGTGGACATGGCTTCATTTGTCTGTTTTTCCCATCCTGGAGATCGCCTTGAGGGCCATGTACATTAGAATTTATATAAAACTTAGGATGTGTGATTTTATTTATTGCACTGACATGGTGAGAGTCATATCACCATATCATATCACATAGGGTCTAAAAAGCACTGTAGATATGGGAGTGGGACAATTATTCTTATGAACCAAAGCAAGGCGTAAAATCATTTTTTAAATTGAATTTATCGGGGTACAGGTTTCAAGTGCACCACTGAATGAAGCATCATCTGCACACAGCATCGTGTGCCAATCACCCCTAGCTGAGTCTCTTTCTGTCTCCATTTCCCCCCACTTTGACCATCTCTAAACGCAGTACTTTCTGGAATGCTCATGTTGTTCCCATTGCTTTAGCTACCAGAAAATTTAGAATAAGATTTTTACTTCCTTTTTCCATAAGCATTTCCCCCAAATGATTAATTTCTTTTTTTTCTTTTCTTTTCTTTTTTTTTTTTTTTTTTACAGAGACAGAGCAAGAGTCAGAGATAGGAACAGACAGACAGGAACACGGAGAGATGAGAAGCATCAATCATATCAATCATCAGTTTTTCATTGATTGCTTTCTCATATGTGCCTTGACCGGGGGGCTACAGCAGACCGAGTGACCCCTTGCTCAAGCCAGCGACCTTGGGTCCAAGCTGGTAAGCTTTTGCTCAAACCAGATGAGCCCGTGCACAAGCTGGAGACCTCAGGGTCTCCAACCTGGGTCCTCCACCTCCCAGTCCGACGCTCTATCCACTGCACCACCTCCTGGTCAGGCTGATTTGTTTATGTAGTATCTTAATGTTATTTTATGAATTAAACAGGATACAAGAATGTATTTCTTTTTTTTCTATTGAAGTTTTATGAACAGTTTGATATATTAGCAAACAATATAAATGATCTACTATTTTATTAATTTTTTCATATTCATTTCAGTGGTTTTTAATTTTAGCAGCGATCAGCCTAAATTTTTCCTGACATTGTTATATTTCCAATTTCACTATCTTACTCTTGTTATGATGGTATTTGATTATACATATTTGTGGTATTTGACAATAGAATATTACTCAGTTTTATGTTGTTGGTATTTTATTTCCCATAAAAACAATTGGGTGCCTCCTGCCACCACCCCATCTTGTTCTGCTGGTAATCTTTCCTGACAGAGGCACAAGTTGAATTCACTGAATTCATCAGGATAAAAAGAGACTATATCTGGCTTAAGGATCTGAAGAGGCTTTGTGGTTCATGTCACTGTGGAATAAAACAGGGAAAGAAACCAGAGTGGTGAAGGGTCCTTTTTCAAGGATTCCGCTGGCACTTCACTGAATTCTTTGCACTATTAATGACTCATGTTCTTGGCTCTGTTAGAGCCAATTGGCTCCCAATGATCGATATTTTACCTGCTCAGCACTTTTTGGTGGCTGTGCAATGCTTCACACTAATCAAGGCTGCCTTCATAGGGCAAATCCAGTAATGCTTCGTGAGGGGGAGGATTAGAAGTGACAGCTCAAAGGAGTATAGACAAGGCATGCATGATGAAAAGATTTCAATGAAAAGATCTGATTTCCTTTGGTCCAGGTACACGTCAATCAATTTTTAGCACATAGTGTCTTACATTCAGAGAGTGTGGTATAGTTAGGAAGACAGGAGAAACATTGGAGAAATAAGAACAATCATGTATGTTAGGAAAATTTTTTCTCCCATTTAGTTCAATATTGAAAGCATTTAGGACATTTGACAGTTTATTGATTATTGCAATAGTGCATTGGTCAGATGTATGTTCACAAGCTCAATTGTTTTAACTGATTTCATTATATCTTGAATTTTGGTGACTCCAGTTTCAATATGAGCAAGTTATACTATACCTTCTCTTTTAAATAATTAACGGAAGTCATTAAACCAAGCTTACTATTATATGTGCTCAGCTAAAAGAATGTATACTGTGTTTCTTATAATTAAATGAACTTTACTATTTAGTATCCCTTAGCATAAATAGAGATACCTGGTCAAACTGTGCTGCACATATGAAATATTACTGGAAGCTATAAGAAAAAATTATTAAGTTACAATGACATCAGAGGTATTTTGCAGGGTGTGTATATTGGATAATGAATACAGTGTAGTTTACTTTTAAAATAGGAAATGCTGTAGAAGCAGGCATTGGAGTGCATCTACACTTGTACTAAAGTGAAAGCACATACCTGGCTCATTGTTACTAGAAATAGACAGTGTCTCACTTAAGCAATGGCTCCCTAACTATGCATTTGCTCATAATCTGGAAAATATAAAAAGTTACTTTTAACCAGAAAATGAAAAAAAGAAACAAATGAGTGAACCTATTCATAATGAAGACCTTTCTTTTAGATAAGAGAAAATGAAAAACAAAGCAGGAATGTAGAAAGTTTACCAAATTTGTGATCTTGGACCAAACCTAAAATTAATTAAAAAAAAAACACGGAATAAATCTTTGTTTATATGATATGAAAAAGAAATTTTGGCAATTGCTGAGAGATATTAGTTGTGGAGTGCAACTCAAGTTCATTAAGTACAAAGATTTTTCCTTATACATTTTTCTTCCCAAGTGAAGAACAGAAATTGTGCTTTGCTTGATATATTTCTAATGTACATAAAAGTGCAAAATTATTGCTGTGAGAGAGATGTCAGGGAGTTTACTGCCTATGTTTTCTTCTAAGATTCTTATGGTTTCACAGCTTACATTTAAGTCTTTTATCCATTTTGAGTTTATTGTTGTGAATGGTGTAAGTTGGTGGTCTAGTTTCAGTTTTTTGCAGGTAGTTGTCAAATTTTCCCCAATACCATTTATTAAAGAGGCTGTCTTTACTCCATTGTATGCTCTTACCTCCTTTGTCAAATATCAGTTGTCCATAAAGCTGTGGGTTTATTTCTGGGTTCTCTGTTCTGTTCCATTGATCTATATGCCTGTTCTTATGCCAGTACCAGGCTGTTTTGAGTACAATGGCCTTATAGTATAACTTGTTATCAGGAAGTGTGATACCTCTCACTTTATTCTTCCTTTTCAAGATTGCTGAGGCTATTCATGTTCTTTTTTGGTTCCATATAAATTTTTGGATCACTTTATTTTTTACAGAAGTAGTGGACTAGTGTTGATAGATGCAGAGTTCTAGATCTGAAACAGATGTAGCTCTGCATGGATGTAGTGTATATATTCTGGACACAGTGGAAGACTTTGGAGGTCCTCTGGGTTGTTCAGTTTCAACATGGTGAGTTTTTTGAAAATTTTTGATACCTAAAATTCTGACTTCTGAAATCACAAAAATCCATTTTAAATATAAAGTCCTAATGTTAAAGAATAATAAAGTAAGCTATACATAAGGTGTGAAAGTTCACATAAAACAAAAACAAATGCTCTCATTAGTAAAGATGCTCTGGTTTACAGAAATAAGACACTTTAATAAAATAAACTTATTTTAATAAAATACACTTAAAAAGTGGTTCTAATTGATAATCAATCATTAAAAAAGCATGTTAGATAGTTTTAAAAATACTTGTATTTACTTATTTATTTGTTTAATTTGAGAGATACATTTTGTTGCTAAATAAATTTGAAAGCTATAAAGAACATTTTTTTATGATACTTATTTTCCATAAAGATAAAAATGTTTGACATTTTATTGCCCTTAGGCGCTTATGTGTAATACATTGATATGTTGGGCAAAAATATATTGATTTTTGTCTAAGAGGCAGCAAGAGCATATATGTTCAGGGTCAAATAAAAATGTTCCATCTGACTCCTTCCGTATGGGTTTGCAGAAACCCTACCTCCTTGGATTTTCAAACACTTTTAAAATTTGTTTATTTTTATTTTTTATTTTTTGAAGCTCTCCTATAGTCACAGTCATTTCGATCATAACCAATAACAGTTTCTATTTATTTTCCAGGACAAAAATTGTTAACTTTGTGTCAGTAATTTCTCTAAGATAGTACACGCAGTGTTCTGTACCTGTGCATGTTTCTGGCAAGAAGATATCATTTTATTTTCTAAATATCAATGATTCTATCACAGCTAAAGAACAAATTTATTCTGGTGCTGTGATGTGTCTGGAGACAGGTATCGGAACTGGAATGATCCAGGGAAAGAAGGTCTCACGTTTACCCAACAGATAAGGAGATAGAGTGATCAAGTGCCTGTAAGAGCTCAAGTTGCTCCAGTCAGTGAGAAACGCAATGGGCACTCTAGCGTGAGTTATTGTACATGAAAATTTGATTTTGTACTTTCATTCCTCTTTCAAATATCACACATGCAAGTCTGAAAGAAAATTATTAAATCAAGATACCTATAAGAAGATTTATATTGATTTAATGGAGGGATACTTTATAAAAATAAGTGATTGTCTCATAACTAGGAAGCTTCAAAAATTATAGGCATAATATTCTGCCATATTTAAAAATAAACATTTATATTTTGCTTTATTATTTTCTGAAATAAATTTATAGTCGGTTACTGCTTGTTGGTTAATGATGTTTTAAATACTTTTAAAGATATTTGGAAAAACTAATATATATATATATGCTAATTATTTTCAACACAGAAACTCATCATTTAAAATTGTTCATATTACTTACATAAGAGTTACTTAAAATAAGTTTTTGGATAGTGACAAAAATCCAAAGAACATTATTTGTGATTTTTATTGCTAAGTTAAAGTTCAAAATAAAGTGTTTTTTTTTTTCTTTTTAAAGACAGAATAAAGTAAATAACTGTCTTGAATCTGGAAAGGATTCAGGGCAAATTTGAAGCTGCTTCTGATATTTAAAGCAAGTCTGGCTTCCCGATTTTAGCTCACATTTGGTTTCCCAAAATTTAATTGAGTGTTTGCCCTCCGTTTTTGCTCTATGTCTATACCAAATAGAACTCAAAGTACAAAAACCTTTACAGGAGCTTCTATTATAACATTTTTGGCTGAGATTAAATAGGAAAAACTTGGCACTTTAATGTGTAACTTGAAAGTTTGAATTTTTTTATATCAGTTTTTAATCAAAAGAGCTTTGAATATATTCTAACTCATTTTGGGATTCTTTTCAAACATCATTTCTGCAGAGAAGTGTGTCCTTATTTCTTTTATCCAAACTTAAGAAGCCATCCTTGACTTTAAATGAGGGGAACAAGGGAAAGCTAGACATTTAGAGACACTTAATATTCTTTAGTCTATGATTATCAAACAATAAATAAGTTGAACACTGTTGGGGATTAAAATGGTGTTGTTTTATTGTATTTATATTAGACAGTGTTCTCTCCTTTGTCATGAAACAGAAAGACCAGACAATTTCACATTTGCTTTCATAAGAATTTCAGGCCATAATAAAAAACATTGTGTTTCACTAAAGTTGGTGACTGTTATTACTCAGGGAGTAGACATTTTCACTGCTGTAGCCTTCATCAGTAGATCTAATTAATCCCTTGCCACCCTCTGTATACATGTATAAGACTGTTAGATTTTATGATGATCCAACTCTCCATGATAATGAGCTCATAGAAATGACTCGATCCTCAAACACATTTAAGTGCGAGTAGACACCATATTGCCCATCATCTAGATGATGATCCATGTGACTGTGTAGTATAGCAGAGACAATCACACTGGAGAACATGATTCTGCTAGAATTCATAACGATATTCTGATTCTTTCTTATGTGCTGTTCAGCTACATTCGTACGTATTGGGATAACCTCATTAATTACAGTGACAGTGCAATGGATAAGGCTTGCTTTACACTATCTTTCATGGCTTTGGGGGAAAGCTAGAGTGTCATTTTCATTTCTTTTAACACTGAGTGTTAGAATGACATAAAGATTAACAGCTAAACACTAATACAATTGACTCCATTTCCATCAAAATCCTTTCAATCTGAGGAAGGAAATGTGAGGACTTATAATGTTTTGCACAGGAACCTACTTAAAATGATGTAATCACTGAATTTGAGTATTTCTCCTAATGTGGCAAGAAGCATGTGTCTGTTTAAGTTTTCATGTAGAAGTTACTCTCCTTTCCTGCTGTGGGAAAAATAAATTAATTTCCTCAGCAGGTATAAAGGATTATTTCTTATTGTTGATACATAGCAGGCTAACCTATTTAACCAGATTAAAAATTGTGATGTTCTAAACCTACATAGACTGTGGTTATATAATTATAATAATAATAGTCGTATCGATTGTATGAAATGTTTGCAAATATAAAAGCAGACACATGATTTAGATAGTTAGGTGACAGATGTGTACAATTTTTTTATTTTAATTTTTAGTGAAATATATTTCTCTATTTTCCATCATTTTTAGAATAAAAACAACTCTCATGGCTGTTACTGCATTAATCATAAAAATGTTATAAACATGAGTGAACTGTTTAGTTTAGGAACCTTTAGGTTTGTCTGAAAGGTGAAGCCATAGGCTTGTATAAGGCTGTAAGGTACGAAGGAGGGTGTTAAAGATTGTGGTAATTTCTTTTGAACTATCGCAGTAAGTTGATTTTTCTGAACTCCAGTAATAGTTAGATCCTCAAAAAATGATATGGTAATTTAAGCAGCAAGAAATATTTTAGTTCTATTCTCATGTCTATACAGTGTGAAAGTGGGAATTCAGACTTAGCGCTGACTGACCAGAGTCTGAGCAGTCGGCACCGTCTTGGAGCACGCCCTGGAGCCCCTGAGAACTGATGTCTTTGCGTTCTTCTTCCCTTGTTGAGTTTGTCTACTCAGGCTAGAAATCAGTTAAAAACTTCGAAGCACTTGGAACTGATTTGGTTAGCCTACTGAACGTAAGTGCACAAGAAGAGTTGTTATTATATTTATTCATTGTTAATGGTCTTAAGTGTAATTAATTAATTAATTAATTAAATTCAACAAAGGGTTATTTTTCTACCTACACTATCCCAGGCTTAATACATGATTACTGACTCCTAAAATTTGACACACATATGTTCACACACATACGC
The DNA here is from genome assembly GCF_036850765.1 of Saccopteryx bilineata. NCBI lineage: Eukaryota > Metazoa > Chordata > Mammalia > Chiroptera > Emballonuridae > Saccopteryx > Saccopteryx bilineata. The sequence goes on along the minus strand of NC_089492.1, from coordinate 78,578,147 downwards.
ATATATGTGTGTCTATATTTATAGCTATCCCTTCTACTCTTCTAAATATTGTTAATGTTCCATTATTATTACCTTTTTTCACAAAATATTCTTTAAAAGCATACTTTTTCAGGATTGAATATTATCTTCTGTTTATCCCCTAAAATTCTGTTATTGTGGTCTCTAGCTCTCTTTAGATAACAAAATTCTAAAATATCGACCAAAGAGTAATCATTCAACAAAAGACGTAGGTCAGGTAAAAAGTTCCCATCTCCTGGGACTCCCAATCCTTTCTCTCCCTATGTAAAACTTCAGTTTAAACCACATCATGTAGGACACTACTGTGGGAAGATGAAACATTATGGTAGAGATTAATCCCCAAATTCTGATTTTGGAGAGACTAAAAATTGTGTTATGTAGACTGGTAGGAAGAAAAAGGGTTGGGTAAAGGTGGAATTAATTCAGGTGACAAGATTAAGGGACTGCATGTAGCCATGGAAATAATAGTTGAGTCCTGATAACTCATAAAGAAATAAAACTGCTTGTCACTCCTTTCTTTAAAAGCACTACTTCCTTATTTTATGCAGAACTGAGTCAGACTTGGTTCTGCCTCTGTCCCTATTGCAGTGGCCTTGACAATGTCTTCTTTGCCTGCTTGACTTTGTCCAGGGAAATTCTGGCTCTGACCAGACATCATACAGGTCCTTCCATTGGGGAGAATTTACTTGGAGTTGGGCATGTGTTTCTACGAGTTTGTGTATATGCAGTTTGGACTTGTGCATCTTCATGGATGGTGTGGTTAGAGGACTTACTGGGGATAGAAACCACAGTTACTAAGCAACAGTTTTGTGAGGTAAAACATGGATAATCACCAAAACAAAACCTGCCATCTGGTTTCTAAATTACCTATCCATTTTTGTGGCCAATATTTTTTGAAGACGGGGACCTGTTAGCCCCCTTTGCGAAGTACAGGATAAATGGCATATCTTGACATAACAATAATTTCCCCTCTATAATTATACTCTATTTTTTTTTTGTTCATATCCTCTTTGCATATACAACGTGGTTTGCTTTAGACATGGTCTGAAGCATGAACTCTCTTGACTACTGATTTGAGTCTCTATGACAGCAACTCCCTTGGGCAGTGCTAATGCTTATCAGCACCAACCTGCAAACCTCACTACCTTCCTTCCATACAATGCCATAATGGGCTATGGAGATAAGGAGGAGCTTCCTGCCTCAGGTCCTGTATTTGTCATTTGTTGGAAAACAAATGACCGCTGAACATAGTGGCTTAAAACAACCTGTGTTTATCTACCATTTCTGTAGTTAGGAACCCAGAAGTCATTTAGGTGGGTTGGCATCTTCAAGGTCTGTACAGAGATGAGATGAAGGTTAACCAGGGCTGGGTCTTATCTAAAGGCTAGACTGGGGAAGCATGGCTATGGACAGGATGTATTTCCTAAAGGTCCCTGGGAACAAAGTTCTAGTAGGCTAGCTGTTAGTAGGCTGTTGTCTGGGGGACACTCTCCACTCCTTGCCATGGGGACCTCCTGACCCAGTGAATCTCTTCATCCATGACAATAAGCAAGAGAATACCTTCAAGTTCAAAAGTCTTGAAATCATGACAATGTTTCTTAAAATATTTAAAATATAACATACTGTAATTACTTTCCTTGACACTAATTGTGATGAGATTAACCTAATTTATGGGATTGTTGTGAGAAAGAAGTGAAGTAATATAAATGCTGACATAGTGGATGAAAGCTGTCATTGCATTTTTTTTTTTCTTTTCTGAAGCTGGAAACAGGGAGAGACAGTCAGACTCCCACATGCGCCCGACCGGGATCCACCCTGCACGCCCACCAGGGGCGACTCTCTGCCCACCAGGGGCGACTCTCTGCCCACCAGGGGGCGATGCTCTGCCCCTCCGGGACGTCGCTCTGCTGCAACCAGAGCCACTCTAGCGCCTGGGGCAGAGGCCAAGGAGCCATCCCCAGCACCTGGGCCATCTTTGCTCCAATGGAGCCTTGGCTGCGGGAGAGGAAGAGAGAGACAGAGAGGAAGGAGGGGGGTGGGGGGGTGGAGAAGCAAATGGGCGCTTCTCCTATGTGCCCTGGCCGGGAATCGAACCCGGGTCCCCCGCACGCCAGTGTCATTGCCATTTGCCACCGTTTTTGGTGAGGAGGTGTATGAAGACAAGGATAGGCAGATGGTGTGTGGCAAACTGATTTAAAAAAAAAACGGCTAAAATTTATCTTCTCTTCATCTATCTGCATGTAATGTATCTGAGATTTTGTTTTAATTGCGGGGTGGAGAGGCCATCAAATCAGGAGACAACTGGCCCTGGCCGGTTGGCTCAGCGGTAGAGCGTTGGCCTGGTGTGCGGGGGACCCGGGTTCGATTCCTGGCCAGGGCACATAGGAGAAGCGCCCATTTGCTTCTTCACCCCCTCCCCCTCCTTCCTCTCTGTCTCTCTCTTCCCCTCCCACAGCCAAGGCTCCATTGGAGCAAAGATGGCCCGGGCGCTGGGGATGGCTCCTTGGCCTCTGCCCCAGGCACTAGAGTGGCTCTGGTCGCGGCAAAGCGACGCCCCGGAGGGGCAGAGCATCGCCCCCTGGTGGACAGAGCATCGCCCCTGGTGGGCGTGCCCGGTGGATCCTGGTCGGGCGCATGCAGGAGTCTGTCTGACTGTCTCTCCCCATTTCCAGCTTCAGAAAAAAAAATACAAACAAAACAAAACAAAACAAAAATCAGGAGACAACTGCCTCTGAAAAGCTAGCTGGTTACTCACAGTTTCCAAGAGGAGGGGGCATGGCACAGCACACAGAGCCACACAGGAGCACCAGGGACAGCCAGGAGGAGCGAAGAATGAAGGGACGCAGGCGCAGGGGTTCCTTTGTGCTTTGTGGGATGCATGAGGGTGAACAAACCAGTTTCAATGATCCAGCTTACTCTGCTGTGTAGAGGTTGTCCCCATTGTTTCAGTGCCTGGCCTGGGGGTTACTCAGGGCAGCAGGATAATGTCCTTTAACTTTTAACCACAACAACCTGATAAAGGCGGCAGTTCAGAGTGTGGACTCAGGATTTGTTGATTTGCATATCAAAGACTTACTCACAGGCAAACTGTGTTCTATCTGTACAAATTAGAATTCACTAACTGGGAAAGGATAAGTCCCTCCCTGGATGCGGAGGGCCCTAAGAAGCCAAGACATCATGAAATATGAAAGATGAACCACACGACGACTATACCTTCTTATTCACATGCTGCTCCTGCAAAATTTTGGTGGTTTAATTGTAGTACAACAATGGAAAGGATTTGCATTAATTTGGTCAGAGTAACAAAGTGGTTTAAACTATGAAAGTGCCTCCCATGATGTCCAGGCTCAGGGAAGATGGGAACCTCGCGGTACCCACACTCCGCCTCTCTCATTAGCCTGTGAACACAGTGTCAGTAACAGTGTGCAAGGCGGGGGATATCGTGAAATGTTGGAATGCTCTTTCCTGGCGATGGGGAAGACTCGTGTTTTCTGAGACTCTGTGTTTTGTTTTTCTGTGGGTTTGGTAAAGATGGTGAAGGTATTTCATTTCCCTCTGCTGTAGTCCCATTTTCTCCAGAAAGAAGAGCATCAGATGCCTTAAGCTTCTGCTGCCAGAGTGTCAGGACTACGATGGTCAATTTGCCACTTGGTTTCCACTAAAAGCATTAGACGTTGAAGAACATTAGTCCCTAATTCTCACCAGACATGTGGATACTGTTTTGGGTAACTGGACAGAAGGAACTTCTGCCCTTGAACCTCCTTTTCCCCATTCTGTAGCTTCAAAACATTTAAACACACTAACGCTTAAACACACATTTCCTCCAACAGAGACTCTCATTGTCTTTGGCTTTATTCCTTCCACTACCGCTTTTCCATTTTCTTCTCCCTGCCCAGTGCCCATCAAGGCCAGGTTGCCTTTTGAAAGAGGCATGTTTGCAGGGACAGGGAGGGGACCTGTGACCACCTGCTGGTTGGACTGCCTACCTGCTGCTCTTCTGATTACCTGCACCAGGATGTGGCGGCTCTTCAAAATATCTCAGACAAAGGCTGCTCCTAGGGAAACTGAACTAAGGATCAAGGGAACACAGGACAGAATCGATGAATTGCTGACAGTGCTGACCTCCCCTCGGCAGCGTATTTAGAAACTGCAGTCTTCCCAAATAGAGAGTGTCTGGAAGTCTCCCTCTGCACCTATCATAGGAGAGGGTGAAACCCATGGACAGTTTGAATCCTACCGGCAGAGGCAATATTTTCTTTATGGGCTTTCTACTGTATTATTTGGTTGAAAGCCTCCTGTTCAATTTCCTCTCGCTCCAGAAATTTCTCTCTTCTCAAATCAGACCTGAGGTGTTATATTCAAGGTTGTACTTAGGAAAAGAAAAAAAATTTTTTTAAGAAAAATGGAAAATTTTTTTTACCGTCCCAGTTCCTTTTCTGGTATTACAAGAAGAAAAAGTCTGGGTGAAGTTGACTATTGAGGGAGGGCAGGGCTCTGTAGCAGGTGGACAGGGATTGGAGGGGACAAAGGGAGCGTTGGAGACAGAACTTGTGGCAAGTTCTGCCTGCAGTCACCGTGACATACATCCCAGATCAAACAGCACCTGCCCCCTGCCCACAGATATCACACAAATCCTAGCATGTGTTCAGTGAATGGCGGCCCTTCCCATTCTTGTCCATGGCGTCTACCAGGCCTCCATATTAAAGTTCCCAAGTACAGTTCTGGTCGGAACATTCACTCCATAAATGTACAAATGTTCAAAACATTTTCTTGTCTAACAAACCATCTGGACTCTTTAGTTTAACGCCCAAGATTCAACCCTCACTCACATCAACACATTTCTTCCCACTGCCTGAGTGCTCCTCTCTTTCCCTTTGGTGTTCTCTGTCATTCTCTTCTTTTGGCGTTCTCTTCTTTTATCTTCTATTTTTTGGTTGCCCTTTCTTCAAGACTTAGTACATTTTTTTAGTTTTTCCTATCGGAATCTATTTAAGCCATATAATAGTAAGAGATGGATGCTACTTTTAGTCTTATTTGCAGATAAGAGAACTCATATTTAGCAAATTCAACTACCTTGTCCAACATAAATTCAAAGCTAGCAACGTAAAGCTTCAGTTAGTATTCCCGTTAATTATTTACACAAGTACTCTTAAAAACCACCTAACTCGCCTGACCAGGCAATGGCACAGTGGATAGAGTGTCAGACTGGGATGCAGAGGACCCAGGTTCGAAACCCTGAGGTTGCTGGCTTGAGTGTGGGTTGCTAGCTTAAGCATGGAATCATAAAAATGACCCCATGTCACTGGTTTGAGCCTAAAGGTCACTGGCTTGAAGCCTCAGGTTGCTGGCTTGTTGAGCCTTAGGTTGCTAGCTTGAACAAAGGGTCACCCACTCTGCTGTAGCCCCTTAGTCAAGGCACATATGAGAAAGCAATCAGTGAACAACTAAGGAGACCAAGGAGCTGCAACAAAAAATTAATGCTTCTCATCTCTCCCTTCCTGTCTGTCTGTCCCTCTCTCTGTCTCTGACACACACACACACACACACACACACACACACACACACACACAAAGAAAAGAAAAGAAAAGGAAAACAGAAAAACACCTAAATCTGTGTTATTGGATACCTTTTACATCCAAGTACTGAGATCATCTACGCTTCAGGGAGACGGGAAGTAGATCTTAAATCCAGAGGCAATATTGCCCATTTTTCAGAATATTGCTCTTGAATTCTTGATCTATTTCTTAAGCATTGGATATAGTATTTACTTACTTCTCTAAAAATTAAGCTGTAAGAAGCAGAACAGTAGAATTGTTAAGAGCATATATTTCCAACTCAGCTACCAAGGGAAGGTGAACACGTTACTTAAAATTTCTAAATATTATTTTTCTCATCCTCAAAATATAGAAAATAATTATAGTTAGTTCAGAAGGTTACTTTGATTTTTTTTATGAATTAATATTTGAAAAAAATTTAGTGAGTTAATTAATGGCATCTATTTAGTAAGTTCCTTATAAGTTCTAATCTTTTTCTCCTTTCTAAAATATAGCTGGTAACAGGAGCTACACCATATTCAAAAGAATTAAATAAAATAAAACAAATCTAAGTACTAAATAAACATTAATTCCTTTTTTTTTGTAAAATCTTCCATCTACAGGTGATCATGACATACATAACATACATTCTGTATTTATTACATTTCTTTGAGTAAATGATCATGGCTGTAGTTCTGTGTAGATAAATATTTAAATTTTCTGTGGCTTCAAGGTTTATTCTTTTCATAACTCCTGAAAAGCATATATAAGAGGCTCAGAAACACAGCTGACATTTTTATATCCTTTTACCTTGCCATGAACTTCAGCAAGTATTTTCTCTTGATTCTTTCAATGGAAATACTTTTGATAGTAGAATGAAATTTGTTCTAGTTGGTGCACACATAATTCCTTGATAATTTCCAATATAGGATGAAATACAGAATTAAAAGATTTTAAACATTTTGCTTTTATAAAAATATAACTAATATTTTAAATATATACTTTAACTTCTCCCATAATAAGTGATCTCCATCGCAAATATACAGATTTGGTGAGATTAAATGCTATCTTCTGTAGACTTAAATTTGGTAGTTTTTGAAACCTTTTTTTCCAAAGTTGGAAAATGTTTAACTTGTAAGTTTTTGGATATTTTTCTAAGTTTTCAATGTGTATCATCATTGTGTTTATATTAGAGGTATATGTGTGTGTGTGTAAGCATTTTTACTGCAAGGAATTTTTATCCAAACTGTGATTAAAGTTGTTAGTCTTAATGGCTCCTCCTGGCCTTCCTGCCACAGAACAATATCTCTTTACAGCTGACAAGGGAAACCAGCTTAGTTGTCTGGAGACATGTATAAGTTTCTAATATTCAAGTATCACCTATGTGCATATCCTCAAACAAAACTCCAAGAAACTTGATTATATTCCTAAATAGATAAAATTACAATCAAAGGCTGCCAAACAACAAGGAGTTTTGCAGAGAAACACCTTGAAGTGAACAGGACTGTTAAACAGCAAACTCTATGAAATTATCTACAGAATATATCATTTCTATGCAGCTTGAAACGTTGGGAGCGTTTCTTTCTCTTCCAGATAACGAAGGACATAGGAAGCCAGAAGGTAATTGAGATACTGGAAGTCCAAAGGAGAGAAAACTCTCAACCATTTTTTTTTTGTTTGTTTGTTTGTTTTTGCAGAATTTAAGGGGCACAGGTGATTTTTGCAGATCTACCAATATTTATGAAAAACAGACCACCATTGGATTCAAGACAAAGCTCTTCCAAGTTGTCTGGTGCAGTGGTTGTAGGAAATTGGCAAAGAGAAATTAGGTTTGGGTGTTCAAGATTCCGTATATAGAATTTCTTCCCCAAAGTAGATTTTGAAGGCGCAAAGAATAAGAGGTATATGAGCATTAATGATAAAACATTAGAAACAGTAGAAAGATAAGAGGGGTTTAGAGTAATGGCAAGTGATTATCTTTAAAGGCCTCCTACATATAATGAGTGGTATGAGTAATGTGTTAGGGACGAGGTATGATCATTAACATTTATCACAAGGCTACTAGATGTTCTGGACTACACTTTTGCTCGTCTTATTCAAGCTGAATACTATCTTTATTTTTTAAATTTTTAAATTCATTTGAGGGAGAGAGAGAGAGAGAGAGAGAGAGAGAAGGGATGAAGAGTAGGAAGCATCAACTCCCATATGTGCCTTGACCAGGTAAGCCTGGGGTTCCAAACCTGCGACCTCAGCATTCCAGGTCGACGCTTTATCCACTGTGCCACCAGAGGTCAGGTGCTGAACAACTATCTTGTGAAATATTTATGTTGTATACATCTTGAGGACAGGAAACTACCTTGCAGAAAAGTGGCATAATTTTTGTTACACACACCTAAAAAACTGAAAAGCTGGAATATGAAACTAAGTTTACACACCTAAAAAACTGAAAAGCTGGAATATGAAACTAAGTTTAATTGACCAAGAAGGTTGAAGTAGTTTTACTATTGCACATTTAAGGTACTTTCTAATTTGAATTATTAAGACTCTGTTAAAATGATTGACTTTATTAACTTAATTTTTGGGGCATTAATTTTTTCTCTCTCTACTTTTATAATTGTTAAAGTATATTTTCTAGTAATTTATCTACTTCTCTGATTTAAAAATTCTATTGATAGAAAGTTCTTTAATATATATTGTCATAATTTTATCTCTGACATCAGTAGATATTTCTATATTTTCATTTATAGTTCTATTTTATCTGAGTCTTCTGTCTTCTCTTAAATTACTCATCCTCTCATCAAAAATTTCTTAAGTATTAATTTTTAAATAATTACTCTTGCCTTTACCCCTTCTTTCTATTTGTACTTTTTACTTAAGTCCATTATATTTTGATAAGAAATACTTAAAATATTATTTTATTTTAAGTATTTTAATATTTCTATTATGATTTAATGTTTAATAGGTGGGTTAATAGTATATTTATTAATTTGTAAAACTAGAGAATTTTTCCTAGTTTCAAAGTAAACACTAGTTTCTAACTTAATGAGTTGTGGTATATGAAAAAATATGAAGAAACCTGAAACACTAATTCAAAAGCACACATGCACCCCTATGTTCATTGCAGTGTTACTTTCAATGATCAAGGCTTGGAAGCAGCCTAAGTGTTCACAAGTAGATGAGTGGATAAAAAAATTGTGGTACATTAGCACAATGGAATACTATTCAGCCATAAAAAGAAGGAAATTGTACCATTTGCAACAGCATGAATGGACCTGGAGAACATTATGCTAACTAAAGTAAGCCAGTCAGAGAAAGACAAGTACTATATGATTTCACTCATATGTGGAATCTAATGAACAAAATAAACTAACAAAATAGAAACAGACCATAGATAGAGAACAGACTGATAGGGAGTATGTGAGCCTGGGTGAAAAAGATGAAGGGATTAAGCAAAAAATAAAAACCATCATGGACAGCAGTTTGGTGATTACCAGAGAGAAAGGGGGTGGGGATATAGAAGATAATATAGGGGGATAAATGGTGATGGAAAGAGATTTGACTTGAAGTGGTGAATACACAATGCACCATATGGATAATATATTATAGAATTGTTCACCTGAAACCTATGTAATTTTATTAAGCAGTGCTCCCCTAATAAATTCAATTAAAAAGCAGGTTAAAAATTGAGATGTGGTTAAAAAATAAGAAACAGTTTATGGCTGCATGTTATAGTCAGTTTTTATAGACTTTATGTGATTGAAAGACTATGTTATATTGTTGCTCATGGTAATTGTTTGGATTGTTTCTATATTTTTAGTATACTATTAGTTTTGTTTGCATTATTAAACACAGAGGATTGTTGATTGAAAAAAATCCATACTCACCCAAAGCAATACAGACAGCAACCATTATTACTAACTGTTCCATCTTGTCATGATTTCACTACCAAAATGTTCAGTTTTATTTTATAATTAGCCACATTGATATTGTGCATATTTAATTATAAGCGCCCATGGTATAGGAAATGCAATTATATGGTTAGTTCAAAAGCAGCTTACAGAGTACTTTATGAAAATAAATGGCTTATTATTTTTGCTTAATTTTTCTCTTCTAATCTTCCTTGGCTGACATGTTTTTATTATTCAGATACCAGTTGAAATGTCACCTCCTCAGATAATTTTCCTGACTTCCCAGTCTAATAATTATTTGTCCAAAACTTACTTCTTTCTATTTTATGACATATGTACATTTTTCCTGAGGACTTATTATCAGGAATTACTTTGTTTGTTTCATTTTGTTTGGATTTTTCTGTCTCATATCCCTCTAGAGTCTAAGCTTTGTCAGAACAGGAACTTTATTTGTCTGTTATGTTGGTGTCCCCAGAAAATAGAACAATGAACACTAAAATATTTGGTAAATTTTTGTTGAATGCACAATGCTGAATATATTTATGCAGCCTTTGGAATCCACATTTCTTCAAATAATGCTTTAAAACTTGAAAAAGTGAATGTGCTTATGTACTTAATGATCTCATCTTAATTATCATCAGAGGAATCCTAATATATCATCACTTTCTTTGTTCTTTGCATTTCTGTTTCTTTTTCAATTTTGTGCTGTTTCTTTGTTCTCTTTCATTCTTTATTTCTTCTCTTCCCTTTCTCTCATTTCTCTAAGAATAATGGATTTTTTTTTTCTTCTGAGTTTGAGTCTGGCTGATTAAACTCATTATCATTTCTAATGCCTGATGGTAGACTTTTAAAGTAGGAAAATAAAATGGCAAACTCAGTAGTTCAAAGTCAGGTATTAATGCTCATCCTTGTGAGCAGACACTAGCAATGCAAGTGATATTGTTGGGTTTTTCTGAGCATCAGTGTGGAGCTTTTATTGTTTTGCTGTTGTGAAGGTAAGTAATCCTGGAATCAAGAGACACATTGCATAATATGTTTCTTTATTGTTGCTCAGAACTGAGTGTCAGCACAGGCTGGAAGCCGGACTCCCTTCACCTCCCACTAAGGAAATGAGTGTGCCTCAAGGACACATTAATGCCTTTTCCTTTCAACTTTTAAGGTAGGATCTGTTCTCCTCAATTGTTTCCTTCTGATCACTGTTAAAAAAAATGGTCTGGCCTGACCTGTGGTGGCACAGTGGATAAAGCGTCAACCTGGAAATGCTGAGGTCGCTGGTTCGAAACCCTGGGCTTGCCTGGTCAAGGCACATATGGGAGTTGATGCTTCCTGCTCCTCCCCCCTTCTCTCTTACTGTCTCTCTCCCTCTCTCTCTCCTTTCTAAAATGAATAAATAAAAAAAATAAAACTTGGGGGAAATGATGCAATATTTAAAAAAAATGGTCTGTTCGTTAAAATTAAAAAAAATTACATGCAAGTAGAAGCTTTGGTTATTAGTAATATGTCATCATTGAATTTGACATGTTTTGACTGGTGGAGAAGAGATGAAGTAGGATAATGCAGCACGATACATTATAACAGGTAACAGTGCATGCTAAGTCCAAAGTCTAGTTAAGGCCAATTCTACACATCCTGATTACACATTTACTCTGACTCCTGAACATTGAACAAGGTTGTGTCTAGATTTTCCTGGATTGGCACAAAATCTGTCTATTTGTTTGAGTAAATTTCCACAAGAAAGAGTAATAGTAATAGATTCAAGTTATATGTTTTCTAATCATAGAGAACTTCTTTGGCATGTAAGATACTTCCATTAGCATATTGACTCATTCATTAGACAGCTATTAAATGCTGACAACATGCAGGTTATGTTTCAAGCTCCAGAATTATAGTAGTAACTATGCCAGTCTTCATAAAGTAATAAAGATAGAGTAAAATGAAAACAAAAATATCATCCTTTCAAACCACATAAATGGCTTTGAAAATGTACATTATGACAGTAGACATTACTGCCATTTTAGTTAAGGTGATCATGAAAAATTCTTATGAAGAGATGACCTTTGAGATCAGATATACATAATAAAGAAACTATGTAAAGCACCAGAGACCAGCGTCTGATTTGAAGGGAATAAAAGGTACAGAGGCACTGCCATCTGGGTTAGAAAGGACACAGCTGGTTGGAGTGAATCATGATCGAAATGAGAACAATGATAAGAAATAAGGCTGGATAGAAAAGTAGGTAACCAGTTATGTTGAATCCCTTATGATGAATTTGAATTTTACTATAACTTTTGAAACAAGTTGTTGACATATTTTAACATAGGAGTGAAATGATCTTATGTGCTTTGAAGACTTAATTTTTAAAACCATATTGCCTATTCTGGTATGTGGAGAGTGGATTGTAATGTGATGAGTGTGGAGGAGGAGAAACCAATTAGGACAATTTTTGTGGTTGGACAAATGAAAAATCGCGTTGGTCTGGAATGGTGGGGAAGAAGTATAGACGATGAGAAGCGGCCAGGTTTGAGTTTTGTCTTGTGAATAAAGGCAGCTGGAATCATTGGTGCTTGGCATGTGTGGCCAGAGAAGGAAAGGAATCGAGAATGAGATTGCAGCTTTTATTTTGCAAACAGGACACAAGGAGGCTCCATTATAGGATCTGAAGACTGAGAAAGATATAAACTGAACAGCTTCAAGTCAATAAAAAAGAAATTTGAAGTGTACCTTCTTATAGGTGTTGTGCCTTTTCTATCAATGTTATTTTGATAACTATTGAAACAATTATTTTAAGACTCAGAGGCAGATCCTAAGGCACACTGGAAATATTTCTTTTTGAAGTGAATTTGAAAATATATTGTTGTCCAAATTAATGTATCTTGTCTCATATGTGTATATTGAATTTAGCTCTTGAGTGGCTTTCCAAAAGCATACCAGAACCCCTTACACTGAGAATTAATGATAAATGTAAAATATTGAAGATCTACTAACCTAAGTGATTTGGCAACATTTTATAATTTCACGTGGCATTTTACAGTAAAAACAAACAAACAAATAAACCAAAAAAACTAACCTATTGAACACTGAAAAAAATCAATAATGAGCATTAATTGAAGGATTATGTAAAAAATAGAGCTAAGATGGACTTTCTGAAGTTCATTTATCAGATGAGAAAAGAGAAGGAGACTTCATTTGATGTAGTAATCTGTGCGGAATGCGACAGGACTCCCTCACAGCTGAGAACTCATCATCATGGTAAAAATCCATAGCAGGTTCCTCACATTCAATGTGTGCATCACGTGTTTCTTTTAAGGAGCCAAATGCCCATCAGTCTCCAGATATGCTTGGAATTCACCTGAGTAAATTTGCCTATGCTTGTGTAACCAGTATTGCCTGATTTCCATTTCCTTTGAACTGTGATCATAATAATTCACTTCCTTGGCAGGAGTTAATATTTTATTTTCCCATTGGTGGCAATAAGAGCACACCTTTGCAAGAAGCATATTTTGATTAAAGATTCAGCACTTTGCAGCCCATCTACATTTTAAAATTCAATGTTGTTAATCTACAGTTCTTCCCTGAGGCATGTTTTATTACCCCTACAAACTAGTATTCAAGTCTTTTTTTTCCCCCTTAAACTATGAAGGCGTATGCTGGCTTTAATAAATGGATGTTTAAAAGTGTTAATCTTCACAATGAAAAAAATGAAACAGCTTTTTTTATAACCACTTCATTATGTTTCCTATCATTTTATTCCAATAACAAAGGTTAGAATAAATCCATTTGTAAAAATTTAGATTCGTATAGTTATTTTATGTAAAGTATTAATACCTACATGTTGATATAGTTTTGATTATATCATAAATAAAAACAGATCATGAGGTAAAAAATCTCAAAATCTCTAGAATAAAATTAATTTTCCTCTGAGTATAAGTGAAAAATAGTATTTGTAAACATTTCTTTTTAAATAAAAATTTATGTAAACCTGGATATATTTTCTCATGTCTTCTCTTCCATTTGCTCTGAATCTTGCTCTTTAGTCCCGGAATAGGGAAGATAACCCAACCAATCTGTATAAAGGTAAATGATAACTTTCCAGTTCCTGGAATGCAATAATGAGCTCTAGAAATCAATGATAATAACAGAGATCATCCAATGTTTAGCTACAATAATTGGCTTCAAGTCAGAAGTGTTACCCACCCTTACTGAGGTACAAATATAACAACACATGGGGATGTATTTTCATTGAAATAATTGCTGCTAGGATTTTCGGAAGAAAGAAAGACTTCCAAAAATAGTAGAGCAAATGAAGAGGTTTTGTTGTGAACTTGTGTGCTAGAGATATATATGATCTATTCTGAGGAGCTTTCTCTAAATTATTACTAAACCACCATGCTCCATCCACCCTGTGTAGGGTGTTGGGAGTGCACCTATAAATGAGACAGGGAGGCATCTAGCCGTCATGGGTTTTACATCCTCATGGGCTAGGAAGAGGAAACATATAATCAATTAAAATACAAGTTATAAAGGTTTCTAAATAGGAATGAAAGAGGTTACTATTGGCCAAAACTACTTTGGATCAGTGGTCTATTGTGAATTATCTCCATATACTTTCAAGTAGTTTTCTATTGAGTATTTCCTTTCATCAACATGATGAGGTCATATGGGATAATAAAGATAGCCCAAAAGCTCAGTAGCTTAAAACAAGAAAAATGTATTCAGTTAGGTCACAAGCAGATTAATACCAAACAGTATTCCTTGGCTCTTCTAGAAATCTAAAAATGGTTATCTCTAAACCTCATACTATTTCCATTAGTTAGTGATGTCATAAGAAAGTCATAATTGTGAGGCCACTGCAGAAGGAGTGCAAGGCTGCTTTTCAAGCCACATCTGTGATTAGCTTATGTTTTAACTTTCATTGGCAGAGATAAGTCACATGACCCTTCAACTGTATGTCAAGTAAACTGAGAAAAATGTGATGAAGACATGTCAATACTACCATGGTGACATGTTTGGCGTTATGCTGCAGACTTCCTTCCTATATAAAGATTAAAGAACTAATATGATGACTATTAATTATGATGATAATGATCATATTATTATAGTAATTATCATTTTAGTATTACTAAGATTTTTTTTCCTACAAAACAATTTCAGGGTGTTTGTTACTAAGTTAAGTAAAAACCAGTTCTCCTGATCCACAGTTTTTCGACCTCTTCATTTAGTTATTTTGATAAATTTTGTCATAGTAACTATGTCAAAATATGTATCAAGTCACTGTGGCTCCTTCCTGTTGGTGTAAAAATGCCGCATGGCATTGAAGTTACAATTACACCAAGCCCATAATCTGATACTATAATACTTTGATTTAGTAGTAATTTGTTATTTGTTATCATTTCAATGAAAATGTGAGACTTTATAATGGGACCTTCCATGCGTGTCCCTACTATCCAGTGAGTAAGGCATGATTCCTGGACTCTCATGTGTCATAGGTGGCAAGGTGGCACCCCAGAAAAACACATCCATGTTCTAACTCCCAGAATCTATGCACAAGATCATATCTGAAAAAAGGTCTTTGAATATGGAATTAAGATAAGCAACTCCTGATGGAACCATGTTGAGTTGGTAGGACATCATGACAGGTGACTTTATAAGAGAAGCACAAAGTGAGATTTAACCCAGACAGAAGAGAGAAGGGAAACAGATGGGTGATGCAGCACTATAAAGAAAGAAGTAGAACCTGGAATTACACACTCAGGAGCCAAGGACCGCCTGGTCACCAAGTGCTGAAACAGCCCAGGAAGGTCTCTCTCTTGGAGCCTTTAGAGGGTGCAGGGCCCTTGAATGTGCACTTCTGGCCTCAAAAATGATTAGAGGGTAATTTCTCTTGTTTTAAGCCACCATGTTTGTATTAGTTTGCTACAGCCCTAAAAAGCTAATAAAAGGGGCACAATTCCCATTTCATAAAGCTCAGTGTAGTAAAGGATTAGACATGCATACACACAAAAAAATAAATAGAAAATATCAGTTTTGAAAACCCTGTTTTTGAACCAGAGAGAGTTGCATTCAGTTTCCTATTCTTCTGATTAACAGCTTCAGTTGTCTCATCTGTGTAATGAGAAGTGTGGTTGTTTTGTTTGATTGCCCTGGGGTCTGGGCTGATGCTTGTGGTGCCTTTATGCTGATAATCTCAGGAAAGAGGGGGCTGATCTATTATTTAATAATCTTATCAGCAAGAACATAGGTGAAATAAGACAGAACACACACTGAGTTCACCAGGTCAATGTGCAGATTATTTACTCACCCTAGGAGATCTTCTGTGGATTTAGGCTTCTCATTTTCGGCTCTGGGTCTCAGTGGACATGTGTCTTTCATGATAGGCTCCTCAGAGACGGTCTTTTCCTCTATTACCTCTATGTCAATTCTTGATAGTTACTTGTTCTCTATGTTTTTAGTCCCATCCCCTTGTCCATGTTTCTCTATGTTCTATTGAGTAGAAGGAAAAGATTTTCTAAAATCCCGTGTGATCACCTTTTTATCCCATTTCCTATGCTTTCCATGATGGAAATGTCTCCATGCTGCCCTTAGCCATGAGTGGCTACATCAAATTCCATGTGCTTTCCCGGGAGGTGGATTGAGCTACTGTTGATAAAGATCACACATGTGCACATGAACACACACATGCACACACACATATACTCACACACCAATACCCTACCAGATATAGTATATAGAGCCATTCATGCAGTGCCTTACAAGCTAAGCTGTTTTATTAAAAAATAGTTGATGGATATTATAGATATACAATATAGCTGTTGGTCAAATAAGTTTATAAAATATGATTTTTATGTTTGCTTGCTTATAGTTTGCATTGGGGATGGACAGTGCCAGGTACCTAAAAGTGCCAGGTCTGCGAAATTGCAAATTACCTTCCTGCTTGTGAAGGGCTATTGTTTTGCTAATGTTTGCTGGAGAAAGGGTCTTTGTGGGCTCAGGTGGTTTTGCAGAAAAGGAGAAGAGTCAGAAAGAAGCCGTGTTTGCAGAGTGAGAGAGCGGAGAGAATGCAGAATGCTGAAGAAGAAGCCAGTTTTTGTGGAGAGAGAGAAGGTGTACAGATGGGGAACGAGAGCTGAGGGGCTTTGGGAGTCCTACTGAGGCTTGTGGGGGCCTTTGATTCTAGGAGGAACCAGAGAAGATTCTCCTGGTTGTGGAACCGGAAAATACTTCAGGGTTTTGGAAGCCCTGAATGCTCCGTGTGTTTGCTCGTTGGCCGGAGTGGACTTGAATAAACAAAATGGCCCACCATTTTCTTGGCTCCACTGTTTCTTTACAATCTGTCCAAATCCAATGAGAACCTGCATGTGAATAGCCACGATGGCAGTGGCCACTGGCCCTACATAGCACTATTTAAAATATGTGACAGTTTTAAAGTGATATAGTTTTGGATATGAATTTAAGTACATTCTCAACCTTCTGACATTGTCCACAATGGATAATTTCTCGAATGTCTGTTCATGGCTTGATGTACTTTTCAGAAATGATCAATGAGGGACTCAATTCCCCAAATGATAAAATTTCTTTATTAGAGTTTGTAACACTGCAGAAATTTTCAGGGAACTTGATGCTGATGCACCAAACTGAAGGAAAAGCAACTCCGCAGGAAACTCAATTTCAAGAAGAGAACTTGTTGCTATGCACATCGATTTGAATTGTGTTTGTACCCTGGGATGCCTTCTTAACAAATGCTCTGCCTTGTTTCTCTGCATATGGAGGAAACAGAAACTATGAAAAATGCATTTTCTAGAGCTGATAATATAACATTATTCAAATTACAGCAAATTGCTAACTAATGAAGCCCTTAAGGTGAAGAAGTAATTAGTATCAATATGAAGTTGATTCATAGAGTAGAAATCTTATCTGAATAAAAGGAGGTAAGACATAGTCAATTGGAATAAAACCCAGTACAAGTCAAGACTAAAATATGAAGATATAATTTTAATATATTATTAGCATAATATGTTATACTTTTTTTCTTTAAGTGAGAGGAGGAGAGAAAGTGAGACAGACTTCCACATGCACCCCAACTGGGATCCACCCAGCAACTCCCATCTTGGGCCAGTGCTCGACTCAACTGAGCTATTCTCAGCACCTGAAGGCAATGTTCGGACCAATCAAGCCACTGGCTGTGGAAGGGAAAGAGGGACAAAAGGAGGAGAGAGATGGAAAGAGAAGCAGATGGTCACTTCTCATGTGTGCCCTGACTGAGGATCAAACCAGGAATGCCCACACACCAGCCAGTGCTCTATCCACTGAGCCAACTGCCCAAGGTCACATAATATGTTCTTAATATGCCCTTGCATGGAGAAATTGTTTGACAGGTCTTTGACAAACAGCATGTGAAGATGTTCAATCACAACACTTCAGGGTTCTTTCAAAGGCTTTGAGTCCTCCTCTGTAACTTGGGAGTGGCATTAATAGAATTTTTCTTAATATCATAAATTTGGAATTCATGTTGGGCAGAACGCTGTACTCTAAAATAGGCCAAAAAAAAGTGGATTCTCCTTTGCCATAAACAGCTGGGGGAGTGAATGTGAGAACATATGTTTCACTAAGAAACAAGTGATGAAAGATAAAACTTCCTGGGCATTCTTTACAATGAGAATGAAGGCAGCTCGAGGTCACAGTGAGAACAAGCCACAGAAGGAAAGCAGAGAGAAACCAAAGTCACAGTTAATCCTTGTCACCGGGGTCATAGTTGTGGTCCACTGTCCCCTGTGCTTAGTGTGAATGGGTAGGCTTTTCTAGGTTGTCGTTTTTATCCCAGATGCTAATTCTCAGTATCCAAAGCATTCATTCATTCACTTATTCATTCTTGTGACATATTTTTCAAGTGCCCACAATGTGACTAGAAATATTCAACTACATGTTAGTGACACAAAGATGTGTAAGACAGACTTTACTCTGAAGCAACTGTATTTGAGAGCAGGAGACAGATAAATTATAAGTGAATAGATGCTTTTAGCATAATGGAGCCAGTGTCAGAATAAAAGTCTGCTCAGAGAGCTTGGGTAGCAGAACTGCGAGCATTTCTGCAGAAAAGCAGTATTCACTTTCAAGGTAGTTTATCCTTATCCAGTGATTTTTATCTAAGATTTTAACTTTTATTTGTGTTTTCAGTTGTTTGGAAACTTATATGAAGAAATATTTTAATTTTAAAAGTGAATGGATATATGTACCAGTAGCAGAGCTAAAGTAATACTAATGTTTAATTCCTGGGAAACAAAGCCAGGGGGATTTGGTTTAGTGCAATGTCCTACAAATTCTAAAGCAAATATTACTGAGGCAACACTAGGAGTTTCTAAACTAGTGAAACGCTAGAGCCTTCATATTCAGAATACATTTTCCATTTTATATTTCTTATTTCATTGGCAAAATACTCAAATTTCTGTTAATAGTAGCAGTCAAATGTAATGATGAAAAAAAAAGATCAAAAAGAAATAAAATTCAAAGCCCATGATACCTAAAAAATTATTGAAGGAACATGTAATTCAAAGTGTATGGTAATGTAAAATGCGAAATTACTAATGACTTATTTTGGATGCAGACTCATTAGTTCTCTGCTCTTTTAGGGGAAGAAATGCAGCATAAAGAGTATTAAGTCCAAATGTATTCATAGTGATCCCCGTTTTCATTTGAAAATACAATAGACTTCTGGTAAAGTGCTGATAACTGAGCTGCAGCTTCCATTCTACTTAAGATAAAAAAGAAAAGACTCAAACTGAAAACTGATATTTTAGCAAGAAGTGGTGTTGTGTGGCAGAAAGTTTTAGAGCTTAAATATATTTGAAATTGTATTAGTCCAGAATGAAATGGTATTTATTGTTTCCAAGATCTGTTGGGAGGATTTCACAAGAGGATGTTTGCAATATGTCCCTAGAACATGGCATGCTTCAGGAATGCAGGAGGCTCTTCCTTTCTCAGCTCCTAGTACTATTCTGATAGGCACTCTTGCTGTTGCTATGTTCTCCAGACAGTGTGTTCGGTGGTCCCAGTAAACAATAACTGTACTTTGTACAATGTTTCTAAAAATATAATGGATAATTATATTTTATTATTAATATATTTTTCATAGTTTGAAATACATCTATTACACATATTTACCTATAATTAAAGTAATTATTGTAGTAGTGGTTATTTCTGAAGGGTAATTTGTAGGATATCATCTGTTAAGACATGTTGGCCAGATCTGACAGCTTGCTGTCACCGTACAGGCCAGGAAAAATGAGGCAGGATAACTGTTAAAAGGTTTCCGGACATGATTTTTTTTCTAGTAGAGCCTGTTCATCTTAGATTTCAGCCAATCTGTTTTTCCTCCAGGCAAATGAGTTACATTTCTAGTTGATGTAACTGAACGGGTAAATTAGGGAGTGTTGCCTTGGAAGTCTGGGAACCTTACATTCCAGAATAGTTTGTTCCTGAGTTTCAGGAATGTAGTCCGATTTCCATAGGCTTTGACCCAATACGTATTGGCATCCAAAGGAAAATAAATGGGAAAAACAGAAGCATTTTTTTGTGTGTCAATTCATTAACTCTACACACTATTGAAGAGTAATCATGTTCCTCTTTGACATAAAGCATGTAAAAGTGGTAAACTCTTTTAGATTAAATGAAAACTTTTATCTGCTAACAGAAAGAGGCCGTAAATTCCCAATGAGCTAGTTTGGATTTTATGACATCATTCTCAGTTGTACAAATCTTTGAATACAAATACTCTGTAGTCATCATTTTGGGTTGACTAACAATATAGTCCAAAGTCCATTGCTTCTATAATCCTTAATTGTAAAATGTAAGGATCTTCTTGATGAGACATATCTTTTTTGCCTCTTGCTTAAGGTAACTGTATTAATATATAATGCTAGTCATTATTATATAAGACTAGTCAATGTCAACTATTTTAAACAAGTATATTAGAATTTTAAAGTCCAAGTGTTTTCTCGTGAGTGACTATTATAAGGCATAATATATTCGTTACAACACTGTTGTTGTTGTTAAAGATGTTATTGAAACATTCATTTTGGAATATTTTGAAAACTCCTTTGCCTTCTGTTGTGAAACTTAATGAAATTTTAAGTGTGACAATACTCATCCCTGGTTACATCTATTATGTGCAAGGTGAAGTCATGCCTGCCACAGCTCTGACTGCAGTCATCTATTTCCCTGTCATGGTTGGTCACATAAGACACCTCTATCTAGTGGACAGTACTCTTAGTGGTAGGCAACAAAGTACAGTTTATCTAATTTAAATGAAAAGGACTCGTTATGAGAAATGCACAGCTCACATAACATTATATGCACTGAATAAATGGCGTTTGTGCTGAAAAGAACATATTAATCAAAAAAGATAGAAAGTGCTCTTGCAGTATAAATTAAAATATAACAAGTGAAGGCATCAGTGGCCAATGATATTTAATGCAGAGTGTGAAGAAAATGAGAGCACCAGTTAGGCAGGTACAGGGGGACCTTGGCTCCAGGAGGAGGGTAGAGGGCAAAATGGAGACCTCTGCGGTGTGTGGGCGTGTATAAAGACAACAGCACACTCCAGCGACGTGAATGATGAGACGAATTGTTGCACTTGAGATCAAATCCAATAAGGTCAAAATCAAGTAGTTTTTCCTCTGTAGGAAAAGGTAAGCTATTAAATAGGTTGAAAAGATGAAATCGGTGAAACAAAGAGGCCAAACAGCAAGCTATTAACAAGCTCAGAGAAAGCTGTTGTGTTTGGTAAGTCCTGAGAAGTGATTTGTTTATTGACTATAGAGAATGTTACAGTAAATTAATAATCAATGTAGTGTTTATGGCCTGAGGATTAAAAACTCTGTCTCTAAAACATTCCTTGGTTTCAGCTCTCTGCCTTCATAAGAAGAGTTAAACCCTACCATGATGGCATTGTTCTTCAGTTCCTTCATAAGACTCTAATTTGTGACCTATTACTCCACTAAAATGTCATTACCCATTGGCATTCCCTTCCAGATGACAGGAGGTAGCAGCTGTTTCACTATTGGGACATGCAAGTCGGTAGCGATCCACCCCTTAAATGTATTGATAGTAGTACCCCGCCACCCTCACACCCACTCTGTCAGCTGTGCAATCCCAGAGGGTGACTGTTGGGAGAATTTTTTTTTGCATGACAAACAATTCTGCTGCTAATTCTTACAATGATCAAATGTCTTAGTTGCAGCAAAGGGTATCTAGTGTAGTTAAAGCAGAAAGGGAGTGAGATATTTAAAGAACCGTGGGCGGGCGTGCCTAAAGAAAAGGACTCCAAAATGAGCTTCCGGGAGTGATGCTCTGATTCACAGCACAGACAGTTGCTCACTCAAGGGAATGGCTGCCTCTTCTAAGATCAAGAGTCTACCAAGTCACCCTGGCCAGGTAGCTCAGTAGGTTAGAGTATTGTCCCTACATGCCAAGCTTGTGGGTTTGATCCCTGGTCACGTCACATACAAGAATCAACCAATGATAGCATGAATAAGTGGAACAACAAATCAGTGTTTCTCTCTCTATCTCTCTCTCTCTCTCTCTCTACTTTCTTCTCTCTTTAAAAATCAATACATGGCCCTGGCCGGTTGGCTCAGTGGTAGAGTGTCGGCCTGGCGTGTGGAAGTCCCAAGTTCGATTCCCGGCCAGGGCACACAGGAGAGGCACCCATTTGCTTCTCCACCCCTCCCCCTCTCCTTCCTCTCTGTCTCTCTCTTCCCCTCCTGCAGCCGAGGCTCCATTGGAGCAAAGATGGCCCAGGCGCTGGGGATGGCTCCTTGGCCTCTGCCCCAGGCGCTAGAGTGGCTCTGGTCGCAAAAGAGCGATGCCCCGGATGGGCAGAGCATCGCCCCCTGGTGGGCGTGCCGGGTGGATCCAGGTCGGGAGCATGCGGGAGTCTGTCTGACTATCTCTCCTGTTTCCAGCTTCGGAAAAATACAAAAAAAAATACATAAAAATTTAAAGAAAGAATCAAACAATGAATGTATAAATAAGTGGAACAACAAATTAGTGTTTCTTTCTCCCTTCCTTTTCCTCTAAAACCAATCAATACAAAAAATTTTTTTTAATCCTTTAAAAAAAATCTGCCAACTCAGAAAGCTGCCTCTACAAGTGCCAGCTCAGAACCTTGCTCCCTGTCACCACTCGCACCAGGAAGAAAACATACGTTCCACATTTTGCTTTGCCTTTAGTTCACTCAGCCCTGAAACAAAGCCTGTTGAAGTGCATTGGATTGCCAGAAGCTTATTCATATGTCTGTTCTCAGGAGCAAAAGGAACTGTAAAGCAGAATATATTTCAATTTTAAATTTTACATTAGGATTTCTAATCTGGAAGGCTCAGCGTCAACCTATACCGCACAGTATCAAAACTTGGGGCTGTCCTTTCCATTTGTACTTTCTCTAGTCACTCAGTTTGAGACTTGCTGGCCTAATGCTTAGTGAGGTTGACCTTACACAAAGGAGGAAGATTTACTTCCATCATTAAGTGCACAGTTCTCTTAGACTCCTGCTAAATCTATCAATTGTACAGAATTTCCCAGAACAAGGTACAGAGCACGAGGGCTGATTATCTTTCTGTAGCTTACACATTTGCTCAGATGGAAGTTATGATAAAAGAGCTCAACATTAAAGATAGTAAAGAATTAGAGAATCTATAGTATCATATAATCAGGGCATAGTGAAAGCACTCACTTGGGACCTATATATTCAGAAGCATATTTTTTGATGTGAGCCTGACAGTGAACAGATCTGGGTTTATTTTATCATTTTTGTCTTCACGAGTCTTGACTTCAGAATGGAAAATAATTTTGGTTGAAGCATTTTTTATCTCTTGGAATGAAGACATTGAGTAAAATCAAGAGGCTGGTAATAGACCGGCAGTCATTAGTGATGTGCTTGATTCAATTGCTATTGCTGAAATCCTACTACAGTACTTGCCTGGTATTTTACTAGATGCTGCGGATAGAACTGAAAATTAGGTAGTGACAATGGCTAGAGGTGGGAGCAGAAGCAGATTAAGGTCATTTGAGGCCCTGGGTGCAGAAGAAAAGATTTGGCCCCTTAAAAAAAGACACAGGGAAAATAAAAAATACATGTTAACTGTATTTTTAAATAAATAAAAAAATATTATATACCATTAATGTTAAAATTGCACATATGAAATCAAACTTGGAGTCGTTAGAAAAAAGTATACAGTTGGGGTTTTGCAGGGCCCTTTGGAAGTGGGAGCCCTTCAGAAGTCAGGGCCCAGGGCGTGTGTATGCCCAACGTGCCTGCTGTTAAATCCACCTCTGGGTGGGAGGTGCATTCTAGAGTCAAAACACGATATGGAAAATAAGATTCTGAGATGCCAAATCATGAGCTGTGTATGTATACTTATAGTAACGATGATGAATGCAAGTCAGCACCTGCACAGGTGAGGGTACCTAGGAGTCTGGAAAAGTGGGTGTGGCTGTTTTGCAGAATGAAAGGCCAGCTCAGTGGTAGTCAACCTGGTCCCTACCACTCACTAGTGGGCGTTACAGCTTTCATGGTGGGTGGTAGCGAAGCAATCCAAAATATAAATAAAAAGATAGATTTAACTATACTAAGTTGTTTTATAAAGATTTATTCTGCCAAACTTACCGAAAATCTGACATAAAGTATTTGGTAAGTAATTATTATTATATGCTTTAACTTGCTGTAACTCTGCTTTATAAATTTTATTTATAAAACTTTATTTATAAAATAAAGTTACTTCCCTACTTTATAAATCACTATTACTGTGGAACTGGTGGGCGGTTAAAAATTTTTACTACTAACAGAGATACAAAAGTGGGCGATAGGTATAAAAAGGTTGACTACCCCTGGGCCAGTTTGAGGAGTCTCAACTGAATTTGCAAGGCTATAGGAGGCTCTGTAGGCTCTGCGAACAGAGGATAATGTGGTCTACACTCCTTTATAAGAAGATTACATTAAGATTCCTTTATCTAATAGTACCTGAGAGGTATAAGGATATTTATTTCCAAAGTGTTGTAAGAGGTATAATCTTATTTTATCCCATAAACCCTTAATGCCAAATAGGTGAAAGATATTTTTGTCATTTTGCTGTTAGGAGGTCATTAGCTTTCTGAGATCAGAGAGTTTGCTTGACACACATCTATATTTTAAGGTAACTGTGAGATCATATTTTAAATTATCTGTCACACACTCTTTCATATCTTAAAGAGGTCAAGCCATATTTTTTTTTCTTGAATAACTGAAAGCCGCAGATCATCTTGATTGAAACATGCATTTAAAAAATCACCTGCAGGAAAACAGTTTTGAATATGCCGACAGAGGCTTAGGCTCCTGTGACCCACAAGCAGTGGAACAGTAGCACGTGTTGGATAGTTTCAAAACACGTTGAGGGACTCCTTTTCCTAATAGCGGTTTTCTGAGCAGCCTGTGCCATGTTGACAAACACTGCCTCTGAAATTGGCTTTGCTCATTCATAGTGGCCCTATTAGGTTTAAGCTGCTGTGAAATTATGAAATTAACTTTACTAGTTGTATTTGTAGAAAAGATTTTCAATGCTGAAAAGTAAGGTCCAAAGGTTAATGTATTAGCTTAGATTTCAGTTGTTATCGAAGCATCATAGGAGTTCTGTTTACTGGAGTCGCAGTTTCATGAACAGAAATTGCTTTTGAACAGAACCGTTCTTGGGATAATGCAGAACGTAGAAGATTAGACAACTGGACCTGGAGCAGGAATATTATATTTTGAGTTGTGCTATCACAGGAAAGGTCAAAGGAATGAATCTCCCTTTAGTGATGTTATTCTGTGCGTGTGAATGTATGTGTGTATTTAAACATAGCTGTGGCATCACAGCCTTTCTGTCATTCCCTGCTCTCTCATTCTAAATACTAACTTTGTAAACTTAGAGCTTAAAATCCGAGAACCCAACAAATGGATACAGCGGAGAAAGACTAACTCAACTTCATCAACAGCGTTGAGACCTACAGGCCCACTCCTCTGTTTCTTTCTAAAGGAGCTTACAAGTTTTAGTCTGGGACTCATAACCCATTGAGCACAGAACCAGTCAGTTGATGGATAGCGAGGGGAAGAAAAAAATCTCCAATTTCCTAAGCTGGAGGTAGGCATGCCATTGTCCCTGGTGTCTTACACCAGTGGTTTTCAACATTTTACACTTGCTAAATACAAAAAACACAAACTTCACTGTTCCCCAAGCAATCATAATTTGTTTATGATCTTGTGTATTTTTCTCATATCTAAAAACCTCTGATTTTCATTGATTTAATATTTTCTTTATGCTTACATTAGAAATATTACATTGCTAAGTATCCTGTCAAAACAATTAAATAAATTAAATCTCTGATATGAGTGGATAGTTAATCTTTCTTTATTTGTATTAATTATAAATAGTATTGAAAATAATAATATAGTCCACTTTACCCCAAATCATAACTAATATCCTAAGGTAGTCATTGAATTTTGGAAAACATTGATCTCATTAATAATCAAGTTGAAAATAATAAAATGAAAATCAATTTATTCAAAGATCTTATATTTAGTATTTCTTAATGAGGTAACAATTATAATATTTTGGTGGTTTTATTAGAATTTTATTATATTACTTTGAAGAGCATGGACATTTTTGCAAAGTTAATTCTTCTAGTCAATAAACACAAATTGGGTGTCTTTCCATTCATATGTCATCTATAACTCTTTTTACCAATGTTTTACAATTTTCAGTGTACAAGTCTTTCACTTCTTTAATAAGTTTACTACTTAATATTTTATTATTTATGACAACATGTGAATGGTATTATTATCTTAATTTAGTTTTTAGATCTTCTGCTGTTAGTGTATAAAAACACAATTTTTTCATGTTAGTTTTTATCCTACAACTTTAATGAATTTGTTCATTAGTGTTAATAGTTCATGTGTTTTGGTGTGTGTGTGTGTGTATGTGTGTGTGGTGTGTGTATGTGTGTATGTGTGCAATCTTTAGGATATTCTACATATAAGATCATGTCATCTACAAAGAGAGATCATATTACTTCTTCTTTTTGATTCAGATGCATTTATTTTCTTTCTTTACCTAATTGCTCTGGCTAAGACTTCTAAGATGATATTTAATAAAAATGGCAAGAGTGGGCATTCTTGCCTTATTTTGGACCTTAGAGGAAAAGCTCTCAATTTTGTTAGCTTGCAGGCATTTTCTATATGGCCTTTATTATGTTAGGTTCAGTCCATACCTAATTCATTTATGGTTTGTTTTTTTGTTTTGTTTTGTTTTGTTTTACATCTTAAGAGTTGATCACGTTTAACTTTTATTTTGTTATTCTGGGAAATCACATTGTGTCTGTTGAACAATCCTTGCATGCCAGGAATAAGTCAATGCATCTGTGATATATGATCATTTCAATGTGCTGTTGAATTTGGTTTGCTAATGTTTTGCTGAGAAGTTTTGCATCTATAGTCATCAGGGCAATTGGCCTAATGTTTTCTTTTCTTGTAGTGTCTTTGTTTCACTATGGTGTCAGTTGACTGCTAGACACATATAAAGAGTTTGAAGGTGTTTCTTTTCGTTTTATTTTTTGAAACATTTTAAGAAAGATTAGTGTTAATTATTCTTAAAATGTTGGAAGAATTCACCCATCAAGCCATCCAATACTGGGCTTTTTGTTGTTGTCTTTGTGAAGTTTTTGGTTACTGATTTATTCTCCCTATTTGCTATTGGACTATTTAAGCTTTCAACTTCTTCTTGGTTCACCTGACCAGGCAGTGGTACAGTAGATAGAGCATCAGACTTGAATAGGGAGGGGCCCAGGTTCAAAGCCCCAAGGTCGCCAGCTTGAGAGTAGGCTCATGCGGCTTGAGTGCCAGCTCACCCAGCTTGAGCGTGGGGTTGCTGGCTTGATCTTGGGATCATAGACATGACCACATGGTAACTGGCTTGAGCCCAAAGATTGCTAACTTGAGCCCAAGGTCGCTTGCTTTAGTAAGGGGTCACTTGCTCTGCTGTAGCCCCCCAGTCAAGGCACATATGAGAAAGCAATCATTGAACACCTAAGGTGCGCGATGAAGAATTGATGTTTTTCATTACCCTCCCATCCTGTCTCTCTGTCCCTCTCTCTGTCTCTGTTACACACACAAAGCAAATTCTTCTTGATTCAGTCCTGGTTGGTTGTAAATTTCTATCTCATACCATACATAAAAGTTAACTCAAAATGATTAACAAATTAAAAGTAAGATCTAAAACTAAAACCTCCTAGAAGAAAACATACAGAAAAATATCCTTTACAATGATTTCTTATATATGACACCAAAGCACAGGCAACAAAAGCATAAATGGGTAAATGGACTGTATCAAACTACAAAGCTTTTTCACATCAAAGGAAGCCATCAACAAATGAGAAGGCAGTGTAGAGAACAGGAGAAATTATTTGAAACTATATATCTGATAAAAGGTTAAAATATAAAATAATAAGGAACTCTTATAATTCAATAGCAAAAAAAAAAAAGAACAAAAAGAGATTTTTTTAAAATGGGCAATGGATCTGAATCTATCCATTTTCTTCAAAGAAGGCATACAAATGACCAGCAAGTATATGAAAGGTGCTCAATCAACATCCCTAATCATTACAGAAATGCAAACTAAAACCATAATGAAATATCATCTCAGAAGTTTTAGCACAAATATTATTTAAAACATTATATATATAAATAATCTGCTATATATATATATAACAAATGTTAACAAAGATGTAGAAAAAGGTAATTGTACACTGTTAATGGGAATACAAACTGATGCTGCCACTATGGAAAAACAGTTTGGAGGAGTCTCAAATTATAAAACATAGAACTACTGATTACCACATGATTTAGAAATTTCACTTCTAGATTATTATTCAAAGTAGTTGAAATCAGAAACTCATAGAGGTATCTGTAACCCCCTTATTCTTGGCAGAATTAATCACTATGGCCTAGATAGGAAATAACATCAGTGTTTATTGACAGATGAATGGATAAAGGAGGAAATCTTCCATAACATGAATGAATTTGAAGAGCATTATGCTAAATGAAAGATACCAGACACAGAAGAATAATTACTACATGACCCCACTGCTATAATAAGTCTAAAATAGAGTTCTAGGAACAGAGAGTAGAACAGGGCTCCCAGGGGCTATGGAAACCAGAAATGGGAAGTTATTTGTCAAAGTTTCAGTTATGCCAGATGACTTAGTCCTAGAGATGCATGGCAAGCAAATAATTCTATACTGTATGTTTACATTTTTGCTAAGAGATAGTTATTATCACAGAAAAAAGTGAAGGAAGGAAGAAAAGAAAGAAGAAAAGAAGGAACAAAGGAGGGAAGGAAGGAAGGAAGGAAGGAAAGAAGGAAGGAAGGAAGGAAGGAAGGAAGGAAGGAAGGAAGGAAGGAAGGAAGAAAAGGAAGGAAGGAAGGAAGGAAGGAAGGAAGGAAGGAAGGAAGGAAGGAAGGAAGGAAGGAAGGAAGAAAAGTAGTGAAGAAAAGAAAAAAGGAAAGAAAGAAAGAAAACCTTTGAAGATGATCGATATGTTTATAACATTGATTGTGGTAATGATTTCACAAATGTGTACTTATCTTCAAACTCATCAAGTTGCACACATTATACATGTACAGCTTTTGGTATTCCCATCATACATGAATAAAGTAGTTTATAAAAGAACTTGTAGGATAAACAAAACTACTGACCCTCTGTATTAAATGATGGTTTCCCCAAACACACTGGTTGTTTCTCATAGAGACACTGACCTTAGAAAGATACCATATTTTTTGCTCCTTAAGATCCACATGACCATAGCCACACCTAGGGTTTTAAGGAGGAAAATAAGAAAAAAAATATTCTGAACCTAATGATGTGTTTAAATATTTAATAAAATACTGTGTTTTTTGCTACATAAGATGTACGGGCATTTTCCCGTCTACTCTTGGGGGGAAGAAAGCGTGTCTTATGGAGCAAAAAATATGGTAAATATATTTTATACAGAGGCTACCAAGTAAAGTCACTCTGTGTTTGGAGTCACTCTCTGTTCATAAATGAAGATCCACAAATCAGTAACACCGACATGTCTTTATTTCTGTGAATTCTAAAATCTGCAAGTACATACATATCCTACTACACGGTTGTACAATGAACCCATTTTTGTAAAAATGCAATAGCTTAAATAGGACAAGAACAACAATAGAATCTGTGACAAAGGAAGTCATTTGCAAGACATGTTTGAGATTTTATTTTTATTGTTTATAGTGATGTGAATGTTTTTATTGATATAAAATATTTTTATAAAATATATTAAGGATTACTGTTGTATCTAATTTAATGTATTTGCTTCAGTTTACTAATCCATAGATTATATTGAAGATGATCGATATGTTTATAACATTGATTGTGGTAATGGTTTCACAAATGTGTACTTATCTTCAAACTCATCAAGTTGCTCACATTATACATGTACAACTTTTGGTTTTCCCATCATACATGAATAAAGTAGTAGATTTTATTGAAGATTGTATTGAAGAATGGATCTATCAAAAATATAAGTAATTTAATGTCATTAAATTCTATGTTACAAGTATTTGTTTTGTTAAAAAATCAATCCAATAATCATAACAATAAAGATATTGAGAAACCTTATTCAAATATCTATTTAACAAAATGTTTTACTCTAAGAAGTATTGACAAGAATGTTCCTCAATAAATCATTTTTAGAATTAAGATAGCGCACACATATACAGTGGTCCTTCTTCTACTGTGGGGGTTAGGTTCCCGAACCCCCCCCCCACACCCACACAATAGGCAAAATCAGCGAAGTAGCGACCTTACATTTTATTTTGATTTAATGTTCTTTTAATATGTTTTAATTAATATTTTTTTTATATTTTTCTATACTGTTTTCAATTTTTTAGGCTAGAAAATACTTATTTTACCACAAAATAATTAAAATAATAAATATACAAAAATACCTACATATACCACAAAATCCTGCAATATAGCAAAAAGTCCGCAATACAAAATAAGATGTATACAATTTAAAAAATCTGTAGTACAGTGAGACTGCGAAAAGTGAACTGTTATATGGCGAGGGACGACTGTATTGCAAGTGGAAACTTTCAATTTACTGAGGGATTTTGCCTCAGATTGATATCAAAATTGTTATTACACTATCTTTCAAAACAAAGTAAACCCAAAATATATATTTAAAAAATCATTTGTATGTTATATGTTTATTGCTAGTCTATCAACTTAAACATATTTAGTTGGGCTAGAAATCAATTTAGTCAAACTATTCATAGGTTCTTGTTTAAAATTAAATATGTATATCAGACCAATTTGAATGCATACTGGAATGTCTTCTTAAACCTGAGTCATGTCTCCCTAAGGTTCTCACTGATACAACAGCTGATGCAACCGCTATGCCATCTCCTCCACGGTTCCATAGGAGAATAACAATGTATCTGTTCATGGCTCTCAGTGTGTGACTGAGCTGTAGAGAGAAGTCCAGCAGCGTGAAAAGTGTCCGGAAAAATTCTATGGAGTTTTATGAGTCCAGTTATCCAACTCTACCTACTGATCAAACTGCCCCTTTTACATCGTGTGTAGCTCCACAAGGTAAAATGGGGAAGGGATACAGCTGTTTAGCTTCATCAAATGTGTTGCATCAATTAAGTTTTACTGGCCCTCGCCGGTTGGCTCAGTGGTAGAGCGTCGGCCTGGCGTGCAGAAGTCCGGGGTTCGATTCCCGGCCAGGGCACACAGGAGAAGCGCCCATCTGCTTCTCCATCCCTCCCCCTCTCCTTCCTCTCTGTCTCTCTCTTCCCCTCCCGCAGCCAAGGCTCCATTGGAGCAAGGATGGCCCGGGCGCTGGAGATGGCTCCTTGGCCTCTGCCCCAGGCGCTAGAGTGGCTCTGGTCACGACAGAGCGACGCCCCAGAGGGGCAGAGCATCGCCCCCTGATGGGCAGAGCGTCGCCCCCTGGTGGGCGTGCCAGGTGGATCCCGGTGGGGCGCATGCGGGAGTCTGTCTGACTGTCTCTCCCCGTTCCCAGCTTCAGAAAAATACAAAAAATAATAATAATAAAAAAATTAAGTTTTACTTAAAGCAAAAAAAAAAAAAAAGACTGTATCTTAGCATGCATGTTTTAAGGAGAGACTTGCATCAATCAAATTGTTTTCTTGGTTGATGTAGTTCTGTACATTTCTCATCAAACTATTACAGTGAAATATATAACTTCAAGGATTTGATCATAAAGCAATTTTACATTGGTTTTCCATTCTACTTTTACGTAGATATAGGGCAGCCAATTTTTCCACTGCTACTGGATAAAATATACACAGCCCTACTCTTTTTTTTTTTCCACAGCCCTACTCTTATGGTTCCTAGCATCATGGTTTTGTGACACAAAACCATGTACTTGTGCCATGTCTAAATCAAACTTTAAGCTTATTTTAAAGTCAAAATACCTCCCTGCACCTCCCCCAGTAGGGATACATGCGGTGGAGACGTCAGTAAAGAAAGAGAACAGACAGTTGGCTTCTTCTACTCCTCTGTCGCACCGACACTGGTTTCAAATCCAAGTTTGGAGTGGAAGGACTTGGCAGAAGTGAGCAGAAAATGCTCAGGTTGGTCACATTGTGAGCTGGCATAAAGCTCTTAGGGAGGGAGGATGGTTAGAGCTCATCTCCCCTTGATGTTTCCCTTGGGTCGGTGGATGACCTGTGCACATGCTGGGCACTAACCCCTGTACCTGCAGTTCTCTGTCCCCTCCCCCAAGAGGCTTTTCTCCAACTGATTGCTTACAGCTTCTCTTGGACTCTGCACCTGTGTGATTCCCTTTGGTGCTTCTAGGTGGACCTTGATAAGAGACAGAATGAGCTCCTGTCCTCTTTCTGTCACATGTGTTGCAAGGCTGATCTATAAGAAAGATTCATTTGGCTAATTCCTACACAGAAGCATGACTACAAAAAGAGTAACATCATTCAGCAGAAAACTATGGCCAAGTCAAGATTATACTGAGCACAGAGTAAAAATTAGGTAGATGTATAAAGAAGCAATGCTATTAATAAGTTTGGAATTGCAATACTTATACATTGCTATGTAAATAACTGTTTAAAAACTCAGTGGCTGCCTGACCAAGCAGTGGCACTGTATATAGAGCATCGGACTGGGACACAGAGGATTCAGGTTCAAAGCTCCGAGGTCGCTGGCTTGACAGTGGGCTCATCCAGAATGAACATGGGCTCACCAGCTTAAATGTGAGGGTGCTAGCTTGAGCATGGGATCATAGACATGACTGCATGGTCGCTGGCTTGAGCCCAAAGGTCGCTGGCTTGAAGTCCTAGGTCTCTGGCTTGAACCCTAGGCTTAATCACGGGTCACTTACTCAGCCGTAGCCCCCTTGTCAAGGCACATATGAAAACACAATCAATGAGCAGCTAAGGAGCTGCAATGAAGAATTGATGCTTCTCATCTCTCTCCCTTCCTGTCTGTCTGTCCCTATCTGTCCCTCTCTCTGACTCTCTCTGTCTCTGTCAAAAAAAAAAAAAGAAAAAAAAAAAGAAACTCAGTGGCTTAAAACAATACATAGTATTCATCTCCAAATTTCTGTGGACTAGAACTTTGGGAGTGACTTTGGTTCTAGCTCGGGGTTGCTCATGATATTTCATAATGCAGTCAGGGCTGCCGTTAGTTGAAGACTTGAGATTGTTTGGAAGCTCTGCCTCCAGGAGGGCTTACATGTGTGATACTAGTGAATCCCCACATATCACATCTCATGAAATGATCTTGTCTTCATTCAAAAAGACAGAACCCACATGCCTTTTAGGACTGAACCTCAAAAGTTGCACTTCATTCCAAGAGCGACAATTGATGGCTATGATTATCAGGATGCAGGATTCACCTTACACTTCTCTGAGGCTGGCTACCACAGGTATATCATTGAGAATATTCTATTCCATCTGAAGAAACAAAATATATTGTGACTTGAGTTGTATTGCCAAAACTTTCCATCATTTATCCCCTAACCAACCAATCAGCCAACCAACCACCCCAAAACTTCCAAATAAATTCAAGATGACAAGCAAAAGTATATAAAACCTTTTCTCCCTCTCAATTTCTGTTAGGTATTATATACATAAAATAAGATACACACAAGTATCAATGAAAATATTGATATTTTGCTAGAAAATATTGAGATTCAGAGCAACCAAAACCAGAATTTAAGACTCAAAGTTGTCAAGAGAATAGATCTTAAAAGATCTCATCACAAGACAAAAAAAAAAAAAAAATGTGTAACTAAGTGTGGTGATGCCTGTTAACTAGACTTACGGTGGTGATCACTTCACAATATATACAAATAATCAAATCATTATGTCATACAGCTGAAACTAATGTAATGTTGTATGCTGTTTATATCTCAATTTAAAAAAGATTAACAAATCAAATATTTAGAATGAGGTTCTTCTACTGAGATGACCAAACTAAAGCTGGGTCAAGTTCAAACCTGACAAAAATGGCTTTTGCCAAGCTGATTCTTTATGTTGCTTAAACGGGGAATGTCATTTTGTCCCCATGTTTATTTAAAGGCCACCATCGTCCTGGACTTTCTAAATCACTTCCCTGAGCCAGTCACTGCTCTCCTTGTAAACGTTCAAGGTGCCCCAGGGACTGTGTGAACAGGAGCAGAAACCTCGGGCTGAAATCTCACACTGGTCTCTTCAGGTGCCTTTTATTCACCAGTTCTTTGTCTGAAAAACGCAAAATTAAATATCTTAAGGGGGGCGGGGCGAGGCGCTGTCGCCACAGGCTGTGCCATGGCTAAGGTCACTCACAGGCTTATCTGCGCCCTGATGCAATCCAGTTGGCCTGTCATCACTGAAGTCTGTGGCCTCTGCTAGGCCTCTCTCGGCCTGCTCGGCCCACTGAACGATGGGCCCTGGCCTCTCTCAACAGACTGCCTTCACCAGTATCCCCCTTCCTCACTCTAAATTCCAAATCGTGAGGGCCAGTTCCTTTTCCCACTGCAAGCCAGCCTTCCAGGACATCTGGTGAGCACACTCTCCCCTCCTCCCAGTGGATTCTTGGAATGCTTTATTACTCCTTGTAGTTCATATAATTGTAGATTGGTTAATTATCAATGCGCCAGCTCGTCTACTGCACAATCAGGCCACTAGGAAGGCTGTATACAACCTTATACCCCACCAGGCTCAGAACAACATGTGATTGATGCACTATCAAAATAACTAATTGTATTAATCAGAAATTAACTTGAAATGTCTCTGTTCAGCTAAGGTAATGTGAGAGTGTAGTTGTGAGGAACAGAGATATTAATGTGGCTGTTGCATTTAAAGGTAATTAATTAAATAGTGCCACATAGCCGAGAAATTGCTCAGAACCTAGAGAGCTAATTTCACACAACTGGAGTGGAACAAAGGTAAATAGAAAGACAGTCTGTTTAGGATCCCCATTTAGGACTCCCACGCCCCTGTGGTGGAAGACTGGGCTAACAGTCTGCTACAGCAAGACAGCGATGCTCTTGGGAAATTAAGATGATTGTAGCTGCCACTCCAGCTGGGATGATTCTTTACGGCACTTGTTATTTTTTGTCACCAGTCTCCAATTTAATATCTGGGTTATGTGTGTCTGCATGGAGTACCTGTTAAGCCAAGGTTGCAAGGGAAGCTGGGAAAGCCATTAGCTGAGATTTTCATCGATCTAGTCGGAGGTAGAATGCACTTTCCTCTAAATCTCATGCAGTGGTAAATGTCCTAGACTGGAGCAGGGGCCCACATACAAAACAGCCAGAAAGGATAAACAGTGCATCCTTTTGCCCCTGGTTGGTTGGTTCAGTGTTAGAGCATCAGCCCAGCATGTGAAAGTCCAGGTTCAATTCCCAGTCAAGGCATACAGCAGAAGCAACCATCTGCTTCTCCAGCTCTCCCCCTCCTCCTTCTCTCTCTCTTTCTCCATCTCTCTCTCTTACCTTCCTGCAGCCATGGCTCAGTTGGTTCGAGTGACTTGACCCAGGCACTGAGGATGGCTCCCTAGAGCCTCAACCTTAGGTGTTATAATCTCCCAGATGGGCAGAGCATACCCCAATAGTAACGTGCTGGGTGGATCCTGGTCAGGGCACATGTGGGAGTCTGTCTTTCTGCCTCCTCTCTTCTCACTTAAAAAAAAGAAAAAAAGTGCATGCTTTTTTGGGCCATCACTTGTCGACATTGTTTTTGAGAGGATTTAGGGAATTAACATATGGAAAACACTTGAAAAAGATATTAGCAAGTTGTTATAAACATTAGTGATTATTATTATTGTTATATGAGATGCCATTACTTCAATGATACTTACTAACTGGCTACCATGTCTCATGAAAATGAGTCCAGGTCGCTGTGGTGGGCCAATGTGGAGGCAAGTTTGCAAAGCATGAAGTCAGGCAACAGTGACACCTGCACTTACAGTTTCCTTTCCAAGAAAGAAAAATATTGTTGAGTTCTCAGGTTTACAGACAGAAATGTGTGTATTTACATACTCTGATTTATAGTGTCTAGAGAAAAATCACGTGCAAGGAGTTTCCGCTGCTAAGTCACGTCTAAGCACGTTCACAATTCCCTGCATCTGAAGCAGATGGTTACCAACTGCAAATGAGATCGTTCCCAGAGATCAGCACAGAGAACCCATACCTCCCAGGACCTGCGGAGCTGGCCCAGAGTATCAGTGACAGATGTGAGGGGTTCCAGGGGCATCCTTCATTTTCCTGGTGTCAAACTAGTGAAAGAGATTTTCTGTAGAGGATTTTTCAATGCAGGCTGCACCACTAATCAAATTCTTTCATGAACACTACTCCTGAAAGCATTTTCTTCCTAACATCTTGCACTGACCAAAAGGAAGAAATAGAGTCAACAGGAGAAAGAGGTAATTTTGAAGACAAGTCTTAAGATTTTTGGAGTGAGGGCTGGTCAATAGTTCATCTTGATCCGAGTGAAAATCAGTTATATGTTTGTTTACGCCTGGTTCCCTAATAATTACCTGCTGAACAAATATTTGAGATCAATTTTACAAGCCAGGGACTATTACAGGGACCCTAAAAAGTAAACAAGAGAATGAGCTCACTGCTTTTATATACCTTGCATTCTATGTGGGAGAAGCTGACATAATAAATTACCTTCTGGAATTAAATTGACACTCTCTCTCTCTCTCTCTCTCTCTCTTTTTCTCTCTCTCTCTGTAGCTTGTACTCCACACAGCCAAAGAAAATAAACAACTAGGGTGCCTAGTTGACTTTCAATTCCTGAAATGCTATCCTGAGTGAGATCCCTGCTTTTAGCAGGGAATGTGGGCCCCACAACAGCAGGTCCAAGTGTGGCATGTATTGCTTGACTCTCAGCAGGTATGGTTCCCATACTGGAGAACAAGCCCAGACAAAAAGTCACTGGTGAACACAGACCTGTGGCTGGACAAGTGACCATGGGGCCTTTAGTGACTTCAGGCACCTCCTAAGTGTTACTTATGTGTGCAATGATAATCCCAGGAACACAAGCCCTCTTTGTCAAAATGAATCCACTTAGCCCCAGCTTGCTATACCGGGGGATCTGCCAAGCCCTCCTTTTTTATTATTTCTACCCCTTAAAGAAAGGGAAAGCCAGCAACACTTTTATTTATTTGTTTATTATTTTTAATAGACACATTTAGCATTGTACCTTTACAGTACTGGCTCAGGTTTATATCATTGTCTAGATTCTTGAACGTTTTGATCGTGGAGATTGATTACTTTGGCCTCCCACAGGGCATCCCATTAGCTTACGGTGTCGATGACTTCAGATGACATGCGCAGGTGGACAGGATGTCACTGGTGCTGTGGGTTCCTTGTTAAGTTATAGCTGTGCTTGGGGAGGGGAGATCAGGTATGTGGAAATTTAGGAAGCTGCTGTCCCGATTCTTCACAGAGCATTCTGCATTTTTTTTTATCTTCTTCAACTTGAGAGAAGCTACATTTTGGTGATTATCTTTCTGTTTTAGAAACAACATATACTAAACTCGTCCGCCTAAGTTTCCTCTGTAAACTGTAGGTTATAAGCGGTAGCAATTTCATGAAGATTAAAAGTAATAGGACTTAACATGACATACACACATATCACACTATAATGTTTACATTTTTTAATGAGAGCAAAAATTGAACATTGCATAGTGAAAATTCAGAATTTATTGAAAATGCATTTGCATACTCCTTTCTATTGTTTAAAATTGTGCTGTTTTAAATATTTTATTTACTGATTTTTTTGGAGGAGGGAAAAGAGAAAGAGAAAGAGAAAGAGAAAGAGAAAGAGAAAGAGAAAGAGAAAGAGAAAGAGAAAGAGAAAGAGAAAGACTGACTTGTTGTTACACTCATTTATGCCATCAGTGATTGATTCTTGTAGGATCCCTGACCAGGGATCAAACCTGAAACCAATGGTGTATCAGGACGATGCTCTAAAAAGCTGAGCTACCTAGCCAGGGCTTTATTTTAAGGTGACCAATTGTCCCCCTTTAAGGAGGACAGTCCTTTTTTTGTAAGTTCCGTCCTTCCTAGAAAAGTGTCCTCCTACATTGTCCTCCTTTTTGATATTGAAAAACTAATCTGTAAATGTCTGTATTCAATTGATGCAGAGTTGATCCATTGTGTGTGATGTGATGTATTTGTATCTAAATGAGTACTTTTTCTTACAATTATTATTTTTAATTATTTTTATTTATTTATTAATTTTAGAGAAGAGAGATAGAAAGAGAGAGAGAGAGAGAGAGAGAGAGAGAGAAGGGGGGAGGAGCAGGAAGCATCAACTCCCATATGTGCCTTGACTGGGCAAGCCCAGGGTTTTGAACCAGCGACCTCAGTGTTCCAGGTCGATGCTTGATCCACTGTGCAACCACAGGTCAGGCCTTACAATTATTATTAAAAATTAATAGGCATGTAAGCATAATTACAATATAAAATATTACAAATGTTTTATTATACATTTATCATATTATAGTTTATTATTGTTCCAATGAATAAAATTTTATTTTATTTATGATATTTCCTTCAATTTTTATTTTTGTCCTTCTTTTCATTGTAAAAAAGTTGGTCACCTTACTTATTTATATTTTTTAATTCTACACATTATTGTCACATTCAGAATTTTCAAAGATGGCTACAGTATCTTTTTTTTTTTAAAAAGATTTTATTTATTCATTTTAGAGAAGGGGGAGAGAGGGGAGGGGGAGGAGCAGGAAGCTCCCATATGTGCCTTGACTGGGCAAGCCCAGGGTTTCGAACCGGCGACCTCAGTGTGCCAGGTTGACGCTTTATCCACTGTGCCACCACAAGTCAGGCTGCAGTATCTTAATGTAACAACAACACTCTAGGTTCCAAAGGCAGGCGGGAATTCACCATTAAGATTTCTTGCTGTCAATATGCTTTGTTCTCGTTTTAGTTCAGGTCATTTGTCCTTCTTTCCCAGTTTATCAATTGGTAATGCGATGTTAAATTACATTAAAAAAAATAAATGTTCCTACCAAACAATATCTGGTTTTAAAAACTAAAGATTTGGAGCAGTTGTTAGTTATATTTTAATCTTTTATAGACTAGTTCCTGGATTCAAAGTACAAAAGTTAGCAGAAGGAAAACATGCAACTGATGGAAATGATTGACACTTCGACCTGTAGTGGGTACCTGAGCTAACATTTTCAGTGGTCACTTTGATTCAGTTCTTTCATGAGAAAATCTTAATAGACTGTATTGAGAAGGTGTTTTGCCACAGCTGAAAATATAACATATGAAATGTTTTACCTATTTTTATTTCCATTTAATTTGTTAAACATCACCCCAAACTCTGAGATGAGGATCAGCCCTCATGTAAAAACTGGATGAACTGCGTAGTGAGTGCAGAACGGAGTGCAGGTTCAGCGGGTCAGAAAGACAAATATTCAGGACCTAGATGTCTAGAGAGCCTAGCTTTTTAAGAAAAGGGCATTGGTTTTTCTAAGCATACTCTCTTCTTAATTATCTAAGAGTCACTTGAGTTCTGAATAATCTCAGATTTTTTTAATATCATATTTTAAATTAATAAACTTTTTTTCTGCTAAATAATTGTAGTTTTATTTTCCACTAACAGATTTAGAAGGTGAGTGTCTCCTTTTGTTGTGAACTAATTGCTCTACTCTTACAAATTAGGTCAGTAAAATACAGATATAGAAAAGATGGGGAAAGTATTTGTGTCACAATGTGATTCCTTATTCTCATTTCTACAACATAGAATAAATCCTATAATAGTTTCTAATAGTTATAGTGGTACTCAGTGTTATGGAGATATATGCTATCTAGACATTAGTTTATAAATAGTTCTAGAGATTCAATATTATGGAATCTAACTCAGTTGTAAATAGACTTTACAAGTATACTTTGTTTTTTTTCTTCCTCCTTGTGGTTTTGCAAGTGTGGGTGAGTAATATTAGGTTCTGTTAAGGATTTTTTCTGCCTGGGGAGATTGTCAAATGGCTTATTCATTACTACAAAATTAATTTTCAGTTGACATACAATATTATACTAGTTTCAGGGGTATAACATGTGGTTAAACATTTATAAAGTTTATACTGATCACCCTAACTCTAGTACCTGTCTGATGCCATGGGTAGTTATTACGATACTATTGATTATATTCTGGACTGAACCAAAATTTAACAAAATAATCTTTTCTGATAAATTTAAAGGGAACTTTCTTCAATTCCCAAGCTTCATCTAGTTATGAAGTTGAATAGTCTTGGTATTCATTTCCAAATTGGAGCCATTTAAACTCAATTCATAATTGGATTTATTTTTCTTTCACTAAGGAAAAAAAATCCTGTGTTATTATTATTCTTTTGATCATGCAGATTTCCTTCTGAGCACTAAGTTCCTTGCCTGTCTACTTTCTGACTATCAGAGTCTAATTCTCTCTATTCCAGAAAACAGGCATCACAGATTCAGGGTAGGAAAGAGAGAAATTCAGAGAGTAAGGTTAGATTTTCATCGC
Organism: Saccopteryx bilineata; assembly: GCF_036850765.1. Lineage (NCBI taxonomy): Eukaryota > Metazoa > Chordata > Mammalia > Chiroptera > Emballonuridae > Saccopteryx > Saccopteryx bilineata. The sequence continues at coordinate 78,537,605 of NC_089492.1, read as the reverse complement.
ATGTGTGTTAATTTTGGCAAACTCTGATTTATGTATGTGTGCATGCACATGTGTGTTGAAGGCCTAGGTGAATAAATATGGAGGTGTTTTGGTAAAGAGGTTGTGTTAAATATTTATTTATGGCTTTTAGTGACACCTTGGCTGTTTGGATATATACTGTTTATTTTTGTGCCATTAATTTGACTTCATCTTTTGATATAAAACTGCTTGCAAATATTGCCTGATTCTAGAACAAATAGAACTATGTGAAACCATCAGGCAAGATGACTGAGTAGTCTGGCATTTCCTATGGCACAGACTGTTCTCTCATTTCTACCAGCTTCCCAACTTTTCACAAGTGTAAAGACTGGCACTAATTGTCATTGACATTGGCAGACTATGGGGACTGCCCAGTTAAACTGAGTGGACAGGACATTTGGAACTTCCCTTCCCAATTAGAGAACTTCCCACAAAGAAGGGGTTGTAGCAAAAGTGTGGAGGTACAGTACAAAAAAATAAATGTTCAATAACTCTTCTATATAGAGAGAACTTCCTACGCCATATCATTACTATCAGACTTCGGCTTAATTAAATTTAAAAAATCTATACTTCTAAGTCACAGTAGCCACTATACACATTTCCATCCCTGTTAATTCTAGGCTTAAAAGGATACTCAAGATATACCAGATTCAAGTGAACACCACCATCCTCATAGATCTCATAATAAGTATTCTTGCTAATTGGAACACAGCTTCTATTCTTATCTCTGATTTTATTTTAGTTTCATCAGTTGATATCCACTTATGCCATTTGCAAATCAGGACCAACAGTATATAACATGCAAAACTACAGAGCAGCCTTGAATATAATTTGTTATTGTGAATATCTGTGTTTTCCAATTTAAAAGGATGCAACAGAAAGCTTTCCAGAACTGTATGCACCGTTTTCATTTTGACTATCCCTGTCCTGACAGTTAATGCCTACTGATTTTCGCGGAACACTCAGGTCCAGTCTTTTACTTTTTTTTTTTAACTTGAAAATGTCTTTATTTAAACTCATATATTCTGTTGCTTTTGAGAGTCATTTCAACCCAAAAAGCCATAACAGAGAATTTACCAGGGCTGTCATATTATAATTCACATCTGAAATAAGAACAAATATTCCAAACAGCACAAGGATGCAACCGTATTTTCTGTGATTCTCGTCATCTCATAAAGGAGAATTGATCTTACATTTTTCTAATCATCTGAAAGTTGATACTTTTCACCACCTATAATCCCCCCAATTAGATGCTTGTCAAAGACTACATTGGAGGAGCCTGCTTTGTATAAAACAGATTTTAATGAAATTTATAAAATATTTTGTTGTTGTTGAAAATCATAGGAGAACTGCAGAGTTGGGAGAGTGGGAACGGGAGAGGGTGGAGCGTCCTGCCGTAGACCCAGGCCTCTTCCGCCTTCCTTTATGATGCCAAAAAGGCGAATCTCTCCTCCTTTTAGACCCTTATCTCACACCATACACAAAAATTAACTGGAAATGAATTTCTTATATATAAGAGCTGAAACCATAAATCTCCTAAAAGAAAGCATAGGGAGAAAGCTCCTTGACATTGGTTTTAGCAACAACATTTTGGATATGACACCAAAACCACAAGGAAACAACAGTAAACATTTGGGAAAAAAGGGGGGGGGGAGACTATAGTGAATCTCCTTTGATGTGAGAGAAAAGATCACATCACCACAAAAATAAACTTAAGTGAGGTTATGTGCTGTGTTGTCACAATTTGTTTTTCTTTTTCTAGATTAGAGATGAGTAGCCTCATTATGACTTTGGACTTTTCTTAAAGAATTTTATTTAGATGTTATCATGGAAATTATTAGTATATAAGACATATATTTGAAAGTAACATGAGCTTTAAAAGGGTTTTTTTTTATTTTGCCATATAACATAGGTGCATAAGAGGCATAAGCCATAAATGTATTGCTTAATGAATTAGCCAAAATTATGAAGAACACCTTGATGTAGCTACGATAAAACAGAATATCGTCAGCCTTCCAAAGCCATGAGAAAGGCTATGGAACCACCAACTTTTCCTTTTTTTCTATAGCCCTTCTCCCCTCCCATTCTATACTGTGACATAAACACATTCATAGAAAAATGCTATACAAAGGGATATAAGTGCACACATAAGGTAAAGTTCAGTGAATTATCACTACATAAACCATGTCCCTGACCAAAATAATAGAACATTTTCAGTATCTCAACAATGCCATATTCATGGCCACTCCTAATTGCTACCCCTTCTTTGTTCTCAAAGGTAAATACTGTCCTGATTTCTAATGCCATACACCAGTTTTCCTTCTTTGAGAACTTTAGGTGAATACAATCATATGTCATATGTTCTTTGGTGTTTGGATCATTTCACTCAGAATTGTTTATGAGGTTGGTTTTGGTGTTATTTATTATTTGTACTGGTAGCTCAAATTGGCCCCTGCTCTATGGTATTGCATTGCATGAGCATCCTATCAATGATCTATTTTACTGCAAATGGACAATGGATTCTCCAAACTATTATAGTCAGTGCCACTACAATCATTCTCATGTATGTATTTTGTCCACATATGTAATTAATTCAGTTGTGTATACACTTAAGAGTGAAATTGCTTGGCCATCAAATATTCAATCCATTGCACAGCGTGGAACAGTGTATCGGCAAGGCAAGGTTGTGTGCTCTGTATCATTCTCTGCCAGCATCCATGTGTGATGCTTCAGTTCTTCCTTCTTCCATAGTCTGACCTGACCTGGGTTCGTTGGCCTTTAATTGTAGCTGCTGGCATGGGTGGTGATTGCTATAACATTGCAGTTTTTATTTGTTCTATAACTAATGACATTGTGTGCATTTTCATGTGTGGTCTTTCAATAGTTTTTTGTTTTTTTTTTTTTTTTTTGTCAAGTGCCTATTCAAAAGTCATAACTGTTTTCAAAAATTGGGTTGTCTGCATTCTTTTCTCAACTGCTTATCTTGTAACTCTCATTTTTGTATGCATGTTAACCAGAAAATTGTTTACATAATTTTTTAATTGTGCACCTTCCCCTCACCTTGCCTGCAACGCAGGTCGCCATGCTGCCCCTCACACAGGCCAGGCAGCACCGTCTGCTTCAAGGCTTGCCTCTCACTCTTTTCTCTACCTGGAAAGTTTGACTCCAAGACCTTTGCAAAACTGGTATTTAATTCAAAGCCTCTCACCCAGTGGAGTCTTTCCGGATACCCTATTTAAAATTTCAAAAATATCCCTCTCACACATTTAATTTTTTTTTTTTTACTTTCTCTACAATCTCCTTGCTATCTATAACTATTATACATAACATACTATATATTTTTCTCACATATCTTGGTTCTTGTCCATCTATAACACTCAGAAACAGTTCTCATAAAGTCATGGGTTTCTGTCTGTTTTGGTCACTACTACAACTCCAGCTCCAAGAACCACACTTAGCATACGATAGGCACTTAGTAAAGGGCTGTTGTGTGACCGAGACCATAAACAGACCTTCTTTTTTTAATTTTTTTGTATTTTTCTGAAGCTGGAAACGGGGAGAGACAGTCAGACAGACTCCCGCATGCGCCCGACCGGGATCCACCCGGCATGCCCACCAGGGGCGACGCTCTGCCCACCAGGGGGCGATGATCTGCCTCTCCGGGGCGTCGCTCTTTTGCGACCAGAGCCACTCTAGCGCCTGGGGCAGAGGCAAAGGAGCCATCCCCAGTGCCCGGACCATCTTTGCTCCAATGAAGCCTTGGCTGCGTTAGGGGAAGAGAGAGACAGAGAGGAAGGGGAGGAGGTGGAGAAGCAAATGGGCACTTTCCTATGTGCCCTGGCCGGGAATCGAACCCAGGTCCCCCGCACGCCAGGCCAACGCTCTACCACTGAGCCAACCAGCCAGGGCCATAAACAGACCTTCTAATAAGGTCTACTGTAGTGTATCTTTTCCCAAAGAATTCATTTCTGTGTATGTTAAAGGTACTGTTTCTTATAGGTTATTAAGTTCTTTTATTTTTTATTGGTTGATTTTAGGGAGAAAGAGAGAGAGAGAGAGAGAGAGAGAGAGAGAGAGAGAGATGTTGATTTGTTGTTCCACTTATTTATGCATTCGTTGGTTAATTCTTGCATTTGCCCTGACTGGGGATTGAACCTGCAACCTTGGTGTATAAGGACACCACTCTCACCAACTGGGCTACCCTGCCAGGGCTTGAGGCCTTTAATATATTCAGACTTCTCTGTTTGTCATTGTTTGTTGCTGACATATTTCAGAGTTTTTACCCAAAATGAATAGAGTTGGCATTTGTGCCTTTATTGTTATTTTTGTTTGTCATCTCCTCCTTCCCAACAATCTATTTTTCACCCACAGCTATTTTTAGCATTCTCCTTTTACATATTAAGCTGGCATACAAGAAGATGAGCCATCTGCTAGCAAAACTCCAGGTAATCATCTTTTGTGATTCTTATGAACCAAGGTAGAAAGTTTGCTGGTGATTGTTATGCCCATGGAAAGGTGCACACAGGGTGAGACAAAAGCAGGCTTGCAGTTGCCCTGTGAAAAATAATGCAATAATAAATAAATAATGATACCAGAATGCACTCTGTTTCATATACTCACAACTGAAAAATCTACTTTTGCCACACCCTGTATATTCCTAAGTATGTTGAGAATATTCAGTTTGTCATTTACCCTCAAATCAAAGCATGTATTGAAAACATAATCTCCAATGACCCGTATGGAGTAAGGTACTGTTTCCATTGTTCTATATATGTCTACTGCCCTTGATATTGTTTCTGGTATATAATGCTGGATATTTATTTACCTGGTGGATGGATACTGAAATGTGTAAAAGAAGCATGGCTCAACACTGGTATTGCTGTTTAACTTGGCCCCCCGTGTTAATTGGTTTCTTTTCTTGTGCTCCTGTGGCTTATGAGTGGGCAGGTAGAGATCTTAAAATTTGGCTTCTTCCATATTTAAACTAGTGGAAATTCATATCAAAATTCATGAATTTTGGACCCTTAACTTCCAGAGTTGTTATCACTGTATCTTTCTCTCTTTTTCTCTCTATCTATTTTTTTTAAGTGAGAGGCAGGGAAGAGGAGAGACAGACTCCTGTATGTGCCCCAACCTGGATCTACCTAGTAGCCCCCATCTGAGGCTGCTGCTCTGTTGCTCTGCAATGGAGCTACTTTAGCACCTGAGGTGAGGCCATGGAGCCTTTCTCAGTGCCCAGGGCCAACTTGCTCAAACTATTTTAGCCATGGCTGCAGAAGGAGGGGGGGGGGAGAGAAACAGAGAATCAGAGAGAGAAGGAGTGAGAGATTGAGAGAGAGAAAGGGAAGAGGTGGAGAAGCAGATGGTTGCTTCTCCTGTGTGCCCTGACTGGGAATCAAACCCAGAACTTTCACATGCCGGGCCGATGCTCTACTACTGAGCCAACTGGCCAGGGCTTCACTCTATCTCTCTTTTCCTCTGATTTAATTTGTCTTTTAACAATAGGAAGAAAAAGAAGAATAAATATGACATTTCAGTAATCTGTGATTATGGCCAGTTTTTGTTATTAATTTCAACTTACATTATTTTTGATATTTGGTCAATATTTGGCTATTATTAACTTAAGATATTACTTTTATCTAATTCCATACACATAGTGTAAAAAAATACAAATGGTAATCACTTGTAAAGATAATAACAATATGACCCTAACAATTCCTGGGGACCTTGCCATGCCCCTTTTTCAAAGCAAAGCAAACTACTTTAAGGCTTTTAAACTATATCCAGTGTGTTTTTCTTGGTGTTTGTATTATTATTATTAGCATTTTGCTCTTTCCTGTTTTAGCATTTTATCGATCATCTCAGCTCTTTGAGAACCACTATGATGCTCATCCCATAGTCCCAAAATAACTCAATTAAAAATTTGAATAAATACATATTCAGTGTTTTTATTATTTTTTTCTGACTTTTAAAATATTACATACTGCTGCTCTAAGTGAACCAACATAGGTATAGTCTCTTTTTGCGTATGCATTTTGCATTTTCCTGAGGTTAATGATTGGCTCCTTTTACAATGTACTTACCCCTGTTAGACTCTTTGGTGTAACCATCCCACAGGGGGTAAGCTCTGCCAGCCGTTTGGGGAATGTGATGTTCCACAGGATCCAACTGATCAGATAACCCATTTGTTTGTTCCCTTGTCATTTTCCACCAGATTTCCTGGGTTCTGGGCTCAGCTGGCATTTTGGCTTATCTCTTGCCTTTTCCACATGCTAAATATCCTCTTTGCTAGATATTTGACTTTATATTTTCTTTATTTATATATGTATCTATTTTGAATCCCTTTAGCAGATTTCTGGGAAAGAGGTAATGGGAACACTCCATTCATTTTTCATATCTTGCATCTCTAACAATGTCTATTCCAGCCTCCTACTCGAGTGCCACTTGACTGACCAGCATTCGAGTTTGCAAACTCTTGTCACTCATTAGTTTTAAGATATGTTTTACTCATTTCTTCTTCTTTTTAGTGTTACCATTGTGGATGCAGAAATCCTTTTGATTCTTAAGCTTTTGTATACTTTTTTTCTCTCTGGAAATTTAAAACTATTTTATCTCTCATATCTTAAAATTTAAACAGAATTAAGATTGTTTACCACCACTTTACCCTCTGCTCCTCAAATATAAATGCTCTTTTGTTTTAGAAAAAATGTTTAAAAAGTAATTTCCTCCCCATCAAAAAACTGTGTTCTCTTTCTGAAACCTCTGCTATTCAGACTGTACATTTCTCTCTATGGTCTTCTTCATTCCCTTCTAAATATTTATTTCTTTTCATTTCTGTGTCTTGCATTAGAAGCACCCCTGGTAAGGCTGGAATTTTGTTCCCTCATATTTAAGAGGAAGATGGGGAAGCTGTCTGTGCAGCAGGGGTCTTGCTGACAGAGAATTAGTCTGGCATCAAAACGTTGCTGTCCAACTTTTCCCTAGAGAAAGTTCAGGTTGTTTCTTGAGGATATTCATTTACTTCATGGTAATATAAGGATTATATTTATATTTGTCATTCTATTCCTGCCTCCTGTGACATCAGGTGTTTCTAATCAGCTTCTTTAATATCAATACTTCTATCTCAGTCTTCCAAGGGCTTACCAAGTTATTGAAGAAATATTGCAAAGTGGATTTTTCAACCTTTAACCTATAACAAAACCAGGTAGTTTTGAATAGAGGATAAAAGTTTTCACTATATTTAGCAAATAGAAGCCTGCAAGCAATAATTTTGAGATTAGAGTTAGAAGACCAGGAACCAGGTAGTCTTATTAAATAGAATATGCTTATGCAAATGTTGAAGGCGAGTGTACCTTATTTTGGAGAAAAAAAGTTAACTTTTTGGCAAATAATGGTTCTGTATTTTTCACTAATACCTCTCATTCTAGTGAGTGTGAATTAAATTTTTCAAAGCAAACGTATCGACGTAGTTACAGCCCTTTTCTTTTTGAGATTAATAGGCTGATTTTGTTGACACAAGATGTGTAAACAAAACTTCACTCTATTTTTAGTAGTAACCGAAGACATGTTTGAACAGGATGGCACTTTTAAACACATGTAAAATAACAACACCAAAATCTTGGTTTATTATAGATATCAGCTTTTATATTTGCAAACCTTATGTAACTTTCAAATAGTTTTCATAGGTCTGACTATTCTCAACTTCTGATTATCCTGAAGGACAGAGGGTAGCTATGTTTTCCAACAATCAAATATGCTTTTATTTCCATATTTCATAAAAACATTCATTTAATCTTTAACACATTATATAAAAATCTGAGTGTGTTACCTTGCTGTAGATAAGCATAACACATGAAATAAAGCAATAGCGATGGTAGTCAAAGATCTGATACAGATTATGCTTGGGAGGGCTTCATGTAGCCCCTGTAGGGTCTCTGGGACAGCCAGTCTGACTGCCGACTTGTCAACATCATTTTCTCAGAACAAGATGGACGGAGAACTGTTTGCAAGCATCTAACATGAATTTGTGGCTCATTTTTGTAAATGTTTTGCTTATAATGCTTTTTTGGCATATACACACACACACACACAAAATATTTTAAAAAAAATTAAATCTCAGAAGTTGAGAGAAAGTGATGAAAATGCTCTTCCATAAGCTACAAAGATCCATGGCTAGGTATACAAGCATATTATTGGAGATTTTTCATGTCTCACTAAATCCAGAGCGCCTGGGTTTGGGAGTGAACATGAGTCTCTAAGAAATGTGAATTGATGACTTCATCCTCTCTTGTGTAACTTGCAAAATTACGGATATAACTTAATGCAAATTTAAAGTATACCCGAGTCTCAGCTAAATGCTTCTCCTTCATTAATTGACTCTATCTTCTTAAATAAAAAAATAAAAAATATATACTATTAAACTCTTTTGGTAATTAAGGAAAGAGTTAAGCAAAACAACTGTACTGTATATAAGTTATATGGTACTTCATAAGACTAAATGGCAATAAAGAGATTCAAGGTTCAAGCTCACATGGTCTCAATTTATGGAACTTGAAATTATGCTTAGTCGTGGAGTTCAGTTTGCCACCAGAAAATGCTGTCAATTTTGTAGTCTTTATTAATGAAAGATGCAGAATTGTAAGGCGGTTAAAAGACAAGGGAAGCTGTAAAGATTTTTTCTTCTGGAGTGAGACTGGATTTGAGATAGAAAGAGGAAGCTTGGACTTCTTCAGTCATATAAGCATCAGGACTTGGAGGGCATTATGCTAAGTGAAATCAGTCAGTCAGAGAAAGGCAAGAACCATATGATCTTACTTAGATGTGGAATCTCATGAACAAAATGAACTAACAAGCAAATTAGAGACAGATTCATAGATAGAGAGCAGTCAGCTGTCAGGGGACGAGGGCTGTGTGAGGGGGCTGGAAAATAAAGCAAAAAAAAAGAAAAGACTCATGGCCACAAGCAACAGGGTGGTGACTGTGGGGGAGCATGGAGGAAGGTATGGGGGGAATAAATGGTGGTGGATGAAGGCATGAGTTGGGGGGCTAAACACACATACGTTGTAGAATTGAGCGCTTAAAAACTTGCATAAATTTGTTAACCAGTGTCACCCGAACAAATTAAATATTTTAGAAAAGAAAATGTTATCCTCATACTGTAATTGAAAAACCAATTTCATTTGCAATAAGATACCTGAAAAATATTTTAATGAAAAAGGGGGAAAAAACTTAAAAAATATAAAAATGTTAAGAAAGGCAATTTATTATGGAGCTCTCAGTATTTGTTAGACACTGTGCTAGATGCTTAAGATATGTCATGTGATTGAGTCTTCAAGAAAACCACATTGGGTAGACATGACCATTTCTCTTTTAATTTAAAGAATCTAAAGCTTAGAGAGTTAACCTCGATGTCAAACACCTTGGCTAACATCTTAGGCATCAATAGTTACCAGTTGCAATATCATTAAAATAATGATCTTGTCACTTTTCGACTCACACCATTGCCATGGAGATGCAGAGTTCCCACATCTGTCCTGGGCCAGCTCTCTTCATGGGTCTTCCTTTCAGTCCCATGGTTTTGTTGTAGTTTGTTTGTTCTCATGGGCTGACTGTACGCTAAGAACCAAATTGGGGAGCAGATATCATGAGTGGGAGGAGGAGTAATCTCAGCTGGTCCATCACTCCCTAGGCCACCAGGTGAGCACTAGGACCCCCAAGTTCACATGGTGAGTATGGAATAGAGTACTATGTGTACACCAGCACTGAACACCACCACTTTTGAAAGTTATCAGTAAATATAGGATGTAAGCATAAAGCACAATGCAATTTCAGATTAACCGTGGTCATTTTCAATACTAAACATATGATATTTCCAGAAGTCCTGGTGAGTAACTAATTAGATTTTGAAAGAAAGCTGAGCACTTTGAGAGAGCAATGATTTGGTTTGTAGATATTATTATTATTCTCATTCTTTCTGATAAAGGATTAATTTCATGGTATGAGAATAATATAATTGTTTGTGTTCAGATAAATATTCTAAGCATATGTTTTTTTGTCTTCTCACTGAATCCTGCTATTATTTTGAGTTTAATTAGCCAAGAAGAAACAGTACCTTTTTTTTCATTAAATTTACCTACATCTTTTCATTTTCCTCTTCAAAGGTAAAGACTTTTCTCTAAGAGTCCCACATGTCAATTTAGAAGTCCGAAGCAACTTCATAAGTCTTTTTTCTTCCTTGGATTAGTATTGCTTTTTTCAATTGTTTGACTTCCCCCAACCTCACTTCCTGTTTGCTTCCTCTTTACACCCTAACATAAATTCCTCATTGTTACCTAGTTTACTAACCATTTATTAGAATAAAAATTTCCAAACTAAATAGTTGCCAGTATTTATGAAGCATGTCATTAGAAAGCTTTGGGCATTATCAAATGATATTATCAATTTAGAAATGTTCCTTTGTAATGCATTAATTATTAAGATAAATATACCTGGACATATAAGGCCAATTTTCCCTCAGTTTATCATCAAATTAATAGTGAATTATCGTCCTATGTTTTGATATTGATCTCTTAGAATTACTAACAATAGCTTTCAACAGTGCGTAATCTTCTCAATGGCAGTTTCCTCATTTAAAGCATGCTTTAATATTTTTATTGTATCAAAGAGGACCTTCAGCCAAAAGGTGTTCTTTACCTGTTTTAGTGCAATGACATCAAATCAGTATTAGATTTTCTGGTTAACCAGCCTTCCAAAATTCTTGCCATAGAATCAATGTTGCTATAGAAATGTACACTTGAAACCTATATGATCTTATTAACCAATGTCACTCAATAGATTTCCATAAGAAAGAAAGAATTAATATCACTGGAACTACACATTTGGGTAACATATTTATCTTCAAAATTATTTAATAGTAAAGCCTTGTAAGAGGTCATCAGAATTTTTGTTATATATATTTAAATATGTATATATTATTTTAAGATATATGTAATAAAATATACAGTGGGTCCTCTGGTTATGACAGTTCTGTTCCTACAACAGTGACGTAACCCAAAGTTTGCTATAAGTCAAAACACACCCTAGCATAACACAAACAGAACACTTGCAGTTTTAATAGTCCAAAATGGCGTAGGTAACCTACTAGGAAATGCCAACTCCCTCACTCATATGCTCCGTTACTGTATATTCTTCTGCCAGGAACAACCAATCTAGTTTTCCCACCTAGTCTGTTAGTATGACAGTAATGTTCTAAGCCAAAACACTCATGTCCCAATTTTTTAAAGTTTTTATTGGAGTGAGCATCATAAACTCGAACCATCATATGTCGAGACTGTGGTAACCCAAGGCCCTCTTGTATATTATTTATGGTTTGGCTTATTAATATGTAGAAAAACCTCTTGATGTTAAGTTCTTTTACTCATGACAGTCACTTTATAAGATGATTTATTGCCATCAAAGACTATTAAAATGTATGTATATATATATATTAACCAGAGTTCCAATTGGTAAATTTTTTGTTACATATCTTTTAACTTCTACTTCTGCACTGATTAAAGGCATCCTCTGATGTTTTTGATTTTAAGCATTAGAGAAAATATTTTGTGACATGACTTATTGGTCATAAATAGCTAAATTTTCTCATCCTACTTTTTCACATTAAATAAATTCACATATACTAAGTTGCTTTCATGCTCAAAAATTTTAAGCAGGACAAGGTCTTCAACTTTAATAAAGAAATTGCCTGAAACAAGCTTTATTTTTGCCTAAAAGAAGACTTAATTTTGCCTAAAATAAGACTTATTTTTCCTGTGAAAGTAATCTAGACAAACTCTAACTTCTAACTCAGGCTTCCCAGTGAGATAAAGGAAGCTGGGTTATGCATATGCCTTGCCTTGAAGGCTGGAGGCACCCATTCAGATGATTATAGCTTATGGGCAAGGTCATTATTTTCTATCCAAAGGCTGTACAAAATCATTTTTATGTATTACATTTAAATTGGTTAAACACTTTTCTTGCAGTGAGGCAATTCAGGAGACATTTTGAGACAGTAAAGTATAACTCTGTCAATGAAATTTTATAGTGGAAACAGATCTGAGTTCTACTTTTAAAAGTATAGCAATAAGTTATTCTTACTATAATTCCATCTGAAAACTTTTATTAAAACATTAAAATTATGTTTGACCTGTTATTTTTAGTAATAACATATATAAAGTATACATTTACTGCCTGACCAGGCAGTGGCACAGTGGATAGAGCGTTGGACTGGGATGCACAGGACCCAGGTTCAAAGCCCTGAGATCACTGGGTTGAACGTGGGCTCACCAGCTTGAGCATGGGGTTGCTGGCTTGAGTGTGGGATCATAGACATGACCCTATGGTCACTGGCTTGAAGTCCAAGATTGCTTGAGCAAGGGGTCACTCACTCTACTATAGCCCCCACCCTGGTCAAGACACATATGAGAAAGCAATCAATCAACAACTAAGGAGTGCAACAAAGAATTGATGCTTTTCATCTCTCTCCCTTCCTGTCTGTCCCTCTCTCTGACTCTGTCTCTGACACACACACACACACACACACACACACACACACACACACACAAAATACATTGGCTTCTGCTCTGTATCTACCCTAAACTGTTCTACAGTCAGCAAATGCTTAAATTAGATTATTTGAACAAAACATTTTTGAGGATCTAAAACACACAATCTTTAGTTGCTAGACATAGTGAGAAATAGAAGTATATGATGATATGATTGGATGACTGATGTTTGAGGCTTCTCTCAGTGCTGTGACAAATCACCACAAACTCAGCAGCTTGAAACAACACAAATGTATTGTCTTATGAAAATCAGAAGTGTAAAACAGGACAGCAGAATTGCATTTCTTCTGTAGACTCCATGGAGGGAATCCATTTTCTTATTTTTTTTTTCCAACTTCTAAATCTGCCAACATTCCTTGGTTAATGGCCTCATCTCTCTAACCTCTACATCTGTGTTGCACCATCTACTCTCATCTTCTGTATGAAACATTTTCAAATATCTTACAAATTCTTTGCTAGTTAATTACATTCGACTCAACTGCCTTCTAGCATCCAACACAGTTACTGTTACTTCACTTGACTTACTGCCAATGTTAATAACGTTTACCGTACTGTTGGGAGGTAGTGTCAAGCTGGGCTGGACATATATTTCACACACCAAATCATCAGTAGTTTTGTTCTTTATTATATAGAACTTGCAGGAGGGTTGATTAGAAAACATTTCCTCAGTTTATTTTTTGTCACCTTGTCTTTCTGCCTTAAGGATATTTGGATAAAAGGGAACACACCTATATAAAGTAACTTGCTCTTCCAGAGGATGGGGGGAGTTTAAAAAAAATAGTGTATAAAGACAAATTATCACTGATGAGTTTCTATAGTTATCTCTAGATGAGAGGACTTATAAACATGGATGCTGCTTTTAGATCATCACACAACTTTTATCAAACAATTACAATTTCAAATAAAATGTTGCACAAAATATTTAAAATGTTTATGGTAATTCTAAAATATTTTAAAAGCTTGAAATAAAATCTATTTCCTGAACACAATAAAAACCTTTGGAAATTGTGGCCAGTGCACTAAATATTAAAAGTAATTAGGTACTGATACTTTTTAATCCTAACTAAGTTAGTGAACAAAATTACATTCTATTCCATTTTGGCTTTATGTTATTTCATCCCCATGTCTATTTAACCAGACTTTTTTTCTCACATTAGTCTATGTGGGAGCTCTAGAGCTATATTTACATATGATGTTTTCTGAATTCAATTATAGCAGCATTAAACCAATATGCTCTCTAATATAATCTTTTGAATCTTTTAACATCTTACATTTTACTGTTGACTGCATTTTCATGCAACTCCAGCAACAATCATAAAATAATTCTTAATGTTTTCCCTCCTCCCCTCTCACCATGGGTATGCAGTGGGTTGGTGACACGCTGTGAAGACTGCATTGTGCTTCAGAGCTGTGCTTGGACAAGGTCCTCCCGAAGCAACATGCTCCGGCTCAATGCATCTGTATAGGGCATTATCTCAGTACGAGGCTACCTGCCATCATATTCTGTACTCAGTAGTTTTAATTTGGTAAGACATTGAATTATGCCATGAAAACAAATTTATATTGTGTAGTGAATGTGAAGAAAGAAAATGTAGTCACCTTCAACTCGTACTAACCAAATCAAGAGTAAAGACGTTTTGAAGGGAGCAAAAAGCGTGTGGACAAATACAATAAACTTGTTTAGATATTTTAAAAAGTATAACTTATAAGGAAATACAACAGAAAGAAAATATGTACTCTGTAAAACAGCAATTTGAAGATGCTGAGTTAGCAATGAACTCAGAAGTACTGATTAGGATGATTTGAGATCATTATCTCAATTCTCTGACCCTCAATATCCTCATTTACTAATATTTTATAATCAAAGTATTTTATTAGATATCATCTGAAAATTAATAGGTTTTATGCTTGAGAAATCAAGTCTAAATCTCATAATAAACATGCTATATATTCCCAAGCAAATGACACTTGTCAGTTTAGTAGCTGTACTTTATGGATGAAGTAGAGATCTCTGTTTCTCTGCCTCTGCTCTCCTGGGTTCTTTATTCTAGATGCTTCTGCTCACCACAAACTTTAAAGATCCACGGCAGCTAATCCAGTTGGCCACACTAATAAACTGTCCACCTTGAGACCCATTAACCCTGTTCTGGGTCAGGGTAGGTGAGGGGGAATGGTGCTAGAACTTGAGAGGAGTGTTACCTGATGGTTGAGAGTTGACACTTCAAAATCAGATCATAAGGTTGTTTTCCCAATTCTGCTATTTCCAAAATACAGGACTTTACCCCAATCATCTAACCCTTTGTGCCTCAGTTTCCTGATGTATACATGGATAGGGATATAATTACCCAAACTTCATGGAACTATTGTGATAATTAACTGAATTAATCATGATGAATAGTGGGTAGTGTGTCTGGCATAGAGTGAGCCCTCTGTAAATGGGGCCTGATAGTGTCATCCCTACTGACCAGAAAACATTATTTAATATTAATTTCTCTTCTATTTCTCGCTCTATTTTATTATTTTTTCTTTTTTTTAATTTATTCATTTTTTTTCAGAAAGGAGAGAGAGAGAGAGAGAGAGAGAGAGAGAGAAAGGAGGAAGGAGCAGGGAGCATAAACTCCCATATGTGTCTTGACCAGACCAGTGCAGGGTTTTGAACCGGTGACCTCAGCGTTCCAGGTCAACGCTTTATCCACTGCACCACCACAGGTCAGGCACTCTCTCTATATTTTTTTATTCTAGTTAATTGCATTAGCCTTATGTCTGTATTCCCTTTGTGTTATAGGAATAGTGCAGCAGTTTTTTCACACAGCCTGCATTGTTGGCATGGATTGAAGGGATAATTAGACTTGATGAGACCATTATATTCATAAACAAGATGAAGAAAGACATTGTCTAACATCAGGAAACATTAAAGAAAGGGAAGTCTGTATTTCTGCTGTGTACCTGCCATCATTTCTCGTAGATATACCCCTAGAAGTTGAATCATGGGGCTGTGGAATACAGTGGGATTCAACATTTAAAGAAAATTCCAAATGATCTCCCGAAGTTATTCAACAGATCTAAACTCACAAAAACTGCCTATGACGGAACACATTGACTTGTGTTCTCGTCACCATTTGGAATTGTCAAAACTCATCTTTTTCCAATCTATTGTTTGAAATGGCCTCATTAAAGACATAATTTATACTTCCCTCATTACTCATTTTCTCATATGTTTATTGGCCATATATACTTCCTGTTATGTAAAATGTCTGTTTATGGAGAGACAATCAAAACATTTAGCTATTGGTGCAGAAAAGGCAACGACCGATGTAAACAGATACCAGACTGATCAGAACAAAAATGAATATAAAAATGCAGGATGAATGTAAGCCTGTATTTTTGTATACTGGCTGAATATTAACCCAAGATTTTCATGTCTTTTACCAATCTTCTACCGTGTTTTAAGCTTTCTTAATTGTTGATTTATAGTTTCCATTCTTGACACACCAATCTTTGATCATATGTGTGTATGACAGGTATTTTCTCAAGATCCTAATTTTAATGTAGTTAAATTTAACAATGGGTCTTTTATGAAGACCCATATTTTGTTGTTGCTGCTGCTGTTTTTGTACCTTGTTTAAGAAACATTATACCAAAATCTGAAAGATATTTTTCTATAGTTTCTTCTAAATAACAAAATTTTTCCATTGGATTATTTAATCCTTAAATAGTCTGGGTTTGAAGTCTGTGCATATGGGGAGACAGAGATAAATTTTCTTGGTTTCATTTGTTTTAATAGGTAATGAGCTTCCCTAATTATCTAATGAGTCCCTCCTTTCCTTACACACCTCCTATGCCAATTTTCCCATGTTAAACTTCCATGTATGCACTATGGGTTTTTTTTGACAGAGACAAAGAGAGAGTCAGAGAGAGGGACAGATAGGGACAGATAAATAGGAAGGTAGAAAGATAACAGGCATCAATTCTTCGTTGTTACTCCATAGTTATTCATTGATTGTTTTTTCACATGTTCCTTGACTGGCGTGCTACAGCAGAGTGAGTGACCCCTTGCTCAAGCCTGTGACCTTGGGCTCAGGCCAGCGACCTTGGGCTTCAAGCCAGCGACATTTGGGCTCAAGCTAATGACCATGGTGTCATGTCTATAATCCCACACTCAAACCAGCTACCCTGCACTTAAGCTGGTGAGCCCAGGCTCAAGCCAGTGACCTCGGGGTTTTGAACCTGTTCCTCCGCGTCCCAGTCAAATGCTCTATTCCAGGGGTCCCCAAACTTTTTACACAGGGGGCCAGTTCACTGTCCCTCAGACTGTTGGAGGGCCAGACTATAAAAAAAACTATGAAGAAATTCCTATGCACACTGCACATATCTTATTTTAAAGTAAAAAAACTAAACAGAAACAAATACAATATTTAAAATAAAGAACAAGTAAATTTAAATCAACAAACTGACCAATATTTCAGTGGGAACTATGCTCCTCTCACTGACCACCAATGAAAGAGGTACCCTTCCAGAAGTGCGGCGGGGGCCGGATAAATGGCCTAAGGGGGCCACATGTGGCCAGCGGGCCGTAGTTTGGGGACCCCTGCTCTATTCACTATGCCACTGCCTGGTCGGGCACACTATGGTTTATTTTTATTTCTTTTTTTTTTTAATTTTCTTTTTTTAAATTTTTTTCTTGTTTATTTATGTGCCAATATCACCATCTTAATTACTTTAGTTTTAGGTTAAATCTTGATATATGATAGGGCAAGTCTATAATAAGAAGAGTCTTTTGTATGGTTCATGATTTTTATTATATTTATTATTGTTTTATAGAAAAAGCATTCTCCATTCTCTGTGTTAGAGATATTTTGTCATAAATAACCACTGACTTTTACAAAATAATATTTCAGAGACTGCATTTGTCCCTAATATCAGTTCTCCCTCCCGGTAATAAAGTCTTTGATTCTTTGGGGACATAGCTTTTCAGAAAAAGGTGTGCGTAACCTTGTGACCCAATGTATGTCATAGACATATGAGGTGGACGATATGCACAGCACTGGGGACTGTCCCTTCCTGATGGGCATGTTGCTTTCAGTCCCATCTCCCCTCTAGGGGCCAGTAATCAGGAAATAACAGCTCCATCCTCTTGACTGAGAGTTGCCTCTGAGAATGACACTGCTATGAAGCCGTAGTGGAAGAGAACTACAACCACAACCCTGAGATGCTGGCACCTGGAGTGACACACGAGAGAGAAAACATTGCTGACTATTCGGGGAACATCTTTTATCATAAGCTAAATAAATATCCTAATAAAAGCCAGTAGGACTTTGATTTTATATGTTCCTTTATGATAGATCCTAACAGATTTCCTCTTATTAATTTGTTATTAGATTTTTACAGTAGACATGTACAGGTGATAGTCCATATTCCTTTGCAAAGTGCAATGTCTTCTTATTTAATTGATCTCTCTTTGAGACTCTCCATAATTAAAATTATCTGTAGGTTTAGTAAAGGTGTGTATGGAAAGTGAGGTATATATCGTCAGACTTTAATATTCAAATATAGCTAGTGCCAAATAATAAGTCACATATTTTTTACATTCTAAAAATGTGTGAATACTAAGGTGATAACATTATATTAATTTTACAAGGACTCTCCTTTTAAAATGTCTAGATATTATACTCTCTGTAGACATACCATCTTGAAAGAGTTTGTTTTCCTCCTTCATGTATGCTATAGTATTCATTTGCTTTTTTGAGTAAATTTTGTTAAAACTAAAACTGTTCTGGAATATGTAGTTTATTAAAATCCATTCTGAGGTCAACCATATATTTTTCAATATAAATGAATTTTAGAACACATTAACAAAATAATGTTCTGTAAAACAAATGCAATTCTTCTATAATAAATATAAAACTCTTTATGGCAAAATATTAAGTCATATGTTTGCTACTAAAATGAAACAACAACAAAAAAACCAAAAACAAAATAGATGAGTTGAAGTTAATGATCATCATTATAGAGATTATGTTAGAATAATTTATTTTAAAATTCATTCTTCTTTGTATATCTATTTATCTACGTATAGATACAGTGATTCCTTCTCTATCGCAGGGGTTAGCTTCCAGAACCCTCTGTGATAGGCGAAAATCCGCGAAGTAGTGACCTTATATTTATTTTATTATTTATAAATATTTTAAGGCTTTATGAACCCTCCCCACACTCTTATAAACCTTTCCCACGCTCTTATAAAACACTTCCTATGCTCTTAAACACCGTCTACACTCTTAAACCTATAAGAGTAATTTTAAATAGCATATAAAATTCTATATGGGTAATCACCAGTGAATACTAATATGTTTTAATTGATATTTTTAATATTGTTTTCAATTTTTTTAGGCTAGAAAATGTTTATTTTACCACAAAAATAAATTAAAATAATAAATATATAAAAATTCCTATATACCTCAAAATCCCGCGATACAGCAAAAAAATCTGATACAAATTAGATATATACAATTTAAAAATCTGCGATACGTTGAGACCACAAAAAGTGAACCACGATATGGTGAGGGACAACTATATAGATAGATATATAATTTTATTATTATTTTATACATATATTTCAGATTATTATTAAAATTTTAATTTTATTATAAGAAGGAAAAAAGCTAATGGTAAATTAAGGTTCAAGCAGAACTTGAGAATTGAAGACCAGTAATGAGAATGAGAACATCTTACGCTGATCTCAGCTCTCCCAGTCATTCATGATATCTTCTAAGAGCTCTGTTCAATACAGTATGTTCTGTGATTTTTATCCAAGCTATATATTAAACTAATTATAGTTCTTTTTAAGTTTTTTCTTTTCTCTAGAGAAAGAGAGACAGGGAAAGAGATGAGAAGCATCAAATCGTTGTTGTGTCACTTTCATAGTTTATTGATTGCTTCTCATTCATGCCTTGACAAGGGGGCTCCAGCCAAGCCATTGAACCCCTTGCTTAAGCTAGTGAGCTTTGGGCTCAAGCCAGCGATCTTGAGCTCAAACCAGCAACCATGGGAACATGTCACAATCTCACCCTCAAGCAGGCAGCTCTGTGCTCAAGCTGGCGAGCGCAGGGTTTTTAACTTGAGACCTCAATGACCTAGGTCCACTATGCCACCAGCGATCAGACAGATATATTAATTATAGTTATAAAAATGTTGTGCAAAGACTAGCTTCCACCAGTGGTTTACACGGAAAAGCCTGCGTTTCTCTTTTGTGGGTCAATCCTGTGGGTAGCGTGTGCTGTGCTGAGCTTCTGACCTTAGCTTGGCTAAACCGACCATGCTCCCTTATTTATTTATTTATTTATTTATTTATTTATTATTAATTAATTAATTTATTTATTTATTCAACCAATGACTGCTAGAGGCCTATTCTTTTTTTTTTTTTTGGAAGAAATTCTTCATTTTACTTTCGTCACAGCCCTCCCCCCACAATGATCACTCCCTACCCTCCCTCACCGAGATACAGCCCCTGTTCCAACACCTTCACAAAACACTGATTTCCCTCCCAGAGCTAAAATGAACACTCAGTCACCAACTACGGCCACACCCACCCTGCCTGCCTCCACGTTTGTAGAGGCCTATTCTTAAGATAAAGAGCAGAGTGTAAAAGACCCAGCCAAGTCATGCAAGAATATTTATTGTCTCTGTTCATAATATTTCAGGTAGCAATACTGCATTGACCAAGCAAGTGACTTGTCCAAGCTCAACATCACTGGGAAGGAGGAATATATAGAAACTTCTGGAGGGGTAAGTACTGCTGCCCAATAGGGCAGAAGGACTGGTTGTGTGATATTATGCAGAGGAATTGAAGAGTGGTGAGCAATAATCCAAGCTGCCATGTTTGTTAGACTTGCACATTTTTCTCTCACTTTAAGTTACTTTTTTTCATTGATTTGTTGCAATCTTCATTCTCATCTCAGGTCATTAATTTTTATTTATCTCATTTTCTTGATTAGCTCTGAAAAAGTTTGAATTAATAGTTGCTTCAAATTATTACATATTGGACACATAATTATATTATTTTCTTGCCATTTAAATAAATGTGTGGATTCGATTTCACTAACTTTCAATATTACTGGATTTCTTATAATTATCATTTAATGGTATTTTCTAAATTGTTCACGCTTGTTTTGCATTACTGTTTAATAGTAAAAACATTGGAATTTTTTTATTTATCTTTAATTATGTATTCTAAAAACTGCATCCAATATGTTTAATTATCTGTATTGGGTCATTTTTCTACTCTCTATATTTTAAGTAAATATTTCTGCTTTGGGGCAAGACTTATTGCTTACTTTAAGATATAATTGAATTTGATTTCAGTCTCAAGACTTCTTTTTTTGTCACCACCTGTGGCTAAATTATAATGTAGTCAATTTGAGCAAAACTTTCCGTTTGAAGACTCCCACTTGTTATCCTCTTTCCTTGGCTTGTTTTCACTTTCCATTGGCTGACATTACCGCCTGCCGTTGTAGAGGGTGGATGGTGTTGCCAGGCTGCATCACTGTCAGTTACTCACACTGAATTAACAGTGTGTGTCTGGTCTAGAGAGTGTCTAGTTTACTGTTTCAGACCCTTCTGAGCCCAGAGGAATTCTGGGAGAAGTCCCCAAACCCCTCGGTTAGACATGGCATAGCTGTTTATAATCTAAGGTGAAAAGGCTATGTTTATGTCCTGAACTCATTATTTAGTACTCATGTTGGGCTAAATGTCTTTGATTATTGGTTTACTTCATAATTTATTGTCAATTATTGTACTCTGGTGCTTTTGATATTTGAAGTCGTTGTGCTACAACTGCTCACAGACAATTAAACCCATACACAAATGAAAAGCTAACACCAACGTTAAGAACCTATACAATCATCTCTGTAAGACTTTCATGGAAAAATGACCTTATTATGAAAATGATAGATGAATTATTAAATATTTTAGAATTAAAGTTGTAATCAAGTAACTAATTATCATTGATCAGATTACACTTAATAATCGTATTATTCTCATCATTGACATTTTAGCATTGTTTTTCTATATAATACAGAAAAATCCCTTGATATTCTCTTCTGCTGTTTTGTTATGGTTATAATTTCTTAGATACTCAGGTATTCTTTTATATATTCAGATAATGCTTAATAAGTGCTCAAAAATTTTATTTTCATTGTATATTTTCAAATAATCCTTAGGTTGAAGACAGGGTCAGGCTTTACTAGTATAGCTTCCTGTATTTTAGTGTTGACTGAATAATTTTATACCAATGCTTATTTTAACTTATTAGCCTTAGCTCTTGGTTGTCATATGGATTTTGTTATGGGCTCTGTCTCTATATGGAATTCAGTGGAACATTAATAGATGATGTGGTGAGGAGCTTTCACCATTCAAACTTTAAACATCAATATTGAAGATGTTTCCTTATGTTTTTATAAGTATATATAGAGGTATACATATATGTATTCATGTATATACATACATACACACACACACACACACACACATATATATATATATACACATATGGAAAAAGTGCTATGATAAATTATAACCTCTATTTTATAGTCTGAATGACTTGCTTACATTCACCCTTACTAGTTAACTTATTCTTCTTTAGGAAGTGAATGAATTATTCATTTATTTTTATCTTCATCATTGCATTTCACCCTGTCCCTACCAATGATCAAACAGTGTTCTGAGTTCCATGAATTTATCTGTAAAGTCTTTGGAGGAAAATATGGTGACATTTGTATTGAATTAAAAATATATTTAGGTTCACTTTTCCTTCCTTCATTTTTCTCTTTGTTGGTCCTAACATTTTTTCTCCTTCAGAAAACTCTCTTACTTTATAGTTCTATAGATCTGATTTAAGAGAAATCGTCATCTTTCAATAAGATATATTTATTAAAAATTAGCAGACCCTTTTGAAGAATGCTGGCAGCTCACCCTTCTGCATTAAAGTGTAAAAAGTCTTCATAAATGATGCTCTGGATTAGCATATGGACCCTCTTCTTTCATCTTTTTTACCTATTCCACTTTAAGATGATAACAATTCTCTTATGATTATAACATCTAATTTTTCACTTAGGCCTTTATAATTATTTACTATAAGTGCAGAGTCAAATTAAAATCCTTCATGCAATGTTCTCGGTTTTAAATATAAACTTAATACACTCTGAAAATAATAACAACCCAGTTTGACCTCAGCGCGTTTTCTCCATGGAATATTCCTTTTTTTTTCTTTTTTTTTATTTTTCTGAAGTTGGAAACAGGGAGGCAATCAGACTCCCACATGAGCCTGACCGGGATCCACCCGGCATGCCCACCAGGGGGCGATGTTCTGCCCATCTGGGGCATTGCTCTATTGCAACCAGAGCCATTCCAGTGCCTGAGGCAGAGGTCATGGAGCCATCCTCAGTGCCTGGGCCAACTTTGCTCCAATGGAGCCTTGGCTGTGGGAGGGGAAGAGAGAGACAGAGAGGAAGGAGATGGGGGGGGGGGGTGGAGAAGCAGATGGGCACTTCTCCTGTGTGCCCTGGCCGGGAATCGAAGCCGGTACTCCTGCACGCCAGGCCGATGCTCTACCACTGAGTCAACCAGCCAGGGCCGGAATATTCCCTTTTATCAATTGTCAAGAAAGCTTTTGCTATTTGACATCAGGTTGCCTCATAACTGTCATGGATAATTAAAACAAGCCTACCCACAAACAAAATGCAAACTCTAGTATTAAGTTAGTGGTCTATATTCCTCACTGAGCACAAAATCACGATATAAGACCGCTAAAACCCTGGCTGGATGACTTGGTTAGTTGGAGCATCATCCCAATAAGCAAATTATAAAAAAAAAAAAAAAAGACTGTTGAAAATGCCAGCAAATAGATATGTTTCTTTTTCTTAATAACTTTTTTTTTAGATTTTACTTATTCATTTTTAGAGAGAGAGGGAAGAGATAAAGAGAGAGAGAGTAAGAGAGAGAGAGAGAAAGGGAGAGGAGCAGGATGCATCAACTCCCACATGTGCCTTGACCAGGAAGCCAGGGTTTTGAACTGGTGACCTCAGTGTTCCAGATTGACACTTAATCTAATGGCACCAACACAGGTCAGGCCAGATATGTTTCTAATGCAAAATAGTAGTGCATCCATGTGGCCTAAAAAAAATAAAAATAGATTCCAATTGCTTAACATAAAAAGTCCATGTCATATAACATCTTTTGTCTGGAGAATAGATATATATTGTAGTATGAGGGAAATAAAGAAAGAAATTTGTTTTTGGAGAGATGGTCCTGGTTATAGGTCTCATATTATTTTTTAGTTCTATGTAATGAATTGATTTGTGGTATAAAAAAGGAAGTAACATAAGAACAGTGTAATAACATTGAAAAAATGGATTTACTCATTAACTTAAGATTCCTTTTTTGTTGAATTACCTGGATTTTATTCCTCATTCTGCCTCGTTTGACCCTAGTCCAATGGGTTACAGTCTCAGAGACATTTGGATGAATCATACAAAAACAAATGTTTAGCCAAGTTCCAAGGTGCTACTCTGGGACACATGGTTGAACCTCTACAAAGAATCAACAGAGAAGAGGTAGAACAATTTAGTAGTCGTAACCTCTGACAGTTATTAATATTATATATATACATATATATATATACACACACATATATACAAATTACAGTTGTGCAGGTCTACATATATGTGAATATTTTTCAATAAATACCATAAGTGTATTTTCTCTTCCTCATGATTTTCTTAGTAACATATTCGTCTCTCTGGTTTACTTTATTATAAGACTAAAGTATATAATAAACATAAGTGTTAATTGATTGTTTATGTTATCTATATAGTCAATGGTAGGCTATTAGTAGTTAAGTTTTTGGGGGAGTCAAAAGTTATATGTGGATTCTTGACTGCAAGGAGGTCAGTGCCCCTAACACCTATGTTGTTCATGAATCACTTGTAGCATCATACACCATTGGTCAGCCTTAAGATTTGTGCTGAATTTGAGTCTATGTCACCTAGTATGAATAGATATGACTTACTGGTCTGGTGGTGGCCAATCAGAAGGTTGAGCTACCAGTCACTCCATCTACTTGTTGCAGTCCCTGGAGGTTCTGCCCATCCATTTCTTGACAACATTCGTGATTTAAAATAACACTAGTGCCTGGGTTTGCTGCTCAGGGGAAGAATGAGGAAAGGCAACGTATCTCCCAGAGTGTGAGGAAGACCCATGACTGTGGTTGTGAGGAACTCTGAGTGTCCTTGGGCAGTGTCCAGGGGATCTGGGGGAGACAGACTTTGGAGTCTGGGGCTGTGCTGGGGCACCACGGAGGCCAGACTTCAGACATCAGTGTTCCTTTCCTGGCAATAAGCCCTGTCTTCCAGGCATGATGCAGAAGTAGACAGAAGCCACAGGACAAGAGACCAAGAGAGCTTAGGCAAGAAGACTTACAATGACTGTGCCTCAGATATCAGACACCCTTCTGTCATTTTCCCAGCAGAAGTGTAGACCTCCAGGGTCTCTGTAGGTCCCTAGAGAGTTCTTTACAAGTGCCTGAGCTTGGTGCTCCTGTCAGTTCAGTTTAATGCAGCCTCTGGGCTGGATAGAAATTTTTTAAATACAATTTTAAAAATATAGTACTCATTGTACCCATGAATCAAGAGTCTAAGTGATGCCTCCTGTATTTATGTGGAATGTAGTTAATTTTAGTCCTTTAAATTACCATTTAAGCCTTTGAGTAGTGAGATTTTTTTCATGCTCTCTGATGCCCGGGAGTGACTTTTTTTTTCCCCAAAAATGAAATTAGTTCCAGTTACAGTTTTATTAACTTAAAATCATGTTTGTTTGATAACCAATTTATGGAAACAAGAAGAACATACATTTGCCTTGTTTTAACATTGCCTTACACATTTTTAAAATAAATCGGTTATACTCTGGTTGGTCAAGAGGCATGAGGACGTACATGAACGTCCCGTACTACTCAAAGGGTTAAAATAACAAGAATGGTTCGGATTCAAGGGTTTCGATAATGGAAATAAGGAAAGTGCTAATAGATAAGGAAGAGATGCAGATACAGTCTATACTAATTGGAATGATCAGAGTCATTTTCCCGGGTGGTTTCCTGGGCTCAATCTCTCCTCCCGGGTGCACCGCATGCCACACTCCTTTCAGAGTCAGCATCCCTGTGGAAGCCCCTACCCGTTTGCCACTTCATCTTCCTTTTCATCTCACCTGAAGGGATAGCAGACAGACACAGTCAGTACATTTCCTGCACTGTTGGGACGTTTCCAGTTATCAGGGGAAAGCTCTGAAGATTAGCTTGCAATCCAAAAAACCTATTCATGCCATATGAATGAGACCCATCCTTTTGCTGAAAGTTAGTACAATCATTTAATGTCTTTTGCATATAATTAAAGAACCTGGGCCTTTCAAGGCCATTTTCAACTGACATTAGAAAGAAACAGTGTAAGAACCCTGGCCCAGTAGCTCAATTGGTTAGTGTGTCGTCTGGACACGTGAAGGTTGCAGGTTCGATCTCCAGTTAGGGCACTTGCAAGAATCAACCAAGGAGTGCAAAAATAGGTGGAACAACAAATTGATGTTTCTCTTTCAAAATAAATAAATAATTACTTAAAAAAAAAACAGCATTAGAAGAAGAAGAAGAAAGAGGAACAAAAATTCTGGATGTCCACTTGCCTGGTTGGGTTCCTTGTAGGGACAGAACTTTGGTAAGGAAGTGAGATTTAGATAACAACACTTGAGGTAGCTGTTTTCTCTGTTCTGAAGACTGGGGATTTTGAGGACTGTCACAGTGTACTCATAAATACCCACATTGCAGATTACAATCGCACATGTCCAAAGTTATAAAACTCACAAAAAAGTAGTGTTGTATTTCCAAAAGACTTAGTACTTTATACAAGTCATCAGTTTCAGTGATTTATTTATTCAGTGTGATTTAAAATTAGATCGGAAAAGAAGCAGAGTAAGATTGTTTGCCTGTCCATGGTTATATTGAATTTTGTGCATAAATCTACACATCATTATAACGTACCCATTCGAATAAATGCTTTTACTTAAAGAGGTTTTCCTTGATCTTAGAGAATATATTGCACTTTAGGCTTCATTTTTAACAACAAAAAAAATATGATGTTATTTTTAAAATGTGCCTCATGATCTATATGGAAGCTTTGTCTTTCTTCAGAGTAAGGTCTAAAATCAGATTTCCCTGATTAAATTTTACATGTTATGAATTATTCATCTTTTATTCATCATGAACCAAATAGGCTGATATTACAGAACTCATAAAACAAGGTAGTAATGTAACACTAAATCAAAGCCAGCCAGTTTAAAAGCAGAGCAATTTTGCTTTCATGTTGTTTCTTATTCTAGAGATGTCAACCGGCGCTACAACATTTGTATCAAATCAAAAAGCAGAAAAAAAAAATTCACTTCATTATTTTCTTATTCTAGTTTATCATACGCTCCCAATGTCACGCTCCAAAATTCACTGTGCACACCGCTGTTCCAAAGCGGTAAGCTAGCACTCTAAGCTTGGGGTGTGTTTCAAATAATTTTACCAGGTTTTTATGATTAGTTGAATTTCTTGCTCTTTTTGCTTCCCAGGGAATAAAATAGTATGCCAAACATTATTCTCTCTATTGTTCCTGTTGTACAACAGTAATTGATTTTAGTGAATTATGATAGTATATTTCAGTTACATAGAAATAAGTACTTCTTCCGAGATTAAAGGTAATGTGTGTTAAAACTGGCAGAGACTCAAGCCTGGGAAGGAGTTACACACAGAGTGAGTCTGGGATTTGAGAGTGCAGTTCTTGCTAAGAGAATGATCTCTAGACATTATGGACTTTGCTGATTGGGGGGGGCGGGGTAGGCATAGGAAGCCAGACCCTGTAGGGGTTCAGGCATGCTGTAACTTTTCATAGAAAATATTTAATATACAAGTGTATGCATGTAGGTATGGATATTTGAATGTATCTGCACTCTCCGTCATTCTGAAGTAATTTGAGATCACTTTAAAATTCTGTGTTATATGAATCATCCCTAAGTTGATTAATAGCTAAAAATAATTATTGAACACTTACCAAATGCTAGATAATATTCTTTTTGGGAATGAATTCATTTAGTTATCCCCAAACTCTATGAATTCAGTTGATTTCATTATGAACACTACAGATTTAGAAACTAACCCTTAGAGTATGTATGAAATTTGCCCAACATCAGATAGGTTGTAAAGTCGAATTTCTGGCACAAAGGTTGCTAAAGGGAAAATAAGACTCTATAAAACACATAATTTTGTTTTCTTACAACTAGAATTTTGATAATAGTGAAGATGCAGAAACCCTTGGTAATTATCTTAAAATTTGGATTTGAGTTAGTTACTTAACATCTTATTAGCTCTTTGATGATTTTAGCTTGAAGAAATTTTTAATATTTTTATCCAAATTTATAAATTACTTTCAGTATGACTGTTGGTCCCACTAAGACCATCCACTCTTACTAAAAAGGTGGTTTCAGTGGGTTCTTTCTTGTATTCCACTAAACACAGACCTCCTTTTCTTTGACATTTATTGTATAAAAGAAGAAAATTTTTGCTTTCTCTTGTATAAAAATAATTCTATAATAGGTGACATTCCTCACCTGAACAGGAATAGGTAGAAGAAATACTTGCTGATATAAAGACTTCAAATAAGATTTCTGAATCTTTTTCAGTGGATGTCAAATACTCAATAGATCTCTCTTTTTGAAACCATGTTCCTAGAGAGTCATAACATGAGTATGGGGCAGCAATGGTGAACCAGGTGGTCAGCGTAAAGTGCAAAGTCCATGATGTCTACTCAAGTCTAGCTCCTGCTTGAGTTGTGAACTTCGTTGTTCATGTAGAATTCCATGTAAGATTAAGTGGAAGAAAGGAATTATTAATGAAAAAAAAAATCAAAGAGCTTGAAGTCACCTTCCATTTTTGGAAGATTATGATCGGAATGTCTCCTGATTTAATCTCCTTGCAACTGCAACTACCATCGTTTTCCTTGGCAAACCATCAGCTAGTTAGTTGTAAGACAATTGAAACTGGTGGTGGGAAATGTGGTCATCGGTTTAGTGAGGTCCTGACTCTGAAAGTATCTGTCAATTCTCCCCATCCCTGGATTGTATGAAATCTTGGAAACCATGGTCAGCACACTGATTATAGTTTCTGAAGGCAGAGTTTCTGGGAACAGCATGGTTCAGACACTCCTGGAGAATAGTGGCATTTTCCCTAAAGGAATCTGGTCTCCTGTGATCACAGGAAGCTGGAAAGAAGCAGACAGCCTGAAAGTGGTGCTACCATTGAGGGATGGAGCCTGGGGAACAAGAAGCTTCCCCATGGTATCTAGAAGACTTGATTAAGGATTATCTGCAATGTAACAACAAGGCCATATGTGGAGACATCATTGCAGCTCAAAATATCTGCAGGTCATTTGACACTTGTACTAGTGCTACTCTACCCAGATGCCAAATAAAAATGGTGTAGTAAGTGGTCAGGAAGGAACAGGTTGAGTACCTGGAAAATGCCACTAATGCCCAGAGAAGGTAAAGGGCAGGGGGGGAAAAAACTAGAATATACACAAGGTTCAAGGGCAGCTCAGAAATATTGTCTGCAACTAACATATACACTTCATTTTAAAAAATCAGAAGATTAATTGAAGGAGATGGTCACACTGTCAGTGCCTGATTTTAACATTTGGAACCTCAAATGGAACTCATCCCTCAAAGCACTAGAAGAAAGATACGAGTTAGCACAAATTGCTGGTTGCCACCAAATACTCAGTATTTTCTTTCTCATTAGTTATGATACCTAATTTTATTTAAAATAATAAAGTGTCCAGCTTAAGTTCTATTTTTCTCAGCCTTTTATATGGTTCAAACCATACCAGTGAACTGCAAACAGAATTGTTTTGAGGGATAGTTTGTGGCCTAGAAGCATGATGACCAGAGCCTCAGAAGACACTCATGAAGATGGCAGCAGGCATCAGCACAGGGACCAAGAGCCTGGGCCATTGAAGACCTCAGAGCCTCCAAACCGGAACTGGACTCCTACCTGTGACCTTCTTTGATGTGTGGGGGAAAATATATTCCATTTTACATAAGAAATTAGTATACAGCAGAAGCCACTTGGAACTTCTTCTTGCAGATATATTAATAAAACATCATTTTTATAGTCCCATATATGTTTGTACATGTTGAACATATTCTCTTTTTGGTTGATGAATTGCACTAATGATCAGGGAATAACACAAA
Source organism: Saccopteryx bilineata (assembly GCF_036850765.1). NCBI lineage: Eukaryota > Metazoa > Chordata > Mammalia > Chiroptera > Emballonuridae > Saccopteryx > Saccopteryx bilineata. Next base: position 78,507,672 of record NC_089492.1, on the reverse strand, counting down.
AGATTACAATTTGGAGTCCCTGGATCTCTGAGATATGTGTGAACAGACTGTTTTCTTAATCATTGAACTGAATGATACTCATTTGCTACAAGGGACAGTTGTTTCTGTGTGTCCCTCCTCAGGTTTTAAATCAATGGATAAGTTTCCCTGTCAGTGATATGTGGTGGGTGAGGGTGATGGATGTTCCCAGTGACAATTTGGGTTTTTTCATTCGGTCTCTAAAAGCATCAGAGCAGAGGGAAACTTGCTGAAACAGCACTTAGCGTTTAAAGGATGACTCTGGGTGAATCCGCCGAATGCAATAAGAGCCATTTTGCATTTTATTCAGCTAACACTAAACTTCTAAAATATAGTTTAATCCATCTTAAAAATGGACACGTATATAACTGCCTAAATCAATGACCAACATTTTGAGAGTTTTGATAAACCAAAGCACATTCTTCTTTCTGTAAGGGACTCACACTAGATTGATAGAGTTTGCATCAAAACAAGTATGGGAAGTATTTAATTCTATGTGAGGCAAATTAAAATTGATTAAAAAATAAACAGTATATTATGGACACACTTTGTCTCCTTGTTTGTCTCAAATTTAAATCTTCTTTATTGCACGATTAGAATTTAATATCTACATGCTTAATGCTTTAAATAAGTGGTCATTGTGGATCAACATTACAAACTCTAGACTTTGCGCTTGATATATTTATCTCTTTATTTATTTTTCTTCAAGCTTAGGAGCATATACTTTAAATGACCTTGCTGAATATATTTCAAACCCAAGGTAGTTTAGTGTTCCCTCACAAAAGAAGATGAAAAGGAAGGATTATTATGGAGAAGCTCCTTCTACTTCTGATAAATATTAAAATAACTTTGAAAACTCAAATGATAAATTCTTAAAATATTTGTTATCGTGGTAGAAAATTGTATTAATAAGTTATTTTTCAAACTGACTTTTCACTCAAATTGCACTCACTCCTACTATAAACACAAGAGACATTTCTACTGTGTTATGTGCTTGATGGACACAGGTCTCACAACAAAGCATCGTTTCCCAGTTGTGTTTACTGGATAGAATTGAAGAGATTTCACTTCTAAAATAAGTTTAGAAAATGCCAGTTGTCAAAATGCGTAATATGCTAATTTACATTATGAATCTCAAAAAGTTAAAAAGACATTCAATGGACATAAAATGTATTTGACAGAGAGAGTTACCTGACTATTGTTGTGTGAATACACCATAAAAAATGGTAGAATTTTAAATGCAGTGTAATGAGTGTAAAATAGTTAGTTTTAACTTTATATACTCTCTAATTTTACTTGTATATTTATTCATGAAGTGTATATGTTATTGTAAAACATTAGGAAACATAATTTGGAAAAATAATTGCACGTCCTACCACTTAGAAAAAGCTAATAAATTTTGGTTTTGTTCCATTTTTATAGCCAAACAGAATAGTTTAATGACCATCAATACCAGTGAGAGTAATATCAATGACTAAAATCTTCATCCAGAATAGCTTTGAATTGAAAATAATCCAAATGTCCATCAGTTTTGAAAGGATAAATACATTGTGTTCCATCTGCAGGATGAAATACTACTCAGAAGTAGAAAACTTAACTTTTTACACGTGTAATAACACTGATGTTTTTAAAAAGCATTATGCTAAGTGAAAGAAGCCAGCTACAGAAGATAGCACACCATCTGAGTCCATTTATATAAAATTTCAGAAAAGACAGTTATTGTGACAAAGAGCAGATCAGTACTCATGGGAGGTTGATGGGAAGGGATTGACAGATCAGGATCAACCTTTAGTGGGGGGGGGAGGTGATATAAATATTCTGCCTCATGATTGCAATTGTGTTTACATGACTGTTTAATTGTCAAAAGTCACAAACTTGTTTACTTAGAATTGATGAGTTTACTTTTATATAAAGTTGCCTCAACAATGCTGTTTTTAAAAGAAATGTTCCCTTTCATGTCACATCCCTTACCAACCCTCCCCTTATTTTTCTGTCCTGCCATAACTCAAATGTAGTTAGTTCTGTTATAGAAATTATATTTGCTCCAATCTTTGAAAAAAATGTTAGTGTTCATCCCCACTATCTTGTCTTAGTAAAAGAAGGAGAACACCTTCCTTTACCTGCCTTTACCTGTAGAAATTTCCCTGGCAATAAAACAGTCACAAAATAGCTTAGAGAATAAATGGAGAAGGATGTCTCTTATGGCCTATAATGTTGTACTTATTACAATGACTGAAATTGTTAGGGGACTATGGGGGCGCAACTGAGACATTACTGACAGAATAAGTCACAGAAGTAAGGTGTGTGATCAAGTACTTATAATAAAGAATTGTGAAAACCTATAAAAAATTTGCTACACTAATATAATTTTCAAGTATATACATACTTAAATGTGAGTATATATGATTGAAGGAAAATGTACAAAACTATTTTAGTTATTTAAGATATAGATATGTATGCAGGGTGGGCAAAAGTAGGTTTACAGTTTATAGGGAAAACAATACAATAATGAATAAATAACACAGGAGTAAATTCTTTGGGTACTCATAACTGTAAACCTACTTTTGTCCATCTCTATATTTATGTGTACATATAATAATTATAGCTTGTACTAATTTTATACTGAACTTAGACATGTGAAATATGCCAGATGTGCTCTATGCTTTAAATGAAGGCCTAACAAAGGAGTATTTGTAAATAGCATCTAAATTATTTTCCATTCTTGATGACTTTCCCTTTCATCTCAGTCCCTTTAGCTGTTCAGATAAGGCCACGGAGCTTAGGGGGACTGGAAGCAGAAATGGTATTTGGAATGAAATGTTTTGGGTTAAAGTTTCCATGTGCATTTTGTTTTACCTTAGTATAATAATACTCCTAAAATTTCAGAAGGAAGGAGAGAGAGAATAATGTTATCTTGGATTTTCTCCAATTTGCATATTAAATATCCAGAACCAGAACATAAAAGAGGATCGATGTATCCCATAATATAGGAGTGCTAAAGAAATATGAAACCAGGGATGACTCTGCTTTACTGAGTAGTTCTGGTGAAAGATCTAAGGGCAAGACTCACAGTGTCAAAAAAGTTTGGCTCATGGGTTTTGCTCCCCTCAGGTTTAAAGTTAATGATAAAAATGTCTAGGTGGATGTTTGGAGTAGGCAGTGAATGTCAATGTCTTTAGAGCTTGCAAGAGCTCCAGAAAATGTCCATAGTTAGTTTGGTCTTCAATCTACCAGGACAAGTTTATGATAGTGTCAGTGGTTAAGGATGGGACTGAGTAGATAGGCCTAGGTAAAGCCATACTGGTTACACATTCTCAGTGGAATGATAGAGAAAGGAGTGGGCTGTTGTCCCAGGGACCCCAGAGGAAGAGAATTGTACACCAATTCTGCAGCTGCAGAATACAAAACCTCCCAACTGGAGTCAGTAGCAAGTCCATGGTAACTGGCTACAGGGTCTGCCTCCAAGTGCACATGGCTTGGTAAGAACTGGCACAAAATAGCGTATATAGTTCTGGATGCCCAGTGACCTGGCAGGACAAGCTCTACCAGAATGGAATGAAGAAAAAATAAAGAGAAAAACAGAAGCCAAATAATAGACAAGGCAAGTAGAATTAAACACTTTACCAGAGCTTAGAGGAAACAATACCACTCAACCAAGAACCATGTACAGATGACAGCTGTCCTATGCCCTGCCAGTGAAGAAAGAGGAACCTCTTGAAAGGAAGAAGTCCCCAAAGAAGACTTTGTTTTCAGCCACACATGTATTTAATTGGAAAGGAAAAAACCTTCCTGCCACTAACGAACATGGAAGTCTGAGATCAAGAAAGTTACGGGAAATAAAGGTTTTGCCCTCATCTAATTCCTGAATATATGCCTATTTAGTAGAATGCTTACCTAGTCTTGACAAGTGAGCAGCGTCTTCCTCCTGTTCTTGAGAAAACAAAGCACAGGCTCAGGCAGGTCGATGGACTTTCCTAGTGTCCGTGCAAAGGGAGAGCTGAAGGCAAGATTTCTGCTCTGAGTCCTACACGCTTCATCAGCACGTCAGTGCCTCTCTCTCTACTTCTATGCACAGCGGCTGTAATTAATGACTATGCTAACATTCTGTGATCTTTCCCTCTGTGGAAATCCTGACAGATCTTTGCAGCAAAATTCTCCCACAAAGATTATTCCTGCCTTCTTACATGAAAGCCTCAGGCTATGTGTCTTGGGATTTGAAAGATTGCTTAAGGACTGGAAAGCATTGGAGGGTGGACACCAGATCCTGCTCCTAAAATGTAGTGTCTGCAAAGGGTAGTTTAATTATCGAGCCTTTGACCTCCTGCGGTATCTGCTTTGCATAACTCCTTCTGGGCTTAAGTTGTTACTTTGATTTATTTTGTTTTATCTGCAAAAGGGGGATGACCCATCCTATCTTACAGACTCATTACTTGGAATAATGAATATTGCTCAGAATAATGAACATTAAAGACCTTTGTGAGGACTAAATGGATAAACACACACACACACACATATATATACACACACATATAGGAGTATGCATTATATATGTACATATATATCACAGTAAGTATTATTAAAATCACCTAAATTTACTTTGTGACTTTAATCAAGCTACATAGGACTGAACATACAGGGTGGGTCAAAAGTAAGTTTATAGTTGTGAGGTTGCGGAACAGTTTATTCTTGTACTATTACTTATTAATCATTGTATTATTTTCCATATGAACAACTGTAAACCTACTTTTGCAGCACCATGTAGATACTAGAATTATCTGAAAAGTTAGATATTTATGAAGATTATTTGAAGATACATTTTACTTCTAGAAATCTATAAGTATATATGGAAATACTGAACATATTTTCATACATAGTTCCAAACAATGAAGTTCCATAATGTTAAAGGATAGATTACACTAAACAGCATATGTTGGTCACTGGAACCCTCATAAATTGCTTGTGAGAGTTTAAACTGTACATCTGCTTTGGAAACTACTTAGAACTTTCTGCTCAAGTTAATCATGCATTTACCCTATGACCTATCAAGTCCCAAACTAGGTATTAAACAAAATGAAACAGAAGTGTTTCCATAAAACTACTTGAACATGGATGCTTATGATAGGTTTTTATATTGTATTCAAGAAATAAACCAATTTCCCACAAGTAGAGGAATAAAACAACAAACAAATTATCTTGTACTATACACTAAAATATGAGGATAACTGACAAAACACATAATAACATGAATGAATTTCAAGACGTTATGTTGAACAAGAAAAGCCAGATATCAAAGAGTAGATCCCACATAATTCCATTTTTATGAAATTCCATGCATCTCTATGTCAGAATGGTGTTTGTCTGTGGAGAGCAGGATTGGAAGAAGAATCAGTAAGTTTTCTGGACTGACTGATATGTCGTAGTGTGATAAGCTCTTTGTTATCCAACATTTTCAGATCTCATCTAATTAGCAACAAAACTCTGCATCTTTACTGTATGTTAATTTTACCTCATTTTATTATTTTGTTCTAAATTCTTTTATATGTTAACTTTTTAGTTCTGTTTTTTGAAAAAATTGTTTGTAATGGGTCATATTGCAATCTCACTTTAAAAAGAGAATTTTTTTTTTGTATTTTTCTGAAGTTGGAAACGGGGAGGCAGTCAGACAGACTCCCGCATGTGCCCGACCAGGATCCACCTGGTACGCCCACCAGGGGGCGATGCTCTGCCCATCTGGGGCATCGCTCTGTTGCAACCAGAGCCATTCTAGTGCCTGAGGCAGAGGCCACAGAGCCATCCTCAGTGCCCGGGCCAACTTTGCTCCAATGGAGCCTTGGCTGCGGGAGGGGAAGAGAGAGACAGAGAGGAAGAAGAGGGGGAGGGGTGGAGAAGCAGATGGGTGCTTCTCCTGTGTGCCCTGGCCGAGAATCGAACCCAGGACTCCTGCACGCCAGGCCGATGCTCTACCACTGAGCCAACCAGCCAGGGCCAAAAAGATAATTTTTTTAAATACAAAATAATCAGTCAGTTTCATATGATTGTAGATGTAATTGTGAAAGATGAAACAATAAATCATCTAAAAAAGGTTATAAATCTTTTTATTTATTTATTTTTATTTTTATTTTATTTATTCATTTTTAGAGAGGAGAGAGAGAGGGATAGAGAGAGAGACAGAGGAGAGAGAGAGAAGGGGGGAGGAGCTGGAAGCATCAACTCCCATATGTGCCTTGACCAGGCAAGCCCAGGGTTTCGAACCGGCAACCTCAGCATTTCCAGGTCGAAGCTTTATCCACTGCGCCACCACAGGTCAGGCAGGTTATAAATCTTAAAATGGCAAAGATGTCATAATCAGTCTACAAAAGTACAAAATTCAAAGAAATATTAGGGAAAATTAGATGACATTAGGTTTACAAATTTTATGCCATTAGGATACCATTAAGAATTGAAAAATAGACTCATATAGTATAGTCTATAATGCATTTGTCTGAGAAATGAGTGGTATTTTGAATGTATAAAGATGTATTAGATGAATATGAATGTATAAAGATGTGATATTAACCAATTAGAAGGAAAAATTTAAACTTAAAAGTAGGATACCTAGATTTCTAGTAAACCATGCACATGCTATCAACCCCATGGTCCTCCAGAAAATACATGTTCTTTCCCTAGAGAAACCACTACATAGTCACAAGAATAGATAAAAGGAAAAAGAGAAAATGGATTAGAACATTGAGCAATTATATATACTGCTGGAAATTTAAATTGACTGTATTAAGTAACACATGTATAATCTAGGATATAGCAAATCTGATCTTTGATTTATAAACAGAGAGACAGAGTCCATCAAGGAATTGTGGGTAGAGTGCAGAGCGCATTCCTAGCAGCTGTGGCTGATGCAATGCTGTGAGAACACTCCAGCACCTGAAACCCCCCTAGGCACACCCAGGAGGGAGCTCGTCCACTCTAAGAAAGTAACTCAGTGCCAACTAGGCAGCTCCCTGACCTTTTCAGCCGTTGGCTTTGAAGAACATGCTGTAACACCCTATAGGCTGAACCTGTGTATATAAGCTAGCTTGCTTCCTGAATAACGCAGATCTGCATCACTGAACCTGGACCCCAGAGTCGGGTCTCTGAGTCTCCGTCGTCCTCACCCCCGGTAGGCCTTGTCTACAAGAAATGATTGAGCCTGACCAGGCCGTGGCTCAGTGGATAGAGCGTCAGACTGATGATGTGGAGGACCCAGGTTCGAGACCCCAAGGTCACCAGCCTGAGTGCAGGTTCATCTGGCTTGAGCAAAAGAGCTCACCAGCTTGGACCCAAGGTCGCTGGCTCAAGCAAGGGGTTACTCGGTCTGCTTAAGACCCACAGTCAAGGCACATATGAGAAAGCAATCAATGAACAGCTAAGATGTCGCAACGAAATATTGATGTTTCTCACCTCTCTCCCTTCCTATCTGTCTGTCCCTATCTGTACCTCTCACTGACTCTCTCTGTCTTTCCCACAAGAAAAAAAAATGACTGATAGGTTGGGGGGAGGAACATCTAGCTATATCTAACTATTATGTCTTGGGTTTATTAATTATTTAAACTATTGACCTTTCTATATGTTCTGATTCTGCTTTAAAAACATTTCTCATACTAGAGAAGAAACGATAATTTGGGATTTTTTTTTACTCATCTCTCACTGTTGAGATGTGCTGCTCCCCGTCATTTATTCACTATTCTTTAATGTTTTAAAATCTTTTCTGTGTTCTTTTTAATTGAAATATGGCTGACATATATCATTGTCCACGTTTATGGTATATAACATGTTAGTTTTGTGCATTTATACATTGTAACATGATTTTCATTATAGTAATGATCAGCATCTCTATCATACTATACAATGTTTCTTTGTAGTGATTGGGATAATTAAGTTCTAGTCTCTTAGCAAACTTGATGACTACAATACAATATTGTTGCCTATATTCCCTGCACTGTGTATTAGGTCTCTAGGGCTTATTTAATACTTGTTGCAAGTTTGCAACCTTAAACATTTGTCTTATCCCCCAAACCCCCCACCTCTGGAAACCACAATTTTACTTTCTGTTTTTACAAGCTTGGCATTTTTAGATTCCACATATGACTGCTACCATACAATACTTGTCTTTGTCTGTCTGACTCCTCTCATTTAGTATTAGGTGCTCAAGGTCCATTTATATGTTGCAGATGGCAGCATTATTCACAATAGCCAAAATGTGGAAGTGTGTGTGTGTGTATAAATATTATTCAGCCACGAGAAAGAACACATTTTGCCATTGTGACAACATGGATAGACATTGAAGATATTATGCTAAGTGAGATTAGTAAACATATATATTTACATGGATCACTTATGATGGGACAGATTCTGTTCTAAGTCCTGATTCACCACAAAATCCAATCCATGCTGAAATATGTACAGAAGCAACAGACTGAGTCTTCAGTGGCAAATAGTACATTAAAAGTTAAAAGCAACTTATAAGCATAATTTTATTTTAATTTTTTGTGACTAAAATGAGTCATTTGACACAGTATACATACTTGTCATATCTTTCCTTAAGACATTGTTTACATAGATCTATGTCAATATTTTTTCCATGATTAAAATAATGCAAAGTTACGGGAGATGATTGAAAATTTACAAGACACATATCTCAAAGTTCTGCTTGGCATTATCAGTCCCATTCTGGACACAAATGAAGTGCATTGTTTTAATTACTAAGGACACATATCTTTAGTACACAAAGTTTTAACACAAAACACCATGACTATAAAGATGAGGTTACTTAACAACAGTTAGATCACCAGGAAAGGAGACGTGTGGTGTTTCTTTATTCTTCACTCCAGTGTGAGTTCTTTTCAAAGCTCTCCTTTTATTTATTCTGTTTCAAAAATTAAATTGTTTTTGCTCAATATCATGTAAACAATGTAGACCTACTTGGAAAAACTAAAAGCATTCTTTCTTTATTTTTCATTGTGGTGAGTACACAAGAGCTGTACCCTTTTAACACATTTTTAAGTGAACAGTACAGTATGAGAGATCTCTAGAAGTTCGTCATCTTGCAGAATTGAACAGGAGGTTTGCTGCTCCCAGAAACAAAGGAAGGGGCTTCATAGACTTAACATTTGAGTAGCTAATGCCTTTGAAATCACTTCTGTATAAATTCTCAACATCTGTGACTAATATTTTTGCCATTGCATCTCTAATTTCCCCTGGAACTAATGAATTAATCTTCCAACTTTATTTTGTGAGAGAATGGGTAAATTGGTCCCGCAATTTTCATGGTCTATTCAATAGTGCATGTGTGCCGAATACTGCAGTGTTTGGGGCACCATGTTCAGGCATGTGTCATCAGATGGAAGATAGTCTTAGCCTGCCCTCATAGAGTTCATGTTTTCTCTGACTCCTTTCCCATCATTTCCCATTCTTTAAGTGGATAAATGGCTGAGAAAGTAACCAGCACATTTTAACCATGATCTGATGGCAGTTTTACATGCATTTGACGAGTTGTTCCTGCTGCCGGCTCTGGGCTGTGCTTTGTCATTTCCATGGTGGTTGTGGGGAAATGAAGCTGCTGTGATCATTTCAACAGCTCTCAGAATAAAAATATGATGGTTGGAATAAGGATCTGAGAATATCTTTCCTGTATTCACTTACCACTGGATAAGAGAAAGAAGTATAAGAAAGTGGCACATATATCGACATTTCTTCCCTCAAATTTACTAGATAGGGAAAGTTTGACAGGTATATTCCTGATTATTCATTTTGAACACTTTTGACTTTAATTTCAGGCGCTCCATACTTCAAATTCTTCCTTTGCTGTCATCTCCATTTTTAAAGTTATTTTTTTACTTAAAAATTTTTTGGGGGGGATTTATCTGCTTTGGCAAATAAGCATGAGTTCTAATGTTGATTGAATGTCATAAACACAAATGTTGAACTAAAAATGAGATTTGCAGTTGCTCTACCAAAAAGGCTATAATGGGTTTATTTTGTAATAACAGCTACTCATCCATTTGCCTTAAATATGACAGAGAAATATATTCCTTCATGTGCATACCTGCTCACATAAGTTACAGTGCTACCTTCCAGATTTCTCTATCACAATAAGGTAAGATATGTAATGATGCCAGTATGATAAGAAACATGATAACATTTCCACTTACCAAGAATTGACTTGTATAAAGAAATATCTCAGGAATGGACTCATGATTCTGCTTGAGAATGCTGGGTCTTCTTAAAGCACTCTTCAGAAGTTATCTTTTGTCATTCTCCCCTTGAATGAAAAATGCAAATGACAAATCCAGCTGCAGAACTTAAGCAAAATACCTGAAACCCTTACAGTGTTGCTTTTCAAAGTTCAAGCTTAAGCATAATTTGAAAGCTGCTTCATTTGTAACTAGTTTGGGAAATATGATGTATGAGGATGTACACATATATTTTCTTCCTCTAATTGCCCAAGTCAACCATAAATACATTGCTATGGTGAAAATTAAAATAATAAAGAACTGTAAGAAATGAAATATATAGGTCATCTTTTACTCTTCCTTTAAATATCACCGTCATTTGTCATCTGTCTGCTGTGTGTCTTGTGCTAGTTTTTTTTTCTCTGCACATATTTCAAATGCACATGTGTATTTGTTTGCATAATATTTATTCCATTTATTAAAGAAAACATATATAGGTTTATATATATTCCTCTATAACTTTTTTCCCTACTAACCTCTGAAACCTTCCAACAGTTTGCCTTTCTGTGCACATTTAATATAAATATGATTATTCTTATACAGTATTCATATATTTATATACAGAGAATGATAGCTCTGCACTACCCATGCGGAGTGTTTAAATTGTAAAATGACTTATACAATGAATCTATGTCCTTGTACATACATATGTGTACACTCAATTACAATGTACCTGGCAAACAAGTATGAGATAATGGGGTGATTTGCATTTTAAACACAATGGTACTTAAGGAGAAAAACTGGTACATAAATGGCTTGTCTATTTGAGCTGTTTTTTGTGTGTATATGTTTTGTCTTGCTTCACTGTCAGTGTTGGTCTAGGTAACAATGTTCAAGTTGTAATATCTAAGAAAGACTTTATTGTTTTCTGGAAAAAGAGTGGGGGAAGTTAAGCTTTTCAAATTACCTAAGAACAGAAAAAAAGCGTGTGTGTGTGTGTGTGTGTGTGTGTGTGTGTGAATACCGGACTGAGAGTCTGTGGAAAAGTGCACTTTGGCCTGCCCTGAGTTCGCTTGACTTCAGCCATAACTAACTGAACAGAAGACAGAGTGGACTTCCAAACCATCGTGGGTCATTGGTAACGTTGTTTAGAATGGTTAGTACCGGACTAAGCTCTTGTCCTTTGGATAGTGCATGGACCCTCTGGAGTTCAGGCTTCTCTCTAAAAAATCTACAGTTCACCTGTGACACTCAACCTTGAGCTCCAGTACAGGGTCCATTCTTAGGCAGCTATAATATTCCATATATTTTCATAGCTTTGGTGGAGCTGGAGTAAAACCACCTGTTATGTGTCCCCTGGGTTTCTGACCTGCTGAATCCCTCCACCTGGGTCCCCAGGACTTCAGGGTTATGCAGTAAAATAGGGATTCTCGAGGCAGGGGATTAAATCAAATAGACATTCAAAACTCACTAATTAAGTGGACTTTCCCTTCAATGTACTCTTAAAGGCGTTTGGAACTGTTTTAATCCCTTAATTTTACTTTGAGGTTTTCATATTTGCTTTGAATTTTAAAACACACACAGAGAAAATTACGGTAACTCAAGGCCACGCCTCTCAAATGGGTGCAAATTTACAGATGTTTCTTCTATTAAATCAAGAATACAGAAATATTATTCACTCATAATGCCAGTCTATAATGGCCAATCCTTATAAATTGTACCAATTAATTAATTCTGTGATGTATACCCAGCATGGGAAACAAGAAATGCTGAGCCCAAGGCTTTTGAGAGAGAGCCGTGTGTATCCCAAACATTATGACTGGAGTGAAGGGTGGGGATTGAAATTCAAGGTGTAGTTAGGGTCTCAGTAATCTGGTGATGTGCTAGAGAGTTTGAACTTTATCTGAAGAGTGAAACCAGTGAAGTTTTCTGCAGGAGGAAAACATGCTCAGATTCATTCTGGTGAGAGAGGGAATAGATTTTATGTAGGAAATGACTGACCTACACGTGAGTCAAAATCAGGGTGACTACGGAAATCCAGCAAAGGTGGACAGTGGCGTTAAGTAATGTATGTACTTTCAGGAGATGAGAGAAAGGATTGGGTTTGAGAGACCTTAACAAGGAGAGATTAATTGACTTTATTGTTGATGGGCACCAAATTGGTAAGTGGTTCCGTCTACAGAATACCCTCTCTTTTCAAACCTTACGAGTGTTTTTGAAAGATCAGACCTACTATGGGTCCTGGGGGAGGCTGTTTAATTTTTACTAGACTTGATCTATCCAGAAGATCAGTCAAAAATAATTCTTTATTTCTTGGCAAACTCTTAAGTTTCTTAAATATATATCGCTGCATCTATTCGACTTAAACATTCCGAATGCTGTGTTATGGTTACAGCTTTAAGAGAAATGTGCTGTGACTGGCATCTGGATTAGTGGGTCGCAGATGCATGTAGGGGCTCCAATCACAACAGAAAACAGTAAGCTGCATCATTTGGGGGCAGTCTTCAGAGTCCACGAGCTTCACCTCTCAAATGAGCATGAGAATTGTCACTTTCCACATCTTTGTCATTGTCAGGACCACATACTAGCTTTTCCTTTCCTAGAAGACACATTTAAAACAAATTGTTTTTTTGCAATAGTTGAATTATCAGTTTTTAACAACATTTAAGATCTGGCTAATGAAATGGCAGCTGGATTCTGTATAGAACTGTGCAATAAATTTCTTTAGAAAATCCAGGGGCAGTGAAAACACGTGGAAATACAGTACTTTACGTTCTTGAAAGATGGTATTCAATGTAGCGTGAACAGTGATTATAGTAGTAACAATCGGGATTTATTTTCAATACCAGTCCTGGGGCCAGATAATACTACAATCATATTAGCATAGTTAAAGCCTCATGAAAAGGTTGAGAATGTATAGAACTTGAATTAGGCAGATTATAAATCAGGCATAATAATAATAATCTAAATACCTTTCTTTTTAATTTGTTTTTTGTCTTTCCTGTAAAGATGATTAAAAGCATGGGAACTTCATGCACTGTACTCTGGCTGCCCTTTCATAAACTAACACTGACCTTCTACGAAGTAGCCTTATTGCAAGGGGTCCAGCTCCAGGAGAAAGTGCACTTTCCCTTGTTGATATCATTATTCTTTAAGTTTAGTCAACATTCATTAAATCATTCTATTTCACCTGACCATGTGGTAATGCAGTGGACAGGGCATTGGCCTGGGATGATGAGGATCTGGGTTTGAACCCCAAAGTCACCAGCTTGAGTGTGGGCTCATCTGGCTTGAGCACAGAATCATAGACATGACCTAATGGTCACTGGCTTGAACTCAAGGTCGCTGGCTTGAGCAAGAGGTCACTCACTCTGCTGGAGCCACCCCCCACCCTGGTCAAGGCACACATGAGAAAGCAATCAATGAACAACTAAAGAGCCACAAGAAATAATGCTTCTCATCTCTCTCCCTTCCTGTCTCTGTCCATGTCTGTCCCTCTTTCTGTCTCTGTCACAAAAACAAAACAAACAAAAACAGCCATTCTATTTTAACATCACAAATGCAATGAAAATTTAGTACCTTCTGCTGAGAATCTTGAATGATAACACAACATCATACAATATAAACAATTGAGGAAACATTTGAAACTTCTTAATGTCTAGATTTTATTTTTGACAAGGTCTTCTTATTCAAAGGGTCAGTCATTTCTATTGAGGAAGGTGTTTTCCAAAGTTAATCATTCAAAACTATAATGAAGTCCGTTTACCTTCATTTTTGCAAATGCCAATGATTCAAAGCTCTTAAAAATATCTGACTATTGAACTTTCAAGTTAATGGCCACCAATTATTAATATTTTGTCATTGACTTATGAGATAAAGACATCATTGTCTTCTACTTTAAAACCTAATGCAGAATTCAATTGCCATATATTGATTTAAAGTAAGTTCCACCTTCTCAGGCATGAAGACAATGTTTCTTTCAAGTCGAATTTTCTAGGCTAAACACCACACAAGGTGTGGTGGAGGATTTCTGGTGTGTCCAAGTAACAGAATCAAACCCTAGAGAAAGAAAGAAAGATGGAGAAAGGGAGAGAGCTCATCTTTCTTTCTTTCTTTTTTTTTTTTTAATTGAATTTATTGAGTGACATCTGGAGAGCTCATTTTTCTAATGTAAATAAATCCTCTCTGGGAAGAGGAGAGGAGGGTCTCCTAGTCACTTACTTCCTGGAATTTTAATAAATGGCTTCAGGGGACATGAACCTGTAAATCTCTTCAGAAACCTCTTTCATTAATTTCCAAGGCTAGTGCCTTTTACTCTTCTTCAGCCCAGGCTGCCAATATGCTGCACAGCCCATTTTTGACCATGCAAAGAGATGAGACTATGGAGGGAACGCTTTCTCCTGAAGTGAATAGCATGTATGACATCTGAGGATGTTTGGAAACAGAGTCACAGAAACTACAAAGGAAAGTTATTGTGTGTTTGCATTTAAAGATCTTTGGATAATAGCCTCAGAATCCCCACTGATTTATAGTCGTTATTATTAACTTCATTTCTTGAGAGAAGAAATAATTTTTGTAAGTATGAATTTTAGTATCAGTTAGTTGAAAATTATTTGAAGAACCTATCTATTATGCATATTGAAAAAATATCTCTCTATCTAAGAACTTTAGAGATTTTCTAATTAAATGTAATCACAATTGTATTTCAGTTTGAACTGTGCTTTTTAAAATTATTATCATTATTATTATTTTTAGATTTGGTCCTGGGGGAAACTGAGTAACTGATCTTTGTTTTATTGTAAATTTCATGAATGAGGTTGAACTTTTTTATTTCTATTCATGGTGGTACTTTCCATATCATTATAATTCCTGACAAATAGCAAATTCTTCCATAACATTTTTCTTTTTATTGTTTCTTTACTCTTCTCCTCACTTTTTAGAAATAAAACATATATAGTACAATGCATAAAAGTTGAGTGTGAAATTATATATTTTGACAAATTAATGCATTTATGTAACCAAAACTTCAATCAAGATACAGGAAATTCCCAGCAGCTGAAATACTTTGACCATAACCTTTCCATGGAATCTTCCAGCATCCCCTGCCACCTAAGCAATCCCTATTCTTATTTCCATCAACATAGATCAGTGAGGCCTATACCATCGCGTCACACAACTGGACATACGGATCTTGTGTGTCTAACACTTTTGCTCAAAATCTTGCATTTTATACTCACTTTTATTGTTGCATGCCTTAGTTTGGGTTATTTTTATTGGTAGATAACAGTCCATTAAATGAAAGTGCTTCAATATATCTGTTCATTTCCTGATGATGGACATTGGGACTGCTTATAGATTTTGGCAACTGTGAGTAGTGTTTTCACATACAAGTAATTTTTGTAGATACGTGTGTTGATTTATCTTTAGGCAAATATCTAGGAATGGAATTTCAGGCTTATAAGGATGGTAGATGGTTCATTTAAAAGAAAATACCAATTTTTTCTAAGATTTGTACCACGGATATACCAGAGTCCCAAGTGCTACAAATTTTCATCAAATTTTGCTGTTATCGGTCTTTTTGAATTTAGCTATTCAAGGTTGTGCTAAGTGGTAATTAATTTTTGTTTATTTTGAGCGCACTGACATTCGAGGTTTTCACCTCTCATACTGTGCCTATTTGCCATTCTCATTTTCCTTTTGGGAAGTGTCGTTTCTCTCTTTGACAAGTGCTGAGATATTGACCCACCCCCAGCCCAATTTATCCTCCTATCGAGCTATAAGTTGTCTTACAGAGTTGAGTGGGAGTTCTCCATCATATACATGCACTGAGTCTGTTAGTCTGTGGCTTCTCTTTTTATTTCAAAGATTCTTTAAATTGACTATTCTTTTTTTTTTTTTTTGTATTTTTCTGAAGCTGGAAACCGGGAGAGACAGTCAGACAGACTCCCGCATGCGCCCCACCGGGATCCACCCGGCACGCCCACCAGGGGCCACGCTCTGCCCACCAGGGGGCGATGCTCTGCCCCTCCGGGGCGTCGTTCTGTCGCAACCAGAGCCACTCTAGCGCCTGGGGCAGAGGCCAAGGAGCCATCCCCAGCGCCCGGGCCATCTTTGCTCCAATGGAGCCTCTGCTGCGGGAGGGGAAGAGAGAGACAGAGAGGAAGGAGAGGGGGAGGGGTGGAGAAGCAGATGGGCGCTTCTCCTGTGTGCCCTGGCCGGGAATCGAACCAGGGACTTCTGCACGCCAGGCCGACACTCTACCACTGAGCCAACCTGCCAGGGCGACTATCTATTCTTTATAAAAAAAAAAAGTTGGAGAAAAATAATTTATCATTTTTGTATGGTTGCTGTTTTATATATCACTCAAAGAAATTTTTGCCTATTCCAAGCTGGTGAATATGTTTTCCCACATTTACTTTTAACAAGCTTTACAGGTGTGAGGTGGAATCTCATTGTGGTCTTAATTTGCATTTGTATGCTAATTAGTGAGCCATCAATAGATGAGTGGATAAGAAGCGATATTATATTTACACAATGGATTACTACATAGCCATAAAAATGAAGTAAATCTTACCCTTTGCAATAGCATGGATTGATTTAAAGAACATTATGCTAAGTGAAATAAGCCAGTCAGAGAAAGATAAGTATTGAATACTATTATGGTTTCTCTCATATGTGGGTCCTATTGAACAAAATTAAGTAACAAGCAAATAGAGACAAGCTCATAGATAGAGAACAGGCTGAAAGCTGTTTGGGGTGGGGCTCAGTAAGGGGTGTGGAGAGATTGAGCAACACAGGACAAAAAAAGAGAAACAAAAAACTTATGGACATGGACAATAGTATGGTGATTGCTGGGGGGGGAAGAAGGTCTGGGGGGACAAATGGTGATGGACAGAGACTTGACTTGGAGCTGAACAGATAATTTTGTTAAGCAATGTTACCCCAATAAATTAATTTTAAAAATCTTTACAAAACCCTGGCCAGTTGGCTCAGTGGTAGAACATTGGCCCAGCATGTAGAAATCCCAGGTTCGATTTCCCATCAGGGCACACAGGAGAAGTGCCCATTTGTTTCTCCACCCTTCTCCATCTATTTTCTCTCTTTCTCTCTCTTCCCCTCCTGCAGCCAAGGCTCCACTGGAGCAAAGTTGGCCCAGGCGCTGAGGATGGCTCCACAGCCTCTGCTTCAGGCACTAGAATGGCTCTGGTTACAACAGAGCAATGGCCCCAGATGGGTAGAGCATCGCCCCCTGGTGGGCATGCCATGTGGATCCTGGTCCAGCATATGCTGGAGTCTGTCTCTCTGCCTCCTCAAGTCTCACTTCAGAAAAATACACACACACACACAAACACACACACACACACAATCTTTACAGGTTTAGCTTTTAACTTTCAATCTATAATCCATTTCAAAGTAATATCTGCATATGCCATGAGGACTAATGTGCTCATATTTTTTCATAGGTTTATTTAGTTGTTACAGCTTCTTGTTTAAGTTTTTTCACTTGTATAATTTCTTTGAAAACTTTCAAAAATTAACTTTTTCATTAACCTCTCTCACACACACACACACATAAAACTCTCACATGCTTGATGTATGTATATTATGTATACATATATATGTTGCTTGAATATAAATGTTTGTAACTTTTTCTGGGATCTGCATTTCTTTCCATTGGTTTGCATTGATCTTTAGCAAGACTTATTTTCTTTTTATTTCTATAGCTTTCTAATCATTCGTGAAATCACATATCATATGTCTTTCACATTTCATCTTGCTTTTCAAAATAGTTTTGGCTTCTCTTTGGACTTCCAAGTTCACCTTAAAATATATTTTTGTCAATGTATTAAAAAAATAAAAGCATTTTATTGATAATATTTTTTAATGGTGAATCTGTATTTTAATTTTTGGAGAAGTTTCATCTTAACAATATTGAGTCTTTTAATGCAAACCATATTTTATTGAGATTCTCATAGTTTATCTCTGCATTGTTTATGTTAAATGTATTGAATTATGTGTTTTCAGATACTGTTTTAAAGGTAATTTACAAAAATATTATTTTCTAAATGTTTGCTACTAGTAAATACAAGTAATTTTTATTGATCTTTTAATCTGGGACAATGTTATATACATTTATTCTACTTTTTGTTTATTCCTAAAAACTTTCTGTATGACAGCCATGTTGACTGTGTATAAAGGTAAGACACACATTTGGCTCCAATTGTTAAGTACTGACTTCTCCTTAGCATTGTCATTGGTGTGACCCCCATTGTAGTGCTGAGTTAAAGTGGGAACATGCACATTTTGGCCATCTTGTCAATCATAGGAAGTGTTTAGTTTTAAACCAGTAAGTACTGTTAATGCTGAGATTTCTATTAGATGCACTTTTTCACATTGAAAAAGTTCTTGTGTAGTTACAGTTAGCTGTGACATCTTTTTTTTCCTAATAAATGAGGGTTGAATTTTTTCAAAAAATGTTTTCATTTATTCAAATAATATTTTTTCTTCATTTTTTTGATGAGGTGAATAATATTAGTAAAAATTTTTAATGAAATTGAGGAATGATTGACATGTAAAGGCTATATATTTTATATATACACCCTAATGAATTTGAGGACAAGTATATACCCATGAAATTATCACTACCATCAAGGATATGAACATAACTGTCACCCTTTTTATTATATATACTGCTCACAAAAATTAGGGGATATTTCAAAATGAATATGAAGCAGTAAAAAAAGGAAGCATTTGATTTTTTTTATTAAACAAGAACATCAGAAAAGCAGACAACAGGTCAAAGAAAGTTATTTGATTATGCAAATAAGATGCAAAACCAACTTTTATTTCATTGGTGAAACTGCACTATACAAAAGTCTGAAAGTACTGGAGTATCTGCATGTTCCTTGATCCCATAATTTTTGTGAGCAGTATATTCTTGTGTATATGATAAATACAATTAATATAAGATCAACCCTCTTAGCACATTATTGTTAGCTATAGAAACTATGCAGTAGAGTAGATCTCTTGAATTAATGTTGCATAACTTTGTAGTCTTTGGCCATTGCCTCTCCATGACCCCTACCTTTGCCCCTAGCAGCTACCATTTTAGTATCTACTCCTATAAGTTTGACTATTTTAAATTCCATTTATAAATGAGATTATACTGTGTCTATTTATCTATGTCTGGCTTATTTCACTTAGCATTATATTTTTTATGTTCATTGATGTCACAAATAGCAGGATCACTTTCTTTGTTCAAAATTAAATAGTAGTCCATTGGAATACGTGTTTATTCATTTGTTGATGGATGTATAGGTTGTTACCATGTCTTGGCTATTGTAAATAATAGTGCCATGAGCACAGAGTCAGACATGGGAGTGAGATGTCTCTTTGAGATCCTAATTTCACCTTTGACTAAATACTCAGGAATGGAATTGTTAGATAATATAGTGTTTATAGTTTTAATTTTTTGAAGAACATTTTTACTGTTTTCCATTATTGTTACTATAATTTACATTTCCACTCACACTGTGCCAGGGTAAACTTTACTTCACATCCTTGGCAACTTAGCGCTCGCTCTCTCTCTCTCTCTCTCTCTCTATTTCTTAATAATACCTGTTTTGAGGTATGAGGTGACATCTCAAGTGGTATTGATTTGGATTTTTCAGATGACTAATGATATTCAGGATCTTGTTAGACTCCCTTCTGTGTCCCATTGTTTCTGGGTGGCCCATGAATAATTTGTTCAGCACAGGTTTGCTCCTTCTCAACTACCTGTGAATTGCCTGCTTTCCCTCTGATATACCCCAGATCCTCGCCTCTCTCTCCTTTGCCCAAAATGGCATACAAGCTACAACTGCTCACTGTCTTCGTAGGGTCTCATGTTCATATGGAACCCCAGTATGTACATATGCAAGAAATTTGGTCATTTTTCCTGTTAGTCTGTCTCATTTTAATTTGATTATTAGTCCAGCCAGAAAATTATTTTTCCACCCCCTAAAATATCTGATATATGAACCTGATGATTCATGAGGCATGATAAATTTGACAAAACATTGAAGCATATACATTAGACTTTCAAACAATTTTATGTAATATTAGTCAAAATTTGAAGTAAACATCCATCTTTATAATACTATAATATGTGCCATTATTTTAAATAAACGATTTACTTATAAAATAAATACGAATTTCTCAAAGGTGTATAATATTGCTGGTGGGGAGCTTTTTCATCAATATTCAATGTTTGTAGGTAGATTCTAAAAGCTTTTAAAATATGTTGGAGTTCTACTCAGAAAAGTAAATATGTCTAAGTAGAAATTACAATAAAAGAAGACCCATCTTCTGCCATCATACATTGTTAACTTAGGAGAACAGTCAGTTATTCTTTCTCTTGCCAAAGATTAAGAAAGACTTTATTACATAGTGGGTTTTAACTCCAGGAGGTGTCATCAACTCAGCAGTATTTTTTGCTGAATCATCAAAACACACACAGCTAAAAGCATTAATTTCCCCTTAACAGTATTTTTGAAAGCTGTGCCATTTTAGAAACAGAAGCAAAGTCAGCTGAAAAAGTACAAATTCACCTTTAAGTGGAAATATATGTATCTATATCTATCTATCTATCTATATATAATCAATTTTGAGTCAAGTGTTATTATTTATTATAGGACAGAATTTAATCTCAACTAGTTTTTGTTGAGGAAATTTAATATGTTGCTGGATCCCAGACACTTTCCATGTTGAAATGTTAGTCCTGTATTGACTGTTTAAACTGCTGGACCTAATTCTTTGTCTCAGAGGGTTTAACTAATGGTTTCCAAAGTCCTGACTTGCAAAATGTTGTAAGGAATAATTTTTAAAGGCCAAGACAGCCAGACCTCACAAAGTTGCTCCTTCCTGCAGGTTTGAAAGCCATCCTTTCCTAATATACAACATAATCAAAACCTGACTTTTCCTCCTAGGAATGAATCCCTTCTAACGGGGAAATTATAGGACAGCCCTTCCCAATTGCTACAAATTCAAATAAAGTAAGCTAAATAATACCTCTTGGCCTTCCTGATTATTGTTTTCGAATTTCAATGTCCTTAACAATCCAAAACTAATTAATTTTCATGGCCCTCCTCAAAGACTGACATGTGAAATTGCGCATCAGCAGTAAGAAGGGGCAAGTTTAAATAAAGACCTCGGCACTGGAGGGAACAGGAGACCCTTGAGATAAGCCTGTGACCACAATCAAGGCAATCAAGATCATTCCCAATAGGCCTGGAGTCTCATTAGCGTTAAATAATAAGATGCTGATTTCTGAAAACTGAATGTCAGCCCTTTGCTGATGACGCTTTTGAAAGATTATAGGTAGAGTTTTCCCAACAACCCTTTGGTTCAGAGGAGTCACATCAAACCTGGGAAACTATATATATACAAGCCAAGATAAAAATTTTTAACTTAACCTCTCGGCATGGTCTCTGGCATTACCATGAGATTCTATGAGAGGAGATTCTGAGAGTTTAATACAGATGTGTAATACCTAATACTCAGTGTGATGTTTTGAATGATATTAATGAAAGGATATATGTATTCAACCTGGTAAATGTGTATAGTTTAGGATTTATTCCTGCATGCAACTAAATTTCCTGCTCCCTTCACTTACTAAAAAAAAACAAAAAAAAAAACAAAAAAGCTAAATATTTCAGGACTATCTTCCTTTCGGCTTAAAGAAATAAAATCTAGATTGCTGCTTAAAATATGGAAAGATTGCCCTGGCCGGTTGGCTCAGTGGTAGAGCATCAGCCTGGCGTGCAGCAGTCCCAGGTTCGATTTTCGGCCAGGGCACAAAGGGGAAGCACCCATCTGCTTCTCCACCCCTCCCCCTCTCCTTCCTCTCTGTCTCTCTTCCCTTCCCGCAGCCAAGGCTCCATTGGAGCAAAGTTGGCCCGGGCACTGAGGATGGCTCCATGGCCTCTGCCTCAGGTGCTAGAATGGCTCTGGTTGCAACAGAGCAAGGACCCAGATGGGCAGAGCATCGCCCTCTGGTGGGCATGCTGGGTGGATCCTGGTCAGGCGCATGCAGGAGTCTGTCTGACTGCCTCCCTGTTTCTAACTTCATAAAAATACAGAAAAAAAAATAAAATAAAATATGGAAGGATTTCTTGAAAGTTTAAATAACAAACGAGACCAGTAGACATTTTAGATAAGACAGCTCCTTGACTAGACATAGTTTTTTGCTAAAGCTCTTCAGAGTTTTGCAGAATTCTGCATTGTAAATATTTGTATTAAAAATATGTAACTTGTCCCATCAAAATGCATTCCACAAATAATAAAATGGCTCTTTTGAAATGCATCTTACATCATGACATGGAAAACATTAAGGAGAAGTTACCGTTTTCATTTCCAAAATAATTAAAAAGACTAGTACTGCTTGGGTTTGAAGTTCCTTGTGTTTTATTCCATAGTTCTCTATCCTGGTTAAAGTTATTAAACTATGCTTAATGATAGCCTGTTAATGTCTTATAAATATGTGGTATTAGTGGAAATAGTCTAATAATAAAATATTTTAAATTTATTTAACTATATTTATTTAAATTGTAAAATATCATTTGGTTAAAAAAGTGTTTGCCTTGGCTTGATAGCTCAGTTGGTTAGAGTGTCGTCCCAACAAGCCAAGGTTGCAGGTTCAATCCCCAGTCCGGACACATACAATCATCAACCAAGGAATGCGTCAATATGTGGAACAGCAAATCAATGTTCTCTCTCTCTTAATCTCTCTTCCTCTTTCTCTCTAAAAATCAATCAATAAATAAAATAAATATTTTAAAAATAAATATTAAAAAAGGAAGTATTTGATAATCATCTTTAAATCTTGGAAGTTCTTCAAAGTGGGCGGTCAGTGTTTGGCTCTAACCAAATCACTTACTCTACTTTGCTTGGCTTATTAGTATATGGCCGCTTACTTGTAGATGAGGTTGTACCCATGTTAATATGTAATTACAATTGTGGTTTCCATTAAGTAATATGTATATATTCTGTATATACTTTTTAAAATTTATTAGTGTACACAAACTATTCTTCTAAGATTGCATTTCAATATAAATATACTTAAATCTATAATGAGGAAATCACTGATCCAACCCTATCTGTAAAGAAGAGCCTCTGTACTCAGAGCTGTACTTGTCAGTACAGGTTTCACAGTATCAGAATGTGGCTTTTGGTCTTGGCTGTGCTACTTTTGGGGAAGGTGACATCACTATGCCCCACTTCCTGCTCAATACCCTTGCTCCACTTGCTGGCTCACACTACTATTTTCTTCTTTTTTCCTTTTTCTTTTAAATTAATTTTAATTTATTGTGTTAACATCGATTCAAGTGTCCCACTCAATATAACACCCTCACTGCCCAACCACATGTTCCCCATTATACCCACTTTGTCCCCCTCCCCATTACTCCCTACCCCTTTCCTACTGGAATTTCCTGTCTTCTTATCTGTATCTAGGTGTTGTGTACATGTAATTTCACTCATCCCTTCACCTTCTTTGATCCCATCCCCTCATCACCCTTCCCTCTGACTGCTGTCCCTCTGATCCCTGTGACCCCGCCTCTGCCTCTATTACATTTCTCAGTTCACTTTGTTCATTAGATTACACATATCAGTGCGATCATATGATTTTTTTCTTTCTCTGCCTGGCTTATTTCACTTAGCATGGTAATCTCCAGGTTCATCCAGAAGGTAAGATTTCCTTCTTTTTCACAGCTGTGTAGTATTCCATTGTGTATATATACCACTGCTTTTTAATCCATTCATCCATTGATAGACACATGAGCTGTTCCCAGATCATGGTTATTGTAAACAATGCTGCAATAAATGAGAATGCATATCTTCTTTTGAATCAGTGACTTAGTGTTCTTAGGATATATTTATAAAAGTGGGATGGTTGGGTCAAAATGCAGTTCCATTTTTAATATTTTGAAGAAACTCCATACTGTTTTTTACAGTGGCTGTACAAGTCTGCATTCGCATCAGCACTGCACAAGGGTTTTTTTTTTTCTCCACATCCTCGCCAGCACTTACTGTGTGTTGATATCCTAATGAGCACCAATCTGACAGGTGTGAGGTGGCATCTCATTGTGATTTTAATTTGTATTTCTCTGATGACTAGTGATGTTGAACATTTTTTCATATGCCTATTGGCCATCTGTATGTCTTCTTTGGAGAAGTGTCTGTACAGTTCTTTAACCCATTTTTTAATTGGATTGTTTACCTTCCTGGTGTTGAGTTATAGAAGATTTTTATAAATTTTGGTTATTAACCCCTTATCAGACATATTGGTGAATATGTTCTCCTATTGTGTGGGTTCTCTTTTTATTTTGTTAATAGTGTCTTTTGTTCTAAAAATGCTTTTTAGTTTGATATAGTCCCATTTGTTTATTTTGTCCTTTATTTCACTTGCCTGTGAGGATATATTGGCAAAAATATTGCTACAAGAGATATTGGAGCATTTACTGCCTATGTTTTCTTGCAAGATGTTTATGGTTTCATGACTTAAATTTAAGTCTTGTATTAATTTTGAGTTTATTTTTGTGAATTGTGCAACTTGGTGATCTACTTTCATTTTTTTTGCATGTACCTGTCCAATTTTCCCAAAACCATTTATTAAAGAGACTGTCTTTACTCCATTGTATGCTCTTACCTCCTTTGTCAAATGTCAATTGACCATTAAGGTGTTGGTTTATTTCTGGGTTCTCTGTTCTGTTCCATTGATCTGTATGCCTGTTCTTATGCCAGTACCAAGATGTTTTGAGTACAATGGCCTTGTAGTATAACTTGATATCAGGAAGTGTGATACCTCTCACTTTATTCTTCATTTTCTAGATTTCTGAGGATATTTGGGTTCTTTTTTGGTTCCATATAAATTTTTGGAATATTTGTTCTGTACCTTTGAAGTATGCCATTGGTATTTTAATAGAAATTGCATTGACTTTATAGATTGCTTTGGGTAGTAAAGACATTTTAATGATATTTATTCTCCCTAGCCATAAACACAGCATATACTTCCACTTGTTTGTATCTTCCTTGATTTCTTTTATCAATGTCCTAAAATTTACTGAGTTCAAATTTTTTATCTCCTTGGTTAAATTTATTTCTAACTACTTTATTTTTTATTTTGTTGTTGTTGCAGTAGTGAAAGGGATTATTTCCTTAATTTCTCTTTCTCACAATTTATTGGTGGTGTATAAAACTACCACTGATTTCTGAATGTTAATTTTATATCTTGCCAACTTGCCAAATTCATATATCAGGTCTAGTAGTTTTTTGACTGAGACTTTAGGATTTTCTATGTATAATACAATATCATGCCATCAACCAATTATGATAATTTTACTTCTTCTTTGACAATTTGAATGCTTTTGATTTTTTCTTCTTGTCTGATTGCTGTGGCTAGGACTTCCAGAACTATGTTAAATAAGAGTGCTGAAAATCTAACCTGCAATGAGATACCACCTCACACCTGTTAGATTAGCTATTATTAACAAGACAGATAATAACAAATGTTGGAGAGGCTGTGGAGAAAAAGGAACCCTCATACACTGTTGGTGGGAATGTAAAGTAGTACAACCATTATGGAAGAAAGTATGGTGGTTCCTCAATAAACTGAAAATAGAATTACCTTATGACCCAGCAATCCCTCTACTGGGTATATACCCCAAAAACTCAGAAACATTGATACGTAAAGACACATGCAGCCACATGTTCATTGCAGCATTGTTCACAGTGGCCAGGACATGGAAACAACCAAAAAGCCCATCAATAGATGACTGGATAAAGAAGATGTGGCACATATACACTATGGAATACTACTCAGCCATAAGAAATAATGACATCGGATCATTTACAGCAAAATGGTGGGATCTTGATAACATGATATGAAGTGAAATAAGTAAATCAGAAAAAACCAGGAACTGCATTATTCCATACGTAGGTGGGACATAAAAGTGAAACTAAGAGACATTGATAAGAGTGTGGTGGTTATGGGGGAGTGGGGAGAGGGAAAGGGAAAGGGGGAGGGGGAGGGGCACAAAGAAAACTAGATAGAAGGTGACAGAGGACAGTCTGACTTTGGGTGATGGGTATGCAACATAAGTGCCTGATTTATTGATGTCACCCCATTAAAAATAAAATTATTAAAAAAATAAGAGTGCTGAAAAGGGGTACTCCTGCCTTGTTCCTCATTTTAAGGGGATTGTTTTCAATTTTTGCCCATTGAGTATGATGTTGGCTGTCAGTTTGTCATAGATGACCTTTATTATGCTGAAGTATGTTCCCTGTATTCCCACTTTGCTGAGAGTTTTGATTATAAATGGGTGCTGGATTTTATCAAATGCTTTTTCTGCATCTATTGATATTATCATGTGATTTTTCTCCTTCCTTTTGTTTATGTGATGAATCACAGTTGTTGATTTGCAAATATTGTACTGATTTTGCTCCCTGGAATAAATCCCACTTGATCATGGTGTATCACTTTTTTAATGTATTGCTGGATCTGGTTTGCTAATATTTTGATGCGAATTTTAGAATCTAAGTTCATTAGGGATATTGGCTTATAATTCTCTTTCTTTGTAGTATCTTTACCTGGTTTTGGAGTGAGAGTAATTTTTGCTTCATAAAAGGAGCTTAGAAATCTTCCTTCCTCTTGAATTTTTAAAAATAGCTTGAGAAAGGTACATGTTAGTTCTTCTTTGAATGTTTGGTAAAATTTGCCTGTGAAGCCATCTGGTCCAGCACTTTTCTTTGCTGAAAGTTTTTTGATAACTATTTCAATTTCATTTTTTGGAATCAGTCTGTTTAGTTTTTGTGATTTTTCCCAATTGAGTTTTTGAAGATTGTATATTTCCATGGATTTAACCATTTCATCTTGATTGTCCAATTTTTTGGCATATAGATATTCATAGTATTTTCTTATAATCCTTTGTATTTCTGTGGTGTCAGTTGTTACTTCTCCACTTTCATTTCTGATTGTATTTAGTCCTTTCTATCTTTTTTTTTTTCAGAGTCTGGTTAAAGTTTCATCGATTTTGTTTACTTTTTCAAAGATCCAGCTTTTAGATTCATTAATTTTTTGAATTTTTTTTAGCCTCTATGTCATTTACTTCCTATCTAGTCTTTATTATTTCCTTACTTCTACTTCTAATGGGCTCTATTTGTTATTCTTCTTCTAGTTCTCTTTGGTGCAGGGTTAAGTTGTTTATTTGAGCTTTCTCTTGCTTCTTAAGGTAAGCCTGTAATGCTATAAACTTCCCTCTCAGGACTGCTTTTGCTACGTCCCATAGATTTTGAGTTGTATGTTCATTTTTATTTGTTTCAAGAAAATTTTTATTTCTTCTTGATCTCTTTGTTAACCATTCATTTTTTAATAACATGCTATTTAGCCTCCAAATGTTTAAATGTTTTTAGTTCTTCTATTGTAGTTTATTTCTAGTTTCATGCCACTGTGAACAAAGAAGTTGCTTGCTATGATTCAGTCTTCTTAAATTTATTGAGCCTTGTTTTGTGTCCTAACATGTGGTCTATCCTAGAGAATGTACCATAAGCACTTGTAAAAATATATATACTCTGCTACTTTGGGGTAAAAGGTTCTGAAGATATCAACTAAATTCAATTGATATAGTGTGTCATTTAAAGTTACTCTTTCTTTATTAAGTTTATGTTTAGAGGATCTATCAATTGATATTAGTGGGATATTAAAAACCCTGACTATTATAGTATTGCTGTTGATCTTGCCCTTTATGTCCTTCAAAATCTGCTTTATATATTTAGGTGCTCCTATATTAGGTGCATAAATATTTACAATGGTTATATCCTCCTGTTAGATTGCTCCCTTTATTATTATGTAGTGGCCTTCTTTATCCCTTACTATAGCCTTTGTTTTAAAGGCTATTTTGTCTGATATAAGTATTGCTACCTCAGCTTTTTTTTTTCATTTCCATTTCCATTAAATTTTTTTCTATCCCTTCACTTTCAGTCTAAGTGTATCCTTTGTTCTGAGGTGGGTCTCTTGTACATGGGATATGTATGGGACCTGTTTTCTTATTCATGCAGCTACCTTATGTATTTTGATTGGAGCACTTAATTCACTTATATTTAAGGTTATTATTGATACATACTTATTTGTTGCCATTTTACTCTTTAGATCCTCAATCTTCTTTTTCTTGATTTCTTTTTTTCCTTTCCTCTTTTTATAGCAGGCCCATTAACATTTATTGCAGTAATGGTTTGGTCATAATGAATTCCTTGAGTCTTTTTTTTTCTGGGAAGCTTTTTATTTCTCCTTAAAGTTTAAATAATAGCCTTGCTGAATAAAGTAGTCTTCGTTGTAGGTTCTTGTTTTGCATCTCTTTGAATATTTCTTGCCAATCCCTTCTGGCCTCAAGTGTTTCTGTTGAGAAGTCAGATTTAATCCTTATGGGGCTTCTCTGTAGGTAATTAACTGCTTTTTTCTTGCAGCTGTTAGTAGTCTTTCTTTTTTAATTAACTTTGGCATTTTAATTATGTTGTATGTTGCTGTAGGCCTTCTTGTTTTCCTCTTTAATGGGACTCTCAGTGCTTCTTGAACTTGTGTGACTTTTTCTTTCATCAGGATAGGAACGTTTTCAGCTATGATTTCTTCAAACAGTTTCTCTATCCCTTGTTCATTCTCTTCTCCTTCAGGAAGCCCTATGATGCAAATGTTGTTTTGCTTCATGTCACAAAATTCTCTTCAACTTTCCTCAACCTTCTTGAGCCTCTTTTCTTTTTGCTGCTCTGCTTCTGTGCTTTCATTTATCTTGTCCTCTAAATTGCTGATTCAATGCTCTCCTTCTCCCAGCCTACTGTTGATTCCTTCTAGTGCAGTATTTATTTCTAATATTGTATTTGTCATTTCTAACTGTTTTTTAAATTATTATTTCAATGTCCTTTTTGAGACCTCCTATCTATTTTGGTACTTGTTATGACCATATGTTGTTGCTCTAAGATTCTTGAGCATGCTAACAATCATTATTTTAATCTCTGTATCTGGTAGTTGGTTTATTTACATTTCATTTAGTTATTTTCTGGGGATTTTTCTTGTTGTTTCATTAGGGTTGTATTTCTTTGCCCATTTTATCTGTGTATTAGGTTGTATTGTGTGACCGCAATTTATTGTGGTATTTTTATGAGGAAGATTGGCTCAGTGGTACTAACCTTCAGGCTACCTGATTTTCTTGCTCTAGGAATGCTTCTTGATGGTAGTATATACCCTCCTATTGTATGCGAGTATTGAATGTAGTTGGTCATTTCTTGGGAGCAGTTATCCCTTCAGGTTGGCTGGCTTTAAGGGTCAACCTTGATCGTGTATATTAGACACTGTGCAGTGTCTGTTCTATTGGGATTATTTATTCTCCACACTGTCTGGTGCCTACTAGACTCTTTCTTTCTGTGTGCTGCTTGTGTAGTTAGCTGAGTCTACATTTGGTGCTGTCTGCCACCCACTACTAATTGTGTTGGTTCTAGGTCTTCTTGGGGTGGGATCAGCCATTTTTTGTAATCTGCCATGAGCTACCTGTTTGCAGCTACTGCTCTTTTCACTGTTTGTATCTGTGTTTTCTGTGCCTGGGTAGTGTTGAAGGGGCCAACCTGTGTATAAGAATTAGCTTCCTCCTGCTTAGAGATGATAGAAGCTCAGTAAAAACCCCAAGCTCAGTAAGATTTGCCTCCACTCTTCAGCTGCTCAACTTCCACTTGCAGCTGCCTGGTTTCCCACAGAGTCTTCTGTATAAAGATTGTAGTGTGGGCTGAGACTGGCCTCACCCAAGCAACCCCTCTATAGATTGAAAGTTTGGTGGATTAGGGCAACTGAGGTTGGGAATACAATGTTAGTGGGACCCCTACTTCACTGGCCTCTTAGTCAGGAGCTCAGTACAGGGAAAGTGGCCCCTACTCCAAAGCCTCATCCCTCAGCCTCTGCTGGATACTCAAATTTTATTTCTCCCCAGTTAGGTGAGCAGCAGGTTCAGATAGAATTGGGCTGACAGTTCTCTCTGCAAAAGTTTACAGCTGGTGAGATCCTGGTTTCATGGAGGAATACTGAGAGTCCTTTCCTGGGACTGACTGCCCCCCCCCCAAAGTGGCTAAGCCCCTTGACCAGATTAAACAATAGGCTTGAAGGGTCCTACACTTCATATGTTTCTGCTCCAAGCCCTCACCTCTGTGGACCCTAGCCCAGTGGGTAAGGATATTCAGCTTCCAGGCTGGCTTACTGTTAAGTTCCACTCTGTCCAATGCACATGAGTCACTGTGCTAGTGCTGATCACAGAAAGTAGACTTTGTCTTACCTGGTCCAGTTGTGAGGAATCCTTCCTTAAGATATCTCACTAGCAAGGGTTTTTAGATCCTGGACAGATACTTTCTGCAGCTAACTACTGGATGTGCCAGCCTTGAGCCTCCCTGGAGGGAACCTGATGCAGGCCAGTAGGGTGCACTGCCTGTGACTGGTCCTCAGCAATCTTCTTGAAGCTACAAGCAATCCTGAGTTTGTGGCTGCTTCTGCTGTGCCCAAGTGCACATGGGAATACCAAGCTGCACACCTCGGCTGTTTTTTATCCACAGTGGGCCTGGAGGATGGTCCATTTAAAAGGCCATGGTACCCTGACTCCCACCTCCTGCAATCTCTGTCTGCTGGCTGCTTGTTAGTCTTGGCCACTGAAAAAAACCTCTGGTAAGTTCTACAGCCTTCAGAAATTCTAGGAGTAGTATGGGTGGTGGGTGTGACTAGACCCTGGGTATCATTCTATCCTGACATTTTTAAGACCACAGTGGGTGTAGCCCCAGAAATCTGGTGGGTGTGGCCTCTAAGACCCAGCAGTGTGGTCTGCTTGTAGTCTGGAGAACTTTACTGGGTCTCCCGTGAGGCAGAAGCACCAATCATAGACTCGGGAGCATGCAGGGAAAGCTCCAGTTTCAACACCAGAAAACTGAGTCACTGATGTGCCCCCTGCTTCCTGGTTTCTCAGCATGACCCAGTGTCCATGGGTGGGGAGAAGAGATTCCCAAGGGCAGAGCAGTTACTTTTCCCCATGCTGATGGCTCTCAGAGGGGACTGCTCCACTCAAGAAAGATAGTTACTGCAGTGTTGGAGAATGAATCAGCACAGGGGTTCTGGTGGCCATCTCCTACAGTGTCTCTCCCTGGGTCTCCAACTTTACACTCTCTTCATACAACTCTAGTCCTCTCACCTCCCTCCAACAGAGCCCAGGTAAGTGACTGTGAATGAGATTTTTTGTGCTGGCCCCTTGAGACAGAGCCTGTGTCTCTGAGAGCTTCAACTCTTTCTCACAGACAGAAACCTCAGTTCGTTTCATGGCCAAATGCTGTGTGGGCACCTCTTTTAGGCTCTAGGGCTCTAGGCTGGGCTCTGGGCTTGGGGCTGAGGACCCTCCCCTTTCAGGGTGAATCTCCTTGCAGTGAGTGTCCCCTCCGGACTCTCCACCACGCACTCCTGGGAGCACGGTATTCCTTTCCATGTCTCCGCCCTTCCTACCAGTCTCACAGTGGCTTCTTTTGTGATCCTTGGTTATAGACTCCTCTTCATTTAGTCCAAAGTTGGATTTTCAAGATGACTGTTCTTAAATTAAGTTGTAATCCAATTTTTTCCTGTGAGGTGGCAGTTGGAACGTCCACCTACTCTGTTGCCATCTTGGAATTCCCGTCTTATTTCTTTTTGGTCTATGAAGCTTAAGCTATACCATCTCTCCAGAAGCACCACATGTGTATTCAGCATCTGTCTTTATTTTATTTTATTACTTGCTTGGAATTATATACTTTCCAAATTCCATTGGCATCTGGAAAGAATTGTACACATGGAGATAGCACACAATTTTATTTAATGTCTTTTAACATTTTATGAACATATGAACTATGTTAGATCTTATCTTTGTCTTTGCTAAACTATTTTCGAACTTACTTTGCTTGAAATAGTTTAAATTTCAAAATACATGACATATGTAAATTGAGATTTATAATCTATTTGTTATATTTTATTAAAACTTGTGCCATAATTTATTAAAACTAATAATCACTATATAGCAGGACAAGTCAAACCCAGGAAGAGATCAAGTTTGCCCTGAAGAATATACAAAACAGTTATATTTTAAATTCTTACCTCTTTTGGTCTTAATATTTGATAAGGACTCTTTTTCTTATTTTTATTTGTTCTATTAGTGATTTTAAATTTTACCTTATTTTTGCAATTCTGTCTTTCAATGCTGCCTGTGGAAAATATATCTGTCCAATGAAGAAACAAACAAAAAACCTTAGTGGCCTTTTGATGGAAACAATTTTCAGTTCCAAAAGGAAAATAAAACAGATGGAGAGATTAAGTTAAGTAATGCCAATAGGCAGAAATAGAAATAATTAGAAATATTTTTTTCCCATGAAGTTATTGGACTAAAATTTTAGTCCCCTTGCTCTGGATGGCTGGCTTGTTTAGTTAGAGCATTGTCCCAAAGCACAGGAATTGCTGATTTGATCCCAGTCAGGACACATACAGGAACAGACTGATCTTTCTCTCTCTCTGTCTGTCTCTGTCTTCTTCTTTCTCTAAAATTCATAAAATAAGCATTTAAAATTTTTTTTTGTATTTTTCCGAAGCTGAAAACAGGGAGGCAGTCAGACAGACTCCCGCATGTGCCCAACCGGGATCTACCCAGCACGCCCACCAGGGATCGATGCTCTACCCATCTAGGGCAACGCTCTGTTGCAACCAGAGCCATTCTAGCACCTGAGGCAGAGGCCTTGGAGCCATCCTCAGCGCCCGGGCCAACTTTGCTCCAATGGAGCCTTGGCTGCGGGAGGGGAAGAGAGAGACAGAGAGGAAGGAGAGGGGAAGGGGTGGAGATGCAGATGGGCACTTCTCTTGTGTGCCTTGAATGGGAATTGAACCCAGGACTCTTGCACGTCAGGCCGACGCTCTACCACTGATCCAACTGGCCAGGGCCGCATTTAAAAATTTTTAGTTCCTTTCCCTCTTATTTTATAAAGGCGAGAGCACACCTTAATGTTTATACACACTTACACAGAAGATAGACCCAATTGTACAATAAAAGCCCAGGCATCTTAAAAACATTTAAAAATATTAGTTACCTAAATAAATTACATTAAAAATATTTAACAAGCAATACGGCATTAACTCAGACCATTCAGACTAGAGGCCAAGCGCAACACAGCTGTTCTGGTTTAGATTATCCTGGTCACGTATGTCAGGCACCGTTTACTTCATCCTTGTGTATTAATGTGAAAAAAAAATCAAATGATAATTCTGTCTCCTTGTAATAATTTTATTTCCATTCTTCTAATAATAGCATGAATATCGTTTTTCTGCATTATTTTCTTAAATCTTTATGCAACGTTCTGCCTGTAAAACAGTATGCAATCAAGAATTTTCACAGTCAGAGCAAACAGGAAGAGGCTAGAAGGATTGGAAGGAAATGGGAGAACCATCTGGTTTATAGTGAATGAGCACTGATAGCAGGCACTGGATTAATAATTCTATGTTGTTGTTCCTTTCAATTCCTGAGCTAGAGAAATACTGGGGTTGAAATTTTAACTAAAGATAGTTAATTTGTAGAATTCTAAAGCTTCTACTATGATATTTTCTAAAGATAGAAGCATAGATGGATATTACGTTTATGTGATTACAACATGAAATGTAGCCTGACCAGGCGGTGGTGCAGTGGATAGAGCATCATACTGGGACACGGAAGACCCAGGTTTGAGACCCGAGGTCTCCAGCTTGAGCACAGGCTCATCTGGTTTGAGCAAGACTCACCAGCTTGAGCCCAAAGTCACTGGCTCCAGCAAGGAGTCACTCAGTCTGCTATAGCACCCAAGTCAAGGCACATATGAGAAAACAATCAATGAACAACTAAGGTGCTGCAATGAAGAATTGATGCTTCTCATCTCTCTCCCTTCCTGTCTGTCTGTCCCTATTTGTCTCTCTGTCTGGCTCTGTCACAAAAAAACAACAACAACCAAAAACAAAACAAAACATTAAATGTATTACAAGTAAGAGCAGTATTTTATCTTATGATTTAAATACAAATATTTTGGCCTGACCTGTGGTGGCGCAGTGGGATAAAGCGTCGACCTGGAACACTGAGGTCGCCGGTTCGAAACCTTGGGTTTGCCCGGTCAAGGCACATATGGGAGTTGATGCTTCCTGCTCCTCCCCCTTCTCTCTCTCTCTGTCTCTCTCTCTCATTCCTCTCTCTCCAAAAAATCAATAAATAAAAAATATTAAATACAAATATTTTGTAAAAAAAGGTAACTCATGTATATTCAAATCACATTTATAAGTCTGGGTGTATAATATGTAAATATATAAACACATAAATAATAGTTATTAAATGTAAACAGTTTATTACATCTATAATTATATATCATATTCAGATAGGATAAGTTTAATAATTTTGCATAAAATTATTAGAAAAGAATTTCAAGAGGATATATTTCTTAAATATTTTATTTTACTTTACACAGAAATATTGCACATGGAAGAGAGATTGCTTTTATTTTTAATTTTTATTTATTGATTTTAGAGAGAAAGTAAGGGAAAGGGAGAAAGAGAGAGAAATATCATTTGTTGTTTCACTTACTTATGCATTCATTGGTTGATTCTTTCTTTTATGTGCCTTGACTGGGGATCAAACCTACAACCGTGGGAAATCAGGACAACACTCTAATCAACTGAGCTACATGGCCAGGGCTGGAAAAACATTGCTTTTAATTTCAAGCATCTTTGCTATATTTTATTTCTAGTATGTGAATTTCTAGTACACAAATTTAGGTATTAAAATGTTACATTTTTAATGCTAATTATGCAAATATACTAATAAGGATAATTAAGTGTGACAACCAGCTACTTTTTTGGATGCTTTTCCTTTATGATACTTTATGAAATTTCTTCCATTTAGTTATGCACCTTACAAATATTCATTGAAAGCTTACTACGTCTAAGGCACTGTTCTATGGGAGACATCCATGATTAAAGGGTTCAGCTGCCTGACCAGGTGGTGGTGCATCATAGAGTGTAGAACTGGGATGCCGAGGACCCAGGTTCAAAACCCCAATGTCATCGGCTTAAGCACAGAATCATCCATCTTGAACGCAGGCTCACCAGCTTGAATGTGGGTCGCTGCCATTACCATGGGATCAGACATGACCCCATGGTCACTGGCTTGAGCCCAAAGGTCACAGGCATGAAATTCAATGTCTCTGGCGTGAGCAAGGGGACACTGGCTCAGCTGGAGCCCCTTAGTCAAGGCACATATCAGAAAGCAATCAATGAACAACTGAGGTGCTGCAGCGAAGAATTGATGCTTCTCATCTCTCTCCCTTCTTGTCTGTTGTGTGATTGTGTGCATAGGTGAGTTTCTGCTCAGAATACATTTTTCATAATTTATAATGACTTCATAAGGATCTTGGATATTATCCTGTATAATATTAGACTACTGTTAAGTGTTAGACATGCAAGCCTCATCTTTGATTTAGAGAAAAAAAAATTTATTTTTCCCAAAGACCTAATGTGAACTGATTCTAGATCTGTTAAAGATTTTTCCTTAATGTCTCATATTTGACTCAAGACAAATGTTTTATTTTCATTTGACAGTAAAGGTTATCCAAATGTGAAATGTGCATTTATTTTTTTAAAAATTGATTCATCTTGTCACAAATAGAACGGAAGTAATGTTTAGGTTTCATTTCACAGGAGAATATTTGTCACACACCAGTTAGTGATTGACTCATCATAATGGTAAACACCACTTAAATTTATACTTCCCAACACAGGCTGACTGAAAGCTATTCTAAAAGCAGACGGAGTTATCCTCATCTCCCAGTGCCACCTATTTATGTCAAAAAGTGTTTTCATAATATTTGCTGCACACAGTGCAAACGCAACCTCGATGCCTAAGCTCTTTCACAAAGTGAAATCCGTTCGGCTAATCCCATGACCATGTGACTCCTCAAGTTTACATTTGTTAAAAGCACGATCAACTCTTCGTTTGTAAATGGATTTTTATTTCTGGGAGGGCTTTGGGTTTCAGCTTAATGAAATCTTACCTGCACTCAAAGAAAATAATTCAGTGAAGGAGAATTATTCCTAATTCTCTCCCTTTCTTTCCTATTCCAAGTAATATCATTTAAAGACCTAAGACTTTGTCTTCTTTGGATGAAGTTTAGAAGAGTCCCTTACTGGAAGTTAGATCATCATTATCAGTAAAAAATAATTAATTGACCGGACGTGTTTGGGAGAAAGCAAGTGAACATAATCTATTTCCTCATCTACAGTAGATACTTGGAACCAAGCCTGATAGTTTCCATCTCCGATCACAGATTTTCTCAGGTCAGTATTTCTCACCTGTCCCCATGTACCACATATACCTCTCCTAGATCTCCACAGACCTGTGATGGAAAATTTCACAGTAACATCTAAAATCTTATGACAAATATTAATCTGACACAGAGGAAAATAAAGGCAAGAAAGAGAAAGGACCTAATTTTCCAGAATCTCTGATGTAATGATGACCACCAGGAGCCACACGGACAGATTATCTTTTAGAAAAGAACAGTTGAATTTTGTGGTCTTTCTCTAGAAGGTTATAATATTCAGGGCTAAATAAAGTAATTAATAAGGAATATGGAAAATAACACCGTATTTTGAAAATGCAAGGCTGGTAGATGAGCTTTTATCCCATGAGATCCTGAATCAGGATACTACGTTGTACAGTTGCTTGCTAGTGAACCTAAGTGACTGTTACTATCCCAAATCCATTAATAAAAGTTAAGTATCTTGGTGACTATCCTACAGATATTCAACAAGCAATGGTTTGGATCTATGGCTATTTATTTCATATATTTACTAAGTAAATAAATTATATTATTTGTATAATTGCTCTGACTTAGCAAAAAATATAATTGTCATTTTATAAAATAGCAAACATATTGAACTGCCTATTATGCTCCAAGCATTGGGCAAGACACAGTGACTGGCAGGTTTCCATTTATCTTCCAATTAATGTCTTTCTGCTTCAGAATATTTGAAAACGTCAGTATTCCCACCAAGGCAGGAACATGACAAATATCTATGCACTCACAAAAATACGACATTTCATCTTCAATGTCTTTAAATTTAGTTATATTTTCTTAGGCAGGGTTTAATCTGCTGTTAATCTTGTCTCGTGAATGAACACGTCTGTCTCGTCCATTGATGGGAACTGTTGGGCTCTGTTTGCTTCCATTGCCCTGTGCAGTTGCCTGGAAGCTGCCCTCAGACCCAAGCTGGCTGTGGTCTAGCTCTCGCAGGACCCCTTCCTTAGGCACTGGAGTCCTCCTGGTTACCCTATGTCTGAGAGCCACAGCATAATACATTTTCTTTCCTCTCTGTTTACAATGGGAGGACAAGCCATCTGGTAGCTGATCACTTATGCAAGTCTGATGGAGGGTTTTGATAAAAATGAGCACAGAGGTAATTTTTAGAGGTAACTAATCAGTTCTTACCTGGATTTGTGAATTTCTCTGGCAATAAAATTGTGTGCTGATCTGATATTTGCCCTTCTACCTCACCACAATATGGCATGTATCTGATTTCTTTGGTAAAGAGTAGGTAATAAAGGTTATCTCAGGCAATGTGGAAACAAAAGCGATTCTTTATGGAAGGCAATTTCTCTAATAAAGAGGAAATGAATGCTTTTCTCTAGGCAATGAAAGGGAAACGCGGAACAACCTAAATCCCTCTTCCCAGCCTACCCGCCCTTCCAGGCGGGATGCATTCCCCACTCACATAACTCCTCTTAGGTTTTGGCTGAGTTCTATTGTCTCTTTCATGGCCGGGTCTACTTTTTTTTGATGGTTTCTCTAGGATAATTTTGGACACAGAGATGGCAGCTATTCGACATTTTCTCTCTTGGCAGGAAATGAATGTTTGTTTGTTTCATTTTTCTCAAATGTCTTGTGACTGCTTTTCCATTGACTCTTGCTAAAATCTGCATGTTTGTGTTCCCCCAAATTTACATTTGAAAATCTTAACCCTGTAAGTGGCAGTTAGTAGAAAGGGTCTTTGGGAGGTGGTCAGACCATGAGGGTGGCATGCTCATGAATGGGATCTACGCCCTCATAAGGAGGACCCAGAGAGCTCCCTCACCAGTTCAGCCATGTGAGGACAGAGCACGAAGTATGTGACCAGGAAGAGGGCCCTCACTAGACCCTGACCATGCTGAGCCCCTGATCTTGGACATCTAGCTTCCACACTGTGAGCTATGAATGTTTGTTGTTTTTATGCAATCTGGAGTATCTTGTTAGAGCTGCCCTAATGCTCAAGGCAACCTTCCACATTCTAATTTAACTCCATCCATCATCCATCCCTGTGGATTTCTCTAAATCTGCAACTGCATTTTAACCTTCTCTCTATAGCAGTTTGAAACCAAGAAGAAGTGGTGGTTTGGCCTTTGGTAAAAAAAAGGCCTTCTGTGCAGGGTATGACTTGGTCACAAGGTTCATGCTAGGTCTGAGTCTAGACAGGAAACACCCTTGTATATGCATGAGAATATGGACATTAAAAATGTAATTTGCCTGTAGGGTAGGAAATGAGTATACTTGGAGCACTGTTTGAGAATGACAGATTAGGCTTGCCTTTTTAAGTAGATTTTCTGGACCGTATAAAAATAACCTAGGGGGAGCAGAGTTTAAAGCAAACAGATGAACTAAGTGGGTGAATGGTGAAACTTGGAGTTAATGCAAAGAGAACGAGTTTAAGGTCTGAAGAATTTTTGGTAAGTTCAGTAGGATTAGCTAGTGATCAAATGTGAAAAATAAAGGTAGAGACAAGTACAAAGTACGGCTACCGTGTATCCAGATTGAATATTAGATGGATAAGGGTTCTGTCATTTGAAATGAGAATGTAGAAAGATGAGTTTCATCAGTAGAGAATACTTTTGGTTTGCAGAGTGTAAATATATACAGGACATGCAGAGGGAAACTGAGGCTGGGGTTGCAGATGGAAATTCAGACCTATTTTTTCATTCAGTTGTGGTTCCTGAAGGCTATCTACTGATAATATTGCTGTCTCCTCAGGTTAATAGTATGTTATCATGCTCTCTGAAATTTAGTGTCCAATTCTGAAAGCTTAACTATAGATAAGAGATTAAATATTATAATTCTGTACTAAAGATGATGAAATGAGGTATATTTTATATTTATGTCCTGAAACACCATTGCATAAGGCACAAGATAAAGCTAATTTAAATTTAATTATCTTTCACAGCAAGCATGAGAGCAGGGAGATTTTCCTCTCCGGATATATAGCATAGAAAATGACCCTCAGTTATGTAAAGAAAAGCTGTTTTCTCTGAGCATGAAGGGAACCTGCTGTCCTGATAAACTTGTAACACAGGTCACCAAACAAGTTACTTCAGCCAACGGTTCCACCTTTGCATCTATTCATTCTTTTAATGTGATCCAAGAAGGGGAAAAAAAAAATCACAAACTTGTTAGTCTTTGATTCTACAACTTGATATGTAAAATGTCCCAAAATGCCAATGGGAAAAAAAAGTGGAAACTTGGGTAACACATGCAGAATCTGAGGTTGGATGTTTGAGAGAATGTCCCATGGAAGCAGCAGTGTCTGCTAGGTGCACGCATTAGGGTGGTCTCCAGTTAGGGTGGCCAGTATTATGGGAAAATGAATAGGACATGGATCATTTTTCTTTCTGCATGGGATAAGCTGGTGGCAGATCACATAGCTGAAAAGGGATACTGCTCTATTAGGAAGTTTCAAAAATTCCTGTCTCTCTCACTCCAGTCCTGACATGGCAAACATTTTAGAATTTGACCTATTATGACTTTTCTGACATTGTGACATTACATCTTGCTTCCAGCTGTGTTCGATATTCCAAAAGAATATTTTTGGAGATAAGATACAATTAGCAGTGCCAAAAACTCTCTCTACATGTCAACAGGCAGATGATAGTCGTGGACAGGTGGGCCAAT
Source organism: Saccopteryx bilineata (assembly GCF_036850765.1). Taxonomy (NCBI): domain Eukaryota; kingdom Metazoa; phylum Chordata; class Mammalia; order Chiroptera; family Emballonuridae; genus Saccopteryx; species Saccopteryx bilineata. The sequence continues at coordinate 78,467,398 of NC_089492.1, read as the reverse complement.
AATAGTTCCGCTGGACCATCATCTTGGCTTCAGGGGTACCGACGAAACCCCATATCTCACAATGGAACTGCAGAGGGCTTTGTTGTGCTAGAACAACATAGTATAAATTAACCGTGATAAAATATGGATAAGAAGTCTTTTTTATAGCTAAATGTTTAAGTTCATTTAATCATGGGATTATTCTAGTATGTTTTGGAACTCAAAAATCTCAGGGAGAAACACCACATTTTGCGTTGTGTTCTGAGGGCGAGTGCTACATGACCAGATTGACGAAACTACGAAACCATTGTTCCTACATAGTATTTAGAGTCAGAATTTGTTCTTACTTACCCCTGCCACTGAATTAGCCTACCAATGAAAGATCACATACTTTTTATTCTAACATATGGAATTATTTTAAAATACAGTGAATATATTTAAATAATTTATCATCGACTTTTATTCTTCTAAACTTCTTTAAACTCTGCATAAAATCTCCTCTGTATTAATTCAAGAAAATACTATACAATGTTTGAAATGCCAAGGTGTATTCAGATAAAGTTATTAGAACAGGAGACAAAGACTCTACTTTTATTCCACATCTTATTTTTTTAGCATAGAAAATACAGCAACCAGAAAGGAACATTAGCAGGGAAATAAAATGCAGTTATTATTAGATAGCTTGGGTTGAAGTACCAACTTCATCACCATTTACTGTTTGTGTTGAAAAATGCAATTTCCCGTAACTTGATTTTTACCGTAGGATTGTTGTGAAACCCAATCTATATCCTAAACATTCTTCTCAATGGCAACAAGGTATAGAAATTTAAATACTATTAGTAAACATTTTTCCATGTGGCAAAGAAACTTTAAATTTTCATTATTCAACACCTTATAATGTTATTATTTGCTTTTCTTTTATAGTCAAATCCATATGCTTTATTGGTTATAAAGAATGAATGAATACTAATCTGTAAAACATTGCTGCTTATTTAAAAGAAACCTGGAGGAATTTTGTTACAACTACCAGATAGAAATGGTTTTTATTTCTTTTTTACTTCTCTCTTTCTATGATATAAACCTTTCATTAGTTGGGTAGACACTACTTTTATGAAATTCTATTAATATTATTGGCATAATTTCTAAGGAATAGATACTTATAAAGAGTTATCCCTGTGTCATTCTTCTACAATGCTTTATCCCCTCCACAAATAACACAATGGTCGATTGGATAAATTCCAAGAATTGTTATACTGGTTCTTGTAAAAAGCAAATAAAGCTTCTTATATTGGAAATATACTCTGGAGATTATCCTTGCAAAATTTTTATAGATTTCTATTCTTTTTCATGTCCTTATAAAAAAATAAGTATTAATGATAATAGAAGCCAACATTTATTGAATACTTACTTTGTTTCCACACTTTTCTAAAGACATTTTATACATTACCTCAATTCATATTAAATACTGACAAATAATTCTCAATTTATAGAAGCAGAAACTAAGGCTTAAAACAATGAAATAGATCAAGGTCATCAGCACTAAAGAGGAAGGATTTTATTTATGGTTAATCCTGACTCCAGAATCCTAATACTTCAACTTCCCTAGAAAGTATATATATCTTTAGTGGAACTGAAATGTTATAGGTCAAAGTTCACAAACACAACGATCAAATTAGAAGGGTACTAATGCTTTATCCAGCAAATTTAGAAAAGCCAGAAATTAAAAATGTATTATATTAAATTTACCTTGAGTGAGATATTCCCACATCTTTCAGCACAGGATTCTACTTTTGTATAATATAATGCTTTCCATCTCTTTCTATCTTTAGAGTTTAGTGTAGACATGTCAATCCAATAAATGTTGTTAAATAAACACAGAACTCGATGTGCTGGTTCATCTCATCTTTCAGTAGGAGAAATACCTAACATGATGGAGGAGACAGGAGGGCCCCAGGGAGTGGAACACCTACTGACTCACAAGCACACATGCACACCATCACCTGCAATCTCTGCCACAAACAAGGATGTGGCTATTTTAAACCTCACTTTGTAGGATGAGTCACTTGCTTAAGCTAGCACACTTGGCTTCTGGAAGAGTCTGGATCTGGATCCAGGCTAGTTTAATTACAAATCTAATAGTTTTTCAATTGATCCACACAAATTAGCAGTATTAGAAGTGCTGCTTGGCCTTCCCAGCGATTTTTGTTTCTCTGCAGTAGCTGGCAGAAGCTCCAGAAACTTTTACTCTCTTTTTGGGTAGCTGACACATTGATGAAATATAGATGAACCAGTGTGCTTAACGCACATATGGTGGCCTCTCCCGACAGTGTAGGTCTTTTGTACTTTTGCTAATACGGAAGACTTTCATTTGTAGAGATAACTAAGTCAGCTTTCCAACTCAAAGTTCAGAAAGGGACACTTGTCTTTTCAAATCAGGTCTTTGCTCTGCTCATAAGGAGTGATTGCCCTTCACAGAATCACCTGCAAGGATTTTTTTCCCAGTTCTATCAAAATAAGTAAAATAATAAGGGGTTCTGGTTATGTTTTTACAATTATCTTATGCTTAGTGATGCTTCCTTTGTTTTCTCTTTTTGCTCAGGAGTCAAATTTCAATAAAACATTTAACATATCTAATTAGAAGAATAAACACCTTTCATTAATGTGAAAAATCAATTGCATCTTTTCTCTTTGGGTATAAAACCTAAGTTATCCTGATGAACTTTGTGATTTTGTTTTCTGTTTCAAAATAAGCAGGTTATGTGCTTAAAAGAAAATAGCAAACATCTCTGAAGATGGACCTTGGTTTGGAAAGTGTTTTGAATATACAAAAATGCCATGCTATCCCATGTAATTTTATAGAAATTTGATATCAGACATTATTTAATTTATACACTGAGTTATGATAACTCTGGTCTTTCTAGTCTGATTTATGCTGGAGGAACTATGGGCACAGAGGACATTATTGTGTGGTCATGCTCAGTAATTGCTATGTACTTTCATGACTGTACTATGGTAAATTGAAGTATTTGCAAAGTTATCTGAACAATGTAACATGCTTTTTATTCTCCTGGAGTGGCACACCAAGCAAGAAATTCTGAAATTTCATTTAAGCTCCTAATGTTTCTCCAATTAATTGTGAAATAAGTGATCACCAGGCAAGACCAAACACCAAAAGTTCAGTGAAGTGACTGTGTCCTAGATTTGTGAAGCATGTGATGGATGATGAAGGACTCACCTTGGCTGCCCAGTGAAGCATGATAGCTATTAAGATATATGGGAAGCTGTCCTCCCTCATTGTATATTAACTAGTATGTAATATATGTGTCTCAGGAGAACGATCAAAAAGAACAGGAAAATTATCAGACACTCTGTCAAATATGGAACCAAAATGCTTTTTGCATAATTTTCCTGAAGATTATCTTCATACCTTTTTTTTTATTTATGGATGTATCTTTGCATGTGTTTGCCATTACCTGTATTTAAGTCGTTGCTTATTTAATTCATGAACATATTGATTATCCAAAATTTTATAGATATTTTTATAAGTCAAATTATTATATACAAACTTCTCTGTTTTTGTTGACCAAACATGGTGCAGATATATACATTTAAAGACTTTTTCCTGAATTTAAGCTAAATTCAATAGTAAAATAGGTATTTTAGAAGCAATTTAGGGAAAATCTCCCAAATAAATATATGGTATTAGATTGCATACATATGTATCTCCAAGGAAAATCAGTTTATCATTTCTCTTCTTCCATACCCATTAATGGCAGTTAGCATCCAACTAATAATTATTATAAGGCTTCCAATGCTTGCCTCCCATGAGTCAGCCTGTCTGCATCTCCAATCTCACCCTCGTCAACCCTTCCCCTCAGTTTCTGTGGTTTATTCAAAGACTTTGTTTCTATTGGCTGAACATACCTATGTCTTTTATTATATGGTCTTAGTCTTGTTCTTCTCTCTGCTTAGAAATAACCACCCCCATTTTTGGTACACCAACAATTAACTGTCTGAAAGAGAAATTAAGAAAACAATCCCCTTCACTATTGCAACAAAAAATAAAAATAAAATACCTAGAAGTAAGTTTAACCAAGGAGGTAAAGACTTGTTCTCAGAAAATTATAAAACATTGATAAAAGAAATCAAGGAAGATACAAACAAGTGGAAGCATATACCGTGTTCATAGATAGAAAGAAAAAACACCATTAAAATAGCTATACTACCAAAGCAATTTATAAATTCAATGCAATTCCTATTAAAATACCAATGACATACATATGGAACCAAAAAACAACACGAATAGCCTCAGCAATCTCGAAAAAGAAAAAGAAAGTGGGTGGTATCACACTTCCTGATATCAAGTTATACTACAAGGCCATTGTACTGAAAACAGCTTGGTGCTGGCATAAGAATAAATATATAGATCAATGGAACAGAACAAAGAATCCAGAAATAAACCCACACCTTTATCGACAATTGATATTTGACAAAGAAGGTAAGAGCATACAATGGAGAAAAGACAGTCTCTTTAACAAATGGTGTTGGAAAAACTGGACAGCTACCTGCAAAAAAAAAAAAAAAAAAAAAAGAAAGTAGACCACTAACTTACACCATTCACAAAAATAACTGAAAATGGATAAAAGACTTAAATGTAAGTCATGAAACCATAATCATCTTAGAAGAAAACAGAGGCAGTAAGCTCTTCGACATCTCTCGCAGCAATATATTTGCTGATTTATCTTCACGAGCAAGTAAATAAAGAACAGGATAAACAAATGGAATTATATCAAACTAAAAAGCTTTTGCACAGCAAAACACAATATGAACAAAAGAAAAAGAAAAAGTACACAATGGGAGAACATATTCGACAATATGTTTGATAAGGGGTTAATAACCAAAATTTATAAAGAACTTATAAAACTCAACACGGGGAAGATAAACAATCCAATCAAAAAATGGGCAAAAGAAATGAATAGACAATTCTCCAAAGACAACATACAGATGGCCAATAGGCATATGAAAAAATGCTAACATCACTAATCATTAGAGAAATGCAAATTAAAACCACAATGAGATACCACCTCACACCTGTCAGAATGGTGCTTATTAACAAAATAACACATAATAAGTGCTGGCGAGGATGTGGAGAAATGGGAACCCTCCTGCATTGCTGGTGGGAATGCAGACTGATGCAGCCACTGTGGAAAACAGTATGGAGATTCCTCAAAAAATTAAAAATGGAACTGCGTTTTGACCAAGCCATTCCACTTTTAGGAATATATCCTAAGAATACCAAATCACTGATTCAAAAGAAGAAATGTACCCCCATGTTTATGGCAGCATTGTTTACAATTGCCAAGATCTGGAAACAGCCCAAGTATCCGTCAGTGGATGATTGGACTAAAAACCAGTGGTACATATACACAATGGAATACTACATGGCCACAAAAAAGAATGAAATATTACCTTTTTTGACAACATAGATGGACCTGGAAACTATTATGCTAAGTAAAATAAGCCAGGCAGAGAAAGAAAAATATCATATGACCTCACTCATTTGAGGAATCTAATGAACAAAGTGAACTGAGGAACAGAATAGAGGCAGAGGCCGTTTCAAAGGGACCAGAGGGAAAGCGGATAGAGGGATAGGGGATGAAAGGATGGGATCAGAGAAGAGAATGAGATTGGTGAAATTTTATATACATAACACAGTGTTATAGAGAGCAGGAAAGAAAATCCTGGAGGGAAGGGAGGAGGACGTTGGGGGAGGGGGCTAAGGGGGATGTTAAGGGGAACACGGGGGTGGGGGTCATGTATTCTGTGGGACACTTGAATTTATGTAAACCCAATAAATTAAAATCAATTAAAAAGAAAAGAAATAACTACTCCCAGGTTCTGTATGATTGTATTTTTCCATTTGTCAGCTCAGACACACTCAACTTAAGTCAGCCACCCATCATCCCATAACATCATTCACTTACAGGGCTTATCACTACCTTCAGCCTCACTTTGGCCTTAGTCTCGGATACATAATTTTAGTCTTGGGTACACAAAGATATATTAAATGCTTACAGCAGTCAATTTATGTCCAAAAATTGTTAATGGACACTAAAACATGTAGATGAGTTTGATGAGATGAAGGATCATTATGTAGACTTAATCCATCCCCTCACAATATAATTACCTATTTCAAAGGAAAATAGTCACTTCACTGAGAAGAAATACAGCAGACTCTACTTTAGCCAACAGATCAAATGTAACCTCACTAGTAATCTCATCAACTGGCGTCATGACTCTCTTGATAGGATGCACGGAGAGAGATCACATACCATTTGATGATGCTAAAGGCAGAAATACAAGCCCTGAATCTAATAAGGAAAAAACACCAGACAGACCCAAATGGAGGGGCATTCCACCAGATTACTATCTTATAATGTCTTGAAATCCAATGGAGACTGATGAACTGGTCAAGATTAAAGTAGGCTTAATTAAAATTAACAATGTTCCAGGGGAAATGCAGATAAAGGCTATCTGATGTTTAACTCTGGTTGGCTACCCTGAATACCAGGGCAAGTAGTCCAATATAAAAAAGCCAATATTAAAGTTAATGGACCTTACATGTATTTACTGGGTGCCTTTGCTTATCTCATTGACTTCAATGTAACATCATCAGAATGCTCTTGAGCTTCTAAGAGAACAAATGTTGAACATTGTAGGAGACCATGTGTTTTCATGTATGAGGAACAAATTCTCCCCTCAGAGAACTTGAAATGTACTTCCTTAATTTAGATATCACATCAGTTGTTACAATCTTATACTTTTAATTAATAATAAGCCACTTTTCTCTTGAAAAACAAAAAAGACTAATTAGTTTCATATTTAAAGAGTGGCAAGGTTTAATGGTGATAGACAGTCTATAAATATCTTCTGTTTTTAAAGTGCACTAAAATGTCCTAACTATAAGCTGAGCCCATCAGTCTTATTTGAACAGTGTGGTGATGGCCAAGGGAAGGTGGTTGGGAGTAGTGGAGAAGGCTATACAGGGGATAAATGGTGATGGATGAAGACTTGGTCTGGAGTGATGAACACACAATATACTGTATAATGATGTGTTGTAGAATTGTACACCTGAAACCTGTGTGGTTTTGTTAACGAGTGTCACTCCAATAAAGTCAATAAAATGAAAAATGAAGAATATTTTTAAAAATTACAATTTAATATGATTTTTAAATTTATATAATTGAATAAACTTCAAGTTGCAAAAATTATCAGTAAAACATTTTATTGAGTAAAGCACAATGATCTTTGTTTATATGCTAAAGATTATCTGGATAAATTAACATACTTTAAAAGTCAGTGGAAATAAAATGACTCTAATTTGAATCCTTTCTTTTCTTCTGTTTTTTTTTTTTTATTGATTTTAGAGGGACAGAGAAAGGAAGGGAGAGAAGGAGAGTGAGAGAGAGAGAGAGAGAAAGAGAGAAGCATTCATTTATTGTTCCACTTAGTTGTCACTTCCTGTGTGTGCTCTGACCAGGGATCAACCCTACAAACTTTGTGTTTGGGATGATGCTCTAACCAAGTGAGTTAACCAGCTAGGATTCCCTGGTTGGATTTTAATGAGTATTAATATTTATATGTTGCCTCCTTACTAATCTATATTGGATTCATTTATCCACCAAATATTTATTGTGTACATGTATTAGGAGGATAACACACAACATGATCAAAAGAGCCTAACAGTAACTCTGAGGCAGAGTCGGGTTGGAATAGACTTTACAGGATAGAGGCTCTCAGAGCACAGGGGATGATACACTATGAGCACTGATCCTCTTTCCTCTTCGCTTACATTCCCATATTTCGTGTAACCCATATGGATCAAGGTCTTGCTGTATTCCAAATTCTGGAGTAGGAGATTTTGGGTATGTAGAGTTTCATCCTAAAGAAGATAATAGTTTTGGGAAAGATAATTAAGAAAATTACTAATTATTAAACAAAAAGTCTATTGATTTTACTGTCAGCAGCACCTCCTTCTTCAAAGGGCTTTTTGGTCCTATGGGTACTTTTTATTTTTTTTTTTCTCTCATATTTTCAGTACTAACTTTGAAAATTTTCACATCGGATTTTTAAAGGTAGATACTTTGCTATTCCATGTGTGCTCCGAATGATCACTAGGTCACGATGTGATTTACGTGCATTTAGGTAATGCCCATTGTGCTCACACTTGTCACATTTCAGATGAGGGGAGAGTTCGATTGGGGAAACCTATACAACTGGATCAAATTATTGCTGTAGAACTTTTCAGAGACCTGAGCTGGAACTCAGCCAAAAGCAGAGGCAGAATTCTCTAGGACTACTGGTCAGAAAGCCAAAGCAAAGCAAGAAGCTGGGTGGGGGTGGCTGGGGCTCAAAAAGGATGCTCACATAGTTTCATCGAGGGTTTTTTTCCACTGGACAGAGAGAAGGTAGTTCAACACTGAGACCAACTATCTAGCAGTTGTTGAGGAGGGATGTGGGTGGAGTTTTGATTAAGGACTGTGATGCTCTAGGTAGCCTAACAAGCTGAGACATCTTCTACTGCAGCAGTGAAAGGGACAGGTCTCTTTTGGCCTGGGAGACACGAAAGAGTCTCTAGGATGAACAGGTACTGACTTCAGAATATTTAGTGTCTAGAACGAGGACAATCAATCAGACATGAGCAGGAATTAGATTGACACGGGTCAATTCTCACCAAGGTAAAACCACCACAAACATCATCAATTAAGACGGAAAATATTGGCATGAGCTGCCAAAAGTTAAAAAGCATCTTTTTCTTCATAGCTTCTTTTTGTGACAAAAGGGTAAACTATTGAAATATATTTATATTTAGTTTTTAAGAAATGTGTTTCAATAAGAACATTGTTAACCTTCACCAGGCAGTGAGGAGTCTTCTACTTTTGTTAGAATCCTTCATAGTGTATTTTTGTTTTTGTTGTTTAATTCATTTTTTAATATTGACTTTATTGGGATGACATTAGTTAAATTTGATTTACAACTTTCCAACTCTTTTTTGTGTTAACACTCTCCTGCCTCTGATATCCGTATGGCACATGGAGTAATTCTTAACATGAATGCGTCATTCTACTCTCTTTCTTAAAAAATAAAATCTGACTTCTGATTTTATGTGTAATGATCTGCACTTACTATTATGACTTGATGTTGGGCAACCATATATTTTATCTTTCAGACCAGAGCAGTTTTAAGAACAAGGAAGCCATTAAAAATGATAAAGATATAACAGTTAATGGATGTCCCAAGGAAATTTTATGATGCATCTCTCCCCAACCTCATCTCCTGACGGCCCCTGTCCCTCTGGGGTCTCCATACTACTTACCTAGTAGCTGGCACAGTGTAGACATCTGTTGGATGAAAGAATATTACAAGAGCCCATGTTTAATGACTCTGGAATCCAATTTTCTAATGATATTGCCTCAGTTATCATAATTATGTTCACAAAGTCTTCTTTTATTTATTGCGTATTTCCTCTCTTGGCTTGTCATTTATCTATATATGTATTTCATCTCCCGTGGTTGAAATAACCAATTACCACAAACTGGATGGCTTAAACACCAGGAGCGTATTGTCTCACAGTTTGGGAGGCTAGAATTCTAAGATCAAGTGTCACAGGGCTGTTTCCTTTCAGGGCTCCAATGGACCATCTGTTGCAGTCTCACTTCTTGCATTTGGTTACCTGCTGGCTATCACCTGCATTTTAGGCTTGGAGCTGCATCACTCCAAGCTCTGCCCTTATCTTCACATGGTGTTCTCCTGTGTCTAAATTCAGTGTCTAACTTGTACCTTTTTATAAAGACAGAGTCATATTTAATGAACGTCTATGCTACTGAGGCCCATTTCATCTTAATCTGATCATCTTCAAAAACATTCCAAAGGGTAGTGACTGGCAACATTATTTTATTATTAATTTTAATTTATTGTGTTCACATGGATTCAAGTGTGCCATGCAGTATAACACCCTCACTCCTCAATTACGTATCCCCCATTACAACCCCCTTTCCCACCCCCTAACTCCCCCCATTCCCTCTGGGATTTGCTGTCCTGTGATCTGTATCTATGTGTTATGTATATATGATATAATTTCACTAATCCCTTCACCTTCTCTGATCCTGTCTCCTCATCCCACTTCCCTCTGACAGCTGTCCCTCTGCTCCCTATGACCCTGCCTCTGCCTCTATTTTGTTCCTCAGTTCACCTTGTTCATTAGATTCTACACATAAGTGAGATCATATGATACTTGTTTTTCTCTGCCTTGCTTATTTCACTTAGTATAATAATCTCCAGTGCCATCCATGCCATCACAAAAGGTAAAATTTTCTTTTTTTTAATGGCCATGTAGTATTACATTGTGTATATATACCAAGCTTTTTAATCCACTTGCTCACTGATGGACATTTGGGCAGTTTCCAGATTCTGTCTATTGTAAACAATGCTGCAATAAATATGGAGGTGCATATTTTCTTTTGAATCAGTGTTTTGAGATTCTTAGGATATATTACTAAAAGTGGGATAACTGGGTCAAAAGGTAGTTCCATTTTTAATTTTTTGAGGAAACGCAATACTATTTTCCACAGTGGCTACACAAGTCTGCATTCCCACCAGCAGTGTAGGAGGGTTCCCTTTTCTCCACACCCTCGCCAGCACTTACTGTGAGTTGATATGTTCATGAGCCTCATTCTGACAGGTGGTATCTCATCGTGGTTTTAATTTTCATTTTTCTGATGACTAGTGACATTGAACATTTTTTCATATGACTATTGGTCATTTGTATATTCTCTTTGGAGAAGTGTCTATTCAGTTCCTTGGCCCATTTTTTTAATTGGATTGTTTACCTTCCTGGTGTTGAGTTTTAGAAGTTCTTTATAAATTTTGGTTATTAACCCCTTATTAGACATATTGGTGAATATGGTCTCCCATTGTGTGGGTTATCTTTTTACTTTGTTTTGGTGTCTTTTGCTGTGCAAAAGCGTTTTAGTTTGATATAGTCCTATTTGTTTATTTTATCCTTTATTTCACTTGCCCATGGAGATATATCGGTAAAAATATTGCTATGAGAGATATTGGAGAGTTTACTGCCTATGTTTTCTTCTAAGATGTTTATGGATTTGTGACTTATATTTAAGTCTTTTTTCCATTTTGATTTTATTTTTATGAATGGTGCAAATTGTTAGTCTAGTTTCACTTTTTTGCATGTATCAGTCCTGTTTTCCCAACACCATTTATTTTTATTTATTTATTCATTTTTGTGGCAGAGACAGAGAGAGCGAGAGAGAGGGACAGATAGAGACAGACAGGAGGAAGGGAGAGAGATGAGAAATATCAATTCTTTTTGTGGCTTCTTAGTTGTTCATTGATTGATTTCTCATATGTGCCTTGACTGGAGGACTACAGCAGACCAAGTGACCCCTTGGTCGAGCCAGTAACCTTGGGCTCAAGCTGGTGAGCCTTGCTCAAACCAGATGAGCCCACACTCAAGCTGGCGACCTCAGTGTCTTGAACCTGGGTCCTCCACATCCCAGTCCGACGCTCTATCTACTGCACCACTGCCTGGTCAGGCCCAACACCATTTATTAAAGAGAATGTCTTTACTCCATTGTATGCTCTTACCTACTTTGTCAAATATCAATTGATCATAAAGGCGTGGGTTTATTTCTAGGTTCTCTATGCTGTTCCATTGATCTGTATGCCTTTTCTTAAATCAGTACCAAGCTGTTTTGATTACAATGATGGCCTTATAGTATAACTTGGTATCAGGAAGTATAATATCTCCTCCTTTAGTCTTCATTTTCAAGATTGCTGAGGCTATTTGGGTTCTTTTTTGTTGTTGTTGTTCCATATAAATTTTGGAATATTTGTTCTATATCTTTGAAGTATGCCATTAGTATTTTAATAGGAGTTGCATTAAATTTATAGATTGCTTTGGGTAGTACAGACAGTGTGTGTGTGTGTGTGTGTGTGTGTGTGTGTGTGTGTGTGTGTGTCAAAGACAGAGAGACAGAGAGAGAGACTGATAGGGACAGACAGATGAAAGGGAGAGAGATGAGAAGCATCAGTTCTTTGTTGCGGCACCTTAGTTGTTCATTGATTGCTTTCTCATATGTGCTTTTACTGGGGGGCTATAGCAGATGAGTGACCCCTTGCTCAATCTGGTGATCTTGGGCTCAAGCTGGTGAACCTTGCTTAAACTAAATGAGCCTGTGCTCAAGCCAGCGACCTCACGGTTTCTAACCTGGGTCCTCTGCATCCCAGTCTGAAGCTATATCCACTGCACCATCACCTTTTCTGGCAGTATAGAAATTTTAAGGATGTTTATTCTTCCTATCCATAAACACGGTATATGCTTCCACTTGTTTGTATCTTCCTTGATTTTTTTTTCCAATGTCTTATAATTTTCTGAGTACAAGTCTTTTCCTTCCTTGGTTAAACTTATTCCTAGTTATATTATTATTATTATTATTTTGCAATAGTAAAGCGGATTGTTTCCTTAATTTCTCTTTCCCACAGTTTATTGTTGGTGTATAAAAATGCCACTGATTTTTGATCATTAATTTTATATCCTGCTACTTTGCTGAATTCATTTATCAGGTCTAGTAGTTTTTTTGAAATTACATTGATTAATCATTGTGTGCTTTTTAAAAGGTGATTTTAAATCTCAGAAATGCTTTAAAATGAAAAATTAATGTCATGATATTTAGTTGTTTGTTAAAAAATTATTCCTTAACAACTTAATCAAATGCCAAACACACACACACACACACACACACACACATTCATATACTCCCAAGCAGTCATGTACTGGAGATAACATGTAATAACTTATGTAAACTGGAGCTATTTGTCAAATTTTCAAATACATTATGGAATAGTTATTAACCACAGAGTTTATAAATTTTAAATTAATTATTTTAAAAATAATATTAAACATTCAAAATCATTCACTTTTTTTGTTATTTGCCAAATATTACTAGTACCTATTAACTGTCCTTTTGCGTGATGTTGTATAGGAGGTACCATGTTGCTCCACAGGAAGTATGCAACAGTAGTGAATGAAGACAGGTGGACTTGTTGATGTTAGGGTTGGGGGAATTATTTGTTGGTTTTCTTCTTGTTATAATTTGTTTGTTTTAAATAGACTTTTTTTTTTGCATTTACAGAAAAAATTTAGAAGAACAGAGAGTTCTTATATGCCGAGCACCCAGTTCCCCTATTAGTATCATTTTACACGAGTATGGTACATTTGTTACAATTAATGAATCAGTGTATTATTATTAACTAAACTGCAAAAGTTTCCTTATATCCTTTAATTTTTTCTCATATCCTTTTTCTATGCTGGTATTCCATCCAGGACAGCACATTATATTTAGTGGTTATATTTCCTTAGGTCTCTGTTTCCTCTGACAGTTCCTCAGACTTTATTCTTCATGACCTTGACAATTTTGAAGAGTATTAGTTGATTATTTTGTAGCATGTTTCTCTACTGGGATTTCTAATGTTTTTGTTAAGGTGTGACTAGGGCTAAGTGTTGGTGGGAGAACCCCAGAATTAAAGTATCAATTTCAACAGATAATATCAAGGTTATATACTATAAACATGGTTTTCAATTTGACAATGGCTTTGATCACCTGGCTGAGGTAGCACCTCTCAGGATTACTGAGTTACTTTTTTCCCTCTGTTTGGATACTGTGATTCCTTGGAAGACAGTTGCAGGTACAGCCCACACCTAGAAAGTGGGATTGTGCTTCCTTGAGCACAGATTTTCTACATCAATTATCAGAAATTCTGTGGATGGCAAAATTGTCTCCTCTTCACATTTATTTGCTTATTTGATTGTTTGTATTAGTTAGGGTTCATTGGTATATATCTATTGTACTCTTTGGATTATAATCCTGTATTACTTCTTTTATATTTTTGCTTAAATTGTGACAGCTCTGGCCACTGGGAGCTCTTTCCTTAAGCTCTAGTGTGCCTTTTAATATAGTGTCATCAATGTGTGTGTGTGCATGTGTGTGTTTGCATGACTGTGTTTTGAGCATGTCTTACTTTCTAACACTATAAAGTGCTTCAGGATCATCTGTATACTGCTTGCTCCAGCACTAGAGTTAGCCATTTCTCCAAAGTGGCCAGCTCTTTTTATTAGAGAATGGTATTAGTAACCAATAAATTCATGTTAGAACTGCTTGTTGCTTTTTGATCATTTTTTTAATTTCTCTCAACTGACAGAGAAAAACTATGTGCCTTTATACTAACATGTGCATATGTGCCTATAGTAAGTACTCTCTAATTTATCACTTGTTTCTATATTAAGCTAAATATGAGTTTATACCAATGCTTCCAATTCTAATTAATTGTCACATGGGTCATTTTAGCCTTACTCACTTGAGAAAATAGTTGGTTTTCTTTGTTTTTGTTTTTTGTATTTCAGATCCAAAACAAGTTTTGATTCTTTTTTTCTAAATGAGATTTAAAATACTTAACCATGGTGACAATAGTTCAGTTGCTGAAAATGACATAGATGCAGGTTAAAGTAAGAGCTACAGAACCTCAGTATCGTAAATAACAAATTTTTCCTTACACGTGAAGAAGAAAAAGGCTAAAAATATACTCAGCAGGTCACAGTAAGTGCTAATAACCTCAGAGTTGTGAGGCCAGCTAGTTTAGGCCAGAACATGATAAAACTTAAATTAGTATCTCATATTTCAATGAAGCCAAGCTAAAAAAAATAAAGAAAACAGAAAAAAAAGGGATCCCAGAATCTGGAGTTAAGGGGAATCCAGCCATGAGAACCAAGCACTTCCACCCAACTATGTCAACTGTCCTTTTGATTGCACCCATTAGTAAACTGGTATCAGACCCACAGGAGATCTGTAGATATATAAATTAGTGTGTGTTCATATATGTGTGTGTGTGTTTTTGCATGTATATGTGTATGTGTCACTTAAGAGCATGTACCTTATTTCAATAACTCTTAATAATACTTTATGATTTTAATAAGTTTTATAGTTACTAATTATTATTATAATTATTTTTAATTTATTGATTTTAGAGCTCAAGGAAGGGAGAGAGAGATAAAGTGGAACATCGATTTGTTATTCCACTAATCCATGTATTCATTGGTTGATTCTTGTACATGCCTTGACCAGGGGTCAAATCTGGAACCTTGGTGTATTGGGACAATGTTCTAATTGACTGAGGTACCTGGCCAAGGCTTTAAAGTTACTAATTATTAAGCCACCCAAGTTATCTTAATATAGGAATATATAGTTGTTTTTTTTTGTTTTGTTTTGATTTTTACTATTTCAATACTTTGATTATCAGAATCAAAAAGGTCAAGGAAAAACCCTAGAGAACCCTGGATTAAAGAGGACTGTTTCTGCCCATATGTGCTCCATGCTTAATAAGCAGGATTTACTGTAGAGAAGTAAAATATTTGAACTTGAAATTAAGAATTTAATTGCGTTAACACTTTCATTCCTCTTGACTGTGGAGATTATCTTAACATGTGAAATCTCAGCAATATCTGTCCAAGAAGCTTACCTCGTGCCCAACACTAGGTGTTAGGGGATCACAGATTTGGCTGCAGAAACAGGAGCAAGCATGGGGAAATGAGTAGTCTTGTTTATTTCTGTCTGGGTGTCACCGACATAAGAAAGTTTGTGTATTAACAGGCACTAAGTAGTCAAATGCAAAGTGTTAGTCAGCAGCTAGTGCTTATGAAGGCAAGGCAATGATTAATTTTTTATTAAACAATGCATATACGTAAGTGTAAAAGCAGTCACCCTGATTAAGAAATAAATAATATATTTAATGAAGTGTTTTAACTAAATTTTGTCAACATTATCTGAATTTATGTTTATGAAAATCAACCAAGCTAATATGGAAAGCTATGCATTGTTCTCACAAGATCTAATCTTTCATGTTATTATATAAAAATTGTGTAGAAGAACAGAATTGAGACAGAGGAGGGATCAAAGGGACCAGAGGAAAAGAGGACAGAGGGAATGGGGATGAGAGGATGGGAGGATGGGATAAACCTGAAGAAAAGGGGGGAGGGCACTGTAGGGAGAGGGCAAAGGAGATGTTGAGAGGAATAGGTGGGATGGGGGAGGCATTTCTAGGAGACCCTAGAATCTATGGAGACACAATTAATTAAATAAAAAATGTTAAAAAAATAAAAATAAAAAAACAAAACAAAAAAATTGTGTAGAAGATAGATTGTATTACTAGAATACTGAATCACTGCCTCTTTTAAATGATCAAACCTCACACACACACACACACACACACGCACACACACACGCACACTCCTGCATCATTCACAAGGAAGATGTATTATGACACTGCCTCCGTTCAGTCTAGAGACAACAGTATGGAGAAAAGTATGAAATGGACCATAGAACCAAAAATTGACAAATGAAATATTATCCATGTCTTTAGGCATCCCCCAAATAGACAGATGGCTCTGTAGTGGGTCTCCATTTTTTTAAATTTTATTTAGAAAATTAAATCCAATAGGGTGATATGGAGTCAATAAAAGTACATAGGTTTCAGGTAAACATTTCTATAGCATTTCAATTGTTGATTTCATTGTGTACCCATCACTCAAAGTCAAATGATTCTCTGTCATCATATATTTGTTTCCTTTTATGCCCCTTTATCTGGTAACTACTTCACTTTTATCTATGGGTCTCCATTTTCAATGCATATTGGCTTTTTATACAAAAGTAAGGAGGCTGCCTATACCCAGTGTGTCACCCCCCTCTACATTCCCCATTCTTGCTGAGTGTCCTGGTACTGTCCAAGGAGCCCCAGAACATTCCATTTGCTATAAATGCCTTACTAAACAGTTCACATTAGGGTTGAGGATCAGCCAAATGGGTGAAGGGCATCAAAAGATATAAACTTCCAGTAATAAAGGAAGTCATGGGGATGCAATACACAATGTGGTGAGTATGCTTCATAAACTGTGGTGTGTATGGGAAAGTTTCTGAGAGAATAGATATTAAAGGTCTCATCACAAGAAAAAAATCTGTAACTGTTAACCAGGCTATTGTGGTTGTCATTTCACAATACATCCAAAATCAAATCATTATGTTTTACACCTGAAGTTAATATAATGTATGCTAGCTGTATCTTAATAAAAGATACACATTTATAATTGAGAGGATTCTCTTTAGACTTTAGGATACAGAATATAGGAAAGGAGAGGAAGGCAAAAATTACCTAGTTTTAGTGACCACAATCATGGCACAGGAGAAAAATAATCATTGCGATAGTTTCATATCTTGAATTGTATTTTTCTCTTGTTTCTCTAATTAATCTTCTTCTCTCTGGTAAATCAGAGCCACAGATGTGTGGTTTAACATGAGAACCACAACAAGTACTGAACATAATGCTTGACTGTATTCCATAGAACTAGAATGGCTGGATGTTTTTGTTGTTGTTGTTGTGATTATCTTTAATTGTCCCACTATGATTGTATATTGTCATACAAGCCACATAAGTCCTTTGCCAAATGAGAAAGTAAACACCCATGCATCATTATCAGTGCAATATTTGTGTATGTATAGTAATTTCACTTTGTCCTTCATGAAGAATCTCAAAGTTTTCAACGTCTACTGTGCATGAACTCTAGATCAAGGATCCACGCTTCTCTTCCACCCAGTATTCTACCATCTAGGTGAGATGAGGAATGGTTGCACCTTGGTGTCACCAAATGCCACCTCATACATGTTATGAGGAAGGACATGGGATAGTGCACTTCTATAACAGAGTGGTTAATGGAAAAGCTGGATCTCTGTCACAGAGAATCAGGGGCCATTTGGTTGGCTAGGGGAATAAATCTATGACAGATCATCTATGGACATCACTAAGAAATATGAGTAGAATATGTATCCCGTCAACAATGGCAGAGGAGACCTGAGTTCTGCAGAGCCTGGCAGTGGTTATCCTTTCCCCTTATGGAGCCTGATTCAGTTTAGTGCATCCAAATGGCTCTTCTTACCTTCGCAACACACTCGGGCACCTGCACCATGTTCCCAGACCTGTGCTTTCTGCTGGGCATTAACTAATGCCCCAGCCCTCCTTCCAGGTTGTGAAAGGTGAGTTGTCAGAGAAAGAGAGAGAGAGAGAGAGAGAGAGAGAGACTTTGGGAGAGATCAATGTATTTTAGGGCAATGATAGAATCTATCTCAAAACTAAAATCACACAGGGTGCAGAAAATATTCTGGAGAACATCTAACCTGATAGAATATATGTATTGTTAAAGGAATCAAGATCAAAAAGAAATTACATGACTCCCAGTGTAGAAAGCTGCAGAAACAGGAGCTGAGGTGTGGGACTACCACTCTACGCACATCTCATTCCAGGGACAAAATCAATCAGCCCATTGAAAACCAAAAATTAAATTTTTAGTCAGCTAATATCTGATTGAGCTATTTAGCCTTCAAAACTTTTTTCTGCAAGGGGCCCAATAATAACTAATTCAGGTTGTGTGGACCATGCAGTCCATGTTGTGGAATGAGCCAACTATAGAAAGTTTATAATGAGCACGGCCATAGCCGTATTTCCGTATGTGCTCAAAGAGACGGGCACCACTGGACTGGTTTTGTTACTTATTTAACAACTGGCTTGAGTGGGGTAAAGTAATGATTTGCACCACACAGTTTTGGCATTTTAGGTTTCCTAAGCCCATCAGAGAAAGGTCAAAGTCACTGAGTATAATATTCTCTCTTCTCAAGTGAACTGTATCTCCAGAATCAGAATTTCTTCTTGCCTCGTGTATCGTTAAAAACTCTTTTTCCTTGAGCTGTTGGCACCTGACCAACTAACCACAAAATCTGTAATGGGATTGCTTCTATCTGAAGATACCATTTACAGCAGCAAGTCAGGCACCTACTCAAAATGAATACGTAGGAAGGAATTAATAAGCTGCCGTTCACTTTATAGGTCCCACCACCAGAATGTGAATGTGGACTGTCTCGGAAATCTCAGAAACTGCGTGCACCTGAATATCGCACTCTTAGAGACCAGTCCTATGAAAATGAGGGACGCTCAAATTAAATTAGTTTTGATACCTGCTGGTATAACAATCTGGGCCCATTATCTCAGCTCATTAAAGCTTGGTGTTAATGAAGCCAAGATCAGGGGTTCATGCCCCAGATGAGACAGCAAGCTTCTTCCAAAGACAGCCATGCTGTTCCAGAAATATATACCGTACAACTTAATTTGCCATGTGTTCCATAAATAACTGCACTGGCCACAGCAGAACAGGGGAATGAATGTCCAAGCTCAGCTCGTCCTCGTGACCAGTGCAAAGGCCATTCAAGCACACGGTTCTGAAGGACACAAGGTCACCTTCACACATGAAGAATGCTGTGTTATGCTTCATCGATATAGTTAATATAATTTATGAATGTGACCTGATGATTTATTCTACTTTGGTTCCAATTGCATCTGTCACATACCATGTCAAATTCTAGAAATGTGCAAGTCAATAATTCCTTCACCTTTCTGTGTCTGTGAGTCTGTTTCTGTTTTGTTTGTTAGTTATTTTGTTCATTAGATTCCACATGTAAGTGAAATTACAGATAACTGTATGGTGATTCCAGGAGGGAAAAGGGGGTTGGGGAGTAGAAGATGGTAAAGAGGGATAAATGGTGATGGAAGGAGATGTGATTTGGTGTGATAAACACATAATATAATATAAAGATGATGTACTATAGACTTATACACCAGAAACCTATATAATTTTACTAATCAATGTCACCTTGATTTATTTAATTAAAAAATCAATTAGAATTTAACAGCTCAACAGTGGGTATAAGATAAGATTGTGCCAAATCAATTTTGGTGTTATTTTTAAAGAGTAAGTTTGTTGGAAATAATGATGAGATTCAAATACTTTTAGATGCTATTTTGGCCTGACCAGGTGGTTGTGCAGTGGATAGAGCATCGGACTGGGATGCGGAGGACCCAGGTTCAAGACCCCAAGGTCGCCAGGTTGAGCATGGGCTCATCTGGTTTGAGCAAAGCTCACCAGCTTGGGCCCAAGGTTGCTGGCTTGAGCAAGGGGTTACTCAGTCTTCTGTAGCCCCAATGTCAAGGCATATATGAGAAAGCAATCAATGAATAACTGAAGTGCCACAATGAAAAACTGATGACTGATGCTTCTCATCTCTCTCCATTCCTGTCTGTCTATGCCTCTCTCTGACTCTCTCCCTGTTTCTTCAAAAAAAAAAATGAAAAGAAAAGAAAAGAAAAAAAAATAGATGCTATTTGCCCAAAGAATGCAGGGATTTACAAATCCTATTTTCCAATTAACTTTTCTCAAAAACTTATTTTATTTGGGACGATATAAGGACAAGTTCCACTGGCATACACAATGAACATATTATTTTATCATTCAGGAGATGAAGGCTTCCAAGCAAAGCAACATAAATGCAAGAAACTGATGATATTGTGTCAAAAAGCTCACACCTTTCCCACATTGTCATTGGAAGGCTAAAGTTCAAGGACATAAATTTTATCACACTCCTATCTGCTGAGCCCAACGTCCTCTAAAAAAAAAACAACACTGAAGCATTCTTCTGTCATTTTCTGAGAAAGTACCAAATCAGCTGCCCTTCCAAGTTATCAGGACTGGAGAAAAAAGAGAGAAAGCCAAATCTATTCATGACTCTTAAACAAGCAGGCTGCAAATGAGCAAAGCAGGCTCAGTTAGTAACCTACAACTTGGGTATCTGAATTAAAATTGCTCTCTTTTTAAAAATATGAGGAGCAGAAGCTTGTTGTGTTTCCTTTCAATTCACAGTTTGGCTCCATCTCACTCTCTGTGTGTTACTGTGGGCAGATTATATAATCACATGGAACTGTGAGAGCCTCAGGTATAAAAATAATGACATGCATCAGATAGCCAGGCCGTGAGTAAGTAAGAGCACATTAGTTCCTCTTTCTTCTCAGAATAGCACATACAAAGTCTTTGGTTGTTAGAAGTTAAGAGTAGAAGATAAGGCTTTTGACAGCAAATCCCACAACAGATAGGTTGAGGGTTCATCCAGATCCGGATAGTTTTACCAAATGGTAATACTATGCTATAAGGTGAATAAAAGCATAGGCAAAGGTATCGGGCTGATGTGTCTGCGATGATTGGGAACATCAAGAAATTTATATTAAGTCCTAAAGTGTTGAGGTGGGATAAACACTGAAGTAGAATACTAAACTCCAAACCAGTAGAAATGGTCTTGCTCGATTTTTGACTGCTTTAAATGAGAGCCTTCCACCCTGGTTCCTATGGCTCTTAACAACTCACTGCAGCTAACTGATGATTAATGATCAAATGTCAATTTCCAGACATAGAAAAATGTTTTTAGTATATACCAAAATGGGTAAAATTATAAATGTATGTGGACCTTGCTTAAAATAAACAATCAGGCCCTGGCTAGTTGGCTCAGTGGTAGAGCGTCGGCCTGGTGTGCGGAAGTCCCGGGTTCAATTCCTGGCCAGGGCACACAGGAGAGGCACCCATCTGCTTCTCCACCCCTCCCCCTCTCTTTCCTCTCTGTCTCTCTCTTCCCCTCCCGCAGCCGAGGCTCCATTGGAGCAAAGATGGCCCGGGCGCTGGGGATGGCTCCTTGGCCTCTGCCCCAGGCGCTAGAGTGGCTCTGGTTGCGACAGAGCGATGCCCCGGATGGGCAGAGCATCGCCCCCTGGTGGGCGTGCCAGGTGGAACCCCGTCGGGCTCATGCGGGAGTCTGTCTGACTGCCTCCCCGTTTCCAGCTTCAGAAAATACTAAATAAATAAATAAATAAATAAATAAATAAATAAATAATAAAAAAAACAATCAAAGCAATAAATAGACTTCTGTAAAATATAGGAGTAGATCAGGCCATAAAAATAAAGCTTTATTTTTCCTTCCTATGTGTTTGTCTTAGTTAAGATAAAAATATGGTTCGTTGGTTGGAACAGGGAGTGCTTTCCAATGTAATATAAGTCATGGAAAATTATTTCTAGGGGCTTTAGCCCAGTCACACCTAACACAGAACTGGTATTGAAAGCTCTCTTTTCTCTACATTGCTGCAGTCTGTGGGTAAGTCCTGGAAGAGAGCGTTCACAGAGAAGCGGTAGTCCGTGCAGAGGCACAGGGCTCTCCAGGCTAGGGCTGAAATGGCCAGAGGCCCCCAAGCTGGAGAAGTCAGGGCTCCGTGTTGCCTCCCATGTCGTGTCCTGGAACCCACCCGTGAGAACCTTTGGTTTCTTAACACTGTCCTTGAAATCTCAGGAACAAGTGAACTCTTTCAAAGCACATCTGAAAACATGTTCTGGGCTAGAAAAACTTTCCCTCTCTCTATTTTTTTTTTAATTATTAATTTTTGAATTAAAATGCCACTGTCCCACACTCTTTTTTTTAAACTTTATTTCTGGATATTGTGAAATGAAATGAGCACCGGGCATTCATCTGATTCACACTTATGTCTGTGACCTTAGTTGGTAAAATGCAGACAAGACAAGGTGTCTGTGAGCATATTCATGCTAGATATCCCCTGTTCTCCACCGATTTGTTATCAACTCTCCCCCAAAGGAAACCTTTCCCTTCCTCTCAGAGCTGCTGCCAGCTGCCTGGCTCTTGGAAGATTTCAGTTTTTGACTGATCTCAGATAAACAGGCATTTGCACTCCAAAGCTGCATAATATATTCCCTCTCAGCAAGAGGGATGCAGCTGTTAGACACTAAAGGGCTTATTTGTGTTTTTAACACTTTTGAAAAAAAGAAAAACCTTCCTTCCAAGGCTCAAATCCCTCAGAAAATAATTCTGATCCCAGATTTTCCTCCTCGGCAAGGAAGAGTTTCCTGCGTAGTCTTTTGCTTGCAATGCAGCGCTGGTGTTGGTGTGGCCGCTGGAAGGATTCTAAGATGCAGCAGGAGTCCTGTCCCTCACTTTCCCTGCAAAAACACTTTCATGTCCCTGAGCAACTAAAACACAATGTATGGTCCTGCTCAGAATGATTGCATTACGCTTCCATTTGTCACTTCTGTTTGGGATTCGATTCCCTTGAGCTCATAAAGCCTGTCCCGCTGCAGACGCTGGCAGTTGGAGCAGCTCAGGCTGCCAGAATGCATAGCCCCATGCAAGGAGGAGGTGCTCTCAGCAGCGTCCCCCTCACAAGGACTGGGGAAGAGCCATTGTCCTATGTCAAGCTCGTGGCTCTTCCCAGAGCCTAGCTGTAACACCTTTGGCTGGTTACGTCCGAAGTTCGTCTAAGTACATTTTTTTTTAATCAGTAATGCAAGGAATTTAATTTTGCCCAGGTGCTCATGAAACAAATGTTTCCTTCTAACTGAGGCATAAATCTCTTAGAACAAACTTGCACCACCAGGATGTGGTTGAATGGTCCCCAAGTTAGAAACGGCAACGGTGTCCTCAAATCAGCGCACCATCTTGGGTCTCTGAGTCTCCTTCTTAAATGTCCCTGGTGTTCAGCCTCTTCTTTCCATGGCTCTCGACCGTACTGTACTATCTTGCCTTCCTCGTACCATATTCCTCAAAAAAGGGGAGAGTGCCATCACTTCCCACATCTTCCTGAGGACATGCACCCATCAGGTCACAATTCTGCTTGAAAATATCTGTCATGTCTTCACTGTTTCTTCGTTTGGCTGGTCCTGATTTGCATCCTGCATAAGAAAACTAATTGTTAGTAGCACTTTTCTGAGTTCTGAGAATCATTTTAGCAAAGCTGAAGGGGCCATGGAAACCACTGAATTTGCAGCCAGGCAGGTCATAAGTGGAGGTGGATGGAGGAACCTAAAGTTGTGACTGTTGACTGAAGTGAAGGCACTTTTACTGGGACGGTGCCCTTGAGCCTGTAGCCTGCATGCTAACTCCGGGTGGTGAGTGTGAGAACATTGCTTTCCAGTGTTGTCTCACTGGAAACATGTTCCTGATCACAGATATACTGAGTCCCTGTGTCTTCACCTCTTAACATGTAATGCTTCTCTGTTTTATTAAAGCTCCTTCCTATGTATTCAAAAGCAGGTCCAAAAATTAAGTAATACCTTCTCTAAATCGAGTCCAGGAAGGGCCACACAGGGAATCTCCATACAACCAGCCTGAGTGCCGACAGTGCAGGGCAGGCGGGTCCTTAGAGCCACCAGGGTACACTGTTGGGAAGGGGGAATGCTGGACTGTAGGCAACAGGTGACATTTCATCTACTCATTGTCATCTTTCTTTAATTTTCTTCTCCAGCCCATGTAATTTCCAATAAACCCTACTGTAAATTGTGTCTTTCTAAAGCACTGATCTGATTATGTCACTCCTTTGGTCTAAAGTCTTACATACCTTCCCATTCTCACCAGAATAAAATTGCAGGGCTGCTCCTACCAAGGATCTGCTCTACTCTAGGCTTTTCTACCCTATAGCTGCTCCAGAGCCACTTGTCTTTTGTTTCGCCAAACCTGGCCACGTACTGTTCCATTCCTGAGCCTGTATTCACGCTGTGTATTGATGCTTCTTTCTCATTCCCACCTCGTGACTTTCCAGCTATACTTTCCTGTGTCTCCTGTGTCACTACCCCTGGGAGGTCTGCCTTGACTTTTGACAACATTTCCTCTCTCCTTGTGTTTCTATCTTCTTTTCTTCTGTATAGTCTTTCTGGAGTTCCCACAATTTGTTTTCTCATAAAATGTTTTGGTTTGCTTGTGATAGTTTTTGTGCGTGTAGTCTAGTCACCTTTAACTATTACTATTTCTGCTGGGCATATATAATAAACTTAGAAAGACATGTGAATTAAGAAGTGGACACAGCATTTTCTAGACAGCTAATAAACCCTCACCTTAATTCATTCTCTATTGACCTGCAGGGAGGATAGCAGTGTTAGTAATGACTCTGCAGGCAAGGCTAGCTATTGGCATTGAATTGCTGCTCTTATGAAGTCACAAAGATCCGTTGTAGGACAGAGTGGCTTAAACTTTCATCCTGGCCCAAGCTAAATGAGGTTATGATGATTCTAACTCATTCTGATCTATTCACGCAGGAGAGGTAAAACACTGTGGTAGCTCCAAGATTGTCCAGATTTGTTAACCTATATCAAATGCCCATGGAAATGCCTAGTACTTTTTGTATGTTTAATAAATATAAGCTTTTATGTTTACATTTTTATTATTGGTTAAACTATCACTTCTCGGTCTTTTGGCTAAAATCAAGGGTATTATTGGATAAATTAGAGGCTAGGACTACCTGGAAGACAAAGACTAGACTTAATATATCTCTGTACAAAACAGGATAATGCTGTAACAGGTGCTCACACATTATCTCTTAAGAAAAAAAGAGTACAGGGTATCTTTTTGATTAATAAATGATAAAAATCTCTATCTAAAATTTTCTTAGCAATAAAATGGTATAAAGGCATAAAAAAGATTTTTGGAAATAACTATAACTATATGAGAATTAAAATAAAAACAATTCAGTGAATTGTTTGATGAGAAATGAAATCATTTTAAAAATGTATTTGGTTATTTTTAACCATCCTAAAGCAGTTTTTGAATTACTTCTGAAAAATATAGAGATAAGAAAGTAAAAATATGAAGGTCTAATGCACAAAGATTACAAAAAATATATAGTGTTTTAATGATACAGTTAGCCAGACACACATCCCTGGAAGAACTAATGGAGGAAGAAAAGAACGAAGGGAATGAATTGACCTAATGGCTAGTTCAGCTGGGGTGGAAAGGGTCATTCAGGAGAGCATTAATGGGCATGAGAAACCTTTCTCACTTACAGAAAGACAGAAACAAATTCTTTTCTCTATCTTGAAGATATTTTCTAACCCAAGAAAGGGAAATGAGATTTACAAAAAAATTAGGAGTTCACAGCCATTAGCTTTTGTGCCTGAAGTCCAATTTCAGACTAAAGCATTATATTGTGTGGCTGTAGTTTACTTTTTAATAGCAGAAAAAAAATATATGTGTAATCCATTCACTTATTTTCCCTTATCCCTCAAATGAACCAAAGAGATTAAGACCTCACAGAAGACATATAATTCTATAATTTTTTATTTGCAAGCTTACATTAAACTGATAACGCTTCCCCCTGGACTGTGTTTTATAACCTTGATAAAATGATCTGTATGGCCCCACAGTGATGCTGAGTTTTATTATAAACCAGGTTAATATGCCTGTAACAGTATACTCCTACATTCTCTAATAGCATGAGGAAGACCAATCTATTTTTATTGAAATTATTTAATTTTGGAGGCCTGAGTTAATACCTCCTTGCCTTAGGAGGATAATATTATGTTTATGCTTAGGAAAGAGAGAAGATAAATTCAGCCATTAGTTAGACTCAGCTCCTGCGAACCGTGCATTACCTTTTAGCTGTGGTGCTGCTTATCAGAGCCCTAAGCTATTTCTCTACAAAACAAATACCTCATACATTTACAAACGGTCTAGTCCATGCCATGTTCTTAATTTTTATACTTGAGTTTTTCCTGCATAACAAAGAAGGTGATCCGCTAATAAATACCCACTTATTGCTTAAGTCCTTTGTGCCAGGCCCTGTGCCTTTTCATCATTCCTCGAAGTTCATAGTTAGCAGGGAAATGTTGATTCTGCCGTCCCAGTCGTAGAGAGGCGGCAAGCAGCCCTGCTAAGTGACAGGTGCTGTGAAAACTGGCCTCACTCAGGCTTAGGAAAGTCACCAGCAAATCTTACATTTGCAACATCTGAAGGCCAGTCTTTTAGGAGAGTAAAGCAGAGGGTTTCTCAACAAAGCAGGGTGTTTACCAGCACCTGCGGGTAATTCTTAGTGCTGTGATCCAGGAGTTCCTACTAACATCTAATCAGAAAAGACCAGAGATTTTGCTAAATATCATACATTGTTTTGCAGTGCCTCTGACGCCCCGGTGGCCCAACAGTGCTTTGTCTGTAACAGGCAGTGGTGTCCAGATTGAGCAGCCTTGCAGTACAGCAAATGTGCAGTAGTAGCCTGACCTGTGGTGGCGCAGTGGATAAAGCGTCGACCTGAAAATGCTGAGGTCACTGGTTCGAAACCCTGGGTTTGCCTGGTCAAGGTACATATGGGAGTTGATGCTTCCAGCTTCTCTCCCCTTCTCTCTCTCTGTCTCTCTCCCTCTCTCCCTCTCTGTCTCTCTCCTCTATAAAAATGAATAAATAAATAAAAAATGTGCAGTAGTATAAGGCAGTGGTTCTCAAAATATGTGCCAGGGCACACTCGTGTGCCCTAGAAGATTTCCAGGTGCACCCTATGGTATTCCAGAGAAATGTGGGCCTGTTGGGGACCAAACAACCAAAAGGGTTTTTGGAGTTTAGATTTTTGGGGGACAGAGGTGTGGGGAATTGGATACAAACTGACAGTCTGCCCACCCCCCCACCTCACTTACCTGATTAGGTTGCAAAAGGCTGTTAAGCTGTGGTGCTGGATTGTTTACACTACCTTCCATGTTCCCTGGAAAAACTGGAGGCAAGTTTCTTCTATCCTTTGTTTGGTGTAAAGTTAAGATGATATGTATGGTGGGGGTTTTCTGCACTCAACACAATTAAAAGTAAAAAGAGAGAAATTCTTCAATGTATTGATGAGGAAATGAGAATTTGCCTGTCAAATATATGCCCAAACATTGAAGAAATCGCTAGGACACATCAGGCTCATGTTTCTCATAAATACAAGAATGAAAAAACATAACACATTTGCACCAGGACCTGCTGAATTTACTAAAACTTAGTAAGAATGTATCTATATATATAAAAAGATAACTTTTTGTCATTTTTAATTTTTAACCCCTCTTTTTTATGAATTCTAAAAAGCATAACTCAAAAAAGGTAACATAAAAATGTTTTTAATGTCAGAATAAATTTAATTTTGTCATATTTATTTCATTTAATTACTTTAAAAGCACGTTCGGACTTCATATATATATATTTTAATATTTGACTTAATTATTATAACATATTTCTCAGAAATTTGTATATAGTGCACCTACAATTATTTGTAGGATTTTAAATGTGCCCCGACTTCAAAAAGTTTGAGGACCACTGGTCTAAGGGCTGAGCCATTCATTTGCTCTTTTGGATAGCTTTGAATTTAAGTGGCTCATTCCAGGACTGTGGGAACAAATGTATTATTTGTCACCAATTTGATGTACAATTACTACTATGTACCATATGGAGAGGACTTATGTTAATAGATGCCTTTTTGCCATGATGTGTTTCTCTCTAAAATGTAAATAAAGCCTGTGGTTTTCATTGTGTTCTGTTTGCTTCCCTTACGGACCTCTGTTTGTGGTTCTACAAGAACAGGTTCAGAATTGTCATAAAGCGTTTTTGTCATCCATTTATTTCCCATCTCTTCTCTCACCATATAAAAAAAAGGTTGTAAATTTTTATTCCATGTGTTTTTCTGAACTGACTCTCTCTGCCTAAACCTAAGTGTCTCCTGGTGTTCTCTGCATAGTCCTTCTGAAATGATCATTGAACAAGGATCCCACTGCGAGGCTTCCTGTCTGGACTCATTAAAGTCTCTTGCTCCCAATCAGCATGCTCAGATGTGCTCTGTTCTCTTCAGTCAAATCCATAAGGACCACTCCCGCCTTGTTAGCTTCCCGTTGCTGGCTTGATGTTGCTATTTGTTTCTTCCATCATTGTGCAGTCTTGCGAGGCTTTTTGAGAGACGCCTTGGAGTGATAATGTACTGTATGTGCAAAAGCGACTGTTGGTCCTGTTGTCCCCTTCCTGTGGGGGCTCCAACATGATGGAATGCCTGGCCTGAAGCTGCCAGTTATGTCTGTCAATCACCCCGCCACACTGTATCTCCATTGCCTTCCAATCCCATCAGATGATGGCAGGTTCAATACTTATGTTTCACAGGATTCTTTTCAGGCCAATTGTAATTGTCATTCATTCTGTTCTTGGTTACAAAAAAAAGTGTAAGTCTATAGAAGTATTAATAACATAAGGAAGTATTTTAATAAATTGGAGCCATGTGTCTGAACTTGAGATTTCAAATACTTTTTCATCCATTTATTTTTAGGTCTATATATATAAAAAAATTTCCCTCCCTCTGTTTTAGAAAACAGAGAAAGATACAAACTATCTGAAAATCAAACTGCTAGCAAGTCATATTTTTTAAGTAGGATATGCAAAAACATTGTATTAGATATTGAGAAATATTTCAAAGTAAATAAGCTATGCTCTGACGACAATGATTGAATGAAATTGGCACATTGGGAACCCACTTCCTTCAGCGGCCTTTCGCCACTCAAAGAAGACTGGGCATAGAAATGCTGCTAGAGAATCCCACATTTGTACATTATGGCATGACATCAGAAAACTAACAAAAACAGCATGAATAAGAGGCAGCTTAGTGGAGGAAAAGGGGGAATTACCACATAGTGGTAAAAAGATAACTTCAACTGATGAGGAGTCTAAAATTTTTTGGAAAGCCCAGTAGTATATCGTTTAGCAATTTCAAAAAGGAGTAGGACAATGGTCTAGACAGGTCCAAGGCCATTTATTTCTAGACCTTTGGCCACTTCACATAACTATTTCTTACCTCAAAATGACACAGAACAACCACAATTAAAGCTGCTTAATGTGAGAATTTGAGATCAGGCAGAGGAATTTTCTATAGTGTGGAAAGAGAAGTGATTTCAACATTAAACATAGTTTTGTTTTTCTAAATCTTTGAGTCACTGAATTAGCTATGAACCTACCTAACTCTGTATAATTATTTAGTGTATATTTCATCAGATCATAAGGATTGAATTGCCATCTTTCATTATGGAAAACAATACAGCAGGAAATTTCCAGAGTATAGTTTAGCACATATTAATAATGAGATTTCTCTTAGATATTTCTAATCACATCTAGATAATATGTTTTAGCATCTAACAGTCAGGTGAGCACATAAATCTGAATTTCAGGGGAATGGGATAGCAATATAGAGGCAGTGTACATGGGCATGACAATAGCGATTACAAAAAAACAAGGTTGGTATTAAATAGTAAAGAATTGAGAGATGAACACATTTGGGAGTAGTCTATCAAAGGTAGATGTCACAGAATTGCTACCAAAATTGTACTATATACATAGTACGGAGGGACTGATCTGCAGAGTAGGCAAAAATAAAAAATAAAGCACTCTTTGAGGATTCATACTAAATAATTTGAGAGAATGGATGAATGAATGAATAAATGAATAAATGAATAAATTATTGAATACCAGTGGTAGTGTGTTTGATTTGGAAACCAAGCATGCTTGACTATCCCCTCCTCCTCCCTGTCATGTTCTGACCTGGTAAGCAGGTGTAGTCATTGAAAACTGGGTACTTCATCTGTCACTTTCCTCTACGTTCACATTTCTGTAATTATAAGCAAGTCCCTCCTCAGTCCCCGACCTCCTTCCTGCTAGCATGTTCACCCACCGCCACAGTCACACTGGGTTCTTGCCATCATCAGGAGCTGTTCCCTTCAGAAATCTTTAACTCATGTATGTCTGCGTGGCGCAACTGTTCATGTAACAAAACCAGAAAATGGAAAGAAACGAAGGTCTTTCTGTAAAAACAAAAATAACTGAAGGAAGCTTGGATGGCTGCATGCATAGCTTTAGGTACAGACTAACATAATACAATCCTGTGTTTTTAATAACTCATTGTCATTTTCATGATTACTGATACCTATTGCTATGGTTGCTATGTAACTAGAGTGCTGTGGATAATACTATAAAAGTCTTTTATCATCGACCTCCTACTGAATTTCCAGTATTGTCCTGTGTCATAGATTTACAGTTCCTCCGCCCAGTATGAAGGCTTCCAGTCCAGGACCAGAACCACATCTTATAAAGACATCTGGGGCCTCAGGCATTGGTAAGATGGTGACATTGCCATAGAGTCCTTGATCTAGCATGTGACCTGGTTCAGCTCTTCACTGAACACCGTGTGTGTACTGTTGTGTGACAGCAGGAGATTTTCAAGGCAGTCATGTCTTAACAATTTCTCCAGCATCTTTCCTTCAGATCATGAGCCGGGCTGGGACCTGTCCCCGTCCAGCATTATCACACAGCCTGACTGTCCAGCTGTGCACCCTGCTGGCTGCTGGCCTTCAGCCCTGCACTTTGTGCATTTTCCTCTGCTTGCAATTAGCAGAGATGTTGCATTTGCATATTTAAAATAATTTTTTAAAGATTTTATTTATTCACTTTTAGAAGGATAGGATAGAGAGAGAGAGAAAGAAGGAGGGAGGAGCAGGAAGCATCAACTCCCATATGTGCCTTGACCAGGCAAGCCCAGGATTTCAAACCGATGACCTCAGTGTTCCAGGTTGATGCTCTATCCACTGAGCCACCACAGGTCAGGCACATTTGCTTTTTTGATAAACTGACATTTTCTTTTATTTTATCTTTTCAGAGGGTACTTATCTTTGCCATTTTTTTGGGGGGGTTACCAAGTTATTTTATATTTGCAACATCCACAGAGTCCAAAATATAAAAGCAAAGTAAGACACTCAGCAGAGTAATAACAAATATTCTTAATTCCGAAAGGAGTTATTCTCATGGACTCCAGTGGAAAAGAATATTATGTAGTACGGTGAAATACAAGGTCAAAAGTAGGAAAGCAGAAAGAATTCTCCAAGGATCTTTCTTATAACATGCATCTGGGTCAGTTCCGTCATTGCATTTAATGTGATCCAGGAAAAAGAATAATTCTATAAGAGGACTTAAGATTCATGTATGATTCTTGGAAAGATATTTTGGCCAACCACACCTTCATCAATTTATCCATTCGTATGAATAAATCCTATGTCTCTCAAATTCACTGTGGCTTCCAGCTCACAACAAGGGAGCAGAATGTTATTTGGACATTATTAATTTTTCTTTGTACCGTACTTTGCTGATAACATGATGGGTTTGCACAATAAATAACATTTTTCTGAAGTAGCCCAGTTTCACATTAGTAAACTTTCACTTTTTTAAGAACAGACAAGCTCAGTGATTTAAAAACAGGTGCTAGAGTACAGATGGACTATTTGAATGGGAAGAAAATTGCTATGAATCTTAAATATTTTAAGATCGATTACTACCACACAAGATCCCCTATATAAACATCATTCTTTCTGTTTCCTCTGAAAGTATTTTCTATATAAATTACATATTGTCAGACTTATGTCATATTTCATGCACTAAAAGCCTTTGACAGATCTTGCAGCTGTAATAAATAACAATCAGAAGATACTGCTAAAAATATCCAACTACTGTATAAACCTAACTGTTTAACGGGTTTCCTTGGGAAGTATGAGGCTTTGTTTTTCTCAGGCTTAAAGTTCAAACAAACTTTAGAATAATGCTATAGCATTTGTTTTTTATTTTCGGAAGAAACCGTTTTTTTTAGTGAGTTGAGAATCACCTAAGGTTCAGTCATTCTTAGTTTTTAAATTATTTTTTTATTAATTTTAGAGAGAAAACAGAAGGGAGAGAGAGAGAGAGAGACATTAGTTTTTTATTCCGCTTATTTATGCATTCATTGTTTGACTCTTGTACATGCCCTGACCAAGGATTGAACCCTCAACTTCAGAGTATTAGGATGTTGTTCTAACTAAATAAGCCACCTGGCCAGGGTTATTTTTAGTTTTTATAATTCTATTTCTCTCAATGTAATGATCAGAAATCTTTAATATTTAGAATTACTATTCAAAGAAGAAATACTATTTTTATATATAAAAATGTTTTAATTAATTTCTTTTAATTTCTCAGTTACAGCAGACAACATTTTTTAGTTTCAGCTGTACAACATAGAGATTAAAACTTTATATACTTTATAAAGCGATCACCCTGATATATCTGGTGCCCACCTGGCACCACACATAGTTATTACAGCTGATTGACGACATTCCTTCTGCTTTGTTTTACATCCCCAGTTACATTTTGTTTTTATGAACCTAACTTTTATTGCTTCCTATTGAGCACATTTCAAAACTTTCTATGTCAAACATAGAGCAGTCTTAGAGATTTCAGTGCTATTTTACCACATGGTGCCATTTTATTTTTCTAAAATTATAATCAAATTGACCTGCCAAGGCTCACTAAAGGAGTAACCCAAAAATGTGGGATGGATAGTAGGGGAGGAAAAACAGCATCTTTCTCTTACTTTATCTTAGGTATTCAACTGTATGTTTGTTTGTTTGTTTATTTATTTTAATTTTTTATTTAGTCAATTAAATGTAAGAAGGTGACATTGGTCAACTAGAGTACATAAATTTTGGGCAAATATCTCCACATCATTTGGACAGTTGATTATGTTGTATACCCATCACCTGAAGTAAAATCATTCTCTGTCCCCTTATATTTGTCTCTCTTTATGTCCCTCCCCCTCCCCCTTTATCCTACCTCTTCCCTCTTCCCCCTTCACATAGTAACCACTGCACTCCTATTTCTGTCTATGAGTCTTAATTTTGTGTCCAACCTATGTATAGAATCATACAGTTCTTAGCTTTTTCTGATTTACTTATCTCATTCAGTATAATGTTATCAAGGTCCATTCATGTTGTCATAAATGATACTATATCATTGTTTCTTATGACCAAGTAGTATTCCATAGTGTATATGTACCACAACTTCTTTATCCAGTCATCTATTGAAGGGCACTTTGGTTGTTTCCATGTCTTGGCCACTGTGAATAAAGCTGCAATGAACATAGGGGTGCATGTGTCTTTACATATCAATGTTTTCAAGTTTTGGGGGTATATACCCAGTAGAGGGATTACTGGGTCATATGGTAGTTCTATTCTTAATTTTTGGAGGAACCATCATACTTTTTTCCATAGTGGTTATACTAATTTACATTCCCACCAACAGTGAATGAGGGTTCCTTTTTCTCCACAGCCTCTCCAACAATTCTTATTACCTGTCTTGTCAATAATAGCTAACCTAACAGGTGTGAGGTGGTAGCTCATTGTAGTTTTGATTTGCATTGCTCTAATAGCTAGTAAAGATGAGCATCTTTTCATATATCTAATAGCCATTTGTATTTCTTCCTGGGAAAGTGTCTGTTCATGTCCTCTCCCATTTTTTATTGAGTTGTTTGTTTGCTTGTTGTTGAGTTTTTTGAGTTCTTTATATATTTTGGATATTAGCCCCTTATGTGAGCAGTTGTTTGCAAATATTATTTCCCATTTAGTTGGCTGTCTGTTTGTTTTGTTGTCAGTTTATTTTGCTGTGCAGAAGCTTCTTCATTTGCTATTTATTTATAATGCCACGTTTTCATCTGCTGGGGTCTGAAAAGAGGAGTCCCCATGACTTTGAGCTATTCTAAGAAGCTTTTTCTAGTGTCTTTTCCAAGGACTTCTAATTCCATGGGCATAGCCACCACCTAGCAATTTATTGAAAGACCAAAATCCTTTGGGGAGAACATTTAAGAAGCTAGCTAGTTATCCTCAGTGTATTTTGTAAATATGTCTGAAGATGATAAGTATATTTACCTCCTTTACTGTTTTGGTGGGTAAATACCAAATGACAGGTTCTACTAAGCAGTTTGCTCTGGGTTAGGAACATGTACCTCTTCACCAATTTATCATGAGGGTTCAGTTTTCATGGAGAGAGAAGTTTCCTATCTCAAATCTCAGACAACGGCAAGGATCTGATGTTAGAGAGGTGGAAACTAAGAAGTACCTGTTTGTGACACAGGCTGATTTGACCCTTTTCTTCTTGTCTGTGATGGAATCCTATGATTTCTTATATTTTTGTTCCATAGTTGCTCATTTAGTAAACACTACTTGAGCAGGTTTCTATTTTAAATATATTTTCTTGTTCTGAAGATGATTTAGTATACTTAAAGGGGGGATCTTGGGAAGTGACGTTGTATCTCCATAATCAATCTTGTGGAAGTGAAACAAGCCCATGGCCCCTGCCTTATGGTGGGCGCTGTCTCTCCTAGCATGGGGTGCCTCACCCCTGTAATCTGACCTCAGCCAAGCAACCACCTCTGCTTCTAATAATGGGGTGCATGGGGTGGTGGCATAAGCAAAGGGAAACCCAGACTTAGGGTACCAAACCCCTAGACCTGACACACATTCCAAAGGTACTGACATAGCAGCCTTCAGCAAGGAGTCTGCATCCAGCTACTGGGAAACGGACTCTTGTTTTCCATTGCTGCTTCTCTGTGAACCCCTCTGGCCTGTTGTCACTCCTTTCCACTTCTCCTTTCTCACACTTGTTCCCATCTTTCCTCCTCTCTCTTCCTCTCACCTTTCCTTTCTTCATCCCTGTGCTTCTCCCCTCTCCCTCTTGCTTCTGTCTGACTCCTCCTTGCACCCATCACCTTCCTGGGCATGCTTCCGTAGAAGGCACTGACTGTGCCAAGTCCTAGGGGTGTGGATACAAAGTCGTTCCATGGAAAAGGTTCACTTCAAACAAACAAACAAAAAAGAAAACCTGAATGCAACTCAGTGCACACTTTAGGGGGCCATCCCTGGCTCCCTGAAAACAAGGACGGAAGTGGCTGAGCTAGGCCTGCAGTGAAAGTAAGACCAGGTTTGTGTGTCCAGGTCACCTTCATCAGTACTCTGTAGACTCTGAGTTGCTCAGGAAGCCCATGGGCTCTAAAAACATGTTATTAAATATAGCCAAAGCTCTGCCGGATGGAGGGCCATGTTCATGAATATATGAAGTGGGGCAAGGGTAGGTTTGTAGTAGTTCATATGGAAAGTAATATAATAATTAATGACTAATAATATAGAAATAAGCCCTGTGTTTTGCTCACTCACAACTATACATCTACTTTTGCCCACCTTGTACACAATTATCTGTGTGGGACAAGAAAATTGTGAGGAGTGATATATTTTGCTCCATTTTTGGTCCTTGTCTTACTTACTAAACTGGGAAAAGAGATTGATGGAATTGTTATAGGCCGATAAATACAACATAAGAAAGGAAAAAGGTAAGTCATAATCAGTGTCTCAGAACTTTTGGCTGTGAAGAGGTGTGATGTACTTTGTAGTGGTTGATAGAAGATAAGTGTTAATTAGCCCCACTTAGCGCTGCTGCTCTGAAGTTGGCTTTTGTGGGCCAAGAAAGGCTGTAATTGGTATAATTATGATCCTTTCTCAATCTTCATTAAGAGATAAAAGTCTAAATATTTTAGCCACCATGGACTGAGGAAGTGGCCTTCCTTCCCAGGCAGATCACTGTCTTGGTGAGAAATGAGGAAGTTGGATCTGTTAAGAAAAATAGCAGGAAGTACAGTTCCTCATAGAGTGTTTGTAACCAATTTATTTCAGGATACTTTTCTAAGCCACAGATAAAGATGAGCCTGAAGGAACATTTAAAGTTTAGAGATATACATATTTCTCCAAAGATAAAGAAATTAGTAAATAAGAAAGTCCAATCCAACCCATCTGACTGCATCAATGTGCTGTAGGTATCACACCAGGGTATTTAAAATAAGGCCAGTTACATTAAAATGACTTGACATACTCTTTTAGAACTACTGACCCATGAGTCTCCTTTAGACATCCTGAACTTGAATGTGGGTTTTTTTTTCATATTGTTTTGATCAGATGGGGTGTGTTGATGGTGAATGTGGGTTTAGGAACTTATACAAAACAAGCCCAGCCAGGACCAACTTTAAAAACCAATCTCTCTGACTTTGGGTGGTGATGGGTATGCAACATAATTGAATGACAAGATAACCTGGAAATGTTTTCTTTGAACATATGTACCCTGATTTATTGATGTCATCCCATTAAAATTAATAAAAATTTATAAAAAAAATTTTTTTAAAGAAAAAAAACAATCTCAAAACCAATAGGCTTTGTTTTCTGCTGTGATGGTTCTTTAGCAATGTATCCCTTCTACAAATGCAGGTGACACATTCATAGCAACCATGTGTCTTCCCAATGTTGCACCTTGAGAGACTATCTGCCGCATATCCATCACCGGGGGTAAAGATCAACATGCAAAATTCAAAGTACAGTTTTGACTGAATGTGTATTACTTTTGAACCATCATAAAGTGGAAAAATTGTTAAGTCAGATTATTGTATGTCAGGGAAGGAAGTATATGGAGGCCAGATGATGATTGTGAACATCATACATCAAAGATAATCGTCCTGTAGGATAGAAGAAGCTGGAATATCTGAATGAGTGTGGAAGAGTCCCCTTGCCACTCACAGTGTTTTGTCACATGAGTATTGTCACACGAGCATGTTACTGGGCTGAGCCACTGAGATTTGTGGGTTGTCATAAGCAGTGAGCAGACGCTGACCAATACCATTTGATACCAGGAAGAGAGTCCCACCGAAGCAAAACTTTGGCTACATGACCCTGACTTTGTGATCAGAGACTGGACAGTGGAAAAACTCACTTTCAAAGCTAGAAAACTAGTGATCGCTGTCACATTGGGTCCGAACTTTTGGTGACACCATGCCCTGCAATGACCTGGAAGGAAGCCCACTTCAGGAGCTCCGGGGAAGGTGGTTGGAAAGAATTAACCTGAGCATGTGAAAACAATCATTAGCTATCCTTGGCAACAAGGAGATAACTTCAGAGATGATTGGACATAATACAATAAGAAAGATAAATCCAGAGGAGAAAAACAATCTGGGAATTTGTTGCATTGAAATCTTAGAAATTGTGTGTGCTTTCAAGCAAAAGAAAGGGAAATAAATTTGAGAGAACAGCAAAGACCTATTAAGATTCAGGCTTTTACTTTTTTCTACTCAAACTAGTTTAGCCTTGAGGTAGCAGCCATTTAGTTAATAGAGATAAATGCTGGGCAAGGGTGCAAAGCCATGCTGCAGACTTTTAAAATATGGCTGCAGAAGTATTTATATATGGTTATTGGCACCAGAAATGGGCTGGGAACCAATAGTTCAGAAGCCCATTAAGTTCTAGAGGTATTATATAGTCAAAGAAACTCTGAGTCCAATTGCTAAAACTCTGACATTATATATATGCACATATATATATACAATATATATATTATATATAATATATATACATATATGTATGCAGCATCCAAGGTCTATTTCAAATGTGGTTAAAGTAAACTCCCTTCCTATCATTAAGGACAGCACTGGGCTTCACGAAAAAAAAAATAGACAAAGACTTCTTTTCAAGGAACAGAAACAGAATTAATCATAGAGCATCCTTTCCTGCACAGCCAGGGACCCCATATTCACCCTTACAGATTTTAGCAAGCCTGGAACTGCTGAAAATATTCCCACCTCCTTCTCTTTAATTGGAAATTTTTATGTGAGTGATATGCAGCCCCCATATGCTGTAGATTAGTGGTGAGATTTTAGGCTGATCAAACCAAGAAGGCTCACATTCTGACCAAGCAGTAGAAATAATAGCACATTCTAGTGACTTTGGACCCTGCTGCAGGCGCCCAATAACTGGTGGTATTCTGGGAAAGCTGAGTGTGGAGGTGTTCGTGTCTTCTGTACATGGAATAAAAACTGAAGTGGGTACTTGGTGGCCCCAAAAAAGACCTGCACAGGCTGCCGGTAACTAGATCAAGACCATTTCCTCCTCTGGTTTGTGAACCTCCAATGCCTGTGATTTCTCCTCCACTTTGTTCTTTAATTTGATATAGTATCATACATTTATTTTGCCTTTACTTCTTTTGCCTTTGGGGTCAAAATTTTAAAAAAATATATAATTTGGCATGGGCTCTTATCTTCGGTAACCAAGGAACTTAAAGAGTGCTTGACCAGGTGGTGGCGCAGTGGGTAAAGCATCAGACTGGAATGTGGAGGACCCAGGTTCAAAATCCCAAAGTCGCTGACTTGAGCATGGGCTCACCAGCTTGAGCGTGGATTGAGTTTGGGATCATAGACATGACCCCATGATTGCTTGGTCCTACTCCAAGATTGAACTATTGAAGTAATTGTATTGATAAACATTTCAATATTCCATTATTTGATATGTATTTGACTACATTGAAAAACGCATGCTATTGCAACTCTATAGCAACATAGTTGAAATCTATCAATATCTAAATATTGATAACTCTTCTGTAATAATATGGAAAATAAGATTTATAATAAAGGTCCCAATGAAATATGGTACATATTAAAATATTTAAAATTGCTCAAATCTCTCACTAATGAGAGAATACCCATTGTAAAATATATGTAGATAAAAGCTATGACACACTATATAGCTTTGAAATTAGACATTTTATCTTATATTAAGAAGGTAGGTGTGTAGGAAGGGAACTAAAAGTAATACATATGCAAATATATAAAAGAAATAACAGGAATGCATTTCAGAGGATAATATAAAAGATGTAGGTTTTATGAAATCAAAAGAGAATAAATTATGTAAGATGTGAAATGTTGAGTTATAAATAATTTTAGAAAAATACATTAATTTTAATAGTAAACTGTTTAATTTGATACAAATTAAATATTTCACTCGACCCAAAAGAGTGGAGTTCAACCATAAATATGTTATTTCTCCTACTGAATAATTTAGAAAGAAAACTTGGTATGTTTGTTTTGCTGTATCTGCAAATGTGCTATGTAAAAGCACTTACCTAAGGAAATAAAAATTTATGATAGACACATGGAACAGAGAAAAATGTTATAGCAATTAGTTATAATCTTCCAGAGATAATTAAGAAACATTGGGAAACTACATCATTTCTTGATGTGACTGATATTGAGAGCAACTGATAAAGTTTCTTTTTCTATAATCTTTGTTCTGAAACATTTTAATTAAAAATTAAGGTATAATTGAACATTGATAGATAACAGATAAATAGAGCATTCTGATATAATTTCTATTTGGAAAGGCCATAATTTCAATAGGATGTTGGGCCATTAATAATGTGATGATTCACAGCACTTCTGCTTAATCCATTCCATCATGGACTTCCTAAAAATACTACATTGATTAATAACTGATTGTGTGGTGAGTATGTTCACAGGAATTTTGAGTACAAGTTAATTATAACAACTGAGTTATTTCCCTACAATTTTCAAAATCTTACTATAGAAGAGAAGGAAAGAGATGATCTGACCAAATTCTAATCACTCTAATTATTCACACAATTTTATATTTTTACTCATATTGATTTTTTATTTGAAATCAATAAAATTATGATGACATAAGTTCACAGATATTTAGAAAAATATATACATTTAAATATTACCTAGTTATATGTCAGGTAACAATCAAAGATGAAGGACCTTGAAGCTCTATGTAGTTAAAAAAAAATGTCAGTTGCCAGAAAACAAATCTGTCAAGAGTCATTGCCACAGTATCCTGATCACAACAATGAACATGGAAAGTGAGTGATGGCTCCAGCCCTCCCTATCCGTGTATATTGGAGACAGCTAAAAATACACACTTGAAATCACAATCAGACCAATCCAGGAGAGATTTGTTTCACTGATTCAACAGGCATTGATTCCCTGTAAACCCTGTGCCAGGCAGTAGGACAGATACCAGAGGTAATCTTAGGAGATAAAAGGGAGTTTTTACGGAAGATGATGTTTTGCAAGTGGTTTCACCAGGCAGGAACCAGGGGGAATGACATAAGATTTGCAGAAGGAAGGGCAGAAAGAAAAAGGGCACAATTGTTGGGAGAATTCAGGGGCACGGCATCTCATGACGTTTGTGGAGGGCCTTAGGAAAATCCTGTAGTCTGTTGTGATTTTCACAGGGCTTTTAAGAAGAAAAAAAGCTTGGAAGTAAGCCTTATATATTAAAACTTTTTAGCCTAGCCTGTATATTTCTAAAATTTTCTTTGTAAAAGAAAATAGTTGTTATGGTAATCACGTATATTCCGAAAGTTTTCACAGTAAATTGTATAAAATAGTACATCTTTTAATTCTATAAAATTAAATCTTTACAAAAATCTCAAAGGAAGAATAGATTGAAATTTGACCTCATCTCTAGCCACCTTCCGTCACCCATGTGATATTCTGCTTTTGCGAGTGTGTGCGCGTGCCCACAGGCGTTCGTGCACTCAGAATAGATGTTCATGGGAATGCTTGTGCTTTTTACGTTAGGCATCCAAGCTCTTGAGTCTTAGGTAAAACATCGCGTAGCATTGATATAACATTGGACTCTGTGCAGCTCTATCTGCCAGTTTACAGTTTAGAACCTCTTTTAGCTGTGACTATGTTTTATTCTGGTTCCCATTATCCATCTGGATGTTAGGTCGTGTTCTTAGTAATTGAAAGGTGCAGGGGTATTAAACAGTGATTTAAATGGGAAGTTCTTAAATGTGAAACTTGTTTCTAGTTTTGTCATTAGATTATTGTTCAAATACAGACAGAAAAGATGATCCAGAAGCCAAACCTAAACTGACAGACACAGAGCCAAGTTAGTGACATGTTGATCCTGTAGTCTGAGATGCATGGGTGGGTCAAGTAATAAATCCATTGCACCTGCAATGTTATGACAAAGAGAGGCTTCTGTTGGAGCTTATTGGAAATATTGATAGCAACCAAGCTTTGAGTTCCAAAGCTTTCTTTGCATACTAATTTTTTTAAAGTTTAAAGTAACAAACATATATGCCTTCCACCTCTTTGTTGGTTTGATGCTGGTGATAATAGTATGCAAGACTTTCAAGGAAAAACAAGAGGACACAAAAAGACCTTGCTTAAGAAGGCAAATGTGTATCTCGGCTAGGTTTTTCTCACGTGCCTGGTAGCTACCAAAGTCCTGTGTTAAACTGGTGATGCTTTATGAGGGGTCAATTTTACATGACTATGAAAACAGAATCTCCATGACAAAATGCTACCTAATGGTGGAATGGGATAAATTCTTGTTATTTTGAAGATTTTATTCCAAATCTCTTTTGATTGTGGCAAGAGTTTAAGTTCACTTTTTAGCCTCAATTATTAGAATCATACATTTGCTGTGATAGGAAAATTAGAAGCACATACTACACATCAAATGATTTCATAAAGAAGGGAGTAAGAGACTTAAGAGAGAATAACTCAGTCTCTCTCAGAAGAGAGATTGTGGCCTTGGTCAGGTACAGAGTTGGTTAGTGTCCTCTCCACATTCCAAGGTTGCGAGTTCCATCTTAGGTCAGGGCATATGCGAGAATCAACCAATGAATGCATACAAAACAAGTGGAACAACAAACATTTCTTTCTCTCTCTCTCCCTCTAAAATAAATACAGTTGTCACTTGCCATATTGTAGTTCACTTTGTGGTCTTACTGAATTATGGGTTTTTAACTTGTATTTATCTAATTTTATATCACAAATTTTTTGCTATACTATGGGATTTTGTGGTAAATAGGTATTTTTATATATTTATTATTTTAATTATTTTTGCAGTAAAATAATCAGTTTCTAGTCTAAAAAATTGAAAACAATATAAAAATATTAATTAAAACATATTAGTATTCACTGGTGAGTACCCATATAGAATTTTATATATTGTTGTTAAAATCACATAGGTTTAAGAGTGAAGAAAGTGTTTAAGAGCATAGGAAGTGTTTATAAGAGTGTGGGAAAGGTTTATAAGAGTGTGGGGAGGGTTTATAAAGCCTTAAAATATATATAAATAATAAAATAAATATAAGGCCACTACTTCGCAGATTTTTGCCTATTGGGGGAGTTTCTGGAACCCAACCACCATGATAGATGAGGGACCATTGTAAATAAAATTTTGTTTTAAAAAAGAAAGATTAGCCCTGGTCAGTTGGCTCAGTGGTTGAGCATCAGCCCAGCATGTGGATATCTCAGATTTGATTCCTGGTCAGGTCACACAGGAGAAGGGCCTATCTGCTTCTCCACCCTACCGCTTTCCCTCTAACTTCTCTCTCTCTTCCCCTCCTGCAGCTATGGCTCAATTGGAGCCAAGTTGGCCCTGAGTGCTGAGAATGACTCCATAGCCTTCACCTCAGGTGCTAAGGAGAGCTCAGTTGCT
The DNA here is from genome assembly GCF_036850765.1 of Saccopteryx bilineata. NCBI lineage: Eukaryota > Metazoa > Chordata > Mammalia > Chiroptera > Emballonuridae > Saccopteryx > Saccopteryx bilineata. The sequence goes on along the minus strand of NC_089492.1, from coordinate 78,424,470 downwards.
GAGCAATGGAGCAACGTCCCAGATGTACAAAATATTGTCCCCTAGTGGGCTTGCTGGATGGATCCCGATCAGGTTGCAGTCTGTCTCTGTCTCCCCTCCTGTCACTAAATAAAATAAATTTTAAAAAATAAAAAAAGAAGGAAAGATTGTAAAAAAGAGCAATCAAAAGCCTGCGTAACTTAACCAATGTCTCCCGATTATCAGTGGTCCCAACTTCAAGCCAATATCCATGTTTGATGATTTAAAGATGCATTTGAATGGAGGGTGTGACACTATGACACTTGAGAAGCTGAACAGCAGAACTGTCTCAGGGAAGCTGCCAGCCTGCATAGAGCCCTTCATATAGACGTGTAGCCCTACAGACATCTGACTCAGATGTGCCCCTCCAACAGTGAGCAGAGGGTAAAGAAGGGTCCACACCCAGCCCTGAGCCACATTTACTCAGGCCTCAATCCTCTACCCACGAGCATCCGGTATACAGCAAAAGTCAGGGTGAAAAGAAAGTTCAGTTATTTTTAGTGTTATAATCGATATTTGATGTATCTGTGGGTAATACAATTTCTTAAATGAATCTAAAGAGAAATAAAAATTACAACTTAATCTGGCCACTAATTTGACTGAGGTTTGTCATTTTGTTTCTTCTGTCTGGAATGCCTGCTGTCCAAGGGGCCCGTGACACCCTGTCCCTGCCTTATTAAGGCTGCTCGAAGGCGACCCACTCTTTTTTTTTTTTTTTTTTTTTTTGTATTTTTCTGAAGCTGGAAACTGGGAGAGACAGACAGACTCCCGCATGCGCCCGGCCGGGATCCACCCGGCACGCCCACCAGGGGCGATGATCTGCCCACCAGGGGGTGATGCTCTGCCCTCCGGGGCGTTGCTCTGCCACGACCAGAGCCACTCTAGTGCCTGGGGCAGCGGCCAAGGAGCCAACCCCAGCGCCCGGGCCATCTTTGCTCCAATGGAGCCTTGGCTGCGGGAGGGGAAGAGAGAGTCAGAGAGGAAGGGGGGGTGGAGAAGCAAATGGGCGCTTCTCCTATGTGCCCTGGCTGGGAATCGAACCCGGGTCCCCCGCACGCCAGGCCGACGCTCTACTGCTGAGCCAACCGCCAGGGCCACGACCCACTCTTCTTACTGGAATCTACCTTCCATCTGCTGCCAGAGGAGATAGGATTCTTCCAAAGTATCTCAGGAAATGCATTTCTAGGATACATGCATAGGAGGGTTTGAGGTCCAGTGGCAAGATTTATTGGAGGAAAGACCAAGGAAGGGTGTAGGCATTATCTCATCCACTACCATGTGGCTCTGTCTTTGTGGAAGAAGTCCAGCCTCTGGGGCCATAGGCCCTGACCTGTCTCCAGCAGGCCCAGGGAGGGGGCCAGGATCCAAAGCTGCAGTGCCATTAACCCAGCATCCGAGGCTGCAATAGTCCAGCACAGTCCCTATTCCTGTCTGGCTCATGATGGGCACAGTGTAGCAGCTTTGGTTGCTGAAGAGAGCATGAGGGACTCAGACTTTGTTAAACTGATTATATTTTCTTGGGCTTGGGAGAGAGGAGGATTTCTTCCAAACTATCCAGGCTTTTTCCTGGAATTTCCCAGGCTAGTGCATTTATCCTATCTGAACTCTTCACAGGTTGTTCTACCAGTGGTCGGCAAACACATTAGTCAACAGAGACAAATATCAACAGTACAACAATTGAAATTTCGTTTGAGAGCCAAACTTTTTAAACATAAACTATATAGGTAGGTACATTCCTTATTGAGGTAGCGCCCGCACGTGGTATTTTGTGGAAGAGCCACGCTCAAGGGGCCAAAGAGCCGCATGTGGCTCGCGAGCCGCAGTTTGCCAACCAGGGCTCAGCTACACTTTTATCCTTGATGTTACTATTTTGGCTACTTACTGCATATACGCTGAGAATATTCCCTACTGACCATGTCTCCCTCCCCCATTAATCTTCAGGAAAGGCCAATTGTTCCCCAGGGAGACTGAAAAATTGGTCTTTCCTGCCTACTTGGGATTAATGTCCCTTTGTCACTCAGGGATTAGCTCCCTTTGCTGGCGGGTGTGGCTGTTCCCTCGAGTGGTTGTGAAGCTGCCTCTTCTTAGTTAGTCCAGATTAATTAGATATCTGGATTCTTTCTCTTTTGTTAATATCTAGTTGCCTACAGAAACATTTTTACTGTCAGCATCTCTTTCTTGCCTATTTTTCTTTGTGGAGTTTTGATATTTGGGATGGTCCTTTTCATAGAATATTTTTTCATAACTTTATATAATATATTTATTTTATGTATATAAAAAGAAACCTCTCATAAAGTCTAAAATTTATCATTTTCGCTTATATATAAAGATAATTACATGAAAAAAAGGCACTGCCAAAAAAGTCTATCCTTTGATTTTCAGATTATTCTTTGATATGCACAACACCTACTCTGACAAAATGCTATATTAGGTGCATATCATCATAGTAGAAAAATGTCCTATTGTGACTAGAGTAAGAAAAAAATCTGGAGTCTTAGCAAATATCTCAGAATTCTTATATAAGATATATTTTAGATTACTTTAGGTTGAGTTTTGGCTTCTAGGATTTCAGACATGTCTGAAAACTGTCCTTTTTTAAGTGGTCTGCACTTAGGCCTCCCGTGGCCTTATGGGAACCAGTTTCTAAGATTCCATAATGCTGCAGAACCTCTGGCCAAATTCCATTAATAAGGACACTTGACCTGCAAAGATGCTTGCAAACGAACAGAAAATATTCTTCCTACTGCTATGAAATTCTTTCTGAGGCTATAATACTCAAAAAGAAACAAAACACAATTAGGGTTCTTCCATGGAGAAGGGAGACATTGGTAGGGAACATGATAACGTTTTAGCAATCCAAATAGAGAATTTGGGTGAATATGAACTGGTTTATCAACCCAAGGAGACTATATTTTATAGTAGTTCTAATAGCAAATATATAATTTAGGAACAATGGTTCAGGGTAAATATACAGAATGATTATTATATATGCTATTGGTTCTTCTTTTTCTTCTTTTCCAAGTGATTGAAAGGGAGATAGACAGACTCCCACATGTGCCCTGACTAGGATCCACCTGGCAACCCCCATCTGGGCTGATGCTCTGCCCATTTGGGGCCATGTTCCCAACCAAGTTATTTATAATGCCTGAGGCAGAGGCTCCACAGAGCCATCCTCAGCTCCTGGGGCCTGTGCACTCTAACCAATCGAACCATGGCTGCATGAGGGAAAGAGAGAGAAAGGGATAGAGAGAGAAGGGGAAGGAGTGGAGAAGCAGGTGGTTGTTTTTCCTGTGTGCCTTGACTAGGAATCAAACCCAGGACATCAACACTCCAGGCTAATGCTCTATTTTTAAGCCATTCAGGCTGCTATTAATTCTATATGAGGCTCAAACAATTTTCTGTAAAATAAATTTGGTTAATAGTGCAGAATACATAAAAAGTAAAGTCCTATCCATATATGCTATGTAAATAAATTATTATTTAGTGTTTAAGTAAATTATAGTTATTTGGCATTTATTCTATTATATATAATATATATATATATTCACACACATTATAAGAGAGTGAAGATAACAGCATTTGATAAATTCAGATTTAACTTCAGCTCTATTCATACTGACTGCATCATTATGGATAAGATGTTTATTCTCCACCCAGTAGAAGAGGAATTTAATTGGATGATTGGGGGAATTTAGTGGAATCAGCCTGAAAACTAGTTTTATCAGATCTGGCCCTTATTATATATCAAGTATACAATAGTTTTCTTCTCCATTTACTTCCTTTCTGTTGATTTTGCTATGTTGGGTGCAAACTGTGTCTTTTATAAACATTCAATGAGTTGCTTATAAAAATTCATATACTTTTTTTGATGAACTAATGATTTGATAAAATATGGCATTTGTTATATTATTTTTTAATGAATTGAAAAACATACATAAAGTAATTGCTTACACAAGAGAATTTGTTGATTAATAATAAATTGAAGCATGGTTGGCACTATTTTAAGGGCAAAATGTTTTTTTGTCCTTATAGATTTGCACTTTGAGAAGGAAAGGACTGATGAGCCCTAACCCATCTCTAAAAGGAAGGAAGCGAGGGACATGCATTCCAGAGTGAGCTTGCGGCTCTGTTGTTGCTGGTAATGATTTTATCCAACCTGAGTCATTTGCTTGAAAAATGGACTGAAATGCAAGCCTTGGAGAATCTTCAATAATCGCTTCTAAAAGTTTGCAAGTAAATTAAATTTGCATCAGATTGGTGGGGGGGGAGTCTGCAATTAGTAAAAATAATGAGCTGAAATAAAACTTTAGGTGATTTACTTCTAAGAGGAAAAATATAGGCATTTTTTTCCATTAACATTCAAATAGACATGCTGTTAATTAGTAAAATAATGTCCTAAGAAATCAACTCTAGAAAAAAATACAAAAAATCTTTGCTACTAATGAACACTGACTGTGATTTATAACAAATAGAATTTCTTCCTAAAATACATAATTTTTAATGACATTCTAGACAAGGTCATTCTATTTTCTTGAATTATTTATGCCCTTGATTACCTCTCGGACAATTCCGTGCAGCTTGACATTTACTTTAAAAAACAATTATATTTTGCATGAATACTAAAGGTTTCCCTCTGAGAGTTAAATGATGAGATATCCCAACATAAATTGTGACTGATCTGAATCTGTGTTTAACCGAATATGAAAAGTTATAGTCTGCTTGTTTCTACCAGAAAGCCTCCTACCTAACAAAGCTAGCAGAGATAGCACCCAGGGTGGGTTAGCAGTGTCCCTAGAGTTACTAGTGGTAGAAACAGGGCTAACATGAAATTCATTACTTTTTTTAGTGTTCCTCTGTTGTCCTTTAAAGAATCCACATGAATACCTATCATCTGTTGTCCTTCTAATAGCAGGCATTCTGATGGATGTGAGGTCATAGCTCACTATGGTCTTGATTTGTGTTTCCTTGGTTATTAGTGATCTTAAACACATTTTCATAACTTGTTGGCCACTGGTGTGTCTTTGTCAGGAAAAAAAGAAATTCTTTTTTTTTCAAGTGCTGTGCGTGAAAGCCATGACATCAACATCAGGCCTGAATGGGCTGGGCTGGCCATTGGTTTGTTTGATGGTGAAAGTTGCCAGGTTTGTCTGCAGAGAAGTCACTGGGACCCTCGATTGCTCCTGCTGGTGGCTGTGAGGGGATCCTCTTGCTTGTTCTGAGGCATCTCCCTACCTCTGGCTGGGGTGAACCTGAAGCAGGATCTTTGTGTGCTGTCCCCCAAGGAGGGGGAAGCTGGCCATTCACCCCTCTCTCTCCTCAGTGAGGGGAACTCTTTCTAATTGGAGAGTTTCCTCTCGGCACCCAGTGATGCTGGTTTGAGGGACAAGGTAAAATGGATAGCTTTCTTCCCTTTTTGTGTGCTTATTCTCAGTATTTTTGTTATACTATGTTGCTGACATTTCTTAAGTGGACTCCAGAGCTGTTTGTATTATTGGACAGCTATGTCGTCATTGATCTTCCGAAGGTCCCCTACTCCGCTATCTTGGTCATGTCACTCTGTGACAGGTTTCTATCTGGGATGCAGTGTGCTTCTGCCATCTTCTTCCATCTCTGACTTATGGTGGGGTTCAAAAATTTAACAACCAGTTCTCTGCCCTAATGACCATTTTAAGTATAAGAAAATATATTATGAAAGTTAATTATTTTATGCATTTAATACTTAAGAACAATAAAACTAGATTATAAGAAAGAGTTTTAAAATATTAATGAAAAATATTAAATAATACTTAATAAAAACAATAAAACTGTTATTTAAGATATTTTCATATTGTTTTTTGATTGGCATCCTCACTTGCAGTTTTCTGCATCACCGGCTGTGTGATTTATCCTTAACCATCTTTTCACTGTAGGAGTAGGATCTCATCCCTTTACTTATGGATGGAATGAACATTACTACGGGTACTTAGAATACACTGTTGTGCAGCTGAACATTAAAAAAAAGTAAGGAATATAAATTTGTGATTTTCACATTGGGCGGCTTCCCAGGTGCCCACATTAGAGAGAACCCTGATTTCAAGTGCCATTTTAACAACTGGCTTACTGAACTGAACAAAAAATTAAGTATTGGTTCTGACGAACTGGTGCAAACCGGTTGAATCCCACCACTGCTCTGACTCAATAACATTGTGTTTGTCCCTGAATTAACATGAAGATGGAAATGTTAACTTGGGAACATAAAAACACCCAACTCTTTTAGAAAATATTTCTTATATCACATTGTTGTGGTGGACTCTTCCCTCTTCTAGGTATGTGGTGGGAAAATGTATATTTCTCTTTGTTGGGTATCACATAGTTCTAACTATTACTCATTAATGTAGTAACCTTCCAGCTGAACTCACACAGAGAGCATTGCTGGTTACCAGCGGATGAAGGTGGAGGTGGTGGAGATGGGAGGTGTTGGTCAAGTCAGGGGTACAATCTTCCAGTTAGGAGATGACTAAGTTCTGGGGTTCTCATGGTCAGCATGATGACTATAGTTAACAATACTGTGTATAATATACTTGAAAGTTGCTAAGAAAGTAAATCTTAAATGTTCTCACAACAATAAAACATGACAATTATGTGAGGTGATGAGGGCACTAACTAACCTTGCTGTGGTTTCCATTTCAGAATATATATGTGTATCAATCATCACCATTGTAGACTTTAAATTTATATAATGTTATGTATCAATTGTATCTCAGTAAACTCTTAATTTAAAAGAAAACAGTAAAATAAATTCTCCAAAGCAACTTCAATGTGAAAAGGAATCACAGGACCTTCTATCTCTCATGTAGCTGATGTATCATCCACAGGAATCCTCACATCAAAACTGGTTGTAAAGGCCCCAGGCCAGTTGTCTCAGCAGCAGAGAGTTGGTCCAGTGTGTCTAAGTCCTGGGTTTGATTCCCAGTCAGGGAACATAGGAGAGACGATCATCTGCTTCTCCAACCCTGCCCCTTATCTCTCTCTCTCTCTCTCTCTCTCTCTCTCTCTCTCTCTTCTCTCTCTTTCTTCCACTCCTGCAGTCACGGCTCAAATGTGGTGAGAATGGCTCCATGGCCTCATCTTAGGTGCTAAAAATAACTCAGTTGCTGAGCAACAAAGCAGTGGCCTCAGATGGGCAAGCATCACCCAGCAGGGGGTTTGCCGGACGGATCCCAGTCAGGGTGCATGTAAGAGTCTGTCTCTACCTCTCCTCCTGTCAATTAAAAAAACTGGTTGGGCCTGACCAGGCAGTGGCACAGTGGATAGAGCATCAAGCTAGGATGCGGAGGACCCAGGTCTGAAACCCCGAGGTCGCCTACTTGAGCACACGCTCATTCAGCTTGAGCATTAGCTCACCAACTTGAGCACGGGGTGCTGGCTTGAACATGGGATCATAGACATGACGCTATGGTTACTGGCTTGAGCTCAAGGTCACTGGCTTGAAGCCCAAGGTCACTTGCTTGAGCAAGGCGTCACTTGCTCTGCTGTAGCCCTCTCAGTCAAGGCACATATGAGAAAGCAATAAATGAACAACTAAGGAGACTAAGGAGCCACAATGAAGAATTGATGCTTCTCATCTTTCTCTCTTTCTGACTGGCCCTATCTGTCCCTCTCTCTGTCCCTGTCACACACAAAAAAAAACCAAAAAAAACAGAAAACTGGTTGGAAATATTTCATGATAAAGACATTATTTTGAACAATACAAATAAATAAACTGCTCTCTGTGTTAACATTTCCCCTTTAATTTTTACATTTTTATTTAAAATAAGGATGTTACTTCCATCTGCACTAGAAATGTTTGGGCCAATGGCCTGGGTGTACTCTTATTAATGGCTGTAATTATAATAATTCTCCAGCTGTGTATGCTTCTTAAATCTCAACTACCTGATACACGTCTTAATTTTATGTTAATTTTTTTAAAAAACTACTCTAATCTACTCTAATCTTGTTTCTTGAGGAATAAAAAGCCAAGGTGTTAATTTCTCAACTTCAAGAATAAATGCAGATTTTTCACTTAAAATGAGCACACGGCATTTCAAACACCTGAACTCACTTTCCATCAGTCCCCAGGGTGGCATTTGGAAAGGACTGTGAAGATCTTACACTTCCCAAGTTCCCAAACCTTCAAGGTTCTTCTTGTCTTGATATTTTTATCAAAGTCCCCTGGGCCAAAAGAAATATCTAAGAATTCCTCTTTTGAAGTATGTTTGTCCAAAGGATGAAATAATATTAATTTGTGTGATGTGCAAAAGATATAGCTGTTTTCACTTAAAAAAAAAATCAAATATAACCTGATGTCTTTATAAGTTTTCTGAGGTGTCACAGGGCTCCTCAGCAGGTACTATTTATGACCCAATAATCTAGCTTCCTTCATACATGTTGGTATTGACTGAGCACTGAATATATGCAAGACACATTTACAGACCAATAAAAAGCAATGTTAAGTGAGTACTTAGGCATATACAGTAACTCATTAGTTGGACACGTATGTTTAGAACAAAGGTTTTGTGAAACTTCTAGTACATTAACCATCATTCTCACTAGTTCATACAAGGCTCTTAAAAATCAATGTACTATATCATTAAATGTAGTATGATCTATGTTTTAAATATTTATATTTTCATTCGATTTTTAGCCTTTCGCTCAGTAGTTTACAGCCACATATTCATAGAGTGATAGCACAAGCATTGGCTATCATTTATTATTTATTCGATCCATTTTTTTTATTTTGCAAAGGATACACTTCTGCTGGCTGACACATTATCAGCCATCCACTTACAAATGTTGTTGAGGTTTTCTGAGTTAAAGTTTTTGCACTTTGAACTGACCACATTTAGCCTTTCTTGAAAGAGCTAGAATTGTAGCTTTAAAACTTGCGGCCTTAGAAAAGTCGTTTTCCTGGAATAGTTGTTCTTCCTCATTAGTTTGTTCTGCGTTTGTTTTGTTTTCTTTGTAGCAAGAACTTAACAAAAGGAAGCATCTTCTGAACAGGTGTGCCTGCTGTTCCTCACTTCGTTTGGCTTTGGTGCTGCCTCTTCCCTGTGTTCCCCGTCAGCTCCGCCTCCACCTGCAGGCCCCTGTGGGGAAGGTGACTGCCTTCAACAAAATTTTATTTCACCAGGATCTCTATCGCAGCCACGAAAAGCCTCCAACAAGAAGTACACAAAGGACAAGGGTGAAAAAGATAGCACAGTTGTCCTGGAGATATCACTGAGATAGGAGTCCATGGGACCTGTTAGTATCTCTACATTTTCCCAGAGCTATTTCTAACAGTCTGAGCCTAAAGCTCTCTATGTTACTGTCTTCACGGTAGCCTGAACCGGTTGGACTCTTTGACTCCTAAGGTCCTAATGGTCTCTGATTGATGGGTTTAAGATTTTGTGAAGAATTGGGGCCAGGGCCAAAAGGAGAGTGATGTTTGTCAATGCTCCCTCAAGGAGGACCTGTGACATCTGCTGGGTTAAGGAAATCTCCATTTGTGCAATAGATTACTATTATAATTTTTCTATAAGACATTATTACATAGGAAACTTTCCTGTGGCATGGTTACCATCCACCCTAGAATTATTTCGTACCAAAAAACATGATTACAGTTGTGTAGTAACTTTCACTTGAGTTCCTTACATAAAATATTAATTTTAAGCCATGTGCCCCAGTTATTTGTTTATTTCTGAAAAATGAACTTAGTTGGACCCGTCTTCCCGTGTAGGCAGCGGCAGCAACAGTGTTACCTGGTTTACCTGTTCTTAAGAACACATGCAACAGAGACCATGCAAGGCTGCAACTGTGGAGGGCTGTTAATCACTAAACAAGCTGACTAGTTTGTGGGTATGATATGGGGTCCCGGTTGTGTGTGTGTCCTGTTGCTTCCAATGAAGCAACATGCCCACCACTGAAATGGTTAAGTGTATATTTGGCATAACGTTTTAGAACCTGAAAAGTCTGTATTTTGCTTTCCAAAAGAACAAAGTGGCATAACATCGTTTGACTAATTTGCACATATATTCAAGCAATCTCTATTTGTCACTCATTGCAAGAACTTCATCTCCTATGAACTCTGGAAGTCTATAGTATTAATAAAAAAAATCGATTAGCATCCAGATCTCTTGTGCCAAGGACATGGGTTACAGAAGTCATTTTTTAGTGCTTTTTTTTCCTTCTCCACTTAGGGTTAGATGTCATTGATAGAGATAAAGTTACAACTCTGATATTTGTATATCTCACATTTTATTTTGCTAGCATTTCTTTCCCTTTTCAAAGGTTCTGCTGCATTTAAGCAGTAATTTTTCAACCTTAGAACATAAATCACAATATCATTTAATCCTAAAGGGTTCAACTCCTAATCTTTAAAATGTGCTTAATGCATGAAACACAACAGTTAGCTCATATTTTTCTTTTATTTCTCTAGGAGTCCTGCCTTCAGAATATTAAATTATTTCTGTTTCAAGTCTCACACCAACATATGTATAACTTAAACTAAAACTACTCTTTTGCCATTTTATTTACTACAGTATTGAGTGTGTGTGTGTGTGTCTGTATATGAATTAAGGTAAATTTTTGTCTCCTGCTAGATGGATGCACTAGAATATAGTAAAAATACCATATAATTTCTAAAAGATTGTATTTATTGATTTAATAGAGGGAAGAGGGGGTAGCAAGAAGTATCAACTCATAGTTGCTTCACTTTAGTTATTCATTGATTATCTGTCATGTTCCTTGATCAGGCAAGCCCTGGGTTTTGAACTGGTGATCTCAGCATTCCAAGTTGACACCTATCCACTATGCCACCACAGGCCAGGCGAAAGTATAATTTTAACTATAAAGTATTTTAAATATAATTTCTCTATTTCAGTCTCTCTCTGTCCCTTTCTCTTTGACTCTACTCTATTACTTATGAAGTTCAATGACAATTTATAGTTAAGAGATAAATTAACTCTTATCTCGACTCAGCCCAGGTGTCACATAGCCCTTGGTGTCATACTGAGGTCGGGGCAGTGGCCCAGCGCCCATCTGGTGAGAACTGTGAAGACTCAGGAATGTGCTCAAGTATGTGGCATGTCAAAGTGGAAGCAAAGGAAATTTCAGTAGCTTTAAAGAGTAATTAGTTAATTGTTATTTTTAACTTCCTGACAATGAATGGTTCCCTAGTGTTTGGACACTGGACACAAAGCTGGGGAAAGAGCTCATGTGTTTGTAGATGAGGAAAGTGAAGTCACAGAGCACATGCAACCTGCCCAAGTAAATAACTCAAGAGCCAAAGGCAAACTGAGGTTTCATTCTGTCTGACAACTCAAGGCTGTAATCATCTGATATATCACTTTCCACGAAGAGGGAGAAGGAGAAGGACAGAAGACAGAGGAGCATCCCGGAGTCTTCGTTGTTAGTGCTGAGAGGTGTTTGTTGAAGCTGAGGTAGTGGGGCTTCTCCCGTTGCCATAGGAAAATATACTGTAAAGAGTGAAACGGACAAGGAATTCTCTGTCCAAAACTATTGCAACAAGGAAGGGAGACTGAATTCCATTTCCATGAAACAAAAGGCTGGGTGATTTTTAAATCCTGGAGTGAGCTAATGGAAAAGTACTGGATTCTAGTTGTACAAATTGGCAGTTACAAAATAGTCATGAGGATGTAAAGTACAGCATAGGGAACACAGTCAATAATTCTGTAATCACTATGAATGGTGCCAGTAGGCCCTTGAAATATTAGGAGGATCACTTTGTCAAGTATAGAAGTGTCCAATCACTATGCAGCACATCTGAAACTAATATAAAATAACATTGAATGTCAATTGTAATTGAACTAAAAAGAGAAATACAGGAGGCTATTGGAGCTCAGGCTGGTCAAGGTGAGCTGGCCATCAACAGTGGCTGATTTTTCCATACAGGATGCTGCCAAGCTACAAAGACAGGTCACATTGGGGCTCTGTCTCTTTAGATGATTACAATTCAAGGCTCCTGGGGCTTTGAGAGTGACATTCCTGTGGTATAAAGCTAGCCAGAGGCTGGCAGAAGATTTGTGTCTCAAAGGATAAGAAGGAAAGGGAGGTCATACTCATAGCTGGGGAGAACCATGTCTAAGGCTCCATCCAGATGAAGGGAACCATGGAGTTCTCTTAGTCACAGCATATAAATAAATATTGAAAAAAAGTTTCTGAAAAGATAGAAATCATTCATTTGAATACACAATCCAATGGAGTTTAGTTACCTTGGCATAAACTTGAAGGCAGAGGGACATTACGCATCTTTAGTCATTAGGTAGAATTTGATATAACCACATGTACATCTACTTAATTTAGTCTAACACAGAAAGTTTTGCTGAGCAGTCTCTCCCTTGAATTTGCAAAATATAATTGCATTTTCTCTTTCGTATTCATTCAGCTGTCAGCTGAGGAAAGACAAACACTTTGTTTTTAAAGATTTGTGGCAAGCAGTTCAAGTTGCAATCTGCTGCACTCCAGAATTTTCCAATAATTCAAAAGCTGAAAATAGCTCAAGAAACGTTATCCTTGGGCTGTTTACGTCTTTGGCAAAGAAAGTTCATTGAATATAATTACCTACTCTTTACACGTTTTTACATAGAACGTGTCAGTCTCCAACCTACTATCTCTAGGCAGTTAATTCCAAATTCCCAGAAGTGGTTCTTTTCGAAAGAGTTTCTGAAGAAGATTTTGAGACCGGCAAGGATTTTATGAATTGGCTTTCATACTAAATAAGTAACCTTAGCTTTTAACTGTGAGTTCTGACTTGAAAATGTTTAAAATGTACCTGCAACAAATTTTTGCTCAATCCCCTGAGACTCCCGAATATGGTTACTGGTTAGCACATCTTCTTAAAATATGTAATTGTACAAACAGAAAAACAATGAAAGCCAGAAACCTGCTGTTACAAAAGGGAATTGTGGGTTCAATCAATGTACATTTAGCACAACAGACTATGAAACCACCATAGACAGAAAAGAATAACAGAGCTCCCGAGGTAATTTCATTTCTCATCTATAACTCATAAAACGAAACATATTACATGCCATCCATCACCTTTTAATTGGGCTGTGAATTTGAACTGTTTTTAGAAATAATTAAATGCAATCCATTTGCTCAAGTACCTAAATGTATAGTTCCCTTTGTGTGATTAAAATTATGATTTTTGTGGGCAATGAACCTTGACTAATTAATTATGATGCCAAACATTAAAACCAAGTCTTAACATCATACAAAATAATGTATGACTGTATAATAAAAATTATTGTGATGTGCCTGCTTGAAATTATTAATGGTTAGAGGGTTTCTCTAAAAAAAAGATTAGAATAAAGTAAATAGCTGCATTTATTAATTTTAAATATGAGTGTGGAATGACAAATCAATGACCACAAAGGAGTGAGTTTCTAACTTTTGAACTTAAATATTCTGAGTCCCTGGAAGTCTAACAATAGTGTTTACCAAGCCATCTTTGAACAAGAAACAACAGTGCCAACAATTAATCCTGGGAAATTAATACAACTAATTGCATTCTCATCCATCTATGTGCATAATTTCTGTGCTGGCAATAACTCTGGGCTTAACATTTGAAAAAACTGGAACCCTAAAATGATGATGTGAATTCACTTGATTTTTTCTAAACAATAAACAAAATAGAGTTTGTTATGAACATATAGCCCAAACTCATCTTTCTGAGTAATTAACTCCTCCATGAGCATCAGAAAACAGAGTTCTTGGTTTCACATACCAAGGCCATGAAGAAAAATATGAAATATAGGGTAGTTAAGTTAAAACCTAAAAGACAACACTATTTTTTTTCTTCCTTCCTTCCTTTCTCCTTTCCTCCCTTCCTCCCCCCTTTCCTTCTTTCCTTCCTTCCTTCCTTCCTTCCTTCCTTCCTTCCTTCCTTCCTTCCTTCCTCCCTTCCTTCTGTACTTATTTCCTTTCTTTTTTTTTTAGATGAGAGGAGAGGGGATAGTGAGTCACACTCCCCCATGTGCCTCGACTGGGATCCACCTGGCAACCCTATCTGGGGCCAGTGCTCCAGAACTGAGTTATTTTTAATGCCTAAGGGCCATGTGCTCCAGTGGAGCTATTTTCAGTGCCCAGGGCCACTCTCAAACCAATCCAGACACTGGCTACAGAAAAGGAAGAGAGAGAGAAGGAGGAGAAGCAGATAGTCGCTTCTTCTGTGTGGTCTGACTGGGAATCAAACCCAGGATGTCCATATACTTGGCTAATGCTCTATCCACTGAGCAACAACCCAATTTTTTTCAACTGTGCTTTTTCAAATATAGTGCTCTGTACTAACTTCAAACATTATACATGTTCTTAATAGCAGATAATATATTCATAGCATTTGCTTTATTTTCATATCATTGTTAGAAGTCATCTTGGTATTTTAAAATTACCTTCCAGTGTGCAATCCTGTCCTGTAGGATGAATTATTGAAGATAAGCTGCATCATCATCATCACAACTCTCCTAGCAAGTCATGGTCAAGAGCTGATACAATGACAAAGGCATCTATAAACAGAAGGTGGTACACCAAAAGCCTAAAATCTCTACAACAGAGGATTTTGTCGTTTCTTATTTGAATCAAATCTATCAGTTGAGAAACATATAGGACAAAAGACTCTCCCTGGGATTCACATTCATCTCAAGGACATCCCAGAATGTAAGAAAGTCTTTCATGGATTAAACCTAGAGAAACCCTAATACCCTGTTCAATGCTAAGTCAGTGTGCGATGAGACAAAATGTTTGTTTCCGCATTTTCTGGCAAAGTTCAGAACCTTCTCTAAAACTACTGGTAACTTTTGAACATAAAGGGAAATAGATGAGATAAAGAGTAAAAGCATATGTGGAAAGTTTATCTCACCTCTAGAGATGATCTTAATCTGCGATGAACAGTTAACCAAAAGAATAGCATGTATATACCTTACAGAATGACCACATGGCGCATATGCAGCCCTGGAATGTCCTCAGCAAAAGAGAGACTTATAATAACATACGATTTCCCAAATTTATAATTGAATGTGTATTTCAGTTCTGTATATTCTGCCCATTTCTGATAGTAAGATAATCCTTGTCATATTCATTTTTATACTTATCTTTATTATGGTATTTAGCAGATAATGGCAAGGAATAATTGTGTATTAAGTGATGGAATATGAAATTAATATTTTTTAATTCTTATTTTTAATGTAGAACATGTTGTTTTAATTGAGTATATTACCTTTAAAATACCGATGTTATGCTATAAGCAAATTGGAAGATTCCAAATTGTGAGAGACTTGCTGTCTTGGAATTTGTCATTGAATAGTCTACCATTGGCCTTCATGATACTACAAAAAGTCCATGGGGAAAATAACACAAAGAAATAAAAAATGAATTAAAGCTTATGAGGGGGTAGACCTTGTGATAAATTTACCATTCCACCCACATACTAAACCTGCTCAAAAATAGTCTTAAAAATTCCATTGAGTCCACAGTTTCCTATTACTTCAGTACTGATTATAGTACAACGATAGTATAAAATGTCAGTTTAAAACAGCCCTTTCAGCAATTTTCTTTTTTTTTTTTTTTTTTGGTATTTTTCCGAAGCTGAAACGGGGAGGCAGACTCCTGCATGTGTCCCACCGGGATCCACCCGGCATGCCCACCAGGGGGCGATGCTCTGCCCATCTTGGGGCGTCGCTCTGCAGCAATCAGAGCCATTCCAGTGCCTGAAGCAGAGGCCACAGAGCCATCTTCAGCGCCCGGGCAAACCCTGCTCCAGTGGAGCCTCAGCTGCGGGAGGGGAAGAGAGATACAGAGAGGAAGGAGAGGGGGAGGGATGGAGAAGCAGATGGGTGCTTCTCCTGTGTGCCCTGGCCGGGAATCAAAGCTGGGACTCCCGCAGGCCAGGCCGACGCTCTACCACTGAGCCAACAGACCAGGGCTGCAGCAATTTTCTGATGTCTGCTCTTTCCAGTCAGAAATTTATGAATGTGAGAGATAATACCACATTAGTTGTAAACATTAGAACACATATAAATACTCACACACAAAAAAAGACTTTCAAAGGTGGTGGCACACAATGAAATATACAAATGATGTACCAGAGAACTGTGCCCTTGAAACCTATATAATCTTATTAACCAATGTCACTGAAATAAGTTTAATTTTAAAAAGGTAAAATATAATAGTAAAGGCAGTTATTAGAAAATGATTGAATATTAGCATTTCATGCAGAGTAAGCAACTAAGAATTTAAAAAAATATATATTTTAGACTATGTTTACTGTTAATGATCCTTGATGCATGGGAACCCTCCATCCTTTGGAGAAAACGTACCATATCTTCCAGCCCACTTTTATACCACTAGTCTACTTAGCCACTTTAAATATTCCTGTCTCGGACGTCAGCGAAATGGGGCGTGAGAGATACTCCTGATCTCTCCCCTTGAAATTTTAACAAATTCTACAACTATACCCAGAGAAAAAAAACCCAGATGAACCTGAAATATACACACACCAGATAGACAAAGGTATGATAAGTATGATTGCGCGAGAAGGCAGGCCAAAGAGAGGATCTGAAGAAGAAAAAAATGCCAGAGGACTGTGTCTTTCTCTTTCCTCACGGACCTGAGGGAGGGAGGTACTGTTGGCGCAGGCTTTGTCTCAAAGCCAGAGTCAGGAGAAGAGGATAGCCTGGGGGGAAGGAGCGATGACCAAGAATGGGGAGCAGAGCATCTGCCGCACCCATGATTGCTGATGCTGGGCGACTGCAGGTGCTGAGCACACACAAAGCCCGTGGGGAGCTCCCAAGAACTGCGAGCAAATAGCTTGTGGATATAGGCCCACAAGGCAGGGGCACTGGAACGTGCTTGATCTGCCCGCCTGACCAGCAGAGTTTTAGCCTTGTGGCACCAGATGCTCTTGATTTGGGATCTGTGCCCCACCTGCTCCAAACCTTGGGCACCAGCTTGCCTAGCGGAGTTTAGTGTGTATGAGTGGGATGCCCCTGATCTGCAATATGTACGGCAACTGCTCCCAAAACTCAGACACTGGCTTGTGGCACACAACCCCTGCTCTGCCCAAGGCTGCACTTTGAGTGCTTAGAGTAGTACTGGAGTAGGGACTGGGCTGTGTCACCACAGCCTCCCAGGCCCACATTGCTCCCCTTGCTGTGCTAACAGTGAGAGAGGTGGACCTTCATCAGATGGGTCTCCAGGCTTCTCTCTTCTGTGAGAGGCTGGGATGCCCGGGTTCTAGATCCCCTGCTCTGTTGGGATATGGTTGAGGGGACTAAAGAACGTCCAGTCGGCCTTTGTTAGAGCCATAAAATTACAAAGCGCTAACTACAAGCCCCTCCTACCAACACCACGGCCCTGCGTACATAATTAGGACACTGACACCTCAGCAGAGCTCTGCCCAAGAATCTCAGAAAGGAAAACTGTGTAGTACAGAGCATCCTACCAGAAAAAGGAATAAGTTACCTCTCAAAACTGGAAAAAAATACTTTTTTTTCTCCTTTTTCTTTTTCTGCTTTATCTCACGTTTTCTTCTTTCCTTTTTCGTGTTTCTCCTTTTCCCATGTGAGCTTCAATATCCTTAGTTGTTATATTTTTATTCTTGATTTTTGCAAGGGTTTCATTTCAGACACTTTCTCTTCTTTTTTCTCTTTCCTTCCTTCTCTTCTTCTATCACCATTTTTCTTCTTTTCCCTTTTTTCTCTCTTTTTTCCCCTCTCATCTGAATGCTATTTTTCATCAAATTATTATATTTTAGATTTATACTTCTTTTTGTGGTGTTTTGCTTGTTTTTTTTACCTCATTTTTTTCTCTTTTAAAATTTTTTTCTCAGTTTCTGCTTTTTATTATCTATAGGGTTTGTTCTAGTTATAATTGTTTAAAATTTTTATTTTTTCACTGTATATTTTTCAGTTTATATTTTCTTTATTATTTTCAGTTATCTCTTGTTAGAGTTATTAATATACATGCAAATGAAATCAAGAAAAAAGAAATCAAATATGGATATACAAGACAAAGACATAGTTCAGATAGATGATAGAAAATTTTGAGGAAAAAAAATTACAATTACATGGAAGTCTTGAAGCTTATTGACAAAGAATTCAAAATTGAAGTGCTAAAAATACTCAATTAGATACAAGAAAACACTGAAAGGCAACTTAGTGAGCTCAAAAAACACAACTTAATGAACAAAAAGAGTACTTCAGCAAGGAAATTGAAACTATAAAAAAGAACCAAACAGAGATAAAAAACTCAATACATGACCTCAAAATTGAGTTAACAAGCTTAGCTAATAGAACAGGCCAGATAGAGGAGAGAATAAGTGACATTGAAGACAGGCACCTAGAGATACTACAGAGAGAAGAAGAGAGAGACTCACAAATTAGAAAAATGAGAAAGCCTTACAAGAATTGCCTGACTCCACCAGAAAGAGCAATATAAGAATAATGAGTATATTATAACAAGAAGAGAGGTGAAAGAGAATGGAGAACATATTGAAACAAATAATCAGAGATGTTTCTAAGCCTGTGGAAAGAGTTAGAGCCTCAGATTCAAGAAGCAAACAAAATGCCGAGTTACCTCAACTCAAATAGACCTACTCCAAGGCACATCATAATGAAATTATCATAAATCAATGACAAAGAAAGAGTCCTCTAGGCAGCTAGGGAGAAGAAGAATATAACATATAAAGGAAGGCTCATTAGGCTATCATCAGATTTCTCAGCAGAAACTCTACAAGCCAGAAGAGAGGAGATACCAACTTTAAAAATACTGAAAGAGAAGAATTACCAGTTAATAATACTATATCCATCAATGCTATCCTTCAAATATGAAGGAAAATGAAAACACAGACATACAGAAGCTAGGGAATTTATTACCAGGAATCCCCCACTACAGGAAATACTAAATGGGGCTATATGACCAGATACAAAGAACAAAACAAAACAAAACTACCACTAAAAATTTTACCAAAACCACAATAAAAACAAGGATAATCTGTGACAACAATAAGATAAAAAGGGAGAAGATAAAGATGAATAGTAGCAAAGGACGATAGAGTGCAGAAGCACTCATGAGATAATGGACTCTAATAAATATGATAATTTTTGTTTTAATAACCTAATGGTAACCACCTCTGAAAATGCCACTACTGAAACACATAGCTTAAAAAAAGAAGAAACAGAAGATAGAAATATAGAATACCATCAAACAAAAACAAATGACAGAAAAACAAAATAAGATTAACCAAATAAAACACAAAGCTATCAGAAAGCAGTATATAAAATGGCAATTGAAAATTCTCAAGTGTCAATACTTACACTAAATGTAAATGAATTGAACTCACCAATAAAGAGGCACAAGGTAGCAACTGGATCAAGAAGCAAAACCCATCAGTATGCTACCTTCAAGAAACACATCTAAGCTACAAGGATAAAAATAGACTCAAAGTGAAAGGCTGGAAAATGATTCTCCAAGCAAATAATATCCAAAGTAAAGCAGATGTAGCCATAGTTATATCTGACAGTGCTGACTACAAGACAACAAATGGACATAATAGACATCTACAGGATAATTTATCCCAAAATGTCAGAGTATACATTTTTATACAGTGTACATGGCACACTCTCAAGAATAGACCATATACTGGGCCACAAAACTAACATTAACAAATTCAGAAAGATTTAAATTATACCAAGCATATTCTCTGACCATAAGGCTTTAAAATTAGAATTCAACTGCAAAAAAGAAGTAAACAAACCCACAAATATGTGGAAATTAAACAACATATTACTAAAAAATGACTCGGTCAAAGAAGAAATAAAACAAGAGATCAAAAGATATATACAGACATATGAAAATGACAACACAACATATCAGAATATCTGGGATGCAGCAAAAACATTAATAAGAGGGAAGTTCATATCATTACAGGTTTGTATGAAAAAACAAGAGAGAGCCCAAGTAAATAACCTAATATCATATCTTAAGGAACTAGAAAAAGAAGAACAAAGGCAACCCAAAACCAGCAGAAGAAAGGAGATAATAAAAATTAGAGCAGAAATAAATGAAATAGAGAACAGAAAAACTATAGAAAAAATAATATAACAAAGAGCTGTTTTATTGAAAAGATCAACAAAATTGAAAAACCCCTAGCAAGACTCAATAAGGAAAAAAAGAGAAAGGATTCATATAAACAAAATGAAAAATGAAAGAGGAGAAATTACCACAGATATCATAGATATACAAAGGAATATTGTAGGATACTATGAAAAACTATATGTCACCAAATTCAAATCTAGAAAAAATGGATAAACTCCTAGAACAATACAATCTTCCTAGAGTGAATCATGAAGAATTAGAAAGCCTACATAGACTGTTAAGCAGGGAGGAAATAGAAACAGCTATCAAAAACCTCCCCCAAAATAAAAGTCTGGGGCCAGATGGCTATACTAATGAGTTCTACCAAACATTCAAATAAGATTTAGTTCCTATCCTTCTCATAGTCTTCCAAAAATTGAAGAAGAAGCAATGCTTTCAAACACATTTTATGAGGCCAACATAACCCTCATGCTAAAGTCTGGCAAGGACAACAAAAAAAATAAAACTACAGACTTATATCTCTAATGAATATAGATGCAAAAATCCTAAACAAATCTAAGCAAATTGAATACAACAACACATTAAAAAGGTAATTCATCATGTTTTAACATATGTAAAACAATTAATGTAATAGAACAACACATTAAAAAAGTAATTCATCATGTTTCAACATATGTAAAACAATTAATGTAATACATCATATCAACAAAACAAAGAACAAACCCCTTATGATCCTATTAAAAGATGCAGAAAAGGCATTTGATAAAATGCATCATTTTATGTTTAAAACACTCAACAAAATGCATATAGAAGAAAAATGCCTCAAAATAATAAAGGTCATTTGTGACAAACCATCAGCTAACATCATACTAAATCGTAAAAAACTGAAAACTTTTCCTTTAAAATTAAGAGCAAGACAAGGTTGCCTAGTCTCTCCACTCCTATTCACATAGTGCTGAAAGTTCTAACCAGAGCAATCAGACAAGAGAAAGAAATAAAAGGCAATCATATTGGTAAAGGTTTCACTTTTGCAGATGATATGATCCTGTATATATAAAACCCCAAAGACTCTATAGAAAAGCTATTAGAAACAATAAACCAATACAGGAAGGTTGCAGGATACAAATTAATATACAGAAGTCTATTACTTTCTTACATACCAATAATAAAACTTTGGAAAAAGAACTAAAAAAAAATAATCCCTTTTCCAGTTGCAAAAACAACAAAAATATACCTAAGAATAAACAAAGCAAAGAATCTAAAGACCTATATACTGAAAACTACAAAGCATTATTGAAGGAAATTGAAAAAGACACAATGAAATGGAAAAATATTTCTTGTACTTGGATAGGAAGAATAAATATAGCTAAAATAGCAATATTACCCAAAGTGATATACTAATTCAAAGCAATTCCCATCAAAATTCCAATATTATTTTTTAAAGAAATTGAACAAAAAATCATTAGGTTTATATGGAATCATAAAAAACCCCAACTAACCAAAGTAATCCTAAGGAAAAAAAGAAGCTAGAGGCATTACAATACCTTATTTTAAATTATACTACAGAGCCACAATAATCAAAACAGCATGGTACTGGCAGAAAAGTAGACATACAGACCAATGGGACAGAATAGAGAGCCTAGAAATAAAATCACATATATACGGTCAAATTATCTTTGATAAATGAGCCAAAAACATACAATGAAGAAAAGAAAACCTCTTTAATAAATGGTGCTGGGAAAATTGGAAAGCCACATGCAAAAGAACAAAACTTGACTACAGTTTGTCTCCTTGCACAAAAATTAATTCAAAATAAATCAAAGATCTAAATATAAGATATGAAACAATAAATTACATAGAAGAAAACATAGTTACTAAACTCATGGACCTTGGCCGTAGAGAATATTTTATATATTTGATCCCAAAGGCAAGGGAAGTAAAGGCAAAGAGAAATGAATGGGACTATATCAGACTAAGAAGCTTCTGCACAACAAAAAAACTGACAAAAAACAGACAGCTAACTAAATGAGAGATGATATTTGCAAACAACCGCTCTGATAAGGAGCTAATGTCCAAAATATATAAAGAACTTACAAAACTCAGCAACAAACAAGCAAACAATCCAATAAAAAAATGGGAAGAGGACCTGAACAGACACTTATCCTAAGAAGAAATACAAATGGCCAATAAATATAAGAAAAAATGCTCATCATCACTAGCTATGAGAGAAATGGGAATCAAAACTACAGTGAGATACCACCTCACACCTGTTAGATTAGCTGTTATCAACAAGACAGCTAATAACAAGTGTTGGAGAGGCTGTAAAGAAAAAGGAATCCTAATTCACTGTTGGTGGGAATGTAAATTAGTACAACCATTATGGAAGAAAGTATGATGGTTCCTCCAAAAATTAAGAATAGAACTACCATATGACCCAGCAATCCCTCTACTGGGTATATACCCCCAAAACTCAAAATCATGGATATATTAAGATACATGCACCCCCATGTTCATCGCAGCATTGTTCACGGTGGCCAAGACATGGAAACAGCCGAAATGCCCTTCAATAGAGGATTGAATAAAGAAGATGTGGTACATATATACTATGGAATACTACTCAGCCATAAGAAATGATGACATAGTATCATTTACGACAACATGGATGGAATTTGATAACATACTGAGTGAAATAAGTAAATCAGAAAAGACTAAGAACTGTATGATTCTATACATAGGTGGGACACAAAATTGAGAATAAAGGACATAGATAAGAGTGCAGTGGTTACCAGGGGGAGAGGAAAAAAAGTAGAGGGAACGGGATGGAGAGAGGGAGAGGAGCTTAAAGGGAAACAAAATATAGGGTGATGGAGGATGATTTGACTTTGGGTTATGGCTATACGGCATGATCCACTGTTCAAATAATGTGGAGATGTTTTCTCTAAATCTATGTGCTCTGTTTGACCAATGTTACCCTGTTAAGTGTAATTGCATATATATATGGTCCAGTTTCTCCTCTGAATTCCTACATCTCCTCAGACTCAGCCTATTGCCTGCTTCTCATTTGAAGGTGATAACAGAAGCAATGAGTTAGGATTACCACCCCCACGGCAACCCCTCCCTGGGCTTATGTTTACACTCAACCTTGCTCCAGTTAGCGGGAATCTGTCCATACTCTTAGTTGCTTAGGTGGTTTTCTCTCCAAATCCGACCCCAAAACACAATTCACTGCCAGGCAGTTTACTTCGAAGGTAATCCTCAGTGGAAAAAGTAAGAGAATGGAAAAAGTGGTGGGGGAGGGAGGACTTCCTCCCTGGAACCTATAAATGTCACTTTAGTTGGGGAAGGGAAATAGTCATTGCGGATTAAAGAAAAGTCTTTGATGATTAAAGAATTTTGAGATCAGAAGGTTAGCTTGGATCAGTCAGGTAGTTACTAACTGACATCACAGGTGACCACAGAGGAAGAGCCTGAAGGGATGTGGGCACCATCAGAGCCTGCACAGCCAGAAGGAGCTCAAGAGAGGACAAACCAGGATGTCCCAGATCCCAGCCCTTGACTTCAGCTCAGGGATGCTGATTTCAAACTTTGGACCATGGAACTAATGAATAAATTTCATTGTTCAAACCCATCAGTTTTGTTGTAATCTGTTAGGCAGCACCAGAAACTGATGCAGGTTTATCCAATACATATATGATTACTCCACCATATTGAAAATAGGATGTCAATTAGAGTTTCAACAGGTTTGTATCTGACTGTTGCTACAAGGCACTAAACCTATATCTCAACATTCTATATTCTTACAATAGCACCTTTTAAAGAACTGGACCCAAATATTTTATAGCAAAAATCTGACAATACTTGCATTACTTTGGTAAATGGCATGTATATATTTTTTTTATTGGTTTAGTGGGTTTATAATGAAAAATTACAAGTGAGGCTAACTTTGTTTTCCTAAAATGAACATTTTGGACTGGCACCTTCATACAAGTTAAATGTTACAGCAATTTTGTCAAAACTCTTGTGTAGGGAGAGGATGGAGGATATTAGGAAACATGGATTAAGACAGAGTCTAGCCAAAGTCCACAACTTAATACATTTTTCGTAAAAAATAACTTAATTGTTAAGGTTTTATACTTTATTAATGCCATTAATAAATATTAATTATTGCTTATCTGAATTGATTTAGGATATTATTACTATTCTTATCTATCTGCTTATGATTTTCTTTCTCTTGACTTTTCCTTTACTTGCTAAGTTTTTCCCTATTGAAAAACTTTCCCTATTGATTTTTTAAATGGCATGTGAAGGTCAATTAATGACTATTGTGTGAAGAGAGATTTTTTAAGCTACATGTAAACTTTAAATGCTCGGAAACCAGATTTAGAGCTGGATAATATAAGAAGAGAGATCATTTTAAACTTAACATAATCTAAAATACATTGTAAAACACAGGTACGCATTGCCTCAAGTTTGTCAATAATTGTTTATTTTAAAGACTGTATATATATTTTTAAACATTTTTGTGGCATTTATTTTGATATAGTATAAACCCTGTCCAATATCTTCATTATTTTTTTTGTTTTGGTTTTGTGTCTTTATTTTTTAAAATTGAATTTATTGGGGTGATATCTTATTGCCCTTAGATATTCCTAGTTTGGGCCCCTTCATTACTATAATCCCAAAGAAACAGAAAACACTTTATAATCACTGCTATATGCCTGACAAACAGCACAGACCCTGCCATAGAGTAGGTGCTCAGGAATCCTCATTTAAGGAATGTAATTATTATGTAAATACTGAAAAAGTGTCCAAGCCATCACAGAAATAATAAGGAGGATGTTTTTTTAAATCCTGCCCAAATGGAATTGCTGTGACCTGGAGTTACTTTAAAGAGTTAATCCCTTTTGTATAAATATTTAACAATTTAAAGTCTGTGTAAAATGTGACAGAATTATATAATTTTTATTGGGTAATGAATAAAATAAAATGCACATTTATTAATTAAACAGATAAATGAATTTTGACAATGGTATACGCATTCATGTAACCACCATATAAACTGAGACATAATATTGCCTTCATACAACAGTCCTGTCTAGCTTCTAGCATCTTTTTCTCAGCATAAGATTTTTTTAATGCTGCATCCATGTTGTTGCAGGTGCCGGAGTTTGTTTCTCTTATTGCTGTATAGCATTAAATTTAATGAATATATGAATGAATCACAAATTAACATTTGGATTTATTTTAGTTTTTGGCTACTATAAATAAAACTTCTAGAAACCTTCTTGTGCAAGACTTTTTTGTAAACATATATTTAAATTTCTAGTATGTAAATGTTTAAGAGTGAGACTGCTGAGTAACACACTAGAGATATTTTTTTTAACTTTATGAGAAAGTGTCCAACAACTTTGTAACATGTTTATTCCATCTTATACTCCTATGACAAAAGTATGGCAATTTCAGTTTCTCCACAAAGTTGTCAATATTTAGTATTGTTAATGTTTTATTTTTTCCTATTCTAGGAATTGGTATCATACTCTGTTGTACTTAAAATTTTCATCTTGTAGTTATTGTTGAGCACATTTTCATATGTGTACTGATCATTAATATATCTTCTTTTGTGGAGTGGCTTTTTAGATCTTTTTGCCAATTTATAATTTTGAATGTATTTATATCATTGTTGTGAATAATTTTTATATGTTATAGATATGAATGTTTTGTGAAATATAGGTACTTAGTTTATTTTCTCATAAGATTTACCTGTTCTATTTTTAATATCTCCTGATAATTAAGAAATTATCTTGCTTAAGTAAATTATATCATTTTTCTCTAAAGTTCAGTGGTTTTTGTTACATGTATAAAAGCATCCTTGCTTATTTCAAGATCACAGTTATACTGCTATGTTTTCCTTAGAAGGTTTATGGCTCTAGTTTAGTTCAGGTTCATGATTCATCTTGACTTATTTTTTAAATTTTTAGTATTAAGCTGGGTTCAAGGTTTATTTCTGTATGTGTGTATCCAGCTAGTCCAACACCATTACTAAAATTGATTTTTCCCCATTAAATTTGCCTTAGTGTATATGTTGAAAATCAGTTGATGATATATGAGTGGGTCTACTTCTGACATTTTAAATTCTGTTCCATTGATCAATTTGTCTACACTTATTGTAATAAAACACTATCTCTATTGCTGTTTCTTTACAGTAATATGTAAAATAAATTTAAGTCTGTCAAATTTACTCATGCTTCTGAGGCTTATTTTGGCTATTATAGATTCTCTCCATTTCTATATAAAACTTAAATCCCCCTGCTAATCTTGACAAAATATAAGCCTACCAAGATTTTTTTATTGGTTTTTGTTGAAGCTACAAATCATTTTGAAGAGAAATGACCACTTAACAATATGTGTACTGGTCATCCATAAACTCAGTAGATGTCTCTGTTTATTAATATTGTGTTAAAATATACTGCTCACAAAAATTAGGGGTTATTTCAAAATGAATATGAAACAAAATATCCATTAATTTTTGTGAGCAGTATATTTTTCTCATTTCTGATTTGTTTCATTTCAGTGTGAATATCTTACATTTCTTGTTACATTTTTTCCTAAATTTTTGGTAAGTTTTGATTCTTTTGTAAATAATATTTTCAAAATTTAATTGTGCAAGTATTTGCTTTTAGTGTATAGTAGTACAATTGATGTTTTAATATTGACCTTGCACCCAGAGACTTTGCTGAGTTTATTTATTAGAGTTTTTATTTTATTTTTTATAAATATCTGGGATTTTGAACACACACACATATACATACACACATGTAGATAAATATATATATATACAAATATGCAACTGAATTGTATTTTAAAAACTTTTCCTACTCTTTTCTGATCCTGATGCCTTTTGTTTGTCTGTCTTTTGTTGCACTGAAGAGGTGATCCTGTGGCATACTTAAGGGCGATGACAAATCAGACATATGCTTTATTTCAAATCAGGAGGAAAGTATTACCATATTCAATATGTTCCAAATAAGTATGGTGTAAGATGTATTTGCATCTGATTTTTACCAGACTGTGGAAACCTGATAACAATATTCATGTATGTGTGTGTATACATATATACAATATGTCCGTAAAGTCATGGTGCACTTTTGATCGGTCATAGGAAAGCAACAAAAGACTATAGAAATGTGAAGTCTGCACCAAATAAAAGAAAAATTCTCCCAGTTTCTGCAGGATAATGTGGCAGTATACAGCGGAGCAGCCCACGGCCATACCAGTTGAGATGTGGACGGTACAGAGGAAAGTTCAGTGTGTTCTGTGGCTCGCTAAATTTGAATTCGTGACCAAAGTGCAACATGAATATCGGTGCGTTTATAACGAAGCACTCCCACATAGGAATAACATTACTCAGTGGGATAAGCAGTTGAAGGAAACCAGCAGTTTGGTGGAGAAACCCCGTTCTGGTAGGCCATCAGTCAGTGACGAGTCTGTAGAGGTTATATGGGATAGCTACCTAAGGAGCCCAAAAAATCTGTGCATGAGCCCACATCAAACTACACTGAATGGGTATGAAACTTGGAGGATTTTCCTTTTATTTGGTGCAGATTTCACATTTCTATCATCTTTTGTTGCTTTTCTGTGATCAGTCAAAAGTGCACCATGACTTTATGGACACACTATATATCCTCATAGAAGTTTATAAGACATATTTTTATATATGTACATATGATTCTGATTTAGTCATATATAGATATATTGTTATATATGTAAACTTTTTCAATATATATTCTTATATATAAATAATTGAGTGTTCAATCCTTTGAAAACTTTTGATCAATTTCTCTTCAAAGAGAAAGTTCATTTACTATTTAGTCTCTTCTCACTGTCTGCGACATTAATTGCACATACTGTTAAACTCATGATACTGTCCCATAGATCTCAGACCCACTCTTCATTTTTTTTGACGTGCTTATATTTGGTTAATTTCTAGTGACTTGTCTTCAGATTCACTGTCCTTTTTCCTCCTGTTGTGCCCAGACTTCTGTTAAGCCCTTTCAGTGAATTCTTCCATTATTTTTTCATTCCATTATATACTTTGATTTCCTTTTGAATGTCTCCCGTCTATTTACATATGTTTCACAAACGGTCCAATGGGTAATTTAATTTATTCATACAATGTTTTTTTTTTACAATTTTTTAAAAAAGAGTCCTTTTCTGCCAATTCCACTTTCTGCATGCTGGCTTCCATTGCCGTTTTATCTCTTGGAATGGGTCTCTTTTTTCTACTTCTCCCACATTCTGTGTGTGTAAACAAAACTGCAGAGACTGAAACAGAAAATATTTATCCTCAACTCTGTCTCTATCGAGCCGTCTGGGTGGAAGAGGAAGTCCACTTAACTTATAGCTGAGTTCATTCTGTGTTTCTTGCTTTGGGGACTTATTTTGATTCGGATAATTACTAGCTTCAAACATTTTAAGATGGAATCAAAATTTTTCTTCCATTTTGTTCTCCTTCTTTCAGTCATGGACTAGAATGTGAGTACAGGCTATACTTCAGTAGTCTCTTCTTTACAACGTAGCCACCAGTGCGGGAGATGTTCAGGTGTTTACTATATCGTGTTGCCTTTCCAACGCCTCTATTGGGTGCTGCTGTCAGTTGTTGGGGACTTTGTGTGTGTATGTGCGTGCGCCACTCAGTGATCCTGGTCTTTGTGCTGCTTCTTTGGGCAGCCACTGTGAGCTCAGCAAAGTCCCTGAATTGTTTTGGGGGATCTTTCTCTACTGCCAATTACTTTCAGACTGCTGCCCATCACTGAGAAAGGGCACTGCATTGTGAGTAATGTATTTAAAGGTTCCTATATGATTCCCAGCCTTTAGTGACCATTGCCGTGTATTTAGGAAGGGTTTCCATGAGCTCACTGCCCTACTTCCCCTGCCTTGATCTTGCAAGGTACAGCTATTTCTCTCAGCAGTCCTACCCTGCCCAAAGTCCATACTGACCTTCAGTGTTTGCAAAACTCATGTTCCTAGGGATTTTTTCTCAGTCCTCCTTCCTTGCCTCTGCTTTCAATGTGCTGCTCTGCCTCAGAAGGTGTCCCCAGGACAGAATTGTCAAGTGAGTTACCATGATTGAGGTTCCCTGCATTTCTAACTGGTGAGGCCAGTCCTGACACGGCCATGACATGTCTATTGAAAGTTATTCTGGTTCTTCTGCCTTGCTTTGCAGTGTTGGAATCTCCTTGTGCCTTGCTCACAATTGTTAGCAATGTGGACTTTTTCTGTTTTACAATTTAAGTTTCTTTGCATACTCAGCTCACTGATTTTGTTTTTCTTAATTAGGTATCTTCTCTTCATTCTTATTGTGGCTATGATGGTTTCTTGCAAATTTCTGTATCTAATCAGAATGGAAAGCCACATGGTATAAGTTTTACCTTTGCAATTTTTGCTTTATGGTGTAAGTGGTACAGGGAGGTTAACTATTATTATTTCATACGCACATCTACTATTAAGCTAGATTTTTCCTAAAACTTTTCCCACCTTTGAGATGCATAATGAGATTATATGCGCTTTTCCTGGGATACAACAAATTAGAACGATCTTGAGTGAATCTGTGATTAAGGAAATATGAAGTTAACAATTAAATTTACTTGAGTTGTAATTAGTAATCTGTTCCTGGCTGTTTCCGTATTTTAAATACAGTGGCTTTTCACTTAATGAAATGAAATAAAGCTTGGGCTTTTTATCTGTCATTGGGGTTTTCTGTTTCAGTTCAGCATGGAACACAGCTGTTCTGTCTAGTGTAGTGACCTATGCTCACAGTTTCAAAACACCAATTGATGATAATGTTCTGTGATGGCATAGTATTAAAACTAATTTTTGAGGGAAAAGAAAGTCATATATATATATATATACATACATACATACATACATATATTACTAGAGATATTAGAGGGTTTTTAAATAATATTGTGAAGTAATGTACTTTCATATAAGTAAACTAGCAAAATGTATCCCACCCTACTTATAGTCATTTTTTTACAAGATAAAGAGCAAGCTTAATTAAACTATACATCTAAAATGCATAAAGTTGTTATAGTTTGCCCTCACATTGCTGTCGCTGATGTAATTATGATCTTGACTTTTTAATTGTACTCTATTAGATAGGAAAAATATTGTTTTAATATTGCCAGTTACATTGACAGGTGATAGATATTCTAGATATTCTTGCTGTGATTTATTGGGGCCATTGATTTTTGCATTCACACTCAAAACTATTTTCTTATTTAAAAGATGATTATCATTTCCAAGAATGCTTTTACTTATTGAAATGATAGCACCTACACTTTGAATTTAACTAAGCAAATGGTATTATAAAAAAATAAGTCTAATAATGGCCCTGGCCTGTTGGCTCAGCGGTAGAGTTTCGGCCTGGCATGCATAAGTCCCGGGTTCGATTCCCAGCCAGGGCACACAGGAGAGGCACCTATTTGCTTCTCCACCCCTCCCCCTCTCCTTCCTCTCTGTCTCTCTCTTCCCCTCCCGCAGCCGAGGCTCCATTGGAGCAAAGATGGCCTGGGCGCTGGGGATGGCTCTGTGGCCTCTGCCTCAAGCTCTAGACTGGCTCTGGTCGTGACAGAGCGATGCCCCGGATGGGCAGAGCATCCCCCCCTGGTGGACGTGCTGGTGGATCCCGGTCGGGCGCATGCGGAAGTCTGTCTGACTGCCTCCCCATTTCCAGCTTCGGAAAAATGAAAAAAAAAAAAAAGTCTAATAATATAAATAACTTTTTTCAAAACAACATTTTTCACTTAAATAGTTTAGAAATGATTGGGGACAAAGATACATTCCCTTTACCTCTTTGGATCAACTGGATTTCCATGTCTGCTTTTTCATCCTGTTATAAGATCACCTGTAATATAAACTCTATTGTAATATTACATGCAATATAAGCTCTATTGTAAGATCACATGTAATATAAGCTCTATTGTAAAATCACATGTAGTATAAGCTCTGTTGTAAGATCATATGTAGTATAAGCTGTTGTAGGACCATATGTAGCATAAGCTCTGTTGTAATATCACATGTAATATAAGTTCTGTTGTAACATCCCATGTAATATAAGCATGGGGAAACCCTGTTGTCTGCTCCTGGAAGTGCGAGAGTAAAAGGCGAATTATATTTTTATATTATCATAGAAATAATTTTGGGTAGGCGGACACTTAGAAAAAGTTATTTGGTGCCTGGGTCATACTCTTGTAAGCATTGAACCATTGAGCAAGACACTGAAATATAATTCGCTAAGTATCTAATAGTGTGTCAATAATTCTTCCCTTAAAAATGAATGCTTGATTCCTCTATGGTTGTCTCTATGGGTTTAATATTTCTTCAAGGGACTGGCACCATGAAGATTCTCTGACTTCTTTGGCAAAGGTAGTTTTTGTCATATAATATGATGTCTCTACATTAATTGCATTGTCTATTTTTCTATTACTTTAATATTAATGTATCTAGGGCCCAAATACTGCACTATAACATTTTTTTTTACACTAAGTAAGTATAAATATTGTATTTATATTTGGCTTAAGGATGAAACTATGCATAATGTTTGTTTTTTTTCCAACTGGTGCATGGTAGATGCCCCATCAGTGTTTACTTAGTTAACTTTATTTAAACATCTATCTATAAAGGCATATGGATAGATGTTGGCAGCTTCTGATATGGCCCCCAGTGACCTCTTCCTTACAATATTCATATTATATTCTTCTTCTTTAAGTGTGTGCTGGACTTAATGACTTACTTCTAACCAGTGTAATACCAAAAAAAAAAAAAAAAAAAAAAAGCCCCAGCTGTTCTGGTCAGTGGTTAGGCAGCAGTGGCCAACAGTTTTTGCCCCAGGCCAGATTAGAAAGAAAACGTTTTTCATGGGCTAGACCAGTGGTAGTCAACCTGGTCCCTACCGCCTACTAATGGGCATTCCAGCTTTCATGGTGGGTGATAGCAGAGCAACCAAAGTATAAATAAAAAGGTAGATTTAACTATAGTAAGTTGTTTTATAAAGATTTATTCTGCCAAACTTAGCGAAAATCCAACATAAAGTACTTGGTAAGTAATTATTATTATATGCTTTAACTTGCTGTAACTCTGCTTTATAAATTTTATAAAGTAAAGTTACTTCCCTACTTTATAAATCACCATTACTGTGAAACCGGTGGGTGGTTAGAAAATTTTACTACTAACAGAGATACAAAAGTGGGTGGTAGGTATAAAAAGTTTGACTACCCCTGGGCTAGATGAAATATTAAAATTAAAAAATGTTAAATACAAAAATGATTTGTTTAAGTAAACAAAATTTTATTATGTAATTTGTTTATGAATAAATGTGAGTGAAAAAAATTTTAATATAAAATATTATTTTAATAAAAATATAATTACATATCATATAAATATCCAAACTGTATTGCAATCAATCAAAATAATATTTAATTAATAGAATGAGCTTGAAGGGGTTATATTGCAAATAAAACAATTATTTCATTTTACAAACAGCCTGGACACATTTTCAGTTATCAACTGCAGCTGTTGTCTATGCTACAATGCCACTTGACTCAGCACACTTGACTACAAAAATAATGAACTGTTTGACCTTGGGTGCACACTGGTAAACTCCGCCTAAAAGAATGTGGGTTTCACATCGCTGCTAAACATCAAACAGTTCATATTGAGTACAGACGAGTACAAAAGTTGTAAATCTTTATAATGGATTTTTTTTTAAATAAAGAAGTATCGTGAATCCATTCAACCAATTATTGGAAGTTAACCCTAGATTACTCACATGTGGAATTCTTTTCCATGTATCACTATCTTCTCAATATCTTTTTTTTTTTTTTTTTTTTTTGTATTTTTCTGAAGCTAGAAACGGGGAGAGACAGTCAGACAGACTCCCGCATGCGCCCGACGGGGATCCACCCAGCACGCCCACCAGGGGGCGACGCTCTGCCCACCAGGGGGCGATGCTCTGCCCCTTCGGGGAATCGCTCTGTTGCGACCAGAGCCACTCTAGTGCCTGGGACAGAGGCCAAGGAGCCATCCCCAGCGCCCGGGCCATCTTTGCTCCAATGGAGCCTCGGCTGCGGGTGGGGAAGAGAGAGACAGAGAGGAAGGAGAGGGGGAGGGGTGGAGAAGCAGATGGGCGCTTCCCCTGTGTGCCCTGGCCGGAATCGAACCCGGGCCTCTGCACGCCAGGCCGACACTCTACCACTGAGCCAACCGGCCAGGGCTCAATATCTTGATTTTCAATAATCAAAGACTTTTGCTTTTGAGTAGCTGAGATTTTAAAGTAGCGGAGAGTATTAAAAATTTAATCAGGGCTGCATAAACTCATTACGCAGGCTGGATCCGGCCCGTGGGCTGTATGTTGGCCATGCCTGGGTTAGAGCATCGTCTCTACATGCCAGAGTCATGGGTTGAATATCCGATCTGGACACATATGAGAGCAATTAGTGAATGAACAACTAAGTGGAATAGCAAGTTGATACTTCTCTCTCTGTTTCTTTCACTCTTTCTCTCCCCTTCCCTGCCCCTCTCCTCTATCTTTCAAATCAATACAAACATTAAAAAAAAATCAAGTGGTATCCCTTCCATGACTAGGCTACCAAAGACTTTCTTGCGAGTCTGCCCTCTCTTTCTTGCTGGAACCATCTTGTGCCTATTTGTTTGTTTGATTCAACAAAGCCACCATGTTGTGAGATGCACTATGGAGAGTCCCACGAGGCCAGGAAGAGAGAGATGCATAGTTCTTGTAAGCAGCTGAGGTCTTAGTTCAACAATCCGCAAGAAACTGAATCCACCAACAAACACAAAAGTCAACAAATAGGTGGATCCTTCCTAGTCAGTTCTTGAGTTGACTTCTCTTGATGAGAGACATAGTCAGTAGTGAAGCTAAGCTGTGCTCATATCCTTGACAGACAGCATCTCTGAAATAATAACTGTTGTTAATTCAAGACACTCAGTTTGGGATTAATTTTTTATTAGTAATAACATGTAATTAGTAAGTATTATGATAAAGGCTACAATGAGTGAGGCAGAAACATTGTCCTCAGGATGCTTATAGACATTTAGAGACGGTAGTTTGCAATATGGGCATTTTCAGTTTTAGAAAAAACAAACTCAATTCTGAATGGCAAATTGATAGCACTACTTAATCAAGTTCATTTTTTAAAATTGAATACTTTACATCTTTTTGTTCTATCTTAAACTTTTTAATCTTACTACACTTCCTGCAAATAGATGTATTCTAATATAATAAGTTCTTATAATTGAAAGTTTTTTGGATTATTTTAAAAATAATCTTCATATCTGTCTATTCCTATATCTATAATATCTTTCCATACATTTATAAACTTAAATAGAAAATACTGTAAATTGTATTTTACCAGAACATTCTAAGCATTTTAGAAACATCTTCTGGAATTAGGCATCAACAAAACTGTAATTGGTATGCAACAGACATCACATTTTTGATAAATAATTATTAAAAATCATAATTAATTTATGAAACTACACATTATTGAGATGAGCCTCTTTTGCAGTGTTTTTTTTTTTCCCATATAGATGTTGCTGCATTCTGCAATAATAAGACAGGATTTTGGCATTATCATATGTTTTGATTTTCATAATGTAATTGCTAAGAAAACTGGTTGAAAATAATAAGTAAAAATAATTCAAAGTTTTCTCATGACAGTATCACTTGATCATTTGAGCTCTTTCTAGTAAATTCATATATCTTACTTGAATTATTTTGAATGCAAATAATTGAAAATTGGAAACTACATGTACCTTGCAACAATTTACTATCATTCACTTTTTCAACTCTGATACTTACAGTATTTTTCACTCCATAAGACGCACCTGTCCATAAGACATGCCTAGGCTTTTAAGGAGAAAAATAAGAAATAAATATTCTGAAACAAATGATGTGTTAAAATATTTAATAAAATGCCATATTTTTTGCTCCATAAGATGCACAGGCTTTTCCTCCTCCACTTTGGGGGGAAAAAAGTGCATCTTATGGAGTGAAAAAAAAAACAATATATTTTATATTATCCTGTTAGTCACTAAAATGCAAGATCCCCGATGCAAGAGGATTTTTCTGTCTTATTCACTTATGAGTCCCTGCAGTAATGGCACTGTAGTAAGATTAGAGACAGGTGAGAGGTTAGCTTTTTTAGTAAAAATGGAAGAAATTGGAGTATGGTAGGAAGGCCCCTATGTGTTGTCTGATGGGGGCACCTTTGCTCAGGTAAGTTGGTTTTGAGTGGGTACATAATGAAAAGATCTGAAGATTGGCAAAGATAAAACTGTTTTCCACCTTGTGCCCTTCTGCCTTTCCAGGGTGGTGGAATAGTCTTGTATGATGGCTCAAACTTCACTGTGACTTTTTTTTCCTTACCTTGCCAAAGACATTTCACTGCTGAAATAATTCCAGGACCTATAAAAGCGCCTGAACTCTGGAGACATGTCCCAATATGTTTTAGATAGAATGTTGATGTATGCCCGAAACTCCAAACAGAATTTAAATTCTCATCCATGTACAGCTCTTTGTGGGCTGTGTTAAAAAATAACTCTGCTATCGACTCAATTGTTCAAGTTGCAAATCTCGATGCTTTTGTTCACTGTAACTTGTAAATCATCACCCACCATCCATTTTACTGTCTGTGACGCTGATACGCACTTCAGGCCTCTTCCTTTCTGGTGGACGCATTACCATTGCTCAGCCTGGGCATCGAACTCTTCCCCTGGCCTCTGTAGCTGTTTCCCAAATGTTCTCCCTTCCCTTAATCTTTCTACCGTTCCCATCCAAACCTCCAAAATGCCTGTCATGTGGTCATTTTGACAGACATTCTGATCATGTTATCATCTCTCGAAATTCTTCAGTGGCCACTCATTACTCAAATGTTAAAAATCAACATTAATTAGTTTACTCCCTAATACTGTCTGCACTGTGACCTTCACATTCTCACAGGTCATAATTGCGCATTGCCATAAATATCTCTGAATCACACTCTTCCCGGCACCCTCAGCTCTCCACTCTCCCTGCCAGCAGGTCCTCCCCCAGGCTGTGTGCTATGCATTCTCTGCCTCTGTCCACCCCTCCCAACATTTCCAGTCACCCTCCCCACTCTGCAAGCAGCCATCGGGAGGTGTCTGCTGTCTGCCTTTGCAACACCAGACCTCAGATACACAACTGAGACTATGTCACGTCTTCCTCGGGTGGAGCCTCTGGGGTCACAGCGTCCCTCCTGGTGTAATCTCTGAGAAATGTAGTTCTATTTCAGGTCTTAATTTAAAAATGTTCACCTCCTTGTAGTTTAGCTTGACCTTTTCAGGTAGAAGTGAGTTTCTGTCAATTGTTACCAACCTGCTTCTTTTAAATGCATCCAGAACACAGAGCATTTGGAATACTGCATTTCCACAAGTGTGTATGTCTAATATTCCACTGGCTGTAAACTTCATCAAAGTAGGATCTTCGTTCTCCCTTTTGGCTTTTAATTCTACCTACTACATAGAATTTGAGCACATGATATGTACTTAATAATATCCATTGGATTAACAAGTTGTTGAGAGCCAATCCTCTGAAATCTATTTGTACACTTATAAGCTATTTTCTTCATTTCTTAGATCTTGTAAGAAAAACACAATATGCTGACAGTTAGCAGAATTTGATAAAAGCAGTGCCTTATTAATGAAAATCAGTGGTGATGCATGACCATACCCTACTCAGCGTCAAAGGCTGTTACATTGGAATGTAGTTGAACTTTTTTTTTTCATCTTAAAAGTCAAACCACAGGAAGCCTTATAAAATAGAATGGGAAAATAAGGCTTTTGACCTGTATTTCGGGCCATTCAATGCTTTTTTTTTTAACTAGAGCTTCTTTATGTTCATCTGTGTCTCTCCTCAGACAAAGAAAACAGTTTCTGTGCACACATCAGTGCATAATTTGTAAGTGCCCACTATGTAAATTAGGGTTTGCTCTCCAGCCTATCGCCGACTTAAGACAATTTTAATTCCAAGAAATAAAAAACTCAATTCAAACTTATTTAAACAATAAAAAGAAGGTGTTGACTCGTTTAATTAAAATTCCTAGGTACAGTTTGCTCAAGGCTCTGCCGTGGTTTGTTTAAAATCCTCTAAGCTGCTGATCCCCCCCCCCCCGCCCCCGTCAGCTTCCTGTTCAAATGGGCTTCTTCCACTTTGGCAAACTGCTTTGGCAATTACAGGTCTCCCACTAGCAGAGCATCGTGTGCAGAGCAAGCTTTGCATTGAATGGACCATAACTGGACCCAGTCCCTCTCGTCAGGGAGCTACTGTGCTCTAATTATTTCAGCTCTGGTTTACCTGTTCCCATCACTGTGGTGAAAGGAGTGGGATTTTATTCACTCGTTTATTGCCCAAACAATATCACTCTTGCCACATGGGGAAGTAGCAGAGGGATATGCGAAGAAAACGACAAGAAACAGTATAAACTGTCAGATAAGGGAAGATACTAACCTAATTCACTTTTTAAAAAATTACTGCGTTTTACTTATAAGTTAGAAGAATTTACTAGAAGTGGTTATGAACATAGAATTGCCTAGCAATACACTGAATCCAGCTACTTATAGTGTCAGTTCTTCTCGACTGACTCCCATCAACATACAAAAATGCTACTGTTTTTCCCATATAAAAAACAAAAAAACAAAAGCAAAGCACAGATAGGCCTGGCCTGTGGTGGTGCAGTGGATGAAACGTCGACTTGGAGTACTGAAGTTGCCGGTTCAAAACCCTGGGTTTGCATGGTCAAGGCACATATAGAGTTGATGCTTCCTGTTCCTTCCTCCTTCTCTCTCTCTCTCTCTTTTTCTCTCTCTGTCTCTAAAATAAATAAAGTCTTAAAAGATAAAAATAATTAAAAATAAACAAATAAAACAATAACAACAAAAAAATCTCTCTTGATTTTACTTTCCCCTCCAACTATTGATTGCCTTATTTCTGTCTTTCATAAAATAGCAAACTCCTAAACAGAATTACCTGTGTACACAATCCTAAGTTCTCTTCTTTCATAGTTTCATAAACCCCCTTCAATAAAACTGGTGCCTGCAGTCTCTCTAAGATAACTAATGACCTGTGTGTTTAGGGCCCAGTTGCTGGTTTGTATCCCACAGCCTACCCGACCAGCGAACAGTTGACCTGGCTGAACTCTTCTTCATAGAATAGCTAATACTGGGCTTTCAGGGCACCATTATCTGTGTTTCTTTATTTCCCTACAGATTCACTGACAGTTTCTCCTAATTTTCCCTTTTCAGTATTCTTATGTCTAAGAAGAGTTAATACAGAAATACTTTAGGTGTCTTTATTCCATTGACACTAAAACCTTGGTGATCAAATGTAATTTCATGGCTCCAAATACCATCTACATGAAGAAAATTTGCAAATATTTACATCGATGACTTTGTATTCTCACCTTAATTATAAATTGGCATATATATACTGATCTATTAGATATGTCTACTTAACCAAGCGGAATCTCAAACTTAACAACCTTTCCTCCAATTTCATCTCTGATATACTATTCAGAAACATGTCTGCTATTCCCTATCAAAACAGGTGGCAATTCCATTTTTTTAAAAATAATTTATTAACAAAAGTTAAGTGACACAGTACTGATTTCTTTATTTGTAACAAGAGCAGATATAGACTCTCCAAAAAGTTGCTGACTTACTTTGTGTTCACTGATCAAATGAAAAAGTGTTTTAAACAAAATTTTGATTAACACTCTTCTTTACTCCAGACCCTGAACAAGTGTACTATTATATTTATATAACAAGAGCAGGATTAAGACTAAAAATGATTAATGAGCAATTTGAGAGGTTAATAAAAATATGCTTTAAAAATCAGTTCCATAAAAAAAAGCAGTAAAGTGGTTATCATTTAGTTTTTCAAAATCTCATTCATGGAATCATTAAAACAAACTGCTCCAGCAGTTCCTATCATTAATTGAAAATGTCAGGAACTAGTTTTTAATGCTCAGCTCCATTCCCCAAATCACACCATCAGCTTGTTTGGTCCCTGGTACACTTGTGTAATTGTTTCTGTTAAAAGCCTACAGTGTATACTTTAGACAATTAAAGGACACAGAGATGGATGGCACTAAGCAGCCATTCACGGTAATTGAAACAGTGTCATTTGCAGCAGGTCCAGACTGTTGCAGAAGATTTGAGCTCCAGGCGCACAACCTACTCTTCATTCCTTGTAGAAAAATCACCTGGATGCTCAGAATCTATTGTGTTTTCTATACCATTTTGTGATTTTCATTTTCCATGAGAGCATAATGAACGCATTATATATGAATTCCCAGTTCCTTTAGAAAATGCAGGGGATAGCCAATAATTAAAATGTGACCAAACCAGTCTATAAAGTATAGTTGCAACCAAACTGGCAGATGT
Organism: Saccopteryx bilineata; assembly: GCF_036850765.1. NCBI lineage: Eukaryota > Metazoa > Chordata > Mammalia > Chiroptera > Emballonuridae > Saccopteryx > Saccopteryx bilineata. The sequence goes on along the minus strand of NC_089492.1, from coordinate 78,384,861 downwards.
TACCTGATTTATTTTTCTCCATTCCAGAATTTAACAAGAACTATAATTAACATCTTCCTCACTACATCTGTACAATTGTATATCTTCTTTAAGGTACTGAAACACATACACACATTATTGTTGTATGCCAAAAAATTACATGAGCAGATTAAACACTGCTGTGTGGTCATAAATCTGATCTTTATGTGAAAAAAATTAAATTTTATCAGTGTAAGCATCTTATTTTCTCACACAATATACTTCAAATGTGTTATATGTGTTACTGTTAAACAACATAGATGAATTTAATGTTTGACAACTGCTAAAAAGAAGTTACACATTTAAATAAAATTTGTAAATAGTTTAATGATTAGGTAAATAATTCAAATATGCACATATTGCAAATGTTAGAATTTTTTTTGCAGTTCAGAGGCAAATAATTGCCAAATTTCTGTTTGCATTTTTAAAATTATTTTCTACACATTAGTCAGATTCTACTAATAAAAAATATTTGTGCCATATTTTCTCATTACATTAAAATTCTGAAAAACTAATTAATATTAAATTTGCATAATTTTTATATAGAAAATATTATCTATGATATCTATTTTGAGAATATCAGCTGCCTTTTTAATCACTGAAAACCGGATATTATGTAATACGAAGGAATAAGATAGTGGGTTTTAGCTCTTTGACATGTAGTCTATCCTTAAGTATCCTATTGTAATTTGAATAAAAATGAACTACATTAAACCTTGGCCCAGAAATTATGACATTATATTATTTTATAGAAATCCCTTTTGATTTTTTTTTTTCAATGAGGGAACAAGGCAGAGGGAGAGTGTCTACGGTGATAGACATTCTAAGTCAACTGCAGTGTTGCATTATTACCCCCAAATAGATAGAATGTGAATCTGGAATAATTTTAAGATTGCTTCCAAATTTAAAAATGAATGTTGAACCCTAATCTTGTTGTTGGATGAGCTCTTTGTATCCCATAAGGAAGACTCTTAAGTATCTTCTTTAGTATTTTTCTGAAGCTGGAAACGGGGAGGCAGTCAGACAGACTCTCGCATGCGCCCGACCGGGATCCACCTGGCACGCCCACCAAGGGGCGATGCTCTGCCCATCCGGGGCATCACTCTATCGTGACCAAAGCCACTCTAGCGCCTTGGGCAGAGGCCAAGAAGCCATCCCCAGCACCCAGGCCATCTTTTGCTCCAATGGAGCCTCGGCTGCGGGAGGGGAAGAGAGAGACAGAGAGGAAGGAGAGGGGGAGGGGTGGAGAAGCAGATGGGTGCCTCTCCTGTGTGCCCTGGCCGGGAATCGAACCCGGGACTTCCTCACCCCAGGCTAATGCTCTACCACTGAGCCAACTGGCCAGGGCCAAGTATCTTCTTTTAATAAAACAAATTGTTTATGCATGCCATACCTAATGATTAAAATATATACTGTTCAAAAAAATTAGGGGATATTTCAAAATGAATATTAAGTGATAAAATATCCCTTAATTTTTTTTTTTTTGAGTCGTGTGGAATAAGAATGTATTGTAACACTTCTCGGGATAATCTCACAGTAGCTGAGACACTGGATCCAATCCTATCCACTCTGGTACTAAAGTCAATTCACTGTCAGGAATGGCCCATCCTCTCAAACTGTCAGTCGAGATAAATGGTGTGTCAATAATTAACGGCACAAAATCTATCTGACTGACAGCTTTATGGAGTTTTCATGATTATGTTAAATAAATAATCATCAGCTTCTATTTTTATTTGCATCTATTATTTTAGAATAATTGATACCTCTCTTAACTCTATGATTCTCATCTCTAAAATATCATTTTACTTGCTCATTTTTTACCTGTTTTTAGAATCCAGCAACTCTGACTTTTGACTTGGATGGTAGGGAGCTGTGTCCCCACATCTTGATCAACTTGGACTGTTCTGCAGACAGGGACTTGTACCGCGGTCCTGGTCAAGGTCTCTAAAATTTCTTCTAAACAAGAAAATTGATAAATCCTTCTAGTACTCCTGAAGTACATTGGTACAATGAGTGAATAATAATTTCCTAAATAAACTTTATGAAGGACTGAAATTCTGTATTTAAGCAACTCACTTAACACGTATCCATTACATATCTGCTATGAGCTAAGACGTAGCCTGGGCCATCATGACATCAGTGAACTTAATAGACACAAATCACTACCCTCTTGATGTTTAAATTCTCCTGGGAGTCTGCAGCTGATCAAATGAATAAGGAGCATAGATAGCAGGTTAGGTAATGACAGATGTTATGAAAACACAAATGAGAGAGTAGTGACAGATGTTGTTGGGTGGGTGGACTGGGATTGGAAATACCGTGGTCAGGGAAGGTGTCCGTGAGAGACTGACATAGAACCAAGCCCAGAGAGAAGTGAGGGCGTGAACCTGGGGGTGATGGGTTGAGGAAGTTCCTGGCCAAGAGGACTGCATGTGCTGAGCAGAGAGGGAACAAAATATTTACTATTTTAATTAGTAGCAGGACAGTGAGATAGAAAGAGAAGTCAGGTTGGGAAGGGGCTCACAGGCCATCATGAGAATTTGCAGGGTCTGGCCTGCAAATTCTCAGAAGAATTTGATAAGAAGAATGATACACTCTCACTCTCATTTTAACAAAATACCAGTAGCTTCCATGTTGCACATGTATATGTTAGGAAGAATGATTGGAATTATAGAGAGGCCACTATTATAGAGGATGCTGACTTAAATTACAATAGGTTTAAAAGGAGTGAAAGGTTTATCTACTTTATTTTTTCATTTAAAAAAAAAACATTTTCAGCTTTACTGAGATATAATTGATGCAGAACATTGTGTAAGATTAAGGTGTAAAATATAGTCATTATATATATATACCACAAAATAGTTATGTTAGTTTACATATTCATCACCTCATATAGTTGCAATTTCTGTGTGTGAGCACTTTTTAAATATACACTCCTAAACACTTCAAATGTATAATAGAGTGTTATTTGTTAAGTCACCGTGCTGTACATTTCATCCTCAGGACTTATTTATCTTGTCTTTGGAGGTTCGTGCCCATTGTGACCTCACCTCTTTCCCCCACACCACTAGTCTGCTCTCTATTCCTATGAGTTCAGTTTTCTCCAGACTCCACATATGAATGAGATCATGCAGTACTTGTCTCTCTCTGTTTGACTTATTTTACACAGTGTAATGTCCGCAATGCAGATAAGGCTATATTTTAAGTGTAGAGTCAACAGATTCTGCTCTCAGAGTGGATGATGGTATAAAAGGAATCGGGTATGACTGTAATATGCAGGGACTGAGAAATTGAAATAATAGTGTTGTCAACACTGAACTGTGACAGACTGCATGAGAAATGAATCAGGGGCTGGGGGCAGATCAGGATATTGGTTGGGACTAGGATGAGTGACAGGTTTCATTTAGAAATTCAAACAGAGTTATGAGGGGGAGGTAGCCCTGTATAGGACTCTGTAGTTTATGGAATCAAAGGTTTAAGGACGATGTCTTTTCAGTATTACCATCTGAGACTGAGAATCATCAGAGGAGACTGAGAAGTGGCCATGGTTGTTGGGGAAAAACAAAACAAAAAACAAATAACACCCCAAATCAGGAAATGCCCTTGATCAGGAAGCCAGATGAAGACAGTGTTTCAAGGAAAGATTTTTAACCACTTGTATGTTGCTGAAGAACTCAGAAGGAAAAGAATGAGAATTGGTTATTTGATTCACCAAAGAGATCAGCCCTGGCTTGAGAAGCCAGTTTCAGTGGAGAGGAGAGAGCAGACGACCCATGCACTGATCTTGAGGTAGAGTGGCTGAACAGAAAGAAAGTGAGCCCAGAGAACTTTTCCAGGGCTGTCGCGATAAGGCAAGAAAATATGCAAAACAATACAGACAGAGAAGAAGAGTTAAGAGAGGACCCCTTTAAATAGCCTGGGACATTAAAAGGCTATTAAATGCTTGCTGTTTGGAAGAATCCAGAAATAGGACAAATGATGATGTAGGAGAAAAAGCACAAATACTGTGGTGATTGATGTCTCTAAATTGCCAGGAGGGACCTAGTGTACGTTTAGAAGGTTTTGCCTTTTCTTGGAGCACGCAACTGTTTCACCCAGAGTAACAGGAGAAAGTGTAGAGTGTGTATGTATTGGTTATATTTGGTGGAAATTATTTTGACCACTGATGTTCTCTCAGTGAACTGGAAAAGATGGCCATCAACTTGGAGGGTTGAGGTGGTGCTCTGATTAAAAAGGAAGGAGCACCCTGACCTGTGCTGGCGCAGTGGATAAAGCGTCAACCTGGAATGCTGAGGTTGCCGGTTCAAATCCCTGGCTTCCCTGATCAAGGCACATATGGGAGTTGATGCTTCCTGCTCCTCCCTACTCTCTCTCTTTCTCTTTCTCTCTCTCTCTCTTTCTCTCTCTCTCCTCTCTAAAATGAATAAATAAAATTCTTTTTTTTTAAAGGAAAAGCATAGGAGTTAAGAACTAAAGAACAAACCAGGAAAATGCATGTTTGCTGGAAGCATTGCATGAACGATAAAATTACATGAAACTGGTAGGACCTTAAACTGAGAAGGTTTACTGTGGCCAACACAGCAATAGATGCTGTCTATCTCTCCACACTCACCTCTACCCCTATTTCACAAGATTTGTATTATTCTTAATTTTTCTATAAGAAGATAATTTGCATATTTACAGATTTAGTAAATTGCATGTCACTATTTAATTATGTTCATGTGATCCTTAACCTCATTATTTTTTATTGCCTTGTAGAGCAAGACAGTTATTCAGTTATTGATCAAATCCAAAATGTTTAATAGCTAGGGTTTAGCAAAAAGAGTGGCTTTTTATTTATATAAAACTGTCCCCATCGTTAAGTTAATATGATGACATGTGGATTGTTAAGATCAGGATGACCATAAGACCATGAGATGTCTGGATGAGGTGGTCAGTGAATAGCTCATGATTATGTCTGCCTGTCAGTCATTAACTCTCATCAATAAAGGTGACCCGTCTGGGCTTGCTGCCTCCATAGGCTCATTTCTCTGATGGTTAAGTGTCTGAGTATGAATTCAGACTTTGGCTCCAGGCATTAGGACATTATGAGAACTTGGAATTTCATTTTTAAATGGATTTCCTAGAAATGGTAACCTATGTTTTTTGAGGTCATTATTGGTTACTCCCTGATTAGACCACGATAGCTCAGTTTCTGAGCTAAATGAAAATTAACAACTGCATTTCTGATGATGGAAAGTGGGAGCAGAGAAAGAGATTCTGGAAAGTTTAGTGGCAGAACTTGAAAGAACAGAGCATGTTTGGAAAGTTTTCTGCATTAACCTTAAATACAATAAGTATGTCACATTTCCTTATGAAAGAGTAACAAAGCAGTGGATTGATATTTAGTCTCTTTTTTCTGTGCCTATCTTAAAAAAAAAACACAACTTATTGTAAAGTTAGTTAACATCTGTCGAATCCAGTCTCTTCCAGTCTCATTAGCCTATGAGTAAAAATTAGACAGACTGACAGTGGTTTTCACAATTCTCTGGCTCTTCTTTCACCTGTGAGCTCAGGACCTGTATCCTCCCTGGTGTGTCTCTGACTTATTTCTAGATGTGCACTGTAAGTTTCAGATTTATTTACAAACCAGTCTACTCAAAATGACAACAGTGTTTTTCATTTATATTTTTTCTAACCACCACTGAGCACCACACTGGGCTGTCCATTCACATGACATTTCCAAGACTAAGGTACAGGCGCATCACTGCGTTCCCTAGCTTCGAACATGGCGGTACCTGGTCTCACTCTCTCATTACAGATTTTCATGAAATGAATTTAGAGACAATGGATTAATTTATAATTCATGCCCCCTTAAAACCCAGAGAGATCATCTTTTCTTTTCAGTTACTCTGAAAAAAGTCAGTTATTTCTTTGTGAATGTGATGTAAAGGACACAGAAATTAAAAGTATGTGTTCACAGGATTTTTGCTTACCTACATATTGGTTTAATTGTAATGGCATGCACACTCTATGTGACTTGAACCATGATAACATATGTAAATTAAAAATTAGGCCCTGGCCGTTTGGCTCAGTGGTAGAGCATTGGCCTGGCATGCAGGAGTCCCGGGTTCGATTCCCAGCCAGGGCACACAGTAGAAGCGTCCATCTGCTTATCCACCCCTACCCCTCTTCTTCCTCTCTGTCTCTCTCTTCCCCTCCCGCAGCCAAGGCTCCATTGGAACAAAGTTGACCCCAGGCGCTGAGGATGGCTCCATGGCCTCTGCCTCAGGTGCTAGAATGGCTCTGGTTGCAACAGAGCAACGCCCCAGATGGGCAGAACATCGCCCCCTGGTGGGCATGCCGGGTGGATCCCGGTCAGGCGCATGTGGGAGTCTGTCTGACTGCCTCCCTGTTTCCAAGTTCAGAAAAATACAAAAAAAAAAAAAAAAAAGAAAGAAAGAAATTAAAATCACTCATTACACCTGGGCCAAGACCTATTTCCACAACAGCAGTTTGGCATTTTACTTTTTTTAGGGTCCTCCATCGATTTCCACTGTTTACTATAGGGTAAATTCCATATTCTTAACATGATTGTAAAGGATACATTGCAATGTTGAGGGGCTTTCTTTGTGATAAATTTGCTTAGAGACGTGGTTGTGGGGAGAGACTGGAATAAAGGAAAGGAAAAGCCAGGAGGAGTTTGGGAACACTCTACTGATTACTGATAAGACTAACACATCAGAAGAGAGATGGGAGGTACAGACTCTTCAGACTTTGGTGGCTGCTGAGGAGGCCTCCTGGCAGAATGTTTTGGTGTCAAGTAAAACAAAATCTATCTTGGTTAGTATTGATGAATAAAAATATGACTCTCTCTCACTTAGCTTGGTGTTAAGAGAAAATAAGACCCAAGTCTCAGGTAGAAATCTCGAGAAGAATTGGGTCATCTCAAAGTGTAGGTGTCTGATTGGTAAACGTTTCCGATAAGAAGGCTGAGCCAGTTATAAAGTGCTTGTTTAGATGGTACTTTAGATGTAACTCCAATTTTCCCTGACCTTGTTGAAAAGCAATGTCCAAAAGATAAACGTGGGCACAGTTACGTCACAGTCTAGGGACGGTCATGGGCATTGCATTTCTGTCTCACCAGGTCCCTCAAAGAGGGGTTGGCTGCTGTGGCAACTGAGGCTTTGGAGCAAATATAATCAGGTAAAGGCATGTGAGTTCCCTCATTTCTCCCCACCCCCTTTGCTGATAGACATTCTTTTAAAAAGTGGATATCCTGTGTTGTCATTCATATGCTACAGGTTCAGAAAGATTGTAATCACCCCATCTCAATGTGGAAAACCCCTTCCCAGGTTCTACCATCCCACTCTTCCATGTTTTGAAACCCCTCTGACATTATGAAGCTGTCCCCAACCTTCTTTCTACCACAGCAACAAACAGGTGCCACACTGGATTGATTTTTCTGTTTTACATGTAGCCTCTCTTGCTATCTTAACCACTTTCATGAGAGGAAACTTTTGTCAATCTACCTTTGTGTCACCCACAAAATCACTGAGGGTAGCCATGAAAGATACCCAATAAATTTTATTGATTGAATGAGTGAACGAGTGAGAAAAAATTTTCCTAACTTGCTTTATAATTTAAATTTCATTACTTTCTTAAGATGTATTTATCCTCCCGTACACAGCGTGTCACTATAGTATCTCAGGATCAGCTCCCACTAATATGAAATAAGCCTCTCACCAAGAGAATTGTTTGAATAGATCAAACAGCTTCTAAACCCGTCAGTTCCCAGCTATTAGATACCAGAAAATGGAGTTTTACTTCAGTCACATCTACTGTGTTATTTTGAGTTAGATAAAAGTCCGTGGATGCTAGTAGAAAAATCAAATGATGAAGGACATTCAGATCTGGGATTCTCTTGAAGATGAGGCCTTTGTTTTCTGTCTTACACATATTAAATAAACAGCATTCCCTCATCACTCGGGTAAGATTGGTAATGTGATGAAGGGAATCGCCTTGGGGATACATTGCTTTAAATTGCTGTCTCACAGGAAAAAAAAAATCAGATACATCATAATGAAAAATAATTGGTGGAAATTCAATTTTCCTTTGAAATAATTTTGTTTAGACCCAGCCCATGTCATACAGAAAAAAAAATACTATTAGACCATAACTATGTTAGACAATTTGAAAATAGTAAGCAGAAAACTGTTTTCATGTAATCATTCTCAGTCTTTTTTTAAAATTTATTTTTAATTATAGCTGGCACAGAATATTATGTTCATTTCAGATGTACAGTATGGGCATTCAACATTCATATACCTTACAAAATGAACCAACCTCAAAGTGGCTAGCCATCTGTCACTGTCTATACTTATTATGGCATTATGGACTATTTCCTGTGCTGTATGTAACATCCTCGTGACTTATAACTGGGACTTTGTTCTTCATTCACAGTGTTTTTCATTACCAATGTTATTATTAGTCAGATGTTATATTTTAAAGTCAAGATTGTGATAGGAAATTTTAGTAACATTTCCAGCCATCAATATTTCTCACTAAAAATTGGAATGGGGGAAAGGGACAGGTGACAGTTGTCCTGTTGTGAGCATGCTCTGTGAAAGGATTCATAGAAGTGTGCACCAGCTTTCTATTTTGATGGTAGGGGCTATTAGATTTGTCAACAATAAACACAGCTTGCTGTGCAATGCTGTCATTGAGTATGATTGTATCATTATTTTGAAATATGTTTCTGTCTTGGTGTATATTTCTTTCGTTTCCATTACCAAAGACTAAACATGGTGCACATGGCCTCAAAGCATACCCGTTTATATCTTGTGGGAACAGCCCTTTAGAGACTACAAGTGCAGCAACTGCAGTGGAGAAGGAAACAATTTCCTGAACTTACTCACCAGTCTGTATTTCCAAGGGCAATCAGATAAAACATGTGTGACCTTCCATCTTTATTTTTAAAAATGAGCCATGATTGAAACATTTATATATAATACATTGTTGGGAAGAGACTTGCCGATAACAGGGTTTTAAAAGATTGATGCTCAGAATAAAAATGACTTTGACCTTCAACTCCTAACTTCACACTGCTTTTGAAAAGAAGTCTGAAATTTCAATGCAAACCTTAACAACTATATTGGACACATAACATCTGTTGACTGGGCATACTGTTTCATTACAACAACAATCTTGGGTAGAAATTATGCATGTTTAATATCTGCAGTTTAATAAAGTAATAAAGCATGGTCACAGGCAGGAGAAGCAGACAGCCACACTCTAAGGATGCAGTGAAATACCACTTCAACATTGTGCCGGGCAGGGCCCCCACCTGCTGCGAAGTGACACAGGGGGAAAGACCAGCACTGAGTGGCACTTATAAAAGGGCCAGACTCTTGTGGAATAAAGGTTTGAGGCAAATTCCAGGCCTTTAACAGTCAAAGATGAGCCAGCACCTGAAATAAAGTAAAAATTTAATGTGTAGCTAGAAAGAAAGAAACTATGATCACAGTTTCTCCAATAGAACCAAACTCTCAAATAGCCTTATGAGTGAAAAACAAAAAATATTTATATGAAATAATAATTTTCATTATCAACCATTTTATTCTATTTTTATTTTTTGTATTTTTCCAAAGTGAGAAATGGTGGGGAGGCAGACAGACAGACTCCTGCATGTGCCTGACCAGGATCCACCTGGCATGCCCACGAGGGTGCAATACTTGGCCACTCTGAGGAGTTGCTCCGCTGCAATTGGAGCCTTTCCAGCACCAGAGACAGAGGCCATGGAGCAAGCCTCAGTGCCCAGGCCAACTTTGCTCCAATGGAGCCTTGGCTGCAGGAGGGGAAGAGAGAGACAGAGAGGAAGGAGAGGGGTAAAGGTGGAGAAGCAGATGGGCGCTTCTCTTGTGTGCCCTGGCTGGGAATCAAACCCGGGACTTCCACACACTGGGCTGCTGCTACCGCTGAGCCAACCAGCCAGATCCTCAACCATTTCCTTAGACAGAAAAAATAGGCTAATGTTTCTCAAGCTTATTTCCCAAGACTCAGAGATCTACTTAATTATTCCATATCAACTATGACCAACCATGTCTTGAAGGCCAAGATAATGATTCAGTGTGAAAGGTGGTACAGGTTATTAATTCTTAATTTAAGCTTTCAAGCAAGGCTGATGTAAATCTTGACAGTTCACTTTACTACCCATTTGGAAGCAGGTCCATTTTGGTGACTGCCAGAACAATCACCCTCATAGAAGGAAATTGTCTTGATTAAAGAAATGACTCAAAGCGTTCCCTGGGAAATGATACTTATGTTTTTAATCAGACAAAGCTGACACCTTGGTAACAGCTGGCTGAGTTTGAAAAAGTGATCAACTCAAGGTAGAGTGTCTACAGGCTTGGCAGTGACCTGGAAGTGCCGTTGGGCAAGAAAGCTTCGCAAAATAGATCAGAGTTGTAACTACACCAATATGATTCACTCTAAAATTTGAATTGAAAATATGATGAGAGAGAGAGAGAGAGAGTTGTGCAGCCAACAGTGTGGACAGCACTGAAGAGAAACAAGGTGGTGGATGCTGAGAATACAGCTCAACCAGCTATATCTAAGCCAACCAGTCGATGAAGAGCTGAGAGCATAAATAATCTAGACCTTGGTTCTTAAAAAAAAAAGATCGTTTAGTCTTTTAGCTGCAAAGCTATTTTCCTATCATCACAAGATTCTTAAAACTCTCATTGTCAACAAAACCCTGTTAATGGGTTACTAGAGTATTTCCTTTTCATAATATTTATCCTTACCTTCCTTAAATCCCATTACAGTTTTTAGGACCCATGTTAACAATTAAGAACCTGAAATTTTATCCACTAACGTATCATAATCTTGCATAAACTCTATCCTCCATAATGCATAGTGAATAATAGCCACTCAAAAATTCTCAGGAATCACACTACTGAACAATTAAAAGATATGGAAATCCAGAAAGATTAGTCACACACAGAAAATAAACTATTTCGAGGAGGTAAATGTAGAGTTTCTGACTCCAAATCCAATGTCTGTATCTGTTCCCAGATGCCACAAATATGTTCATTAAACAATGCATGTTGCAATATCGGTTTAAGTTTATATATTCAGATTTTCACAAAGAAAGTTTTTAATTAATAAACTATTCCTGCTTTCTTTCTTCTAACTTCTCTTGTGAATTTCACTTTCTTCCCACTCTCACAGAGAACAAAGACAAAACTGCATTGAAGGTGATTTGATGATTTCAAAGAAACTTACTCTGTCGTTAGGGTCTAAAAATGGTTTGCATTAGCTAACTTTTAAATATCTGAATACACAGGAAAAGCTTAAGTATCCTCTGAGTACTCAACAAGGAGAAAAACCAGAATTAGAAAATTATCAACTTTTGAATGATTAGATACATACATACCCATGCAATTAGATTGAAGAAAATAATATAACACTTTGGGGAACAAATTTCTTCAGAGTTGTAGAAAAATCTTATAGCTTGCATCAATAACAAAATATTTTCATTTGTATGTCATCTGTTATGGACTAAATGTTTGTGCCATATTTTTATGTTACATATTTATATGTTATATGTTACATATTTATGTTATAATTCTAACCTCCTGCATGCTGGTATTAGGAGGAGGGCCTTGGGAGGTATTTAGGTCATGAGGGTGGAGCCCTCATGAATGGGATTAGTGCCCTAAGAAAAAGCAGAAGAATGCTCTGTCTCTCTATTTCTCTCTCCTCCTCCTCCCCCATTTGAGGATGTGGCCATCTGAAAGCCATGAAGAGAGCTCTCACAAGATATCAGATCTGCCAGCATCTTGACCTTAGTCTTCTCAACTTCTAGAACTGTAAGAAAAATGTTTGTTTTGTAAGCCACCCAGTCTGTGGTGATTTGATATAGATGCCTAAGCTGATGCCATCTGAACTTTTTGCTCTTTAGAGAGTAGGAATGCTTAAACGTAAGTATTGTAAAAGAAGCCATTTAGAAGTAATGGCTTCCCCAAGGAAAGGCATAGGGCTTTTCAATTCCCATCGACACATCTTAAAATAATTTCCATCTGCCTCTTCCAAGACGCCCAGATACTCAGACTAATATGCAAATGCAAAATTCACATTGGTCCCTTTGTCACCCCATTTCTCGTCATTAGACACTTGCTTTCTTGTGGGTCGTTATCCAAAACACTCTGCTAAATATAAATTCCATGAAAAACAAAAACAAAACTTTAGGATAGCACTCAAGCAGAACTTTCCAGAACTGATAAAATGCCTTCAAAGAATTTTGGGTGTTTTAGGGCAGTGGTCCCCAACCCCCGAGCTGTGAACCATTACCAGTCTGTGGGCCATTTGGTAACTGGTCCGCAGAGAAAAAATAAATAACTTAACATTATTTCCGTTTTATTTATATTTAAGTCTGAACGATGTTTTATTTAAAAAAAAAATGATCAGATTTCCTCTGTTACATCCATCTAAGACTCACTTTTTTTTTTTTTTTTTAATTTTTTTTTTGTTGCATTTTTCTGAAGCCGGAAACAGGGAGAGACAGTCAGACAGACTCCCGCATGCGCCCGACCGGGATCCACCCGGCATGCCCACCAGGGGGCGACGCTCTGCCCACCAGGGGGCGATGCTCTGCCCGTCCTGGGTGTCGCCATATTGCGACCAGAGCCACTCTAGCGCCTGAGGCAGAGGCCACAGAGCCATCCCCAGCGCCCGGGCCATCTTTGCTCCAATGGAGCCTGGCTGCGGGAGGGGAAGAGAGAGACAGAGAGGAAGGTGCGGCGGAGGGGTGGAGAAGCAAATGGGCGCTTCTCCTGTGTGCCCTGGCCAGGAATCGAACCCGGGTCCTCCGCACGCTAGGCCGACGCTCTACCGCTGAGCCAACCGGCCAGGGCCTTAAGACTCACTTTTGATGCTTGTCTCAGTCACGTGATACATTTATCTGTCCCACCCTAAAGGCTGGTCCGTGAAAATATTTTCTGACATTAAACTGGTCCGTGGCCTAAAAAAAGGTTGAGGACCATTGTTTTAGGGTACAATGGTCATGCTGAGGATGAGGAGAGACATACACATCTTGCTGCTGCTGAAGTTGCCATGTGGCCTTTTTCCTTGGGAGGACTGTCCTTGTGTTCTACAACCCACTTTAGGCTGAGACCTTTATCAACCCAGGAAATGATCAATGGCCCTTATTTAGTTTAGTGAGGTCTGATTTTTAAAGCTATCACTGTAGGATTGTGGAATGGCTTTATTTTACACATGCATTCCTATTTTAAAATCTGAAACTTTGAGATTCTGACATTTGTATTGAATTGAAATTCTCCTAGAAGGCTCATCGTGCAGGTGAAGGAATGTTGTAATCCTTGAACGTGAACCTGTATTACCTTCCTTTGGTATCCTTTGAAGGATAACATTTTAAATGCCTTGAGGTTCTTTAGTGAACTTTAGGGAAAAGAGACAAATGACAGCTGAATTGGTTTTACATATTTCAGCTAAATAGATTCTTTATGGGTTTTAACTGCATTCTGATCAGAATTGCTAGGTTGCATGGCAAAATTAAACACCTTTCGATTTCTTTTTCATGAAGGCAAAATATTATCTTTTATTGAAGGAGAATATAATGGAACAAAAGAATATCTCTCTATGAAAGAAAACTCTTTCAAAGTTTCCTGTCATGATATTAGATGGTGTCAGATTGGTTTGCTAGCTCAGCATATTACAAGATTTCTGAAGTAGCTATCAGGGCAGAAATAGCAATGTTAGCAAATTGTAAATCCACTAAAGGATAGAAACCAGATTTCGTCCTCTGTCGTATTATAAAAATATTCCTCCACAGTGTTATATAAAATATAAAGCTGACCCAGTTCAGTCCACCAAATACAGCTATTTAAAATGATTAGTTTTTTGGCCTGACCTGTGGTGGCGCAGTGGATAAAGTGTCGACCTGGGAATGCTGAGGTCGATGGTTCAAAACACTGGGCTTGCCTGGTCAAGGCACATATGAGAGTTGATGCTTTCTGCTCCTCTCCCTTCTCTCTCTCTCTCTCTCTCTCTCTCTCTCTCTCTGTCTCTCTCTCTGTGTCTTTCTCTGTAAAAAAACTGAATAAAGTTAAAAATAAAATAAAACATCTTTAAAATAATTAGTTTTTTTTTTTCTTTTCATTTTTTTTTCATTTTTCCAAAACTGGAAACGGGGAGGCAGTCAGACAGACTCCCGCATGCGCCTGATCAGGATCCACCCGGCATGCCCACCAGGGTGCGATGCTCTGCCCCTCTGGGGCGTCGCTCTGTTGCATCCAGAGCCATTCTAGCTCCTGAGGCAGAGGCCACAGAGCCATCCTCAGTGCCCGGGCCATCTTTGCTCCAATGGAGCCTTGGCTGCGGAAGGGGAAGAGAGAGACAGAAAAGAAGGAGAGAGGGGGAGGGGTGGAGAAGCAGATGGGCGCTTCTCCTGTGTGCCCTGGCCAGGAATCGAACCTGGGACTCCTGCACGCCAGGCTGAAGCTCTACCACTGAGCCAACCAGCCAGGGCCTAAAATAATTAGTTTTTTAAAACAGATAATAGATATATAGAGTAAATGAGAAAACAGTAGAACAAGACAATTAACAACAAAAATTACACAGAACAGGCAAATAGTAATAAAAACAATTTCAGCCATATTTTCTCATGACTGATTTGTGACTTTCGGTAGCAAGTTAAATTTAGGATCATATTAATTTGAAGCAATGTCCAAGTGGGTACCTCCATCAGAGAGAGCTGCCAGCCTTCAGGAAGTCTCCAATGTTGGCTTCTCTCGTTGCTGAAATAGCTAACTCCAGGACCTGGGTCATTCTCTGAGGCACAGAAGCATTGTTGACTGACCAACAGATTGAGAGTGAAGCCTTCTCTTCGAGATGTGGTCACGTTAATGGAAGCTCCCAGAGACTGATATATATAACTCAAGATGCTTTATTTGTATTACAGTACTAAGACTTTTGTAAATAAGAGTTATTGAAGGCTCAATTTATTAAAGATGAATCAAGTCCAACTGAGACATATGAAATCCATACCCCATATAGTCACAGAAACATATTTTCAGAGTTCTATGAGGTTTTTACTTTTTTTTTTTAAAGTGACAATTTTCCAGTTCTTTTTTTTTCTCTATTTATTCATTTATTTTAGAGAGGAGAGGGAGAGACAGAGAGAGAGAGAGAGAGAGAGAGAGAGAGGAGAGACAGAGAGAGAGAAGGGGGGGAGGAGCTGGAAGCATCAACTTCCATATGTGCCTTGACCAGGCAAGCCCAGGGTTTCGAACCGGCGACCTCAGCATTTTCAGGTCAACGCTTTATCCACTGCGCCACCACAGGTCAGGCGGTTTTTACTTTTAATTATAAGAAATCCACATATTATCCAATTTGGGGAGACACTGGACTAGATTAACTATTGTTTTACATAGATTCAAGAATAAAATTGTATGATATTACAAATGGGTTTAATCAGTTTCCCCCTCTTTAACTTAGTATCTATTGAAATGCAGAGATAATATTTTTCCATCTCAGAGGACTCCAAACTTCCTTCTCTCCTACCTCCTGGTTAATTAGGTGATTGATGACTGTCTTTCTCTCTACTTGTAAGGTAATTAAGTTATTCCTGATGAGTCATTTGTTAAGTAATAAAGGAATCCCACCTGAACAGTAAGGCAGATCAGAACCACCACATACTCAAGGTGATCAACTGTGAATTTTTTTCCCACTGGAAATGTGCATAGAAGTGGCATTTTCAAAAATTATATAACCTACCACATTGATAAAGCATTACCAGATTTCTTAAGATGATTAAGCATAAACCTCATTTCCAGTGTGCTGAGATAGTACCTTATAAATATCTATGGGATTGGTAACCTCTAGGTCCATCTCAACAAGGGGCTGATTGCTCATTCATTTGGGAGGATGGACTGAATCTTTTTCTCTTGTTCTTGGTTTAATGGTTCTCTCCCTAAACTTTTGCGGACTCCATCTTCGAAAATGACCCCATGTTTCTGTCTAGGAAATTAGAGGTTTGAGAGGTTTCTCACAATCTCTGTCCAAAACAGACTCATTTGGCCCTGGCCGGTTGGCTCAGCGGTAGAGCGTCGGCCTGGTGTGGGGGGGATCCGGGTTCGATTCCCGGCCAGGGCACATAGGAGAAGTGCCCATTTGCTTCTCCACCCCCACCCCCTCCTTCCTCTCTGTCCCCCCCCCCTCCCCGCAGCCAAGGTTCCATTGGAGCAAAGATGGCCCGGGTGCTGGGGATGGATCCTTGGCCTCTGCCCCAGGTGCTAGAGTGGCTCTGGTCATGGCAGAGCGACGCCCCGGAGGAGCAGAGCATTGCCCCCTAGTGGGCAGAGCATCACCCCTGGTGGGCGTGCTGGGTGGATCCCGGTCGGGCGCATGCGGGAGTCTGTCTGACTGTCTCTCCCCGTTTCCAGCTTCAAAAAAATACAAAACAAACAAACAAACAAACAAACAGACTCATTTACTTTTTAAGCCTTTTTATTGTAATGTTTATTGACTTTAATTTAAATTTTTTTATTGAATTTCTATATTTCTGCCCACTCTCTATGATATTACTTTGTCATTTTCTTTGTTAACTCTGCTTTCCTCAACTTCCTGGCAATTACTTGTCTTCTAGCTCATATTTTTCTACCTGTCTACTGATTTGGAGGGAATGACTGAAGGTTTTAGCATCATCACCAGGAATACAGTATTCCATCCTTTCTATGTACATACAAAAAAATTTACAGAATCTTTAATTTAGTCTTATTACTCTTTCTTTATGCTAATGTTTTTGGACTGAACGCATTATGGGTAACACATATATGTCTGAGACAGAAGCAGCCCTAAGTAGAGGTGACTTTTCTGCCTTAGAGTCAGAAGAAATATTACCACCAAATGTTTGCTTCAAACTCTTTCCTTAACCTTCATCCCATGGACATTCTGAACTGAATGGGAAGAGTACAGGAATAGACTCCCAGCTATATGCAGGTTTCTCCTTTCAACCCAACAGACATTTTTACAGAATCTAATAACATGTATTGTTTTCCTGTACCTCATTACTTTGGACTATGCAAGTAAATAGCAAAAAACTCTGCAATCTCTCTCTCTCTCTATATATATATTTTTTTTTTTACTGAGGAGAAAAATCACCTAATTTTTTATACTTGTTGAAAATTTTACATAAAACATATACATCTAAGGAATGACAATGTCAACATGAAATGAGTTGGTTTATTGTGTGACTTATCTTGTTCTATGAATTAATTAATTAATTAATTAATTTAGTGAGAGGAGACAGACTCCTGCATGTGACCTGACCAGGATCCACCTGGCAAGCCCACTAGGGAGTAATACCCTGCCCATCTGGGGACCTTCCTCTGTTGCTTTTTTAGTGCCTTATATGGAGGCTATGGAGCCATTCTCAGTACTAAGGACAAACTTGCTTCATCGGGCCATGGCTGCAGGAGGAGAGGAGAAGGAAAGAGAAAGAGAAAGAGAGAGAAGAGAGGGGCAAGGGGTGGAGAAACCCATGGGCACTTCTCTTGTGTGCCCTGGCTGGGAATTGAACCTGGGACATCCACACCCTGGGCCCACGCTGTACCATTGTGCCAACCAGGCCAGGACCTCATGAATTTGTTTTATACTGCATTTCACAAAGAAAACTTTCAAATTATTCATGAGTTATCAATCCAAAATGCAATTAAAAATTATTCAATAAAAGCTCTTATTTAAACATTCAGAAGAGAGGATGTAGTCTTGGGTTTTGAGGCTGTGCAATTTGCTGGCCCAAAGCTAGCAACCAGCCGGGTCTCGAAGCCTCAAACTCAGGACAGTGTGTATAGGGGACAGCACAATCCAGTCTTGTTCACAGTTCATGTCTGCATTGTGTGGTTGAAAACACCAAGAAAAACCTGGAAGTGAAAGGACTTGAGGAGTCTGAAATTAGAATATAAACTGGGAGGCCCTTTGGGTCCTGACAGAGCTCATCAGAACTCCCAAAGGTTTTCATAAAGAGCCATTAACAAAGGGACTATTTAACAGTGACTATAGGATTAACGAAAACAATAAGGCTTGGTGACTCACTCACTAACAGCCCAGACAAAGCCACTTGTCATGTATTTAGATTGTTAAACATTTCCAGTGTATCAAACTCACAGAAATAGTTTTGTGTGCAGGAAGGAGTTTCAGAGAGCATCAGGCAAGGCTGCCAGTCTCTGCTCCATGGTATCATGTCAAATTCATTGTCATCTAGGATTCTTATCTTTCCTGACCAATTAGCAGCAGCGTTTGTCAACACTGGTCTATCATCATCTCTCTTAAAACCTTCACTTAGCATCCAAGTTCTCCTCTCTCATTTTTGCTTTCCCCTCCCCTCTTCTGTTCCTCTCCCTCTTCACCTCCCTCTCTTCCTACTTCATTCCCCCCTTTCTCTGCTCCTCTCATTTTTTCTTCCACAATATTGACAGGTCTTTCCTAGTCTCCTTTCCGAATTCTTCTCCATATTCCAGCCTCTAAATGTTTGAGAGCTCTAGGACTTAATCTCAGAATACCATTTCTTTGGGTGTTTAGCACGTTAAGCTTAATATATCCGAAACTGAATTCCTGATATATTCCAACACCAAAACAGCTCCTCTCTCAGTGTTTTCGGTTTCCGTAAATAGAGATCACATCTTGTGTTAGCTGTGATATTCAGTCATCAGTAACTCTTCCCATTGTCTAACACTCCACTGCAGTCTTGTATCAGCTGACACATAGATCAAATTCTTCAGCCTCGGAAATATGGATTTTCATCTGTCTAGAAGAAACATCACAACATTTTCCTTGCAGCTCACTGATCAAACACTAAGTAAATATTTTCTCTTTGGATTGTCATTATGATAGTATTTCACTCCAAACTACCATTGTTGGTATTAATCAAAATAACACACACTGCTATAATAAAAAAACACCTTAAAGTCACAGTTACATAAATCGCACACCGTATTTCTTTATTTCTCGCACAGTTTGATCTAGGTTGCAGGTTCTCCTGCCACATGAAACTATGCCATTTATCACCAATAGCCCCCAAGGTCATTGAGGGAGGAAAGAGTGAAGTAGAAAAGCAACTCAGCTCTTCAGTGGCTCACAGTTACTGGTCGAAACCAATCACAAGGTCCCCACAGACCTGCAAGGCTTGGGAAGCTCAGACAGCCGGTACATGCCCACGATCCTGCCATACATACTTTTATGACATACATACTGTTCTTCTCAAATGCAATAATTTTTATTTCTCAAGTCTTTAAATTCATATTATATTGACGAATCAACTCAGACTTAATTCTTTACCACTGCTAATAGTAGATAGCTGATTAAATTTGTCCCTGTACCCTTGTTGTTTTCAAATCCTCTGTATTTGTATGAGCACACAAATATTTTTGAAGCTTACAAATTGATATCTAAAATATTTCATCAACATTTATACTACTGCCCGAGTGTAATATATGATACACTATTAATATTGACTTTTGTCTGACCAGGTGGTGGTACTTGGTCCATCAGCCTGGAATGCTGAGGATGCAGATTCAAAACCCAAAGGTCACCGGCTTGAGCATGGGCTCATCCAGCTTTAGTGTGAGGTCACCAGCTTGTTCATTGGATCATACTGCATAGAATTTCATACCAATTTAATATTTTTTGATGGTACATTATTAATTTGGCTACCCATCATACTTCTTTGCCAGAAAATATGTAAAGAGATGGAAATTTATTTATTAATTTTTAAAACTTGTAACTTCTTGTTATATAACTTTATTTTTTAAGGTCTTTTTTTTCTGGGCTAGGTTATTATTATTACTATTAGTAAATATTTGAGCCAGGCATCATAAAATACAACAAATATTGATAAATAAGTATTGAATAGTATTGAGTATTATTTTTATATAAATACATCTCTGAAGGAGATGATTATATTGTTAATGGATCACAATCTATTGCCAGAATAGAACATTCAATATAGTCATTTGTTGTTTTTGTTAGATATTATTACTTGGAGCTTATATTTATGGATATCAGTAGATAGGACAAATAATGTAAAGAAATTGTTTCAATCTGAATTAATAATTTATTAAGAACAAGAAAGTACAATGTAGTTGCATTATTTAATCTGTAACAGCACTTATGTGATTTAACTCAAATTAGTTATTTATGAAGAGAGGCCTGTAGTCTAAGAGGGTCTTTCTGTAAACATATACATTTGTATGTCAACCAAAGAGGTATAACTTATGAGATAAAATGGCTCGTATGGACACTCAAAAAGTCTTCCATTTCCCCTCACAATCAAAAAACACCTCTGTCCTGGGATCACCCCCATATAATTAATTCAATGATGAAAAATGGAATAAAACCAGAGTATTAAAATTACCTTTCCTCTTAAATCTCTGTAAAGTGAATCTGTTTAAAAATAAGTGGAATGTTTTAATTTTTCAATAAACAAAAATATCCCAAAAGATGGAGGAAGGTTTTATTATTTATTTCAATAATCATTTATATTAATTTTTTACTGGCTTAATTGGATGACATTGGTTAATAAAATTAAACAGATTTCAGGTCTACGATTCTGTAACATATCATCTGTATATTGCACTGTGTGTTCACCACCCCAAGTCAAGTCTCCATCCATCATCATCTGTACCCCCATCTAAACACACAGAATTAATCAGAAATTACTGTTATTTGGGACATAATTATAATATTTTATCTTATGCAAAGAAGGATATTTTTATTGCTGAGACTGTCAAGTCATTCTAAACCCTGCATCACATTGTAAAGCTCATTTTCTGATTAACTTCTATGTAAGTAAATTACATCTACAAAAAGTCATTTATTTGTAATAATCAAAACATTTTGCAATGTGCAGATCACCTATTATAGCATTACTATACTAATGTTTCAGTTAAATCTCAAAAAAATTAACTTTTGGTTTTAGCCTCTGTTGTCACACAAACAAGTGTACTTAAGAGATAAATCTGTTGCCTCTCTCTTTAGCTGTTTATCTTTTACATTTTTGTGTCCATTTTCAGCAATTATAATCATTTAGAATTGGCTGGCTTCCACTGAATCAGATGATGTCATAAAGGAAAGGACCAAGCTACTAAAAAACTTGACTATTGAAAAGATGAAATGGTTCTGATGAGCATTACATGACTAAAAATAAAACAAAAGCAAAGTTATAAAGTATTCTTTATTTTTTTCTTTAAGCTACATCACAAATTGCATGTGACTTCTAAAACAGATTTAGATCTAATTTTATTCTTGACAAAGAATTAAACATATCTGTAAATATAGAAGCTGCTGTAATAAATATTTTATTGTTAAATATCATCAGCTCCCAAGATTCTCTTAGCAGAAATAATAACATTAATTTCATATTTAACTGATATCTATCTTATTCAGAGAAATGTACTCATTATTTTATTTGCTCATGGTGCTAGTAATTTATTTTCTGAATTTGCAATTTAAACATATTAAAAAGACATATTCAAATATATCTGCTTCAGAAGATAATTTATAGTTTTTTAAAATCTAGATAAGTATTCTTTTTACTCATTGTAATTATTAAAATATGCTTTTCCACATTACAATAATAGGATATTAAAGTTGGAAAGTTAAATTAATAATAATCACTAATGTGAAATATTTTATCTTTCAGAAATTGAACTTTTTAAGAAAAACCATGCCTGTCTTATATCTAAATGTTTTGTTTTTTTTTGTATTTTTTCTGAAGCTGGAAACGGGGAGAGACAGTCAGACAGACTCCCGCATGCGCCCGACCGTGATCCACCCGGCACGCCCACCAGGGGCGATGCTCTGCCCACCTGGGGGCGTCGCTCTGCCACGACCAGAGCCACTCTAGCGCCTGGGGCAGCGGCCAAGGACCCATCCCCAGCACCCAGGCCATCTTTGCTCCCATGGAGCTTCGGCTGTGGGAGGGGAAGAGAGAGACAGAGAGGAAGGAGAGGGGGAGGGGTGGAGAAGCAAATGGGCGCCTCTCCTATATGCCCTGGCCGGGAATTGAACCCGGGTCCCCCGCACGCCAGGCCGACGCTCTACCGCTGAGCCAACCGGCCAGGGCCTCTAAATGTTTTTAAATGTCAATATATAAGAGAGAAAAAAGAAAGAATGCCTCAGGTTCTAACAATCGCCTTAAAATGTAATAACTCTGATAAGTACTCTAAACTAAGATTTAAAAAAACTATGTCAATGTTATTAATATATTTATTGATTGAGAATAAGGTGTGTAATGTTGATTCAAAGTGAGCTAAAATGGGAATAGCCTTCAAATTACACACACATATGCACACACAGAGCATTTTCTAGGTATGTCCATGGCAATGGAGGTGACTCCTGGAATATCATACAACATCTCTGCTAAAATCTCCAGTCCATTTTCCACTTTCTCAAAATTAAACCTAAAGAGCTCACTATGCTCTGGCTCCACGAGGCTACTGATGTCATGTCTACCACAGCTTCACGTGTCCACTTCACAACACAGTCATAGAAGTTCCTTGATGGTAATCGATACACCCAGGGGTCCCCAAACTTTTTACACAGGGGCCAGTTCACTGTCCCTCAGACCGTTGGGGGGTGCCACATACAGTGCTCCTCTCACTGACCACCAGTGAAAGAGGTGCCCCTTTCCGGAAGTGCGGCGGGAGCTGTATAAATGGTTTCAGGGGGCCACATGCGGCCCGCGGCCGTAGTTTGGGGATGCCTGCTAGGCACTCCTGAGCTTCTCTGTTTTTATCTTTCTTTTACATTTTCCTTTATTTTATATTTTTGACAGAGAGAGACAGATAGAGGCAGACAGAGAGGACAGGAGAGAGATGAGAAGCATCAATTCTTTGTTGTTGCACATTAGTTGTTCATTGATTGCTTTCTCATATGTGCCTTGACTGGGGTGCTACAGCAGAGTGAGTGACCCCTTGCTGGAGTCAGCAACCTTGGGCTTCAAGCCAGTGACCTTTGGGCTCAAACCAGTGACCATGGGGGTCATATCTATGATCTCACACTCAAGCCAGCGACCCCACGCTCAAGCTGGTGAACCCGTGCTCAAGCCAGATGAGCCCGCATTCAAGCCAGCGACCTTAGGGTTTCGAACGTGGCTCCTCTGCGTTCCAGTCCGATGCTCTATCCACTGCACTACCACCTGGTCAGGCTCTGATGTTTTATCTTGAGCGGTCATCCCTAGATACCCTAACCACTGAGACCTTCAACTCTTCCAGCTCTTTGTCCAAATGTTACCTTATCAGTAAGGCTTCCCTGAACACTGTTTTGAAAGACTGTCAGCACTTTCTGTGCCCTTATTCATGGTTTTTGGGATTCACAGCACTTACTTACCCTCATCTGATTTACCACGTTTCTATTTGGTTACTTAATTATTGTAGGCCTTCTTCTACACACCAGATTATAAACTCTATTATGGTAGGAATTTTATTCAGTTCACTTTGCCCAGAACAGGACTTGATATATTATAACACTTTATAAATATATTTTGAATAAGTGAATGTATATGGATCTAAACAATAAGAATTTTATGTGAACAAAAAAAAAAGTATTTTAAGAGAGGGTTCCAGGATAAGTAGGTGAGATGGAAAAGGAATGGAATTGGGGTGAGTGATGAATATTGGTTTGGGATTCATTTTGAAGAGCCAGTCTGGTCCCATGGATCTGAATTATTTGGCTATAAATTGGAGAACCATTTAGGGTAGCTCTCAAGTTGAATGCTGCTCTAAGATATGTCCTTACTGTGAGGGATTCTATTTAAAATCATGACTTTAGACATAACAACAGCATTAATTTGAACATTCCTGTGACCCACAAATACAGGTGTCATTTTACAGAACAACAGCGTTTAGTATCAAACAAGAAATTTAGGAAATTAGACTATGTATTTACTTACTTTCCTTAAATATCCTGATTTTAATCCTGCATCCTAAAATAAATAAAGTAGTATAATAGTAAGCAGGGAAGATAAAATAGATATAATCATTTCATGCATCTATCTATATGTTTATCTCTATAAAGAGCTCAGCAGACTTTAAGAAAACAGAATTATGATGCTGCTGCAAACATTATTTTCTCTTTTTTAGTACACACACACAAATACAAATAAGAAAAAGATTGGTATACTTCCACCTACACACACACACACACACACACACACACACACACACACACACAAAATATGGTTAAAATTTCAGAATACAAACAGTGTTACTGTATTTACCACTCAGAATACCAGGCAAACCATACATTAAATAACATGGAAGAGAAAAACTAAAGAATAGTCACTAAAGCTAAGCACCAGCCTCAACCTCAAACTCTAAACTAATAAAGCTAGCTTTTAAGCACACCTTTGCCCAGATGGAGTTAAGGGACGATGGTGAGGAGGAAGGCCTCCTTCTGCAGGTTACACAGTGGTAGGAGTCCTCCGCACGCAGATAAGCCATCCTGAGGCCAGAAGCCCCTGCTGTAAAGGTTGTAGATTGGAGCCCTGCACTTGGGCCACAAGGAGGGTACAAGGAGGAGCAGTGGAGAAGTTAATGCTTTAGTTACTGAGGACTTTTGACAAAGGGGTGAAGCAGTGACACCTGCAGAACAAAACGTGATGGGAAGAGCAGTAATATGTACAATGGCAGCTCTGACCTCAGCCCTGCCTCTCAACGAGCCCTGGGCAAATGCCATACAAGGAAGCATGACCACTGTTCAAAAATAATGCTAACAAAGCCAACACTGCCTATATGCCACACATAACTAATACAAAGACAAAAGAAAGAACAAATGATATGCAAAACAAGAGAAAAATACACATTGTTAGCAACCCGTGAGTTACAAGCCCCTCTGGCACAATCACTGATGAAGGAAAATAGGTTTAAATATGTGAAATTTAGTGAGCCATTGATATGGTTGATAAATACCATATATCCTGGATAATATTTTTAATAATCATTCAAAATATCCATGCTAATTTCCTATATAGTTCAACTTTAAAAAACAAACAAAAAGACACCAAAGCCTGATTCTAAGGCTAGTTTTGTCTGCGTTTGGTGGTAGGAAGATTGTATTCTGAGTCTTGCTCTCCTGACCAATACATTGGGGAAAAAAAAATGTGAAGGAAAAACTCCCTCCTGTTTAACTCACAGATTTTCTGTAATAATCAAATAAATTTATGGGTTTATAATGATTCAGGTCCAAACAAGGGAAATAAAGCAATCAGAAACTTGGGAAATGATCGTATTTTAAATATGATTCTTAGGCTTCAAAACATTCCCGAAAATCATGTCAATTACTTACCTTGTTTACATTATGAAGAAAAACAGGATTTCAGCAAATATTTTGATAGTATCTTATGAGTTTTTTTTTATTTAGCTCATTTCTGGAATTAGTTTATTTTTCAAAACCACTTTATTGATTATAGCACTTTTTCTTTTTATCTGACATCATTGAGAAGCATAAAAAAATTTGTCTAAGTTATTATTTTGCTCTTTTCCTTGATATTTGAGGGCCAAGTTTTGTAGAAGACTCACTGGATATTTCCAGAAATAAACAGAACCCCAACATATGTCCATGAACATTAATCACCATGGTTACCTCACATTTGGAGACAGTAGCAAGTGTAATGTGAATACACCAAAAACACCTCTTGGAATATTTGTTTATTGACTTAGTATTGTTTTTCTAACCTATTTTTTATTTACTGTTAAAAATTTACTAACATTAATATTATAGGACATCAGGGTAAAAAGTTCCAAGAAAACAATGAAATCTGTGTTTTATAAATGCAGTCATTTTAAAAATAAAGATTGGGTTTTTAAAGGAAATAATTAAGTTTGGGGAAAATACAAATGTTATTTAAAATTTCCTCTATTTTACTGTCTGTCCACTATTCCGTATTTCCCCTTCAGCCAGAACCCAAATCTCTAGTTGGTGATAATACAGGGTGAAGTGAATTGTGAAACATGCTTCATAGATGGGAGGTGTTTACGATGTGAGGTTTTTACAGCCTTTTATGTTTCATGTAGCTGTTTCAGAATCTGATCAAAGCCATGTTTTGTTTTGTTTTGTTTTTTTATAAACAATTGCATGCACTAGTAATATTTGGGGTATTATTTCAATCCATTAATTTGCAGATCTCATAAACACTTTAACTGCTCTCTGTTGAGTACATGAGTTCTTTATCCTCCACACACAATCATGCAGAAATCAAAGGTTTCACCTGAATGACATTCCAACATCAGCTCTGAACCTGCTGATAAGTGTTCTATTGAGGCAAATCTCTCTGACAGCTTATTTGGAAGCAGCTTGGATAAGTATGAATCTCTTCTGCTGACATCCAGATGTATGTTTATTTATTCTTTTAGAGGGTTTGGATTGAGGGCTAGCTCTATTTTAAACAATTATGAAAAGTTTACAACCAACTGGATGGAACTCCAAGTCCTTAATGGTGAGCTAGAACTCAGGGATATCATGGTAAACATTCTTGGGACCAATTCCTCATAATCAAAGCCATTAGAAATCTACTGTGTTCCTGAGCACCACGGATATGACATTGGAAAGAATGTAGATTGCAGGATTTTTGTTTCTTATAATAGTTAGGTATATAAAGGATATTAACTTCAACAACATCTCGGCTTTTAGAAAGATGATGTCACTTGAATTTCATATCTTGTTTGGAGTCTAACTGAAGCTTGAAATTAAATCAGGATTTCAAGACTTTTATTCCTCATGAAAGGGGAAAAGTTTCTACAAATACCTTATGAATGGAAACAGTCAAGGTTCATGTAGCTCCATTATTAAAGTCTTTGGCAGTGTCTGTCAGCCGATTTCAATTCAAGCTGTTACATTTCTGTACTTGACGTCTACATGCTTCGCTTTTAAACACAACCTACTAATTTTTAATGATCTGGATCACTTGGCATAACAATTAGCAACTCCCCTTATACTGTGTCTAAAATAAGTCAAATGTGGCAATAATATTTCAAGACAGCTTGTCAGGTATAGGACAACATCAAATCATTTACATTAAATTATAAAAAAATAGATGTCATTTTATGATATAGCATCAAATTTTTATCTTTGACAATATTTTATATCTCATTACTGAAGGACTGGAATATTTTTGAGATATGAATAATACCTACTTGTCAAAAAATTATAAATATTGTCAAGGCAAAAGAGTGCGCATTAAATATAATTATACGTGTCCAAATATGTTCTGATCTCCTTGCTGATTAAAACATATTATGATCTAATGGCTTTGGCTTTGGATTTTTTCCTGTACTAAATTCTCTGATTTATGATAATTTCTAAAATGTGTTTATGCCTTACTGCTTTCTGATGTGAATCATTTGATGTTTATTAATGTTAGATTTTCTTTAATTAATTTTTTAATTTTTTTTTTTGTATTTTTCTGAAGCTGGAAATGAGGAGAGACAGTCAGACAGACTCTCGCATGCGCCTGACCGGGATCCACCTGGCACACCCACCAGAGGCGATGCTCTGCCCACCAGGGGGCGATGCTCTGCCCCTCCGGGGCATCGCTTTGCTGCGACCAGAGCCACTCCAGCGCCTGGGGCAGAGGCCAAGGAGCCATCCCCAGTGTCCAGGCCATCTTTGCTCCAATGGAGCCTTGGCTGCGGGAGGGGAACAGAGAGACAGAGAGGAAGGAGGGGGGAGGGGTGGAGAAGCAAATGGGCACTTCTCCTATGTGCCCTGGCCGGGAATCGAACGCGGGTCTCCCGCACGCCAGGCCGATGCTCTACCGCTGAGCCAACCGGCCAGGGCCTAGATTTTCAATTAAATACTTTCTCACAGGTATTTATCTGTAAGATTCTGTTTAGTATACACTCCCTGAGGGTTTTAAGGTATTATCAACCTATGTGTCTGATTTTATGCCAATACCATACTGTTTTGATTACTATAACTTTGTAATATAGTTTGCAATTAGGAAGGTGATACTTTCAAATTTGTTCTTCTTTCTCAAGATTGCATTGGCCATTTGGGTTTTTGTTGTTGTTGTTCCAGAGATCCCTTCATATTTAATTAATGTGGAAAAGTCACTGTCCATGTCTAGTTGGGCTCTAGATCCTTAGAATTTCCTGAGTGATAGAAGTAACTTTCTCATTCATAATGGCTTATGCTAGCAAAGTGACACAGTGTAGGTCCCTAGATAACTTATGCAAACAAGATTACTTAGGATGGAGACTGGTCAGGGTGTTAAGACCAGCTTTGTGGTTAGAGCACTGGGGTTTAGAGCTACATAATAACAGCCTCGTCCCTGCAGAGAGATGAAGGTACCAGAGATCACATTCCAAGTTGTGGCCGATTCAATGAAGAATGCCCATATAATCAAATTCCAATCCAATCAAAATTCTGAGCATTGAAGCTTGGTGAGCTTCTCTACTTGGCAGTCCTCTGCATCTTGTCACCCACTGATATACCACAATGCTTACACACCCTGAGCCCACAGAAGGAGGACCATAGAAACTTTTATGTTTGGAACACTCCTAGGCTTAGTCATGCATCTGTTCCTCTGATGGGTTCTATTTTGCATCCTTTGCTGTAATAAAACTATAATTGTAAACAGAATGCTTTCCCGTGATGTGTAAGTTGTCCTAGTGGGTTTACAAAGCTGAGCAGCTAGTGGGGAACCCCTAGTTTAGAGCCCATTGGTTAGAGCTGAGGATGGCATTGGGAGCTCTGCAGATAGTAGCTGGAATCTGAAGTGAGGGCAGTTCTTCTGCAGATAATACCTGTTTCCAGGTAGTGGATGTCAAAAGTCATGCAGATATTTTCAAAACAAAATATGCAAAAAACACTCTTTTATCAACTAAACATTTTGCAATTGCTCCCTTTTTTCTGACCTTGAGTCACCAAATATATGAGGTGGGAAAAAAAAGGTTTATGGTTATTTATATGGAAAAAGGCATGCAGGTTATGGTTATTGCAATAGCTTTATTAACTTAAAAAAATGTCATTCACAAGTATAAACCTACTTTAACCCACCTCTGTTGAGTATATATTATCATTGTGGAATCAGCCACTAATTCTTAGTACCTGAGTACTTTTTGATTTCTTTCTTATGGATTATACCCAGTTTCTGGTACAAATAAAATTAGAGTGTATATATATATATATATATATATATATATATATACACACTAGAAAGCGCAGCGGTCATACGAAATGACCACTGTTCTAGATATTATAAATTGTAATTAAAATGATTTGTGCAAAGGTGTCTGCTAATTCAAACTGAATTATCCAGGGCAGGCGGCGAGGATGCCCCTTTGCTTACTGCCCCATGAGGTTTCCCCCTTTTACTTGCTTAATTGCTTAAAGTAGAGTGCAATGAAGGAAACCACTGGTGGTACATTTCTTAAGAACCACCGCTAGCTCAATAAATAAAGGCGATTTAAATAATAAAATGTTAACTCACATGTCAAAGATCTCTTTGTACACAACATTTCTTGTGTAGATCTTTCCATCATTTTTAAGCTCGCCTTGCAGAGGACCATCAATTATTTTTAATTTTACGTTCGTTCTTTCACGAACTCTTGAACAGGCAACATAAAGTTGACCATGTCCAAATGCAGGCTCAGGTACAAAAATGCCAACACACTTAAGTGTTTGGCCCTGAGACTTATTGATGGTCATAGCAAAGGCAAGTTTTACAGGAAATTGTCTACATCTCAATTGAAACGGCAACCCTGTTTGAGATGGAGCCAAATCAATTCTTGGAATGACATGTATTTCACCTTTAGAGAAGCCAGTCAAAGACTTAGCTATTATGACATTATTTTTCAATTGGAGAACCTCTAGTCTTGTACCATTGCAAAGACCCCTTCTGGTGTTAAGATTTCTTAACAGCATAATAATTGCTCCAATCTTTAACCTCAGTTTGTGAGGTGGAATGCCAGAAGGCGGGACTATTTGAATGCCGTGGCAACTTCACCCCATTGGCTAGTACAGTTACGCAAGCAACCAATAAGCTATCGGCGACAAACAGACACTTAAGCCGCATATAATAAAGATATATATTTTAAAAAGCAAGCCTAAGGCATTCTAAGACAAAGGAAACTCACTATTATTACATAATTCTGCTTAGTAATTAAAGAAATGAAGTAAAAAAGGTTTCAATATTAGCTCATGTTGAATAACTATGAGGAAAACACACCAACCATATCATCTTAGACTCAGACTACCACTTCTTAATCAGGGCATCTAGAAAATTGTCCCAAGTTAAATTAAAACCATCAAATAAATATAAGTATTTAAAACTCTGGCTCCACAACTGAGCCCAAAGGCTGGAGTTAAGCTCAGTAAGTTAACAGACTTGCATTTCAGCCGTGATTCTCAATATGAAACGAGGGTTGGACAGATCGGTAACCAGCAATCACGCTCCCTCCTTCCGTCCACCTTCACACTCCACTGACTAGAATGCCTGGACAATTTGCAAATTGAAAGATACTTTCTGGGATTGTTGTTATTTTCTGATGACACAAAAGTACTTTCCTGTCCAAAAATAGAATTAAACAGACAACAAAAGTAATATGAAGAAAGAAAATTCAACTTTTCTGTGTAAAATAACACAAATCAATTGAATCTAACTTATTTTTTTTTCTATAAATGTTATGAAATTGTAAAGAGCTGAGGAAAAAGTAATTGGAACACCAAGAACTTCAACTGTACATAATTTGATTGAACTCTTTTAGAAGTTATGGAACAGAGGTTCAAGAAATTAGTCACTTAAATTATGTATTAAAACAATGCCAAACAGTAAAATGGCACTGGCTTTGGCTGAGGTATGAAGTTATTCAGAATGTCTTGTGAAATCTTGCTCATCACTTCCATATTAAATTTAGATTTGGACAACACTTTAAGAACAAGCTATATATAGAGCTATAGTAATATTCACAGGGCCTGGGAAGTAAATAGGTTTCTTTAGCATTTATATATATGGGAAGTTTAAAAAAAGGCATTTTATTATAAATAGAGAAAAATTTGCTATAAAAAACTAGACTTTTATTTTTTAAATCAGTAAAATACAAAAAGAACCCTGCAAAATTTATATGCCCACTAAGTGATTTAAGAATCAACTTTCTATTGCTAAATACACTCAATTGCTTTAGCTAGAGGTGTCTGGCCTTTTAAAATATAGTGAAATTTAACCCAGGCCAGGTAGCTCAGTTAATTGGAACATTGTATTCATAAGCCAAAGTTGTGAGTTCAATCACCAAAGGCCAGGGCTCATATAAGAATCAACCAATGAATGCAGAAATAATTGAAACAACCAATCAAAGTTTCTCTCTCTCTGTCTAAAATCAGTCAATCAATCAAACATCAATCAATCAATATAGTGAAAGTTAAATATTGAGCTAACCATTAAATATAAGAAGATATGTTTTGATTCTGAAGACAAGGGAAACTTTACATATATGTTATAATCTGCCTTTCCTCTAATTTTGTGACTCACTCCCATGTGGCCTCGTCCCCACTAACACAGTTTCCTTAAGCATGCCATGCACGGTCATACTTAATACTCTTGCTAATTGAACAGCCTCACGAAGATGAAATTTAATTCTTTCTTGAAACTTGACATGGGGCTCAACCTAAGTGAATAGATTTTGTGGCAGAATTTATGATCCTCAATATAGCCTTGCCTACACAAGTTCAAACCCCATCACTTGATATTAACTCCACTGATGGTTGATGGATTCAAGAAAGCAGCCAAGCAGCAGTGGACATAGGGTGACACATGCTTAGAAAAGAATGATGATTTAAAAGTTTAAGCTTTTTAAGTTACATGTCAGACCTGATTTCAAGAACTCACACACACACACACACACACACACACACACACACACACACACAAACATCCTGTTAATGATAATTAGCTTCACTGATATTAGAGGCATCTCTCCTATCCTAAGGAGAATAAAACACTTGAAGTCTGAGTCATTTGATCATTCATCAACTGTAGTTTATATCTTGTACCAGGAAACATAAAATTACTTCACACATTTTTATTCGTATGTAAAGATTTTATTTTAACTCAATTTTAATGGAGAGAAATAGGCAAGTGAAACAATGGGCTCAAAGAAGAAGTCAAGAAGTGCGGGTTTATATATAGTAAAGTAGAAATGAGTGCAAATAGACATGAGGCTGTCTTTCTCGAGGAGAGGGCAGAAGACAATTGAATGTCCATCAGAAATAATTTACTTACGTGTCCATAAAAGAGAATTATTTTGCATTTCTATAAGATATATGCAGCATGAAGTGCTGTAAATTACCCACCAGTGTGGAAGAATCAAATCAACTATAAGGATGTGTTCGAAGCAATACAGTTTTCCATTACAGATATCTAGTAATTTTTTTGTTTATTTCAATTTTTACTACATTCACCCCTTTGTGATTCAAACATTATTTCAATAAAAGCTTACTCTTGATCAAAAGTTTAGGTTGGACTTTATGACTTACATAGATGGAGGCAGAATGTTTATTTATGGATGAGTCTTCTTAAATTTGCTGGAGGTCTTTTTGTTATACCACTTTTTATTTTTCAGTTACACTTGACATTGAATATTGTATTAGTTTCAGGTGTACAACCCAGTGATTAGACTTTATATAACTTACTAAGTAATCATCAGAATAAATCTCATACCCTTCTGACAACATACATAATTATTACTGTTTTATTGACTATATTCCTTATTCTGTACTTTACATCCCCAAGGCTACCCTGTAATATCCAATTTATTGTTCTTAATTGCTTCACCTTTTTCACCCATGCGCCCAAACTCCCTTCCATCTGGCAAACATCAACATCAAAATGTTCTCTGTTTCTATAAGTCTGTTTCTGTTTTTCTTGTTCATTTATTTTGTTTTTTAGATTCAATTGTTGATATATTTGTACTTATTGCCATTTTATTGTTCATATTTTTGAACTTTTTTTCTTCTTTTTCTTAAAGAAGACCCTTTAACATTTCATATAGTACTTTTTAAATTTAAATTTACTTATTTTTTATTTTAAATATTGTGTTTGTTCCGTTTTGGTTTTTTTTTACTTTAAAATTAGATATATGCAGTGTGCATAGGGATTTGTTCATAGTTTTTAAATTTTATTAATTAATTTTAATGGGGTGACATTGATAAATCAGAGTACATATGTTCAGGGAAAACATCTCTAGGTTATTTTGACATTTGATTATGCTACATTCCCATCACCCAAAGTCCAATTGTCTTCTGTCACCTTCTAACTGGTTTTCTTTGTGCCCCACCCCTCCCCCAACCACCTCCCTCTTCTCCCCCCACCCCATAACACCCACAATCTTGTCCATGTCTCTGAGTCTCATTTTTATGTCCCACCTATGTATGGAATCATATAGTTCTTAGTTTTTTCTGCATATAATACTTTTGATCAAGAGTTTAGCTTTCTTTTATCTGTGAAGTTCTTTATCTGTCCTTTGATCTAAATGAAAGCTTTGCTGGATACAGCAATCTTGCTTGTAATTCCTTGCTTTTCATCATTTTGAATATTTCATGTCAATCCCTTCTGGCTTGCAAAGTTTCTGTTGAGAAATCATCTGACAGTCTTGTGAGAGCTCCCTTGTAGGTAACTAACTGCTTTTCTCCTGCTGCTTTTAAAGTTCTCTCGTTGTTTCTATTTATTTGCATTTTAACTGTGATGTGCCTTGGTGTGGGCCTCTTTGGATTCATCTTATATAGGACTATTTGCACCTCCTAAACGTGTACATCTATATTTTTCACCAGGTTAGGGAAGTTCTCCATTGTAAGTTTTTCAAATAGGTTTTCAATTTCTTGCTCTCTCCCTTCTTGCACCCACATGATGCAAAAGCGGTATGCTTGAAGTTGTCTCAAAGACTTCTAGCTTCATTTGTTTTTCTTTTTGGTGTTTTGTTAGGGTATTTTTTGCTTCTTTATCTTCCATATTGCTGGTTTGATTCACAGCTTCTTCTACTCTACTGTTAATTTTCTCTAAATTATTTTTTTTATTTCAATTAGTGTAAACTTCATTTATAACTAGTTCTTTTTTATGGTTTCCATGTCTTTTTTTATGCTGTTGATGCTATCTCTAAATTCATGGAACATCTTCATAATCAGTGCTTTAAACTCCACCTCTATTAGATTGCTCGTCTCCATTTTGTTTAGTTCTTTTTCCGAAGTTTTATTATGTTCTTTCATTTGGGATATGTTTCATTGTCTCCTCTTTTTGGCAGCTCCTCTGTTTTTGTTTCTATGTATTAGGCAGAGCTGCTACATCTCCCGGGCTTAGTAGTGTCCTTTTGTAGTAGGTGTCCTGTAGGGTTCACTGGCACAGCCTCCTTATTCACTAGAGCTGGGCACACAAGGTGTACCCTCCCCTGCCTGTCTTGCTCTGTAACCCTAGTGTTGTAGTTGAGTCTTGGTTGCTTTTGGCACATCAGTGGAGGGATATACACCCAGGTCAATTAGCTGCAAGAACTGCCTGCCAGCTCCCTGGAGAGTCAGCTGTGAAGGTACAAGTCCTAATCTAGGCCTTTCTGCAGAATCCCCATAGAACTGTGAGAGAAAAACAAAGTCAGGTGAAAGAGACATAAGGTGCTATGATTAATTTATTCCTGCTGATTTACAAATGGAAAAGCCTGGTGAGAGCTTATGACAACACCAGAGACACTGACAAGGAAATCTGGTAGCTTCTGGGACATGCTAGAGAGAATAAAGCCATTTCAAAAAACATCTTAGTAAAAGGCAAAAATTTATGTAATCTGAAGAAAACCAGATTGGAGTAAAGGAAATGAGCAATAAAAGGACCCTTGCCCCACAAAAAAGAGGGAGAGGGAAGCAGGACTCATGGATACAGACAACAGTGTGGTGATTGCTGATGGACGGGAGGTGGAAAAGAGTATAGAAAGAATAAATGTTTATGGACAAAGATTTGACTTGTAGGGGGTGAAAAAACAATAAAGTGCACAAAAATGTGTTGTAGAATTGGGCACCTGATACCTATATAAGTATGTTAACCAATGGTCACCCCAATAAATTCAATTTAAAAATTTAACAAAAACATTATAAAAATTAGGGCAAAATTGTCTCCAATTATAGAAGTCTTATTTCAAAGAACATAGTGACTCTGTAATCTGACTTACATAAGTGGAAGAATATAAATTTTACAGAGGGAAAATTCATGTATAACATACAATAAACCTGAGAAATTATATATACCTATATATCAGATAAAATAGAATATAATATATTAGGCATATAACAAGAATAATAAGACTATTAAGTAAAGAGATGCTGCAATCCTTTAATAGGTATAAGATATTTGTGATTTTATTAAATTCTATAAGTAAATTAATGTGTATTCCCCAATTGAACACCACTAGCATAGAAGATGCTAGATTCAAAGTAAAGAAGTAAATTTATTAACAAGTTATCATATTGAAGACTGGAAATAATGACTGAGAATTATATTCTCTGTTGCCTTTCATTGTGAGGCAAAACATCACTGGTTCTTGTAAATGCAGTAAAATTTGACAGAATTTTCAGGTGACTCTCTCTATGTTTTCTTCAAGTTTCAAGATATAAAAAATGAGGGCACTGCCAAATCTCTGAGGATGTCTCAGAAAGCATAGATTTTAAAATATTGACATTAATAACATTTTCCCCATTGAGCTTTAACTTCAGGAAAGTTAAGCACGTCTTCTGATCACTACCTCTTCTATCCCAGTCCGTCTGCAGTAATGTCAGGTAAGGACATGACTTTCTAATAGCCTTATGGCAGGGGTCAGGAACCTATGGCTCGTGAGCTAGATGTGGCTCTTTTGATGGCTGCATCTGGATTGCAGACAAATATTTAATAAAAAAATAATGTTAAAAATATAAAACATTCTCATGTATTACAATCCATCATTTCCTACTGCTCATGTTCATGGTTGCAGGTGGCTGGAGCCAATCACAACTGTCTTCTGGGACAAGACCAAATTTTTATTGGATAATGCATAATGCACATGGGTCATTATATGGCTCTCACAGAATTACATTTTAAAATATGTGGCGTTCATGGCTCTCTCAGCCAAAAAGTTTTCCGACCTCTGCCTTAGGTGAGAGAGTAAAACCTTCGTGTGATTTTTCAGGGACCATTGGTGATATCTAAAAGTCAGTTTTTCATACAAAAATAGTCTGTATATTATTTTATTTTACTATGAGGATCTGATTGGGAAAAGTACCCTGCCCTCTATACCAACCTCCCCCCAAAATAATTATCAAGGAGATTTGACACTTGATTAAAATAGATTGATCATGAGTCCTTAAGAAACAATACAGGGTTATCCCTTTATTTCAAGTAACAATAAAACATTTGATAATTAACATATAAAGGAACACAAATACAAGAACATTAGCTCTTTCAGGATGGAGACATCTTTGCTTCCTTAAATTCTCAAGAGCATGATAGAGTGAATGTAAAAAAAAGAAAAGAAAAGAAAAGAACTACAGGGAAACAATCTACACAGATTGCAAAGAATAAAAAAAATATTTTGCAGTATAAAGCCAAAAGACAATAAAACATGAAAAGAATCTACCAAAATTGGTTAAACTTTGCTAAGATTTTAACATATTTCATATCATTTTAGATGCAGACACTATGCAAATAAAATTTATGTTATTCTTTGTATGCTTATTTATATTCTGTAAACAAACTTGAAAACTTTCTTTAAAATACATCTCAGAGGTCTGTGAGGTTAGACTGATTTCACAATAATACCAAAGATTACAATATGTGATATGTATATTGTTTTTTTGGGGTTTTTTAGTTTTTTTTTTCTGAAGTTGGAAACAAGGAGGCATGCGCCCGACTGGGATCCACCTGGCACACCCACCAGGGGGCGATGCTCTGCCCATCTGGGGCGTCGCTCTGTTGCAACCAGGGCCATTCTAGCACCTAAGGCAGAAGCCACAGAGCCATCCTCAGCGCCTGGGCCAACTTTGCTCCAATGGAGCCCTGGCTGTGGGAGGGGAAGAGAGAGACAGAGAGGAAGGGGAGGGGGAGAAGTGGAAAAGCAGATGGGCGCTTCTCCTGTGTGCCCTGGCTGGGAATTGAACCTGGGACTCCTGCAAGCCAGGCCAGGTTATTTATTTATTTATTAATTTTTTAGAGAGGAGAGAGAGAGGGAGAGAGAGAGACAAAGAGAGAGAAAGACAGAGGGGAGGAGCTGGAAGCATCAACTCCTATATGTGCCTTGACCAGGCAAACCCAGGGTTTCGAACCGGCAGCCTCAGCATTTCCAGGTTGACACTTTATCCACTGCGCCACTACAGGTCAGGCCAACTTAAAAATTACCTTGGTTAATCTAGTACATTCAAAATTATTTGAGATATTACCATTTCAACACACATTTGCTAATGATACAAATTTTTCTATAAATGCACTTTATTCAAAACGCTTCTATTGCATAATTAGAAGGCATATTTAGCCCATGGTGCTTATGAAAAATACCCATCATATAAATAAATTTGCAAAGTCAATCCTTGCTGCCAAACCAATCTTATTCAGTTAGGGAAACCCTAAAACCACTGTTTTAAATTTAAATAGTTATGTTAATATTTAATTTTAGGACTATTATAAAATGTACTAAAAATAAATTAAAGAAGTTTTTGTGACATACTATTAAAAGTAGTCAAGGCAACATAAATATGATAAAAATTAGGCTTACTGTATAATTTATCACTCTAATCAAAACAATTGTAAGAGGGGAATAAGAATTAATAAATGATGTGAAACATTGATTGGAAGAAATAGTAAGTGATATTTGATATAAAACAAAACTACAAAACTGTTCTGCTTAAACTAAGCTACATGATGATTTGTTCATTTCTATGACAAATAAAAAAGAAC
This sequence comes from Saccopteryx bilineata, assembly GCF_036850765.1. NCBI lineage: Eukaryota > Metazoa > Chordata > Mammalia > Chiroptera > Emballonuridae > Saccopteryx > Saccopteryx bilineata. Next base: position 78,346,895 of record NC_089492.1, on the reverse strand, counting down.
AAAAAGTAGCCCTGGCCAGTTGGCTCAGTGGTAGAGTGTCGGCCTGGCATGCAGGAATCCCGAGTTCGATTCCCAGCCAGGGCACACAGGAGAAGTGCCCATCTGCTTCTCCACCCCTCCCTCTCTCCTTCCTCTCTGTCTCTCTCTTCCCTTCCCGCAGCCAAGGCTCCATTGGAACAAAGATGGCCTGGGCACTGAGGATGGCTCTGTGGCCTCTGCCTCAGGTGCTAGAATGGCTCTGATTGCAGCAGAGCGATGCCCCAAGATGGGCAGAGCATCGCCTCCTGGTGGGTGTGCTGGGTGGATCCCGGTTGGGCGCATGCGGGAGTCTGTCTGACTGCCTCCCCGTTTCCAACTTCAGAAAAATTAAAAAAAAAAGTTAATGGGAAATTCTATGGCTTCTTAGATAGGTAAAAATATGTTATACAGTGGTACCTTGAAATACAAGCAGATCAACATACAAATTTTTTAAGATACGAGCTGTGACTCAGTCCATATTTTTTTGGCGATCCTAGCGAAATTCCGAGACTGAGTTGTGATTTGAGAAGCTGCCTCTAGTTGATGCGATGGCACATGGGTCCAGTATCGGCAGCACAACACCAGCATCTCGTTCTTTCTCATGTGTTACCCACAGAATCAAGTTGAATCTTGTGCGCTGTACTCGTTCTTGCATTGTTTACTAACTTTTCTGTGTGCTATCATGGAGCTGAAGAAAGTGAGTGTAAAGGACAGTTGTGAGAAGAAGTGAATGATGTCGATAAAAGTAAAGCAAGAAATAATAGAAAAACATGAGTGTGGTGTACGAGTGATTGAACTGGCAAGGCTGCTGTACGACCGCAATACTTCTACAATTTGTAACACCCTTAAACAAAAGGATGCCATCAAAAGTGCAAATCCAGTGAAAGAAACTACAATTCTGTCCCAATTAAGGACAAATATCCATGAAGAAATGGAGAAGCTGCTAGCGTGGGTGAAAGAGAAAGAGCTGGCAGGAGATGCAGTGATGGAGACTGTAATATGCGAAAAGGCACATATTATTTATGGCAACTTGAAGAAGAAAGAACCATCAACCTCAAAAGAGGCAGCAGAATGTACGTTTAAGGCAAGTCATGGCTGGTTTGAAAATTTCAAGAAGAGATCTGGCATCCACTCGGTGGTGAGGCATGGTGAAGCTGCGAGTGCTGACGTTAAGGCAGCTGAGGAGTACGTGGCACGTTTTGCTGTGCTTATCGCAAAGGAAGGCTACATCCCCCAACAAGTGTTCAACTGTGATGAAACAGGATTGTTTTGGAATAAACATGCCCCAGTGGCCTTTCATCACCATAGATGAGAAGAAGCAGCCAGGCCATAAACCCATGAAGGACCGTCTGACCCTGGCATTGTGTGCAAATGCTAGCAGTGACTGTAAAGTAAAGCCACTGCTAGTGTATCATTCCAAAAATCCTCGAGCCTTTAAGACTCACAAGATTCTTAAAGAAACACTGCAGATTATGTGGTGCACCAATGCTAGGGCATGGGTTACATGGCAGTTCTTTATTGAATGGGTAAATCTCATCTTTGGTCCTGCAGTGAAGAAATATCTTCAAGAAAATAAACTCCCAATGAAAGCATTACTAATCCCTGATAATGTTCCAGCCCACCCATCTGGTCTTGAAGATGACATTCTCGATGAGTTCAAATTTGTGAAAGTCCTCTACCTCCCACCCAACATGACTTTAATCTTGCAACCTATGGATCAGCAGGTCATTTCCAACTTTAAGAAGCTTTACACAAAGCACTTGTTCTGCTGCTGTTTTGAGATGACTGGGAATACAATTCTAACCCATTGAGAGTTTTGGAAAGATCACTACAACATCGTGATATGTTTATGCATTATTGACTTGGCATAGCAAGAAGTTACAGAAGAACCTTGAACTCGGCATGGAAAAAGTTATAGCCTGATGTTGTTGCAGACAGGGACTTCAAAGGATTCAAACCAGAGACCAAGACTGAGATAGAAGCATTGGAGGAGATTGTGTCCCTTAGAAAGTCAATGGGTCTGGCGGTAGATAAGTGTGAACTAAACGAGCTTGTCGAGGAACATGAGGTGGAATTCTCAACTGAGGAGTAGAAAGAGCTACAGATGATGCAACATATGGACCTTCTGCAAGAGATTAGTAGTGAGGAGGAGGTAGAGTCAGAGAAAGTGATTTCTACAAGTGAAATTAAAGACATGCCGGCAATGTGGGAGAAGCTTTCAAGTTTCATTGAAAAAAAAAACACCCAGAAAAAGTTTCAACTGGTCGTGCTTCAGCACTTTTTAATGACACTTGTTTTTCACATTACCGTAACATTTTAAAAGGCAGGCAAAAGCAAACGTTTTTGGATAGATTTTTATTCAAAAGCCCTGCAAGTGAAAGTGCCGAAAGTGCAGCCAAAAAGGCAGAAACAGGTGATGATTAAATGAAAAATACGTAATTTTAAGCTTAGGTTAAATTTAAAGTTAAGAAAGTGTATTTTTTTACAATTAAGTTTTTGTGGTTTCATTTTAAGTAAAGAAAGTGCAGTTTTAGTTTTGTTTAAAGTAAAGAAAATGCAGTTTTAGTTTACATTTAGTGTTAAGAAAGTGCAGTTTTAGTTTACGTGTCTACAGTGCCTGCATCCCTCCCTCCCTCCCTCCTCCTCTGCCATTCACCTCCATTAGCCACACTCGTCTGTCTCCAAGGTAAGAATACATTACTAAATAACACTTTTTTCTTTTATTTCATATATTTTGTTATGCATTGGTAAAGTATAAGTGTGTTTCTTAATTAAAAACTTGTCTTTTTCATAATTTAGGATGGTTTGGGGATGTTTCACAGGGCTGGAACAGACTAAATCTATTTCAGTTATTTTAAATTGAGAGAAACTTGTTTGATATACGAGTTGATGGACTTATGAGCTCAGTTACAGAACGAATTAAACTCGTATCTCAAGGTACCACTGTATATCAAGTGAGAATTATGACATAAAGGAGAATTTTCTATCATGAATTGTGTTTGAGAACATCAAACCAATGTTAAAATTTTTGGTAATTTTAAACAAAATTTTCTTTTTAATTTTTATTTATTGAGAATGAGGAAGGGAAGAGAGAAAGAGAAGTATCACTTTCAGTTCCACTTACCCATGCATCCACTGGTGGATGTTTGTTTGTGCCCTGACCAGGAATCAAAGCAAACCAGTAACCTTGGTTTATGGGGATAATACTTCAGTCAACTGAGCTACCCAATCAGAGTTTAAATAAAAATTATTCATAAAAATTAGAAATTATATATTTCAACAACAAAAAACAATTTTATTATTCTATTATTTTTATTTTTATTTTTTTTGTATTTTTCTGAAGTTGGAAACGGGGAGGCAGTCAGACAGACTCCCGCATGCACCCTACCGGGATCCACCCATCACGCCCACCAGGGGGGGATGCTCTGCCCATCTTGGGGCATCGCTCTGCTGCAATCAGAGCCATTCTAGCACCTGAGGCAGAGGTCACAGAGCCATCCTCAGTGCCCAGGCAAACTTTGCTCCAATGGAGCCTTGGCTGCGGGGAGGGAAGAGAGAGACAGAGAGGAAGGAGAGAGGGAGGGGTGGAGAAGCAGATGGGCGCTTCTCCTGTGTGCCCTGGCCGGGAATCGAACCCGGGACTCCTGCACTGCAGGCCAACGTTCTACCACTGAGCCAACTGGCCAGGGTAATTGTATTATTCTAAAAAACATTATTTAGGCAATATCACTGAATATTTCCTATGTATTTAATAAATAAGTTATGTACTGTAAAACTAATTAGTACATATATGCGTATAATACCTTGTGTTTATTGTCAACAGGAGGTAAGACAGCAAAGATTTTAAAGGATGGAACTTGATGTAGATGGATACAATTTTGAATAAATATTTCTCGAAATGATTTTATAAAATGGGTTGAACTTATATCTATGTTTTGTTTTGTGTTTCTGAATGAAATAATAGGACATTTTTTCCATTTGTCACATTCAGTGAGTTTTGAGATGTTTTCATATTTCTAGAAAATATTCAAGTTTTATTTTAAAGCACCAGCCTCATTCACCTGTATGGTTTAGCTGTTAAAGGAGGATGTCCTGCCTGACCAGGTGGTGGTGCAGTGCATAGAGCATCGAACTGGGACATGGAGGACCCAGGTTCAAAGCCCTGAGGTAATCGGCTTGAGTGTGGGCTCATTTGGCTTGTGCATGGGATCATAGTCATGATCCTATCGTCGCTGGCTTGAGCTCAAAGATCGCTGGCTTGAGCAAGGGATCACTCACTCTGCTGTAGTCCCCTGGTCAAGGCACATATAAGAAAGCAATCAATGAACAACTAAGGTGCCAAAACAAAGAATTGATGCTTCTCATCTCTCTCCCTTCCTGTCTGTCTGCACCTATCTTTCCCTCTCTCTGACTCTCTCTCTGTCTCTGTCAAAAAAATAAATAAATAAAAGAGGGACATCCTTTCCAGAATATGACAAATCTGGGAGATGAGATTGAGAATTCACAAAATAATGTTGAGAGTGAAATGAGTCGGGTGTGGGGAGCAGCTTTAACATCCCAAGTGCTTTCTGAAGCATTTCATGTCACTGGGGTTAACCTGGGACTTCCCTGAAAAAGCCTTCATTCCTTGTAAAATGTCAGAGAATGGTTAAACCATCTGTCTAATTTATTGTTTGTAAAGCTGGTGCTGCCCTCTGCTCAGAACTGTAGACAAGACAGAAAATCACAGAAGTTTAGAATGATTAAGGTGCTTTTATTATTTTAACAAACCTTCATGTAGCATTTATTGTATGTTGAATGTTTTAAGCACTTTTTAACATACTCAAATTTTAATCCTTGTATTAGCTCTATGACATAAGTACTAGTAATGTCTCCATTTTACAGATGGCCAAATCAAGGCACAAGAAATTGCCAGAGTGGCACTCCCAGCCAGGCACCTGGTTCCTCTTATGCAAGGTTCAGTGCCATCCACCCTCCTGCCTTTGGTCAATCATTAGGAGGGTTCTCCCTGAACAAACATTGAAAATTATCTTTGCGGTGCCCAAAGAAATTTTTACACTTTGAGGCAATGCATGGTCCCAAGGTGCAGGTGTGCTGAGGATCCTCCCTTTCTTTTTAAAACAGGGAAGAAGGAAATAAGAAATGGAGAAGAAGAAATTGAGAATGACTCTAAGGCACAGTCTCAGCAGATCAATTATAGGAGGAGCTCACACAAACGTTAAGGCCATGGGCACTGGTTATTTTAAAACAGGGGTCCCCAAACTACGGCTCACAGGCCACATGTACCCCCTGAGGTCATTTATCTGGCCCCCACCGCACTTCCAGAAGGGGCACCTCTTTCTTTGGTGGTCAGTGAGAGGAGCACACTGACTATCTCATTAGCCAAAAGCAGACCCATAGTTCCCATTGAAATACTGGTCAGTTTGTTGATTTAAATTTACTTGCTCTTTATTTTAAATATTGTATTTGTTCCCGTTTTTTTTTTTAATTTATAATAAGATATGTACAATGTGCATAGGGATTTGTTCATAGTTTTTTTTATACTCCGGTCCTCCAACGGTCTGAGGGACAGTGAACTGGCCCCCTGTGTAAAAAGTTTGGGGACCCCTGCTTTAAAATGATTGAATATTCCCACCATCCCTTAGCTCATCTTCAGGTGCTATAAAAGTCCATGTCCTCGGGTCTGGAGACAATGGAGAAGTTGCCTAAATTAGCAGATTAAGTTATAAAGTATGTGGCAAATGGCAAGACTAGAGAAATTCCTGCAAACAATGTCATACTTGGGTCTCAGAGGAATATCTCTAAAATGACTCTTAACTCACTTTTTAATTTCTAGATATGTAGTACTTTAAGTGACAGGAAATTTGACATGATCTGTGCTTTCTGGTTATGTTTTGCTTTTGGTTGTTTGCTTTCTGCTTTAGGTTGGAAAATGAAACAGGAAAATCTTCGCTGATCTGGTTATTAGTTTATTGAGATTGGGTGTATTTTTTTATTAATGGGGAAAAATATCTCATATGATAATTTAAAAAAGCACTCTTAGAGTAATTCATGTCAAGGAGAGTCAGAGAGCTTTTACCAGATGTTATGAACCATTCAGAGTGGCTTCTATTTTATATGCTTGCAAATGTGTATGCTATGATTTGATTATTTTGTCAGAAGTGTTCAAAATAGAACAAAACTGAAAGCAGAGATGAATCCTAGAAAAAAAAAGGCAAAATTAGTTTATTCTGTTGGCTAGATAGAAAGCAAATATATGCATTAGTTCTTGGTAAGAGATGGAGAGTGGTACCCAACCTGCTACAATTTCTGTTGCATTCAAGTACCTATGGCTAAGAAAGAAAAAGATGGTTTAAATCTATTTAACGGTGCTTTACACCTTTCAGAAAGAGAATATGTCCTAGAATTAAATAGTTTTGGTTAGCATTTTTAAGGTATTACCGTAAAGTATAATTTCCTTTCACTTTAGTGTTATTCTAAATGATAAAATATGTCAGAATGAAAATCACACTTAGTATATGTGCAATATTACTTTTTGTTTTTGAGAAATCTGGTCTCTATCTTTTTCAGTTAATTATATTTCATAAAAATGGGGCTATATTTGTCTATGTTTATGACATGCAGTTAAACTTTCTATATCCTAATAAAGGTCGCGATGTTTGTTGGAATGAGAAATTTTGTTTCTTAATTTTTTTTTCACTTATGAGATGACAAAGAACATCTCACAGAAAACAGCAAGAAGTTAAAAGATAAAGCTCCATGTAAAATGTAATTGACCTATAATTTAGGATATCTGAAACCTTAAATGAAATTTAATAGCATTTCCCAAATACATCAGATTATCACATCTTCATTTTACAGTTTCAAAAATCTTGTTAAAATCTATTCAATAAAAGCCTTGTACCTTGAGTGCTTATTCACTGCAACTAATATTTAAAAGTAATGAATTTCTGTTCGCCCCATGTAAATGACTAAGCTGATGGACCAGTTATCTCATGACTATTATTATTCTGAGATTGCAGATATGATTGCATAATTTTATTCTAAATCAGGAAAATAAATTTCACCACATCATGACATTCTTTTAAAAAAATGGAAAACACTATGCTATATTTTTTTATCCTTATTTATGCAAACACAAAACTGTTGGCAGAAAATACTGATAGAATTTTAGATGTTCATAGAGCCTATTAAAATGAACTCAAGCTATATTACACTAGACCTTATTTTCCTCAATAACTTCAGGTTTTTAAAACTTTCCAGGTACTGGCTGGAAAGCACGCTGATTCAAACGAGCTGATGCCAAGTGAGCACTGTTCACCCTCAGCAGTTTCACGAATGTTTCTGTCCTTAAATCATCACCTTCCTGGGGCTCTTGTCCCTCCAGTGCTCACCTTGCCTACTGGGATTATTCAATTTAATAATATGGGTGGGGTTTTTTTTTCACTTATTTTTAGTCTCATAGTACAGTGTTTTCTGTTAAAGGCCATATTTGTAAGCATTGATTTTTAACTTATCACTTTTAAGTAAATTTAAATCTAAAATTAACCATTAAGTAGTTGAGTTTGTCACACAAAGACCGTTAATGAGAGGTAAGTAATAGGAGTTTATTTATTTTTCCTTCATGTAGTCCCTTATCCCTGATTTTTTTCAACAAAGTCATACTGTTAACCAAGGTTTGTGTATTAAAGATATGATTTTTTTAAAATGTAAAAATTGGTATAGGCCTCCAGTAGAAAACATGGATCAAGCAGAGTAAGGTCAAAATCAGAATCTAGACACCATTTACTCTTTTGAAGGTTATAGTCACAGCAGCTACAAAAATTAGCATGTTCTGTTTTACAGTTTTCCCCCCTACATTCTAAATGGTATTTTAGAACAGATACAATAAAATGATAATTGCAAAGTCATCATGGACTTGAGTGAAAACATTAAAGGCAGCCAGCACTCAAGTAATTCAGTGAAAGATTAGAGATAAAAAATTTGAGACTAAAGTGTGCCTTGAAACACACACACACACACACACACACACACACATTCTTAAACACTTACTGTGCCACTAGGTCAGAGGTACCTGGAATTCCAACTTGCTTATGTTGGCACATTATTTGAATGAGAAAAAGCGATAGGAAGGTGATCCTAGCACCTGGGTCTACCCTGTTACAACAAAAATAATTCTTTTCACCACTTGCAGCATAAGCTACATGACTTCATATTTTATTTCTCACTGTATCAACATGTTTTCCTAAAGATAAGTCTGCACAGTGGGGCTGCTCAAGGCCTACCACACCACACAAAATTCAACATTTAGTAAATATATACACACGGTCACATTATCTCATGATTTTAAAAGTGAAAAAACACTTTGTTTCTACCAGCCTACTTACCCAGTCACATTCTGCATTTAAAATACATATAAATCCTTAAATAAATGGTAATGTTATATACAGTATATTGTACATATTTTTAATGTAACAAACTCTTTAAAATCCTTTATCTGCATATATTCATACACATGCACATTTTAAAGTTTTCTATTTTAATTTGTAAAAAGTGGTGTAAATAGCAATAATTAATACTAATGAACAATTAGATCAATTATGAAATTAATGTTTTTACATTAAAATTTTTATGCATCTGTTTCTATATATTCCCGTATATGGTTTAATTTTTCTTTGTTAAACTGGCTATGTTGTTACCCATAACTCATATTTTTTTATAAATTAACTATTGGTATTTTGTTTATTGTTCTTGATTTTTTAAAAAAAAGTAAAAAAAATGAAGCAGTTTAGGTTTATAATGTCAATATTTTTTAGAGTTAAAATATAGACTTTTTCTAGTAAACAGAATTATCCCTACCTTCAAGTATATGGCATTTTCTCTTCAGTTCAGATCTACCCCCTTGCCACCATCTATTTTAATTATGTACATAGTCCTACAAAAGTTATCATCTGTATTACAAAATCATAATTATAAGATTTTGAGTAATAAGGTTCAGAAAGTCAAAGAGTTTTGACTTAATACTGCTTCATCCAACCAATTGAGACTTAATTTAATCTATTTAACACTGATAAAATATTATTTAAAAAATACTTCAGCAGTTTTATGATTGAATAGTTTGCAGTGGAGCCTACTGGGAACAGTGGGCCATGAAGAGTTTTCGTAATGCAGCTTATATGGTGCTCAGAGCCCAGATAAAAGATCTGACCAAAACTAGAAGCAGCACTGATTAAGTCTGATTTATACTAAAAAAATATTTGCCCTTATTTAAGCAAAATTATATTAAATTTTCACTATGCAAAAAAGAGAACATTGTATCCCCAAGAAGTGAGAGAAGAAAGCTATTGCAATCAAGCTCTTGTCTGGTTTTTGTTTAGATCATTATGTTAAGAAGTCTATTAATATCTATTAAAAATTTTAATAGAAAATATTAAATCAATGAAAATAGAGCATCTCCTCAAAGTTAAAATTTTACTTTAAAAATGATTTGATAATACTATGTTACTTTTATATATGTTTTTAAAAACTTTTTCAAAGCCCATTGCATCTATTTATCTCATATAGTCTTGATACTGGGCTGGTAATACAGGTAATAAAGGTAATATCTTCGTTTCACAGATAAGTAAACTAAAATACTTAGATAATAATTAGAGCTAAAGCTAAAATTAAAATTAAAATTGTTTTCATAGTTAAAATTAAAGTGTATTTTCCATACCCAGCCCTCATACCTTGCCACCAAACCATACTTCTGATAATAAATCACCTGTTTTTTAATCTTTTAGTTGAAATAATTTTAGACTTACAAAAAAGTTGAAATTACAATGCATATTATTATTATATGCATTTAATTTAAAATATATTTTATTTTATAACAGTTTTAGGTTAGTAAAAATTGCTAAGATAATATAGAGAACCACCCCCTATATCTGGCCATTAATTTCCCTAATATCAATACCTTACATTAATATAGTATATTTATAATAATTAAAAAAAAAAACACAGACACATTAGTTTTAAGCAAAGTCCATTCTGGTAAGATGTTGTTAGCTTTTACCTAATAAATTCTTTCTTCTCCAGGAATCTATCCAGAAAAACATATACCAGTTCTCATGTATCCTTAGGCTCCTCATGGCTGTGACAAATGACCAGACATTCTTTGTTTTTGATGACCTTAGCATTGGGATCTAGCTGAAGTTTTTTTCATGATTAGGTTAGAATAATTTGTTTGTGGGAAGACAGCCACAGAGGTACTGTGCCATTTTCATCATGCTTTGTTAAGGGCATGTGCTGTCAACATGATGCATCACTGTTAATATGAAACTTATCATTGGCTGAGTTTGTATATGTCAGATTTTTCCATTCATACTTTTTATCTCCTGTTCTATGGTTTACTATTTGGAAGGAAGTCCACAGTTAGCCAAGTGGAGAGTTATGCTTTAACTACTGAGGGTGAAACTTTTACACAAATTATTTGATAATTTTTTACATAGGGAATTTGTCTCTTCACCCAATTAATTAATTTTTAAATCATATATTTATGTTGGTGTCAACTTATGGATATTATTTAGTGCCTCCATGATGAGCTCAATGAGGTAGGAACAAGAGATGATGATGATTCCATAATTAATTCAGTATAGAAAATCTGAGTAGTTTTTCTTCCTTTGTTGTTGTTTTCGGTTTAAGTTGATGTACAGTTAGAGAATTGTGAGCAAGAAAGAATGGAGAATCTTATATTTCATTGCAAAAATAAGGAGCGTGTCAATTTTTATGCATATATGCTATGGCTATAAACCTGCTTGCATACTCTAACAAAAATAAAAAAGACAAAGTTTGGGAGATATTGACCATGTTAGCTTTATTATACACTCAACAATATTTATTGTTTCAGTAGTTAAGATTCTTTAGAAAATATATTTTAAAGATACACCATTGTAGGCAATCTCAGCATTTTCAAACAACAGCAAAGAATAATGATACTCTAGTGACTTGAAAGAAATATGACTCCTGTGAAGAAACTGACCTTAATCTGTCTTTCCTGAGGAATATTGAAGGATGAGACTCATCATGTATATAGATAAACCATCAGGGACAGTCATCCATGGTGACTGATAAAGAACTAAATGCAAAAGTTCAGATGAAACCCGGCAAAGAATGTCTGAGTGAGCTCAATGTAACTACTCTTTACTAAAAGTAACACTATATAACCGACAATGAAATTCTATATAAATAGAGCTGGAGATCCAACACAGCCTGGTAGCCACTCACTCACTAGCTGCTTGCATTCCGGGTATTGGCTTGCTAGTGATAAATTGGCTAATTTTATATTTATGAATTAGTGAGTCCTTTTCTCCCCGCAACATTCCATGCAAGTTTAGATTAACCAGTTGAAAACTTTAAGAACTGTGTGAATTACAGAGTTGTTTGGGGCTTGGATTGCATAAGGTTAAATACAAAAAAACGATCACTTCAACTTTGATTTTTCTGAATGTGCACTCGTAAGGTGTTTGTCATGTCACCACGAAATGATACACATTAAAATTACAGTGTTTTTCCTGGCCTGTGGTGGCACAGTGAATAAACTGTCGACCTGGAAAACTGAGGTCACCAGTTCGAAACCCTGGGCTTACCTGATCAAGGCACATACAACAAACGACCAATGAACAGCTAGAGTGAAGCAACTACTTCTCGTTCCCTACCCTCCTCTCTCTGTAAAATCAATAAATTTAAAAAAAATCTTAAATAAAAAAATTACAATGTTTTGTTCTTTTGCTTAAACTGCAAGTACCATTGATGTACTATTCTTTTCTGAATCATTGAGAAAGCAAAATCTTTTGTCATAAAGGAATTAAAAATTATAGAATATGAAGAAAAAAATGGAAATTGAATTAATATCAATGACTACACTTTAATATGATAATTTCACAAATGTAGACAATAACATGAATATTGTTTATATTGGTTAGATCATTAGGTATCTTTTATTTCCACAGATAACCCAGTCATTGAAATAGTTATATTTCTCAATATATTTAAATATTTTCATCAAAACCTATTGCATTAAAATATGTTCAAAAACTTTATTAAAATATATTCATTTATTAAAAAGTGACCTTAGTAATTTCTAAGTAGATGAGCTTGATTTAAGTAATAAGATAATTAACTAATATAGATCACATTTTAACAATGTGACCAAAATGGTGAACAGTAAAACTTTTGAAGTGTTCTATTTTGTATTTTTGGCTTAAAAATTCATCTCATAGTAATATCTATATGTTCCATTCTCAAATAGAGAAAGCTATAGATTGATGAAATATAAAATGTTTCCTTTTGGCAGAAAATACTCCTTTAAAGCAAACATAATAGACATTGAATCACAATTACTCATTTCTTTTAGTCAGAGATCATGTATCCTGAACAAAGTCAAAATAACAGACTAAATTAAGATAAAATTTAATTTTGGCAACATCAGGATGAATTCTGTTTTTGTAAAGATATAAACTTCAAATATGCAATATCTAAAAATGGTGATATTCTATCTAAGATTATGGCAAGGTAGACTAGACTTTCCTAATTTCTGTGTGTGTATCTTCTACAAATCTCCTCTCTCTCTCTCTCTCTCTCTCTCTCTCTTCAGGTATAGAGACATAACTTTCTCTGCATCATGACTCTTGATAAGAATAGATAATCTTCACATAAAGACTAACAAATAATAATTCTCAAGTAGATGTTTTTTTGTCCTAATCATTAAGATTTAAGAAGGCATGTAGCATTGTGAATTCCATAATAATTTTGGTTTTTAAATTACCCCTCCTCCTAAAATATAGATTTTGATGAGAATATATGATTTTAGAAATATTGTGGAGTAATAAACTCATGGTCTATAAAAAAAAGATAACTTACTTATAAGGTCAAATTCTAAGGGCTTGATGTATAATTAGGAAACATATTATTACAATATAAGCTACGATTATCATGCTTGCTGATCTTAAGCTCCTGAGAAAAATCTATAATACAAAAGAGTGTTTTCATATCAGAAGTTCTTTCAAGCTTCTACAATAATTTAATAACAATGTGACTAAATAATTTTAAACAATGAGGACCATGGTAATGAATCGGAATTTCAAATAGAACAGGTATTAAATGTATGCTTTGCAAGAAAGCAAATACAATATTTGGTTTGCATGCAACTAGCAATTATAACAGTAAGATCTAATTCCAGTTCTATTGACAAAACACTAAAAAAGTAAAGAGTATTATTTAAATGAGATTACACTTAAATACATCTAAGCAAAAGAAAATCATTCAACCAGTTTAAAATATATTTGATGTGAATCATATTGTTTGCTAAATTGTGTGCATGAGTGGCCTGGAAAATAATATACCTATACTTCTATTTTATCTTGAGTACCATATACCCTGCACCTGTGCAGTGTAGATGAGCATCTAAAGAGAATAAGGGACCTCATGCCTAATGATCTGTATTGTATTTTAGTAGCATGTCTAGTATTTTTCTAGGCACTTTCTGATTTTTAACATTTCTGATAACTTTCTTTTTAAAAAGAACTTTTCCCTATGTCAGGTATCCAGTATTTGGGGCAGAGAAGGGATTGCATGGGGGAGAACTTTAAACTATCGCTGAGGCTAAACAGGAGGCTGCAACCTCGTACAGCCGTCTCTACTTCAGATATTCAGCCAGATAAACTTTTAGCTCCTCTTGGGGTTCTCCTAAAAAGATGTGTATTCATTTAGAAGGATAGTCTGAACTTTTCCTTCTACCATGTAGAATTCTCTTGAAAATTATTTATTTGAATATGATGCTGTAAACCAAGGGTCAGGAACCTATGGCTTGCAAGCCAGATGTGGCTCTTTTGATGGCTGCATCTGGCTCACAGACAAATCTTTAATAAAAAAAAAATAATAACGTTAAAAATATAAAACATTCTCATGTATTACAATCCATCATTTCCTACTGCTCATGTTCATGGTTGCGGGTGGCTGGAGCCAATCACAGCTGTCCTCTGGGACAACACGTAATTTTTATTGGATAATGCATAACATACACAGGTCATTGTATGGCTCTCATGGAATTACATTTAAAAATATGTGGTGTTCATGTCTCTCTCAGCCAAAAAGTTTCCCGACCCCTGCTCTAAACCATCATTGATAGGTTCAGGAAAAAAACAACAACAGTATTTTATTGCAGTATACCACTGGCCCTAACAGAATCTGAGAGTTGGGGTATATTTATTAGTTTTTCTCCATTACAGACTTCCTCCAGAATCTAGTTCCATAAATTGATTTATTGGAAAGCACACATGTTCTCCCCAGGTACGGTAACACAGCATTCTTTTATTTATTTATTTATTTATTTATTTATTTATTTATTTATTTAGTATTTTTCTGAAGCTGGAAACAGGGAGACAGTCAGACAGACTCCTACATGCACCCGACCGGGGTCCACCTGGCATGCCCACCAGGGGGCGATGCTCCGCCCATCTGGGCGGTTGCTCTGTTGCATCCAGAACCATTCTAGTGCCTGAGGCAGAGGCCACAGAGCCATCCTCAGCGCCAGGGCCAACTTTGCTCCAGTGGAGCCTTGGCTGCGGGATGGGAAGAGAGAGACAGAGAGGAAGGAGAGGGGGAGGGGTGGAGAAGCAGATGGGCACTTCTCCTGTGTGTCCTGGTTAGGAATTGAAACTGGGACTTCCACACGCCAGGCTGACGCTCTACCACTGAACCAACCGGTCAGGGCCCAAACACAGCATTCTTTTAAATGAGGTATCATTGTAAAACTTCATCTTCACTATCTTGAAATTAAACTCAATAATATATATAATCTAGCAACAAATATACTTTAAAAACCAGGACAATTGTGGCATAAGGGATAAATACAACAAAAGCAATTGACGGTGAACTAATATGTAATCAATATTCAAATTCTAGGGCAACAATGCCCAGTAGACTTAATGAGGTAGCCAGATGCTTCAGTCTGCATGCAGGCTCACCACAGATAAGATGTGAACAAATGCAGACAGATACAGGTTTGTGCTTAAAGTAAGTTGGGATGTGTGTGTTTACTGGTTGGTGGGGTCACCTCTTAAATTGACAATATAAAAAATTTGAGAAATATGTAGGCTTACTAAAGAAAAAGATGACTATTTTTCAAGTTATATACATACAAAAAAACCAGTAAGGGCTCTGGCCAGTTGACTCAGTGGATAGTGTTGCCTGGTTATGGATGTACCAGGTTCAATTCTCAGTCAGAACACACAAGAAAAGCAACCATTTGCTTCTCTCCCCAACCCTTTCTCTCTTCTCTCCATTTTCCCTTCCCACAGCCAGTGGCTTAATCAGTTCTAGCGTTGGCCTCAGGAGCTAAAAATAACTCTATTGATTTAAGCATCAGCCTCAGAAAGGGGTTGCTGGGTGAATTTTTTTTTTATTTAGTATAATGAGAGTTGTAATAACTTCTGTTATAAACTATGTGGTCCTTTTCTGTTGTTGATCACCAACTGTTTTTATGACAACCACTCAGAACTCTGGAACAGGATGGGCAATGAGAGTGTTTGGCTGACTGTGCCTCAGTTTCCCAATGGCAGTACACTTGGAAGGGATGAACATGGGGTCTGGCTGTGGATCCACAATGTCTTTGATGTCCTAATGATCGCTTTCCTCAGCTAACCTGATTGCAATTCTCAATAGTACACCTGTGATCTTCAATAGGTGCATTGAGATAAAATGACTTACAAAAATGACAGGCTGTGTCTGGATGCGTGGCCACCTTTACATTTTAGTTTTAGTTGAACAAATTGGTACATTAGAGAATACATTGATTCTATCATGGAAATATATTGCCTTTCTATTTATTTTTATTTATTTTTAATAGTAGATGATAATAGTCTAAAATTCAGCTCATAAATTATCTTGTTCACCAAACCTAACATAGTTTTAAAATATTAGTTTCATTGATTTTGAGTCTAGGACTGACTTTTCAAAATGGGTAAAAATGTTTAATACTATCCATGCCCTGGCCGGTTGACTCAATGGTAGAGCATCAGCCTGGCGTGTGGATGTTGTAGGTTTGATTACCGGTCAGGCTCACACTCCTCCCTCCGCCCCCTCAATCTCTCTCTCTCTCTCCCCATCTGCAGCCATTGGTTAGAGCAAAGTTGGCCCCAGGTGCTAAGGATGGCTCTGTGACCTCTGCCTCAGGCACTAAAAAAAAATGGGTCGATTGCTGAGCAACTGAGCAAGGGCCCCTGATGGACAGAGCATCACCCCCTAGTAGCCTTGCCAGCTGGATCCCTGTCAGGGTGCATGCGGGAGCCTGTCTCTCTGCCTCTCCTCCTCTCACTGAATTAAAAAAAAAGTTTAATACTATCAATTTAAATATTCAATCAGCAAAACAAAAACATTTAAATCTTATGTATTCAGTTACATTAATCCCAGTAAAGCAAATGTCCAGTTAAATGAGTGTCCATAGCCCTAAATTCTCTGTCCCTTCATTACAATCAACTTGCATGCAAGTGCTACAGCACATTTCTCAACATACTTATGTAAATCTCAGACATCTTAGTATCAGTTCCCTTAATTCGCTTAATTATTCCTATTTTATCTCGTTTAAGTTCAAATGTTTACCACTGAATATTTCACCTCAGGCCCCAATTCAGGAGGTGGGCTGAGTGGGGGCTTGAGGAAGGCCGATCTGAGCTGAAAAGGACAAACCTATAATGTGCCATGCGAAGTACATACAGTATTTTCACGTGGTTCCTAAATCTTCTTTGTAGGATTGGTAAGATTGCCGTTGCATGAGGATTCCTTTTCCTCAGTTCCATCAGCTTTCATTTCTAAATATTCACTTTCAAAACCACTTGGCGGCCAGTGCTGTTTGTGGACCCGGCCACTCTGAGATTTGCTGTCCAGCCCGTTCGCACAGATGGGGCTCCGCTGGCTTCCAGGAACCAGCAGATGCGTCCCTAACGATCTCCCTGCCAGCTCATCCGTCCGTCTGTCCCTCTGTAGGCAGTGCTTTCTCTGCAAGATTTCAAATCCATTCACAGATTAACCAGGACGAGCCTGTATTTTCTAGTGACTAGAACTCAATGGAGTTCTTAAGAATGAGGTAAGTTTAGGGCTCAGTTTGGTTTCCTAAATATCGAGGATTTATTCTCATATCTCCTCTGGTGGCTCAGAAGTTGTTCTGTCAAGTATTACTGAATGTACAGTCTAATTAAGTATTAAAATACACACAGAGAGGGCAAACAAGGTTCTCTGAACATGATTACATGAAAACTTAACTGGTTTCAGAAGCACAAAATTCAAAGCCCTCCACCACTGATTTAAGGCAAAGCAGACTGTCAGCTGGTGTAATCAGTGGCTTGGTCTGAGGGCTCAAGTTTTTTTTTACGTGTCTATGCTAATATTTATTTATTTATTTAAATTTATTGAGGTGACATTGGTTAATAAATAATGTAGGTTTCAGGTGTACAATTCTATAACGCATCATCTGTATACTGTATTGTGTGTTCACCACCCAAAGTCAAATATCTTCCCATCACCCTTATCCCCCTTACCCTCTTCTACCCCACCCCACTTTCCCTCTTTTAATCACTGTATCATGGTGTTCTTTTTATTTTTTAATCTTTTCCATTTTTAATCATACCATATTTGGTTTGGTGAGATGAAAAGAATCATAATAATTTAGATACCTTGGACTACAAACTTAATATACTGTAAATTTATTAATGGATTTTTCCAAATTAATTTTGGTAAGTACAAGAAGTTGCCTTACAAGTCAATTATGACTTGTCCAATACAAATAATTTTCTTAAGCAACTGTCATTAGCTGAATGGCAAAATGACTGCCTATTTAATGTGCTATACCATGAAGGGCCTGTATTTTGGAAAAATGAGAACAGGTCCTTTGTCGACTTTACAGAAAAATAGCTACCCATTTGTAGCCCTATTCATAATTAAATGCCATCCATATTTGTAGAACTTTGTAAGGAATATATTGAGGCTTTTGTTTCTAAGGATGCTTCAATATGATTTCCACATTTCGTGTTTTATAAAATGCAACATGCATGTGGTACGCATGGAGCTGCCTGTGAAAGCAGTGTGGCTGGCCCGGGACAGCTGGTATGAAATGCCTGCATGCTGCCTGCCACACCACACATCGGCTTCTGTTATTTGCCAGTATTCTCTAGACTGTTTGTGTATGTAACTGCTCACACATTATCATTTGCTTCTCTTGTCTTGTAGGAAATAACCTTAAAGTCTTTGTATCTATGATGACAGAATGTAGATAAATATAGAAATCACTAGGCATGTCCAAGGTATTGACATTTAAGCATCGATTGGACCCATTTGGGACACAACTTGTCGTTTGTATTCACCTTTGGATGTAAAAAACAGAACATGAAGAAATTCTAGAACTATAGAGAAGGAGGATGTTGTGATGAACTAACTTGAATACCATCAGAGGTGCCCTGTGACTAAGTGTCATGTGAAGGCTTTTCTTACCCATCTCCTCATCTGCACTAAAGGGAAGCAAGCCAACCAGGTCTTCCTTACAAAATGACAATTTTTAATCACCTCCATTCCCTTCACATTTTAGACTTTTTAATTTCATGAAAATAAATGTTACCGGCTTTCCCATTTTTATGCATTTATTTTCATGTCTGGTCACATGATGAGCATCTAATTATACTGTGGCATTGCTGGATGGAGTATCGACTCACATAGGGGTTTGGTGGTGATTAAGATGAATAGATGTCTCTGAAGCAGATTGATTTTGCTCCAAACGGCTGTTCGCATTTCAAAGAGTGGTATTGCTCAGGCTAAAATATAGTCTCAACAAAAGCAAACCCATTTACATTTTCTGTCCTGTTACTTTTCTTGGAATAAACACGGAAGCCATCTCTCTAATCTATCTTGAATTGTTGTTAGTGGATTCATAAACACACTCCAGAGCGCAACCTGCTGGATCGTTTTTTGGCTGCTAAAAGCACTGGATCATTTTCTATTTTATCTTGGGAAATGGGCCACTCTGTCCTGTAACATCATGAACACACCAGACACAACAGTTCACAGTATAACTTGTGGTAGCTTATGATACACTTCAAACCCAGTTACATCTTCCTTCATCCATATCTACATGATGCTTGGTTATGTATCCAAGCTGTGTTAATAAAATAATTTGGAACTTAAATCTGAGAAAAAGTTAAAGGAAATAGTCTTCAAAGTATACAATGACAGAGCTTGTTTTTAGATGCAGAAAGGTTTCAACTGAGTAAATATTATTTAGATATATGTATAGTGTGGTTATTTGTTATAGTAGTAAGTCCGGTTCTGCATCACCTTGAAGACTATTGGAAATGCAAGACTTCCAGCTGGTCCTTGTGCCTCCTGAACCTGAGTGGCATGTTCAGAAGGTTCCCAGGTGATTCTAACATATGCTAATGTTTGAGAAGTCCTGCTCTGTTTGACTCTTATGTATCTAAAATTTAAACCTAAATTCTACTTATCCCAAATCAATTGTGTCTCCGCTCAGTTAGAGAGAGGATGACCATAGAGGTTTACATTTCTTTGTTTTAACATCGATTCCGTAAGCATATACTAAAGACTTATTTGCATGGGCCAAGGGCTGGGTGCTACAGAGCAGACGAAAACAGTGCTCGCACCACATAGGAGCTCCATTTCCAGGTGAAGACAGGTAGAGCGTGATCACAGTTCTGCATACCAGGTGTTTCTCCTAACATCTTACAGCTGAGTAATTCACCTCCATGTGGCAAAACCACTTTGAAAAGAGGTAGAAGTAATTTGATAGATAGGCCTGCTTATAGATTGCCACCTAAGTCTAAATAAGTAAGTTTTATTAGATATTTGACAAAGACTATGCTTAGCAAATTGTACAACTTGACTTATACTTATGTCTATGTTTATATAGTTTAATATACATTCAATCAAAATATAAATAATCTGATGCAATATTTTGCAGATTCTGTACACTCATTTAAAATTTAAATTTACATTTTTACAAACAGGGTGATTAAGAACAAAGGGGTCAAATAATGACCCCAAGGTCATAGAATGCATAACAAATCAATTTGAGACTCAAGTTTATTAAGCTCTAACTAGAGAATATATAAAGAATTGACATTGTAATAATTTATTTTCTTTTGCAATCTGTTTTTTTTTTTTTTTTGCTTTTGGTCATGTTGCTAACAAAATCTTTGATGAAGGCAACACAGGGGCATCCTTTTCTGTCCAAATATGTAACACAGATGACCAATGTCTCTCACAGCAGACATACCTTAATTATGACTCAACAACACTTCCTGAAAGCATTTTCCTCAGCAGAAAATTGTTGGGAGAGAAAAAATAACTCAATCATGTACTCTACAATTCCAGATCAAAGGTTATTGTAAAGAGTTTTAATTTTGTATAAAATTACAATCAACCTTTAAAACATCAACATTATGATTTATACATATTAACTATTTAAGGAGATTGTGCTTTAATTGCATCCAAGTGGCAATGGCGGGGCTAGGAGCCACTGGGCCCTCTAACAGAGCAGATGGTCTTCCTGAGATGCCATGGCTCGGAAGCCAGCCTCCCTTGTAGAAGCAGCCAGAAAGCAGGGAACCATGTTCAAACCCTGAAAGCAGAAAAACAGACCCGTTTTCTCAGGTTTGTTTGGTAAATTTTGTGACAGTTGGGCATCTGGATATGATAGCATGAAAGAATTTTAAAGCTATCATTGAAACTTGTCCATGTGAATTAGATGACTCCATTCTCTGTAATGAAGACTCAGTAGAGGGTATCTGTCATGAGTCAAATTAATAGAAATGGATGCAAAAACTGTGGGAGAGACAAGCCACGGTGATCCACGTTGTGTGACCCCGAAGAGGACATTTTATTAGAGGAATAAGATTTCATCATCAGAAAGAAATGCCACTCTGGCAAATGCTGAATGTAGCAATGCAGTTTTTCTGATGGTACAGCACTTATGAATTAAGATGCAACTGAGATAAGCTGAGGGCACCCTTTGATAAATGGCTCTTTCTGGAAAAGCTAAATGGTGACCTTCTGTATAAAAAGTCATTTATTCATGGGCGAAGACACTGCTTATTTGCTTCCTCTTATTTGTAGCATGGCATCGTGAGGTTGGCATGCCCGGTGGTGTTGGGTTTGTGCATGAATGCAAAACCTTCCAGACCCAGCTGATGCCCTGCAGTGTATTAAACAGCTCAGGCGTGAGGTGTCCACTGAGGTGGAGATCCAGCAGAGGATGCCTAGGTCGATCACACCGGGGTACTGATGAACCCTAATGACTGGAAGCTTCACAGTTATCTCTGGGCAGAAGGCTCTGGACACTGTGGCCCATAGAGGACTTTCGGGTATCTGCTTAGCTAGGAAATTCTGGGGGAAAGGACCTTGGATTTTTTTTTTTTTGCATGAAAATGTCTACTCAACACCGGCAACTTTAAAGTGTGCCTTTGTGTACTACCAATTGCCTTCCCGACTGAATTGGAAAATGGTTTCTGTCCTTACAAAATCTTCCAAGAAATGGGAGCATAGGCTCATCCATGTCTATTGATTTTGGACTCTGAGCTTTGCTTGGCTTTTCTTCCAGTTTTTTTTTTCTTTTCTTTCTTATCAACTTGTACCTTTTTGTATACATTTATTTTGTCTTTTTAAAAATTATAATAGTTCTTAAATATTTTGCTTTATTGAGATATTAATATAGAACATATGCAGGTTTAAGGTGTACAACATAATAATTCGATCCATGCATATGTGATAAAAAAAATACAGTAAGGTTACTTAACACCTCCATCCTCTCACATAATGTCTATGTTGTGTGTGTGATGATAACATTTAAGATTTATTTTCTTAACATTAAAGTATATAATAAGTTATTGTTAATGTAGTCATCCTATACATGAGATTCCCAGAACTTTTTAACTTTTTTATAACTGGAGGTCTGATACTTGGACCAACCATGTTCTCGTCTCCCCAACCCACCCCCAGTCCCTGATAACTACCAGTCTACTCTCTGTTTTCTCTTTAGATTCCACGTGGAAGTGAGAACATGCAGTATTTCTCTGTCTCTGTAGGACTCATTTCACTTAGCATAATGCCCTCAAGGCCCAATGTTGTTGCAAATGACAGGGTTTCCTTCTTTTAAATATATCATTGTGTGTATGTGGTGGTATCATTGTGTTTCCTTGATCAGGGTTGTGCCCACAGCCTGGTGTATGGGAGCGCCTTAGGAACCTGGGGCTGTCATGGCCCTCTGGAGCGTTGGCAGCTGACAGGTTCCACGATGGGTTGCATCTCTGGGTTGGTGGGGTCTCTAGGAGCCTGGAGCTGAGGAAGCCTCTGAGCCATCCGGGGCTGCTGGAGCTGGCTGGTGCCAGGGAGACCGAAGGACCTGGATTAACAGGATCCCACTGGGATCCTGATGGCAATTCTTTATGTTATCTCATTTTTAAAATGTCATCTTTTTCTCTTTTCAACCTTTGATTGCACTTAATTGTAGTTGGAATTTCTAAGACGATCTTCCCTCTCTCACTCTCTTGTATCTTACTTTCCCTCTTCTTCCCTCTGCCCCCTGTCCTTTGTTATCCTCTTATTTTTTCTCTGTCTACAACTCAGCACTCTCATCCCCTCTTCCTGTCCTTACCGCCTCCCAGTTACCCTGTTGCCTCTCTTTCAGCCGGGATGACCCCATCCTACTCATCACCTGTTTTCAGCATCTTGTTTGCGGGGGGACTGGGAGAAGGGCCCCCTTACCGTCTTGTCTGTCTGACCATCTGAACTCACGGACCGGTTACAGTTCTGTTGTTCTTTTGGGGCATTTTGTTGTTGCTTCTTGTTAGGTGTTCTTGTTAGGTGAAACTTATTATTGCTTCAAAATTATATACTTTTATTATATTTTGAACAATGAATAAAACCAAACTAACATTGCTGCTCATCTTTAAATATGATGTAACTGTTTCCAGACAGTTAAGACTGGTTTGTCAAAATTTCCTGATTACATATTGTGGAAATCATAGAAGTGGAAAGCCAGTCTAATTAATTTTCTACCTTTCTACCTGTACTGAGAGGTAATTCTAGATCCTGACTATTGGTGAAATGCAAAGGAAACTTGAGAAATCATATTGACTATCAGAACTATTGCTACAACTTTGTGGTTTAAGTTCATCCATATTTCCCTTAAAAAAAATGTCTGGCCTGTGGTGGCACAGTGGATAAAGTGTTCACCTGGAATGTTGAGGTCACTGATTCAAAACCCCGGGCTTGCCTGGTCGAGTCACATATGGAAGTTGATGATTCCTGCTCCTTGCTTTCTTCTCTCTCTCTCTCTCTCTTTCTCTCTCTCTTTCTCTCTCTCTCTCTCTCACACACACACACACACACAAATAATAATAAGATGACTTGTTTAAAAACACAATCTTGAATGTAGTTTTAGACAGATTTCATCACCATATATGAAAAATCAAATATAAGAACCTTTCTAAGGATTGAATTTCCAGTCTGTGTTTCAGTATTTCCTAAAGATAATCAACGCATGATTAAATACATTGTTGTAATTAACTACACTGTATGGTAGATGTAAATAAAATGAAATGTTTGCATATTGAAATTCCACTGTGAGACAATTTGGGGGGTAAGTCCTTCTACAAAATCATAATTATCTATTATTCACAAATTGTTCCAAACACTTTCCCCTATCAGTCAGAACCATGCCTTGAGTTCATAACCATGAAATGACTTCAAAGGTAAGAAAAAGATGCCTGATAGTTCATTGGTGCAAGTACCCACAACGTTAATGAGAGCGTATTGCGTTCACACCTGGCAGGCCGTTAGGAAATGTGCGAGAGTGACATTAAGACATGAATGAAATAATAGTTGATGATGGGAGTTTAATGAGATATTGATTTTCCTACAGTTGTGAGATTTTATAGATCTTGGTTGACCTGCCAAACGGCAACACTCAGTGACCACCACTTATAGTAGCAGCTAATGCGCGCTCAAGGTTTCAAATTCAAGTTGGGGATGTAAATATAGGAGATGAACTCTGTGCGCACTCTTACAAATAGTCATTTTGATAGTGGCCTCCACTGTAGGTGGATAAAGTAGGCATCTTATTAAATTAGAGGGAATGAGAAGAAGTGGGGAAGAAAGGACAGCTTTAGAGACTCAAAGGGAATTTGCTGGGAGGGTAGTTGGGGACACAAAAGGCAGCATTAAAAAATGTCCTTTGCCGATTTGCATTATTTCACTATTCTGGCGCCAAGGCATTTGCTTGTCCCCTTCTTTTCTAGATACCCTGGAATTCCTTTGTATATTTAACTGATTATCAATGAAGTCTACCGAGATATTTAAAACTTAAAGAAGGCATAAAAGGTTATTCTCAGCAAGAGAAGAAAAGCCCTAATTCATAAATCCAAATTGCTTATTAGTTTTGTTTTGGAAGGTTTTTTTTTTTGTATTTTTCTGAAGCTGGAAACGGGGAGAGACAGTCAGACAGACTCCCGCATGTGCCCTACCGGGATCCACCCGGCACGCCCACCAGGGGCAACGCTCTGCCCACCAGGGGGCGATGCTCTGCCCCTCCGGGGCATCGCTCTGCAGCAACCAGAGCCACTCTAGTGCCTGCGGCAGAGGCCAAGGAGCCATCCCCAGCGCCCGGGCCATCTTTGCTCCAATGGAGCCTTGGCTGCGGGAGGGGAAGAGAGAGACAGAGAGGAAGAAGGGGGGGAGAAGCAAATGGGCGTCTTCTCCTATGTGCCCTGGCCAGGAATCGAACCTGGGTCCCCCGCACGCCAGGCCGATGCTCTACCGCTGAGCCAACAGGCCAGGGCCTGTTTTGGAAGGTTTTGATGTGTTGGTTTATTTATTTATGTATTTTGAGAGAAAGGCTGGGAAGAGAGAGCGAAACAGGAACATCGAGTTGCTCCTTTATGTGCCCTGACTGGGGAATTGAACCAGCTACTTCTACACTCCAGGACTATGCTCCAATCAACCAAGCTATTTGGCCAGGACTTAATTATTATTGATTTTTAAACAGGAAGGGAGAGAGAAGGAAGGGGGGAAGGGAAGCATTCATTTGTTGTTCCACGCTGAGGTGGATCCTTTGGTTGCTTCCTGTGTGTGCCCTGACTGGGATTGAACCTGCATCCTTGTTGTTTTGGGACAATGCTTTTAACCAAGTGAGCTAACTGGCCAAGGCCTTTATTTTAAAGCATCCAATGTAACAAAACTTGCATTAGCTAAGCTCCTTTAGTTCATTATATGAAATAGAACCTGTGTGTCTAATATTTGAAATTAAAATACATTATCTTTAATTGATCAATATTTTTTTTAATTGCAGTAAAAGATATATAACATCCAATTTAGTAGGTTAGCTATTTTAAGGGTACAGTGAATACATCAGTGAACAGGAAGGAAGAGGGCAGGATTGGGCAGAGACAGTTGGGGTGTAATGTAGTCTAAGCAATGGCTAAGTAAGCTCCACAGAGGCCTCTGGAGTTGTCCTGAGTCAGTGGGAAGGGCCAGGCCTTCAGGTACCTGTGACAGCTGGTACTATTGTGAATGGAGTGACACCACGGACCTGAGAAATCTCTTTAGCCAAATCAATTTCACAACAATTCCACCAGCAGAAAAGTGTTTTTGGCACTGAGAAGTCACCTGGGCAGTTCATGACAGCGACAGTTCCGCACAATTCTCATCTGTTCCTGATAACAGTGAGAGGTAACTGGGGCAGGTGTGGTTAATGCAGGACACAGGGTAGCAATGGGGACTTACAGTTTACACCACACAGGGAGCTTACTTTTTTTATGAAATACAGAATCGGCCATGTAACGTTAGCAATGAAAAACTATGCAAAAGTGTGTACTTGATTGATGGCTTATCCGGTAATTTTGAGTAATTTGATGCTATGAAAAGTAAGGTGACCAACTTTTTTACAATAAAAAGGAGGACAAAAGTAAATTGAAGAAAATAATATTATAAATAAAAGAAACATTTTATTCATTGCAACAATAATACACTATAATATGATAAATGCATAATAAAAACATTTGTAATATTTTATATTGTAATTATGCTTACATGCCTATTAATTTTTAATAATAATTGTAAGAAAAAAGTACTCATTTATTATAACTAAATATCAAACAAAACCACTAATTTGAAGTGATATTCAGGTGTATATATCATTTTCTAATTAAAAAATGTCTGTTTTATACAACTATTTAATCAAAATGCGTTATTAATAGATATGGTATGAGATTAGATTTCCACTTTAAAACTTGAATTTTGAGAAAATACTTGTAAATAAAATTATATGTATTTGGAAATTATTAAATAGATAATGAATTAATAAAACATGCATGGTGCTTACCTGTCTATGATTGAATATTCACTGAGAAAGAAATAATTGTGAGTCTACAATGTTGTATGTGCCGTGTCGTGTTTCAGTAAGAAGTACACAAAGCCATTTGTGCGCTCAGTATATCGCGCTCTCTCTCAAGGTCTCCCGTGCGGAGCACATGCCTCTCGTAATCGCATCTCACCGCACTGTACTGATGCTTGACGAATCATCATGTCAAATACAAATACATCACATCACACACAATGGATCAACTCTGCATTTATCAAATACGGACATTTACAGATTAGTCTTCCAATATCAAAAAGGAGAACATGCAGGGGGATACTTTTTGAGGGAGGACGGAACTTACAAAAGAAAGACTGTCCTCCCTAAAGGAGGACAATTGGCCACCTTATAAAAAGGGCTGCAAAGAAAATAAAAAAGACAAAAATAAATTTCTGATTAATGGAGAAGCTCAAACTTCTTGCTGTGATTCGGCATCAATTCTCGCTAATATGTACAGTTAAATGTTTACAGTGCCACTTAGTGTGAGATAACTAAGCAGTAAGATAGCTCATGGAGCTTTTACGTTGTCAAGTCACCTTTATTCCCCTCCCACACACACACTTTTGTGCATTTTGTTGTACTAGAACTTCCGAGAGTCTCCTGCTGAGAATTGAGGGTAGGCGAGGCTGTGGGTCACAGCTCTGACAAGCCCCGAGCTCTGTGACCCGTGCACAGTATACTTACCTGCCACCTTTCCATCAGTATCCTGACAAGGTCATCAGGCATTACAGAGTCTAACAGGCATTCAGACTCAAGCACTCTAATGCTCACTTTTCCTGAGGAAAGTGTGCAAAAAGGTATAATTTTAACACATTGCCATTATTTCTGACTACATGTTAGGCAGCTTTGTTTATTGTAAGTAAACTTCTTGCATGAAAATATGTCAGTCAGGCCATAAAGTGTTCCCAGCAATAGCTGACTACATCTCTGGAAGATGCTTTGCTTGATCTCTAAATTTCACTGTGGCTTAAAACTTAACCAAGGGTTTTGAGCATGTTTAAGAGTAGAACCCTTTCATTGAGCAAAGACTGGAAATAGAGTTGTTTATCTGTCTATCTACCTATAGAGCTCTCTCTCTCTCTCTCTCTCTCTCTCTCTCTCTCTTTCTGTCCAGGGATCGGGGGCCAGCTCATTTCTTCCTACCTTCACCACAAGTATAACTAAGACTTTAATTTTTGAGGATGCTAATAATAATCTAGGGCAAATTTTAAAAACCTCTTACCTACTATCAAGTTTTAGAGTGTATAAGTAAGGTATAATAAATACATTTTTGCTGAGCATGACACACCTTGAACATCTATTTTAGCATTTAATGCCGGTATAAGGCTAGCTTGTATTTCTTGCATTTTACCTTCCTGCCTGTATTTTGATTCAGGATTATTTATTTTATCTTATGTATCTCTCTTTACATTAACTGAATAAAACTTTGGCATAGTTCTATGCTCTTAATATATTATCAAATCCTTCATAGCAAATAATATTTCTATATTAGTATTCCAGTTACAGAATCCTAATACTTATGTGGAAAGAACAGGAACCAAAGGCTGTAATTACTACACACCAGAATCTTCTCCTGATTCTTTACTCTTTTCTTCTCTGCCTGCAAAATTTAATATCTGTCCTCAGTACAATATCCTCAAGGTGACAAGTCAGACAAAAGCATCGTGAATGAAGAAGAGTTTTGAATGGCCAAGAGGAAATGGGATACACTCTCAGCTAGTATTTTTGGATGGAACTGTTCCATACTTGCCAATTGGCAACAAAGCAGAACTTGGAGAATTCACCCTACAGTAAACATTAATCTTAGGGCAATGACAAGGCAATCCAATCCTACCTTCCTGGAAATGTTGTTATTGCTGGGTTCTTTCTTTGGATAGGATCCATTGACTTCTATTTCTGGATCCTAATGTCTTAGGTATCTAGATTCTAAAGAACCTCTGGCCTATGTTAGTTTTTTCCTTATTTTTCAAAGTCCTGACAAAGAGCTGTTATCCACCATGTTTTCTAAAGCCTCCTTTCAAATATATAAACTCTCCAATTTTCTGATATATGTAAACAGAGTGAAAGAGGGACTATATATTTATTTACATATATAATATATAAATAATATATACTATGTGTAATATATATTATCCATATTAATAACATATAAATATTATGCATATAATCATTCCCACATTTTAAGAGATAATTTATAGTGTAGTATTATATAATTAAACTGATAATCCCAGGATTTTATACATTTGGAAAAACCTCAAGTTTAATAAAATTATCAACCTTATCCTCCACTATTAAAATCAATAAAACATTTGTATAAAAGAATATCCTTAAA
Source organism: Saccopteryx bilineata (assembly GCF_036850765.1). Taxonomy (NCBI): domain Eukaryota; kingdom Metazoa; phylum Chordata; class Mammalia; order Chiroptera; family Emballonuridae; genus Saccopteryx; species Saccopteryx bilineata. The sequence continues at coordinate 78,318,093 of NC_089492.1, read as the reverse complement.
AACACTCATATAAGCATTAAAACAAGAACTTTACAATTAATTACAGCACTTCTGTCCATTTTTGCATTTTACCTTCTCAAGAAGCTGCTTGGCTCATGCAGAAAGTGAGACACCCTCAAACCCCTTTCTGGAGACCACATTGGCACTCACTGAGACTTGTGGTGTTGACCAGTCCCTTCAGTAAGCATGTATGAAGCACTGAAGAGGTTTTTGTGGTTTTTTTGCACCAAACAGTTCCTAAATTTTGTTTAGAACATAAGAAAGCTTAGTATATGCTTCATTGGGATTCTGATTAATAAGCTTTCTTAAGAAAACTTAATATTGGCCACTGATAAAAGAATTGGGGAAACACAAAAGAAGCTCAAACCTGGAGGGTTTTGTTGTGGAGTTATTTACATAGGATGATGCCTGTGCTTAATTTCATGTCTGCAGAGTATAATTTGAGGTGTTAAATTGCACACTGAATTGATGTGAAAAATTCCATCAGTTTCATCTTATTCTGTTTATGTGCTTTCATTTTGTTTGTATTTTTCTGAAGTAAGAAGTGGGAAGCAGTAGACAGACTCCTGCATTCTCCCACCCAGGATCCACCCTGCATGCCCACCAACTGGCAATGCTCTGCCCATCTGGTGCATTGCTCCATTGCAACCAGAGCCATTCTAGCACCTGAGGCAAAGACCATGGAGCCATCTTCAGTGCCCGGGCCAACTTTGCTTCAATGAAGCCTTGGCTGTGGGAGAGGAAAAGAGAGATAGAGAGGAAGAAGAGGGGAAGGATGGTGAAGCTGATGGGCACTTTTCCTGTGTGCTCTGGCCGGGAATCGAATTCCAGACGCCAGGCCAACTCTCTACCACTGAGCCAACCAGCCAGGGTTGTTTATGTGCATTTTGTGTTAAGACTTTAAATTGTTGATAAACATTGAAAATTTTTAGATTCAGTATTTGTGTTAAGCAGTCTATGGCTTAAAAATTAATTTCTTTCTTACAAATTTTACTATGTATACATTTTTTAAAATCTAGAACAAATTTGACTATATTGAAAAAAGTCTTTTTTTAAATTTTTTTAATGTTTTATTGATTTTAGATAAAAGATGGGAGGGATAGAGAGAAAAGGACATTGATCTATTCTTGCATGTGCCCTGACCAGGGATCAAACCATCATAGGACGATGCTCTAACCAACCAAGTTTTCTTGCCAGGCCTAGAAAAACAGTTTCACACGTTTATAAAAGTATGTGGTTTATACACATGATTGCATCACCTTATTTGAATTTTGATTCTCACAACTCAATGATTTTAAAAAGCCAAGTGTGTTGATTTCTATTTTTAATTAACTGAATCTGACAGAAACAAATCAAAAAGAGATAGAATTAGGGATTCAACTTAGTTTATTTTATTTTTAATGTTAAGTGCCAATGCCTTTTATTCTGTAAGACTAAGCAACAGCAAGGAGAGTGAACATCAGGTTCACACCATTGAAATCAATCTGGTTTCTATGCCTTGACAATGTGGCTGTTATTATAGGAGCATCCGCAGAGCCTTGTCATCATCACAAGGCTAAGGACGGTAGCAGTCACCAAAGGGGAGATGATGTGGAGATGTGGTACCCAAGCATGTGAGGGTTCCGCGCAGCCTTGGAAGTTCTGCATGAAGGTCTGTGACCACAGAGCTGTCCACCTGGAAAGAACGGTGAGCTTAATCATTCTTCTGGCTTCCTCTTTACTTGTTTCTTCTCTGTTACTGTGATACTTACCAAGTCTTTAAAGAATTTCAGGTTCAAATAAGAAACAAACAAACAAAAATAATGAAAAAATGTAAAGGCCTACCATTTTGCAAGGACTGAATTTCTAATGGAATGACATTGCAACATTTCAGTTTCAAGCAATCGTAACCATTAAAATTAGCCAATAAACCTGGCAGCGCATCGAGTGATCTTTGAGTGCAAGTGTATGTGCCATTCTCTGTCACCCAGGCACAGAAAAACTGCATCGCTAATTTTCAATTTCATTGAATATTTTATAAAACTCTGTCTATCAAAATGACAGCAAGCAATAAGGAGCTTCATAATGTTTTACTTTCAAGATCTAAATGGAACATTTTTTAAATGATAAAAAAAAACTTTCCTGACTCAAATAAATATGAACCAGCAGTTTTAATTGCATTTTGGTTAAAAATAAAACGAAAACCAATAAGACATTATTGTATGGCCAACATGTACAATGATAAGCTCAAGAAAATCAATTGTCACTTCCATATGCTTTTAGGAAAAACTGTGAAAGTCTTTAAACACATTTATGATTCAGATTCAAACAATGTTTCAGACAGTACAATGTCAGCTAGAAAAGGCGAGAATAGTTAATAATAGTTATAGAAACCTAGGCACCATGTTTTGCTTGATGTTCAAACCACTGCCCTGTCCATTTGTCTCCGTTGTGCTCAGCAATCTGCCCAGAACCATGCCCTCGAATTCCCCCAGGTGGGATCTTCTCAGGAAAGTAGTCCAGATTCCGTCCCAGACCCCACTCAGCCTGTCTCCTCCAGGAAGCCTTAATAGATTAATGGCTTCACTGCTCTTTCCTGATGGGGCCAGGTTTGGGCTTATTTTTAAAATAAAAACATATTGTTTAGGAATTTAAAAAAAAAATTCAAGGCCTATGCTTAGCAAGATGATTCTAAAAGTCTATGCAAGATGGAATGTTGGAGAAAGACTTATAACAACTTTATATTTATTTCATATTGAGATAAACATGGACAGGTAACAACATAGACTCCATGTCAAGAGAATTCACAAAATAAGATACTATAAATGGAAGGAACAGGAAGTCCATTTTATTAAAACTCTTATTTTAAGGTGAGAAAATCAAATCCTCCAAAAGACAAAATAATTTCCCAAAGTCAAGTCAAAATGTATTCCCTCCATGTTAACAGCTCACATTTTTGTCTTTGTCCCTCTTGGAAGGCTAAAGCCAGAATGCTCTTCAGTCAGTGAATTTTTGTTGTGATGATTAAATTGAATTAAAATGATGACTAACTTGGGAAATATTATATAGAAATCAGATGCCTAATCACTAAGTATCAAAAGAATGCTTGTATTGCAAATTATGCTAATTTGTGTTCTCCTTAAGTTTAATATTACTCATGTTTTTAGTTTTATCAAACATAATTGCTTTGGGATTTTTAAATCACAATAGGACCACATAAGGAATGACAATCAACTGATGAATGTTTCAAGATCAATTCTAATTTCCACACAAGAAATTTGATATTATCAATTAACAAAAGACAGACTCTCATATAGAATACTTTTCTTTCTAAATTTCATGGCATTTCATACATTGTCATATTTATAGCCTTCCTCCGTTCTAGTCAGTAGCTGCTATATATAGTATATCCTCAGATTCCCATCAGCTAAGGTCAGGAGTAGAGGAATAAGCACTTTTAAGAGGAGAAAGGTGGTTTATATATTGGATACTTCTGATACACTTCAAACTCCTCCTGGTCTCCCCTCCACTTCATACCCGGCTGTGATAAACAGCTGCACAAAAACTTCAATAGGCTTCACACAGGTGCAATGGGCAGGGTCTCCCCTCTGACCCAGGTAATGCCTGCATCCTGCTGAGGCTTCTCTGATGCTGCCCCAGGCAGAGTCCAAGAAGATCGACTCTGCACTGACCTGTGCACCTTGCTCACACAGGCAGCCACCCTTGTGTGGGGCAGAGTTTATGCTCACATCTGACCCATGGAGACCTGGAGTCAAATGGTAAATGCTACCTCTTTTTTCACCTGGATAGAGAGTCTGATATTACAGTTTGCGGTTTCTCCAAAGATCTCCAAGGATCAATATTGTACTGGATCCATAGCTAACTTTGCAACATGCCTCCCTGTTGACTCCCTCCCTTGTCCATTCTACTTGCCCTAGTTCATGGGACAACCCTCCCTAGTGTTCACTCCCTTAAACAGCCAATCACTTCCCAAACACACTGCCTGCATTCACGCCACTGTCTCCGTTCTGTTTTCAGACTAAAACTTGGAGATGTTTTCTAATGTGATTAATAATAATATCGTTATGAAAAAGATCGACTTACACACTTTTAATTCAAATGTGAGTTCCAGCAACTTTACAATCTTGCACATTACCGTGTACATACTACATACAAGGACCTTTGCACTTACTCATGAAAAGCAGAAATGGCAAATTTTTTCTGCCACTAACACCAAGGTTCAGTTTTTATTCCAGGACATTGACAAAGTCATGGGGAATTCTTTAAATGCAGAGGTAGAATTTTAAAAAGAAGACTTTCAGTCAATTGACTTTCAGTGGGTGTCGAGTGTAGCCAATGGCAATAGTGCTGCTAATATTTGGAGCTGTAGGAAAGTACCATCATGAGCAGGATCTTGTTTGATTGCAGTTTGAAGTCAAATAGAATGAGAGCTTTGGAGTTTCTATTCTTTCCCTAAGACATTAGAGCTTGAACAATGCAGCATTAGAAAGTGATTCAAAATCCTTTTTCTTTTTTTCAGATTATATACTGTTTTCATGTGCCATCGCCTTAACTCTATTGCATTGGAAGGATATCTTTTGCTAACTGACTAGACCAGTTATCAAAAGCATCCCTTGGCTAATTTTGGTTACACATGTGCATTGTCATTAAGATATATACTATCTCTGTGAGTACACATAGGGGAAGACATAGCATTAAAAACCTGTGCTCTGAACATAGTACACTCCAACTGAAAATATTTGCATCTCTATGTGAAATTGACCTTAATAGAGCTAATAGTGCTTTTTTTTTTAAATGGGCAGGTCACATGGTGAACTCGTGTGAATTGTGTTACCATGTTCAGACTCAGTGGTGATACACAGCCTGACCCTCAGTCACTACTAACATGACATAGGACTCTTTAACTCTTCTTCACGCCAGTATTCTGATGTTCAAAATTCTGTTCTGATGGATTTCCATTTAAGAGAAAATAATAAGAATATAATGGGAACAGGAAGAAGTGTGGATTTATTTCATTAAGCCTCCTAAGACTTCAGGGCAGCCCTCTCCATGTCTGCCTTTCCTACCAGTGTTGGTGTGGTTTCTTCTGTGATCCTTGGTTATAGACTCTTGTTTATTTAGTCTAAAGTTAGTTTTTCAAGATGATTGTTCTTAGATTAAGTTGTAATCCAATTTGGTCCCGGGAGGTGGCAGTTGGAATGTCCACCTACTCCATCGCCATCTTGGAATCTCCCTCTCTACTCTTGTACTTTGAAAAATGCAAATGCTATCTTGGAGGGAAACCACAGACATTTAAAATATATTCTTTGGCGATTAAGCAGTGGTGTGTCCCAAATTCACCTAAGAACATTCTCTCTGCTGCTTAAAACTACTCTTGAAGAAAAATATAATTGTTTCAGTACTTAGGACATCTTCTAACTAAGGACATAAATATTGGGCTGATAAGATATAAGTTTTAATAAGTGAAAAGAAATACTATCAGTGCTCCACTTCTGTTCATCATCTAGGGTGCCCCAGGGAATCTTTGCAAAATGGTAATTTCATCAATTTTTTACATTTCATGACTATTGTTTAAGTATTTAACATAATTGAGTTGCCAATTAGGTATGGTCTCAAATGACCACTCAAAAATAATATTAGTGGCTCTTTGAATGGTGTGATAAGATGATCCTGAGGCCCTGGACAGGATGAACAGGAGAAAAAGTGACATTTTTGCTTAATGACATTTGTCACTCAAAATAAGACAATAGTCTGTGTGCCTTTGAAGGTGTGTACAGCTGTGGAGTTTCTCTGGCAGCCCTTCAGCCTTAACTCTGCTCCCCACCCCCATATCCCATGGCCTGTGAGCATGCTCAGTGCTGGAGTGAGCTCTTCTGTCCCCACCCTCTGACCTTTTCTCAGGTTCTTCCTTGTGCTTGGATTTCCATGCCCTGCATGAGGCAGGTGGTCCACGTCCTAAGTCTGGGGAGACTGAATCACCATTCCTTCTGCAGTGAAATCCTCCCTGACCCATTCAAGGATAGTCAACCCTACTTCCTTGGTGCCTTTGTTAATCTCTATGCACAACTTACTTCAGACACATTCATTCTTTTAGCCTTTTACTCAACAAATATAACACCAACAATGGTGGGTGCAAGGAAGAGTGAATGATTGTGAATGTTATGGAAATGCTTATATAAATATGCTTATCAACTCTTATACAACCTAAGGCCTCTGTTAAGTATCATACCTTGTATTCAGACACTTCCTTTTGTCTCCAAAATTAAAATATAAGCTCTTTGGAAGACTGAGTAGTGCACATACTTATTTGTATTCATAGCATTTAGGACACTGCCTGATATAATGTAGGTGTGTAGAGTTTTTTAATGGGATAGTTGCCACTGATTATATTTTCTTCAACCAGTTATGCATGCCTATATTACATACTTATATGACTTTTAATATACTAAAAGATCTAAAGTGGAATACATGGGGACAAAATGAGAAAGTGAGCCTACTGTGACTGCCAAAATCCAATGTTATTTCCAGGAGTACTAATTGCCTGAAGACGGCACAGTATCATGGCTCATTATATAACAAAAACAAGTTCTCAGCAATTCAAATGTTTTTTCACTTGAATGTCTTTAAAATATTTTTAAATGATTATTTTTTTAAACCCTTAAAAAGAAAGAGCAAAAGCAATAATTAAATATGGCCTGACCAGGCGGTGGCGCAGTGGATAGAGTGTCAGACTGGGATGCAGAGACCCAGGTTTGAGACCCCGAGATCGCCAGCTTGAGCGCGTGTTCATCTGGTTTGAGCCAAAGCTCACCAGCTTGGATCCAAGGTTGCTGGTTCGAGCAAGGGGTTAGTCAGTTTGCTGAAGACCCATGGTCAAGGCATGTATGAGAAAGCAATCAATGAACGACTAAGGTCTCTCAACGAAAAACTGAAAATTGATCGTTCTCATCTCTCTCCGTTCCTGTCTGTTTGTCCCTCTCTCTGACTCTCTCTCTGTCCCTGTAAAAAAATAAAATAAAATAATTAAATATGAAGAGCATAGAGTATCCAGGGAAAAATAGTAATATTAATCTCTCAAGAAAAGTCAGTGGATACACTTAAACCTACCATTTCATAACGTTATTCATATACCTTCAAAACATAGAAAAAACTCAGATATACCATATTTTTACTCCATAAGATGCACTTTTGTCCTCTGAAAGTGGAGGGGAAAATGCCCATGCGTCTTATGGAGCGAATGTTCATTTTTTTTTAGCTTCTGCAGGGCGCTGTGGGAGCATAACATACCTGCCATGGTGGAGTGCGGAACCCCGGCATCTGCTGAGTGTTCTGGTTCCAGTTTCCACAATTGCATGCTGCACAGGAGGGAAAGCAAATAAGGTTGCGTGGGCGCGTTCATCTGGCATCATCAAGGACAGACATGAGAGGCAAGCTGCAGTGATGGAGGGCTGCTGTGGAGACAACTTTTTATAGTTTAAGACTAAGCTCTTCCCCGCCCTTTTAAGACTAACATCGTTTCAAACATTTCTCTAAGCTTTTCCCCACACCCTTGATTGTTGCATGGTGGCAGGTGTGCACTCTTATGAGGATTCCAGTTTATGCCTCAGACAAGTGGATTTGTATCAGAGACTTCCTTATTTGCATATGGCTTAAAGGCTTTAATTCTCTACACTATACTATAAAGCAGACTGGGGGCACTCTCGCTCTTGCAAGCTATGAGCTGTGCTGAGACCTCTTGATCTCATCCTGTTTCTCTTTAAGCCTGTTTTCTTAATTCTCCACCATTCCCACTCAGGACCTGGAATTACTAGTAGTGCTGGTTCACGGCAGGCTGCACTGTAGCTTCTGGAACTCTGTGTAAAGTGCTGACGTCACTTGCTGCCATATTAGTGCTTGACCAGTTTAGAGCACATACTGGGGGTCTTACCACCCAGTTGCAACCTCTCAATGTTTCCATCAACAAACTGTTTAAAGTGTTTATGCGAAAAGAGTGGAACACATGGATGGCTGTTGGTAATCATGATCTGACACCAACTGGACAAATGAAGAGACCCACTATCACTCAAGTTTGTGAATGAGGAAAACATCATGGCAGTCAGTGAGGAATGAAATTATGGTATGGTCATTCAAAACAGTGTTATTAACAATGCCTAAGATGGCACTGAAGATGGTATCATATATGAAAATAGCAGAGAAAGCGATACCAGTGATTGTGAGCCACTGAGATTCTTTTTTTTTTTTTTTTTTTTTACAGAGACAGAGTCAGAGAGAGGTATAGATAGGGACAGACAGCAGATAGACAGAAACGGAGAGAGATGAGAAGCATCAATCATCAGTTTTTTGTTGCGAGACCTTAGTTGTTCATTGACTGCTTTCTCATATGTACCTTGACCTCGGGCCTTCAACAGACCGAGTAACCCCTTGCTCAAGCCAGCGACTGTGGGTCCAAGCTGGTGAGCTTTTGCTCAAACCAGATGAGCTCGTGCTCAAGCTGGCGACCTTGGGATCTCAAACCAGGGTCCTCTGCATCCCAGTCTGATGCTCTATCCACTGTGCCACTGCCTGGTCAGGCAGCAACTGAGATTCTTAAATTCTGACACTAGAGATGATGAGTTCCAGGAATTCCTGGACAACTAGAAGAATATTTTAACCTTAAAGTCCTTTCTCATTTGTTAATAACAGTGCTAATGGTTGTTAATACTGCTGTTGAGTTACATCGTTGAAATATTATTGTGGTATATTTTATTAAATATTTTAACACACCATTTGGTTCAGAATATTTTTTTCTTATTTTTCTCCTTAAAACCCTACATGCATCTTATGGAGTGAAAAATACGGTACTCCATCAAGTTATCTCTCTAGAATCAGATTAGAAAAAGAAGAGATCAATAAGCAATTCATTATTTTATATCTGCTTATTGACTAAATATATGCTCATTGATTACTTTATAGCTCAGCTTGCAAAGATGCTCAGCTTAATAGAACTGGGTCTGTCCATATTCAGACTCTTCAGTACTGTGGGCTCTCAGCAATGAACAGATTATAACCTTATACTTATTTTCTTTTAATTTAAACTTAGAGCCTTAATACTTAAATCACTGCCATTTAAAACACCTTTTTTTAAAAAAAAAATGGGCCTATTCTCTAAATTTAATGTTTTATTTATATTATATTATATAATTATTGTATAATAATTGTATAATTGTATAATAATATTGTATAATAATATTGTATAATTATTATTATTTTTAATTAATTTGTGAGGAAAAGTGTGCCTGTGTAAGGTGTTGAAACAGCCAGGGCCAAGAGACTTTGGTAGCTGTATTTAAATAAGAAAAATAATGATGTTAAATCTTGAATGTTCACAAATTGCTCTGTCAGGTAAAAAAACTTTGAAATGTGAACTGTGTCATCAATCATAAAGAGTTATTTTATAATTGTCAGTGAACCCTGTTTGTACCACTGAGAATATGAGATATCAGGTATAATTTGAATACCAGGTAGCTAGATAACTGGATACTGGCATAGTTATAAGTAAAAATATTGATCGACTTATGACCTATGCAACTTATGACCATTTGACTTTACAATCACAATCGCTAGCCACGACTGCTCTGCGTCTGGCAGTGCAAGCATTGCCCAGCTGGGCATGCGACAGTACGGACCAGCTTCCGGCAGCACTACCATCTCCTTGTGCACCATTTCAACTGTTATTCCAGACTCAGTACAGCAATTTGTGTTTTGTGTCTTGGATATTTTTCATCAAACCGCTCCCGAGATGTCTACCAAGAGGAAATTGTCTTTGCAAATATTAAACCAGTTGTACTGATAATGCAGTGTTTTACTTAAACCTGACGAATGTAAAAATAAGAGACAAAATCATGTAGAGATGATACAAATGGCATAAAAGGAACAAAGAAAATTATGATATATCACAATAATGAAAGAAAAATATGACTTAAAGATTTTTATAACATCATTTCACAGTACTGTACATATAGCCTATTCAACTTACGACCAAATCATGTTACAACCGGTCTGTCGGAACCAATCATGGTTGTAAGTCGAGCACTAGCTGTATGGATATAAGTGTAGGGGTAAGTGTAGCTATAGATATGGATATAGATGTAGATTAAATTATAGATGAGCATGTGGGTAGGGGTATATAGAAAGTTAGAGGGACAAATATGCAATGTTAACAAACTCCCCAATTACACAAAAGTCAAAGTGATATCACAGGGCAATCACTTCTGTCAAAGCTTTGCTAGTCTCCAATCCCACAGATGGGTTCAGCATTTGCTTAGTGTTGGATTACTTCCTAAAATACATGCATAACTATTTTCAACTACATACTTGTATTTAAGATAGAAAATATTTTTTTCAAAAATCACCTTACACAATTTAGATTATTTCACCATGAGCTATACATGTGAGTGTTACATTTTTATAAAACCTGGTACAATGATGTGTAGAAGGTCTCCTTCTCCTAGACCAGCTGGTATGGGATAACCCACCAGAATGTTAATCCTTCTGAAACTCGTTTTCTTGTGTCAGAAAATAGCAAGTTTGGGTAAGGTGATCTTCAATGTCCTTCTAGCTAGAAACATAACCTTTTACTTTTCTATTAATGCAATTGGCTGAATTCATGTGTACCTTGAATATTTTTGAGGGGAAAAAGAAACTTTCATTCTAATGGTATCTGCTTTTTAAATATTTGGAAATCTCGTAAAACCCACCTATATTAGTCATTCTTTTTTCTCTCTGATATATACAATGTGGTCATTCCCTTTCCCCTTTCATAACCTGTGCAATGTCATGCTTCCTCTTCTTGCACTTATCTTTCACCGTTAACAATCTCTCCAAACCATCTGAATGTCTAAAGTGATCCCATACCCTAGGTCTTGATCCTGGTTGGTGCTGCACAGTCCTTGCTGCATGTGAACAGGCTCCTTACACGAGGCACCCAGGTTTGAAATGGTCAACTGCATAATCACCCAGTCTATCACTTTTTTCCCACTTAAAATAAAATTATCCTAATTCTCTAAATTTTGACATGACGTTTCTGCCCTGTTTTACTGAAGCCCAACTCCAACTTGGGAAAAGATTCCTTTCTGGCACGATCCTGGGAGGGAGATCCTCTCCTCAGGCACCCAGACTGAGCTGAGGGGCTTTGATATTCTTTAGCTTGGAAGTGTCCCTGTTGGGCGGATAAAATGTATTATGCTCACTTTGTTAAAGATGGCACTGCCCACGTGGAGGCTGTTGCCCAGGTGATATTAATGTGTGTTGGGGGCAGTCTGTGGGCAGGCAGAATCCTTGTAGCCTGGGGCTTGGTTTTGGGATTAAGCCTTTCCCACCCTTTTTGATGTGGGGTGGTACAATCCCATCATGTCTTTGATAAGTGACTTTGTATTAGAGACTTCCCTATTTTGTATATTGGATTAAAGGTTTTGATTTCTACACTATAAAATGGGGGCAGAACAGGAGCTTACCCTCTTGGTTCCTGAGATTATCATTACAGGAGAGAGCAGAGAGGAGAGGAGAGTAAGGCCATGTGGAGGAGGCCAGGAAAGCAGCCAAGATGGCAGAGTGCTGAGAGAGAAGACAGTTTGGGCAGAGTTTGTGCAGGGAGAAGGAAGGAGATGGGGAACAGAGGTAAATAAGTCTGGTGAGCTAGAAACCTTTGATTCTAGGAAACTCAGATAAATCAGTAGCTTTGTGAGCACTGAATGTGAGTGGGTTTTGGAGCCCAGTGTGTAGTTTTTACTTGCCCGCCGGGTGCAAGCTAGGATTAAAGACTATGGCCCACCAGTTTTTGGCTCCGTTGTTTCTTTACCGACTGTCCGAATCCAATGCGAACCTGCATGAGCCAGGCAGCCGTGATGGTAGCCCTGGCTTCTGGCTTTACAGTCCCTCTCAGATTGCTCGATTGCCCTGTAAATTTCCCTGCTTGGAGGCTCAGACATGACTCTAAATTTACACCATCGTTTTACCTTTCCTATATTATCCATGAACACTTTAGTTTCTCCTTTCGTTCTTGGAAAGACGTCTCTAAGATGGACTCCATTCCTGCTAACAGACTGACTTTGGTCTGGGTAGTCCCCATTTAGAAGTCTGGCTGCAAGGGTTCACCATTTTCTAACAGTGGCTTTCTTTGCACTCAATTATTGTGATATTGCTTTCAAACCCACATCTGTAATGTTGTCTCGCTGAGAAATACCCCATCTAGCATCTTCGACTGTAAAGCCTCCCATTCTCATGACACATGCTTGTCTTGTTCACACTCTTATATTTGTTTTATTTTGAGTGACAACACCAAGCACAGTCCCCTTTCACATTTATTCTCTCTTCTGTTTCTCTCTGTTTTCTCTTTTCTTTCCAAACCATTTCCATTTTTTCAACCACTGCAGAGTTTGGTAGAAGGTAAATCTGGACACATACATACCAACCTCTTGAAGCCACTCAGCTCTTATTCTAGCTCCTCATATTCAGCTTCCCACTTTTTAACTGCTTGTTCTTTTCAGCAGAGGAATTTGTACTCAAATGTCTTCCAAAGACCCAGACAAAAAAGACCAGGAAATAAAAAGACCAGCATTTTATTACCAACTGTAGCTATCTTTCTTCTTCGCTTCATTCTCACATTTGTTAAGAAAAGTGTCATGATTCCTTCCCTTCTCATTCCTCATTACACTTTCAGGACACACCCCCTCCCCACCAACTCCCACCTAATTTACCTCACCACTAATCTCTTAATTACTAAACCCAGTCTTGCCTGGGGGCTGGATTTGTTTGACATTAATCACTTCCTCATTGAAATTCTCTCTCCCTCTCTCTTTTAAATTCAATTATATCATGCTTGCCCATTACCTCTTAGGTGATTTTATGGAACTTCCTGCCTTCCCACAATGCTGGAAACTCAAGTATACTCAGCCTCCTTCTTTTTCTCCTTTTGTTCTGTTAAAACTGCATTTCCTTCAGCCTCAGAGACTGACTGACAAGGCTCCCAGGAAGCTGTGATCAGATTTACCTTCTGGGCTAAAGGAGTCATTTCACCACTGCTGTTTCTGCTCTCAATGCCCAACTAAAGAGAACAAAGGGACAGCTGCATCCTATGACCAGACTCGGGAGAGTAGCATCCTGGACTCCTCTCAGAGCTGTCCAGTCCTGCCTCCAGGACTCCCAACCCACATTCTCCCCATGTCTTACCCAGGGAAACCAACCTGTGACAGTTGGCACAGGGATAGTCTTAGAAAGCAGACAACAATGGGGTTTTGGAGTTGAATCATCTGCAGCTAGTGGTATAGAGAGTGCACACTGACCCATGAATAAAGTAGCATTACAATTGCTGACATGTTTCCAGTGGGAACCTGGAATATTAAACCCAAAAATGAAAATCCATTAGCAGATCCATCAGGGTTATGTAATGAGAAAAATAAAAAAATTATGAAGACAATTGGATTACATGGTGGTTGCTAGGGAAAACTGAGAATAATTAAGAATGAAAAGCTTAATATAAAAGTTAGAGGCCCTCCTTGACAATTTGTACACAGACTCTATTTTTCAAAATGGGCAAAGAAAGCTGAGAATGGGGTACAAAACTTAATCATGAGAGATCAGAGCTCCAGAGATTGATTCCCAACCTAGACAAATGTGCTATGCCTCATGTCCCCCGCTGAGGAAAACAAACGGGACCCTGAGACATGGGACAGACATGTCTAGGTCGATACACGTGGGTGGCAGAAATGGTTGACTTCTCCTTGGGTTAGCATTTCTTGCTTGCTTTAAGAATTGAAGGTAGGGACCTCTATTCTTCAGAGAATATCTGCTCTGGGAGGGTATTACTACCATTGACCCTCTGGCCACTTATTTATAACTTGCTTCAAATAATATCAATATAATGAACTACTTAGACTTGCTAGAAATGGAAAGAGACCATTACCAAGAAGGAGCTTCAGGTCCAGGAGGAGAAGGGAGTGTTTATAGGACTGGATGCTGGGACTGCCTGACTGAAGGAGGCAGACCACACATTGGACAAGAGAGAGTTTATCCATTTGGGACAAGTCTCTTAGGATGCAGAATTAAAAGATGCTCTGACAAGAACCCAGGGAAATGATGCTGACGCACTTTTAGAATGACTATTAGATGATCACTCTCACTACATAAGGAGGATACAGTCTTGCTATAACAGTGGGGATGAAAATCTTATAGAAGCAATTGTAGTATTGTAGATAAAATATGTAAGAATGAAAACCCACATTCTAACTATGTGTTTAGGAGGGCCTGGAGGAATCTATTAACTACATCATTCAGGAAGGCACTGGCGAGGGAGATAAATACACACTCACACAGCCCAAGCAGACATTCCTTATATACTTATTGTATTGCACTCAAAAAATGTAAGCTCTACTTAGAAAAATATTATTGCTGTTTTTTTTTTCTCACCCCTGTATTTTAAGCACATAGAATGTTTCCTGGCATACATTAGGCACCCAATAAGTATGATGCCTGTGGCCTGAATTTACTACTCTGTTGTTGGGGGAAAACTTCAAAAGACTAAATTCAGGACTGATTTCGAATAACTGTCATGTGGCCTTATCCAAGTTCAGAAGACTTTTGATCAGAGAAGTTTACACGGGCATGGTAGCTGCTCTGGTGGTGGTGGGCCAGATAAAATCCACACCCTGCCCAGAACAGGGTCTGTTTTTATAGGGGGTTAATTGCATAAATGAGATTCAAAGGAAAACTACATGGTGGGTGGTCACATAGACCATCAGAAAGAACAGTGTATTTACAAGTTAAAGGATAACACCAGGCAGTTGTGACACTGTATACCAGGGGTCCCCAAACTTTTTACACAGGGGGCCAGTTCACTGTCCCTCAGACCATTGGAGGGCCACCACATACAGTGCTCCTCTCACTGATCACTAATGAAAGAGGTGCCCCTTCCGGCAGTGCGAAGAGGGGCCGGATAAATGGCCTCAGGGGGCCGCATGCGCCCCGTGGGCCGTAGTTTGGGGATGCCTGCTGAATCTATACATTTATTAAACTCCCTTCTGGAACATGACATTTGTCTTTGGGCAGCAGCATTTTGGCTTTCTGAGCAGTGAGCCCAGCCCAGGTTGCAGGGAGTCACAGAGAGACCAGCACTCCCCAGACGCTTTTGTTGCTGAAGCCATATTGCATCTCTATAGAGAGCCCCTACATATGTAATGATGATGCCCATATTTTGTTTGGAACCTCTCTCCTGACACTTAAATCTATACATCTGACCACTCCCAAATAGGTCCATTTATAAATTTCACAAGCTTTCCCTAAAGGACTTGTCTAAATTATCACTCACGGTGAACTTCCCAAATTAGTCTCTTCTTTCACAATTCTTATATGTTAAAAATGTACTATATCCAGAAAGCAGGCAGTTATTCCAGGAACTTATTTATCTGTCATCTTTTAAATTGTCTACATGTTGTCTTCGGTTCCACAGTTGATTCCTTTAGGTTGGGTTTCATATCTCTGATGGATTAAACATGTTCGTTCTAGCTTTTCTCTTTGATCTTGGATTCAAACCTTGATGAATTTTTCCTCTACTAACAGACCTGATTTTTCCATGTGCAAGTTGACTCTTCTTATTCTCCTGATTAAAAGTCACACCAACCTGAACTTTTTATCTTGCTAAATCATTCCACCCGCACCCCTGAAAATAGTATAAACTCTCATGGTGTATTGGTTAAGATGTTCTTGGCTGAAGGAAACAGAATGATGGCCAAATGCAGTTTTAAAACTGGACACCGGATTATCTCTCATAATACAAATGTGGAGGTGGCCAATTCCAGGTTTATTGCAGAAGTTCAGAAATCAGCATTGAGCCAGGTACTTTCCAGCTTTCGTGTTCATCATCCCTGGCATGCTGGCTTTCTGTTCTTAGTCCTGTATCTCTGTGCAAGGAAGAAAGACACGCCATGCCCATACAAATGTCCCATGTGGGCAGGAAAGGGGCAGAATAACCATGGCCTTCCCTCATTTTATTAGGAGAGGGCTCTTTCTCGTGATCATGGGGGCTCCTTCCCCATGCCTACATGTATGTAAACCGTGTGCATTGGGGAGCAGAATTACTAACATGTGCCTATATGGGGACTTTCAAAAAATATTTATTGCAAATGTTAGAAGAAAAAATTGATTTTAGAGAGAGAGAGAGACAAAGAGGAAGGAAAAGAGAAAGAGGGAGAAACATTGATTTGTTGTTCCACTTGTTTATGCATTCATTGATTGATTCTTGTTTGTGCCCTGACTGGGGATCAAATCCACACTTTGGTGTATCAGGATGATGCTCTAACCCAGTGGTAGTCAACCTGGTCCCCACCACACACTAGTGGGTGCTCCAGCTTTTATAGTTGGAGGTAGCGGAGCAACCAAAGTATAAATAAGAAGATATATTTAAGTATAGCAAGTTATTTTATAAAGATTTATTCTGCCAAACAGCAAAAATCTGACATAAAGTACTTGGTAAGGAATTGTTATTGTATGCTTTAACTTGCTGTAACTCTATAATTTATAAATTTTATAAAGTAAAGTTACTTCCCTACTTTATAAATCACCATTACTTTGGAACCGGTGGACAGTTAGAAAATTTTACTACTAACAGAGATACAAAAGTGGGTGGTAGGTATAAAAATGTTGACTAACCCTGTTCTAACCTAAGATACTCGGCCAGGGTTAAAAATTTTTTTTTTTCCATCGTGGGTTTTGTGAAGAAATGCTTTACTGTTATATTATTGATGCATCTTAGAGATTCTATCAATATTATATATATTATATAATATAATATTGATATAGGTATAGATATAGAATATAGAGAGAGAATATTATATTACAGAATATCAATATAATATATATTACTGGTTCAATATTATAGTTAATTATAATTTATATTAATAATATATTGCCTATGATACAATGATTATAATATAGTCTTTATATATTACATATATAATACATATAATTTACATACTCTAATGTATCTAATTTATGTATTCTATACCTTTTGATTCAACCAGTTATTTTAACAACTGGAGTAGAGATTTGTACTTTTTAAAAAAAATTATTTTTAACTTATTTTGTCGACATGGTTTCAAGTGTGCCACTCAATATAAAACCGTTTTAGCAGCAGAGGGCAACGATTAAGTTGGGTTAACTCTATGGGGTTAGACTGGCAGAATGCCCCTGCTTGTCCCATGCACTCTGTTGCTCAAGTGGTATCCACACCACACAGAGGTTCCGTGAGCAGTGAAGAAGGAGAAGGTTGATTGCTAGGCTACAAGCAATGGTATCTATAGCACAGATTCTTCTCTGAATGGACATAGTCCATTTTTTGTAATTTCTTGGCTTAATTACTAAAATTATTTCAAGGTCCAGTGTCACCCCTTCCTATGAGGAGTTGTACTTGATTAATACAAAATGGATTACCTGTCTGTCTGATGATCTCACACAGTAAATTTTTCTGATCTTGGTCAGGTCTGTCAGCAGCTCTGCTGTCATTATTAGACTGAGGTCATGGACCCTTTGTTCTTTCTTTTTCTCCACCAGACTGTGACCTGCTCACAACTTCAGTCATTGTTTAATGATCTATCCACCCAGCTCCTAACAGAGTGTCTGGCATATTTATTTAATATGTTTTCTGAATAACTGAATTTACACATTTTGAGTAAACCTTCAACAAGGAATTTCTAGGAAGATATTCAATATTATCTTCTTTAAATGTGGATGAAATTTTACCTTGTAAAATGATGCACCCCAATTTTGTATCTTGAGATACTAAAAATGAGCTGGTCATAGAAGCTCCCACTAAAACCCTTCTGCTGCACACAGTGAATTATCTGTGATTTTGGTGGTCTCTCATCCTACATTTTTCTTACCTTGATCATGGTCTATATATATGACAAAGCACTATAGGGAAGACACAAGTAAAAACATGCTGTTTTTGTAGTAAGATGTTTATATATGGTGAAGAATGACAGGATATAGCTATCTGGAAGTGTTCTAAATCCACATTTTTTTACATCATGGACATCACAATTCCATACTGCAATCTCAGCATACCATAATTTCAATATACATTCACGAGACTCACTTATTTATTTGTTCTAAGCAAAACCTGAACAATATACTAGTTCTTATAGTCCAGAAACCATTTTCCTTTTTCTTGAAATCTTCCTAGAATTTTAGCATAACTTTAATTTCTGAAATAACTTATATTTGATTTATAATAGAAGTTTAATACACACACACATATAAGGAATTGTATGTGTTAAAAATACCATGCACGCATTTTCTCAGGAAAAGTAATCTTTTCTAAGAACAGTTGATTAATTGTAAATTTTTTTCTTTTGCCTTTGAAGCTATGAAAATTAAATAAATATCTCGGCTTTCAAAATGTCTACACAGTCATTTTATTTTTTAAATTAGTCAAATCAAAGTTAACTAGGGAAAGCACTTGAGCGACCTAAGGTCGATGCAAAAAAAAAAAAAAAAAAAAAAAAAAAAGGTCTTCATTATACTCAGCACTTTCTAGATGAGTCCAGGTTCAATGGCAGCTCAGTTTTGTTCAAAGAAAAAACTTGAAATCATACTCTTTACTGAATGCTCTTTCTTCCTGTGGATTTTTATTTTCACTCTCACAAAGGGAAAATAGACAAAAATCAACTTTTCAAAAAGAGTAAATGTTTAATCATTTTATCCATTAAATATACTTTTATATCTCTATTTTCTTATTTAACACAAGCAGCACATTTTAAGTAGACAAGCTGTAATTTCTAAAATAGGCTCATAATAAGAGATGATGAAAAAACACCTTACTACACCTTTACATAAAGCAAAGCTCTATGTTGCCTATAAAACATAACATTTAATCTCAATGATAAGTTACTATATTATATTTTCCTGATATTTTGTCCTTTGTATAACAGCTTAATAACTATCTTGAGTTAGCAACATAGGATAATTCTTTTCAGAGTTTTGGATTTCGAAAGAAAAATTAAAAAAATTAGGAGACTGTGTGATATAATTACCAATTTTTAAAATTAGGTCAAACTATTAAAAACAAATCAAATAGGCAGCTCAAAGAACAAGGGAAAGAGAGAGGAAAAGAAGGAGGAAGGGGTGGGAGAAAAGATGAAGGCATAATCAGTCACACATCAGCATTTGGATTGCCAGGCAAAGACTGTGTTGCCATTGAAGGCCCTTCATTTTGGGGTAAGGAAGACGCTGTCAGAGAGTCATGATCATTGGAGACTTTTGCTAAACAATGATGGCAAATAGCTCTAAGGGGAAGGGGAAGATATTTAGGACTTGTTATACCTTAAATAAGTATGTGTTATATTCTGCACATAGTTTACAGGTTATAATAAATATGCTTTTTACTGTGAAAGTTGCTGAACTAACTGTAGTTTATTTTTTGGGACTACAGAGTATATGAATTGGGGAGCATTTATTGTTGATACTTTACAGGGAAGAACAGAAAAGCATGAGTAGAATTTGGAATCATTTCTCTTGGAGGAAAGAAGTTAAGACAGCCCAAGCAGCAGACACACAAAGAGTCCTCCACATGTCACATATAGTGACAGGCCGTCTGAGGCAATTCACTTGCTATTGAAGATACTAGGCAAGCCACAGAGAAGGAATTAAGTTGACTAGACCTTTCTCAATAATGGGCAATAACTCCTAGAGAAGTCATGTTTTGAAAGGAGAGAGATGATAATCACGGAGAAAGTAAATGGGAAGATTAAAGATCAAGGACTCTATCTCCAGCATCACCAAGGGTAGAGTGTCTCTAAAATATTTCTCAGGAAACTCCCTTCCCACTCTATGCCTGTAAATAACATCACCATATCAGACTATCAGAACTCAGTGCTAACGATGACCCAGTTCTTTCCCTTTGTTCTGATCTGATGCTATGTAATAAACTTTCTGACTATAGCTTGTCTTCTAGTATACTTTTTTTTTTAATGAGGAGCCACTGAGCACTTCACCCGCAGGTGTTGTAAAGTACCAAAAGCTACAGAATTAACATTAATATTTTAAGAGGCTTGGAGAATATTTTATTAATTTGGTTTGAGGTGTGCAGAGAAATTATGAGAATAGTCTCTGTACTGTGTGATTGGCATTGTATTGTAAATGCAAAGGGGAGGAAAACATGGATCCCCAGACATTCTACCACGCCTGTGGGGAATGGCTAGCCAGTTGCAGGAAGAGAGAAGCCAAAATAAACCTTTTCTTATAGCAATGAGCCATTTGCGAACATTTGTCCCCACAGAAACTACCTCTCCTATGTAAATGCGTGTAGTTAACATGTGTGACTCTAGACAGAGAAATAGCAGATAAACACTAGATAATATTGGAAATCCTTTTAACATGTAAAGAGACATCTTTCTACCAATGTGTTGATTTGTAAATTTTGTTTTCTCCAAAAGGATGTATGGCTTGCAAATTGAACATGGTCCTATCATGTTAAAGGACATATGACTATAACCAATAGTGGTAAGGGGCTCCTAATTACAATTTTTGCTTCTGTACTTCCCACTTACAAAACTATAAAAACTAAGTAGAACAAAGGGCCGGCATGCTCTCCCTCAGATTCCTGTTGGAGTTCCTGCCGCTTGGCCAAGCTAGACAATAAAGCTTTGGTGTGTAATCAATGGACCTTGTTCGTGTCTTCAATGTTTTTGGTCCCTCCGTATTAGGATTAACATTTAACACGGAGAAAATGCACTGACCACTTGGAACTATCTTGTAATCATTCAACCAGTTTGAATGTTGTTTGGAAAAAAACCCAAATTGATTTCTTTTGTATCTAATCTTGAATGTGATATTCCCTGTCTAGTAAAATAAATTCTTTTTTTTTTTTTTTGGTTGTTGTTGGCATAAAGTAATAACATTTTGAACACACCTGTGTGTTAGACACCTTTTATTATTTATTGCAGTCACTCTTAAAGTAACTGAAATTGGAGTTAGCATCAATATGTTACAGGTGAGAAATATAAGGTCAGAGTATTTAAGTTACTGTTTAACAGACACACGATAGGTGGAGAAGCCGTAAGTGGAACCCCGCTGTTTCTGATTTCAGTATACCTTTGTTTTCACATTACACAAGCTACCTTCCCGTCCTATTTGGGGCATTACTTAACTGGAATCTTCTTATAAAAATTAAAGTGAAGACTGTAGTACTTAACAGTTAACAATTTATTTATTTTTTATATGTTTGATAGTTTTGATGTAAATAGGTTGTGAGTTTTCAAGAGGGCAAGTAGAATATCACATCCTTCTGCACTTTCCGAAGGGCCTCATGGGACTTGGACAAATGATCACAACCTAATCTGTGTCGCTGGGCACTGATTGATTTTCTGTGATTTCAGGGAGGCCAAAAATAATGTTAAGTAATATAATCATGCTTAACCACAAACTCATTATTTTTGTTTTGGTAGGCTGTGCTGTCAAATAATTGTTTTGCCTTAACTTTTCATTTAGAAACTAGTTACTTTTAGCAAATTTAAGTACAATTACAAAGTGAAAGGGGGAAAAGATCACAGATGGTAATTTACAATGAAAGCCATTTATCATTATGGGGTAATTAAAATTATGCAGCTTTTTCTCATTAGCCTTTTTCCTCAATGTAGTTTCTATTGATTTTTGTCTCAAATAATTGAGAGAAAATTATTACAAATTTTGTACACTCTTCGACTGATCTTAAACCAAGGTCTAATTGCTAAATTTTAGCTCTTGTATTCATCAGGTTCACCATGCTTGCTTACCATTAGTCTTCGCTCTTGTAATTAGACTCTGTCCACTGTCATCATCTCATCTTAATCACTTGAGGAAAGTTCTTGAGCTAAGTGTTTAACTCTGCTCAAGAAAAGTAAAAATGGCTTTAAGAAAAAATAAAAAAATAAAATGCTATCTTAAAGAAACTGGCCATAGTTTAACATGTTGCACAAATAAAGGGAACCCATCACTACTGTCCATGAAGATTTGCAAGTATTATAAAATCCTGCCATCGTCAAGGCCATTAAATGTCATCTAGTAACATTACACATTGATTCAAGGGTTGCTAAGCCTACCTCTGTTCTTAGTTGAACACTTCCAGTGGCTGAGGAAAAAGTGCTTGCAGAAAAGGTGATTGTGATAGTTCCAAGCATTATTATATATTGAACTACCTGAAATAAATATAATTCTAATAATTTATTTTTACATTTTATTGTTTCTAATCATATTTAAGTGAAACTTCATAAATAATTATAATAGAATTACATTAGCATCTTTCCTGTTAATATCAGAAATGGTGATGAATGCAGATGTGACTTAGGGGGTGAACACACGGTTCAGTGTATGATGATGTGTTGTAGAATTGTACATCTGAAATCTGTGTAAGTTTGTTAATCAGTGTCACCACAATAAATTCAACTAAAATTTAAAAAAAAATGTAAGATCAAAATTGAGTTAAAGCTATTTTCTACCTAATAAAATGACATATTCTACTGTACCTATTAAATGTTTTGTAGGTGTTTTCAGAATATGAAAAGTTCAGTCTATTACATAAAACCGTGCCTGGCTGAAGGACATGTCCCTGCTTTCAACTTCTGCCATGGTCGGTTTAGGAGAAACTGCAGTCACCTCCTCCTTTGCCCTTTAGAACATCAATCCAGAAATCCAGTTTGCAGCAATAATTCGTACAGGAAACACAACTGAGCTTTCACAAACGTGGTGTAGAAACTGTATAGATGACCTACAGGGTGAACGTCTATTTTTTATTTTATCCTTTTTCCCTTTACTTTTGCTTTTCAGAGTGGCCAAAATGGGAGAGAGATACTCTGCTTAACTGAAAATTACAACTGAGTCTCTGATAGGAAAAGACTCCTTACCCAAGGGTCGGGAAATGAGGGTATAATTGAAGAGTTCGTTTTTAATCTTGTTCTATAGTTAATTTTATTTTGGCTGTGTACCATTTTTCTGTTTGAAAGATAAACATTTCAGAATAAGAAAAAAATAGTATATGTCGAGTAGTTGCCTAGAAATGGCTTGCAAACTTTGGGGATAAAAATTTAAAAAGCATTTTGTTGGTTTGTTGAGGTAAAAATTGACATGGGTTTGGTTAAATATAGTCAGCACAATTAAAATGTATGTATTGTTGTCATGCCCTATAATTTATCTTTCCAAAAATTCTACATGCAAAAGAAAAATACTAAAGATGGTATGGAATTTAGGTATTCAATTTTATGATTCAAAGACAAGTACCACATAATGGTTTGCACAGTTTTATAGCATTTAACACACTTTATTAGAGTTATTAATACTCTGATATTCCCCCTAGACCAGGAGGTCTTTGGAAGTTAAAGTTTTGCTTTGTTTCATTACTATCTCCACTCCTGGGCCCAAGGTTCTCAATTAGAATAGAAATGTAGACTTGATACACTAAATACTTCTGAGTGACCATTTATATAAATTGAGCTTTAGAGTCTGTCATTTATTTGCCCAATTTGGAAAATAAAAAGTTTTGCAGCATAGGCCCTGGCCGGTTGGCTCAGCTGTAGAGTGACGGCCTGGTGTGTGGGGGACCTGGGGTTCAATTCCCGGCCAGGGCACATAGGAGAGGCGTCCATTTGCTTCTCCACTCCCCCCCTTCCTCTCTGTCTCTCTCTTCCCCTCCCGCAGCCATGGCTCCATTGGAGCAAAGATGGTCCGGGCGCTGGGGACGGCTCCTTGGCCTCTGCCCCAGGCGCTAGAGTGGCTCTGGTCGCGGCAGAGCGATGTTCCGGAGGGGCAGAGCATCGCCCCCTGGTGGGCAGAGCGTTGCCCCTGGTGGGCGTGCCAGGTGGATCCCGGTCCGGCGCATGCGGGAGTCTGTCTCTCCCCATTTCCAGCTTCAGAAAAATACACACAAAAAAATTTTTTGCAGCATATAAACATGACAAGCTCACATGCGTCAACATTTTAAAACAATAATATGCACACTCTTCTCTAAAGAGAACATTAAAGCAAAATAGCACTAAAAATAATACTGAACTTAATTTGCAGTTGCGTTTTTTTATTTTGTATCTTTAACGTTCTACACAGAAAATTCTGAAATCATGATTTCTCCCCCAAATAGCACATTTAGCAACCAAAAAAGAAGAAAAAGAAAAAGAAAAGAACTTTTTTTTATAACTATTTACACAAGTTAAAAGCACCTCTATTATAACATGGCAGGACTATGATGATCACCTGAAAACTATTTAATTTGGATATTTTCCTGTATAAATACCAGGTAGGGAAATGTTTGTACCTGACAGAATATCATGTGTTATTCTGTCAGGCTGTTACTGATACGTTGATTACCAGAACTTGGGGAAAACTATTAGCTTGATGGATGACACAGAAAAATTAAGTGCATTTTCTTTTGTGTTTTGCATATTCATGATCAGTTGAAGATGGGAACCACAGTACCCCACCATTTGCTGCAATCCAAAGAGACCTCGTTTCCCCCACAGTGGGAGCAGCGGCAGTGAACGCAGAGACCTCTCAGACTCTCGCTGCACTATTACATCCATTTTAAAAATTAAATTTCTTTTCGGAACATGTTCAGGGAATAAAAAATTCAAAGCACTTTAGATTCAAAGGTTCTAAAACATCAGTGCATCTTCTCAACACAAACTAAAATGATGCCTAATTTTGTATTTGAGGGTGGAACATTTCTAGGGTCACCTAAACACCTAATATTTTAATCTGAAAAAATATATTTTAATCTATTAAAAAACAATTATGTCAATTATGTTGTGTGTTTAATCTTCTATAAGTTTATTAAGTATCTTTACAAATGTTTCCAAGTTAAAGCTTGTACTTAGGAATTATAGCACCAAATACAGTTTTAGACCACCTATATGGTATGTGATGATAAATGGACTAAAATCCACTTCAGTACAACACACACCTCTTTTTTTTTTTTTTTTGCTAATTTCAACAAACTTTAACATCACTCTCTTAAGTGATAATATACATTAAATATGATTTTCATTATTCAAACTTCTAAACTAAATGGAGTTGGTTACCTAATAATAACAAAATACTGATACATTGTATATGTAGTCCCTTATCTATCACCGGGGTTAGGTACCAGAACCCCCTGGGATAAGGCAAAAATCCACGAAGTAGCAACCTTATATTTATTTGATTATTTATATACATTTTAAGGCTTTATAAGCCCTCCCTACACTCTTATAAACCTTTCCCACACTGTTATTAACCTTTCCCACACTTATTTTGCTTATTTTACAGCATAAATAACTAAAATAATAAATATACAAAAATACCTATATACTGCAAAATCCCACAATATAGTAAAAAATCCATGATACAAAATTAGATATATAAAATTTAAAAATCTGTGATACAGTAAGATCGTGAAAAGTGAACTGTGATCTGATGAGAGACAACTGTATTGCTAACTAATGTAGTAAATTAATGCTTTTTGGTGGTTATATTTTGCTAAAAAATAAAATATTACACTAAATATACACATAGTGTAAGTCAACCTTGATTCGAGGGGGTGTTCTCCACAGTGATTTAGTAGCAGGCCATTGCAGCCGCCCTTTGTCCCAGGACTGTGACATTACCACAAGTTCATCCTAACAATCTTAGCTGCTGAGTTGTGATATATTGATTGATTCTTCTCTTGCCACTTAATTTCACACACACAAAAATAAAAAGTTAAAATCCATTTAAACAGCTTTTTCCCTTTGTGGCAATCAGGTTTTCTCAAAAGTTTGTGAGATTCTTTCTGTTCTGAATATTTAACGAGTATGTTTAGCATGATTTTATAAAACTATTTATATTTTTCCAGTGAGTACTGAATGGACCTTCCCGGAGCAAAGTCTCATATTACACCAAGGCTAGACATTCTCACTTAACATTGAATGTTTAGGAAGCTTGTGTATATTAAGACTTCTAAAATAAATTAAATGATTTTCCCCATTAATCACGTCTACGCTCCATTAAAACCCATTATTTACGACTGTGGTTTTAGAGTTTTCTTAGCGTCACCCTAAATATTTATTGTGAAACATGAAAATAGCTTTACTACAGGGATAATTAACTCTTTGCTAGCTTTCCACCCACAAGTGAGAAGCTGTTGCTTTCCTGAGAGTATATGTTCCTGTAACTCATCTCCTCATAGTCAACATTCACATCGTTTACCACAGAATGTTAGCTGGTTGTCCACCCATTGTCTTCTGGAGATAATGTAGCCTATATCATAAGACATGTTAAGCAAGTTACACAGGTCAGAGAAAAAGACATATGAGAACCAAATTTTATTAGAGATTATTGAAAAAAGGCTTAATCGAACTAATAATAAACTGTGTTAGAAAGAATACAGTCATAAAACATCTAGAACATTTTAACAGTCTTAAACTGAATACATTAAAATACAGATTATCAAATTTAGGGGAGAGGAAGAGCTCTGCTTCTTTAAATTTATTTGCATATTTTAATTTTCACAGCTGGAGCCAACACAGAACTTGTGGTCTTCTCACTCTTTCTCCCTCCCTCCAGTGTTCATGCTTTTCTGTTCATTATTCTGTTTTGGGTTGCTTGATTGGTTTCAGGAACAGAGAGTTGTTAATCCCTCTTCTTAATTCATGGCAGGTTGTTCAATTTGTTTATTATTCCTTTGAAAATCTTTCACAAGTCTTATTAATTATTTACCCCTTTTAATCAAACTCTTTATTTCCTTTCCTAAACGCATATGCAACATTCTAGAATAATTGGGAAGCTTGCTCTATGGGTTCACAGAAACATATAGTTGCTTTTATTCATTTAAATTTTTAAGAAAAATAACAAACCCACAGAGAAGTACATGTAGTCAATATATTCATTTAATCTGCCCCCAGATCAAGAAATATAATATTAACTAGAACCCACTCAGAATCAATTTCCCATTATTCCCATTTCCGTTAGTATTTACCAAGAGTAACCTTAATACATGATTGACTAATTAGTTTGCCTGCTGTAAAACTTTATATAAATAGGATCATACCATGGATGCATTCTGTGGCTGTTCTCTTTTACACCTTCAGTTCCTGAGATATATTAACATTTTTGTGTATTTATAGTTCATTCTCATTGCTATACAGAATTTTATGGAGTAATATAACAAAATTGTCTCATTTTAGTTCATGGGCATGTTGGTTGTTTTCAACTTTTGTCTATGACAAATGTTTCTAAGAAAAATATTACATATGTATTTCTTTGACTACACAGGCATTTTCTGGAGTTTTTCCTAAGGGTAGAATTTCTGAATGATGGTCTAATATACACTTAGCTTTAGTAACTAATGCTAAATAGTTATGCACAGTGGTTGTACCAGTTTCCACATCCATGAAAAGTCTGTGAAGGTACAATTTTGCCTTATCTGTAAGAACACTGACTGTTAAATGCTTTTTTATTGTGGTTTCTCGAGTGTGTATTTATATATGAGATTATACATACATACATACATACATACACACATACTACATATACATGCAGATAAAATGCAATTAGCTCTTCTTGTCTTAAGAGGTTGTTTAAGATTTCCAGTTTATTTTGTTTGAGGAGTTTAATCTGCTGGTGGAAACTGACACCACAAAGTGGTCTCAGAACTGAGTGATGTACAAAATAACTACCCAGAGTCTGCCAGTGTTCATGAAACACATGCATGTGTGTGTGTGATTGGGAACTATATAAACAAAACATCATAATTCACAGTTACAAAGGATATTGTTACATTTGAAGAAAAACATACTACTACTCTGAAAAAATAACATAAACAGAACTACTTCAAAATGGAGCTGGAGCTGTCATCCAAGAGCAGCTGCCTTGCATATCTCACGTCTTGAAGTTTGGAATGTTCAAACTGAGCAAAATAACCTTGGGGCTGGGCCAAGCCAACATTGTCTTATAAAAAAATTGTTTGTCAAACTAACAGAAAAGCCGCCATACTGGCCTCATAAGGGCTGAAAATATGGACACTCTTTTTGAAGATGGAATCAGGAATCAGCCATGAACAGCTAAAGAATAGCTCAGCTTGTTAGCACCAATGGGAATGTCTTTCTGCAATTCATGTATCATTTCCTTTCTCTTTCTCTAGTAACCTCTGGCCTTCAACTTGGAATTGGGACACAATTTGGTTTCTGCCTAAAACAGTGCCTCAAAATTGCAATTCTGTAATTTCAAACTCTTGTAGTCTCTCTTTTTTTTTTAATTTAATTTTATTATTATTTTTAATTTTAGGTTATTGCATGTATACTGAATAATATCATTTACTTTATTTTGTGCATACCACATAAAGTTTATGTAATGGTTTATAAATACATGGTGGATCTAAGTATTTTAACCCAGAGGGAGGTGGGAAATAACTTAGCCAATATCCAATTCAAAATCAGAGTGCTGAGAGATAAGACAAGATGGTGATGGAGTAGGCGGACATACCAACTTCTACCTCCCAGAAACAAAGTGGATTACAAAGTATTTTTAAGAACCATCATCTGGAAAAACCAACTTTGGACTAAACTAAGAGGACTCTTCAACCAAGGAACACTGAAAAAGCCACACCGAGACTGGTAGGAAAAGCGGAAATGCAGAGAGGGCTGCCCAGCTCCCCAGAGTGAATGGCAGCTGGGAGAGACTCATGTGCTGGGAAGTGAGTTTAACAAAGAGGGGAGGGCCCTGAGCCCCAGGAACAAAGCCCCAGCCTAAAGCCCCAGAGCCTAGAAGAGGCGTATGGACAGTAGTTAGTTGGAAACAAGTCAGGATACTGTTTGTGAGAAAGAGACTGATTTCTCAGATCCAGGATTCTTCTTAAAGGACTGCGCAGAAAACGTCTCTCACAACCACTCACCCGGGGCTCCAGGGGACAGGTAGAGAGGAAAGGACCAGAGTAGCAAAAAGAGAGTGTAATCTAGGAGGCACAGGGAGAAACATTTTGAGAGTTAGCCACCCTAACTACTGGGATGAGTCAATCACCAAATCTGAAGTGAATATTTCCTCTGGAAACAGCAATACCAACAAAGGGAAGCAGGACATCAGCCAAACAAGCTCTCCCATGGCACTCAGAGCAAAGTTGCTTAGAAGGAGGGAACTTTCGGGTCTACAGTAGTGAATCTTAGGGTCTGAGCTGCAGCACTCCCACCCACACAGCTGAGGGCTCGCCAGAGGGTGGGCAGCAGCGGGACATGGAAGCATGGTTCTGTCGGCAAGGGCAGAAGGTGGCTGGCCACCACTGAGGCCCAGGTGTGAGCTCAGTCTTGCCCGGCTGGGGAGGAGGGGACATGCAAAAGTAGTCAAGCCCAGCTGCAGCCACCTGAAATCCAGCCTGCGGGGGAAGGGCAGGAGCCCCAGAATGGCTGGAGACCTGCTTTTGAGTAAGGGTGCAGGAGAACAGCCTTGCCCCACCCCCGGAACCGAGGCTTGTGGCCTGACTTGGGAGCTGGCTCCTCCCGGGGGGGCAGAACCAAAAGCCCAGGACAGGTGGAGTCTTGCTAATGAGCATGGGCACGCAGTCTCACCCAGACAGTGGAGCCAAGGCTTGCAGCCGTCCCATGAAGGTACTCCTATGCAAGGGCAGGGCAAAAGCCCAGAATCAGGAAGAGACCCGCAACTGAGCAAAGGTGCTCACCTCTGCCCTCAGGACCAAGCATATTGCCACCTGCGGGGTGGGGCAAAGGCCAAGGCCACCGAGGCTTGTACACCTGAGCACATGATCACAGCCACTCCCATGAAGGAGAGGCAGAAACCACAGCAACAGCCCCAGTGAGCAGGCACTGGAAAAGCCAATACCTGAATGACCTAGGCAGCAACAGCAGAGGGGGTGGCAGGCCTGCAGACAGACCACAACTAGGGAACAGAGAGGACACATCCAGTGGACTTCAGTGGCCAAAGCCTTCTTTTACACAGACAAAATGAGAAAGCAGAGAAATGCAACACAAATGAATCAAGAGAAATCCCCAGAAAAGGACCTGAATGAGTCAGATATAACCAAATTACCAGATGCAGAGTTTAAAATAATGATTGTTAGGATGCTCAAAGATATTAGGACAACAATAGATGGTCATTACAAACACCTAAATAAAGAGATAGCAAATATAAAAAAGGACATTGAAATAATAAAAAAAATCAGTCAGAAAAGACAAATACAATATCAGAAATGAAGAACAATGGAAGAAATTAAAAGCAAGATGGATGAAGCAGAGAATCGAAACAGCGAGTTAGAGGACAAGATAAATAAAGGCATGGAAGCAGAGCAGAAAAAAGAAAAGAGACTCAAAAAAGTCAGAGGAAACTCTAAGAGAGCTCTGTGACAACATGAAGAAAAATAACATCCGCATCATAGGGGTCCCTGAAGAAGAAGAGAAAGAACAAGGGATAGAGACTTTGTTCAATCATATCATAGCTGAAAAATTCCCTCAATTAAGGCAGGAAAACATCTCACAAGTTCAAGAAGCACAGAGAATTCCATTAAAGAGAACCCCAAAGAAATCTACACCAAGAAACATCATAATTAAAATACCAAAGCTAAGTGATAAAGAGAAAATAATAAAAACTGCTAGAGAAAAAAAGACTATCACCTACAAAGGAGCCCCCATAAGGATGACTTCTGACTTCTCAACAGAAACACTTGAGGCCAGAGGGGAATGGTAAGAAATATTCAAAGTAATGCAGAACAAGAGCCTACAACCAAGACTACTTTATCCAGCATGGCTATCATTTAAAATTGAAAGAGAAATAAAAAGCTTTCCAGATAAAAAAAAAAAAAAAACTCAAAGAATTCACTACAACCAAACCAAGGCTGCAAGAAATGCTAAGGGGCCTGTTGTAAACAGATCAAAGGAGAAATAGAATATAGCAAAAGAGGAATACAGTTTTAAAGGATAAAATGGCAATAAACAATTACATAGCAATAATTACCTTAAATGTAAATGGATTAAATGATCCAATCAAAAGACATAGGGTAGTTCTGTAGATAAGAAAACAAGACCCATACATATGCTGTCTACAAGAGACACACCTTAAAACAAAAGATGCACATAGACTGAAGATAAAAGGATGAAAAAAAATATTTCACGCAAATGGAAATAAAAAAAAAAGCTGGGGTAGCAATACTTATATCAGACAAAATGGATTTTAAAACAAAGGCTATAGGAAGAGATAAAGAAGGTCACTACATACTGATAAAGGGAGCAATCCAACAGGAAGATATAACCATTATAAATATCTACGCACCTAATATAGGAGCACCTAAATATATAGAGCAGACTTTGATGGATTTTAAAGGGCAAGATCAACTGCAATACTAAAATTGTAGGGGATTTCAATACCCCACTAACATCACTAGATAGGATTCCCAATTTTGCTCTTAGTCAAGCCCCTCAGTGAGATCTTCTGAGCATGGCTTTTAAGGTCTATAATGACCAAGGAAGTAACAGAAAAGGCAAATAAGGCCCAAAAGAAGTCAGGAAATACCAACTTTTGGCTCCAGCGTTCTAAGGCGCTTCATCGCATTTCATCAAGGCCCTGCTCCAGAGTGAAAAGAAAGGTCATTGAACTGAAGCCTTCCAGGCTTCCTGGTCCCACTGGTTGACACGTCTGTGCTGTGGAAAGGGGGACATGAGAAGGTAAGCTGCCCCCTTGCTCCATGGAGGGAGGGTTCAGTCTCTTCTAGCCCTGCTCCAGCTACCTGTGACCTGACCTTGCCCAGCGTGCTGGGAATTGCCACTGAAGGCCCAAGGACATCGTTCAGGAGCCTAAGGTATTTCTTCCAAGTAGCAGATAAGCTAATTTCATTTCTTGTAAACACAAGGGCCATCTACTATTCCTTGTTTGAATATTTAAGTTTTATTTATCCCTCAAAGATCTCTACTGTGGGTATTGACAGTCTGATTTTATTGCTTTATTTAATGTTTAGTATCTCCTTTATTTCTCTTATCTCAATGCCCCATGCCTATTATAGGCTGGGACCTGCTCTAATTTCAGCTAGAAGCAGTGTCACTAGGACTTAAACTCTAACTGCAAAGTGTAGAAATGTAACACCCTTTCCCTAAGTACTTGCAGGTTTTATAGATTACTCAGCAAACTGTTCAAAGACTGTCTAAGAGGCACTTCTAGCAGTACACCACCCAAGGACTGACTCCCACGTATACGAGTCCACACACCATGATCCTTACCACCCCCACTACTGCCAAGGTAGAAAGCATACCCGCCTGGGTCCACCGCAGCCAGCTGAAGCTTGCAGTCCCAGCAGAGACACCTTTGTGGACAGTGAAGACTGACCCTGCCAACCCTTGTAAGCTGACCCTGAGAAGGACAGCATGCCCTACTTCAGCCACAAACCAGAAGTTAACTGGTCCATGCATGGCTAATGCCTAGAGAAACTCACTAAGGACCTCCTTTTAATTAGACTTTGGGGAGGAAGGGAAACTAGGATAAAAAGAAAGTCAACTTAATTGTCACTGAAGGTTAAGGTTTTTAGAAATTAAGAATTCTGATAAATTAGAAAGGAATTGTATGGTTTTGATAACAGAAGGTATAAGGTGTAGAGGTACTTTTGAAAAGCAAAGGAAAAGCAAGTTGTTATGAAGGCCAGTTATTTCTCGATAAGAAAGTGCATAAAAGTTGAAGGTTTATGTAAGTTGCAGAAGGTTTGTGTAAGTTGCAGAAGGTTTGTGCAAGTTGTAAGAAGTTAGTACAGAGAAGAAAAATACAAGGCAGAAAGAAATTAGTATAAGAATTTTTTCTCTTCATCCCCTTAGCTCACTACATTACTTAATGCTCTTACCGGACCCCTCGTTTTGCTTATAATAGGGGGTCACCATTGGTCCATATATTATCAACTGCCTCCCACAGTATGTACAAAAGAGAATTCAAGCCATAAAGTTTGTAGTATTAAGGGCACACTATCAGCATGCCAGCACATACTAGGGAGGACTCCTGACCCAATTAGCTTATAGCTAAAGCTAAAGTAGAAAATTCTCATGAGCCCCAGCCTTATACCATTCTCCCCACTGATGAAGAATCAAGGGTTTGATTTATGCCCAAAACAGATGGGGGAATGTTAGATTCAGGAAGTGCTGATATGCTGGGGCTGCCAAGAGTGTAACTATTGAAGGAACAGGGAGTGCTGATAGGGCCCCTGTGAGACCGAGAACAAAGAGTTCAGCAACATCCTGCATTTTATGAGTCAGAGACCCTTATCAGAAGTTTATGTTTGAAATTCTCCACTGAGCAATACCCCCCCATAACTGTGCATGACCTCCCTAGCCAATAGCTAACAGCCACATCAGCTTTTGTATAATGCTTGCTCAACCTAGATAGCCATCCTATAAAAAGGAGCCATTTTAGAAGCTCGGGGCTGCAGTGTTCCCCTGTGTGGTTTGCCTGCAGTCCCTGGGCAGGTTTGTGGGGCTGCAGTGCTCCCTTGCATGAGTTGCCTGCAGTCCCTGCGCAGGTTTGCGGGGCTGCAGTGTTCCCCTGTGTGGGTTACCTGCAGTCCCTGCACAGGTTTGCAGGGCTGCAGTGCTCCCTTGCGTGGGTTGTCTGCAGTCCCTGCGCAGGTCTGCAATAAAACTTATAAAATTCACTTTGGGTCTGCTGTGGTCTATCTCCTGGGATGTAATAATTAACAAAGAAACAACAAACTTAAAGGACATACTATCAACTTAATTTAATAGATATCTTCAGAACTTTCACCCTAAAGCAGCAGAATATACATTCTTTTCAAGTGCTCATGGTATATTCTCTAGGATAGACCACATGTTAGGGCACAAAAGTGGTCTCAATAAATTTAAGAAGATTGAAATCATATCGAGTACTTTCTCTGATCACAATGGCATGAAACTAGAAATCAACCACAACAGAAAAACTGAAAAATACTCAATCACTTGGAAACTAAATAGCATGTTACTAAATAATGAATGGATTAATGATGAGATCACAGAAGAAATTTAAAAATTCCTAGAAATGAACGATAACAAGCATACATCAACTTAAAATTTATGGGACACAGCAAAAGCAGTCCTGAGAGGGAAGTTCATAGCATTAAAGGCATTCCTCAAGAAGCTAGAAAAAAATCAAATAAACAACTTGACCCTGCATTTATAAGAAATAGAAAAAGAACAGCAAGTAAAGCACGGATTTAGTAGAAGGAAAGAAATAATAAAGATCGGAGCTGAAATAAATGACAAAGAGGCTAAAGAAACAATACAGAGAATCAATGAAACCAAGAGCTGGTTCTTTGAAAAGGTAACCAAGATTGATGAACCTTTAACCAGACTCACCAAGAAGAAAAGAGAGAAGACTCAAATAAATAAAATTAGAAATGAAAGTGGAGAAATAATAACTGACACAACAGAAATAAAAAAATATTGTAAGAAAATACTATGAAGAACTGTACGCCAAAAAATTAGACAACCTACATGAAATGGATAAATTCCTTGAAACATATAATCTTTCAAAAATAATCTGGAAGAATCAGAAAACCTAAACAGACTGATTACAACAAATGAGATTGAAACAGTTATCAAAAACCTCCCAAAAAAGAAAAGTCCTGGGCCTGATGACTTCACAAGTGAATTCTACCAAATATTCAAAGAAGAACTAACTCCTATCCTTCTCAAGCTATCTCAAAAAGTTCAAGAGCAAAGAAGACTTCCAGCTCCTTTTATGATGCAAGTATAATTCTGATTCCAAACCAGGCAAAGACAACACAAAGAAAAATAATTATAAGCCAATATCCCTGATGAATTTAGATGCTAAAATCCTCAACAAAATATTAGCAAGCCAGATTCAGCAATATATGAAAAAAATCATACACCATGATCAAGTGGGATTTATTTTGGGGAGGCAAGGCTGGTATAATATTTGCAAATCAATCAATGTGATTCATCACATAAACAAAAGGAAGGAGATAAACCACATGATAATTTCAATAGATGCAGAAAAAGCATTTGATAAAATCCAGCACCCATTCATGATCAAAATTCTCAGCAAAGTGGGAATACAGGGAACATACCTCAACATGATAAAGGCCATCTATGACAACCCACTGCCAACACCATACTCAATGGGCAAAAATTAAAGCAATCCCCTTAAGATCGGGAACAAGGCAGGGGTGCCTCCTTTCACCACTCTTACTCAACATAGTTCTGGAAGTCCTAGCCACAGCAATCAGACAAGAAAAAGAAATAAAAGGCATCCAAATTGGAAAAGAAGAAGTAAAACTATTATTATTTGCAGATGATATGATATTGTATATAGAAAACCCTAAAGACTCAGTCAATAAACTACTAGACCTGATAAATGAATTCAGCAAGGTGGCAGGGTATAAAATTAATACTCAGAAATCAGAGGTATTTTTATATACTAACAATGAACTGTCAGAAAGAGAAATTAAGGAAGCAATCCCCTTCACTATTGCAACCAAAAAATTAAAGTACCTAGGAATAAATTTAACCAGGGAGTTTAAAAACTTGTACTTGGAAAATTATAAAACATTGATAAAAGAAATCAGGGAAGATACAAACAATTTGAACCATATACCATGCTCATGGTTAGGAAGAATAAACATAATTAAAATGTCTATATTACCCAAAGCAATGTATAAATTCAATGTAATACCGATTAAAATACCAGTGACTTACTTCAAAGATATAGAACACATATTCCAAAAATTTATATGGAACTAAAAGAGATCACGAATAGCCTCAGCAATCTTGAAAAGGAAGAATAAAGGGAGAGGTATCACACTTCCGGATATCAAGTTATATTATAAGGCCATTGTACTCAAAACAACCTGGTACTGGCATAAGAACAGGCATATAGATCAATGGAACAGAACTGAGAACCCAGAAATAAACCCACACTTTTATGGACAACTGATATTTGACAAAGGAGGTAAGAGCATACATTGGAGTAAAGACAGCCTCTTCAACAAATGGTGTTGGGAAAATTGGACAGCTACCTTCAAAAGAATGAAACTAGACCACCAACTTACACCATTCACAAAAATAAACTCAAAATGGATAAAAGACTTAAATGTAAGCCGTAAAACCATAAGCATTTTAGAAGAAAACATAGGCAGTAAATTCTCAAACATCTCTCGCAGCAATATATTTGTCAATTTATCTCCATGGGGAAGTGAAATAAAAGACAGGATAAACAAATGGGACTGTATCAAACTAAAAAGTTTTTGCACAGCTAAAGACAATAAGAACAGAATGAAAAGACAAACTACACAATGGGAGAAGATATTTGACAATACGTCTGATAAGGGGTTAATAACCAAAATTTATAAAGAACTTGTAAAACTCAATACCGGAAAGACAAACAATCCAGTCAAAAATGGGTGAAAGACATGAATAGACACTTCTCCAAAGAGGACACACAGATGGCCAATAGGCATATGAAAATATGCTCAACATCACTAATTATTACAGAAATGCAAATTAAAACCTCACTGAGATATCACCTCACACAAGTGAGAATGGCGCTCATCAACAAAACAACACAGAATAAGTGCTGGCAAGGATGTGGAGAAAAGGGAACCCTCCTGCACTGCTGTTGGGAATGCAGACTGGTGTAGCTACTGTGGAAAACAGTAGGGAGATTTCTAAGAAATTAAAAATCGAACTGCCTTTTGACCCAGCTATACCACTTTTAGTTATATACCCCAAGAACACCATAGCACTGTTTCAAAAGAAGAAATGCACCCCCATGTTTATGGCAGCATTGTTCACAATAGCGAAGATCTGGAAACAGCCCAAGTGTCCATCAGAGGACAAGTGGATTAAAAAGCTTTGGTACATATATACTATGGAATACTACTCAGCCATAAGAAATGATGACATCGGATCATTTACAACAACATGGATGGAACTTGATAACATTATACTGAGCAAAATAAGTAAATCAGAAAAAACTAAGAACTATATGATTTCATACATAGGTGGGACATAAAAATGAGACTCAGTGACATGGACAAGAGTGTGGGGGTTAGGGGGTAGGGAGGAGGAGAGGGAGGGGATTAGGGGAGGGGCACAAAGAACACCAGTTAGAAGGTGACGGAAGACAATTGGACTTTTGGTGATGGGAATGTAGCATAATCAAATGTCAAAATAACCTAGAGATATTTTCTCTGAATATATGTACCCTGATTTATCAATTTCACCCCATTAAAATTAATTTAAAAAACATCAATGTGCTGAAATTAGAATGGAAAATGGACAAGTCAGAGTAATATTTTCTAAAATGTCCTAATCTTTCCCACAAGCCTGCTCTGAGTAATAAATCAGCCTGCTGATCGTCATAAATATTTTAGGTAGATGGTTTATAGTTCTTCCAAGGATGAGTAGAGTCAATCAAGCATGACCTCAAACCTTTTAGAGTAGAGTTGAAAGAACCATTTTATTCTAAGAATAATCATAGACATGGAAAGCATATTAAACTCATGTTCAGAAGCAAGACTACATTTTCAATCTTATCAGAAATAAGTTGAGATATGTTTTTAAAGCTTTAGTAATGTAATTTGTCAACTAGACTGTGTTGTATTGTGTATATCAGGAAAATATAATTCGTTTGAGCATCACACGATAATAACACCTCCAACCATAATGCCAAATGCCATTAGTCATGTGTGACTTGTGGGTAGTAAAACAAATGGTGCTGATAATTGAGACCCAGAACAGGATTCACAGGGTATTATTATTGATAGTGCAGGAATAATTGGAAAATTTCACAAAATTGCATTTTGAACAAAGTCAGCATGTGATATAATTTTCCCACCTGATTTATTTAAATATAAAGAACAGAGCAATGTTTAAGCTCTATGCAATAGCAGAAATAAAGACTTGTGAATAAGAACATAGATATCTCAATTTTAATCACATGATTTTCAAAACCAAAGATAAGCTTACAGAAATTAACTAATTGAAAACAATTTCCTGAGATATATTGGTCAAAATACAACAATTTAGAATGGGCAATAATATGTTTAATGTGATTCTTCCACAGATATAACTTAATATGCAAGTATTTCTACTCCTTATTTAAATATGTATGAAATAAACAATCCATGACTAGAATAGTCTTTTAAAGAAATATCAAAGTGCTCTATTCTATGTAAATAAATTTGATGCATCTGTGTATAAGGTACACTTAGTCCAGAAATCCTAATACAGTTTCCAAGGAACCAGTTCATGTTAAGACCAGTAGTCCCTTCCACTGATTAAGTAAAGATGTATATGGGGGTGGGAGAGACTCAGCCTTTATTCCATCACCTCATTCACCACCCAAGAATATTTTATAGGAGGAACATTTATTTTTCCTTTCAAAAAAGAGTTCAAAGGGATGCACTAATTATCACTCCCTTCTTCACTAAAATATATATATATATATATACATATATATATAAAAGCTTAAATTGGAGTTATAAAAATAGAAATTGCCTTACGTAATAAAATAAAGGGAAAAATATAGTGTTAGAAGAAATGGATTGAAGACCCCAGTCCCTCAATAGTCCCCTCTGACCTTGGTCTTCTCAAATTATCCTAGATTTCCATATCTGTAAAATAGAAATACACTCTTTAGAAATATTAGGAGGCTCAGCCTTTGAGCTTCTATGGGGCTGCTAAGGGCGCAGGCAAGTGCTGCTGCTGCCTCTGCCTTATTAATGCACCAAAAACGAAGACTAGAGGGGAAAATGTGATTTGCGAAATCTCTCCCAGCATTAGGACTTTCTTTCTGTGCTCCTCTGTCAGATCCAGAGTTTTCCTCTGGAAGCTTTCTGCTCAGACTCAGGCCCTCTTCTGCCTTTGTCATTGCTTTGCATTTGGGGAGTTTGGCAAGTGTGGGTAGTTGGAGCGGAACAGGAGGGGACTAAACTCATGGCCATTTGTGGTGCTTATTTATTTACTGAATGTCTGGCACAGTTTCTAGATGCAACTATAAAATTCCAGTACATTGTATAGAGAAATACAAATTATATGTTCCTTCAAAGTTATTTTAGCCATATATTTAAACTATTATAATATATGGAAATTGTTAGCAGTAAAATAATGTGTTAATAAAAATAAATTTTAGAGAAGTCAAAAAACAGAAGTCAACTAATTAGATGTTTTTTAGAAGACAATCATGTACAATTAGATACAGAAATGTTACAAGTAAAAGCGTGGGTAAAAACCTG
This sequence comes from Saccopteryx bilineata, assembly GCF_036850765.1. Classification (NCBI taxonomy): domain Eukaryota; kingdom Metazoa; phylum Chordata; class Mammalia; order Chiroptera; family Emballonuridae; genus Saccopteryx; species Saccopteryx bilineata. The sequence continues at coordinate 78,278,864 of NC_089492.1, read as the reverse complement.
TTTGACAAAATAAAAGGAAATAAAGAAATAAAGGAAATAGAGAGTAATTTTATCATCAAAAATGTATTAATGAGAAAAATAATACAATGGCAAAACTATTTTTCAAGAAATAACATAATGTCATAGGCATATTGCTTTTTTCGTTGCCTACCTCTCTAGAAAAATAACATATTAGACTGAAATCAGTAGCAAAAAAAAAATTAAGATGCAATGTATTTAAAATTTTTTTAATTTACCTCCATATTAAATATTCCCATATTTGCATGGTCCATAGAGTCCCAAAACCTCAAAACATTATGCAGCAATTTCTGGGTAATGATGTTTTCAGAGCAAAGGAGCAACCATTGCTCCAATGGTCCGTTAGTTCCTCGGGTTGGTTAAACGTGTCTTTTACACGGATAATTTTGTGTAACAGATGCAGGCAGACCACAGTTTATTGCATTTCTTTGCTTTATTACACTTCGCAGATATTGTAATTTCTTTACAGATTGAAGGTTTGTGGCAACCAACCCTGCGTCAAGTAAGTCTACCAGCACCATTTTCCAACAGCATTTTCTCACTTGTGCCTGAGTCACATTTTGGTCATTCTCTCAATATTTCAAGTTTTTTTCTGTGATCCATGACCTTTGCTGTGGGATTATGAACCATACCCTTATAAGACAACAAATGTATTTGATAAATGTTGTGTGTGTACTGATGGCACCACTGACCAGCCATTCCCTGTTCCCAGGGCTCCCTATGTCTTGAGTCACAGCCATGTTGAAAGTAAGCCAATTAATTATCCTACAATGTCCACCAAGAATTCAAGTGACAGGAAGAGTCACACGTCTCTCATTTTAAATCAAAAGCTAGAAAATATTAATTTTAGTGAGAAAGGGAGGTTGAAAGCTGAGATAGGCCAAAGCGAAGCTTCTTGTACCAGTTAGCCAAGTTATGAATAGAAAGGAAAAGTTCTCTAAGGGAATTAAAAGTGCTGCTCAGTGAACACGCAAATGACAAGAAAGCAGAACAGCCTTATTGCTGATGCAGGGAAGGTTTTAGTAGTCTGGATACAAAGTCAAACCAGTCCCAACAGACCCTGAGCCACAGCCTAATCCTGAGCAAGGCCCTAACTCTTCAAGTCTGTGAAGGCAGAGAGAGGTGAGGAGGATGCAGAAGGAAAGGATGAAGCTGGCAGAGGCTGGTTCATGTGGGTTAAGGAAAGAAGTCCTCTCCATAGCATCATAGTGCCAGGAGTAGCAGCAGGTGCTGATGGAGAAGCAGCAGCTGGTCACCCAGAACATCTAGCTCTGAAAATTAATGAAGACTTTCAACTAAACATTAGATTTTCAATGTAGACAAGGTAGAATGAGTGAAGAGGACTTGGGACCTAACTTTTATTAGCGATAAATGGCTGGATAGTCTACACATGGAGGCAAGACCTCAGGTTGTCCCACCAGATTTGTGCAATCAGACATGATACAGAAGTCACAGAGAGTGGTAGTGCCTAATGGGGCAACTTTCAGGTTCCACTAAGAGTCTCTGTGAATGCCTGTGTGGATGGGTCATCAATGCCTAAGGCTTTCATTAACCCTCTCCCTATTGATATCTCAGTGCATATAAGTTTCTACAATCTTAGTACCATGCCTGGGAGGGTGGACAATACCAAGAATGATGAGTAGAATTTTCCAGTGGAATAGCTAAATGGGGATCTGGATTCAAATTCTTTTAAAATTTTTTTTACATTATTGAATTTGAGAAGAGTGTTATACCCATACTCTGTTTCACTGTAAACACTATGGATAGAACTCTTAAGAAATTATATTTGATCTTTCTCATCGTATTTACATGTAACAAACCTATGCAGTTATTTCTTGCTGAACTGTGACCATATTATTAATGATAGTTGTGCTCTCCTGCATAATAATTAAACAGGTTAATGATGTATTAACCCGCATGTTAAATAACAACCAAAGATCTTGAGTTTCATTTCTTGCTGTCAGGTTTGTTAGCCCTTTCTTCTTAACCTCTAGTGACCTCGCTCTTCCCATTTAATGTTCACCTTCTAAGCTTTTGAAATTGGGAAACATGATAATTAACTATTTTGAAATCATTTAAAAATCTAAATAGGCTCTGAGTAATGGTATGAAAATTTATTCAGTGTGTAACATGAATTAAATTTAGCAAATTTAACTGTCACCATTAGATACATTCTCTGCTTTTACAAATGAAAATTAAGTAATTTTTGTTTGCGCTTAATAGGAGAATGCAAATATTTATTACAGAATGACGAATAAACACATTTCTCTTCTAGATGGGTATCCATTCTTACTGAATAAGTACATCCCCTTAGGAGATGATATTGCACCATGAAGGAGAAACTACCACGCTTACCCATGTTCCGGTTAATTTCTCAGCTTTCCACTTGCTTGGCCCTAATCCGTAGTTGGGGCAGAAAACTGGTTCTGTACTCTCAGGTTCCCCTGTGTTGGTACCAGAATGAAATCAGTCACGTTACCTTATTATCTCCCTTTGTCAATGTCAGGATTTATCTATTTTTCTAGATTACTTTTAGGCAGAAATCTGGCTTTTTTAGGATCCTAGTTTAATGAGAGGAAAAAGACCTTTCTCCAGTGCCCATCTTCTTTGGGACATTAGCTTGTCGCCCACTTCTCAAGAGTCCTGGCTGTGAGATTTCTTTTTTAGTAATGGCAACCTTGTCTATTGCAGACAAATCATTCGATGTACTGGACAAAAATAGAAAAGCATGATACAAAAGCATTTAGAGAGCTTTAAGGCAGCTGGGACTTAAAATGCTAAGACTTAAGAGAGAATGGAAATGTATGAAGGGAACTTGATAACCTACAGCATCTTTCTTCTCTAGGAATTTCAAGTGTCGCAGGGTGGAGAAACTGATTATACAAGCAGTTTGGAGGAGCTAAGAGGTTGTGTGTTTCCACTGAGTTCTCATGATTACTGAATAAGGAAATATATGACTGAGTTGTTGTTTGCCAAGGCAGTCAGGACAGGAGCAGCCAAGATTCTGGAATGAAAGAGTGCCCACTGAGTGGAAGAGTGCCCACTGAGAGTCTAGAGACTTGAAAGACATAGATTCCCCTCATGTTCACTGCAGCATAATTTACAACAATCAATACATGAAAACAACCTAAGTGTCTATCCGTGGTTGAATGAATGAATGAAGAAGATGAAAATGTCATATATATAGCCAGTGGTATATCTTTTAGCCATAATAAAAGAAGGAAATTCCACCATTTGTGATGACATGAATGGACCTTGAGGCCATTATGCAAAGTGAAGTAAGTCAGACAGAGAAAGACAAATACTGTATGATCTCATTTATATAGAGAATCTAAAAAGTAAACAAACACATACATGCAGAGAACAGATTGGTTTGGTTGCCAGAAGTGGAGTTTGGGGAAGGGTGGAGGAAATAGGCGACATTGGTCAAAAGCTTAAAATGCTCATATAGAAGATTAAAAAGTCCCAGGGATATAATGTACTGCATGGTGACTGAAGTTAATGACACTGTACTGTAGATTTGAAAATTTCTGAGAGTTAGTCTTGAGTTCTCATTATAAGAAAAACAAGAAAATTAGTGACTATATGTAGTTATGAATTTGAACACCTGTATGTTGAATAATATTTTAGCCAGGCATAAAATTCTAATTTGTAAGTCCTTTCTATTACTAATTTGAACTTATTTTTCCACTGTATTTGCATCCATTGGTTTTCATGAGATACCTGTTATATGTCTGTCTTTACGTCTTTTGCTGTAGTTGTTTTAGAAATTTTTATTTATTTTTGACATTTTTAGTTCTATTTGATGCTTCTAAATGTGTAATTATCATGTGTAATACTTTCCTAATCTAAGGTCTCTTGAATTATAAAAATTGGGGCATTATTATTATTTTAAATTACTTCTCTATCATCCACTATGTCAGAATTAAGACCACTCCCATAATAACCTAAACAAGTACTAAAAAACTAAATTTTCTGTGTTTGTTTCTAAATGAATGCTGAAAGTGGGAAGCTGAAGTGCTTTGCATTCTGTCATCTGTAATTACCTGCAGCGCCTGACCAATAAAAAGATTACCACGTGGACTTTAGTTGTTTCAGACTCTGTGTATTTGAACAGGACATCCACAGTGAGGAAGTCAAAACGGATCTTATTTGCTTCCAGGGTAGAAAGGCTGCTCTGTTTCAAAGGTGAAAACACTGTGGTCAGTGATTGTATTTTTCAAGCTAATGCCATTTAGTTCCAATCGTTACTGAAGGATGCCCCCAAATTTTAAAAATAAATTAAATGACTGTCTCAATTTTCCATGTTGTTGTTCTCCTGTTTATTTACTATTTTTTTGGAGATTTTATTGAAAAGACAACTGTGTCTGTCAGGGATTGTTTGCTGTATGTTTAAACTAAATCAGTTATATGTATTTTAAGGTGAAGGATAGAATTAAAAAAAAAACAATCATGGACAAGGCAGTTTAAGTCAACTAATTAGACTTATCTAATTAACCCTACTCACTGGAGAGGATGTTTGCATCCATGGCAGTAAAATTGAAGCTAATATTATCAAAATAATTACTGAATTTGACATTAAACTTGTGATGGGTCAATTGTATTGCAGTATTTTAAAAACGTGAAAAAAAATAAAGAGAAAAATTCTTACAAATTGTAGAGACCTAAAATAAAGTATTTTATCAATATAATTGGTAATGAGATAAAAATAAATAAATGTCCCATATTTAATCTCGATTTTTAAGGTATGTATTTTCTAACCATCATTACAAGCTATCAAGTCTTTCCAGGGGATAAATGATATAATGTATATCAGTTCCTTTAAAAAAAGATCATGTTATTTAGAAATTGAATATCCTATAGTGTGTTTTTATGCTTTTAAAATTAAATGAAAGCTAAGATAAATTATTTTAATTAAAGCAGGTGCCAGGCATGTGAATAAAATCAATTTCAGTCCATTAGACTGAAATGTCTAGTGAAAAGAAAAGGGGGTGATTTTGTTTTATATGAGAGCAAGTTTCTTTAGAAAAAATAAAAAAGAGAAATAAGAAAATAAGCCCTTGAGAGGGAAATAGTCTCCTGAGAGGTATACATGTCACCAACATGATTGTTTGACTTCCCCGTGGCAATGTATAAATCTGATTAGAGTGGTGATTGATAATAGTTATTTTCCCCAAACACTTCTAAACCAAGAATAAAGTAAGACAAAAACAAAACAAAACTAAACCCAAATTGCTCTATCACCTAGTTAATCCCAACATATACTGTTTATTTTTTGCTTATGGTTGCCTTTAAAAATGCTTAAAATACTTCAATGAGCATCTCATTACTGAGAGAAAGCTCTATTTAGCAGAAAATTATTCTTACCCATAGAAATAGCATTTTAGTTTCAGAATGGCAAAGTGAGTTTTATTAGTATGTTGTTAATCATTACCTTGGGAGTGACATATAGAAAAAATGATTTAGTGGAGATGAGAGTACTCAAATATAACACTGAAAATAACCAATGTATTACCACTGTGGTCAGTGAGTGAGTTCAGTAAAAAAATGACACTGACAAACATTTAAATCAGCTAAATATTTATTTCTATGTATTAATGCTATTAGTAGCTTAATTTTGCTTATTAAATAGTATAATTTTGTTCATTAATACATTGTTAAATACACTGTGATACAATAAATACAATTTTAAGATATAAAAGTATTTATTATTCTGTTACACTGAACACATAGAAATTCTATTTTGAGTTATATTCTCAAACTTTATTCTCTATTTCTCATTTTTTATTAGAGAAATGTCCTATGAAAATACAACTTAAATTGTGCCTCATTCTGAAGTTATAGTCTATTTTTATTTTATTATAATTTTACTATTTTTTATTTATTACTAATTTTTATCAAAAATCACTCATTTAGCAATTTATACCAAGTTATTTGGCTTAGAAATAATATGTGGAACAAGAGAGACAAACAAGAACTCCTTACTCATATAAAGTTCACCTGCTCTTGGGAAATTCATCCATTGTTCAAGCATTCCCACAAACATATCTAAATTTACAAAGTAAGAACTGGTATGCATTAGACCTGCATAAATCAATACTAGTAAAAGGAATATATCTTATTTCTGAGATTGTATTTACATTTATTGGGAATGGGATGTCTTATTTGAAGTAAATATTGATGTACATTTTAATTTTTTAAAGTTTTATCCACTTAAAAACCATGGAAGATAGTCTTGCCATGTTGACTCTTTCTTATTACTTTATCCACACAGCATGAAATTCGTACTCTGGGAACTAAAGATCATGTGAATCCCTAAAATCATCAATTTTTTCAATATCATCATTCTCAAAAAGCACTTACTGTGCTCGCTTCAGCAGCACATATACTAAAAAGCACTTACTCAGTGGTAAATGTCCCATATTCTTAAATGTTTCACATACATTAGATGTCAATTGATAAAACATGATGTCAATATTACCCACATTATATTTGAAAAAATAGAGCTTCAGAAATTTTAAATATATTGATCAGTATCATATAAGAAGCATCTAAGATTAGATTTTGTCCATAATTTCTCCTGTTATTTTTATTATTATTATTATTATTATTATTATATTTGTTAATAGCTGCATTAAAGGTCACACTCTTAGCTGAAATGATGGTGGGACAAGAAGGGTTCTTGACACTAATTAGCTATCATCTATTTATCATCTATCATATATCTCTCTGTACCTATAAAAATGTTGTCTCAAACTAATTTAATTATATGATCATTTCATACTAGTTTCTTTTTTTTTTCTTTTAATTTTTTTTTATTAAGTGAGAGATGAGGAGGCAGCCCTGACCAGGATCCACCCAGCAAGTCCACTAGGGGGCGATGCTCTACCCATCTGGGGCTGCTACTCTGTTGCTCTGAACAGAGCTATTTAAGCACCTGAGAGGAGGTGGTGGAGCCATCCTCAGCACTCAGGGCCAAATTGCTCGAACCATTCGAGCCATAGCTGCAGGAAGAGAAGAGGGAAAGAAAGAGGGAATGGTGCAGGGTTGCAAGGGAGAAGTAGATGGTCATTTCTCCTGTGTGCTGTGACCAGGAATCAAATCCAGGACTTCCACATGCCAGGCTGACGCCATACTGCTGAGCCAACTAGCCAGGGCCTAGTTGTATTTTCTTAAAGAAACATAGCAGTTAAGAAATCACTTTAAGTTGACAATAGGGAATAGATTAAGAATCATTTAATTCATGAGAATGAGATTTTCTATCTGATTAGTTGTAGTTGTATTTTCAAAGCTTTCAGTGCCTCACAACTGTTCTTCTTGGCACAATCTGTCACTTTCCATTTCCACCCTTTCCTAATAGCACAGGGATGTCGAGCAGTGTGAAGGGTAAGTATAGAAAACAATGGTGGTAGAATTCTGTTCTCTAAACCATGTCTACTTCACTGATCATATTCATCAGCTGGCTCTACTGTTGTGCATGAGGAAGAAAACTGCGTTACTAAGTCAGTAGGTATAGACTGGATACTTCACTTTGAAAATGATCATGCATGATGTCCTATAATTTAAATAATATAAATATCATATTTCAGCTGTTTTAAGATCAGAAGATTTATAGTAAAAGTCAAAAATATAAAAATTCTCAAAAAACTTGGAAAAAGAAAGGGAGAGAAGGGCTTGATATGCTATTATAAAATAGAACACAAGATTGGAGATTCAAAGTTTGCCCTCTGATTGGACATTGAAAGCTAGATTAAATGCCAGATGAACCAGCAAACATGTTAGGTACACATACTTTGAGAAAACATTGTTAAAATGTATTTTTAATGTGGATAAGTTAAATTAAAAATGTAGTTTAAGATTGAAAATCATAACTACTTCAATCTCTTGTTTCATTTATTTATAGCATAAGCCATAAATATATATTTTTCTAAGTTTATAAAGTATATTATAGTTTAATATTTTCTAAGTACTATATATGTGATATTTATATAATGTACAAAACATTTGTATTTCTTTTATCTGTATCTATATTAATTAGTTATGAAATTTAAAACCAGAATATGCCAGTAAGAAATATTAATACTATCACTAAGTAATTTAATAGAAATCCTGTAGGATCTATTTTCATAATTCTTGAATTACATTTTGCATGTGCCTTTGCAAAACTTAATCTACTACAACATATACTAACACAAATATTCATTTATCTGTCAGTAAAACAAAATTCTAATGGCCATGGTAGTATTTTAGGTCTACTTTTTAAGTCATTTAGAAATTAATTTAGAATCCATGCAACAATTTCAAGGAATCTAACAGACTAGTATATTCAAATAAGAAGACATATAAATACTTAAATTGTGTGACTTAATATGCAAATGAATATTGAGAATTTAATAACCTCCAACTCAATTAATCAGGAGAATATAAAGTACTGCACATATTAATATTTAACTGACTCCATTCTGCTTGAGATAAAGGTCAGAGATTCATTTACAGCTGCATTATCTCTCAAATATGAAACTTTACCTGAACTGACTCTATTCTCAGAGTGGCTGGATGTTGCTATGGCAACCAGAAAGGCTGAAAACAAGGATCAATGCAGTCAAAAGTAGGATGGCTCAAGTTAAGCCATGTTTTGGGAATAGGTTTGTCATTCTTACTATAAGACATATGAAATGGACTACATACATTCTGTTTCCATGAAAACATGTACTTTTTCCTTTCAAATAAAGAGAACAATTTGAAGTTTTTCAGCCAAGCACTTAAATATGATTTTAATGAATTTTGAAATTGTTATCTACAACATGAAATTAAATTAATTCATTAGCATGTGAAAGATTTCACATTACTAAACTACATAACTTCTAGGTTTGAATGATACTCTGTAGGGTATATTGTATTTTAAAAAAACACACAATACTTTGGTCATGTTCCAATAATAAAAAATTAATTGGGTGTTAAATATAAACTTAATTCTATTCCTGTTAGATATTATAATAATATGGAATTTACTTTAATATTAATGTTCATGTTCTGTAACTTCACCCTGCACTTTTTGTTATAAAAATTAGATAATCATAGAAAGAGAAGATATAAAATAACAGAGATCCTCCTTTGGTTTTTTCCAATAGTTAGTTGCATTTAGGAAAAGCACCCTGATATCCTGAGTCATAATTTGTAGTGTTCTGGGCAAAATGTGGTATAATGGCATTTCAAGTCAATTAATTTTATTTAAACTTGAGCACGTTATATATGCTTAGGAATAAATTGCAATCATACCAAATTCTCTAATGTCTTTATGTTTTTAAGTAGACAAATAAGTCAGCAAAGTCCATATATTATTTTTTTCTGGGTGATTCCAGAAATTTATTGTCTTTTTTTTTTTTTTGTATTTTTCTGAAGCTGGAAACGGGGAGGCACTCAGACAGACTCCCGCATGCGCCTGACCGGGATCCACCCGGCACGCTCACCAGGGGGCGATGCTCTGCCCATCCGGTGCATCGCTCTTTTGCGACCAGAGCCATCCTAGCGCCTGAGGCAGAGGCCATGGAGCCATCCCCAGTGCCCAGGCCATCATTTGCTCCAATGGAGCCTCGGCTACGGGAGGGGAAGAGAGAGACAGAGAGGAAGGAGAGGGGGAGCGGTGGAGAAGCAGACGGGCGCTTCTCCTGTGTGCCCTGGCCAGGAATCAAACCCGGGACTTCCACACGCCAGGCGAGCCAGGTGACGCTCTACCACCGAGCCAACCGGCCAGGGCCAATTTATTGTCTTTTATACTGTTAATCAGCTTTCTTGTGTTATAACTGGCATACGATGACATGCATATGTGTGGAGTGTAAACTTACAAATTTTTGGTGAAACTGTCACTGCAATCATGAAAACGAACATATTTATTACTTACAAAAGTTTCCCAGTGTCTTTTGAAACTCTATTTTCTCATGTGCTTCTTCAAATCCACTCCCTCCATTCTCAGACAAACCCTGGTCTGCTTTATCTCAGATTAGTTTGAAGGTCCTAATATTATCCAGATAGAATCATACATTATGCGCTTTTTAAAATTTGATCTGGAGTTTTAAACTCACAATTACTTCAAGAATTATCCCTGTTGCTGAATGCATTGATAGTTTATTTTTTATTGCTGATGAGCATTTCCTTTTATGGCAATTTTGAAAAGCTGATGCAGTTATTTCTTGAAGGACATTCTGGTTGTTTCTACTTCTGGCTGTGGTGAATGATGCTGCAGTGGGCATAGGGGGCCAGATACCTCTGTGGGATCCTTGATTTTAATTATTTTGGATAAATACCCAGAAGTGGGATTTGTAGAGCATTGGGTAGTATTATTTTTGCATTTTTGAGGAACCGCTGTCCTGTTTCACACAGAGGCTGCTCCATTTTCTATTCCCATCGACCTTTAACACGCTGGAGCATGTTCGTCGGGTGTTTTGTAAAATGTCTTTCGGTTTGGCTTTGCCTGATGTGTTCTCACAATTAGATTGGTGTTATAGATTTTTCATAACAGCACCATGGAGCTGGTGTGCTCTTTTCACTTTTCATCACTTTACATCACGGAGTACATAGTATTTCCATGACTTACTGCTGGAAGTGTCAGACTTGACAATTTGGTTAAGACACCGTCTACAAGTTTCTCAGATGTAGAGTTTGCCATTTTTTATTTTAATTCATAATTTGTCTACTTTTGCTTTGAGTTTTTCCTTATATTTTCTTGAGAGAATTTTTTTCTTATCTGTGAATGCTTTCCCAATGATATTTAATCATGTTAGGGCATTGTGTAACAATCTACTTCACTTTTGGTTATGGGAAGAGTTTTCACCATCTGAAAGTGCTTCAAATTTCTTTATTGGTTTTATCCATATGTAATCTTTGCACAGTTACTATTTTATATTGTTTTTGAAACGTTATATTTTCCAGGATCTTCAATAAAGGTGTATTCAAGCAGCTGTAAGAGTTGGAGGGGGCATAACCTCTAGTTCTTGAAGGTTCTCATTCTTGGTAAAATCAACATTACTGATGTTTGGCTGTGGTACGTGTTAGGGGCCTCCTAATTTTCTTGTTTTTACTTCTTTTTCCTACACAGTCTCCAATGCTCTTCTTCTATCACAAATTGTCCCACTACCTCAAAGAATGGTACTCCTCTTATCCAGCTGTAATCTAGAATGTCATTACTGCAGACAATATCAACTCAATCCCACTTTACTGGAGTTGGCTCTGCTAAATTTAGGTTTATTTTCTTACAAGTCATTTGAAACTTATAATATGCTCTATCTGAAAGTTACAGCAAAAGTGTGGGTGATATTGTATGTCTGTTTTGTTGTTATTATTCTATATGATTTTACTGCAAAATATATCAATATAAAACAATTTAGATTTAGGAGATTGTCATTGTAGGAACTCTTTATTCTTCTCTCTAACAAAAGAAATTTCTTTGGATGTAAAAACTATTATATTAAAATTAATAGTGATATGTTCTGGTATTTCCCAAGCAGTAGTTATTAAAACAATGCTTTAAACATAGGCTTCAAGAAACTAGTTTTAAGGCGAAAAATGATATTTTCAATAAGATGAGTACATTTTAACTATTTTTCACACTTCACATATAAAACATTAATACAGAGTGTTGATTCATTTCAGTTACTTTATTGATCATGTATTTGAAGTTTCTTGCCAGAATTAAAAAAGACTAAAACAGCAAGTAAAAATTGTACATCAGCCTCACATTTTATGTTTCAGTTCGTTGCATCATAGACTCTTCAAATAGAGCAATCTTGTAGGATTTCACCATCATCACCTCCTTGTCCACATCACTATTTAAATTTGCCTTTTCTGAGAAACAATTAAATTCATAGAAAATATTATTTCTTTACCACACCTATATTTTACAATTTAATTCATATGTATCAAAAAGTCTCACTGAATATTTTTATGGTTTTGAGAGTCTTGATAAGAGGCTATCAAAACCTGGTTTCCTGGACATAGAATAAACTATTTCAATAGCACTTGCTGCTTAAGTTAATTATTATGGGTCATGAAACTATCTATGGAGATTATCAAAAGCATTCTCTAATATTATTAGAGTATACCAAGTTATAATTTTTTATTAATTGTATTAAAGTCCATCATAAATATCCTATTTTATTGTTAATACCTTTATAATTTATTCAGTTTTAATTCAGCATCTACTATATTTGGTTTAGGAAGTACATGTCATAGTCCCATTTAAGTGCAGAGGTTAATCTTGCATTCTGAAGCAAGAATTTAGAGCAGCAATCAGTTGAATTGGAAAGGAGACTTGTCCAGCAGCATAACTTACCTGACTCTCTGACTTCCCAATTTCCCACCAACCTAACACATAACTGCTGCCTTGAGACGGCTGTAATGTAAGAAATGAATAGGAAAGAAGAGAAAAAGGAAGTTGTAACTCAATGATCTAATGTCTCCAGTTGTATCTGATCCCACCAGTACTAAGGGACAAAGAAGAAGAATATATTAGTCTTCTGGAAGAAGAGTTAGCAAATTCTGGTTATGACTGATGGAAAACAAGTATTCAGGCATCTTGTGCAGAATAAAATCATAGCATTTCTAGAGGAAGAAACAGAAGTAAGCTAGAAATGAGACCTCTTAGGGAAAAATATTAAATATGTCTTGTGTATAATAATGTGTGGGAGATAAGTATAGATTGATTGAAAACTGAGAAGGAAAAATAGTGACCAATACCCTAGGTTTCCCAGGCCATGCTATCATCATATCATCAGGTGCTGTCATGAGAGGAAATGGGGTTTTGAGCAACAGGAAATCAATCAGATTCTTGTTCTGAAGAACCACTTTGCCTAATTTATGTAAAATGAATGAGAATGAAAACGAGGATGCCAGGAGAGAAGTCTGTGCAACAATCCGGAGAGATGTGATTATGCTATACGTCAATTAAAAAAATAATAGTACATAATGGTGAAATAAAATATTAGAAAAGTAGAAACACTGCAGTTAACTTTCAAGAATTATTTTAAATAGTATAGTCCATTTAGCTTTTATGATTGTAATTTTAACAAAAGTGAGAGACTTGGCTGAAAGCAAAGTGTTTTAATAATACAGTTTGCCACATGGATGCCTACTGCTCAGATTGAATTGTACCAACACTAAAACCCATACACTGGATAAATTCATACTAATTGTACTTTATATAGTGTATACAAGTAATTTTATGATAATCAAATGCTTACTTATATAGTTTGTGCTAATTGTATTGTTTTATACCTAATGGAATAGTCAACTAAATCAAAGGTAACACATTAAGAATGCTCACATGAATAAGTACCAAGGAAATGTTACAGAGAAACCCTTTGAAAGAATCATCACTACCCGTGTACCTCAAAGGAATGAACAAAGGAATAAAATAAACAGTATGTTTGTAAAAACAAATATACTTACACAAATAGGAAATCTCCTGAGCAGCACACAATATGTATTCATAACAACTTAGAGATTTTTCTTTATAGTGTCATTTCCTCTGTTTCCAATTATAATTTAAACATTTCAAAAAATGATTTTGTCATGCAATTTATAACCAACTGTACCTAATTCACTGGCCTTATGAAAACGGTTCTCTTTTCCCACTACTCATTTCGTCTCTCTATTCCCATGATATGTTAGCTTTCACTGGCTTCCTAAAGCAGGGTATTGTTTTCCCCAAAGCTCGCAGAACAATATGAAATAAATGGAGGAATGAAAAAAAGAACACCTCTGCAGTAATGAGATAAACTCAGATACACTGAATGAATCAAAACACAGAGCACCTTATCCATCTTGCTTCCTTAAATTTCCAGACAAAAATAATATAGTAACTGGTTTAATAAATAGCAATCCTCACCGAGAATAGTATTTTTCTTTATTCTTTGAGACATTTTTCTTCCAGGTAATTTGACAGTAGAGCCCAAATTAAGGTTTTATATGAAATAGACTATTATCTTGCAACCTCTGGTTTTTTTTATGGATAATTAATAACATGGCAATGAAAGGCTAATAGAGAGGTTGAATTACATCACCTGAATTAAAACTCTTGGTTAATTTATTAAAACCAGTTTGTGTTTGTAATTAATATTCTATTTCTAGCATTTCACATTTATCCCTATCAGACACATGGAAACTAGGCAGGAAATTTACCCTGCCTTGATATGTAAATAAGCTGAACTATATAACTTTTTAACTTTTTATATGCCTACTAAAATTAGTTAAAAGAGTTAATCAGAATGGGTTTATCAAAACATTCATTTTAATTTACATGTAAAATTAATTCGATTTGACAATAAATTCATAAATTAAAGAATGTAAGGCATTCTATATAGCACAAGAATAAAATATGTTATAAAATGTCCTGAATTAAAGAATTTAAAAATAAAAGCTCTAAGAAATTATAATAGACCACAAAACCATGAAAGGAAACATAACTACAAGAGAGACAAATTAAATCCACAGTAAAATGTGATTATCTCTGCTGGTTGCTCACTTAAATAAAGAAATATTTCATTTGATCTTCATCTTGAAAAACACAAATGGCCTTAAAACTGACATCTCCATGAAAACCCTCTCAAACCTGCTAGCCAATTTGAAGACCTGTGTATGATGCCAACAAGTTATAATCCCATTAAATGTCACCTATTCATTCCTTGCTCTCGTCATGACTATAATAAAGCTGAGAGAGGGAAAAAAGACAAAAGTTTTTAATTAAAGAAAATTAACATTTCAGAAGCATCATCACTAGAAGGCCCCGAGGAACAAAAATTATACTCAGCTAGTCAATTAACATTGACATTTATTTTCTCCTATAAAATGCAGAGGATGAACACGTTGGTCATATTCATTGCATGCTCCTAACCAAGCCCATGGAAATGTCACATTTTCCTATTTCTAGTACCTTAGCGCCCTATGATCCACATCCAGTTTAATGAGTTATATTCGTAGACACTATTCAAATGCAGCAACCAAAACTTAGGCAAATTCTTGTATGTCGTTCTTGGAAATTTCAGAATGATATTCAAGAATATTCCCTTCACCTAATTTGTTACACACTCATGTTTTACAGGTGGAGAATGAAGTTCTATAATAGTATGATAAAGTTCCTCTAATGACATAATAAAGTTTTAGCACTGTCCTCTAGATAAAAAGTTAATGCCTCAGTTTGTTAGGCAGAAAAATTGATTTTGATCATACAGTTAGGAAGCACTTCTGGAAATTCGTCGACTGATTATTTATAGATAAGGCAGAATTTCTTGAACAAACCACACTCAGCAAAGCAACAAGAATTAGCAGAACTTTCTATATCAGTGAAATTTGAGAATATACATTTTCATATTAAACTTAGTGAGGAATGTATGCCCCATATTTAAGACCACTTTAAACTAGCCCTACTGGGGAGTTGTGAGGCCTTTGGCTGTTTGCATAAACTTTCTAAACTTACTTTGTAAAATGGGGAAATTGATAGTATTTATACAATTAGAATATCTCAGTGTTAAAGAAGTTAATGTACATGAAACACATATCATTGAGCTTCACAGATAGACTGCATTCAGCAAATGTCAATAGGTAAGGATATGACTTTGGGCAAATCTGTCTGAAATTCAGACTTTTAAAAACTATAAGGAAAGGTTAAATAAAGGATATTTACATGTCTTATGTTTCAGTGGGTAGAGTAAGTTTACCATCTACATCAGTGGTAGTCAACCAGGTCCCTACCACCCACTAGTGGGCGTTCCAGCTTTCATGGTGGGCAGTAGCAGAGCAACCAAAGTATAAATAAAAAGATAGATTTAACTATAGTAAGTTGTTTTATAAAGATTTATTCTGCCAAACAGCAAAAATCTGACATAAAGTACTTGGTAAGTAATTATTGTTATATGCATTAACTTGCTGTAACTCTGCTTTATAAATTTTATAAAGTAAAGTTACCTTCCTACTTTATAAATCACCATTACTGTGGAACCGGTTGGCTGTTAGAAAATTTTACTACTAACAGAGATACAAAAGTGGGCGGTAGGTATAAAAAGGTTGACTACCCCGATCTAGATGATCAAGTCTATGGAATAATGGTTTATTAAATTTATTAATCTTTTCAAAAATTATTTTCAATTTCATTGATTGTTGTTTGCTCTTTCCATTCTTATTGATATCTGCTTTTATATTTTTTATTTTCTTGCTTTGGGTTTAATTTGGTCTTCTAGTTTCCTAAATTGAAAGCTTATACCATTGATTTGAGAAATTTCTTCAGTTTCAATACAGGCACAAGGCACTATAAGTTTTAAACTACAGAATAAGACTATATCGGTAAATGTTTAGATGTACTGGGAAAGAAAATATATTTTTCTATAATTGTGTGGTATGTTATATAAATGTTAAATATATGGCTATACAGTGCTGTTTAGGTCTTCTAATTTGAATTTGACTCTTCATTCTATCAGTTGTTTATATGTTTTAAAACCCTGTGGTCAGGTGAAAATGGTTTAGAATTGCTATCTCTTATTGCTGAATTTAACTTTTATCAATAGGTAATGTCCTTCTTTATTTCTTTTTTTAAAATTTCATTTATTTATTTATTTATTTATTTATTATTATTATTTTTTACAGAGACAGAGAGAGAGTCAGAGAGAGGGATAGATAGGGACAGACAGACAGGAACGCAGAGAGATGAGAAGCATCAGTCATCAGTTTTTCATTGCGACACCTTAGTTGTTCATTGATTGCTTTCTCATATGTGCCTTGACCGTGGGGCTACTGCAGACTGAGTAGCCCCTTGCTTGAGCCAGTGACGTTGGGTGAGCTTTGCTAAAACCAGATGAGCCCGCACCCAAGCTGGTGACCTTGGGGTCTTGAACCTGAGTCCTCTGCATCCCAGTCCAACGCTCTATCCACTGTGCCACCGCCTGGTCAGGCTGTCCTTTATTTCTGAAAACATTTTCTTTTTTTTTCTTAATAAAGCTTTGTCTAAGTTTAGTATAGCCACTTCCATTTCCTTTGGACTAGTGTATGCATAGTGTATCTTGTTCCATGCTTGTAATTTGATATCCCATCTTTATATTTAAAGAGGTTTATTATAAACAGCTTGCAGTTTTTTTGTTTTAAATAAAATCTCATAATTTTTTCTCTTTTATTTGATATGGTTAGATTATTTGCATTTGTCTTATAATTAATCAAATATGATTAATCAACAGTATTATTTATTGAAATAACTTGATTCTGGGTTACCATTTTATTATATTACTGTGTCTGACTTTCTTCTTATTTTGATCACTGAATCTTTGTTACTAAGAAAGGTATATTTTAATTTTTTGACTTTTAGGACATATATCTTCTGAAAAAACTGACACATGAATAGATTATCATAAATAATTTTTCTGGTATAGAGGACCTGGTTATTGATAGATAGACTTTCTGGCCACAAATGAAAAATGTGAGGTTTGAAGAGGCAGCAGAGCATAGAAGATAAATGTATGAGTCTAGCACCAGGTGTCCACATTCAAAAACCAGCTCTGACACTGTGTGTGTGCTCCGTGGGCTGTGCCTCTACCCTGGTGATTAGAATCTTTGGGAGAGAAGATGTTCTTGGAGGTCACCGAGGTAAACCCAGAAGTGGTGAGTCCTTGTAGCCCTGGGCAGTCAGTTTTTCAGATTTAAGGTCATAATAATCCCCTGGGAACATTCCAAATTTCAGGTTCTCATGTTCCTTTTTTGTGCATTGACAGAAATAACTGAAGGGGTGGTTCAGCGATGGAGTTTTCATTGTTCTCAAGTACAGTCACATGCCATATAACCATGTTTTGGTCAATGACAAACCACATATACAATGGTGCTTCCTTAAGATTATAATGAAGTTGAAAAATTCCTATCGCCTAGTGACATCATGGCCATTGTTGAAATGTCATAGCACAATGCATTACGAACATGTTTGTGGTGACACTGGTATAAACAGTTTCTTATTCAATACATAAAATGAATGAATACACTTGTGATTTTTATTATTTAAAGGCCATGTCACTACTAGCAATTAGCAGAGAGGTCATCTCTTAAGCAAAAGTCAAAATATACCAAATATACCAGAAAACAATCACTTTTGTGATCCATTTACCTGGTAATTATGAGATTAAACACCAGACACTAAGCTTTGAAAATGGTGGGCACTGGCTGACTTAACACAGAGCATTTCCCTGCTGTTGAACCACATTCATACAGTAACTAATGCAATCCACCCTGTAAATCACCTTTGTTTAGAAAGGGTCTCATTTTTAATTTTTTGAGGTAACTCCACTCTGCTTTACACAGTGGCTGCAATAGTCTGCATTCCTATCAACAGTGCAAGAGTCTTCCCTTTGCTCCACGCCCTCACCAACACTTGTTTGTTGATTTATTAATGATAATCATTTTGACAGGTGTAAGTTGATATCTCATTGTGGTTTTACTTTGTATTTCTCTGATGATTAGTGATGTTGAGCATCTTTTCATATGTCTATTAGCCTTCTGTATGTCCTCTTTAGAAAAGTGTCTATTCAGATCTTTTTTCCATTTTTTAATTAAATTGTTTGTTTTTTATTGTTGAGTTTTGTAAGTTCTTTATAAATTTTAGATATGAATCCCTTACCACAGTGGTCCCCAACTTTTTTTGGGCCACGGACTGGTTTAATGTCAGAAGACATTTTCACGGACCGACCTTTAGGGTGGGATGGATAAATGTATCACATGACCAAGACAAGCGTCAAGAGTGAGTCTTAGACAGATGTAACAGAGGGAATCTGGTCATTTTTAAAAAATAAAACATCGTTCAGACTTAAATATAAATACAACGGAAATAATGTAAGTTATTTATTCTTTCTCTGCGGACCGGTACCAAATGGCCCATGGACCGGTACTGGTCCGCGGCTCAGGAGTTGGGGACCACTGCCTTACCAGATGTATCACCAAATATGTTCTCCAATTTAGTAGGTTGTCTTCATTTCGTTGATGGTTTCCTTTGCTGTGCAAAAACATTTTAGTTATATGTAGTCCTGTTTGTTAATTTTTTTCTTTTATTTCCCTTCCCTGAGGTTATATATCAGAAAAAAAAATATTGTTACATGAAATGTTTGGGATTTTACTGCTTATGTTTTCTTCTAGGGATTTTATAGTTTTGAGTCTAATAAGTCTGTAATCCATTTTAAGTTTACTCTTGTATATTGTATAAAAAGCTGGCCTATTTTCTTTCTTTTTTCATGTATCTGTCTCATTTTCCCAACACCGTTTATTGACTAGACTGTCTTTACTCCATTGTATAGTCTTGCATCTTTTGTCAAATATTGACTATATAAATGTACATTTATTTCTTGGATCTCTATTCTGTTCCATTAATCCATATGTCATTTTTATGCCAGTACCATGCTGTTTTGACTACTATGGCCTTGTAATATAGTTTAATATTAGGTGGGGTGATTCCTTCAACTTTGTTCGTTTTCAAGATCATTGTTACTATTTGGTGTCTTTGTTGTTCCATATAAACTTTTGAAATATTTGTTCTAGTTTTGTGAAATATGCCATTGGTATCTTAATAGGAATTAATTTGAATTTACAGATTGCTTTGAGTAGTATAGACATTTTAACAATGTTATTTTTTTTTCTATTCATGAACATGGTATATGCTTCCACTTATTTGTATCTCCTTTAATTTTTTTCTTCAGTGTCCTATAATTCTTCAAGTATAGTGTTTTACATCCTTGGTTCCATTTATTCCTAGGTGTTTTATTCTTTTTGAAATAATTGTGAATGGAATTGTCTTCTTAGTTTTCCTTTCTGATAGTTCATTATTGGTGCATAGAATTACTGACTTCTGGATATTTATTTTGTATCCTGCTACTTTATTGAATTCATTTATTAGTTCAAGTAGTTTTTTGGTGGAGTCTATAAAGTTCTCTATATATAATATCATGTTATCTGCAAGTAAAGACAGATATATCTAAAAGAAACCCAAAACAATAATTTAAAAGAACATATGCAACCCTATATTCATTGTAACATTATTTACTATAACCAAGATTTGGAAGCAACCCAAGACCCATCAGTAGATGAGTGGATAAAAATGTGGTACATTTACACAATGGACTTCTACTCAGATATAAAAGAAGGAGATCTTACATTTTGTGCAGAATTAATGGGCTTATGTGGAATCTAATGAAAAAAATATATACTAACAAACAAAATAGAAACAGACTCATAGATACAGAAAACAAATTGACTAATGTCAGAGGAGAAGGAAGTTGGGGCTGGGCAAAAAGGATGAAGAGATTAAGCAAAGAAAAATTCTGAACAGACAACAGTGTGGTGATCACAAGGGGGAAAAAGAGGTGGTGGAAGGCAGAAGAGATAAAGGTGGAATAAATGGTGATGGAAAGGGACTTGACTTAGGGTGATGAATACACAGAATATACTGATGATGTGTTATAGAATTGTGCACCTGAAACCTATATGATTTTATTATCCAATGTCATCCAAAGAAATTCAAATTAAAGTGCCTCAGTGTCTCAGCTACACTCAGCTATGAAAGGGATAAGTTCGGTGCCTTCAATTATCTTAACCACTAATTCAAACTGCCAGCCTGATTGTATGAATGATTTTGAATACCATTTTCTAAAATTAGCTAATCCTCAACAGTGTAAGATTTTATTTACATGGAAAAAGACAGCCTGTTACTTCTTTCATGTACAGAAATATCATAAGCTTCCAGTTCTGATATGTTACCTTTACCACATGAACATTCTCCAATGCTGTGACAAAGACTCATTCGTGAAAGTGCAAATTATCATCACTTTGAAACCATGACAGTGATTCATGCTATTGAGAGAAATTCCTTTTTCAAGCTTAAGATTATTAAAAAAAATTTAGAAAAATGTGATCTATTTAGTACATTTTAAAATTTATTACAATTAATTTAGCTTACCTATAGAGCTAATTTTATCAAAATAATATGATATTATAAATACAGAGATAACTTGAGATATGAACAGACCAACATACAAATTTTTTAAGATGAACTGCAACTCGGTCGTAGTTTTGTTTGAGATTCGAGCAAAATTCTGAGATACAAGTTGTGATTTGGGAAGCTGCCTCTAGTAGGCATGTTGGTGCATGAGTCCAGTATGGGCAGCTTGATATACGAGTTGACTGACAATCTTGGTTACAGAATGAATTAAATTCGTATCTCAAAGTAACACTGTACAAATTACATGATCTTAAAATATAGGTTCTAGAACAAATGTAAATACATATTTGTAAATGTGCAGAAAATATGTTTAAATTCAGAGAAAAGTATTTATAGTAATTAAAATATTTGAAAAGCTTTTTAAATAATCTTCAGTAGAATAAATCTTCTATTTAAAGCACTACTCAACACTGCTAAAATAATGAGATAATTGCTGCAAAGATAGTGTTTAGGAGGAAATTGAAGACAAAGATATGTATGTGCAATGAGTAATAATGGATCAATTTGTGGATACTACATTATTGATAAGATAATTAAGAGTTGATAGATGGATCTAAGTAGATAATATGAATGAATTTTAAAACTAGCATTTTAATTAATAAAAATGCTTCCTTTTTTGTTTGTATTTAAGAGTGACATGGGAGAGACAGAGACACATAGAAAGAACACGTGTTTATCCTGAGTTCTTTAAGCACATTCCAGTCTGTGCCTGCTCACCTGATCATCTCTCCCATTAGAAGGAAGTGCATCTGTATATGTCATTCTTCTTGTTCTTTGAAGTAAGGGCTGAAGTGAGTAAAACAGTAAAAAGGGAAAAGAAACGTGAGCAGGGAACTAGATAGGAAGGAAAATTATGACTGTATGTGACTGTAAGTAGAAGAAATGTTAATATCAGCTGTGTGCTGACCTAAAAATCAGCTTTGCAGAAAAATGGGAATTTGAAGACAAAATTGACCTATTATATCAGTATCTGGGATCCTCATACTATTTCCTTTGGCCTTTGCTGCACTCCAGGTTCATTTTTCTACATTAATTGCACTAATTATGGACGTGGCCACAGCATAAATGAGGAAAGTCATTTCTCCCCTGACAAAACAGTGTGTGTATTTATAAGTTCTTCCTATGGAAGTAAGTCCATTGAAGGCCATAGTAAATATATAGAATTTAATGTTACATAACTATACAACAATAATTTTAGGGTTTTAATATAAACAAAACTTCTTGACTATCTCAATGTCTTCTGCTTAATTCTACATTTTCATCAGTCAACCTCTATGAGACATGTTGAGTCTTAGTTCAAATTACATGTCTATGAATCAAAACAGAGAACTTAGTTCACAAATTTAGAAGCTATATATGAAGCTGTTCTAAAAACAATGAGTACTCAATGAATAATTAGCAGGTTATCAACATGTTAATATTATAATTATTTCTACTTTTCACTCCATGTGACCAGGAGAGCCTTCAATACTCATTGCTAATGACCCCAGGCACTGATTTTTGTGTTTGCTACAAGATTATTATAATGAGCCATTGTAAGACACAAATCCATAATTATAACATCTGGAGTCACAATATCATTAAACTCTATTTGTATGAGTCTGAAAATTTCTCCTTTAATATTCATCAAAATCTGGTTTGTGGAATATCATTCAAGTATGTTAAAAGAAGCAGGCCTATTTCTCACATGAAGAGCATATTAGGGTGAAATCATTTTCTACCCATCAGTATCTTAAGCAATGCAGAACTTTCACACTTAATGTCTTCACTAGGCAATGAAAGGGAATATAGAAACATGTCCACAGGTCTCGCATCTCCTTTTCATTCGAGACAAAGTTGAAAGGATGCGCAAGCATATAGCTGCAGCTTTATCACAGCACGTAATGAATGAAATCATATAAGAAAAGATAAGAGCACTTTCTGATAGCTTCTTCTGTCAGCATGTTAAGAGATTATTGATGGTAGAAATCTGAAAGCAGCTTAAGAACAGCTCAGGAACCACAAGAGACAAGTTACCTGGGAAAGAAAGCTGCCCCAGTTTACTCCCCACAGATTCATGAGCAACACAGAATGTGTCAGAATAAGGTTACAGCCAGAAAGTAAATGCCTCTCTCAAAATAAAAAAGGAATGTAATATCTAAGAAATGATAAATATTTTTTCAGACACATATTTTTTTTTTAGACACATATTTTTAACTGAATACACTATAACAAAAAGAGGTTGATCAGACACAGCTCTTCCCTAATAGTCAAATTTTAGTATATTAAATTAAGGGCTAGGAGTTTTGATAAGCAATCAGAAGATTAAAATATACAGACATTAGATCATTGTGGTTGTGTGATGAAAGGATACATAGAAAGGAAACTGAATGGAGTAATAGTTTCTGCTAAGTAGCAAAGTAAGCTGCAGAGTGGGGATTTTTTAAGATTTTAAAACAAGACTTTTGAAACCTTTCACATATAATGAGACCAATGAAAATTTTTAAAACTTTATCTTGTTATTCTATCTTAATAATATAGGTTTTTGGTTATATTAATTTTCTAACAATAACTTGGTAGAAATTCCAACAAAAGTTATATATTATAAATGGATATTTTGTAATCTTAATTCCTGAGAATATATAATTAAATTGATCTTTATTTGAAAAATATATATACTGTGAAGATGATGTTAAAAAAAGAGAAGATGGAATATACTGAAGAAGTTGAAATTTATTCTTTAATTAAGGATAACATTGGTTTGTAACATTGTATAAGTTTGTGCTGTACAATTCTATTATTCGTCGTCTATATGCCTGTGTGCTCACCACATTCCTACCAATCTGATGGGTGAAAATATTTATTGATTTAACTTTCCAGAGTACTATGGTGGTTGAAAACATATGTATCCTGTCATTAAGCAAATAAAGTCCCTTCTTCTTAAATTGTCTGCCCAGAATCTTTGCCTCTTTTGTCTTATGACTTTGGACAATTGGTTGAATTGCTGTAAATGAGTGTGTTGGGACTTCAGTAAGATTTATTTCGTGACCTAAAATTTATGACAAAATTTCTTTCTATGGTTCTATTTTATGTTTAGAGGTAAATGATATGTCTTCTAAATGAAGTTTACAACAACATTTCACTCACACACACACACACACACACACACACACATACACACACTCTTTTTATTAAGACCAAAGATTGTCTTTAAGAGAACTGTTTATGTTTAAACTCTTGGACAGTAGTGAAAATTTAGAAAATTTTCTATAGGGAGTGATAGAACAAACAATGAGGTAGGGAAATTTTTAAGCCGAAATTTTAGAACTGAATATTCCCCCATGATTATTACATCTGGAGCCCATAAGCAAAGACCTAGGCAGAGAATGCTTGGAAAGGTCTGTGTGCGGGCAGAGGAGGACTCAACAGTATCAGAACTGGTCAGTAACATGTAGATGCACAGTAAATCAGCCATCAGAAAATGGCCGCCTGGTACTGATGATGGAGCCACAGCCTCATAAATCACCTCAACGTGAATCAGTGTGGGCTGAGACTGGACATCATCATGTTCTTCCAGGACAAGTCAGAGCATGTGTTGATTGATTACTGGTTTGGATTCTCATCCTAATGATTTTTAATTATTGAATTAAAAAGCCTAAACTGAAAAAACAAACAAACAAAACCTGTGAGGAAAATGCAGTCAACATGATTAAGCAAGCATGGCACTGAAGGTGCTGGGAGTCATTTTCTTGGGTGTCTTTATGATAAATCATCTAGTATCCTCCAAAAAAGTGCCTCTCAGGTAAGGAAGGAATATCATAATCCAGAAAATAACATCCCACCCATATTTCCAGAAGCCAGGGGAACTGTGAGCAATAAGATTGACGTTGATTTTTTTCTTTTTTCTAAAGCAAGAAGCAGGGAGGCAAAGAGACAGACTCCTGTATGTGCCCAACCGGGATCCATCCAGCATTCCCACTAAGGGGCAGTGTCTGCCTATCTGGGGCCTTGCTCTGTTACAACCAGAGCCATTCTAGCACCTCAGGTGAAGGCCATGTAGCTATCTTCAGTGCCCAGGCAAACTTTTCTTCCAATGGAGCCTTGGCTGCTGGAGGGGAAGAGAGAGGTAGAGAGAAAGGAGAGGGGGAAAGGTGGAGAAGCAGATGGGTGCTTCTCCTGTTTACTCTGGCCAGGAATCAAACTCCAGGACTTCCACACACCTGGCTGATGCTCTACCACTGAGCAAACCAGTCAGGGCTTAAAACTAATGTTGTTTAATCGATGGTAATAATATTGGCTTGGTGAACCACTTTTCCCCCTGAAATAAGAAATGTTGTGGCCCTGGCTGGCTGGCTCAGCGGTAGAGTGTCAGCCAGGTATAAAGAAGTCTCAGTTTCGGTTCCTGGCCAGGGCACACAGGAGAGGCGCCCATGTGTTTCTCCACCCTTCTCCTCTCCTTTCCCTCTAGCTCTCTCTTCCCCTCCTGCAGTCAAGGCTCCACTGGAGCAAAGTTGGCCCCAGGCACTGAGGTTGGCTCCATGGCCTCCTCCTCAGACACTAAAATGGCTCTGGTTGCAACAGAGCAAGAGCCTCAGATGGGTAGAGCATCATCCCCTAGTCAGTGGGTATGCTGGGTGGATCCCAGTCCGGTGCTTGCTGGAGTCTGTCTCTCTCCCTCCCCATTTCTCACTTCAGAATAATGCAAAAAAAAAAAAAAGTAAAAAAGTTTATCATAGAATCCAACCAAAAATTATTACAAATGTTCAATTAAAAGCCAAATTACTTGTTTTATGCACAAGAAGTTTTATTAAACAATTTGTAAAATTGTGTTGTGTTAATATTTTTCAGTGAATTTTCAGAATATTTTTTCTTTGCAAGTAAAAATGGAGAAGTGGCTGCAATATTTAATGAAACTCACAAGAGCAAACAAAGTGTGTGTGTGTGTTTTACATTGTATTGCATATGCATCTTATAAATCTTGAGCTAAATTATAGCTATCATTTCTCTTAAAATGCATCTCCCCCAAAATAGAATTAAATTACTTTAGGTCTTTTTATTGTTAGTGAAAAATACACTTTTATTTTTCTCCACATCTTATAGAGGAAGAAGCTGTCAAATAGAAAAAAAAATTAATATATTCAAAAATATTTGAGTAAACTCACTTGCATCTGTATCTATTTAAACAGCATCAAATTCATGAAATTTGGCAGTATAGAAGTTAAATCTCTCAATAATTATGCACATAAGTGGTCACTTTCAAGTATGTTTTCTTCAGATTTTTTGGAAGACAGTGTTTATAGGAACATAGGGTGAATAACAGGAAGCATTGTCTTCTCTCTGTCAAAGGCAAGTTTTAAAAGAAGTAACCAGTTGAATGTAGTCAGTTCATTGCTATGACAGCTGCAGGGTGCCTCTATGGAACACCATCAATTCAGAGTAATTAATTCAAAATGCATTACAAATTATTTTTTTAAACGACACATCGATCCTTAAGGGTTATTGAAACAGCTAACTTGGTGTCATTTGTCCCATCTGCCACAACAGATGCTTATTATTCCAATATGAATATTAAATGAATTTTGAAGAGAATTCCCATAATTGTAAGAAACATTTATAAAATGAAGAAAAGATGACAGATTTTCTGATGATTGGTAATACTTTTTATATATTTTATTATAAAAGATATTAAAAATATAAAGCATAACACTAATATGAGTCTAACTGCAGAACACTGGATAAAGTACCCTTCATAACCATATTTTTCCATATCACCCTTTCCCCGTAGATTATTTAAGCACTTTACACATTATTAGTGTTCTCGTAACATTTTGATTAAATTTACTATCTTCTTTCTAAATGAACCATCTCAAGTTCATTTATCATGTGTCACTTTTGGACTCATGCTTTTTTTTTTATTCTGACAAAACTCTTAGAGAAATATGGTTTGGCATATAGTAATTTACAATAATTTTCAGTGAGAAAATTCTCAATGTCTTATATGACCCAAAAGGGGTTCCAGGCAGTAATTATAAATGGAGAGATTGAAGACCCTGAGTGAACCAAAGCTCCCAAGACAAGGGTATAAGGTGAATGCATTGAAGAAATACACACAACCAATGGTTTCTGTGTGACAGTAGGTTAAAGTGCAAAGGACGACTGTGGGACAGATGAACAAGGTGCTACAAGCAATGATGGTATATGCAGCCCAGAGTATGGTGGTGGTGACTTCACAAGCTGTCTTCTATTCCCCCAGAGGAATGGTAGATATAATGTGAAAGATGAAGAATTATACAATGTCTAGGAGCAACAGAACTGATGTAAAATGGCAACAGAGATAAGTCATTAAAATATAGTGTTTACCCACAAGAACAGAATGTGGAATATCAATTTCAATTGATTTATTTTTATTCTCATAGTAGTCCTATGTTGCTGCTACTAGGCATTCTTGGTATTATTGGATGCCACATCATTTTAATTTTATATTGTTTTTATGAGACATGATTGAGATACTTGGAGACAGGTTGATCCCTTTGTGTCTTGCTTCTAAAATGTGCTAGGACCAAAGGCATACTTGGTCTGGAGCTAATTATTCCCACTATGGAGAAAGACCATTTTGAGTATCTCACTCCTGATGAGGACTTCCTGTCCTGCTGGTCATCCCCCTGCCTACCAGATGGGACCTGGGTGTGAAGGTAACATACTTGTACCATGAAAGTCCTTGCACCTCAAAAATGTCCTTCCCAGGTCAACATTATAAAGGGAAATGAGACAACTTTAAAAAAAATAAAACATTTTCATTTGACTGAACCTGTACGTGATTAAATCTCCTGTACAGCATGTTATTATGAAGTTAGGAAGCTGTAAATCAAACTTTAACTCAAGAAACAAAAAGATTTCTGACTGCTTTAACTCCTCTATACCTACATTCCCTAATCAGTTGAGTCAGGATAAGAGTGTAATGTTGTAAAAGGTAGATTTGAGATTTAAAAGGCCATCACACAATAGGAGCTCCAACAGTGTGATGCTGTAGCACTCATTATTCTGAGCACATTACACGTTTTCATCTTGTACAGATTGAATATGTACTCTGAAGCGCCACGTGCACACCCAATTCTAGGTTGTCACGGACTGATGTGGCTGCCATATACTAACATGCTGCACTGGACAGCAAGCTAGCTCCTATAATTTGATGATGTCCATGTTTGCCACCAGAATCACCTGGGCCTAAAGTACTTACTAAGCTTGTAACTGATGGAAAGAACCCAACAGCATGATCCGCTGCCATCCAGTAAGTTAAACATCATATATGGGACTGATGGAAGAAGATACTCCACCTTTCTGAGTCTCTTACCAGTTTCATGCTTATGATATTTAGTGTGGCCTCTTATAGGAATGCTCACATTTAATACTGTTTCTCCCTTCAAAGTGCCCTTTGTTTGAATGGACCCCAATGAAAGCATCATGTCGCTCACTTCAAAAACATATCGCCAAATACAGAAGACAGGATTGAAGAGAACATAGCAAGTTGTACACATTAATCAGCTCTCAATTTATAACAGAACACAACAAAAACAGCTTCTGTATGAGGTCTGTGGAACATGCCATGGAAGTTAGAAAATTTCTTTAAGAATACAAATGTTTTCCTCAGAGATCAGCGGGCCATGTTAAAAAAATATATTGAGTAATTCTGATAGTCTCAACTAAATGTTTTTTGGCTGAGTGTTTACAATATGTAAACAATTCTTTCTGAGTGCTTGGCTTCAGTGAACAAACAAAATTTACTGAAAATAGCTCAGTGTGACTCAGTTCTTCTTTGGAAAAGAAATTCAATTGACTTCTTGGCTATTATCAAGATGAACGCTTCGTACAGTGTGGGGCTTCTCTTCCCAGTTTAGATTGTGGTAAATGGAAGGTCGTTCATTTTTTGAGCATTTAACTCAAGCACATTCAAGGCTGTGCTATTCAGATTAAAGATACATATTACCTGTAAACTCAAATGTCATGCAGCAATTAAAGTGAAAAGAAACCTTTTATGTGTTGGCAATCTGCTTCTATTACCGCTTTAGCTATCTGATTTTTCTAAGGAACTGCAGAGCAAGATAGACTGTACTTATGCAGAAAGAATATTAATGCAGTGCTCCAAGGGTTGTGAAATATATTTTAAAGCATATATGAATTCAAAATTAAATTATGTATAAATGACTTGAATGTTAGGCCCTGGCCGGATAGCTCAGTTGGTTAGAGTATCATCCCAATATGCCAACATTTCAGGTTTGATCCCCAATCAGGGCCCATATGAGAATCAACCAATAAATTCATAAATAAATGGAACAACAAATCGATGCCTCTCTCTCTTTTTCTTTCAGTCTCTCAAAATCAATAAATAAATTTTAAAAAGAATGTTTTTTTGTTTTTATTTTTTACAGAGACAGAGATAGAGTCAGAAAGAGGGATAGATAGGGACAAACAGACAGGAACAGAGAGTGATGAGAAGCATCAATCATTAGTTTTTTGTTTCAACACCTTAGTTGTTCATTGATTGCTTTATCATATGTGCCTTGACTGTGGGGCTACAGCAGACCAAGTAACCCCTTGCTTGAGCCAGTGACCTTGGGTCCAAGCTCGTGAGCTTTGCTCAAACCAGATGAACCCATGCTCAAGCTGATGACCTCGGGGTCTCGAACCTGGGTCCTCTGCATCCCAGTCCGATGTTTTATCCACTGCGCCACCACCTGGTCAGACTAAAAAGAATGTTTTAATTCTTTTACCATGGTATTTCCCAGCAATAACTAAATGAAAGGTGACTAGTCATCCAAGTGAGACTTTACTTGCTCAACATCAAAAGAAATTGTTAAAATCAACTTTTAAAAATACCTACTAATATTCTGCCTCAAATTACTAAAGGAGAGAATGCGGAAGAACTGCAGGCTGTGAACTCACTGCTGTTTTCCTGAGTCATGGCTTTAATCCTCACCGCCTGTCTTAGGTCTTCCTACCCAACATCTGCACTAAGGAACTTGAGGGTCTCACATCTCGACTCCCACTCCCAGAGTCTTACAATACATCAAGGAACAGTTATGATGATTCAGTACACTGTATGATTTCACTGTACAATACCATCTGGGTTGCACAGAGCCTGACATAAGACTGAAAGACAATTTTAACTAACACGCTGGTCCACAACCAAAATGTCTTCTCATGTATCACCAGGCCGTTTCTTCCTGTGCCCTTCATTCTCAGTAAACATTTCATGAGTCATATTTCATTTGTTTTAGAACTTCATTTTGATTCATTGGTCTTCCTAGAGCATTCTAATTATTTTTTTATTAAGATTTTGTTTTTTAAGCATTATAAAGGTCACAGCAAAATTGAAGGCCCATAAAGAGTTATCCCTAATGCCCCCTGTCCCCACACATGATGAGGCTCTCTCATTATCAGCATCTCCCTGCTCAGATGGGTACATTTGTTACAATTAATATTTCCGTTTTCATTTACTTAATAATGTACTTAATTACCAGTACACTCTTGAGATTTCTTTTTTGACGTGTTATTTATAAGTGATTGTTTAATATACAGATGATGAATTAAGGAATTGTATCCCTGAAATCCCCATTTTATTAACCAATGTCACCCCCCAAATTCAATAAAAATAAAAAGAAGATTAAAAAAAAGGAGTGCCTGTTTAATTTCCACATATTTGTTTTTTTTCCAGTTATCTTTCTGTTATTCATTTCTATTGTTTTTATCATTTCTAAACATGCACTTTAGGCCCTGACCAGTTGGCTCAGTGGTAGAGTGTCGGCCTGGCGTGTGAATGTCCCAGATTCGATTCTCAGTCAGGGCACACAGGAGAGGTGCCCATCTGGTTCTTCGCTCCTCTCTCTTTCTCTCTCGCTTTTCTCTCTCTCTTCCCCTGGTATAGCCATGGCTTGATTGGAGCAATTGGCCCTGGGTGCTGAGGATGGCTCCATGGCCTTCATGTCAGGCACTAAGAAGAGCTTGGTTGCCGAGCAATGGAGCAATGGCTGCAAATGAGCAGAGCTTTGCCCCCTAGTTGGCTTGCTGGGTGAGTCCTGGTCAGGGCACATGTGGGAATATATTTATGCCTTCCTTCCTCTCAATGAATAAAAAAAAATTAAAAATTAAACATGTACTTTATTATTTGTTTATTCATTAAAATATATCCTGTGATAGGCAGTTGTATCAGGACATTTTATAGTCTATATGGGAAGACAGTCAATAAAAAATTCTTTAAGTTGTGGAATTCTTCCCAACTTTCATTGCCAGGAGCTGAAGGAACACTATTTCCCATAAACCTAAACTAATTTGGAAATTATAGTAGATAGTTCAATGTTGAATGAATGAATGAAAGGTTGAGAGAATTGACTGGTAAAGAGTATTGAAATTGTGGATTGTTAAAAGGCAGAGTGATTTGGCAAGAAGCTGCTGGCCCAAGAAAAAGCTTTTGGATAATTAACAAACAGAAGGGACATAAACTCTAGTATGGTTTTGAACTCATGACATCCATATTTCTCGTTATACATCTAGTAAAGACTCAATTATTTATGCTAATGGAGTTTGTGAATAATTTAAAATAATTTATGACTTAGGCAATGAAATACATTTTGTACTTACAAAAGAAAATGAAGGACCCATGTGCTAGGAATTCATAATTCATCAAAATATTCCAATATACCTTGACAATTTACTTAAGAGAAGCTTGAAATATATATACACATGTATGTATGTGTGTGTGTGTGTGTGTGTGTGTGTGTGTATATATATATATATAATATATATATATATATAATATATATATATATGCTTTCCTATCTCCAGCTAGGTAGAGCTTTCCCTTTTCTCTCCCTTAACTTCAAAGGGAGATATATATTTTTATTACTGAGTAATAAATAATGTTAAACTGAGCCATCCTAAATCTTTCATATTTTCTTCCAGAATGTTTTAAGAAGGAGCTCATTAGAGCTACTGACCCTTTTCTGATAAAAGGTAACTTTTAGTTAATTCTTCATTCATTAAGAAGCATTTTTAACTCCATGCTAAAAACTGTGTTAGGCATTAATTTCTAGGGGAAACTATTCTTAATATTAAGGAACTAATGATTCTAATTAAAAAAAAGATACCATTACAAACAAATGAGCACCTTGCAAGTTGAGGACGGTCACCAGAAAATATGCAGCCGTGCATAAGAGAGCACGTGAATTTTACCACGTGCACCTTCACTTTGTTTAGGGTATTAAGGTCAGGATTGGAGAAAATAGTGCTTTATTTGTTTTTTAAAGAATGACTGCAGGCAGATTAGAAATGAGAATTTTTCAGGCATTTTGTTTTAGGATGAATTCCTTAGAAATGGACTCTGAAGGGACAGTTACAACCCAAATATTTACTAGGGATCTAGTCTCTCCATTTAATACAATTTTATAAGGATGTGAGGAAGCAGGTTGAGAGGAAGGAGAGCTAACTCTCAATGCCATAGCAACCAACACTTCCACTGTAAGAGTCCTAATCTCCTACTTAGTAAAAGCATGCCCTTATCCAATGGTGAAAGATTCTTCAGATGGTTTCCTCTTTCTTTTGTCTATGAAAATGCCTCTCTTTTCAAAATCAATACAAAAGATAGACATAAATATTTGATCATAAACTATATATAATGAAATACAGTAAATATATTTAAAATAAAAAACACCATTGAACAGTAAAAAGAAAAATTTAGCATAGCCAAGTCATATTATGTTAAGCTAGATAAAATAATTATCCTTACATACAAGCCACTGATTGTTATTTCTTTGCAATGTGACAATTAAAATAGACTGAAAGATAGAAGTTCCAAGTACCAGGTCCTACGTAACATGACCTAGTTTAATGTTGTATTCCTAAGAAGAAAAGCATGTGTGATAGAGGTTGAATAACATTCATGATTATTTCGATATCTGCCTTCAAAAAATCATATGACCTCAATAATTAAAATAGGCTGATACGAAATTACTGCAAAAGGAAGTGGGAATTTGGGACCTGCTGCACAATTTATTTGAAAAATTATTTCAAATACCAAAGATGGTATTACTATAATTAATTCCCCTCTGAACCTGTGTCTGTCCTGCTTTGGAAGAAGGATGATAAGGCAGGAACACAGAATGCCAGTGAAGTTAACCACACAGGTGTTGGGCTGTTGTCTTCACTATTTACATGGAAACCATAGTTTGAACCATTTTTCCTTATTCACTAATGTCATTTCTTCTTGCCTATATTTTTTGCTGTATGAATAATTATTCTAATAGAATCTATTTAAGCAAATGTTTGCATGAGCATAATCTTAATGTGAAGCATGGTAATATTTCTTAGAAATGTACATTGTGTTAAATCTTCCTTTAATTACTTTTTGTAATTATTATGCAAACACTGTGTAAGTAAATTAGTAATATTTCTGTTACATGTTAAAAAAAAAGCTGAGATTCTAATAGATAAACAAGCATTAAATGACTGCGCTAAGAATATATGAGCTACTAAAACAAATCGTAAATCCTGGCCCATTTCTTCTCGGCTCTGCTTTCTGAGAATTAGTATTAAAACATTGTGTAATGAAAAGGCAAGATTATTTGTGACCGTGAAGACGCAAGTTTGAATCTTGGCTCCAACCGTTCCGAGCTGAATACAGTTGCGAAATGTCTTTGAGATTTTGAAATACAAGTCGGTGTTTTTTCTAAAATATTTTAATAGTGATAATGTCTGTCTTGATTTAGTTTTGAGGATCCATGACATTTGTGTCTGCAGGGCCCAGTGCAGTCCAGACACGAGACACTCGGTGCAGGTCACCAGCATCATGCCCTGGTTTGGTTCTCAAATTCAGAAAGCTCTTCACATACTGTTCAGTGGTAACTTTTTAAGTAAAGAGATCAAATACAGGTTTGTCAAGTGTCAGAGTTTGACAATATGTGAATATGATTACCTATTCAAGTCTTTATTTACATACTCTATGTAGTATACTATATTTACTATGTACTATAGGATGTACATTATACTTGTATATTGTGCTAAATAACTTTTTATTTAGTATATATTATCTTATATACAACAGGCAGCCTATAAACAGGCAGCTTCCAACAGTAAAACTGTTTTAAAAATTCTTCAGTAACACAATTTTAAGGCAGACAGCAAAATTCAAAGAATTCTATCTTCTTTGACCTGAGCCCTGAATAGCAAAAGCTAAATATCTTCTTCACCAGCGATTTTCAACTTTTTTCATCTCATGGCACACAGAAACTAATTAGTAAAATCCTTATAGCACACCACAAAAGATACATATTTTTTGCCTACCTGCCAAATAAAAAAGGTATAATTTTGATTCATTCACACTGGATGGCTATTATTGTGTTGGCTGTTGTCACTTTTTTATGTGACAATCTAAGAGAAAAGTGCCCCTGACTAAATAGTCAGGTAGTGTATATTTTAAAAACTTGCAGCACAGGAATGGGACAGCACTGGTCTTCACACGGAGAGGAGCTCACTTAAGTTCTATCATGAAAGACTTTTTCTTTTTCCTAGTCCAGAGCTGATCAGCCTCCAACCATGCTATGAGAATGGGAAATTGAGTTTAGCCTTTGTCTCTGTGGAGCTGCTAAGGAGCATCAACAACGGTTGGATTTCATACCTGTGGAACTCCAAACAAGATTGCAACTTTTCTTGAAAATATCTAAAATATTGAGTTGAAAAAAGATTTTAAAAAGGCATTCACTAAATGAGTATTTGCCATATTTCCCCATGTATAAGACACACCCTTTTTCAAAAAATTTGGTTTCTAAAAACTAGTAGTGTCTTATACAGTGGTTGTAACTTGCATTACCCACTTTTTTTTTGTGCTTATTTTTGCACTCATTGTTGTAAATTTTTTTACTTGCATTTCCTGCTTTTTCGCGCTTGTTGTCTTTGTGCTCATTGTTTTGCACTTGTTACCAGTATATTATAGTAGGTTAAGTTTTGCCACGTTCTGCTCAGAAATGGCTCAGAAAATATCTTTGTACAGTGCTGAATTCAAGTTTAGAATAATCCAGTTGGCAAAAGTGAATGGAAATTGTGCTGCTGAACATAAGTTTTGTTCTTTTTCCACTGAGAAATCAATCCAAGACTGGCTATGGGAAGAAGAAACAACCCTACTGAAAATGCCATGGCAGAAGAAGGCCATGAGAGGTAAGTCAGCAAAATGCCCTGATTTAGAGAGGGAATTGAAGATACGAATTGAAGAGGAAAGGGCAATTGTGTTGACAAATATGGTTCCGCATGAGGGAAGAAGAAATGCTGATGATAAAGAAGTTACTGATTTCAAAGGAGGACATAACTAGTGCTTCAGGTTCATGAAATGGAATAGACTAAGCATGAGTACATGCATCAGATTTGCCCAAAATATGCCTGAAAGCTATGAGAAGAAGGTTTTTTAATTTCATCGTTTTATCATCCAATGTTGGAAGACACATCAGTTTGAGTTGGGACAGATTGCAAATATGGACAAAGTCCCCCTTCAATTTGATGTCCCAAGTAACAGAACTGTTGGTAAAGAGGGTGTGAAAGTGGCAAATGTGAAGACAAGTGGACATAAAAAAAGCCATTCTACAGTTGTTCTAGCTTGTGCTGATGGAACCAAGCTGCCTCCTACGCTGATATTCAAACACAAAACAATGCCAAAAGAAGAAATTCATTGAGGAGTGATTGTCCACATTTATGACAAGGGTTGGATGGATCAGGATGGAATGAAGAATTGGTTTGAGAAAGTTTGGAGAAGGAGACCAGGTGGGCTCTTATGCAAACTTGCCCATTGGCGCTTCATCAGTTCAGGGCACACATAACAAAAAAACATAAAGGAGATTGCTGCAGAGCAAAAAACAAAACTTGCCATTGTACCTGGAGGTTTGACATCCCAGCTCCAACCACTTCACTCAGCATTAACAAACCCTTCAAAACTGTCATGAGATATGAATAGAACCAATGGATGAAGTCTTCTGGGGACAATTTGATACCAGCAGGAAGAGTAAAGAAACCAACTATAGGAGAAGTTTGTACCTGGGTGAAAAGATCCTGGATAATATCAAGATTGAGATCATTGTCAAGTCATTTAAGAAGTGTGGCATTTCAAATGCCATAAATGGAACTGAGGATGAGGCAATATAAGAAGACAGTGATTTGTCATCAGACACAGATGAGGACAAGCTAATGAATGGGAGTTTTGACAATGATGAGGAGTTGTATAAATTTTATGATAAATAAAACTTGAGTTCAATAACTTTATGTTGTACATTTTTTTTCAAATTTCAGGCCCAAAATTAGGTGCGTTTTATACATGGGAACATCTTAAACATGGGAAAATGTGGTATTCTCTATTCAGAAGCTTTTAAATAAGAAGTTAGTAGAGTCACTACACATGAAAATCCAATTACAAATATACATTTTTAGTGAGGACATTCTGCCTATCCCAATGGCTGTTTAAAAAATATTGGCAATATCTGCCTTCACAACACTGTCCCATAAAACGTTATTGGCTATGTAGAAAATGTATTATCCTGGTGTTTTTCTCTGGATGAAAAATGTTCCCTCTACTGGCAGCAGTTCTTTTAAGATTTCCTTTCAGAAAGTACCTCTAAGGACTTGTACAGATTGAATTGCAGGCAATTAAGTCTCTGAGAATATAAACATATTTTGAAATATTATAAAACAAATAAAACTCTAAATAAACATCAATAAAACACCACAGTTAAGAAATAGACTGACTTATGGCCTTTTTGACTTAAGAGGCAAATTTTATACCATGCACCAAAGATTACTAATTTAAATGCTGTTGATGTTGTGTATAACTTCAGTAAGATGCAAGTTTAAGTATATGCAAATTTAAGATAATGCATTTTCAAGAAAAAAAAAGATTACACATTCTCATACAATTTTTAGTAAATACATATACCATATTTTCAGAAAGCTTAATTCTATATAAGAAATAAATTTAAAGTTAATTATATAGTGTAATAAAAACTATTTGATATTATAGATATCTATAACTACCAAATTAGTGATTATTTTAGGTAATCAGGATTTGGTATCTTAAATGATATAGTCCTTATGGAAATATGTCTGGTTTTTGAATTTAGCCATTAACATTCCCCAAAACCAAGGCCAAATTTGTTAACCTCCCACTCTTCTTTTAAATTTTACAAACATGTTCTTATATTCCACTTTAAATTTCATAGTCATTAATATTGTGTATATCATGAGATGT
Source organism: Saccopteryx bilineata (assembly GCF_036850765.1). NCBI lineage: Eukaryota > Metazoa > Chordata > Mammalia > Chiroptera > Emballonuridae > Saccopteryx > Saccopteryx bilineata. The sequence continues at coordinate 78,241,587 of NC_089492.1, read as the reverse complement.
ACATTTTATATTACTATTCATTTTTGAAATACATATGAAATGTACTAATCAAGGAGTTTGTTGTCTTAAGCCGTCAGAAGTGGTTCTCCAGAATTAAAGTGACCAGATTACTCCTTAAAATGAATCAACTTTCTTGGTTTCTCCAAATGATGCTCCCAGTTGGCCATAAAGATGGGTTTTGTTGTTTACTTACAAACTTCTTCAATAATTTCAATGATTGTTTACAATGGCAACTTTGCTAACGTTGCATCTAATGCTTCCAATCACAAAAGTTCTATCTCTAAATTGCAATAATCGGATCATTGTTTCAAGTAAAGGACACTTTCATATGCTGAGAGGTGTTTTTTTTCTTTCTGTTTTCAGAATTTTAAGTATTAGATTCTGAACCCACAAGAAAGTAAAAATTTCTGCCTCAAGATGATAGTCTAAAACAGCCTCCAGTATTTCTGGGAGTAGTGTAAACAATCCAGCACCACAGCTTAACAAGCCTTTTGCAACCTAATCAGGCAAGTGAGGTGGGGGGTTGGGCAGACTGTCAGCTTATAGCCAATTCCCCACACCTCTGTCCCCCAAAAATCTAAACTCCAAAAACTGTTGGTTTTTTGGTCCCCAACAGGCACATATTCCTCTAGAATACTATAAGGCGCTCCTGGAAATCTTCTAGGGCAGTGGTCCCCAACCTTTTTTGGGCCACGGACCAGTTTAATGTCAGAAAATATTTTCACAGACTGGCCTTTAGGGTGGAATGGATAAATGCACAAAATAAAATTATGCGACCGGCGTAAAAACTGGTATTTTTAAATATAATTGTCGAACTTACGATATTTATTGGGCTAACTTAAAGGAGTATTATTATTCAGGCTTATTATTCAGGCTGTATTTAAATTTGTTATTCTGACAACGTTTCATGTCTGACATCAATATGTAATATGATAGGTTCAGGCTCATTACCAATCATAAACCTACGACAATAAAAATAAACATGAATACACAGTGTATTTGTATGCAACTTTATTAGAAGCGTCCTCTTAACATTGCACCAACAACATAACCTAAGTAACATTCTCTCTGCCTCCAAACACTTTCCAGTTGCTATGGTAATGTTTAAACATGCCTTAAAATAAGATACAACACAAAAACAAATATAAAGTCCATGAAAAATACAATTCACCATTGTTATGAATATTATAAGTTAAGGGTTATTTATTATAATGTTTATATAGAATAAGAGATAGTAGCTTATCTCTCAACAGTCATAACGCTAAATCAGTGGGAGCCCTGAACTTGTTTCTCTGCAATGAGACGGTCCCATCTAGGGGTAATGGGAGACAATGACACCCAAAGTGTGTTGCTTATGTCCAGTCTATTCCATAATTTTGTTTTGGTTGCTGTCACTGCAGAAAATCCCACTTCACACAAATAGGATGTTGGAAATGGCAACAGGGTTTTTAGTGCTTTTGTGGTGATCTCAGTGTATTCTGCCATGACTTTAATCCAGAACACTGGCACCGTTGTAGTCTCGAACATATATTTAAGGCCACCATCATTTGCGATCTCCAGTAGTTGATCCTCTTCTTGCATAGAAATGCTGGATTCACCTGGTTTGTTGACAAATGGATCGCGGATCCATTCCTTGGCAATTCGTGGGTCTTTTGTGGTTGAGAAGTAGCATTCAAACTCTTTTAAAAGCAAATACAAGTGATCGTGCACCAGCTGGGACAATGAAGACTTGGGCTCAGTCTCTTCCAAAATTCCCGCGAATGTTTGAAACATGTCAAATATACCCCTGTTCACGTGTTGTCCCCACAAATCTAGTTTGGCTTTAAATGCAGCTACTTTATCTGCCAACTTGAAGACAGTCGTCATTTTCCCCTGAAGTGACTGATTGAGTTCATTGAGGAGGTTAAATATGTCACACAAGTAAGTGAGTTTTGCGACCCATTCCTCATCACTGAAATGTGCTGCTAGCAGTGACTTTTTTTTTCTGAGAGAAATCTCTGCAGCAGCTCTTGTAATTCAAACACTCTGGCCAGGGACCTCCCTTGGGATAACCATCTTATTTCTGTGTATAAGAGAAGGTGCTCCGCATTCATTTCCTCACAAAGCTGCTTGAACAGGCGCGAATGAAGGGAGTGTGCTTTGATGTGGTTAATAACTTTAATGACATCATTCAATATGCTGTTAAATTCCAGTGGTATATTTCGGCTAGCCAGCATTTCCCTGTGAATGACACAAGGAGTAGACTCACATTCAGGTGCAACCTCTTTAGTCTGAGTAGTTAAACCAGACATCCTTCCGGTCATGGCAGCAGCTCCATCTGTGCATGTGCCGACACAAAAAGACCATTTCAGTTTTCTTGATATATAGTCATCCAGCTATTTAAATAGTTCTGCGGCTATGGTTTCGGTTGGCAATGATAGTGCACATAACATACCCTCATGCACATCCTCTTGATAAAGATAAACAACTAGCATTGCCTTGTTGTCAGTATCTGTAGATTCGTCAACCTGGAGAGCGTTCCATGGTAATTTATTAATCCTTTCCAACAATTGTGATTCAATGTTCTCTGCTATTTCCTCAATGCGCTGTGTGACGGTGGTAGCCGAAAGAGGCATCTGTGCTATTTTTTTAAACTCAGCCTCTCCTAGAAGTTCACAACAAATGTCTTTAGTGGCTGGAAGGATCAATTCTTCACCAATGGTGAATGGCTTCTTAGCCTTAGTAATACGATTAGCCACCAAGTATGATGCTCTCAGTGCACTCGCATTTATTGATGTAGTGGCCACCAGTAATTGTTTCTGTCCTTCTTGTTCATGCTTTTTTCTTTCAAAATACTCAGAAGGCTTGTCTTTTAAAGTAATGTGCTTGGTCTCCAAGTGGTGAAGCAGTTTTGAAGGCTTCATTGCCTCATTACTTAGCTAGTCGCCACATATTATGCAGAGCAGCCTTGGTGCGTGAGAATCACCAGTTTCAATAAATCCATACTTCAAGTAGGACTCCTGATATTGTCTGTTAAATGAAGCCTTCTTTTTCTTCAAGGTTGTAGGTTCTTCTTTTGTCTCCTCACTGGCCCTTTTTCACTTCGCAATAAAACTTTTGATGGAATTTTGTTTTTCACTCATTTTGCTAGTTTATGGGTTTAATTTTAGCGGCAATGTATCACGTGACCGAGACAAGTGTCAAGAGTGAGTCTTAGATGGATGTAACAGAGGGAATCTGGTCATTTAAAAAAAAATAAAACATTGTTCAGACTTAAATATAAATAAAACAGAAATAATGTAAGTTATTTATTCTTTCTCTGCGGACCAGTACCAAATGGTCCACGGACCAGTACCAGTTCGCGGTCTGAGGTTTGGGGACCACTGTTCTAGGGCACACCAGTGTGCCCTGGTGCAGTCTTTGAGAACCACTTCTCTAGAGACTTAAAGCAGAGAAGAAAAAACACAAGAGTCCTGTATCCCAGAGCCACTGTTCAAGTCCAGGTCTACCTAACTTCACTCTTTATCTTTTAAATGTGTTTACTACACCAAAGAGTAAACTTTAAGATATGTTTTTTGAGAAATTTTTACCCCATTAAGCTGTGTTTATAAAATTATATTTTTTGAACAAAATATTGGGATATATGATCCAACTACAGTTGAAATTCTCCCTTCCTATATCTATTTTTATTTCATCCTTTTTTTTCAGAGACAAAAATATCAATTCTTCTTGAGTACATGAATAGATTCTTACCTAAGCTCTGACCTTTTCACCTTCATCTACCATGAAACTTCCTCTGTTGATTAACTTTTCAGGCTTAAATACTCAACCACAGAATATCTTATTTCTATGTAGCCTTTATCCTTAACATACTTAATGGTTTATCTTGCCAAGAGCAATGAAAAGAAAAGAAAAAATATCTTTTAGCCTGTTACCACACTGAGTTCATGCTTTGGAAGTCTCGTTCCAACCACAATTATGCCTTCCTTTTCTCCAGCTCACCCACTAAAGCCACGGCCTTCATGCCAAATTTTCTCAATGACGATCTTTGGGTTCCAGTATCATTGCAGGTTCATCTTCATGTAGCATTTTACTTTATGAGCCTCCATGCTTTCTGAAAGGAGTCTTCTGGATCTGTAACATCAGTTTCTCATGCTTTTCTTACTACCTTTCTGAATGTTCTCTGACTCCATTTCACAAACTATCTGGTTGCTTGGACATGGCCACCTCCGTTGCTTGTGGGTGTTGCAAACTTCCCAAGGTTTCATCTGCATTACAAAATGATCACACCTGACCAGGTAGTGGTGTAGTGGATAGAGCATTGGACTGAGATGTGGAGGACCCAGGTTCGAGACCCGGAGGTCACCAGCTTGAGTGCAGGCTCATCTGGCTTGAGCAAAGCTGACCAGCTTGGACCCAAGGTCGCTGGCTTGAACAAGGGGTTACTTGGTCAACTGTAGTCCCCGGTCAAGGCACATATGAGGAAGCAATCAATGAACAACTAAGGTGTCGCAACAAAAAACTGATGATTGATGCTTCTCATCTCTCTCCATTCCTGTCTGTCTGTCCCTAGCTATCCCTCTCTCTGACTCTCTCTCTGTCTCTGTAAAAAAAAAAAAAAAGATCAAACTAGGATAAACTTCATCACAGGACTATGTGTCAATGCGGTCCTTCCTTTCCCGTCATGGAAATCATTCTAGATGACAAAGAAGAGACCCAATCAAAAATAAACAAATAAGAAAAGTTTTGAAATAGAATTTCAAATTTTTATTATCAATAATCATTTGACAACAATTTATATTCAAACTGACCATCAAATATGAAATAAGAACATTTCAATTTTTGTCTTTATACCATAAATCGGCTCAACCACACAGTGGTGCTGCCCTTTGGAAAACAGATAATGACCAAACAACAAGACATACATAGATCAGTATTTGGATACTGACACAGGCTTGGTTTTTCAAATTTGGTCACGCCAACAAAGCCAGATGGTCCTGGCAGTGAGATGCTTAGGGAAGAATGAACGTGTGAGGGCAAGCACCAGGAAAGGAATGACTTTAGGCTTTTTTTTTTTAACTACAGGCCAATTTGTAAGAGAACTTTATATTAAACTGACTGGTCCTTCCCTTCCCCCTTCTTTTTACCCAAACAGTTGAAACATTTTATTCTAAAATAATTAATTTGAGAGTATCTTACTTGATACTGGTTACTTTCTCTAACTGCTGCACTACCTCATCTAAATAGTTCATTAATTATTTCTGATAGTTATTCAAATAAAGTAATTACATCTTCTCAAATGTGCCCTAGCCTTTGTTGTTCTGTTAGTCAGAATCTTTTGTCATTAGCTGCTACCTGTGGTACCCAAGGCCAAGCCAACTAGGATGAAATGATGACCCGTATTTTTGGAAATATTGTTTGAAAAAAAATATATGGAGGAGGGTATAGGGGAGATACATGGTGATGAGCAGAGACCTAACTTGGGGTGGTGAACACACAAACAGTGTCCAGATGATGTATTACAGAGTTGTATAGCCAAAATGTATATAATTTTGTTAGCCAATGTCACCCCTGTAAACTCAGTTTAGAAAGAAAGAAGGTATGGTTTGTCTATTTGTTGACTATTAATTCTTAATTTTATGTAGGTTTTTTGAGAGGGAATATAACACAAAGCAAAACAAACACTGGTATTTCAGTAATTGAATGTCTGTATTCTCAGCTAACATGTACAAGAGCTGATGCCACATACCTTTATTTCACTTAGAATGTTTTATATATGCTCTTTAGCTACAGATTTGGTCATTAAGAACTCCCGTATTTTGTTATTTAATTCCCCTTTCCTTAAAAACAACATTCGTTGGGTAAATGGCCACTTTAGGTCATTGTGCAGTGACCCAGAGATTCTTTGTCTCAGAAAAGTGTCCTTTAACTACTTCAGTGTTCTCCTCTTTCTATTTTTCTGTTTATTTTTCAGCTTCACTTGTATAATGCAGAGTATGCATTCATAAACTGGAAATTTAGATTAAACTACTCAATCCATAGAACCACTTTTTTTGGATTGGCCTTTATTCAATTCAAGATGTCATCATCATTATTTTCAATGGAACTGATCAATAACATGAATTCATAACTCACTTCTGTTCCTTACAAAAAATATCTCAAACATAACATAACAATGAAAAAGCAATGAATCTTAGCATTCTGAATCTACAAACTTCAGTGGGGTTTTTTTCCTACTTCTGAAAGTCTGTTGAAAGCTTCTGAACAACTGCATTTATGAAATTCCACCTCAAAAAATACTCTTTGATGTAAATAACAGATGTACAGTCTAAGATATTGTATTGTTACAATCTAGATATGGCTGGCCACAATATTTTGTAAAGTTTCCTTGTGACTATATTAAATTATTTATTATGTGATACTCTATACAGAAATATTATATAATATACACATTTTTGTGGAATGAATTTTCTGATTAACTATTTATTCAAATGAAAAGAGTGTTGTTCCCTATACCATTTCTAAATTACCTTCAAAATATTATAGTCCAATTATTTCAGACAGATTATCAACATTTAGAATTTTTAATAATTAAAAGTACATATTTAAGCATATCAAGGTAATGAGGAAATGTAGGTAACAAAGATTTTTAAATAGTTATATCTTACCATAACATATTACCATTATATGGCCTTGTATAGGTGGTAGAGTTGAAGTAAAATCTTGCCTGGAGATAAAAATAAGCAAGCTTGGGCCTAACCTGTGGTGGCGCAGTGGATAAAGTGTCGACCTGGAAATGCTGAGGTTGCCGGTTCAAAACCCTGGGCTTTCCTGGTCAAGGCACATATGAGAGTTGATGCTTCCAGCTCCTCCCCCCTGTCTCTCTCTCCTCTTTCTCTCTCTCTCCCTCTCCCTCTCCTCTCTAAAATTAATAAATATAATAAAAATTAAAAAAAATTATTAAAAAAATAAGCAAGCTTGGTTAAGATCATCATTTCTTATAAATATATATTGAAATGTAAAATTTAATTCTGATTTGTACACTTGTCATTATTATGTTTAAATATAACTTATTTTAATAGGAAATTGTTGAAGTGTTAATTTGCAATTCCTCCTTGGGAGTACTTGATAATTCACCTCTGTCATATTATACCTTACCATCTAGATCTAGTGATTAGATTTCTTTATTTTATATTAGTATTACCTGATGGGTACACATCTCATAAAGTTGTTAAAATGACAGCTAATTATTTTGCTTTTTATGTATCAGAAATCAATGCCTGTAAAAAAACATCAGTACCTGATTCTATATAACATCTCAAGTGTTTTTAATTAAATCAGACAAATTACACACACAGTCCTGCTTTATCCAGTTTGTATTCTAATGGGAAAGAGAAACAGTAGAAGAAGGAGGAAGAGAAGGAGAGGACATAGAAAGAGAGGAAGAGGAAAAAGAATAAATGTGATTCTTCTATAAAGACCACGTTGAGATGGGGAAGGGCGTTTTCCTCTGGGCAGTTGGTTTTGCTGTAACTGCTGAGTTTTGAAGCTGGATTGTGAACCTCCCCACAGGCAGACTCCACACCAGCAAAGTCTAGCACCAAGGCCCTTATAGAACAGACCTGTCATGAATGTGTTTTGATAGAGGAGTAAATGCAGGATGAAAATTTATGGGCACAAACAACAGTGTGGCGATAGGAGAAGGAACAAGTGGTGGAGGAGTGTATGGGGGTGGTAAACGAGGATGGACAAAGACTTGACTTGAGAAGGTGAACGCACAGTATGGTGTATAGAGATGTGTTGTAGTATTGGGCACTGGAAACCTGTGTAATTATTTAATCAGTGTCACCCCAGTAAAATTCCACTTATTAAAAAGCTCATGATGTATAAATGGATAGTATTTATTATTATGCTTTGTAAAATTTCAAACTCAATACAATGGAAAATTTTATTATCAAATATTGCAATTGGGTAAAGTTGCAAAATGTCCTTTGCTTTTGATGTAAAACATTTATTTAATCCCATTATAGGAAAATTTAAAAGACATATAAGAACATCTATTTTAAACCAACAATTATATTAAAGGTGAGGAGAAAATGTGCAAATTAAAGTTATAAAATTACCAGATTCTATGTGACCTCCAATTAATTATACTATTAAAATTTTATATTTTTAATTTGCTTGGCTCAGAGGTAATTTTCTAGCTTCAAGTCTGAGAAATGACTTTTCCGTTTAGTGACCAAGTATCTTTTAGTGTCCTTTCTGCCAAAATTCCATTTTATTTTGCCTTTATTTATTCTTTATCATAATAGCATCAGCTCTCAGTCATGGCTTACACTAAGCGTATTTTTCAAACTTACTGGTGGCTAAAGCCAGGCTTCTCTTTATCCTGTTGAATCATAGAAGAACATCCGACAGCATTCAGGATGCACTGAGGAGAAAACCATTACCTGAAATCCTGTCCTGTTCATAAGGTGTGTCTACAGCACATGTAAGAAATATACATATTTGTCTATGTTCCCTAACCATGGGTGCTGGTCCTTTTCTATACTTGGGAGAAAATCTGTGATATAATATTGGCAGCACTTTTAAATATTTGAAACTTCACTAGGGTAGTTGTGTCTTTCAGTGATATTTCAAAATCTTAGTCAATCAGTCTATAGATTTTTAAATGGTTTATTTAAAGAGTGAATGTTTGGCACAATGATGCTGTCATCTTAAGAGTGTAAGACAGTTGTGAAAAAATGTATTTTCAGTGTTCCTTGTATATCTATTCAGCCTGACAGAGTGAACCCTAAGATCTCGATGATGCTAATTAGAATTTATTTGCGAAAATGAGCAGAATATCCTTGGAAATGGAAGCTACAATATTTTGCACAACAGGTTACATGGAAAGTCTGTGTTTCTCGAGACCAAGCAGTTAAGTTTAATTGGACAAAGTATACAGAAGGATATGTGTGGTCTTTACTCAGGACTCATTTCCAAACAGCTTTATTTGCAGAGCCTTGAAAATTAAATCTCACTTGTTCTTCTTATGTTTTGTTTCTCTATTAGACTTAAAGTCAGGGAGGAGAAACAGAGGTGTGAATAATTGTTTCTAAACGCCAGACAGCATACGAATATCTGCCCCTTTCCCACATGTCTACACATTCTATTAATATTAATGTATGCTGATAAAATCCGGCATCGGGGCATAGTGGGGGCATTCCATAGGACCTATGGTCCCCTGGACTGGATATGGAACTTGAAAGCGTAAGGTTATGTGTTTCTCTGCAGGAGAGTTTATAGTGTCATCCAATTTTCAAATTATTTAGAGATGCCCTCATTATTCTGAACCACTGACAGCACTGACTTACTTATTCCCTGGTGGTCTTTATTCAGTTCTAGCCAAAGGTAGTGGAACACCTGCTGCTCCTCTTGGCATTCTTCAGCTCATCTCCACATCAATAGAGCTGATAGTTTGAAAAGGCTTATTTGTTTATTGCTTTGCCCTACTGTATACCACGTATGCTGAGGGTAGCGCCAGACCCCTTCGTATAGGGAATAAAGATCTTTGTGTTTTGCTCCTATTTTTATCTGTCCTCTTCTTCTGAAATTCTATCTAGTTACCAGGCAACTAATGTCCCCACTAAACAAACAAAAATTTAAAAAAAAAAAAACCTGCTTTGTCTTGTTTGTCATTTTTTGTTATTAATTTGGATTGAAAATTATTTGATCTAACTTGTATTCCTCAAGATTTGAGCTTCACACATCTTACACATGACTTTAATCAACACCAAATATGTTGTCCTTTTTTTTGAAGATTGTCAATTCTAATATTTCTATTCTTGCCTTTCTTTTGAGACGTTATTAGTCACAATCCTTTCATTTCATTTTCTGTAATCCTTACCCCTTGTTTTTATTATTTCCCATCTCCTTATTTCCCAGTGTTCAATTACACGTATCTTTTCCAGCTCTATCATTTAGAATATACAATTTCTCTTTAGCTTACTTTGAATTTCAGTTTACAACAACCATGCCTAAATTTTAAATTTCAATAATCAAATCTCTCTTTTTTCTAGATAATTTATTTGGCTCCTTAAAAAATACATCAATTTTTAAAAACAAGAATGTATTGTTGTTAGAATTTCAATTCACTTATTTCTCTTTAAAATTATTATAAAAAGTCACACACAGTGCATGTTTGTGCCTGTGCCCCATATCGGTGGAGAAGATGCCGGGAGGCAGCAGAAACCAGGAGCCCACCCCTCCGAGTGAGCAAAGGTAGCATGGGAAATCTGGACTGCTGCCCCTCCCAACCCAGGCAACAGCTGGCACCTAGAGAAACAGCCAAAAAGTCAATCATGGACTTCAACATAAAATTATCATGTTTTAGAAAAGAACAAAATCTGTGGAATCAAGGGCCAGAGAATGAATTCAAATATTTAACAACCAAAGGACAATCTATAAATGAAAAAAAAAGAGATAAATTGAATTTCATAGTATTAAAAACATTTCTTTTTTCTGTGAAAGACCCTATTAAGAGTATGAAAGAAGATGTTACGGAGTAAAAGAGGCATCTATTTGCAAAACACATATCTGAAAAAAATAGTATTGAGAACATTTAAAAACTTTTAAAACTCAACTGTAAAAAAAAAAGAGAAAAAGGAAGAAAATCCCTTTAAGATGGACAAATACATGAAAGGCATTTTACTGAAGAGGACCTACAGATGCAAAATAAAGCATGGGAAAAGAGATTTAACATTATCAGCAATTAGGGAACCATACTTCAATCAAGATGGCTAAAATTAAAAAAAAAAAGATAATAGCAAATGAGAGCAAAGACGTATAGAAACTATACCACCGGTCCACTGCTGGTGTGTGTGTAACATGGCGCAGCCACTCTGGAAAAACTGTGGCAGTTTCTTTCTTTCTTTTTTTGCCCCCAGCTCTAAGGAGGTACAATTGTCTTACAAAAATCCTCATAATTATTGTGAATGATTGAGTAGTAAATAAACATATCTGTCACCTCCAAGACTTTCCTTGCATCCCTTTATGGTATGTGTGTATATTAAAAACACTTAACATAATTATGATTTACTCTTTTAACAAGATTTTAAATGCACAGTCTCTACTGTTAGCTATAGGGTATTTGTTTTGTATGAAACATATAACTACTGTACAATCCAGCACTTAAACAGACACTTAAAGACTTAGGCTTATACCAAGATCTGTGCATGAATGCTTATAGCCACTTATTTATCATAATAAAATACTTAAACAAAGCAGCTGTTCGTTAACAGGATTATGCTTAAACAAACCATGATGCATCATACCATAGAATACTACTCAGCAGTGAATATGAATGGACTAGTGATATATGCAACAACCTTGATAAATCTGCAAAGAATTAAGTGAAAGGAATGAGAGTCTCAAAAGCTTACATATATTATATGATTCCATTTATGAAAGATTTTTGAAATGACAAAATCATAGAAATGGACGAGAATTTAGTGGTTACCGGGGTCTACAGAGGGCGTGGTAGCAGATGGGAAGGGAGTGTGTTTATAAAGGGCATCGTGAGCTATCCTTATGGCAATAGAAATATCCTATATCTTAACTGGACTAATGCAATATCCCATTGGTGACATTGTACTACAGTGCATGTGATTTTACAATTATCTCAAAATTTTAAGAAATTTAAAAACAGTATCTCTTACACAGGCGTGGTTGTGAAACATGAACCTTGTGTAGTGGGTATGGCTAAAGTTTCCTCTTCCTCTTAAACACATAATCAATTTGGCTACAGGTTCAAAGTGCCTGCTTGTCTGGTTGACAGATCTTTCTTCTTTCTGAGATGTGAAGCTTAATCTCGTCTGTTCTGAGTTCAGCTATGCATTTAAAATAGTTTTTTGTTCTGTTTTATTCAGCATGTCTACATGTCTGTAATGAGATTTCTCCCATATTATCTTAGCTTTTGGATTGCTGGATTTGGATCACAGTGAATACAATTTTTACTTGAATTACTTTGTATAGAATTAAATTTGAAGCAAAATAAACTCCCAAGGACATGACTATTTGTCAATGAAGTTAGGTTTCTATACTTCTTTTCCATTTTTTTTTCAGCTTTACTTGAACATGACGCTTTATTATTGTTACATATTTATGATAGGATTAGATCATAAGAGGTTTTCAATTCTCCAATGAAAGTTTCTAAAACCTCATGTCAAATTTGATAAATATACCCATCAAAAAAGTTAAAAATATTTATTTGTGAGGTGTCAGGAAGGGTTTCCCATGACAGTGTGCCAGTAAAAGGTTCAGAGGGGGTTGTTCTTGGCTAATTGAACTAACTGTTTTTAGAAACAGAAATGGGAAAAAATATAATTTAGTATACTGAATCAGAAATATTCAAACTTTATTTCAGAATATACAGTATAAGCATTAAAATGCTTTTTAAAAATAATATTGTTAATTAAAATAATTTTAGCTTGGAAAATGTGAAAGTTTGTACTTTATACTGCCTCTAATCTAATGTATACCAATTGCAAGTAAACTTCAAAATACATCTGAAATTATTATATCTCCATTTATACTCTAGAAAATACTAATAGGCTAAAATATTATTTTGATAAAGATTCTAATTCTTATGCTAGGCCTTACCTTAGAAGCTGTGGGTGGATTAAAAAGTACAAAAGACCTCTAAAAGGCTCCAGGATACTTCCGTAAAACCTTTATTAGCCTTTCAATTATCCAACTAACAATCAAATGATATCTATAGTATGATTCAAGTGTAATGTCAATAAGATGTTAAAATATTATTTTAAATCAATATGTATATGTGTGGAACTTTTTTTTGTATTATTTACATTATTATTCTAATAATATCGTGGTCTTAATGGACTGGTTTTAATGGGTTTACTCTCTATCCTTTTAAAATCTAAGCATCCCAAATTAACCCAAAAGCTGGTCACAATTATAGCTGATGGGACCTTGAACAGCAAGAAAATATATTGATTTCTTGTTGTGTACCAGGCAAAGACTAGATCTTAAAAACAAAATAAACTTTTGAAGAGCCTAGATCAATTTCTTCATCTTTCTTCTATTGTGTGTCCTTCAGGGTCCTGGCTGATGTATGTTAAAACCTGCTGGGCTCCGGGCCAGAGTGAGGTGAAAGCAGGGACTGGACTAGATCAAGGCTGGTGTGTGAAGAAGGCAGTCTGGTGGGAGCTTCACCACCACCATGGGGCCTGAGCCAAGCCATGTTGACCCTGCCTGCCTGCAGAAGTCAAAGGAACACATTTCCAGACCTCACCTCCCTCCTCTGGATGATCTAGGTTGTACCTATTAAAAAGGCAGAGGGCAAAAAAGTCCACCCATGCATTCCGAATAGATCCATCTAGTAAAACACAATGCAGGGAGGGAAGAGGCTAAATGAGGACAGGCTGTACTCAGAGATGCAGTAATGACCTTCATGACCTTCATGTGCTTCTGTTAACAAAGAGCTCCATGTGGTTTGCTCCAAAGGTCAGATTAGCTATACCGGTACCTGGGATGCTTCCTGTTTTCTATTCACATCTTCCTAACCAATCTTCAAAACACCACTATTTACAAAATCAGATATAGGATTACTGATCTCAACCAGAATAATTCAGTTCCACTTCTCTTATTTTTAAAATTGAGACAAAAGTTATACTGGGCTTTGTTATTTTAAGGTCAAAATCAAATGAGGTGAAATATGTATTATGTTCATTGCATCATTTGCCTTACCCCATTCTGCCATCATCATGCTAAAGAAATAGTCTAATTTTCATAAATGATAGGGCAATGAAGAATTAAGTGAATTATCCTCGGCAAGTGTATCAAAGATAGATGACCTCTAAATGTGGGTATTTCCCTTTCTGCACAGGTAGAATACACACATCGCTCAAACTCTTTGCCTGGTATCTCAATGTCAAATTCATTTATAAATATTATACCTTACTCAGAAGTTACTAAATGTGTTAGCTGGAAGTCACCGAAACCAAAGAATGGATGTGATTTTAGTGTTGAAAGAACACCGGATGTAGAATCTCAAACCTTAGGTAAAAATCCTTGCTCTTTATTACAAGGCTTCAAGACCTCAGGTTAACAACTCATAATTATAATTTGTCACCGATTTAAATTCAGGAGGCCAAAATGGACAATTCTGGTACAAAACAACACTATTAAAATTTTTTCTGGGTTTGATTAAATCAACACACTAGAATTTTGCTTTTAACAAGGCTGCAATGATTTAAGGCAGGTTAGGTTTTGTAAAATATAGATGTAAGAGAGATATCACACACACAAATAAAAATATCAAAATTGAGGAATGGTAAAAAGTTGTTTGTTTTTACAATTAATGGCAAAACTAATACAGCATCAAGAGAAAAAACAGGTGTTCAAGTTGAAAATCAATTTATTTTTATTTCTATGGGGCTTGTAAAACACAAAAGTTATTATCGGTCACTTATTTTTTTTTATTGTTTCCACTGATTTGAGAGAGAGAAAGGGGGAGGGAGAGAAAGAAACATCAACTAATTTTTTCCACTTAGTTGTGCACTCACTCGTTGCTTCTCCTATGTGCCCTGACTGGGGATCAAACATGTGACTTTGGCACTTCAGGACGACGACCTTTTATTCATTGAGCTACTCGGCCAGGACTGTTATATTTCATTAAAACATTTCCAGAAATAAATACTTAGGATTCCATTGTATTATTTTTTTTCTTGCAATGCATTGGGTAGTATTTCAATTATTTCTGGCATGTTAGATACCGAATAATATCTTGAAAAAGTATCTGGAATATTATATTTTTTCTTAAGCTTTTAAATTTTGTTATTCATTTTCATTCCCCAAAACATTTGACATCTCTTGTGCTGTCACTGTAATTTAAAGGAATTCTTTCATGACAATATTAAATTCTTGTATTTGAATGAGATTTTATAACTTTAAAATCATCTCCACTTCAAATAAATGACTTATTCTTATATCTTTATAGTAAAATATTTTTTGTGTTATAATTTTTCTTCTTCCACAAATTATTCTGATCCACCTGGGTGTCTCCAATGCTGTTGTTTTCAATTCAATTCTCTCATTATTCTCTTTTATCAAATTTATTTTCTTCTTCAGACTAGTTTCCTGGCCTTTTTTTTTTCTTTTCTTTTGTGACAGAGACAGAGACAGGGACAGACAGGGACAGACAGACAGGAGGGAGAGAGATGAAAAGCATCAACTCCTCGTTATGGCACTTTAGTTGTTCACTGACTGCTTTCTCATATGTGCCTTGATGGGGGGGGGTCAGCAGATCAAGTGACCCCTTGCTCAAGCCAGCACCTTGAGTTCAAGCTGGTGAGTCTTGCTCAAACCTGATGAGCCCACGCTCAAGCCCACAACTTCAGGCTTTCAAACTTGGGTCCTCTGCGTCCCAGTCCATGCCCTATCCACTGTGTCACCACCTGGTCAGGCTGTTTTTCTGGTCTTTTTAAAATGCATGTAGATTCTTCACTATTTCTACCTCTCCAGAAAAACTTTACCCTTAGGATTGTGTTGCTTCTTTTCCTTGTTCTTTGATGACTTGTTAGAAACTATTTTTATAAACTATAGATTACCATCTGTCTTAACTTCTATAGTTTGTTCATTGTCCCAGAAAGTTCTTTTATTTCCATTCAGAGACATTGGGTCTTCTCCATATCCTTCCTTGTACAGAAATGAACCTGTGACCTGAGGTTTCTGTTGTTAATTTTTTAGTAACTCAGTTCTTGTTTCTGTGTTTCCTCCTGTCACTCCAGGATGGTCTCCATGAGCTCATTCTGCAGTCAATTCAGTGAAACTCAGTCAATTGGGAATCTCTTTTCCATTGTTCCTATTAGATCTTAATATTTAAATTTTATTGTACATTCTCATTTTTATCCTTATGTTTTGAACATTTTTTAAAATTAATTATTCATTTAAAACAGAGAGAGAGAGAGAGAGAGAGAAATTTGTTCTACTTTTTTATGCACTCATTTGACTCTTGTATGTGCTGTGACCGGCGATCAAAGTCACAACCCCCCCTTTTTTTTGACAGAGACAAAGAGAGAGTCAGAGACAAGGACAGACAGACAGGAAGGAAAAGAGATGAGAAGCATCAATGCTTCTTTTCTTTGTTGTAGCTCCTTAGTTCAGGGGTCAGGAAGCTTTTTGGCTGAGAGAGCCATGAACACCACATATTTTAAAATGTAATTCCGTGAGAGCCATACAATGACCCATGTACGTTATGCATTATCCAATAAAAATTTGGTGTTGTCCAAGAGGACAGCTGTGATTGGCTCCAGCCACCCGCAACCATGAACATGAGTGATAGGAAATGAATGAATTGTAATACATGAGAATGTTTTATATTTTTAACATTATTATTTTTTATTAAAGATTTGTCTGTGAGCCAGATGCAGCATCAAAAGAGCCACATCTGGCTTGTGAGCAATAGGTTCCCGACCTCTGCCTTAGTTGTTCAATGATTGCTTTCTCATATGTGCCTTGACCAGAGGGCTACAGCAGAGCAAGTGGTCCCTTGCTCAAGCCTGCGAACTTTGGGTTCAAGCCAGCAATCATGAGGTCATGTCATCCCATGCTCAATCCAGCAACCCCTTGCTCAAGCTGGTGAGCCCATGCTTAAGCTGGATAAGCTTGTGCTTAAGCCGGATGAGCCTGCACTCAAGCCAGCAACTTCGGGGTTTTGAACCTGGGTCTTCCATGTTCCAGGTCGATGCTCTATCCATTGTGCCATTGCCTGGTCAGGCATCAAACTCACAACCTTGATGTACGGGATGATGCTCCAAACAACTAAGCTCATCCTTGTGTTTTTCTCATTGTTTGTATATTCAGTTTTGTGAAATGTCTCCCTATAATAGATGTCTCATTTTACATTTGGGTTGCTACATGAGCAAAAGAGAAACATGCCATTCTACACATCTTTACAATGTTCTTTTCCCCTATTTTCTCTTGTAACAAGACTGTTTTCTTTTTCTTTTTTCTTTTTCCTTTTTTATTAAGCGAGAGGCAGGGAGACAGAGAGACAACATGCATCCTGACTGGGATCCACCCTGCAAGCCCCATAATGAGGTGATGTTCTGTTCATCTGGGGCCACTACTCTGTTGCTCAGCAACCAAGCTATTTTACTGCCTGAGGCAAAGCCATGTAGCATCCTCATCATCCAGGGCCAACTTTGCTCAAACCATTTTGTTCGGGACTGCAAGATGACAGGGTCCTTGAGGTTTAGATTTTTGGGGGACAGAGGAGTGGGGGACTGGCAGTAAGCTGACAGTCTGCCCAACCCTCCACCTCACTTGCTTGCTTAAGTTGCTAAAAGCTAAGTTTCCCCACACCTCCATGTTAGCTGTGATGCTGAAGTGTTTCTACTTGTCCCATCCCCACTTGTTTGATGAGGTTGCTAGAGGCAAATTACATGTCCTTCCTCTCACCCTTTGTTCTGATGTAGGCTGATTTCAATTATGCATGATGAGGGGGATTCCTGTTTACCCCTTAAATGGATTTCTGTTCATGTTTTAAGAGAATACCTGTTTTTGCCTCAGATGTGTGACTTTGTATCAAAGATTTCCTTATTTGCATATGGCTTTATAATAAAGCAAACTGGGGACTATTTGGCTCTGTCTTGTCATCAGCTTGCAGAGGCTTCCTGATCCCATTCTTTTTCTCTTTAAGCCTATTTTCTTCATTCCACATTATTCTCCCTCAGGACCTGGAATTACTAGCTGTGCTGGTTCACGGCACCATTTAAGCCATGGTTGTGGGAGGGGGAGAAAGAGAAAGAAAGAGAGAGAAAGGGGAGGGGTGGAGAAGCAAATGGTTGCTTTTCCTGTATTCCCTGACCGGGAATTGAACCCAGGATTTCCACACACTGGGCCAACACTCTACCACTGAGAGATTGTTTCTAAAATAAAATTCTGCCCTGGCTACATAGCTCGGTTTGCTGGAGCATAGTCCTGAAGCACAGAGGTTGCCGATGCAATCCCCAGTCAGGGCACATACAGAAACAGATCAATGTTCCTGCCTCTCTCTTCCTTCCTGGCTCTAAAATCAATAAAATAAACAACAAAATAATAAAATAAAATAAAATTCTCATTGGCTTTGCTGGAAAAGTTTGATGGAAAAGAGATGAAACAATTGAAAGTGTTTGGTTATGGGTGAAATTGCTAATACCAAAATTTGTTATATGTTGTTATCTTCCATGTTTTTTTGTTTGTTTGTTTGTTACTTCATTTTGCTAACACTTTCTCCCTTCAGACTGTCTCCTAAGCTCTCCCTGATTTTAAAATAATGTTCTTTTCATCTGTATTTTAAATTTTTATGACTATATAATTAAGTTGGTTTTATCTCTACCTTATCTGGCTTCTCTGTTACATACATTAAATATTCTCCCTTATGTTTCTGTTATTTCCAGGGTGATACTATTATTACCTTTGAAACAGATCAAAGGTTCTATATTATTCTCCTATGGTCAGCTTCAAAATCTGCCTTCCTTAAATGATTTACATGATTATTGAGTATCTGCTGATGAAAAACATGTAAGTTTACTTACAAAGATATGTTCCTAGGTCTTTTTCATTTTGACTCATTTGAACCCTTGAATGTGAGAAAACATCTCACACACAGAGCAGTCGTGTTGGGATATATCAAAAATTTTTTTTTTATTTTAATATAAATTTTTTGCAAATGTCTGCAGTGTTTTTTTAAGTTCACCAATCAGGGCTAACTTTTCAAGGCCAGATGCATTTGAATGTGTCCTGTTCCTAGACTTGACAGTTGTGTAGTTTGTTAATGTTAAGGCTTCCTGTCCTTCTTATTCTCTATTATTTGTTGAATAATAATATTTTACTTTATATTTTATTGTGGCATTTATTTTCTTTTTTTCCCATCTGTAAAACAATAATAAAGGCTTAAAATTTCTCAATCCTGTGCAAGCACTTTGTGGAACTGAGCAATGACAGATCATATTTTAAAATTTTCTTGTGATGTTTGGCTAGCAATCTGTTTTTCCCGTATGTTATACATTTATATTTTGCTCTCTACTTCTCATCATCTTTACACTATCATTTTTCTCACATGCAAATGCATGACTCACCTTGAGACTCAATTTGTTTTAAAACCCTCACCAGCATGGCCAGATAATAAGATTAATAATAATAATAAAAGACCACATAGTGTTAATCAGTTTGGTACTTGGAACTACTCAAAATTGGGTTTGTTAAGATCAGAAACACGAAGATTAGCCTTGAAAATCCCCTGCACAGACAAAACCAGAAAAAAATAGTCATATGAGCGAAGCTTATTGTAGCTTATTTTGCAAGACTAGTTAGATCTGGGTCATTTTTTTGCTTATACTTCCAGAAATCATAAGCAAAAATTGACTGTTTGCAAAGGTGATATGCAGTAACCACTGATCAATTATATCATTTAAGAACATTCTAATAGTATAACCAATCCGTGGGAAGAATAAACAGACACTGCTTACTCGCTATATAATCTATTTTATAACAACACAGGCTTGGCCTTATTCCACGCTTGGGTTTGAGCACCCGTGTTTGCAGACAGTCTTTGGTGTGTGCACAGTAGACATTTAGTAATTACCACTTTGGTGATATTTTGTTTTACTCCTGTTATTTCTGAACTTTTGATAGATTGAAATCATAATGCCAAAATTTGTTACTTATTAGTTTCTTTCAAGTTATTGGTTGTGGTATTATTGGTCTATATTTTCCTTGTGTTAAAATGCCATGTCTGTGTTCTTCTTTTTCTTTTTTCCTTTTTATTCAATTTATTGTGGTGACACTAGTTCATAAATTTATACAGGTTTCAGGTACACAAATCAACAACTTATTACCTGTACACTGTATTGTGTGTTCACCACCCCAAATCAAGTCTCCATTCTTCACCATTTCTCCTGCCATTTCTCCTTCCCCTTGGCCCCCAAGACACTCCGTATCATCATAATGTTGTCCTTGTCCATGAGTTTTATATTTTTTATTCTTTTTTTAAAATCTTTTTTTTTTTTAACAGAGGCAGAGATAGACAGGGACAGACAGACAGGAATGGAGAGAGATGAGAAGCATCAATCATCAGTTTCTTGTTGCGCGTTGCGACTTCTTAGTTGTTCATTGATTGCTTTCTCATATGTGCCTTGACCGCAGGCCTTCAGCAGACTGAGTAATCCCTTGCTGGAGCCAGCGACCTTGGGTCCAAGCTGGTGAGCTCTTTGCTCAAGCCAGATGAGCCCGCTCTCAAGCTGGCGACCTCGGGGTCTCGAACCTGGGTCCTTCTGCATCCCAGTCCGATGCTCTAACCACTGCACAACCACCGGGTCAGGCAATTTTTTATTCTTATAAATATATAAACTTATAAATTCTTTTGTTCCCCTATTTGCCCCCATCACCCTAACTTCCTCCCCCCCTTCCCTCTGGGATTTGCTGTCCTGTTATCTGTATCTATGGGTTATTTATTTATAATTTTACTAATTCCTTCATCTTCTCTGATCCTATCCGCTCATCCCCCTTCCCTCTGACAGCTGTCCCTCTGCTCCTTGTGACCCCAACTCTGCCTTTATTCTGTTCTTCAGTTCACCATGTTTTTTAGATTCCACATATAAGTGAGGTTATATGATACTTATCTTCCTCTGCCTGGCTTATTGCACTTAGAGTTTCCAGGTCCATCCATGCTTTCACAAAAGGTAAGAGTTCCTTATTTTTCATGGCTGTGTAGTATTCCATTGTGTATATGTACCACTGCTTTTTAATCCACTTGTCCACTGACAGACACTTGGGCTGTTTCCAGATCTTGGCTATTGGAAAGAATGCTCCAGTAAACATGGGGTGCATATCATCTTTTGAATCAGTGATTTGGTATTCTTAGAATATATTCCAAAAAAAATGGGATAGCTGGGTCAAAAGGCAGTTCCATTTTTAATTTTTTGAGGAAACACCATATTGTTTTCTACAGTGTCTGCACAAGTCTAAATTCTCACCAGCGGTGCAGAAAGGTTCCCTTTTTCTCAGCAACCTCAGCAGTTATTGTGTATTGATTTGTTAATGAGCACCATTCTGACAGGTGTGGGGTGATATCTCATTATGGTTTTCTCATTTGCATTTCTCTGATGATCAGTGATGAACATTTTTTCATATGGTTATTGGACATCTGTGTGTCCTCTATGGAGAAGCGTCTACTCAGTTCTTTTACCCATATTTTAATTGGATTGTTTACCTTCCTGACGTTCAGTTTTAGAAATCCTTTATAAATTCTGGTTATTAATCCCTTATCAGACATATTGGCGAATACGTTCTCCCATTGTGTGAGTTGTCTTTTTATTTTTTTTTGTTTGTTTTTTGTTTGTTTGTTTTTTTACAGAGACAGAGAGAGAGTCAGAGAGAGGGATAGACAGGGACAGACAGACAGGAACGGAGAGAGATGAGAAGCATCAATCATTAGTTTTTCTTTGTGCATTGCAATACCTTAGTTGTTCATTGATTGCTTTCTCATATGTGCCTTGACCATGGGCCTTCAGCAGACTGAGTAGCCACTTGCTGGAGCCAGCGACCTTGGGTTCAAGCTGGTGGGGCTTTTTGCTCAAACCAGATGAGCCCGCGATCAAGCTGGCGACCTTGGGGTCTTGAACCTGGGTCCTTCCGCATCCCAGTCCGACACTCTATCCACTGCGCCACTGCCTGGTCAGGCTCTTTTTATTTTTTTAATGGTGTCTTTTGATGTGCAAAAGCTTTTCATTTTAACGTAGTCCCTATTGTTTATTTTGTACTTTATTTCACTTGCCTGTGGAGATAAATCGGCAAAAATATAGCTACGAGGGATATCAGAGAGTTTACTACCTATGTTTTCTTCCAAGATATTTATGGTTTTGCTACTGACATTTAAGTCTTTTATCCATTTTGAGTTTATTTTTGTGAATGGTATAAGTTGGTGGTCTAGTTTCATTATTTTGCATGTACCTGTCCAATTTTTCCAACACCGGTTTTTAAAGAGATTGTCTTTACTCCATTGTATGCCCTTACCTTTTTTGTCAAATATCAATTGACCATGAAGGTGTGGGTTTATTTCTGGGTTCCCTGTTCTGTTTCATTGATCTGTATACCTGTTCTTATGCCAGTACTAAGGTGCTTTGATTCTAATGGCCTTGTAGTATAACTTGACATCAGAAAGTATGATACCTCCTGCTTTATTCTTCATTTTCAAGATTGCTGAGTCTATTTGTGTTATTTTGGTTCCATATAAATTTCTGGAATACTTGTTCTATTTCTTTAAAGTATGTCATTGGTATTTTAAAAGGAATTGCATTGAATTTATAGATTACTTTGGGTAATTTAGACATTTTAATATTGTTTATTCCTTTTTTTAATTTTTTTTATTACATTTAATGCAGTGACATTGATAAATCAGGGTACATATGTTGAGAGAAAATATCTCTAGATTATTTTGACATTTGATTGTGCTGTATACCCCTCCCCCAAAGTTAAATTGTCTTCTGTCACCTTCTATCTGGTTTTCTTTGTGCCCCTCCCCTCCCCTAACCCCTCTCTCCTTCTTCACCCCCTCCCCCCTCCCCCAACCTCCCGCCCCTGTTGCCATCACATTCTTGTTCATGTCTCTGAGTCTCATTTTTATGTCCCTTCTATGTATGGATTCATCTTAGTTTTTTTTTTTTCTGATTTACTTATTTCACTCCGTATAATGTTGTCAAGGTCCATCCACGTTATTGTAAATGATCCGATGTCATCATTTCTTATGGCTGAGTAGTATTCCATAGTATATATGTACCAAAGCTTTTTAATCCACTCGTCCTCTGACGGACACTTGGGCTGTTTCCAGATCTTCGCTATTGTGAACAATGCCGCCACAAACATGCGGGTGCATTTCTCCTTTTCGAGCCGTTCTATGTTGTCCTTGGGATATATTCCTAAAAGTGGGATAGCTGGGTCAAAAGGCAGTTCGATTTTCAGATTTTTGAGGAATCTCCATACTGTTTTCCACAGTGGCTGCACCAGTCTGCATTCCCACCAGCAGTGCAGGAGGGTTCCCTTTTCTCCATATCCTCGCCAGCACTTATTCAGTGTTGTTTTGTTGATAAGCGCCATTCTGACTGGTGTGAGGTGATATCTCATTGTGGTTTTAATTTGCATTTCTCTAATGATTAATGATGTTGAGCATTTTTTCATATGCCTATTGGCCATCTGTACGTCCTCTTTGGAGAAGTGTCTATTCATCTCTTTCGCCCATTTTTGGATTGGGTTGTTTGTCTTCCTGGTGTTGAGATGGAAAAGTTCTTTATAAATTTTGGTTATTAACCCCTTATCAGACGTATTGTCAAATATATTCTCCCATTGTGTAGTTTGTCTTTTTATTCTGTTCTTGTTGTCTTTAGCTGTGCAAAAGCTTTTTAGTTTGATATAGTCCCATTTGTTTATCCTGTCTTTTATTTCACTTCCCCGTGGAGATAAATCAGCAAATATATTGCTCCGAGAGATGTCGGAGAGCTTACTGCCTATGTTTTCTTCTAAGATGCTTATGGTTTCACGGCCTACATTTAAGTCTTTTATCCATTTTGAGTTTATTTTTGTGAGTGGTGTAAGCTGGTGATCTAGTTTCATTTTTTTGCAGGTAGCTGTCCAATTTTCCCAACACCATTTGTTAAAGAGGCTGTCTTTACTCCATTGTATTTCCTTACCTCCTTTGTCAAATATCAGTTGTCCATAGAACTGTGGGTTTATTTCTGGGTTCTCTGTTCTGTTCCATTGATCTATATGCCTGTTCTTATGCCAGTACCAGGCTGTTTTGAGTACAACGGCCTTGTAGTATAACTTGATATCAGGAAGTGTGATACCTCCCACTTTATTCTTCTTTTTTAAGATTGCTGAGACTATTTGTGTCTTCTTTTGGTTCCATATAAATTTTTGGAATATGTGATCTATATCTTTGAAGTACGTCATTGGTATTTTAATTGGTATTGCATTGAATTTATAGATTGCTTTGGGTAATATAGACATTTTAATGATGTTTATTCTTCCTAACCATGAGCATGGTATATGCTTCCATTTGTTTGTATCTTCCTTGATTTCTTTTATCAATGCTTTGTAATTTTCCGAGTACAAGTCTTTAGTCTCCTTGGTTAAGTTTACTCCTAGGTACTTTATTTTTTTGGTTGTAATTGTGAAGGGGATTGTTTCCTTAATTTCTCTTTCTGACTGTTCATTGTTGGTGTATAAAAATGCTTCTGATTTCTGAGTATTGTTTTTATATCCTGCCACTTTGCTGAATTTATTTATCAGGTCCAGTAGTTTTTTGACTGAGACTTTAGGGTTTTCTATATACAATATCATATCATCTGCAAATAATGATAGTTTAACTTCTTCTTTTCCAACTTGAATGCCTTTTATTTCTTCTTCTTGTCTGATTGCTGTGGCTAGGACTTCCAGGACTATGTTAAATAAGAGTGGTGAAAGGGGGCACCCCTGCCTTGTTCCTGATCTTAAGGGTATTGCTTTTAATTTTTGCCCATTGAGTATGATGTTGGCTGTGGGTTTGTCATAGATGGCTTTTATCATGTTGAGGTATGTTCCCTGTATTCCCACTTTGCTGAGAGTTTTGATCATGAATGGGTACTGGATTTTATCAAATGTTTTTTCTGCATCTATTGAAATTATCATATGGTTTTTCTCCTTTTTGTTTATGTGATGAATCACATTGATTGATTTATGAATATTGTACCAGCCTTACCTCCCCAGAATAAATCCCACTTGATCATGGTGTATGATTTTTTCCATGTATTGTTGGATCCGGTTTGCTAATATTTTGTTGAGGATTTTAGCATCTATATTCATCAGAGATATTGGCCTATAATTTTCTTTCTTTGTATTGTCTTTGCCTGGTTTTGGAATCAGAATTATGCTCGCCTCATAAAAGGAGCTTGGAAGTCTTCCTTCCTCTTGAATTTTTTGAAATAGTTTGAGGATAGGAGTTAGTTCTTCTTTGAATATTTGGTAGAATTCCGTTGTGAAGCCATCGGGCCCCGGACTTTTCTTTGTTGGGAGTTTTTTGATAACTGTTTCGATCTCATTTGGTGTAATTGGTCTGTTTAGGTTTTCTGATTCTTCCAGATTGATTTTTGGAAGATTGTATGTTTCAAGGAATTTGTCCATTTCATCTAGATTGTCTAGTTTTTTGGCATACAGTTCTTCATAGTATTTTCTTACAATATTTTGTATTTCTGTTGTGTCAGTTGTTATTTCTCCTCTCTCATTTCTAATTTTATTTATTTGAGTCCTCTCTCTCTTTTTCTTGGTGAGTCTACTTAAAGGTTCATCAATCTTGTTTACCTTTTCAAAGAACCAGCTCCTAGTTTCATTGATTCTCTGTATTGTTTCTTTAGCCTCTATGTCATTTATTTCTGCTCTGATCTTTATTATTTCTTTCCTTCTACTACATTTGGGCTTTACTTGCTGTTCTTTTTCTAATTCTTTTAGATGCAGGGTTAAGTTGTTTATTTGAGCTTTTTCTAGCTTCTGAAAGTGTGCCTGTAGTGCTATGAACTTCCCTCTCAGCACTGCTTTCGCTGTGTCCCATAAATTTTGAGTTGTTGTATGCTCATTGTCATTCGTTTCTAGGAATTTTTTTATTTCTTCTTTGATCTCATTCTTAATTCATTCATTATTTAACACCCTGCTATTTAGTTTCCATGTGTTTGAGAATTTCTGAGCTTTTCTGCTGTGATTCATTTCTAGTTTCATGCCGTTGTGATCGGAGAAGGTGCTTGATATGATTTCAGTCTTCTTAAATTTGTTGAGAGCACTTTTGTGCCCTAACATGTGGTCTATCCTAGAGAATGTACCATGAGCGCTTGAAAAGAATGTATATTCTGCTGCTTTGGGTGAAAGGATCTGAAGATATCTATTAAATCGAGTTGATCTAGTGTTTCCAATAAGTCTGCTGTTTCTTTGTTAATTTTCTTTCTTGAGGATCTATCTAGTGATGTTAGTGGGGTGTTGAAATCCCCTACTATTATAGTATTGCTGTTGATCTCGCCCTTTAAATCCATCAAAGTCTGTTTTATATATTTGGGTGCTCCTATATTAGGTGCATAGATATTTATAATAGTTATATCTTCCTGTTGGATTACTCCCTTTATTATTATGTAGTGGCCTTCTTTATCTCTTACTATATCCTTTGTTTTAAAGTCCAATTTGTCTGATATAAGTATTGCTACCCCAGCTTTTTTTTCATTTCCGTTTGCATGAAATGTTTTTTTCCATCCTTTTACCTTCAATCTATGCTTGTCTTTTGTTCTAAGGTGTGTCTCTTGTAGACAACATATGTATGGGTCCTGTTTTCTTATCCATGCAGCTACCCTATGTCTTTTGATTGGATCATTTAATCCATTTACATTTAAGGTTATTATTGATATGTAGTTGTTTATTGCCATTTTCTTCTTTAAAGGTGTATTCCTTTTTTTGCTATATTCTTTTCCAACTTTGATCTGTTTACAACAGGCCCCTTAACATTTCTTGCAGCGTTGGTTTGGTTGTAATGAATTCCTTGAGTTGTTTTTTGTCTGGGAAGCTTTTTATTTCTCCTTTGATTTTAAACGATAGCCTTGCTGGATAAAGTAGTCTTGGTTGTAGGTTCTTGTTCTGCATTACTTTGAATATTTCTTGCCATTCCCTTCTGGCCTCAAGTGTTTCTGTTGAGAAGTCGGATATCATCCTTATGGGGGCTCCTTTGTAGGTGATAACTTTTTTTTCTCTTGCAGCTTTTAATATTTTCTCTTTATCACTTAGCTTTGGTATTTTAATTATGATGTGTCTTGGTGTAGGTTTCTTTGGGTTTCTCTTTAATGGAGTTCTCTGTGCTTCTTGGACTTGTGAGAGTTTCTCTTGCATTAATTTAGGGAAGTTTTCAGTTATAATATGATTGAACAAAGTCTCTATCCCTTGTTCTTTTTCTTCTTCTTCAGGAACCCCTATGATGCGGATGTTATTTCTCTTCATGTTGTCACAGAGCTCTCTAAGTGTTTCCTCTGACTTTTTGAGTCTCTTTTCTCTTTTCTTCTCTGCTTTCATGCCTTCATTCCAGTTGTCCTCCAACTCGCTGATTCGATCCTCAGCTGTACCCATCCTGTTTTTAATTCCTTCCATTGTGGTCTTCATTTCTGATATTGTATTTGTCATCTCTGACTGATTCTTTTTTAATATTTCAATATGCTTTTTTATACTTGCTATTTCTTTATTTAGGTTTTCAAACCGCCCCTCCATTGTTGTTCTAAGATCCCTAAGCATCCTTACAATCATTATTTTGAACTCTGCATCTGGAAGTCTGATTATTTCCATATCACTCAGCTCATCTCTCAAAGGTGTCTCTTGTGGTTTCATTTGGGTTGCACTCCTTTGTCTTCTCATAATGGTGTTTTATTTGTAGAGTTGGTTGTGTCTAGGCTTGGTGTTGTCTGCCTCCAGTTGTCAGTTTTGTTATTTCTAGGTCTTCTTGGGTTGGTATCGGCTATTATTTGTAATCCACTTTCGGATTTGGGCAGCTTTGAAGTCTTTATTTGTTTGTTTTCTTAACAGGTGATAGTCTTGTTAACTGATCTCAGCAGAGGGCTTCCTTGAAACTGTAACCAGGAATGCTGTGGGTGTAACCTGAGACGCTGAAGGTCTCTTCCACCAACTAATCTCACTGGGGGCAGGGTTTTTTCTCAGCTTCAGTAGGGGGAGGTGTATCTCAGATCTCCATGGAGACCTGAGTTACTGCCCCTCCTCCCCACTTCTTGTTTTCAGCTGTGTCTTGTTGCACTGATTGGAGCTGGATAGATGTCCGGAGATCTCTGATCCGGAAGCACTTCAGCTCTGTTTTGTGAAAGGTTCAGTCCCTCCCCCAGCTATGGCCACCTCCAGCACGAATGAGTCAGCTTTTTTATTTCGTTTCTTGCATACCTTAGCCCCTCACAGTCTGTCCCTCTCCTTGTCCTTTCCACTTGGGAGATAAGCTGGTCTTTTCAACCCACCTTGCTCCCTGGTTGCCAGGTAAGTGGCTGTGAGCAGTAGTTTCTGCTCTTTTTCCTCTGTGAAATCCTCTCTGGGCTCTCAGCCTCACCCCCCCCCCCTGCCATTTCTGTAAGCAGAGGAGATTCAGGGACTCCTTACCAGGATTATTGTGGCTTCCTTTTTGCTCCTTGGTTTTTGAGAGCTGTTCTTGCAGTTCAGTGTTGGTTTTTCATGCTGATTTTTCCTAAATTGATTTGTATCCAGTTTGGTGTTGAGAGCTGGGCATCTGTGCATCCGCCTACTCCGCTGCCATTTTCAAAAGCCCTTAATGTTGTTTATTCTTGCTATCCATAAACACGGTATATGCTTCCACTTGTTTGTATCTTCTTTGATTTCTTTTTTCAATGTCTTATAATTATCTGAGTAAAACTCTTTTACCTCTTGAATTAAATTTACTCCTAGTAACTTTATTTATTTATTTATTTTGTTGCATTAGTAAAGGAGATTGTTTCCTTAATTTTTTTACACACAGTTTATTGTTGGTGTATAAAAATGCCACTGATTTCTGAATATTAATTTTATATCTTGGCAACCCACCAAAATTATTTTCTAATGTAGTAGGAGTTTTTTGACTAAGACTTTAGGGTTTTCTATGTACAGTATCATGTCATCAACAAATAATGATAGTTTTACTTCTTTTCCTATTTGGGTGCTTTTTATTTCTTCTTCCTGTCTAATTGCTGTGGCTATGACTTCCTGAACTTTGTTGAATAAAATTGGTGAAAGGGGGTACCCCTGTCTTGTTCCTGATCACAAGGGGGTTGCTTTTCATTTTTGCCCATTGAGCATGATGTTGGCTGTTGGTTTGTCATAGATGGCCTTTATTATGTTGAAGTATGTTCCCTGTATTCCCACTTTGCTGAGAGTTTTGACCATAAATGGGTTCTGGATTATATCAAATGTCTTTTCTGCATCTCTTGATATAATCATGTAATTTTTATCTTTTATTTTGATTATGTGATGAGTCACATTTATTGATTTGCAAATATGGTGCCAACCTTTCTTTTCTGGAATAAGTCTTACTTGATCATGATGTATGATTTTTTTAATTAATTATTGGATCTGGTTTGCTAATATTTTGTTGAAAATTTTAGTATCTATATTCATCAGGGATATTGGAAATCAGTTTTCTTTCTTTTTAGTGTCTTCACTTGGTTTTGGAATGAGGAAATGTTTGCCTTATAAAAGAAGCTTGAAAGTCTTCATTTCTCATGAATTTTTTGAAATAGCTTGAATGTTTGGTAAAATTTGCCTGTGAAGCTATCTGATCCAGAGCTTTTGCTTGCTGGGAGTCTTTTAATAACTGTTTCAACTTTATTTGTTGTAAATGGTCTGTTTATGTTTTCTGATTCTTCCAGATTGAGTTTTAGAAGATTGTATGTTTCTAGGAATTTATCCATTTCACATAGATTGTCCAATTTTTTGGCATATAGACCTTTATAGTATTTTCTTGCAATCCTTGATATTTCTGCATGTCAGTTGTTACTTCTTCTTTACCATTTCTAATTTTATTTATTTAAGTCCTCTCAAGGTTTTTATTTTTTATGAGTCCGGTTAAAGGTTTGTCAATCTTATTTACATTTTTAAACAACCAACTCTTGGTTTCATTAATTTTTTGTATTGTTTTTATACCCTCTGTCATTTTTTTCTTCTGATCTTTATTATTTTCTTCCTTCTATTTCCTCTGGGCTTTATTTGTTGTTTGTTTTCTAGTTTTTTTAAGGTGCATAGTTAAGTTGTTTACCTGAGTTTTTACTTGCTTCTCACGGTATGCCTGTAATGCTATGAACTTCCTTCTTAGGACTGCTTTCACTGTGTCCAATGAATATTGAGTTGTTGTATGTTCATTTTTATTTGTTTCAAGAAAAATTTTGATTTCTTCCTTGATCTCATTGTTAATGAGATTATTTGTTATTTAATAACTTGCTATGTAGCCTCCAAGTGTTTGATGAATGTTTTTCAGTTTTTCTATTGTAGTTGATTTCTAGTTTCATGCCACTGTAATCAGAGAAGATGCTTGATATGATTTCAATCTTCTTAAATTTATTGAGACTTGTTTTGTGTCTTATTGTGTGGTCTATCCTAGATAATATATCATAAGCACTGAAAACAATGTATATTCTGCTGCTTTGGAGTGAAGTGTTCTGAAGTTATCAATTAAATCCAGTTGATTTAGTGTGTCATTTAAGGCCATTGTTTCTTTGTTAATTTTATTTCTGGGAAATTTATTCATTGATGTTAGTGGGTTATTAAAATCCCCCACTATTATAGTATTGATTTCAATCTCACCTTTTGTGTCCATCAAAATCTGCTTTACATATTATGTGCTCCTATATTAGGCACATAATTATATACAAAGGTTATATCCTCCTGCTGGATTGCTCTTTTTATTATTATGTAGTGACCTTCTTTATTCCTTACTATAGCCTTTTTTTTAAAGTCTATTTTGTCTGATATAAGTATTGCTATCCTAGGGTTTTTTTTAAATTTCCATTTGCATGAAATATTTTTTCCATCTCTTCACTTTGTCTATGTGTATTTTTTGCTCTGAGGTGGGTCTCTTGTTGACATCACATGTACAGATCCTGTGTTCTTATCTATGTAGCTACCCTATGTCTTTTGATTGGAGTATTTAATTCATTTACATTTAAGGTTATTATTGATAAGTACTTTTTTTTTTTTTTGCTTTTTGTCCAGCAGGCCCCTTAACATTTCTTGTAATACTAATTTGGTTGTAATGAATTCCTTGATTTATTTTCCATCTGGTATGCTTTTTATTTCTTCTTCAATTTTAAATGATAGCCTTGCTGGATAGAGTAGTCTTGATTGTAGATTCTTGTTTTACATCACTTTAAATACTTTTTGCCAGTCCTTCTGGCTTCAAATGTTTCTACTGAGAAGTCAGATGTCAGCCTTATGGGAGCCCTCTTGTAAGTAATTGACTGCTTTTCTCTTCGAGCTTTTAGTATTCTTTGTTGGTCTTTTAACTTTGACATTTTAATTATGATGTATCTTGGTGTAGGCCTCCTTGGGTTTCTCTTTAATGGGATCCTCTGTGCTTCTTGATCTTGTGTGAATTTTTCTTCATCAATTTAGGAAAATTTTCAGTTATGATTTCTTCAAACAGGCTCTCTATCCTTTGTTCATTCTCTTCTCCTTTAGGAAC
Source organism: Saccopteryx bilineata (assembly GCF_036850765.1). Lineage (NCBI taxonomy): Eukaryota > Metazoa > Chordata > Mammalia > Chiroptera > Emballonuridae > Saccopteryx > Saccopteryx bilineata. Next base: position 78,210,344 of record NC_089492.1, on the reverse strand, counting down.
CCATATGATATGTATGGTGTTTCTCTTCATTGTCACAGAGGTCTCTTAGAGTTTCCTCAGTCTTTTTGAGACTCTTTTTCTTTTGCTGCTCTACTTTTGTGCTTGTGATTACCTTGTCTTCTAAATTGCCAATTTGATCCTATCTTTCATCCAGCCTGGTACTGATTCCTTCTACTGCAGTCTTAAGCTTAGTCTTTTTTTTTTTTTACAATTTATTTATTTTTTTACATTTTATTTATTTATTTTTTAAGAGAGAGGAGACACAGAGAGAAAAAGAGACAGAAAGAGGAAAGAGATAAAAAGAACAGAGGGAGGAGCAGGAAGCATCAACTCCCATATGTGCCTTGACCAGGCAAGCCTGGGGTTTCAAACTGGCGACCTCAGTGTTCCAGGTCGATGCTTTTACCCACTGCGCCACCACAGGTTAGGCTCTACTGCAGTCTTCATTTGTCATATCTGACTGGTTCTTTTTTATGATGCAATGTCTGTTTTAATGCTTGCTCTCTTTTTAGGTGCTCATTATGTTTATCCATTGTTGCTCTAAGATCCTTGATAATCCTAAAAATGATTGTTTGAAACTCTGCATCTGGAAGTTTTGTTACTTTTATTTCATTTAGTTCTTTTTCTGGGAATTTCTCTTCTTGATTCATTTGGGTTACATTTCTCTGATTGCCTATTTTGTCTGTGTATTAGGTAGCACTGTCTGACTTTGAAATTTTTGTGGTGTCTTTATGAGCAAGATGGGCTTGGTGGTACTGACTTCCAGGCCACCTATTTTCCTTGTTCTAAGAATGCTCTTTGAGGGTACTATTTTACCTCCTGTTGTATGTGAGTATTGAATCCAGTTGGTTCTTTTCTGGGTACAGTTTATTCTGTCAGGTTTGCTGGCTCTACACAAAACCTTTATCATGTGTATTTCACTCCATGCAATGTTTGTCTTGTTGGGCATATTTATTCTCCACAGTGTCTGATGCCTGTTGGACTCCTCCTTTTGGCATGCTGCTTACATAGCTAGCTGAGTCTAGGGTTGGTGCTGTCTTCCAACCAATACCAGTTCTGTTGGTTCTAGATTTTTTGCCTTGGCGTCAGCTTTTTTTTGTAACTCACTGTGGGCTACCTGTCTGCAGTTACTGCTTTTTTCTCTGTTTGTGTCTATGTTTTTTGTGCCTAGGTAGTATGAGAAGGGCCAACCTGTGTATAAGAATCAGCTTCCTCCCTCTTAGAGATGACAGTAGCTCCGAAAAAGCCCCAGGCTTCATAAATTTGCCTCCACTATTCAGCTGCTTCATCTTCTCTTGCAGGTGCCTGGTCTTCTTATAGAGTCTTCTGTAAAAAGACTGTAGTGTAGGCTCAGACTGGCCTCACCCAACCAAACCCTTTGCAGGTTGCAAGCTTGTTGGGTTAACACAGCTGAGGTTGGCAATGCATGTTCAGTGGGATTCCCTACTTCAGGGGTCTCTTGGTCCAGAGCTCAGTATGAGGAATGTGGCCCCTACTCCAGAGCCTATTTCCTCAGCCACTGTTGGATATTCAAACTTTTTCTTTCCTTATCAAGATGAGCAGCAGATTCCAACAGAGTGGGTCTGACAGTCCCCTATGCAGAAGTTCTTTCAGCTGTTGAGACCCTGGTCTCAGGAAGGAAGCCTGAGAGAGTCCTCTCCTGAGGCTGACTGTGCCCCCACAGAAAGTGGCTAAGCTCTTTGACCAGATCCAACAACAGGCTCATAGGGACCCACATGTTAAATGTCTATGCTCCAAGCCTCTTTCCCTTCCTCTTGTGGAGCTCAGACCAGAATGGCAGGATATCCAGGACCCAGGCTGGTTTACAGTGAAACTCTACCCTATCCAATGCACATGAGCCACAGTGCTGGTGCTGATCACAGAAAGTGGAAGTCACCTTAGCTGGGCTGGCGTGAGGAGCTCTTACTTAGGATACCACTTTAGCAAGGGTTGCTAGGCCCTGAACCAATGCTCCCCACAGCTGGCCAGTGGTAGTGCCAGTCCTGGGCCTCCTTTTCAGGAAACTAGGGCTGACTAGTGGGAGACACTGCCTGTGACTGACCCTCAACAACCTTTTTGTAGCTACAAACAATCCAGAGTTTTTGGATGCCTCTTCTAGGTCTAGGTGCTCATGGAAATACTAAGCTGGACACTTAAGCTGGTTTTTACCTACACTGGGTCTGAGGGAAGTTCTATTTAAAAGGTAAATACTCCCTGAGTCCTGCCTCCTGCAGCCTCTGTCTGCTGGTTGCTTGTTGGGCTTGGCCACCGAAAAAAAGCTCGGAGTCTTGAGCCTGAGGCGATTAAGGGTTTAGGAAGAGTGGTGGACGTGGATTCGCTCACAGCTCCAGATGTCATTCTATCTGGACTTTTTTCACAGATCTCAATAGGGTGTGGACCCAGGAGTTTGGTGGGTGTGGCTTCTCAGATACAGAGATGTGGTCTGCCCATAGTCCTTACAGTTTCTACTTTGTCTTCCGTGGGGCAGAACTAGCAGTCTTAGACTCAGGAGCCTATGGGGGAAAGCTTTGGCCTCAGGCCAGAATCTGAGACACTGATGTGCCCCTTGCTTCGAGACTTCTCGGAATGACCCAGTCTTCATGACTGGGGAAGGAGAGACTCTGGAGGGTGGAGCAATTGCTTTTCTCCTAGCTGATGTTGCACAGAAGGGACATTCCACCCTCAAAAGATGGTGACTGCAGTATTGAAGAATGACTCAGCACAAGGATTCCAGTGGCCCTCCCCCACAGTGTCTCTCCCTGGGCCTCCAACTTTCACTCTCCTCACGTAACTCTAGTCCTTTCAGCTCTCCCTTCACTGGAACCCTGGGTAAGTGACTATGAATGAGATTTTCTGTGTGGGCCCTTTAAGACAGAGCCTGTATCTCTAAGAGCTCTGTCTCTTTTTCGCAGAAAGAAACTTGACTCTTTTCAGCCCCAAATGCTGTATGGGCATCTCTCTGAGGCTCTAGGGCTCTAAGCTGAGGCTCTGGACCTGGGTTTGATGGCTCCCCCTCTTAGGGCACACAGTCCTGCAGTGAGAGTCCCTCTGGACTCTCCGCTGATACTCACTCCTGAGGGCAGGGCAGCCATTTTCACATCTCTTACTCTTCCTACCAGTCTTGGTGTGACTCCTTCCGTGATCTTGGATTATGGACTCTTTTTCGTTTAGTCCAAATTTGGATTTTCAAGATTATTGTTCTTAAATTGTATCCAATTTGGTCCTGGGAGGTGGCAGTTGCAACATTTGTTTACTCTTTTGCCATCTTGGAATTCTCTTCTTTTTTAAATTCAATTCCTCTACCCCCAGGTCTACACCTGACAGCGGTCAGCCTGCTGTCTATGAATCTGTCACTCTCTTGCTTGATGTTATTCATATGAAATAATCTAAATTGTCTACAAGTATTTTTAAAGATTGGTCTTATAAGGAAGTAAGCTGTCTATCATGGGAACACTTGACATGGTATTGTAATTTTGGGAAAGATTTTTTAGTTCAAATGAATTCTGTCTGGCTTCATGATTTTGCTAAGGTAATTATTTTCTAAAATAAGTTTAGATGGCATAAAGCAACATTTCTTCCAAAATACCCTTGATAATATCTGTAGCTAGTTGAATGCTATATTCCAGCTGTTTGGTGAAAGATTAAAAAAAATCTCACTGCCACTAAATATATTCAGGGGAGAAAATCCACACGGGTAGGTTTTCTTTATCAGAGGGATCGTGTGACTGCTCCTCTTCATTAGTCAAAAGTGAAAGAACAGAATGCCTTCTTATGTCTGTCAAAAATCAAAACAAAGTCTTCTGTAATATCACTAAGGCTGTCATTCTCCATGACCCATTGAAATACAGAGAAAATATGCTATTTAAGAAAGGAAAGCAATGGCTTTCAGAGAGAAGACATTGATGACTTCTTAAAGGGTTGTAATAAAAAAAGTAAATAAAATAATGGAAAATGACTAAATAAATACACAAAGGCAGTTTGGAAAAAATAATGGCTGCCATGGGAAACCTCTTCTTTCAAAGTGGGTAGACCGTGGGCCATCCCAACAGAATTATTTAGATTGGTAGTGAAATGCAAGCAGGAGGCAGGCTTCACAGGATAAGGAAGTAATTATGCAGAGAATCAGTCTTGGAATCAGAATGGCTATTGTCATCTCATGGTCATAAGACATTTAATTATCAATACTACTTATTATTATCAAGAGAAATCTTAAAGTTCCCTTCAGATTGACACTCTTGTATAGTCTTTTTCTTGACTCTAGACCTCTGACTCTCCTTTTCTTAGGGATTTATCTTAGAAAGCTTGTAAATGCTTTCCCTGCACTGTTGAAATGTAAATAGTTTATAAAGCTTCTGTCCGGTGTCATAAACCAAGAATGTCTCTCAAAGACCTCAGAGCTATCTCTTTGAATGGCCATGATAATAGGAGACAGCTTCCCTAGTCCCCTTTCTCTCTGAGAGGGTAGGAGTCTAGATTCATTCAGAGCCTTGTTCCAACCTGTAAAACTACCTTCTGTCATAGCAACAGGTGAAATGCTCCTTTTCCTTTAACAGGTGAAGCCAATTAGTCTCTCCCTTCCAGGGTTTAAAACTTTCCTGTCTTTTGTCCTTTCAGCAAAGTGAGTTCAGACTTTTTTCTGGTCTTTCTCCACACTGTTGCAATAGCCTTGACTAGTCTTCCTTTGCCTGTTTAACTTTCTCCAGTGCAGTTTTTGTTTTAACACCTATGATCTATCTCTTCAGTTTTTTTCTTTTCCCTTTCATTGTGAATCTTGTCCGCTTTCAAGATTGCAGAGAAGAATGTGTAGTCTCTCAAAACTGCCACTTAGGTTTCCAAACAATACATGAGTACATGGACTATGCTTTTTGTAATAGTTTAGCAGTGGCTCCAAGTATTTTTTATGAAATGTTCTCTACTTCGTAGTGTAGAATTTTGTGCTCTGACTCTAAGAGCATAAGGAATCAAATTATACTTGTATACTGCTCCCAAAGATTAGGGGATATTTCAAAATGAATATGAAGCAATAAAATAACCCCTAATTTTGTGAACAGTATATTTTCTGGAAATACACTAGAATTTATATTAAAATATATTTAAAGTTAATATAAGTTTGACTCAATACATATTATATATTGACTAAAAAAATAAACTAGTATTATTTTTAATGTAGTGATGGAGTAAGAAACTTTTTTTTATTATATTACATCTATCACAGTGAACAGATCAGTTTGGATGCTTAATAAATAAATAAAGGATTTAATAGATACTTTTATCTGCTTATGCCTTCTCCATTCGCTGTAGAGGTTTTTCAGAGTTCATGATGTCTGATATGACCATTAAAAAACAATGTTCCTCTCCCATATATAAAGAATAAAATATTATTTATTAATAAAATTTTGGTTGATTGATTTTGATTTTTGCTATTAAACATAAAGGGTCCACTGTAAGCTCGTCAGTCACTGTCAAACCCTGATTCTCAGAAAAATGCCCAACTATGCAGTGATTTATCCTACAAATAAAGTGATACAGACAATAGAACTATTCCTTAGAAAATATAGTTCTCTCTTTTTTGATAAGACATGTGGTTTATAGTGGCAGAAGTATTCTCCTGATGCCCTTATTGCACTTCTGTGAGCTTTGGGAAGTGAAGAAGTAAATTAATTTTATGGGCATTTATTAATACCACAGTGGCTAATAGTGCAAGGTATTGAAAGCTCTCTAAAAGGATACTGTGTGGACCAATAAATAAAACAGACTTCCAGTACACTTGATTACAGATAATTCAAATTTTAGCATGTAATAATTTCAGCTTCCAATTCAGTCTTGCTCTGTAAATCCAGCATCACACAACATTAGAGGAAGAAGATCTTATATAATTTTGTAATGACTTTAATTTTTAGATGTTATGGCATATTCAAGAAGGAAAAGCATTATGCACAGGCTTTCCAACATTTTTTTTTGTAAATAATATTGTTATATTGGTTTTACAACTTTTATTATAATAATTTCTATTTAAACATTTTTTAAAAATGTTTTTATGATTTTAATTTATTGTGTTTACATAGATTCAAGTGTCCCACCAAATATATCTCCCCCACCCTCATGTTCCCCTTGCCCTCCCCTTTACCCTCTCCCCCCAATGTCTTCCCCCCTTCCCTCTAAGATTTGCTGTCCTGTTCTCTATAATGCTATGTTATGTATATATAATTTCACTTATCTTTTTTCCTTCTCTGATCCCATCTTCTCTTCCACTTTCCCTCTGACCGCTTTCCCTCTGGTTCCTTTGATTCTGCCTCTGCCTCTGAAACAGCCCCAGTGACCTTTAGTGGATGAGTGGATTAAAAGCTGTGGTACATATACACAATGAAATACTATGCAGCCATGAGGAAGAAGGAAATCTTACCTTTTGCAACAACATGGATGGACCTAGAAACTATCATGCTAAGTGAAATAAGCCAGGCAGAGGAAAAAAAAAATTATATAACCTCACTTATTTGAAGACTGCTATGAACAATGTGAACTGAGGAATGTTTTTTTTAATTTTTAATTTTTAAATTTTATTTATTCATTTCAGAGAGGAGAGATAGAGATAGAGAGAGAGTGAGAGAGAGAGAGAAGGTAGAAAGGAGCAGGAAGCATCAACTCCCATCTGTGCCTTGACCATGCAAGCCCAAACCCGGCAACCTCAGCATTTCAGGTCAAGGCTCTATTCACTGTGCCACCAGCCACCACAGGTCAGGCTCTATTTAAACATTTTTACTGATTAAATTTGATAAGTGAAGTTTGAATTTGGAAGTAAAAAAAATTTTTTTAATCACACTGATTTTCCTGTTCCTTGAAGAAGAAAATAGAGTAAATATTTTTAAATAAATATTTTTGATCGTGTAGGTAACTAGTATTTTACTCTGCTCCAAGGGTAATGATGCAACCACAGTGGTAAAACACTCAGGATGGGGCCTTTATCTCACAGGTGAGGGTGGAGCCAAACCGAGCCCCGCCTTCCCTGTACCCACTGGGATCCAACCTCACTCACAACTGGGTGCCTGAGAAGGGAGGAGTCTGTCCAGGAGGCAGGAGCAAAGAATCCATCCTTGTTCAGATGCCACAGACTCAACTTTTCGCAGCACATCTTTCTGGATTTTCTTGATTATTTTCTCATTTACTATTTGTGTTTAGAATCACTTCAGGAAGCTGAGGCAGCTTACACTAGTTTCACTAGGGAGTCAGTTAGCAACCACGTGTTGTCCTACCAGAAATAAATAGTGATCTTTCTCTCTCACACATGCATACACACAGACATACACACCTTTCTCTCATTCTTCATACCTTCTCCTCTCCCTCTTTCTCTCTTATGATTCTCTTAAATTTGTATATAAAGGGAATTGTATTGACTTTTATACTTTCATAAAAACAGGAGACCCAGGTATTATATGGGTAGATTATGGTTCTGTACAGTCATCCCTTGTCACATCACGGTTCAGTTTTCAGTCTCACTGTATCACGAGTTTCCAAATTATATATCTCTAATTTTGTATCGCAGATTTTTTGCTATATTGTGAGATTTTTTAGTATATAACTATTTTTATATATTTATTATTTTATTTATTTGTGGTAAAATAAGCATTTTCTAGCCTAAAAAATGAAAAACTATATAAAATATAAAAGAATATTAATTAAAACATATTAAAAGAATATTAAATTGAAATAACACCTTAAAATATATATAAATAATAAATATATGGTCGTTTACTTTGCGGAGAAGTCCCCTGCAACAGGTGAAAATCTGTGAAGTAGGGACCTTATATTTACTTTATTATTTATATATATTTTAAAGCTTTATAAACCCTCCCCACACTCTTATAAACCTTTCCCACACTTATTTTGCCACAAACATAATTAAAATTATATATATATATATAGTTATATACTGCAAAATCCCACAATATAGCGAAAAAGCTGTGGTACATATTTAGATATATGCAATTTAAAAATCTGCAATACAGTGAGACTGTGAAAAGTGAACTGCGATATGGCTAGGGACCAGTGTATTTCTGCCTGCCTCTGGATGACTGATCACTAATTTCTGTTCATTTTTATTCTGTATTCCTTTGTTTCCTCAGATTATACTGTCATCCCTTGCTGTATTTTTGAGAAACTGTTCCTTTTATCAGAACCCTGATTGTGGGCCTGCTCCTACAACTTTTATAGATGGGATACTTTAGAAAAATAAGCTCAGAGGAAATGCATTCTTTAAGCCTTTTGAAATAGAATTAAATTGAAGTAGGGCACAAAAAAGAAGACCAGATTGAGATTAAGTTTTTAAAATATGCATTTTTTCTGAGAGCCTTGCTTTGTGTTAGCATACAGATAGTGCCTTGTTGTAAATCTGTTTAATAAAGCTAAAATACTTTCGGTGCCTTTATCTATTTAATTTTCCCTATCCAGAGAAAATACAGAATTTTACAATTTGAAAGGACACTCAGCATCCTACCAGGACATGAGCACACTGCTCTGATTTTAACAGACACCCTGGTTTCTGGGGGAAGACTTCCTGGCTGAGTGCTTTCCTTGCCATTAGCCTGGCTAGTGAGTTTCATCCCATTCTTTTCCCAAGACTAGGAAAAACCATTTGATTCATAGTTTTGAGGAGTGTTGGGCAAATGAGATTGTAAAATTTGTGTTTTTTGAGTTTGCTCATTTTTAGTGTTAAAAAATGGCTCTGGGGCCTGACCTGTGGTGGCGCAGTGGATAAAGTGTTGACCTGGAAATGCTGAAGTCGCCGGTTTGAAACCCTGGGCTTGCCTGGTCAAGGCACATATGGGAGTTGATGCTTCCAGCTCCTTCTCCCTTCTCTCTCTCTCTCTCCTCTCTAAAAATGAATAAATAAAATTAAAAAAAAAATGGCGCTGGGCAGCGCCAGGTATGTGAACTGTGAAATTGCAAATTACCTTCCTGCTTGGGAAGGGCCACTGTCTTGTTAATGTTTGCTGGAGGAGAGGTTTTCCCGTCAGAAAAGTTCTGAAAAGAGAAGGAGAAGGGGGATGCCATGTTTTGCAGAGTGAGAACAGAGAGACTGAAGGTGTGCAGATGGAAACCAGAGGTGAGGGGCTTTTGCGACTGGTGGGACCTTTGACTCTAGGAGAAACCGGAGAAGATTCTCTTGGTTGTGGAACTGGATAATGTGTCAAGGCTTTGTGAGCTCTGAATGAAGAGAGAAGTGTTTTCCCTGCCTGTTTGCTCATTGACCAGTGTGAGACTTTAATAAAGGAATAGCCCACCATTTTTTGGCTCCACTGTTTCATTACCGTCTGTCCAAATCCAATGAAAACATGCATGTGCATGGTCAGGATGGCAGCGACTATTGCCTTACAGTGAGTGCCCCTTTAAGGAAGGCTTAAGTAACATCAGTGTCTCTGGTGGTTTTTTACTCTCAGAGATTCTACTCATGTTGGAGATTGTGTCTTGGATGCTGGGGCACAAGTTTACTGAACAAGGATGGTTTCACTGTTTGAAAGAAGGAATTGCAAGTGTTGGGTTTTTTCTTTCTTTCTTTCTTTCTTTCTTTTTTTTTTTTTTCCAGTTCTATTTTTGCTACTTGTATCTGTGTTGTTTATGTGTGTGTTCTTTTACTTATTATTTTATGTCAGTTACTTCTCCTGATTTCCTAAACTGTGAGTTGAAGATGAACCCTTATGTCTTCTTGTCTATAGGTAATGTTTTACCTCAAATTCATAATTCATGCCTGACCTGTGGTGACGCAGTGGATAAAGTGTCAACTTGGAATGCTGAGGTTGCTGGTCTAAGACCCTGGGCTTGCCTGGTCAAGGCATATATGGAGTTGATGCTTCCTGCTCCTACTCCTACCCTTCTCTCTCTCTCTTAGTTCTCTCTCTTTGCTAAAATAAATAAATAAAATTTTTTTAAAAAAATTAAATATTCATAATTCATTCTTACCAAGCTTAGAATGACTTAACAGGTTGTTTTAGGATTTGGGAAACAACTGACCTCATCAACCAGGGGATGGAACCATCTTTCAGGTGCTGAAATAAAGAAACCAAAACATGGTCCCGAGTGTGTGAGTGGTCAGTCTGCTCTTCACACCCGCTTTTTCCTACCTTTAAAACCATTCCATTTTCATTTGACCTATTTTGCCCATGGCAACTCTTTTTGACCTTTTATAGCTTTTAAGGTCTAAAAGTGTCAGATATAATGCTGACTCTCTAGTGTGTAGCTAGTTCCCAGGTAGTTGGGGAAATTAATATCTCTGCATGCTATAAATCTTGAAAATGATCTTGGAACTCATTTTCTTCCAAAGGGAGGATGAACTGAGATGAATCCAATCTATTTCTTAGTGTAATAGGTGCTTAATAAAGTGTCTTTCTCGAGCATAATAGATTTTTAGTAAGTACTCATTTTTATGAAATTAATAATTGTTCTTGGTTCCTGTACCTCATGGCTGCTGCCCCCTTGTGTGTTAATCCACAGATATGATTTAAACTGATGTGGGATGCTGACAGATACCCCAGAGAAAAGGGTGGAAATAATTCTACTTTTCAATGTCTGAGCAATGGAACAGTTCTGAATAGAATGAATTAGGCTGAGTTTACCAAGGCAAAGATCAACAGCAACGTAGAACTCAGCTTTAAATGAGTAAGCCCTAATCTAGAACTAAGAAATAAGGTTGGCCCTAGTCAGGTAGTTCAGTTGAATGGAGCATCTTTCCAATGGACCAGGGTTGCGGGTTTGATCCCCAGTTGGGGCACATACAGGGATCAACCAATGAATGCATCAATAAGTGGGATAACATATGATTTTCTCTCTCTCTCAAATCAATAAATTAAAAAATTCAAAAAGAAATAAGTTTTTCATGTAAGATGAATTCAAAAACATGATACAGCAAACTTCATTCAAAATTGGGATAGACTCATCATGAATTAGAGAGTATATTAGGGAAGTACTTTACAACCTGGCAGATCGACAGACTAAAGACAGCATGGTGGTCAAGGGTGGAGGATACTGCAGGGGAAGGCATTGGGCTGTGAGAGTGAAGAAGTCCTAAAATGAATTCAAGGATGTCATATTTTTAGGTAAACGAATCAAGCTCTAATCAATTAGAAATTAGGAGAAACCTCATAAGTATGACTCTGTAGAAACAAAGACCCATACTCAAGATCACAAACCCAAGGCAAGAGCAAAAGAGGTCTTTATAAGAAAAAAACCTCCTGCCATTTCCTGTAAGTTTATATATACAGTGGTACCTTATACGAACACTTTAAATCACGAGCAATTTGAGAGACAGAGCAGTCACTTGTGGGATTTTTTGCTTTAAGTCACGAGCATATATTTGAATCACAAGCTTCCGCCATCCTCCACTAGATTTGACACACGAGCAAATTGAGTCACAAGCTCAGCCATAAAACGAATTAAACTCGTGTGTCAAGGCACCACTTGTAATTCTATCTCTGCTCCAATTGCTTTTTCCATTTAAATGTACTCATTTAGCAGACACTCAAATGAGTTATACCTTGAGATTATCTCCTGGTACAGTAATGATTGCATAACTACATATAAGATATATGTTATATACATATAATACAGTGGTACTTTGACACACAAGTTTAATTAATTTCATGGCTGAACTCGTGACTCAATTTGCTCGTGTGTCAAATCGAATTTATCCATTTAAATTAATGGGAATGCAATTAATTTATTCCAGCCCCCCCCAAAATACACAAATTTTTTGTTTAATATGCTTTTAAATAAGAAAATGTATTTTATAAATAACAAATATGTATATGTTTACATAATAATAGAGAATGTAAAGAAAGAAACTGGTTTATAAGGTGTATTTACCTTCAAGTTCAGGTGAAGATGCTGGTAGAGGACTGGCAGATCATGTGCTATCGCTTAACATAACTTACTCTCTACACACTTAATGCTATATTTAATTGCAAAATTTAACTTAGTTGTTATTTTTTTCCTTTACTTAATCATCATCATTTTCTTCCTGACTCTTGGCTTTTTCACCACACTTTCTTCGCTTTCACATAAAGGCCATTTCAAAAAAAACCTTTCCATGGAAGTTTGTTTCTTCCTCCCTTTCAGAATGCTTGGCAGATCATCTAGTGCAGGGTGTTGGAAGCTTATGATTCAAATACCTACTCGTGACTTAAAGCAAAAAATCCCGTGAGTGATTGTTGCGTCTCTCAAATTGCTTGTGATTTAAAGTACTTGTGTGTCAAGGTACCACTATATACAAATTCTAGTTTGTTTTTAATTCTGTAAAAATTTGAAACGTGTTTCTTAGAGAAAAAAATAACCCATTGTTTTCAATGTCCATGATTAAAATTAATGAAAGATTATCTTCTAGCCAACATGTGGATGGATTAACATGTTGACTTTCTTACCAGATGTGACTCATTACCCATTCACTTTGAATCAACACCTAATGAATTTCTGGGTGATTTTTCCATGAGAAGATAACCCAGGAATCATCAGAATTCTAGTATTTATTACAAAGCCCTCTGCCATCGACTGCCCTTATTTTCTTCTTGTTTCATTTATTAAAAGACATTATTTTCTTTAGGAAATCTGATTTTATTATGAAACATACTTTGAACAGCTGAATTCTGTTGTATGTGACTTGGTGTTCATAACATCCACTTTATGTGTGCTCATGAATGAAGCTTAACATGGTTAGGTTGATAGTTAATTAAATATTCTTAATAGAAAAAAAACTTTATTCCATACATCTTTTAGACCTTTTTAACTATAGAAAAATATTTTCAAGAATTCAAAAATGACAGTGTCCTAAACATGCTTACCATATACTATAAAAAAAAGGAACAATTTAGTGAAAGTTTGATTTGAGTTACATAGAAGAAATGTGGGCAAACCATTATAAGATCAATTTGTCTTTATTTCCCTATGACTTCTGATAAATTTCTGTTTGGAATATATTGCTTTCAATAATTGAATATCAGATATAGTTCTTAAAATTCCAGAATCATCATAAAATATAAAATATCTAAATGTTTGCTTATACTTCTAGATAAACCATATTCTGACAATACTATGAAAGGCTTAGCTTCCTTTGATCATTTTGGTGTACTTCTAATAGCATTCCTTCTGCAATGGTGTGTTGATATCCAAATGTGCATCTCTGAGCACTCTCTGGAAAATCTGCCTTTCTGAATGTTGATACAGTGCTTAGCACATTACAGGCAGGCAATATGTATTTCTTGAACAAATAAATATCCGAGATGGTCAAGGAGAGTAATCAATATGAAAACATACCAGGAGAATCGGAAGGTACTAGGAAGGGCTGTGAACTGAAGGTCTGTGTAAACAAAGTCAATGCTGGACTAATAATGTTTAGTTTCTCACCTGTGAGGCCAACTTTTAATTAAACACAATCTTCTCACTGCCTACTTTGTGGTGGCACTTCCTCACAGATGAACAAAAATTGTTTTAATATAAGGAGACTCACACACTTTTCTGTTTGTGTAAGGCTTGAACTTTGCTTTCAGAAGGAATATGCTCTCTCTGCAGCTGATAAACCTATCAGCTGGCAATCCATGGCCCTCCTGAGCTCTCCATTTATTGTTTTCACCCAAGCCAGGGAATGTAGGGGAAATGAGAGTCTATTAAAACAAATTTAAAGAATGGTTTAGGAATGGTGTTTTGTGCCTGACATCTAAGTTCAGGTATCTCTAAAGGCAGAGTTCGCCTCGTTTGCCTAAAGGTATATGTAGGTAGATCATGGGCTCTAACAGCGGCTTGACTCCAGAGGCTCTTAACGGTCCATGGGAGGAGGCAGATCAACACTTGAACACCTCATTTTCCATGCCTCGTATTGGACAGCTTTTAAAATGTCAAGTGTCTTTTGAGAAGGAAGACGTTTCATTGCTGCTAGCCCACAACAAATATATGTTTTTCCTTAAAAGAGAAGTAAAATATGTGAAACTCACGTTGATTTGGGGCATTTTAAGTGGAGACAATAATAAAGATACAGAAGAACATCTCCTTGTGGAAATTCTACAGAAAACAACTCATCGTGCCCCAATCACTTTTTGCATGGAATGGTGCTTTTTGTAAATTAAGTCAGTGTCACTAATAAATATTTATTTTAGAAAAGAGATTCCTGCTCATTTTCTTTCTCATTTAAAATGACTTTTCTAATTTAGCAGAAAAATATTAGTGTCATATTTATCTTCTGACGTTAATGTTAATTATACTTGAAGAAGTTTTTAATTTCTTTTCTAAGTGCAAATATTACTACAAATTAAATCTCTTGATGTAAGACTTAGGAATTTTGTTCTGGGAAAACCAGAGCCTTGGACAATAGTCACAACCTCGTTGGGAAAGGATTTGGCTCTGCAACACATCCGTGAAGGTGTGCCTACCCTGTGGCCCACCAGTTGTGCTCTTACGTGAACGTGCCTGAGACAGTACCGTCCGTACAGTTCATGTGAGGGAGCATGCGCAGGGACACTCGTAACATTGCTTTTCACATCGGGAACCTGGAATGAGCTTAAAATCTTCAACAGTTGAATGGATGAATAATTTTATAATTAGAAAGCAGAGCTAAAAAGCTGGCAAAATGGTGACCTGTGGTTGCAGGGGTCAATCTCAAAAGCATACTGTCAAATGATCAAAGTAAACCAAAGAAAAACTTGCACGCTGTGATTCTAGTCATCCATTCATTTATTCATTTAGCCATCTGTTCGTTTGTTCACCCACCATGTTGTACGTGACATCCCATAACTTCTTTATTTGACACCTGGAAGTTTGGACCTTTTAAACTCTTCACCCATTTTCCCTATTTCTCACTCCTTGTCTCGAGCAACACCAATCTGTTCTCTATATCTATAAATTCATTTCTTCCCCACATGGAAGTGAGGTCATATGGTACTTGTCTTTCTTAGTTCACTTAGCATAATACCCTCTAGGTCCATCCATGATGCCAAAAATGGCAAGATTCCCACTCTTTTTAATGGTTGTATACTATGTTTCTATTTTAGAAATGATTTTACAAGATCATAAGCAAAATAAAACAATATACACAATTTATCATATGTGTGCTGTGTTTGTGGGTATGTGTAT
Organism: Saccopteryx bilineata; assembly: GCF_036850765.1. NCBI lineage: Eukaryota > Metazoa > Chordata > Mammalia > Chiroptera > Emballonuridae > Saccopteryx > Saccopteryx bilineata. Next base: position 78,195,239 of record NC_089492.1, on the reverse strand, counting down.
GTGTGATAAATGATAAAGAAAGAGAAGGAAATGATTAATCAAAAATTCCAGATAGTGCTCATTTTAGGAGTAATTTATAAGTCAGAAAAAAATTATAATAGAAAGGCACAGAGAGAGTTTTGAGGTATTGAAAATTATTAAAATAAAGATTTTGGGTTGTGAGATAGGCATGTGGATAGTCATTATATTTTAAAATAGTACATATGTATTTTTAGTAATTATAGTAAAATCAATTTTGATACATGCTATGTTTATTTGATAGAGTTTTCAGGAGAGCAATATACATAGTGTAAAATGCTATTTAAGTAATATATTCATACTGAGGTCAGCATAAACATTTTGTAGCAACAGGTATTAAGAAATGCTGATTTCTTCTCTGCACATTGCAAATGCAAAATTCTTGATTATAATTGTTCCTTGCAATTCAACACTTTGTAACATATATTTTAATAATACCTTGGAGGATTTCCTTCAAGTGAGTCTTTATGCATTATTCAGAAGTTTTTCATTGCAAGTGACAGAAATCCACTTGAATTTAGGCATAAAAAAGCATTTATAGGCTAACAATTCTGCCAAAAGAAGAACAGGAAAACAAACAACAAACAAAAAACACCCTGAAGTTTACATTATTTTGTACCTCTGCATCTCTGCCTCCTTCTTACAAACTAGCTTTTGAAATGAACAGGCTGGGGCATTACTGCTGTGACTTCAGGCTCACATTCCCTCAGCCTTAACATATCTGCGTCTCCAAGAATTGTTCCCAAAGACCTTCAGCCTCATATGGTTTTTTTTTGTGTGTTTGTGTGTGTGAAAAAATCACTTCTGAACACCAAACAAGCGTGAGACTTTGAAACACAAGATGAAACTCCTTTTAGGAAGTTTATTACTAACAGGAGAAATAAAATGTTTACATCAATAACTACAAAATAAAGAAGGTGTTTGTATATGAGTAGCAGTGACATTCTACAAAATAGAAATGTGTACCTTTAAGAAAGTGTGGATCAGATCCTTAGAGGTTAAAGAAGTAAGACAAACAAACAATCCACTATTGTGCATACAGATGGTAAAATAGGCATTAAAAGTTTCTTTCAAACAGATCTATGAGTAAAGTGTTACTAATACAGTCACAAAATTCTACATTTACACATATGCATATCTAATTTGTCATATAGCTCTAGAAATAGTTGTGAACAAATGACTCGTGAGTTTAAAAAAGTATAGCCAGATTGCTTTTACATATTTAATATTTAATATTAAATATTAGATATTTAATATTAGAAGAGTCTCACCCAAGTATAAAACTATACCTATTCCATTCAATATATTTCTTGTGCTTTTAAAAAATATCTTTAAAAAAAAAGTGTGTCCCTCCATTCCCAACTCCTCATCCCAATAGTTTCAATCTTTGCCCTAACATTATTCTATACTTTCTGTTTACACCTGGAATGAAAAATAATACCCTCTGTCAACATCCGTTTTAGACCCAACTCCTGTTGGTCTCCCAGAAAGGCTGAAACGCACACAGCTCATCATTTTAACCCTCTCTTATTAGCACCCTCTTTTCTGTCTGTGTCCTTATTTACTGTTATTTATACTGGGTAATATTTAAGTCATCCCACAGTCTGCACAGAAAATACCTACTTTTCATTCTCCCCGTACTCCCGCTTTACTCCTATTTCTGAGGTAGACATGACCTTGCCCATAGCTTTCAAATTTCCTTGAATTTATCTCCTCCACTTGTCTCCTTTCCTGTACTTGTTCAAGGCTGTGATAGTCCCACCTATGCCCACACCACCCTTGTCCCTGTCCCCACCCTCAGCTCTTTGTCCCACTCAATCTTTGGTTTATCTGTCCTGTAGATATTTTATTTTATTCTTTGTGTCAGTTTTATGTCACAAAAGTATGTTGCATGAGATAAACAGCTTCTGTAAGAAACTGACCAATTTTTCAGGTCTAAGTTTGTTTAAATAGAGTTAAGTATTATTTGGGTTATGTATTTCTCAACTGGTAACAACAACAACAAAAATTCTTGATTCTGATCAGCATCAGGCTTTTGTTCCCTTACTAAGTGTCCCCTGTGACCTCCCAGGGGCTATGGAAACAGAACCCAAGGGGATGGTAACATAGCAGACAAACTTTGTAAATGTCAACGCTCCCTAGGGTCAGCAGTGTCTGCAGGCCATCATCCAATCAGAGACAAAGAACTCTGAGCATCCTTACTGCTGGGACAGTCTTTGCAAAATGACCTTAGGTTTTTGCAGCAAGTTCAAAAAAGAAAAAGCGAGAGGAGGAAATACCTTCTCCTGACACAGCTGAGTCAGTTTGTTAGTTTGAATGGGCCTTCACAGCAGAGACAAGATATAGTTTTAAAAGCAAATTATGACTGCAATATGCTCCTTGTTGGTGTTGACCTATTCCTGGGAAGTTCTTGTAGAGCAGGGGTCGGGACCCATTTTGGCTGAGAGAGCCACGAACGCCACATATTTTAAAATGAAATTCTGTGAGAGCGATACAATGACCCATATACGTTACTCATTATCCAATAAAAATTTGGTGTTGTCCCAGAGGACAGCTGTGATTGGCTCCAGCCACCTGCAACCATGAACATAAGCGGTAAGAAATGAATGTATTGTGATACAGGAGAATGTTTTATATTTTTAACATTATTATTTTTTTATTAAATATTTGTCTGTGAGCCAGATGCAGCCATCAAAAGAGCCACATCTGGCTCACGAGCCATAGGTACCCAACCCCTGTTGTAGAGGATGTTCTGACAGTGTTCACTATGTTCACTCCAGAGTCGAGTACTGACAATATTAAAATCCTGATTCCCCTATGTGCTTGAGACCAATCAGACTCAGTTTAAAATTGTTCAAATGTATGAATTATTTAAGTTTTACTTGTTTATTATCCATGGCTGAAATGGGAAATTTGCTTTGGGGAAAAAACAAGCAGAAGGCAAGGGATGTTCTACCTAACAGATTCTTAGAATGTCAGGATACGAGGGAGGAAGGTTTTTAGACTGGACAGAAGTTCTTCCACTCTGTACTAAGAGTGTTAGTACTTTTAGTAAAAAGCAGAGCGTTTCCAATTACAACCTAACCTTTCATAGACCAAGGACAACACTTACTATCAAGGAATTCCCAGAGAACTTTAAAATTGTTCTTGCAAAAATTGTACGGTCTATCTTACAAATACATTCAATATGATATACTAACATGGTACCTCTCAAAGCAAAAATACAGTTTCATATGATGTTAGTAGCTAAAGAGATAATCATTTCTAAGCTGGGGAGAAAAATAAGTGGTTAGAGAAATAGTATAGTCATAGGAAAATTTTGAGTATCATTTTATTATCACTTGGCTGCTCCTTGGTATTATCATGAAAACGATAGATAGAGAAATGCAATATTTACTTATACTGATAATAAAATGACATTTCCCTGATCCATTATTTTATAAAAATAAGAATAGCAAAGATATATTTCTTCTTATTTCTATGGAAGTGACTTAGTGGCCTCTTTCAGAGCAAACAGCATTCCCTCTTACTGATATGTTTATCTACATTATTTTATTCTTTCTATACTGCAGCAAACAAGAATGAAGAATACAATGAAATGATGCAGGAGATATAATAACCAAAGGAAAAATAAATTATATAAAAATAGCACTTAAAAACAAGTTAGTCACAAAACAGATTTTTAAAAGGTCACAAAATAAATCAAATATATAGTCAATTTCCAAATATAAATATTTAATTTATCAAAAATGAATTATTTATATAAACATTATTTCTCAAGGTGAGAGGAGGGAAGATAGTGAGGCAGACTCCTGCAAGTGCCAGGACTGGGATACACCCAGCAACATTGTCTGGGGCTGATGCTTGAGTTTCAAGTTATTTTTAGCACCAGAGTCTGATGTATGTACTCAGACCAACCAAGCTATTCTCAGTGCCTGGAGCCATGCTTGAACCAATGGAGCCACAGGCTGCTGGAGCGGAAGAATGAGAAAAGGGGGAGAGAAGCAGATGATTGCTTCTCCCATGTGCCCTGACTGGAATCTCACCCAGGATGTCCATATACCAGGTTGGTGCTCTATCCACTGAGCAACCAGCTGGGGCCTATTCATATGAACTTAATCTGAATGCAAACTAAGTTAATGGAATAGTTGCTAAACTTCTACTTCACAGTCAACATGACACTTAACTTCTTAAAGAAAAAGAAATATGTTTAAGATACTTATCATCAAAAATCTAGAGTGCAGTTATAATTTTTATAATTATTAGAAGAAGAAATGTTTGAGTTATAAAGATGATCACATCAAGGCCAGAAAATTAACAAAGTGTACTGGGAGAAAAATGAACAAATATGGTTAAACTGAGTTAAGCTCTCATACTCTGTTGCAGGTATTCAGTACATGATATGCAAGCTGATAAATCAAAAATCAAAATATTATTTAAAGTCATTGATGCATCTATGTGATACATGGGAGTAAAATGAATTGCTCAAAATTGTGTAGAATAACAGGGCAGAGGGAAAACATTACCAATTATAAATCTATTTTTGTTATTTTTGACCTTATGTATGTCTTTGTTATGATACAATTTAAAATACATTAAATAAAGCAATAAAATATTGACGCACGTTCTCTTAGGCTTGTAAATGGATTTAAAGGCAATAGTTACTAACATTCTAATAGAGTATTGCTTTTTGAAGATAAGGCATTGCAATTCATTCCATGTGTATATTTTCAAGTTACCAAAGATGACTGGGATCTTTTCTAAAAGATATAGCCACTTAGAAAAGACATCTATTGGCTGTTTTAACAAAAAGAATAATAAATATAAATCTATGCAAATCAATAAATAGTACCACAGCAATCTATTAGTCACATTTGTGTGATGCTATTGGATGGCCTAATCATTTTTAAATTGCTAAATATACAAAAAAGAATAAAGCATTTATCCAGCCCAAGTGTCCATCAGTGGATGAGTGGATTAAAAAGCTGTAGTACATATATACTATGGAATACTACTCAGCCATAAGAAATGATGACATCGGATCATTTACAACAACATGTATGGACCTTGATAACATTATACTGAGCAAAATAAGTAAATCAGAAAAAAACTAAGAACTATATGATTCCATACATAGGTGGGACATAAAAATGAGACTCAGAAACATGGACAAGAGTGTGGGGGTTACAGGGTAGGGGGAGGAGAGGGAGGAGGTTGGGGGTGGGGAGTGACACAAAGGAAACCAGTTAGAAGGTGACGGAAGACAATTGGATGATGAGAATGCAGCATAATCAAATGTCAAAATAACCTAGAGATGTTTTCTCTGAACATATGTACCCTGATTTGTCACTGTCACCCCATTAAAATTAATTAAAAAAAAGAATAACATGTTTATCTTCTATTTAATATAGTTTATCGTATGGCAGCTAACTTTTCACTGGGAAAGTTCTGGTTGATAGACAATGATAAGCTAACAAAAGAAGAAACATGATAAAATAGAATATCATAATGTTTAGCCTTTAATTGAATTATTAAATTTAAGCAATCTACAATCAACAGGAGGACATTTTGCATTGAGTAGACAAGAATGACAGCACCTAAACACATTATTTCAAATATCTGAAAGAGAAATTGTGTCTTTTTTTTTTTTTTTTAATTTTTATTTTATTTATTCATTTTAGAGAGGAGAGAGAGGGGGAGACAGAGACAGAGAGAGGAGAGAGAGACAGGGGGGAGGAGCTGAAAGCATCAACTCCCATATGTGCCTTGACCAGGCAAGCCCAGGGTTTTGAACCGGCGACCTCAGCATTTCCAGGTCAACGCTTTATCCACTGCGCCACCACAGGTCAGGCCAAAATTGTGTCTTTTGATGGAGTTTTATGGAAATTACCAAATTCTACACAGAAAGTATAATTGTTAAAAACAACACAAGTATACATCTAAGCTTTAAATGTAACTACTGGTTCTCAGGAGCCATGAGGGTTAAACAGCACTAAGGATGAAATGAACAAATTCTGGAATTTGGGAAATGCTATAGGATACTGAACTTGGTTATTCAACCAAAAATTTCTGAGTAAAAAGTAGAGGGGGATGACCTCTAAAAATAAAAGATACTTAAAAGACACAGCAGCCAAATGAAATGAATTATTTGAACATTTTATGTATTATGTAAATGTTTGTGAATCAGGGAATAAAAACAAAAATGATTTTAATATTAAGGAGTTATTGTTAATTTTATCTTGAATATTGTTGATATATTAAAACAAATGTACCTTTTAAAAAATATTTACAGAAGAATGATGTTGGAGGTTGATTCTAAAATAACCTATTGATTTGAGTAAGCTTGAAGAGAGTGTGGTTAAAAAAATGTCACAACATTGTGATTAGGTTTATGTTGTTGAAATGAATAATAGTTACCCATGAGTTTATTATATTTACCTTTCTACTATGTTTACACATGTAATTTGCAATAATGATGTTTTAAAAATAACATGTTCACTGTGGGATTTAAAATACAGGCAATAAAAAGAAAATAACAATCACCTTCATTTCAAACATTCAGCTTTATGCTCATTATTTCATAATGAAATAATAGCCTTCTAATATAAATATTATAACATGGTTTTAAAATTAAGACATGCCATGAGCATTTTTCTAAATTATTATAATTTATAAAAAGTACAATTAAATATTTAAAAAGTGAGTCATAATCTGAGCCTAATATATTCCAGAATAAGTACCAGAATACAAAATAGTTCTAAATCAAACTACATAAAAATAATTGAATATAAATGTAAACATAAATTACATATTAATCTTCCCAGGAAATCACTGTATCTAATTTAAAAAGCATATCTAAAGTAAAACACTCGTGTAGTGCTTGAGAATTTCCTTGTATTTAGTCCCTGTTGTAGTTTCTTTAACATTTATGTGATAATGAGCAACCTATGAAGTAAATTCCTTCATTTATTAAAGAATGTTGTTTTTTATATTAAGGACTCAGCGTTAAGATGTTTCATGAGTAATTATCATATAAATAAAAATAGAAAAAAATCAAGTATCTAACATTATTATATGTTGAAGAGACATTATGGTTAAAAGATTTTCTTTAAAAATTCTAGAAAACCGTAAATGCCATTCTTTGATGTAATGCTTTATTTCTGAAAGTGTAGTATGAATAAAGGATGTTGATTATACTTGTAAACATTTCAGCCTATGAGCCCCGAGTCCAGCCAGAACAACAGGCAAACTGCAAGACTAACCATAAGTTAACAAGAAATATATACTGTATTTCTTTCTACTGGAAATGGTAGCACTTTCTGAGCAGTGCAAGGAAGTACTTCTCTATGGAATTTTTAATTAATTAATTAATTAATTTTAAAATACAGAAGTGATTTAAACTGAAGTAGACAAACTCATAGAAGTTACCTGATTCTGTTTCAGAACGTTATCAGGGAAGCCGGGCTTTGCTTCGGCTTAGTGATAACCATGCACTGTGATCAGTGTCAGTTCTGTAATCATTTTCTTTTTTTTTTTTCTGAAGCTGGAAACAGGGAGGCAGTCAGACAGACTCCCGCATGCGCCCGACCGGCCCCCCCTCCGCCCCCCTGGCCCCCCCCTCCCAGCATGCCCACCAGGGAGCATTGCTCTGTTGCAACCAGAGCCATTCTAGCGCCTGAGGCAGAGGTCAAAGAGCCATCCCCAACCCCCAACCCTCCTCCCCCCCCCCCAGCCAACTTTGCGCCAATGGAGCCTTGGCTGCAGGAGGGGAAGAGAGAGACAGAAAGGAAGGACAGGGGGAGGGGTGGAGAAGCAGATGGGCGCTTTTCCTGTGTGCCCTGGCCGGGAATCGAACCCGGGACTTCTGCACGCCAGGCCAACGCTCTACCACTGAGCCAACCAGCCAGGGCCTGTAATCATTTTCTTTATTTTTTGGTCTTCCCAAGAGAAATGATTCTTATGAATTTAAAAGCCTGGGCTACCTGTTGTGCCAATTGTAGAGAGCTCAAGAAGAAAATTTATGATCAATTAAAAAATAATTACTTGGTTCCCAAAGAATGAAGCACTGTGAGAATTAGCAAGGAAATTTACTGAGCTCCATAGAAATACAATTATTCCAGTGAGAGTCAATTGGTTAATAAGGGTAATGATTTATTTTTATGACATCAAGAACCTCTAAAAAGTGACACTGAAAGGTCCTCTATAGATTTCTAAAAAGAACTTAATTCTCGCAACATGGCTCCTCTATAAAAATATTAATGGATTTGGAAAGTTATTCCTAATTCTTCTCTTTGAATGGGAAGAATGGCATTCACAGAGAGCATGCGGCTTTGTGAGAGCAAGAAACATTTGATTCTATGTACATAAAGTAAAATAAAAAAAAATTTTAAAAAAGAAAATTCTGACTTTGTCCCTTTATGTCTGCCACTCTGTGGCGAACCTCTTAGAACCGTGGTATTTTCCCTACAAATTGGTGGTGGAAGGGGTGTTGTTTGCTTGTTTGTTTTGTAATGTCTCTTCTAACTCTCTTGGGTGATTTTTCCCTGTCCTGGGGTAGTTTGTCATAGCCACATGCTGACCAGGACACTGCAGAGTCCTCCAGGGGCAGCCTCACCTCGCTCCCGAATTCTATCTGTGTACCTCTTTCTCTTCCCCAGGAATCTGTCCTGTAAACTCTGTCCTTATTTTCCCTTTGATTTATTTTTATAGTATCTATCCGAATGGGTGTGGTGTGTGGTATATTATTGTTGTTTTGATTTGCATTAAGGATTAGTGATGCTGAGCATCTTGTTATGTTGTCTGTTGACCATTTGTGTATCCTCTTTGGAGAAAAGTCTATACTAATCCTTAGACCATTTTAAAATCAGTTCATTTGATTATTTTTCTGTCATTGAGTTTAGAAGATTTATTTATATTTTGGATCATAACATCTCTTAAGGTATATAATATTTATATATGTTATATTTCTCTCCCATTCTATTGGTTGCCTGCTCACTCTGTTGATTGTATCTTCCAAAGCACAAAAGTTCATAATATTGATGACATCCTATTTGGTTTTTGTTTGTTTGTTTTGTTTTTATTGCCTGTATTTTTGAGTTATATCTAAGAAATTGTTGCTAAATTGAATGCCATAAAACTTTAACCATACTTACGTTTTCTTCTAAGGGTTTTTATCATTTTAGTTCTTACATTTAGAAGCTTATTTATAATGAGCTGATTTTTGTAGATGATTTAAGGCAGGAGTTGGGAACCTTTTTGGCTGAGAGAGCTAGGAATGCCACATATTTTAAAATGTAATTCCATGAGAGCCATTAAACGACCCCTGTACGTTATACATTATCCAATAAAAATTTGGTGTTGTTCCGGGGAGGACAGCTGTGATTGGCTCCAGCCACCCGCAACCATGAACATGAGTGGTAGGAAATGAATGGATTGTAATACATGAGAATGTTTTATATTTTTAACATTATTATATTTTTATTAAAGATTTGTCTGCGAGCCAGATGCAGCCATCAAAAGAGCCACATCTGTCTCGCGAGCCATAGGTTTCTGACCCCTGGTGTAAGGTAAAGATCCAGCTTTATTATTATATTTTTGTATGTGGAATAGTTGTTGTTTTAAAAAGACTGTGTAGATAATGAAACACTATCTGTGTCTCATTTGTCACCTGTTATTTATTGTTGTCAAACAAAAAAAAGTAACAATTACTATTGTTTGTGAAAGACGTATTTTTATGATTTCTTTTAAGTTTACATTTGGCTGAGCTCTTACTGGGCAAGGAGGAGTCTTTTCCTCCTCTTGCTGTGATAGTAAAAGAATCTAGATCAGAAAAGAAGAAATAAACACTATCTCCATTTTAAAATGATATGATCTTATATTTAGACAATTCTAAGAATTCACAAAAATAGAAAAAATAGACAAATTCTAACAGACATAGTACAGTAGCATTTTCCAGGTAGTGAAGGGAGGGGATGTTGGGGGTGTTTGTTCATTGATACAGGGTTCCTTGGGGGCTAATAAATGTTCTGGAATAAGATAGTGTTGATGTTACACAACTCTATGAACATACTAAAAACTACTGACTCGCGCACTGTGAAGAGGTGACTTTATATGTTGATTACATCGCAGCAAAGCCATTAAAAAATATACAAAGTCATGGTCAGAAAAAAAAAATATGATTCAGGCCTACATCTAAAGTCATGTCATTTTTTCCTACAAAGGGTTGGCTATAAGGAAGGTAGGTGCTATGCTCAGATACACTGAGCCTGAGGTGTAGAATGATTAAAAAATATGAGCAAGTTTTCAAAGAGCAGAAAGTTGGCGCTGAATGAGATCTGCCTGCTGCAGGAATGCTGTCCACCTCCCCAAGTGCTGTGTGCATAACACAACATTAAGAAGACAGAATCTGAATTTGTATCAGGCAACATCCTTTTACACACTGCTCTCTCCATTTCTGAGTTTATTATAATAAGCAATACAAGGTAAATTTTGTTCTCAGGATTTTTAGTCATCAGTGCCGATTCTCTGATGAAATTCAATTTGATTCAGTTTCCTATTACTCTCCATTTTGCAGAAGTATTCTACTTATTTTCCATTTCTATTATTCATCCGCTCCACATCTGCTCTTGGGCACGTATGCTCTGCCAGGAGTTATTCCTGGTCCTGGGTAAAACCAAGTGTTTTACTTTTACTTCCTTTTCTTCAAATATTTTTTAAGATAGTTTCTACTTACAAGTTTTTTCTTATAATTGATGGCAGTAGAGTTGTCTTCTTATGGTTGGAAATATTTACGCATTCTCTGAGCTTTGTCCACCCATGACTACACTGTGGAAACGTTATGGTAAAGCAAAAAATAGAGCTATTAAAGAGGCTTCTTTGTTATTCTGAACAAGTTTTAACTACAAATGAGTTAAATAAACCTATTTGCCTACATGTGTGAAAACACATGCAAACACACTAGTGCACACTTGTGGGTGCAACCAAGCTAAAGTCAATTACAAAACAGTTATTTCCTGCCACACAATTCTCAACCTGACACCAGTCTTTAGCTGATTAATTAATCAGGATGGAAGCCACAGTCTTTGCAACCCTCATTACTCAGCCTCCATTCTGCTTCCTTTCCTCCTCAGCTTCATTGCAGTTAATGATGCACTACACTTAGCACGACAAGCGAATTCTGATTCTCCGTAAATTTAAGTCGTTCTCTTGTGAATTAGCTGTCCTCTAGCAACAAAGGGGCCTTCAAATATGCTGTCTTTGTTGAAAGACATGAGGGCCACAAAGGAAGGTCACAGAAGGACTACTTTAAATGAGTTAATAGATAAATACATTTTCTTGATTATTTAATCTTGTCATTAGACTTCCCAGTGCTTTAAAAGAAGCCTTTAAATATGTATATAAGTTTTCAATTATCTATGTTAATGGAGAGAAGCAGCAATGTGCATATTGTAAAATGAATGAAAATGTACACATATTGATACACTTAGAGGACCTCTGTGTCTTATGCTCAGAGAAAACTTCAAACCGAGCCCCGAGATGGAGTGGGAAAGACCCTTCCCAGTGAGAGGTTTCTGCTGTTACATCATCCTTGGTTTTTCTAAATTTCTCCCCATGTTCCTTTTTCAGCTGCAATGCTGAAAATTGTCATCTTCCTGATTTCAATAATGGTGTGAGCACAATCACAAAGTACATAGCCTTCCTTTGAGTTTTCTATCTAATGGCTTCTGCCTCTTTAAGTAGTTGAAAGAGAGTATTCTAAAAAGGCTTTTACTACATTTGCAGAATACAAGGATTAAAGACCCCCCCAAATCTCCAGAGGATAAAAATAGATAAAAGTGCCATAATTGAAGAGTACAAGAACCATGTACTTCTCATAACAGTCCTAACAACTCATCAGCTCCAAAACACTCATTCAAATGCCCACTACATGCAAGATAATGGAATGGAGGCTGGGATTTTATGGTGGGCTTAAAGTGAAGCAGGAAACACCCATATCACAAAATAATCAAGAACTTTGTGATTTATTACTTCCCTTTAAAATGCAAATGTTGAGAATTATGAAAACATATGGCAAGAGTGCTTATCTAGTATAAATAGAAGTGAGATCAGAGAAGACCTCTGCACTGGGGAACAAAATTTTTGTTGCATCCACAAAAACACTTGTTCTTACCTAATTCAAGTGTGCTGATCTCAAATCTGACATTAGTTTTTCTCTGTAAGATACAGTATTTTTTTGCAATTCAAGATTTTTTGTTTTCATCTTATTGTAAAATTTTCAACATTTAGTTTAACATAATGAAGTAGAATGTCTTCTTGGGCATCATCTTTGTGAAAAATAATTTATATAATGCAGTAAATACACTAAAAGATATAATTGCATCAGAATTTGTCTACAATTTCAAAATAGAACATATTAAAACATGTATTTTAATCATAAAATTTGCATAAAACTTATTTAAATTCTATTCAGGTAAAAATTTCTGTTTGTAGCTCTTGCGTTTGTGTAATTATTAAGGACAATCTTGTTTGATTCTCCAGCAGTAGTCTGCTCATTACTAAAAGCTCCAAGATTTTGGGAAATTTATCAAGTTGACTGTTCAAGAAGTGAATCTTAATGCTCATGTTACATCCAATGTTGCGGAAAGCCAACAGCATCCTTTGAACGAGAAGTTTTCTGCTTTTTTGTTGCCACGGAAGTTCTTTGTAACTGCCACGAAAGACTGCCATACTTCTTTCTCCTCCTTATTCATCTTCCTGGCAAATTCTTTGTCATGTATGAGGGTTTGAATTTGAGGTCCACCGAATACACCTGCTTTTATCTTCTCGAAAGACAAGGCAGGAAAAGCAGAAATAATATGTTGAAAGCATTTACTTTCTCTAGTCAAACTCTGAACAAAATGCTTCATTCAACCACATTTGATGTAAAGTGGGGGAAAAATGATCCTGTCTTGATTAACTACAGGTTCATTCACAATGTTTTGCATCCCTACTTCCAGAGCTTCACGTTTTGACCACTCCTTCTGTGTCCAGTGTTTCTCCCAAGCTCGGCTGTCCCACAAACATAGGAAGCAAGGATAGTTCGTGAAACCTCTCTGTTGTCTTAGCAGGAAATTTACCATTTTAAGATCCACACAAATGATTCAGTTATGCTCCTTATACTTCAGAAAGTTGAATACAATTTTTATACCATTCTTACTAAGTCATTCAATTTAGGTTGGCTAAACTGCTAAGTGGTTAATGACTGCTTGGCATCAGAAGTAGACCCTTCAGATTCTACAACCATTTCCTCATGCATCTTATCAAAATACACTGGATCACCATGTTTACTTTCTTCATCCTTAGAATAAATAAAACCACTGAAAACTGGAACCAGGAGTGTCTCAGAGTGTGGGATAAGTCGTATTGCTAAAGGAATATTATGATATGCGATCATATGCTGTTTTTTCTTGCTGATGTCCTTTGTATGAATCAGACAGAAATAACAGTCACTGCTGTGGTCCTTAGGTTCACACCAAACCATGAAAATACCAAAAGACATTATTTTGTTTTTCTTTTGTCCAGTCATGAAGTGTTTCCTCACAATTATGACACATAATATGAGGAGCCCAATTCTTGTCTTAATCACCAAGGGGAACTTGAAAATAGACAATATATGCACGTGTCACAAATGATGAAATATTGCACCTTTGACGTTGAAGTGTGTAACAGCCACATATATAACAGAAGGTGTCAGGACTATTCTTACATTTACACCTATTGGAGAAGCCATGATTCAATCTTAAAACAAAATAAGAGGGTGTTTTTATCAGATAATATTTTTTTACATTTAAAAACAACTACAATTATGTAAAAGTGATGTTTGTAAAACATTAATTTCCTTGTGGTTATGTTCAATCCAAGAGTCATTATTACCCTTTAGCTCCAATTTAAAAACCAATGCATGCCATTAACTGTAACAAAAAAATTAAAATTGCATAAAAACTAGAGCATGCACCAAAAAAACCAGATTTCATATTTGGAATCAGCGATGCAGAAATATATAAAAACAGTTCTAAAACCTCATGCAACAGAAAATGAAAAAAAATTGTTCCCCAGTTTTATGTTATCTTTCGCTTGTGGTCAGTCTACCTGACAAAATGCAAAAGCCAATGGTAGGATAAAGTGGGGAGATGAGGTGAAAGGACAGTATATGTGAACCTCTGGAGTCGAGATCTTAATGCATGCCCGAGTAACTGAAAGAGTTCATTTTAACACTGCCTTTGAGCGGAAGTAAACACACTGTCAATCCAATAGAGACGTTGGTTCATAAGAGCTCCCTTCCAGGGCACTGTGAAGCTCTTGTGGCTGAGATCACATTCCAGGGTAGGAGTGGGGAAGTGTGTGCTCTAGACACAGATGCCATTCTATTGTATTATTGTCCAAAATTTTCTTAAGAGTCCGAAAGGAAAAAAATCTGTATATCCAAGGCTGTCATGTGATTTATTTTCTGCTACTAATAAGTATTTACTTTAGTACTTTACTTTCTATTAGTCTTTTTTTTAATTTTTTTTTATTGACAAGGACATCCAAAATTGTATAACCTCCAGCCTCTGCACGCCTGTAATTCTTTCATGACTTTACTTATGCAGATAGCAAGCTGAACACCAAAATAGCTCAGCAAAGCAGAAATACTCCACATGGTTGATTTGATGCATCCCATTTTAGTACTTCTGATTTTGAGTATTGGCAAAGACCATCACATTAACTTTTCCCTACAGGTGAATTCCTGTAGTCTTTGTTTATAACTTTATGATAAACAGTACCAAAAATGATAACAATTTTGAAGATAACAAAAATGGTTGTCTTAGAGAGAACACCAGGATTTTAAAAATGGTTTATTTATTGTGCAAAGTTCTAGATTATCTCCAGAATCTGTGGATTACAGAATGTTAGAGAAGTTGGTTAGAACTGACAATGAAAAAACTTTCATAAAAAACAACAATAAGAAACAATTCAAGCAAATCTAAAGTCACACTTATTTGGTTTCTCTTGAGGGGGAAAAAATCAAATATATAGTTATAAATGTAAAATTTTTTCTCCTCCAATTTCTTTAAATGTTTTTCTTTTGTCTTTTTATTTTACTTTTATTTATTTATTTATTTGGTGACAGAGACAGAAAGAGAGGCAGAGAAAGGGACAGATAGGGATAGACAGACAGGAAGGGATAACAGGTTGTTCTTACCGTGAGATTTGTCATTAAGAAAAACATAAAAATCAAGTAGAAAAATAGGAAATGTACGTTAAAAGTAGATGAAGACAGTGCAGTAAAAGTGACTAGGAGTGTGAGGTCCAGAGCTAAGGTGCTTCAGCTCAAATATGTGTTCAACTGGGTGACCTTGTCCAATTTATTGTGTCAGTTTTTTAGAGAGTAAAATGGAGATAGTCATAGTGATGGCTTCACAGTATTATTGAGAGGATTGAGATCAATTATGCAAAGTTTATAGCTCCTAGAAAGTAGCGAGAACCCCATAAAACTAGACTGCAGCTTTATTAGCAAGAAATGCATAGGAAATAGAACATTAACACACAGTATCATTACTCTTGGTCACTGAAATGTAAGTTAAATGACTGGAAAATAATTTTTTTATTTTTCTCTCATATTTGCAAAAATAGAATAATGAAAACTGATTTTAGCCAGTAATGTTGATAGGATTGGAAACTTACTCATCCACAGTCTGTAGGATTATAAGTGGATCGGCGATTTTATAGTGACTCTCAAATTTCAAAGTTAAAAGTTATATTAAATTTGAATCGTTTCATCCCAGCAACAATACCTTTTTAAAAATTATAATTTAAGTACCAGTAGTTAATATGTAAGGACAAATAGTGGGATAGATTTTTTTTTTTAAAAAAAGAGATAATTTAAATAGCTTTAAATCTGATACTCATTAAATAAGTATGTTAAGTGCAAATTTTAAAACTGTGGCTTCAAAAACATTTAAATTATTCTGGATAGTCATAAAAACACATGCCTACACAGATTTATTATACAGAGTAATTATTACATTAAAGTCATATTTATTTTATTCTGTAACATTTTTAGTAGTCAGTTGACTAAGTCATTCTAACTAGGGAAATAAAGCACAGAAATACTATTGCCATATGTAAACTATAATATTGCAGATTATGGCCTTGTTTACGGCAAATATAATTACATTGGTAAAGGGTTAAAAAACACTAAATTGCTAAAGTGAAAACAAAAATAATTTATATTATTTTTCTGCAATTTAACATCAATATTCAACTTTCTATACTAGAGTACTTACCTTGTTGCCAAAATTTCAGTATTTTTCATAGTATCACAAGTCTACTTTAGGGAAAAATATATATGTACCTGCCTATTCAGGACACTGAGGACACATTCACGTCTGTGCTAGTTTCCTCATTAATTTAACAAATTAGGGCCACCCTGTGCCAGGAAGTGTTACTGCCAAAAACAAAATAAGCTATAATCTTTCCTTGTGGTACAACATTCTTGTAGAAGGGGGAGGAGTGGGATTAAACAAAATGCATTAATTAGACACAGTGTGTGAGGACAGACAGATATAGACAACACTTTTTTTGGTGCCTCTAAATACCAAGACAAAGGTGGCTTTGGAAGGCAATGTGAGGAACAAGGAGTGATAAAGTAGAGAATTATGGAACGGGATGAGAAAACCCCAGTAAAGTGTAGATTACTGAGGTTGTTCATCTAAACAAGAAAGGCTTGAGTCCACAGATCCTGCCAGAATATGAACAGGCTCCCAGAAAGTCCACCCAGAGCCCAGTGGTTGGCACATGTCTTCCTGCCTTCATCACTGTGCAGGCCTCACCGGGGTGCCTCACAGGTGCACTGAGGGAAGGGACTGCAGAGCACAGACGTCGCCTGGGTGTGTGGCGCTGTCTGTCCCCGCTCAGCAGGGGAACGCCACGCCAGGCTGGCCCAGCCTGGACGGCTCAGTGGAGAACAGGATGGCTGGCCGCTCCTCCCATGCCGGGGCCACCGCTGACCTGCTAAGACAGGCAGGTGGGCACGAGGGACATTCTTACGGAGTGGCCAAGCTGAATACATTGGAATGGCCATTCTCTTACAGAGAATGTCTGTGAAGGGTGCAGGTAAATGGGCAATCACAGTTTTTATTTTGTGTCTTTTAAAGACTGCAGCAACAACTCTGCTCTCAAGTGCTGAGGAGACTATCCCTGTAAGGAGGGTGGGCACTCGACCACACAGGGACCGGACAGAACTGCCGACGAGATGTCCTAAGAATGCATGGGACCCGGAAGCTGCTGCCACGTATATGTTTCTGAGTGCAGGTTATGAAGTGTGAAGACTCACCATCTAGATGTCAGGATTGGGCAGGAGGGGAAGGATTAGAGGTCTACATCGCATTGGTGTGGTGCTCACCGTGTTCACTTAACTTTCATGTGGTGGGGAAAGCAGGGTGCTTGCACTGAATAGAAGCTTAGCTGAAGACCTCTCTTTTCTCCAAGTACTAGAAATACTAATATTCAAATTCTACCAGTCAGTAACAACTAATAACATAATCAAGTTGAATTACTTCTTTTCTGAATGCACACAAATCTATGTCTTTCTATTTTATGATGCCTTACACTGTTTAATAAAATACACACCACAAAGAGTTACTATGGCAATACATGGATAATGCCTCTGGGTCTTTTTAGTAGGCAGGTAATAAGCATATTTAAAAAAATAACTTGATTGTTAAATCAAATAAAAGAAAATAACCTTGGGGTTAAGATACTCAAGATGAATTTTTTGTCATTTTTTTTCTAATTACCTTGACTTTATTCCTCTTTTCCATTTATAGAGAAACAAAGGTGAATATTTTAAAGGTCACACATGTTTTAAACCACAGCAAGGACTTGTGGGAATATTCTTAGCACCTTATGGCTTACACTAGGCTGTTAAGTAGTTATTGAAACTCAGTTTGTTTATTAGCATCAGACAGAGCCACTTATTTATTTCATAAGAATTATTTCTTTAGAGTCACTAAGTGACAGAGACTACATTTAGTCCAGAAGTCCCAAGTCTCCCTCTCATTTCTTAATGAGCTTTAAATATAAGTGTGTGTTGAGTAGTTGATGGGGATAAGGGGTTTAAACAGATAGAAATGTCTAAATGGATGATGAAGAATCCAGCAACAGGAAATCGAATACAATTATATATCCAATGACTTCTGATCTGTTAGAGTTTATTCACATTTGATATCCACTTCATGTTTGTAGCTGTTTCATTTATCTAGATGCAAATAATTAAACAATGGAAATATTGCAGAAAGAAAACCATGGAAAAGTTTGTATAAACTAGATACTATCCATAAATCATGTAACTTGCAGAATTCATATAATCATGATTATTATAAACTTTAATATTTTATTTTTCTTTAAAAGCAAACTCATCTATTACTGTTTAACTAATAATACATTTCTTTAAGGTGTCAACAGTTAGGCTTTCAATTTGTTACCTGGACAACTTTACTTGATTTCTCTGTAGTGAGTCTAAGAATAAACACTTCTCTTTGCTGATGGACACAATTGGTTAAAAATAAATTAACATAACCAGGATTTAAAATAAGGAAAAATAAATATTGACATGGCAAGATCTAAGTGAATACACTTAAGGAAGGAATATTAACATGAAAGATTGTGAAGAAAATCATTATTCTAAAAGACATGCTAATTTAAAACCAACAATGCTTTAAAGTTTGAAAGAGAGAGAGAAAACATCAAACTAGACACTATGTTTTCTGTCTGAGTCTTAGAAGAAGCAGTATGAGACATGAAGTGATTCTGAGGATCAAATACCAAGTGATAATACTGTACCTACAATGTTTGGAATTCTAAAATAAGTTCTGTTTTTCTGGTACTCCAGTTTTGGGCCATTAAGGTAGTCTGCTGACCCAAACCAACCATTCTCTGTACTGGGATCCCTGATATGTGTATAGTTGCAGGTAGGTCACAAATCTGAGCTTCTTTGGAACCTGAAAGGCTGTGTATGGTGCATGTCTTTACAAAATTACCCTAAGCTCTTAGTAGATACCTTCCAGGGAGCACATACTTCCCACCTCAACCCTGGCCCTTAAATGAAATGTGAAAAAACCATTCCTGAGGCATGTGCCTTATGATTAAAACCCAGTCTGGTGGTCAGTTTGTGTCTCCATCACTCAGACTCAGCCACTGCCCTAGGTTGGACGTGTGATTGAGTGCCAGTTCTAAATTAGTCCCACATTATTTCATTTTTTCTGGGTTGTTTAGGCCACTGGTTGGCAAACTGTGGCTCATGAGCCACAAGCGGCTCTTTGGCCCCTTGAGTGTGGCTCTTCCACAAAATACCACGTGCAGGCGCTACCTCAATAAGGAATTTACCTACCTATATAGTATAACTTTAAAAAATTTGGCTCTCAAAAGAAATTTCAATTGTTGTACTGTTGATATTTGGCTCTGTTGACTAATAAGTTTGCTGACCACTGGTTTAGGCTAATGATTCCCAGTGTTTTCCCAGGAGCGAGCAGTGGCTCAGAGGGACTCTAACAGCAGGGTGAGTTGCCCTGAAAGGTGTGAGTCCTCAACCCCAGGCCCAGAGCCCCATTGTAGGGCCACAGAACCTAGAGGAGGCACCCAGACAACATTTAGCTGTGAAAAGAGCCTGGTTTCTGTCTGCAAGAAAGAGACACACCTCTTGGATGCACATTCTGTTTTAAAGGGTCTGCTCAGAAAACCTTGTTCACAGCCACTTACTTGAGGCTCTGGTGGGGGAGAGCTGAGAGGACTGGAATTTCAGGAGAGTGTAAGGTTGGAGGCCCAGAGAGAGACACTGTAGGGGATGGAAATCAGAACACCTGTGCTGAGTCATTCTCCAACACCGCAGTCGCCATCTTTCCTAGGTGAGTAATCCCCTCTGAGTGGCATCAGCCTGGAGAAAAGCAGCTGCTTCGCCCTCGGGAGTCCCTCCTACCCCAGACATGGCAACAGGTCATTCTGAAAGGTCAGGAAGCAGAGGGTGTGTCAGTGACTCAGTTTACTGGTGTTGAAGCTAGAGCTCCTCCCACACACTCTCTCCTGAGCCTATGACTGATTCTTCCACCTCATGGAAGACTCAGTTAAATCTGTCCAGAGAGCAAACAGATCACATGTTGGGGGTCTCAGAGGCCACACCCATCGGACTCCTGGAGCCACACAGTACTGAAGTCTGTGAAAAAACTCTGGACAGATTGATACCTGGCATCAAGGGGCGAAGCCACACCAACCACCCTTCCTAATCCCTAAATTGCCGCAGGCTCTAGACTCTACCAGAGGCTTTTTCAGCAGCTGAGCCCAACAACCAGCCAGCAGACAGGCTGCAAGAGGCGGAACTCAGGGAAACTTGGCCATTTGAGCGAACATTTTTTCAGGACCAGAGTGGACAAGAGTCAGCCTAGGAGTGCATCTAGGTATTTCCATGTACACATGGGCCTAGCAAAGGCAGCCACAAACTCTTAATTGCTTGTAGCTCAAAGAAAGTTGCTGAGGGCCAGTCACAGGCATTGTCTCCCACTGTTCTGTGCTGGACTCCTACTAGGGAGGCCCAAGGCTGGCATATCCAGGGGACAGCTGTGGAAAGCATTGGTTCAGGGCTGAACAACCTTTGCTAGAGTAGTATCCTAAGGAAAAGCACCTCACACCTGGCCCAGCTGAGGTGAGTTCCACTCTCTGTGATCAGCATCGGCACAGAAACTCATGTGCTTTGGATAGGGTGGAGCTTCACAGACAGCTAGCCTAGGCACTGGATATTCTGTCCAGCTAGGCTAGATTTCATAGGGGGAAGGGAGAGAGGCTTGGAGCATAGACATTTAAAGTGTCAGTCCCTGTAAGTCTATTGTTGGATCTGGTCAATTGACTTAGCTACCTTCAGGAGGGGCACAGTCAGCCCCAGAAGAGGACTCTATCAGTTTTCCTCCCTGAGACTGGGGTCTCAACAGCTGAAAGAACTTCTGCAAAGGGAACTGTCAGCCACACTTGTCTGAACCTACTGCTCACCTTGTTGGGGAGAAATAAAATTTGAGTATCCAGCAGAGGCTGAGGGATCAAGCTTCGTTGTAGGGGTCACATTCCCTGTACTGAGCTCTTGACCAAGAGACTCCTGAAGTAGGGGTTCCCACAAACGTTGTTTTCACAACCTCAACTGCCCTAACCCACAAAGTGTACCCTGTAGAGGGGTTGGTTGGGTGAGGCCAATCTGAGCACACACTACAGTCTTACTACAGAAGACTCTGTGGGAAGACCAGGCAGCTGAAAGCAGAGGAGGAGAAGCTGAAAAGTGGACACAAAACTTACGGAGCTTGGGGTTTTTACAGAGCTGTTGTCTTCTCTAAGCACCAGGAAGCTGTACCTTATACAAGGACTGGCCCCTCTCACAGTATCCAGACACAGAAAATGCAGACACAAATAGTGAAAAGTGCAGTAACTGCAGACTGGTAGCCCATAGTGTGTTACAAACAATAGCTGATGTTAATCAAAGAATAACTAGAACCAACACTACTGGTAGTGGGTGGCAGACAGCACCAACTCTAGACTCAACTACCTACACAAGCAGCACACCTAAAGGTGGAGTCTAGCAGGCACCAGACACTGTGGAAAATAAATATACCCAACAGGACAGAAATTGCACAGTGTGTAATACACATAATCAAGGTTGACCCATAGAGCCAGCCAGCCTAAAGGGATAGATGTACCCACAAAAACACCAACTGCATCTAATACATACAATAAGAGGGAAAATAGTACCCTCAAGAAGCATTCCTAGAACAATAAAAACAAGTGGCCTGGAGGTCAGTACCAGCAAGCCCATCTTCTTCATAAAGACCAAACAAAAATTTCAAAGTCAGACAGAGCTACCTAATACACAAACAAAAAGGGCAGACAGAGAAGTGTGACTCAAATAAATGAACAAGAGAAATCCACAGAAAAAGAATTAAATGAGATGGAAGTAACCAAAATATCAGATGCAGAGTTTAAAACAATGATTGTTAGGATGCTCAAGGATATTATAACAACAATGAATGGATATAATGAGCAACTAAATAAAGAGATAGCAAACATCAAAAAGGACATTGAAATCATAGAAAAGAATCATTCAGAAATGACAAATACAATATCAGAAATGAAGACTGCACTAGATGAAATTCATAGCAGGCTGGATGAAGCAGAGGATTAAATCAGTGATTTAGAGGGCAAGATAAATGATAGCACAGAAGCAGAGCAGTAAAAAGAAAAGAGACTCCAGAAGGCTGAGGAAACTTGAAGAGACTTCTGTGACAACATGAAGCAAAACAACATTTACATCATAGGGCTTCCTGAAGGAGAAGAGAATGAACAAAGGATAGAGAACCTGTTTGAAGAAATCATAGCTGAAAACGTCCCTAACCTGATGAAGGAAAAAGTTACACAAGTTCTAAAAGCACTGAGAGTCCCAATAAAGATAAAAACAAGAAGGCCTGCACCAAGTCACATCATAATTAAAATGCCAAAGTTAATAGAAAAAGAAAGGATACTAAAAGCTGCAAGAGAAAAGCAGTTAATTACCTACAGAGGAGCCTATATAAAGATGACATCTGACTTCTCAATGAAAACACTTGAGGTCAGAAGGAATTGGCAAGAAAATATTCAAAGTAATGCAAAAACAAAAACAAAAAACAACCAAGACTTTTTTATTCAGCAAGGCTATTGTTTAAAATTGAAGGATAAATAAAAAGCTTTCCAGAAAAAAAGAAACTTAAGGAATTTATTATAACCAAACCAGTACTACAAGAAGTGTTAAGGGGCCCACTATAAAAAGAGCAAAGTAAAAAAAAAATGATAAAAAGAGTATTGTAGATTTAAAGAATAAAATGGCAATAAACAACTAGATATCAATAATAACCTTAACTGTAAATGGATAATGCTCCAATCAAAAGACATAGGGTAGCCTGCATGGATAAGAAAACAAGACCTGTACATATGCTGTCTATAAGAGACCCACCTCAGAACAAAAGATACATATAGACTAAAATTGAAGGAATGGAAAAAAATATTTCATGCAAATGGAAATGAAAAAAAACAAACAAACCTGGAGTAGCAATACTTATTTTAAAGACTATAGTAAGGGATAAAGATGGTCACTACATAATGATAAAGGGAACAGTCCAATAGGAGGATATAACCACTGTAAATATCAATGCACCTAATAAAGGAGAACATAAATATATAAAGAAAATTTTGATGGACATAAAGGGCGAGATCAACAGCAATACCATAATAGTAAGGGATTTTAATACCCTACTAATATCAATGGATAGATTGTGCAGACAGAAAATTAACAAACAGCGGCCTTAAACGACACACTAGATCAACTGGATTTAAAACATATCTTCAGAATATTTCATCCTAAAGCAGCAGAATATACATTCTTTTCATGTGCTCATGGTACATTCTCTAGGATAGACCACATGTTAGGACACAAAACAAGTCTCAAATTTAAAAGATTAAAATCATATCAAACAACTTCTCTGATCACAATGGTGTGAAACTAGAAATCAAGTATAATAGAAAAACTGAAAAACATTTATCAAACACTTGGAGGCTAAATAGTATGTTATTAAATTATGAATGGGTTAACAATGAGATCAAGAAAGAAATAAAATTTCCTTGAAACAAATGAAAAGAAACATACAACAATTCAAAGTTCATTGGACATAGCAAAAGCAGTCCTGAGAGGGATGTTCGTAGCATTACAGGCATACCTTAAGAAGCAAGAAAAATCTCAGATAAACAACTTAACTCTTTCATCTAAAAGAACTAGAAAAAGAACAACAAATAAAGCCCAGAGGAAGTAGAAGGAAGGAAATAATAAAAATCAGAGTGCAAATAAATGATATAAAAGCTGGAAAGAAAATACAGAAGACCAATGAAACCAAAAGCTGGTTCTTTGAAAAGGTAAACCCTTTCAAAAGGTGAAGCTTTAACCAGACTTATCAATAAAGAAAGAGAGATGACTCAAATAGATAAAATTAGAAATGAAAGTGGAGAAGTAACAACTGACACTACAGAAATACAAAAGATTGTAAGAAAATACTATGAAGATCTGTATGCCAAAAAATTGAACAATCTAGGTGAAATGGATAAATTCCTAGAAACATATAATCTTCCAAAACTTTATCTAGAAAAATCAGAAAACCTAAACAGACTGATTACAACAAATGAAATTAAAACACTTATCAAAAACCTCCCAACAAACAAACGTTTTGGACCAGATGGTTTCACAGGCAAATTTTACCAAATATTCAAAGAAGAATACCTATCCTTCTCAAGCTATTTCAAAAAATTCAAGAGGAGGAAAGACTTCCAAGCTCCTTCTATGAGGCAAGCATAATCCTCATTCCAAAACCAGGTAAAGACACTACAATGAAAAAAAAGTATAGGCCAATATCCCTGATGAACTTAGAGGCTAAAATTCTCAACAAAATATTAGCAAACTGGATCCAGCAATACATGAAAAAAATCATACACCATGATCAAGTGGGATTTTTTCTGGCAAGGTAAGGCTGGTACAATATTTGCAAAGCAATCAATGTGATCATCACATAAACAAAAGGAAGGAGAAAAATCACATGATAACATCAATAGATGCAGGAAAAGCATTGGGTTAAATCCAGCACCCATTTATGATCAAAACTCTCAGCAACGTTGGGATAAATGGAACATACCTCAATATCATAAAGGCCTTCTATGAAAAACACACAGCCAACATCATACTCAATGAGCAAAAATTAAAAGCAATCCTCTTAAGATCAGGAACAAGGCATGGGTGCCCCCTTTAACCACTCTTATTTAACATAGTTCTGGAAGTTCTAGGCACAGCAATCAGATAAGAAGAAGAAATAAAAGGCATCCAAATTGGAAAAGAAGAAGTAAAGCTGTCATTTCTTGCTGATGACATGATACTATACATAGAAAACCCTGAAGTCTCAGTGAAAAAACTACTAGATCTAATAAATGAATTCGGCAAGGTGGCAGGATATAAAATTAATATTTATAAATCAGTGGCATTTTTATACACCAACAATAAACTGTTGAAAAGAGAAATTAAGAAAACAATCCCCTTCACTATTGCAACAACAACAACAAAAAATAAAGTACCTAGGAGTAAATTTAACCAAAGATGTAAAGGATTTGTACTTGGGAAATTATAAAACATTGATAATAGAAATCAAAGAAGATACAAACAAGTGGAAGCAATATCCTGTTCATGGATAGGAAGAATAAACATCATTAAAATGTCTATATTACCCAAAACAATTTATAAAGTCAATGCTATTTTTATTAAAATATCAATGGCATACTTCAAAGGTATAGAACAAATATTCCAAAAATTTATATGGGACCAAAAAAAAATTAAAAAAAACCCACGAATAGCCTCAGCAATCTTGAAAACAAAGAATAAAGTGGGAGGCATCACACTTCCTAATATCAAGTTATACTACAGGGCCATTGTACTCAAAACAGCTTGGTACTGGCATACAGATCAATAGAACAGAACAGAGAACCCATAAATAAACCCACATCTTTATGGTCAATTGATATTTGACAAAGGAGGTAAGAGCATACAATGGAATAAAGACAATCCCTTTAATAAATGGTGTTGGAAAAATTGGACAGGTACATGCAAAAAAAATAAAACTAGACCCAACTTACACCATTCAGAAAAATAAACTCAAAATGGATAAAAGACTTAAATGTAAGTCGTGAAACCATAAACATCCTGGAAGAAAACATAGGCAGTAAACTCTCCGATATCTCTCGAAGCAATATTTCTGCTGATTTATCAACACAAACAAGTGAAATAGAGTAGGATGAACAAATGAGACTATATCAAACTAAAAAGCTTTTGAACAGCAAAAGACACCATGAAGAAAATAAAAAGACAACCCACACAATGGGAGGACATATTCATAAATACGTCTGATAAGGGGTTAATATCCAAAATTTATAAAGAACATCTAGAACTCAACACCAGGAAAGTTAATGATCCAATTAAAAAATGAGCAAAACAACTGAATAGACATTTCTCCAAAGAGGACATACACATAGCTAATAGATATATGAAAAAATGTTCAATGTCACTAATCATTAGAGAAATGCAAAGAAAACCACAATGAGATACCACCGCATACCTATTAGAATGACGCTCATTAACAAAACAACACACAATAAGTGCTGGCAAGGGTGTGGAGAAAAGGGAACCCTCCTGCACTGCTGGTGGGAATGCAGACTTGTGCAGTCACTGTGGAGAACTGTATGAGGTTTTCGTTAAAAATTAAAAATAAAACTGCCCTTTGACACAGCTATCCCACTTTTAGGAATATATGCTAAGAATACCAAATTACTGATTCAAAAGAAAATGTTCACCCCAATTTTATTGCAGCATTGTTCCCAATAGCCAAGATTTGGAAACAGCCCAAGTGTCTGTCATTGAACTAGTGGATTAAGAAGCTATAGTACATATACACAATGGAATACTACATGGCTGTGAAAGAGAAGAAAATCTTACCTTTTATGGCAGCATGGATAGACCTGGAGATTATTATGCTAAGTGAAATAAGCCAAGCAGAGAAAGACAAATATCATATGATCTCACATATATGTGAAATCTAAACAACAAAGTGAACTGAGGAACAGAATAAAGGCAGAGGCGGGGTCACAGGGACCAGAGGGAGAGTAGTCAAAGGGAAGGGGGATGAGGGGATGGGACCAGAGAAGGTAAAGGGATTAGTGAAACTATATATACATAACACACAAATATAGATAGCAGGACAGCAAATTCTATAGGGAAGGGGGAAGGGAATTAAGGGGAGGGGGGAAAAGGGGGTATAAAACAGGATACAAGGGTGGGGTGAGGTAGTTATAAATTAGTGGGACACTTGAATTCATGTAAATGCAATAAATTAAAAATTAATAAAAATTTTAAAAAGGTGCACCCTTTATTGACAAATCTGGGATCTAAAAACTGGGTGCATCTTGTACAGTCATTGTAGATTTTTTTTACTTGCATTTTTTGAGCTTGATTTTGCACTCATTATTGAAGACAGTGATTAATTCCTCATGAATGGGAGTTTTGACAGTGATGAGGGGTTGTATGAATTTTTATGATGAATAAAACTTGAGTTCAATAACTTTATGTAATACATTTTTTTTTCAAATTTCAGGCCCCAAACTTAAGGTGTGTCTTATACGTGGGAAATACATAATCTGTACACTGTATTTTGTGTTCACCACTCCAAGTCAAGTCTCTTTCCACCACCATTTATTCCCATCCGAACCCAGTTCTGTCTCCCCCAACCCCATTTTCCTCTGTTAATCACCATGCTGTGTCTGTGTCTATGAGGGGTTTTGTTTTGTTTTTATTTTCTTTGCTTTATGAAATATTATGTACAACTTTTCACAGGAAAAAAGTTGGCAAAAAGAGACCTCATGTGCTACCAACTAAAAGTAAGATTCAACTTCCAACTTAAGCAGGCAAGCATAAAGACTTGCAGGAAAAGATGAACACAGAGCAGGAATCATACACATCATCTCATTTTTTCCAGAGCACCTTGTAGGAGCATGGGCCCACTAGTATGTGGCCAGTCTCCCAATGAGCCTATACTCTGCTCTTCTCTATTTCCCAGGTGGCATCACTTGTCAGCAGCAAGGACAATATAATTACCATAAGAGAAGAAGATGGACATATAGCTACGTAGGGTGAAGGTTAATAGGTCATGGTACCATTAGGGTGAAGATAGAGTGTTGGTAAATTAAAATATTGATCAAATTACATAATAATAATATAATTGTTTATATTGTCTTGCTCTTTCTCTTGAGAAAAGGCTGCATGATTTCACTGCAAGTACACACAGTAAATAATCACTTAATTTTTTCATATAGGAATCTATAATAATTTGCTAAAATAACTATGCATGAAGAAGGAAGAATACACAAATTATTTCTATCTCTTAGATAAAAGTTCTAAGCTGACACTAATAAAGACCCAGAGGGCTGTTACAACCTTTGAGTTAAGTAGGAGCTTATGGAGACTAAGAGATAAATGAAAAAACTAATCCAAAACTATCACACAGCTAACACATTCTGTGAATATTTCTCCAGTTTACAAATATAAAACTTGGAGACATAGACACATATTAAAAGTTGGTGTAACACTCACCTGTGGAGTGAGAATTAGGTCCCTAATCAAAGAAAAACATCTGTGATGGTAGAAAGGGAGAAGTAGAAGCTTCTACAACTTTCCTTCATATAAGTCAAGACAGTCAACCTAAAGAAATACGATATTCCATGATACATTGTAGGTGTGGACTCCAACAATGACAAAGTGAAGACCATCATATTAGTAGGCTCCACTACATCAAATGACCTCTGTGATGGTTATAAAGGTCATATTAATTACAAACAGGTAACTATGAAGTACCATGTGCCTAGCAAGTTACTGTCATCACAGCTAATGCGATCAGCTCTTATAACAGATAAGCCAGTATATACTTTAGCACTTTGAATACTTTTCTTGATTTGGAAGATGCTTTTTCTTGATACTCACAAGGAGAGTCAAAAGTAGTTAAACTTTAACAGGAAAGATGATCAACATTTCTTTATGAGAGTGCTTCTGTTACCCGGGCTTTGTCACGTACAGTCATAGACATCTTGATTATTGTAATATTTGTTCTCACAGTAGAGTCACAGACATCTTGATCATCTTAATATGCATCAGTCCATTATATTAATGATATTAAGTAACTGAATCCCATGAGTAGGAAGTATAACTTATTTGAGATGCTTTATTAGAAAATAATTACGTCTACCATAGATGGTAATTAAGCTTGAAGGACCTATTTACTATTATACATTGATGAGTGATTTAGGAACTTCTTTCTGAAATAAAGGACCCTTTCAGCAATGAAGAAAGAGTGATAAGGCACCATGGGATTCTTTGGGTTTTGTAAGCAGCATGTATAATGCTTGGGAATTCTGTTCTGACTTAATAGGTAAGCCTGCCAGTTCCAATGTGATGCGAGACAAGAGTGGTATGCAGCAGGTCTAGACTATGGATTAATCTTCAGCTTGTATGAAGGTGCAAAAGTGTCTGGAGTAGATGAGAATGTTATTTGGAGTCTCTGGTAAACATCAAACGGTGAGTTGCAAGGTGTACCTTTAAGGTTCTGGAGGAGTGCTCTCTTCCATTTACAAACAAAGCTCTTATTGTGTTATTCTGAGCCCAAAGATACCAATTGTTAACCTTGAGGAGTAGTGGAGATTGTCTACATCTTTTAGGATCGAGTGGTTATAGAAAAACCCATTGTATGCTGGGAATGTGTATTAAGAATCAGACTTCAGCAGAGCCAGTAGGCATAAACATGTTGAGAGAAGCATTGTCATCTCTCTGCACTGATGACTTCTCAGTTCAGCCTTATGATCTAATATAGTGTTTCTTTTGTGTAAATTATAAAGCAACGGACTCAAGCCTAGTTCTCAGACAAGGCATTACACCATATTGGTAATATCCAGAAATCATCTGCTGCCCCATTGTCGGTCAAATAAGTTTGTAAATATGATGTGTATGTTTGCTCGCTTATAGTTTGCATTGGGTGTGGGGGACAGGCTGTAAGCCAGCAAAATCATTATAGCCTAAGGCTTAATTTTAAGACTAAGACTTTCCTACCCTTTTAATATTAAGATCTTTTCAAAACTAAGCTTTTCCCCACACTCTTGACTTTTGCATGATGTGGGGTGGTGCACTCTTATGAGGAATTCCATTTATGCCTTAGATAAGTGGCTTTGTATCAGAGACTTCCTTATTTGTATATTGGCATAAAGGTTTGTATTTCTACACAATAAAATGGGGCAGACTTGCGGCTCGCTCTCTCTTGGTTCCTGAAATTAGCATTGCAGCAGAGAGGCAGCCAAGGTCGTGGAGTGCTGAAGGAGAAGCCAGTTTGTGCAGAGTTTGTGCAGAGAGGAGATGGGGAACAGAGGTGAATAAGGCTGGTGAGGTGGAAACCTTTGACTCTAGGAAATTCGGATGAGTCAGTGGCTTTGGGAGCCCTGAATGGAAAGGAAAGTGTCTTCCCACTGTGTGTATTTCTCACCAGCTGGGTGCAAACTAGGATTAAATGTAATGGCCCACCAGTTTTTGGCTCCGTTATTTCATTACCGTCTGTCCGAATCAAATGCTAACCTGCACGGGCCAGGCAGCTGTGATGGTGGCTGTGGCTACTGGCTTTATACACATTATACCACCAGACCTAACCCTAACTCTTTAAATAGAGAACACATACAGATGAAATACCCCACAATCCTCTAAAGGTCAGTATTGAAGGAAAATTTCCTATTAGGAAGTGTCACAAGCAAAGTTCATGGTCATTTAAACAATAAGGTCAAACCAACAATGAAAATTTTAGCAGAAGAAAGGCGGCTCATACCCCAAGAAATCCTTTATCATGCAATTTAGATGTAAAATCAGTGCTTATTGATTAAAATCTGGTGAGATGTTAGGCAATATCAACCAAAACTTTATAAAGACAGTTTGAAATGAAGTTTTATGTCTTGTATTAAAAATGCTAAACCTGGGTTCGATTCCTGGACAGGGCACACAGGAGAAGCGCCCATTTGCTTCTCCACCTCTCCGCCACACTTTCCTCTCTGTCTCTCTCTTCCCCTCCCACAGCCGAGGCTCCATTGGAGCAAAGATGGCCTGGGTACTGGGGATGGCTCTGTGGCCTCTGCCTCAGGCGCTAGAGTGGCTCTGGTCACAACATGGCAACACCCAGGATGGGCAGAGCATCACCCCCTGGTGGGCAGAGCATCGCCCCCTGGTGGGCAGAGCGTAGCCCCATGGTGGGCGTGCCGGGTGGATCCCGGTTGGGTGCATGCGGGAGTCTGTCTGACTGTCTCTCCCTGTTTCCAGCTTCAGAAAAATGAAAAAAAAATGCTAAACCTTGCCTTGACTACTGAATAATAATATAAAGGTATCATGAGGATAAGATATTTTTATTAGAAAATGAACAAAATAGAAACTCCACAATTTCAAATATATTTAATGCCATTTGATTGCATTGTTTTACTACCTTATAAAAACATTTTATGTTGCTTTTTAAAGGACTTCTATAAAATTATGACATTTGTTGTTGCATTCTCAATATTGAAACAAGTGATCTACTGTTTTCATATCCCTCTAACAAGAAAATGTGCTTGAAAAAGTTGATGTTTAGTTGAAAAGCACTTTTTGATGAAAACTAGGTTCTATAAAGAAACTAAAGAAGTGAAACCATTAATAGTATTACTGTTCCAGCTGGGATTCAGAAAAAAAAGAATAGAAAATAAATGAACAATAAAGAATTTTTATCTTAAAGTTCCAGAGCTAGAAGCACCAGTTAAAGGTATTTGCGTTGTTCAGTGTCAAGCTTTTACGGAATCACACGCATACTTTTGTATAAATATTGGAGGGTAAAATAAGTCTCATATTTGTCAGGCTTGTTTCAGTTCAACTTATCTATATTTGTGAGATATCTTTTCAAGTAATTATTGATGTTAAAATCAGAAATCAGAATACACACTCAATATATGTAGATCCATACTTGTGAAATAATAAAGCATTTATATTACTTTTATAATGGATAAATATTAATATAATGTTTGAAAATATCATTTCCCATTTAGTTGGCTGTCTTTTTATTTTGTTGTCAATTTCTCTTGCTGAGCAAAAACTTCTTAGTCTGATGTAGTCCCATTTATTTATTTTTGCCTCACTTCCCTTGCCTTTGGAGTCAAATTCATAAAATGCTATTTATAACCAAGGTCCATGAGTTTAGTACCTATGTTTTCTTCTATGTACTTTATTGTTTCGGGTCTTATATTTAGGTCTTTGATCCATTTTGAATTAATTTTAGTATAAGGGACAAACTGTAGCTGAGTTTCATTCTTTTGCATGTGGCTTTCCAGTTTTCCCAGCACCATTTGTTGAAGAGGTTTTCTTTTCTCCATTGTGTGTTGTTGGCCCCTTTATCAAAAATTATTTGACCATATATATGTGTTTTTATTTCTGG
This sequence comes from Saccopteryx bilineata, assembly GCF_036850765.1. Lineage (NCBI taxonomy): Eukaryota > Metazoa > Chordata > Mammalia > Chiroptera > Emballonuridae > Saccopteryx > Saccopteryx bilineata. The sequence continues at coordinate 78,163,080 of NC_089492.1, read as the reverse complement.
ACTTTCTATTCTGTTCCATTGGTCTGAGTGTCTATTCTTCTGCCAGTACCATGCTGTTTTGATTGTCGTGGTTCTATAATATAATTTGAAGTCAGGTATTGTAATGCCCCCAGCTTTGTTCTTTTTCCATAGGATTGCTTTGGCTATTTGGGGTTTTTTATAGTTCCATATAAATCTGATGATTTTTTATTACATCTCTTTAAAAAATGCCATTGGAATTTTGATGGGAATTACATTAAATTTGTATATTGCTTTGGGTAATATGGTCATTTTTATTATATTTATTCTTTCTATCTAAGAACAGGGAATATTTTTCCATTTCATTGTATCTTTTTTTATTTCCCTTAACAGTGCTTTGTAGTTTTTCTTATATAGGTCCTTTACATTCTTTGTTATGTTTATTCCTAGGTATTCTTTTGTTGTTGCAACTGTGAAGGAGATTACTTTTTGAGTTTGTTTTCTAATGTTTTGTTGTTGGCATATAGAAATGCTATGGACTTTTGTATACTAATTTTGTATCCTGCAACCTTACTGTATTGGTTTATTGTTTCTAGTAATCTTTTTGTGGAGTCTTTTGGGTTTTCAATGTATAGGATCATATCATCTGCAAAAAGTGAAACCTTTACTTCTTCTTTCCGATATGGATGCCTTTTATTTCTTTATCTTGTCTGATTGCTTGGGCTAGAACTTCTAGTACCACGTTAAATAAGAGTGGAGACAGTGGACAACTCTGTCTTGTTCCTGATTTAAGGGGGAAAGTCCTCAGTTTTATGCCATTTAATATAATGTTAGCTGATGGTTTATCATAAATGGCCTTTATCATGTTGAGATATTTTCTTTCTATACCCATTTTGTTGAGTGTTTTAAACATAAAATTGTGTTGTATTTTATTGAATCCCTTTTCTGCATCTATTGATAGGATCATGTAATTTTTGTTCTTTGTTTTGTTGATATGGTATATTATGTTAGCCATTTTACATATGTTGAGCCATCCTTGAGATTCTGGGATGAATCCCACTTGATCATGATGTATTATTTTTTTAATATGTTCTTGTATTCAATTTGATAGTATTTTGTTTGAATTTTATCAAACATTCAGAAAAAACTTGGTTTCTATTCTACTCAAAGTCTTCCAAAAAATTGAAGAAGCAATACTTCCAAACACATTTTATGAGGCTAACATAACCCTCATACTGAAACCTGGCAAGGACAGCACAAAAAAAGAGAAAACTACAGACCAATATCTCTAATGAACACAGATGCTAAAATATAATGTTGTTGAGGACAAATGTTCTCATTAATAAAAAGTGATATACTTAATAATTTGGATTTTCTCTCATACCTTTAAAATTTATTTTGTATATTTTATTTTATAAATACTGACTAGATTAAGCAAGGAGCACTTATAGAGACAGGCAACAGTGCCACAGACAACAGTGCAGGAATTGCATGAGGGAAAGGGGGTGGGATGAGGTAGATAAGGGTAGAGGGGGATGGATGATAATGGAGGGAGACTTGACCTGGGGTGGTGAACACACAGTGCAATATATAGATAACATGTTATAGAATTTTGCACCTGAAACCTGTATGATTTTATTAACCAATTCCACCCTAATAAATTTAATAAAAAGTTTTAAAAAGATAAAAGAAAGCTAATACACAAAAATATTAAATCACTGAAATATATATATATATATATATATATATCCTCTGTGTATAAAAATACACATATAAGAGTGCAGAATAGAGGTGCAATTGCAGAGATTTGAGCATTCCTGTTTTTTCCATTGCAAGTTAACTTTGATTTATACTGCTAAACGGGGGTAAGAATAACTGCCTCTCCACTACAGGGAATCTGCATGGTACCAAAGAATTTAGATGAGTGAGAAATCCATTTATCAGATTATTTTTGCAATACATTTTAAATATGCATAGAAATCATTTCTTTCCTCTTTATAATGTTTGGCATTGTGCATACTGGTCTTAAGAATAATGAGATATCTTAGTAAAGAATTCACAAACTCAACAGTTCAGCTATATTAGCAGATCCAGGTATTTAGTCATTATTCTTTTTTTCACAATTTTCTTTCAAAAGATGTCCTGGCAACTTACAAATCTCATATGGCCCCATTTATGAATGAAACTGTGTGAAGAGTACAGGGAGGATAGAGAATGCATGTAATATTATCATTAGACAACAACTAAAAACTCAAAGTCAGGACAGATAGATCATTAACTAACGAGACCAGTTCTAACAACGGTGCTAAGTTAGCTGAGTTAATTCCATGCCTCTGCCGCATTTCCCTATTACGAATTGAGTTTTCTTAATGAGACACCATGTCTTTGGTGTCTAGTTCACCCTAGTGAACTAACCAGATGGGATCCTAGCCATCCAGGATCCCATCTGGTTATTTTGCTTAGAAACAATGCCTATGTCTCCAAGTCACAAACCAAAACAATCTTGGCCGGGCTTCCGTCTTACTGTAGAGTAATGCCATCCCTCAGGGAGCTGAGTTTTAACTGGATGTGCTCTGTGCTGCTCATGGCATCTCTACCCTCAGATGGGCACCAGCTGGACAACATCATGGCATGCAAAAATGGAGTGTCCAGTAGGTTCTTCTGCTGTTTACTCTTTGTTTACAAAGTTCACCTGGGTAGTGTTTTAGGTTAGTGGAGTCCATGAATTGAGTTCCTGGGTGTATGGCTGTTAGGTGAGAACACAGGCCCAGTGAGGAGGCCCTTGGTTCTGCTCAGGCTCAGAATCACTACCTGAGCTTCAGAGCCCTCGGATGTAGCTTCCATCCAGCACACAGGTGATGCAGTGTCTCCTGACCAGCTGTTTCAGAAGGGGCTCTAAGTACCTCCCCACTGATTTCAGATTACTTAAATATGCTTTTCATATCTTCATTACAGATCACTATCCTATTGAAATGGGGAAATAGTACTGATGACATATTAGTGAGTTTGAGCTCCTCAGAAGAAATGGTCCGTAGAAATTGAAGGTATTTTTATGAACATTATATGCACAATATAAACGCATAGATTTAAGCAGTGAAGTTCTGGAAAATCTCTGCATTTAGCTTAGATTGAGCAACAAACAATCAATAACTACATGCGAATGAGTCTTTTATTCAATATAACCAACCTGCATAACATTTTTGTGCAAATCAGCAAGTACCGGAGAATTAAACACCCTTAGGGTAGCTAGCGGCCAGAACAGTTCTTGCATGCATGATGCCTCCACAAAGTACACTTAGCCTGTTTACAGCACAATTACTATATTGTTCAAACTGCCAAAAAAAAAAAAAATCCACCCAATCACACTTCACTTAATTTCACTTAATTTAAATCACAGTGTACTTGCATGGACAGGTTTCTTTTAAACACTGATTTATTCTCTAAATGGAGAGGCATGGCGGTTATTTAAGATCTAATGTTCCCCACTGGTAAAATTTGGGAAGCTTTCCAATGCCAGGAGCAGTTGTATTCAAGGTATAACGTGCCTCACTAGTCGCGTTTGGGAGCTGTTTCTGGCTGTCCTGGGACCCTCGCCTGCCTGGCGAGTAGCATGCCAGCACCAGAAAAACTGCCTACATCCCTCCTTGTCCCTGTGGATTCTTCTGGAATTAAGCTAAGCTCTTATTTTCTTTCTGTTCTAATTAAAATCTGAGTTGAAGGGGGAAACACTCATCTATTCCAATATTTTCTTTCTCGTTTTGGTGCAGCAGGTCTACTCTGGCTATTTATTTTGGGCATACTTGAAAAATTAATAGAATCCTGAATAGCAAAATCAAACCAGACTTCGGGCACAGATTAACTGCTTAAAGTGGTACTTGAGCTCTAAGTCTGCCATTCGAATGAGAAGCTGACAGGCACAGTCTCCGGAGCCATCCTATAACTTTCCCATCTCTGCAGGTGGGCGATGTTCATCTGGATGAGTGCATATAACCAATGTCTATCAGTGTTATGTGTTTTAATAAAGTCACCCTTCACTGCTAAGTAAGGATCCAGGGAAATTATTATTTTTACCTCTCTCTTCCTAGAGCTAAGAAATTATGTCCTAGGTTCTAGTATAATTGGTATAAAAACACAGAAAAAGATATTTACTATGCAATTTGATGTTGTTGTTTTTTTAATCAAGTGATAATTTTTATACAATAAAATGCACAGATGTTAGGTGTTCAGCTGGATGAGGTTTGATGATTTTAAAAGTCCACATGACTACCACACAATAGAAGATACATATAATTTATCACCTGGAAGTGTTCCTTGTACCCCATTCTGGTCAACACTCACCTAACTTGAACTCAAGACGTAATCACTTAATGCATGTTGCCACAAAGATTAGTTTTTGTTGTTGCTGTTCTTAGAATTCGCAAGTGTAATTGGATAGGATACATTAAATTCTGTCTGATATTTTCACTTAGTATCATTATTTTGAGATTCATCCATGTTTTGCCATATTCCAGTAGTTCACTCATATTACTTTAAGCTTTCTTGTTGACATATATTTCATTTCTCTTGGGAAAATATTTAAAATAAAATTGCTGAGTCATAGGCTAGATATATGTTTAATTTTTTTATTAATTTTAATGGGGTGACATTGATAAATCAGGGTACATATGTTCAGAGAGAGCATCTCCAGGATATTTTGACATTTGATTATGCTGCATTCCCATCACCCAAAGTCAAATTGTCTTCCATCACCTTCTAATTGGTATTCTTTGTACCCCTCCCCTCCCCCAACCCCCTCTCTCTCCTCCCCTCACCCCATAAACACCACAATCTTGTCCATGTCTCAGAGTCTCATTTTCATGCCCCACCTATGTATGGAATCATATAGTTCTTAGTTTTTTCTGATTTACTTATTTCGCTCAGTATGTTATCAAGGTCCATCCATGTTGTTGTAAATGATCCGATGTCATAATTTCTTATGGCTGAGTAGTATTCCATAGTATATATACACCAAAGCTTTTTAATCCACTCGTCCACAGACAGACACCTGGGCTGTTTTCAGATCTTTTTGCTATTGTGAACAATGCTGCCATAATCATGGGGGTGCATTTTTTCTTTTCAAACAGTGCTATGGTGTTCTTGGAGTATATTGCTAAAAGTGGGATAGCTGGGTCAAAAGGCAGTTCCATTTTTAATTTTTTGAGGAATCTCCATATTGTTTTCCATAGTGACTGCACCAGTCTGCATTCCCACCAGCAGTGTAAAAGGGTTCCATATCCTCGCAAGCACTAATTCTGTGTTGTTTTGTTGATGAACGCCATTCTGAATGGTGTGAGGTGATATCTCATTGTGGTTTTAACTTGCATTTCTCTAATGATTAGTGATGTTGAGCATTTTTTCATATGCCTATTTGCCATCTGTATGTCCTCTTTGGAGAAGTGTCTACTCAATTCTTTTGCCCATTTTTGGATTGAATTGTTTGTCTTCCTAGTATGGAGTTTTACAAGTTCTTTATAAATTTTGGTTATTAACCCCTTATCAGATGTATTGTCAAATATGTTCTCCCATAGTGTAGTTTGTCTTTTAATTCTGTTCTTATTGTCCTTTGCTGTGCAAAAGCTTTTTAGTTTGATATAGTCCCATTTATTTATCCTGTCTTTTATTTCACTTGCCCGTGGAGATAAGTCGGCAAATACATTGCTGTGAGAGATGTCAGAGAGCTTACTGCCTACATTTTCTTCTAAGATACTTATGGTTTTATGGCTTACATTTAAGTCTTTTATCCATTTTGAGTTTATTTTTGTGAATGGTGTAAGTTGATGGTCTAGTTTCATTTTTTTGCATGTTTGTATCTTCCCTGATTTCTTTTATCAATGTTTTATAATTTTCCGAGTACAAGTCTTTAATCTCCCTGGTTATTTATTCCTAGGTAATTTATTTTTTTGGTTACAATGGTGAAGGGAATTGCTTCCTTAATTTCTCTTTCTGACAGTTCATTGTTAGTGTATAAAAATACCTCTAATTTCTGAGTATTAATTTTATATCCTGCCACCTTGCTGAAAATCAGGTCCAGTAGTTTTTTGACTGAGACTTTAGAGTTTTCTACATACAATATCATATCATCTGCAAATAATGATAGTTTTACCTTTTCTTTTCTAATTTGGATGCCTTTTATTTCTTTTTCTTGTCTGATTGCTGTGGCTAGGACTTCCAGAACTATGTTGAATAAGAGTGGTGAAAGGGGGCACCGCTGACTTGTTCCTGATCTTAAGGAGATTGCTTTTAATTTTTGCCCATTGAGTATGATGTTGGTTGTGGGTTTGTCATAGATGGCTTTTATCATGTTGAGGTATGTTCCCTGTATTTCCACTTTGCTGAGAGTTTTGATCATAAATGGCTGCTGGATTTTTTCAAATGCTTTTTCTGCATCTATTGAAATTCTCATGTGGTTTATCTCCTTTCTTTTGTTTATGTGATGAATCACATTGATTGATTTGCAAATATTGTACCAGCCTTGCCTCCCCAGAATAAATCCCACTTGATCATGGTGTATGATTTTTTTTATATATTGTTGGATTCGGATTGCTAATATTTTCTTAAGGATTTTAGCATCTAAATTCATCAGGGATATTGGCCTATAATTTTCTTTTTTTGTGTTGTCTTTGCCTGGTTTTGGATTCAGAATTATGCTCGCCTCATAAAAGGAGCTTGGAAGTCTTCCTTCCTCTTGAATTTTTTGAAATAGCTTGAGGAAGATAGGAGTTAGTTCTTCTTTGAATATTTAATAGAATTCACTTGTGAAGCCATCAGGCCCAGGACTTTTCTTTTTTGGAGGTTTTTTGATAACTGTTTCGATCTCATTTGTTGTAATTGGTATGTTTAGGTTTTTTAATTCTTCCAGATTAATTTTTGGAAGATTATATGTTTCAAGGAATTTGTCTATTTCATCTAGGTTGTCTAGTTTTTTGTCATACAGTTCTTCATAGTATTTTCTTACAATATTTTGTATTTCTGTTGTGTCAGTTGTTATTTCTCTACTCTCATTTCTCATTTTATTTATTTGAGTCCTTTCTCTTTTTTTTCTTGTGAGTCTGGTTAAAGGTTCATTGATCTTGTTTACCTTTTTCGTGATCCAGCTACTGGTTTCATTGATCCTCTTAATTGTTTCTTTAGCCTCTATATCATTTATTTCTGCTCTAATCTTTATTATTTCCTTCCTTCTACTACATTTGGGCTTTACTTGCTGTTCTTTTTCTTGTTCTTTTAGATGCAAGGTCAAGATGTTTATTTAAGCTATTTCTCACTTTTTAAGGTATGCCTATAATGCTATGAACTTTCCTCTTAGGACTGCTTTTGCTGTGTCCCATAAATTTTGAGTTGATGTATGCTCATTATTGTTCATTTCTAAGAATTTTTTTTTATTTCTTCTTTGATCTCATTGTTAACCCATTCGTTATTTAATAACATGCTATTTAGTTTCCAAGTGTTTGAGTATTTTTCAGTTTTTCTATTGTGGTTGATTTCTAGTTTCATGCCATATTGATCAGACAAGTGCTCAATATTATTTCAATTTCCTTAAATTTGTTGAGAACACTTTTGTGCTCTAACATGTGGTCTATACTAGAGAATGTACCATGAGCACTTGAAAAGAATGTATATTCTGCTGCTTTAGGGTGAAAAGTTCTGAAGACATCTATTAAATCAAGTTGATCTAGTGTATCCTTTAAGTCTGCTGTTTCTTTGTTAATTTTCTTTCTTGAGGATCTATCTAGTGATGTTAGTGGGGTATTGAAATCTCCTACTATTATAGTATTGCTGTTGATTTCACCCTTTAAATCCATCAAAGTCTGCTTTATATATTTAGGTGCTCCTATGTTAGGTGTGGAGATATTTATAATAGTTATATCTTCCTGTGGATTGCTCCCTTTATTATGTAGTGTCCTTCTTTAACTCTTACTATAGTCTTTGTTTTAAAGTCCATTTTGTCTGATATAAGTATTGCTACACCAGCTTTTTTTTTCATTTCCATTTGTGTGAAATATTTTTTCCATTCATTTATCTTCAGTCTGTGTGCATCTTTTTTTTTTTTAAGGTATGTCTCTTGTAGACAGCATATGTATGGGTCCTGTTTTCTTATCCACGCAGCTACACTATGTCTTTTGATTGGATCAACTAACTCATTTACATTTAAGGTTATTATTGATATGTATTTGTTTATTACCATTTTATTCTTTAAAACTGTATTCCTCTTTTGCTATATTCTTTTTCTCCTTTGATCTGTTTACAACAGGCCCCTTAGCATTTCTTGCCACATTGATTTGGTTGTAGTGAATTCCTTGAGTTTTTTTTGTCTGGATAGTTTTTTGTTTCTCCTTCAATTTTAAACAATAGCCTTGCTGGATAAAGTAGTCTTGGTTATAGGTTCTTGTTCTGCATTACTTTGACTATTTCTTGCCATTTCCTTCTGGTCTCAAGTGTTACTGTTGAGAAGTTGGAAGTCATCCTTTTGGGGGCTCCCGTGTAGTCTTTTTTTTCTCTAGCAGCTTTTAATATTTTCTCTTTATCACTTAGCTTTGATATTTTAATTATGATGTGTCTTGGTGTAGATTTCTTTGAGTTTCTCTTTAATGAAGTTCTCTGTGCTTCCTGAACTTGTGAGACATTTTCCTGCCTTAATTGAGGGAAGTTTTCAGCTATGATATGTTTGAACAAAGTCTCTATCCCTTGTTCTTTCTCTTCTTCTTCAGGAACCCCTATGATGTGAATGTTATATTTCTTCAAATTGTCACAGAGCTTTCTTAGAGTTTCCTCAGACTTTTTGAATCTCTTTTCTTTTTTGTACTCCGTACCTTCATTTATCTTGTCCTCTAACTTGCTGATTCAATTCTCAGCTTTATCCATCCTGCTTTTAATTCCTTCCATTGTATTTTTCATTTCTGATATTGTATTTGTCATTTCTAACTGATTCTTTTTTATTATTTCAATATCCTTTTTTTATTTGCTCTCTCTTTATTTAGAGTGTTTGTAATGACCATCTATTGTTGTTCTAAGATCTTTGAGCATCCTAAAAATTGTTATTTTAAACTCTGCCTCTGGTAATTTGGTTATATCTGACTCATTCAGGTCCTTTTCCAGGGATTTCTCTTGATTCATTTTTGTTTCATTTCTCTGCCTTCTCATTTATTCTGTGAAAAAGAAGGTTTTGGCCACTGGAATCCACTGGGTGTGGCCTCTGTGTTTCCTACGTGTGGTCTGTCTGCAAGCCTGCCACCCCCTCTGCTGCTGCTGCCTAGGGTGTTCAGGTATGGGTGTTGCCAATGCCAGCCCACTGTAACTGTTGTTGTGTTTTCTGCCTCTCCTTTACAGGAGTAGGTGTGATTCGTGCTTGGGTGTATAAGCCTCTGTGGCTTCGACCTTCACTCTGTCCCTGTGGGTGGGGTTATGCTTTGCCCTGAGGGCAGGGGTGAGGCGCCTTTGCTCAGCTGCGGGTCTTTGCCTTATTTCGGGCTTTTGCCCCCCTCCCTGCAGTAGAAGCCCACTCGCTGGATGGCTGCAAGCCTTGGCTCCACTGGCCAGGCAGGGCTGCATGCCCACCCTCAGTTGTAGGACTCTGCCTGTTCTGGACTTTTGCTCCACCCACAGAAAGAGCTGGCTCCCGCCTCAGGTCACAAGCCTTGGTTCTATGGGCAGGGCGAGGCTCTGCTCTTGTGCCCTTGCTTAAGGGCAGGTCTCTGCCTCATCCAGGGCTCCTACCCTTCCCCCACAGGCTGGATTGCAGATGGCCCACAGCTGGGCTTGACCACTTTTGCACATCCCCTCCTCCCCAGCTGGGCAAGACCGAACTCACACTTGGGCCTCAGTTGTGGCCAGCTGGCTTCTGCCCTTGCTGACAGAACTGTGCTTCTGTGCCCCACCACCACCCACCCTCCGGTGAGCCCTCAGCCATGTGGGTGGGGGTGCGGCAGCTCAGACCCTAAGATTCACTACTGTATTCCCAAAAGTGTCCTCCTTCTAAGCAACTCTGTTCTAAGTACCGTAGGAGAGCTTGTTTGGTTGGTGTCATGCTTCCCTTTGCTGGTATTGCTGTTTCCAGGGGAAATATTCACTTCAGATTTGGGGAGTGATTCATCCCAGAGATTAGGGTGGCTGTCCCTCAAAGTGTTTCTCCCTGTGCCTCCTAGATTATACTCTCTTCCTGCTACTCTGGACCTCTCCTCTCTCCCTGTCTCCTGGAGCCCCTGGTGAGTGGTTGTGAGAGAGGTTTTCTGCATGGTCCTTTTAAGAAGAATCTTGGGTCTGAGAAATCAGTTTCTTTCTCACAAACAGTATCCTGACTTGTTTCCAGCTAAACATTGTCCATATGCCTCTTCTAGGCTCTGGGACTTCAGGCTGGAGCTTTGTTTCTGGGGCTCAGGACCCTCCCCTCTCTGCTAAACTCACTTCCCGCCACGTGAGTCTCTCCGGGCTGCCGTTCACTCCGGGGAGCTGGGCAGCCCTCTCCACATTTCTGCTTTTCCTACTAGTCTCAGTGTGGCTTCTTCAGTGTTCCTTGGTTGAAGAGTCCTCTTAGTTTAGTCCAAAGTTGGTTTTTCCAAATGATGGATCTTAAAAGTAAGTTGTAATCTATGTTTAATTTTTTAAGAAATCCCCCAAAATTTCTTCAAAATGGTTTATTATTTTATGTTTTCATCATTAATATATAAATATTTTATGTGAGTTCTAATCTTTACCAACATTTGCTAACATTGAGATTTCTTTATTTTAACCATTCTAGGGTTAATGAAGTGGTATCTCACTCTACTTTTACTTTCTATTTCCTTGATCACTACTATTATTAAACACATTTTCTTATGTTTCTTGATTATTTCTCTTTCTACTTCAGTGACTGTGTTAGGTTTTTTTAAAACCTACTGAAAATAACTTTAATAAAAAAATAGTTTCAACACATCAAAAACTAGTCAGATGTACACACACATTTTAAGAGAATGGACAAATTGATGACTTGATATTATCTTTTGTATTTAAAGATGCATAAATACAATTTGAAAGGTAGAGTTTTTATTATAAACTATTTAGGATCCCAAGGTGGAATAATTCTGAAATTTAATTAAAGAGTTAGCACCAATGACAAGCCTGAAATTCTTGAGCCAGTTAGCTTAAAAAAAATTTTTTTTTCATAGTTATCATTATTATTTTTTTGTTTATATGCCAAAAGTTCCATTTGAATCTTTTGTGGCTATCAATACCTATTAATATTGTGGAAATAATTTATCTAAATGTATTTTTAGAGAAAGATGCAACACAACTTAAATATTTGGAAAACTCAGGCCACAAGAACTGGACAGAGCTGATGAAGGCAAATCATTCAGAAGATGGCCATGGGGTGTAATTGGTCATTCACAGTAAAAACTGCTTTCCTAAATGCAAGTGTTTAACCAGGGGATTAGAATCAACATAAATGATGTTTCTAAAATTCTCAAAACTTGTCACTTTGTTTCTAATAAAGCATGATTTATACTCTGTATGCGCAGAAGTCAACAGAGAAGGACAATTACACTGGAAGTCTTGCGTCAAACTGTGAAACAAGGACTACTTTTCTGAGTGCAAGCTTTGTTTAGTGGCCACAGGTGTGCCTGGTGAAACATAGAATGCCACCTGCTCTTTGTCTTTCAAGCATGTGAGCTTTTAGGTGTCATGGCATAGTTCTTTCATTGATGTCTGGTTTCTATCCATAAGGTAAGCTGTAAGTTTCACTGCTACTAGGCATTTATTCTAAACTATGTCAGAATACCATCATGACAGTATTGTAAAACTTCCCACAGAACAGATGTTTGTTGGAACATTAGGCTGGAGATCAGAGAAGGCTGAACATTCTAAGAAAACCAGAGAAGAGTCCATACCCTCAAGCCTTCTGAAGATAAGTATAATTGAAAGGTCATCTTTATCTATGATTCTAACATGCCTCCAATCAGTGGACATCTAGTTACATTCAGTTTCAAAGAATCATATTTATAGACTAATTTTCCAATTTTTAAGATTTTCTTTATTACCTATAATTCTTGTAGCAGAAACTGTGCTATACTCTAGGTCCATTTGTGGCTCAGAAGAGTCACAATGGAACCATTTTAATAAAGGAAGATTTTTTAAAAAGTACAACAGGCCCTGGCCCATTGGCTCAGCAGTAGAGTGTTGGCCTGGTGTGTGAAAGTACTGGGTTCAATTTCTGGCCATGGCACACAGGAGGAATCGCCCATCTGATTCTTCATTCTTTCCCCACTTCTTTCTATCTCTCTCTTCCCCTCCTGAAGCCAAGGCGCCATTGGAGCAAGGTTGGCCTGAGGCACTAAAGATGGCTCCATGGCCTCTGCCTCAGGAGCTAGAATGGCTCCAATTGCTGCAGAGCAACACCCCAGAGGGGCCGAGCTTCGCCCCCTGGTGGGCATGCCGGGTGAATCCTGGTCGGGCACATGTGGGACTCTGTCTGTCTGCCTCCCCATTGCTTCTCACTTCGGAAAGAAAAAATAACTACAACAAAAATAATAAAGGTATTCTCTTCCAAGATTCAAAGATACTAAGTAGAACAACAAAGTATGGAACTATCTTCAAGGAATTGATTGTCAATTTATTTCAGGCCACAAGACCTCTTGGCCTTTAATTATTATTATTATTATTTTTTACAGAGACAGAGAGAGAGTCAGAGAGAGGGATAGATAGGGACAGACAGACAGGAATGGAGAGAGATGAGAAGCATCAATCATCAGTTTTTCGTTGCGACACCTTAGTTGTTCATTGATTGCTTTCTCATATGTGCTTTGACCGCGGACCTTCAGCAGACTGAGTAACCCCTTGCTTGAGCCAGAAACCTTGAGTCCAAGCTGGTGAGCTTTGCTCAAACCAGATGAGCCTGTGCTCAAGATGGCGACCTCAGAGTCTTGACCCTGGGTCCTCTGCATCCCGGTCTGATGCTCTATCCACTGCACCACTGCCTGGTCAGGCTTGGCCTTTAATTATTGAATAAAGAAGCTCCATTTTTCCTTATGGACATCTGATCCCAGAGTGGAGGGGAAGACAAGGGATCTGAGCTTGTGTCTTTCTCTTCACACAGAGTCAAAGAGAAAGTAGAAGGTCTGGGCTTTTAGCAGCCAGACAGCCATCTGGCAGAGTTCTGGAGTTAGAGAACTGATATCAGGACCCATTTCTAATTTTCTCCATGAAAAACTGAAAGACCCAAGGAAGAATTGGAGAACACCTAAAACTGTGAGTCATGACTTCATCAAGTTTATGCTGGCACACACTCCAAACACATGGAGGATCTTCCTCTAAACCAGTGTTTTTCAACCAGTGTGCCGTGAGACATGGTCAGGTGTGCTGTGGGGAAATTAAACATGGGTCTCCAAACTACGGCCCGCATGCCAGATATGGCCCACGGAGGCTATTTATACAGCCCACCGCCAGCCGCCTCCATCCGAACATAAGCATTCCCCTCACAATCCCTCCAGCTAGCTATCAGCAACAGGAACAGTGGAAGCACAGGGAACGCTCACTGTCCAATCACCTTCTAGGATTCATCCCGACCACTAGCGATGAACCAATAGTAGGCCGCCTCTCATCCACACCCAGGTCCCCGCTCTGGCTGCCGTGCACTTGTCATTGTGTGGTCGCAGTGAGTAGTTGAAACTGCTCCTCCTCCCCATGGTCCCAATTTCTAATCCTGGTCAGGACTGGAGGTAAATGTTGCCACCACTAGATGAAGCCTCAGCCTCAGCTGGTTATGTCTATCCTGATGGTGTATATAGATATTCGACCTTTTTCTTTTCAAAAGAGGCCCCCCCGCAGAGGGTGATATACAATGTATCACAATGCATCACAATGTTATCTATATTGTATATGGCCTCTTGAAGGGTCATCTTCTTAAAGAGCTCAAATCTCTATATACACCATCAAAACAGACAGAACCAAGGCTCCTGCATCCAGCTGACCATGGGATTTGAACCCACAACCTCAGGGAGAACTCTAGTATTTATCAGAATCCTTACCTAGAAAGCAAACTTCTCAATCTGACAGTAGAGATGCTCTGAGGACTTATGATGTTACATAAGCACCCAACATTTTCTAAAATTGATTTTGTCCAGTCTCTATATAGAGAGAGTATTTGCCAAATTGATTTGAACCCACAACCTTGATGAAAGCTCCAGTATCTATTAGCGGGACTGTATATATGAGGGGATACACGGGACTGTATATAGGAGGGGTTACATGGAACTGTATATGAGGGGATGTTACGTAGGACTGTATATGAGGGGATGTTATGTGGGACTGTATTTATAAGGGGATGTTACGTGGGACTATATATATGAGGGATGTTACATGGGACTGTATATATGAGGGGGTTATCTTTGTTATTTAACTTTTTTTTTAATAAACGAAATTTATTTAAAGGACCTCTGCCAGGCATAGTTCACTCTTGTGACAATTTGGGATCTCAGCAAGATGAGCAAGTTACAGTGATGGAGAAGTTTTTGAGAAGGGAAAATGCAAATGCCGAACAGGGCCCTGGACAAAATTCTGACCCAGATGAAGGCCCTAGTATGAGTGGTCGACAAAAGAAAAAAGACAAGACAGTGAGCTCGAGACAATACAGCAAAAGCTATCTTTCATTTGGATTTACTTTCACCAGGGATGAGACAGCACTGACTCCGCTGTGCTTGGTGTGTGGTGAGAAGCTTAGTAGTTCCATGGTGCCAAGCAAGCTTAAACGCCATCTCCAAAAGAACCACCCTTCTGTTCAAAACAAGCCGATGGACTATTTTGTATGCTTATATACAAACAATGAGAAACGAGCAACTTTTTTGAGAAAAACCACAAAGGTAAATGAGAGAGCCCTCAAAGCTAGCTACCTTATTGCTGAACTCGTAGCTAAATCAAAAAAGTCCCACACTGTGGCAGAAACTGCCAGCTTGTAAAGCCCTTGTAAATGAGATGCTTGGCCCTACCCGCGGCCAAAGAGATAGCTAAAGTGTGTCTCTCAGATAACACAATTGCCAGATGTATTGATGACATGTCCGCACACATTGAAACTGTTGTTTTGGAAAAGGTACGCATCAGTAAGAAATTTGCCTTGCAACTTGATGAGTCGATGGATATTAGTGGACATTGTCAGCTCTTGGCAAACGTTCGTTTTGTGGATGGAGAAGCCATTAGAGAAAACTTCCTATTTTGCAAGGCACTGCCAGAAAAATCAACAGGAGAGGAAATATTATTTCTGGTCACATCGGAATATCTTGATAAAAGCGGGCTTACATGGGAAAACTGCACAGGTGTCTGCACTGATGGAGCCGCAGCCATAGTCAGACACATCAAAGGCTTCATAAGTAGGGTCAGAGAAAGAAACCCAGATGTTATTGTTACGCACCATTTTTTGCACTGTGAGACCCTCGTTGCAAAGACCTTACCAGCAGATCTAACTCCTGTGTTGGATGATGTTGTAAGCATAGTGAACATTGTGAAGATGCGACCTTTGAGATGTCACTTATTTGCATCTTTGTGTAAAGAAATGGGAGCGGAACATAAAATCTTATTGCTCCGCATGGAGGTCCAGTGGTTGTTGTGCAGCAAAGTGCTGGCCCATGTGTATGAGTTGCAAGAGGTACTTAAAGTATTTCTGACAAACGAGAGGTCCGATTACTCAAAGCTGCTTGCAAGTGATGAGTGGTGTGCAAAGCTGGCATACCTGGCTGATATATTTCATTATCTGAATGAACTGAACACACGGATGCAAGGCTAAAATGAAAACCTGCTTACAAGCACTGATAAAATGAATAGATTCCGTTTAAAGGTGCAGCTCTGGCAACAACATGAGCAGTGTGGCAACCTTGAGATGTTCCCGCTCACCGAGAAACAGCATGATGGCAACACTGCTGCAATGTGCGAGGTGATTGGCAGACATTTGAAAACTCTCGAGAAGACGTTGTCATTTTATTTCTCTTCAGCCTTCACAGAATGCCATACAGCTCAGTATCCATTGCTGGAAAGGACATGACTTTAAAGGAGTAAGAGGAACTCATTGAACTGAAACAAGATCGTGGTTTAAAGCTAAAGTTTGCTGATCTTCCTTTGGACAGTTTTTGGTTATCTGTTGCCAAGGAGTTCCCCATTCTGGCCAACAAAGCTATTTTGACATTGCTGCCATTTTCAACCACATATCTATGTGAGCTGAGCTTCTCAAGCTTGACTGCGATAAAAACTAAAAACAGAGAGAGACTGAGAACTGTTGAGGAAGAGCTTCGTGTGTGTTTTTCTACCATTTCTGCCAGGATATCCCTTTTGTGTTCATCGAAACAGGCCCAGTTTCACACTGAGTATAAATACATTTAGAAACTATATTATTAACTATATGTATAATATGTACTGTGTTAGAGTGTCATTTTGTGTCATTTTGGTAGGTGGTGTGCCCCAGGATTTTGTAAATGTAAAAAATGTGCCGCAGCTCAAAAAAGGTTGAAAATTACTGCTCTAAACTGTGTCTGGACGGTTGTAACAATCCCTCAGGTTCTGATCAGGGCTGTGTGTTCCTCACAATGGAAGCTACCATGTTGGAAAGGCTACTAGGTGTGACAGAGCTTCACTGGGAAGTGCTCTAGGTCATCTGTGAACACATAACCAGGTGCGGAACTGAAAGTAGTGCAGATGCACCTCGTTCCCTCACAAAGTTTAAAGCTTGTGGCCAGCTACCTCTGAGCCCCGCTGATCCCTGAGTGCATTGGTCACAGCATAAGAGAAATTGAGTGTGAGTGCCTCAGCCAGCCTAACATACAGCAACTGTTGGTTATGAGTCACCCAGCACTCGGGTAACCTGCATCCCAGCCTGCCACTGGCCACCCCAGCATGTTGGTCCATACTCAGACCTATGATACTAGCCTGAGCTCTGTGCACTGTAAGAGCGGCAGGTCAGATGAAGGTTACTTTGTCTTTTATATTTGACATGAAGAACTTCTTTATATATTCATAATCTGAATCCTTAATCAAATATACAATGCAAACATTTTATCTCATTCACCAGCTAACCTATTTATTTGCCAAAATGACATCAGCAGATTTTTAAATTTTGATGCTTTCCAGTTTTTTTTTCCTTCTCATTCTTTATTTAGTAGTATGTAAGTGAGGCTAAAAAAATCTCCCTCAAGCTCACAGAAATGTTTGGTTATGTTATAGATATTTAGAAGCAGTTTAATGTTAGCTTTATTTGGGTTCATGGTTCACTATGAATTATATTTTCCCTCTGAAGTTAGAGTATGAGAGAGTCTCTTTTTTTCCTATAAAGACACCCAAAATTTCTAGACCTATTTTATTTATAAAGAAACTTCTTTTATTGTTGGATTGCCTTAGCAATTTTTACTAAGAAATCATGTGTATGTTTGAGTCTATTTCTGTATTCCACATTCTTTCCATTGATATATTTTTTTCCTTACTCTAATATACAGTATCTCTAATACACATGCTTTAAATCAACTGCTTTCATTCTTTTTGTTCAAATTTAAAGCTATTTTGGCTATTCTAGGATATTTGAATTTTAAGATAAAATTAATTTGTCAATTTCTGTAAAGAAGCTTGTTGTACTTTGAGTGAGATTGTGATGAATCATTTTGGGAGAAAATAGACAAGGCTACCCACTGATCAACTTGACCAGGGCTAAAATAGACATGTGTATTGAGTCTTCTAATCCATGATCATTGTGTGTCTGCCCATTTATTTAGGTTCTTCCTTAATATCTCTTAAGAGATTTTTATTTGTTTGCTGCATTTGCTAGTGCAGTATTAGTCAATATGGTGAGATGGGACATGCTTGCCTTATTTCATCTCTTAAAAGAAAAACACTCAATGTTATACTGTAGAGTAGAAAGATACTAGCAAGTGCATAGAGTCTATTATGGCCCCCAAAAGAGGAAGTCTAGGACAATTCCATCATGTACAACAATCTTGGCCGGACGATATCTATTATCATGCCAAACTTGACCCAGGTTTACTTGCAGCCCATTCGTTAAAGAAAAAAAAAAGAATAAGCAATGCATAATTTCCACTGGGAGAAACTCAGAACAGTTTACAGATTAAGCTTGAACCGTGACAGTAGCTGCACCAGTAATGCTGTGTACCTGCAATGAATGCCCGCGGGGTACAGCTCTCGGCAAGGCATTGAGTATAGATGCTAAATAAAAGGAAGGCATGCTATCTTCATTCTGCGTGTTTTTAGTTGAAGTTGCATTCATATATGGGTGTGAATTAAATAACTGAAATGGTCCAGATATCTAATCATAAAATATTCAGAAATTATAATATTGAAAACTTAGTATCTCTTCATTTTTACTAATAAAAGCAAGAGGCACAGTTTCCTTAAAAGATTCAAAGCTTTTATCTAGACCTTTGCCCATATTTAAGTTCCTTTCTGAAGGTTACACTGGTCTATCTCTTTATTTCACTTTCTCTTGTTTTTGCATATCAGTATGATCATTATATGCATTAGTTTCCTTTGGCTGTCATAACCAAGTACCCAAAACTCAGTATTTTATAACAACAGAAAGTTATTGTCTCATTGTCTTGGAGGTTAGACATCTAAAATTGAGGTGTTGGCAGGGCTGTAGTCACTTAGCAATTGGTAGGGGAGACTACAGACTGTGGTGTTTGCCAGTAATTCTTGGTATTCCTTGACTTATAGATGCATAACATATATATACACAGTGTAGCTATTAGGTGTATATATATACACATATATACATTATATCTACATATCAATATTATATGTATATATTATATTATGTGTATATATATGATATATATGTATGTATATATATATTTAGTGGAGATGATTGTAAATATCATTTGCCAATCCATTAGTAGTTTTCAATAAAGTGTGATGCTAGAATTTTAATTATAAAGAGAAACAATTATATAAATATTCAAGTTAGGTCTTAAAAATGCCAGAAAGCATAACATTGAGATGCTTAGCTTCCATAATAACTGTAAATCTAAAGGAAAAATAAGCTTTGGAAATCTGAAATGAGAGGTTAGTGGCTCATAAAAACAAAACTGTAAGATGTGAATTAGGTGGTAATTAAGACACATGCAAATATGAAGAGAAACCTGACAACAAGCC
Organism: Saccopteryx bilineata; assembly: GCF_036850765.1. Lineage (NCBI taxonomy): Eukaryota > Metazoa > Chordata > Mammalia > Chiroptera > Emballonuridae > Saccopteryx > Saccopteryx bilineata. The sequence continues at coordinate 78,143,979 of NC_089492.1, read as the reverse complement.
TGACCGGTGGTGCAGTGGTAGAAGATCAGACTGGGCACAGAGGACCCAGGTTTGAAACCCCGAGGTTGCCGGCTTGAACACAGGCTCATCTGGCTTGAGCACAGGCTCACCAGTTTGAGCATGGGGTTGCTGGCTTGAGCATGGGATCATAGACATGATTCCATAGTCACTGCCTTTAGGCTCTTTTACCAGGAAAGAAGGCAGATTTGATTTGCCGCTCACCAGGGTTTTTAGAAAATGACTGGTGTCACAGTCGCCATCTTCTTTGGTGCTGTGTGGACCCAGCCTTTGAGCAGCATCTTTTTTAAGGTACAATTAACCAATCTTATTCTGACTCGGCAGACACAGGGGACAAAAAGGCTGCTCACATGCCAGGTCTGGAATTGCGTGTGAAACACTCCGGCTGTATTTGACATAAAAGATCGATAGTCCACATCAGCTCACTCTGTTCATGGCAAACAAGCTTTCACAACTCTCTTGACTGGGTAAGATGCTTTTATGAAAATTACTAATATTGACTCAGCAGAAAAGGAAGAAAAGCCATTTTCTTGAGTATTTTGGCAATATGCCCTTGAAACGTTTCCATGAATACTATGAAATCCTTCCACTCCATTACTGCATTACAATTCAAAAAGGCACACATATCCTCCCTGTTGATTTACCGAGAATATGTATTTAGAACCAGTTTTAGATGGTTGTTTAAAGGTCTGTATAGGACACCTAGGGAGGGATTACGATTCCAAATATTTTGAACTTTTCCATTCTGTTTTTCTGAGTTTTCAAATAAATTATCCTCAAAAAAGAACGATGAATAAACCAAAGTAAACCATGTTAGACACATGAAGTATGGCATGTGTTTGAGTTGATAATACAGCAAGAGAGACAAAAAAATATAACATGAAAAAAAATCACTGAAAGGTCAAAAAGCTTTGAAAGTTACAGGATCAATATTAAAAGGCCATTTGTCCATCAAGAATCCTGTGAACACCTACTATGTGACTGTAAATGGCCTAGAAACTGGGTAGAAGCTCATGAGGGCATCAGTGGCTTCCAGCGTTGGAGTCTGCCGGATATCCAGCCCACGGGAACCACGAACTCTGAAGAATCACATGTGAAGGGAGACCAGGAAAGCAGGTTATTAAGGATCAAAGGTGAAGAAACAAACATTAATTTTAAATTTTCTAAGTTTAGAAGTTGTATTCATACAGAGCCATTTAAAAAAAATAAATTTGATTTCATTTAACATGTTTCCTGAACATGTGACATAATAGAAATGAACATATTAGACCTGTATATCTTCAAGAGACTTATTACTGAAGGGTATGATTTTAACACTAGGATAATCTTTATTTCAAAGTCCCAGCCTGACATCTTTATACTGCGCACACTTTCTGGTCTGTAACTTGCCTCGCTTATAGTAGACACTATTTATACCACTTGCTGCCTGAATTTACAATTTGCCTATTCTAGAAAACATAAAATGGTGGCCAAAATAAAGTCTTGATGTAGCATCATTTTATAGTTCAAAAATTCTAATAGAGGTTTCTAATAATTTCTTTTGTCCCAGATCATTTTACCCTCCATGTATTCAAAAACAAGTTTCTAACATGAAAGAATGCTTTCACTTGGTATTGAAGGTTCTCCTCCCATCAGACCTCTGATTACTCCAGGATAATGTCAACAAAACTGACAGGCAGAAGCTTACCCATATGTCTATGCTACAACTTAGGATGTGAGTGAAAATCTCAAGGCATGTCTATAAATCTGAGTGGAGACCATGTGTGGACAAGTCCTGCTGGGGTAAGGACGACGGAGATGCAGAGACCCGACTCCGGGGACCAGTTCAGTGATACAGATCCACTTTATTCAGGAAGTAAGCTAGCTTATATACATGGGTTTAGCCTATAGCGTGTTACAGCATGTTCCTCAAAGCCAATGGCTACAAAGATCAGGGAGCTGCATGGTTGGCTTGAGTCACTTCTTTATAACAGGCAAGCTCCCTTCCTGGGTGTGCCTAGGATGATTCTGAGAGCTGGAGTGTTCTCACAGCATTGCATCAGCCACAGCTGCTAGGAATGCGCTCTGTGCTCCACCCACAACCATGCACAAAGCTGGCTTGTTTTAGGGCCACTTGCCTTTTGATTTTATGGCCCGTGAGGGGTATAATGTGAGAAATTAAGAATTAAGAGGAAACCTAACTTAATATTCCCAGATGTGGGTTAGTTTTAATGCTCTTAGTAATAAAATAAAAATTGAAAATGTGTGCTAGCATCCTCTATTACAAGTTTTTTTGAGTGGGCCATTATTTTGAAATGTACAAGGATCACAGATGTATAGATAAGAAATTCCAAAGAGAATAAGAGCATTTATAAATAAAAATAGTTAAATAGCATAGTCATGACCCCATGGTCACTGGCTTTAGCTGAAAGGTTGCTGTCTTCAAGCCTAAGGTCGCTGGCTTGAACAAGGGATCACTGGCTCAGCTAGAGCCCCACCAGTCAAGGCACATATAAGAAGCAATCAATGAACAACTAAGGTGCCACAATTACAAGTTAATGCTTCTCATCTCTCTCCTTCCTATCTGTCTTTCTGCCTGTCTCTCTCACCCAAAAATAATAGAAATAATTAAATAGTAGAAGAAATAGCATAAGACCCTAGTCTCCTAATTTCCCAACAGTAATCCAGGAACTAATAGATTTTAAAGCTCAATTCAGTGATATTAAATATTAACAAAAACCACCCTCCAACAAATGCATTTGTTTTAAGTGGACCTATAGAGAAAGCCCCACTGATGGACACCCATGTGTATGTAAGAATCCACCAGCAGCCAAAGTTGTTCTGGGCTTGCCATGAAAAAGGGGATATTACTGAACACTTTCTGAATCTCCGTGTGAATTTCTTCTTTTGCTTCCTGTCCCTGCCGAGCCTGTCATCAGATATGGGGAAGCATTGACATTGCAACAGCTAGACTCCTCTTGGAAGCACCTGAGCTCTCCTGCCAACATCTGTCTGTAGCCCCATCTGGTCAGGCCCACGTGTTTAATTTAGTGTTAAAATCCATGGGTTGTGTTCCTTTCAAGCTGCTGTTAGTGTTGTCCAGAAACTGAAAACAAGATGTTCACTCATTAGCACCAAAAAGAATATATATTTTCCCAGTAAATACAGGCAAAATGTTCTTTCATGTGTTTGTTCTTTAGATAAAGGACAGTACAAGGTAGACTTCACATTGAGCTTGCTTAGATGAACCTTGTGTTTTAGAACAAACAGGGATAACTGAGAACATTAGATAGGTAGAAGATGGTCCTAAGGGAAGGGTCATGCCCTAAATGAAACATCAATTGATAATTCAAGGTGAGATAATTGCTGTTTTGTTAACAATTGCATCCAGATAGGTGTAATTTTTAAATTGTATGGAAGAAATTTTGTATGTGTATTGCATGTGTGTGTACACATGGAAATGTTCACGGGGGCCAGCCTCTTCTGGGACCTGTAACAGTCCTGTCCCATATGCCCACTTCTCAGCCAGTGACATCTGACGGTATGTTTCCGCCATTCTTCTGATACTCGAGGTACCTGGAAATGTCCCAGATTATCTTACACACACAAATGTCACTTCCCCTTTTCTCTTCTTCCACTGTTATGATTGGCACTATTCCTAGTGGTTATACATCCAGTCTCCTGCTCTCCCGAGAATCCTGCTGTGAGTCACAGGCTCCTCGGCTGGGATCCCAAACCCTTGAAGGCTTCTGATCTGAAGGAATGGATCCTTTCTCTTTATCCACAACCACCGATCAGAACCCACCTAGAATGATCTATGGAGAGATTACAATGTAATGCCCCAGGCACAGCTGATTTTATCTAATAACCAATATAATCAGCAGCACCCCACCCAGTGTATGGAAACGCTCTACATTAGACTTTTTCACCGAAGGGGAGACTGCAGAAACCAGGAACAAGGTCTTCCTCTTTGTCTCCATTCAAGGAGGCTACTGAAGGCACTTCATTTTTTATAAAATTAGAATGAAAAGGAATTAAGTGTTTCTAAAGAGATACATTTCTTAGAAACACATTTTTAATCCGAGTTAAGTTTGCTGGACCTCAAACAGACAGTCATGGGTGTTTGTGAACCCAACTTCATTTTTGAAGAAATTCCACATTTTAATTTTATGTCTTAAAATTTATTTCATACTTTATATCGATGTGCTTTTTCTAAGGTTCATAATCTTATTCCATTGCAACGCATTCAAGACCTCCTTGTTCAAAATTGCAAATGTTGACGGTACTGTGACTAAATTATTCCAGCAGACCTTAGGACAGTGCGGCAACTGCTATCGGAAGTCTTCTGTTCCCTGACCTTGACGTTTTAGCGAGGTATCCAGGGGCCAAGGAATTCTTCAGACCAGAATGAAGATCCCATCAGATTTTTCAAACTTGGGGTTTATCTACTATTTCTGGAAACTTTGGCTAATTTCTTGTTTTCCCATCAAGAGCAAATAATAGGTAATAACCCTAGAACATTTCTGGGTACTTACTGTAACCCAAGGATGCCTGTGTGGTATACCACTGCTTAGCAGGCCCAGGTGCATTCTTATACCTTAATACTAACATATTTATTAACTTTGTACAAAAGTGTAACATGCAGAAAATAAAAGTACACACAAAATTATCATACCATAGGTATCAATTAAATTTTACCAAGTGACCATGTCTTTAACAGCACAGATAAAGAGATGTGCCATCAGCAGAACCCTGACAGGGCCCCTCTTAACAGGCTCCATTGACAATTAAAATAGTATGGATTATTAAGACCCAAATACTGCCTGACCTGTGGTGGCGCAGTGGATAAAGCGTTGACCTGGAATGCTGAAGTCACCTGTTCAAAACCCTGGGCTTGCCTGATCAAGGCATATATGGGAGTTGATGCTTCCTGCTCCTCCTCCCTTTCTCTCTTTCTCTCTCTCTCTTTCTCTCTCTCTCTGTCTCTTTCACTCTAACTCTCTCTCCTCTCTAAAATGAATAAATAAATAAAATTTTAAAAAAAATCTCAGCTTAAAAAAATAAAAGACCCGCCTGACCTGTGGTGGCGCAGTGGATAAAGCGTCGACCTGGAAATGCTGAGGTTGCCGGTTCGAAACCCTGGGCTTGTCTGGTCAAGGCACATATGGGAGTTGATGCTTCTAGCTCCTCCCCCTTCTCTCTCTCTGTCTGTCTCTCCTCTCTGTCTCTCTCTCTCCTCTCTAAAAATGAATAAATAAAATAAAAATAAAAAGATTAAAAAAAAAAAGTAAAAAAAAAAAATAAAAAAAAAATAAAAGACCCAAATACTTACGTTATTTTGACTGTTTTGGAACTTTGTATGAGTAAGGTTATATGAAATGGGCTCTTTTATATAATATGTCTCTTCCATGTTTTATTAAATTAAAGTATTTTATGAGATTTATTTATGTATTTTTGTACATTAAGGGTCTGTTAATTCTCAATACCATAGTAATACATTGTAGGGGGCAAAAAGCCATGCACTACTCAACCAATTTAAAGTTGAAAGACATTTGCTTTATTTCTACTTGTCAGCTATGATGGAAGGTTCTGGAATGAACATCACTAGGCATACCTTCCAGGGAGCAGGCGTAGCTATCTCTGCTGGTGGTAGACTTGAGTGAAAGTACCAGATCCTGAAGTCACATTCAATGTCAAAAGATAAGGCGGAGCTGTGGCACCATTCGGATTAATCATCTTCCCAATCTTGATGTTGGCTGACCTTTTCTTTTTATTCCTGGAAAATTTCTTGTGGTTTTAACTGACATTTTCCTAAGTGACTTTCCATTTTAAGCACTTCTTCATATGATTTTAAGCAATTCAGAATCATCTTCTTATTCGTCGACTATTACTTTGCCATTTTATTATTAATTTATAGACTTTACACACACATACTCTGAAAATAACTTTTGTTTTTGGTCGAGTATATATTTTGTGACTATTTTCTTTCATTTTATGTTTATTTTTCACTCTATTACTGTGTTTTGCTGAACAAAATCTCTTAAGGCTAATGTCCTATTTATCAATTATTTTTACAACTAGTGCTTTCTTTTAAAGATCTTTTTGCTTACACTGAAAAAATATTTCATCTTTTAATAATCTATACTATTTTAATTGTTTAATGGCTATATAGATCTTGAAAACTCTATCTCTAATACCCAGTAGAATTCTAAAATCTACCCTTAAGGAATAAGGGTAAATATTTAGACATTCTTATCCCTTTTAATTTATATCTAAATCTAGTTTAGCAATTTCTTCTGAAAATTATAGATCTCTTAATATCAGCAGAATTAAATTTATTAAACTAATAATTATAGTTCTTGTTATACATACATATATATTTTTTTTCTTTTGTATTTTTCTGGAGTTGGAAACAGGGAGGCAGTCAGACAGACACCCACATGCACCCGAACGGGATCCACCTGGCATGCCCAGCAGGGGGTGATGCTGTGCCTGTCTGGGGCATTGCTCTGTTGCAACCAGAGCCATTCTAGTGCCTGAGGCAGAGGCCATAGAGCCATCCTCAGTGCCCAGGCCAACTTTGCTCCAGTGGAGCCTTTGCTGTGGGAGGGGAAGAGAAAGACAGAGAGGAAGGAGAGGGGGAGGGATGGAGAAGCAGATAGGTGCTTTTCCTATGTGCCCTGGCTGGGAATCAAACCCAGAACTACTGCACGCCAGGCAGATGCTCTACCACTGAGCCAACTGGCCAGGACCTTGTTATACATATATCGCAATAGATTGTAACAGCTGATTTAAATAAAGAAAGTTTTAAATATATATCTTTCTGGCTAGGTGGTAGAAGATGGTGTTTTTTTTGTTTGTTCATTTTTTTGTATTTTTCTGAAGCTGGAAATGGGGAGGCAGGCAGACAGACTCTTGCATGCACCCAACAGGGATCCACCCAGCAGGCCCACCAAGGGGCAATGCTCTGCCCATCTGGGGCGTTGCTCTGTCGAAACCAGAGCCATTCTAGCACCTGAGGCAGAGGCCATGGAGCCATTCTCAGCACCCGGGCCAACTTTGCTCCAATGGAGCCTCGGTTGCAGGAGGGGAAGAGAGAGACAGAGAGGAAGGAGAGGGGGATGAGTGGAAAAGCAGATGGGTGCTTCTCCTGTGTGCCCTGGCTGAGAATCGAACCCGGGACTCCTACACGCCAGGCCGACGCTCTACCACTGAGCCAACCGGCCAGGGCCCTGAAGATATTTTTTATAAAAGATTCTATCCCCACCCACAAAACCGAGGCTTGTGGCCTGACTTGGGAGCCGGCTCCTCCCGTGGGGGTGGAGCCAAAAGCCCAGAACAGGCAGAGTTTCACTTCTGAGCGTGGGCATGCAGTCCAACCTGGCCTGTGGAGCCAAGGCTTGCAGTCATGCCACGAGCGGGCTCCTCCTGCAGGGCTGAGGTGAAAGCCCAGAATCAGGTGGAGACCCGCAACTGAGCAATAGTGCTCACCCCTGCCCTCAGGGCCGAGCATAACACCACCTGCAGGGGCAGGGCAAAGGCCAAGGCCAACAAGGCTTGTATACCCAAGCACATGATCACAGCCACTCCCATGAAGGAGAGGCGGAAATCACAGCAACAGCCCCAGTGGGCAGGCACAGCAACACCATACCCAAACGCCCTAGGCAGCAATAGCAGAGGAGGTGGTGGGCCTGCAGACAGACCACACCTAGGGAACACAGAGGCCACATCCAGTGGACTTCAGTGGCCAAAACCTTCTTTTACACAAACAAAATGAGAAAGCAGAGAAATGCAACACAAATGAATCAAAAGAAATCCCCAGAAAAGGACCTGAATGAATCAGATATAAACAAATTATCAGATGAAGAGTTTAAAATAACGATTCTTACGATGCTCAAAGGTATTAGAACAATAGATGGTCATTACAAACACCTAAATAAATAGATAGCAAATATAAAAAAGGATATTGAAATAATAAAAAAAGAATCAGTCAGAAATGACAATACAATATCAGAAATGAAGAGCACAATGGAAGGAATTAAAAGCAGGATGAATGAAGCTGAAAATTGAGGACATTGAAATAATAAAAAAAAATCAGTCAGAAATGACAAATACAATATCAGAAATAAAGAACACAATGGAAGGAACTAAAAGCAGGATGAATGAAGCTGAGAATTGAATCAGCGAGTTAGAAGTCAAAATAAATAAAGTCATGGAGGCAGAGCAGAAACAAAGCAAAGAGACTCAAAAAGTCGAAGGAAACTCTAAGAGAGCTCTGTGACAACATGAAGAGAAATAACATCCGCATTATACGGGTTCCTGAAGAAGAAGATAAAGAACAAGAAATAGAGACTTTTTCAAACATATCATAGCTGAAATCTTCCCTCAATTAAGGCAGGAAAACATCTCACAAGTTCAAAAAGCAAAGAAAACTCCATTAAAGAGAAACTCAAAGAAATCTACACCAAGACACATCATAATTAAAATATCAAAGCTAAGTGATAAAGAGAAAATATTAAAAGCTGCTAGAGAATAAAAGACTATCACCTACAAAGGATTCCCCATAAGGATGACTTCCGACTTCTCAACAGAAATACTTGAGGCAAGAAGGGAATGGCAAGAAATATTCAAAGTAATGCAGAACAACAGCCTACAACCAAGACTACTTTATCCAGCAAGGCTATCGTTTAAAATTGAAGGAGAAATAAAAAGCTTTCCAGACAAAAAAAAACCCTCAAGGAATTCACTACAACCATACCAAGGCTGAAAAAATGCTAAGGGGCCTGTTGTAAGCAGATCAAACAAGAAAAAGAATATAGCAAAAGAGGAATACAGTTTTAAAGAATAAAATGGCAATAAAAATAACATATCAATAATAACCTTAAATGTAAATGCATTAAATGATCCAATCAAAAGACATAGGGTAGCTGTGTGGATAAGAAAACAGGACCCAAAAATATGCTGTTTACAAGAGACACACCTAGGCCCTGGTCAGTTGGCTCAGCGGTAGAGTGTTGGCCTGGCGTGCAGGGAACCCAGGTTTGATTTCCAGCCAGGGCACATAGGAGAAGCGCCCATTTGCTTCTCCACCCCCACCCTCTCCTTCCTCTCTGTCTCTCTCTTCCCCTCCCGCAGCCAAGGCTCCATTGGAGCAAAGATGGCCCAGGTGCTGGGGATGGCTCCTTGGCCTCTGCCCCAGGCACTAGAGTGGCTCTGGTTGCAGCAGAGCGACGCCCCAGAGGGGCAGAGCATCGCCCCCTGGTGGGCGTGCCGGGTGGATCCCGTTCGGGTGCATGCGGGAGTCTGTCTGGCTGTCTCTCCCCATTTCCAGCTTCAGAGGAATACAAAAAATAAATAAATAAATAAATAAATAAATAAATAAATAAATAAATAATAAATAAAAAAGAGACACACCTTAAAACAAAAGATGCACACAGACTGAAGGTAAAAGGATGGAAAAAATTTTTTTTACACAAATGGAATTGAAAAAAAAGCTTGGGAAGCAATACTTATATCAGACAAAATGGACTTTAAAACAAAGTCTATATTAAGAGATAAAGAAGGGCACTACATAATGATAAAGGGAGCAATCCAACAGGAAGATATAACCGTTATAAATATCTACGCACCTAATATGGGAGCACCTAAATATATAAAGCAGACTTTGATGGATTTAAAGGGCAAGATCAACAACAATACTATAATAGTAGGGGATTTCAATACCCCACTAACATCACTAGATAGATCCTCAAGAAAGAAAATTAGCAAAGAAACAGCAGACTTAAAGGACACACTAGATCAACTCGATTTAATAGATATCTTCAGAAACTTTCACCCTAAAGCAGCAGAATATACATTCTTTTCAAGTGCTCATGGTACATTCTCTAGAATAGACCACATGGTAGGGCACAAAAGTGGCCTCAACAAATTTAAGAAGATTGAAATCATATCAAGCACTTTCTCTGATCACAATGGCATAAAATTAGAAATGAACCACAACAGAAAAGCTCAAAAACTCTCAAACACATGGAAACTAAATAGCAGGTAGTTAAATAATGAATGGATTAAGAATGAGATCAAAGAAGAAATAAAAAAATTCCTAGAAAGAAATGACAATGAGCATACAACAACTCAAAATCTATGGGATACAGCAGAAGCAGTACTGAGAGGGAAGTTCATAGCACTACAGGCACACTTTAAGAAACTAGAAAAAGCTCAAATAAACAACTTAACCCTGCATCTAAAAGAACTAGAAAAAAGAATAGCAAGTAAAGCCCAAATGTAGTAGAAGGAAGAAAATAATAAAGATCAGAGCAGAAGTAAATGACATAGAGGCTAAAGAAACAATAAAGAGGATTAATGAAACCAGGAGCTGGATCACTGAAAAGGTAAACAAGATTGATGAACCTTTTACTAGACTCACCGAGAAAAAAAGTGAGAGGACTCAAATAAATAAAATTAGAAATGAGAGTGGAGAAATAACAACTGACACAACAGAAATGCAAAATATTGTAAGAAAATACAATGAAGAACTGTATGCCAAAAAACTAGACAACCTAGATGAAATGGAAAAATTCCTTGAAACGTACAATCTTCCAAAAAAATTTTGAAAGAATCAGAAAACCTAAACAGACTGATTACATCAAATGAGATCAAAACGGTTATCAAAAAAACTCCCAACAAAAAAAAGTCTGGAGTATGATGGCTTCACAAGTGAATTCTACCAAATATTCAAAGAAGAAATAACTCCTATCCTCCTCAAGCTATTTCAAAAAATTCAAGAGGAAGAAAGATTTTCAAGCTCCTTTTATGAGGTGAGCATAATTCTGATTCCAAAACCAGGCAAAGATAACACAAAGAAAGAAAGTATAGATTAATATCCCTGATGAATATAGATGCTAAAATCCTCAAGAAAATATTAGCAAACTGGATCCAACAATAAATGGAAAAAAATCATACACCATGGGATTTATTCTGGGGAGGCAAGGCTGGTACAATATTTGCAAACCAATCAATGTGATTCATCACATAAACAAAAGGAAAGAGAAAAATCACATGATAATTTCAATAGATGTAGGAAAAGCATTTGATAAAATCCAGCACGCATTCATGATCAAAACTCTCAGCAAAGTGGGAATACAGGGAACATACCTCAACATGATAAAAGCCATCTATGACAAACCCACTGCCAACATCATACTCAATGGGCAAAAGTTAAAAGCAGTCCCCTTAAGATCAGGAACAAGGCAGGTGTACCCTCTTTCACCACTCTTATTCAACATAGTCCTGGAAGTCCTAGCCACAGCAATTAAACAAGAAGAAGAAATAAAAGGCATTCAAGTTGGAAAAGAAGAAGTCAAACTATCATTATTTGCAGATGATGTGATATTGTATAAAGAAAACCCTAATGTCTCAGTCAAAAAACTACTGGACCTGATAAATGAATTCAGCAAAGTGGCAGGATATAAAATTAATACTCAGAAATCAGAGGCATTTTTATATGCCAACAATGAACAGTCAGAAAGAGAAATTAAGGAAACAATCCCCTTCACTATTACATCCAAAAAAATAAAGTACCTAGGAGTAAATTTAACTTAGGAGACTTAAGACTTGTACTCGGAAAATTATAAAACATTGATAAAAGAAATCAAGGAAGATACAAACAATTGGAAGCATATACCGTGCTCATGATTAGGAAGGATAAATATCATTAAAATGTTTATATTACCCAAAGCAATCTATAAATTCAATGCAATACCAATTAAAATACCAATGACATACTTCAAAGATATAGATCACATATTCCAAAAATTTATATGGAACCAAAAAGAACACGAATAACCTCAGAATCTTAAAAAAGAAGAACAAAGTGGGAGGTATCATACTTCCGTATATCAAGTTATACTACATTGTACTCAAAACAGCCTGGTACTGGCATAAGAACAGGCATATACAACAATGGAACAGAACAGAGAACCCATAAATAGACCCTCAGCTCTATGGACAACTGATATTTGACAAAGGAGGTAAGAGCATACCATGGAGTAAAGACAGCCTCTTTAATAAATGGTGTTGGGAAAATTGTACAGCTACCTGCAAAAAAAATGAAACCAGACCACCAATTTACACTGTTCACAAAAATAAACTCAAAATGGATAAAATACTTAAATGTAAGTCGTGAAACCATAAGCATCTTAGAAGAAAACATAGGCAGTAAGCTCTCCGACCTCTCTCGCAGCAATATATTTGCCGATTTATCTCCACAGGGAAGTGAAATAAAAGACAGGATAAACAAATGGGACTTTATCAAACTAAAAAGCTTTTGTACAGCTAAAGACAATAAGAACAGAATAAAAAGACAAACTACAATATGAGAGAACATATTTGACAATACATCTGATAAGGGGTTAATAACCAAAATTTATAAAGAACTTTTCAATCTCAACACCAGGTAGACAAACAATCCAATCAAAAATAGGCAAAAGACATGAATAGACACTTCTCCAAAGAGGACATACAGATGGCCAATAGGCATATGAAATAATGCTCAACATCACTAATCATTAGAGAAATGTAAATTAAAACCACAATGAGATATCACCTCACACCATTCAGAATGGCGTTCATCAACAAAACAACACAGAATAAGTGCTGACAGGGATGTGGAGAAAAGGCAATCCTCCTACACTGCTGGTGAGAAGGCAGACTGGTGCAGCCACTGTGGAAAACAGTATGGAGATTCTTCAAGAAATTAAAAATCGAACTGCCTTTTGACCCAGCTATTCCCACTTTTAGGAATATACCCCAAGAACACCCTAGAACTGCTCCAAAAGGAGAAATGCACCCCATGTTTGTGGCAGCATTATTCACAATAGCAAAGATCTGGAAACAACCCAATTGTCTGTCAGAGGACGAGTGGATTAAAAAGCTTTGGCACATATAAACTATGGAATACTACTCAGCCATATGAAATGATGACATCGGATCATTTACAATAACTTGGATGGACCTTGATAACATTATACAGAGTGAAGTAAGTAAATCAGAAAAAACTAAGAACTATATGAATCCATATATATGTGGGACATAAAAATGAGACTCAGAGACATGGACAAGAACGTGATAGTAATGGGGGGGGAGATTGGACGAGGAAGGAGAGAGAGGGGGTAGGGGGAGGGGAGGGGCATAAAGAAAACCAGATAGAAGGTGATGGAAGACAATTTGACTTTGAGTGAGGGGTATGCAGTATAATCAAATGTCAAAATAATCTGGAGAAGTTTCCTCTCAACATATGTACCCTGATTTATCAATCTCACTGCATTAAATTTAATAATAATAAAAAACCACACATATACACACAAAAAAGATTCTATAAAAGAGAATTTCTCCCTTATAAAAAATTCTGGACCACTGATAGTGGTTGAAATATAAGAGGAAACATGTCCCTTTTATGTTTGTGAGTGTGTGTTTATTATATAAAGAAAATAAATTCTTGAATTTATATGTAAATAAGTTAAATAATATATTATAAGCCTACCATATTTTTAAAAAGAGTGCATTAGGATTGTACCATCAATTATGATCATAAACCACTGCCTTAGTTTATTATCAGTGTTCTTCTGGTCTATCACCTTATTTGAGAAGTGATAAAATTACTAATCTTAAGAAACAGCCTGACCTGTGGTGGCGCAGTGGATAAAGCGTCGACCTGGATATGCTGAGGTCGCCGGTTCGAAACCCTGGGATTGCCTGGTCAAGGCACATATGGGAGTAGATGCTTCCAGCTCCTCCCCCCTTCTCTCTCTCTGTCTCTCTCTCCTCTCTCTCCCTCTCTGTCTCTCTCCTCTCTAAAAATGAATAAATCAAAAAATAAAATAAAAAATAAAGAAAGAGAAATATTAAAAAAAAGAAACAAAAAATAGATAAGGTCATAATTTCTGGCTTTCCCATTTTTAAAAGCATTTTGATTTGTTATCTTTTATTTATCTAATTAAAGCATTAATTGAATAACTGGCTGCTAATGAACAAATGACTATAAATAGCAACAGTAAAATAGTACATATGTTATTGGGCTTTCAAAATATTGAGTAAAATCAGGTAGTTAAAAATCAGTACCTAACAAAACATTTCTACTAAATAAATATGAATTCACATCTCTTTGAAAAACACCATAGCTGATGGCATGTTAATTTATGTGGAATTATTATTGCAAAAGCATGTATACATTTTAGATTCTAGAGATGAAATGGATTATTTTTGAAAAATGAAATGTTTGACTATTAATCCTCACAGAGTAATAAAATAGTCTTTAATTATATAGATTATTATGCCAAACTTTTGAGTTAATTTTGACCAGAAATAGGTTTTTGTTATTTTTAGAAGAAAATGGCTATATATTTAGAAAGAGAAATATCAGAAACAGAATAAAATATTTTTTAAAAATTTAAAAAGACATGAATGTTTCAGCATTAATTTTTAAAAATATTTCAGTCTAATGGTCCATATGTTTAGCCACATAAGCATAAAATACAAAAACTTTTGGCTTTTTTTCCCCATATATATAGGCTCCTTTGTAACAACACACAACTTGGTATTATTGCTGAGTAGATTTCTATACATGTCTGGGAGAGAATGGAGCTCTGCTGTTATCTGTACTGAATAGAGTTGAACAGGAAACACAGTGGCAACACCAGTCTTTTTTATTTTATTTTTTTATTGTATTTATTTTTAATGGGGTGACATCAGTAAATCAAGATACATATATTCAAAGATAACATGTCCAGGTTATCTTAAAGTTCAATTATGTTGCATACCCATCACCCAAAGTCAGATTGTCCTGTCACCCTCTATCTAGTTCTCTTTGTGCCCCTCCCCCTCCCCCTTCCCTCTCCCTCTCCCCCCTCCCCCCGTAACCACCACACTCTTATCAATGTCTCTTGGTCTCACTTTTATGTCCCATCTACATATGGAAAAATGAAGTTCCTGGTTTTTTCTGATTTACTTATTTCACTCCGTATAATGTTGTCAAGATCCCACCATTTTGCTATAAATGATCCGATGTCATCATTTCTTATGGCTGAGTAGTATTCCATAGTGTATATGTGCCACATCTTCTTTATCCAGTCATCTATTGACGGGCTTTTTGGTTGTTTCCATGTCCTGGCCACAGTGAACAATGCTGCAATGAACATGGGGCTGCATGTGTCTTTACAAGTCAATGTTTCTGAGTTTTGGGGGTATATACCCAGTAGAGGGATTGCTGGGTCATAAAGTAGTTTTATTTTCAGTTTTTTGAGGAACCACCATACTTTCTTCCATAATGGTTGTACTACTTTACATTCCCACCAACAGTGGATGAGGGTTCCTTTTTCTCCACAACCTCTCCAACATTTGCTATTACCTGTCTTGTTAATAATAGCTAGTCTAACAGGTGTGAGGTGGTATCGAATTGTAGTTTTGATTTGCGTTTCTCTAATAACTAAAGAAGATGAGCATCTTTTCATATATCTGTTGGCCATTTGTATTTCTTCCTGGGAGAAGTGTCTGTTCATATCCTCTTCCCATTTTTTTATTGGATTGTGTGTTTGTTTGTCGTTGAGTTTTATGAGTTCTTTGTATATTTTGGATATTAGGCCCTTATCTGAGCAGGTGTTTAAAAATATAATTTCCCAATTAGTTGGCTGTCTGTTTATCTTGTTATCAATTTCTCTTGCTGAACAAAAACTTCTTAGTCTGATGTAGTCCCATTCATTAATTTTTGCTTTCACTTCTCTTGCCTGTGGAGTCAAATTCATAAAATGCTCTTTAAAGCCCAGGTCCATGAGTTTGGTACCTATGTCTTCTTCTATGTACTTTATTGTTTCAGGTCTTATGTTTAGATCTTTGATCCATTTTGAGTTAATTTTAGTACAGGGGGACAAACTGTAGTCCAGCTTCATTCTTTTGCATGTGGCTTTCCAGTTTTCCCAGCACCATTTGTTGAAGAGGCTTTCTTTTCTCCATTGAGGCAACACCAGTCTTAATAGACTGGCTGAAAGGCATTTTGGAAAGCTGCCTCTCAGCTCTCAGAAACACAGCAGAAGTTTCATGTTCATGACTGATAATCTGCTATTTGCAAGTCTTGGTGTCATAGGTTCTAGCCTTTTCTCATTTGAACCTTATGAGCTTAACATTAAACATTTAGTCACATTGTGAACCAAAGGACATAACATAATTTTAGTAGAGGAGAATATATTTTCTTTTCAAAGTTGCATAAGAGGTTTTTGCGACGGGAGGGGAGGGGACTCTCAGAGAAGCAATGGGCTGTGGCAGCTCATCCCAGGCTTACTCTGTGATTCTGTTTGGACATGGAATTGTAGGTAGAATGGCCGGCAATCTGACCATGTTCCAAACCCTTGCCGGACAAGAAGAGACTACAGAGCTCAGAGAAAACCCAGACAGGAGCCAAGAAAACCCAAGAGAGGAGGGTGTTGAGCCTACTAGGAGAAAAGCCTCCACTTCCCTGGAGTGAAGAAAATCACTTTCCCTGGCTTTTTGAAGAATGGCAGCGGAGTAGGCGGACACACAGATGCCCAGCTCTCAACACCAAACTGGAATACAAATCAATTTAGGAAAAATCAGCATGAAAAACCAACACTGAACTGCAAGAACAGCTCTCAAAAACCAAGGAGCAAAGAGGAAGCCACAATAAACCTGGTAAGGAGTGCCTGAATCTCCTCTGCTTACAGGAACAGCAGGGGGGGGGGTGAGGCTGAGAGCCAGAGAGGATTTCACAGAGGAAAAAGAGCAGAAACTACTGCTCACAGCCACTTACCTGGCGATCAGGGTGCAAGGTGGGTTGAAAAGACCAGCTTATCTCCCAAGTGGAAAAGACAGGGAGAGGGACAGACTGTGAGGGGCTAAGGTATGCAAGAAATGAAATAAAAAAGCTGACTCATTCGTGCTGGAGGTGGCCATAGCTGGGGGAGGGACTGAACCTTTCACAAAACAGAACTGAAGTGCTTCCGGATCAGAGATCTCCGGACATCTATCCAGCTCCAATCAGCACAACAAGACACAGCTGAAAACAAGAAGTGGGGAGGAGGGGCAGTAACTCAGGTCTCCATGGAGATCTGAGATACACCTCCCCCTACTGAAGCTGAGAAAAAACCCTGCCCCCAGTGAGATTAGTTGGTGGAACAGACCTTCAGTGTCTCAGGTTACACCCACAGCATTCCTGGTTACAGTTTCAAGGAAGCCCCCTGCTGAGATCAGTTAACAAGACTATCACCTGTTAAGAAAACAAACAAATCAAGACTTCAAAGCTGCCCAAATCCAAAAGTGGATTACAAATAATAGCTGATACCAATCCAAGAAGACCGAGAAATAACACAACTGAAAACAGGAGGCAGAAAACACCAAGCCTAGACTCAAGCAACTCTACAAATAAAACACCATTATGAGAAGACAAAGTAGTGCAACCCAAATGAAACCACAAGAGACACCTTTGAGAGATGAGCTGAGTGATATGGAAATAATCAGACTTCCAGATGCAGAGTTCAAAATAATGATTGTAAGGATGCTTAGGGATCTTAGAACAACAATGGAGGGGCAGTTTGAAAACCTAAATAAAGAAATAGCAAGTATAAAAAAGCATATTGAAATATTAAAAAAGAATCAGTCAGAGATGACAAATACAATATCAGAATTGAAGACCACAATGGAAGGAATTAAAAACAGGATGGATACAGCAGAGGATCGAATCAGTGAGTTGGAGGACAACTGGAATGAAGGCATGAAAGCAGAGAAGAAAAGAGAAAAGAGACTCAAAAAGTCAGAGGAAACACTTAGAGAGCTCTGTAACAACATGAAGAGAAATAACATCCGCATCATAGGGGTTCCTGAAGAAAAAGAAAAAGAACAAGGGATAGAGACTTTGTTCAATCATATCATAACTGAAAACTTCCCTAAATTAATGCAAGAGAAACTCTTACAAGTCCAAGAAGCACAGAGAACTCCATTAAAGAGAAACCCAAAGAAACCTACACCAAGACACATAATTAAAATACCAAAGCTAAGCGATAAAGAGAAAATATTAAAAGCTGCAAGAAAAAAAAAAAGTTATCACCTACAAAGGAGCCCCCATTAGGATGACATCCGACTTCTCAACAGAAACACTTGAGGCCAGAAGTGAATGGCAAGAAATATTCAAAGTAATGCAGAACAAGAACCTACAACCAAGACTACTTTATCCAGCAAGGCTATCATTTAAAATCGAAGGAGAAATAAAAAGCTTCCCAGACAAAAAACAACTCAAGGAATTCATTACAACCAAACCAATGCTGCAGGAAATGTTAAGGGGCCTGTTGTAAACAGATCAAAGTTGGAAAAGAATATAGCAAAAAAAGGAATACACCTTTAAAGAAGAAAATGGCAATAAACAACTACATATCAATAATAACCTTAAATGTAAATGGATTAAATGATCCAATCAAAAGACATAGGGTAGCTGCGTGGATAAGAAAACAGGACCCATACATATGCTGTCTACAAGAGACACACCTTAGAACAAAAGATACACATAGATTGAAGGTAAAAGGATGGAAAAAAACATTTCATGCAAACAGAAATGAAAAAAAAAGCTGGGGTAGCAATACTTATATCAGACAAATTGGACTTTAAAACAAAGGATATAGTAAGAGATAAAGAAGGCCACTACATAATGATAAAGGGAGTAATCCAACAGGAAGATATAACTATTATAAATATCTATGCACCTAATATAGGAGCACCCAAATATATAAAACAGACTTTGATGGATTTAAAGGGCAAGATCAACAGCAATACTATAATAGTAGGGGATTTCAATACCCCACTAACATCACTAGATAGATCCTCAAGAAAGAAAATTAACAAAGAAAGAGCAGACTTATTGGAAACAATAGATCAACTCGATTTAATAGATATCTTCAGATCCTTTCACCCTAAAGCAGCAGAATATACATTCTTTTCAAGCGCTCATGGTACATTCTCTAGGATAGACCACATGTTAGAGCACAAAAGTGCTCTCAACAAATTTAAGAAGACTGAAATCATATCAAGCACCTTCTCCGATCACAA
Organism: Saccopteryx bilineata; assembly: GCF_036850765.1. Classification (NCBI taxonomy): domain Eukaryota; kingdom Metazoa; phylum Chordata; class Mammalia; order Chiroptera; family Emballonuridae; genus Saccopteryx; species Saccopteryx bilineata. The sequence goes on along the minus strand of NC_089492.1, from coordinate 78,124,884 downwards.
CGGCATGAAACTAGAAATGAATCACAGCAGAAAAGCTCAGAAATTCTCAAACACATGGAAATTAAATAGCAGGGTGCTAAATAATGAATGGATTAAGAATGAGATCAAAGAAGAAATAAAAAAATTCCTAGAAACGAATGACAATGAGCATACAACAACTCAAAATTTATGGGACACAGCGAAAGCAGTGCTGAGAGGGAAGTTCATAGCAGTACAGGCACAATTTCAGAAGCTCGAAAAAGCTCAAATAAACAACTTAACCCTGCATCTAAAAGAATTAGAAAAAGAACAGCAAGTAAAGCCCAAATGTTGTAGAAGGAAGGAAATAATAAAGATCAGAGCAGAAATAAATGACATAGAGGCTAAAGAAACAATACAGAGGATCAATGAAACTAGGAGCTGGTTCTTTGAAAAGGTAAACAAGATTGATGAACCTTTAAGTAGACTCACCAAGAAAAAGAGAGAGAGGACTCAAATAAATAAAATTAGAAATGAGAGTGGAGAAATAACAACTGACACAACAGAAATACAAAATATTGTAAGAAAATACTATGAAGAACTGTATGCCAAAAACTAGACAACCTAGATGAAATGGACAAATTCCTTGAAACATACAATCTTCCAAAAATCAATCTGGAAGAATCAGAAAACCTAAACAGACCGATTACACCAAATGAGATCGAAACAGTTATCAAAAAACTCCCAACAAAGAAAAGTCCGGGGCCCGATGGCTTCACAACGGAATTCTACCAAATATTCAAAGAAGAACTAACTCCTATCCTTCTCAAACTATTTCAAAAAATTCAAGAGAAAGGAAGACTTCCAAGCTCCTTTTATGAGGCGAGCATAATTCTGATTCCAAAACCAGGCAAAGACAATACAAAGAAAGAAAATTATAGGCCAATATCTCTGATGAATATAGATGCTAAAATCCTCAAGAAAATATTAGCAAACCGGATCCAACAATATATGGAAAAAATCATACACCATGATCAAGTGGGATTTATTCTGGGGAGGCAAGGCTGGTACAATATTCGTAAATCAATCAATGTGATTCATCACATAAACAAAAAGAAGGAGAAAAACCATATGATAATTTCAATAGATGCAGAAAAAGCATTTGATAAAATCCAGCACCCATTCATGATCAAAACTCTCAGCAAAGTGGGAATACAGGGAACATACCTCAACATGATAAAAGCCATCTATGACAAACCCACAGCCAACATCATACTCAATGGGCAAAAATTAAAAGCAATACCCTTAAGATCAGGAACAAGGCAGGGGTGCCCCCTTTCACCACTCTTATTTAACATAGTCCTGGAAGTCCTAGCCACAGCAATCAGACAAGAAGAAGAAATAAAAGGCATTCAAGTTGGAAAAGAAGAAGTCAAACTATCATTATTTGCAGATGATATGATATTGTATATAGAAAACCCTAAAGTCTCAGTCAAAAAACTACTGGACCTGATAAATAAATTCAGCAAAGTGGCAGGATATAAAATCAATACTCAGAAATCAGAGGCATTTTTATACACCAACAATGAACAGTCAGAAAGAGAAATTAAGGAAACAATCCCCTTCACAATTACAACCAAAAAAATAAAGTACCTAGGAGTAAACTTAACCAAGGAGACTAAAGACTTGTGCTCGGAAAATTACAAAGCATTGATAAAAGAAATCAAGGAAGATACAAACAAGTGGAAGCATATACCGTGCTCATGGTTAGGAAGAATAAACATCATTAAAATGTCTATATTACCCAAAGCAATCTATAAATTCAATGCAATACCAATTAAAATACCAATGACATACTTCAAAGATATAGAACACATATTCCAAAAATTTATATGGAACCAAAAGAGGACACGAATAGCCTCAGCAATCTTAAAAAAGAAGAATAAAGTGGGAGGTATCACACTTCCAGATATCAAGTTATACTACAAGGCCGTTGTACTCAAAACAGCCTGGTACTGGCATAAGAACAGGAACTGTCCATATAGATCAATGGAACAGAACAGAGAACCCAGAAATAAACCCACAGTTCTATGGGCAACTGATATTTGACAAAGGAGGTAAGGAAATACAATGGAGTAAAGACAGCCTCTTTAACAAATGGTGTTGGGAAAATTGGACAGCTACCTGCAAAAAAATGAAACTAGATCACCAGCTTACACCACTCACAAAAATAAACTCAAAATGGATAAAAGACTTAAATGTAGGCCGTGAAACCATAAGCATCTTAGAAGAAAACATAGGCAGTAAGCTCTCCGACATCTCTCAGAGCGATATATTTGCTGATTTATCTCCACGGGGAAGTGAAATAAAAGACAGGATAAACAAATGGGACTATATCAAACTAAAAAGCTTTTGCACAGCTAAAGACAACAAGAACAAAATAAAAAGACAAACTACACAATGGGAGAATATATTTGACAATACGTCTGATAAGGGGTTAATAACCAAAATTTATAAAGAACTTTTCCATCTCAACACCAGGAAGACAAACAACCCAATCCAAAAATGGACAAAAGAGATGAATAGACACTTCTCCAAAGAGGACATACAGATGGCCAATAGGCATATGAAAAAATGCTCAACATCACTAATCATTAGAGAAATGCAAATTAAAACCACAATGAGATATCACCTCACACCAGTCAGAATGGCGCTTATCAACAAAACAACACAGAATAAGTGCTGGCGAGGATATGGAGAAAAGGGAACCCTCCTGCACTGCTGGTGGGAATGCAGACTGGTGCAGCCACTGTGGAAAACAGTATGGAGATTCCTCAAAAATCTGAAAATCGAACTGCCTTTTGACCCAGCTATCCCACTTTTAGGAATATACCCCAAGGACACCATAGAATGGCTCGAAAAGGAGAAATGCACCCCATGTTTGTGGCAGCATTGTTCACAATAGCGAAGATCTGGAAACAGCCCAAGTGTCCGTCAGAGGACGAGTGGATTAAAAAGCTTTGGTACATATATACTATGGAATACTACTCAGCCATAAGAAATGATGACATCGGATCATTTACAATAACGTGGATGGACCTTGACAACATTATACGGAGTGAAATAAGTAAATCAGAAAAAAAAAAAAAAACTAAGATGAATCCATACATAGAAGGGACATAAAAATGAGACTCAGAGACATGAACAAGAATGTGATGGCAACAGGGGCGGGAGGTTGGGGGAGGGGGGAGGGGGTGAAGAAGGAGAGAGGGGTTAGGGGAGGGGAGGGGCACAAAGAAAACCAGATAGAAGATGACAGAAGACAATTTAACTTTGGGGGAGGGGTATACAGCACAATCAAATGTCAAAATAATCTAGAGATATTTTCTCTCAACATATGTACCCTGATTTATCAATGTCACTGCATTAAACTTAATTAAAAAAAACTGAAAAAAAAAGTTGCATAAAATTCAAGTATTCTTACACCCATTCCTAGAAAGATAGACAATAGATAGATAGATAGATGATGATAGATAGATGATAGATGATAGATAGATAGATAGATAGATAGATAGATGATAGACAGACAGATGGATCACTTAGCAGATATATGGATAATAGGTAAGTAGATAAGAGATTAGCTAATCAGGGAAATAAGTAGATGAACAGATATATCGATAAGCAAATATATAATATGCAGTTAGATAATTTTTCTTATAAATATTTTTAATTGAATTTATTGAGGTGACACTGGTTAACAAAATTATGCAGGTTTCAGGTGCACAATTTTACAACTAAGATCTGTACACTGTATTGTGTAGTCGCTGCTCCAAGTCACGTCTTTGTCTATCCGTCACCGTTTATCTCCCCAGTACCCTCCCCCACCTCCCATCACCTCTCTCCTGGTAATCACACACTATAGTTCTAATTATATATATTTTATACTCCATAGAATGATTAAAATAATAAAAGCATAACCCTTGGGCATCTCTTTACTCAACACTGAATAGTGATTACTTTGGGGTGCCTATTTAAACTCCTAGTAGGAAAAGCTACTAAAGATATTTAAGCAACTGAAGCTTCAGGCTAAAGCTGGGCAGAGAGTTCATAATTATACATATTAGAAAGAGGCCAAATTAAGTTAATGTCTCTCCCAAATGAAGAAAAAAAATCAGTCAACTACCATAAACTAGAAAATTGCTAATCTGCTAATTATCAATAATCTTTAAATGACTAATGCTGAAGACTCATTCAACTCTTAACTGAGTGATTCTAGCTGCATCAAGTCATTTTTGTAGAAATTGGGGGCAAAGTCATGATTAAGAAGACATGAATGATTTACTTTTCAATCACCCAGTCTAAAGGGAAAGTGAATGCATGCCCACACATACTTTCACTAAGGCAGAATATAATCAAGGATTAAAATAATTGCAAATCAAATTATACAAAGCAGACCCGTGTAAATATTTAATTGTGGCTGAGAAATATTGTAACTGATCTGGTCTATGAATGTTCAAACGACTTTGCCAACTAATTCAACCTCTGTGATTTTTAAACAGGCTCCCTGATTTTTGTGAACCTCAATTTATTTCATGGCTGTGATTTAAGGAATGCCATTTATCATATGGGGTTTTGGGAGGATTTAAAAAAATGTCTGTGTAAAACATTTACATTTCAATTTTAGTTAATACTGTCAGGTTTTGCGTGACTATGTCTTAGACCATTTAACAACACTGTGGAAGGAATTTGCAGGAAGAAATATTTTCAGGCAAGGAATCTGGATTGTTCAGCAGGGAAAATAAGAGGAAATAAGTTTTTATTTTAAGGAAGTCATTAGCAATATAATGGAATTTTAGATATAACAGGCATTTCTGAATTAGAATAAAATTGTTAATTACTTTGATAATTACTGTGTGTTTGGTTTGTGAATACTTGAAATTGTGGACGTTACTGAGTACCACAATGGCTAGGAAAGCAGATGAGTTGATGCTTGGAGTGGAAAAGGAGTCACATGTTAGAAAAGGGGGACAGTTTGAATAGGTCAGTAAAAGTGTTGTAATGACAGGAACGAAAGGCCATTTTAAGGATATTGGTGCCTAGTAAGGTGAGGAAGGCAGGTGACAGAAATGGAGAGATTTGAGGTAAATTAAAGAGAAAGTGAGTAATGTGCTAGAGAAACTGTTCATGAATTATCTCTATTCGAGGCAATTTATGGGAAAGAAAGATTGTAAAAAACAAAAAGGACAAAAAAAAAACCTGGTATAAAATCCCACAGAGGGCCCTGGCTGGTTGGCTCAGTGGTAGAGCGTCGGCCTGGCGTGTGGAAGTCCTGGGTTTGATTCCCGGCCAGGGCACACAGGAGAAGCGCCCATCTGCTTCTCCACCCTCCCCCTCTCCTTCCTCTCTGTCTCTCTCTTCCCCTCCTGCAGCCAAGGCTCCATTGGAGCAAACATGGCCCGGACGCTGGGGATGGCTCTGTGGCCTCTGCCTCAGGCGCTAGAGTAGCTCTGGACGCAACAGAGCAACGCCCCAGATGGGCAGAGCATTGCCCCCTGGTGGGCATGCCGGGTGGATCCCCGTCGGGCACATGAGGGAGTCTGTCTGACTGCCTTCCCGTTTCCAACTTCATAAAAATACAAAAAAAAAAATCCCACAGAGAAGGGGAAGGAGACACATGATATTCTCCCATTCTCTCTATAAATTGCACCAAAATTCCTATAAGCATTTTCTTACAGGTAGATAACATATCTTAAAATTGAAGAAAACTTGCATTTATTTTTCTAAACTAAATCACATATGTGAAAACTGAAGGAAGGGTAAAATTGTTACTTCACAGCAAAAAAAAAATAATAATTGTAGGTTTATTTGTGAGATCTTTTCCATCTTTTCCACATGTCAAAAATATAAAAATTAGCAAATTAGAATTCATGCAACTCTATTAAAAACTAGATAAATATTTCTAATAGGTCAGAAGCAGAATATTACTTGAGATTGAATTACCTGACTGCTGGCTTCTGGGTCTTGACTCTGGCAAAGGAATGCAAGGAACTGCATTTTTGTTAAATGACAGGAATTAAATGCTTCATGAAGTAGACAAATAGAACCAGAAAAGCCTTATGAGACTGAATCCCCACATCCATGAGAATAAGGATGAATAAAACACTGGCATTGACCTGAGTCTGCAGTTTCTGAAGTGAGAAGACTAGGGAAAGTAGACACGGTCTCCTAAAGAGCACCAGAAATTCCCACTGCCATTTGGTTTTCCTCCCTCTCTCCCTCCCTCCGTCCCTCCCTCCCTCCCTTCCTTCTTTCCTTCCTTCCTTCTTTCTATCTTTGTTTTCCCCCCTAAATGAGTGACATTAACAAAGTACAGTGGTCTCGTCTATCATGGGGGCTAGATTCCAGAACCCACTGTGATAGGCAAAAAAAATCTGCAAAGTAGCTACCTTATACTTATTTTATTGTTTATATATATTTTAAGGCTTTATTCAATTTAATATTTTTTAATGTTTTAATTAATATTTTTATATTGTTTTTAATTTTTTTAGGCTTGAAAATATTTATTTTACTGCAAAAGTAATTAAAATAATAATATATAAAAATACCTATATACCACAAAATCCCACGATATCAGGAAAAATCTGCGATACAAAATTAGATACATACAATGTAAAAATCTGCGATAGAGTGAGACTGCGAAAAGTGAACCGCAATATGGCGAGGGATGACTGTAAAGACAAAGCTACTTCCTCCCGTGTGTACAGGGCATGAATCACGGGCTCTCAGCCCATCCCCACTGAACTTGCTTACCTGGACTTTGGAGCATGGTTCTTCTCTCCCTCAAGCATCTGTGATCAATCACAGCCGGCATGGGCTTCGTGACACACTCACACTAAAGCCTCCAAGGTTAAATAATTTTCTACATTACAATGTGGATCCTTCTAGGACAACCTCTTCAGTCCTTCATACCTGTTTGTTCAAACCACTTTCTACTAGCCCACCCAAAGTCTTCTGCTATTTCTTACAGCTGCTGACAGGTTTCCTAAGAGATGGCAACAGGCTGGATTTCCTAATGTGTGAATTTACAGACTTTTAAAAATGTTATCTACTAGTCTAAATTGCCTAGTTTTTTTTTTTTTTTTTTTTTTTATTTATTCATTTTTAGAGAGGAGAGAGACAGAGAGGGAGAGAGAGGAGAGAGAGGCAGAGAGAAGGGGGGAGGAGCTGGAAGCATCAACTCCCATATGTGCCTTGACCAGGCAAGCCCAGGGTTTCGAACCGGCGACCTCAGCATTTCCAGGTCGACGCTTTATCCACTGGGCCACCACAGGTCAGGCTAAATTGCCTAGTTTTGTTTCTTAATTTATTCCTTATTGTTAGGCATGTCAGTCACCTTAATGAGAAAAGAGTAATGCCTCTTCTCATGTGTTCCTCTCAAATATCTTTTATCTTGCTTAATATTTTATATTATTTAATTCTTAATGCAGTATAGCATCATGGCAACGATATAAACTAACCAATGTTAATGGGGCTTTGTGAGAAAGTAGAAAACTTTTTTATACTTTTTGTAATGATTTCAAAGTAATTTTCAGTTTAGAAAAATATACTTTTGAGCGGTCTACATATCTTTATAAACTTCAAAAATGGTCTTTATTAGCTTCTTTTTTCTATTTATTTTCTTTATCAGTTTATTTTATTTTATTTTTTAGCAAGAGAGAAAGAGAGATAGAAAGTGAAAGACAGACAGGAACAGGCAGACAGGAAGAGAGAGGTGAAAAGCAGCAATTCTTTGTTGCGGCACTTAGTTGTTCATTGATTGCTTTCTCATATGTGCCTCGAACCAGGGCTGGGAAGGTCCAGCTGAGCCAGTGACCTTGAGCTCAAGTCAGCAACCATGAGGTCATGACTATGATCTCACGCTCAAGCTGGCAACCTCAGGGGGTTTTAAACTGGGTCCTTAGAGTTCCAGATCTAAACTCTATCCACTGCCCCACCACCTGGTTAGGCTCTTTATCAGTTTCTTAATTGTCCTTAATTATAATTGAATTTATTCTTCCCTGTGTTATAACTCCTCCAAAATTTGTAAGAGAATATTAAATGATTCAAATGCTAGACAGAAAATGTCTAATTAGTGGATAATTTGTAGAGATAACAGTTATTTTAGAAAGTCATATATTTGCATCATTTATAGCTGCCTGCTATCACTTGTTCATTTGTTAATATTTTATGGCAGAATTCTGCAACAAATATGTGATAAACAGAAGAGTAGCTGGGATCCATGGTGATGCAACATTTCCCCATAATTAACATAGAACTGCTGTGGAACCAGGTGCTCATTAGTAGAACAGGCAAATTTAGATACTTTCTATTTTTTGTGTCTTATTTCCCATCCTTGGTTTCTCTTCTAAAAGAACACCAGAGTTTATCTGTACAATTCTCTTTCTTGCAAGTTATCATAGGAAACCACATTATTTGAAAATAAGTTTGGAGAGAGCCACTGTCAATTAAAAAAAAAGCTTATTTTATAAAAGTTTTAAAATCACTGTATGTCTAATATGCATATGCAAACACACAGCAAGTAAGATAATTTGATATAAATGCTAATGAATCATTAATACATACATTGAGGTCCTAGTTGTCGCCTATAGTAAGTAGATATATATAGTTCATAATAACTAGCCAGTTGATTTTTATCTAAATGGCTTTATTATATCTGCCTTCTCTTGTTTTTGTCTGCACTATTAATTTGCTTTGCACATACTTTGTTCAAACACAAATCAGAAGTCAATGTAAATATAGTTTTGCTGGATTTCCTAAAAGACAGAACAGCCTCCATCAGCCACCAAGTCTTCCTCAGGGTGGTAGCCAACGATGGACCTTTGTACAGGCTCTAAGTATATTAAAGAGTCTTCCCCACTCTCTCTCCCCTGCCACGGAGATCTACATCTACTCTTCTGCGGGATGCTGACTTTGAGTCTCCCTGGGATGCTGGCCAACCCATTCTCTTCCTTCTCAGCACTGCATCTGAGCTGCTATGTATGTGCAAAGCTTTTGCATTTTAAAGGTTTTTCAGCATTAATTAAAAAAAATGAAAGGCCAGCACCAATCACTACAGCTCTCTTATTGGAACTCTATGGTATTTATATCAGCTATACTCAGAAAGTGTCCACACTGGGTATGCCTTTTCGCTGCTACATTCACTCAGTGATCTCTAATTACTATGTTCATCCCAGCCTCCTCCTCAGCAAGTTAACTGGGTCACGGATTCAGAATCAACACAGGTAGTTTGAGTTGTTAAAATGCCCTGAGTAGATCATTCTGGTAGCTGTTTTCCCATCATTTTGAGAATATGAATTTCAAGGATACCCAGACTTTTTAATTACTTTAATTGAATTTTAATCTATTTAAATTTTATTTAGCTAACATGCATTCATTAAATATTTATTGTCTTCTAAGCTCTGGTCTTGGTGTTGGGAAATACAGTAATTAATACCTCAGAGATGTGGCCATTATGCTGTCTTTAATCTATAATGACATATTTGCAATTTATTTTGATAAAGACTATAATATTCTTAAAGATGGATGGGGTGGTGAACACACAGTACAACATGCAGATGATGTATTAGAAAATGGTACACCTGAAACTGTATCATTTTATTCACCAATATTACCTCAGTACAGTTAGTTAAAAATTTTAACAGTAGATGATGTATGAGACCTGAGAAGACACTGTTTAACTCCTCATTTGTGAAGGTGCCAAAGAAAAAGTGAAGTAGGCTGGCAGGTGGGAGAATCCATTGTGGTAACGGAGTGTTTGGGTGGCAGGGAGAATACAGTGCAAAAGTGTGATGTCAGAGTAGAGGGGCGGGTAACGGACACTGTATTAGTTAAGGTGGTTTTGGCAGTAAGAGAAAAACACTATTATTACAATAAATAAAAGGTCTGCAACAGGTATTCCAGAGCTGGTTTTAGTGACTCACTGGTATAATACAAGACCCAGATTCTTGCTGTCTGTGTACGCTGCCATCTTGAGTACATTGGCATTTCTGCTCACAGTTGTGAGGTGGGAGCACCAGGCCCAAGCACCAGATGCTTGTGGAATAGCCAGGCATCAAGAATGAAGTGGGCAGGGACAAGCAGAGCTTTTCCTGTCTGTGTTCCTCACTTTGTATCTGAGGGGTACATTTTGCTACTATTGGAAAGACTGACTACTGACCTGAAAGTTTGATGTTTCATTATTTAATTTCGTCCTCTGTTGTGGTCCAGCCATGACAAGTCTGTTACGGGTCCTTGAACGGGAAAAGGTATGGAATTAAATAAATGATAGACAGAGAATTAAAGATATATACATAAAGATAGGTTCGGGAGGACTACAGGGCGAGCAGTCTCTACTGCTCCTAAGCCGATGCAATGGTCGCCCCTAGAAGCATATCCATCTTTATTCAGGGAAAAAATGTGGTCCATTAGCAATTTAATTGTTTCCAAGATAACTCAAAAACAACCCCCACCATACCATTTAGATCTAACTTTACACCAATAAGAAACTAGCTTCCAACCTCCTCCGGAGAACATGGGTGGGACAAGCTATAATCAGGTATAGCTCTTTGTTAACTGGGCAAGTGAGATGGGTGGTTAGGCCCAGTACCTGTCTCCCAGATATAAAAACACCCTGTTTATATTTTGGTCCCCAACAGTCCTCATATCAAATATGGTGTCCACTTTCCGTGGTCCAATTAGTACATATTTTTGAGTTTTCATGGCTTTTGGAGAAGAGTTGTAAAAATTGAGGAGTATGTTGAGCCTCCAATCTTAACAAAAATACTCATTCTCCATCCCATAGATCAAAGATATAGTAGACGTAAAATTGGTGTACAAATAGTTTAAAAATGTAATTAAAATTTTAAAAGAAATAATTCTCAAAGATGAATGCTCTAACACCTTTTAGTCTTTCAAGTGTTTAGAATGATTTGAACAATAGTAATTTAGAGGGCACCAGGGAACAATATCAAATAAAAAATTCCTGATTTTAAAAGAACTAATAAATATTTGCCTCTTTCAAAATTTTCTCAAGAAAATTAGAAATCTAAAGGGATCAAGTGATGGGTTTAGGCACTGCTACATCCAAGTGTTTATATATTTTTTTCATAAAGCTTTCTCTCCTCATTTCAAGCTCCACTTTTCACTTTTAATTAATTTAATTCTTTTTTTTTTTTTTTTTGGTGGGGATGGGGGTTGATTTTGTTTGCAAGCAAATTCTTAAAGTGGTCGTTGGGAACTTGGGTTTATGCCATCCTCACAGCAGCTACGGTATGAAGTAATAAAACACATTCAGGTTAAAATCCTGTTGTCTGGGCAGTGTCCCCCAGAAGAGGCAGGGAATGGAATGTATAACCTGGGAGAAGGTAATGAAAAGGTAAACTTGAAGTCACAGTCTGAATAATCTTCAGTGCGAGTTATCAAGTGCATAAGTTATTTGTGGTGTGGACAAGTCCTGCCGGGGGTGAGAACAATGGAGACACAATGACCCGAATCCGGGGACCAGGTTCAGTGATGCAGATCCACTTTATTCAGGAAGTAAGCTAGTTTATATACGTGGGTTCAGCCTATAGAGTGTTACAACGTGTCCTTCACAACCAATGGCTGAAAAGATCAGGGAGCTGTATGGTTGACACTAAGTCACTTCCTTATAGCAGGTGAGCTTCCTTCCTGGGTATACCCAGGAGGCTTCTGGGAGCTGGAGTATTCTCACAGCATTGCATCAGCCACAGCTGCTAGGAATGTGCTCTATGCTCCACCCACCTTGTGGGGAATAAAAAAGATAAATAGAAACTTTTGGACGTCAGGGATTGAAATAGCTAAACCTGTTATGTTGAAGCTAATTGGTGTCAGTGATATATATTTCAATACTATTGATCTTTTCCTCCCTTGAAAGCCAAAATATTATTTCCTTTATGACTTATTTGACAGTGTTTGCCTTGAGACCTTTTGTGTCTTTTCTATTCGTAATTTACTGATATTAAAATCATTTACTACTTAAACAGGACTGTATTAATTTATATATTATTTATCCAAATAGAATATAAGCTTCTCAAAAGTAATGGCCACATTTTATGTCTTCACATATATACACATATTTGCCTAACATAGTGACTGACCTTTTAAGTCCTGTGTTCAAATATGATAATTGGCTAAGTTTTATTTGATTGTGAAATTAATATATTTTAAACAAATATTTTTTTTCTTTACAGGGACAGAGAGAGAGAGTCAGAGAGAGGGATAGATAGGGACAGACAGACAGGAACGGAGAGAGATGAAAAGCATCAATCATCAGTTTTTCGTTGCAACACCTTAGTTGTTCATTGATTGTTTTCTCATATGTGCCTTGACCGTGGGCCTTCAGCAGACTGAGTAACCCCTTGCTTGAGCCAGCAACCTTGGGTTTAAGCTGGTAAGCATTTTTTATTTTGCTCAAGCCAAATGAGCCCGTGCTCAAGCTGGCTACCTTGGGGTCTTGAACCTGGGTCCTCGGCATCCCAGTCCAACGCTCTATCCACTGCACCACCACCTGGTCAGGCTATATTAAACAAATATTTATGTTACTATATGAGTTAATGATAGTTTTATGAGTTTGTCAGCTTCCTATACAAGTAAATATAGTTTTACTATGAGCCAAAATATCGATAGTTGGAAACATACATCCACAAAAAAAATAAGTAAACCTATGCAAGACTATTCATAGCAGCTTTATTCATAGTGGCCAATACTTAGAAACAACCAAGATGTCTTAGAATAGGTGAATGGATAAACTATGGTATATCCATACAGTGAAATATTATTCAGCACTAAGAAAGAATGGGCTCTCAAGCTACAAAAAGAAATGGAGGATACTTACATGCATATTGTTAAATGAAAGAAACCAATCTGAGAAGACCACATTCTGTTTGATACCAGATATATGACATTCTGTAAAAGACAGAACTATAGAGACAATGAGATTAGGATTTTCCAGAGTTTGGGGCTAAGTGTATGTTGGGGGGAGTTTAGGTGTGTTACACGAGGTTGTTAGAACACAAAGCTCTTGTGTATGATACTGTAATAGTGGATACATGGTGCTATGCATTCCTTAGAATTCATAGACCTGTACAACATATAGTGTACTCTAGTATAAACTGTAGACTTTAGTTAAAAAGAATGTAGAAACATCAGTTCATCAGCTGTAACAAATGTTCTCCATCAAAGTCAAATCGTAATCATGGGTGGTGCTGGGTGGGAGAGGAGATGTAGCACATGGAAATCCTCTATACATTTTTTGTATCTTTCTGGAAACCTAAAACTACTTGTAATGCTGGTGGCAGAGGCCTGGCAGGTTCACATTGGATTCAGGCAGATGGTAGATAAACTGTGGAGCCAGAAAGTGTTGGGCCATTCCGTTTAGTAGTCTCACTTAGGCAGGGGAAACCACCTCTCAAGCAACTGCCTCTCAGGCAAACAAACAGCACCCGCACACCCACAGTCCCCAATCTTTCTCATGCACAAGCACCCATAGCCTATATAGGCCAAACACACGGGGCGCAGCCACGCACTCACGTAGGCAAAGTGCTTGCAGCAGTAACCCCGCGAGCACGAGCAAGCCTAACACAGTTGCCCCATACTACTCAAAGAAATAAAGTCTATTAATTTACGAAGTCATGAATGTCATTAGCAACAATGTGACTGTTACAGGTGCTCATCTGAAATGATTATTGAGAAGCAGTCCCTGTCAAGTACACACTTCACTTTGGATTTGTGGGTACAAAGAACAGATTAACATAAATGTCCGACATTTGTCAGATACTCAGCTCCTGTGATTTGTTCATACGCTGAAGATGTTACCTGTTTATGGTGTCTTCACCTCTATTTCATTATTTTAATAATGAGAATTTTCTGATGTAAGTAACTGATTGTAATGCCAGAGGTTGAGGCCAGGCAGGTTCACCATGGATTCGGAAAGACCATAGAAGAACTGTGGAGGTGAAAGGTCTTGGGCCATTCTGATTTATTGGATTCTCGCAGAGGTGGCTGAGAGATCAGGAAAAGCACCCACTGGGGAAAATATCCATAGCCTTATATAGGCTACACACACGTGGCTTTCTGCCACGTGCTCATGCACTAATCATGCAAAGCGCTTGCAGCTGGGAAACCAACAAGCAAGCCTAACCACAGCTGTTTCTCCTACACCGATAATAAGCTTAATGTTAAATGCCCATTTACTTATTTCTTGGAACTTACTTTCATTTGAGTTTATTAGGTAATTATTCTTTTCAAATGTTCATTGAGTTTTACATTCAAGAACTTTACTCAGACTTGAAATGATTGCTTGAGTATTTTTGTTCTTCCTTTCTCTTTTATGTCCTTTCTCTTTATGTATGAGTGCTCATTTTCAATAATTTAATATCATCAGTAATACCTTTAATAAAGATGTATTCAATGATATTCTGTTTAATCACTTTAAGGACTTGATATTGTCAACTGTTCATAAAGATATTGCCTGACCAACAATCTTGAAAAAGATTAATGCACGTATTTTACCAGGTGAATTTAAGTAGTGTTTTATGGTTCTTTAAAGGGAAAAAGTGAAAAATTGTAACCATATGTATTTGAAAGTGTGAAAGATTTCTATTGTGAATACACAGTTTAGCCTTGTTGAGGAATGAAGTACTGAGTATATGAGCTCTGGAATTTTGCGGCCTTCTTTTATGTCTAGAAGGCTTGAGACTTTTAGATTCTTATTTGCTGTTCTCAAACAGTGAAGGAAATAATATTTGCTCCAAAAATATTATTCTGAACTTCCCAAAATTGATTTGTATTTGACTCTCAAGGCGGAAAATGTTCAAGAGAAAACATCTTTTTCTTTTTTAACTCCCAAAATAAAATTACGTGTTTTATACATTCATAATAGTTTTGAACTTACATTTCTAATAATTGCTTTATTTTTTTATTGGAACTTTTTCTCAGGTGGGGCAGGGCTGATTTCTTTTTTGTTTTTGAACACTAAGTGCTGACTTGGAAAGAATTTAAGTAAGTTACAGACATACTTAATGAAGGATGCTTCTAATTAACACAAATCCAGCTCACAACGAGTCAGCAGTTCAATGATAATTCTCTGCATACTGCACTGTATAATTAGGATGTTTTCCATCCTTTTTATTAGTGTCTTCATTTTCTATTCTTTTTCTCCATTTTTGTCCCTCTGTAACCATGGTTTAATAGCAGGGTTTTAAATTTTGTCTTGTGAGAAAGAAAACAAGGATGGAAACTATTAAAATTTACATATTCTTAACATCGCTGTGATATTTTTGTAGATAATACAAAATAGAGCAAAAAAAGAGGGTTGATTTTTTTTCATATAACACTTCATTTCATACGATGTTAAGTATTCATTTTCCCTCTTTTATATTCTGAATTTCCAGTTCCACACTGAATATGAATAAAAGGGTCATGTGGGCATAGTTCTTAAGATTACCAATAAGAAAAGAAAGAAAAAAGAAAAAATGCCATCATTAATTCAAAGTACTAGCATTTCAGTTCAATATCAGCATTGCTATTTTCAGATATCTTAGGTCTACAATAGGAAAAATATGTAAAATACTTTTTCAGTGATAATTCCCATTTAATGAAAACTGTGACCATTGTTTTTGTGGGTGTTTCTCACACATCTTTATGGAAGAAGAGACCTAGGTTTTTTTACTGGGCTGCTACTTACCCACTTGAGAAATCAGAGAAGTGCATCAAATCAGAGATAATAGGTCACAAACTGGTCCAAATCCATATCAACAACTTTAACTTTGCTATAGTATTAAAAAATAGTTCTGAGAATCTATCAATATCTTTTTTGTATTTTTAAACAAAATACTTCAAATTTTAAAATACATGTATAAGTCTGATTAGTAAATATGGATAGGTAAATATTAAAAAGTAATGCAGATCAGTGGACTTAAGAAAAGTAACAGGATTGAACAAAGGTTATATGAGCAAAAATTCAAAATATTTTTTAAAGATTCAAGGTAAATGTTGGGCAAATGAGTTTGTAAAATCTGTATTTTCTGAATTTGCTCACTTTTGTTGTTAAAAATGGCTGATGCCCAGATAAATTGTGCTGCCAGGTGAAACTGTTAATTACCTTTCTGCTTGGGAAGGACTTTGTTATGCTTATGTATGCTGGAGGAGGGGTTTTCATGCCAAGAAAAGTTTGTGAAGAAGAAGGAAGAAGAAAAAGCCAAAATGGCAGTGTGCTGAAGGAGAAGCCAGTTTGTGCAGAGAAGGGAGAAGGTGTGCAGATGGAGAACCAGAGGTGACTGAGCTCGTGGGGGCCTTTGATTCTAGTAAAATCTGGATGTGTCAGTAGCTTTGTGAATGCTGAATAAGGAGTTTTGGAGCCCTGTGTGTTTATTTACTTGCCTGCTGGGTGCAAGGCTAGAATAAAGAAATGGCCCACCAGTTTTTGGCTCCACAGTTTCTTTACCATCTAACCAAATCTAATAGGAACCTGCACCTGCCTGGTGGCTGTGACGGCTGCATCTACTGGGCCTATAGTAAAATATTTAACTTTTTAAGAGGTAAGTGAGCAAAAAAGGGGAAAAAAGAGAGAAAACTTCTTATGGACAAGGACACAGTATGGTGATTGCTGGGGAGGGGGAGAATTGGAGAGTGTGGAGGAGGAAATGAGATAAATATAGATGAACAGAGATTTGACTTGGGGGGCGGGCACATGATTCAGTATACAAATGATATGTTGTAGAGTTGTGCACCGAAAACCCATGTAATTTTGTTAACTAATGTCACTCCAATAAATTTAAAGCAATATTAGGTAACTGAATGTTATATAGAACATTTGAATATAATAATAAAAGGACATAGTGTTGTAGGAACAAAGGAAGTGACTCTCAAGGAAAAAAGATGTTCAGACAATGTGCTTCATGAAGGAAGAGGTTTATTTGCTGGCAGAGCAACATAGCCTAATAGGCATCAAATCACGAGCTCCCCGAAGTTATTCTTCTTACATCTTTACAGTGTTCATGCACAGTGTACATGATTCCTTCGTCTGTAAACGTATGTAACCTTCATATCTTAGGAGAGGAGGGGGCATGAGGGGACTTTTGGACCATTTGTCTTAACTATTTACAAATCCTGTTTTTCTTATTGGTGTTGCAAGTAGCTGTGGGAAGCCAATAAGGGAACTGCCTAGCTGTGGCTTGTTAATCTTTAACCTGACTGACTCAGTCATTTCTGCAAGCTTTCTCCTTCCTCATTCCCCACTTTGAAACTCCAGAAGTTTTTTTGTGGTTTTTTGTTTGTTTGTTTGTTTTTTATGCTGGAGTATCACTTTTCCTATCTGGACTCGGATTATATGAACAGGTCCCTTTTTGAGTTCTTCTATATTCATAGAAACTATAGAATAGTAGAGTGGTGGAAACTCTTTTACCCTCTTTGGTAACATGGACACATAACTCACAGTCCTCTGTCCTAATTTCCCACCCTCCCCATAGTCCAATTATAAGGAGCCCCACAGTGAGGTTTCTCAGGCTTTGGTCAAGCATTGACTAGCCAGCTCTCAATTTATGACTGGAGCAAGGCATGTCATCTATTTCAATGTCAACTTACAAGGGTAGGCAGAGGTCTGTCTCTGCTGTCCATGAGGGTGTTTCTGTAGGAGCTGCAGTCTTCAGTTGGGTGTGGTGAATCCAGGCTGGTATGCTTTCTACCATGGCAGCTGTGGGAGTAGTCAGAATCACAGTGTAGGGTCCTTTCCACTGGGGCTGGAAGGGTGCTGGATTCCAATCTTTGATCCCACTTGGTCTCCTGGGGAAAAAGGATGAACAGGAGCAAACAGACTGATCAGAGCCCTTTCCAACACCCAGTTGGAGATAGTAGTGGCTACCTTGTCTAGAACTTCTAACTGCCAGGGTATCTCTGTTTCTCCTAGCTCCCATGGTGTCCCTGGCAAACTACGTAGTACTGGGGGAGGCCTATTGTATAATACCTCTTAAGGTAATATCCAGTGTTCTTGCATGGGGTGCACCAGATCTTAAACAATATTAAAGGTAAAGCTTACACCCATTTAAGACCTGTTTCCTGAAATAATTTGCTAAGCTCTGACTTCAAAGTCCTATTCATGTGTTTCACATTCCTCGAAATCTGAGGTCTATATGCCACATGAAGCTTCCAAGAGATGCCTAAAGCTTGAGCTATCTCCTGTACTACCTTCGCCACAAAGGCGGGGCCATTGTCAGAACCTGTTTGAAGTAGTAGTCCAAACCTTGGAATGACTTCTCTAAGCAATGCCCTTATTACTTCCCTGGCCTTTTCAGTCTGGGTATGGTAGGCTTCTACCTATTCTGGGTAGGTGCATTCTAGCACTAGCAAGTACTGGTAGCCTTGGCTTTTGGGCATCTTGATGAAATCCACCTGTACATTGTCAAAGGGGGCTTCCCCGTAAGACTGGACACTGGGGTGGGGGTGCATTGAAGGTCTTTGTTTTGCACTGTTCTGACAGCAGGTTGAGCAGCACGGGCTGACTTTCTTGGCTAAGGTTGCTAGGAGAAGGATGTAGAAATATCTCCCTAGCAGCTCCTCTGTCTTTTTTTGTCCTACATGAGTAGCAGTGTGTAGGGCCAGAACTACTGCTGGTCCTAAAAGGTGGGGAACTACAACTCTACCATCTGGCAGTCACCACCAGCTTTGAGTTCTTTTGCCTCCTCTTTTTCTATCTACTTTCTCTCTCTCTCCTTCAGAGTATCTGGGCATAAGGTTCAGGGCCCACAGGATGAGAGGAGTTATGGTGGCTCTGTGGTAGGGCAAAGTTGAGGTCCTCTTTGCCTTAGCATCTACTCTAGCATGTCCCTGACTTTCTAGTCTTCCCCCCTTTTGATGTCCTCGGCAGTGAATCACTACTACCTGTTTTGGCTTCCAGAGGTTGGATAATTTTTCCAGGATATTTAAGATCTTTTCCTCTGGTGGTCAGGGTTCCTCTTTCTTTGTATATTATCCATGTATATGGAGGGTAAGAAAGGCAAAACAGGAATCAGTAAAGATGTTTGCTCTTTTTCCTTCACTGAGAACCAAAGCTCAAGTCAAGGCAATCAGTTCCGCTCATTGAGCAGAGGTGCCTTGGGGCAAAGGCCATGCCTCTATTCTCTGCTAGAGTCACTGCTGCATACCCTGCCTGCCTTTCTCCCCTTGGGTTTAAGGAGCTGTTTCTGTCTACATATAGCACCCAGGTCAGGTCCCTCAGGGGCTGATCTAGCAAGTCTGTCTGGCTTGAGTATTCTGAATCCAGCACTTCTAAACAATTATGTTGTGGATCTCCTTCTGTCACAGGGAGTAGCGAAGCTGGATTTAAAGTGGTACACCCCTCTATTACCAGTCTTGGATTTTTACATAGTAAGCTCATAGGGTGGGGGGATTCCCTTTTCCCTTTTGGCTGAAGGCAGCAGCTATGAGGTCAGCCTTCCCCCCCTCCCATTTGGCAGTCCTCTTCCCTTCTCCTTTCAGCCTTTCTGTTAACATAAACCTTATTGGCCACATCTAGAAGCTGGGAGGTATTCATTCCAGCTTTTCGAGGTTCTTTTTTATGTCTCGTACACTCTGGCTGACAAAAGCTATACTAATTATTCTGTGATTCTTTGGACATTCTGAATCAGAAAGAGTAAAAATCCTGTAGGCCTCACATAATCTCTTATAAAAAATCGCCCAGACTCTCATCCTTCCTCTGCAAAGTCTCAACCACTTTGGTAAAGCTAGTGGCTCTCTGCCCTCCCTTTCATAAACCTTGAAAGAAGGCTTTCCTGTATATCTTGAGCCACCTCAGGCCTTTCTTGCTGTTTGGGTCCCACTTGGGATTTTCTCCCAGGAACTGGGCCTGTGAATACTCCCAGGGATTCCTCAGGGGCATTTTCCACTAGCCATTTATTGACCACCTGGATTACTCAGTGTCTCTCCTCTGTATTGAACAGAACAAGGAGTAATTGATGGCACTCTGCCCACATAGGATTGTGGATTTGGAAAATGGATTGCATGAAATCTATCAAGGCCTGCAGCTTTTCTGTATAAGGGAGTATGGTATTTCTAATTGAGGAGGTTGGTCGTGGTGAAAGGTTGGTACACTACTACCTGTCGCTCTATTATACACCCCTCTTTATCCATTACTGTATTTCTTACTTCTCCCAGAGGCATCTGCACACCAGGCACTGTCTTTGGGCACAATCTCCCGGCCAGGGGAGGAGAGCCTGAGTCTGGCTTGGGCGGGGCAGTGGGAGGTGGTTCTGGCTTGAGCGAGCTTATGCTGAGGCTCAATAAATCTGGCAATGGGCCTGACCTGTGGTGGTGCAGTGGATAAAGTGTCGACCTGGAAATGCTGAGGTCGCTGGTTCGAAACCCTGGGCTTGCCTGGTCAAGGCACATATGGGAGTTGATGCTTCCTGCTCCTCCCCCCTTCTCTCTCTCTCCCTCTCTCTCTCCTTTCTAAAATGAATAAAAAAACAAACAAACAAAACAAAAAACAAAAAAAAAATCTGGCAACGATGGGCCTGCATCAGTAGCAGTCTCTGGAGTGGTAGAGGGGCTGGGTGTGGGAAGGTACAACCTTGCCAGCACATAAGGAGTGGGAGCCAAAGCTTCTGCTGCTTCTTCTGGTTCAATAGACACTGAAATTTCTAGTACTGGTGGCAGCAATTGCTTCTTGGGTGGGGTGGAATGTTTCCCTGCCTTTACCACCAATACAGTGGATGCCTGAGCCCTGAGACTGGGGAAGGTACAAAACTAGCATAAAGCAAGTATCTATGTAGGAAAACTAGTCAGAGTGGCCTTGATCTCCAGTAACTATCTTCCATACTTTCTGTACAATGAACCTATTCGAGCTCCCTTCCAATGGCCACCCAGTCCCAAATGTGGGCCATTCCAGTTCACACAAGATCCGCAATTTTCCTGGGGACGTGGAGATTCCGTAATCCCCTGAAAACTCTTTTTTTTTTTTTTTTTTTTTTTTTACAGAGACAGAGAGAGAGTCAGAGTGAGGGATAGACAGGGACAGACAGACAGGAACGGAGAGATGAGAAGTATCAATCATTATTTTTTCGTTGCGCATTGCAACACCTTAGTTGTTCATTGATTGCTTTCTCATATGTGCCTTGACCGTGGGCCTTCAGCAGACTGAGTAACCCTTTGCTTGATCCAGCGACCTTGGGTCCAATCTGGTGGATTTTTGCTCAAACCAGATGAGCCCACGCTCAATCTGGAGACCTCGGGGTCTCTAACCTGGGTCTTCTGCATCCCAGTCTGACGCTCTATCCACTGTGCCACCGCCTGGTCAGGCGAAAACCCTTTCTTAAAGTTCTTGATCATCATGGCCAAGGGAGTAGGTTCTCCTTGTGAACCCCCCATATCTTCCATGACAAACAGCAGTCAAAAGGTTAAGGAAAATTTGTAGGAGATGCCATTCACTTCTCCCATCACCAGCCACCCCTCTCACAGAGATAGCAGACCCTCTTAGCTTATGGCAGGCTAATATAAGCCATCAGCATGCAACTCTGCCTCTTAACCATAAGTGGTAACCTATGGAACCATGGTTCGGGACTCAACACTTTCTTCGGCCCTGAAGGAGAGAATCAAAATCCTCTCCTGTTGTCTGTCTCATTCACAATTCACTCTGCACTCACTCTCTTTCACACAACCTCCTACCTCTCCTAACTTGTCCTGTGGCTTGTGATTAGTTACAACTCTGGAGGGTGATCAGACCTCCCTTCTGCCCAATGGGGCAGGACCTCAGCTAGACACCCTATGCCTGCTATGCTTTACCGTGACTCAGGGGCACTGCCATTCTCCCGTTCCTCCGTTGCCTGGTCCTTGCTGGGACCAGCAGAGGGGATCCCCTGCCTCAATCTGGCAGAGGTTCCCACACATAGAAATCCCCAATGTGTGCTCAGCAGGCACATCTACAGGGTGGTTTGGGGGCTCCTTCACAAGCTGCCCAAAGTCTGCCAATCACAGGCATTGTTCCCAGACAATGCACGAACTATCTTGCAGGAACAAAGGAAATGACTCTCGGAGGACAAAAGATGCTCAAAAAACATGCTGAAGGAAGGGGTTTTTTTGCCGGCAAAGCAACATGGCCTAATAGGCATCAAATCACGAACTCCCGGAAGTTAGATTTCTCACATATTATATACCTTTACAGTATTCCTGCACAGGGTGCATGATTCCTTTGTCTGTAAGCATATGTAACCCTCGTGTCTCGGGATGGGAGGGAGCATGAGGGGTGTTTCGGACCATTTTTCTTAACTATTTACAAATCCTGTTTTTCTTGTTGGTGTTGCCAGTAGCTTCAGGAAGCCCATAAGGGAACTGCCTAGCTGTGGATTGTTCATCTTTAACCTGACAACTCAGTCATTCCTGCAAGCTTTCTCCTTCCTCAAAAATAGTTTAATTTATTTTTGACAAAACCCAACATAAAACTGTGAGAAACAACAGAAAAGAGGCCAGCAAAAAATGCAGTACAACGGCATTGTAAATATAGTCCTTAGTAAAATTAATCTAATTGTGAAAAAATGCATTCAGAGATGATAAGCCAAATAGATAATTTTGGAAAGAAATGGGAAGTTTCCAGGAAAGTACAAAAAGTAAACTGTGCACATGAAAATGGCAGGAGTAAATAGGGGCTCCCCTGATGGGTTTAACTGGAAATTAGAAGAAGCTACATTGTTGATCAGTAGATGGAAATGCAAATCAAATATAAATACCCATGCGGGTGCCAGGAGACAGTCACTGAAGAGTATACAACAGAGCAAGATTTAAAAAAAATGGAGAATGTTAAAATGGTATAATATAATTATGATTTAAATCTCCAAGAAACAGAAGAAAGCAATTAGAGCAAAAACAACACTGCACAAGCTAATGAATGAGGATGCATTTGGTTCTTGGTCAGAGAAAGGGCAGAGGAAAGGGTCATGAGTAAACTGCTCTGTATCACTCTATAGCAGAAACAAAGGGTTTTGAAGTTGTTAAAGGAAAATGAGATAAATTTGAATTTATTTAGCAAATACAATTTCTGCAATTCTGAGGCATTCTCCTGGGAAAGTTTATGAATAGGATGTTTCAGGGATAGAATGTACACAGCTTAGAATACATGCAGAGTACTTAGTAAAACTGAAAATAAACACAAATGCAACACAAATGTTCTTTGACCCTGGTGTATGATCAACCGATTTCTAAATGGTACAGTGAGCCACTGACCCGTCAGGAAGCTGATAATGGATTACAAATTACAGTGTGAAGAGCCCCATGGATTAATTTTAGTGTACAACAGTTGACTGGTTTCTTTGTTTTCAATATTCTATGCATCCTTATGATGGGAGGGGAGGGATAGAAGGTGAAGATTAATTAGCATTTTTTTCTTTACTGGATTAGATACTTCACCTTTAGAATTGTCTTAAATAAAAGTTAAAACAATAGAAAGCTCTTCTTTTATTTAGTGATTTGTTTTTCTAACAAAAATGTAAAAGGATACAAACTTTCAGAGGCTAAGACTGTCTCAGGTTACCTTCCAAAGAGGAAGATCTTTCTTCCTTAACTTTCACTGATGTTATTATGTAGCTCCTTTCTTCACTCAATGTCTTGTCTTCTTTTTTTTTTTTTTTTTTTCTGAAGCTGGAAACAGGGAGAGACAGTCAGACGGACTCCCGCATGCGCCCGACCGACCAGGATCCACCCGGCACGCCCACCAGAGGCGATGCTCTGCCCCTGGGGGGAGGGTCGCTCTGCCGCAACCAGAGCCACTCTAGCGCCTGGGGCAGAGGCCAAGGAGCCATCCCCAGCGCCCGGGCCATCTTTGCTCCAATGGAGCCTTGGCTGTGGGAGAGCAAGAGAGAGACAGAGAGGAAGGAGGGGGGGTGGAGAAGCAAATGGGCGCCTCTCCTATGTGCCCTGGCCGGGAATCAAACCCCGGTCCCCCGCACGCATGCCAGGCCGACGCTCTACCGCTGAACCAACCGGCCAGGGCCTGTCTTGTCTTCTTGATCCATGATTTAAGCTTACCATTTTGCACAGTTTCACTTTCTTTATACTTTATTTTGATCTTAATCCTACACAAAGCTTAACTTGGAAATGTTCATTTTCCAGAGAACTGTCGCCCTTGCCAAGCAAACACCCAACACCAGTTACCCTTCATCCATCTCCTCTAGAGTTTTACTGTGTACTTATTTAATTTATCAAGGTGTGAATTTCTGTTCTTTTTTCAAACTCAGTGTGTATCCATAATAGACAATGACTGGATTTGGGAAAAAGTAAGCCCTCTTGGTGCATGCAGGTGCAAATCGATTCTGGCCACCAGAAATGAAGAGCTTGGGACAGCAGGTTCTGAAGGGACAGAGATCCTGGAAGAGCCCTGGTTTGGGATGCTGGGATTTTGACCTAGTTGCTCAGTAAACTCTCTAGGAAAACCCCCAATCCTCATTTTTGTCTCAAAGTCAGTAAAATGAGTTTAATTTTCCTTCAAAATATATTTTTCCTTCTTAAAAATGTAATACAGGTATTTTGGAAAATATGAATTAGAATAAGAAGTTCAAAATAATTTATAATCTGAATATCCAAAGGGAGTAAATGTTATCCTTTTGGTCATTTGTGTATAAAAAATATGATAGTTCTCTCAACACCATTTTTAATGTAGTACTTTTTAAAATTAATAATTCAATAACATCAATATCTTTTTTTTAACATCAATATCTTTTGAACACATTGTTTTAATGGTTGCAGAACATTCCATCAATGTGTTCATGCTGTGATTTACCTATAAATGTTCTCATACATTTTTGCTGAGATGAAAAGAACTATTCATAAATCTCCATGCATGAGATTATTTTCTCAAGTCCTAGTATGTCGCTTCGTATATATGTGGCTAATTTTACTTGATAACTACAAGCCAAAGGACAGAAGATAGTGATGTCAATCTGAATGCACAATTTCAAATATTAAGCATTCTTTTTATCTAAATATTACATAATTTGATAAATATAAAAATCATTTATCATTTTGCTTTTTAATTTTTGATTACTAACAAATAAGTTGAAATAACTAAGTTGAATAATATTTTATTAATATTAGCCATTTTATTAACTTTCAGTTAATTGTTTTTGCCCATTGTCACTCTCTAAATTGTTTGTTATTATTATTCTTTATAACTATACTTTATAACTAATATATTAACAAATATAAATCATTTATAACAAATTTTTTATTTATTTTTAAAATTTTTATGATTTTTTTGGCATACAGTTTTAAATATAGACTGTCTGGTGTTAGTCACTTACATAGACTATGTGTATTCTTTTTTTTTTTTTAATGAGAGGAGGGGAGGCAGAGACAGACTCCTGCATGCACTCTGACCAGGATCTACCTGGCAAGCCTGATAGGAAGCAATGCTCTGCCCATCTGCAGTCCTTGCTCCTCTGCAACAGGAGCTATTTTTTTAGCATGTGAGGTGGAGGCCATGTAGCCATCCTCAGTGCCCAGGGCCAACTTGCTCCAATCAAGCCATGGCTTCAGGAGGAAAAGAAAAGAGAGAGAGAGAAGCAAGAAGGGGAGGGGTGGAGAAGCAGATGGACACTTTTTCCATGTGCTTTGACCATAAATTGAACCCAGGACATCCACATGCTGGGCCAACGCAACCGTGTGTATTCTTAGAAAACAGTTTTTAAGACTTTCAACTCTTAAAATATAAATCTTTCTATATCCTTAACTTTTCTAAAGTACTTTGCATTTAATATCACATTTAAATTCATGGGAAAAGTTAAGTGTTCTGGGTTTTTTTCTAGTGTTTGAAAAGGTTTTTTTTCAAATAAACAAAACAAATTAACAAAAACTCACATAACAACAAAAGCCAGGCGAGAGGTGTGGTTATTTATGTGAAACTTATGAAGAGTCATCTCAGTTGTAAATGAGAACTGGGAATGGGGCTGGAATCAGAGGAAGCCAGGTTTTATTAAAACAGAACAACCAGCCTGGGCACTCTCTCCCAGTTCCTACTGATGAGAAATTGAGGAAGGAGGAAAGAATAGATCATTTTATGATCAGCTTCCTTTATTTGGAGACATTAATCTAGTTCTTGAGTAATAACCTAAGAAAGTTCTTTGAATATATAGGCTTTCTTTAAAAAAATTCTTTATACTTGGTTTGTAATACTCAGCTAACAATAGACATAAAAATTAATTTAATTTTCCCCTTATATTAAACTTATTGTACATATAAATAGCTTAAATATGAAATTAAGCTATCAAACTTTCATTTTTTTCTTGTCATTCTGTAACTATTTTATTGGTTCAAACTTATTGAGATATTACTCATATATGGTACAATTCATCCAGTTAAAATATGCAGTTCACAGAACTACAGTGTCACCACAATCAATTTAAGAACATTTTCATCACCCCAAAATGAAACTCCATAGCCATTGGCAGTCATTCTTTCTCCAAGATGCCCCAGCCTCAAGCAGTCATAATATCCTTCCTCTCTCTCTCTAGATTTGTCTATTCAGGACATTTTATATAAATGAATTCATATACTATGTGGTCTTTGTGATGAGCTTCCTCACTTATCATGTTTGTGGGTTCATCTACGTCATAGTACCTGTCAGTACTTCCCCTCTTTTGTTGTCAAGTAACGTTCCACTGTATAGATAGGCCATGTTTCTTTATTCAGTTGAAATTTTGGTTGTCTCCATGTTGGTGTTAGAATGAATGATGTTGCTATGAACATTCATATACAAGTTTCTGTATGGACATATGTTTTTATTATTTGTGTATATACCTAAGAATGGAATTGCTGGCTCATGTAGTAACTCTGTGTTTAACTTTGTCAGGATGTTCCACGCTGTGTTTCACAGCGGGTGTACTGTTTACTTGCTACCAGCAGTGTATGAAGTTGCTAGTTTCTCTTACTTATCAGCACTTACTGTTACCTGTCTTTTTTTTATCTTTTTTAATTATAACCAGCCTAGTTGGAGTAAAGTGGTACCTTATTATGGTTTTGATTTGCATTTCTCTGCTTGCTAATGAGCATCTTTGGCCATTTGTATAACTTTTAAATAAGATATATCTTATTTCATACCATGACAACTGTCTCCATGGTGACCTGGAAGAGGAGATTTAAATTTAGACCCTTGTGTTCTCATATGTCCATGCAGAGCTGCCAGCTGGAGTCCAGCCCAGAGCTTCACCTCTTCTTTCGACATCCCATAGGTGTATGTGGACAGCCAGCCCACCCCCTGCCCTGTTCATGCCCCACCCCTCTCAACTAACCACTCTCTGACTAACTACTAAGGCCCCATGCACAAACTGCAGTGTGCTGTGCTTCAGGAAAAGGCCTGCATAGGAACAAGGATCAGGCTTGGGGTATTTTGATAAAAACACCTAGTGTTTAAAGCATACTGGAAAGGAGGATGTGTGCTCTCAATGGGAAGTTCTCCTTGGCTCTGTGACTCCTGACCCTGTGGTGGGGGCTTCAACCATGGAAAGCCATAAGCAGGTCTTTTTAAAGTTCAAGATAGTCTTACATGCAGGTCCCTGTGCTCTGTAACCTCTTTACTGTGTCTACAGATAATATTGAGACAGAGAGAACTAGGAAGGGAAAGAAGAAAGGAATGAGGGAGAAAGGACCCAGAAACTTTTAACCTTGTTCTCTTTCTCTTGGTTGGTTTGGAGTCATTGCAGCCTCAATGACATGTGTTCTGGAACTAAATGATGGGCATATATTTATGATAAACATATGCATAAAGTGCTTTAGAAGCACTAGTGATGTTCCTCCACAGAAGTAATGTCCATCCTCAAACACGTCCAGGTGGTCCACTGAGGAGCCTTCATTTTAAATGGTGATGCATTTCTTAGAGTTCTGTTATTTCAATATCATGGTTAATAGAATAAATGGAATGTTTTAGCAAGAGGTATTTTAATTTCTTCTGGTTTACATGTGATAAACTGTGTCTAGATTCAGAAATCTTTGAAAATGACAAGTCTATAATTTGGTTACTTGATCTATAATACAAATGGTAAAGCAAGCCCCCTCCCCCCCACACACACATAAAGGTGCATTTCCTGTTTCCTTTCTTGAGTGTGAGCAAAAAGTGGGTGGCAGGTATGGCCCTGCACATAGTGGTTGAAATGAATAATGAATGACATTCTTCAGTAAAAGATTATTTGAGAATTTGCAGGCCTCTCAAATGATGATTATGGCATCCTAATCAAAAACGCTTCTTATAAGTTAGCTAAACCATGGCACATGGCCATTGAAATTGACTTTGTTTGCATAGAGAATTCTATAATAAATTTCAATTTAAGAAAGAAGGTGTATTAATTAAGAGGAGAGCATATAGAATAGATTAATATATAATTATATTTTGCAGCACAAGAAAGACTAAAACCTCAAGGAAAAAAAGACTAAAATGTTCAATAATCCTAAAGATGATTTAGAATTATGTACAAAAACAACAGATTTCTAGTTTTGATTAGTTTAATCAATGACACAAATCAACGAACTAATGTTTGTAGTGAATGGTACGGTATTCAAGTTTAAGAATTCTTGATTTCCTCAACAAAAGTTTCCCTCCTGAATCATTCATGAGCAAAATACCCCTTAGTTAGCAATGGGTCAAATAAACCATAAGTGGAATTTCCCAAGGGCTCTGTATAAGGAAGTGACTTCTTAACTTTTAGAAGTTGTACA
Organism: Saccopteryx bilineata; assembly: GCF_036850765.1. Lineage (NCBI taxonomy): Eukaryota > Metazoa > Chordata > Mammalia > Chiroptera > Emballonuridae > Saccopteryx > Saccopteryx bilineata. Next base: position 78,096,183 of record NC_089492.1, on the reverse strand, counting down.
AGCATATTTAAACTGCTTGCCTGAGTTATAGTGCAAAGAATTGAATAGGCTACAGGGTTGAATTAAATGACCTCTAATTGAATTTCAAACTCTTAGGTTAAAACATTTTGTAAAGATAAATTTCTCATCTACCTCCCCCCCACCAGACTTCTAAAGTTCTTAAATACAAAATTGTTGTCATTTATGTGAATCTCAACTAAAAGAATTTTCTTAACTAATACCAGAGAATAAAATAAAAATACCTCAACTGGCTGATGCTTTTTTTCTTAGTTCATAAGAACCAACATAACAAAGGATATTAAGCTATTTTCCAGGGAAATTATAACTAAAGTATATCATTACTGTCATCTGATGCATTTATGGAAGATTCATTTATCCCCAGGGAGGGTGAACCAGATTGGAATGGGTGTGTCTAGTGTCTATAAATGGGCTTCATCTGCTAGACATATGGGGGAAAATCAGATTTGATTCATTCCAAAATGTATTCAATATAATATAGATAATAACTAAACTCTTTCTGAAAGAAAAAAGTCATCTGTGTCAATGTATACTTATTTTCAGGGAAAACTATCTCATTTTGCTTGCTACTGCCCTTGAGTTAGTGTCTACATTTTTTTACACATTTATTTATTTTTTTAAGTTAGAAAGTTTTATACCATTTATTTTCATCAAGTTATTGACTCTACTCTCCCCTTCTGCAGGTATAATTCAGGAGATAGATAATGATTTTCTTGTGATGGTTTGATTTTAAAGAATATACCCCAATCTTTATGTTTGAATCTATGTCCTTTGTGCAATATAATGTCATTTTATCTTAAATCACATTTAAAACATTACAATAAACAAAGTTGCAGTACAAAAGAATAATCTATTTCACTGAGAAGTCATTGTTTAGTTTTAAAATTGAAGGGAATTTCTATTTCTTTATGAAAATGTTATATTTTGGTTTTTACTTTTTATTTTTCTAAGTTAGGGCAAAATGTAATGGGAAAAATTTTTCTTTTTTTCTTTTTTGAGTTAGAAGTAGGGAAACAGTCAGATGGACTCCTGCATGCGCTCAACGGGGATCCACCCACCTTGCTCAACAAAGGGCGATGCTCAACCCATCTGGGGCATTGCTCCATTGAAGCTGGAGCCATTTTAGTGCCTGAAACAGAGGCCATGGAGCTGTCCTCAGCACTTGGGCCAACTTCGCTCCAGTGGAGTCTTGGCTTCAGGAGGTGAAGAGAAAGATAGAGAGGAAAGAGAGGGGGAAGGTTGAAGAAGCAGGTTTACAATTCTCCTGTGTGCCCTGACCAAAAATCAAACCCAGGAATTCCACATATCAGACCACACTCTACCGCTGAGCCAACTGGCCAGGGTCAAAATTTTTTTATTTTTTATATCTATTTAAAGTTTGTTAAACTAGAACACACAGATGCCAAATTTTCTCCCCTACTACTAAACATTTTGACTAATTTTAAACATTTATTAAGGCAGGTTGATCCTCTGGACTGACCCTCCCACTCAAAACAATGGAAGAAGCTGGACACCATTAAAAGAGCCACCACTAACTGGACACGTGAGGCCAGAAGGACTGTGCAGCATTGCATGGTTAACACAGGAAGGAGGAAGTCCAGCAAACTGAGTCCAACATTTTGAGTCACTTTTTTTAAAAGAGATGACAACAAATGTCCACAGAGGTGATGAGGAAATGAGCAGAGATTCCAACAGCTCGTTAAGGCTGAGGTGGTCAAAATCACAGTGTAAGACTCCTCACCCAGGAATGGAGGGGGATTGGAAACCCTCAAAAAAGAACCAATACCCAGGAGGGGAGAGTGAAGCAGATACAAACCAGACTTCAGAAAACAAAAGGCCTGGCTGCCAGTCAGATCCATCCCGATTAGATGCATGTGAAATATGGTTGGCAGTTGTCCCAGATAAATACTTGCCAAAAAGAAAAAGAAAAAATGCCACTCCTTCCTGGAAGAAAATAACACCAACCTTAGTGCAACTTAATCTCTATAACTTGCAACATTTAATTATAGTACTAAAAAAATAATCAGACAAATGGAGGCTATGCAGTGTTTGCTTCCGCAGCCTGTACACTAAACAAAGTTGATGTAATCGTAAACCATGAAACCATAGAACTGCAACCCACTCACATAAGACTGGAAAAGAACAGTGGTCAGTGGTAATAGCTAGGCATTAATCTAACTGCTTACAATATTTGCATTTCTACCTGATCTTAGTTAGAAAACCAGACAATAGCAATAACAACAACAAATAACTTTCTCTTGTTTAGTTCATCCAAAGACTTGAAGAATCGAATGCATGAACTCCCACTGGTTTAGTGGCTTGAAACAACACAAGTCTTACTGGCTAAGATCAAGGAACTGCAGAGCTGTATGACTTTTCTAGAAGCACCAGGAAGAACCTCTTTACCCTTTTTCTTTCATTTTCAGCTGCTAGAGACCCACATTTCTCATCTTGGGACCCCTTCATCTTCAAAGCCAGCAAGAGAGTAAGGATTCCTTTCATATCACAACTCCCTGTCACTTTTTTTTTCCCTTTTCCCACTTCTTGTAAAGAATTATGTCCTTAGATTAGGCCATCCAGATAACCCAAAATAATAATCCCTATATTAAAATGAGCCTATCAGTAACTCATTTGCCTCTGAACTCTTAATTTCTTATTACTATGCAAGAAAGATAACTTATTTCTAGGTCATGGGAAATAGAACATGAACCGTTTTTAATGGATGTGGGGAGCATCCTTATCCTTCCTCTCACAGACACCAACATAGTGACATTCAGCCAATATTTGCTAAAAAAAAATGGATTAATATAGGTGAGACTTAGATATGCGTGAAAACATTTCCCATTGATTGACTATTCTATATGTGAATATATTTTAGCTGTAAAAATTAGTTTACTTGTACATTTAAATTCAGCCCAGGAGGAGAAACGTTTTATTTATTTTCTACTTCATAAAGGAACTGTAACAATGATGGGAAGGGGCGGTGTTGCCCTGTCCCATCATTGCCTTTGATCTTGTGGAACTGCTCTAACATCATGAGCAATGCCTCAGCGAAGAGTAAAGGATGGAAGTCTAGAGGATCAAGTTCATTATGACTTTCCAGAACCTTAGAATAGTTAAGTATAATATGTAAATGAAACATTATCACCTGTTACCCATTGGTTTTTATAGACTAGGAGACTGAAGATAGGGGAATAGCATTCTTTTTTGAAGATCATATGTGTGTGTGTGTGTGTGTGTGTGTGTATATATATATATATATATATATATATCATATGACATTATAGAATTTGGACTATTTGCAAATTGTTCCCATAAAATATCCTTTTCATATATTTTTTCACAAGAGTATATCATTAAGCCACACCCAAAAACACTGAAGTCTATAAATAAATGTGGCCAACACATGTTGACATATTGTTTATTATTGGGTACTCTAAATTTGAATTTCAGGTATGAATAAAACTTTTCTGGATAAATGCTATAATGTTTTTTTATAACCTAAAAATTCTAAAATAAGTAATATTTAAGGTCTGGTATTAGAAAGAGGGTACAATTCTGTTGTTAAAAAGTCAATAAGGATGAGCATAAGTTTAGCAGGGCACATTGAGTTTAATTTTTAACATATCTGATATTTAAATCACGTGGAAAACCTCATAAATCATGTGTTAAATTAAACTTTTGTTGAACTATCGAACCTATGAAATTGTCATGATCTTTTGCAGATCTCTCTCTTCACCTTATATGTCAGGCCTTCTATCATCTTGAAAAGCCTCTTGTACCTAACAGGCCAAAATGACACTATTTTAAAGCCTTATACTAATAAAGCAGGCCTACAAAGACATTAGCACAAACATTGATTCCATGATTACAAAAATCATCAATATAATTTTAAAAATTTGAGGGTGTAAAACACATTTTTATTTAGAAAAAATCCCTGTCCAATGACTTTTTTTTGGGGGGGGGGAATCTCCTCCAAAGTCTTCCAAGTGTCTATAACTTCAAAATAATTCATATCCAACTGGCTGGTCCTCGGTGACTCTATCAGAATTAATTAGGTTGATAAAGACAAATAGCGTCTTTGCTTGCCAGTGAGAAGACGAATCGAAGCCATATTTTCCATATTCATCCATGATTCAAGGTAATGGAAACTATCTAATGTCAGAAGGGATAATTATTTAAATCTCCAAGCACCTTTTGTCACCTGACAGTGCACACTGTGGTGTTGGTACAAGGACTTGCAGAGACATGGCTCTCATCATTGGAATATTAAAACCTTACTTGGACTTACTGTATTCTTCAAAGCACTATCGTAAACTGATGATTAGTTTTCATTGCCAGTTCTTATGTTGATTCACAGAGCTTAATCCTGAGTAAATTATCTCTTTGACAAGTTTATGTGAAAACTTTCCCTAAATGCTAAAGCTTTTTGTTCCGATGGTCCTTATAAACATTTTCTTTGATAAACTTAAAATAACAGGAAGTTACAGAAACAATAAAGATATCAAATAGTATAAAATACTTTTCTATTTTTAATAACAAAGCAGAGATAAAGTTTACTTGTGAGCTAAAACAATATGCATAATAAGGTATATATATATCAATATAACTATACAATTATCAATAAGTGATTGAGCCTCCAAAATTGAGCTACAACTATGTAAAATATAACATGTATCTCTTTTTTTAAAGATCTTTTAGCTGACTAGAAATATGCATATTATTTAATTCATTGTGGTAAATGTTCTATGATTATTTTAAAAAGTAGAAGGTGCTTAGAGAATATGTAGATGTATAATTGAGTTACATATTAATGAAAAGAGCGTTTTAAAGTTAATGCTTATGTTGGAGTAGTGTAAAGCCAAAATCACCATGAAAACTCTCTTAAACCATTCACCCAATACTTTATAATGGTTTTGTGTAACACTGATGCAGAAGTATGGGAAACATTAGATGAATATAGGCACATGAAGAATGAGTGTCTTGTCACAGGTTTGCATATCTGATCCATTCTTGTATTAAGCCAGCCAGAAATAGAAAGGTAGGTGAAGATTCTAAATTCCTGGCTGGCTCTTACTACTTATAACATCAATATTATAATTAAGCCTTATTAAACATAACCTATTTTTTTTGTTTTTGTATGGACTACACAAGTTACTGAGATTAACTTAAGAGGTGGGTTCAAACATCCTGAGGAGATTTGAATGTGTATGTAGTACAACTCTAATCTATACCAACACCTGTCCCTATACCTGACCTTCAACTATACTTGCAGGTGCCCTTGACCCCACACTTCACCCGCACCTACAACAATACCTATACCTTTATCGACATCTATAACTATCCATATCTATCTCTATCTATATGTGTAATATATCTATATTTATATCAATCACTATTTATATAACAATATCTATCTTATTTGGGTTACGGTCAACTGGGAAATCTCCCTAGTCGGTATGTGAGCTGAGTGTTGAGCAAGGAGTGCCAGGGATCCAAGCAGAAGCACTCAGACACTCTATACACTCAAGACAGCAGACCAAAAGAGGCCCCTGGGCAGGACAAAGCACAGCCCAGCCAAGGCACAGCAGACTATAGAGTGTACCTGCAGCTCAGGTGCGAGAGCACACAGCCAAATGATGAGTCTGGAGAACAAATCATGAGGCAGATTATAAAGGGTCTGGCTTTGCCAAGCTACTGGCTTTGGATTTGGTCCTACAGGGAACAGGGAGCCATTCATCAAACAAAACTCAACTTATCATATGAAATTAAAAATAGGGGGGAAAATGATTACTGGTTCTCTTCACTTTCTCCATGTAACAATCAGCTTTTAAAAGATAAACAGGCCCTGGCCTGTGGGCTCAGAGATAGAGCATCAGCCCGGTGTGTGGAAGTCCTGGATTCGATTCCTGGTCAGGGCACACAGGAGAAGTGCCCATCTGCTTCTCCAACCTTCCCCCTATTCTTCCTCTCTCTCTCTTCCCCTCCCACAGCCAAGGTTCCATTGGAGCAAAGTTGGCATGGGTGCTGAGGACAGCTCCATGGCCTCCACCTCAGGCACTAGAATGGCTCTAGCCACAACAGAGCAACACTCCAGATGGGCAGAGCATCGCCCCTTGGTAAGCATGCTGGGTGGATCCCAGTCAGGCACATGCGGGGAGTCTGACTGCTTCCCTGCTTCTAACTTTGGAAAAATAAAAAAATTAAAAGATAAACAGGACGAGATGCATTAAACAGGCCTTGTCTATCCTTCTGCTGAATAGAGAGTCTTCACAGCAATGTGGCAGTCAGAAGTGAATGGTCTCTGGTAAGTCACAGTCACAGTCACAAGGACATATCAGAACACAGCATGCAGTGGTTCCATGGGAAGCATAATCCAAACTTCAGATAGAGGCAACTAAAATATTTGAAATATTTGAAATAACGTATATTACTTTCTAAGCCCTTGAGCTTCGAGAAGTTGCAGGGTGGATCTTTATCACCAATGGGCATGGCACTCTGGGAACTGTTATTATCTGGAGGTGCCACACTAGGGGCACCTACAAACTAGTTATTTGAATTTGAGTCAGCCTCAATTACAACAAATAGCATTTTTCTTTTATGATGATGTATTTTTATGGCTCTAGAACATCTAAGAAGTTTCAGATTGAGGTGTGGGTCTATAACTTTAGATTGTCAGTAAATGACTGGTATGGGTCAAATCTAGTGTCTCAAGCAACATTGGTTCAATTTTTATGACCTTAGAAATGGAAATAATTTACATTTAAGATGGGCAGAATAGTTTTGAACTGAGGCTCATGTACCAGCAATATGACCTTAATAATTTCAATTTCATTAGCATTAATTTCTTGCTATGAGAAAGGGATAAATACCAACTTTTAGTATTCTTTTTTTAATATAGTGACATAATAAATACAAAGGTACCTGATAAAGTAATAAGAAAACAAATCAGTACTTCATTAAATGTGTCTTGAATGGCAAACTCTACTAGTGACTCTAGACGTGGTATGAATGGGAACAGTATAGTCTTGTGGTGTCAATAGAAAGCTTTATTGAAGAGGGAGAAATCACACAAACACAACCCTAAACAAAATGCTTGACTAATTATTTTTTAACTTATGACACATTTTTCAAGTTATACTGTTACCCAGAGGAAAGCAATTAAGAAAATGCTGAATAGCAGACTAAAATTTTAAGATGTGGAAGAGCTGCTACAAAGAAACAGAAATTGTTAGTCTTATACAAGTTACTATTATCACTGGGAAATAGAACTGAATAGATTTGATCTTGCCATGACTAAACTACCTTCCCAAAGCAAATGTTCACCCACTTGAGGTGAATTACAGAGCCCCAGAACACAATTGAATGAATTGCTTCTTCTGAGGCACTGACCTGAACCCCACTACCATTGTGTGTTAATAAACTATGTTCTGGACAAATTGTTTTCTATAGGATAAACACTACAAAGCACCCTTGCATGTCTATTACTTTTTACCCTTATAAAATTACCTAGAGGTTTATATTTGTTTAATTCACAATTACAGAAATGCTCAGAAACATATTTTTTCGAAAGTTATAGGATAAAGCTCTTACCTATGAAAGACCATAGAGGGCTTTCAGAGGTGGAGTGATTTCTGTAAATGCACAATTTAAGATAAACTGGAGAATTAATTTTGCAAACAATTTTAATATCAAAAATATATGCAAAGTACCACAATTGACGAATATTAGAAATGTGATAAGCAGACTTCTCTAACAACATGACATACAACAACACTGAACCAATACCTAACCTCCTTTTATTGTGATTTATGAGTATCTATAAAATATTACTACTTTGTCTACACCTTGGGAGGAAGCTCTTGATATAGTTGATGAATTTTGCTAAAGTTCAGATAATAGCATATTATTCCTATTCTTCCTGTCAGCATTGCTTTAGGATATTTTGTCATTGTAACAGTCTGCTGGGGTCCATCCATCTTCAAAGTCCATCCATTATACACGGAGAGAGCACACAGGCACCATCTCTTCTGCAGGATCTGTAAATTCTTAACTAAAATTATGACAAATTCCTTGTACAAAGAGATAAAAAAATCAATTCCTATACTTATTTTTGTTTGAATTCTCCTACTCTTTTTTTTTTTTTTTTTTTTTTGTATTTTTCTGAAGTTGGAATCGGGGAGGCAGTCAGACAGATTCCCGCATGCGCTCGACTGGGATCCACCTGGCATGCCCACCAGAGGGCGATGCTCTGCCCATCTGGGGCGTTGCTCTGCTGCAACTAGGGCTATTCTAGTGCCTGAGGCAGAGGCCATGGAGCCATCCTCAGCGCCAGGGACAACTTTGCTCCAATGGAGCCCTGGCTGCGGGAGGGGAAGAGAGAGACAGAGAGGAAGGAGAGGGGGAGGGGTGGAGAAGCAGATGGGTGCTTCTTCTGTGTGCCCTGGCCAGGAATCGAACCCGGGACTCCTGCATGCCAGGCCGACACTCTACCACTGAGCCAACCGGCCAGGGCCTCTCCTACTCTTTAATATCTATATTTCCTTGTATGCCCAATCAACCATAATTCTCCAACTGTCTTTTTTTTTTTTTTTTTTTTACAGAGACAGAGAGAGAGTCAGAGAGAGAGATAGATAGGGACAGACAGACAGGAAGGGAGAGAGATGAGAAGCATCAAGTTTTTTTGTTGCAGCACTTTAGTTGTTCATTGATTGCTTTCTCACATGTGCCTTGACCAGGGGGCTACAGCAGACCAAGTGACCCCTTGCTCAAGCCAGCAACGTTGAGTCCAAGCTGGTGAGCTTTTGTTCAAACCAGATGAACCCACGCTAAGCTGGCGACCTTGGGGTCTAGAATGTGAGTCTTCCGCATCCCAGTTCGATGATCTATCCACTGCGCTACCGCCTGGTCAGGCTGTCCAATGAGAAATGTCAATGAGAAAAAAGCCCAAATTAATTGAGTAGCTGCAGGGTCTAGAAGATTTAGCACTAAGACATTCAGAAATTCAAGGTTTTACTCCCTCTCTGAGAAAAACAATTATTTTATTCATATGTAATGTGATCATGGCTTCATTTGTTTATTCACTCAATGTTAAGGCAGGCTTAAAATAAATCTTTATATTTAGTTTACTAGGTACCAAAAATTGGGCTAAACTTTGGAGGACCTAACCAAGAACAAGCCATGCTGACTTCCCCTACACATTTTTTTTTTTTGCATTTTTCCAAAGCTGGAAATGGGGGAGGCAGTCAGACAGACTCCCGCATGCACCTGACAGGGATCCACCCAGCATGCCCACCAGGGGGCGACGCTCCCCCCCCTCTGGGGCATCGCTCTGTTGCTTCCAGAGCCATTCTAGCACCTGAGGCAGAGGCCACAGAGCCATCCTCAGCGCCCGGGCCATCTTTGCTTCAATGGAACCTTTGGCTGTGGGAGGGGATGAGAGAGACAGATAGGAAGGGCCGACGCTCCACCACCAAGCCAACCAGCCAGGGCCCCCTACACATTTTTATAATCTATTAAAGCAGATCTTAAACTTTCTTTGATTGTTAATTCCAAATCTATGTCTTATATACAGTTGATTATTTTCTAGTTTTTAGTCATATTCACATTACTGATAGTAATATAGTAATTATACTCAACTTTTAGTAATTATAGTAATTTAACTTTAAAAACACAAAATAAATAAATAATATTTTACACATAATTTATTCATATTATGAAATAGTTTTTATAAATTATTACTGATAACATTTTGAAATTAAAACGTTGATTAAATATTTTATTATCTTATAAAATAACATGATGAATGTGTGACCATTTGGGTACTCAGTGTGATTTAACCAATGAAAGCCACATGTTTTAACTAGTCCCTCCAAAAATAACTATGTAAGAGAGAGAAAATGACGATGAAGTAGGTGGACGTTACAACTCCCACCTCCCAGAACCAAAGTGGATTACAATTTAACTTGGAAACAATCATCTTGAAAAACCAACTTTGGACTAAACTAAGAGTAATCTATAACCAGGGATCACCAAAGAAGCCTTACTAAGACTGGTAGGAAGGGCAGAGATGCAAAAAGGGCTGCCCCATTCCCAGAAGCAAAAGGCATCCCAGAGGGTCTCTCATGGAGGGGTGGGTTGCCTGGAGAGTTGTGATTCCATTGCCCCAGGACTGAAGCCTCAGCCTGGAGCCCCAGAGGCTAGAGGAGGCATACAGACAGTATTTAGCTGAAAGAAGAGTTGGGTTACTGTTAGTGAGAGGGAGACAGAACTCATAGACCCAGGCTCTGTCTTTTTTTTTTTTTTTTTGTATTTTTCTGAAGCTGGAAACGGGGAGGCACTCAGATAGACTCCTGCATGCGCCCAACAGGAATCCACCCAGCATTCCCACCAGGGGGCGATGCTCCACCCATCCAGGGCATTGCTCTATTACAACCAGAGCCATTCAAACACCTGAGGCAGAGGCCATAGAGCCATCCTCAGTGCCCGGGCCAACTTTGCTCCATTGGAGCCTCCGCTGCGGGAGGGGAAGAGAGAGAGAGGAAGGAGAGGGGGAGGGGTGGAGAAGCAGATGGGTGCTTCTCCTGTGTGCGCTGGCCGGGAATCAAACCCGGGACTCCTGCATGCTGGGCTGAGGCTGTACCACTGAGCCAATGGCCCAGGGCCCCCAGGCTCTGTCTTAAAGAGACTGTAGAAAGCCTTGTTCACAGCCACTTAACTGGGGCTCCAGGAGTGGGGAGTGCCAAGAGGCCTGGAGTTGCAAGAGAAGACTGTAGTCTTGGGGGCACAGGGAGAGACTGTGGGGGACAGCCACCCTGATCCCTGTAATGGGTCACTCCCCAAACCTAAAGTGGCCATTTTTTCTGGGAGAACCAACACCAGCAAATGGAAACAATTACCCTGCCCATCAGAGGCTCTGTTGCTCCAGTCAGTGCAAACAGTAGCTTTGAAGCAGGAGGCACATCAAGGACACAGGTTTTGAGTGCTGAGGTCTGGGCTACACTATCCTTCCAAACTGCTGAGTACTTCCCAAAGGGCGGGAGGGCTCGGCTATGGCAGCAGTTGGTCTGCACAGTGGTGATGGGGCAGAATCCGGAGAGGCAGCCCGTAGCTATGGAGTTAGGTATGAGAGAGGTGGAGCCCAGCAGGCCATGAGGTGGCAGGGGGTGGAGCCCGGTGAAGCAAGGCATCCCTGTGCCCATGGGGGCGGGGTCCAGGGAGGTGAGATGTCCCCCACGCCTACAAGAGGCAGGACCCAGCAAGGCGTATCATGCGCCCGTGTGCCCGTGGGTGGCAGAATGCAGGAAGGCAGCCTGTGAGCCTGCACACTTTTCAGTGCTGGTGCCCGAGTGCCCAAGCAGGTAGCAGTGGCAGGCCAGTGAGCAGACCACACCTCAGGAATAGAGAGGCTACACACACTGGCCAAGAGTAGATAAAAGCCAGCTTAAGAATGCAACTAATATTTACAATAGCATCTTGGCCCAGCAGAAACAGCCACAAATTCTGGATAACCTGTAGCTCCAGGAAGGTTGCTAAGGGCCAGTCATAAGGAGTGATCCCCACTGGTCTGTGCCAGGTTATGGCCATGGATATCCATGGCTGGCACATCCAGCAGCCAGATACAGAGAGCATCAGCTCAGTACCTAACAACCCTAGTCAGAGTGGTATCTTAAGGAAGGGTTTCTCATACCTAACTCAGCTAAGGCATAGAAAACGCTGACACAAATAGCAAAAAAGAGCCATAGCAGCAGACAAGTAGCCCACAGTGGGTTACAAACAATAGCTGAAGCCAACTCAAGAAGATCTAGAAACAACACAACTGAAAGCTAAAGGCAGACAACATCAACCCTATACACAGCTAGCTACACAAATGGCACAATCAAAAAAGCAGTCTATAGAGACAACATGGGAAGACAGAGAAATTCAATCCAAATGAATCTACAATAGAATTCCTCAGAAAAAGAACCAAATAAGATGAAAATAACCAAGATACCAGAAGCAGAGTTTAGAATATTGATTGTTAGGATGCTCAAGGATCTTAGAGCAACAATGGATGGACAAAATGAGCACCTACATAAAGAGATAGCAAGCATCAAGATGAACATTGAAATCATAAAAAAGAATCAGTCAAAAATGACAAATACAATATAAGAAATGAAGACTACATTAGAAGAAATTAAAGCAGGCTGTACGAAGTAGACGATAAAATTGGCAATTCAGAAGACAACATAAACAAAAGCATGAAAGTAGAACAGTAAAAAGAAAAAAGGATCAAAAAGTCAAAGAAAACTCTAAGAGAACTCTGTGAAAACATGAAGAGAAACAATATCCACATAATAGGGGTTCCTGAAGGAAAAGAGAAAGCACAGGGATAGAGAACCTGATTGAAAAATCATAGCTGAAAACTTCCCTAAATTGCTGAAGGGAACAGTCACACAAATTCAAGAAGGACAGAGAATCACAATAAAGAAGAACCCAAAGAGATCTACACCAAGACACATCATAATTAAAATAACAAAACTAAGAGATAAAGAAAGAATACTAAAAGCTGCAAGAGAAAAGCAGTCAATAACCTACAAAGGAGCTTCCACAAGGATGACATCCAACTTTTCAACAGAAACACTTAAGGCAAGAAGGGAATGGCAAGAAATTTTCAAAGTAATGCAAAACAAGAGTTCTTTATCCAGCAAGGCTATCATTTAAAATTGAAGGAGATATAAAAAGCTTCTCAGACACACACACACACACAAAACTCAAATAATTCATTACAACCAAACCAATGCTGCAAGAAATGTTAAGGGGCCTGTTGTAAAGAGAATAAAGGGAGAAAAAAATCTAGTAAAAGAGAAATGTAGATTTAAAGAACAAAATGGCAATAAACAACTATATGTCAATAATAACCTTAAATGTAAATGGATTAAATGCTCCAATCAAAAGACATAGGGTAGTTGCATGGATAAAAAAATAGGACCCATACATATATATGCTGTCTATAAGATACCCACCTCAAATCAAAAGATACACATCAACTGAAAGTAAAGGGATGAAAAAAATATTTCATGCAAATGGAAATGAAAAAAATAACCTGGATAGCAATACTTATATCTGACAAAATAGACTTTAAAACAAAGGTTATAGTAAGGGACAAAGAAAATCACTACATAATGATAAAGGAAGCAATCCAACAGGAAGATATAAAAATTATATATAAATATCTATGCACCTAATGTAGGAGCACCTAAATATATACAGCAGATATTCATGGACATAAAGGGTGAGAACAACAGCAATACTATAATAGTAGGGGATTTCAATACTCAACTAACATCACTGGAAAGATCCTCAAGAAAGAAAATTAACAAACAGCAGCCTTAAGGGACACACTAGATCAACTAGATTTAATAGATATCTTCAGAATCTTTCACCCTAAAGCGGCAGAATATGCATTCTTTAAAAGTTATCATGGTACATTCTCTAGGATAGACCACATGTTAGGACACAAAATGAGTCTCAATAAATTTAAGAAGATTAAAATCATATCAAGCATCTTCTCTGATAACAATGGCATGAAACTAGAAATCAACTATAATAAAAAAACTGAAAAAATATTCAAATACTTGGAAACTAAATAGCATGTTATTAAATAACAAATGGGTTAACAATGAGATCAAGGAAGAAATAAAAAACTTCCTTGAAACAAATGAAAATGAACATATTAATACAACAACTCAAAATTTATAGGATACAGCAAAAGCAGCCCTGACCGAGAAATTCATAGCATTACAGGCATGATTTAAGAAGCAAGACAAAACTCAAATAAACAACTAAACCCTGCATCTAAAAGAACTAGTAAAAGAACAGCAAATAAAGGCCATAGGAAGTAGAAGGAAGGAAATACTAAAGATCAGAGAAGAAATAAATGATATAGAGGCTGAAAAAATAATACAGAGGATCAATGAAAACAAGAGATAGATCTTTGAAAAGGTAAACAAGATTGATGAACTTTTAACCAGACTCATCAAGAAAGAAAGAGGACTCATAAACAAAATTAGAAATGAAAGTGGAGAAGTAACTACTGACACAGTAGAAATACAAAAGATTGTAAGAAAATACTATGAAGAACTGTATGCCAAGAAATTAGACAACCTAGGAGAAATAGACAAATTCCTTGAAACATATAATCTTTCAAAAATCAATCTGGAAGAATCAGAAAACCTAAACAGACCAATTACAACAAAAGAGATTGAAACAGTTATCAAAAAACTCCCAACAAACAAAAGGAAGACTTACAAGCTCCTTTTATGAGGTGAGCATAATCCTCATTTTAAAAACAGGCAAAGACAATACAAAGAAAGAAAACCATTGGCCAATATCCCTGATGAATTTAGATGCTGAAATTCTCAACAAAATATTAGCAAACTAGATCCAGCAATACATGAAAAAAATCATACATCATGATAAAGTGGTATTTGTTCTGGCAAGGCAAGGCTGGTACAATATTCACAAATCAATGAATGTGATTCATCGTATAAACAAAAGGTAGGACACAAATCATATGATAATATCAATTGATGCAGAAAAAGCATCTGATAAAATCTAGCACCCATTTATGGTCAAAACTCTCAGCAAAGTGGGAATACAAGAAACATACCTCAACATTATAAAGGCCATCTATGAGAAACTAACAGCCAACATCATTATCAATGGACTAAAATTAAAAGCAATCCCCTTAAGATCAGAAAAAAGGCAGGGTTGTCCACTTTCACCACTCTTATTCAACATAGTTTTGGAAGTCCTAGCCACAGCAATCAGACAAGAAGAAAAAATAAAAGGTATCCAAATTGGAAAAAAAGAAGTAAAACTATCATTATTTCTGTTGATATTATAATGTACATAGAAAACTCTAAAGTCTCAGTCAAAAAACTATTGGACCTAATAAATGAATTCAGCAAGTTGGCAAGATATAAAATTAATATTCAGAAATCAGAGGCATTTTTATACATCAACAATGAACTGTTGGAAAGAGAAATTAAAGAAACAATCCCCTTCACTATTGTAACAACATTAAAAATAAAATACCTAGGAGTAAATTTAACCAAGGAAGTTAAAGACTTTTACTCAGAAAATTATAAAACATCGATAAAAGAAATTGAGGAAGATACAAACAAGTGGAAACATATACCATGTTCATAGATAGGAGAAATGAACATCATTAAAATGTCTATATTACCCAAAGCAATTTATAAATTCAATGCAATTCCTATTAAAATACCAATGAAATACTTCAAAGATATAAAACAAATATTCCAAAAATTGATATGGAAAAAAAAAAAAGAACATGAATAGCCTCAGCAATCTTGAAAAAGAAAAATAAAGTGGGTGGTATCACACTTCCAGATATCAAGTTATACTACAAGGCCATTGTACTCAAAACACCTTGGTATTGACATAACAACAGGCATATAAGATCAATGAAACAGAATAGAGAACCCAGAAAAATCCGCACCTTTATGGACAACTGATATTTGACAAAAGTGGTAAGAGCATACAATGGAATAAAGACTGTCTCTTTAACATATGGTGTTGGGAAAATTGGACATCTACCTGCAAAAAAAATGAAACTAGAGCACCAACTTACACTATTCACAAAAATAAACTCAAAATGAATAAAAGACTTAAACATAGGTCGTGAGACCATAATCATCTTGGAAAAAAAAATAAGCAGTTAGCTCTCTGACTTCTCTTGAAGTAATATATTTGTTAATTTATCTCCACTGGCAAGTGAAATAAAGGACAGGATAAACAAATGGGACTATATCAAACTAAAAAGCTTTCGCATAGCTAAAGACAATATGAACAAAATAAAAAGACAAACCACACAATGGGAGAACATATTTGACAATATATCTGATAAGGGGTTAATAACCAAAATTTATTAAAAAAAAACTTGTAATACTCAACACCAGGAAGATAAACATTCCAATCAAAAAATGGGCAAAAATATGAATAGACACTTCTCCAAAGAGGACATAGACAGATGAAAAAATGTTCAACATCACTAATCATTAGATAAATGCAAATTAAAACCACAATGAGATACCCCATTATACCAGTCAGAACGGCTCTCATTAACAAAACAACACATAAGAAGTGTTGGTGAGGATGTGGAGAAAAGGTAACTCTCCTGCACTGCTGGTGGGAATGCAGACAGGTGGGGCCACTGTGGAAACAGTATGGAGATTCCTGAAAAATTAAAAATGAAACTGCCTTTTGACCCAGCCATCCCAATTTTAGGAATATATGCTAAGAATACCAAATCACTGATTCAAAAGAAGAAATGCTCCCCCATGTTTACTGCAATGTTGTTTATAATATCCAAGATCTGGAAAGAGCCCAAGTGTCCATCAGTGGACAAGTGGATTAGAAAGTAGTGGTACATATACACACTGGAATACTACGCAGCCATGAAAAAGAAAGAAATCTTACCTTTTGCGACAACATGGGTGGACTATTATGCTAAGTGAAATAAGCCAGGCAGAGAAAGAAAAATTTCATATGACCTCAGTCATTTGAGGAATCTAATGAACAATGTGAACTGAGGAACAGAATAGAGGCAGAGGCAGGATCAAAGGGAAAAGAGGGAAAGTGGACAGAGGGAAAGGGGATGACGGGATGGGATCAGAGAAGGAAAAGAGATTAGTGAAATTATATATACATAACTCAGCATTATAGAGAGCAGGAAAGCAAATCCTAGAGGGAAAGGAGGAAGGCCTTGGGGATGTGGAGCAGAGCATAGGGGTGGAGGATGAGAAATATTCAGGGACACTTGAATTTTTATAAACACAATAAATTAAAATCAATAAAAATATAAAAAAACAACTCTGCACACAAATTTCATATATGAGAAGGCTGAGTTCTTATGGACTTATCAGTTCAGTCCAAGGGTAAAAAATTGGATTTATCTTATAATTCTAACAATAATCTATCAGACCAAAAAATGACAGAAAGAAACTTGACTTTGAGTGGTGAACACAATGCAATATACAGATGATGTTTATGGAATTGTGCACTTGAGACGTATTTCATTTTATTAACCAATATCACCAAGTGACGTACTGTATTAAAAATCCAAGGGACAAAAAGAAGAAAATGATTCCCAAGATGCATTGCAGGGACAATAGCAATGGCAGCCCTATTAATTGTAGTCCCTGTGACTAAGTACATCAGGTCATGATCCTGATGTTGATATTTGGTCTTTTCTCCCATCAACCCAAAGTTATGTGAATGCTACAGTTGCTCTATGAATGGAATTAAGTTAGGAGCCTGACCACCGGTGTCCAGAGTTTGCTGATTTGACATGAAGCCAATGTAGCAAATAATAAGCTGAAACTCCAGGTGGGGAATGAGTGTCCCACAGCCTGAGATCACTAGATCTTTGGGTGAGGACTGTTCTATTTTTTCCTTTCCTGTGAACAGGGGAAGGGTTAGACTACATTGTGACAGCAGAATTTGTCTACTTCAAAGCAGCAGAGTAAAATAACTTACCAAAACATGAAACTGCCATTTATGCAAACCAAATACATTGCAAATGATGAGCAGTATGTATATGGATGAGGGGACTGTGAGCAGTGGCAATGTGGAAGGATTTGTAATTTAAAGCAATTACTATGGGCATCTTTGAGCTAGTGACATTCCAGCAGCAGTTGACATAATGATGGAATTAACTAACAAAAGTTTGGTCTGGACTTCAGTTTGTGCAGAGGAAGATGATGTTTTTGGACCAAAGCCATCACTGGTGTGAGGAGAAAGCCAGCATCATACTGAATCCTTTTCAAGGATAAATATCTGGAAACAGACAAATATATATTTTTTTAATATTCTTAAGTGGTAGTTCCCAAGCCTCAGAGGCAGAGCTTCCATCTGCCTTTCTAGGAAAGGAAGTTTAATTCAGGAAATTATCCAAAAAGAGATAAATAAAAGGCAAAAATATGACAAAGGAAAGCAGACACACAAAACTGAGATCATTTCGCTTAAACTTGAGTATCATGTAAGCAAGAAAAGAAAATGTAGCAGAAATCACAGCACAGGAAAATATGGAAAGAGCCCCCATGTAAATTATCAAATAAAATATCAGTGGCAAGTCTTGTCATTAGATATTAAGGTTAACAACGATGTTAAAACACACCACACAATTGTTGCATAAAGCACAGATTTAAGAGGAATTTTGGAGACACGATTTTACTAAGGACAATTATAGAACATTGAATAGCTGGTAACCTGGTTCATCTGATCAATTATATAACATTTCAGGAAGGATCTGAGCTGTTGGCTCCAGACTCTTTGAATCTTGCTGAAAGTAGTGAGCCTCAATCACTGCTGAGCTATTGATTCTGATTAATCCTGCAGTCACTAAAATGCATTAAATGATCTTTAATGCACTGAGTTCTTGAATTTCTAATGTAAATTGAAATTTTAAAAATTTAAACAGAATAATATATAAACTCATTTTAGAGTTTCTGTAAAGGGTTTTAATATAGTCTGCTATTTTAGTTCTTAGTGAACATTAATCTGTAAGTTTTAACATTAAATTTCAAAAGATTAAATGTAAAGAAAATAGAAATTCACTCATCCCAATTCTTTAAAAAATCCAATAGGTCAAGTGAAACAAAAAGAATATTGTTTCCAATATCTTTTGCAAAAGGTTTTGTCTTATATATAAATACCTAAAGGATTTTTAAACTGTATAACTAATAGTTGTCATATATTAAGACTCAAGACTCTGTTCTTAGGATTTTATAATTTTAGAACAGTTTTAAGTTCACAGCAATACTGACAGGCAGGTAGAAATTTCCCATGAATACCCTGCCTCTGTCCCACATACATAGACTCACATCCTCAACTTAAATTTATCTGATGTCTTCCATGATTGGAGTGGGGCTATGCTTTTTAGGCAAGAATACCACAAAAATGATACTCTAGACCAGTGGTCCCCAACCTTTTTTGGGCCACGGACTGGTTTAATGTCAGAAAACATTTTCACGGATCGGCCTTTAGGGTGGGATGGATAAATGTATCACATGACCGAGACAAGCATCAATAGTGAGTCTTAGACAGATGTAACAGAGGGAATCTGGTCATTTTTTTAAAAATAAAACATCATTCAGACTTAAATATAAATAAAATGAAAATAATGTAAGTTATTTATTCTTTCTCTGTGAACTAGTACCAAATGGCCCACGGACCAGTACCAGTCCATGGCCCAGGGGTTGGGGACCACTGCTATAGACCCTTTGGTTAACTTGGTGTCTGCTGAGTTGCTCAACTATAAAGTTACTTTTTCAGTTTTGTAAATAGTAAATATATTGAGTTATACATATTGAGAATATGAATATGTTATTCTTCCTCAAAGCTTTGCTCACCCAAAACAACATGGCTTTTCTATTATCTGCTATTTGATGTCGCTCAGAGCTGCAGTAGTTATGTCTAATGATCATCACCATGTTACTTTATTGCCTTAAACCGTTTTAGCTGTAGTGAGTCACATCTTAAATCTGCACATTGGCTACCCACATAGCTTGCTAACCTCACTTTAATGTATGTGAGTAATAAAAATCATTCAAAATATGGCCACATGTGTATTTGGTCAATATTTTAGAAGTTTTATATTTAAAATACACTTAAAATTACATTTAAATATTTATTTATTCCTTACATATACACAAATGTGCTAAGTAGCTATTAACATTCCCTCTTAAAAGTGTGAGATATTAAGGCTTGCTAAAAAGAAGACATTACTAAAATTACAAGCATAGATAGGATTTAATACTGAAATTATCTGCAAATTCATCTGGTTGATGTGATTGTGATTTTTTTTAGTAACTCAATGTTCTAATTTTCTCTTTTGTATATTAAAGCAGACAGACACATTATGCCTTTCTTTAGTGGTCACCAATGCCTTGGACAAGCATGGGGTTCTGCGGCTGAGTGAATTCAGCAGGTAAACCCATGCCTTCATGCATCTTTCCTGCAAATGTGCTG
Organism: Saccopteryx bilineata; assembly: GCF_036850765.1. Taxonomy (NCBI): domain Eukaryota; kingdom Metazoa; phylum Chordata; class Mammalia; order Chiroptera; family Emballonuridae; genus Saccopteryx; species Saccopteryx bilineata. Next base: position 78,076,128 of record NC_089492.1, on the reverse strand, counting down.
CAGGTGGGCTCGGGCCAGGTGGTGAAGGGTGACTGCTATAGTTGGCAGACAGTGTCACAGGAACTCCAGGCTGGAGGGACTATCTCCTTGTTGTTCTTTCTCTAGGCTCTCTGATGCTCACTATCAGTCATCTTCTTGTATTTTCTTTCTGTGTCCTTTAGAAAATAATTTCCAGATTTTATTTTTTCTGACGATCCATGGCCTTGATATAAAAAGCTATTCTGAATTTCCTTTCCTTCGGATCTACAAATTAACCTCTCACTGCTTGTGGGATACTGTCTGGAATCTCCAACACAATTCGCATTTGCAGACTGCTTAAATCCTTGCCATTTTAGTTGCGTGCTGTGAGATCGGCTCACCCCAGATGAGAAAGGCTTTCAGAGAATTTGAGACTTTCCTGGTCCTCAGGGTTTCCCCTGCTCTTGAACTTCAGATAGTTCCCAGTTTGTGTCCTACCCATTGGTGGCTTCTTCCTTTTCACTCATCTTTTCTGACAATTATTTGGTGTAGTGACTTCTAGTCTGATTTTAAAGGAAAACCTGATATCCATCAATTCATCTACATTTTCTGCCTCTCAACATACAGTCTCCTTCCCCTACACCTTGACATCTGTATCCTTTGCACTGCTTTTTAGGCTATGTACCCAAATGGGTCTGGTAATCATTTGATATCCAGCATTGCCATTTTGTACTTCACCACATCTTGTGTACTTTAATCTGCCTATTTTGACATTTTCTTTGAAAATTTTATTTTTTTTCTACGGACCTACCACCCTGAACACACCAGATCTTGTCTGAAAATTTGATTTCTTTTATTCCTTTTTCCGCTTATGCGGGGTATTTTCATTCTGGGCCACCATCATCTTACAGTATTCTGCTTCTTCTTCAAGGAGTGACTCTTCTTGCTCTCCTGAAATGCCGCACGAGGTTCTCAACATTTTTCTTTGTGCATGTAAGCATGGATTATTTTCAATGTGATTTCTAGCGTCTTGGAGTCCTGAAGTTCCTATTCTTCCTTTTTTGCTTGGCTAGATATTTCATAGAATAAGAGCTGTTGTGTTTGTTACTATTTTCCATTTAGTAATTTTTGACAAAGAAAACTTCATTTAACTGTGTCTTTGCCCATTGCCTTATTTGTGTGTACATGTCTGTGTGTACCTGTGTGTACCTGTGTGTTGTGCTTGGGCCCATGTGGAATGAACAGTTTCTCAAATCTAAAGCTGCAGGTTGTTGGGAACTGAAATCAGCTTACTTCAAAATTTTGGCTGCATTTACCCTTTTCAGTTTTTCCCCCCACTTTTCGGACACCCAGCAAACATTGCTACTGTGATTTATTTTTCCAGTGTTAAATTCTGAATCCAAACTTTTGCTTACCATTGTTACATTTCTTAATACATGTTCCAGAAACTTCTGTCTCCTCAAAACTATTGCTGCATGGTGCTCATCAACAAAACAACACAGAATAAGTGTTGGCAAGGATGTGGAGAAAAGGGAACCCTCCTGCACTGCTGGTGGGAATGCAGACTGTTGTAGCCACTGTGGAAAACAGTATGGAGATTCCTCAAGAAATTAAAAATTGAACTGCCTTTTGATCCAGCTATCCCACTTTTAGGAATATACCCCAAGAACACCATAGCACTGTTTGAAAAGAAGAAATGCACCCCCATGTTTATGGCAGCATTGTTCACAATAGCGAAGATCTGGAAACAGCCCAAGTGTCCATCAGTGGACGAGTGGATTAAAAAGCTTTGCTATATATATACTATGGAATACTACTCAGCCATAAGAAATTATGACATTGGATCATTTACAACATGGATGGACCTTGATAACATTATACTGAGCGAAATAAGTAAATCATAAAAAACTAAGAACTATATGATTCCATACATAGATGGGACATAAAAATGAGACTCAGAGACATGAACAAGAGTGTGGGGGTTACGGGGTGGGGGGGAGGAGAGGGAGGGGTTTGGGGGAGGGGAGGGGCACAAAGAAAACCAATTAGAAGGTGATGGAAGACAATTGGACTTTGGGTGAGGGGAACGCAGTATACTCAAATGTCAAAATAACCTAGAGATGTTTTCTCTGAACATATGTACCCTGATTTATCAATGTCACCCCATTAAAATTTAAAAAACTAAATAAAATAAAATAAAATAAAAAAAAACCATTGCTGCAACCGGAACCACCTCTCTGTTTTCTAATTTTTTATTATTTTAAATTTTTTTTTATTTTTCCTATGTTAGAAGCAGGGAGGCTGTCAAACAGACTCCCGCGTGCACCTGACCGGGATCCACTCGGCATGCCCACCAGGGGGCGATGCTACATTGCAGCGGGAGCCATTCTAGCGCCTGAGGCAGAGGCCATGAACCATCCGCAGCCCCAGGGCCAACCTTGCTCCAATGGAGCCTTGGCTGCAGGAGGGGAAGAGAGAGACAGAGAGGAAGGAGAGGGGAAAGGGTGGAGAAGCAGATGGACGCTTCTCCTCTGTGCCTTGACCAGGAATCCAATCTCAGACTTCCACACACTGGGCCAATGCTCTGCCACTGAGCCAACCAGCCAGGGCCTGTTTTCTAATTTCTGAATGGATGGAAAAAGACATTGGGGAGAAAAATTCTGGCAACATTTGAATTATGGCTCATATGAAAAAGATGTGCATATTAGTGTCTTTAGTTTCTAGGAATAGCAATTCTCATATAGAGGTCAGAAAATAGGAATGTACAATTTGCCACAGAAAGTGTTCTTTCATGGTGAAAACACATTTAGACATGCTTTTATATTTTAATATACTACAAATAATTTTACACTTAATGAGCCTTTTTTATCTATGGTCTCCTTTTGAATTCTAGAAGCTTTATTTGTTATATGTAGTTTTTAGTAAGTTTATGTTTCTCTATAAACTTTTTTTCCAGTTTGAGAGCAGCTACTGTTAAAATGTCATGTTTTTCCAGAAATGTTTATATTTGACACTTACTTCACTGAAAAGTTATTCAATAAACCGATAAATTTGTTCTGTTTTGCCAATATCTTATTGATTTGCACTAACAAGACATCTTTGAATGCTAGGTTTTAGATTTTACCACACAAAAGAGTTTTAACAACTCAAAAAAAGATCTCCTTTGGTTTCATTGCATAGTGAAACACAGTAGCAAATGCAATTATTACAAATATATTAATATATACTTTTAATCAACAACTGAATAGCAGCCTGCTGTGCTAATTACTTTTGGTACATGAAGACTGATTGCATTTTCTTAATTAAACATTTTTTCTTAGTATTTTACATTTACATATTCACTGAATCATAACAAGTATTGCTAAAATTTACTTAGCTCTTTCTAAAACTTATACACAGAATTTTTAAAAAAAGTAAAAAATATAATTTTTCTTTCTACAATAACTAGTGAATAAAATGTACTAGAAAACACAAATGCATCAGATTGTATAGAGATCTGGATAAAATTAGTTTTTATCATAGTCATTTCAAATTTTACTAAGGTCTTAATTCCAAGAGGTGGTAAAGGAAATAACTTGCAAGATAATGGTAAGACATAAATATATCGAATATATAAATTTTAATTTTTAATTTCAACTTAAACACTTTTGAAAATATATGTAGTTGTTGAAGATTCAAAAATGAAATGATATCTGTTACCCATACAGTGGATTCAGGAATGCCTGAAGAAGGGACACTGACAAGACAAGAATACAAAATGTTCTGAGGAATTTTTGTGCTGGGAAACATGTAGGTAGTTCTAGGTAAAATGCTTAACATGGAGTTTTTTAATTATGAGAGATATTATGCACGTTTCTATACTAATGGGGATGATGCATTGAAAGGGGGATATTCTAGAAGAAAGTTGGAACAATTATTTGGGCCATATGTTTAGGTAGGTTAAGGCATAGAAGCTAGCACACCTAACATGAGCATGAGGGAGGGGAGTGGTCTGAAGGAGCAGAGACAAGACTGAGCAATGCAGGGAGAAGGGAAGAATATGAAAGAGTTGCTGAAAACTTGTGAAATGAAATGGCCCAGGGAACATACAGAATTCCTGAAAAACACTGATGGGAACTTGAGGTTTTTCTCCTGAGCTGTTGAGTTGCCTTTCTACAAGGGCAGAGTGGGCAGATAGTTGATGTGACAAGGGTTGGTTGGCATTTTTGCCATCTGAAGGAAACAGGGACCAAAGGAGAAAGAGATGTCCGAGGTGCACAAGAGAATAATTGTAATCATGAACAATGCAGTATATCCTGAATAAAGGCGGACATGGAGGTGAGGAGGTGAGTGTTGAGGAAGCACTTAGAAGCAGAGAAGAGTTGGTGCTCTTCATGTAGGAGGTTGAAAAAAATGGTAGCAGTTAGGTTACTGGAGAGGGCTGGAAGGTAGGGAGATGATGGAATGGCCCAGGAAGGTTGGAATAGAAACTTTAAGGGATTCCAAGTTTATTGATGAGGACTGAGATGATTGGAGTGGGAGGTGGTGAAAATACTTGAATAGGAAGACTCTGAAGGTCAGTCTATTGGAAAAATTATAGCAAAAAATTTTGCAGTGAACAGGATGTCAACATCCTTAAGAGATGAATCTAGATCATTTCTGGTCTATATACCATGCGAATGAGGAGGGACAGTAAAGTATTGGTGAAGGGGACTTCAGATTTATGACTTTATATACAAACAGACCCCAAATATTGAAATCCACTGTGGGTATATACCATGGGAACAGATATAAAATAACAAAAAAAATTAAAAATAATTAGATTTTGTTTTCAAGGCATCTTGAAAGAATCAGTACTATCCTCAGGCACACATTGTGTATTCTAGCACAGGAAGGCAAAGGCAGAGTAAAGAATAAATACCATTTATGTTTTAAATTAAGAAGAGGAAACAAAATTCTCCCCAAAAGAATTTAAGAATACAAAGAAAAACTTTAAGTGGATGGAAGATAACATTTTTGATTAGAATATAGACAGTGCTTGCTGCTAAAAATTCAATCCCACGTCTTGAGTAACTTTATATTATTAAGATTCTAAGCAAAACTTCTAGTGTTTCTGGGTGTCTCAAGAAGAGTGAAAAAAAGAACTATGATATCACAAAATCTCTTCACAGTGTCCAAATATATTTTCTGAGTCTATGTAAAGTTGCACTAAGTACATAAAGTTACCTTAAGAACTGTAATCCATGTGATTTGTGAATGCACTTTCTACCCTTAGAGCCTAATAGCAGAGCCATAAATGGCTAGTGTGTACGTACTCACATCCTTAGAGTTGCTGCATTGCTTGTTTCTGCTACTTGTTTTCGAAGTATAATTTCTTCAAACTTGATCTGATGGCTTCCATTTCTCACCTTGGATTTATAAAAAACTTCTACTCTTACAATACTTTTTGAACATCCGTAGCATTTATAATATATTATAAAGAGCTTTATGGGAAGAGTGAGCAATAGGAAATTGTTATGAATAATTTATAAGTAATGATTTCCAAAACAACGTTATAAGACATAAACTAAAATGGTTTTATTTGGCCTAAGGTAAGACCACACACACAAAAAGTTTAGACAGAAAACTTGTAAGCTACTTAAAGTTATATAAAACATACCCACATTTCTGCGTGCTATTTATATTTCTTTACCATAACCACAGGAACATAGATTTTTTTTCTTTTTCCTATAATTTAATGTTTCAGTTTTGCATGAAACATATTAAAAATAATGGGAAGACAGATGAATTAATTGGGATAATCTTTTCTGCCCTTAGTCATTAAAGCTCCGGTAGACCCACAACACCTGAAACTCTATACTGTTAGCCAAATGAAATCAATGCTTGTGTCTGTAAGAATAATCCAAGGAAGAAATGGGCCTCTCTTTCTCATAAACAAGCTGGAGAAAGGTGGCTCAGAAAAACAATGTTTCCTGCGTAAAGCAAATGAGCCTTGAGTGATGGGAGGCCATCTCTGGGCACCACACCTGGGCAGAGGCCGAGACCCTGCGACATGGATGGTATAACTACTTGGTTTCTGTCACATCCTTCCTGTTGGGCAGACCCAGGGGCAGCGAGTGCTGTAGGTAATAATTCTATGGTATGATTATCTCTTTTTAGAGAAAAATTATCCTATGATATTAATAATAATAACGTTAATAAAATGCAACTAGGTGATTTTGTGTTCCCAAACATGTTATGATCCCTTAGGTAAGGTATTTGATATAATTTTAGGTGACTCATTAAAATAAAACCAGTAAGAACAATAACAGAGCAAACATTTATTTATTCAGGATTCGGGATATCCCAGGCATTGATTTGTAAGGATTTTGACATGGTTAATTTTGTGTCATACTCATCATAGCTCCATGAGATAGACCCTGTTATTAGCTACATTTTACTAATGTGGACATTGAGACTGAAAGATTTGGAGAAACTAAGTAAATTGTTAACTATCATATTACAGCTAAAATCTGGTAACTCAGAAACCCACGTCTGAAGCTATGATCTCAATTACTGTACTTAATCCACCCTTTCTGATACACCTGTCAGATTATTTAAAAAACACACAAAAACTTCCTAATACTCTCCAGAATAATATTATGCTAAGTAAAGTAAGCCAGTCAGAGAAAGACAAGTACAATGTGATTTCAGTCATATATGGAATCTAATGAACAAACTAACAGACAAAACTGAGACAGACTCATAGATGCAGAGAACAGACTGATGGGTGCCAGAATGAAGGAGGGTGGGGCTGGGTAAGACAGGTGAAGGACTGAGCAAAAAACAAACAAATAAACAACACCTCAGACAACAGTGTGGTGATTACAAGAGGAAAGGGGGTAGAGGGCAGTAGGAGAGGGTAAACAGGGAGTGAATGATGATGGACGGAGACTAGACTTAAGGTGGTGTACACAATGCAATATACAGTTAACATGTTTAGAATTGTAACCCTGAAGCCTATATAAATTTATAACCAGTTACTCCAGTAAATTTAAGGAAAAATAACTTATTGTATAAGATTTCTGACTGCATAGTGATAACTCTTACCTTTCCTTGATGTAGTTAATAGAAGCTATAAGCTATTCCACAATGGCCCAGAGATAGAACACTGTTTTGTACAGTAAAATTTTGATAGTTGTCTTCAGTAATGTGAGACGCAGTTAGAGGGATGGTTGCCAAAGCTGCTCTCGTTAACCAATGTACATTTTTATCTATATTGAGAAAAAATATTTAACTATTTTATAAATCTATTCTTATTTTCACCTTGTTTAACTCTTTGGAAATCTTTTTAATCACATTCTCCTTTACTGCAAATGTTTCTTTATCATATCCTTAAATTTATTTTAAGGAATATTTTTTGAAATTTTATGGCTGAACCAAAGTTCTTATGTTCTACAATTTGATAAATAACTTCATGCTTTTGCATTCTTTCAACAAAGATTCAGAAATTACTGTCTTAGAGCTAATTACTGTGGGTTTTATACTAAGTATGCTACTACCATCATTTTTTTTATCTTGCCTCTGATTCATGAATCATGGATTTATCACCTTAATGAGAAACCAAGTTAATGACTGAATCCATTGCAACTTTTACCTTGTGCTCTTCCCAGTACCCTTTGACGCACTGACTACTCACACTCCTAGAAAGAATTTCAAACTTGAAGTCCATCTCACAACACTTATGTTCCTTCCTCCCATCTGATAATTTAAAATATTCTCTCTGAACTTCTTTTCCTTTGTCTATAAAATATATTTTCAGAACTTGAAGGCGCTCTTCTATTCTTGCTAGACTCACGCTCGATGAACTGAGGAATGGAATAGAGGCAGAGGTGAGATCAAGGGGACCAGAGGGAAAGCAGTCAGAGGGAAAGGGGATGAGAGGATGGGATCAGAGAAGGGAAAGAGATTAGTGAAATTATATATACATAACATAGCATTATAGAGAGCAGGACAGCAAATCCTGAAGGGACGCAGGGAGGGCATTGGGGGGAGGGGGGCAAGGGGGATGTTGAGGGGAACACAAGGGAGGGGGGATGTGTTCGGTGGGACACTAGAATCTATGTAAACACAATAAATTAAAAAATTAATTAAAAATAAAAGAGGTAGAAACTACCATCTATGAAGTAAATAACTTATATAATGTGAAGTGCTACATCTGTACTATATGTCCTTCCCAGAACTCTTTGTGGGGCTCCAGGTGAAGGTCTTCATGGACATCTTCACTTGATGGACAAAAAAACAATCAAATTCAGTATGCTAAAAAGGGAAGTACTGTAATTTAATATCCCCTACCCCTAAAATAATTCTCCCCTTTCAAAGAACATGAACTCAACCTCTGTGCACATCAAGCCCTCATCCCTTTCTGTTATTTTCCATTGATGATTCCATATCCTCTCCAAATAAGTTAGCACCTAAAACATATCACCTGTCTCTTCAATGTCTATTTCCTTAAAAGTGATTATAAGTGTTTTATTGATTTTTTCCTACTTCTTTTCTCTATATGGTCTCTCTTATGTCTTGCTATATTGTATATACTACTTGTGGGTCTTCCAGTGATCCTATCATCATGTTGTCCAAGCTTCCTATTTTGCCCATAGCATTCATTCCCATCCTCATCCTATTCACTGCCAATGCTGTCTCTGTTCTGTATCTATGTAGTTTTTATTCATCACTTTAATCCACATATTAGAATTTCTTTCTACAGAAAATACTCCTTGATATTTGAATACTGAATTAGATGACAATTTACTGATGCGAGTTTGTATTTCACATATTTTTGCTTGCCAGATACCCTATAGTTGCCTTTTTAGCTGTTATCACTCCTTAAAACGCCACGTGTTTTAAGGCAAATAGACTAGATCGCCATTGCAGCTTCAGATTCTAGCAGAGTGAATTTTACAGAACAGGATGACCTAGTTCTTAAATAAATGGAAAGAATAAATTATTCTCTTTCTGCAAACAATTCATAGATTGTTTGAATACTTAAAGAGTCATAGATTCTGATGAAAAATAGTCTGATGACATTAATAAGGATTTAATTAATTTATTTATTGAATTTTAATGGTGAACTAGGCATATAATTTAATCTCAGAGGTCTTTCTTAAAACAAAAAGAGCTCATTTACAAAATCTTGTATCCTCATTGCTAGTATCTTTCCTAAGCTTTTGAAACCCTCTTGCAGAGACTTGTCATCTCAGACAAACATGTCGTGTCCAGCACTTCACAGGTAACCAGCCTGCTTATCAGCGACTTAATCCTTAACTTTTCTTTGTAGGAATGAATATTTACTCTCATTTTGATTACTTACTACATATACACATATTGTTGATTTTTAAATTAGTTTTATGACTTGCTGATGACTTGACAGTTGGGATTTTAGATAATTATAAAATGATGTATAAGATTTTTAAGATAAGAAATGCATATTAAAAGTAGTTTTGTATCAAATATTTAGAAGAGATTTTCTGTATTTTTTCTAAAAGGATGACTTGTTTTTTATGTAAAACAAGCACACACACATATATATTTTATATACATATATATTTTTTAACCTTACTTTAAATAAAAGTTTCTTTACACACTAGATTCAAATATTTCTAGGTCATTAAAAATGGAGATGTTATAAACATTGTTATACCATTTCACAAATACTTATAGTTATTTACAATATTTGGATTTACTAAAACATGACAGAATAAATAGTAAAATAGATAGCGATAGAAAAAGAGTATTTTTTATTTTCTGATATCTGAAAATAGGGATATCACAAATGCTCTCCAAAAGACACACTGTTGTGAATCTCTGTCTCCAAACACCAGCGGGCAACAAATACTGATGTCCCCTGAGGTCTCAGGACCACTGCAGCCAGAGCTCTTGCAGGACACTCTAGACCTAGTATGTAGAAAAACAAGATTCATGATAGCTTGAACATAAAAGTCCAACCCTCACTTGCTACTCCTATGATCTATGAAGACTTTTTCTCTTTTGAGGTATACTTTATAAGCTCAATTTTCACTCAAGAAAGAAAAAGCTTTGCATAGAAGTCAAATAAATGAAAATGAATATAGTGCAATGGAAGGAATGATTTTTTTAAAGTCTGACATATCAGTTTTGTGACCTTGACCATAATACACATCTTCCCTGAACTTCTGATATAAAATGAGAGTATAGCAACTACCGGTGCTGTAATGTGGGAATTCAGCTAAATAATATGTATGCATTTGGTGTCCTGCATAAAATGGGCATGTTAGGGAATCTTTCTGTTTTTTTTTTAACCTTCTTTCTTATTAAAAAGTCTATGTAGAACTGAAATAAATTCTATTATTTGTTTTTAAAAAGTTTGGTAGAACATATCAGTGAAGCCATATAGACATGGAATTTGATTTGCAGGGATGTTTTTAATTATCCAATTTTCTAAGTAATGATAGAGCTATAATGTTATCCGTGTCTTTTTAAGTAGCTTAATTAATAAATGATGTACAATAAACCACACATGTTATTATTGCACACTTTTACAAATTATACCTATATATATATGATAGATAGATATAGTATAGATATAGGTATATCTTGAAACAGTCAACACAATAATGAAAATATTATAACTTCAAAAGGTTTCTTCAGGCCCTGGCTGGTTGGCTCAGTGGTAGAGCATCCGCCTGGCGTGCAGGGGACCTGAGTTCGATTCCCGGCCAGGGCATATAGGAGAAGCGCCCATTTGCTTCTCCACCCCCCCTCCTTCCTCTCTGTCTCTCTCTTCTCCTCCCGCAGCCGAGGTTCCATTGGAGCAAAGATGGCCCGGGCGCTGGGGATGGCTCCTTGGCCTCTGCCCCAGGCGCTAGAGTGGCTCTGGTCGTGGCAGAGCGACGCCCCGGAGGGGCAGAGCATTGCCCCCTGGTGGGCAGAGCATTGCCCCCTGGTGGGCGTGCCAGGTGGATCCCAGTTGGGTGCATGCGGGAGTCTGTCTCTCCCCGTTTCCAGCTTCAGAAAAATACAAAAAAAAAAAAGGTTTCTTCACATGAACACTGTTTTTTTTTTTTAAGACTGCACCTCCATTAGTAAGTAACCAAATCTTCCTGAAGTGTTTCACACCCGTTCTTCCTACCTTTGCTAAATGCTCGGGCCTTTGATTATAGTTTACCAGAAAGCATGTGGAAATGCTGGGAGCCGTCCCCCGGGGAGTTTGTTAGGTCGTGTGTGTCTCTTCTTTACCACTGTCGTGGAGCAGCAACCTCGTTCTCTTGGTCATCCTTTGTAATCATCTTAACACTTTATCTTCTTCAGAGCATTGGTGAAGAGTTCAATTGATCTGAGATTGTCAAATGTCAGTCTCAAATTCCAATTCAACATAAGCCTCTTTATGCTTTCTCATTGCAAGGGCAAGAATCAAAGTTGAGAAACAGATCATTAGACCAGCGATCACAAGCATTTCTCCCATTCCCACCTGTTGAGTCCTTTGACTACAAAAGACACAGTGTCCTCTTCTGTTTCCCTGATTCAGAACAGCATGTAGCTCCTGCTGGGAGGGAGAAACCAAAGCTATGTTGCTGTCTCCTACCTGGTACCCAGCTCAGTCCTATGTATTCTATTATATCTTTGGGTGTGCTCACCTGTTTATCAACTTTTTGCTATGCAATGACTTACTTGCTCAAAGGCAATACTATAAGAAATTAAATAACTTAGAATGAGGTTTTTGATAATTCTGTGGTTAGCATTACAAGTGAACCATGGCAAATGGTGAAGGCAAATTCATACCCAGAAGAAAAATCTATTCTAATGTAAACAAATGATTGTTTCCTTGGTGATAGACATTATTAAATTAAATCAAAACACCCCACTTAGGAGGTGTTTTCCCATTGGATTCACATTGGATGCTGGAGCTGGCAGGGTGGACAGGAAGTAGTGAGGTGATGGGGTCAGCTGTGGCCGGGGAGGGCCATGTCATTGACTTCCAGCTACTCCCAAATGCCTGTTACAACATATCATGGAATCACCAGGCTCCTAAGGATGAACTCAGGACATACTCCAGTGAGCACCTGAGTCTTAGAAGTGCCCACTCTGTGACTCAGAGTTTAACATTTTCTAAAGTCACTTTCCACTCATCACTGGACCTGAACAAGGATTGCAGTGTTATTTTAGGTACTAACTGGCCACAAGATTATCAAGGGCTTCATTCAAGGGGCTCTGGGCACATGAACTGATTCAAACACAGGAATGTAGATGTGGCACCAAAACTCTCATGAGTTGACAAAAGATCGTTTAGTTAGCCAGGACTAAAATTTTGTGTTTGTGCCATAGTTTATGCTTTGTAGACATTCGACAGTTGTCCACAAAATCAGAGGCACCATAGCCATTTTCCACCTTTACAGATCTCTCCTTGTCCAAGCACTGACATTATTGAATCAGCCTGACTGTGGGTAACAACACCTGTTAATGATGGAGCTGAAAGTTTGCCTCTATGAGCCAGGATTGCCTCATTCTCACTAACATCAGAGAGTCTCTTTTAATAGCAATATCTCCCATATTTCTCAGGACTTCCAAGAAAAGTAACTAGAGTACCTTGTCGGAAGCTGATCCAAAACTGCTGGCTGACAAGGTCACAGCAGGAGGAGACCCACAATTGCTGGCTGACAAGGTCACAGCAGAAGAAGATCCAAAACTGCTGATTGACAAAGTCACAGCAGAGAAGACCAACGGCTGCTGGTTGACAAAGTCACCGCAGTGAAGATCAATGGCTGCTGGTTGACAAAGTCACTGCAGAGAAAAGGCACAACGATGCTTCCCCCTTTGACCTTTTGAATTAATCTGGCCTAATATCCCACCTTTTTCTGGGTGTGTGCTATCATTTATGGCACAGGGATAATAGTACCGTGCTTTCCCTGTAGATTTGTAGTGATTTCTTTGGAAATGAGACAGAGGGTGTGAGTTCCACAGAAAAGCCTGTAAGCCCCTTGAACTGGGCTCATAGATATAAGAGGCTGGCTATGATATCCCTCAAAAAAGGTTAAGTTTGTAGGAGAATTCCTTCATATTAATCATGTTAGAAAAAATCGATTGTGACTTATGAATAGGTAGGAAACAGTAACTATACACAGAAGCACCTTTCAGCCTTCACTTAATTCATTACTTTACCTCCCTAACCTTTCCCTGTGGTAGAGTAGAGAAACTTTCCTTTCTTCTTGCATACCTGACCTGCAGGTGGTGGAACACTCTGAGAAGAATAAAGTTAGAACTTAACTAGTGTATGAATATAGTAGATAAATAAAATTTGACTAGACAATAGGATCTTAGGTAAGGTAGAGTTATTAATCAGTACTGACCTTTTAGAAGTTTGTACCAATATTGTTATTGCTATTCAAGTTATTGTATAACTGTACTTTGAATGACTTACCACCTGATTTATAGCTTATAGAAATGAATAAACTGTTGCCTAGAAATATGTAACCATAGTGAAACAAAAACAATTATTAATCAATGTATTCTGAATACCATGTGATTATAACTTAGTGTGTGTATATAAAAATAAAGCTAGACCAGCCATTGGCAGAGATGCCTGGCAGTAAATGCTAAAGAGAGAAAAAAGAATTCGGCTCTCTCATTTGTGCCAACACCGTCTCTTCCTGTGGGACCCCTGGACTCCCCCCAGGGCTGGACCCTGGCAGTACCTCTTTTGTTAAATAAACTCCTTAGTTTAGAATGCTTTCAGATGTATAGAAAAATCAGGAAGAGAGAACAGACTTCTCATATTCAGACCCAGTCTCGCCTAGTGTTACTATTTTACATTTGTAGAGTGTATTTTCACAATTTATGAGCCAGTATTGATGCATTATTCTTAACTAACTTTGACATTTTTATTCAGGTTTCTTTAGTTTTATGGAATGTGTTTTTATCTGTTCCAGGACCCCATCAAAGATGTGTTTAGTCATCATGTACCCTGAGGCTCCTCATGGCTGTGAGAGTTACTAAAGTGCTTTTCAAGGTTACTGATATGGTTCAATGTATTTATCAATGTCATTATTAAGGGAAATTCTTTTGATCCCAGTAGTGGGCATAATAAATGAATAGGTTAATGAATTATCTTTCATTCTCCTTTAGTTCAATATACACCAAGGTGGACTTTATGATTTAATCAGACAGACAATCTGAACCATTTCTCATTAATCAAACTATATAGCTCAATACATTGAAATTCATTTTGAAGAACACCTATGTCAATAAACCCAGCCTGATCTTAAATTCTGTTTCTTGCAGTATTTATAGTACCCACTCCTACACATATTCTCCACAATTTTTCCAATATAAATGAAAACCTGAAGTTCTTTTAATATTCAAAATGTTTCTTCTGAGATTGACTTTATCTGGTTCATAGGGTGATGTCATGATCTGGACCAGCCATGAGACTTTGTTGCATCCTGTGAGAGATGTCCACACCGGTGCAGTCAGGGAAGCAAAATCACTGAGTGTTAGAGAGGGAAGTTTTTATAAGAATACTATTATGCACTAATGTGGAAGAGGCTGGGGAAGAAAAGGTCCATGTGGGAAGATGGAAGATGAAGGGAAGGTCCCTCACTTCACCTCCTGTTCCCAGGTATGTCAGAGAGAATCTCTGGACCATAAGTGAATGGAGAGCACCTGCCTCTGACCATCGCCAGGAAGCTGAACGCCACCTTCCACAACCACCCCTATGTGACCTGTGCCAGCAAAGAGAAGGTTTCACATGCCCAACTGTCTCCACTCAGAGTCTACATCTCGCAGACCTGAACTGGTCGTCAGGACTAAATCAAGTCCACTTTCTGCAAAGCAGAAATGTGTCTTTTAGCTTTACAGTCTCTTCAATTTAAAGAATTCTGGACCTGGCCGGTTGGCTCAGTGGTAGAGCGTCGGCCTGGCGTGCAGGGGTCCCGGGTTTGATTCCTCGCCAGGGCACACAGGAGAAGCGCCCATCTGCTTCTCCACCCTTCCCCCTCCTTCCTCTCTGTCTCTCTCTCTTCCCCTCCCGCAGCGAGGCTCCATTGGAGCAAAGATGGCCCTGGTGCTGGGGATGGCTCCTTGGCCTCTGCCCCAGGCGCTAGAGTGGCTCTGGTCGCGGCAGAGCGATGCCCCGGAGGGGCAGAGCATCGCCCCCTGGTGGGCAGAGCGTCGCCCCCTGGTGGGCGTGCCGGGTGGATCCTGGCCGGGCGCATGTGGGAGGCTGTCTGACTGTCTATCCCCGTTTCCAGCTTCAGAAAAATACAAAAAAAAAAAAATTTAAAGAATTCCTTCCAAGAGGTACTGTGGGGCTGATATTAAGCAATCCACACTCAGAGATGCTACACTAGGCTTAGCCAGTCTAAAGCACCAGCTGTCTGCTTGGCGTAATGGCCAGGGATGCAGATAAGCAGGGCTGGAGCGCTCTGGTCTGGACGGTCAGGGCACAGCTTGCATGTGTGGCCTCCGGGGCTCAGCTGCAGCTCCAGTCAGCGATGCCCTGCCACCCTCCTCATACAGCTGGACTTGGCTGTGACTCCGGCTTTGTAACCACCTCTCTTTGGTTCTTGTTTTCCACAGTTCAGTCTTCAAGTTTCCCAAAATTCTGCAAGCTGCTTTTATTGTTGAAATCAGATGTTTTCTAGTGCTTGTAATTAGAAAACCTACATTGTATAAATGGGATATATTCCTCCTTACATATTGCTATGAAAACATTAATCTATAGAAAAGTAAGAGGTAGTTAAGTGTTCTGCAGACAAATTAAAGTAGGACAATGCACAAGGCCATCAACGACAAGCCCTTTAAAATTGAGCTGTCACTCTGTAGATGGTTGACTGATACGTATTACACATAACATATAGATTTTAGGTCGCATTTATGATTCTCCTAAGTTGCAATTGCATGCTCATTCTGTACAGAGATTGTTACAATCCCACAGAGCAGCCTAGTACATCACTTATTATAAAGGAAACAAGTATTTTCTGAGAACATTTAAAGGGAGTGTGTGTTACTGTGGATACCATGCATGAGGGTCTGCAGGTCACTGATATGCTACTGTTTTCAAATTTCTCATCTGCTAAATGGGGAAACAGACACTCTCTTAAACAATGCTTCTAAAACCCTACAATGATATATAGTTTTAATAATGTAAATGATTACCCATTGAAAGCCTGTATCAACTACTATAAAGTTCTGTCAATAATATTGTGTATATGTTATTGCTCAGAAAAGATACTTCTCTCTCACAATTTTATAGGCAGTACTTTGTTTAAAATGGGATTAACTAATTTCCTAAAAGCAGCTGGCCCAAGGTGATTGGTCGCTTGTTCCAAGCAGGGCCTGCTTGTTCTTAAAGCTATTTCAGTGCCCGCACCTGCTCAGGGCCGGGGCTCACCTGACTCTCCCGGCTGCAGATTCGGGCTGTCCTGTAACCTGGCCTGCAGCTGGGCACAGCCATGCTGTCCCTCTTACAGGACACGAGGAAGTCCACAGCGAGCCTCTCTCTTTCTCTCTCTCTGTGTGTGTGTGTGGCTGTCTCTCTCTGCCTCTCTCTCTCTGCTTCTCTCTGTCTGTTTCTCTGTGTCTGTGTCTCTGTCTGTCTCTGTCTCTATCTGTCTCTGTCACTCTCCATCTCTCTGTCTCTCCTTTACCTTCTGTAGCATCTCTGGTCACTGCTCAATTTCCTTCCTTGACTTCTAGGCTAATTTTATATTTTTTCCATTTTTCTATAGCAACATTATAGCCACGTTCACATGCAAAAAATGGACTCTTCTGGTCAGCATAATACCAATAAATATAATAATTTTTGAATTATATAAATGCTTGTATTTCATATTTTATTTTTCATTACACCTGAGTATTTTGTGTCTTTACAGGGCAGAACTGTCTGATGGACAGCTCATGGACGTTATTCTTGTTGGAAAACAGGTGCTTGGTATATGTTAGTAAATACTGAAACTGCATAACACTTTCGACAAACACAACTCATACCTTCTGCTTACAGGATTTCACCTGTTCTAACAGGTAACCTCTCCCCACTCCTCTCCAAATTACTGTGTAGACACCAGTATAGATTGCTCAGTCCTTAAAGGGAGCGATATTATTTTTATCCAAAGGCCAGATGAGGGCATCTCAATCATTTCTTGAATCCAAGGCAACTCAGAGATCCACACACCATCCCTCTCTCCGAGTGATAAGCTTATTTGTAACGTAGTCAGCCTTCATGTTCCTGTAACAGTAAAGATAGCCCTCCTTCCTAATGTAACCATTGGACGCAGTCAGGTCTGTGAGCATTCCAGCTGTCCTTTCTTTGCTGTTTAGCCTGCCCATGGGACCTACATTTCTTCTTTTCCTGCTCCTGTGTCTAGTCCAAGTTAAAAAGTCAAAACCCATTTGCATGGACATTGTTTTCCTTTTTGATTGTGTGTGTTTTTTAATTTTATTTTATCACTTTGTTTCCCCTTGAGATTTTCTTAAAATGCCTAATTTCTAGGTTTAAAGTATATCAATCATAAGGCCTTGTAAACATTTTTTTTAAATGGTTAAATTTTAATTGGACCAAAATATGACCTTTCCTCAGAAAATAGGGCTTCTCAAGTCAGCTTTGTTTACTTATAAACTGGATCGCACGTCCACTCTCTGAGTGAGTGAAATCGTGATGGTGGTGATTGGAAAACAGCAGGGGAAGGAAAGCTGTGCTCCCAATATCTGTGATCAAATTCCTCCAGAAAGACTCCTCCAAAGTTTATTCTTCATCATGCATGTAAAAAAAAAAAAGAAAGAAAGAAAGAAAGAAAGAAAAAGAAAAGCTAGTGAGTAGAATCTAGTCTAATTTTAACAGTTCCACAGTCAAAATTTCATACACCTAGTTTGTGACCCAAAGTCAAACATAATAAATTATATGTTTCTGGGTAAAAGTATAATAGACGGGGACTGTGAGTAAGAACTCTGTGCACTTGAAGTCCCCTGATGTCCAGTTGATCTGACATGTATAGCAGCTGCTGTGCGTTCACCTTCTCGGCTTCTTTTGAAAGGAATCTGAACTCCCTGGAGACGTGAAAGGCAACTCTTACTTCAGATCGGCAGGTGAATTTACGCCTTATCCAAAAAATGGCCCTTTTATCTGCTTCCAAGAGTAAATCCTTACTTACTTGTTTTAAAGACTCCAGCAAATGTGTCACGACCTGTGCTCAAGGGCACAGACAAAGCCACATCTCGTTTATAAAGAGGTTCCACCCTCAACTCACGTCGACCGAGAGTAGCTGTCATTTTGTCAAAACAGGTATGGTGCCACCTGACACATTCCCATCAGCCACCTCTGATGTCAATGGTGTGATATACAGCTTCTCCTTAATATTTTGTCCCCATGTTATATCTCAGCTAGTGGTAAATTTTTCTGCTCAGGGCCTTCTCTTCAGTGGTGGCAACTGCAAGAGGTGACACTGGTGATTGTTCCTATAGATCTTATTGTCAGCACTTTGTAGATGAGAAATCTAGGCCGAATATATTTACCCAACCCACACACTTATGTACAAAGTAATGGGGAAGCTACAACCTGCACATGGCCAGTGTCCTCAGTCCTGCTCAGTAGTCTCTTCACATCCACAAACGGGGGACTTCAGAATCCCAGACTAGACCACGTGTTCCCTTCCTCTCTGCATAAACCGAGCTCCTGGTCAGACACTATCTGGACTGGGAGCCCACAGAGAAGTCAGCTGGAATGGCACCCAGGACAATAGCACGGACCGCCACCCACATCGGCATCCTATTCATTCTGTGCTATGACCTTGTGCCTTTATCTGTTCCTGTGATAAAGGAGTCTGAATCATTTCTCTCACTTTTGGAAATTCTTGTAGATTTAGTCACCCACGTGTCCAAATATAAAAGGAGGGGTAACTTGGAGAACAGGCTGGGAATCCATTTTCTGCCTTCCTGGGACAAGAGTGGTGGAGCTGGTACCTTTCTGGATGTTTTATTCTTTGTTCAGCCTTAGTCATGAACTGGGCACTAGAGGAAAATTTAACCTCACGACAATTGTGAAGGAGTCATTCTTATTTTTTTTCCTGAAAGGGGTCATCTTAACTCTCAAACTGGGACCCCTTTTGAGAGCATAAATGCTGAGAGCTCTTTAATGAGAGCTGCTACATTGCTGGTTAGAATTCCCTTAGTGATTCCTAGCTCATTACAATCACAGCTCTCAGAAAAATTTCTTGGCTGCCGAGGGTGCCCCCTTCAGGTTAGAATGTCACCTGCAATTGTGCTGGAAACACCAAGCTGTTGCAGAGTCCTGCTTGGCTGCCCTTACAGTAAGGTAGCATGTGGCTATGTGATTGACAAAAATAAATAAATAAATAAATAAAAGTGTTCGTTTCCAAATTAACCAACACTCAGTTATTAATAAATTCTAAAATTTGTTTTATGCTAGAGGAAGGAGGTCCCAAAATGAGAACAAGTCCTAAAGAACAGTAGTGCACCATCTTCGTAAGCCGTGCAAAACAGGCGCTCAAAAGAGGTGTGGTACAGTATCTGCCAACTGTCCCCCTAATTTGAATGCCTTGTCCTATGTTCATCAGCAAACAACACCACTATTAGAATTATGATATAATATTCTGCTTTCAATTTCTTTGTAAGAGGCATTCTCTCTCTCCCTCTCTCAGTTTTTAGAATCTTTTCTTTATTCCAAACCATTGTTTAAGGTTTAGCAGCACTGATTTTGTTAGCTAATCTTTCTATTTGGTCTTTAACTTTATTGTTCTAAATTTTCTTTCTTAATTCTACCAGTTCATTTATATAATTTTGACTTCTTTTTTTTTGTAATAAAATAGTCTCACAGTTGTCTAACTTTCTAGAAAATGTGTAAAATTTGCTTTAACTTTTCTTTCTAATAGTAAGTGTTCCATAATGTTTTCTTTCTCCAGTGCAGTGTGCTACATTGCTTGCCTTGTTTCTTTTTTGCTATAGATTTTAAAAATAAATATTTATGATGTCTTTCTACTTTTTTTTTCTCCTAAGAAAAAAATGTTTTCCGGTGTAGATAATCTCATGATGTTCTAACTACCTTTCCTATGTGTTTGCCTTCTATATACATAACAGACATTTATTTGTGGAGCTAGCCAATGATGTTTATACCTCACTATCTCCAGGAAATGAAAAGAGACTAGAAAGGAACAAGGACATAGAACATTGTTATCTAGTCGTATGATCCCTCCAGCATCTTCTCTAAAATGTTTGCACCTCTAGAACCTGAAACTCACCATGGTGAAAGACCGTTCTGTTCAAATGGAGGAAGACTTTGGGAAACAGAACTGGGTGGAGCTGTTGAGTAGGATTACTAAGAGCTCATCTTGCCCTCACAGGAAGTTAAGACAAAGGCAAAAGAGCATGCGCTGGGTTAGGTTCCGGTTCTCTCTCCCCATTTTTTCTGCTGCTGCCAATTAGCCCATAGGAGCCCTCTTGAGCTGCAATGCCAGAAAACATTGGAGTGGCACTCCCCAAGCTGTGGTGACATGCAGCATTTCTCTCCAACTCTATGTTTAACAGCTCATATCGGTGCATTGAACATGGCATACTGTCTGGAGTTTATGCGGACTGCATATGTCTGGTCTATATCCTCTGTTCCATGGCATGAGATCTGGTACATTTTTATATTTAAATAAAATTTTAATCATTATTTTTGGTTCACTAATTAATTGCACTAAATACCCTAGGATTGACATTTTTTTTAAATATGCATAAATTTATTTGTGTTTGCTACCTATAGTCACCTAAAAATTACAAGACAAAATTTTAGTCACCATTTTTGCTAAAATTTATTATCTGTATGTAACTTTTAGGTAATTTTATTTTATTTCTTTACCTGTGAAGAAAAGCAGAATAAAAATTCAAAAATTTTATGAGATAACACTGGTGATCTATCCTGAGATTTTTACCCCCCAAATTAGCTTGTATCTACATAAAGGGTGTTCTTCCATAATTCTTGACATGGTTATTTTTAAATGATTCAAAATGTAAGAGATATAGTTTCATGGGTAATAAAGATTTTTACATTCTGTAATAAGTTCTAGAGGTTTGGGGGACAATTCTCAGAGAAAAGTCAAAGGTAAATAAGACTGCTTCAATGAGACATGATTTCTGGCAGGAAGGAGTAAAAATGTAATTTCTCAAGGTCTCTTTCACTTTATGATTATTCAAAACGCCCAGCATCATACTGTCTGTACTGCTGCAATCACGCCGAACATCAGATCTGGCCAAGTTATGCTGGTTTTACTTAGACTTCAATTAGGTGATTTAATTATCACAACACTTTGCCACAGACCATGATATCATCTGGTATTTCCTTTCCAAGTGGAGATTTTCACATTTTCTATTGTTGTTTAACACAAGTTGACATTTTGGTCTAGATCTATGTAAAATATGCAAACCGTGTCTTTAAATATTAAGCATCTTCACAAATCATTTTGAACACTTTTCTTTAAACCAGAGCAGTGTAAAAATAAAAAGCTATTTTTAAAAATTTATTTTCCAGTATACATAATTAAATGAGACTGACATTATCTGACATCATTTATAATCAATATATCATAAAAACTTATAAATTGTCTACATTGCACCCAAGAATGTATTTTGAACTGTGCCTGAGTTGACTTTACATGAAAAATTTGAATACAAAATATAAACTATTAATGAGTAGCTTTATTGTTAGCAATATAGTATTCAATATGATAGGACTAAAGCTATGCATTAATAGTTTATATTTTGTATCCAAATTCTGCATATTAGGTCATCTCCAACAATGCCAATAATTGTACAAACAGTATGTATGCATCACTGGCCTCTGAGACAATGCTTCTAAAGACTATTCTGAAAACAACAGAATTTAGTACCAAGTTTAATGTTTTATAATTCACTGAAATCAACTTGGAATAAGCACACCCTTCTAATAAGGTACCTATTACATATCTATCTATCTAGCTAGCTAAATAGCTGTCTCTAATCATTTACATTTTATCTGAATGGGTAACCCTGATAATCTTATAATAACATGTACTGGAAATTTTCAGTCCAGGTAAACAGAATTTACTATCCTGAGTACATCATTGGTTGAAGGACATTAGCAATGCATAATGTGTAGAAACTCTAGTCCTCATGACTCTGTTTTATAAGCCAGTATATATGCCAAGGTAGTAATTTATAACCCCAAATCATGGACCTCATGCAATTGAGAGGAAAGACATTTATTCCTTCACACATAATATTATGGCAATTTCTGGGGAATCAAAGTGTGAATAAATATAATAACTTAAGTTTATGTACTTTCTGTTATACGTTTGGAGAGTTAAAAGGCAATGTGAGGCTGCATGAGTTCCTGGCATGGTTAGTGACGATCAAAGCAGAAAGGGGAAAAATGAAACATACGTATATAAATATATTTATATATGTGTGTGTATTTAATATGTATTTATATTGACGATGCCAATCTAAAAATATTTCTGTGCTATTATGTATAATACTATTTTCTTATGTATATTAATGAGGACTAGAGTTGTGTAAGAACACTGGAGAAGGTATGTGATTGGTTTCATATATGATACTTTCTCCAGGACAAACTATTCACTGCCTTGAGTCCACAATGTCCAGCATTTCTAATTAATTTTGGAGCTGAAAATGGAATGCTTTGCTGTCATACAACAAATTATATAACATACTGTGTATGTAACTTAAGGCCTCTTGGCACCAACCATCCCCACGTTATGGAAATGTAATGTTAATTTAATACTATATAAATTGTGTATTATTGAGAAACATTGTTGAAATCACCAAATATTTTTACTGTAAACTCAGCCACTGTACCTCAAATAACTCCTTTGTTTGTAATGATTATATAAATTATGCTTGTGTGAGAGCACTGAGCAAAGTCTCTTGTGAAAATGAGAGAATATTATGCTTATGGTAATAAAGAATCTTGACTTTAAACAGGTATCAGATTTGTACACCAAGGATTGTAGGGAAACATGAAATTTAATAGTGAATTTTAAAGCATAATCTCAGAACATTAACTAAAGTGCTGTCTTCATATTCCAAAGTAGGTACATAAATTTTTTTTAATGCCCTAAAATTGCAAGTTCTTTAAGACAGCTTTCTAGAGAATTAAATATCAAATTAGAGACAGAGGGATATTATGACATTTATTACAGATAAATAAGGGAGCAAAGATAAAGTAATGTGACTCTCTGAGTCACACAAATGGGCTCCCAGGACTAGAAATGTAACCCAGTTCTTTGGCAATAGAACAGCAGATATTCACAGCTCTAATGGGAGCTCTGAATCTCACAGGTTT
Source organism: Saccopteryx bilineata (assembly GCF_036850765.1). Classification (NCBI taxonomy): domain Eukaryota; kingdom Metazoa; phylum Chordata; class Mammalia; order Chiroptera; family Emballonuridae; genus Saccopteryx; species Saccopteryx bilineata. Next base: position 78,052,847 of record NC_089492.1, on the reverse strand, counting down.
TTGACCGTTAGTGAGTTATTTGGCCTCTTTACATCATAGTTTTCTTATTTCAAAAAGAAAAAAATGCAAGAAAAACAAAAAATGATAAGGCATCATGATATTTTGTGAACATGATAAACAAAACTAGGAACTTAGTGTGTTAAGGACTTGGTGTAATGCAGTGCTTTGCACACAGATGTGTTAAATACAGTATTGCTATTATTTCTATTGTATTTGCATCTATTACTCCCAGAATAGTTTAGTTTCCACTAAACTTGATTGTCAAGCTCAGCCATCAATGTAGACATTCTCTGGTCACTATTATAAATATTTATCATCATAGAGCTCAAAGGGAAGGACATTTGTCCCCTGGTATCATGGCCATGTCATGACCTCAATGGGACCTTGGATATATTGACTCTGCAACATTAGTCTAATTAACGCATCAGAAGCTCTCTTAAAGCCTTGTCCTTCTTCACCTTTTCTATACCTAGCATAACAAAATTCCAAACCTGTTTCTAATCAAACTATTAACTATTTGTTACCTCTACCACCTTAAGCAGTTGAACATTGTCTGAAAGCAATCATACCAGCCATCCTGTTTGTCTCTTTCAATTCAACAGGCCCTCAACATTACCTGGGAATTCTCCCATGCTTTGCTCAAATTCTTTCCATTTCCAAAGCACCTGGTCCATGCCTTCTCCTCACACCTCAAACTTCCAGTCCTGCTACCTGTGACTCCTTACCTGCAAGGACTGAAGACATTGTTTCTCACTAAGCAAAATGTCAGACAGAAAGTCAAGAACCTTATGTTTTCACTTATATGTGAAATATAAAACAAAAAGCAATAATTCAACAAACAAAAAAACTCAAAAAATCATAAATAAAAACAACAGTATGGTAGTTCCCAGAGGGAAGGGGGTTGAGGGTAGTAGTAAAAGATAAATGAGTCAAATATATGGTGACGGAACAAGATTTGATTTTGGGTGATAAACACACATAGCAATATACAAATAATGTATCAAGGATTGTATATTTGAACCTATATAATCTTATTATATATTCTTATTATTATATAATCTTATTCTTTGCATGGAAAAGAAAGACAAAACATACTTCCTATATAAATTCCACTTTATATATATACATATATATATACACATACATATATGTGAGTATACATATATATGTATATATAATATATGTCAATATATCAAAAACCATATTTGATATATATATCAAAACTTAAGGGATAGAGAAACAAAATAAAATAGTGTTTACCAGAGGCTGGTGGAGGCAGGGGTATTGTGTAAGGGACCAGAGCTTCAGTTTGGGGTAATGAGAGGTCTGAAGACGGATGGTGGGGATGGGTGGGCTGTGCAACACTGTGAATGTACTAAGGCTGCAAAATGTATACTTAAGAATATAAAATGGTAATTTTACGTGATATAAATTTACCACAATAAAAAATTAATGTGTAAAGAAAAAAAATATTCCATGCTAATACTAAATAAAGGAATGTTGAACTGGGCATATGAATGTTAGAAAAATATAATTTGTAACAAATAATATTATCAAATAAAAATAAGATAATTTTATCCAAATATAGGGATAAGTTTGTCAATAAAACAAAACTATTTAAACATATGTGCACCTAATAACTCAGAAACAAAATACATAAAGCTTAATCTGTTAGACTGTAAGGAAAACCACACACCATATTTCCTCATGTATAAGATGTTTCCATGTATAAGAGACACCTTAAATTTGAGGCCCAAAATTTGAAAAAAAAAAAGTATTACATAAAATTATTGAGCAAAAGTTTTATTCATTGTAAAACCCATATAAATTCTCATCACTTTCAAAAGTCCCACCCATTAACTAGTCCTCATCTGTGCCTGATGACAAGTCACTGTCTTTATATATTGCCTCATCCTCAGTTCCATCAACGGCATTTGAAATGCCAAACTTTTTTTTTTTTTTTTTTTTTTGTATTTTTCTGAAGCTGGAAATGGGGAGAGACAGTCAGACAGACTCCCGCATGCGCCCGACCGGGATCCACCTGGCACGCCCACCAGGGGGAGATGCTTTGCCCACCAGGGGGCGATGCTCTGCCCCTCCAGGGCGTCGCTCTTTTGCGATCAGAGCCACTCCAGCGCCTGGGGCAGAGGCCAAGGAGCCATCCCCATCGCCAGGACCATCTTTGCTCCAATGGAGCCTCGCTGCGGGAGGGGAAGAGAGAGACAGAGAGGAAGGAGAGGGGGAGGGGTGGAGAAGCAAATGGGCGCTTCTCCTGTGTGCCTTGGCCAAGAATCGAATCCGGGACTTCTGCACGCCAGGCCGACGCTCTACCACTGAGCCAACCGGCCAGGGCCGAAATGCCAAACTTCTTAAAAGACTTGACAACAATCTCGGTATTGATATTATCCCAGGATCTTTTTACCCAGGTACAAACTTTTCCTATAGTTGGTTTCTTCACTCTTCCTGCTGGTGTCAAATTGTCCTCAGAAGACTTTATCCACTGGTTCCATTCATCTGTCATGGCAGCTTTGAAGGGTTTGTTAATGCTGACATCATTAACAAATGGTGGTTGACATCATTAACGAGTGGTTGAGGCTCGGATGTCAAGCCTCCAGGTATGATGGCAAGTTTTGTTTTTGCTCCGCAGCAATCTTCTTGGTGTTTTGTTGTTGTTGTTGTTGTTATATATATCCTGAAATGATCAAACAACAATAGGGCAGGTTTGCATAAGAGCCCACCTGGTCTCCTCTGAACTTCCTCAAATCAGATCTTCATCTCATCGTGCTCCATCCAACCCTTGTCATGGACATGGACAATCACTCCTTGAGAAATGTCTTCTTTTGGCATTGTTTTGAGTTAGAAAATTAGCATAAGAGGCAGTTTGGTTCCATCAGTACAACAAGCTAGAACAACTGTAGAATGGCTCTTTTCATGTCCACTTGTCCTCACAGTTACAGTTTTCATCCCCTTTTTACCAACAGTTCTGTTATTGGGGCATCCAATTGAAGGGGGACTTTGTCTATATTTGCAGTCTGTCCCAACTCAAAGTGATGTGTCTTTCAACACTGAATGACAAAATGATGGAATTCAAGGACCTTCTGCTCATAGCTTTCAGGCATCTTTTGGCATCTTTTGGGCAAGTCTGGTGCATGTATGCATGTTTAGTCCATTCTGTTTCATAAACCTGAAGCACCAATTTTATCCTCCTTTGAAATCAGTAACTTCTTTTTCATCAGCAATTATTCTTGCCTCAGGCTGAACCATCTTTGTGGACACAGGAATTCCAACTGTCTTCTGCTTTTCAATCCATATTCCCTCTCTCAATCAGGCCATTTTGCTGACTTGCCTCTCATGGCCTTCTTCTGCAGTGGTGTTTTCAGTAAGGTTTCTTCTTCCCATGGCCAGTCTCAGATTGAATTTTCAGTTGGAGAAGGACCAAACTTATATTTAGCAGCACGATTTCCATTCACTTTTGCAAACTGAATCACTTTTAACTTGAATTCAGCACTGTACAAAATTTTTTTCTGAGACATTTCTGGGTAGAACTGGCAAACCATAACCTACCATAATATACTGATAACAAATGCAAAACAATTAGCACAAAGACAAGAAGCATGAACAAATTGGGAAATGCAAGTAAAAAAAATCTACAACTACTGTATAAGATGCACCCAGTTTTTAGACCCCCAATTTTTTGAAAATGGGTGCATCTTATACATGGGAAAATACTGTACATCTAAAATTATAATCAGGAATTTTAGTATTCCTGATACTAAATAACTGACAGAATGGGTAGATAGAAAAATATTACAGTTATATCATATTTAAGCAATCCTATCAAACAACTTGACCTGATTAACTTTTGAGAGCACTCTACCCAACAACAATAGAATGCAAGTTATTTTTAAGTGCATGTGGAAAAATATCTAAAATAAACCACTTTCTGGGTCATAAAACATGTTTCATAATATTGAAAGAATTAAGTCAGGCAAAGTATGTTTTCTAACTACACTGAGATTAAATTTTGACTCAGTTATGAGAAGAGACCTGAAAATTTCCCTAAAATTGAAAACTGAACAACACATCTGTATATAAAAAAGTGGGTGAAAGGAGAAAAAAGAAAGTATTTTGAACTTAATAAAAGTGTAAACTCAATATATCAAAATGATTGGCAGATAAAACAGTATATAGAAGGAAATTTATACTATTAAACAACTTAAGACAAATCTATATTTCCTACATGAAGCTCATTTTATAATAGAAAGATACAAATATGTCAAAAGTTAATGGCCATAGACAGAAAATAGAATAGTGTTTACAAGAGGCTGAGGTAGAAAAAAAGATGTTCCAACACTGACCTCGGTTAACCCTTTAAGGCATTAGGAAAAAAAAAAAGATTGATCCAAAAATTAAAATATAGTAATAAAAATCAAAGAGGAAAACAATAGAACAGAAAGCACAGAAGTAGAAAAAAGCCAATAAAATAAAATGGTGTTTTGAGATCAATAAAATTGATAAAACTTTACCGAAACAAAAAAAAATAGAGAAAATAAATTACAAAAATATAATAAGAATGACATTCCTAGTTATTATATAGATATTAACTAGATAATAGGGCATATTATGAATAAATAAAAGTCAATAATTTTGACAATGTAAATAAAATAGGCAAATTCCTTGAGAAACAGAAATAACCAAAGATCATCTATACCCCATTAGCTCTATAACTATTTAAAAAGTTAAATTTGTGGCTAAAAACCTTCATAAAAATTTTCAGAACCAGTTGGTTTTACTGGTGAAATCTATCAAAAAGGTAAGGAAGAAAGGACATCAATTATACACACATTCTTCCAACAAATTCAAGAGGAAGGAAACATCACAGATTATTCTCTGAAGTTGGCATCAGTCTGATACCAAAGCAAAGATATTATAAAAAAAAAACAAAACTAACATCCTTCGTAAATAGAAATAAAAATTCTTCATAAAAATTTAGCAAGTCAAATTCACCAATACATGAAAAGGGTAACACATCATGACTAGATGGAGTTTATGTCTAGATTCCAAGGTGTTTCAACATCAAACCAACCAAGGTTGATCAAAATCAACCAAGGTAATTCACCATATTAACAAATAAATGGGGAAAAAAGGCTCTTCTGAATACAGAGAGAAAAAGAAGTTAGCAGAAAATATACATTCCTGATAATCCTTTCAGAAAACTAGAAATAGAGGGTACCTCTTGATCTTGACAAAGACAGCTATGAACAATCTACAGCTAGCATCCTACTTGATGATAAAAACTGAATGCTCTCCTTCTGTGGTCAGGAACAGTGCAAAGATGTTCCCTGTCATCCCTGCTTTTCCATACTGGATTGGAGAATTAACCTATGCAGTGAGAGAAAATCAAACACATCAGCATCAAAAGAAAGAGAAAATTGTGTTTGCAGGTGGCGTGACCTTTCAACTTGCAACTTGTTGAACTCATTTTATTCCTAGATGCAACTATCCCCCCCAAAACACTGATGAACAACTGAAATGGAACACACAGTAACTACTCTCTAAACAGGGGTCCCCAAACTACGGCCCGCGGGCCGCATGCGGCCCCCTGAGGCCATTTATCCGGCCCCCACCGCACACCTGGAAGGGGCACCTCTTTCATTGGTGGTCAGTGAGAGGAGCATAGTTCCCATTGAAATACTTGGTCAGTTTGTTGATTTAAATTTACTTGTTCTCTATTTTAAATATTGTATTTGTTCCCATTTTGTTTGTTTACTTTAAAATAAGATATATGTAGTGTGCATAGGGATTTGTTCATAGTTTTTTTATAGTCCGGCCCTCCAATGGTCTGAGGGACAGTGAACTGGCCCCCTGTGTAAAAAGTTTGGGGACCCCTGCAAATGTAAGGTAAATGAAAACAATGCAATTTTATACAATAATAGATTGTATTTACAGTAGATCAATGTAAATTCTATATGTCAGTGACTACTCTGATTAGCCCAGTGAATGAAACCCAGGCAAAATGTAAAAATTAAGTATATTTTCCAATCATAATGTAATCAATACACTTAGACGGAGATAGCAGAATAGCCTAATAATGGTTAGGTTTCAGCTGAATTTCTCTTAAGAAAATCTTTGATTATTTTACAAGAGCTTATTGGTACAGTTTTCATTTGAGAAAATAAACTAGTTTACATGTTACTGTATCCATGTTCCAATGGAGGGCGTCCGCCACAGCAGATACCAGACAGCCTCTGGTCTCCAGCATGCTTCTGTCTGGACCTAGTCGCTTTTACAGCCTATCTCTGCCTATTGCCCTTTGAAATTAGAGGAAACTCCTTGTTCAAATCAACAACATGAGGGTATGAAATCGAATGGAGAAAGTGACCCTTGAGATAGTATTGCTCTTGAAATTGAAAAATTATCTTGATTATTACAGAACTCAGGGCAACGCATTTTCTATTTTAAGGGAGGTAAAGTTAGGTGTGAAAGAGTGTTTCTAAAGCAGGCTCCATATCAGCCACTCACTGGTGTATTAAACCTGAACCAAGGTCTTAGAAGTAAAGATAACCAAAAAAAAAAAAAAAAAAAAAAAAAAAAAAAAAGGCAGTACAAATAGCACTGTTTTAAAGCAGTTTATTAAACTGGTTATTATGTGTAACAATGATTATTTTTAAACTACTAAAATGTAAAGAAAAGGAAAAATGTACCATTTCCATTTGTAAATAACTTGAGAAAACTCATTTATTAAAATTGAAATGAAATAATGCTAATTATATATGTTACATATAATGGTAAATATAACATTTAAATTTGAGTTTCTAATTAATTTTAGTGTAAACTACAGTAGCATTAATTACATTCACAGTGTTGGACAGCCATCACTACTATCTACTTCCAAAACTTTTTCACCACCCCCAGCAGAAGTCTGTACCCATTGAGCAGTAACTCCTCATTTGTGCTACCCCAATGCCTGGTAACCTCTCATCTATCTCTGTCTCTTTGATGCCTGACTAGATATTTCATGTAAGTGGAGTCATGCAATATCTGCCCTTTGTATATGCCTTATCCCACTGAGTATAATGTGTTGAAGGTCCATAAGTGGTAAAGCACGAATCATGATTTCATTCAGTTCTATGGCTGAATAATGATCCACCTGTTATATCCCACATCTTTTTAATCTACCATTGGCTGATAAGCTCCTAGGTTGTTTCCAGTTTTTGGCTATTGTTTTGAGCCCTGGTTTTCAACATCTCTCCCATCTTAATAAATAGTCACAACTGAATTGGTGATGCTACTGTACAGTCAGCACTCTTTCAGCTCTGAAGCTGCCCTGTTGGACACCATGCTGCCTCCTTCAGTTCTTTAGGCGTTTGTGAACATTAATTCACATACAGTAAAAGCGAAAAGACTAGGTTTGCCTTTATCTCCCTTCTCTGTTCATCTCACACACGCATGGTGTATGTATTGTGTATCTTTTCTGTTGGGAAATAAGTGTCCACTTTTGATACATCGAGATTGTAAACGAAGATCTGTCCTTCAATGGACACTTTTAGTATCTACTATTCCATGGTACATTGGACATAACTCAATTATGGGATTGGGAATTTCAGAAAAGAACTCGTAACAATTAGCAATAATAAGACAGTCACGAGCCAGATTAGAATTATACAATAGCTCTGAAATGCAGGACCATTAAAAGAATAAAAACTTGGCTATTTTCCTCATTTCTATCCAATGCTCCAACTGAAATATTTAGCAAAATGTGTTTCAGGATTTTGATAAAGATGGCATGGCAGAAGAGAGAAATGAGACAAAAATCATAAAGCAAAAGTAGAGAATGTGAAACCAACAGGACTTTTAGGGACCAAAATGTCCAGAGAGGAAAACGTCTTGTCTCACAAGCTCTTCTCGGACAGTGCTGCACATCATCACCAAGCGAGACTAGTGAGAAAACTAACTCAACTCCACTGTGCAACTAACACCACTAGGAGCAAATAAATATTAAATGAATGAAAAAAAAAGTTGATAATGTTATATTAAAAGATCCACTGTAATTGGTTATTCTCTCTCATTAGCATGGGCTTCCTGTGAGGTAGCTGCCTCAGGAAGGTCTTAGACCTGGCTCTCATGTTCAACTTAAAAATGAACTACCCCTACTTATTATGTCATAAACCTTGTGTTTTAAGGGACCCTCTCAGGTTTGAGATAGATGTGTTTATTTTTCAAATAATAAATCGTTGTATAATAACAGAACACTTAAAGCAGAATCTAATAAATAAACAATTCTAACGACTAAACAATGGATATTATACAAAAACGTGGGACATTCAACACGGACCCATCACTTGTGTTCTATGAAGCCAAATCAAACACCAAGCGCATAAGTAAAATCCAAGACATCAAATTTTGTCCTGTCTCTTGGGGACTCACACTTCTTAAAAACTATTCTTGCAATTAGCTTCTGTCCTTATCTATCAAAGAGGTGTCTTTGTTCTTAGTGAGGTGTTTAGTTACATTTTTTTATCACTAATGTTTTCAGCACCATTTTAACTTTAAAATAACCCTGTGAGATATAACCTATGGAAATAAACCAGTATCACCATAAACAAAATAATGGGGAAAGACACAAGACATTTATTTGTGCCACAAACATGTACAAAGGGTTTTAATTTTAATACCATTTTTTTGTCAAACCAGTGAGATATTTAAATGAAATTCTAAAATATATTTTAAATTTTAGAACTAATATTGATGATAATAGTAAAGTTTCTTTAATCTAAAAAATATGTAAGTGATATAAAATAGACAACATAGTTTTATAGGAGCTGAAAATCTGTTTTTAATGAACAGATTAGGGGTCCCGAAGGGGAAGTGGTAGAGGTAGATTTTAGTAATCTTTTAATAATCTTTTAGTAATAAGATTTTAGTAATCTTTTCTAAGTAAAAACCAAATAAAAGCCTATTGAGAGAAAAGAATGTCCACATGATTTCAGTGGGGAAACTGAATCTGTGCTTCGGTGCTAGCTGCAGAATGCCCCGGCAGTGCCCATTGGGGTCAAACGAGATGCTTGACTCTCAACCACTTCTGGTACTAAAATTATTATTTTTTAAAAAAAATTGGCATGTTTTGAGAACGCTAGGTTTATTCAAATCACAATAACCCTAAGTCACCAAGTAACAGATTCCTTGAACCTTTAACCCTTGTGTAAGCTTCTTGACCTCATCCGCCTACCCTTCAGATGAATGCCAAGCTGTCTCTCCCAACAGTCTAAATCCCACTCAAATCATTTCACTGAGCGCTGCGTGGGTGTCCCCACCATCACCCTCGTCTCCTGCATACACATGAACACGGATAATACTCTGTTATCCTCAAGACTGCTCCCTCAGTAGCTCCTTATACCCCAGTAGTTGACATTTCACAGAAAAAAAAAAGAAATAGCGGCTGTGAAACTTGCAGTTGTTATTTCCTTCACTTGATTTCTAAAGAATGGTATGTGTGAGTGTGGCAGATTGGAAAAGGGCACCCAGAAATCATCGAATCCCCAGGAGCTGTGAGTGACTATGTCCCTTTACATGGCAAATTGAAAACCTTGCAGCAGAGATTAAATTACAAAATTGGAGGAGAGATTATCCCAGACAATCCAGATGGGCCCAGTTTAATCATGTGAGTGTTTAACTGGGAAGCCTTTTCAAGCTGGGCTTAGAGGCAGACATGTCTACAGAAGGATGCTCAGAGAAAACAGGTGTTGCTGGTTTGGAGATGAAGAAGGCAGACTCCAGGCAAGGGATGTGTGCGGTCTATAGAGCTTGGGAGGCGAGAAAGTGAATTCTCCCCGAGAGTCTCTAGGAAGGACCCAGCCCTGCAGACACGTGGATTTGCATTAAGCCACTAAATTTGTTATAATTCTCATGGCAGTGTTATAAATTTAATACAGCAGATTAACACATACTTATATCCATACTCATACCTATACCTAAGCATATATATGTGTATATATAATAGAAACATATACATAAGAACTTTAATATGAAATTGGAAATGATTCAGAGTGATTAGTGGTTATTTGTGACAGTCAAGGTCATCGAAGTTGGGAGTAGAAATAAAGGGAAAATTTTCTTTGTTAGTAATGTTCTAACTCAATTCTTATAAATTCTGAAATATTCCTTTAAAGAATAGCTTTCTCTATTAAATAATGGGTGTAACAAATAAATTTAATTTATAAAACTCTCAAAAAATTGTGGAGATCAGAGGCATTGAAATCAACGTTATTGAGAAAATGTATTTGCAAACTTGTTAGACCATCATCCATCCCATGGGTTTCTCTCTCTAGGGTGTTCAGTAGGGGTTTTCACCCCCAGGGTGAATATGGACCCAAACTTAGCAAATTAAGTATTTGTGTAGGTGAGACCACACTTACATCATAGTAGTACCTACATTATAGCTCACTATAAAAATTTAATGATTTAATGTCATGCCTGACAGATGGTACCAACTAAGAAGTGTTAATTATTAATAATATTATTATATAGCCTGACCTGTGGTGGCACAATGGATAAAGCGTCGACCTGGAAAGCTGAGGTCGCCAGTTCGAAATCTAGGGCATGCCCAGTCAAGGCACATATAAGAATAGATTGATGTTTCTCTCTCTCTATCTCTCTCTATCTCTTTCTCAGTCTCCCCCTTTCTCTCTCTAAAATCAGTAATAAATAAAAAATATTTTAAATATACTAGTAAAGTAGACATTGAACATTATTATTATCATAACTATGATTACAATGATAAGTAACAAAAGTAATAGCTGCTGGCATTTAATGAGCACATGTTATGCACCAGGAACTTTTCTAAATGCATAATATTATTAATTAACTCATTTATCCCAAACTGTGATTATGCTTTCCCAAGGGGAGAGAGTACACATATTCTGGAGGAATAAACATCACCATTAAAGGACTAAAAGTTCAGGATAGCAATCAAAAGCATGGGTTCTGGCTGAGAAGGGTAAGAGAAGAGGTTAGACTAGAGTCACATGTACACAACTTGAATGTCATAGGAAGACATTTGAATTTGATGACTTTGTGGTAAAGAGACATAAAAAACTGTAAGTCAATAGCATTTATAAAGCTGATCTGTCTTCTAGGAATAGAACAATTTCAGCAACATGAGGTTATGTCTTATATAGTTTGGAAGATGCTGAAGAAGTGAAGACAGACAGGAATGGAGAGTAAGGTGGAATTAGGGAGATCTCTGATCTCAAAAACAGTGAGATAAAAATGCCAATGGTACAACACTATGATTATAATTATAATTTGTTACAATTACAAGTAACAAAAGTAATAGCTGTTGGCATTTAATGAGCACATATTATGCACCAGAAAAATTTCCAACTACAAAAAAAAAAAAAATCCAGAAGGAGGCAGTGGTTTGAGTGATTAGGGGATGGGGGAGTTTAATTAGACACATTTTCATGAAGACAATTGAAGTATATTCTAACAGGTTACAAATTACTGAGGACCAGAGACACTGAATAATCAATAAGTTCTTAGGAGAAAACATGTTTTCAAATTGTTGGCTGCCTGTGTAAAATATTTTAAATTTGACATTTTTCTTAGGGGATAATGTAGAAATATCTTAAAAGCCAGGAAGAGATGGAGACATGAAAAATATGACTAAATTAAATTTTTAATGTTACTAATTGAAATAAGAACTGTTTACCACCTATATCTGTAATTAGTATCCACACAGCAAATGTCTGTCAACAGTGCTCACTGTGACTAGATATTTAATAAAACTAATAATAAATATAAAATATCACTGGATTATTTACTGTTCTTGATAGCATAGTCCAAATTTAGCTTAAGGGTTAAAATGAAGGAATATAGCATTTCAAATATATATGTAAACTAGATATAAATAGAGATATTTCAAGTACATTGTATTTTGTACAAGAGTGAAGAACACTGTGGTCTGAAATATGGATGTACCCAACAATCTCTGTGAGACACAATGATTAATGTTAATGCTACATTGCTATTTATCTTATGTGAATATTGCTATATATATCTGTTATATATCATCTATTAATATTATCCATGTATCCATTAATGTTATTTATCTTTAACTTACGTTTCCAATTATGTAGTGAATATTTATTTTACTTATATTACTTCTAAGACATAGTAAGTTTGAAAAAATACTGTAGGACTTAATATTAAATTTCCTTGATAAATTTGGCCATCATGCTACAATTGACTCCTTTTCCAAGAATATATTCAATTTTTAAGGTCATCTGGGGAAAAATCTAGGCCGTGGATGAGGTCCTTCTGCAATCACTGACATTACATTAATTCATGTGCGCTCTTTCATATCTGAATACGGGAACGCTTTTCTGTCATCACTAGGGCTTGTTCCCTGATTTTTTTTTCTATTCTTTCATTTCTTTAAAACACGTACCTCCCAGGTAACTTTAAGTGAGAAATAACATTTAAAAGGACATTAATTTTAATTTATTGAAACAAAACATCACATTGCCCCACTATTCATATTACACTTAAAATTCACAGATGAAAATATTGAAGTTTCACAAGGAGAAATAATGAGCTAATTTATATATGGTTCTTTTTCTAGCAGTAGTTTTTAAATTTAATTACTCACTAGCCAACATACTCAAAAAAATGTATAGAATATTAAAAATATTATTGTCAATCGTGGTCTTTCAATGAAGGTAGAGACCTTTATAAGTACCCAATGAAGGGGTCAGTCTTTCCTTCATTCATTGCTTCCCCCACACATGTAGCATCCCATAGAGCGAGACCCGGAAAGATTGAAGAATTCCCTATCATCAAGGGGGATTGCAGAGCACATTAGGGGGTACCCAACCTGCTGCGTGATTACGAATTTCCTGTGGGTTTTATGGCTGCGACTTGTCTTTTGTATCAGAAACAAATTTAGCCAATTTATATCTAATCTACTACGGAGAAAATGAGGACCAGAACAGCCTACATAAGAAAATAAAAGGCAATGAACACTCAATCAAGGTTTCCTGATAAAGTTATCAATCTGAGTTGCTTTGCCAAGTAGGGGAAACAAATTTGTGACAAAATTACCAGCTGATAAGAGTCATTGACAATCAGATAAAAATTAGTTAATACCCAATTGTGCTTTTCATTCTTTGTAGGCATGGACTTCTCTGATCACAGCAAAACCTACATGAAATGAGGGTAGATGCGTGGAAGAGAGATTGTGAAGATATGGCAGAGGAGCACATCACAAGAAATGACAAGCGTGATTGCTAATTTCATCCCATTGAAAATGAATCTGCATAATGTTTTCTGATCACTGCATCCCTCCACATTTCTTCCCCTCTTTTCAGGCTCATTGCCTTCGGTCTTGGGACTGAGATGATGGCAGGAAAGCAGAAGAGAAATCTGCTTCCTGGGAGAATGTGCACAAACTCTAGGGATTTCAAGGTAGCTTCACACAGCCCAGGTGCTCGCTGTCCCCCATTCATAAACCCTCGCCAACGCTCTGGAGGCAAGATTGGTATGTCAGCCTCTGGTCTGGGCAGATGTGAGGAGGTCGTGTTATAGCAGATGCCCTTTCAAATTTTCTGTCAGACTGGTGTCAGAGTTACACACATATGCACATGCACACACATGCATGCACACACGCACACATGGATAAATATCCAGATACTCTCTTAGACCAGGTAGATACTGCAAGTGATCTTTCTTTTGGAGCATTTAATTTTCCCCAAAATCAAGATGTGAAGTCAGGTGCAGATATATCTAGGCAATATCTTAATTTCTTAAGTAAAGAGGAAATGGAGGTTAGAGATAAAAGAGAATATACTTCTTAATTTTCCTTCTTTAAAATATGATTATATGTAAAATAAGCAACAAAATAATTTCCTGGAAAGTTGTGCTGCCTTCTTACATTGACTTTGATGGTTTTTGTCATTATTTCTATATAGAAGTATCTTTGAATGATTTGAATTGGAAACAATAAACACATATTAAAGGGGCAAACTTTCAGAGAGTTTGAATTGAAATGTTATTCATTCTTTTAACATATTGTAGATAAGGAAGCAAATTTCATGAGGACCTTATTTTACACATCACCACAATACAAAAAAAATAAAATTAAAAATTACATATGTTTTAACATATACTGTATACAGACAAAACAATGCCCCAAACATTTAACCGAAGTTAGAGGCAAGATGTCCTTGATATTCAGAGACAAGCCATGCACTTAACTACTATGTGTCAAGATTTTATCCAATTATTAAGTTTGATTCTGTTCTTGTTCTACAAATATTAGTATTATTTGCGAGCTCTTCCTACCAAAGAATTATTTTTCAGGGTACTAAAATGATATATTGAGTCTTATTGCACTTACTAGCATTATAGAAGGCTCACTGCATATATTTGTAAGCCTCTTTTAAATGTATCTTTTTAAGATTTTATTTTTCATTTTAGAGATAGGGGGAGAGAGAGAGAGAGAGAGAGAGAGAGAGAGAGAGAGAGAGAGAGAGAGAAGGGCAGAAGGAACAGGAAGGATCAACTCCCATATGCGCCTTCACCAGGCCAGCCAGCGCTTTGAACCAGCAACCTCAGCATTCCAATTCAATGCTTTACTCACTGTGCCACCACAAGTCAGGCCAATAAGCCTTTTAAATAGCATTTTACAAACAAACAAACAAAAACAGACAAGGACCTTTTGCATCCAGTATCATATTTGATGCTTACAAAGTTCTGATGACTTACATTTCCAGATACCATCAGATCATTCTTGAATCACGCAGTTGAGGAAGTTACCTTAAGAAAGGTTAGACTAAACCTTACTGGCAGCAGAGTCCCAATCCAGATATCTTTATCCTTGCACATGCAGGCTAGTACTCATTTTAAAATTTTAATTCACTCACAAATTGTTAAATGGGTATTGGATGAAAATCTTCACACATTAGATTGTGGGTTTTGAGCAATTCCTGTGTTTCAGAAGTTATGAAAATGACAGCTTTATTTAACTGTGTTATGATATAACGGGAGGATATGGAAGCCATCCATTATTTAAAAACCCTCACACAGCTCTTGATAGTGATGCCACAGAAACCAGTGTTTGGAAAAGTTAATAAACCTCTCCTTTGTTCAACTTAGTACTAAGAAGCTACTTAGAATTCCTGACAAATTTTCTAGTAAACACCATTGCTTTTTTTGACTGGCATGCGTGTTTGCATTTTAAAAGCATTTTAAAATACTAAACTTGCAAGACTTCTTGAGGAGTAGGACACGTTTAAAAGGCAGTTGAATAAATTATCTCTTCCAAGATGCTCGTACTGGGCTTGCTACAGATGACAGATGTTACTTCTTACTGAATCAAATGACATTCTCAGGTCAGATCCTGGATGATCTAGCCCAATAAAAGCATAATGTTTTTTAAGGGATAGATCAGTATACACCCATGCAGGATCATGAGGGTGGCATTTTTTGTCCTATCTCTATAACTAACAGCTACTGAAACGTATCACAATTTAATTAAGTTTACAATACTTTCTCTCTAATCCAGTAAATAGAATAGAATCACCATTTTCCAAAGGTTTGTTATTTTCCTAGCTGGATGATTTACTGCATATAAAGGCAGAATAAGCAAGCAACAAATTAACTTCTATCCTCCAATGAGAGGATAAAAATTAATTAGGCTAGTTTCATAAAGCAAGAAGGTGATTCTAGCCTGTCTACCCACTCACAGACTTGGATGCTATAAAAATAAATCCCTTTCCATCTCTTTTAGAAAGAATTATGGAGCCAGATTTACTTGTTTTAGTCAATCGGGTCTCTTGATGTTTGTGATAAATTGGCCAATTATGTTTTTCAATCTCAAGGGGGAAATTAGGCAAAACCAGTGTTTTATATGGTTTTAAATCTGGTGATTTCTATTGGAAAACATGCAATAGCCTGAGTGCAACCTATAGGCTGTCTTTAATATACTTTTAATGAATTTGGAGGTTGATGAAAAGTAATAAAATAAACTGTTGCAAGGCCACTTTTAAGCTATGTGCTTAAATTGTGCATTTTCAGGATCTCTGTGGTCCTGATTCTTTGCTACAGTAATTGTGATTCTTAGCTTTAATATAAAATAATTGCACAAACCTGGTATGTCACCCTTTGATTATTACTAATATTGCCAATGAAAGGCAGGGTTAATCCTTACTTTCATCCATTCCTAAACTTTACTGAAGAAATTTGTTTCAGCTGAGGCCAGGGTAAAATGCCTTGTCATATCAGAGGTCATAATCCTTAAGTCCATTTAGAATCCCAGAACTCCATCCATCCCAGGAACATCTAGGCAATGCACTTAGCCCATCTGCTGACTCCACTAGACACAAGGTAGATAAAAACAACATCAATGCATTGTACAAAAAAAGCTAGGATAAGTGATTTATAATGCTCCAATATTTAATTTTTATAAAGTCAAAGGTGAAGTATGTTATCCTTATTATTATTATAATTACAGTATATTATATTGTTATAATTATAATTATATTATTATTGAGTATATAATATGTAAAATTACTTAAATAACGTCACAAATTTCTCATGAAACACATGTTTCCAATCTGTCTTTTCAACAAGAACTTCTTCGGTCCTGGTCCCTTGACCAGAATCATTAGCAACATCTGGAAACTGAAAATGCAAATTCTCAAGCATCACTCCAGATCAAACATATCTGAAACGAAAACACTGAGAGGAGAGAGGCTAGACATCTTAATTTTATTTCAGCATTCAAATTGGTCTTTATTGTAGATTTTACTACAATGTAATAAAAATTTAATTACTAGTGAGATTAATTATAAAGATTTTAAATTTTAAAAACCTAATAAAAGAATAAAACTTGTTTTCTTAATTTATTATTTTTAATTATAGCTGACATTTAATCCTATTCTGTATTAGTTTCCGATGTTCAGCAAAGTGTTTAGACAATCACACACTTTACAGAGTACTCCCTCCACTTCTTTAAGTACCCATCTGGTCTCATACATAGTTATCTCGATATTATTGGCTATCTTCCATATATAGTACTATAATCTCCACCTTTATGACTATTCCATAACTACCATTTTGTCCTTTTCAGTTTCTTCACTTTTTTCACCCAGCCCAATATTCTCCCTCTCCTCTGAAAGCTGTCAATCTGTTCTCTGTATTAAAGGTCTGTTTCTAGCCTGACCAGGTTGTGGCACAGTTGATAGAGCGTCCAACTGGAATGCAGAGGACCCAGGTTTGAAACCCGAGCTCGCCAGCTTGAGCATGAGCTCATCTGGTTTGAGCAAGGCTCACCACCTTGAGCCCAAGATTGCTGGCTTGAACAAGCCCAAGATTGCTGCTGTAGCCCCCTGGTCAAGGCACATATGAGAAAGTAATCAATGAACAACTAATGTGCTGCAATGAAGAACTGATGCTTCTCATCTCTCTCGTTCCTGTCTGTCTGTCTCTATCTATCCCTCTCTCTGTCTCTATCATAAAAAGTCTGTTTCTATTTTGTTTGTTAGTTTATTTTGTTCATTAGATTCCAATTATAAGTAAAGTCATATGGTTCTTGTGTTTCTCTGACTTTTTTTTTACTTAGAATAATGCTCTCCAGGTCCATGCTGTTGCAAAAGTTAAGATTTCCTTTTTATTATGGCCAAATAATATTCTATTGTATAAATGTACCCTAGCTTTTTATCCACTGATGGGCATTTGGGCTGCTTCCATATCTTGGCTATTGTGAATAATGCTGCAATGAGCATAGGGGTGTATATAATCTTTCAAATTAGGGGTTTGAATTTCTTCAGATATATTCCCAGAAGCAAAATTGCTGCATCATAAGGCAGTTAAATTTTTAATTTTTCTGAGGAACCCCCATACTGTTTTTCGTAGTGGCTGCACCAATCTGCATTCTCATTAACAGTGCACAAGGACTCCCTTTTTCCCACATTCTCCCCAACACTTGCTTTTTGTTGAATTTTATTATTATTATTATTGAATGAGAGGTGGAGAAGTAGGGAAGAAGAGAGATAGACTTCCACATGGGCCCCAACCGGGATCTACCAGGCAAGCCCACTAGGGAGCGATGCTCTGCCCATCTGGGACCACTGCTCCATTGCTCAAAAGGAAGCCATTTCAGAGCCTGGGTTAAAGCCATGGAGCCATCCTCAGCACCCAGGGCCAAATTGCTCGAACCGTTTGAGCCAGGGCTGCAGGAGGGAAGGGGAGGAGAGAGAGAGAAAGAAGGTGTGGAGAAGCAGATAGTCACTTCTACTGTGTGTTCTGACCAGGAATCAAACCCAGGACTTCCACATGCCAGGCCAACATCCTACAGTGGGGCCTGTTTGTTTGTTTGTTGACTTTTTGATGATAGGTATTCTGAAAGGTGTGAGGTAATATTGCATTGTTGTTTTCATTTGCATTTTTATAATGATTAGAGGTATTGATCAATCTGTATTTTAATGAGTCATTGAGATGGTCCTAATATTAAAATTTTAACATTATTTTAAACTATAAAAACTATACTTTTTAAGGGATTCTAAATGACTCCTTCTAGGCAAGGTTTTGAAGTTGTACAGACATCAACCTAACAAGTCTTAACAATGGGTTACATATGGAATGGTAAAGAGAAATGAGATTGTAATTATTGGTAGGTAATGATCATCTCCACAGAACATCTAAAAGAATTTATTCATAAATTAATTAGAAAGTTTAGCAAAGTGATTATAAAAAGTTTAGTGCACATATGTTGATTGTATTTTATATATAATCAAGAATAATTAAAAACATAATTATAAAATATATTATTTAAAAGTTTAAATAAAGCCACAAATTAATTTTAAAAAATTCAAAATAAATTATGTAAAAGCTATGCATTAAAACTTAGAAAACTATAATGAAAAACATTAAGAAAAGCCTTAATAATTAGTTTACTATTTCAAGCTTGTGCATAAAAAGATTTACTACCATAAGGACATCATCCTCTCAAAGTTGTTCTAGAAATTTAATGGCTTTCTAATAAAATTCCAAATAGAGTTTTTATAGCTTGACCTAGTTAATTCTAAACTGAACATAGACAAGCAAAGATCAAAGAAATCCCAAGGTTCTCTGAAAAAAGGGAGGAAATTATTCTAAAATATAACAATGTTTATTATAATCTAAAATAGACACAATAGTGTTATTCCAGTGATGAAAGACTAATTAATTGACAGCAATAAAAGTTTTGAAACAGACATACAAGCAGAGAAAATTTTGATATCTGACAAAAATAACATGACAGATTGTCAAAAATAAAATAGACTAAACAATTAGGTAACTAGAAAAAATGTTTATCCTGATAAAAAAAGAAAGGAAGGAAGAAGTAAGAATGAGAGGGGAGGAAGGAGGGAGGCGGAAAGAGGAAGGAGGAAGTAATAGAGGAAATATATTCAAACCTCTAGAAAAGTATAGGTAAACATTTAAAATCTTGATATATGGGAGAATTTCTTAACCTCTTCTCCCCAAATGTCAATATAATATCATATATACATATATATGTGAAAATAAATATTCATTAAAATTGAAGTATTCTGTTTATTAAAAGACAGAATTATTTTAGAAGATGGTAATTATAATTATATTCTAAGATTAATATTAAACATTTTTACTGATCCATAAAACCTGAATATAGATCTATCAGAATGGAAAGCATTTAAAAGTAGTAGTAAATAGTGCTTGTTTCCATCAGCTGTGTTTAGTTAACACAAGAGTAGAACCAGGAATATATTAATAACCACTACCAATTAATAAACAAAGAAACCATCTATAAAATAATGGCAAATGACATGATCTGACAATTCATAGAAAATAACATACATGTGACTTCACTCACACACAAGCCCGCACAAACCATTCATCAGAACAATGCAAATTTATATCAAAATAAGACTTTCTGCCCATGTACCTGGAAAGAATTAGTACCTAAATTATTAATCCAGTGATAGAAAAACTACTAGGAAAATGAATTGTTTCTTGTGGTAGGCATGTAAATTGTTAGAATCATTTTGGTCAACAAATGGCATTATTTTAAAATTTTCAAACTATTAGGAATCATCCTATTTCTAGCTCTACATGCAGGTGAAATTGCTGCACATTGAGAGCAAAAAAGTAGTAGTGGACAGAAAACTCAGCACATTGCTGTTAGCAGTGGTGAAAAAATGGAAAACAACTCAAATATCAGACTAGAGAACTGAGAAATTAATTGCACTATGCCCAGAGCAGAACATGAGAGTCTAGTGAAGACTCAAAAGAGTTATATAAAATAATGGAGATGCATTTTCAATAATAAGCTTCAGGTGATAGCAGCAGTTCTGAGACGATCAGTTTTATGCATTTCAAGAAAAGGTAAAATAACGGGTAAAGTATACACAGATGTGCACATGTAACAATCAAAAGTCACTAAGGGAATGATGTGCGCACAGTGATGTGCCGGGAAATTTAACAACAGGCTCTCCAGGGAAAGCACAGAACGTACTGATTTGCAGCTTTAGTAAATGTCTGTGTTGTAACGATGCCCCTGTGGCAACATCACACTGCCTGTGTGCAGACCAGACGGAGCAGAGAAGCAGGAAGCAATGAACACCTGTCGAGCTATTGTCCCATTTGGCTCGCCATCAACAAGACACTGAGAGTTAAATACTGTCCTGCTGACTTGACTGTTGCCCATAGTTGTCCCTTGCCTTCAAGTTGTTCACTGAAATGTCAACTCCAACATTAGCTGGGACCTCATGTTTATGTAATGCAAGAATTTTCCCCTAAACACACACACACACACACACACACACACACACTGCTGTACCTCCATGTAATAAAAGTATCAACCACCCCGTGGGCACTGTCCTTGTCTCTTTTTTTAACTTTTTTGACACTTAATTTTTATGGTGTCTGCCATTTCTTTTCTAATTCACATCAAATCATTTTGCCCTACATTTAATGTATGCCCTAGCTTTGTTAGCTACATTTCTGTAATGTAAGCATGTGGTTCTTTCAAAGTATAAAAATCAGGGGGGAAAAATGAGGTGCATATTCAAATGCACTCTAGAAATATGTACACTTGTGATCCCCAGCTTAGACCTGCGGTAACCCACATAGCGCCTGTCCCAAAGTAGATACGCGCTCATGTTTCATTGAAGAAACTTGAAAATCTGGGTCTCTAGGGATCTCACTTTCCTGCTACTTGGTAAAACAGTTTGATTGAGGCATAGTTGATAAAGAACTGCACACAGGCGAACACCTGTGAAACCATTATCTCCACGTAGGTAGTACACACCAACACCTCCTCGGGTTTCCTTGTGTTCCTTTCCTGCGGTGCAGTGCTGTTTTTGTTGTGTGTGTGTGTGTGTGTGTGTGTGTGTGTGTGTGTGTGTGAGTCTCATGTGTCTGTGAGTGTAATAAGAAGACTTAACATGAGATCTTCAACTGAGATTATCTCAGTCCTAGACATTATGGATTTTTATTGCATTCTCATTCATTCTTTGAAAATTTGACTGAAAATTTAGCACTGCAAATTAGCAGATCTACAATGTTTAAGTATCAAAGCTGTCAAGCCATCTCTTACATTTGTGGTGCTTATCAACTATCAGAACATTTTATTACTTGCCTCTGCTTTCTGGGAGGGGTGCATTGAGGACTATGCACCCCATAGGGTCTTCAGAGCAAATGCATACCTTGAGTATAGATTGCTTATAGATTTGTGCCTGGTTTCTTTCTTTTATATGTAATCTCCATGTTATATTTTACCACCTATCATTTACATTTGTAAAATAAATGCTTGGCTGTGTAATTTTATCAACTAGATATCACCTTTGAATTGTATGACTTTAGAGAGAGAAATTGGGAGAACACATGTCAACCAGATGCCTTAACCAGGTAACCCAGTTGTTACTACGCACCTGAATGTCAGGTGTTCCGTGCATTTCACCCGTTTTATTTTTCTTTTCTCACCCTTATATGTTTAGTTACATTATGCAAATGCAGGCCTGAATCACTTCTAAATTAACATTTATATAGAAAATATTAAAAAGTGAAATTTGACACTCTACTTAAGTAGACGTGATTACATACAATATAAATGTGAATACATATGTCACATCAAAGTGGAAATATAGTAAACATACACATGTTAATATATAATCTGTTCCCCATTTGTTTTGACAAAGTGACATTACAATTTTAACAGCTCCTGCATATAATTCATAATTAATTATACAAGAATAAATAAATTGGCTTCTCCATGAAAATAAATTTGCAAAATTTATTAACCTTTTGAGATGGAAATCATTGGCGCATATTGAAAACAAATTTTAATCCTGCAATAACTACTATTTTAGATAGAAAGGTAGAATTGTGAAACGCTGTTTAAAATGATCTCCTTCAAAGATGATGTAATGATAGGTTCCATGAGTAGAATATAATTTAGATGCTACGAATTTTCTCATTCATTTGCCCAACTATGTTTTTTACCATACCCAAAATTCTCAGCTGCTTAATTGCCTAAACTCTTCTGCGTGATAAAATGAATGAGGACTGGGAACAAGAGTGGAGATAGGAGAAACCTCCTAGTATTTAACAGAAAATAACCTGAAGGAACTTTTGATTGTGTTTCTAGCTCTTTACTTTAGCATATTTTCACATTCTCTAAACTCTGATTTATCTGTAAAATAGCCAAATAAAGAATCCTAACACCAAAGAATTGCAATAGACAGAAGATAAATGATCCCAAATCAAATACAGACCTTCACATATGGATTGAAGGCTTTAAAATGTTAGATGCCATCTACAGAACAGCCATAAATAATGGTGGCCGGGATTAGCAGATAAAACTACATTGAAACTTTTTTTCTTTTGCCAAATGAACATTTCTTCAATTAAGCTAGCTTTTTCTTTCTTTCTTTCTTTCTTTCTTTCTTTCTTTCTTTCTTTCTTTCTTTCTTTCTTTCTTTCTTTCTTTTTTCTTCCTTCATTCCTTTGTTCCTTCCTTCCTTCCTTCCTTCTTTCCTCCCACCCTTCCTTTCTTCCTTTCTTCCTTCCTTCCTTCTTTCCTTCCTCCCTTCCTCCCTTTCTCCTTCCCTCTCTCCCTTCCTTCCTCTCTGCCTTCCTCCCTCCCTTCCTCCCTCCCTTCCTCCCTCCCTCCCTCCCTCCCTTCCTCCCTCCTTTCCTCCCTTCCTCCTTTCTTTCCTTTACTGAATTTACTGAAGCGACAATTGTCAACGAAAGTGTACAGGTCTCAGGGGCACAATTCCACAACACATCATCTGTACACTGCCTGTATATTCACCACACAAGTCAAGTCACTGTCCATCACCATTTATCTCCCCTTTACCTTCCTCCACCTCCCTCATC
Organism: Saccopteryx bilineata; assembly: GCF_036850765.1. Taxonomy (NCBI): domain Eukaryota; kingdom Metazoa; phylum Chordata; class Mammalia; order Chiroptera; family Emballonuridae; genus Saccopteryx; species Saccopteryx bilineata. The sequence continues at coordinate 78,029,447 of NC_089492.1, read as the reverse complement.
TACCTCTCCCGACAATCACTAAACTATCCTCCCTGCCTGTGAGATTTTTCTCTCTTTTTCTTCTTTTTTTAGCTCAAGACTTACAGCCCCCTCACCTAGTCTCCCACCCTGAAAGCTGTCTTACTGCTCTCTATCCCTGAGTCTGTTTCTGCTCTTCTTGTTAGTTTATTTTGTTCATCAGTTTCCACATATGAGTGAGATCATACGGTACTTGTCTTTCTCTAACTAGATTACTTTGCTTGGCATAACAGTCAGTAAATGGGTATTAAGAAACTGTAATATGTTGGGAATAAAACAACTCAGAATTTGTTCATTGAAAGAGTTAACAATTGAGCATTGGCTGGTTAACTTGGTGGTGACAGCATTGTCCCAAAGCACAGGGGTTTTCAGTTCAACCCCTGATCAAGGCACATACAGGAACAGATCAACGTTCTGTCCCTCTTCCACTTCCTCTCCCTCTAAAGTCACTAAGTCATTCATGAGATACTAAATTTAAACTTTCCAAGGGACTCTGAGTCATGATTGGAGGGACAGCAAAAGTGCTCCTTGAATAAGCTGTAAAATGCAAAGATTAAGTATTAATAAACTGAATATATGACTCATCTAGGAACAGAGACAGCTATAAAGGCCCAGAGGGGAGATAGTCCAGTTACGTGTACATTGGCAAATAATTTGTCTTGAGCGGCAGCTGGAGCGCCAGGCACGAATGCCCAAGAATGACAGTGGGGAGCAAGCTGGTGACTGTTTGCTTCTGTCCTACCTAGGGTCTTCCGGTTTTAAGCTGATGTTGACTGGGGGAGGGGGGGAAATTGAAGATCTTTCTCTAGTATAGAGACATTTCCTATTTGTGTTTTATAAAGAGGACTTCGGCGGGAGATGAAAAGCAGATGAAGCATGTCATGTGCTGGGACAGCCATCCATGGGAGAAAAGAGGAGCCTGTGGTCTGAGCCAGGCAGGGGCCAGGACAGGCAGCAGGCGAGCACAGGGGAGAGGGAGAAAGAGCAGATTGAGTGGGATGACGGTGGGTGGCAGGTTGACGCAGGCTTTTCTCACTTGGACAAGCAAACAATGATCTCTGAGAGAGAAGGAACACAGACAAGATAGAGCCATTTAATCACAATGAGGGATGAGTAAGGACAAGTTCTTCTCTTGATATCAAATTTAAGAGAATCTACCCAGTGGTGGACAATCTGGCCACCTCTTAGTTACTAGTGTCCTTTGCCCAGTGTGATACCACCACATTTCTTTACTTTTATTCACACTGCAGTAACTCTGATTAGATTTTGACATCACAACAAAGACTCATATCTCTCTAGTTTGCTGTTACCTGGTGTGACAGACCAGCCATCAACTTTAGGAAAGTATAAACTCAATAGTCAAAGTTTTTAAAAAACATACGTTGGCTTAACTAAAAATAAACATAAACCATATTCCAATAATGAAGTTATACTATTGAATAAGTGAGGATATTTTTAATGAAATTCAAACAATTTAAGAAAACTTATGAAGATTTCAGAACAAATGGTTTCTCACTAAAAACAATGTGGTCATTTTTATTAAGAATGTAAAGTCTAATTTTCCACTTACTCATTCTCTAATAAGCTGACATCATGCAGGACCCTGACTGTTGCATCCACCGGGTACAAGAACAAATGTCGGAGACTTTCAGGAGTTTAGATGTTACTTTATTGGCCAGTTTAACCTGCACAGAGGCGAACTCCCAAGATGTCTGGAGACACCGTACTCACAAGGAGCTGCAAACAGGAGTCATGCCTGGTGCTTACAGCTAGGTCCTTATATATCCTAAGTGAGCAAGCATTTATAGAAGCAGATGTGGCAGTTAGCTATTCGCTAGGGAGGTCGCACACAGCATAGCAACAGGGGCCGGGCTTAGCTTAGTGGAGAATTTCAAACATAAACTTCTTTGTTCTCAGCCTCACAGGGGCCCTATCAGCACTCCCTGTTCCTGCTCCTTCAATAGTTACAGTCTGGCAGCCACAGCAGGGCCCTATCAGCACCTCCCTGTTCCTGCTCCAAGATGTTACACTCTGGCAGCCACCGCACGCCTCCCTGAATCTAACACTGACCTTGTCTTATGTTGCACTTAATAGTCAAACCAAATGGAAATAAAAACATGACATTAGTTGCCAGTTGCTTCCTATTCTCTCATGGCAATATTTCTGAGTTCAAAAGTTGCAGAAAACATCAACACTGCCAACCATGGGATGGAGTGAATGTTAATGTTCTAACAGTACTTGGGAAAGAAATCATTTTAGACAGTCTTTCCCCAGCACACTCAGAGCTCCCTGGTGAGCCCTGCTAAATTCTGAGCACATGGATTATATTCTGAGTCAGGTGGTTATTGTTTGAAATGCACAGCAGCCAATGTGCCATCCAGCAATACTGAGTTAATGTGTTTATATGAAAGCACCAAGTCTTTACATAATTTCCGGTGATAATATTTTTGATGTGGGTCTTTTTTATTATCTGACATTTTCAAAGCTCTTGTCTTTAGGTTGCTCCTTAAATAGCAAGTGTTAACTTCATGTAGAAAGTCCAGAAAATTTTCTTCTGGGGGAGAAAATTAATATTTATCCCAATAGAAAGAATTAAAAGTAAGACTTCTATTAGCCTGCCATAATCTTCTACTCCTGTCCGCTTACTCTTCGTCGCCAACTTTAGAACTGGTGTGGTAAAGCATTACAGCGTTATTAGCTATGCAATTCAGACCTGAGACCAGAGTCCTGAGCTGTAACATCAAAAGCAAAGCGCCTAGGCTGGTGTGTTCTCATTTGTATTCTTCTACCAGTGGTTGTGAAATGTATTCCGGTCATTCCAACAGAAGAATGGTTATGGGTACATTAGCTTTTCTTGTTTGTCTGCTTTGGGGTGCCTCTGAACCTTGTTCTGAAATAGTGAGAACAAGCCAGATTGGGGGGTGGGCTGCGTACTTACTGCTCTGGTTATTATGGGAATGTCTGACTGAAGATATGCACAGGAAAGGTTCCCCTTGGAGGTGAATTATTGAAGTGTCACACGATGACATAGGCAGAAAAGATACACCTACTGCCGCACATAATAGCGCTCCCTTTGCCAACACGGATAGCCTTTGTTATCAAGCCTTTCCTCACCCAGAGAGTTCTCCATAAGTTTCTTGACATGATCGCTTTCTGACCCTAAATACATTTTTCATAAGCAGTGATTAACAGGTCCGCTTTAACAAGAGTTGCCATGATTGTCACCGCCATGATTCATGCATACATTTCCAGGTGCATTTACATATTGTGGCTTAATGACTTTGTGAGCCATATTGCATTTTATTCTTGAAAGATGTGATTAGAACGTATGCCTTTAATTTCTTAGTACTCTGACTTCCACCTAAATAGGCAAGTGTCTTATCAGTGTAAGCTGTTCATTATAAACTCGTGCGCATTAAATTAGTTTTCAAACTGAATTCAGGAATCAGCCGGTGATAAGCACAGTGAATGAATGCACGATGAAATGGACTGCCAACCTCAGGAGTAGTTGTTTGCTGGGATTTTTCTGCACAGACCTCTGTACGTATAAACAGAGTTAGTCTACCTATTTATCATGCTAATGGCCAACTTACTATACAGTAAGTACTATATGTCATTTCTACACCATGCACACTGGAAGACTTTGCTTGGTTACACAGTTGTGATAGTCTCTCTTTTTTCTCCCTAAAGTAAATGTAATGCACTCCCTCCAATGCCATATGGAAAAGTAATTATCTCTAAAACAAATACAGCTGTAGCTAAAGGAGTGTTCCTGTCCCCAACTGCTGCATCTTGGCCAGGCCTGGAGGAGCACACCTAGACACACCCGCCCTGTGTCATCTGTCCATTCTACATTGTCATCAGAGACAGCAAGAAGAAAACTAATTGTGAGAAGGGTCTAAGGAGTGACTTTAAGGGTTCTTTAATGGGTAGGGCTGAGGGTCAAATGTCCTGTCCATGACCAAAAATTGTAGTTTCCAGGGTGGCTCTTGTGTTGGGCTGTGTTTGGATGAGAATGTAGAGATGAGAGATCCCTGCCCTGTTTCAGGAGAATTTAAAGGATGGGCTCTAGTAAAGAATAAGTGACTTTTGGCTGAGTTTTGTACCTTAACTTGACTAGAGATATTTTAAATATATAAATTAATAAATGTCCGAATTCATTCAGCCTATGTTTCTTGAGCACTTCCTATGTGCCAAGCATTATTCTTGGTACCTGGGACTCAGTAGTAAACAAAAGAAAGAAACCAAGCCTAGAGTTTTGGTTCTGTTAATGAAGGTAGACAGAATAAGAATACAAATGGTATAAGAATACAAATGAGAACACACCAGCCTAGGAGCTTTGCTTTTGATGTTACGGCTCAGGACTCTGGTCTCAGGTCTGAATTGCATAGATAATTGCATGATTGCCTAGAGTTTTGTTCTGTTAATGAAGGTAGACAGCATAAGAACACAGAAAATCTGACCATGAGAGGTGGCAATGACTGTTCCGGGGGAGACTAAGGCAGGGAAAGGGATACGGGGTGGTAAGGTAAGGTAACAGGAGGGGCAGCTTCAAAGAGGGATGCATGGAAGGCACACAAGAGAAAGCACATACACGTGAAGACCCGAAGGAGGTAGTAAAGTGAGCGAAGGAATTTATTGAGAGAGGAGATGACAAATTAAATGTCCTTGAGGTGACTGCATTATGGGCATATCTCAGAAACAGCTGAGAGGCCAATGATTGTGGAAAAATATGGGGAGAATATTAGTACAATAAGAGTGTGGAGAATTAACAAGGAGACTAGGCTGAGAGCTATTGGCATTGAGATGGTTCTGACATTGAGTGGGTTAGAAAATGATCAGAGGATTTTGTCAAAAGGTTTCTGACTTACATTTGAAAAGAATCACTCTGGCTGCTGTGCTGAGATTAGACAAATGAGCATGGAAGCATGGTATTGAGAGAGAGAGAGAGAGATCTAAAATGGAATCACCAGTGCTAAGTGCAAACCAAGAAGCCAAGAATCTTATCTGGAGAGCCTGGCCAGCAGTGGCATGGTGGTCCTTGTCCTGTCCCTGCTGTCTGTGACAACCTTTCTTTCCCTCCGTGCAGCAATCCAGAGCTCCTTTCTCTTTGCTGGATGGGATGTTGCTGGATGCATGAGTCACCGAATAAAGTCAATTTGCTCTGCATTCTCTCTGTGCCATTTTGTGTCTGTTCGAGGAACACAAGGAAGTGGTATGTTTCTATCAACCAGAGGAAAAACCATGGCAGCCCACAGCAGGTGGTGCCCAAAAAAGTGGTGAGCCATGCTGGATTCTGAAGGTAATCTGTATCTTTTCATAGAATTCACAAACACATGTGACAATGAGAAGTAGAAACCAATCAAGGAGGAGAAAGGGTAAGCAAGGAATAATTATTGGAGAAGCATCCTTGAGTCCAACAGCAGACAGAACCTGATGCATGGAGACTTGGTGTCACAGTGCTGCTTGGTGATAGAACCTTGGGAGTCAGCTTTCTATGCCGTTTTCTCAGAGAAAGAGGAACAACGTCAACAGGTGTGACTGAGGACAGGGTCTCTGGGCTGCACTGGTAGCTCACTCTCCACTGGGAATAAATTTAAAGATTGTGAAGTTACATCTCCATCAGCCACACAGAGCTGTGCAGAAGAAGTTTAGAGTTGGATGTTTCCTGCGCATATTTTAGTCAGAATCATGCCCAGAGGTCACAAACCTGAGGATCAAATCGAGTTCACAATGAGTTACCACACTGGGTGCTATTTCCAACACCTCTGAAAAATCTGAACCTGTCTTCTGCTCAAACGTATTTTCAGATTTCAATTTAATTTATATTACGGCTTATGGCATAATTTGAAGTTGTTTTGAATAAAAATTTATTTTTTATATTTATATTCAACACTTAATTAATTCTTTTATATATATCTATAGCTTATGATTTCACTTACAATAACCTTACTTAGTATGTTTAAACGCACAATAGTTACAGCATTACATTTCTTAAATTTCTTATTGGAAGCTCTGCTGGTAGACTTAGTATTTTACTGCCTAAAGATGATAAGTATGTAAGTCAGAAATCTCTATGTGTAAGCTTTATAATTTCAATGTGTTATGAATTTGTTAGAAAATTATTTCATCTAATTATGTTAACCTTCCAGAAAAAATATTGATATGCATACATGTTTTAACATACATGTGCAATATACTCCATATATAAGACACTCTCAAGTATAAGGTTCACCTTATGTTTAAGGCCTAAAATTTGAAAAACAAAATGCATTACATAAAGTTATTGAACTCAAGTTTTATTCATCGTGAAACCCATACAAATTCTCATTACTGTCAAAACTCCCATTCATTAGCTTGTCCTCATCTGTGTCTGATGATTAATCATTTTATTCATATATTGCCTTGTCCTCAGTTCCATCTATAGAATTTGAAATGCCACACTTCTTAAAAGACTTGAAAACAATCTCAATATTGATAATTATCCCAGGATCTTTTCACCCAGGTACAAACTTCTCCTATAGTTTGTTTCTTAACTCTTCCTGCTGGTGTCAAATTGTCCTCAGAAGACTTCATCCATTGGTTCCATTCATCTCTCATGGCAGCTTTGAAGGGTTTGTTAATGCTGATGTCAGGTGGTTGGAGCTGGGATGTCAAGCCTCCAGGTATAATGGCAAGTTTTGTATTTTGCTCTGCAGCAACTTTCTTGGTGTTTTTGTTGTTGTTGTTATTGTTCTTATGTGTGCCCTGAAATGATCAAGCAACAATAGGGTAGGTTTGCATAAAAGCCCACCTGATCTTCTCTAAACTTTCTCAAACCAGATCTTCATCCCATCCTGATCCATCCAACCCTTGTCATGAACATGGACAATCACTCCTCAAGGAATATCTTTTTTTGGCATTGTTTTGCATTTGAAAATCAGCATTGGAGGCAGGTTGGTTCCATCAGCACAACAAGCTAGATCAACTGTGGAATGGCTCTTTTCATACTTGTCCTCACAGTTGCAGTTTTCACCCCCTTTTTACCAACAGTTCTTTTATTGGGACATCAAATTGAAGGGGGACTTTGTCTATATTTGCAATCTGTCCCAACTCAAAGTGATGTGGTTTTCAACATTGAATGACAAAATGATTGAATTCAAAGACATTCTGCTTACAGCTTTCAGGCATCTTTTGGGCAAGTCTGATGCGTGTATGCATGCTTAGTCCATTCTGTTTCATGAATCTGAGCACCAATTGTGTCCTGCTTTGAAATCAGTAACTTCTTTTTCATCAGCAATTCTTCTTGCCTCATGCTGAACCATCTTTGTGGACACAAGAATTCCAATTGCCCTTTATTCTTCAATCCATATCTTCAATTCCCTCCCTAAATCAGGCCATTTTGCTGACTTGCTTCTCATGGCCTTCTTCTGCCATGGAGTTTTCAGTAGGGTTTCTTCTTCCCATAGCCAGTCTCAGATTGATTTCTCAGTTGGAGAAGGACCAAACTTATGTTCAGAAGTACAATTTTCATTCACTTTTGCAAACCTGATCACTTTTAACTTGATTTCCTGGATGTATAAAAATATTTTCTGAGCTATTTCTGGGCAGAACATGGCAAAATGTAACCTACTGTAATATACCAGTAACAAGTGCAAAACAATGAGCACAAAGACAGCAAGCGCGAAAAAGCAGGAAATGCAAGTAAAAAAAATCTACAACCACTGTATAAAATGCATTTAGTTTTTAGACACCAAATTTTTTAAACTGGAGTTATTTTGAAGATTGTCTCGCAGACCGCCGAGGTCCCTGTAGCCCCTCTCCACTGTGAAACCTGGCATTTAAGTTCAAGCTTTCTGAAAAGGAAGGAGGGCAATTCACTGAGATGTATTAAGAAAAGAAGTCACCCAATTACTTTTTCCTCTTTTTCACAACCCAGTCTTGGGCAAGATACTCTCAGATTATAGGTTCTCTTTTTTAGGAAAAATACCAGTTAGGACAAATAAAAAACAGTTAACTGTTCCCTAAAACATAATTCAGATTGAATAATATAGTTTGTTCAAGTAACAATGAGTAGCCAGGTAATGAGATTTTGTAGAATTTTTAGATAATTTTAATATTTGGATCCCCTTATGGCTACTGGAAACTGCTGAATGCTTAAAATGGGTAATGTGATCAGATGTGTGATTTCAAAAATTAGTCTGCATGCACCATGAAAAAAATGTTTAAAAGTAACTTTTTTTTTTTTAACAAAGACTTTATTTTTTTATTTTTTATTTTTTTTACAGGGACAGAGAGAGAGAGAGAGAGAGAGAGAGAGATAGGGACAGACAGACAGGAATGGAGAAAGATGAGTAGCATCAATCATCAGTTTCTCGTTGCAACATCTTAGTTGTTCATTGATTGCTTTCTCATATGTGCCTTGACCACAGGTCTTCAGCAGACCAAGTGACCCCTTGCTCAAGCCAGTGACCTTGGGTCCAAGCTGGTGAGCTTTTTGCTCAAACCAGATGAGCACATGCTCAAGCTGGTGACCTCGCGGTCTCGAACCTGGGTCCTCTGCATCCCAGTCTGACGCTCCATCCACTGCACCACCGCCTCATCAGGCAAAAGTAACCTGTCTTAATGCAGGAAGATAGACAAGACAATATTGGATCTAAGTACTGATGCCACTTTAAAATAATGTGAAGGGCTTAAGCAAAGAAAACAATGTATAGACCTGACAACAGTGTGGGCATTCCAAAAGGGAAAGGGGTTGGGACGAGGAGGAGGAAGGTAGCGCTGGGGTACATGGTATGGAAGGAGACTTCACTTGGGGTGGTGAACACACAGTGTAAGATACAGATGGTATACTGTAGAGCTGTACACCTGAGACCTGTATAATTGTATTAACCAATTAATTTAATGTTTTAAAATAAAATAAGGTTATGTCAGAGGAAATGTAAAAAAGTGAATGAATTAGAGGTAATATTGCCAGAGATTGAAAAAAGTAAGGATTGAATGTATGCAGGCTGACCTCTTTAGTCTCTGCTTAGCATGATGGAAGGATGGTGGGGGAATTCATAGTACAGGAAACAGAAGAAAAATATGTTTGGGAAGAAACATGAATTTTTCTGAGGTTTTATTTATAGCAAAGTAGTGTTTAATCATCTTAAGGGCAAAATAAAGGGACCAAAATGGAAAACCAATGGCCATAGTCATCAAAACTTTTAGTTTTCTGTAAAATAAGATAAAGTAAGAGATTAGAATCATTTGTTGAGAGAGATGGAGATATCAAGACCAAATTTATCTCTTGATCCTAAAATTTATGGAGTATGAGATGAAAAACAAGCAGTACTTTGTTATAAGCATGAAGTGATGTCTTCAGGAGAGACACAGGTATTCATCATCGAAAGGAGGTGAGAATACATTGAAAGAAGAGTTGGCATTTCAGGAAAGCAGCTAGCTATGAAACTGAAATTCTACAGGCACTTTGTAAAGCTTTGAAAAGAAAGGGAGAGATAGAACCCCAGGTCAGGAACACAAAGTCTCAGTCTACTATGGAAACAATGGCTTGGTAAACGTTTCTCCACATAGAGGGATCGATATATTAAGAGCAGGTGAAAAGAGAGTGAAATGAAATCTCAGTTGATTCTTAGTAGTTACTTTGAGGTGATAGAGCCTAATTTCTGCAGGTCTTATTGACTCAGCTTGGCTATTGATGAAACAAAATGCCCACATCTACTGCCTCAATGGACAGCTATGTTGACTGCAGGGTTGTCGTTGTTATGTTGAATGGTGTAAAAAAAAAGGAATTATAAACACAAAATAATTGCCACCAATTTATGAAGACTATCATAGACAGTATATTTGCTTAAGTAATACACTTTGTACAAAATATCCTGCTATGAATAAAAGTCATACATACATTTGTGCAATATTTTGCTGGAAAAAAAACAATTCTTGCAACATTTTGCTTGAATATTAATAGGGATTCTTGCAATGTTAGTTGAACATTTACTGGATTGAAATAGAATTTACCCAACAACTATGAAGATTCCTAATCCTGCTGTTGAAAGTTTACACAAACAGTAACAGATGTTGTTTTTCTAATATTTTCAATGATTTTCATCTCATTTCTTATTCATACAGAAATCATTTCCAAAATGCCAACATTATATTCCGCACAGCCCTGTGTCTTGATGGATATCAAATTAAGAAAAAACCTAATAAAGCATTAACTACATGTAAAGCTCAAAAGTGGTGTGTAGGAATAAAAATTCAAAATCATTGCTTTCCTAAAAAAAATAATAATAATAATGTGTAATTTGGCTCAAAAGGCATAGATGCATGAATATTTAAATAATTACATATTTGCTTAATGAGTATTCAATAATTTTATTAAAATGCTAATTTAGAAAATTAAGAGCTAATAGCTAATTAAATGCCAAACTGTAACATGGGTAATCAAATATATGAGTTCAAAAAGAGATCAAGCTTCAGGTTCTATGAAGTCATGTCAATGTTGGAATCAGATTTAATTTATATGCAAAGTCCTGTCTATTCACATGGCTGTACAATGTTAGAAATAGTATTTTCTGCAGCAATTTCCAGACATTATTTTAAGTGTAGAGATGCCAATGATGAGCAGTGAGTTATTCATTCACTTATTCAATATATATTGATCAACGTATGTGCTAGGAATATACGGAGAATTGCTGACCTCTGAGATTTTTTAAATGATTACTAAAAATTTCTAATAAAATGTAAAGATTACTTTTATTTATTTCTTGTAAAACTATATATGTAGCACGTTTGAGTAAATAAAAATGTTGTGGTTTCTTATATTGATGCTTGCAGTTGGTGTTGTCTATGAATTTCAGTGAAGATCATAATCTTCAACTGTGTTTTTCTCTATAATTATAACCTTAATATCTTCAATAAAATACAAATTCTAGTTCAAATTAAAATATTTTGACCAAGTTGACACTAGCCACATAGTCATGGCTATTTAAAATTTAATTAATTTAAAATAATAAAATTTAAAAATTAGTTCCACTTTTCAAGTGCTTAATAGTCACACACAACTGGTGTTTACCATATTGAAAAGCACAGAGGAATGATGTACCCATCATTGGTAAAAGTTGTATTGGAAAGTAAAGACCTACCTTAATTTTCACGTCTCTTTATTTTTTACTATACTAATTTACATATCACAATTTTCTGCATTGTGGTTTATCTACTGATTTTGCAAATGACAAATTTCAAAGGTTTTAAAAGGCCTGTCAGCACCTCTAAACACCTCATGGTTTAGGATGAGAAGAGCAAAATGCAAATGTTTTGAAGGTATCAACTATAATTTTCCCACTTCAAAAATATATATTATCCACTGAGACATTTTTACTGAGAAATTTTGCAGTAAAAAGTGATCTTCAAATGTATGCCAACAGTAAGCTTATTTTTCACATAATATCCAATAACATCAACATCCTTAGGGAAATGCTTATTTAACAAAACTCTGAAGACATCTAATGAGACAGAAAAAGATGCACCCAAGTGCTCATCAATAGATGAGTGGATAAAAAAGCTGTGATTACACACACACACACACACACACACACACACACACACACACACTGGAATATTTCTTGGCCATAAAAACAAATGAAACTTTACTATTTGCAACATGGATAGACCTAGAGGGTTATTGTGCTAAGTAAAAGAAGTCAGTCAGAGAAAGACAAATATCACGATTTTTCTTACATGTAGATTCTAATGACAATATATATATTAAAAAACCCAGAAACAAACTCGTAGAAACAGAAAACAGACTGAGGATGGCCACAGGGGAAAAGGGTGGGCACAGACAGGGTGAGAAAGATGAAGGGACTGAGAAGTACAAATTTGTTGCTCCAAAATAGTCATGGGGATGTAAAGTACAACGCAGGGAATAGGTCAACAATATTGTAATAACCACTTATGGTACCAGATGCTACTGAAAATATTAGGGAAACATTTTATAAAGTATATAATTATCTAACCACTAACTGAAACTAATATAAAATAGTATTCATGTAAAAAATACTTTTGATTAAGTAAAAAAATTCAATAGCGAAAAAAAAAGGGTAGAGAATAGCACCAAGTCTGGTGTTTAGATTGGACTCGTATGCAGATCTACATTGAGTTTGACAACGGGCAGGGGCAGTCAACCTGGTAGGAAGCTTCTGAGTATCTTGAGCTGCCCAATGCCCTGGTGTTTCCCTTGTGCACTGTGCAGTTTACATTTCACTTGCTTCTGAGACCTGATGGAAATTTTGCTTTACACTGGTAGCTATTTCCAACGAATAGAGAAGCACTTAGTCCAGCCGGCTCCCAGAGACGTAGGCTCAAGAAATAAATCAAAGCAACTGAAAGTCACAATCAGTAAAATGGAAATGAGGTCTAGGTTCTTTTATTCATTCCTCAAAAGTAATGTTTATTTTCCCAGAAAAACAAAACAAAACAAAAAATTTCTTCCCCTTTAGGAAGAAAAGCCATTGGATCTTTCTCCCAAAATTCTGTTTAAAGGACAATTTCCTAATGACGCCTAAACAAATTTTCATCAAATCCAGTAAAATAAAAGATGAAATCTAGAGAAAGCAAAGTTATGCAGATACATATGTGTGAGTCACTGTCTCAGCTGATTTTTGCAAACGTGAGTCTGCAGCTAACAGAATCAAACATGAGAGAGAATTTCATGGAGTGAGGAATGTACCCCCTTCCCATCAACAAAGGTGCTTAAGTGTTTTGCAAATAGTCAACTTGTATGTTTTTACTTCCTTTCCTCTCACTAGTTGGAAGGTTATTTTGGAATTAAAAGATACAATGTATTTCTAACGTATTGGGATATTTCAGCTTTGGAGTTGCTTCCTATTTGTGCTTTGTATATAAGATTTTTGATTTTCAGGTTGGAGAAGAAGGTCATTATTTCAAATTTGGTTAAAAAAAAAAAAACCCTTGTGCTGCAGTGTCCTGGGACCATGGATACAAGAGGAAGGCAGGGAGTTTATTTTCTTAGAAGCACAGTTAGTTTAGTATTTCTAATAAAATTAGTGCAGAGTTCGAGGGATATTTTTTCTGCCTTATATGAGTAGCCATTATATATATTTTTTTCTTTTATGTCCCTCTACGGAATGGAGAACTGTATGGAAACTAGTTAGTGCATTTTCTGTTCTCAAAATTCCCTCTGTAATGTTCTTGCAAGTTTTTTTTTCTCCTGATGACTCCAAGAAGTTTGCCAAGCTATTACAATTTCGCTTGTCACTGTACTAAAAATGTTAATTAATTTTGAATGATGTATTAAAGATATTGACTTTTCCTCTTCAATGTATTCCTAGTTTATTTTGTGTTCACCATTTTATGTAACTGTGGATTGGAATAATTTAATGTTTGATAAAGAAGTAAGCATTTTCTAGGGCTACTTTCACCTCTCAATGCTCCTGAAATATTATTCACACCAGGATGACCTTAATGAAAAGGAAGTCCTGGCTGAATGCTCAGTGTTTGAAGGAAGAGAGCAGGTCTAATTTAACCAGATTGCAAAATTGGCCACAAAACTTTCTTCTCTATGTATACACACTAGCAAGAAACTTTCTCTCATAAAATGCTGGACTCTTTTCCCGTCCTCTGACTTCAGGCAGGCTTTGTGTCTTCATTAGCCAATAGTTTGGTAACAAAGATGAAAAAAGGCAGAACCTGGATATCAGGACTTGGATTCTCCTGCTGCTTTTGAAACATTGCCACCATATATACCACCTGGGTTCCATCTTGGAGGAGAGAGACAGCCTGGGGAAAGGCCTACTGGTAGTCACCCAGCCGAAGCCTTCATCATCCAGCATGAACCCACTATAGATCCATGAGCCCGTGGGCCCAGACCAGAGCAGCCTACCTGACCCAGGATCGCTGATCTGTGAATTGTAGGCTCAGTGCGCGGCCTGGATACTGTGTTACGCTGTAAAATCTAACGTGTGAATTGGTTACACCATGTAAATTCTGATTTATCTAAACCTCTGATTATTTGTAACATATTTTACTTTGAAATTATGGAAATTGAAGAAAAAGAAGTATCTTTTCTTTTTTGAGACCAAACTCTGTCCTCTGTTTATTCTTGAGTATTATGTATGCCTGCCTACCCATTAGTCACCAAAATTCAGATGCCTGATAGAACAATTCTCACCCGGCATTCCCTCACACCACCAGCCTTTAATGATGGTTCCTCGCACTCTCACACATCCTACGGCGCTCGGTTCTCCTCCCCACCTCTCACCCTCAGTGTTGTGAATGTAAGCATTACCCATACTAGTGTGGCCAGCCTGTTTACACCACCTCAAAGAACACATGGAGAAGGTCACCACCACTGTTAGAAATCCAAACTTAGCATTTGATGTTTGTTTCAGAGTCTGACCCTAATGAGAGCCAACATTCATGCAGGGAGCTAACAAGTCAACACCCAGAAAGCTAAAACAGGTTTGGCTGGGGCAGCCATGCTTGGGCCGTGTCCACATGCAGCATGTGTGGTGAGCGGGCTGAGAAGGGGCTAGAAATGAAAACAAATGTACAGGGAATAAGAGGCCAAGATATAAAATCACAGCTTAAAGATGTGGGATTTCTTAAATATTTAATATTTTCAGTTACAGTTCACATTCAGTATTATTTTGTGTTAGTCCCAGATGTATGGCACAGCGGTTAAACAATGATATACAAAGTGTTCCCCCTGATATTTCCAGTACCCACCTGTCTCCATATAGTAATCACAATATTATTGACTATATTCCCAACGCTGTACTTTATGTCCCTGGGACTATTCTGTGATGACCAATGCGTACTTCTCAATCCCTTCATCAGCTTCACCCAGTCCCCCACCCTCCTTCATTCTGGCAACCATCAGTCTGTTCTCTGCACCTATGCATCTGTTACTATTTTGTTTGTTTGTTTTGCTTTTTAGATTCCACATATAAGTGAAATCATATGGTGTCTGCCTTTCTCTCTCTGGCTTATTTCATTGAGCACAACACCCTCTAGGTCAGGCCATGACATGGCAAAAGGTAAGATGCCCCTCTTTTCTATGGCCAAGACAATCTCTTCAGTCCTCACACACACAGAGTCTTTAGAAAGTCTGCTCCAGAGTCAGAGTTCTGCAATGTATACCTGATATTTGCAAACTTACCACTTTGAGAAGGATCTGTTGTTAAAGTATTTTATTTTGGGGCCCTGGTCAGGTTCTCAGTGGTTAGGGCATGGACCAGGCATGCCTAAGTGGTCAGTTTGATTCCCCAGTCTGGGCACATATGAGAAGTAACCAATAAATGCACAATTAAATGGTACAACTAAGTGGAACAACAACATATTAATGCTTCCTCTCTCTCTCTCTCTCTCTCTCTCTCTCCTCACCCTTACTCTCTTTCTCAAATCAATGGAAGAAAATTTTATTTTGAAATAGTATTAGATTTACAGAGCTTGTGAGAGGGTTCAGGTAACTTTTACTCAACTTTCTCCAAATCAATCATCTTATATAACCATGATATGTTTATCAAAAATAAAAAATTAAAATCAGGGCCCTGGCTGGTTGGTTCAGTGGTAGAGCATTGGCCTGGCGTGCAGGATTCCTGGGTTCAATTCCCGGCCAGGGCACACAGGAGAGGCATCCATCTGCTTCTCCACCCCTCCCCCTCTCCTTCCTCTCCTCTCTCTTCCCCTCCCGCAGCCAAGGCTCCATTGAAGCAAAAGTTGGCCCAGGTGCTGAGGATGGCTCTATGGCCTCTGCCTCAGGCACTAGAATGGCTCTGGTTGCAACAGAGCAATGCCCCATATGGGCAGAGCATCACCCCCTGGTGGGCATGCTGGGTGGATCCTGGTCGGGTGCATGCGGGAGTCTGTCTGACTGCCTCCCCATTTCCAACTTCAGAAAAATACAAAAAAAAATTAACATCAGTAAAATATTACATATTTTATTCAAGTTTCAATTGTATATGTTGAAAGTTTAGTAACCCAATAAACATTTACAGAGTGTCACTTTGTGGACCTGGAATCTTGTTTTGTTTTGCTTTCAGAGTTCTCTTAACAACCCTGCACCTTCATCCTCTCACAATTAAGGTCAACAGGTGCTAATTCAGCATCAAATACACTATTTTGGACAGAGTAGGTGCTTATGAAAAATTTCTTTCATTAATATTTCTTATTCTTTACTCTTCTTGAGACCTGTATGATAAAAGTCTTATTCTGTGGACTATGAAAAGGAGTCCTTAAAAAACAAAATGACATCATATTTATACACTAGAACACTATATGTCCATGAGAATAAACACAATATACAACTATATGTAATACTATGAAAAGCTTCTAAAAATCACATTAAGAAAAAAAATATGTGAGCCTGACCAGGCAGTGGAGAAGTGGATAGAACATCAGACTGAGTCACAGAGGACCCAGGTTCAAAACTCTGAGGTCTCTGGCTTGAGCGTGGGCTCATCTGGCTTGAGCACAAGCTCAAAAGCTTGAGTGGGGTTGCTGGCTTAAGCGTGGGATCATAGACATAATCCTATGGTCGCTGGTTTGAGTCCAAAGGTCACTGGCTTGAAGCCCAAGGTTGCTGGCTTGAGCAAGGGGTCACTAATTCTACTATAGCCCCCCAGTCAAGGCACAATTGAGAAAGCAGTCAATGAACAACTAAGGTACTGCAAAGAAGAATTGATGCTTCTCATCTCTTTCCCTTCCAGTCTGTCTGTCCTTATCTGTCCCTCTCTCTATCACACAAAAAGAAAGAAAGGAAGGAAGGAAGGAAGGAAGGAAGGAAGGAAGGAAGGAAGGAAGGAAGGAAGGAAGGAATAAATGTGAAAAAAGTATGATGATTCAGTTTACATCAAGTTCAAACTTTAATTTGTGCTCTTAAAAGACCAGAGAGTTGTCACTCCTTAGAGGATGCAAAGTGACTGAAAGAGGACATTATTGGTTCCTGGGGAAGTTCTGTTTCTTGATCTGACTGCTGGAAAAATGGTGTGATCACTTTATGAAAGTACACTGCGATGTGTGTTTAGAAATCATGTCATTTTCTGGATTGAGAGTATGCTTGATAATTTTTTATTGAATATTTTTAAATCTTCCACTATTATCTTTAATTTTTTAAATCAAAATTGGTTTTATTTTTTCAAATATCAATTTAAGACCTATTTTAGCAAATTTTTAAGAGATTCTTAAACACTTGTTGTGATCCATTAATAATTAATTTGAAGATTAGCAATACAGATCTTATTAATATAAATTCCATTTTATATTATTTATATTAATTTATTATTTATAATTCTATTTATATTAATGATGCTTATATTTATAATCTTAAATTTGGTTGATATTGCTTGATTTTATATTCTATAATTATATTTATATTTTCATATTAATATATGCATTTAATTAATACACAGTTTGCAATGCTTTTAACTCATTAAGATAAAATATATACAGCACAGTATGTTAACATTAGTGGCAGAAGGAAACCCTGATAGTTCAGTATATGTGAAGAAAGCTGGATAATAAATCCTCCCAAGTTAGAAGCAAAGAAAAAGAAATATTTTGTTCTGTTGCTTACATAGTTTGAAGAACTCGCCTGTGTTCAGAATAAAATGCAGGAAAAAAAAAGATGTATGCTCTTGCTAGTAAGGTTTTAGATCCTAATATTATTCTTCTCTCATAAAGGAAACCAAGTTCTTTGTAGAATAGGTGATATCATGGCTTGGGACAAAAAAAGTATTAATGACTCTGACATCTCTGACATGGTTTATTTAAGGTTGTAAGAATCTAAGGATGCTCTCCATTAATCATCATCATATTTCTGCTTCTGCGTCTTATCATCCCTGAATCACTTAAATGTTTTCTAACAATTCAGAATCTTTCCTTCTTTAAGATGGCACAGAAATCTGAACTATCTCGAGCTGACTGTGGCATGTGGCCTCTACACAAGTCCGAATTATGGACTAACATTCACTGATTGTGTGCTCAGGAGGTGTGTGTTGAAAAATGGAGCATGGTGAAGGCTTTAATCATAAGTCCTGCTAGGTCTCCTCTGTCTAGCTTCTCCCCTAGGAAATAAATAAAAGCTGACTGAGCCTCACTTTCATTCTGAAACAGTCATGCCAGAAAGTCATTTCCTCAAAGATTAGGATACTATTTCAGCATAATTTACTTTGGGCTTTGAAGGAGAATTCTAAGGACCCAAAGTCAATACCACACTCCAAGCATTGCCTCTATTTTCTTGGGCCAGGTCTTGCTGATAATCATGCAAATGTTGTTTTTTGGCAAATTCATTTACAGTGGAATGATTTAATATAAGCTGAAATATTTTCAGCTCATAAATTTAATATCTTGGGTCTTCTTCCAAGAAGAAGTGGTGATAAAGTATGTTTGTGCTTATAACTCAGTAATTCTAAAACAAGCAATTCAAACTTTATGTTCTCAATATATCAAAATGTCCCATTTCAATAAAGCAGTGCAAGCCAGTAATGTCAAGAAGGTCACATGTTCACCAGAGAGGATGCAGTGAAATTCCTCTGGGCATCATTCTGACAAAGCCACTGCAAATGGTGGAAAATAGTTCTTAACCACCTCTCCTTTCTCTTGTCTTCTCCTGATTTTTCTTACATGACTTTGTAAGCAGCCAAGTTTTTAAGCCCATTAGCTCTGTCTAATGATACACCTGCACAAGTATACTAACTGACCACATCGATTTACTCTATGTCTATGTCTGCCTTTTGCTGTATCTAGCCCCCAAAGAAGCTGAGTGGCGTGTTGGATAAGAGCATGCCCCGGGGACCTAGCCTGCTTGCCTTCCTCACATCTCCAACGACAACATTTGATCTTTAGATTTGTACAAAAACTTTGCGCGTGACCTCTCTCCTCTGTCTACACAATGGGAAAGTACAAGCAGCTATATTATGCATTTATTGTGAGATTTATATAGGTTAGTACAGCTAAAGAATTTAGAATATCATCTTCTGGATGAGTGTTGACTATTGTTCTTAAATTACAACCTGTGTTTTACCAATGCAGGTGTAACTCTAGAACGAAACAGAGAAAAAGGGGTACACACAGGAGCAGAGATTTTATCAGTGATATTATACCGAGCTGGATATCAACAACAGGCCAATCTTTCTATCCTGGGAGGCAGATAATTGAAAGAGAGACAGATTACAGCAGCAGAATTCTCTTCTATCTACATGTACGTTAGAGTTTCTTCCTTCAAGACCAGTATTGGAAAGTCAAGATGCATTAACATAAATTTTATAGTATGCATTACTACATGACTGGAAAAAGCATAAACTCCTGAAGTAGATGATTCAGCCGGGAAACAGAACATGGTCTTGCCACAGAATTATAAGTCCCATATGTGTGGTTTCAACTTTAAATGATCAGTTTCCATACCTGAAAAGCTGGGGGTTCAGGCTACTTGATCAAAGTTTATCCAGGCATAGTCTGAGTCGTATACCTTAACAAGAATCTTCCTCAAAGGAGATTAAATTTATCCATCGAAAATTCACCTAAATTTTTCACACTTCACATAAAGTTTGTCTCCTGCCTTGAATTCTCTTCTGTTTTCTGAAGAAATTCCCTGCAGGGAAATATTTCACTCCACACTTTTCTGCGGAGCTGGCTTTCAATCATGGATAGCTTTGTATCTCGGTTTCTGATCGATGAACAAACCCAGAAACAGTCTGCAAAGTAAAATGCTCCTGAGTTTTATTTTATTTTCAGAGACAACAAAGATTTAGAGAGCTTTGATCTCTGTTGCCACGTGGGATGCAAAAACTTTCAAAAATGCTTCATGCTTCCCAGTGACACTTCAACCGTGTTTCATCCGTGGTATTGAAAATTACACATCATTTTCGTAGGGCAGTGAACATTTTAATCCACATCTAACCAAGGATATGTTGGAGGAATCAAACAATATTCAAACACTAAAGTTTATTTACTACTCCTAGTTAATATCGGCAGCTGTTTAATAGGTACTGAGTTTCTGCTAACATTTAATAAGCGACTGCATTACTCAATTCCTTAATTCCAGTCGGTGTAATAATTAATGAGCAATTGCTTCTTGTCAATGATTTGTTTCTAGAAAATTGATGGTTCATTTAAGTAAGTTATTTCTCCCCTTCAGGAGTGTTTTGGCCACTTTTGAAAGTTCATTTATTAAAGTTTAATAAAAAATAAAACATAAAAACATATCAAATTCAAACCAATAGATCAAGTCCTGCTGTTTTCTGTAATTAGACCTATGTAATGCATATGAAGTAATTCAAAATTTATCCTAAGCTTCAGGATATATGCTGCATCGGTTTGTAATGTGAAATCTAACTAATACATGCATTTCTAAGGTAATTAATTCTGTAAATAGTGGGAAAAGTACTGTTATTTTAAAAATCACATAAAGGCATATCAGGGAGAAAAAATACTCTCTAAAAGTTATTTCAAAATTCCACATTGGGAATAAACTAAGGGCAGCTTCACCTCAGCAATAGATAATTTTATCTTCAAGTATGTTAAATGGCTTTTTGTTTAAGAAAGCTAAGCTATGTTTTTACGGATAAGTTGAAAAAAAGGATGTCTAGATTAAGATTTCTCTGAGCATCCAAGGAAAGAGAAATCTCAATCAACTGGTTGCAAAAAAAAAAAAAGGCAAAATAAATTCACTAGTAATGGTAAAAATATAAAGTAACTCTAAATGTCTAGAATTGACTTGTGAAATCCTTCTACATTTTTCTCATGTGATTTATGTCCTAAACTTTCTCTGTTTCCCCCAAATATTCACAAAGGGTTGTTAGATACAATGGTCTTGGGTTGGTTGTGTTTTCTTTTTTTTAGTAGAATTCATCAAAGATAAAGCAGTGATAAACACCACATGAAAGTCTCCTGTACATCTCATGCGACATCTGTATATTTCTCCTGTATTTTTTGAAATATGGTTTATTTTTAGTAATTATTTGGCCAATGACCTTGTATATGTCTTCACATTGTATAAAGTCTAGGTTGGGCTTAATTATTAAAAAGATTTATCTCTATACTGAAACTCAGATATGCTATGTCCAAGAAAATTGTCTAAAGTCTCTTTCCATTTTACTAACTGAAAAATAATAGGGAAACTCTTATAGTAAGGAAACCAATTAGGAAACTAAAAAACTTATATTGGGGTCCTAATAGGTAAGGACCTTAAATCTCAAGAATATTCCTCTTTTCTGTGGAAAATTCATTCTCTTTGACAATCCATGAGACTTCTAGAATGATTTTTACTAAATGACTGTGGGAAATAGACTTCCAACACAAGTCAGTGTTCCCTAATAAGCTCAAATAATCAATGGCAAGATCCTTCAGCCATGTTTCCTCAAAATCATTATTCCCATGCTAGCTGCTATTATCATGTGTGATAAAATTAATTCAACAATAATTTTTGAGTTGAAAATCAAATCTAAATTTTATAGTGTGATTCTCCATGAACAGAACCTTTTCCTATTCTTATATTGTGGGTCTCCAATATTACGCTTATTTCTTCCTCATGACAGGAATTTAACACATGTATTTTAAAATTTTAGGAGATACATGACTTACCTAAGACAAGATATGTCTATAATCTAGTGAATGATAAGAGTCAGAAATAATTTCTAGATTTTCCGAATTTTATTCATTTTTATGCCCAAACGTTGGCTCAAAGCCTAAAGTGCAATTTACCAACAAGATAGTTAGAAAAATACTTAATCATATTTTTATTTTGCAAAATAAGTATAGCCTTGAGGTGCAAAAAATAACATTTTGCCTGGTGATCTTCTGTAACATCATATATTAGTTTTCCCATCTGTCAAATGGGTATGATGAGGGCATAGCCTGTGAAGCTGCGGTGGAGATCGAATGTGTTCATGTCTGAGCCATCGTCAGCACACCCCCGGCAGGATGCAGATGCTCCCGGAGGTAAGCAACTTTCAGCTTCCCAGCATCCTGCCCCCTTCTGGCACAGAGTGCCATTTATTCATTGATAAATTTTTGTCCAACAAATGAATTGTGGTTACCAGGAGGAAAAGAATGTGGGGGAGGGGAAAGGAGACTTCAGTGAATGGAGAGTGGGGATGGGTGGGGGAAGGGTGTAAAGTGGGACAAATATAAGGTGACAGAAAATGAATTGACTTTGGGTGATGGGTATATAACATAATCAACAGTTCAAATGCTATAGAAACGTTCACCTGAAACCTATGTGCTCTTATTAATCAATGTCACCTTGTTGAAGTTAATTTTCTAAATAAAATTTTTTTAAAAATTTAAAAAAAGATTACCTTTAAAAAAATTAATCCACATATTTAAAATATTTAATGATAGTTTGGCTGGAATATTTTCTTGGTGTCTGCAGGTGCTTCATCTCCTTCTCAATGTTTGTGCATCATAATCTCCTCACCTTTGGATGTGTCTGCAGACTCAGAGATAGGATGAAATAATTGCACAAAGTGGAGGGAGGGCACCGTCCTATGGCTATAAGCATGCTCTCTGAAGGAAAAGTCAAATCCAGCCCAGATCTCCCAGAAAAAAACATAGATGTATTCTAAGATGTGGACACTTTTACTCAATGCCTTCTTTTTTTTTTAACTTTTATTTTATTTATTCATTTTAGAGAGGAGAGAGAGAGGGAGAGAGAGACAGAGAGAGACAGGGGGAGGAGCTGGAATCATCAACTCCCATATGTGCCTTGACCAGGCAAGCCCAGGGTTTCGAACCGGCAACCTCAGCATTTCCAGGTCGAAGCTTTATCCACTGCGCCACCACAGGTCAGGCTCTCAATGCCTTCTTTATCTGCTCCATGACTCTCTCTATATTTTTTTCTTGTATTTTTCTGAAGTGAGAAACAGGGAGGCAGAGAGCCAAACTCCCCCATATGCCCTGACAGGGATCCACCCACTATGCCCCACTAGGGGGCAATGCTCTGCCTATCTGGGCTGTTGCTCCATTGCAACGGGAGCCATTCTAGCGCCTGAGGTGGAGGCTATAAAGCCATCCTCAGTGCCTGGGGCCAACTTTGCTCCAATGAAACCTTGGGTGCTGGAAGGGAAGAGAGAGAGAGAAAGAAAGGAGAGGGGGAGGGGTGGAGAAACAGATGGGTGCTTCTCCTGTGTGCCCTGGCTGAGAATTGAATCCAGGACTTCCACATGCTGGGCTGATGCTCTAACACTGAGCAAACTGGCCTTGGCCCCATGACTACATATTGACAATGCAAAATCTGTTTCTTCAAGAAGTGCCTGTTTTATTTCTGTTGTACTTTTACAACAGAGCAGTGACTAAATGCTTCCAGTGCAGAGGGACTGAACAACCAGAGGGATTATCTTCTCAGAGGATAATCCAAGCAGAGGTCTAGATAAAGGAAATAACTGTACTTCCTGTGAATAGCTCCAATCACATGTTGGAGGTGGTGGTGGGTGAATTGTGTGGCTAAAGGCTCAAACATATTGTCACTTTCTAAATTCTGTGTGGCGGACTATAGGTAGAGCGCAGAGTGCATTCCTAGCAGCTGTGGCTGATGCAATGCTGTGAGAACACTCCAGCACCTGAAACCCCCCTAAGCACAGCCAGGAGGGAGCTCGCCTGCTATAAGGAAGTGACTCAGCATTAACCAGGCAGCTCCCTGACTTTTGCAGCCATTGGCTTTGAAGAACACACTGTAACACCCTATAGGCTGAATCTGTGTATATAAGCTAGTTTACTT
This sequence comes from Saccopteryx bilineata, assembly GCF_036850765.1. NCBI lineage: Eukaryota > Metazoa > Chordata > Mammalia > Chiroptera > Emballonuridae > Saccopteryx > Saccopteryx bilineata. The sequence goes on along the minus strand of NC_089492.1, from coordinate 78,005,710 downwards.
CCTGAATAAAGTGGATCTGTGTCACTGAACCTGGTCCCTGGAGTCGGATCTCTGCGTCTCTGTCGTCCTCACCCCCAGTGGGCCTTGTCCACATACTGGTGCCTCAAATAGGGACCCAACTGGCATCCAAGGGACGGGTGAGTGACCCTCTGCAATGGAAAACCTTTTCCCTCATTCTCGAGCCCAGCAAGCTCGAGCCCTCTATGCCCTATTGCGGAGTAGGCAAGTTAAAGTTAGTGAAAAGGATCTTTGTACTTACTGGGAAATCCTCTCAGATTTCAACCCTTGGCTTCGAGATGCACCTCTTTGGGACCCCGATACTTGGGCCCAAGCTTCTTGGTGCGTCTGTTTGGCTAAAGTACATGAAGGACAAAACTTCCCCCTCGGCCTCATTCTTGCCCTGTTAACAATACATGCCTGCCTGACCAGTGCTCTTCCTGGGGACCCTCCACCGGTCCCTAAGGTCCTACAGGCTACTCCTCTTTCCTACCTTTGTATTTGCCTCCCCCTGTAGAGGGAGAAAAGGGCTGGGCCACCGATTTTGATGGACTTGCAGCTGAGCATGCAGAAACGAAACTCGATACATAAGAAACTGCGCCCTCAGCTCCACCACCCAAAAAAGCGGAAGTCGCTACTTCCACATTCCCTGCTGGGGCTCAATGCCCCACCTCAGCCTTTCAGACGCCATTTTCTACACCAGCTTTAACTCCAACACGTGTTCCTGCTGCAGAACCATGGGCCAGCCTATATGCCCCCATGTGTCTTTTTTCTTTTCTCCCCTTGTTTGTCTGTCTGTCTGTCTTGTCTATTTTTCTGTATCTCTTGTTCTCTCTGTCCCCCTCCTCTCTCTCTGAAATGATGCTGGAAGGACCCAGCCACGGCACAGTGGCAGGGATCACACCCTCTTCTAACACAAGGGAGAGGTTATGCTTGTATTTTTCAGCCAGCTTGGATCCCAGGAACCCCCCAACCTGCTTGACAGGGTTTCTTGGGCACCCACTAAGTGGTTCAGTATTTACTCATCCAAAGCCACAGCCCTGGCCTCCTCCACACCCACTACGCCTGAGCGGAGGAGGTCCTCAGCGCTCCAGAAGAAGACCTCGTGGCCGGTGTGCATGCCCCATCACCTGGGGGATGTGGAGGCTTTGGTGGGGCGGGCCCAGTGAATTGCCCCTGATGGGCCACCAAGCCCTGGTGCTCTGTTCTTGCTTATGTGTGCTATAGTGACAGCTGACTCCCAGACGCGGGCGGACTCCCATGTCTGAGCTGCTTTTCCCCACTCTGGCATAATTATGCCTGTTGAAGTTAATAGCCCACAGTTTTCAGCAGTATCTCCCTTGTGACAATAGTGGCTGGGAATCCCAATAGTGGAACGGCACTATATGGGGTGACCTCAGTGACCCAATGCTACTTAAGTTTACTCTGAATAATAACACTGTCCCCTTGGAGGGATGGGTCCTCCTTTGAAATCATACTATAGGGGACTTTGCTGAAAATGGTACTACCAACCAAGGCTCAGTACTTGGCCTACAAGCCCTCCTCCCCCTAGCTACCAACAGCTGGGCCCACCCCGCTAACCTTGCCTTCCCAGGGTTGCCTCTTTGCCCGTTCCTGTATGACAACCATTTAAGAACTTTCCAAGAGAAGGAATTCCCTGGAGAGACTGCTGCATTCCTCTGGTCCAGATGTGCAGACCATCAACCTGGGAGTTTGGCATTGGAAGCTGAGAGACAGAATGCAACCATATGCAGTATGCAGCCCATGGCAAGCCATCTGTTCCGTGTTTGAAAGCTGAGACCTTGGTGGGATGAGGGAGTGCATGGACCTCTGTTCATTTTTTTATAATCAAAATGGAACTGTGTTTAACGGCACCTGGAAGGTCTCTATAACACAATGGGAAGGAAATGACACCCTCACCCATAGGAGGAATCCCCTGTTTAAGACCCCCATTCTATTTCCTAACTAGTCAAACATTACAGAAGCTTGCCTCATTGTTTAATCCAGCTAACCTATTAGCACATAGTATAATAGGTAATATAGTTGTTTTAGTTCTACTAGGGTTCCATTGCATAATGCGTAGCATTCAGAAGCTACAACAACAGCAAGTTGTCATTCATCAAGTCCAATTGGCCCTAATTAAAAGAGAAAAGGGAAATGTAGGAGAGCGCAGAGCGCATGCCTAGCAGCTGTGGCTGATGCAATGCTGTGAGAACACTCCAGCACCTGAAACCCTCCTAGGCACACTCAGGAGGGAGCTCATCCACTATAAGAAAATGACTCAGCATTAACCAGGTAGCTCCCTGACCTTTTCAGTAATTGGCTTTGAAGAACATGCTGTAACACCCTATAGGCTGAACCTGTGTATATAAGCTAGCTTATGTCCTGAATAAATCAGATCTGTGTCACTGAACCTGGTCCCTGGAGTCAGATCTCTGTGTCTCTATCGTCCTCACCCCTGGTGGGCCTTGCCCACAGCAGACTTTCATTTTCTTTTTCACCATATTCATGAAAACCAGATTTCCTTATATTGACGATAGCTGATGTAGATTAAGTCCAGAGAGCATTATAATAACTATGGGCACCCACCCCTGGCCCTGCTAAATTCATTTCTTGTAAATGTGTTTCCCAAACATCATGAAAGAAAGGCTGATATCCAGATAAAATGGCCTCCTTTCTAATGGTTGGAAACAAAGGCTCCTGACCATTGTCCTCTCTGTTTAAAGGCTGAATAAAGCCAGGATTGTGACCACTTTGTATTACATATTGTTAGACTAAAACAAAACCCCCAATTTCCTAAGTGACTACTAAAATTAATCAGAAAGAGCTGTCAAAATTATCTCCTGCATGTCAACAAGTGAAGAGTTCCTCAAAATAAGTTTTATATTTGGTGTTATTATCAGTTGGGCATACTTGTTTAAAAGACAGGAAAACTACATTGGCAAAAAGAATGTAACTCAGTGTTTGGAAACTCTTCAGGTTATCAAGGAGTCCATTAGAAATCACTTCTGTGAAGACAAAAGTGACCTTCCATCTTACTTTCTGTTTTCATTCCTTAAAAGCTTCTGAAGTCTAAACTACCTAATGTGGCTCTCCAGATGTTGCATACACTTTACTCTCCATCTTTATAGCAGATGCTCTACTCTTGGCCATATTTGTTAGGCCGGGTTTCCTTCCTTTAATTTCTTCAAGTGTGCTGTGTCCCTCTCTTCATTACAGTCTCTCCAGATGCTAGTCCTTTGCACAGAATGATTGAACTCCTCTGACCGCCAGTCTGGCTAGCAGATAAGGGAAATGCCTGCTTGGGAAAAGGCTGGCCAGCCAATGGGCAGGCCGTGACGTGACATCAACCCCATCTCTCTAGAGTAATGCAGCCATTCTCCGTTTTTCAAGGTGGCAATGTTGGAAAATTAAACAGATTAAATTTATGAGTTCATAATCTCATTTTTTTTCTGAGTTTCATCTACTTCCCATTCTTTATGATGCTCCAGGGTTCTTTTTTTAATAGGTTTATGGAGGACATGTGAGACCCACAGACATAAATTGTGTGTAATATGCTATTCCTCAAAAATGAGTTTAGTAAATGTCCTAATATTTTATGTCTCAGAACGTGTGCGGAGAAATAGCGTAGGAAGTCTCAAGTCTTGAATGGTTTCTCCAGTCAAGCATGTTGATTACCTCTTTGCCTGAAATAAATGGTAACTGATTTCATTTCTCTGAGAGAATCCAATTCCAGTCCTTGAGTATACACATAAACTCTGAAGAAGATGAATTTGATTTAAATAGAAATACACATTTAGGCACACTTCACTGTGTAAATGTTGACATATCTCATCAGCAAACAAAGTAAATGATACCGTTCAAGTTGAAGAGGTTTTTTTTTTACTACAACTTCTATCTCTTTATTATCCAAAAGGTTAACGTCAAAGAGTAAAAGCATATTTCTTACTTTAAAATATCATATTTCAAAATGTTAAGTAAGCTCAGAAAGCATATACTTTATTCAACATGAAATATTAATAAAAATGGACTTTGCAACAGCTACAAAATAAATACTGTACTATGGGATACTATTTCACATATTTCCAATGTGACAAAAATACATCCACCTACCAATTAGAAATGGCATATGTTTGAGTTCATTTTGTATTCACTTTAAAACATTCTAAGTGGGTCTCAAAATTGAGAAAAATCAGAACAATGTATTTCTATTTTGCAAAAAATAAAATGCGGCAAGCTTATCAATTTTACATTAATTCGTGGCCTGTCCCTTCAACTCTAAGATTCGTAAGTGGAGGTAATTTTTAGCATTCTTCTATCTATTTACTTGTTGATAAATACAAGTTCACCATAGTCTGAATCATGATGCTTTTTATTTTTTACTCTTAAATTTTTTAATTGATGTCAGAACTTTGTGTGAGTGCTATGTATCCTGCTGTTTCATTCTACTGCTACATGTGGCTAAAACAATGTCAGAATAATGGTTAAATTTATTCATTAACTTACCATCTACTTATTTTCTCTGTGTCCCGTAGACTATTCTAACCACTTGTGAAAATATAATATATTGAACAAGACAGAAAAAGTACCTGGTTTATTGGAACTTATTTTATAAGGCAGTAGACTAGCAATAAACAAATATGTGATGTAATAAAGGATATAAAAAAATTAAACAGAGAAGAGAGATTCTGGAGTAATAAGGGTAAAGTGGTCAGAGAAAATTACTCTAAGGATGTAACATTTGAATAGACACCTGAGTAATATGAAGCTGCAAGTTATATGAGGTCTGGGCAACATACCTCAGGGCAGAAGGAAGATCATATGCAAACTTTGAGTCTAGAAAACTCTTAAGAGTTTTCCCCACTACGAGGATACAGGGGTGGCTAGAGGCTAAAAGTGTGCGAGTACAGAGAGAAAAATAGGAATTAGAAGGGCTAAAAAAAGAGTTAGATGTTTCCCGGACTCTAATTGTTCTTACAGCCAATAACTGGGAAACATACCACATGTGATGGGGAGAGAGGGAACAGAGGGATCAGTGACATTATTTGGGAGATTAGTGAGGTCATTATAGTTGTTCAGCCTAAATATCATGGTTGCTGGGATTAGAGAAGCAGTGGCCAAGAAAGTGAAAAGTTGTATAGCAGACAGCAATAAATTGAAATTAGATGAGACACATATGGAGGAAAAAGGAATCTCATATTCTCTCTGAGCATTTGGATGACTGAAGAGGGAATTGTGACCCAAGGAAGACTGAAGAACTTTCATTTATTATGTATGAAGTCTGGGAGTTCTTTTGAACATCCTAGCAAAGACTTTGGGGGAGGTCTTGGTATACAGATCTTGACCTAGGATATGCTATTAATACTGAGCAATAAATCTGAAAGTCATATCTTTACAGAGGCTATTTAAAGTCATGGCATTTTATGATCTCTTTAGAAGAGGCTGGATGAAAAAGAAAGATGAGAAGGATGGTGTTCTGAGGCATCCCAATATCCACTTTTAGGAACTAGGGCACCTAAAAGGAAAATGAAAAGGAAAACTCCACAAATTAAGAAGAAAAGTAGACAATATAGGGACTTCAATCCAACTGGAGAATGTTTCATATGAAAGGTCACCTGGGTGAATGATGCAAAGACTTGGAGAAAAAGGCTTGAGAATTAACTGTTACAATTAGAAAGCTGGACGTTCTTGTCACTTGCAGAGTTGCAGAGGATTAAAATAAACTAAAAAAGAAGAAATGATGGTAATAAGAAAGTAACAAAGAGAATGAGCAAAAATTTAGTGGGATTTTACTAAGTAGAACTTAAGGAAACTAAGATTATACAGAAGAATAAGGAGTCAAAGAAGGAGTTCTCTTTAAAGATAGAGGATATTATAGCAAAGTGAATTATCTAGTGGAAAAGAAAATGCCTTGGCCAGGTATCTCAGTTGGTGAGAACATCATCCCAATACACCAAGGTTGTTGTTTGGACCCCAAGTCAGGGCACATATGGGAACCAACCAATGAATGCATAAACAAGTGGAAGAACAAACTGATGTTTCTCTCCCTTCTTATTTCTCACTAAGAAAACAAAACAAACAAACAAAAAAACCCAAGTATTGATGATTCTGCAATGGGAAGGAAAATACGTAGTGATTGCTGTCTTTATTTTAGGCAGGAGAGCATGGAATCCAGAAAAGAGTGAGCAGTTGTTCTTAGAAAGGAGCATGGGCAGAGTGAAAACCAACAAAGAAAACAAAATGTGAAAGGCACAGAGATTAGGCACAATAAAGGTGATTTGGTATATTTGGCCGGTGGAAGTTGAGCTAGCATTTCACCATAGACTAAGTAGGAGAGGGGTGTTGGGATCTTAAAGAAAGAAGAGCCAGTGTGTGGGATACAGACTAAGAGCAAGCAAGCACATTAACTAACACCAATACTATGAGAGGGAGCACTTCTGACTTGTAGTCATAAATTTAAATCAAGAACCACCAGCATGATTGTGTTATTTTCTCTCCATCTACTTTCTGCTTCTTACGTCAACATGCTGAGGAGATACAGAATTGAATTAACTGGACAATTAGTGCAAAGTAAGAAGGAAAGGGGCTGAAGGTACATGCTGAATAGAGATTTTAAAAACGTACCTTTGAATCAATTGCTCACTTATCTTTGTTTCAAACAACGTATTTAAGGAAAAGCTTACCTTTGAACCTTGGTAGCTGTATAATTTGTGGCGGGTTATTTGTCTAACACCTGTTTGTTATTTGCAAATTGGATGCAATAATATAGTGAATGCATTATATGTAGCATTTGGTACATTTCAGATGTCATCATTGTTGTCTTCATTGTCATCAATATCTTAGAAATTAGTACTGATTAATTTCTAGAAACCACAAATTTATTTTTGTCATACTTTAAAGTAATTAATGGCCATTAATGTAATTTAAGAGTAAATGCACATACCAGCTTATAATTTCAACCTGTACTTTGGATTTGATATATATTTTTAGAGAAAGAAAGAGAAAGATAGATTTACAGATACAGATGTGTATTTAACAGGAATATCATATTTCATTCTGATACATAGGCCATAAATAATTTCCAATGAATTGAAATATATGTGTTGGTTTTTTTAAAGGATGTTTATAGTGAGATATGACACACAAAAATGAAGCCAGTAACTGAAATCATTAAACCCATCATGAAAACCTAACTGGTTAAAACCAGTAAGGAATCACTGATTAGGGCAGCATGCAGACACCAATCGACAAAGATTCATGAAAAATAGGCGAAGAGGGAAGAGTACTTAAAGAAACAAATTTTAAAGTTCTTTAAAGTTTTATGAAATGTTCCACTAAAACACAAGAAAAATAATTAAATATGTATGTTTTCCAAAAAACATACAAAAATATGCACAATTGGACACAGCCTCTAAGTGGTTTCCTGAATAAAAAGTTTATATAGTAACACAAGTTTTAATATTGTTGTTTAGAGCAAAAACACTTGTTTTTTTGACTAATAAATTTATAATTAGGTAGAAGTTAATTAATTATAACTTGAAAATTGTTTTTTCTGTTCTGAACATAGTCTAACAATAACTGGTTGGCAGATTAATATATTTGAAAACCATTAAGAAACTTGTTCTTTTGTACTAGTTTTAAATTATTTTGTCTCAGATAGCTAAATATAAAATAATTTCAGATATTTTTTTTATTTTTTTGCATTAGTAACAGTAACTAGAATTTATAACTGTATCCTATGTGACAGGAATTTTAACTGTAGTCTCTCACATAATCTTCACTACAATACAATAGATACATAAGACTGTCACTCAAATATTGGAAATAAAGAAACTAGAAACTAAAGAAATTTTAAATAGTCAAAGTCACAGAATCTTACCCTGGTGAATTCTGAATTCAAAATGACTTCTTTTATGATTCAGAGCTAAAACACAACACAATCTTTTATGTTCTTCATTTAATAATGCTTAAAGACTCGATTTAAAATTCACTTCAATTAGAATTGTTCTAACACATATGCTGAGATATTTGTTTGTTTTCTTTTTGTTGTTTTGCATATAATCCTGTTTTGTTGTTTCATTTTACCAGCGTGACTCTGAAGGGTTTTATTGAAATAAATATTTGAACACTATTATCCTTGGAGATTGAGAGACTTTTATAGGGAAGTACATGTTCGCTGTGTATTGTGCAGAATCAATTTACTGACAAAATGATTTTTATATGGCTAGACTTCAGTTCAGAGCTACTCTATAAGATTACTGAGCTGAGCAAGTTTCAAAAATTTTAAGTAATTAATCATAGCTGTTTCGTGTTGAAAGAAATTTAGTTGATACTACAAAGGAAGGGTGAACCCTATTTCCTGTTCTCTATTCTTATTTTCTTCTTGGTCACTTTCTTAAATCTGTGATTTCTTTGAATTATTCACTGGCAAATAATATATATGATTTTTTTAGCAAACACACTAAGCAAACAAACAAACAAAGCAAGTTATTTCAGCTATACGTAAAAGTTTCTTTAAAAAAACTTACGTTGGATTTGGCATTTTAAAATTTTTGTCATAATTAGAACTGCTTTGTAAAATACCATTTCATGCTATTTTGTCTTACACATCTCTTACCTTCTACTTAAATTAGAGTCTGTTCATAGGAAAATGTGGTATACTGCCCCACATTTCTATTTTCAGTGAACCCGGTATTTTCATAAATCTATTTTAATAGGTTTTCCATTAGTTAACTTCTGAGAATATTTAACTAAATGAATACATGCCTTTTGATGCTATTTTCTGGAATATGATATCATTGGTCATTTTGACATTGTGATAAATATTTTAAGTGCCTGTAATAGGAGCTGGTACCAACAAGTCAACACATTATATGGAGTCTTAGCCCTTATGAAGTTTGTATTCTATAAAAGGGATAATATCTAAAATTAATACACTGTTACACATTAATAAATGTTATATAGAAAATTAATGACACTAGCGCACTATGGGTAATTGGGAATGTGGTTACACTTAGGAACAGATTGCAAAGGAATGCTTCTACTCTAGGTAGTTCTGTATAACAAACTGCTGTAATATATGAAATCTAAAAAGAATTGTATAACATCTCATAATTCTGTGTGTCAGCAATTTGGGCCAGGAAAATTCTTCATCTATAAGGTATATCAACTAATGTCCTTTGATGGTATTCTAGTGGATGGGTAAAATCTGGATCTGGCCCTCTGTGTGGAGGTGACCAGGAGGAAGCTGGGCTGCTTCAGCATGGAGTATCCCACAGGTGGGTTCATTTATGTGGCTTACCAGAATGTCCCAAGAGACAACAGGAAGTAGAAGCTACAAATATCTCAAAGCCTACACCTAAACTGGCACAACATTGTACCCATCACATTTGACAGGTCTGGTCAAGCAGTAACTGAGCCCTCCCAGACACAAGGGAGGAGGAAAATATAAGCCATCTACCAATGAAAGGCATGTCAATGAACATACAGCCACGTGCACTGAGGAAGTTAATTGCTGACATACACTCATCCATTTCAGTGGCAAGGGTTTGGGTGTGTGACTACATATGTGCAAGTGTCTTTTTCTAATATATATATATATATATATACAGTCTATTAATATATATATATGGTCAGCAAGTATCTATTATTGATTCATTTCTTTATTCATTCAAAAATAATTTGGGGACAACTTATACATCAAAGATGGGGCTGTTTGAAAATACATGAGATGACAGTATTTGGATATATATGTATCTAAAGCCATAGGACTCATTTTAACATGTTTTATTTGTGCTTTTGAAGCTCTAGGTCACACTTCTTTGTGACAGAGACAGAGAAAGTCAGAGAAAGGAAAAATACGGACAGATAAGAAGGGAGAGAGATGAGAAGCATCAATTCTTTATTGCGGCACCGTAGTTGTTCATTGATTGCTTTCTCATATGTGCCTTGATCAGGGGTGCTACAGCAGACTGAGTGACCCCTTGCTCAAGCAAGTGACCATAGGCTCAAGCTGGTGAGTCTTGCTCAAACCACATGAGCCTGTGCTCAAGCTGGCGACCTCAGGATCTCGAACCTTGGTCCTCTGTGTCCCAGTCCGATGCTCTATCCACTGCACCACCACCTGGTCAGGCTCACATTTTTCATTTAACATTTAATTTCTATTTCAGAGATGTTACAAACTTACAGATTGCTGCTTAATATGCAACTAAAGCTGCTGGAATGGTATTCCATTGTCCACAAAAAATGCTCCAAGTTTGCTACCTCCATCAGAATAATGTAGTGTTATTATTAAATACTCCTTGGCCTTTATTACATGCAATAAATTATATAATTTCTAGTGTAGAGTTTGGACACTTACATTTTTTAAAGCATATTAGGTGATTTTTTAAGCACAGATATTTTGAGAATATATTGCATGTGTCTCAGACATTTTAATTTGGAAAATGACTGGCTTCATTTTATACAAATTTCATTCTAGCAATAAAATAAAGAGAAAGGGGAATTAGAAAGTTTAGCTTTTTCAGTGAAAACATGCATGGAAAGGGGATACTACTTTGGTTTTCTAATAGAGTTAAATTATTTAACATATTCTAAAGTACAGAGAGGTTGAGTCCAATCCAACTGCATTCTGCCTAGTTTGAACCCTGTGTCAAACGTCAGACTCCTCAAATATATGCCAATCTAAACCCGAGAGTTAAACTCTTGTGAGTTGTTTTTGGTTGTGAGGGGCTGTCTTACACATGGAAAGATAGTTAGAAGCATCTGGGTCTTCATCCACTGGTGTCAGTAGCAGACAAATCCCATTTAGGGTGATCAGCATGGCTCCATGTCAATTGCAGTCATGGGGCTGAGGAATAGGTCCAGTAGTAAACTGCTGAGATTTTATAACTTTTTTAGAGTTAGAACCTGACCACTTCACCTGTGGGTATTTCCCAAACCTCTTTCAGGTTGGTCAAGCAGCAGAGTTAGTGGAGCTTTACAAATCACTTCTAACCTTAAGGCAAGCAAAACTGTCCAGTGTATTACCCTTAAAGGAATAACCATTTCTGACTTTTCTGATTAGGTGAAAATCCTAAATACATTTTAAAGAATTTAAACACATTAAACTCTGGCCAGTTAGCTCAGTGGTTGAGTGTTGGCCTGGCATGTGGATGTCCTGGGTTTGATCCCCAGTCAGGGCTCACAGGAGAGGCTTCTCTACCTCTCCCTCTTCTCTCTCTCTCTTATCTCTCTCTCTTCACCTCCTGCAGCCATGGCTTGATTGGAGCGAGTTGGTCTCAGGCTCTGAGGATGGCTCCATGGCCTCCGCCTTGGTGCTAAATAATGGCTCTGTTTGCAATGGAGCAAAGGCCCCAGATGGGCAGAGCATCGCCCCCTAGTGGGCTTTTCATGTGGATCCCAGTCGGAGAACATGCAGGCTTCAGTCTCTCTGCCTCCCCTCCCCTCACTAAAAGAAAAAAAAAGTTATTATTAATATCTTTCCAACTCAGGAAAGTTTGTTATTCATATTATACTGAGGTGTGTGTGCATCATTTAGCATTTACCTAGAACTCTGTATTTAACCTATAAGGAATTAACATATGACAAAAAGGAGTTTCACTGAAAGATTACATAATGTTCATACACTATTGGGTCAAAGGGCAAAACAGAATATTTGGCCTCATTTACTTATAAAATAGTCCGTTGTATTACTATGCTACTTTAAAAGATTCTTTTATAGGGTTCATTCCTCCTCTAAATCTCTTAAAGCTATTGTTCCATACCAGGAGATAAAGTTCAATTTTAAGCCATTTGGAGGTTAGCTTACTTTTCCATCTTAAACTCAGAAATCCAATTTAAGGCTTAATCCTTCCATATAATAATAAATGATTCCATTTTTCATTTAGTTTTTGATACAATTGTAGCAGGATCTGAATAAATCAGACTCCCTCCAATAGAATAGCCTGGACTGTGGTCCTCTGTGACCTTTGCCTACTGCAGGATGCTGGTTTCACACAATAAGTTATTATTCCACTTTTTATCAACCAAAGTCATATGCACTGCACGGTCATAGAAGTCAGACTTCAAAGTTGATAAGAAACTTATTGGTTTCCTTTTTTTATGGAATAATGTGATTTTAAAAGCAGCATAATATAGCTTGAATAGCATCAGTTTTGTGGAACAGGAAGATCTCGTTCTGAAACTTGGTTACTGCCCAAACTTGACTACCTCTGTAAACCCAGGAAAGCTACTGACATTTTCCAAGTCTCCATTTTCTGTTTTGTGAGACAGAATTGATATACTACCCACAGCTAATGGCTCTCAGAGGTCTGAAGGAGGTACAACATTTAAAGTGTGCAGCATGATGAATGGCATGGAGTAATTACTCAAAAATATCAATTTATGTCTGTTCTTTCATTCCAAAGTAGAACCACCCTTTAGGTACTCAAAAGTAAGTATCTCCCTGCATTAGGATGCCGCTACACAATTTTGTTTAGGTGCCCCAGGCAAGAGAGCGGATAAACACACCTGAGCTTCCCCTAATCTCTCCCCTCCCACGGACACTCACAGCTGACCCTCCAGAAACAGTGAGGACTGTTTCTCATAAGCACTTCTGAGCAGAAGAACACGTGGCTTCTTAGGCTTCTATGTTTTTACTCTGCAATGCTTCCTAAGGCTAAAGCAATTTCCCCCTGGATAACATCGCCGGAAAAAAAGGTATATAGAAATTATTAATATTTTTTTGCTCATTTTTGTTTTGTCTTTCCAAATTTTATTGTTCAGTCCTGAAAGGCAGCAAAAATAGCAACATATATTGAAGGATAATTCAGTATGATGGTTTTCGTCAGCAGGGGCTCCTCTGACAAAAGGAGGAGGGGCACACCGTGCATTAATGATGCCAGGATATAAGACACTACCCAACTTTTCAGGTTTTCCTTATCACATTAAGAATTATTTGCTTTTCTTCTTAATCACTAATGATATACTTTCTGAATAATATATTCTCATGCTGTGTTACTGTTACTCTCTTGCAGTTTTCTTTAAAATACCAAATTGCTGGTGTTTTAAACCAGCTCTTGGTGATGGCTGACTAGCCCAGAGCATATTGACTCTCTCTCTCTCTCTGGGGTTGGGTTGGGTTTAGCAAACTGGACAGAGCATTTAAAATACATCTGTTTTGTCTCAGAGAAGGATGGTTAGAGCCAGAACTTGAAGATTAAAGAGTAAGAAAAGAATGCAAAGTCAGAGACCAGAGCCTGATACATTTTTTTTCTCTTTTACCAACACTCCAGTGCACCCAAGCAAAGGAAAAGACGAGCAAAACCGTGGCAAGAGTTTCAGCCATTTTCCCAAGTTTCGGGACCTATCAAAGGGAGCTCTGTTGAACATCGCAAGATTCCAAGCTTTCCCACCACAAGAGGAAATGTGGATAAATGGGAAATAGACTGAAGGCCAGTTTCAAATTAGCTCAAGATCAAAGTGACTATAAAATTGGTCACCTGTTAAAAACAGCATTTTATTTAATGATTATGGCCATGCATTACTTTGAAGATACAGAGATCCGTTGCTAATCACCAACAGATGGACTGTTTGAGTGACATCCTTGCATTTTAATATGTTTGTATCATTTTAAAACTTTATTTGTATTTTTGTCCATCCCTTGAGCCCATCCTCCTGTTATCATTAAACTGCTCCACTTTCTTTCCCAACATTCGGTTTTTACTGAGAGCTTTCCTTACTTGGAGGAAATTATGGGTATGGAACTTAAACTGGACTGTTCATAGCATCAATTGTCTTCATCTTTAAGACTTTTACTGCAGACTAGACATGTGCCCAAGCTTGACCAGAGCTGGGCTGGAGACCCGATCCAGGAGTTATTGATGGCCATCTCCCCAGAGGGTACACAGAGTTAAGCAGTCAGCAATAGGAAGGGATGAAACCAGTGTGTACACAGAAGCAAAAAGTTACATCAAAGACAAGTCATATTGGTTATAGCTCATGCCTGGACCCATTTATTCTTAGCAACATGGATTTCATGAACCCCCAATTCTGTCTTTGACTTAAACTTAGAATTTTGTTTCTGGCAACAGAATTCTAATTAATACTGGAGCTTGCACTTGGAAATGGGTAATTTGTTTGGGCATAGGACAATAAGTATTTGTTCACCCCAGGAAGGAAGACAGAAAGCTATCTTACACATCAGTAAATGGCTTCTTAAATAATTATCGGATCTTTCTTGAAATAACCCCTTACAAGGCTGAAGCTATGGGAAACCAAGTATAAAAATATCAGCATATTAAATGGCATTGTGTACTTCGAATGGCCTTTAGCAAGTGCTATGAAAGTTACAAGCTGTAACCTACTCCGGAACATCCGCAAATACCCAAGAAATATACTGCTCACAAAAATTAGGGGATATTTCAAAATAAATATGAAGTGATAAAAAAGAAGCTTTTGATGTTTTTTTATTAAACAAGAACATCAGAAAAGCAAACAACAAGTCAAAAAATTGTTTGATTATGTAAATGAGATACAAAATCAACTTTTATTTCATTAGTGAAAATGCACTATACAAAAGACTAAAAGTACTAGAGTATCTGCATATTCCCTGATCCCCTAATTTTTGTGAGCTGTGTAGCTAAGCAGGTCTTCAGCTTTTCTTATTTTTCCAGTGACCAGCAACCCCAACCCTGAAGGAGTTAGGTTATCACAAGCTTTGGCTGAACTAAAAAGGTCAATGATTCTGCCCCAAGCTGAGCTTAGTACATGCAGGAGGGATGAGGCTAACTCAGAAGGGTCCACATCTGGAGACACTGGATCCTCTGGACCTTCATTTGGACCTGTTGCTAATCTCTTGGCTTGCTACAGATAGAGCTGTCTGGGGATTGGGAGTACTTAGTCATCACGACGTTCTATGGATTGACAAGGCTGTGTCATGCAGAGTGGCCACCATATTAATAAAGTCAAAGCGGCTGCCACCACAGCAGTTGGGTAGGAGGAATGGTTAGCAGCAATAGTCAGAATAAATTCAGTCAGAAGGAATCAACCCATTCACAATTCATCGACCAATGGTAACCAATAAGACTTTACATTATTTTATTAATGTAAATAAAATTCTCATCTCTCAAGATGATGACTAACAAAACAATTTTCTGGATAGAAGCAGCTTCTGGGCTACAAGACAGTGTTTCTGTCCCTAAAATTGCCTTTGCTCTTGGATGCACTAGTCTCTTGTGGTGGTTTAAAGATAGAGAGGGGTGACTTTCTTTGCAATATTCTACACACACTTTATATATTTGCCACTGTAAGTCTAAGCCAAGGGTAGGCTATTCAAAAACACCTAAAAAAACACCTCAAATACAAAGGAGAATAAACTAGATGAGCACAAAAGTGGATCATCTGAATGAAAAGACATGTTTTATTGTTTTGTTTTCTTGAGCCTGTGGACCTTATATTTTAGCATTTCTTTTTGTTTTCAGCTTCATGCCCACTCTCCCTGCTTTTTAGTCAACATTGTATTGCAAGTCCTAGCCACAACAACTAGACAAGAAAAATAAATAAAGGGCATTCCAAACAGAAAGAGTAAAACATTCATTATTTGCACAAGACATGATCCTCTATAGAGAGAACCCTAAAGATTTCACCAAAAGATTATAAGAATAAATGAATTTAACTTGGTATCAAGAGGCATCATACCTCCACTTTTCTTTGTTTTCAAGATTGTTGAGGCTATTCATGATCTTTTTTGGTTCCATAAAAATTTTTGGAATATTTCTTCTATATCTTTGAAGTGTGCCATTGGTATTTTAATAGGAATTGCATTGAATCTATAAATTGCTTTGGGTAATATAGACATATCAATGATGTTTATTCTTCCTATCCATGAACATGGTATATTCTTCCACTTGTTTGTATCTTCCTTGATTTCTTTTCTCAATGTCTTATAATTTTCTGAGTACAAGTCTTTTACCTCCTTGGTTAAATTTACTCCTAGGTACTTTATTATTATTTTTTGCAATAGTAAAGGGGATTGTTTAATTAATATGTCCTTCAGTTTATTGTTGGTGTATAAAAATGCCACTCATTTCTGAATATTAATTTTATACCATGCTACATTACTGAAATCATACCACAATGAGATACCACCTCACACCTGTCAGAATGGCACTCATTAACAAATTAACACATGATGAGTGCTACGAAGGACATGGAGAAAAGTGAATCCTCCTGCACTGCTGGTGGGAATGCAGACTTGTGCAGCCACTGTGGAGAACAATATAGTGTTCTCTCAAAAAATAGAACTGTCTTTTGACCCAACTATCCCACTTTTATGAATATATCCTAAGAATACAAAATCACTGATTCAAAAGAAGATATGCATTCCCATGTTTATTGCAGCATTGTTTATAATAGCTAAGATCAGGAAACAGCCCAATTGTCTATCAGTGGACAAGTGGATGAAAAAGCAGTGATACATATACACACATATACACAATGAAATACTACTTGGCAGTGAAAAAGAAGAGACTCTTACCTTTTGCAATGGCATGGATGGACCTGGAGATTATTATGCTAAATGAAATAAGCCAGGCAGAGAAAGACAAATATCACATGATCTCACTTATATGTGGATTCTAATGAACAAAGTGAACTGAGGAACAGAATAGAGGGAGAGGTGAGGTCCCAGGGAACATAGAAACAGTTGTCAGAAGAAAGGGGAATGAGGGAATGAGATCAGAGAAGGTGAAGGGATCAGTGAAATTATATATACATAACACATAGATACAGATAACAAGACAGCAAATCCCAGAGATAAGGGGGGAGGGAGTTATTGTGAAGGGGGCAAACGATGTATAATGGGGGACATGGGTGTGGAAGGTGAGGGTGTTATATAGAGTGGGACACTTAAATTCATGTTAACACAATTAATTAAAATTAATAAAAATTTAAATAAATAATATAAATGAATTTAAAAATTGCAGGATACAAAATTAATACACATAAATATGTTGTGTCTGTGTACTCATGTTGAACTCTCTGTGATAAAAAAAACAGCCCAATTTACAATTGTATCAAAATGAATAAAATAGCTCTGTCTATACATTTAAACAGGAGCTGAAAGACACATATTATAAAACTATAAGACATTGATGATAGAAATTGAAGATAATACAAATAAGTGAAGTCATATACCATGCTTATGGATAAAAAGAATTAATATTCTTAAATTGTCTACACTACTCAAAGCAATCTGCAAACCTAATGTATTGCTATCAAAATTGTAATGGCATTTTTCACATAACTAGAACAAATTACTTTAACATGTGCATAAAACTATAAGATAGCCCAAATAATAAAAGCAATCCTGAGAAACAAGAACTAAGTTGAAGGCATCGTGTTCCCTGATATCAAACTATACTACAAAACTATAGTAACCAAAGTGATATAAAAACAGCAATGTTACATTTTTCTACTCATTTAATAAACCAGTTACAGTAAAATACATACACTACCAAGAATATGCCATCTTTTCAATTAAGTAATTTATTTATTTTTATTGATTTCCAAGAGACAGAGGAAGGGAGAGAATAAAAAATAAAAAGCATCAATATGTTGTTCCACTTATTTATGCATTCACTGGTTGCCTCCTGTGTGTTTCCCTGACCAGAAATTTAATCTGCAACTTAAGCTGAAACCTGTATAATTATGTTAACCAGTGTCACACTGATAAATTCAATTGAAAAAGTGCACAGTAAAAAAGGAAAATAAAACAACCTGCCAAGTTTTTTAATAAGTACACAACTCCAACAATGTAACCTTAGAGACTATGCCTCATTTGATCAAACAATCAAAGACTTTCCAAAAATAAATTAGCTATCAATTTCTGTCATTAGTTGGAGTGGAATCACACAGAGTCTATTTTGTAACAAAATTGTTGCTGAGACAATTATTATTAAGCATATTGACATTGAAAATCTCATTCAAAGGTTGATAATAAATATCAATGTAAGATCACTAACTCCCTTCTAATGTAACAAACCTGATTCATTGAATTCTTGATCAGAAAATATGGGCTATATTATGCAATAATCATTCCTACAAGGGGTTTGAAACACTTGCAAAGGCTATGAGAAAGACTCAGATTTTTCTGCAATTCTTTAAGAAGCTAAAAGAGTATCATTCCCAAGAGTTTGTCCTGTCAGTTGGCATATTTTACTAAAAAGTTGTTTTCCATGTCAATGCATATCTTATAACAAATTCATGATAATGGTATCTGAAAATATATTTATTGTAATCAAATACCTCTGCACGTCTCATGAAAAATCACAGAGAATTTTCATTTGTTTGCATTTCATTTATTTACTGGGATCACTGCTTTATTTATGCCTGTATCTTAGTTTTAATCACTAGCATTTGATCTTGTTTATTGATATGTATATACATGTACTTAACTAAACCATTACTTTTATATATAATAAATTTATATACTATATCTAATAGATTGACAAAAACTCATCAAATCAAATCAAATAACAAGAAGTACTGAATCTTGTAAGCCACACTAGACTGTCCTAAAAATGTACTTCTCTCTTTCTTGAGGTTGTATGATGGTACTAATTTTCAGATGATTTTCCTGATCCAGTATTTCTGCCTCTAAAGTTAACAAAACTAAATTAAATTGTCATTAAGAAATGAGGATTGATTACTAAAAATTCTGAATACTAATGAACATAAAACAAAATAAACATACAAGAGATTTAAATTTTTTTATCTATGACAAAAATGAAATCAGCTGTATTAAGCTTAATACACAATATAATGAATTAGTTTGGCTAAATGTTTCAGATTATTACCAAAGTTATTAAATTGGTTGGGGTGAGTGGACCAGTCATGAAACAGAAATTGGTGTCTTTTGTTGTTTCTATGCCATTATTGATTATTTAAAATATTAATCTGAAAAATACAGATAACATATAGCTTTCTTATTCTGACGTGGCCAAGCAGATAACATATCACAACACTCTAATGTACAACAGTGAACAGTGTTTTCTGGACTTTAATAAGCTGGTTTGAAAATCTAGACAGCAGGGAGTCTTGAGGTGCAGAAGAGAGCTTCCAATAACCCCATTAACCTGGCCAACTGCTCTTGCATTTTGTTTGCAGAACTCTTTCAATAATATTGATTCTTTTTTTTAACAAAGAACTTTCCAGACTTTGTTGTAATATATTTACAATGAACCCACAAAATTTCAACTATTGAGTAGGTAAAATGACAAGCATTTCTAAATTTTAATAAAAACTGAAGCTGTCAGCAAACACCAAACAGGGCTGATTGGAAAAGCAAACATATCTGAAGACGCTGTAGCTCTTTAAAAAAAAAGTCATCTAAGTAAATCGTTTTGTACTTACAATACCGTATAAAGACACTCCTTTCCTTGGTAGCTTTATAAGAAAGGTTTGAAGTCAATTGAAAGGCCTGAAATCCCTGTTTACCATTCAGACACTGCCTTTCTATATAAACTGAAGACATTTCTATAATGTTGATTTATAGATGCATTTAAAAAGTGCAATTGGATAGAGTGCTCGTTGGGGTGAGTGTCCACTGCGGGTGGAACAGTCAGAGGGAGACATTTCAACTACGCGTCCTGGAGTCAGAACTTGCAGAGAGATTGGCTCTCGTGCTTGAAGAAGCAGACTGCAGTCCAAGAGGCTTTCTTCTCCCCTATTTCCATTCCTCTCACACTTTAAACAGATTTCTGAGATGGGTAGTCTGTAACAGAAACCCATTTAGAGTGAGTAGTGACTAGAACAATGCAAGTGACTTACTTAGTTGAAATTGTTCTTTTTATTGCTATATTCTTGAATAGAAAGGTAAAAAAAAAATTGAGTTCCAGGGAGGAAGGGAAAAATAAGACAAAATATTTTTGGTTAAACATTACTATAACAGATTAATTTTTTGCGGTAAATTATTAAATTGTTTGTTTTTTTTCCCCCTAAGATCACTTCAAAACAACTTGGCTTGGCCCTGGCCGGTTGGCTCAGCAGTAGAGCGTCGGCCTGGCGTGCGGGGGACCCGGGTTCGATTCCCGGCCAGGGCACATAGGAGAGGCGCCCATTTGCTTCTCCACCCCCACCCCCTCCTT
Organism: Saccopteryx bilineata; assembly: GCF_036850765.1. Classification (NCBI taxonomy): domain Eukaryota; kingdom Metazoa; phylum Chordata; class Mammalia; order Chiroptera; family Emballonuridae; genus Saccopteryx; species Saccopteryx bilineata. Next base: position 77,985,587 of record NC_089492.1, on the reverse strand, counting down.
CCTCTCTGTCTCTCTCTTCCCCTCCCGCAGCCAAGGCTCCATTGGAATAAAGATGGCCCAGGCGCTGGGGATGGCTCCTTGGCCTCTGCCCCAGGCGCTAGAGTGGCTCTGGTCGCGGCAGAGCGTCTCCCCTGGTGAGCAGAGCGTAGCCCCTGGTGGACGTGCCGGGTGGATCCCGGTTGGGCGCATGCGGGAGTCTGTCTGACTGTCTCTCCCCGTTTCCAGCTTCAGAAAAAGTAAAAAAGAAAAAAAAACAAAACAACTTGGCTTTCCAAAAAATAATTGTTAAATTTAGAGAAAAAAAAAAACTCAATAGATTTAAGCCCAAAACATTGCAATAATTTTAAGTGTAAGCTCTTTGATAGGTGCACATCGTATGTGAAAGATTACATATTTGGGTATTTCTGAAGGAAGAGTGAATACGGAATGTAAAAGTCTCAATATCAATACCTCTGTTTCCTTTGCACATTGATACTCATCCCATCCCCCTTTGTTTTGTGACAGCCAGGGAAGGAGTTTTATAGACCACAGAGTCAAGGGTAGGGACAGTGATACTTTCTTCGTAGTTACAACCAATTCTTCATTTAGTTCTAAATTAGCACAATGGATAATTATCTTTTAAAGGAACTGATTGATCAAAAGCTGAGGATATAGTTACAGTAGACCCTTGAACAACATGAAAGTTAAGGATGCCGACCCTCTTGTAGTCAAAAATCTGCATAGAGCTTTTGACACCCCAAAAACTTCGCTAGTCCTCAGTATTTGCTGGTTACTGGTTCCAGGACCCCATGGACACCCAAGTCCCTTAGTGCTCCAGTCTCTATTTAAAATGGTGTAGATAGATCAATGCAAAGAGCTGGCCCTCCACACCCACAGACTCCCAACTGTGGAGAAAAAAACAGTACAGGTGTTTATTTAAATATCTGCATATAAGTGACCATGCAGTTCAAACTGCTGTTGTTTAAGGGTCAACAGCATTTTTCCTTCCCACAGTAAGGGTAAGCAGACAGCCTGTTATAAATAGAGTCTATAAAACTCAAGTTTGAAGGCACCATTTTCCATTCAGATGCTTTTGATATAAGAACTGGAGATCCTGACTAGTCCAATTGTCAGCTATGAAGTTCTAAGAGATGAAAATATGACAAATATTCTCTTTTATTTCATTAATCCCTTTTTTATTTGGTCCAACATAACTTAATATTCAAATAATATTTCTATTTCATCATTGTTCTTTAAGTATTTTGTCAATCTAGTTACTTTAGGTGGCCCTACATGATCTTGAAATTTCTTTCATATTAGTATAATTATTCAGATACACATTTATGTCTAAAATATGAACATATATTGAATAAATAATTAAATAATATAACTGTTCTAAGAATTTCAAATAAAGCATGACATTCTAAAATTTACAAGTAATTTCCATTTTCAAAAAAGGAGCTTTTAGTTCATTAGCTAATGTTATATTACCTTTATCATCTGATTTATTTGCCCAGTTGAAGCACTATGACATGATTAATATTATTTCTGCTAGCTTAAAGAGATAATACTAGTACAGGTAAAATACCATCTGCTTTCTAGAAGTCATCAAACAAAATAAAATGGCTGGTAACAACTTTTTGAGGCACAAAAAAATGGGAATTGTTTACAAGTCTTGTGTAAGAGTGAATGGGTACCCAAAAACCCAAGACTGCAGTAGATAATTAGAGTAGTGTGCTTTTACTTACCAAGGTACTAAAGGTTTCATAACAAAAAACATAATGCCATATATATATATATATATATATATATATATATATATATATATATAGTGTGTGTGTGTGTGTGTGTGTGTGTGTGTGTGTTTCCGAAGTGAGAAGCAGGGGGAGGCAGACCGACAGACTCCCACATGTGCCGGACCAGGATCCACCCTGCATATGTGCCAGACCAGGATCCACCTTGCATGCCCACCAGGGAGCAATGATCTGCCCATCCAGAGCACTGTAACCAGAGCCATTCTAGTGCCTGAGGTGGAGGCCATGGAGCCATCCTCAGTGCCCTGGCCAAGTTTGATCCAATGGAGCCTTGGCTGCAGGAGGAAGAGAAAGAGAGAAAGGAGAGGGAGAATGGTGGAGAAGCAGATGAGTGCTTCTTCTGTGTGCCCTGGCCGGAAATCAAACCTGGGACTTCCACATGCCAGGCCAATGCTCTACCACTAAGCCAACTGGCCAGGGAGTTATATATTATTTTTATTTCATATTATCCATGGGAGCAGAGATCATATTGTCTGTGTTCTATGAGGGTTATTTAATGAAAGTAAGGGGCTCAGGAGATATGAGACCATGTTTATTTGTACAATATGACACACAAAAATGCAAACATAATGAACTAATTTATGCCAAAGTATTGTGTACTCTGTGAGATTAAGTCAGGCCATTTGGGTATTTCAATCATTTGCTGATTTTAATTTATCTCTTCTTAGCCTGAACTGTGGTGGTGCAGTGGATAAAGCATTGATCTGCAACTCTGAAGTAGCCTGTTCGAAACTCTGGCCTTGCAGGGTCAGGGTACATACTGCTCTAATTTGTCTTCTAGTTTAACAGTGCTCTAATATGCCCAAATGATCACAGTGTGTAAGATAATTTCCTTTGGCCTCGTTTTTCTAATGTTCCTACATAGCTAGTGCTTTGCATATTTACCTGAAAACACCATATGGCAAATTTGATAATCTACTCTAGGTTCCAAGATAACCAGGGGATTTCCTACATGCCTGCTCATTATTTATTATTCACTATTATTATTCTGTTCAAGGAAGATATATCATGTTGATAATTAAAGAAGAAATTTCAAGAGACACTTTTCCATTATATAGTGTCTGTTGGATGTGAGATATTTTTCAGTCTATCCCAGGACTTTTCTCTCACTTATCACTGCAAGATACTCTCAGGCTGGTGCTTAGCAACCAGGGCAGAAGTTACTTAATTATTAAGTCATGTGATCAAAGAGAGTAAGTTTTTAATGGCACACGTTCCTTCCAAAGCTAAAGGCAAACTGAGTCCCATAATCGTGCATGTAAAATACAAATTCTTTAGGGCTAACTTAAATTTCAGCAAACCAAAAAAAAAATCAATGACTTTAAAGATGACAAAATGACTCTGTAATAATTTATGTAACAAGAAAATAAACTTACAAGACTCATGTTTATTTCTAAAGAGGAAGATGGCATATTAATGCTTGGAGAAATAGGGTTAATTTGGAATGTATTCCAATTTTTTTATTGTCTCTTAAAATATATATTAACCAATACTACATCATCTTTTACATTTTCCTTTTTATTTTTTTTGCAAGAATATTTTCATTCATCACTGACATGGATGAATGTCAGTTGTGGGCATAGTGGTCATGGAAACATGTATGTGTGGTACCATGTTTCCTAAATGATGATTATAAATGATGACTGGAAAGAAAACAGAGTTAGAATGCAAGGAAATTGAGAATTCTGATCAGAAAGAAACTGAGGACAATTTGGAAGTTAGAAGTACCAATTCCTAACTGGTGTGTTCTGTGTCCTCATAGATCGTTTATAATTACCCTATGACAAGTTTGGCATGCATGCACTAGCTGCATTTATTTTATATCTTCTACCATGGATCAACTTAATTAGATATTGTGGGGAGGGGGAAATGACACACATTTTATATGCCTCCCTTTATTGGGCTCTGTGCTACAGATCTGGTTTGTAGAATTTCTCACTATGTATTAAAACAATAATAACCCATGCCAATAGGATTCAAGAATTGCATTGATTATATGATATCCACAGGTAATCCCCAAATTTTATATTAATGAAGTTTCAATCTTCCCCATGACAAATCTTTTATCATTTAGAACTAAGAAACTAGACTAGACTGACTTCAATTTACTTTTTGATGTTTCATCTAATCTACCAAGGAACAAATTGAATAAGTTCATGAAAAAAACAGAAGGAAAAAGATTTAATTAACATGTTTCTCCTTCTGTACCATGTCTAAAACTCTAAGCTGATCTTATATACTTTGTCTTTGAAGAAGCCTGCTGGTACCACAACCTGTCGTAAGAAAAAAAACTTTACAACATAATTCCAATATTTAAGATGACAGCATTTCTAAATTATATTTGAATTAAAATGGGTTAGATATTTAAAGTGCATGAGAACAAATGTGTTCTTTATAATTTATGGAACAGAAAAACTTAAAATATTTGGTAAATTTAATCCAAAATAATAACTATTTATGTTTTTCAAATTTGTAGTGTATTTTCAACATGTTATGATGTAAAATTTATTATGCATATATTTATGATTACCTATTAAATATTTATACATAAAAATTAAATATTGCAGTGTGCTTTGAGAAGTAAATATGCATAATTGATTGGTATGCCCTTTGTGACATTAAGAAGATATGTTGAGAAACGATAAATAAATTAAAATGACTTTAATCAGTTAGGTATAAATAAAATACATATAACAAGTGGACATTGAAAAGAAATAATATTCACTTTTCCTGTTATTCTAAGAATATTTTTTGAGAGGTTAAATCACATAGACTATTTAAATGATTTAATGAAAGGAATTGTTCAAAGAGTTATATGCCTCGCTCTTCAGAAGAGTTACATGGTTTTATGGTCAATAAAACTTATAGTGAGACACAATGACAGAAAGGCAAAGGCTATGAAATATTATGCTTTGCTATTTTACCAGTGGTTGGCCAGGAAGAAATGTTAATTCTCTCCCATATTGTCATATTCAGTTAAATGGTTCCCTTAGAAGCACATAGGTACAGAAATTCTGTTTATTTTAATGAACAATTACCATGATAGATTCTAAAATTACAATGCTATAGTGTTTCCCTCAAAACTATAAATAAAATGAATTTAATTTTCTTTGTAACAATTTTGATATAATGGAACCTGAAGAATGCAGGTTAAATAAAGATACACATGTAATGAATAGTGATAGGAATAGCAATGAGTGCATATATAAAAAAACCTAGAGTTGAACTTCATATAAATCCATCACTGTGTTTCATAATAATTCACACACACACACACACACACACACACACACACACACACATATATATATATATATATATATATATATATATATATATCATCTTTTCCAAATGTGATTCAATCATACTGGCTATAGGTATTTCTACAAGTTCCGGAGCACCTATTCAGTCTGAGGTCTTGTGAGCTCTGTTTATTTTATGAAACACAACTAAAGAATCGATATGATATGCCTTACGATTTAAAATTACACTTGCATTCAGTGACACACGTGTGTGAAGTAAGCAATTGAAGAATATCTCCATGGCAATGAGAGTGGCTCGTAATAGACAGAGAGAAATAAATACAAGGGCTTTTGTATGTAGCTTCTGAACAGTAGTGACATCAGTCTACAGTCTGACAATTGCAAGGTGTTTCTTTTCTCCCTTTCTTAGTTTTGAGAAGCCAATAAATAAATCGCTATGTACAGTGTTCTACTGTCTATGCATCTATAGAGTCAACACACATTTGTTTGGATTTTTTTTTATAAACTGGTTTCCAGAACAGATTCTACTCAGTTGAAATACTGTCTCCTAAAATGTAGCTCAAAACATAGGGGAACTCTTCCTGAGCTTAAGTCACCAAGCTGCGGAAAAGAGAAGCATACTTATTTTTCTGTTATTCTTCGTGGATGATGTCCATAGATGCTAGGTCAGAATTTTGTCTAACCCTTTTTGCAAAGACAGAATTTAAAAATTAAGTTCACCCTTTACTAATCACCCTAAGTCAAAATCAAAAGATAGGAATAAACCATCATAAACACAGAAGTGTTATTAGAGAGGACAGTTGTAAAAAATAGTCACCTAATATTGAGAAATATGTTAAAGAAGAAAAAAATACTCAATCACAGCATTATCAAAGCAAAGCAAGCTTAGATTATAACAAGTCATTGTCAATAATATATGTTGATAATAATAAGTCCAAGTCATCATTGAAAAGTAAAATGAGAATAAAAATAATCAAGATTTCCATAAGGTATTAATGACTGAGAATGATGAGAAATTCAGCTTTCCAAAAATCCTCTAAAGCAGAATTCCTCACTCCCAAGTTCCACTAACAGAGATATAACCATATCTTATTAAATATAAGTTTTCCACCACTTAATGCAATTAGATAAATAGTTCTATGGAGTTGCAAAAGAGCGTAGAAGCCTTCTCAGCCAACATCCATTTTATAAATACAGGACAAATTTGCTTCAAGACATGAATGTAAATAATAACTGGAAACTGAAGGGCGCTGTCCAGAGGCCCCTTATTGTAGGTCTGTCACCATCACCGCTTTCGTGGTCCAAGAAAGCTGCCATCCTTAGAAAACTTTCTGGACTACTCTTTACAAGTTTACAATAAGTACCTATAAACCTTGACTTTAAATGCATACATGGCCCTCAAATAAAGTAATGAAGGGGCTGAAAAATCAATTCAACCACCAAAAATAAACATTTGAATGAATGCCTTCAATGCCTGGATACCCATGGTTTGTGACCACCTTCTTCTGTGACCCTGTGAGTTTGGAAACTTGCCTCTGGTTCAGTTTCCTCATCCACGACATACGAGATATACTGTCATCCTCACCTGGCTGCTGAATGGTACACGGAGAAATCATTGCTGGTTCATTAAAAAAACCCATAGACATTACACCTTCTAGAACATAGTGGGGACAAGACCACACATGTCTTGTTCATTGCTTTAAACCTGGTAGCTGGTGTTCACAGACACTTCAATATTTGCTGAATGAATAAACCAGTGAATAGAAGGTTGGCATCCTTGGGGTAGAGAGATACAAGAATGTGTGAGAAAGACACAGCCCCTGCAACTATGGAAATTATAGCACAGAATGTGTTAATAACACAAGATAATACATTCAAAAAACCTGAGGGACACAACTGGAAATAACATAATGTAGCTGCCCTGACAGAGCTCAGAGCACAGCATGTCATTTCTGATAAATTATTTTCTTCTAAAATAAAACATACCTCCATCAACCATCTCAGCAGCAGTTGAAACGAGGACTTTCTGACTCCCTGCGAACAAGCCCATGTCGCTAGTCTCCTGTGAAATTCAAAAGAGGAGATGTTATCAACAAAGGGCTAGGCATGCATGGTGCAGAAACAGTGTAATGATTTATTTCATTCAATCTGAAAACCAGCCAAATTAAGGGTTTCATATAAATGTGGTATGATTGTGAGTGTGTGTGTGTGCATATGTATACACACACACAAATACATACAGGGACGGGCAAAGGTAAGTTTACAGTTGTGATTGCATGGAACAGTTTATTCCTGTATTATTATATATTAATTAATTTGTATTTTTCCATAGGAACAACTGTGAATCTACTTTTGGCCATCCATGTGTGTGTATATAGATGTATAATGTTTTGCTTTTAAAAGTAGAAAGAGATTATGTATATATTATCTGAGTTACCTTTTTAAACTGTGTTAACTAACTCTTTTACCATGGATTTGAGCAATAAAATTGAACTAGTGTTCCTTCTGTGAATTATAAATGTGTGCATGTGTGTCTGCAAAAGCATTACTTTGTCAGTGTTTTCTATTTTATTTTCTGATGTTATGAAAGAAAGTAAGTCTTCTTATTTCCTTGGTTGAGTTATACGATCACATCTAAATATTCTTGATTCATGATATTAAAGGCAAAAGTAACACTTAATGATCATAATAAAACTAAACATAGCCTTTATGTAATAATATATTTTCCAAACAATGGAATTAAAACATAAAATTCCCATTAACATTAATGGAAATTTCACATTTATTGCCTCAAAGTCTAGACTATAATTAATGATGATCTTTTTTATTGTCAAAACTTATTATCTAAACAATCATAGCTCTTCTGATTTAAATGCTTTTTCAGCAGACAAAATTTTAGACACTGTCACTTTCAGAATATTATTGTTTGACCTCCCGTGATATGCATGTTTCTGTTGGAAGGCTCTAGGACCGTGACAATAACAGTCCTGGGATCACGGTCACACCGATGTTCTGTAAACCTGAGACCATGACACACAAGTCAATATCCCGGTGCCTTCTGTCCCCGGAAAAGCCCAGACAAATGTGCTTTTATGTGGTCTCTGTTTGTGTGTGACTGTTCTTCCAAAGATTGGGCAAGATATATTGTAATTGCCTATTTTAGACCTCAGTGATTCCAGTATAGGGGTAGAAAAAAAAAGAGATCACACATTCAGACTTTATTGTGTTGTTTAGAGATTCAAATGTCTAATATATGCAAATATAAAATGTTCCTATTCTTTTTGTCAGTTTGAATGAACTGAAAAACGATAACTGGGAAATTCATTTAGAATGTGAAGAATTCCACTTTTTATTTAAATCTTTTCTCACAGAATTATACAGAGCACTCGCTACACACTGTGTATTTAAATAATCTTTTCCCCTCTTTCTCTTTGGGATAGAAAGTCCAATGTTAAAAAGTTTGCATAGTAAATTTGATAAATAAAATTTAAAATAGAGAGAAATTTTATATTCTCAGATAAGAACAAAATGAGTTAGGATCAACTATTAGCTTGCAAGCTTTCAGTAAGGTGAATAAACAGCACCCAGAAATGGCAAACTTGACCTACAGTGGGATATGACTTGAAACCGGCATGTTGAATAGTAACTTGATAGCTTTTCTTTGGGGAAATTGGTTCTGTAACAATTTATTTCTGGTTGTTTTCTCTCAGAAAGGTTATTGAGCTTTATACTGACTTCAGTGCGAAATCTCTAAGCCCTAACTGCAAGTAGTATTGGCCCATTGTTTCAGAATTCAGAGAGAAGAAAAATAACAGGTATTACAGCACTGGACGTAAGGAGAGGGGTCACTGCTATGCTGTGACTCTCGGTTTGTCTATGGTATTTCATAACTCAGCAAATACGTATTAAGAACCTACTAAAATGCAGAACATTGTGTTTTCTTTTCTCCTCACATTTATGTATAATTAAGAAAAAAAACACTACCCATTGCACTAAACTGGAAACTTCTTGAATTATGATGACTATCTTAATACTTTATGTACATCCATATCTAGCTAACTATATTATAATATATTCAATTTGATCAAAAGCAATACTTTCATTTAGAGCCTTTACTCAGAAAATACAAAATTCTTTGAGTTATGATTATCTTTGAGGTAACATGGTTCAATTTTTTTTAACTATGGCTGAAATTTTCTCCTTGCGATGTCTCTAATCTCCTCTTACAGTGACGTTGAAGGGATTGTCTTACAAAGTTATCAGTTCAGTTACAGCAATAATATTTATCAGTTCTACATGTTGTAAGTGTTCTTACAATTTTTTTTATAAACAGTCTATCTTTTATCCAAATGCTTAATCTCTGATGGTCATTGCCAGTTTTATATGTAGGAAGGTATGGAAAAAACCTCCTTGTTCTATCGCTAATCAACCAGGAAGTTTGGATTCACACATAAACAATTTCATACCATCCTATCTTTATTCTATCACAGGCTCTTGGAGACTAATATTTCAGTAAACACTTGGCATCTTTGTCAGAAAACACAGAACATGGAAAAGAAGACAACAGAAAGGCTGGCAGGGCTTGATTCATAAAAATAATTTTTCAAACTTATCAAACAGATTTTTTAAAGAAAAATAAGTGAATTTTGAGGAGAAAAATCATGGGGCATGGAGGTGTGGAATAGAAAAGAAATACTGTAAGCTGTTTTGTTATTGGTTTTATAACCACGACAGATTAGTGCAGAAATGTTCTGCACAGAACAACGCAATCAAGGTTCTAAGATGGAAGTGAAGTCAGAGGCAATCTCAGCCTCTGGTAAGTGGACTTCAGGCCAAAATCCTGGTTTTTAGGTGGATCATGGGGTATGTGGTCCAGCCCATGCATCAACCAGCTTTCAGGAGAGTGGCCAGTAGGGTCACATAGAAGCAGATTGTGTGTTTGGTTCCATGTTTTTAATCTGCAGTTGGGATTCTACGAGTGTGGAGGGCTGACGGCATGCATTGATCTAGGACTTGAGCATTGGCGAATTTTGGTATCAAAACAGGTCCCAGAACCAATGTCCCACAGATACCGAAGGACAACTTAAGTTTTGGAGGGAGTCAAAATTTATACGAAGATATTTGACTGCTTGTGGGGCTTGATGGCCCTCAACTCCAAGACTCTACTATATTTTGCTGATGTGTATGACCATGGACTCCAATTTGTAACTTTTTCTGTATAGATAATAAAGACTCAAACTTACACATTGATTTCATAGTTGAACAGACAGTCATCAGGGTTCTGTTTCTCTTGGCAGGATGTGCAATCCTATCTAATTATGTCCTGAATGAATGATGTTAAAATGTGGCAAAATCCAATGATTTATTTCAAAAACTGAATACAGGCTGTCATGACAGCTGTGATGACAGGAAGGAGGAAATTTCTCCCACTGCCAGGTTTGTTTGCTCACCACCACCAAGGGGACCTGTGCCAAGGAGTCACTTCAACTTCTGCTGTGGAAGAGTCGAATTACCCAAGAGATTGTAGGCACAGGGTCTATTCTGAACTTCTATCATTAATAAATAAGAGGGTACTATGCCTGGGTCCCATGTGTGTTCACAACCCTTTTCACCTATGGGTGATACATCCCTCCCAACATGAGAGAGATGATTTTCCTTTCACAGAAATAGCCAGTGATCAAGAGCATCATTTTCTGATAACTTCACATACTTCTACACTGTTGTTGATGGCAAACAAAGACAGCTATTCCTTCCCTTCTTTTATGTTAACCCAGTCATATGAAGATCTAGCCTGCCGTTAAACTGGAGAAACTATGTCACTATCTTTGCGTAATTCACTTTATAAAATATGTACAATCATGGATATGCTGTTTCTTTTTCCCCCATGACTCCCTTTAGCATTTTTTCTTCATCTTTGTGCTTAGCTGTGCCTTCCTTGTCAGTCATCACGCTTGGGCTCCCCCACACACTGTGGAGCTGTCATCCACTGTCTTTATTAGTTTCAGTACATTTTTAGCTATTGTTCTTCAAATGTTCTGGGGGCCTTGTTTTCTCTCTTTAATGCTTCTGGCACTGCAAATTAAACATGATACACTTTTCAGATTCTATCACTCTTGGATAAACTTTTGTCTTTTCACTATTTACTATTCTCTCTTATTTTTTTAGAGTTGTCATATTTATATTTCAGTTTTAAACTAGTTTCATGAAAAATAATAAAGTTATATATTTTTTATTTTTTCAGAAATAATGTCATATCTACAGCATTCTTTTAAAAAAAAACAAATATTACCAACATATTATTTTTCATTATTTTTTTCACACTTTCAGATTGATTGCTTCTTTTACTTTTCAAATCTATCTGTTCTGTGAAGCCAAGTTGGTATCTACTTTTGAATCCACTTTTAATGTGTTTTATGTGACTTTATCCCACTTAGTTTCATGACTTTATATATATATATACAGAGTGGGGCAAAATAGATATTCAATTCACATGGAAAATAATACAATAATTAATATATAACAATACAAGAATAAACACTGAGTTTTGTGTACTGACAACTGTAAACCTACTTTTGCCATATCCTATATTCTTAATAGAGTGTACTTAGGAAATTTAAAAAATAAGAATGAATACACAAAGGTAAAACTTGAATAACGTTCATACGCCTGGTTAACAAGTGGTCCAAAACCACATTGTGCATCATGGTAATAATAGTGTCTTCAAGATATAGTTCTAGAAAATAAGATATTGCTGGCCTTAGTCAATTAGATCAGTAGGTTAATGCATCACCCCATAACTCCAAGGTTGTGGGTTGATCCCCGGTCAGAGCACAGACGGGAAGCAACCAATGAATGTACAACTAAGTGGAGCAGCAAATGAATGCTTCTCTTTCTCTCCTCTCTCTCTGCTTTTCTTTTTTTCTCTCTCCTTCTCTCTCTTCCCCTTTCTAAAAATCAATCAATGCAAAATAAATAAATACATAAATAAGAAGAAAGAAAGAAAGAAAGAAAGAAAGAAAGAAAGAAAGAAAGAAAGAAAGAAAGAAAAGACATTAAGACATTGTTTTTTAAAACCTAGGCTTTCTCTCATTAGCCGTGACTCAGTGCCTTCAGTGCACTGAGTCATCGGCTAAAGTGGGGAAGTGGGTCAGAAATTCAGCATGAAGATCTGAAAGATAAAGCCACTGATGCCACCATGTTCTTTCTTTACGCTCTTAGGAGTTGGTAGAAGATTGTCCAATTTCATTGGCTTCTAATACACTCCACTCCTGGAAGGCACCACAAATCATGTGAACAAACAAAAGGCATGGGAAATACATGCACAAAAGAAACAGAGAGGGTAACAGGAAGCAAAAGACAGAATAAATTGCTTTAGCTCCTGAAAACATATATTCTGAGGATGAGACACTTGTACGTAAAGGCTTTAATAACATTCTTATGGAACTGATGCAGAATGCCCTATTGCCTTTAATAATTCTTAAAATTATTTTTATATGGTATATTTGTTTTTACTGTGAGATTGGTTTTCCCACTGAACAGAAAACAGCAGCAGATATAAATATCCAAACCCTTCCCCCCCACCAAAAAATGGATTAATCTGGACCACCAGCTTTTGTAATCTGCAGGATGAGCTCAGATAGAAGTAGAATGAATGAATACTAGACTCAGATCCCAGGCCTCTAGAAAAACCTGTAAGATCAGTCTCATTTTCAAAGAGTTGCTAGGGATTCTGCTTTTCAATGTATTTGGTCCTTACCAAAAGCAATATTTTAATACTGGAAAATCTATCTTCCCCCCTCCCCTTTGTCCACCTCTCTATCTTCTGAGAAACTCATGAGATGAAACAACAATGGGGCCCAATAGGGTGCAATCCCTGTAGGCTCTAGGATGGAGCCAATCAGAGGAACATTTCTGGAGGGAGGTTGGCATCCACGGTGCTCATTATTGCGCAGTAGCTGATGGGAGAATCGTTGGCCTTCTGGACTACTGAGGGAACCTCTCTAAGACCCGGATGTCAAAGAGTGTTTGCAATGTGAACCTTAATAATGTTCCATCTGTCACGTTTTATTTATATTAACATAGGAAAGACATTGTAGTGACAGTATACAGCTTTGGGGTAAATATGTAACAGCTCGTGGCACTTGCTACAATAGGATGAAAAAGACAACTCTTTTGATCAGTAATACAATACATAGAATTTTCACTTCAGAGTCACTAATTTGAATAAGACTATATATTTTTTATAATAAAAAAATTCAGTCACAAATGTGATTATTTTGCTTGTTCTCTATTAGCTAGCTGGTTCAGTTCCTTTATGAATTAAAATGCTCTCATTGAAAGGATAGACAAGGCAGTTCAGAGATATTCTTTCTTGGTGAAGATGGTGATTTTTCTTAAATGCCACATGTGTGTGGACTTAGAAAATGACTTCTTGTACTTTCCATAAACAGTATGAGAGATTCTGTAAACTAACAAAATCATTTAAATCTCATTCTACATATAGATTTAAGTATTTCTCTATCATGCCTTTTTCCTTCTGAAAGCAATTTTTGAAAAGTTGGCCTCAGTTTAGAAATAATGAATAAGTATCTGGAAAATGAAAGAGCAGAATTGTGCACGGGTCAGGTGCCTTGGCGAAAGAGGACCTGCGTCCGTGGAGTGACTTGGGAGAAGAGGATGCGGACGTGAAGGTCCCCAAAGCCCCAGCGCAGTCTCCCTGCTTGAGCTCTCATAAAAACTGCCGTGACTTCCAGAATTGAGTCCTTACAATGTGGGGACAGTGTACATTCCTGTGCTAACTAGTGCCCATCCTATCCCAGGGGCATGCACGCACGCAGACACCGTGGCCCTGAACTTGCTCTGTACATTTACACACCCCCAGCTGCCTCCTTCGCCCGTGCCTGATTCCTTCCCCTCATCTTCCACGTCCCTCACTCTTCCCTGCACCAAGGACTTGCACTGTTACCCTATGTCTGAATGATCCATCCAGGAATGTTCTTACTTTTATTTTAAGCTTTTTTTTTTTTTTTCTGAAGCTGGAAACAGGGAGAGACAGTCAGACAGACTCCAGCTTGCGCCCTACTGGGATTCACCCGGCACACCCACCAGGGGCGACGCTCTGCCCACCAAGGGGCGACGCTCTGCCCACCAAGGGGCGATGCTCTGCCCCTCCAGGGCGTCGCTCTGCCGAGACCAGAGCCACTCTAGCGCCTGGGGCAGAGGCCAAGGAGCCATCCCCAGCGCCCGGGCCATCTTTGCTCCAATGGAGCCTTGGCTGCAGGAGGGGAAGAGAGAGACAGAGAGGAAGGAGGGTGGGGGTGGAGAAGCAAATGGACGCTTCTATGTGCCCTGGCCGGGAATCGAACCCGGGTCCCCCGCACGCCAGGCCGACGCTCTACCGCTGAGCCAAACGGCCAGGGCCATTTTAAGCATTTTTTAAATCTTAGTTTTCAATGACAGTTTACATTCAAAGTTATTTTGTACTAGTTTCAGGGGTACAGCACAGTGGTTAGAGAATCACATAGTTCACAAAGTGTTTCCACTGATATTTCCAGTCCACACCAGGCACTATACGTAGTTACGACAATATCATTAAATATGTTCCCTGTGCTGTACTTCACATTCCCGGGACTGTTTTTGTAACTTCCAATCTGTACTTCTTAGTCACTTCACGTTTTTTTTACCCAGTTCCCCCAAACGCTCTCCCCTCCGGCAGCCATCAGTCTGTTCTCTGTTTCCAGGAGTCTGTTTCTGTTTCGGCGCCCAATAAGAAAATAGACTCTTGTGGAAAATAATCAAAACAACACCAGAAGTCTTTGATTTTGCCTGGTGTTAGCTTGGTTGAGCTTCCCTGACCGTGCGAGTCTGGCTGTCCCCGTGAGCTGCCGCTGTGGCTGGCAGTGACTTACTGTCTGACGCCCGCAGCCTTGTTCTCCTGGCCTGTTACTTATTTCCGTAGTCTCACTCTCCTCCTGAGGCTGATTTTCCCATTTCTAACCCAACCTGAAAGTAGATTCATA
This sequence comes from Saccopteryx bilineata, assembly GCF_036850765.1. Classification (NCBI taxonomy): domain Eukaryota; kingdom Metazoa; phylum Chordata; class Mammalia; order Chiroptera; family Emballonuridae; genus Saccopteryx; species Saccopteryx bilineata. Next base: position 77,970,512 of record NC_089492.1, on the reverse strand, counting down.
CTCTATCTACCTGGCTTTTTGAAGCAAAAGCTCATATTTGTCAGTGAGCATTTCAATATTAAATATCTATATATGAGGTCCAATGAATATACTTAGGTAAGTGGCAGGTCTGGAATTCGTACTAAACTACTTAGAATGCAGAATTATTTGTCTGGTGAATAAAAAAATACAAATACATCATCTATTTCACAAACAAACAAACCGACAAGATCTTCTTTGTTCCAAACAAAAATTGGAAAATAAAAGAATATTTTTTTGATCTGTACCTGTTTCTCCACTATTACATGAGCCTAATTTAACATTACATGCCTATTTTTACATAATAGCTACATCTTTGCCTCTTGAACACACAGAGTTTTGTTTTTATCATCATTCCATTCTGAAGCCACTAACTGAGTAGCACTGATTACTTCCAGTGATGGCACTACCTTGAATATCACGGTGTTCACTTACAATACAGTGTGGCCTTTCTCTATATTAAATGAACGCACACTGGATAATTCTCACTAAGTGAGCTACATAATGATGTACAGTGTATCCTGTGATCCACAGAAAGACAGATTTATAATTTTTAATTCATAACCTATAACAGAGTTTTACTTTCAATTGAGGTTAGTAAGTTTATAGTTAAAAAAATTTATTTTAATGAGAATTATTTTACATAGTGAATCATTTTACATGTAGAGACACCCAGGAGTCTACATATAAGAGTTGGTCTACATAAATATATATTTTTAAAATAGAATAGAATAAGACTTCTCCATCACATGTATCTCAAGTTCTAACCTGGAGGAGCTACTGGAGACCACAGACTTTTGCATTGTCCAAACATTAGCACGGGCAAGGTCCTGGGACAAGTCTCCTTCCCTCCACCCCAGTGTCTCCTTCCAGTGACTCTGTCAGTGTCCCTGAGCTGCTTTCCTGGCTTCCATGAAACAGACTGCATGCAGTAAACATCAATTTTCTTCAATCATCCTTGATCACACACATCTCAACTGTTTTTACAACTGTGTATATGTCTATAATTTTTATGTTGACAATTAAAAATGTTATTATGTGCTTAAGAATTGCAAAGGGTTCAGTTCACAGTGTGAGGAAAATATGTATCTAAAAAAACCCCTTTTAAAATATTTAACAGAATTATAAATATTGAAGAAATCTAATACCTACAATCCAATTAAAATTTTTATGAATAACATTTACATATAAAAAAACATACTTTTTATTCCTGAATGTGTATTCCAAATTTTGATGCAATTTTTCTTAAAATACAATTTATAATGAAAATGTTTTATAATTAACCTATCATATGTTCTTGTCACACAAAATTGAACAATTTAAATTTTTTCAGTGAACATATGCTCTATGTATTGAACATTTACATTTTTAATTATCAACTATTGTAAGTACACACTTGATCAAAAGACCATAAATGCACTTAAAATCATTGGTATATAGCAATTATAAAAAACTCTAATGAGGAAAATGAAAATGTATTGTTTTCTATTAAATTATATATTCATAATCAAAATTGCCTATTTCTAGAATGAAGAAGAGACCTATCCTCATTTTTGGTTATTATTTTTATAAATTTAAGTGTTCATATACTTTATTTATATAAACAAATGAGACAGGATTTTTGTTATTGAAATCCACCCAGAATTTTTAACATCCTTTGAATTACATTTTGTAAAACAAACTAATAAAGCTAATGACAGATAAAGCAAATAATATAAATATACATACAATTTCATGAATATTTCTATGCATCTGTGATTGCAATTGATTCTATACTCATACATAAAAACATTGAAAATTCACAATAAAATATGAATCTCTATTACTGCAATCAAATAGCATTGGGGGAGGAGACAGAAAAGCAATTAAATTGATTTTTAAAAGATGTCCTTATGTACTGTTTCATTAGATGCATATCTGATTAGTTAGCAGTTATTTAACCAAAAAGATATTTAACAAAAACATAGTGGAGATAATGAAAAGCAAGCCTTATTCATGAAAACTTAAGCCATCACTATCAAATAGGTATGCACCTAAGTCACAAAGTTCAAGGGTCTTGGAAAGATTTAAATTTATAAAATAATGCTCCTCTGGAACTGTGTAGCAGATCATTTCCCATAAAAATTTAAAAAATGAATTAGAGCCATCAACAAATGCATTGTTTCGGTGGCTTATTTATAATAGAAATTATTTTCCTAGCTCGTTGTTAACCATAATCTCCTTTTCCCTCTTGAAACAATGACAAGAAGCAGGATGCTGTCTCTGTTGGTTTCAACAAGGACCTCTCATCCTTCTTACTTTCCACCAAGAAGGTTTTCTGCAGAGCTGTGTTTGGTGTCTCAGGATTGACTCAGACTTTTCTCCAGTTTACCCCCTCCAATACACTGCCCCATACCTACACTATGTACCTTGTACTCCAAGAACTCATAAATCTGTTTTTTCTGGGTAATAGGGTTATTTCATTTTCATCTTTGTGTTAACAGCAGGTATCACACAAAAAGTGCTGTAGATTTGTTGAGTTCTGATTACCTTATAATATGCATGACACTATCTTCATTGCTTTTCACATGCTTCCATCGACTCTCAACAAAGTTTTGATGCTACAATTCCCATTTTTCAGATAGAAAAACTGAAGTGTGGAGAAATGGGTAGGTGACATTTTCAAGTTCAGCAGCCTAATTCGGAGGCAGGAATTGCTCTCAAACCCTTTGATGCCTGAGCCCTTCTCCCGACAGTCTCACCCAGATCCTATTAGAGACAACATGAAGACTTAAGAACCAAACAAGGAAACAAATTACTGAGAACAACATGGTGACGGCCAACAAGATTTAAAAAAAAACACTCCCTGTCATGACACAAAATGTGGTTTTATTTCTAATCTCCCAAGATATAAAGAGCCCCATTTTCAGAAGTTGTAACAGATTTCTATATAATGTATATACTGTGGTATACATCTGAAACTAATACAGGATAATAATGAAATGTAAACTGTAATGGAAAATAAATTAAAACTTCATTCTCTCCAGAGATGCCCAGGCTTTTGAAGTGTGAGCTCACTTTGCCTTCAGGCATCAGTTATCTTGTATGTTACATGTCTGGCAATATGACTGAATACAATGGAATCTGTGCTGCTGACAAGGTTATCCAATGGCTCTACCCCATAACCTGTTTCATAGGGCATATAGAACAGGGTAGAGTCTAAAATCTGGGCAAAAAAACCCCGCAAAACAAACAAACCAAAAACTTTACTAAAACTGTTCTATTTTGGGGCTGTGAATTCTACTTCACACTAAGGACATCTATCATTTAATATTTATCTCTCAACTTTGCCCCCTTCGAGGACTGAGGCCATTTTCACATTATATTAAATTATTGAAAATAATTCTTTCCTAATGCTCTGCACCCCACCCCCACCATTGTTAGGAATAGCCAGAAAATAATCTATTTGACATCATAATTAACAAATGAAAGGCAGAAAACTTTTACTGTATCCCAATACCTAAGACAAAGCATACTTTTCAGACTATGTATAACATATGTATAGACACATTCATAAGTACATATATGAATATAATTTAACCCTAATAAAACTCCGCAGAACAGGTGTTATATTGTCTATTTTTCAGTGATAAAAAATAAATCTCTTTGTGGTCTATAACTAGCAAGCATAGAAGAAATAGAATATTTTTGCTATAAATGCTTTACAAATTGAGACAACACTAAAACTGTCTACTTGATGAAAATTCATAACGTGAATAACAAAAGCTTAGCGAGATGGCTGGGAGGGGTCACCCCTGCGTTTCAGTGGTGTGGACACCATATGTGAAGACGGCTGCCTGTCTGGTGTTATCTTTCTACTGAGGGCAGAGTCGGGGTAGTTTTTTCCTGTATCCCTACTTCATGATTTGTCCCTGATGGAAAAATCAGTCTTCAGTAAATATTTGTTTCATCAATTCATGGTTTAAACTTCAAATGTAGAATTTTTAACCCACCTGGAAAATTGAAGAAGTACTCTTTGGAATGCACTCTTTGCAGAGAACCTAGAGAAAGTAGACTGTCTGCTAGTTGAAGTTGTTTTCTTAAGTGATGAATCATGTTGAAAAAGACCACAATCATTGCTCTTTTCAATCCCGTTTGCAGTTACCAAAAAACCTTAGAGAAATGTGCTGACAAACATTAAGAAATGGTACAGCCTCTTTGACAATGACTGAGAGATCAAAAATAATTATTCTTAACACAAACAATGAACTCAAAGGGACTAACATTGCAATAATATGAGTAGAACATAGGCAAATGGATCGATACAAATAATTCAAGACACTTTCATAAATAAGGTAGGGAAGGGATTTAAAACAACATGAAGCAGCAAATCTAAAGAAAAGCTACAAACTAAGAAAGCTTTCCTTGACCCCATTGTCTGAATAAATCTATGAAGAAATGGTGAAGAAAACAGCTTTGATACTTTAAAGAGGGATAGCAATTTTTTTAGTCAATTTCTATGGTAATCTCTTGCATTTTCTGTGCATATAGAAAGATATTTCCTTGACTTCAAAGAAATAAACCTGCTTCTTCATTTCTCAGTGTGTGTCTGGCCATGGTATCCCAAGGGACACTGCTGATGTAAAGGATTATTCTACCGCAGTGATGGAAAAGTCCACTCCGGTCTTCTGATTCGGAGGGGAGGGGCTAGACTGTCTTTGTAGAGTGGAATTTAGCAACATTTATAATTTGTGACCATTCTGTCGAAAGAATGTATCAATACATCCTAAGTTGCTTCATTAAAGGTTTGCAAGGACAGATCAAATCCAGTGATGGAAAGGCCCTTTATTAATACTTCTGATGAACCTTTCCTTAGTAGGTCATTCACCTGGAAATGGAAAGGCATGATCTGCATCTGCTCAGGCTACAGTAACCAGGAACCACAGAAGGGGTGGTATCAATGATGGAAATCTGTTTCTTCATAGTTCTAGAGGCCAGAAGTCCCAGATAAAGGTGTTTATAGAGCTGGCTTCATTCAAGGTTTCTCTACCTGGATTATAGATGTCCACCTTCTCCTTGTGTTCTCACCTGGTCTTTCCTTCATGTGTCTGTGTCCTAATGTCCTGTTCTTATAAAGACACCAGTCACATTGCATTAAGGCTCACTCCTATGACCTCACTAAGCCTGATTTACCTTTTAAAAACCTGATCTTTGCATATAGTTACACTAGAAAGCCCAGCGGTCATACGAAATGACTGCTGTTCTAGATATATATTGTAATTAAAATGATTTGTGCAAAGGTGTCTGCTAATTCAAACTGAATTACCCAGGGCAGGTGGTGAGGACGACCCTTTGCTTACTGCCCCATGGGGTTTCCCCCTTCTACTTGCTTAATTGCTTAAAGTAGAGTGCAATGAAGGAAACCACTGGCGGTACATTTCTTAAGAGCCACTGCTAGCTCAATAAATAAAGGTGATTTAAATAATAAAATGTTAATTCACATGTCAAAGATCTCTTTGTACACAACATTTCTTGTGTAGATCTTTCCATCATTTTTAAGCTCGCCTTGCAGAGAACCATCAATTATTTTTAATTTTACCTCCATTCTTTCACGAACTCTTGAACAGGCAACATAAAGTTGACCGTGTCCAAATGCAGGCTCAGGTAAAAAAATGACAACACGCTTAAGCGTTTGGCCCTGAGACTTATTGATGGTCATAGCAAAGGCAAGTTTTACAGAAAATTGTCTATGTCTCAATTGAAATGGCAACCCTGTTTGAGATGGAGCCAAATCAATTCTTGGAATGACATGTATTTCACCTTTAGAGGAGCCAAAGACTTAGCTATTATGACATTATTTTTCAATTGGAGAACCTCTAGTCTTGTACCATTGCAAAGACCCCTTCTGGTGTTAAGATTTCTTAACAGCATAATAATTGCTCTAATCTTTAACCTCAATTTGTGAGGTGGCATGCCAGAAGGCGGGACTATTTGAATGCCATGGCAACTTCACCCTATTGGCTAGTACAGTTACGCAAGCAACCAATAAGCTATCGGCGACAAACAGACACTTAAGCCGCATATAATAAAGATTCTGAGACTGAGTTAGTCCATCAGCTTATAAATTCACCCCATAAGAACTATCTGTGCTCCAATTATTTCATAAATTTCACATTCACTGAACTTAAATCATTTCTCTCCCAGGCTAATCTATGCTGCCTGTAGAACTTAATAAATAAAACTTACAAATGCTGTTTCTAGCTAAATTAATGTTTGAGGTGGTATCAACTGCTGGGAAGAGGAGAGTTTGGAAATGGAAATTGCGCATTCTTGATTATCCACAGTAGCTTGTTTAGTCTTTTCACATGCAAGGTAACTTGAAAACTTCACACATTGTATTCTAGTCTGTGACACAGAGGTGGATTTAATGGCAGGCACACGGGGTGCATGCCCTGGGCCCCAACTTCTGAAGGGCTCCTCAAAACCCCAACTTTACATTTTCTAATGATACTGTTTTGGTTTCATATGTGCAATTTTAACATTAATAGTACATAATATTTTGTATTTATTTAAGAATATGGGCCCTGGCCGGTTGGCTCAGTGGAAGAGCATCGGCCTGGCGTGCGGAAGTCCCAGGTTTGATTCCCGGCCAGGCACACAGTAGAGGCGCCTATCTGCTTCTCCACCCTTCTCCCTCTCCTTCCTCTCTGTCTCTCTCTTCCTCTCCCACAGCCAAGGCTCCATTGGAGCAAAAGGTGGCCCGGGTGCTGGGGATGGCTCCTTGGCCTCTGCCCCAAATGCTAGAGTGGCTCTGGTTGCGACAGAGTGACGTCCCGGATGGGCAGAGCATCGCCCCCTGGTGGGCGTGCCCAGTGGATCCCGGTCAGGTGCATGCGGGAGTCTGTCTGACTGCCTCCCTGTTTCCAGCTTCAGAAAAATACCAAAAAAAATTTAAAAAAAAGAATATTGTTAAAATGTATTTTTATTTTCCCTGTCTCTCTCCTTTTCTAAGGGACCCAATATTTCCTTCTGTACTCGGGGCCTCAACCAACCTTAACTTGTCTCTGCTGTGGCACTACTGTTTTTGAATGGAAAGTCATCAAATTTAAAAGGTCTCATTCCGATAACATTTTCTAAGATAATTTATTCAAGAATTTATGTGGATTGCAAGTTGAAAATTTATAAAACCACTCTTCCAAACACACACACACACACACACACATTTAAATGTACGTATGTTCAGATGTACTGGCATACTTTTCATTTTTCCTAAGGAGAGTTTTAAGAGCTTTCCCAAGGTTCTTAAAATAGATATTGATCGAAAGAACACACGGTATGAAAAAGCTAGTGTCTGAATCAGGGCTTGCAAGAGTGACAATCCTTTTGCTAGAACATTTTCGGAGCTGGTCCTGACTTCACAGATTCAAAACAAGATTTAGTCCTTTAGCAAGCAGAGATGTTTGTCTCTCACAGTCTGCTTTACTTCAACTAAATCTGTAAGGGCTTGATATAACAACTTTCATTTCAATGTAAATATGTATTCTAATAGATAAACTTGGTCAGCAGATTATATGGTTTTTACATTCTGTATTTCCCTTGAAGGAATTCCAATAGGAAAGTGTACTGTGATCCACTGTTTGAGTGGTGTCAGATTCAGTGCAAAGGTTCTGAGGTACGGGATCATTTCTTAGACCTCGTGGAACCTCACCACACCTGGAGTTTCAGGGATCATTCACTCATTGCATGTTGACTTAGTGTCCATTCCATGTTTGGTACTGTGCTGCGAGACAGTGATGCAGATTAACCTCGCCCAGGAGACAGGGTCCTTGCCCAAGCATGTCACTACGACGACAAAGTATGCAGAGGGTTATAGAGCATGGCAGGAAGACATGCAAGTGCAAGTAAAATGGAGCAAGGATGGTTTGATACCTGGTCAGGGGAGATTCTATCCTAGAAAAGCTCCATCAGAACTTGTGTTCAGTGCTAATCACCTCCTTTTGTTTCCTATGCTCTTCAGATAAGATCATGAACTAGCTACTGCCAAATTCTGCTTTTCATATTTGCTTCTTAAGAATCACAATTATATCTTAATAAATTTAGCCATGCCCTCTTTAACTCAAAGAATTCTGACTCTATCATTTTGCTTGGATTAGAAATGTATGTGTGAATGGGTCTAAAGAGACTATTGTACCCTTTATTTCTGGTACCTGTATATTAACAAGCTACAAAGTACCACCTTTGTTTGCATGCTATGATTTACCATGTCTATATATTTTAATGCTCTGTATATTCTTTCCTCACCCTTTTCTTCCATGTTGTAAAAAAGCTGAGGACAAGGGGCTTTATCATATTAACCATTGTGTCCACAGGACCTGGTTGAGTACTGTGAGAATATTCTAGATACCAGCATGAATGAGGAAATAATCACATCACTGATTACCATAGAAAAGTTTCTTCTTTCTATTGCTATTATTCTGCAGAAAAAAAGAAACATAAGCTATTCAAATCATCTATGAGAGACGAGGTATTTCTGAAGTACTGTCATGCAATTTCCCAACTTTAGGAATCTTTTTGAAAGCGTCCTTGACATAATCGCTAATCACCATCAGTTGAAAGCAGAATGGTTTTGATATTATTATTTTCTTTACAAAAGCATGAATTAGTCAAACTAGCAATTCAAAAATACAAAGATTCAAAAAATATAAAGAAAAATACATGAATCATCTACCTTCTCTAGTCCAGAGATGATGGTTTACAATAACCAAATTATATATAATTGATAAGTGAAGTGTTTCTTTATGACTTCCTTATACTGTCAAGCTTCACTTCTTCCAGAAGCTATGTTTGCAGATAGTTCACTCACTGATTCCTGCCCCCGCCGTCTTGATAGACAGTGAGTGATTCCTCATAATATTGTCTTCATGTCTAACAACCTACCCTATTTTCCAAAGCACTTCTTAATTGTCATTTTCACTATTTAATAGATTAATCACAATAACAGCTTTTTGAATAAATATTTTAGGACCAACAACCTTTGTGAATAAATAGAAAAATGTTGCTGTGATCATTGTAAAAATCACTCAAAAATGTATACCAAGATAATAAATTACATGTATGTATTAAAATATGGATGATATTCATGAAATAAAGATATTTATTATAATGAAGGATAAAAAGAAAGAAGTAAAACTAAGCAATTTAAAAAACAAACTAGATTTTTTATTATTGAAAGCTGTGCAGAAATAATAACTACTAGTTTTAGGGAAGGCAAATATGTATTTTTCTTCAAAGTAGCAATCTTATACAATTCATTATTCAGAACAATTTTCTGTGCAGAATTCAAGGTTCAAATTGTTACTGCATTATTGAATAAATAGCTAGCATAACAGTCATATTACAGATAAATGAAGACTGGTTTGTCATTTAGTGGTTATATTAGGATTATAAATGAAATAGTTACTTAGATCAAATAATGAATTTTTTCTCTAACTTCAACCATTATTATATCACATTTAAGGTAGCAACGTTCATCTATCATCTGCAATATTGTCCCTCAAGTAGACACACAAAACAATCTTCAAACTCAGTGAGCATAAAGTTACTAGAATTGAGAAGTGATCCTCCTTCTCATATGTGATTATTTTATTATTACTCTAATAAAATGATATAATTCAAGTCTATTATTAAACACATTGCTTCATAAGTCCTTTCTAATTTGCGAAGGAGAGATGACAAAGCATGTGAAAGGGTAAATGTGGTCATTATCTTATTTTGTAAAACTACCAGGGTACAGCTTGGGTCATTCAGTTTTGGCCTAAGAAACAGTGACATTCATAAAACAGGGGTCAGAGACTGTTAGAACTCATGTGATTTGGGGTTTGAGAAGAGACCAAAATGAAGTTCTGTAATTTTAAATAACATTTTAAAGTTCCATTAGAAAGCTAAGTATTAAGAATCTTCATCATTTTGTTTTTATGCAGCTGAAGTATAACATACAAATGGAATTAAAAAATTAAAACCCAGTCAATTTAAACCTTCATTTATCATATTTAGTTAAGGAGCTAATTTCTATTGCATTTGAAATCAACTTACCTAAAATTAACCTAAGTAGTGTATTATACAGTAAGAGATGGAGAGCTAACACCTTCATAATATATGTCTTTCCAAATCACTAAGAAAGTCAGTATTATAGGCCAGGACTACACCTAGGCAACTTGATTCAACACAATAGGATTGAGCAGTATGGTTCCTTTTCCCAGTTTTGCCTGTTGTTCACCCATGTCTCCTGAACACCAATCCTTATGAAAACAGACATGCCCAGTTAAACCTTCCCTACCACCGTTGGAAAGCTTTGCTCCCCTTACCATGCCACTGTTAGGAATATAGTCTCAGACCACTGTGGCCACAACTACACACACCGTCAGTGCCCTGACACCTTCATTCCCCATCTTTGTGTATGCTGCTGGATTCGAAACTTTTGCCTGAGCTGAGAATCTCCATAAACAGCTAAGAACTCATTGTTGAGCACTTGTGAGAAACACACTTAGAAGCCCATTAGGGATTGGACGTTTGTGGAGTGCTTATGTGTCAGGAAATTACATACTATATAAATTTAGTTCGCAAAAGAAGAAAACAAGTTGCACTGTAGTGAACCTACTTTTCTGAAAGTAGACGTAACGCAGGCAGTTACCGGAACCTGAATTCCAGGTCCATTGGATCAAAATTCTGTTCTCTCAAATGCTCCCTCTCCTTTCTCAATAGGTTCAAAAAGTCTGCATGGAACAGAATTGGATCAGGAACAGACAGGAGATATTAGTGGATATCTACATAAAGTCTGTACTTTAGTTAAAAATAATATGTCAATATTAATTTCTTAGTTTTGATAATGTGCCATTAGAGGAAACGTAAGATGTTTACATTAGAGGAAATTCCATGACAGTATATGAGAATTTCCTGTACTATCTTTGCAACTTTTTAGTAAATATAAAATTATTCTAAAACTTATTTTTAAATTAACAGGAAAAATGATCCAAACATACCTAATATAATAGGGTCATAATCTAATTGATTTATCATTGAATTGGAAAAATAATACTGGCAAAGTCTTTATTTTCTCCTTAAGTATCTTTATATAGAGTAGCAACACTCTCAATATGTCAATTATATTTCATACAAATAGGTCTTTCATTCACAATGTAATATAATGGTGAGAGGAAGAGAGATAGAGAGACAGACATGCGCCCCAACCAGGATTCACCCGGCATCCCCCATCTGGAGCAGGTGCTTGAGTCAACGGAGAAATCCTCAGAGCCCAAGGCCAACACTTGAACCAAATGAGTCACTGCCTGTGGGAGAGGAAGGAAGAGGAAGGGGAAGGGAAGGGGAAGAGAAGCAAATGGTCACTTCTCCTGTGTGCCCTGACTGGGGATCAAACCCAGGACGTCCACATGCTGGACCATCGCCCTTCTTAAAAGCAGTATTATAAGAAAAACCATGTTACAGATGTTTCAATAAGAATACCAAGATAAAAGCTAGAGCCAGAGACATTCGTGCTCATAACAATAATCTAGTTCGCTTTTCGTAATTCCTCTACCAAAGATGTGCTCTTAACTATATCTACAGAAATAACACCTTTCAACAAACCTCTGTTGGTTAACAACACATTTTTGCACAAAGTAACTTCTTTTATTCTAATGTTTTAATTTGCCTAGAATGATCAACACAGCCATACATATCTACTTTTATCAAGTTGACATACCTATGTTTTAAAATTAAAACAAAAGCACATATACAAAACATTCTCACAAAGCTCATTTTATTTTTCCTAATATCAGCTCTATTTTGCTATCACCTTTTGACCATTTTGTGTTCACTGCCAGTTTCCCAGCATTTTTTAAAGTGTCTGAAAGATGACAAGTACTTAAAATTTTTCAGTATGAGTTATAAAATCCATGCTATAGGTAAAGTGCCTGCACTAATATTCATTAGCATTTTAAACTTATTAGTTTTGTATTTATTTATGAAAACTCTTCTTTCAGGAAAAAACAAAATCAAGGTCTGTCTCTCTCATTCACATGCACAAACATGCACACATGCACACACATATGCACACAGACGAAGAACCAAAAACACAAGGAATGAAAGGAATGGAAGACGAAGGCCAACTAAGCATCAGAAATAGAAAACGCAGCCAGGAATAATTTTCAAGACAAAAACAATCCTATAAAGCTCTCCTAATATGTTTGCCAGTATTAGAAAAAAAAGTCTTTCTCTAAAATTACAAACAGCAAACATTTTTAAAGGAGGCATTATCAGCATTCTCAGCATCTCTAAGACCAACAGCATCACTCAGGAGAAGCCCAGTGACTCCTGGCAACAAGATGAGAAAGACATTTCTCTTTGAGCTTTCCTGAAAGTTGAATGCTGCATGAGTGTGTGCACAATGTCCTCGTACACTTTCTCCCCGTACACACAGCACTGAACCTTCTAAGATTCTTCCTGGAAACGCCTGATGCCTGGTCCTTACTGCTGATGGTATGAGGGTGAAGGTAAGTTCAGCAAAATCAACTCTTCAGTTTTCCTAATAAAGGAACCCAGGTAAGCACTTCTGTTCTCTTCTGATTTAATTTAATGCTCCACTTTGGAGTATCCAGGCACAGGTAGGTCATCCTTTTTACCTGTCCTTTCTATTTCTTCCTGAAATTGAACTTGGCCTCAGAATCTTCCATATGAGATAAAAATGGGAAAATAGCAGCCACAAATTAAATAGGATAAAAACTAGAATAACTTCATGCAATGGTGACATGTTTTTGGACCTGATTTTTATCAAATAAAATTATAAGAAGAAATTTTTTCCAACAAAGTGGGTGTTTCAATATGGTTTGGGAGTTAGATACCAAAATACATACTGTTAACTTTATAATTAACTACAGTATGTAAGAAAATCCCCATAAGTTTCAGTGGTGACATTGAACTATCTAGGACTAAGATGACATGAAATCTGAGATTGCTTTAAAATGTTATAGCAAATATAGGATAAATCAAGTACTGTATCAAAAATATGATTGCTCTCTCCTTTTGTATAAGAGAATATTATTTTAAGAAATTCAAGTTTCATACACCTTTTTTTTTTGAAATACTGTATTCATGTATCATCTTTCAGAAATAGTGGCCACCATTTCTTCAAACTTTGGCAGCCATTGTTTTGTGTGAACTCATATATACCACATTCAAATTTATATAATATCCAGTCACTTCACCAGTGCCATTTACCAAACATTTACTGTGAACAGTAGAAGGCAATAAATAAATTAGAAACTCAACCTCTGATTCTTAAGGTACTTTAATATTGATGAATGGTAAAAAATAAAAAATAAATTAAAAAAAAACTAATAGAGAATAAGGCAAAGCCTTCTGTGTTGACCAAGTTTTCTGGACACTGTTATGAAAAAAGTTTTAGTTGTTCTTAAAATATTCTATTACCATTTCGTCTCATCAGCTCATAAATATGAAGCAGTATTGCAATACCCTCATGTCAGAATGTGTACTCACATAAGAGTATGTGATCTGAGTGGAGATGAGTTGCGTTGTCTTTGCCTCGAGTTCAATTGCAGCAGTTGCTGGGCTAGAGCCGTAATTTGTGCATACATGCTGTATACATCCTGCTTCTCCCGAGTAATGGAGTTACTGCTGACACTGTGGTCACAATAACATCCTGCTCAAAAGTTTCAAGTGGGAGCAAAATTTAACTCAGCCTCAGGGGTAACTTTTTCTTTTAAAAAAGACACTCCTGTAAGTCAAATAAAAAACAATCCAGTCAAACTGCACACAAATTTGCTTTCAAGGATTCAGCATACTTCCCTGTCCAGAGAGGATACCTTTTACATCACAGCTACATCAGAACTTCTATCACGTATGTGTCTGGGGCAGATCCTCAGCCCCTTGTGATGACCCAATGTTCTAAGTACATAAAGCCAGTTTGTATTGTTAGGAATAATACTCTAGTCCTAATTAATGACTAGTGAAAAATCCTGTTATGTGTAAGAATTTCAGCATGTATATGGTTGAATTAAGTTTTGGGATTTATAAAGATGGTATAAATTTGAATGACACTGACTGCCTGAAAACAACATTGGTGATCAAGTGAAGGCTCATTGAGCTGTTTGGAAAGGAACCCTCTCTGTTATGTGTCCATCCATTCTTCATAGCACATGCAAAATGCTAGTTTGCATTTACAAACATTGTAAAAATATTGTAATAAAACTCTCATAAAATAAAAAAATAATTAAGAAATAGTTAAAGATATAAGTACAGAGAAGTCACACATATATTCACATAGGAGTGGGTTTTTTTCAGTTTGTATCCAATTAAAAACCTGGACACATTAGACATGCATTTAAAATAATTCTGATTTTCTGCATGTGAACAAGGCTGGCTGAGGACAAATAATTATAACTAAGATTATATTAGGTAGGTGTTCCCTGTGAAAACAGCTTCTTCTTCATCTAGCAAATCAAAACAAACAATCTTTATATTTCCAGGAGTGTCATTAAAAAATCCAATCAATTATTAAGATTTGTTAAAGCAAAATAGAATCAGCTGCCGCTCTGTCAACAGAACAGAAGGTCAATAGCAAATTTTCAAATAATCATTTTCTAAATAGACAAGAAGAGGCAATTGGATGCTTGGCAAACAAAATCATATGCCAATTGTGTAAAGAGATCTATACAAGTCATTGGAATGAAAATCCATATTTATTTCTTTGTTAGGAAAGTCAAAATAACCAAACTAGTGTTTCAATAGTAGTATATATTTTAAACATTTGTCAGGTTCATAACATTTTCTATTAATATGAACTCTATTAAATAATAATACATTATAAATTACACTGGTTAATGAACACATTGTTGTTTGTGTTATTATCTTTTGTATCATTTTGCATGTATAAAAAATCATGAAATAAAACATATCAATGTTTTAAAAAAATAATCCTTATTCTTTCCAAATAAAAAAAAAACCCTGTAGATATTTTCACAGGTTTGCAGTAACATTAAATTAAAGGCAATGTTTTCACATACTGCATGAAAATAAAATAATTGAACTTGAAATGCAATTTAATTTCTCTTTAGAATGTAAAAGGTTTCAGGGTAAGGTTAAAAACCAGAGAAAATAGGTTTGCTTGCTTAAGAAAAAGTGTCTTAATAGCTATCCTTACCAATTATTATTTAATTGAAAACTTTAGAATCATCTCATTTTTTCATTTAGTTTCCTTTTTATTGGATGTATTGAGGTGACACTGGTTAATAACATTATACAGGTTTCAGGGGTACAATTCTATATCTCATCTTCTGTCCACTGTACTGAGTGTTCACCCTCAAGTCACGTCTCCTTCCATCACCATTCATCCCCCCTGTACCCTCCTCCACCTCCTCCGCCTCCTCCACCTCCTCCGCCTCCTCCCAACTCCCTCCCCTTGGCAATCACCACATTGTGGTCTGTGTCCATGACTTTTTTCTCTTTTTTCTGCTTTTTGCTCAATTCCTCCACCACCCTCACCCAGCACTCCCCCTACCCAACAGCTGTCAGCCTGCTTGCTCTCTATGAGTCTCTCTATTTTGCTTGTTAGTTCATTTTGTTTATTAGATTCCACACATGAGTGAAACCATATTGTACTTTTCTTCCTCTGACTGGCTTATTTTACTTCAGATTCATGCTGTCACAGATATAAGATTGTTTTTTCTTTTTTTATGGCTGAGTAGTAGTTTATTGTGTAAATGTACCACAGTTTTTTATCCACTCATCTACTGATGGGCTGCTTCCACATCTTGGCTATTGTAAAAAAAACATTGCAATGAACACAAAGGTGCATATATTCTTTTGAATTAGTGTTTTGGGAAACAGTCTTATGACCCAGTTATTCCACTTCTAAGAATTTATCTGAGGAAATTCATTTTTAAGACATTTTTCAAGTAGTTTTAGGTTCATAGCAAAATTGAGAAGAAGGCACAGGGATTTCCCATAACCTCCTGCCACCACACAGGCACAGCCAATAGTCATCACCCTCACCAGGGCGGTACATTTGTTACTCGGTGAACCTACACTTATATGCCATAATCACCCAAAGTCCATGGATGACAGGACCACCTACACTTTGTGCTGTATATTCTATGGTTTTAAACAAATATGTAATGATTTGTATCCATCATTGTAGTATCATACAGAGTGTTTCTCTGCTCTGCCCTTAAACAACTTCTGTGCTCCCCTGATTCATCCTTCCCTCCCCAGCCCCTGGTAAACACTAATCATTTTACTGCCTCTGTAGTTTTGCCTTTTTCCAAAATGGTATGCAGTTGGAATCATATAGTATGTAGACTATTCATATGGGTTTTACCTACATAATAATATGCTTATAACTTTACTCCATGTCTCTTCATGGCTTGATCATTCATCTCTTTTTAGCCCTGAATATTATTCCATTGTCTGGATAAACCACTGTTTATTATCCATTCATTCTATGAAAGGTATATTAGTTGTTTCAAAGTTTAAGCAGGAGTGATGTCATAGAAATGGTGCCGTGAGGACATGGACTGAAAAATCTCCCCAAAATTTCAACAAGTTCATCAACCAGAGACAGAAAAATCTATCCTTGGAGCATTCGAGAGTTCCACACCCTGAAGACGAACTGCTATCAACAAGACCACTTTCAGATGCCATTAAGAAAAAGGAAATCAAATATCATGGATACAAAAGAAAGAGAAGTAACACAGATAGATAAGGAAAAATCTATGGAGAAAAAATTTAATATATTGGAAACCTTGGAGCTAAATGAGAGAATTTAAAATAGAAATCCTAAAAATACTCAGAGATATACAAGAAAACACAGAAAGGCAATTTAGGGAGCTCAGAAAACAACAAACACAAAGAATATATTACCAAGGAAATTGAAACTATAAAAACAAATCAAACAGAGATGAAAAACTCAATTCATGAACTAAAAAACGAGGTAACAAGCTTAGCTAATAGAACAGGCCAGATAGAAGGTAGGATTAGTGACATAGAAGACAAGCAACTTGAGACACAACAGAGAGAAGAAGAGAGAGACTCAAAAATTTTTGAAAATGAAAAAGCCCTACAGGAATTGTCTGACTCCATCAAAAAGAATAACATAAGAATAATAGGTATATCAGAGGGAGAAGAGAGAGAACATGGAATGAAGAAGATATTCAAACAAATAATAGATGAGAACTTCCCAAGCCTGTGGAAAGAACTAAAGCTTCAAATTCAAGAAGCAAACAGAACACCGAGTTTTCTTAACCACAACAAACCTACTCCAAGGCACATCATAATGAAAATGGCACAAACCACCAAAAAAGAAAAAATTCTCAAAGCAGCCAGGGAAAAGAAAAATACAACATATAAAGGAAGGCCTATTAGATTATCATCAGATTTTTCAGCAGAAACTCTACAAACTAGAAGAGAGTGGACCTCAATATTTAAAGTCCTGAAAGAGAGGAACTTTCAGCCAAGAATACTATACCCATCAAAGTTATCCTTCAAGTACGAAGGAGAAATAAAAACATTCACAAATACAGAAAAGATGAGGGAATTTATCATCAGAAAACTCCCACTTCAGGAAATACTAAAGAGGGTTTTCCAACCAGATCCAAAGAACAAAACAAAACAAAACCACAAGTAAAAACTCCACCAAGAACACAATGAAACCAAATTTAAACTGTGACAACAAAAGCAAAAAAAAAGGGGAAAGGACAGAGATTAACAGTAGAAAAGGACAATGAAGTGCAGAAACACTCACAAGATAGGGTACTACAATGAATATGGTAGGTACCCTTTTCATTACTTAATGGTAACCACCCTTGAAAAAACCACAGCAAAAGCACATGGCTTAAAAAAGATAGCAACAGAGGAAAGAGGTACGGAATACAAACAAACAAAAACAAATGATAGAAAAACAAAAGAGAAGAATCAAACAAGATACAAAACTAACAGAGAGCAATTTATAAAATGGCAATAGGGAATGCACAAGTGTCAATAATTACACTAAACGTAAATGGATTAAACACAGCAATAAAAAGACACAGAGTAGCAGAATGGATTAAAAAAGAAAATACAACGGTATGCTGCCTACAAGAAACACATCTAAGCAACAAGGATAAAAACAAATTCAAAGTTAAAGGCTGGAAAACAACACTCCAAGCAAATAACATCCAAAAAAAAAGCAGGCATAGCAATACTCATATCTAATAATGCTAACTACAAGACAGCAAAAGTATTATGGTCATTTCATAATGATTACAGGGATGCTGAATAAAGAAGACATAACAGGCCCTGGCCGGTTGGCTCAGTGGTAGAGCGTCAGCCTGGAGTGCGGAAGTCCCCGGTTTGATTCCCAGCCAGGGCACACAGGAGCAGTGCCCATCTGCTTCTCCATCCCTCCCACTTTCCTTACTCTCTATCTCTCTCTTCCCCTCCATTGGAGCAAAAGATAGCCCAGGCACTGAGGATGGCTCCTTGGCCTCTGCCCCAGGCGCTAGAGTGGCTCTGGTTGTGACAGAACAATGCCCCGGATGGGCAGAGCATCGCCCCCTGGTGGGTGTGCCGGGTGAATCCTGGTCGGGCACATGCAAGAGTCTGTCTGACTGCCTCCCTGTTTCCAGCTTCAGAAAAATACAAAAAAAAAAAAAGACATAACAATCCCTAATATATATGCACCAAACCAAGGAGCACCAAAATATATAAGACAGCTACTTATTGACCTAAGAACAAAAACTGACAAAAATACAATCATACTTGGAGAACTCAATACACCGCTGATGGCTCTAGATCGGTCATCCAAACAGAAAATCAATAAAGATATAGTGGCCTTAAACGAAACACTAGAGCACCTGGATATGATAGACATCTACAGGACACTTCATCCCAAAGCGACAGAGTATACATTTTTCTCTAGTGTACATGGAACATTCTCAAGAATTGACCATATGTTGGGCCATAAAAATAACATCAGCAAATTCAGAAAAATTGAAATTGTACCAAGCATATTTTCTGATCATAAAGCCTTGAAACTAGAATTCAACTGCAAAAAAGAGGGAAAAAAAACCCACAAAAAATGTGGAAACTAAATAACATACTTTTAAAAAATGAATGGGTCAAAGAAGAAATAAGCACAGAGATTAAAAGATATATACAGACAAATGAAAATGACACACGACATATCAGAATCTATGGGATGCAGCAAAAGCAGTGATAAGAGGGAAGTTCATATCACTTTAGGCATATATGAACAAACAAGAGAGAGCCCAAGTGAACCACTTAACTTCACACCTTAAGGAACTGGAAAAAGAAGAACAAAAACGACCCAAAACCAGCCAAAGAAAGGAGATAATAAAAATCAGAACAGAAATAAATGAAATAGAGAACAGAAAAACTATAGAAAAAATTAATAAAACAAGGAGCTAGTTCTTTGAAAAGATCAACAAAATTGACAAACTCCTGGCAAGACTTACCAAGGAAGAAAGAGAAAGAACTCATATAAACAAAATCCAAAATGAAAGAGGAGAAATCACCACGGACACCATAGATATACAAAGAATTATTGTAGAATACTATGAAAAACTTTATGCCACTAAATTCAACAACCTAGAAGAAATGGATAAATTCCTAGAAAAATACAACCTTCCTAGACTGAGTCAAGAAGAAGCAGAAAGCCTAAACAGACCTATTAGTAGAGAAGAAATAGAAAAAAACATTAAAAACCTCCCCAAAAATAAAAGTCCAGGCCCAGACGGCTATACCAGTGAATTTTATCAAACATTCAAAGAAGACTTGGTTCCTATTCTACTGAAAGTCTTCCAAAAAATTGAAGAAGAAGCAATACTTCCAAACACATTTTATGAGGCCAACATAACCCTCATACCAAAACCAGGTAAGGATGGCACAAAAAAAGAAAACTACAGACCAAGATCTCTAATGAATACAGATGCTAAAATACTAAACAAAATACTGGCAAATCGAATACAACAACATATTAAAGAAATAATACATCATGATCAAGTGGGATACATCCCAGAATCTCAAGAATGGTTCAACATACATAAAACAGTTAATGTAATACACCATATCAACAAAACAGAGAACAAAAACCACATGATCTTATCAATAGATGCAGAAAAGGCATTTGATAAAATACAACACAACTTTATGTTTAAGACACTCAACAAAATGGGTATAGAAGAAAAATATCTCAACATGATAAATGTCATATATGATAAACCATCAGCCAACATCATATTAAATGGCATAACACTGAGGACTTTGCACCTTAAATCAGGAATAAGACAGGGTTGTCCACTCTCTCCACTCTTATTTAATGTGGTGCTAGAAGTTCTGGCCAGAGCAATCAGACAAGAGAAAGAAATAAAAGGCATCCATACCAGAAAAGAAGAAGTAAAGGTTTCACTTTTTGCAGATGATATAATCCTATACATCAAAAACCCCAAAGACTCCACAAAAAGATTACTAGAAACAATAAACCAATATAGTAAGGTCGCAGGATACAAAATTAACATACAAAAGTCCATAGCCTTTCTATATGCCAACAATGAAATATTAGAAAACAAACTCAAAAAAATAATCCCCTTCATGATTTCAACAACAACAACAACAAAAAATACCTAGGAATAAACATAACAAAGAATGTAAAGGACCTATATAATAAAAACTACAAAGCATTGTTAAGGGAAATTGAAAAAGATACAATGAGATGGAAAAATATTCCTTGTTCATGGATAGGAAGAATAAATATAATTAAAATGGCCATATTACCCAAAGCAATATATAAATTTAATGCAATTCTCATCAAAATTCTTATGATATTCTTTAAAGAAATGGAACAAAAAATCATCAGATTTATATGGAACTATAAAAAACCCCGATTAGCCAAAGCAATCCTAAGGAAAAAGAATGAAGCTGGGGGCATTATAATACCTGACTTCAAACTATATTACAGGGCCATGACAATCAAAACAGCATGGTATTGGCAGAAAAATAGACACTCAGACCAATGGAACAGAATAGAAAGTCCATAAATAAAACCACATATTTATGGTCAAATAATTTTTGATAAAGGAGCCAACAACACACAATGGAGAAAAGAAAGCCTCTTCAACAAATGGTGCTGGGAAAACTGGAAAGCCACATGCAAAAGAATGAAACTCGACTACAGCTTGTCCCCTTGTACGAAAACTAATTCAAAATGGATCAAAGACCTAAATATAAGACCTGAAACAATAAAGTACATAGAAGAAGACATAGGTACTAAACTCATGGGTTTTAAAGAGCATTTTATGAATTTGACTCCAAAGGCAAGGGAAGTGAAGGCAAAGATAAATGAATGGGACTACATCAGACTAAAAAGTTTTTGCTCAGCAAGAGAAACTGATAACAAAATAAACAGACAGCCAACTAAATGGGAAGTGATATTTTCAAACAACAGCTCAGATAAGGGCCTAATATCCAAAATTTACAAAGAACTCATAAAACTCAACAACAAACAAACAATCCAATAAAAAAAAATGGGAAGAGGACATGAACAGACACTTCTCCCAGGAAGAAATACAAATGGCCAACAGATATATGAAGAGATGCTCATCTTCATTAGTTATTAGAGAAATGCAAATCAAAACTACAATACGATACCACCTCACACCTGTTAGATTAGCTATTATCAACAAGACAGGTAATAGCAAATGCTGGAGAGGCTGTGGAGAAAAAGGAACCCTCATTCACTGTTGGTGGGACTGTAAAGTAGTGCAACCATTATGGAAGAAAGTATAGTGCTTCCTCAAAAAACTGAAAATAGAACTACCTTATGACCCAGCAATCCCTCTACTGCAGCAGTTCTCAACCTGTGGGTCACGACCCTGGTGGGGGTCAAATGACAAAAACACGGGGGTCGCCTAAAGCCATCGGAAAATACATATTTTATATATGTATATACCCCAAAAACTCAGAAACATTGATACGTAAAGACACATGTAGCCCCATGTAAACATGGCAGCATTGTTTACAGTGGCCAATACATGGAAACAACAAAAAAGCCCTCTATAGAAGACTGGATAAAGAAGATGTGGCACATATACACTATGGAATACTACTCAGCCATAAGAAATAATGACATCGGATCATTTACAACAAAATGATGGGATCTTGATAACATTATACGAAGTGAAATTAGTAAATCAGAAAAAAACAAGAACTACATGATTCCATACATTGGTGGGACATAAAAATGAGACTAAGAGACATGGACAAGAGTGTGGTGGTTACTGGGGGTGGGAGGGAGGGAGGGTGTGGGAAAGAAGGAGGAGGGGGGAGGGGAGGGGAAGGGGCACAAAGAAAACTAGATAAAAGGTGACGGAGGACAATCTGACTTTTGAGTGATGGGTATGCAACATAATTGACAAGATAATCTGGACATGTTTTCTTTGAATATATGTACCCTGATTTATTGATGTCACCCCATTAACATTAATAAAAATTTATAAAAAAAGAAAAGAAAAGAAAAAAGAAAACCTACATGTGTTTAGTAAACAAAAAAAAAGTTTAAGCAAATATGAATAAAACTCTGTAGGCTTTGGGTGGACATAAGTTTTCAACTCTTTTGAGCAAATATCAAAAGCACAATTATTGAATCATATAGAAATAGTATATTACATTTTGTAAGAAACTATTAAATGATTTTGCCAAATGGCCACACCGTTTGCATTCCCACCGCTAATTAATGAGAGCATCCGTTGCTCCACACCTGTGGCAGCTTTTGACGTCGATGTTCTAGATTTTAGCCATGTTAATGGATGTGCAGTGGGGTCTTAGTATTGGTTTAATTTGCGTTCTGCTGATGGCAGGTGATATATAGCACTATTTTTCTTTATGTAGATGTGTTAAACTCCCTTCCTTGATTGACAAAACTGTACCTGGCCTTATTTCTGAGTACTGAGAAGAGAGGATATGGGTTTCAATCAAACCTGTTATTAAATGTGATTATGCTTTGTCACTTATTGGATGGGTAGGAGTTGAAAATAAACTGTGTATAAAAGTTAAGAGAGCACATACTAAATATAAAAATACAGTATATTTGTACTTATTATTCTTTAGAGATATAACTGGAAAACCAGTAAAGAATGACTAGAATTCATATCTTCATATGTTGGTCAAGGGTCTGACTGAATGTCTTTGTGTTGTTTAGTCTATGGTGGTATGGACATAGACAATTAATAACAATCAGATGGAAAATCTATACCTCCCAACACCTGACAGACTGAGTTAATAATGAAGTGCTCAAAGTTAATATTTTTACAATATTCTAGTTTTCAAGATAGATAAAGCATATTTCATATATTTTCCAAAATGTTACTTATTTATAAACTGATTACTTGGCCTTTATTCTCTCATATAGTTATATTTAATTAATATTCCTTAATTCTGTATTTTATAGTATTAGCATAGCTAGGTTATCAATATTTTTTTACTACTTAGTAAGAAAGAAAAAGGTACTATTTTCCACAAAACCACATTTGAACATTCAATATTGACATCTGAAGGCAATAATACCTGGATTGAAGTTAACTAAATAAATAATCTTTAATAAGAAAGGTAGAATGTGGGAGGTAAAAAGACTTCTAATATTTTTAAACATGATTTTTATATTAGTTATCATTGAAAAACTGTTTCTGCAAAGCATGAAAAGTAGTTAATTTCTTATTCCACACCCCCTTATGAAATCCTCTCCTGAGTGGCAAGACGGTTCATCCTGACATCAAAGGGAAGATCAAAGGAGCAACTGTTAGCAGAGCTGAGAAAATGTCTTCACCCTCTGAACTCTTATGACCATAAAAAAATTATAAAAGTCTCTGAACTTTATTTGAAATAGAAAACGTATAAAATCCTTGCTTCATCTTCAACCTCTTCCCATCTGGGTGTAACATGGCATCACCTAGAAGCAGCCCTGTGGCTGTTAGTTGAAGACCTATCATTGTTCATAAAGACTTGGCTTGGCTGCACTATTCTAGGCATGCATCAAGCATTACTCGTGAAGAAGGATGGTAGTTTTTCTCCTTCAAAAAAAAATGTCCTCCAGTCCTTAACAACTACAACAACACAAAACAAAACTGGACAAACAAAATCAATGATAATCTTGTCCCATCAAAAAACAGAATTTAAAGGGTAGATGCCATCCCAAAATTCTGGAGAGACAGGAGCATCCAAAGTGACAGGGAGCTGCATGCCTGGAAGGTGTCCTCAGGAGCCAGGGGCTGGTGAGAACACCTGAACAGAATCATTGAGTATCATTGGCAGCTAAGTGTGGAATAGCATAAGATCAACAAACCACTGACTGTTCTTCCTTTCAAGGCTCCTCCAGTAACTCCATGAGGCTCCTCCTGTGGCTCTCTGAGGAAGCTCCCTACAGAGCTCTGGTAGGAGGAAGGCAAACAAAAGCTTTGTGAAATGAGACTACAGTCTCATCCATAAAAACAGCCTATGATTACTCAGGGGGAAAGGCTTTGACACAGTGTATTTCTAAAACTGTATGCCAACTGGAGGAAGGGAATTCCTTCACTCAGGTCCCCTTCAATCTTCTACTGACACATAATGGGAATAAAGAAAACCTCAAAAAGCAAAATCCACCATCAACAGGAATTAGGGCTGCAGAGAAACTATCGATCTTGCTGCTAGGTGAGCGAGTTGGGGGAACAAGCTAACACGAAGGGGAACTGTTTGTGAAGGTCACAGCCCTGAAACAGGCCTGGGGAGGAAACATACAGTAAAGGATATGAAATTCTCCCTTTCTCCCACATCTTACTGCACAACCAACAGATTTCAAAGATAACATCAGTGGATTATCAGAGAAAAAGCTGCAAGGCACACATTTAAGAGGGGAGACAAAAATCAAAGACATAGTAGGAATTTAAAGACTCTGGTATTTATAGCTACAACAAAACATAGCACAACTAAGTTCCCATTATCCAATCAAACATGTTGAGTTTTCAAATTTTATAAATATATATATGAGACAAGGCATTCCACAAGACTAAACAATCATCAGACTTAGACTAAGATTTGACAGACAAGTTGGAAATATAGACAGGAATTTTATATGAACTGTGAAATATAGAAAAGGCAGCCAAGGAAAGATTAGGCAACATTCAAACATGGAAGCATAAACAGAGTAATATGAATGGAGAAGGTCTCCAACAAGCTTGTTAATAGACTCTATAATGCTGAGAAAAGGATTGATGAACTTAAATACAGGTCAATAGAAACTTCTCAAACTGTAATGTAAAAATTAAAAAAAATAGTATAAACATCAAGAACTGTGGGACAAAATAAAAATGTGTAGTAAATACCTACCTTGAATACTAGAAGCAAAAGGAAAAGAAAACCTCAGAGAAGAAACATTTGAACTAATAATGTCTGAGAAATCTCACAATCATTGACAGACATCAAACCACAGATCCAGGAAGTTCCGAGAACACCAAATGTCATAAATATCAAAATCAAAAACATCTAGACATATCATAGTCAAACCAAAAAATAATAGACAAAGATAAAATCTTAAAGAAAACCAGATTATAAAGGAAAAAAGCATGCTTTTCCAAGAACCAGGATAAAAATTATAGTACTTAATCCCCCCGGCCCCCAGAAACCCTGCAAGAAAAAGAGAAAGAATCTTTATGCACTGAGTGGAAAAAAATAAAACACCAACCTAAAATACTAAATTCAGTAAAATTATCTTTCATGAACTGAGGGGTAATTAAGTCTTTCTTAGACAAAAAGTGAGGGAATATATTTCCCTTGGCTTAGACCTTCTCTGTAAAAAATGTTAAAAGAATTTCTTCAGGCAGAAGAACAATGAAATGGGTCAGAAATTTAAGACTACATAAAACAAAAGGTGTTACAGAATTGAATGAAAGTAAAATAAAATATTTTAGTTTTCTTAATCTTAATCTGAGCAGTTACTATTTAAATTCATAGTAATAGTGAATTACTGGGTAATAATATAAAAATAAGTGAAATAAATGGTAGAGATGTCACAAGGTACGAGAGAGATGAGATTATCTTGTTATAAAGTACCTATACCACATGTGCAGTTGTATCAGATTATTTGGAGGTATATGTATATAATTAACAGAATATATTTTAAACACTAGGATAAAGAAACATTAATTTTTTAAAACTGCAGGTTGATAACTCAAGAGGTGGGGGAAAAGTAGAAACATGAAGTGTTCAGTTAAAAGCAGACATAACCTCCCTCAATAAAAAGATGGAAAATGAAAGTAACAACTGTATCAATAATCACTGTAAATAGGGATGAATACCAGACAACAACTGAGATTTTCATAGTGAATTACAAAAAAAAAAAAGCCCATTTTATAATCTGTATAAGAAAACCACTCTAAATATATGGGTTCAGCTCAGTGGTAGAGCATCAGCCTGGCGTGCAGGAGTCCCGGGTTCGATTCCCGGCCAGGGCACACAAGAGAAGCACCCATCTGCTTCTCCACCTCTCCCCCTCTCCTTTCTCTCTGTCTCTCTCTTCCCCTCCCGCAGCCAAGGCTCCAATGGAGCAAAGTTGGCCCAGGCACTGAGGATGGCCCTGTAGCCTCTGCCTCAGGTGCTAGAATGGCCCTGGTTGCAACAGAGCAATGCCCCAGATGGGCAGAGCATCGCCCCCTGGTGGGCATGCTGGGTAGACCCCGGTCGGGCACATGTGGGAGTCTGTCTGATTGCCTCCCCATTTCTGGCTTTGGAAAAATACAATAAATAAATAAATAAATAAATAAATAAATAAATAAATAAATATATATAAGGGTTCAGATAAGGTAAAAGTAAAGAGATGGAGAATGGTATTTCTTGCTAACACTAATTGAATAAAAGAAAGCTGAAGAAGCTATATTAATTTTTAGAAAAGCAGACTTTAAAATAAGAGGATTACTAGGAATAAAAAGGAGTAATACTACTTTTCAGCAGTCCTATTTTCCTCCTCTTCCTTCTGTTCCTTACTATCCATTACTCTTAGGACTCACATGAGAACAATCCAGAAGAATGCCAGTGGTTACTTTGTTTTTAGCATCTTCAACTGGATTAGAGCTAAGCAGTTTGACTTCCATGATCTCTTATTAAATAAACCAGCCTCCATCTCTCCTCCTGCTGAGGATGAGGACTCATACTAACCACTGCGGACCATAAGAACACACATGTGAATGGAAGGGAAAGTGACACTTAAAATGAGACATATCCCAAAGCAAGCAAGTATGGTTATAAAAAGATTTTTTTTGAGTGACCAATTCTCCCCCACCAGCCCATGGAATTTCATTATTGCCCTGTAATTATTGCAGCATCCTCCCTGTGCCTAAACCACACCCTTGCCATGAATTAGGTGTTTCTGGAAGATATTCTCACTTGTTCTGTTTTCCAGATTCCTCTCTAGCAGACTTGTTGTCACACTATCTACAAAAATAATTCTTTAACCTAGTGGTAGTCAACCTGGTCCCTACTGCCCACTAGTGGGCGTTCCAGCTCTCATGGTAGGTGGTAGCAGAGCAACCAAAGTATAAATAAAAAGATAGATTAACTATAGTAAGTTGTTTTATAAAGATTTATTCTGCCAAATTTAGCGAAAATCCGACATGAAATACTTGGTAATTATTATTATATGTTTTAATTTGCTATAAGTCTGCTTTATAAATTTTATAAAGTAAAGTTACTTCCCTACTTTATAAATCACCATTACTGTGGAACCGGTGGTTGGTTAGAAAATTTTACTACTAACAGAGATACAAAAGTGGGCGGTAGGTATAAAAAGGTTGACTACCCCTGTTTTAACCAGAGCATAAGACAATGTGTTAGTTACTTTTTTGTATTAAATCAGTTGATATCATGATGGTCATTAAGACTCAAAACAAATTGCAAAGCTCCCTAATTTACAGCAGGGTTCAGTTAATGCCCATTCTGTGGCGGTCATTGTCCTGTTGTTTGTCCAATGGTGGACAAATCTCTATATGCATCCTGTACTCTGATATAGGATTTCTCCACTCATTGCACAGGTGTGTAAAAATACTATTATTAAATCTAAGGATTGTTCGAGTCTTTGAAAGAGTATATTTTTCATGTTCATTACACAGTTTCACCTTCTGGATAACTTAATATTCAAGCTGTGTAAGTCTAAATAGCTCAGCACAGCTGGTGTGGTGTCTTGTTATTTCTTACTCTTCCTGTTATCTGGGCAATTTTAATAATTGGGAGCTGAAAACAGTATGGTAAATGAATAAAATTATTCAAGGAGCTCACATATTCGGCACACAGTTTATGAGAAGCTTAAATGAATTTTCTTAAACTGTCAGTCACGATGTCTATCGAAATGGAGAAATGTCGTTTAGTCAGACTCGTTGCTTATTGTTTGCCTCTGAAATAATGAAATAAAAAAGCTAATGGAAATTTTTTTAGTGTATTTTTTTCCAATTTTGAATGGCTCTGGCAAGTTATTAACACTTTGCTATTTAATCATAAAAAAATTATCCCCCTTTTCTTTTAAAGGAACAAACACACTTTTTAAATGTTTGCTGTTTTTGGTGGGGAAAAGAGCAACAAGTCAAGTAAAATTGTTCCTTTCCACCTCACCCTCTGAGCCGGGGGAATATGTTTTTTATATTTGATGTAATTAAATGCGGTATTTCGCTGCTTTGCATTCTAAACATGAATGTCAGAACACAGGCTTTGCTTGTATTTATTTCGCTCAGTGGTTGTTAGATCACTATCTTATTTTAAATCCAGATTTTTTTTGTCTGATAGCAAAGAACAAAAACTTACATTTTTGTATGCTGAAAGTCTACATTTTTATGTGTCTTCCAAAAAGTTGAATACATTATGGAAAATAAAAAAGCTTTTTATTCCATAAGTCTCATTCAACATTAATATTTCATCTTTCTACTCACTTTTGCTAGTTCTAAAATGAAGGTGTTTCCAAAGACTAAATATTTATATTAATTTGCACGAAATTGGCACTTTTGTCTCCTTAAACTGTATACAAACACCAGGACATAGTAGATTTTCTATCTTCAGCAATAGTTTATTGTTTAAAGAATTGACATTTATGGTCATTTTCACTTAAATTTTAGTGAGCAAATGAGAAGAGTTTTCACGATGTGGCAAATCACCTCATCATCTTCTTGTCCTCACACTGAAAATGACTCCATCTGGGTCTGTTCATTTGAGCATTAATTCAAGTAGTTGAAATAGAGCAACTTAGGATGTCATGATTTCATGGGCAAGGATCCAAATGGATTCAGATAGAAGGACCTGCGATTGCTCCTTCTCCTTCCTTTCTGTGCCACACAGCAAAGCCGGCCCCCCTGAGATTATGCTCCGGGTTGCACTAACTCCCCTTCCTGGGATTTTCTCTAACTTCTTTATTACTTACATACATGAGTCAGTTTTTGAAGTTTTAAAACTGCCTTACAGCTAGCAATTCTTTCTGTTTGATCTCTTGGAGATGTCTGTAAGATTGCAAAACTAACTTTTGTGAGCAAATCTACTGTGAAGTTCTGTCTGCATGATCAGGCCATCTTTCCTGTCCCACACTCCTTCTGTTTGTATCTAACTAGGTTTTGTTCATCATTCTCCGAAAACACTTTCTAAGGGTCGGATTCTCTAAACCCTTTTGCCTCTCTTGACTTACTGAAATAATTTTATTTATTTCCCTAGAATTAAGGAAAATGAGACTTACAGTTTCTGTAGTCAGTTGAGACTGTCCATTTTCCCATTTTATGTGTATCTTTGCCTGAGAGTTGGTCAGCATTCTACCCAGTTTCTGCTATTATAGAGCATTATGCCTCTGCGCTAAATACGAAGACGAAGATGAAGAAGAAGGAGAAGAAGAAGAAGGAGGAGGAGGAGGAGGGAGGAGGAAGAAGAGGAGGGAAGGAAGAGGTAAGAGGAAGAGGAGGAGGAGGAGGAGGAGGAGGAGGAAGAAGAGGGGGAGGGGGAGGAGAAGGAGAAGGAGGAAGAGAAAGAACAAACAACTTAGAAAACCTGCTCTTTTGAGATTCAATGGCATTCATGGTAGCCTCTAACTCCTTGTCACCTTTTTCATCCCCATGCCCTCAAAGGATATTTGCTTCTATTTTTTGTTCCAGAATTGAGTTCTGCCACCACTTTGAATGATGTGAGACAAGATCTGTGTTGTCTATTTAGCCCCATAGTTTATAATTTGCATCTATATTTTGATTATCTGTCTTTATACCTGACCAGGCATTTATTTCCATGAACACATGCTGGGTCTTGTGATTATCTATTATAATTGCTCCTGTAAGTTTTTTAACTTAAATATCCAACTTCAAGGCCAAAATAAAAAAAAAAATAGTCTCAGCAATTTTGGCGCCTAGGTCTTTGTTTTTCCATTTTTTTCTGTTCTGTTTTCTCTTACTGGCTCCATTTTTTACCTACTGAGGCTCAACTAAAAATGGACTGTGTTTACAGAAATTTCTATAGCATTCTCTCTATCTGGTGCTTCTGCAGCACACAGGCAACAGCCTACAACCCAGCAAGACCACTATGATCTGCCTTCTCTTTTCCTCCACACAGGAGAGCACACAGTTATGAAAATTGGTATGACACCAGTGGCCTGGTCTGTAACCTCAGATGTATCCTAAGTCACCTTCTCACCTTCCTGCTTGAAATAATGTTCCAAAATTTTACCATAATTTAGAATATTTGAGCTGTGGAAGAGTTAAGGGTTACTGAAAAGTAAAGAAACCTCTCTACTTATAAAGAAAACATCAAAATTTTCTCCATTTTTTCTTCTATATGACTCTCTCATCAAGTTTCAGTGTTTCAAGGAGAAAATCAGATAGTGATAGAATTATCTTTCACTCTAAACTACCACTCAAACCTGAATATATTTTTCTTTGATAATCCACATTAAAGTTTTGCATATATAAAACTAAATTTTTATCACCACTTCCCATTTTTTTAGTCCTTCCAATTTGTCTCTATTTCTCAGTATGAACAAAGTCTAAACATTATTTGAACCTCTATTCTGTATATTGGCACATATGGAAGGATCTTAACTCCCCACAAGAAACTATGGGTATACTTTATTTTTTATTATTAAGAAACGTGAGGAGAATATTAATTAATTTCAATTCATTTTGAAAGATATCCAAGGGTAAGCACATTTTCTTTCTTTTCCCTCTGCATTTCTAATTCTCATGAACTTTCATTTTGTTCAAAAATATTCACCAGACCTGTGGTGGCACAGTGGATAAAGCATCGGCCTAGAATGCTAAAGTTGTCAGTTTGGAATCCAAGCTTGTCCAGTCAAGGCATGTATGAGAAGCAACTACTACAAGCTAATGTTTCCTGCTCTTACCACTCCCTTCTCTCTCTGCTTTTTCTAAAATCAATAAATAAAATCTTTTACAAAAATAAAAAACAATCCTTTTGCTTGTTATGTCATTCATTCTTTGTTTCCTTGTGACATGTTTTAAACCCAGCTATTGGCACATACTAACATAAGTTAAACAAGCATCATGGCAGTGAGGCTGTGAGATTTATATTAGTGGTTCTTCAACACTTAAGAACCATTTTCTTTCCTAAAACCTCATCCATAACCTCATATATCTTTCTCTCCATTATTAGTCACCATTGCTTCCAATTTCTATATGAGTGGTGGCCTGTCAAATGCCTATTAAGACCTCTGAGTAAAATGGGTAACCTATCTACAGGACATACCATCCTTCGGCCAAGACCCCATGTAACCACAAAAATGGATAGATGGGGGGTTGATTTTTAAGGTACTAAAGTAATAAGGTTTCCAATTTCCCTTAGAGTTTTATATACATTATTTTAATGTATATTACTCAGTATCCAATCATGAGAAAAAGGAAGTCCTGTCATTTGCAACAACATGGATGGCCTTTGAGAGCATTGTGCTAAATAATGTAAATCTGAGCAACAGAGATAAGTACTGTTACGATCTCACTTATGTGTGGTCTCCGAAAGAGCCAAACTCTTAGAAAAGGAGAGTAAAGAGATAATGCAAGGGGTTAGGAATGGGGGGAGGAGGATTGGGAGATGTTGTTTAAGGTACAAACATACAACTTGTAGAAAAATAAATCCTGAAGATCAAATGCACAGCATAGTGATAATAGTTGGCTATACTCTATTATAAACTTCAAAGTTGTTAATGGTAAATTTTAATAGTGCTTATCATAAAAAGAAATGATAATTATGTGACAAGGAAGAGGTGTCACTAGACATCCCACTTGGTGATGAAAGATAGAATGAGGCTGTCAGAGAGGGTCTCAATCAAAGACACAGGTGCCTACAGGTAGAAGCAGTTAGTCTAGGTCCATAGAAAGTTCCTATGCCAGCTGTGAGTGTTCAGTCTTTAGTAAGGAACATAGTATGCATCTTTCACCAAAAAACTATGTAGATGCTTGAAAGTCCAGAAAAACCATCTACCACCCTGGGTCTAAAAAGTATTTTCCAATATGTAAGTTTAAAGTGTATTTATTTAGCTGCTTTTAAATAAGTCTCTTGTGTTTTCACACTGATTTAAAAGGTGCCTATATTAACTACAGTATTTACTTCCTAATTTTTCATTGCTAAAAGCAATTTTCTGCTTATCTTGCTTTCTTCCTACTTTGCATTGTTGACTTTTCATGGAAGGGACGTTTATGAAAGGTGTCAATTATCTGTATGCCAATTTAAAGGCATCGCTTCTGTAGAGAGCTGAACAAGACTTTAGATTTAGCATTGCTTCAGAATATCAACCATGATCTCTTAATACAATCCCAGAATTTGTAATGTTTTAGATAGAAGGCCTTTATAAATCCAGCTATTTAGGAAAAATTATAATAGCTTTCACTCCAGAATTATTAAAATGTGCCAGCCTTCTGATGGCTTATTTCCAAATATTTAATCAATTATCTGTCTACTTGCTTGGTCTTTTTATAAACTGACAATGTCATTCTTTCGGCCACGTTTAGCTGAAATAAGTAATCGCCATACAAAAGTCTTAAAAAACTTTTTCTACTGAAAATATTTGTTTCTCAAAAAATATATAACATTGCATCTAAATATAAAATGTATCTATTTATTTAAAATCTGAAGTATATTGGCTCATATTTATGCATTTTTGTTTAATGTCAGAAAACATTTCCAGAGCAATTTTTCTCACAATAGTCAGTAAAACTTCTGTTGATAAATATGGTATTCTACATTTCAGCCTTCTACAACCAGAAGGTACTTTAATTTTCTACAACACCTGCTTAAAATAACTGTAATAGACACCGCAGTAATGTATGCTATCAGTGATGGACCACTTAAAATGCTCATGTAGAGTGTTGTCCGCATCATACCAATGAATAACATACATTGCTGGTTGCTACCAACATTCTTTCTCTTCTTTCCTAACAAACTTTTTCTTTTTCTGGTGTCATCCATAGATTCTGGGAAAAATGTTCTAGCCTCAGCTCCAGGAGAGTACCAATGGTTAGTGCTCAGTGACTAACCAAAGAATACCAGTAAGATTCAATTAGACCAGAGAATTATAAGGGGATCTTTGCTACAACATACTGGGGATTTTATCTTGATAAAGAGCTACTAACGAACTACCCCTGCCTCCCATGGATGAGAAAGGGCCAGATATCTCTGACAGAAGGTCAGGAGCTGAAGCTGGCCCTGTCTGAGGCAGGATGGAGACAGGAAACACAAAGATGGGCACTGAAAACACAAGTTCAGCCTGTGACTGGTTCCTCCTTCTGAGCCTAGGCACTTGGTGAGGTGAGCAAATCAAGCTACTCATTGTTCAAAAACAGTATCTATTTATATTTCCTTTGAATGATACCTACTGCAAAGCTATGACTCTTAGCAGCCAGTTTTAGCACTTTAATCTATTACATAGAAAACCAATGAAGCACTTTGTGGTTTTTAATTTTGCTTATTATGACTGTGTAGGATTTTCCTCTCTCTTTCACAGATGAGTCAGTTCCTCAGATCAGTGAGCTAATTTTAAGCAGCATTTCAATAAAGCATCAAAGCGAATCTACGGAAGTGCATTTCCTCCAGATTCCTACAGTCGGGATCATGTGAAAGGATGAGCAATGTTACCTTCATCCCGGAGTCCACTTGAAATTTAATAATAAATTTGGTTTGAAATATAGTAAAGACTTTAGAAATTGGTTAATTCTTGGTAATTTATTGCCTTTGCTTTGTGTGCTGCAGTTGACCAAAATTCCAAAAAAATAGCTCTGGAATATAATGATCAAGGGGGCATAAAGTGAAGCTTCAGCTACATAGTGACACTTTGCCTGAGTATTCATTTATATTTGTTTAATGCATTGGTTCTCAACCTGTGGGTTGCGACCCCGGCGGGGATCGAACGACCAAAACACAGGGGTCACCTAAAGCCATTGGCTTTAGGGTTTTTTAGGTAATCCCTGTGTTTTGGTCGTTCGATCCCTGCTGGGGTTGAAACCTACAGGTTGAGAACCGCTGATTTAATGCATAATGACAACAATTGTAGTAAATTTTTGCATAATTATAGACAATTAGTTTGGGCCAAACTTTTCTTTCATACCACTGGAGATGGGCTGAAGTCTTGATCAAGTTATATCCTATAGCAATGGTTCTCAAATTTTTTGAAGTTGGGGTGCATTTAAAATCTTACAAATAATTGTAGGCTCACTATATACAAATTTATGAGAAATATGTTATAATAATTAAGTCAAATATTAAAGAAAAAAGTATAAAGTCCAAGCATGCTTTTATGGTAATTAAATAAAATAAATATGACAAAATTAAATTTATTCTGACATTAGAAAACATTTTTATGTTACATTTTTTGAGTTATGCTTTTTAGAATTAATAAAAAAAGAGGGGTTAAGAAATAAAAAAATGACAAAAACGTTATCTTTTTATATATATAGATACATTCTTAGTAAGATTTAGTAAATTTGGCAGGTCCCAATGCAAATGTGTTAAGTTTTTTCATTCTTCTGTTTATGAGAAACACAAGCCTGTTGTGTCCTAGTGATTTCTTCAATGTTTGGGCATATATTTGAAAGGCAAACTCTCATTTCCATGTCAATATATTGAAGAATTTCTCTCTTTTTACTCTTAATTGTGTTGAGGGTAGAAAATCCTAATTCACATAAGTAAGATGTTGAAAATTATAAATAAAATGTTCAAAGCTTGTTTAGATATTGCTATATATTCTTCTTTTATAGAAATCCAAAAGACTTCAAGAGACAATTCCTTATGTTTAATCATCAATTCAAAACCCCCACCATACATATCATCTTAACTTTACACCAAACAAAGGATAGAAGAAACTTGCCTCTAGTCTTTTCAGGGAACATGAGGGGTATTGTAAACAATCCAGCATCACAGCTTAACAGCCTATTGCAACCTAATTAGGCAAGTGAGGTGGGGAGTTGAGCAGACTGTCAGCTTACAGCCAATTCCCCACACCTTTGTCCCCCAAAAATCTAAACTCTAAAACCCCTTGGTTTTTTGGTTCCTAACAGGCACATATTTCTCTGGAATACCAAAGGGCACACCTGGAAATCTTCTAGGGCACACCAGTGCACCCTGGAGCACATTTTGAGAACCACTGTCCTATAGAGTGTGAATTAAATGCATATTCAGATATAGACCTAGTTCTTCTAAGACTCTGAGAATTTGGGAAAGCAGAGGAAAGGGTTGTAATAAACTCTGACAGAGGCTAAACATTGGCATATTGACAATAGAAGGAAATTGAAAGGTGATGACCATCAATATTTATAGGAGGTAAAATATATACAAGTATATATATTCATTTTACATATATTTATATGTATATATGTATATGCTAAATGTCTATTAAAATACATATGTATATCTGTATTTATGTAAGTTTCCATACAGGGCTCCCCAAACTTTTTACACAGGGGGCCAGTTCACTGTCCCTCAGACCGTTGGAGGGCCACCACATACAATGCTCCTCTCACTGACCACCAATGAAAGAGGTGCCCCTTCCGGAAGTGCGGCAGAAGGCTGGATAAATGGCCTCAGGGGGCTGCATGTGGCCCGCGGGCCGTAGTTTGGGGATGCCTGAAACCTCACCCTTTGTCCTGTAACATAACTTGAGCTCACCCTTATAGCACCCTCAAGGTTCTGGTCAGGCGCATGGCACAGCGATGACAATGGCAATGAAAATGATGCACTCCCTTGTCACCCTCTGCCAATAAGTATCATTTCTGGAGTTAGGAGCTTGAGTGAGGCACCGGCATGCAGTTCTACTCTTAAAAGAGACTTTTATCAGGGAGAAGTGACCTTAGAGATTTGGATTCTACTGGAAGGATAAGTGACTTTGAGGGTGATTGTTTTATAACTGCCCTGACATTACTGATAATATTGTTCAATATTTTTATTTCTTTCACAGTGTGCTCTTATGACATCTTTAAGATACGAGTGCATGTTAACTAGTATCTGTACTATTGTATTCAACAGGCAGGCTACCTAGATAATACTAAAGACTTAAAAGAGGAAAAAAGAATAAAGTCACACCATAATTTTAAATTAAGGCAGCAAAGGATACTTCAGAATTAAAGTTTCTTCATTAAAAGTAAATTTCGGCCCTGGCCGGTTGGCTCAGCGGTAGAGCGTCGGCCTGGCGTGCAGAAGTACTGGGTTCGATTCCCGGCCAGGGCACACAGGAGAGGTGCCCATTTGCTTCTCCACCCCTCCCCCTCTCCTTCCTCTCTGTTTCTCTCTTCCCCTCCCGCAGCGAGGCTCCATTGGAGCGAAGATGGCCCGGGCGCTGGGGATGGCTCTGTGGCTTCTGCCTCAGGCGCTAGAATGGCTCTGGAAGCAACAGATCTCCGCCCCAGAGGGGCAAAGCATCGCCCCCTGGTGGGCATGCTGGGTGGATCCCGGTTGGGTGCATGCGGGAGTCTGTCTGACTGCCTCCTCGTTTCCAGCTTTGGAAAAATGAAAAAAAAAAAAAAAAAAAGTAAATTTCATGTATGCAACATACTATGAAAAAAGTCAGTAATGAGTCTATATGTGAAGTTTCTTCTTTCTGCATTGAACATGCAATGAATAG
The DNA here is from genome assembly GCF_036850765.1 of Saccopteryx bilineata. NCBI lineage: Eukaryota > Metazoa > Chordata > Mammalia > Chiroptera > Emballonuridae > Saccopteryx > Saccopteryx bilineata. The sequence goes on along the minus strand of NC_089492.1, from coordinate 77,933,350 downwards.
ATCAGGGGTCCCCAAACTACAGCCTGCGGGCCGCATGCGGTCCCCTGAGGCCATTTATCCTGCCCCCTCCGCACTTCCAGAAGAGCCACCTCTTTCATTGGTGGTCAGTGAGAGGAGCATAGTTCCCATTGAAATACTGGTCAGTTTGTTGATTTAAATTTACTTGTTCTTTATTTTAAATATTGTATTTGTTCCCGTTTTGTTTTTTTACTTTAAAATAAGATATGTGCAGTGTGCATAGGGATTTGTTCATAGTTTTTTTTATAGTCCGGCCCTCCAACAGTCTGAGGGACAGTGAACTGGCCCCTTGTGTAAAAAGTTTGGGGACCCCTGGAATAGATATTTTGTGTTGAAAAATGGTTACATATAAGACAATATGTAAATGAATTCCATAGAGGTTATTACCCTGATTTATTAAAATAAATGTTTTCTAAGATCTAACATTTATTTCTTTGCTTAATTCAAAACACTTTATTTTTTATTTGTGCAATAGTTTGGGAAGATAACATAAATAAGATAAAAAATATTTATTTACAAATTATAATATGTTCCATATGTTAAGATGGTAACATGTTTGAAGCATTTGTTCCTAGTCCTCAATCTTTAGAGTAGTTTTAATCATTGTATATTATTGTAAAAGTTACATCTCACTAAACTATTAACCACACTGTAAAAAAAAATGACAGATTTGCTTGAAAATATGCTTTTCAGCCAAAGGCATGATTATGTACTAACTGAACATAACATAGACAGGATAAAAAGCTGATTGTTCAGACTACACACTATAACCAGTATCCTACACAACTGAGTAAGAAATACATTACAGTCAGCATCTTATTTCCCCTCCCCCATTCTTTTTTTTTTTTTTTGCATAGCTGAGATTAAATTGAAATAATTTAAGTTTGAATTATATGAATTTTTAAAAAGATAACCAGGTTTGTATTTTAAAAATGATTTAAAGTGGCCCTGGCCGGTTGGCTCAGCGGTAGAGCGTCGGCCTAGCGTGCGGAGGACCGGGGTTCGATTCCTGGCCAGGGCACACAGGAGAAGCGCCCATTTGCTTCTCCACCCCTCCGCCACACCTTCCTCTCTGTCTCTCTCTTCCCCTCCCGCAGCCAAGGCTCCATTGGAGCAAAAATGGCCCGGGCGCTGGGGATGGCTCTGTGGCCTCTGCCCCAGGCGCTAGAGTGGCACTGGTCGCAACATGGCGACGCCCAGGATAGGCAGAGCATCGCCCCCTGGTGGGCGTGCCGGGTGGATCCCGGTCGGGCACATGCGGGAGTCTGTCTGACTGTCTCTCCCTGTTTCCAGCTTCAGAAAAATGCAAAAGAAAATGCAAAAAAAATGATTTAAAATGTCTACTCTATAGTATTGGCGAGAGCAAGGTTGTTTTATTTCTCCACTGAACCTCTACAGAAAGTGAAGTTCATCCAAACCCAATTTTTTTTTCCTCTTAAATCCTCCTTTCCCCAAGCGTCTCCCTAATTTTTCACTGGCTCTGGATTAAAGCAGTGGGTTGACTATTTTTCATTTCCTAACTGACCTGGTACCTGATAACTGTTGGCAGGGAACCTGGGCTTCGGGACACAGGTCTGTGTTATGAATCACCACTGAATTTCCCCTTGTTCTATTCTGCTTACCTGTGTCAAAGCCTGAACTGAGACAGAGACGTGAGAAAGCACGAAGATTGGAAGCTCAAGCTCCAAGCTCCAAACAATTCAGACCCATGAGCTTGAGTTTCCATTCTCAGGTTGTCCTCCATGTCCCTATATTGTGAAGAGGCTTTAAATCTTCCTCTTTCCCTTTTTCTGTCATTGTCACTATCTTCTGCCATGTCTTTGACAGCTTCCACACCATTCTGTTCAGGTTGTGAAATAAAGGTCTTCCCGTTGTTGCCAGCTTTTAACACATCCTCTCTCTGCTCTGCCTTTTACTGCATCCTCGCTTTGCTTTGATCCCTTGTCCTCCCTTTCTTCTCATTTTTATTCCTTTTTTTTTTCTTTTGGTTTTTCATTTTAAGTCCCCTTACTGTGACACTCAGCAAGCAGTTCACACTGATCTGGCTACTGTTTGAAAAGCAGATATCATTTTAAGTAGGGAAATAGGAACATCAAAAGAAGGATGCCTTTGTAGAGCAAAACACTAGGCTGAGACTTCTGAAAACTTCTTCCTTTCTGGAACAGCGTGGAGAGGTCTGTCTCTTCAGATCTGGACAACTATTATTTTGTTAGGATTTTTTTTTTAAGTCCCATAACAACTGTATTGATACAATTCAAACCTTTCTACATTGACTTTTCAAGAATTGTAAAACAAATGGGAAATGCACTTCCTAGTATGTTAGAATCTTTGTAAGACAGAAAATGCAAAGGACAGAAAGGGGCCGAGATAGGGTCTGCTATCAAACGCCATGGGTGACATACTGATTCCTTTGGAAGCGTGGCCTCGTTCTCTTTAATTGAGCCCCAAGTTGTTACTCAAATGTTTCCTGTTGTCCTCTGATAACTTTCGTCCTGACTGTTTTGTTTCTCCTCTATTCTTATTTGCAGTGTCAGCTCACATTTAGGGCAGTGAGAGTTAACCTGCTTACCCTGACGTTGGAATCAATGACTCACCTTGAGCTTTCCTTTCTGCCCTCCCATTGGCTGGGCTGTAATTGAGCCATGCGGCACAAGCCATCTACAGCCACTAGGTGTCAGCTGGTTCAGCAGTTCATTTATTAGTGTGATAAGATAACCTTTCACAGCAACATCTAATCCAAAACATCCGGTTTAATGTATGAGGGGATTATCCAGGAAATTCATTTCTAGAGTCTAATTGGGCAAGAGCATAGTGACCACAGACATGTTCTCTGGGAATTAGAAAGAGAAACACACATGTAGCCCTCAGACCATCAGGCTCTGGGTCGAGATGTTGACAAAGATGAGAGACCGTGAGACTGTTGACGGCTAAGTACCTAGCATACAGAAGTACCATTTTCACTAACTTTCCATTTTATTATATAAACCTAAACTTACTAAGCCATCAACTTTTAAACGTCTTTATTAAGGAACTGCATTTTGTGAATATATTTCCTCTCTTCCTCTATTTTATACTGTTTAATAGCTAGTGAAACATTATCCTGATTTCTGTCTCTTTATATAATCAAAATGTCATATCTGAGAAATACTTCATTTTCTTTAGATGGAAAGAGATAGTGTAAATATTATCTACTCCAATATTAAATGTGATTTACATGGCAGAATCCCCTTATGCTAGGGGCATATCTCCAACACCAACACATCACACAGAGAGCTCTCCTCCTACCCCCACCCCCCAGCCCCGGGATGAATCTGGTCCAGCGAATGGCAGAGCAGAGGTGCGCATCACGTGCTCTCTGAAATCTAAATCCTTGAGAGAGGTTCATGGTCCCTTTTCCTTATATTATATAAATTATGCTTATTTGAACACAGTTGTGATTTCTTTAGACAAATATTGTTCTTGTTCACTTTACATGTCTTGTTCCCCATGGAAATTATGATAAATTTTATTTATTTTTTGGGGTAACCAGAGATCCACCCTGATCTGCATCTTTTTCTTAGCTGGCAAAGCTTCCATGGATAAGAAACAAGTTGTGGTGTTCAGATGATGCTCTCTTTTTGTCCCCCCTTTAAAAAGTACCTGCTGCTCAAATTGCTCTTTAAGAAAATTTGATGCATCATCTGGGAGAGGTGCTGTTTGCACCCAAGCTTAACACTTTCATATGGCATTGCTCTAACTTCCTAACTTCCTCATGCCTTTCAGGGGGAAGCCCATATCAAATGATTGATGTTGGAGAGTATCAAAATGCCAGGCCATTTTAGCCTAACAAAGGAAAAATGTTACAAGTTGTTTTAACTCAAGCTTCAACATCAGACCAGCATCAGTATTCAATGACTCCCACTGTCAGACCTCACACCAGGCCTCTCCCTTACATATATGTCCATCAATCTCAGAGGACAGTTCAGCATCCTGGCCAGAGAACCCAATTTGTGATACATGGTATTGGTCAAATAAGTTTGTAAATGAGGAGCCACTGCACCACTTCACCTGCAGGTGTTGTAAAGTACCAAAAGCTACAGAATTAATATTAATATTTTAAGAGGCTTGAAGAACATTTTATTAATTTGGGTTAAAGTGTGCAGAGAACTTTTGAAAATAATCTCTGTACTGTGTGATTGGCATAAAACCAGGATGGCCCTTGGCATTGTATTGTAAATGCAAAGGGAAGGGAAGGATTCCCAGACATTCCACCACACCTGTGGGGAAAGGGGTGAATGGCTAGCCAGGTACAGGGAGAGAAAAGCCAAAATAACCCTTTTTCTTATAGTAATGAGCCATTTGCGGGCATTTGTCCCCATGGAAACTACCTCTCCTATGTAAATGCATGTGGTTAATACATGTGACTCTGGACAGAGATGGTGGATAAACACTAGAAAATATAGGAATGCCTTTTAATATGTAAAGAGACATCTTTCTACCATTGTGTTGACTTATAAATTTTGTTTTCTCCAAAATGATGTATGGCTTGCAAATTGAACATGGTCCTATCATGTTAAAGGACATATGACTATAACCAATAGTGGTAAAGGGCACCTAATTGCAATTTTTGCTTCTGTACTTCCCAGTTACAAACCTATAAAAACTAGGTAGAACAAAGGGCCGGCACACTCTCTCTCAGATTTCTGTTGGAGTTGCTGCCACTTGGCCAAGCTAGACAATAAAGCTTTGATGTGCAATCTACTGATTTTGTTCATGTCTTCAACATGTCAAGTCCCTCTGGATTAGGCTTAACAGTAAATATGATGTAGATGTTTGCTCCCTTATAGTTTGCATTGGGGGCTGGGCAGATATAGTGGTCTGTGAGGTTGCAGGTTGCCTTCCTGCTTGGGAGGGGTCATTGTCTTGCTAATGTTTACTGGAAGAGAGATTCTGTCCCCACCACTGAGAGGGGCAGAAGGATTTCTTTTTTTTTCCTCTCTGATCCCTTGCCCTCCATGGGAAAAGCAGGTTTTCTCCTTTTCCCTTGGCTTTTCTTGTAGCTTCCTGTCTTGGTGAGACACCAATAAACAGAATGGCCCACTGTTCTCTGGCTTTGCTGTTTCCTTACCGTCTGCCTGAATTCAATGAGAACCTGCATGTGAATGGCCACAATTGTGGGGGGCCCTGGCCTTACACATGGTAAGATTTTTCTACATTCCATTCACATTCTCAATCCCTGAACTCAATTTTGTTATTCAAGATCATATCTGGGTGAAATACTATTAAGTATGATTAAGATCATAATCATATAAAATGAGCATTTCTTTATTTAGCCTTTTAAATGCTCACATGAGAAGATACTTAGAATGAGATTAAGATGTTACATTGCATTTATTGAGTAGTTACAATGTACTAGGCTTTGTCCTAAGTATCCATTTGGTTTTCTGTAATTCTTTTATGAAATCCTCAAACAGTTGAAGAAAGAGACATATAGCATTTGAAACAACTTGAGCAAGATTATATGGTGACCAGAAAGTACCAGAACTTAGGTTTTGAAATAGTTTACTCCAGTGGTTTCCACATATGAGCATAGCATGCATCAGAATGACATGTGGAACTTGTTGAAACACAGACCGATGGGCCCCACTCCCAGAGATTTTCTATCAATCAGTCTGGGATGTAGCCAGAGAATTAGCATGTTTATCAAATTCTCAAGTGAAGATGATGCTGTTTTTCCAGGGGCATATTTTCAGAAATACTGGTTTAACTAATACCACAGACATTCTCAGAATTTAGCTGGATGTGACATGGTTGAATCAATTATCTTTGAATCTAGGCTAATTATTTATATGGCAAAATGAAATAAATGAATATGCAACTCTATTTCTTTGGCTGCTTAGGATACTAAAGCTGATATTGTTTGTGAACAGTTGTTGGGCAGATAAAATATATTATGCTCACTTTGTTAAAGATGGTGCTGCCCACGTGGAAGTTCGTCTCCCAGGTGATGATATTAGTTGCCCTTATGTTTGGAATGGGTGTAATTATATTAATGTGTGTTGGGGGTGGGCTGTAGGCAAGTAGGATCATTTTAGCCTGGGACTTGGTTTTAGGACTGAGCCTTTCTCACCCTTTTTTATGTGGGGTGGACTTTGTATCAGAGAGACTTCCCTATTTTGTATATTGGATTAAAGGGTTTTTGGTTTCTACACTATAAAAGTGGGGCAGACCGAGAGCTTGCTCTTGGTTCCTGAGATTAGCATTAGAGAGCAGAGAGCAGAGAAAGGCCACATGGAGGAGACCTGGAGAAGCAGCCAAGATGTCAGAGTGCTGAAGAAAAAGCCAGTTTGTGCAGAGTTTGTGCAGGGAAAAGAAAGGAGATGGGGAACAGAGGTGAATAAGTCTGATGAGCTAGAGACCTTTGATTCTAGGAAACTCGGATAAGTCAGTAGCTTTATGAGCACTGAATGTGAGTGGGTTTTGGAGCCCAGTGTATGTTTTTACTTGCCAGCCAGGTGCAAGCTAGGATTAAAGCTAATGGCCCATCAGTTTTTGGCTCCGTTGTTTCTTTACTATCTGTCCGAATCCAATGCGAACCTGCATGGGCCAGGCTGCTGTGATGGTGGTCGTGGTAACTGGCCTTACAGGGGTCATGGGCGTGGAGTTCTCTTTTTTTTTTTTCATTTATCTTTGTTTTTTAACTTGACTCAACTTTTTATTGTAAAAAAGAATGATTTTTGAACAAGCATATTAATCTTATAATTAAGACAGAAGATAAGGAGGAGCAAGGAGCAGTAGGAAGGAGCTAGCACAGTACAACTAAGCCATTTTACCCTCTATTGAATCTACAGTCAGTTCTGCCATGACATGATAGATGCATTTCTTAAATTGCTTTGCCATGCAAAACTGCACAATAAAAACCACAGGGATTATGGAAATATAGAGAACAACCCTCAAAAATTACCTCAGTGACACACTTTCACAAAAGATGGAAACCTAATAAAAATGCTAACACAGTTTTACATATGTTACATGTTTAAGAAATGCATAAATACTATGCTAAACATGTCAGTTTATCTTGAAAATGAGCTGCAACTGCCTTCTAAAAGGAGATGTGGGTTGTGGAGAGGCTCACAGAGTCCAAACCTAATAGAACATCACAGCTGGAAATCGACCTCATTCTTAATCCTGGGACTTGATTCTCTTCCTTTGAGATGCAGATGCTTTGCATGTTGCATTTCTAACGGACAGCTCTTTCATCAAAATTGAAAAGCTAATCTAATGTATAACTTTCTACTTCAAATAATTCTTGTATCATGTCTAAAACCTCACCCCCCCACACTCAGTTTCCCATATGCACCAGTAAGTAGCTTTGCCCAACAGCTGAAGACTTGGCAAATTAGAGTAATATTTGAAATCACTAACCCAGCCAATAAAGCACTGACGTGAGCCATTTCTACGGTTTGGCAATGAGTTCTTCACAGAGAGACACTGCTTTCTTTTTGAATGTGTGACAGACTGGTTCTGAATCTTTGTTGTTTTCTTCTCCAATTCATTTACTCAACAAATCTTCCTGTTTATTTCTATTATATAAGACCCCATTCTTATGACTGTGCAGCACTTGAAGGTGTTCCTCTATTTTTGTGTATTGTTGACAATGTTCTATAATATCATAGATGTCTTTCTAGCTGAAGAGATAGCAACTGTTCTGCAGTTTATTCTAAAACACTTTAATATTTCAGGCTTTTCAACACCTAAAGTTTTCCTTTTTTATTCAATGTTTGGTGTTTTGAGATGATTATTCATGTTTGCAAAGTTTACAAAATTAGATGATATTTATATATAACATATATATAGTCTATATACAAAGTAGAGAAATAAATACACATGTATAATTGCCATTCAACATTCTAAACATAAATAATGTATATATGTATACATTAGGATACACAGATATACATAAGTATAACACACACACACACACACATATATCTTCTCACACATGCGAGAAAATAGCAAAGCACCACCTACTTGAATAACACACATGGTGCACCACGGCCAAGACGGCTGGGAGAAGTCTGAGGTCTGTGCATGTGTGTGTTTTGTATAGCCCTACACACCACAGCTCAGCTGGGTGTACTTATCTGTGTTCATCTCCTGTTTCTCAGTAAGGGAATTATGCATAAGCCAACATGAAATTTCCATAATATTCAAATTGTTCACAAATGTATCCATAACCCGGAATGGAACTGTTTTTCAAAACACAATACAGCAGAACTGCCTACAGGTGTCGGTGGCTGTATACACCTATAAACTAGAAAAAGGTGGAAATCATGCCTGTCAGACAAGAAATATCAAAGGTGGGCTTTGGAGCGGCTGTTCAGAGCAGTGTCTTATGTTATATGTTATGTTGGTGTGCATTTCAGATTGAAGTCTTCTTATTGGGTAACACGGAATTTATTTCCCAGCTAAATTCTCCCAAGTTGGACACTTGATTTTGCCTTCTTCTTGTGTTATTTCCTGAACATGCTACACCTTGAGTTCTCGGAAAGAATGTGTGTCAATCAGAGGAATTTTGCTGACGTGACTTAATGTACATATTAACATAACTCTTAAGTATAATTTCATAGTTCATATTTTCTTCTAAAATTAATATGCTTTGTTCCACCTGCTTCTGTGATCACACAGATTGTTAGAGCTGACAGGTCCCCTAGAGGGCACATCTCATCACCCCTACACAGGTAAGGAAAGCAAGGTTCAGAGAGCTACAGTGTCCCCAACGTTCTCACTGTTGGTTAGAGAAACAGCAGAGCCTGCCACAGAGACCTTTCTATTTGCACTGCTGTGCTTGCTTATATTAAATATAGTTTTGTTCTCTATTGTAAGTTTTACTCTCTAATGACCATAAACTGTCTCTGGGATAAAATAACAAGCTTTCTGGAACTCTGGGACAAAGAAGAGCCTTTTTCAAACTCGGTGTCGATTTATCTGAGATGGCTTAACATAAAATCAATTCACTCTCAGGAACGTCTCCCTGACCCAGCCATGCTTAGCAGACAACAGAAGGCATTTCAGCCCTCTGAAATACAATCTGCAAAAGCTATTTCTGGATTTAAAAAGAAAAAAAAATCAACAGAATTGGAAGAGCTGTGGGCATCATGGAAAACACTTTCTTATAGATTTTCACGTTTCTGTCTCCTTCCCTTCTTCAGACCACGTTTCCCAGAGAGACCATCCTGACCTGCCAGGTGCGCACACGTCCACGGCTTTCCGCTCATTATAGCAGGCATAAGTAGGCTCCCTCATCTGGAGTGGAAATGATTGAAACTGAAGAGAGTCTGCCTGTTTGCGTCAGGTTAACACCCTTGAGGATTTTATTTGTAGAGGAGAGAGATCCACTCTTGGATTACTGTAAAAATGAAGATAACGTATTATCTGACTGACACAGAGGAGGCTCTGAAATGTTATAGATGTGACCCTTCTTTCTGTTGGAAATGCAGCATCACACCTGTGGGTTAAGGGTGTGAACCCTGCAGCCTGATTTAGAGCTTATGTCTAAATGGTCACTTTCTAGATTAGCATCTCCCATCAAGTTCCCTTGGACTGGTTGAGCATCTCTTATCTATAAAATGAGGGTGACCATACTGGTCCTTATCCTGTTGGGTTACTGTAAGAATTAAATAAAATAACATAAAGTTCTTAATACTGTTTGTTGTTCTTGTTCCTTCTACCCACCCACCACGAACATTATTTATTTTTCTCAAGGGCACATAGAACACAGGGAGCCAGGTTTCAGACTAGCTGCTACACTGCATTACCAGATGCAGATTATTCGGAGAACAGAACGCGGAGACCCATCATTTTCCGTGGGTTTCAATGCTATTTTTCCTGTGTTGTACATTAGTCCTCATCTTACTTTATGACAGAGAGTGTGATTTTTTTAAAGTACTATAAATAAAGCCTAGAGTTCTTCTTTGTAAAATCTTGACTATGTAATTTATAAATGCATTACACACCTCACTGGCCAAACATATCTCATACAAACAATCACATTTGAGCACCTAGAGAATTCTAGAAAGAAAAAAAAAAGGGAAATTGGAGCATAAAAAAGCTACTGAAAGCTGCATAGTGAAACTGTGGGTGCATAAAGCCACACTTTCAGATAGAGGGGCAGCTTTATGTCTGCTGTTAAAACTTAATACACCATTATAACTCAAAGCCAAGGTCTGATAGGAGAGCGGCGGTACTGTGTAGTGCAGGCGAGACTTTTATTTTCCCATACAAAGAGCAGGCAAGAATACAATGCAATTACGGAGAGAATTCCAGGCACAATAAATAAATGCACTCTCGTTAAATTCACCGCAGCACAAGAGCAGCTTTTCAAATTGATTTCTTTTACTTGTCTAACATTTTAAAAATAAACAACTGCATTAAAAAAAAAGGTTGTTTCAATTGTCAGGTAGTTAGCACTAATATTCACCTTATTTGAAAGGATAGCAACAAAGTTAACGTAAATGTATTGACATCTCAGTGGTTCCTCATATGGTAATAGCGCCTTCAGAAAAGTAAAGAAGGAAGGGTGGAGAGTATAGAAAAATCTAAAATAATAGAGTAAAATTACAATAAATGTTTTTCTGTTTTGAATTTAGTTACAATTGTATAAAAATATTTTTAAAATAAGGTCTTAATAAAAATCATCAATACAGTTAATATTTTAGATGTAATATAATACTATTTTAGATACAATATTAGATATAATATTTTTGATTTAGAATGTCTGCAAACATAATATTAATACTAGTGTGAATAAAAAGTGGCATATGTCTGGCATCGTGCTAAAAATTTACATATACTTTTATCCTTTTCATACTCATGTGACTTTGGTGGTAGGTTTTATCTTTACCCCAGTTTAGTACATAAGGAAACAAAAACATTGCAAGAGCCATCCGGGACATGGTGTTGAAGGGGGTTCACACTTGCTCCCTCTGTGTGGAGCCTGAGATGACAGACAGTTAAGAACCCCTTTGTTTGCTACTGTCCTGCGGGACTCAGGCATGCACGTACCCTGGCTCAGAGCTAGGTGACATAGGGACCCTGTGGCCCAAACATTTGTACAGATTCCTTTTAGGAAGACACTGGGCTCCAGAAAGAGATGGCATGGAGTCTGGCTGGTTCCCAGTCTCCAGGAAGAACTGCAACTATCCCCCAGACATGTGCTCAATTGGAAGCAGATCCTCAGAAGCAGCAGCTTCCTAGGTGCAAATGGCTCGTTCTTGGGAAAAGCCTACAGCCGGGCGATCTGGCCTGTTCCTCGGTGCTAAACTCTGGCAGACAACAGCAATTGGTGCTCACAGCCCCAGAAAAATGAACTATTGTTAGCTCTAGTCCTGTGGGATTCAAAGATGCAAGTTTCATTGGCTCTCAGAGCTTGGTGTTGTGACCTGTCTTTTGAGTGGGAGACTTAAATCTGAGGCACTAGAATGTGAAGTCCAGACCCTCAGAGGAGACTAGAAATCCTCCTCACTGTATGGCTCAGTGCCTAGGTTAGGGTTCACGGAGGTCTCAGCCTTGCCTAACTGCACCGATGTGGGCATTTTCTCTTTTGTTTAGTGTGTGGGACTCTCAGCGAGTGTCTGGGTTGTTTTCAGAAGTTATTGCTCTGGGGTAGCTGATACTTCTGAGTGTCTCTGAGAAGAGGGGAGTTCAGGAGTGTCCGATGTCACCATCTTGGATGACCCGAGAAAGCTATGTGGTGTTTTTTTTTTTTTTCTTTAATTACAGTCTGCCGAGCTCTACCTTTTCATTGGAGAGGTTAGTCCATTTTTTTGCTGTAACTGTTTGGTTGGGTTTTTTGAAATCTACTACTTATATTTGTTTTCTATCTAAAGGATCTCTTCTTCATTTCCATGTGCCTTCTTTCCTTACTTATTTGGGGTGAGCTATTTTTATCACATTTTTAATTAAAGCATCTCTTTTAGTTATGGCTGTGTCTTACAGCGCTCTACAATTGACTGTGAGGTTGAAAATGACCAAGCCCATGTTCAACTGATCTTATATGACTTCATAAGTCATGAGAAGGCCCCACTGTCTCACTCTCAGGAGAGGTCCTGAGTGCTTCAGGGAGACTCTCCTCAGACCACAGCCTGTCTGCAGCTGTCCATGCAAATAGCTTGGGCATGCAGTGAAAGAGAGTGGGAACATCACTGTTTCCAGACTGGTGGTGTGGCTTCAGTTCCTTGGGGTTCCTACCCGTCCCCCACATCTACACATGGCTGTTAAGTCTACCTTGTGTCCCTGTCCCCATCAAGGTCAGCTTCATTTTTGCAATTTCCTCATTGCCGGATATGGAAGTGGCTTCTCAATGCTCCAAAATCAGTGATCAGGTTTTTACTCATGCTCTGTGGAATTCTGAGGCTTACATGCCTTGCCCTCCTTGTTTGGGTACAGTTATAATTGCTGGCTATGTTGTGTACTATAACTGCTAACTGTGTTTTATTTTTTACTTAAAACTCTATTTTGGACTTCCTCCATGTATTTACAATTAAATCCAATTAATTGTTCATATTTGCTGCATAAACTGTTATAATAGCCATTTCAAGTCATTTATTTAATTTATTTTTTACTTTAAAAAAATTTTTTTCTAAGTGAGTTTATTTTTTTCTTTTCTTTTTTATTATTATTGATTTTAATGGGGTGACACTGATAAATCAGGGTACACATGTCAGAGAAAACATCTCCAGGTTATTTTGACATTTGATTATGTTGCATACCCATCACCCAAACTCAAATTGTCTTCCGTCGCCTACTAACTGGTTTTCTTTGTGCCCTTTCCTTCTCCCCCTCACCTCCCTCCCCTCCCTCATAACCACCACCCTCTTATCCATATCTCTGAGTCACATTTTTACGTCCCACTTATGTATGGAATCATATATTTCTTAGTTTTTTCTGATTTACTTATTTCACTCAGTATAATGTTATCAAGGTCCATCCATGTTGTTATAAAAGATTCGATGTCATCATTTCTTATGGCTGAGTGGTATTCCATAGTATATATGTACCAAAGCTTTTTAATCCACTCGTCCACTGACGGACACTTGAGCTGGTTCCAGATCTTCGCTATTGTGAACAATGCTGCCATAAACATGGGGGTGCATTTCTCCTTTTGAAAGAGTGCTTTGGTGTTCTTGGAGTATATTCCTAAAAGTGGGATAGCTGGGTCAATTTTTAATTTTTGAGGAATCTCCATACTGTTTTCCATAGTGGCTGCACCAGTCTGCATTCCCAGCAGCAGTGCAGGAGGGTTCCCTTTTCTCCACATCATCGCCAGCACTTATTCTGTGTTGTTTTGTTGATGAGCGCTATTCCGACTGGTATGAGATGATATCTCATTGTGGTTTTAATTTGCATTTCTCTAATGATTAGTGATGTTGAGTATTTTTTTCATATGCCTATTGGCCATCTGTGTGTCCTCTTTGGAGAAGTGTCTATTCATTTATTTTGCCCATTTTTGATTGGATTGTCTTCCTGGTGTTGAGTTTTACAAGTTCTTTATTAATTTTGGTTATTACTCCCTTATCAGACATATTGTCAAATATGTTCTTCCATTGTGTAGTTTGTTTTCTTATTCTGTTTTAATTGTCTTTAGCTCTTCAAAAGCTTTTTAGTTTGATATAGTCCCATTTGTTTATCCTGTCTATTTCACTTGCTCATGGAGATGAATTGGCAAATATATTGCTACAAAAGATATCAGAAGCTTACTGCCTATGTTTTCTTCTAAGATGCTTATGGTTTCACAGCTTACATTTAAGTCTTTTATCCATTTTGAGTTTATTTTTGTGAGTGATGTAAGTTGGTGGTCTATTTTCATTTTTTTTGGAGGTAGATGTCCAATTTTCCCAACACCATTTGTTAAAGAGGCTGTCTTTACTCCATTGTATGCTTTTACCTCCTTTGTCAAATATCAGTTGTCCATAAAGTATAGGTTTATTTCTGGGTTCTCTTTTCTGTTCCATTGATCTATATACCTGGTAGCTACACAGATAAGAAAACAGGACCCATACATATGCTGTCTACAAGAGACACACCTTAAAAAAAAAAAAAGAAGTACATAGACTGAAAGGAAAAGGATGGAAAAAATATTTCATGCAAATGGAAATGAAAAAAAAGCTGGGGTAGCAAAACTTATATCAGACAAAATAAACTTTAAAACAAATGCTATAGTAAGAGATAAAGAAGGTCACTACATAATGATAAAGGGAGCAATCCAACAGGAAGATATAACCATTATAAATATCTAAACACCTAATATAGGAGCACCTAAATATATAAAGCAGACTTTGATATATATAAAGGGTGAGATCAATAACAATACTATAATAGTTATTGAAATAATAGGGGATTTCAATACCCCACTAACATCATTAGATAGACCCTCAAGAAAGAAAATTAACAAAGAAACAACAGACTTAAAGAACACACTAGATCAACTGGATTTAATAGATATCTTCAGAACTTTACACCCTAAAGCAGCAGAATATACATTCTTTTCAAGTGCTCATGGTACATTCTCGATGATAGATCACATGTTAGGGCACAAAAGCTATCTTAACAAATTTAAGAAGATTGAAATCATATCAAGCATTTTCCCTGATCACAATGGCATGAAACTAGAAATCAACCACAACAGAAAAACTAAAAAATACTCAAACACTTGGAAACTAAATAGCATGTTATTAAATAACAAATGGGTTAACAATGAGATCAAAGAAGAAATTTAAAAAAATTCATAGAAATGAATGATAATGAGTATATATCAACTCAAAATTTATGGGACACACCAAAAGCAGTCCTGAGAGGGAAGTTCATAGCATTACAGGCATACCTTAAGAAGTTAGAAAAAGCTCACATAAACAACTTGACCCTGCATCTAAAAGAACTAGAAAAAGAACAGCAAGTAAAGCCCAGAGGTAGTAGAAGGAAGGAAATAATAAAGATCGGAGTGAAAATAAATGACACAGAGGCTAAAGAAACAATACAGAGAATCAAAGAAACCAGGTGCTGGTTCTTTGAAAAGGTAAACAAGATCGATGAACCTTTAACCAGACTCACCAAGAAAAAAAGAGAGGGGACTCAAATAAATAAAATTAGAAATGAGAGTGGAGAAATAACAACTGACACAACAGAAATACAAAATATTGTAAGAAAATACTATGAAGAACTGTATGCCAAAAAATAAGACAACCTAGATAAAATGGACAAATTCCTTGAAACATATAATCTTCCAAAAATTACTCTGGAAGGATCAGAAAACCTAAACAGACCAATTACAACAAATGAGATAAAAACAGTTATCAAAAAACTACCAAGAAAGAAAAGTCCTGGGCCTGATGGCTTCACAAGTGAATCCTACCAAATAGTCAAAGAACTAACTCCTATCCTTCTCAAGCTATTTCAAAAAATACAAGAGAAAAGAAGACTTCGAAGCTTCTTTTATGAAGCGAGAGCATTATTCTGATTCCAAAACCAGGCAAAGACAACACAAAGAAATAAAATTATAGGCCAATATCCCTGATGAATTTAGATGCTAAAATCCTCAACAAAATATTAGCAAACCAGATTCAGCAATATATGAAAAAAAATCATACTCATGATCAAGTGCGATTTATTCTGGGGAGGCAAGGCTGATACAATATTCACAAATCAATCAATGTGATTCATCACATAAACAAAAGGAAGGAGAAAAACCACATGATAATTTTAATAGATGCAGAAAAAACATTTCATAAAGTCCAGCACCCATTCATGATCAAAACTCTCAGCAAAGTGGGAATACAGGGAACATACCTCAACATGATAAAGGCCATCTATGACA
Organism: Saccopteryx bilineata; assembly: GCF_036850765.1. NCBI lineage: Eukaryota > Metazoa > Chordata > Mammalia > Chiroptera > Emballonuridae > Saccopteryx > Saccopteryx bilineata. Next base: position 77,917,482 of record NC_089492.1, on the reverse strand, counting down.
AACCCACAGCCAACATCATACTCAATGGGCAAAAATTAAAAGCAATCCCCTTAAGGTCAGGAACAGGAAGGGGTGCCCCCTTTCACCACTCTTATTCAACATAGTTCTGGAAGTCCCAGCCACAGCAATCAGACAAGAAGAAGAAATAAAAGGCATCTAAATTGGAAAAGAATTAAAACTATCATTATTGGCAGATGATATATGATATTCTATATAGAAAACCCTAAAGTCTCAGTCAAAAAACTGCTGGACCTGATAAATGAATTCAGCAAGGTGGTAGGATATAAAATTAATACTCAGAAATCAGAGGCATTTTTATACACCAACAATGAACTGTCAGAAAGAGAAATTAAGGAAGCAATTCCCTTCACTATTGCAACCAAAAAAAAACAAAAGTACCTAGGAGTAAATTTAACTAAGGAGATTAAAGACTGTACTTGGAAAATTATAAAACATTGATAAAAATAATCAAGGAAGATACAAACAAGTGGAAGTATATACTGTGCTCATGGTTAGGAAGAATAAACATCATCAAAATGTCTATATTACTCAAAGCAATTTATAAATTCAATGCAATACTGATTAAAATACCAATGACATACTTCAAAGATATAGAACACATATTCCAAAAATTTAAATGGAACCAAAAAAGAACATGAATAGCCATAAATCTGGAGGTATCACACTTCCTGATATCAAGTTGTACTACAAGGCCACTGTACTCAAAACAGCCTGGTACTGGCATAAGAACAGGCATATAGATCTAAGTGAGTTTATTGAGGTGACCTAGTTTTAGCCCTGTGAATTAACTCAAAATCTGGGCTACCTCCCGCAATGCTATGAGGCAGTACAAAATCTGGACACAAGCTCTCCTTATGGACTTTGGTTAGTTTCATTGGGATGCTGCTTCTCTAACTTTTAAGGAGAGTTTGAGAAGTGAAACCTGCAATCTGGTACATCTGTTACACCTTTTGATGACTACTTAGGTTTTATCTTAGACCCTCACCTTGCCTCATTCCCTACCACAGTGAGCTTCTGGAGAGGCACACGTGTTTCCTCCCTGACCAGCGGAACTGCCTCCTCTCATCTGTCAGTTCTCTGTCCACTGCTCAACTGCATTGAGAATTCACAGAGTGGGCCCTGTAACTGTCTTCCTGAAAATCTGCTAGAAGTTTTGTTAGGCAAGTGTTGCCCAAAATTGTCCAAAGGCAGACAGAAAGTAAGGAAAGCCAGGAAGATAAATCACATTTCCTCCTAAAGTGATCCAAGGCAGCGATCCTCCATAGCACTTGTCCAAATACCCATAAACTGATACCCACTGAGCCATCTATGATGTCTCCTCTGCAGCTTATGTTGAAGAAGTGGCCATGCCTCCACATCTAGGAAGCTAGGAGAACAAGGCAGTTACATGGCAGTCACATCAACTTGACTCTGCTACTTCCTGATGGTCTAGATCTCTTCATCTGTAAATGAACACTATTAACAAACACGTCAATGACCATATCAAGGAGGTTCGGGAGCCCTCAACAGGAGACAGAGAATGCAGGCTGCCTCCACTTCACATCCTTGCTCCCCATCCTGTGTCCTCACAGTCTTAACAGACAGTGACAGATCCTAGGAAAGACCAAGTCGGGAGAGTGGCTGGGAGGCAGGGTAGACAGGGGAATAAGGGTGGGGGTGATTGCAGTGCCAAGGCTCTGAGACAGCCGTACAACGATGGAAAGAAGGCCAGGAAAGGCGGACTGCGGGCAGATGAAAATTAGCTCTAGGAGATCGGGGGATGGAAGTGACATCTGACAGGACTGTGGACGGCTTCTGCCTTGCACTTTATGGTCCCAGAACGCATTGGCGGTCATTGTTGTGGTTTTCCATGAATTCACCTCATGCTCCTTCTTCCCACAAGCACATTTGCAAGAGCTCACTATGATTTACATCCAGAGTTTTAATTGACATTGTTTCTAACATTTTTCTAATCTTAGTATCTTTTCCTATCCTCTATAGCTGTTTAATTCATCTTGCATCTATATTCTTGGGACAATGTTTTCATAAAAAGATTTTTTCTTTTCATTTTAAGCATCTAGATGCAAATATATGGATATAGAGCAATGGATTATTACTCAGGTGTGCAAGACAAGCACTATACATATTTAGGTACGATTGCCTTATTGTCTCTAAGCAAAATGCTGGGCACATATTGGGGTTCAGTAAAATACTACTTTGATTGAACTGAATGGCATTTACAATAGAAATATTTGAAGAACTCATTCTCTATAGAATTTGCTAAAAAATGAAAATATCTTGCAAATGCAGCAGTGACAGATTTGCAGAGAAAATATATACTTACAGGAACTTACTAGATCTACATTTTTGATAATTTTTCCTGAAACTTCACTATGGTCTTTAAAAGAAATGGACAAGTGTCAGAAAAATATTATGATAATTTTTACATTAACACTAAATAAAAACATCCCTTTATATTTTTTCTTCCAATGATCAATAATCTGAAAGGTTAACATGGATTTCTGCACATGGTAACAAAAGCCACAGCCCTGGCCAAGCTTCAAAATCAATACGCATCTTGGAGAGCTGTTAAAACTCAAAGCTACAAGAAATAAAATTGAAGCAATGACATAAAAACTAATTATTGTTATCAGGTTAAACAAGATAACATGAAAGAAAACAAAATTTATTGTGACTAAAAATTTCTTAATAGAACATATGTGACTACCCATTTTATTTGTCTTTTTATCTCTGTCTATGCACGTCCACTGTGATACTAAATTCACTGGCCTATGATTACATCATGCATGTCAATATCTAGTTCCTGACCATTGTAAAACAAATGCTTATCATTAGCAGTTATGTATGCTGCTTTATATTTTGTATTTTCAAAAATGTTTTTTAATATCATTTTGTAATTATTTTGTATTCTATAAATAACTTTCCGGGCCATTACTAAACTATTAAGTTTTCTTCATACTCTTATAATAAAGAATGTTAATCACTGCATATTCCTCAAGAAGCGGGCTACTTTACTATTTTTTTATATGTGGTCCTATGTAATTTTTGTCTGTGAGAGGAATGTGTGTGTGTGTGTGTGTGTGTGTGTGTACTAAAGAGAACAGAGAATGGCTCAGCTGTCCTCTTTTATCATATCACAAAGAACTCTTAGCCAAGGAATTAAGTCTCATAAACCCATATGATGTTAAACTGGTCCCAGACTCTAGTTATCCAAACATCACCAACTCTTTTAAAATTATATTGAAAAAATAATTGCCATTCATAAATGGAAAAAAAAATCAATGACAGATAATTTTCTTAAATCATGATGTTTTTTTAAATTTACTATTTACTGATTGATGTTAGACAGAAAAAAAGGGAGAGGCATTGATTCGTTGTTTCACTTATCCATGTATTCATTGGTTATATCCTGTCTGTACCCTGACTGGGGGTTGAACCTATAACGTTGTTTCAGGACAACCTTCTAACTGACTGAGCTAACTGGCCAGGGATTAACTTTTGACATATTTGCAACCTTGTAATTACAGTGACCCACAAATGAGTTATCAACATGATGATTAAATTATAGGTAAAATATTCTACAAAATAAAACCCTAGAAAACATGAACAATTTTTTGTTTTCATATACCAAAAATTTGATACTTACATGTTGAATAAAACTGTGTAGCTGAACTTGTGCATTAATAAATTTAAAAATGTATTCATTCATAAACATGCATGAATTACTGGATGGATGGATGGATGGTTGGATGGATGGATGGATGAACAGGTGAGTGAACAAAGGAACTACTCAATTAAAGCTGCTGAAGTTAACGTTAACATACAATTTATTTCTTTTTTCTGGTTGAGAGATTTGACTTTGGAAAATATGGAGATATATAAACTTACTATAATAATATGATCAAAAGCATATTTTATATGTATGTATTAAATACTAGATATGGATGGTACCCATCAGGTAAGAGAAGAAAAGGCAATTTTTATCAAAAGATGTGCTGGCCTCACTACAGAGGACTTAAACTGAAATCAGAGGATCCCATATAAAAGTGGTTGCAAACAAATTTTCTAGATAAAATGTAAAAAAATGGCAGCATGGTAACCATTTCCTCTGTTAAAGAAATTATGTTACTAAAGACATTTTGTATTAATTCAACAAAAAAGGAAATGATAATAAAGGCACTTCAAAAATTCAGCACTAAATGTAAAATTGGAAAACAAAATCACCTTGATCTTCTAACAGGATGAGCATCCTAACATGTGGTGATATCATTCTCATGCCAGTGTTGTTTATGTGGAAAAAGGGATTTTGTTCAAAATCACCAACAAGTTGTTAGGTAAAGTGGAGTTTCATTTCACATTAAAGAGGTATAGTGAGCCTGTCTGGAAGGCCATCGCTCTGGGGATGGACTATCTGAGACACACAGGTGCAGAGTGAGGAGAGAAAGGAAGCCGTGGAGCTGTATGATGGCACTCACACTGCTGGGAAGAGCCAGCAGGCACGGTGAAGTCCAGGTTCAGCTAGAAACCTACATATACAAAACGGGACTTGCATACTCACAGTCCTTTCTGGAATTCTTAAGAACACTATATGTAATAAATTACCCATCTCAGAGATACATGAAAATTTTCAATTTACTCTAATTGTAAATGACAAGAATTCTGAAACATAATCCTTAGATTTGTTGATAACTAGAGAAACACTGCAGTAATATCAAATACACAATAGAACTAGAGAAATAGAATATAAAAACGTTGAGTAATATTATTGTTATTCAATGTAGGGTATATTCCCAGGACAACTTGTGATTGACAAAGATTCACCTAGCCTTGGGACACTCTGGGAAGCATAAAGTATCCCTTCTAAATGGGGCCAGGCCTGCTGGAAGGAAGGCAGACATTTTATAGTAACTTTCACCCATAAATACTTAAATAACGTTGTTCAAGCACTTCTCACAATAAACAGTAACAAAAATATTTAGCAATGAAGGCTCCAAGCAAGAAGGACAGTTGACTTTTAGAGTAAAGGTGCTTGATTGCTTATAGGGATGACTGAGGAATAGGTGGGAAGTTACACTGAGGATGCTGAAACAGGCCAGTCGTGACCCATGCCATCTTGGAGGGTAGAAGATGTTAGCAGAGCCCTGAGTTCAGGATAACCAGGCAGAAGTCAGCCCTTGGAGAGACAACTGCTGGAGTGGTTGCCTGAGGCTGGTGACAGGGACAAACACCCTCTTTACCTGCCGCTCTGTCCACCTCTGCCTCGCTAGCTGTGGGCCAGCCCGGGACCTGGGAGCTGCACACGTGTTGATCCCTTTGCCTTGGAGAGTGGGATCCAGCAGCATGTGGACACCTGAGTCCTCCTAGGCCCAGACCACACTCACATTGTGAACTCAAACCCCTTGTAGATGTTCAGAACATGAGGGATGTCATCTCCTTGTATGACAATCAGAATCGTATTCCTACTGCAAGATCAATTGAAATCCCGTATAGGGAACATTTATCACACAGGCTTGCCATATGGAAAGTATCAATAATCAATAACTACTCTAAATGTAGATGAGTATCGGCAGGTGTGTGTGTGTGTGTGTTTATACATATATATCATTGCATTGGGTCAAAATTGAGGCAGTGACAAATAGAAAGAAATTTGCAGCAGTCTTATTTTCAATCAATATATTACTGATGTGATAAAAATATTACTAGCGAGTCTTAACTGGAAAAAACAGCAACAAGAACAAGGCAGAGTTCACATACTATATGACCAAACTACATGTGAGATAAATAACATACCGAGAGAAATCATCATGCGGGAATAGGCCAGATATAACCACACTTCTCTCCTCATGACAAGTGTATGAATTGATTTTATGGGTTTTATTTACCATACTTGACTTTGATCTTGAAAAAACAATAACATAGAAGTAATCTATATTTATATTTTTGTCGACTCTCCAGTATAGGGAGAGGGGTGAGGAGGTAGTAACAGGAGAGTGTGTATATATCATATATTTCTCTATGTATCACTGCGCACATTTCTGCTTGGTTCAGACTTCAGGATCGCGATGGCATAATGTAAACGGTAATGAAGATTATGTAGCGTGCAGGGAAGTGGGTGGTAGCTGCCTTGGCAGGGAAGTGATTCCCGCTGAAGAGTCCAGCGTTGGGGAGCAGAGCTGTGTGCTGATATAGATGTCCTTTTACCAAACATGTGCAGTCGCCGATTTCCTGCAGGAGCTTGGGACTCTGTCAGACATTATTACCCATACTTAGAATTTAACACCATTTTCTAAATAGAGATAAGAATTACATGAGACATGTAATTTCGGGAAGGGTTTAAGCTCCAGTGCATTAAAATAATCTGACAGCAGTAGGGTCAGTTAAAGCAAAATAACCCATTTGAAATGACAGCTCAAGAATTTATTAACTAAGTTAAAAACCAAGAGGGCTGACTTTGTTGCCAAAACTACCAACTTATCCAAGCAGAGGAGGAGTAAAAAACACCTAAATTTCTAATGAACAAGTTTTAGTCTCACTTATAAATGTTTTTTTAAAAAGAATTTGACACCAAATTATATTAAGAAAGCTTTGCCTAGAAAGCTAATAACCATGATGACAGATGAGATGTGTACAATTTTTTTCTAATAAAAATATATATACGTATATATGTGTGTATATATACTGTTCACAAAAATTAAGAGATATTTAAAAATAAATATGAAGCCATAAAATATTCCCTAAGTGTTGTGAGCAGTGTATATACACACACATATATAAGTACCTAGCTCTTATTTTATTCATGTAACATTTATATCATAATTATCTGATGTCCCAGATTTGGGATAACACTAGACTTGAAGGTGGAAAAAGTCTGGGTGAAAATGATATTCAGAGTTATACTGAAAATGAGAAAATAGGGATGATTCGGTGACAAATTTGGAGCAAAAGCTTTTAGTCACAAGAGCAAGAACGAATGTGAGAGAAGAGAAAAGGCAGGAAAGGTCGTTTCAATGGATCACAACAGGGGGGTGGATGTGGGGAGACCACACAAGGCGTTGGGAAGAGGCGGCAGAGTCCTGGGGCATGAGAAAGGGTCAGAACCTAGAAGGATCTTAGGTCATTGTACTTTGTCAGAACATCAAGAGACATTTTCTCTTCTGTATGTTCTCTAAGACGTATTATTGTAACAGCAGTGCATTGGAGGTGCGCTGGGTTAGAGAAAGGGAGATGACCTAGATGCCTATTACATCACTACCGGCAGTAACTGATTTAGTCATGAAGTAGAGGCTTCAACAGTTATCATGCCAGGGGGAGGTGCTGGATGTAGAAAGTGAGTAAGTGTTATGACAGAATTCCCCAGAAGGTAGGACAGGGTGGATGTTGATAATGAGTTTCCTTTCCAACATCCTGGGCTGGAGGTGCCTGAAAAATACCTCAAGGGGAAAGTATTAGTAGACACAGGTGTCTATCCAGAGACCAGACAAGCATACACGGTTGAGTCACAAAATTGTGATGGAGTATTAGCATCCATTTGAAACTAAAAACATAAGTTAAATGAGTTTAACAGAGTTAAAAGAAGAAAGAACAAGATTAAGGCCCTCATTGGGCCCCTAGAAAGGTAGAAATTGTCCTACAAAATATTACCTTCCTTTGCCAATTTCATGCTCATTAACTACCTGTGAAATTCCCCTGCCCATCACTTCTCCCCGCTTTCCTTCAGCAACAGAAGGCTGTTCTGTCTCCAAGGGTAAGCCACCCCATGGGGCTCTGGCAGGACCAACTCCAGCCAATGGCACTGGTCATAGGAATCATCTTTGTGAAACCTCTGACCATAACATCCGGTTCAGAAATGAAAAGAAAAAACAAAAAACCAAACTACATGAAGTTGAATTATAGAAATTTAAAGGCACATTCAACACCCCCCTCCCCACCCCCTGTAAACTTCTTTTCTTTCTATATTTACAACAGTTGCTACCTTCAGCACAGGCAAAGTTACACAACATTTTAGACATTGCTGAATATGTGTTACAATATAAATAAAAGGGGAAAACTATGTCTCAGTTAGTATTGGAATAAATATACAATTTATATTCATATATTTTTCAGTGCAAGGGCCACCTGGGGTGGCTACCTGGACATGTAAATTTATTAATCTGAGCTGTCATGGAGGCTAAATAAAGTTTCACTATTATAAGGTTCTTATCCTTTTGTGACTGAAATACTATAGCATTATCAATGTATAATGTGAAATGTTGAAAGATTTTCAATTTAAACATTTTAAGAAACCTCTAAAAATAATACACATAAATTTTCAATAAAATAGTTAAACTAGAATATTAAAAAAACTGATTCACCAAAAGAGGATAGAAAAGGAAAAAAAATAAGACAACCACAACAAAAAAACACAGATGATACTGACAGAAAACAAATGCCACTTCTAACCAAACCACTGGGTACATGACATGTAAGTAAATGATGTACCCTGATTAAGACAAAGTTCCATACCACTCATTACATTATATGTAAATAAATTATATTAGATGTAAATAAATAATACACTTGAATAAAAACAAAATTTTCAGACAATAAAAGAAGCAAGATTCAACTACATATTTTCATAAATCATAAATAAAAATAAATTTACCACTGAAATTTAGAAACAGTAGATCAGATACTTATAGTAAGGATAAGATAATAAATAATGGGAATTATAAAAAAAAACAAAATTTATGAAGAAATTTTTTCCAAGGCATTATTTAAAATTTGAAAAAAATGAAAACTAACAAAATATTGCACAACAGAGTAATGATAAAATAAATTACAATATTGAATATTATAGACCTTTATGTAGCCAGTAAAATCACATGGTCAAATAGTGTAAATAGATATAAGAAATTACGTTAACACTATAATTTTGTTAAAATAAGGAAAACAACTACAATTATTTAAATTGAATATACAAAATATACATGAGCTTTTACTTTTCTGTAATATGTTTTTCTCATTTTCTTATGATCTCACAAAAAAGTATGCATTCTCTACATATAGTAGAAAAAAGTTATAAATAAATCCTTTAGTATCTCTTTTTCCTAGCTATAGTTAGAAGAAAGGTTTTAGGGTACTATACACATAAATTCATAAAGTAAATGAATGTCTAAAAAAGATCTTACAATTACTTTTTGTCCCTATAACTTGTATATATGCATTATGGACAGTCATTAAATTGATACCTGATTCATTTCTGTTGGAGACAAAAGAATCATTTTTAGGTTGACTGATCTAATTAAGATATTTAAGGTAGCCAATTGAAAGGGACCTAACATTTGTTGATAGTGTTATATCAATCTTGGAATTGAAACTGGTTTATGTGAGACAAATAAATTCACAAAACTGTTGTATTTTTTCCAAGATTCATTCATGGTCTACTTTTCATCATAAATTATGCCTACCTATCTTGTCTATCATACAGCCCAAGCAGGGAGATAGAGTGAGTCAATCATGGAGAAACACTCAAGGTTGAAATGACATCAACTCTATCCAACTATTCACTTACCATGTTTACATTTCTAAGTGAGATTTAGTTTGCATTTTAAAATCGGAAACAAGGTGCAGAGGTTGAAGAACTCCCTCCCTAATGTTTGCTGTGTTCATTTTCAGGTAGTCAGGACCTGGGCAGAGAATCCTTTTCTTTTCCACGAGCAACAGTCTGGTCCCAGGGTCCCATCCTGCATGATGGTGTTTTTCCAGGCACATGAATGATCCCTGCCTTAGGAATCTACATATGCTTGAATCCTGCTTCTTTAATCACCACCGTCTGCTGGCATATTTCTGTGCATAATAAGCACAAGATACATTCACTTAATTTGAAATTAACACCATTTCACCAATCTGTATTAAAAATACTATATTCTTGCAACTGCCAAATCTGGCCTTTTCAGAAATGTGTTACATTTCATGGTGTACTCCAATATCCCAAATCTAAAGCTCAACTTCATACAACCCTTTACCTGCCTTAATGATACAACAGAGGTTCAAGTATGTGCAGAGCAATGACTAGATAGGCTGTTTTCTTATGGCAGTTTACATGGTTTTGTTATTTTTCCTGAAGGTTACAATTTTTCTTTAAAGAACAGAAAAAACTAAAGATGTAACTCTCCATGTTGGTTCACAATTTCAATAATTCCGGAAAAATAACTGATAAAGTACTTGCGCGAGCGTGCGCACACACACACACATATATGTCATTGGAAAATACAGTATAGAGAATCGGAAATAATGACAACTCTGGAACTCAACCTTGGCTTTAAGCAGATTCTATACACCGAAGGCCAAACAAGGAAACAGAAGACGGAGTTATGGATGGTGCTATAATATGGGCTCCAAAATCTATTTTCTGTTCTGAGGTAGGTTGGCCTGCACTTTTAGGGACAGATGGTTTTCCTGGAATAAAAGTGCCTACTTTTTGAGTTTGTTAGATTATATTTGGCTTATACAAATAATGATCCCTTATGCATAAGATTCATAATAGACTATAATTAATGATATCTAAAGCCATCTATATAAACAATATAAAATGAACTTTGATAATACAATGTTTTAACTACACCAATTACAAGTGAAATCGAAATATTTTTAAGTAACATTCTACTTCAAGTGCTTATTAGAGGTAAATGTTTCAATGACAAAATTACCATTGTGGTGTGGTTTAAAGTTCTTAGTAACTGCATTTTTAAAAAACTTAAAACCAATACTAGCATTCCTTATGCAGAGAAGACAACTATCAGTGAATACAAGCCTAGTTTTTTATACCCTCCCCAAATCCCTAATTTATTTTTGAATGAATTACAGTGTTAACAGTATATTATTTTATTTCCTACAAATTCACATTACATATTTTCCTTCCAGTTTTGCCATTCAATATATGTAATGAAAACAAATTTATGCAAACAAACTCTAAAACTAGGTATCAGTTCAGCTTTTATCCTTCTAACTATGTCATGCATGGAAATATGAAACAAATATATATATTCTGTAAGTTGAGAACTTACTCTCAAAACATCAGACTATTGCGGAGCAAGTCAGCAACTATTTATTTCATGAGATACCAAAGTGGCTTTCAAAAAGACTTAAATCCATTTTATACTCTCTCTAGGCCATAATCATGTTACTTACGGTTCCACATAGATAAACACCATCATATAAGCCCCAGAATTGAGAACTGTTACAGAATTAAGTACAACAGAGGGCACACGGGATGAGAATTGTCGAGTGAAATCGAACAGTCCAAAGTCTAAATCTATGCAGAGGAAATGAAGGATTAAGAGGTTAGCTGTATAATTTTAGCAAAAATAAATATTTTTTTTACAATAGAGGTATTCTGGCTGTGACTTTCCCTATAAAGATAAATCACTTTTTATTTTAATATTTTTGCTAATGAGTCCTGCAAGAAATAAAACATTAACCTTTATTTAACCTATAATTTTAATAAGGGGTTTTACTATTTGCTTCTATTTAGTTTCCTGGTTAAGTATTTTAATTCTTTTCCACCTATAACAGAAACAGTGTATACTGATTAAAGAACCTTGTATGTTAATCAAAATTTATGATGAGATGAAGAAAAACTTGGTGTTTTTAAGAGTCCTATTATACATGAACATATATAGATTATCTATAAATTCTTTCTTTTTTTGGATACTTGTGAAGGACCACATGAGATTTACTATATAACTAATGTATGAAATGTTTCAGATCTCTGAATTTAGCTCTATAAAAAGAATTTTTCCAAGTATCTTAATTATTTATCAACTTAACCAAAAGTCAAGCTTTCTATCACACTCGAATCCTCAATGAGATACGGCCACATGTACCTAGAACTAACTGAAGGTATCAGCAGGTTTGACTAGTGCTGTAATAATCTTTACTGGCACTTTTAAAATCACTTTTTCTATTTATATTTGATAGCAGTAAGAAATAAAATGGATTAAACTTATTGGGTTTCTTCTGCCAGTGTTTAGCTACTCAGACCATATAAATGTAATTATATAAAACCTTCCAATTTGATAAGTCTGTAATAGCTCTGAACCCTGACTCTGGGAATAAAATAACCTCACCTTTATTTATTTACCCCTGGAATGACTCATTCATGCAAAATTGCTTTTTGGGCAGGAATTTTGAAATAGAGCGTGACTTACTTATACTTCGAGCACTTTTATCTGGCTTCAGTAACTTAATGAGTTAACTGAATTTAATTTAATTCACCTTAATAATGGCACTAAAATTTTCTACCGGAAATAAATTCCTAATATCTATATTTAAAACCTCAAGCATGTAAATGAAATTCAGTGTGTTTTACTCCATTCATAATTGCATGTTAATTTAGTAATGTATACAGCATAAAGGACAGCATATACTTGAAATGTTACCAACCTATATTAAATGTGGTCATAGAGGTTTAAAGAGAGTATTATGATCACATTCTGTCTAAATAAGAGCAATTGATTTACAACCATCTGTTTAAAATATACATAAGCTTACACTAATACCAGTGATTGGTCAAATCAAATTCACAGAGATCTTACCTTACATCAAGCTTTACTAATATTTAAAAAACAGACACAAGCAAGAAAGCCAGGCAGAGGAAGAGAAGTCTGGGAACTCCTATCTCCTATATGGACCTTGGGTCCTTCCTTCACTGATCAGGACACAACCATTGAAAGCCAGAATCATCAATGGATTCCCAACTGAGCTTTTCAAGTACCTCATAATGTGGGGAGTCTGTAAGTTATGAGACATCTTCATTGTATACCAGAGATAACCATCTTGATGACCAGATGTTTTCCTGGGAGACGTGCCCTGTACATCCATGGGACTTACATGTTCATGAACCATAAGGAATTTTAACCCAGGAACTTCTTGCTAAGACTATTCCATAAATAATAACTGACCTTCTAGGAAATATCATTAGTCTACTTTTCACAAGATCTGTCATCAGTATCTCTGAAGAAGATGAGATGGTAACCTTCCTGTCCTTCTCATGGACACCGGTTTCCCACTCCTGGCGGCAGATAAAAATGATCACAGAGCTACTTCTTGAATGTCTACCTCTACATTTGACCTCAGTTACTATATCCTTGTTATACATTTTCAAGTATATTTTCATAATTGGCCTTGCAAATTTTTCTACAATATCTTATACAGAAGAATCAGAAAACATCCTGATGAGTAGTAGGCTCTGAACATCTAACAAGGAGTCGATCCTCACTCTGCAGAGACATTAACTGTGGCCACACATCACTTCCAATCACTCTGAGTCTCTTTCAGTGGTCTTTGGGCATTGTTTTAACCAGCTCAATTACTCTGATTTCTCCCATCCTTCACAGCTCTGTGACTGTGGAGGGAGGCGTTAGTCAATTCCATTGAATTTGCTAATGCAATTTTTCTACAGCCAAGTTCACATGGGTTTTGGCCAGTCAGCTTCCACAAACACTACACCAAGAGGAACTCCAACTCAGCTTCACAAAATATTTATTCTCTGGTCCATTCACTCTCTAGAGGTTATATTCAACTGAAGGGGGAAAAGAAAATAAATATAATAATGTATTTTTTTTTGTATTTTTCTGAAGCTGGAAATGGGGAGGCAGTCAGACAGACTCCCGCATGCGCCCGACCGGGATCCACCCGGCACGCCCACCAGGGGACGATGCTCTGCCCATCTGGGGCTTCGCTCTGCCACAACCAGAGCCAGTCTAGCGCCTGGGGCAGAGGCCAAGGAGCCATCCCCAGCGCCCAGGCCATCTTTTGCTCCAATGGAGCCTTGGCTGCAGGAGGGGAAGAGAGAGACAGAGAAGAAGGAGAGGGGGAGCGGTGGAGAAGCAGATGGGCGTTTCTCCTCTGTGCCCTGGCTGGGAATCGAACCCGGGACTTCTGCACGCCAGGCTGACGCTCTACCACCGAGCCAACCAGCCAGGGCCAGTAATGAATTTTTATATCCCGATAAGTACTGTCAAGAAAATGAACCATGACATGGTACATGGTAACTGAGTGGCAAGAAGGTCCTTCTGAGCTTATGTTCCAGAATCCATTGCTTAGGAAACAGATAAAGAGTGCAAAGATGGGAGAGAAGATACTTCCAAAGAGGGTGAAATCAAGTAGAAAGACACAATTCTGTGGCACGCATGTGTGAAGAGCGAAAGGACCAATAATTAAGTGAACCAAGTGAAAAATCATTAGACTAGAGACAAGGGAGGAGAGTGAGGGTTGTATCTGGGGTTGTGGTTTCAGGTAACTTTGAGGCTGAGTCTGGTGTTTTTTCTCCAAATGAACATAGGCCAGTTAGAAAATAAGAACATTTAGAAAAAAAAATAGTTAAATGATTTTAGTTCCAGAATCAAAATCATGATTTGCTTTTATTTTGCCAAATTCTTTGACCTAAATATTATGGGCAAGGCAATGATGGCATGGTCACCAGGAGCACACTATCAACCCTGAAATGTCAGTCATCCACACTGTTCACACTAAAAACTTATGTTCCTCCTAGACAATGATGACTGCACATTAAACAGCTTGTTATTACTAAATATATTACCAATACAACCTACATTGTCTTAGATACGTTCCTCTTCTTATAGCATGCCTTTCAAGTTTACTTTTAGCACTAGGTAGTTTGATTGGAAGAAGTGAAATATATTATTGGTTTTCTCCAGAGCGAATGGCAGTGAACACTTGGCTCACAAAAATTCAGTGACAGAAAAGCTTCTTATTAATTTTTGTTCTTCATTTCTCGTTGCTAGGCTCCAAAATCCACTCTCTAAGTTGAATTTAATGAAAACAAATTGCTGTATTATGTTCCATTCACACAATAGCACAATTGAAATCTCTTTAATTCAAAAGAAGTAAACAAGAAAAGCTAAGAAGAGTAAGCATAAAATGAATGTCACTTTGGAAGGATATAAGCGCATAGTTGCTGTAACTCTTTTCACACTGTGAGTAAGGTGACAATTACTTGAAAATTGCATCTTTTGGCACAACTACCTTCATACTTGTCCTAAAAATTTAATTATTCATTTCTACACCTGTGGTCTGTGGTTCATTGGCAACACAAATGCTGATAAAAACCCAAGACCACAAGGCTGGCATATATGCTGATATTTGTTTTTAGTGGTCTTAGAGATGAAAAAATTAAACGCAAATGTGAAGATGAATCAGTAGATGATGGGCAGCTACACTATTTGCCTTCAAGAAGTGTTACATGGAAAGGCGTGTGTATGACATTAGAAATCAATGTCAATTCGCCATTACTACACATTTCAAATCTGAGTCTTAGAGAGGCATTCCTTAATTCCTTAATTAGAGAATTAGCTAACTCTCTAATTCACAAATGGGTAATTCTCTTGAGTGCAACCAATATGGGAAGTCCACTGTGGACACACACGGATGTGACAGAATTTAATGCACAAACACCCATGAGCGTCAGTCACAACCCAGCAAGGAGATAGCTGACTAAATCTCAAAAATAAGCATGTGCTAAACTTACTGAAAAAAAAAAAACTTATTCAATTGAACTCACAAGAGTAATAGAATTTTTTCCTCAATCTTCACTAGAGTTAGTTATGATTAATTTAAAAACATGCAGGACAGAAAATTCTGCCACTGAAGAGTTATCTAAATGTGTTTAACCTGAATAAGCAATAAATATGACTGTCACTGAAGCATCTGCCTTCGTTTGACTTTTAAATCCAAATTCTAAAAGGAACATAAAATTAGCAGTGGTAAACCAACATATTGAAATGATATTAAAGTGAGATAGTCAAGTATCGCTTCTTCCTGTATGCTTTGTGTGGCTATCAACAGTTTGTGACGGTAAAAGGGCAGATGTTTAAAGTGAGGGACAGGAAGTACATACTTGTGGAATAAGTAATGCTTAACGCAGTGTGGGTAGGTGTTCAGGAGAACATGGAGTTTATAAAGAATCTCAGAGGAAGGCATTGGAGAAGATGATTGTAGATGAGAAGAGGGAAGCAACAAACTGTTAGAAGGTGAATAAAGGACTCTGAAGTAGCTTGGTGTGTGAGCAATCCCTCAAGACAAAATATTCAGAAATATTTTCAACAAGACAGATATTAATAAGAAACTCAAGCCCTGGCCGGTTGGCTCAGTGTTAGAGCATCAGCCTGGCGTGCAGAAGTCCCGGGTTCGATTCCCAGCCAGGGCACATAGGAGAAGCGCCCATCTGCTTCTCCACCCCTCCCCCTCTCCTTCCTCTCTGTCTCTCTCTTCCACTCCCGTGGCCAAGGCTCGTTGGAGCAAGGATGGCCCGGGCGCTGGGGATGGCTCCTTGGCCTCTGCCCCAGGCACTAGAGTGGCTCTGGTCGTGAGGGAGCGACCCCCTGGAGGGGCAGAGCATCGCCCCCTGGTGGGCAGATTGTCGCCCCCTGGTGGGCATGCGGGAGTCTGTCTGACTGGAGTCTGTCTGACTGTCTCTCCCCCGTTTCTAGCTTCAGAAAAATACAAAAAAAAAAAAAAAAGAAGAAACTCAAGCTACCCTGTGCAGTACAGATAGGAGGAGACTTCCTTTCTACTGCATACAGATTTTTAGTAGAATCCTACACATGTCAGCCATTTCTGTTTGAGTCTCCTTCGAGGACTGGCGAGGGCATGAGCAGTGGGCACGGAAGCAGTCATTAAGAGTGATCAGGTCTGAGGTATGGATTAGTATTAGATAGAAACAAAGGACAGATGAAAGGGAAAAAGTAAGATACCACAACACACCTGTTAAATTCACCGCCCCCCCCCAGCTTCAAATCCCACAAAAAATGCCTGACGGTCCCATGTGCTGGAGAGAAGACAGGGGAAACACTCACACACTGCTCTCAGGAATGCAAACTGGTGAGCCATTTTGAAAAACAGCTTTAGTGGTTTCTTATAAGTCAAACATGTACACATTAAAATGATCACTGTCCTGGCCCTGGCCAGTTGGCTCAGCGGTAGAGCGTCGGTCTGGCATGTATTATAGAAGGCCCGGGTTCGATTCCCAGCCAGGGCACACAGGAGAAGCGCCCATCTGCTTCTCTACCCTTCCCCTTCTCCTTTCTATCTCTCTCTTCCCCTCCCACATTCAAGGCTTCTTTGGGGCAAAGTTGACCCTGGTGCTGAGGATGGCTCCATGGCCTCCGCCTCAGGTGCTAGAATGTCTCCAATTGCAGCAGAGCAACAGGGACAAGGGAGGAGAGTGAGGGTTGTATCTGGGATTGTGGTTTCAGGTAACTTTGAGGATGAGTCTGGTGTTTTTTCTCCAAATGAACAGAGGCCAGTGGGGCCCAGCATTGCCCCTTGGTGGGCATGCTGAGTGGATCCCAGTTGGACGCATGCGGGAGTCTGTTTGTCTGCCTCTCCCCATCTTCTCTCTTAGGGAAAATTTTCCCTAAGAGAGAAGATGGGGAGAGGCAGACAAACATATATATATATAATTTATATATTATAATAAAATGATCACAGTCCTATACATTTACCCCAAATAAATAAAAACATGTTCACACAAAACCTGTTATGTTCATGTTTTATGGCGTCTTTGCTTCTAATCACCCCAAACTGAAAACAACCCAATGCCTTTCAGCTGGTGAATGGACAAACATACTCTGGCATATGCACACTGGGGCAGATGTGGAATATCACTCAGCAATAAAAATAATAATAAAATAGGAATGTGGCTGGATCCTGAATGCATTTTGCTAAGTGGAAGAAACCAGAACCAAAATATTATATATTGTTTTGTTTGATTTGTCTATGCGAGCGAGCCCTGGAAAAGCCACATAATTAAATGGAAGCCGTGTTTAACAGGTGCTGAAAGTACACCTAGAGATTGATTACCAAGGGTCAAAACAAGGGGATGTTTGAGTAAATGGGACTCTCCTGTGTCACAACTGTGGTAGAAACTTGGCCTACGCACCTGCCAAAATGAGCAGAACTGGAAGCACTGAAGTCTAAATTATACTTTCTGTAAGTGAAACATTCACTGAGAATAATACTAACACATTGTATTAGTGAAGTCCTGTGCAGAAAATGTGTTCACAAACACAACTTAACTCTACCCTAGAAGAGAACATAGATATTAAAAGAACAAATTAATATTCTCTACATCTTAGTGTAACTATTAAAGTCAGCATTCAAACCCAAATCTTTGGATTCTTAATGCAGTGTTCTTTTCACCAAAGTAAAATAAAGATATTTGTATCATTAAAGAAATTGTACAGTATGGCGTAAGTCTTATTCTTCAATTCTCCTTTGTATTTTGCAGTGACTTAAAGGATATTTATATGTGTCATTCTGACAAATGTTTGATTTCCAAGTATCATTCAGAGTAAAGAAAGCAGTTTTTGTATTACCGACTCCACAAATGTCTTGTAGCATTAACATCTAACTTAGCATTCACAGCACATATTTTTAGGTAAGTGTCATTTAAATTATTTATCAGGGTGTAGTGGTCGAAACGGCTTTTACCATATTACTAAAAGCAGACTCTGACATGATGATGTTACATTTAATCATTTAGAAGCATGAGTGGATGAAAGCATTTTTTTTCATAAAATTAATTATTTAATGCAATACATACTGCATTAAAAAATAAATCATTCTTTCTCTTATTTTTACTTTGTAATTATATTCATGCATCCAAACTACTTTGTTCTACACCTGGTTTATAAGTTATTGCCTATTCTTTTAGTTTATCCATCCTTTTAAACAAATGTTTTAAAAGGTTGCAACTAATTCACATTTTTATAGTATCAATAAATTTTAATCATATTTGGATAATTAAAGTTAAAGAGGTCTGCCTGACCAGGCGGTGGTGCAATGGATAGAGCATCGAACTGGGATGTGGAGGACCCAGGATCAAGACCCCGAGGTCACTAGCTTGAGTACGGGCTCATCGTGGACCCAAGGTCGCTGGCTGGAGCAAGGGGTTACTGGGTCTGCTGAAGGCCCGCAGTCAAGGCGCATATGAGAAAGCAATCAATGAACAACTAAGGTGTCGCAATGAAAAACTGATAATTGATGCTTCTCATCTCTCTTCGTTCCTGTCTGTCTGTCTGTATCTATCCCTGTCTCTGATTCTCTCTCTGTCTCTGTAAAAATAAATAAATAAAGTTAAAGAGGTCTTTAGAAAGAAAAAAAAAGTATTTATTTTAAATATATTCAGTCAAGATCCACATATTTCACGATGCCTCTTTATTCTAGGGTCACTTTGACAACACATTTCAGTATTTCTGAAAATATCCAGTCTTTTGTTCCCATGACTACTCACCATAATGAGTGTGGGTATGTGTGTATTTATAAAATATCTTGTGTTCAAAACAATGGCATGCACTATTTTCTTAGTGCAAAACTCACATTCTCATTATTATTGTTACTGCTATATTATTGATTTAATTTTTTTTTTGAGCGAGACGCATTGGGGGAAGCCTAGGAAGCATTAACTCATAGTAGTTGCTTCTCATATGTGCCCTGACTAGGCAAGCCCAGGGTTGCAAAACAACCACCTCAGCATTCCAGGTCGATGCTCTGTCCACTGCACCACCGCAGGTCAGCCAACAGCCTCTTAACTCTAGAAAAAAGTAAACAAAGAGTATAACACAGGAAATGGAATTTTAAAATAATGTTAATGTACCCACGAGAAAACCTGTTTTTTGTCATGAAAGTGAAAAAAAGATTGAGGCTATTTTTCTAGGTATTAAAGAAAAACACTAATAAATAATTGAGATCAAAGTTGATGTTTCTTCTTGTTCAATAAGGTTACCATTACTCTTTCATTTTTATTTAAAAATATGCAAATAAAAGGACGGTCTGCTTGTGATGTGGACAAGAAATGGAAAGAACCATTCTGCAAACAGCCAAGCTCAAGATGGTGAAAAATTTGGGGCATAATCCAATTGAACAAGAAATATTTTCTCAACATAAGTCTGTCTTCATGCTATTAGAGAATTTCTAAATTGTATCGTTTTCTCCTTCGATGCATAAATTACTGACAGACCAAGACATGACGTTTGACATTTCTTCAAATCAACCTGGACAAATGAAGGGCAGGGTGCATTTTTTCTTGACTGGCATGTATGGAGGGTTTTACTGTGCAACCTCTCTGAATATCAACAGTGCCAGTTACTGATCCAGGGGGCCAGGCGGTTCCTTCTCCACGGTCACAGTCCATCACATAGAGTCATATTTAAGGACTGCACTGCTGTATGTTATGGTTCTGATGCACCTTTTAGCTTGCAGATTCTTGACACAAAAAGTAGTTACCGAGTATTTATAGCCTTTAAGGTCACTGATCATTGATATGATGGACCATTATGTCTCCTGAACGTGGCGGCTGCTGGAACTATTGGTCTATTAAAAGAATCTCTCCTCACTAACACACATGCATTGTAAGTCTATTGGCCAAATATCCTCATGAAAGAATTACTAGAACCTGTTCTGCATACCATGCTAAAGTAATTTCAATTGACACAATGATTCTTCTGCATACCTCTCATGCCTGAAAGTCCTTGAGTCTTTCTGACACTTTCCTTACTAGTGATCAGCAATATTCTAGTTAATTATTTTGTTAATGGGCTATTATAGCTGCCAATAAACAACACTAATAAATCTCTCTCTCTTTTTTTTTTTTTTTTGCATTTTTCTGAAGCTAGAAACAGGGAGAGATAGTCAGACAGACTCCCGCATACGCCCGACCGGGTCCACCCGGCACGCCCACCATGGGGCGATGCTCTGCCCACCAGGGGGCGATGCTTTGCCCATCCTGGGAGTCGCCATGTTGTGACCAGAGCCACTCTAGCACCTGAGGCAGAGGCCACAGAGCCATCCCCAGCGCCCGGGCCATCTTTGCTCCAATGGAGCCTTGGCTGCGGGAGGGGAAGAGAGAGACAGAGAGGAAGGCACGGTGGAGGGGTGGAGAAGCAAATGGGCGCTTCTCCTGTGTGCCCTGGCCGGGAATCGAAACTGGGTCCTCCCCACGCTAGGCCGACGCTCTACCGCTGAGCCAATCGGCCAGGGCCAAATCTCTTCACTTTAATATAGTTTCCCAGAAGGCTCAGGTATTTCCTTTTAAAAACTTTCAAATTTTGTTTTAAAAAGTCTGAGCAAAACAAAGGTAAGTTGTGAAGAAAGTTTTGTTCTTGGTTAGGGATTTATTTGGGAGTGCTTATCACTGATTGATGCCTTATTGTTCTAAACCATTATTTTTTGTTAGTTATCACTGCATTTACCTATTTCTTTTTATATGTAAGGTAATTTTGAACTTATTGAAAAGGTGTAGAAATATTACAGAGTGTTTCTATAGGCTTTTTTCCTAGCTTCTGTTAAGATTAACATATTTTATCACAATTAACAATAAAGCTTTTATGAAATGTTAGGAGTTATCATCGGTGCAATGCCCTTTACTAAAGCACAGAGCTAATCAATGTCAGGGGTTTTCCCATTAATACCCATTTTGTCTGTGCTATGATCCAACCCAGGGTTCCACATTTTTCTTGGTTGTCCTGTGCCCTTATCTCCTATAATTACCAACATGTCTTCAGTCTTTCCTTGTCTTTCATGACCTTGACACTCTTGCAGAGTACTTGGCCAGTTATATTTTTATAACTATCTTCAGTTTTGGTTTGTCTACTATTTGTCTCAAAATTAGACTAAGGCATGCATTTTGGGAAAGGACCATAGAAAGGTTACATGCTCCGATCAGCACATTGTATCAAAGATGTGTAAATTCCATTTATGTGTTCGATAATGTTAAAAGTGGTCATTTGGCTAGCAACTGGGTTATCCATTTGACCTTACTCCTTTTGTCTTTATCATTACTACATATTTCAAGAGAATTACCCTGAAACCCTGAAAACATTCTGTTTCCACTCAGGCTTTTCCCTTCTCATTAAATTAAATATTTACATGCCATAAGTTTTAACTTAGCCCTGTGCTGCATTGTAAACAAAGAGTAAGTTATCAAAAAAGTGTTTCCAAGGTTTCAACTGGTAACTGTACACTCTTTCCAATGTTCCTCTGCTTTACCTTCATAATTTTGACAAGATGACTATTATGTATCTGATCAAGATGGAAAAAATACTTACTCTTTATTCATTTGGTTCCCCCACCCCAGTCCCATATGTAAGCTTGTCCCTACTTAGCATACTGGATGATTTTTCTTGCAGCAATCTGGCTGTGGTCCACCAACCATGATTCCCCATTTTCCTCATTTCCACCTGTATTTATTTATTGGAATTCTTCCAAACTCTTATTAACTCTTCCTATTTATTTATTTATTTATTTCAATGTGGACTCACAGATGTTTATTTTATTTGAGTGGTAAGCATCTAACACACTCTACCTATTTATTTTTTACTCAAGTTATTCCAGGTCCAGCCCTTGGGAACTCTAAGGCCAATTCTGATGTCACAGTATAATAGTATCAAGTAGACAATATAACAGATGAGGAGCTTGTTGCTGCCACATAACACCAGTGTACAGAGGGACTTGTAAGAATATTGAAGGAAAATAAATTGATTAATTCCATGTCACTTAAAATAAGTTATCTAAATGGATGGCAGGAAAATTGTCCTTGTATGGTAAATAAGTTCTGCACACACACAAAGAAAAGCATTGTTGTATAAGTGAAAACATAAATATTACATGGGGCATAATTACAGCAAACTTTTATTCAGTGTTTCATATACTCTGACAGACACTCTGAAACGGGCACCATTGAACAAGCTGAGGAAGAAAGGTGCTGAGTAAGTCGGCGACTTTCACGCAGCTTCACGGTGTTCATTTTAGATTTCTCAGTCCCCAGTAGAGGTGTCATGTTTTGCATCCCCAGGAAATAAAATACTGTACTTAGCTATTAATAAGTGTGGACGAGAAGACAGTTTTCAAAAAACATTTCTCATCAATATAACTATGTACCACTGCCCTGTCCACTGTTAATTCCACTGTCAGAATGAAACTGAATAAATTAGCTCCCAAAAGCTCCATCTCTAAATACAAGCACTTGGAGCTCCAGGTTTTAACATATAACATCGGGAGCAGGCAGGGGACACAACTCATTCCACAGCAAAGACCAAGCTTATAGCTGGACAGGCAGAACCAGGTGGTGTTCCTCTACCCAAGTCATTTAACGGCGCTGATTTAATTTTACCTATATCCTCAGTGAGGGCTGAACTTGAAAATGTTCTACTTGCAAGAGTTATACTCTAATAATTCTACAATAAAAATCATCTCTTTAAATTTAATTGCACATGGCAATATCGCTTAATAAATAACACTTTGGTGTCCATCTTCACATATGTAGTGTTGGTATTACTAGTACATAATTAAGAGATAAACACACAACATTTTATTAAAATAAAAGAGCTACAGAGGCCTTGCTGGAAGGGACTCTGAAAGGCCACCTAGTTCTTATTCACCTGTATCCATCATACTCATACTGGTTTCAGCTAAACTGTCCTAGAAAACTCACCTGTAATGCCTGGTAGTTTCATTGGGAAATTCAGCTATTCGGTTATTTACACTTGTACCACATTGCTCAAGTTTCCAATCAAGTTTTACCTTTCCAGGTTTCTATATGCTTCACATAACACCTCTTTTCTTTATACTAATTAATTTTATCTCCTCAGTTTATACACCTCAACTACTCAACTAATATTCACATGCTTTTACGTGTCCCTTAGCCTGTCCATACAAGGTAGGGAGTTTAATCATATTATTGGTTCATGCCAGTACTTTGCTGCTGTTTTTTTGTTGTTGTCTTGGGTTTTGTTTTTTGCCATTTTCTGGGCTTCCTTGTTTACATCTGCACTAATTATGCAGAAATTGCTTTATGTTTTCCATTATTGGAAGGACTTAGTTTTCACTCTGAGAAGAGCTTTCTTACAGGCAAAGGAGACCGAACAGCCACAGCAAGAGAAGCACGGGCATTAGAAATGGCCCAGGGATGGTGTGTGTGGACTTCCTTTCCTCCAACACTGGGTTCCCCAGGACATGTTTTGTCGGCAAGCCTTGCGACAGACACCCCATTATCAGCATATCCGAAGATTTATCTCAGCAAAGGTCATTTGTAGTAAGATGTTACACAGCCACCTGAGCAGCCTCAGTGCAACTTTACCAAAACCAGATGCAATTCTTATTGTTGTTACTAAACAATCCTGACACAGGAATGTATCCTGTCACCAGAACGGCTCACAGATTCAGGGTTACAGAACATCATTTATCTCTAGTTGGTATATCCTCTAGCCTTGGCCAAGGTCACCATCCTGAGTCAGATAGATCTGGATTTCAGCATGAGGTCAATCCAGACCAGCTGAAATTAACCCATGCAATTGAAGCTCTTTTAGTAACTAAGGCACACCAGGTAAAACTCAGGATGGATTAGTATATATGTCCCTGCAGAAGGTAACTCTATGAAATTTGACAGAGGTGATAACAAAGCAGTCATCTAACAAAGTCAAATAACTCTCCAGTGTCTGTGTGCAATACCTTAGAAAATCAGACCACTGTAGGAAGACACTGGTATTTGTATGATTTGACCGAAGCACCGTATTATAAGTGTTCGATAGTATTTGTCCTTTCACAAGCTTCATTCCACAGATTTCAGCAACTGTTCCTAATGTTGCAGTTTCCCTATCTACACGAATAAAGTTTGAAGGAAATGATGGATCTTAAGACAAAAGTGGGTGTGGGGGAGACCCAATGGAGCAGAAGGATGATGAACCTGCAGATAAGTGTTGCTAAACTTGGTTTGCAAAAGGCTAGTGGGAGTTTTCTGAGAACGCTTGATGAGACTGTTACATTCAGCATAGTCGTCTCTACCTGCTGCTTGTTATTTATATTGGTAACACATGAAAAACTGTCCATTCCTGGACTGTCCATCAGTACTATGGATTTAAAACTAAAGCAGAAAGGATTTTCAGATGTGCAGGACAGCACTAACCTCACTTTCATCCACCTTACTGGTCCACTGCCAGGAAGTCCTGATCTCTTTATGTCTTAAAAAAATAACAAAAACAAACAAACAAACAAACTCATCTCATTAATAATTCCAACAAACCACATCCCAGGAATTATTTTACCATGACAACCTCGGTGATTCTCTGCCTTTGGCTATTTCTCTTATTGTTTCTAACTCTCTTATCTTACTGACTACACACCTCTTAAATTTGTTTTTCTTTTCTAACACACGAGAAAGATATGTGTATTACTAAAAAATATAGCTCTCTATTCCAAAAGCTAGAAATGCAGAAATAAGAATAATTAATTCTTTTCTTTGTCAGCAAAAACATGATTTTCTTCCTCCTGAAACAGGTTTTTTTCCCCTTCCAATGATGAAATCACTCTTGATGGGAAATAAATTCTCCTCACCACTCATTGTTCAAAGTATGAGATCTTGTGCCTTAAATAAAAGTTGATATAAATGAGAATTTTGCTAGGTATTAACAGCCTGATTTTTAACATGGTCTGGCTTGAAGGCAACAGAAGAGGGTTGGATCAAAGCTTCATTTTAGATGGAGGCAGAGGACTGATCAATCACCTTGCATAGAACCAGAGTTCTCATCCTTCTCATTACCCCAAAGAAGATGGAATTTCAGGACCATGCTCAATACCCTCTTTTAAAACTTCAAGAAATACAGATGAGAATGGAGTAAAGGTCATTAGCCTCTTCTGCAAGGCAAGACTAACCTCCAGGGACTCACAATTCACTTTGATTCTTTTCCATGTCCTGATTTAAGAATCCAATCAATGACTCAATCAACATTAAAGATATACTCTGACTACCATTCCTTTTAGCAATCATGGGCACAACCACCTTAGAGCATGTCTGCAACCAAAGTGTTTTCAGTTGCACAGCAATAAAATGTTTGTCAACAATAACTAAATAAATAGCATAAAGGAGTGAAGTTCAAACTAAGTCTTTACATGTAGGCTGTCGGACTGCAATAAATATAAAGTCAGCTGAAGTGCGTGAACATTTATGTATCATGAGCCATTGCATGAGACTATTTAGCCTTCCGTGACTTACCCAAAAATACAACCATTCTCCCGTCATACTCATGGAAAAAAAATCTCAAATGCCCTTTGAAAGATTCTGTGATTCATTATCCACTTATATCACGAGCATCCTTAAACATGAAAAGAAGAATGGTATTTACAAAATGAAGCATGTGTTCTTTGCAAATAACAGTGTAAGTTCTCTCTAGGCTTCCACTAATGGTAAACACATTTAAATATTTACATGCCATAAGCTTTAGCTTAGCCCTGTGCTGCATAGTACACAAACAGTAAGCTATCAAAAAAGTGTTTCCAAGGTTTCTACTGGTAACTGTACACTCTTTCTAATGTTCTGCTTTACCTTTATAATATTGACAAGGTGACTATTATGTATCTGACCAAGATGGAAAAAATACCCCTTATTCATTTGGTTCTCCCATCCCACCCCCGTACCCTGGGCTTTTCCTTTACTCTGACTACAGTTCTGTGGTTTCCCTACTGGGCGTCGAGTTAGCAGTGCCTAGTGCACAGTGCGTCTAGCAGCGGCTCTTGCTACATCACATCACAATTTAGCTTCTAGTTTGTCATTTCAGCAGCAGTGTTTTGAGTTCTGTTGGGGGAAATGATATCTCAAGACGATCCTGTACTGTCCCCAGCTATCTTGCCGCATTAAAAGTGCTGCCAGAGGAAGTATTATTCGGGGAAGTCAGTCTGAAATACACTGCTGTAAATCTGCACTGCACTGTGCACAGAAATTGAGTGAGCAGAGAGCTTGCCGCCTCCCTGAGATGCAGCCGGTGCTGAGCTTGGGAGAAGCGCTGTGCACAAAGGCCGGATTCAAGTTCTGCCTGCAAACCCTCAAAGTGAGGCTGCAGAAACACTTCGGTACATGTAAGATAGGTATCTTTCACTTATCTGGGAGGAAGGGAAGTTGTTTCCTGTCGAAGTAATAATGTGCCCTTACTACAATGCATAAACTACTTTATAATTATTGCTGTAAAAATGACAAAAGACTGGTGTTTTAGCTGATAAATGGCTCGTGAGAAAAAATAAGGATTGCACCAAGGGTGTTTTCATAGTCGACAAACAATGGCATTTCTGGGTAGACATTGTTGTATCTTTTCTAATCTCTGGGTTGTCTGTATAGTCTCAGCTCTGGGAACAACTGAACAAAACACTGTTGACATCTCTTGAAAACACAGTAACGTTATATTGATGAGCCACTGGCAGTCACTTCAGGTGTCAGACATGGAAGTATTTGGACTCTAGGTCGAGTCCGCTGACTCTGTCCACTGGGTGGAGGGGGTGATGCAGCCACATTCAATCCAAAGAGGTAATGCAGCCCGGCCCCTTGGGCAATATTTTATTTGAGAATCACATAGTAATCTTCTAATGTCTCTTCTTCTTTTCACTTCTTTGCTTGTGGCTCAGTTTTTCTTGCTAAAGGAGTTACATTATTTAAAGGTTTAAAGAAAGAAATATTCAAGTTTTTTTTAATACACTTTAGTAATAAATGCCTGAAGCATTGTTATTCTAGTAAATATTTAAAAATTGGTTCTCCAAAATACTCATAACAATACTGATGCTAATAGTACTCAAATTTGTAATATTTGCCAATTTCCTGGCTCTCAGTACCCCCAATTCTGCCAGTTTCAAGCTACCAACTCAATATGTCTGACCCTGATTGTGAGGAATAATAGAAAATGAAATACAAGACATGCAGTACAATGTGCTACTGAGGGAGTATGGGGTCGTGTCATTCTAGGCGGTCCAGGCTGGCTCAGGTTTTCCCATTGTAAAATTTGTATTTTTCCCTTTTCACACATTATTTGTAAAAGTAACTAAAAGTAGAAGCAACACATAAGGGAAAAAGAATTAAGCTCTACTTCCTAGAGAAAAGAGGGCCAAAAAATTTGTGAGTCTATATTTTATAATACAAGAAAAGGCCTTTGAAGCTATATAAATATCCTGTTTTTATTTAAATTTAGTTCCCCCCACTACCTCTAGCATTCATCAGTGGACCTCACCTGAGGCAATTGTTATTATGGCGTTCCATAGTAATTTTGTATCTCCCTCATTCATTCTGTAGTTATTATTTAAAATCTTTCTGTTGAAAGAATACTCCCACTTCATTATTCATTCAATCAATGATTTATATCAGGATGGATTAATAGACATTTATTCTATTGTTTGGATAGTAACCCAAAACTATGGCTTTTTATGTTGTTCAAATCACACAGTTGTTTTTTATTACTGAGAATATCATGCTTTCTTTTCTTTTTCAGCCACTTAATTAGAAAAATATTATCTGCAAACTTACTACACATTAAGAGGTTCCATGAGCAGGATTATCAAAGCACTTCATGGAAAGTTGGGTCCAAGTGGAAACATTAAAAAATGGGCTATATTCTGGGGTAGCTTAGGCTCCAGCAGAAGAATTATTGAAAATGATAGGGTAGTATACACTTATACTTTTGAAAAGGATGAATTGAGTATTTTTTTCTATAATTATTTAAGGTATTGATCAGTGAAAACATACAAAGCAGCCACTTGGAATTATAGTCATGATGTTACCATTTGATTAAGCACATGGAGAATTTAAAAAATCACAAATTTAGTGACCCTATCTCTACAATATAAACAAAGGGTTTTGCTTCATGGAGCATGTGGAGGAAGGTTCAGGGGCATAAATGGTGATAAAGACTTGACTTGGAGGTAGTGGACCCGCAATACAGTGTACAGAGATGTGTTGTAGAGCTGGGAACCTAAGACCTATAAAATCATGTCAACTAGTTTCACCCTAATAGTTCCAATTTAAAAAAAGATGATATATTTAAATAACAAAAAAATAAATTCAAAATATATAAAACCTAAAACAGAAACATCCAATCCAGAATATTGGTATAGCTATGCTGATATTACCACATATAGAAATTTAAGGATATTATATAAAGATAAATTATTAAATCAAACAAGAAAGTTTGTATGTATCTAATAATATGCCTTAAAATATATTAAGCCAGATTTCAAGATGGCGAAGGAGCAGGTAGAAGTTCCAACTGTCACCTCCCAGGACCAAATTGGATTACAACTTAATTTAAGAACAATCATCTTAAAAAACCAACTTTGGAATAAAGGGAGAGGACTCTATAACCAAGTATCACAGAAGAAACCACACTGAGACTGGTAGGAAGGGCAGAGACGCGGAAAGGGCTGTCCCACCCCCAGGAGCCAGCAGGGGTTGAGGGTCCAAAGGGACACTCACTGTGGGGAAGATCACCCTGAGAGGTGTGGGTGTCAGCCCCAGGCCCAGAGCCACAGCCTAAAGCCCCAGAGCTCATAAGAGGCACCCAGACAACATTTGGTGGTGAAAAGAGCAGAGTTTCTGTCCGCAAGAAAGAGACAGAGCTCTTGGTGATGCAGGCTCTGACTTATAGGGCCTGCGCAGAAAATTTCATTCACAGCCTCTTACACAGGGCTCTGGTGGAGGAAGAACTGAGAGTACTGGAGTTGCGTGAAGAGAGTGTAAAATTGGAGGCCCAGGTAGAGACACTGTGGGGGACGGCCACCAGAACCCCTGTACTAAATCATTCTCCAATACTGCAGTCACCACCTTTCTTGGGTGGAGTGTCCCCTCTCTGTGGCATTAGCCTGGAAAAAGCAACTGTTTCACCCTTGAGAGTCTCTTCTACCCTAGTCATGAATAGGAATAATAAACATCATTAAAATGTCTACATTACCCAAAGCAATCTATAAATTCAATGCAATTCCTATTAAAATACCAATGGCATATTTCGAAGGTATAGAACAAATATTCCAAAAATTTATATGGAACCAAAAAACACAAAAACAGTAAACTCTCCGATATCTCTCATAGCAATATTTTTGCCAATTTATCTCCAGGGGCAAGTGAAATAAAGGACAAAATAAGGAAATGGGACTATATTAAACTAACAAGCTTTTGCACAGCAAAAAATACTGTTAACAAAATAAAAAGACAACCCACACAATGGGAGAAGATATTTGCCAATATATCTGATAACCAAAATTTATAAGGAACTTTTTTTTTATAATTTAATTTTTTTAATGGGGTGACATCAATAAATCAGGGTACATATATTCAAAGAAAACATGTCCAGGTTATCTTGTCATTCAATTATGTTGCATACCCATCACCCAAAGTCAGATTGTCCTCTATCACCTTCTATCTAGTTTTCTTTGTGCCCCTCCCCCTCCCCCTTCCCTTCTCCCTCCCCCCCCCCGTAACCACCACACTCTTATCAGTGTCTCTTAGTCTCGCTTTTATATCCCACCTACATATGGAATAATGCAGTTCCTGTTTTTTTCTGATTTACTTATTTCACTTTGTATAATGTTATCAAGATCCCACCATTTTGCTGTAAATGATCTGATGTCATCATTTCTTATGGCTGAGTAGTATTCCATAGTGTATAAGGAACTTCTAAAACTCAACACCAGAAAGGTAAACAGTCCAATTAAAAAATGAGCAAAAAACTGAATAGACTCTTCTCCAAATAGGACATACAGATGGCCAATAGGCATATGAAAAAATGTTCAATGACATTAATCATCAGAGAAATGAAAATTAAAACCACAATGAGATATCACCTCACACCTGTCTGAAAGGCGCTCATTAACAAATCAACACACAATAAGTGCTGGCAAGGGTTGGAGAAAAGAGATTCCTCTCACATTGCTGGTGAGAATGCAGACTTGTACAGCCTCTGTGGAAAACAGTATGGAGTTTCCTCAAAAAATTAAAATAGAACTGCCTTTTGACCCAACTATCCTACTTTTAGGAATATATCCTAACAATACAAAATCACTTATTTAAAAGAAAATATAAATGTCCATGTTTATTGTAGCATTGTTTAAAATAGCCATAATCTGGAAACAGTCCAAGTGTCCATCAGTGGACGAGTGGATAAAAAAGCAGTAGTATATATACAGAATGGAATACTATGCGGCCATGAAAAAAAGAAAATCTTACCTTTTGCTTTGGCATGGATGGACCTGGAGATTATTATGTTAAGTGAAATAAGCCAGGCAGACAGAGAAAGACAAATATCATATGATCTCATTTATATGTAGAATCTAATGAACAAAGTGAACTGAGGAATGGAATAGAGGCAGAGGTGGATCACAGGGACCAGAGGGACAGCTGTCAGAGGAAAGGGGTATGAGGGGATGGAATCAGAGAAGATAAAGGGATTAGTAAATTATATATACATAACACGGAGCTACAGATAACAGGACAGCAAATCTCATAGGGAAGTCAGGAGAGAGTTACAGAGGCAAAGGGGTGGTAATGGGAGTCAAAGAGGTGGGAATGAGGGAGTTATATTTAGTGGGACACTTGAATCCATGTTAACACAATAAATTAAAATTAATAAAAAATTAAAGAAAGTAAAAATAATAATAAAAAAGATATATATCAAGCCAAATTGAGAAATTTAAAAGGAGAAAGAGACAAATACCAAATTATACTAGAGGTCTTTAAAAAAAAAAAAAAAAACTTCAATAGCCACTGACAGAACAATCCAGGAAAATATTAAGGATATGAAAGATTTGAAAACATTAAACAATAATGTCTTAATTGACACAATAAAATCAACATTTAGTACCAAATGCAAATAATTCTCAAGCACATGGAAACATTTACGTAATTTGACCGTACTTTGTTCCAAGCATCAAAGCTAACAACTGCAATCACACTGCTGATGCTCTCTGACACAGTGGTGCTAGGCTAGAATTCCTCCAGGATAAGATGACTAAACACATACCTCCATATTTGAAAAGTGAGTACATATTCAACAAAGGTAAATGGACAAACTTGCAGAAAAATTAAATTTGCCCTAACAAGAAAGAGGATTAGGTCTGGCCAGGAAAGTGTGTCAGTTCCTGCAATACACAATAACATTTCTATTATAGATCTTCATTCTTTCTGCAAACAAGACCCTTCACTTCCAGGGAACTGTCTGTCCCTCAGACTAACTGCAAATGTGAGCTCACCGTTGTTGGAGGCAGATCCCCTGCTCTGCTCGGTTCATTCCTACACCGAACAATCCTATACAGGTACTTCCAATCCATATTTCTAGCTCACTTTTGTTTTATTTGGATTCTCCTTTTCATTTATAGAGCAACATCTATTCTCTTTATATATGCTATGACCTTTTCTTTTCAAACTCCTAGGGGGCACGATGTATCGGAAAATATTTTAAGAAAATTTTTTTTAACATATTAGATATTAGATGTTTTCTTTTTATGGCATGTTATATTACTGTTTCAGAATCAGTATTTGCTCTTCTAAAATTAGATTATAGTGATAGTTACACAACTCTTTAAGTTTATTTAAAATGATTGTCTTGCACACTTAAAGAGTAGAGTTTATAATATGTGATACCTTGATAGATCTTTTTTTAAAAAATCAGTGTGCATGCTTGGTATTTGATCATTACTTCTGAGTGCTAAGGCAGTTTTTTCCCACTGAATGTTGTGTGCAGTTAGGTTGATTACAAATACACACAAAACACAGCTTTATTTTCTAAAAATAGTGTCAGTCAAAAAACTTTTTCACTCCCTCCTCAATCAAGAAAAGCAGTGTCAGAAATTGAGAGGTGTTTCTGTCACCACAAGGTTTATATACAGAGCTGCAACTTCATGCCACGGACTGAGTTCTAGGTAAAACCTGACTGGGGAGAAGAGAAGACCACTGGGACCAGCTCATCGACTCAAGGACAGTCCTCCTTCCACATCCTGATGAACCTCTCCACATGGCCTCGTAGCAGCTGGTGCTTAGAACTTAGGGCACCCACTTTATATTCATTATACCTGATGTTTACTATTTCTCTGATCTGTCTTTGTGGTTTTCCAAATGTACTATCTGTTCTTTGGTAAGACTGATTACAGCTTGAATGTCTCCATTTTCCCTAGAGCACTCCCTGCTAGTTCATTTGCTCCTGCTGTAGGCACGTGCCTGCTGTGTGCAGGGCGTGTGTGATGTGCATGGAGAGGGCTCGTGACTTTTCCCCACTACATGACCATATTCTTGCCCCTTTTCTTTACATATGGTGGTTTTTGACAGGAAACAGTCTCTACTTCTCAGTCATAAGTTTTCTTCCACTTACATTTTTATATGATTTTAATTACATTCATGAACAATAGAGAGATTTATAGAAGGTATCATATCAACAATTAAGCAAACGGCAGCATCCTCTAGCTTATTTAAGAATGATTTCTGGCGTGTTGCCATGATGAAATTAACACCAGAACATGGCTAGGAAAGAAAGAACTACCTGGGGGAGAAAGCACTTATTCAGACAATAATCATGACGGCAGACACAAAACTCAAGAATAATATACAGTTACATCTTTCAAATTTAGGGAAAAAAATGTGACTATCTTTGCAAGAGTAAAGGACATTGCAAAGGGTCTTAGACTGAATCCTATAAGAATGGCCTTGAGATTTCTGTGTCTAAGACATAACTTTTTAACAATAGCTTTGAACTTTTTGTAGAGATTTAACACTGAGGTTCAATATATTTCCTTCTTCTTTCTCTTGGTCCTCCTAATCCTCAATTAATATTTTTTTTGTTCTTTTTGTTTGTTTGCTTGTTTGTTTATTTGTTTTTGTTGTTGTTGTTTTAGGGTTTTTTGTTTTTTGTTGTTGTTTGTTTGTTTTTGGTTAAACTGTGAAGGAAGCAAATATGTGGAAGGTTAAATAACTAAAGAAACAGAAAAGATAATAGTGAAGAGATCTTATGGGAAACAGCAGAAGTCTTTTTAGTTTATCTTTTTTTCTCAGTAGACACTAGCAGATTCAAATGTCAATTGCAAATCCATTTGAACCAAACTTATTTTGGAGCGTGAGGGAGAAAAGAATGAGTTATTTCTGTATGTTTGAAGAGGAAGTCCAGGCAACGACAAGAGACGCTGACAGGCCCCTGGGCTGTGCTGGATGGGCGGGAAGAGCGACATGAACAAAGAAGGATGTGGCAGAGGACCAGGGCACCCTGTGTCCAGACCATGCATGCCTGGGAGCCAGAGGAGGACCAGGTTACCTCATGTCCAGGCCATGCTGGGCTGTGAGCCAGGGGAAAACTACTGTTCCCAGTGGGATGGGCTTCAGTTAGAAAACGTCATGAAATCTGATTTCGTGGGTGAGGCCACATGAGCAAGCATGCAAGTGTGCAGCTGCTTCTCTGGTATATGTTGTTGTTACATAGATGCCTTGAGCTAGAGAAATAAGGCGTTAAAGTGCTGTGACCTCAAGTAGTAATTTTCCACCTTGTTCATCCCATGATACACATCGACTAATGACTAAAATTCTGTGGCACACCAAAAATTACATTTTGGCCAATCTGACAAAACATAAGTATAATTTTGGTTCACTGACTACTGGTGGCTATTGTTGCATTGGCTGTTGTCATTTTTTGTTTTAACTTGAGGGAAAAGAGATCAGTGCCCCTGATTAAATAGTCAGGTGTTTCATGTTTTAAAATTCTCACTGCACTCCGATTGAAAAATCCTGGCCTAAAAGAATAGGCTTAGGGTAATCTACCTGCCTACATCACAAGCATCTGTCTAGAGAGAGGAGGTAATTAAAAAGAAAACAGGATATGAATGAGGTTGAGTCATTTTCCAGGCAGCAGAGTAGGTCATACTTTCTGTTGTCAAACTGAGGTTAAGTTGATCAATACTGGACTTGTCCCTGACTAGGTTATTGACCACACCTACAAGTATGAATTCAAACCAATAGGAAAAGTATCTATCAGATAATAATCGGGTCTATTGCTTAAGATTAATTTAAGGATGGTACTGAAAGAATATTTCAACAGAGAATTTGTACACATTTAAGAAACTATATTCAAAAATATCAAATGATTTTAATTAAAACATGATGACGTTAGATTTCTATGCTTCCCAAAGGAGCAGATCACCTAAAACTGCATTGTACAACCTATTCACAGTTTTACACTAATTCTATGTTTACATTGTCCAATAGCTTATATTTATTATGTGGGGGAAAACAAACAATGTCACTTATTTACTGTTTTGATAATATCATTACTTTGTATGTTTTTACTATGTCTTGGCCACTTCTGGTCCCTCTGCTTTACATCCCCTCTTTTCTTTATTGAACTCCTACTAATTTTTGAAGACAGCTTAGTATTACTTCTGAGCAGTTTCTTCTCATTTCACAGATGACTTAACATCTCTTTGGATATATGCTGCTCACAAAAATTAGGGGATATTTCAAAATGAATATGAAGTGATAAAATATCCCTTAATTTTAGTGAGCAGTATATTTAATGAATTCCTTGCCATAATTGTGTGTGTGTGTGTATGTGTGTGTGTGAGTGTGTGATGGAGACAGAGAGTAGGACACAGAGAGATAGACAGACTGGAAGAGAGAGAGATGACAAGCATCAATTCTTCGTTGCAGCACCTTAGTTTCTTATTGATTGCTTTCTCGTATGTGCCTTGACAAGGGGTCTACAGCAGACCGAGTGGCCCCTTGCTCTAGCCAGAGGTCTTGGGCTCAGGCTGGTGAGCCTTGATCAAACCAGATGAACCCACACTCAAGCTGGTGACCTTTGGTTTTCAAACTTTTGTCCTCCGCCACTGCCTGATCAGGCTCTTGCCATAATTATTTAATGAACACTTCAACTACTGTAATTATTTTGTGTGCCACCAAGTGCCTCTCTGCCCATACTTATTCAGAAAATTTGTTAGGTATATAGAATTTGAAACAGACTAAAAATGGTTAAAACTGACAGATAAAAGTGTTCTATGAAAATCTCTTCTATTAAGTGCTATCTCTTTGACTAAGTGGTACTTCACTAAGTGGTACCTAATATTTGGATTATTTTAAAAGTTAAATCTGGATACTTATATGTGTCTGACAGAAGACCACTTGTGAAAACTACATTTAGAGTTTCAGTGGTAGAAGTGGCCACAGAGATTGTCTGGTCACAATTTTCTTTTACCAGGTAAACTGTGCAGGGGGAGATATAAAGTGATTTTGTCCAGATTGTACACTTGTTATGCACAACTCAGCAAAATAGCCTTGTGGTCCATCTCTGTTTAGTTTCTTTCACTGACTATATAGCACACTTATCACACTTATCAAAGCTTCATACATGTTTCAACCACTTTATCCTTAAATGTTTATGATAAATAGATTTTGTGATAGCTGCTATAGAAAATGTCAAGTTTAGAAAAACATTTGATGAGTTAACTATTTCCCAGTCTGAATAAAGATTACACTTATTTCAAAAAAAGTGCACCAACCTTGGAATAGATACATTTTCTGCAATTGATAAGCTAAATGCAAGGCTAATTTTTTAAAAGAGAAAAGAAGCCCTGGCCGGTTGGCTCAGTGGTAGAGCATCAGCCTGGCGTGCAGAAGTCCCAGGTTCGATTCCCTGCCAAGGCACACAGGAGAGGCGCCCATCTGCTTCTCCACCTCTCCCCCTCTCCTTCCTCTCTGTTTCTCTCTTCCCCTCCCGCAGCCGAGGCTCCACTGGAGCAAAGATGGCCCAGGCACTGGGGATGGCTCCTTGGCCTCTGCCCCAGGCGCTGGAGTGGCTCTGGTCGCAACACAGCAATGCCCCAGATGGGCAGAGCATCGCCCCCTGGTTGGCGTGCTGGGTGGATCCCAGTCGGGTGCATGCGGGAGTCTGTCTGACTGTCTCTCCCCGTTTCTAGCTTCGGAAAAATACAAAGAAAAAAAAATAAAAAAGAACATGAAACATTCTGCAAGCAACAAAAAGGCAAAAAAAAACAAAAGAACAAAGACATTTTCATCAACGATCGCAGAACCGCACATTCAATATGTGCTTCATAAATAAGTGCTAAATGTTAGTAATCTTGTACCAAATAATATCTTATTCTCAGGACTGATTTTCTTGTTGTCCAAATGGACATATTTGTGTGATAAAGTTGGCTAGGGAGGTTAACAGAAAGAAGCATTTCTTTCCACTAAAGACTGAAGGATCCATTAATGAAAACAGAAAAATGCAAGAACAATTTTAGTGTATATTTTCTCAAGCATGATTGTTATTGAAGTATAACTTTCTTATTATGACAGAGGATGGTGTGCAAGGAAATTGTTGGGCCCTTATATGTATGTACAAAAAGGAAATTAATTCATGTGTTCTACAATTCCAAATATATGATATCCTGGAAAGGCAACTCTAGGCAGACAATTAAAGGATAAGTGTTTAGCTGGGGATTAGGAGAGAGAGAGAGAGATGAGTAGGCAAGGCATGAGTGTTTTTAGGGCAGGAAAACCTCTGTGTGACACAATACTGGTGGACACATGTCATTATACATTTGTCCAAACCCATAGAGAGTGCACCACCAAGAGTCAACCTTAATTTAAATTACAGATTTCATGAAATGATGGTGTATCATTGTAGGTTCCTCATTTGTAACCAACATACTACTCTAGAGAGATGTTGATAATGGAGAAGCTATTTATGTGTGAGGGAAGGGGCATATGGAAACTGTACCTTCTGCTAAACATTGCTGTGAACCTAAAACTGCTCCAAAGAGTTGTTTAGTTAAGAAAAGAAAAAGAGAACATGGGCTACAAGAGAGAGCATAGGCTAAGAGATGCCTGTGTAAGTTTAAAATGAAGGATATATCATTCCTAATTCATAAATATATACAGAGATTCTCACACATGCCTTAAAGTAAAAAATCTGTGCTAAGAACCCACCAAAGTATGCAACCAAATCTGGGTAAACTCACCGGTCTCAGCTCATTGAGGCAAATCATTGTAAAATCTTTATTCAAGAGTGAGTTGTGGCCTTGGCCAGTTGGCTCAGTGGTAAAGCGTCGGCCTGGCGTGCAAAAGTCCCGGGTTCGATTCCCGGCCAGGGCACACAGGAGAGGCGCCCATCTGCTTTTCCACCCCCCCCCTCCTTCCTCTCTGTCTCTCTCTTCCCCTCCCGCAGCCGAGGCTCCTTTGGAGCAAAAGATGGCCCGGGCGCTGGGGATGGCTCCTTGGCCTCTGCCCCAGGTGCTATAGTGGCTCTGGTTGCGACAGAGCGATGCCCCGGATGAGCAGAGCATCGCCCCCTGGTGGGCGTGCAGGGTGGATCCCGGTCGGGCACATGCAGGAGTCTGTCTGACTGCCTCCCCTTTTCCAGCTTTGGAAAAATACAAAAAAAAAAAAAAAAAAAGAGTGAGTTGTTCAGAAAGAAGCTTAATTTTAGAGTTGAACTATTGGCCTACCAAGTTAATAGTCAACCAAAAAAAACCATCAGGATTATTTTGTAACATTGTGTGTAAACCATCATCGAGAACAGGAGGAGGAGGAAAGAGAAAAGAACATACATTAAAGAATAAAATGACTGATATAGAGGAAGGTATGTCAGAACCAAATGAATTCTCAATAAAGTTCAGATTAATTTGAAACACAAGCCTAGATACCCATGAAGAAAGTGGAGGATTGATCAGAGAGCCTTAGGAGGACATCTATACTTCAGCTATTTTATTATCCTGGAGATGCAAGGTGAGAGTTAATTTTCTGTGTCAGCTTTAGCAGATAGCAGGTACAGGTGAAGGTGTTTTTGGAAGAGATTAACCTTGACTCTGTAGACTGAATAAAGATGGTCACACTAACTAATGTGTGTGTGTGTGTGGGGGGGGGCTCATCTAATGCCTGAGGGCCCAGACAGAACACACTCTGAGGACCTGCACACTGGCTCTCTTTGAGCTGGGACATTCACTTCTCTTGCCCTCAGACATAAGGGCTCCTGGTTTCTGGGCTTTGGACTCAAACTGGTCTCAAACACCACAGGTTTACTGGGCTTCCATTTTGCTTAACAGATTATAGGATTTTTCAGCCCACATAATCATATGATATACTTAGTTTCTAAAGCATAATTCTTGTTGTCTATGTCTATATCATCTATTATCTATAGCAATCTATATGTTTCTCTGGAGAACCCTAATTTATTTATACTGATCACAGAAATGATACAATTATCATATAGAAGATAAGGTTTAAAAGTTGACAAATACATTTTGCTCTAAATAATTTTTAGTATATAAAACAATTTTTTCTGTCAAAAAGAAAAAAATACATTTTTTTTTTAATGAGAAATTGAAACCAAATTCAAAGACACTAGGTCAGGGGTTGGGAACCTACGGCTCATGAGACAGATGTGGCTCTTTTGTTGGCTGCATCTGGCTCGCAGACAAATCTTTAATAAAAAAAAATAACGTTAAAAATATAAAACATTCTCATGTATTACAATCAATTCATTTCCTACCACTCATGTTCATGGTTGCGGGTGGCTGGAGCCAATCACAACGGTCCTCCGGGACAACACCAAATTTTTTTTGGATAATGCATAACGTACACGGGTTGTTATATGGCTTTCACAGAATTACATTTTAAAATATGTGGCGTTTATGGCTCTCTCAGCCAAAAAGGTTCCCGACCCCTGCACTAGGTATTGGACTCCAAAATGTAATTCCTTAGATATAGTTATTTGCCTAATTGACAATTTTAACTCAATGGTGATTTAATTTGGGTATAAGAAAATATAATTGCACTTACAGTTTTCTCATTTTCTACAAAATAAAATGTTCCTGACAATAATCATTCTGCTCTTTTAAGGAAAATTACTATGCTAGAGATGCCACTTTGAATACCATGAAATTTTAAGTAGGGTTTTTATTATGCAAAACATAGATTATTTAAATATTATAGCTATTATAATTTCTAAACTTGTGTGGAAGTTGATTTGATAGATTATAGAATAAAAAGAAAGATGGAAATGCTCTAAATTTAACAGTCTAATTTTCTATACATATATATATAAAATGCAATTTTAGTTTCAGTTTCTATGCTCCTCTTAAATATCTGTAACTGCATAAAATCAACACTTCACATTAAAATCGCTGTTTTGGGCAAGAGGGAATATTTCCTCCCTCATTGTTCTGTGAATATTATTTTCTCATCATTCCTTCAAAACCTCTGAAGTCTGTTTGCTGATTGTCATGAATTATTGCTTCCCAACAAATAATCACAAGTCAAACCCAAGATTGCTAGCCACTGTCTGTCTTTTCCGTTTGGATGGGCCCACCTTTGGAAGGGCCCCTGAAAAGGGGAGGGTCACTGAATTCGTTATATCTCAATCTCCCCCCAGGGCCCAAACAACTGATGCAAACAATTTCAATACATTAAATTGTTTTATTTCTGTCTATAGGAACATAGGTCATCAGTTTGTGTATTTATGATGTCTTTCTTTTAGTAGAGTTTATTTGTTTGTTTTTGACACTGAAAAAGGAGAGATGTGCAATTATTTTAATGTAATAAAACAAATAATATTTATTGCATGGCTGTAAGACACTCAAGCCAGGGGCAGGATCTGTGAAGGCTGTGAAACAGGTCTAGCCAAGCACCTGTCCCTACAGATAAAGAGCCATCATGCATCTGTTCTCCACAAGGACACATCCTGAGAAAGGTGTAATTA
This sequence comes from Saccopteryx bilineata, assembly GCF_036850765.1. NCBI lineage: Eukaryota > Metazoa > Chordata > Mammalia > Chiroptera > Emballonuridae > Saccopteryx > Saccopteryx bilineata. Next base: position 77,876,929 of record NC_089492.1, on the reverse strand, counting down.
AGCGATGTGTCCTTGCGCAAACATCACAGAGTATGCTCACACAGCCTAGATGGTACAGTGTGGCTTACTAACACCCATGCTATGTGGTGTACCCCATTGCCCCTGGGCTACAAGCATGTTACTGGCCTGGGCAAATGCAGCACAATGGTCATTATCTGTGTATCTAAACATAGGAAAGGTACAGTAAAGACATGGCATAAGAGATGAAAATGGCATAACTAGATGGAGCATGTGCCATGAACAGAGCTTGCAGGACCAGACGTTGCTCTGAGTGTGTTAGTGCATGAGTGATGAGTGCCTGTGAAGGCTGGGACATTCCTGTGCGTGACTGTAGACTTTATAAACACTGTGCACTGAGGGACGCAAGTTATAAAAAAAATTTTCTCTTTTCAATAAGTCAACATTGGCCCTGGCCGGTTGGCTCAGCGGTAGAGCTTCGGCCTGGCGTGCAGGGGACCCAGGTTCAATTCCCGGCCAGGGCACACAAGAGAAGCGCCCATTTGCTTCTCCACCACCCTCCCCTCCTTCCTCTCTGTCTCTCTCTTCCCCTCCCGCAGCCGAGGCTCCATCGGAGCAAAGATGGCCCGGGCGCTGCGGATGGCTCCTTGGCCTCTGCTCCAGGTGCTAGAGTGGCTCTGGTCACGGCAGAGCAACGCCCTAGAGGGGCAGAGCTTCGCCCCCTGGTGGGCAGAGCGTCGCCCTTGGTGGGCGTGCCGGGTGGATCTCGGTCGGGCGCATGCGGGAGTCTGTCTGACTGTCTCTCCCCGTATCTAGCTTCAGGAAAAAAAAATAATAATAATAAGTCAACATTTTCTTACTGTAAAATGTTTATTTTATAAACTTTTTGACTTCTTTAAGTTTTCAACTCCTTTATAACAACACTTAGCTTAAAACCCAAACACAGGCCCTGGCCGGTTGGCTCAGTGGTACAGCATCGGCCTGGCGTGCAGAAGTCCCGGGTTGATTCCAGGCCAGGGCACAAAGGAGAAGCGCCCACTGCTTCTCCACCCCTCCCCCTCTCCTTCCTCTCTGTCTCTCTCTTCCCCTCCTGCAGCCGAGGCTCCATTGGAGCAAAGATGGCCCGGGCACTGGGGATGGCTCTGTGGCCTCTGCCTCAGGTGCTGGAGTGGCTCTAGTCACAACATAGCGACGCCCCAGAGGGGCAGAGCATCGCCCCCTGGTGGGCATGCCGGGTGGATCCCGGTCAGGCACATGCAGGAGTCTGTCTATCTCTCCCCATTTCTAGCTTCAGAAAAATACAAAAACAAACAAACAAACAAAAAAAAACCCAAACACATTGGACAACTGCACAAAAAATATTTTCCATTTTATAGATCCTTATTTTATATTTTCTTCTACTTAAGAACATGTTTTGTATTATTTTTCACTTTTTAAAATTGTGTTACAAACTGCCTGACCAAGGTCTCGAACCCAAGGTCACCAGCTTGAGTGCGAGATCATCTAGTTTAAGCAAAGCTCACCAGCTTGAGCCCAAGGTCGCTGGCTCGAGCAAGGGATCACTCACTCTGCTTTAGCCACCACCCCCTCCCCCCCCGTCAAGGCACATATGAGAAAGCAATCAATGAACAACTAAGGAGCTGCAATGAAGAATTGATGCTTCTCATCTCTCTCCCTTCCTGTTTGTCTGTCCCTATCTGTCCCTCTCTCTGACTCTCTCTGTCTCTGTCACCAAAAAAAAAAAATGTGTTAAAAACTAACACAGAAATGCTCATTGGCCTAGGGTAGGCCTACACTGGTCAGGATCATCAATATTACTGTCTTCCACCTCCACACCCTGTCCCAGTGGAAGGTCAGCAGGAGAAATGACATGGACCTGTCATCTCCTGGGATAACAATGTACTCCCCTGGAACACTTCCTGAAGGAACTGCCTGAGGTTCTTCTTGAGGAGGTGCCACTGTTTTTAGAAATGTGTCCATATGGTTTATTTCTTTCTTTTATATCATAGATTTTTCTTGAAAGCAAATAAATTACCATGAACATTCTTCTCTATTAATTAATGCTGGCCACAACATACTAGGCCAGGGGTCGGGAAACTTTTTGGCTGAGAGAGCCATGAATGCCACATAGTTTAAAATGTAATTTCGTGAGAGCCATACAACGACCCATGTACATTACGCATTATCCAATAAAAATTTGGTGTTGTCCTGGAGAACAGCTATAATTGGCTCCAGCCACCCGCAACCATGAACATGAGCAGTAGGAAATGAATGGATTGTAATACATGAGAATGTTTTATATTTTTAACGTTATTTTTTTAATTAAATATTTGTCTGCGAGCCAGATGCAGCCATCAAAAGAGCCACATCTGGCTCGCAAGCCATAGGTTCCCGAACCCTGTACTAGGCAATAGAAATTTTTAAGTCCATTTTAATTTTAGGGAACCATCATTGTATATGCGGTCCCTTCTTGATCAAAAAGTCATTGGCACACAAGTGTAGGGGTTATTTAGTGGGGAAAGAGACCCATATGTATGGAACAATGAAATAACTTTATAAATAAATCATGAACTGAATGAAACTTAGGACCATATGTATTGCAAGTTCATATATTTATTCTTCATGTGTCACAGGGGTTGTCTAATGGTTAGGTAGAAATATGTGCATTAACTCTACTGATGATGTAGCTGGCCTAAATATTATTTCCTTTCATGTTAACTGCTAATCTGTGGCCCATGGAGTAGCAAACCCTTCACTTCAACAAATATTAACGAACTATAGAAATGATACCTGAAAGTATAGTCTTAACTAAATTTTAACACTTGCTAATTGCTAGACATTCAATAAAGAGATGAGTCCAGAGTGATTGGCCTCATGGAGCTCAGATTATGATGAGAGAAAGCAACATTAATCAAAGAATCATGTTATATATTTAATTTAAAAATACCAACAGTTGTGGAAAAAAATGCAGAGATGAGAAAACAAACCGTGGTCATGAAGACTAGAAGAAGTTTAGAGAATGCTCCTGAACTAAAGGATGCTTGGCTGCAATTTGGAAAATGAGAGAGCAACAAGGAATAAGCAAGTTATAGCACTTCAAAGGTGAGGAGGGAGAGGGGTTGATGCATGGATGCTGAGGATATACACTGTGAAAAAAATTGGGTAGCTCAAATTCACAGATTGGAGCTCAGGCTGAAAATGGTTTGAGGAACATGAAGAAATGCACAAGGGCCGGGTACGGTAAAGATCTTGTGACACATGCCATAACATGATTTTTTAAGTATTAAAAATCAAGCAATGGAGTGACGTCACGGAAATGGCGCCGTGAGCAGCGCGTCCGATAGATCTCCCCAAAATCTCAACAAATTTATCAACTAGAAACAGAAAAATATATCCTCGGAGCATCCCGGAGTTCCACGCACACACTGAAAGTGAAAGGACTGTTGCCGAGAAGGGAATACGCCTGTGGTGAGTCAACCCGCACGTGCAGCTGCCCGCGCCGCGGTCTGGAGAGCCCCAGCTGCTGGTGTGCACAAAGAAACTGCGCGCGCGCCCCGTGCCGTGGCCAGCCCGGCTCCCCGGCTACCGGCGTGCACTGAGAAGCGCGCCCCTATGAGGGGCGCCAAACCTGTCTTTCCTAGTCAGGAAATTCTCTCCGTGGGCGGGGCGCCTCACCCAGCCATTCAAGCTAACTAAATCAAGTGTTGGGGGAGGGGCGCTCAGGCAGCCTGAAATACTTTCTGAAACACAGCTGCGAATCCAATCACTGAAATTAGCGTAACCCACGAAATCTGCGCACCCATGGGGCTCTAATTGATAAGATCTCTCCCAGTTCAGCGATCCAAGACAACAGGCATAATATTTTTCAGTGCCATTCGCTAAAGGAGCGGGGGCAACTTCTGATTGACAGAGCCTCCATATTCAGGGCTATATCTAACAAGAGGGACTTGGCAGATATTAAGATCTATACAGCAAGCAGCGAATAGTGCATCTTCTTCCCAGCCAAAACAGGCTACAAAGTGTGGAAAGCCTGGGTTGAGTGGTCTAACTGAATGGTAGGCGCTGAACAGTCACCTTGACAACAATTGACTCCCAGCCCCACCTGATTAAGCTGGAGGCTCTGACTGCCAGAGCCTTACCCAGAGCCTTGTGCTGAGTGAGGATAGAGTGGGGATCTCCCAGCTCTTTGAGCCTCTTGCTCCCCAGACAGAAGCAGTGGCAGCCACATAGCTGGATCACCAGGCTGCTAATTCAGGAAGGGGAGACTAGGGGAGAGGCTCCGGGAAAACAAACTCTCACATTGTTGGACTCTGCAAACACCAACAAGCCTTGACTACCAGCGAGACTAAAGCCAATTATATGACATTGCCATAGAATCCCATCAACTGCAAATCCCTACCTAAGCGTGACACAGGGACAGAACCTGGGGTACAGAGTCACCGACCAGGAAGAGGGAGAGAAAAGAAAAAGGAAGAAGTTAACCTCTCAAAATCAAGAAAAATCCACAGACTTTATAACTTGTTCCACTAATTCTTTGTTGTTGTTGTTTCTTTCTTCTTTCTTATTGCATTTATTATTATTTGTATTTCCTCCACCTTGGTCCTTTTATTCACTGCCCATCTTATGCTACCCTTTTCTTGAACTACATTACCCATGAGTGTTACATTTTATTTCTTTTATTCATCCTTACTATCCTTTAGGGTCACTCTCCAAAACCCTTAACTCTCACTCTCTCCCCTTTTGTTTTCTTTTTGTTTGTTTTTCTCCTTTTCCTTTTTTTTCTTCCTTTATCTCTCTCTTTTTATTATTTTTTCCTTTCTATTCGTTTCTTCTTTTCTCCTTTTACTTTTTCTCCCAGTTAATCCTCAATCACGAACAAATTATTTAATTTGGGACTCAAGTTTTTTTTTTGTTTTTTTTTTCTTTCTGCTTTTGTTCTTGGTTTTCCTTTATTTGTTTGTTTTTGTGGCATTTTGGGTACTTTTTACATTGCTATTTAACTCACTAGCATTCCTCCCAACCCAAAGTCTCCATTGTATTTAGTCTTCGCTCCACTTAATACAACAGATTTTTACTTATTATTTTTATTTTTTTCTTCTTTAAATATTATTATTTTTTCTCTCCTTTTTTCTGTTTCCCTCTTATCCCTCTCATTATATCGCTTAGTCGACCATCACTTACAAGCAAATCATTTTATGCTTGTCTAAGATATTCTCCTTTTTTTTTTTTTTTTTTTGTATTTAGTAGGTCCCTACTCCCTTTTTTGCCCCTTGAACTCTTCACCCCAAATCAGGCCCTCCGTTATAGGCAGTTTTTGTTCCATTTAGCATAATATAATTCACAGGTCATCATGATATTTCCCTAAAGAGGTGAGAGGAGGGGAGGAGAAGAAAGAAAAAAGGGGGAAATAATAAATTATTACTTTTTTTGTGTGTGGAGTGTTTTCCCTTTTTTTTTTCTCTTTTCTTTTTTTCCCCCTTTTTATTTTTTATTAATTCTAATTAACACTATCAACGAGTCCACCTTCATATGCCAATAAGAAAAAGGAAATCGAATATTATGGATACAAAAGATAGAGAGGTAACACAATTAGATGTGGAAAAATCTATGGAGAAAAGATTTAACATATTAGAAGCCTTGGAGCTAAATGACAGAGAATTTAAAATAGAAATCTTAAAAATACTCAGAGATATACAAGAAAACACAGAAAGGCAATTTAGGGAAATCAGAAAACAACTCAATGATCACAAAGAATATATAACCAAGGAAATTGAAACTATAAAAACAAATCAAACAGAAATGAAAAACTCAATTCATGAACTGAAAAACGAAATAACAAGCTTAGCTAATAGAACAGCCCAGATAGAAGATAGGATTAGTGAAATAGAAGACAAGCAACTTGAGGCACAACAGAGAGAAGAAGAAAGAGCCTCAAAAATAATAAAAAACGAGAAAGCCCTACAGGAATTGTCTGACTCCATCAGAAAGAATAACATAAGAATAATAGGTATATCAGAGGGAGAAGAGAAAGAAAATGGAATAGAGAATATACTCAAACAAATAATAGACAAGAACTTCCCAAGCCTGTGGAAAGAACTAAAGCCTCAAATTCAAGAAGCAAACAGAACACCGAGTTTTCTTAACCCCAACAAACCCACTCCAAGGCACATCATAATGAAGATGACACAAACCAATGACAAAGAAAAAATTCTCAAGGCAGCCAGGGAAAAGAAGAATACAACATATAAAGGAAGACCTATTAGATTATCATCAGATTTCTCAGCAGAAACTCTACAAGCTAGAAGAGAGTGGACCCCAATATTCAAAGCCCTGAAAGAGAGAAACTTTCAGCCAAGAATACTATACCCATCAAAGCTATCCTTCAAATATGAAGGAGATATAAAAACATTCACAAATACAGAAAAGATGAGAGAATTTATCATCAGAAAGCCCCCACTCCAGGAAATACTAAAGGGGGTTTTCCAACCAGATTCAAAGAACAAAAGAAAACAAAACCACAAGTAACAGCTCCACCAAGAAAACAATAAAACCAAACTTAAACTGTGACAACAAAAGAAAAAAAAGGGGGGAGAAAAGATGGAGATTAACAGTAGCAAAGGACGATGAAGCGCAGAAATACTCATAAGAAAGGGTACTACAATGAATATGGTAGGTACCCTTTTCATTACTTAATGGTAACCACCCTTGAAAAAACCACCACAAAAACACTTGACTTAAAAAAGGTAGCATCAGAAGAAAGAGGTATGGAATACAAACAAACAAAAACAAACAACAGAAAAACAAAAGAGAAGAATCAAACAAGATACAAAACTAACAGAAAGCAATTTATAAAATGGCAATAGGGAACCCACAAGTGTCAATAATTACACTAAATGTAAATGGATTAAACTTACCAATAAAAAGACACAGAGTAGCAGAATGGATTAAAAAAGAAAATCCAACTGTATGCTGCCTACAAGAAACTCATCTAAGCATCAAGGATAAAAGCAAATTCAAAGTGAAAGGCTGGAAAACAATACTCCAAGCAAACAACACCCAAAAAAAAGCAGGTGTAGCAATACTCATATCTGATAATGCTGACTACAAGACAGAAAAAGTACTCAAAGACAAAAATGGTCATTTCATAATGATTAAGGGGACACTGAATCAAGAAGACATAACAATCCTTAATATATATGCACCAAACCAAGGAGCACCAAAATATATAAGACAGCTACTTATTGACCTTAAAACGAAAACTGACAAAAATACAATCATACTTGGAGACCTCAATACACTGCTGACGGCTCTAGATCAGTCATCCAAACAGAAAATCAATAAAGATATAGTGGCCTTAAACAAAATACTAGAACACCTGGATATGATAGACATCTACAGGACACTTCATCCCAAAGCGACAGAGTATACATTTTTCTCTAGTGTACATGGAACATTCTCAAGAATTGACCATATGTTGGGCCACAAAGACAATATCAGCAAATTTAGAAAAATTGAAATTGTACCAAGCATATTCTCTGATCATAAAGCCTTGAAACTAGAATTCAACTGTAAAAAAGAGGGGGAAAAACCCACAAAATTGTGGAAACTAAACAACATACTTCTAAAAACTGAATGGGTCAAAGAAGAAATAAGTGCAGAGATCAAAAGATATATACAGACGAATGAAAATGAAAATACAACATATCAGAATCTCTGGGATGCAGCAAAAGCAGTAATAAGAGGAAAGTTCATATCACTTTAGACCTATATAAACAAACAAGAAAGAGCCGAAGTAAACCACTTAACTTCACACCTTAAGGAACTAGAAAAAGAAGAACAAAGACAACCCAAAACCAGCTGAAGAAAGGAGATAATAAAAATCAGAGCAGAAATAAACAAAATAGAGAACAGAAAAACTATAGAAAAAAATCAATAAAACAAGGAGCTGGTTCTTTGAAAAGATCAACAAAATCGACAAACCCTTGGCAAAACTCACCAAGGAAAAAAGACACAGGACTCAAATAAATAAAATCCAAAATGAAAGAGGAGAAATCACCACAGACATCATAGATATAAAAAGAATTATTGTAGAATACTATGAAAAACTATATGCCACCAAATACAACAATCTAGAAGAAATGGATAAATTCCTAGAATAATACAACCTTCCTAAACTGAGTCATGAAGAAGCAGAAAGACTAAACAGACCAATCAGCAGGGAAGAAATAGAAAAAACTATTAAAAACCTCCCCAAGAATAAAAGTCCAGGCCCAGACGGTTATACTAGTGAATTCTATCAAACATTCAAAGAAGACTTGGTTCCTATTCTATTCAAACTCTTCCAAAAAATTGAAGAAGCAATACTTCCAAACACATTTTATGAGGCCAACATAACCCTTATACCAAAACCAGGAAAGGATGGCATAAAGAAAGAAAACTACAGACCAATATCTCTAATGAATACAGATGCTAAAATACTAAACAAAATACTGGCAAATCGAATACAACAACATATTAAAAAAATAATACATCATGATCAAGTGGGATTCATCCCAGAATCTCAAGGATGGTTCAACATACGCAAAACGGTTAACGTAATACACCATATCAACAAAACAAAGAACAAAAACCACATGATCTTATCAATAGACGCAGAAAAGGCTTTCGATAAAATACAACACAATTTTATGTTTAAGACTCTCAACAAAATGGGTATAGAAGGAAAATATCTCAACATGATAAAGGCCATATATGATAAACCATCAGCCAACATCATATTAAATGGTGTAAAACTGAGGACTTTCCACCTTAAATCAGGAACAAGACAGGGTTGTCCACTCTCTCCACTCTTATTTAACGTGGTGCTAGAAGTTCTGGCCAGAGCAATCAGACAAGACAAAGAAATAAAAGGCATCCATATTGGAAAAGAAGAAGTAAAGGTATCACTTTTTGCGGATGATATGATCCTATACATCGAAAACCCAAAGGACTCCACAAAAAGATTACTAGAAACAATAAACCAATACAGTAAGGTTGCAGGATACAAAATTAACATACAAAAGTCCATAGCCTTTCTATATGCCAACAATGAAATATTAGAAAACGAACTCAAAAAAATAATCCCCTTCACGATTGCAACAAAAAAAATAAAATACCTAGGAATAAACATAACAAAGAATGTAAAGGACCTATATAACGAAAACTACAAGGCATTGCTAAGAGAAATAGAAAAAGACACAATGAGATGGAAAAATATTCCTTGTTCTTGGATAGGAAGAATTAATATAATTAAAATGGCCATATTACCCAAAGTAATATATAAATTTAATGCAATTCCCATCAAAATTCCTATGACATTTTTTAAAGAAATGGAACAAAAAATCATAAGATTTATATGGAACTATAAAAAACCCCGAATAGCCAAAGCAATCCTAAGGAAAAAGAATGAAGCTGGGGGCATTACAATACCTGACTTTAAACTATATTATAGGGCCACAATACTCAAAACTGTATGGTATTGGCAGAAAAATAGACACACAGACCAATGGAACAGAATAGAAAGCCCAGAAATAAAACCACATATTTATGGTCAAATAATCTTTGATAAAGGGGCCAACAACACAAAATGGAGAAAAGAAAGCCTCTTCAACAAATGGTGTTGGGAAAACTGGAAAACCACATGCAAAAGAATGAAACTCGACTACAGCCTGTCCCCGTGTACTAAAATTAATTTAAAATGGATCAAAGACTTAAATATAAGATCTGAAACAATAAAGTACATAGAAGAAGACATAGGTACTAAACTCATGGACCTGGGTTTTAAAGAATATTTTATGAACTTGACTCCAATGGCAAGAGAAGTGAAGGCAAAGATAAATGAATGGGACTACATCAGAATAAAAAGTTTTTGCTCAGCAAGAGAAACTGATATCAAAATAAACAGACAGCCAACTAAATGGGAACTGATATTTTCAAACAACAGCTCAGATAAGGGCCTAATATCCAAAATTTACAAAGAACTCATAAAACTCAACAACAAACAAACAAACAATCTAATAAAAAAATGGGAAGAGGACATGAACAGACACTTCTCCCAGGAAGAAATACAAATGGCCAACAGATATATGAAAAGATGCTCAGCTTCATTAGTTATTAGAGAAATGCAAATCAAAACTACAATGAGATACCACCTCACCCCTGTTAGATTAGCTATTATCAACAAGACGGGTAATAGTAAATGTTGGAGAGGCTGTGGAGAAAAAGGAACCCTCATACACTGTTGGTGGGAATGTAAAGTAGTACAACCATTATGGAGGAAAGTATGGTGGTTCCTCAAAAAACTGCAAATAGAACTACCTTATGACCCAGCAATCCCTCTACTGGGTATATACCCCAAAACTGCAGAATCATTGATACGTAAAGACACATGTAGCCCCATGTTCATTGCAGCACTGTTCACAGTGGCCAAGACATGGAAACAACCAAAAAGCCCTTCAATAGAAGACTGGATAAAGAAGATGTGGCACATATACACTATGGAATAGTACTCAGCCATAAGAAATGATGACATCAGATCATTTACAGCAAAATGGTGGGATCTTGATAACATCATACGTAGTGAAATAAGTAAATCAGAAAAAAACAAGAACTACATGATTCCATACATTAGTGGAATATAAAAACGAGACTAAGAGACATGGACAAGAGAGTGGTGGTTACCAGGGTTGGGGGGAGGGAGGACGCAGGAGGGAGGGAGGGAGAGAGTTAGGGGGAGGGGGAGGGGCACAGAGAAAACTAGACAGAGGGTGATGGAGGACAATCTGACTCTGGGTGAGGGGTATGCAACATAATTCAATGACAAGATAACCTAGACATGTTTTCTTTGAATATATGTACCCTGAATTATTAATGTCATCCCATTAACATTAATAAAAATTTATATAAAAAATCAAGCAATGAACAAATTTTAGATATAAGAGTAAAAATGAAAACTGGTGCTGTGGGAGACTTGTTCTGTAGAATTAAGACAGAATCAGAGAGGGCAAAAGGGCACTAACCTGACAGCATTATCAGAACTGATCACCTTTTCCTGCTAAGAGTGGATGGAGATCCATCGTCTCACCTGAGAAATCATTAACATTATGGAATTAGTGACCACTCTGTTACTTGCTTGACCAGATCAGACCAAGGCTATCATTTAAAAAAGCAGATATTCTATCAGACTGATTATTAAATTTATCTCATGAAAAAGTATATTATCTTAAAAGTTTTAAACATGTGTTTTATCCAATACTGTATAGGAATATTTTTTTTGGACGGTAGGAAGAGAGTAGCCTCCCCTGACATCTTTCCCCACCGAGATGTGACCATTCTGACACCCTCCTGCTATGGGGAAGACTGGCTGAGTGACAGAATCCCAAGTCCATCACAGGGCTTTCCGCAGGCTCACCTTCATGCTGTCAGGGACTGGAAATGTTACTAGTTGTGCCTCTGTTTTCAGTGGGATTAAAATTTCATAAAATTGTACCACTGTCTGTTGCATTAAACAATAATGAATTGAATTATTCCTGACAGCTGTTTTCCATTTGCGTTACTTTTCCTCACAGGAAACAATAACAATAATTCACATTGCTTCCGTAACAAAACTCTGCTTGCCTTGCCTGCTCACTCCTCCGTGAGTAGGCGTGGAGTCTTCGTAATGGATTACATTTTAAAAGCGAGCAGGTATCCATGAAATTAAAGTGTTCAGTGTCTATATTTAATTTTTCTTCACCTCTAGAATGCATCTAATCGAGCAAAGTGTTACACTGAGGCAGCATTCAACCAGCTGTGGTTTAGTCATGGACACGGCTGGGAGACTTGTTAGTCTGAGCTTTAATATGGGATCAGGTTTCAGCCAATGTTAAAAATATCCTGAAACAAACCTTGAATGACAACTAAATTTCATGAAGTGATTCTGCAAGGAAAATTTATCTCTAGAAGTTTTTTAGTTCAATTTTACTTTTGACTGAATAAGTAGGATTGATTGCTCAGTACTGAAGAACATGTTTATCCTTTCAGATTTGTTATTATCAAGTGTGATGGCTTGCCTGTCAATCAGGTTTTCATTCCCTAGCAATTTTAGAGGGTTCAGTTAACATTCTCTGGCTTACTAAATAGACGAGCTTATTCTTTTATTTTTTAAATAATGCATCTCTTTATAAACAAATAAATAAATTTTATAATTAAATATATTAGAAATACCTGGGTACAGATATTTATTCTGTATCCTGTCTTCATTTCCTCCATATATATACTTGAAAGTGGGATGATCATATGGTAGATCTATTTTTTTTAGGAATTTCTGTATTTTTTCCATAGTGGTTGCACCAGTTTACATCCCCACCAAGAGTGCGTAGGGTCCCCTTTACACCACATCCTCGCCAACACTTGTTCTCTCTTGTTTTTTGATGATTGTCATTTTGACAGGTGTGAGGTGACATCTCCTTGTGGTTTTGATTTGCATTTCCCTGATGATTAGTGCTGCTGAGCCTCTTTCCACATACTTGTTGGCCATCTGGATATCTTTCTGGTACAATGACTGTTTAGTTTCTCTGCCCATTTCTGTATTGCATTTTTGTATCTTTGTTATTGAGTTATGTGTGTTCTTTATATTTTTGAACATCAGCCCTTATTCAACACATGGTTTACAAGTATTTTCTCCCTTCTGTAGGTTGCCTTTTCCTTTTCTTGATTCCTTTGCTGTGCAGAAGCCTTTTAGTTTGATGGTGTCCCCATTGTTGATTTCTGCTTTTGCTGCTTGTGCTCCTGGTGTCATATCTAAAACAGGATTGCCAAGAACAATGTTAAGGAATTTCTTCCCTATCTTTACTTCTAAAAGTTTTACACTAAACTTTATATTTAAGTTTTATATTTAAGTCTGTAATTTTTTTAGTTTATTTCTGTGAGTGGTGAGACAGCAGTCTAATTGTGGTTTTCCAATTATCCCCACTGAGTACTCTTGGGTCCACTGTCAAGTACTAGTTGAGTGTAAGTGTGGGTTTATTTTCCTCTGCACTCTCAATTTTGTTCCCATGGTCTCTGTGTCAATTTTATTTTGTTTTTAATTATGAAAGCTTTCCAGTATAGTTTGAAATTAAGAAGTGTGACTCCTTCTGCTTTCTTTATTCTCAAGGTTACTTTAGCTATTTCATTTTTTTTTGTGGTTCCACAGAAATCTTAGTATTGTTTTTTCTATTTCTGTGAAAAATGACATTAGAATTTTGATAAGCAATGCATCAAATCTATAGATGTAACATATTAATTTTTCTTGACCTATGATCATTGGACATCTTTCTATTTGTGCCTTCTTCAATTTTTTTCATCAAAGTCTGGAAGTTTTCATTTTAGAGATCTTTTACTTCCTTGGATAAATTTATTCCTAAGCGATTATTGTGTTTGATGTTATTGGCAATGGAACAGTTTTCTTTCTTTTTCAGACTATTTTGTTCTTAGTGAACAAAAAATGTCACTCATGTGATTTCTGTATGTTTATTTTATATATAGCAACATCACTAAACTTACTGATTAGTTCCAACAGTTTAATTGGTTGAGTTTTAATAATTTTTTATATATAACTCATTGCACCTGCAAATAAACTTTTAAATTATAACACATATTATTTTCTTAAACTTACACTTTCAAAGTTCAACCTAGTTAAACATTTACTTATGGCACACACATATTTCAAGCTAAAATGAGAGAGTAGCTAAACTAGTTTGATTAATGCAGTTATTGTCATTATACATTCAGTCTTTAAGTGCATGTCTTTTTAGGCATTGGGGCACCAATTATAACATCAAAGAAATACAATTTGTATAGCATTTAAGGTAATACTTTTAAAGCTCTAAATAGTAATTAATGAAAAATATATTCTTTTTGTCTGTAAGACAGCTGAAAATTGACTTTACTGGAAAGACTATACTGATATAAGACAAAATAATCTAAGATAAAAGTTTACAATAAAGTGTCTCTTTCTTAAGAATAATCATAGGACATTTGTTTTAAATTTTAGAATTTTGAAATTTAATACAACTGAATAGATAATAAAACATAACTTGAATTAAAGTACATCAATTACTGTACTTGAAAAATGATTCTTTTATGGTGTATCATTGTTTATCATGATCAAGAAAATACATGAGTTGAATTAAAATCTTAGGTTCAGGGTTAAAATCTGCAGTCTTTGGTTTTATTTTGACATATATTTATGTCTGTGTAACTTAAAAAGCTTGTACCAATTTAGCTGTAGCTCTATTTCAATTCTATAGAATAAAGATAATGATAATATTTTCCCTCTAACATATGTGGAAATGCAAGTATAAAATTGCTGCAAAGTACGAAGTATTACTTTAATAAGATTCAAAAACATTGAATCCTGAGGCTCTTATTGAACATTTCATTTTAAGACATGTTCATGTTAATATGTCTCCAGCTAATTTTCCTGACTGTACAGAATACACCTGCTCTCCATTTCTCTGATAAATGGCATCTTCTTACTTTTCCTGTACTCTATGATTTGTCATTGAAAAAGTGAAAATCTGTTAGAAAAGAGGGCCAGCAACAACTTTTCAAAAAACTTTTAAAATCTCTATCCATAAGCTTTGAAATAATTATTTACATTTTACAAAGTCAAAGTTGTAGTTTCTCAAAATCAAATTTTGTTAGTCTTATTTATCAGATCTGACCATCTTGACTTGACTATCTTGACTTTACTTTTTCATTTTCCTTCTTAAACTGATCGCCTACTTCTGCATATTTTAACGTGCTTTTAAATTATGTCTGTGATTTTAAAAAGTTTTGAGAAGAAACCTGGAGGAAGCATGCATCTGAGCACTAGCACAGTGGCTGGATCTCACCACATTTTCATGTCACTTCCATGGCAGTACAGGAAAGCAAAGCATGAAAATTAGCATGACTCCATGAAACTGAGGTGAGACTGAACTGTCTCTTAAGGAATTAGATATTGAAACATCACTTTTTTATTTTAATGGAATATATAATATATAACTTGTCTACTAATTTATTCTTGAGCTTCTTTGGGTTTCTGATGCATTCTTCCATGAGATTTATCATTAATCTTCACAAAAATACTTAAGTCTGCTTAATATATGTTTAGATAAGAATGCATGTAATAATGGGCGTTTTTAATTCAGTCCATGTGTCCCTAAAGAATAGCCTTTCATAATTCATAGATTTATCTCATACTAACTATAGTTACCATATCTGGAAAGAGGCTGTTTGGTGTAGGATAGTGAACAAAAGCTCTGATACTAAGAATGATTCAAATACAGGATCTTTCATTTAATAGCTATACTATCATCAATGTATTCCTGATATATTAACCATCAGCCTAGGCAAATTTACATTGGGGTAGCCAGCATCCACCAATCTTAATGATGTAAACCAAGAGTAGTTTATTTTTTTTATTCTTGTTACATGCCCATTGGGGTTGATTCAGGGGAAGTGAGTGTTAATTGAAACTGCTCATTCCAGTCACTCTGGAGGAAGCTGAGTGACAGACACAATTGAATACTCTGTGTTAAGTTTCCCAAAGCCAAAGAGAGCTTCAGAAGATTCTGAACTGGTAATTAAATCCTTAAATGTTTATGGGGTGTAATACTAATCTAACATGAAACTAAAGGTCTAAATTATATATTCTATATTTATCCTGAAATCTCCAATAGTATTTACTGGTATGTTGACAGTAGCAAAATTCTTCTGGGACATTCCTAAGAAAGGTCTCTAGGAATAAGTTTCCCCTAAGTATTAATGTACATTAGTTATAAAATATTTTAATGTAGAGAAGTGAACACTATTTCCCTTGTGAATTAAAACTAAAATTGGGGCATAATGTGGAAGACCAACAGGGGTAATCACACAGAAACATTGTATCTTGATAGAGCACAGAGATGCAATGGAAGAGATAAGAAGAGGCAGCTTCGTGTTAAGAAATGGAGAAAGAAATTAAGTAACTGTAGCCACAAAATTTACACCCAATAAGAACAAGCATTTAAATTGAAACTAGCATATATGGGGGCTCAACATAGGCTGAGGAAACGCAGAAAGAGTCTAGTAGACACACAGTTCATGAGCTAAATGGCAACAGAGTTCAGGGCCTGTATCTGCAATGTGGCATCACGTATGAGTACATCCTGAGAGGGGGTCTTACCTGTTGCAAGGCACCTGGCTATAATTGACAAGAGAGCATTTCCACTGCTGAACCTGCGGTACCTCCTTGGTTTTCTTCTTCATAATTTGGATCCTTACCCTTAGACTACAAAAGTATTTCTTGAACAAAGGAGAGGGTTCCAAGTGGGATGATATAAGTATTTCATGGTGATGGTCTTTGTTATGGAAATAACCTCTCAGGCTAGGCAAACTTCAGTCCTGACTTTCCATTCATCATGACAACACTGCCTATATAAATCCCATGTCCTTATTCATGGCATTACCAGGTTGGGAGCCAGGGAAAGGAAACGATAAAAAAGATCTTTTCCGTCAGACAACACCAGCATGCTTTTGCATTCATCAGACACAAGGGGTCTAAAAATGCGAGCGCAGAAAAGCATGAGTGAGGATCTTTATTTCTTTCAAGTTTTTTTTTCATTTATTTTACATTTTCATGCATAGTTTAGTTTTATTCACCTTCTGCTATGAAAAGGACAATTTGAAGAAAAAAAAACAAAGAAAGAAAGAATAAAGAAAAGATTTCCTGTCTTCTTTTAGAACCATGAAAAAATTTTATTTTGGAATTACCTGAGTGATAAACGGAACATCTCTTCAGTTCACCCACATCCTTCATTAAACAACGTCAACTGTGGAAATCTGTTTCTCCTGCTCTTATCTGAGTCCTCTGCTTAGGAAACAAGTAAACACCCTGACAGTTGACTGACAGGAAATATGTTTTGTTTCCTTTTTTATTCCAGCTTCATTATGTGCTGTGGAGTTGGGTTCTTGAAATGACAGTTTGTGATCATTTCAGTCCAGCTGTTCACTGACTTGCAAAACATCAAAATCCTTTTCAAAATGTGGGGGAGGGGTAGAGGGAAGAGGGATGATAGCTAGATATGATTCATCACCATGTGATTTCCATGTGAGGAGTCTTGGTATTTCAAGATAAAAGCATTTGGAAATCCCAGTGTAAAATCTCTAAAAACATTCATAATTCTGATGTAGTGACACAGCCTATTAATCTGAATCCACTTATTAATGGCAGTCACAATCTGGGTTCCTATATCTCACGAAGCCATCTCTTCCAGCCGTCCTGCAGGCGCGACATTTAGGAGACAGGCCGTTACACGACTTCCATCAGAAATTGCTGCAAGGTTCCAAGTGGCCTGGCCGCTTCTCCGATGCGGACAGAGCTTGTCCGCCTCCAGGCACACGCTCCTGGAGAATTCTCGTTAGTTAAATATTCCTGACGGGTCTTCACGAACAGTATGGGTTTTTTTTTTAATTTGAGAAGTTTAAACAGCTTGACATTTTAAAGGTTATCACTTTCTCTCCCCAAATAATTATTGCCAATGTCAATAACCTATTTTTTTAACAACTTGTGATTTGACAATAGAAATGTCCAGAGTTCATCTCGTGGAGATTTCTTTCTGTGTCATTTTAAGAAATAACATATAACATTATAAACACTAGGTGATACAATTGAAAGTCCAGGCAATTTTTGTGTGCATATAATTACCTTTCTACACTTACGCTTCCAAAACCACGTACTGTGAAACAAAGATGAGATCAAGTAGAGGTTCAGGGTCTGAAAGTTGAAATGAGAGCTAAATTCATGGCAAAATTGCAAGTCTTTCCTGCTTTTCTCAGGTAAGAAAAGGCTACTTTACGTTTCAGGACACTTTCAGGGTGGAGGTGAACTTGGAACCTCACCCCCTTTGATGCCAGGATTGTGATTGGAAGAATTACACTTTTTTTTACCTTTCTGTTAAGTATAGCAAAGGCGTGAAAATAAATGCAAGGGACTGCAGAAAATATATATATTTTAAAAAATATGAACAGATTTCCAAATTATTAAAACAATGAGGAAAGGCAATAATCACAGAAGGGGATTTTAACTACGCTTAACTATATATATTAGAGAACTGAAATAAAAGCCTTGCTATGAGCCTGTGTCTAGGAACATTTCTCTCTCCAAGCCCTGGAAATGGACATGCAGCTTATTCTTGAATACTTCTGATAAGGAGAGTGCTTTTTTTTTTTTTTTTGTATTTTTCTGAAGCTGGAAACGGGGAGGCAGTCAGACTCCTGCATACACCTGGCCGGGATCCACCCGGCATGCCCACCAGGGGGCGATGCTCTGCCCATCCAGGGCAACGTTCTGTTGCGACTAGAGCCACTCTAGCGCCTGAGGCAGAGGCCATGGAGCCATCCCCAACGCCCGGGCCATCTTTGCTCCAATGGAGCCTTGACTGCGGGAGGAGAAGAGAGAGACAGAGAGGAAGGAGAGGGGGAGGGGTGGAGAAGCAGATGGGCGCTTCTCCTGTGTGCTCTGGCCGGAATCGAACCTGGGACTTCCGCACGCCAGGCCGACGCTCTACCACTGAGCCAACCAGCCAGGGCTGAGAGTGTTTTTTAAGAAAAAAACAAACAAACAAACAAACAAAAACCACTGTGGAACAGACATTATTATTATTATTATTATTATTATTATTATTAAAAGCTCTCTTTCATATTGAACCAAAAGATACTTTTCTGAAACTCATATTTATGGTTGTGGCAGCAAAATGACCCTGCAGAAATATTGACAGTTCAAATCTCAGACCCTGTAGATATGTTTGGTTACACCCAAAGGGGTCTTCGCAGACGTGAACAAGGATAAGGATTTCAAGACGGGTCAATTATCATGAATTATTAGGGTGGGCTTAAGCTAATATGAGGTCTTAAAACCAGAGACTTTTCTGCAGTTGAAAGCAAGAGATATAAAGCAGAAGTCAAAGTCAGGTATATTTGAACCATGAGAATGACCCGATCTGCCTTTGCTGGCTTTGAATGTGAGAGGTCACGGGCCTCTGAGTGCAGAAGGCGTTTGGAATCTGAGAGCAATCCATGGTTGAGAGCCAGCGGGAGAGAAGGTTTCCATTTCTGGGCTGCATGGTGGGAACCCTGACACCAATTTCTAGGTGCTGGGATATGTGTTCTTTTCCAGACACCCTGGTCAGAGTCCCCCTCACCTGTCTTGGGAGATCCGAGCAAAGAAAACAGCCAATTCCACCCTGAGATCTGAAATACAGAACAGTGATAAATTTATAGTCATAAATGTATGGTCAGTTACCATAGTAATATTAAATAATACAATTCCGTCCTCTGGCTCTGCAAAGAAAACCATGACCTCTCACTCCAACTCCCTGGACGTGTCCCCAGTTTTAAAAAATATTATCTCTTCCTATCTGCATTCCCTTTTCGGAGCTATAGCCCTTAATTCTTTGCACTATTCTTGGCCCCTCGAAGGCACTGATGAGGCTTGTTGTATATAATGTTTTTTCAATGCCAACTGTAAACCATGCTGGTATACTAAACTCAACCATCCAGCAGTGAACTGACCGAAACAGTACAAATCTGTGTTGCTGATGGTGCAAAGTCATACAATGCAGGATTTTTTTAGGTGTTTTTTTTTTAAGTGCTTCAAACGATTGGCAATTTAGCCATGGTCCATTTATATCTTTGGATCTTTCTCAAGTAACATTCTAAACCAGTTGTATCCTATTCTGAAAAATGATCAAGAATAAGGACTTCAAGGACAGAGATGCTGACGACCCAAGGGCAAAAGTTGGAGAAGTGTGCCTAGTATCAGGCGCCAAGAGCCTGCTCAGGACCAGAAGTGGGGAGAATGTAGGCAGAAAATGATTCTGTTCTTTAAAACTATTGAAATATTTCCTTCTTGGTTTTGCATTTTCTTAGGACTGGTGACTTTTTTATTCCTTTGCTTAGCATTGGAATGAGAATGTCTACCCTATGCCTACCCATCATTCCATTTAGGAAGAAAATAACTTGTTTTCTAGTCCACAGGTACACACAAGGATAGGAGAGAAGAGTCATCTTGCAAGGTGGATCCTAAATCCGTGTGCTGGTATCTGTATAAGGAAAAGGAGCAAGGTATTTGAGACAACGAGGCACACAGAGGGGAAAAGGTCACATAAAAACGGAGGCAGACTTTGAAGTGATAATGCCTACATGGCACGGGACACCGAGGGTTGCAGGCAGCCACCAGAAGCTGGGAGAGAGGCATGGACTAGATTCTTCCTAGAGCCTCTAGAAGGATCCTCCCTCCTTCTCTCCCTCTATTACTTTATCTGGCCAATTGTTTCACAGGAAGATCTAGATTTTTTAAATATATATTGAACGGAACCTACAACATTACTCCAAACCTAAATAACAAATAGAAAACATAGTCAAGAGCCATAATACTAAAGAAACCAGAAAGATAGCAAGCATAGAGATAAACATATGTAATATTGACAGGTAGAATAACAACAGGAAATGTAAGATTCTGTCCTGAAGTTCACATGGCCAGCTATTGACAGACAAACAGGATAGAACACTGTTCTGAGAGTACTTGTTGTGGAGGTGGTGGTGAGAAGCAGTTGCCTAGGAAGAATGAGATTTTGATCTGACTCAGTTGCCCAATAGAAAGGTCTTCGTGTTTCATGAGAAATGAAAGTAACATCACATCCGGTTTATTATGCTCAGTACAGGCCTCCTATTCCTTTAGCATGGCATTGCCAAATTTAGACTGTTTCAATACATGGCATTGAGCTTGGCATAAAATTATTGGTGGCTTTATTTATTTAAGCATTCAATCTCCTTGGTGTATTTTCATTGGTTAACAAGAGAGGTCTTTGTCTGGGTTCTCTGAAGATGGAAACTGTAAGACAGCTTTAAAATTTCTTCAGAACCATCAAGGACTTTTTGAAGAACACAGGAAAAAAAATCCAAATTCATTTACATTTTCCATGCTTTCTCCAGTGAATTATTACTCCAGCAATTGGAGTTAGAAAAATTAAGATAATTGAAACCAGGCAATAAATGGTTTAAGGTGATTTAGGAGTGAAGATGTGAGGGTTATTTAGCCATAATATGATAATAGCATCCAGATTCATAAAGAAATCTCATTTTATAATAACAGTGACTGTTTTTGTTGAAGATATATAGTAACAAAAAATCAGTTTAATTTGAGGCAAATGTAATTTGAATTATACAAAAAGAAATACTGATGAATACCAAATATTTAAGTAAGAACAATAGATTTAAAGGCTATGAATTTATCAACGGTGTTAAATTAAGCATTCTTATTTTATAATTAATCAGTTTAATACTTCTTGCTAAAAATTCCATAATTATGTCCAAATTATAAAGCATAGCAATACTATTTTAAGAATCCTGGCAGCAAATGCTAATATTTCTTTGTACCATCACCAGCCTATTTTAAATGCAAACCTTCTCTTGAAATTATTTTCTCATCCATATTGCTGTATGTGTTCTTGGTAATAGAACAAAATAATAACTTTGTACTTACTCTTAATAAAAACCCACCAGCATGCTATGGTCCTTGTACTTTAGATCACTACAACTTATGGTAAAATGGAAGCAAAATGGTATTCCAAGGAAAGGAGTAAGTAGAACAATACTAGGCTTGTTTTCAGAGCACTGTTCATTCTAGTAACTTGGTAATTTCCCTCACCTCCACATTTCTGTTGTGGTTATTCAAATTCTCTCTTGGACACGTGTATCCCTGCTGCTACGACTTCAACTTAATCGCACACCACATTTATGCGATGGAGAACTATCCAAACCATAAAGTGTAATAAAATAGGGCCAAACTCCAAAATAAAAGGTCACAGTTTTCTGTGCTAGTGAGCATAGAGACATAGAGACACTGAAATGCTTTAACAATTATAGCAAAATCATCATGGGGCATACTGTGAATTACTAAACAAAAAAGGTAATTAAAGAAATAGTGTCCAAGAGTAAGAGTCAGGTAGAAAAAGGAAACCTTTGTTATCACCTCTTCAGTAGGTATTGGATGGAAGCATCTGTTTAAAAAAACTGGAAGTTCTTTTCGAAAACTAAGACAGGAACGGATGACAATTCAAAGCAATAACAAGTTTGGTTTTGGGGGGAAAGAGTCAGAAGTAATGGTCAGATTCCTGAAAATATTACACTCATCTCTGGATTTAATTTGTCTCAGAACTCGTACAAAGGAGAGCAGTCATTGCTGTGGTAGCTTAATTTTATATGAAGAGGCATGATAATTCTGTTTCCTTCTTGAAATACGTTTCTCTCAAGGTTAAAATGCACATAGATCAAGTGGAAAGATTAGCTTTATTCAAGAAGTGAAGAGACCAGTAATCATAAAATTCAATGGTTTTTTTCATACTTACTCTAGATTTTGGACAGTTGCCTAATCCATACCTGAATGCAATGAAAGATTTAAGTAGTGTATACATATAATATCTGAACCTAGAAATAGCTTATAAGTGTAGCAAATGGAATACCTGCTTTATTTGTCTTTATTACCTGTAAAAAGAATATATGTATAATTAACTCAAATTTAATTATGTTAAAGGTGACCTGCAAAAAAATCATAAATTTCAATTGCCCTAGCTATGTGCTTCAGTAGTTAAATATCTCTTTTAGCCATGCCAAGATAAGTCAGCAAATAAGATGCTAAATAATGACCCTGCAAAGCACATTTTTATGTCTTCAAAGTCAAAGTCTGCCATGTTTTAGTTCTGCCAATAACATCAGGGCTCATGTGTCAGGAATCTAAAAGCTAATGTCTGGAAAGTCCAGAGATCTATAACCTTATTTAGTCAACTGTTTTCATCCAGGAAAAAATGGGTTTATAGATAATTCTCTCAGTCTCACCAGCCTTAAAACACAGTCATTCTAAGCCACCACATTCTAGAAAAAGACAAAGAGAGAATAGCAAATGGGATAGTATTTTATTATGAAATATAACTTCAATTGTTTAAAATGTTTATATTATAAACTTAATGAAGTTCTAGTGCTGAGTCCAACATTTCCTCTCATGAATTAGTCAGGGTTCCCCAGAAAAACAAAACCAATTAAAAAACAATATATAGAGAAAAATAAACAGATAGATAAAAATTAACTATCCTCAAAAAATTAAGAATAAAAAAAAATTAAAAAAATTAAGAATAGAGTTACCATATGACCCTCTTCTGTATATCTACCCCCCCCCAAAAATTGAAAACATTTATCTGCAAAAACATTTGCACCCCTATGTTCATTTCAACATTTTGCACAATGGCCAAACATGGAAACAACCAAAGTGTACTTCATTAGATAATCAGATAAATAAATGGAATAATATTCAGCCATAAAAAAGATGAAATATGAAATACTGCCATTTGTGACAACATGGATGGATCTTGAGAATATTATGCTAAGCGAAGTAAGTCATACAAAAAATTAAGAACCATATGATTTCACTTGGACATGGAATATAAAACTGAAAGCAACTCTTGAAGCATCAGAAAGCTAACATAACAAAAAGAGAAACTATTTACTACTAGAAACAGTGCTCTGAGCCCACTAGGAAATGTCAGTGGAGGGCAGTTTCTTTCTACAAGAAAAGATGACCTCTACTTTACTCCATAACAGAAACTCTGATTTGTTTCTTTGGAATTTATATATGGAAACTATTTTAAAAATCATTATGCAACCTGAAAATAATAATAATCATCATTGTTATTGTGTGATGGAGACAGATAACTTACAAACAAAAACCCTGAGAAATTAAGTTAGTTCTGCTTTTCACATAATGACACTAAAAGTCAAGGTCAACTAACTTTTCCAAGGACAGATTTACTGTAAAGTCCAATGCCAAAATCTGACACAATTGGACCTACTGTGGAAGCCTTGCTTTTTCTCTGCTTCTATTTGTATTCTTTACATATGGTCACAGTCCTTCATCTTCACCCACGGTATCCCTTGGACATCTAGAGGTTACTAGCCTGGCCCAGGTGACTTGGAACCACTTCTCTACCATTTCTGTTGCATTGCAAGGTGCAGAGATCTCCACAGTCACCCACATAGAATCCACCTCGGGAGCAGATGGACACCTGCATCTCCTACTGAATCCTCTTGTGCTTTGGCTTGGAGCTCATTTTCTGAAACAACAGTGTGTTTTTCTCTTCCCAGGGGGTTAAAAAACACACTTCACATTGGTAATTGCATAGCTACTCCATGTACTTTGGATTATCAGAAGTATGACAACATTGCACCTGTCCTCTATCCACAGAGTCTGTGGGGTTTTTTTCTTATTTTTATTAATTTTAATGCAGTGACATTGATAAATTGGGGTACATATGTTCTGAGAAAACATCTCCAGATTATTTTGACATTTGATTATGCTGCATACCCCTCACCCAAAGTCAAATTGTCTTCTGTCACCTTCTATCTGGTTTTCTTTGTGCCCCTCCCCTCCCCTTACCCCCTCCTTCTCCTTCCTAACCCCCTCCCCACCCCTCCACCTCGCCCTCTGTTTTACAATTATTAACTTAATCCCCTAACAATATGCTTTTAAAACTTCCATCTATTTTGCCTTGATGAGATAACAGATGAATAGAGTCTAGTCTTATTCATGTAGTCTTACACAATTGCTCAATACATTACTTATTAATGATCTTGCTTAACAGTTTTGTTTGTAAATATCTTGACTCATTATCTTGAATGAACTCTTACACTTCATTTTCTGTGGAGAAAATGTTCAACAAATATTAGCTCTTTAATTGAATGAATTAATGGATAACTACAACATAAAAAAATAATGAAACGATCATCTAAAAATGGAGTGCAAGTATGTGAAAAGACAAATATCCACAACTACTAAATGAAGACCAGTTACTCTACCTTTTAAGCTCTTTTCATTGTGAAGTATTTTGAATCCATTGACTCCAAAATTTAAAATATTCTAGACTTAATTAAATCAAGGCTGCTTGCTTTTGCACATTTTATGCAAATCGCCTGACAAAACTGATCATCTTTCAAGAAAAATAATGAATATAAAATGTAGGAGTAAAAATGGGAAAATAAAAATGAATTTAAAACTAGAGTAAATGATGATAGAGTAGTCTTATGCATGAAAGGAAGACTTTCTGTGAATGGCAGCCCAGTTTCCACAGAATTTCTTTACAAGAGCAATCATTTCCCTTGTGGGTTCATATGGATTTGGAAAAGGATCTCTCCAGCAAAGCTACAAGGGAGTATGCTGTTTCATAATTGTGTGTCCACGTCCTTCACTGCTGATGGTAGCATTGTGCTTCTTTTAACAAGTTCATTTTTCAAATGGATGAAGAGGAAAAAGGTAAAAGAAAGGTTGTAAAGCTTTATCTCAAATTTGTGAATGGTTGTAGATTTCCCCACCTTTCTAGATTTCTAGTTAAAAATAGTACACTTTTTAAAAATGGAAAATATAAATAAAAGGATAAAGAATGAAATTTTAAAAAGAATGCTTATGGTCCCATAACAGAGAGATAATGATTCATCCCATTACATTCTGATATATATTCTCCAGTCACATCTCCATTCCCTCTGCGAGCTGAGTTGACTTCATGTCATAAGATGTCAGTAAGATTGTGTTAATTAAACATTATTCCCTTATCTTGTGGTACATACATTATCTCCTCCAAGCAATCAGTGAATTCACAGTAAATATATATATTTACATATTGGCCAGTTACTTTTGGCTTTGATTTCTGTTCTCTGCTGTATTCTTTCTCTCTACTCTGCATTTTGTGATCAGTACTTTATCTATACTCACCCAACATTGACACAGACTATTGTATTCATTCAAAAACTATTCAAGGAATGCCAACTCTGTGTTGGCATTGTTCAAGGCACTGGGGGAAAATAGTGAGAAAGACAGGTGGACTCTATTCTCACCAAGTTATATTCCAGGAGTACTAAAAGGACAAAGGGCAGACACACAGGTAAACGGCTCATGTGTCTGATGGCATCAAGGGCTATAGGGAAAAATGAAGCTGTAGGATAGGGTCAGATTGTGAGGGTGGAAGCTACAATACCTAAAAAGTGGTCTGAGAAACCTTATTGGGAAGGTGACGTCTGATCAAAAATCTGAGTTTAGTCTTCAGGGTCTACTTTTAACTGCTATCTCATCCTACCCAACTGAAAAGTAAGAACAACAAAACAAAAATGAAATCTCTCTGAGGGAGCTGTGTTTGGACTTTAACCTGAGTCTCGGGAGAAACAGACCTTCACTACAGCAACCACACACACACACACACACACACACACACACACACACACAAATTTAAATGAAGGATTAGATTATTTTTTCTTAAAAATTCTCAAAAACATAAGGCTTTCACATCCTGCAGGGCTAATAAGCTCCTGCCTTTTGTTCCCCTTCCCCCTCTCTTTCTTCAAGCATCTCACTTCTCTTTCCTCTCTCTTCTCTTGTCTTGTCCTTTTCTCTGCCGTCACTCTTGCCCATGCTACTTCTGTTCATGAACGAGTGACTATACTGATACATACATGTATTTTTATTGGGAAAGATGTATAACATCTGTGTAAGAATCTACCTATCTTCCTCTTTGTGTCCTACTACTTAATAACATCAGTTTCCCCTAATCTACAGATGGACAGATTATCAAGGTACTTTTCTGAAAAAAAAAGAGTGGTCCACCTTGAGGATAAATTACCATTGCTCAAAGTAAAGTAATTTTCTTCCTCTACTGTAGATGCATATGGCAAATTGGAAATATATTTAGATGCTTTGTAGTCTCCTATGATCTCATAAAACCTTAGCTCTTTGTCACGTCATTGGAAATTTGAGGAGCTAAGGTTTAATTTCTAGATACCATTTTGTCATACGAACATATCCTTATTTATACAAAGAATTCCACTGCTATAAAGCATTCTGCCTATTTCTGTTATCATTATTATCCCTCAAAATAATGTGGGGGAATGCTATATGCCAGTCGGGAAGAATGGCCTGGAGACATGACTGAAGGGTGCTGAGACTCTGGACTTGTGACTAAAAGCCTTTAGTCCTCAGCTTTTTCACAAGTAAACTAATAATAGTAAAATTCCATAGAATTGTGGTGATAATTAATGAGCTGATATATGGGAAGCTTTAAGGAAAAGACTTGACACCCGATAATTGTTCATTAAATGTTACTTATTAACATTGTTATTACTAGAATACTTATTACATTTTGGACAAAGTTTTGTGTGTACATTTCTGATCATTTCATTCAGGTTAGAAGTGGACATTTATGTAAAACCAATGTAGATATAATGCACTTACAGTCATGGATCTTCTAAGAGACTGGTTTCTAGGTATGAATGAGAATATGTGTCTCACTTTATTAGTATTGAATGATACACTGCTAAAATATTTAAAAGGTTGACACATAATAATGATACCACACTATCCTTGGCATTTGTTTTGTTATGACTTCCTATAAACTGTTTTCATCTGTTTATTAAACATTTGTATTGCTTTTGTCAATTATTATCTTTTTATAACTCCAGCCATTTTTTAAATAAATTTTTATGTTTTTTAAAATTGTATTTCTAATTAGGTAGAGTAACTATAAATGTAAAAGTTGCATATAAGAGTACACCTTTGATTTTTAAAACTACTTGACACATAAATCTCTTCAGATAATGGAAATCAAGATATTCAAATACCGCCATCAAGAGAATTATAAACATGCCTTTAGCAATGCATTCTGATCTTAGAAAACTTGACTGTGTGACACTTTAAGTAAACAAAGTGATATCATTACAAAGTTCCATTAAAAATATTTTCTGACCATAGGATGATTAAAAACAAATTCTAATTAAAAACAGACTGTGTTTTAAAAATTAGAATAATCCAAAATTGAATGTGGAATTGACAGAAGTAAGATTCTTCTGGCACTTTGGAACTGTGATTTATGAAAATCTCAGCAGTATTGTGTTTAAATTAAAGGCTTTACAATGGCCAAATTGAATTCTGATAGTTTACTATTATGAGATCAGTTGGTCAGCAGCTATTACCGATTATGCTTAGAAACTGTGGATTTCTATCAGGGCACTGTGGGAAGCTTAAAATCAAAGGCATCTTTAGCTGCACCCTTACATGATATAAATAACTATCTTAATATTTAAATTTTCTTTGATTGGGATAAAAGGTATATTTCTATTTACATTGTAAAACAGAAGGTGAATTTATTCTATGGTTTTAATTTTTCACATCTATTCACAGAAGTACTTTGCCTTACGATATGCTTTCTTTGGCTTTCCTGTTTTGTTATGAGTTTTTCATATGCATTGAATAAAAACTCCTTGGAAAATATTAATAATCTCTTGGTATTAGCATTTTTTTCTGATTTGGGAAGGATGCAAATTTGTGTGTCAGAAGAGTCTCTAGGGTTCAAGTTTTTATCATTTCTAATTATTAACTCAGAGGCATAATTGAGGAAAGTATGAAATGTTGGGATTTGGTTTTCAATTAGATTTCAGTCTGTTCCAAGTATCTGTGAGTCTGTTTCTGTTTTGTTTGTTAGTTTATTTTTAGATTCCACATATAAGTGAAATCCTATTGTACTTGGTTTTCTCTGACTGGCTTATTTCACTTAGTATAATTCTCTCTAGGTTCATTCTTGTTATTGCAAAGGCTAAGATTTCCTTCTTTTTATGGCCAAGTAGTATTCCACTATGTAAATGTACCACAGTTTTTTTATTTACTCATCCACTGCTGGGCACTGGACTGTTTCCAAATTTTGGCTATTGTAAATAATGCTACAATGCACATAGGGGTGCATATATACATCCAAATTAATGTTTTGGGATTATTAAGATATGTTCTCAGAAGTGAGTTTGCTAGATCAAAAAGCAGTTCCATATTTAATTATTTGAGGTAACTCCATACTGCTTTCCACAGTGGCTGCACCAATCTGCATTTCCACCAACAATGGGCAAGGGTTCCTTTTTCTCCACATCCTTGACAACATTTGTTGCTGATTGATTTATTGATGACAGCTATTCTGACAGGCATGAGGTAACAGCTAATTGTGGTTTTAATTTGTATTTCTTTAATGATTAGTAATGTTTAGCATCTTTTCATATGTCTATTGGCCATCTGTACGTCTTCTTTATTTGTGGGGTTTTTTTTGTTTGTTTTTTTTAATTAATTTTATTTTTTTAATGGGGTGACATCAATAAATCAGGATAGATATATTCAAAGATAACAAGTCCAGGTTATCTTGTCATTCAATTATGTTGCATACCCATCACCCAAAGTCAGATTGTCCTCTGTCACCTTCTATCTAGTTTTCTTTGTGCCCCTCCCCCCTTCCCTCTCCCTTTCCCCCCTCCCCCCATAACCACCACACTCTTATCAATGTCTATTAGTTTCACTTTTATGTCCCACCTACATATGGAATAATGCAGTTCCTGGTTTTTTTCTGATTTACTTATTTCACTTCGTATAATGTTATCAGGATACCACCATTTTGCTGTAAATGATCCGATGTCATCATTTCTTATGGCTGAGTAGTATTACATAGTGTATATGTGCCACATCTTCTTTATCCAGTCTTCTATTGATGGGCTTTTTGGTTGTTTCCATGTCCTGGCCACTGTGAACAATGCTGCAAAGAACATGGGGCTGCATGTGTCTTTACGTATCAATGTTTCTGAGTTTTGGGGTATATACCCAGTAGAGGGATTGCTGGGTCATAAGGTAGTTCTATTTTCAGTTTTTTGAGGAACCACCATACTTTCTTCCATAATGGTTGTACTACTTTACATTCCCACCAACAGTGTATGAGGGTTCCTTTTTCTCCACAGCCTCTCCAACATTTGCTATTACCTGTCTTGTTAATAATAGCTATTCTAACAGGTGTGAGGTGGTATCTCATTGCAGTTTTGATTTGCATTTCTCTAATATCTAAAGAAGCTGAGCATCTTTTCATATATCTGTTGGCCATTTGTATTTCTTCCTAGGAGAAGTGTCTGTTCATGTCCTCTTCCCATTTTTTTATTGGATTGTTTGTTTGTTTGTTGTTGAGTTTTATGAGTTCTTTGTATATTTTGGATATTAGGCCCTTATCTGAGCTGTTGTTTGAAAATATCATTTCCCATTTAGTTGGCTGTCTGTTTATTTTGTTATCAGTTTCTCTTGCTGAGCAAAAACTTCTTAGTCTGATGTAGTCCCATTCATTAATTTTTGCCTTCACTTCTCTTGCCTTTGGAGTCAAATTCATAAAATGCTCTTTAAAACCCAGGTTCATGAGTTGAGTACCTATGTCTTCTTCTATGTACTTAATTGTTTCAGGTCTTATGTTTAGATCTTTGATCCATTTTGAGTTAATTTTAGTACAGGGGGACAAACTGTAGTCGAGTTTCATTCTTTTGCATGTGGCTTTCCAGTTTTCCCAGCACCATTTATTGAAGAGGCTTTCTTTTCTCCATTGTGTACATCTTATTTAGAAAAGACCATTCAGGTCCTTTACCCATTTTTTAATTGGATATTTTTTAGTGTTGAGTATTATAAGTTCTTTATAAACTTTGAATATTTACTCCTTATCCGATATATCAGTGGAGAATATGTTCTTCCATACAGTGATGCCTTTTCATTTTGTTGATGATTTCCTTTGCCGTGCAAAAACTTTTTAGTTTGATGCGGTCCTACTTGTTTAATTTTTTCTTTTGTTTCCTTTGCTTGAGGTAATATATCAGGAAAAAATATTGTTATGAGAAATGTTCTTGATTTTGCTGTCCATTTTTTCTTCTAAAATTTTTGTGGTTTTGAGACTAACATTTAAGTATTTCATATGTTTTGAGTTTATTCTCATGCATGGTATAAGAAGTTGATCTAGTTTCTTTTGTTTGTATGTATCTGTCCAATTTTCTCAACACCATTTATTGAATAAACTGTCTTTCCCCATTGTAAGTTCTTGCCTCCTTTGTCAAATATTAATTGACCATAAAGTCATGGATTTATTTCTGGACTATCTATTCTGTTCCATTGATCTATATGCCTGTTTTTATGCCTGTACCATGCTGTTTTGGTTACTTTGGCCTTGTCATACAGTTTGATTACAATCTTTTATTCAACCTGTGCATATAAAAGAAAAATGGAACCAATCAGAAACATTTAAGATTTCTATTCAGATATTTTCCTAGTGAGAAACAGAACAAATCAAGTAGTCTGGGTTGGGCATTTCCCAGAATGATATCCTCATATATTCTGAGTGCTGGGAGGGAGCACTATTTTGCAATTTCTTGGCCCTGACAGGTTATGATAATCATTTCATTGAAGTTTGAAGTTACCATGTATATTTCCTACATGCAAAACATACTTCCCTTTCTTTAAATAATATAAACACTTCATTTTATCTCATTATCTAAAAGGCATATAGCCATAAAAAGCAGCATCACATGACTAAACAGCCCAATTAATTATCTATGCAGTTGTGTAATCTTTGAAAGACAAAATTGATTTGTCCCCTTCCTATAGTTACTGCAAACTCTACAAAAGAATTTAGCAGGACTTAACTACACTCACACATCCAAGTCTCCTCTACTCTTCTGGATAAGATCATCCACATAGAAATGATTCATACCAATCCATGAGATCCTTTAGAAGGGGGGTACTTACATTTCAAGTACATACAGGAAAGGTTTCCAGAGCAAAACCAAAGCCCTTGTTTAGGCACCAAACATGGTTTAATAGAGCCCCATGGAAGTAAAAAAGCACCTGGCAATGCCATGGTGAATAGTAATATAACACGTCCTCAGAGCCCAGTCTATCGGCCTCTGTGAGAAAATTGATTCTGACTATTTACCACAGAAATAACCAAAGAAGAAATGTTCAGCCAGTTGTCTGATGCTACTACATTTGATTATTGATGGATAATTGCTTAGCAAGTTGTTGTGTTCCTGATTGTCCTAAGCAGCTCTGAAAATCAGATACCTTGCTTAGGAAGACTGCTTAAATATAGGTTAGAAAACTTTCCTTTGGACCCAGGCCAGGTTGAATTGATCTTTACACTCATGCCCATGCCTGCTCTGCATCAGTCCACCGTGGGATCGGGCTCTTCAATCAGTGTGTGTTCAATGTGCTGGAGTTGTAAAAGCCAAGGAAAGCCTGGACAACTGGTACTGGCTCAAGGAGACTAAAGCACATAATGCAATAGGCAACCAATGACAGGATTCTGGAAGAGAAAAAGGACAATAGTCGAAATGTTAGTGAAGTTAGAGTAAGTCTGTAGTTTAGTTAAAAGTATTACATCGATTTGGGGGTGGGTACATTTTTGTAAGCCTAAAGTTATTATAAAAATTAAATTTAAAAAAGCTCATTGAAAAAAAATTAATACAAGTTAGGTAAAAAGCTCTTTAAGAATGAAGAGAAAATGAGTGATCTGAACAAGATATTATTTCTATATCAAGGAGGAAAAGTCAATAAATGTCTTATTATTAATTTCAACCTAAGAGTTAATAAGACACTTTGCTAATCAGACCATCAGGCAAATATTAATTTATGAGCCTTCCAAATTTGAGATTAGGGTAAAATTCAATATCCTATTTAAATTAATCACAGAGAAAGCATTCTTTATTAGGTATCTTTCAAAACCCAGGGCCAGAAGTGATGTCTAAACAGGGCATCTCAAATCTGTATGGAGCTGTTCTCTATTTCTCCTCATCAATGTGCTCTCCAACCTTCCACTACCCCCTTGCACACACACACAGACACACCCACTCATACTACCACCAAAGTCAATTACTGGCACTATTCCCTTCATGAATTTACCCAGATGAAAGTTCAGAATACCAGAATTGTGTTGACACCCTGCCTACCTTTGGGCGATTCTCACTCTTATTGGCCACCGGTTGTGTTAAGGGCTCTGGATTATTGTTACCTAGTCTCAAGCTACAACCACTTGTGTAGGTGCACAAAAAAGGTTCCTGCACTTGCTGTTTCAACCATGGTCCCAACTCTGGTCTAAGAGATGCC
Source organism: Saccopteryx bilineata (assembly GCF_036850765.1). Lineage (NCBI taxonomy): Eukaryota > Metazoa > Chordata > Mammalia > Chiroptera > Emballonuridae > Saccopteryx > Saccopteryx bilineata. Next base: position 77,843,922 of record NC_089492.1, on the reverse strand, counting down.
AGAGAGGCAGGAGGCAGGGGGCAAGAAACAGCAAGAATAGATACTAGTTTGGCCATGTCTGAATGAAAGGCTTATGGGCACTGAATTGTTTATGGGACTATTTCCTATCCAGATCTGCCTGTCGCTACCAGTAAAGCATATGCCACAAATGCAATAATTTATCAAGTGTTTTTTAGGAACAAAATTAAAACAAAACATTTTCAGGCTGCATGCTGTCGAGTTTCAGCATTTCAATTCATTCTGTACCACAGAAACTTCCCATTCAGGACTTGCAAAAGGCCAGAGAAGAGCCCTTTCTCCTCCAATGTCCCTGATAATGACTTTCAAATGTTGGCATTTATGCATGAGCAGAAGACACTTTTCAAAGGATAATGTAACCGAATTTATCTTCTTTTCTTGACCTTTAAGTGACTTTTGGTCTTGCCTCACTTATCTATCTCACTTCCTGGGTTTGCCAGTCTCTCTCATCTTCTGAGATCACTGAGTCAGGGCTTCAAGGTGACCTCTGGAGAGCAAGTCACCTTGGTATTAAGGAGCTCTCGGTTTTGGACCAGGGCTTCAGGGCTTGCTCCCGCAGAAAATTAGAAGTAATACATCAGTTGTACAATTACTTTTTACATTCCTTAAGAAGAATAGACTTTCCTGTTCTCAGGTAATGAGCTGTACAGATTTTATTTGATATTTTAATGACATTTTTTTCCATAAAGTAATATGCTTTTTAAAAAGATTTCAAAATCATAACTTTTTACCTGAACTTAATAAAGCAAAGCAGTACTTAGAGAAGGATTACAAAACATTATAGTTATACTACTTTCATGTATCTATTTTAAATGAGGAATATTACCAAATGAGAAATACTAACCATAAAATATAAAACGGAATTTTTAGAGTGGACTTTCTATCTGCAATTTCTTTCTTAGACCATCAGAGTAAGAAAAAAAGGCTATTGATCTATAAAAATAAAAATAAAGAAAATAAACCAACAAAATGCTCACTGCCTTGGTGATGTTTTCTTTTTAAGACTCAATTACATAAATAATATTTTTACATTAAACTAGTTATGTTATATATATTCATACTGTACCAAAAAAAAACAACCGGTACTTTTGACAATGACCAGCATGCTTCATAATGATGTTTGGATCAATAACAGACTGTATATATGACAGTGGTATATGACACAGCCTAGGTGTGTAGTCGACTATAACATCAAGGTTTGGGTCAATGACAGATTGTACATATAACAGTGGTATATGACACAGCTTAGGTGTGTAGTAGACTATAGCATCTAGGTTTCCTTATAAGAACACTTTCTGATGTTCAAATGACCATGGCATCACTTAACAATGCATTTCTCAGAATGTATCTCAGTTGTTAAGCAGCATGTGACTGTATGGAATGAGTGCGACTCCAATAAAAATTATAGATGAATTGTTATAATTTCTATATAGAGTGATGCCTGTGTTTATTAACCTATAGTTGTGTAGTAGGAATGGTTGACATAAAAGGTGGTAGTAATTCACCTGTAAAATGTTTTTATTTTGCACATAACAAAAATAAAATCTTTTTATTAAATGTTAAATTTAGGCGGAGGATTTAAGTTTATGAAGTTGTATTTAAGGTTTTATAGAATTATTCTAAAAAGTACCTTACTTTGTTGTATCAGCACAACCTAAAATAAATATAGAAATACTGTCAAATCATAGTTTTAGGAAATAAGCCCTATTTTTATTTATACAGTATGTATTGAAGTAAAAAAAAATCTAAAATAAATGAAGTGTGAGGATTAGACGAATTAGAGTAGTTTTGATTTTAATGAATTAAAACATTATAAAATATAATTTAGCCCAATGCTATTTTAAAAGACTACCACTTTTTCTAAATTTATATGAGTTTTTAAATACATAAAACCACAATGAGCTAAATGTGTTTGCATATATGTGTGTATGTGTCTATATATATGAATATATATAGTGACAATAGCTGTATAAGATGCTTCACTAAATTTCAACAAGTGGCTCATTAATTATTCAAATTTTTTAGTGTTATACTTTCCCTAGTTCTCTGTATGTGCTTTTGTGTGTGTGAGTATGCGTGTGTGAAAAGTTTGCTTTATAAAAGTGTGCCATTGTACGCTAGGTGCATTTAAATTTAAGCTTTCTCTAGGACTGAAACAAATCTCTGCCAGCTGACAGATGCTGAGAAAATGAAGACCAGTGGTTCCTTACCCAGAGGGTGCATGATCTGATGGAGTGTGGGACTCGGGCAAGTACAACATGTTAAGTGTCAGGAGACCCTGGGGGAGGGCTGATTTATACTGTCAGGGAACAGTGGACACTCACTTTCAAAGGAACTGGCATTGAATGAGGCTGTGCATGATGGGCATGCCTTTTGACCCTGAATTTTGTGTTATCCAAACATGGGCTCCTCCCAATCTGTGACTTTATCCTTCTATAATTGCACTTTTAGAGCTAGAACATGTTTGAAGCAGTAATGTGGGATGAGAAAACTCCCTGATGACTAGTCCTACTCCTCTAAATACTGAAATATTATTACAGAATATTAGCTGGGTAGACTTCCGACAGCAGAAGATTCTCTCTTTTTTTTGTATTTTTCTGAAGTGAGAAGCAGAGAGGCAAACAGACCCCCACATGTGCCCAACCGGGATCCACCTGGCATGTCCACTAGGGGGTGATGCTCTGCCCATCTGAGGCATTGCTCCTTTTCCACCAGAGCCATTCTAGCACCTGAGGTGGAGGCCACGGAGCCATCCTCAAAGCCTGGGCCAACTTTGCTCCAATGGAGCCTTGGCTGCAGGAGGGGAAGAGAGAGATGGAGAGAAAGGAGAGGATGAAGAGTGGAGAAGCAGATGGGCACTTTTCCTGTGTGCCTTGGCTGGGAATCAAACCCAGGACTTCCACAGGAGAAGTCGATGCTCTATTGCTGAGCCAACCAGTCAGGGCCCAGCAGAAGATTCTTAACTGCTTTCAAGGAGATTATTTTATGGAGTCTCCTCATTTCATATGTAGCTGGAGGGATATGATATTTTCTTGAGACCCAGAGTGAAAGGGTGACAAATCAGGACTAAAGTCAGACATTCAGACTTAGAGTATGGGTATGTAGCTTAGTTGTATTTTTTAGGCTACAGCCATCTATATCCCTACCTTTCACCTAGATCAGAAAACAGGAGTTTCCTCTCTCCACAGTGCCCATGTGCTTGCTTACTGCCTCCATTAGTACAACTAAAGAGTTGCTTTAGGGAAACAGAATGACCCACCTGTGAGCTTTACAGGCCAAGGCATTCACAATATCATTTTTTTTTAATTAGTGAGTTCAAGTTTTTGCCATTTGTTCACAAAAATAACTGCTATTTAATTTCTCTGGTAGAATTCCCTAGTCCATGAAAAAATTACAAGTGTTAAGGTGCTTTGGCTTATGTTACATACATTTTTCAGGTTTTTACATTTAATCATGGATACTTGATTATTTTCATGGTTATATAGATTTTCAAGAAAACATCACTTAGCCACTTATGTACCTTCAATAGACTTCTTTAATTTTTATTTTGGGGAAAAAACTCCTCACCTCAGGTGGTCCATGGATTTATACTAACTCTCTCCATGTTTTCTCCTCTGAACTTGCTCTATCATTTCAGTGTGAGATAAAACTCTATGCAAATGGAACATTTTCTCAAATAACACCTTTAAAAACCATCAGATTTTCTGCTTTACCTGAGGCCTCTTCTGTTCATGACTTAAAAACATGAATATATATATATAAAAGGAAAGCAGTTATTTAAAAGCAACACAACTTGTTCTAACCCTCCCAACTCTCTCCTTAAGCTGCCCCTGGCATGTTGTACATAACTAATTTGTTTCACTATTCTAGCTTTCCAAATACTAAACATAAATAAATACATACCTTTTAAAAGCAGCCCATTTTTATTCTACTGGATTAAGAAAGAGATGACTGTAACTTCTAACAACTGCACGTGCTCTTCCTTAAATCTGTCTTTAGTCCACATTTCCCTTTAATTCTTCTCCTTCTCTAATAATCTTGTGTGTTCCCTTGTATTTCTGGACAGTGTAGCCCATTCCACTTCATTATTAGCATTTAAAATCAATTAGGTAACAATGACATAGAGATTGGCTTTTACACATTTTAAAAATTAAAAAGGGAAATAAACAAAAGAAAAAGTTGAGTGGAGAACATAAGTAAATAATAAATACATTAAGTAAAATAAATATTAAAGAACTACAAGTCGGTCTCTGGGCAAGCAATTCTTTCACAGATTATCTTGCTGAATATTTTCATTGGCTCTATGAGCTATGAGGAGACTCCAAAAAACAATCTCCTTAAAGGCATTTAGGAATCTCCTGCTGTTGGAAGGCTACTCAGCTAACATTCTGTAATAATATTACAGTATTTAGAGGACTCATCACCAAGGAGTTGTCTCAGCCTGCATTACTGCTTCACACATGTTCTAGCCCTAAAATGGAAAGCGGGGGAATGCAATGGAGTGATAGAATAGTAAAATCCCAGGTTTGGAGGAGCCCTTATTGAGATAACATGAAATTCAGAGGCAAAGCAAAGTGTGTGGAGATGCATTAACCATTGTCTTACTCGTGATTCAGAGAAGAGTAACTTCTGACTTAGAAAAGTTGAGATGGCTGAGACCACATAGCTTGGCTGGTAGAGGGTAGCTTGGCCGGGCTCTGTGCAGCTCACCAGTTTCATTAAATGGAAGGTCTAGAATTTGAACCATACACACACACACACACACACATACACATATATATATATATAGAGAGAGAGACATATTATATATAATATTATATGACATATAATGTACTGATATAGTATTTATATATATACATATTATATATATTATATATATACATATATTTGTTTTTTTTTATTTCCAGCCTCCACTGTATTTCCCAATATTGGGTTATTTGTGGCACCGTGGAGTTGAGGAGATAATTTGTTGGGTCATGAGAATAAAATTTCTGCCTCAACAAGGATGACTTGCTCACCCACCCAGAGTCTACCATCCATACAGAGCACAAAATACAGCAATTCTAGCATATAAAACATGTTTTTCCAAATCTTTAATACTACCTTAAATATTTACTGACTGTGATTTCAAATTTCCCTTTCCTACTTGGGTTTTCACTTTTTTTTACAATCCAAACATCATTAAATATAGCAGACATATAACATTTTGGAATTAAAATATAATTCTGGCCCCTGGCAGGTTGGCTCAGCTATAGAGCATTGACCAGGCATGTGAATGTTCTGGGTTCAATTCCTGGTCAGGGCACATAGGAGAAGCAACCATCTGCTTCTCTACCCCTTCCCCTCTCCTTTTTCTCTCTCCCTGTCTTTCTCTTCCCCTTTTGCAGCCATGGCTCAGTTGGAGCACATTGGCCCCAGGTGTTGAGGATGGCTCTATGGCCTCTGCCTCAGGGCTAAAATAGTTTGGTTGCTGAGCAACGGAGCAACAGCCCCAGATGGCAAAGCATCATGGCATAAAGGGCTTGCTGGGTGGATCTCAGTCAGGGCTGATGAGGGAGTCTGTCTCTCGGCCTCCCAGCGTGTCTCACTTATGAAAATAAATTTTAAAAAAAATAAAAGAAATTATAATTCTGAAATACTGTGATAGGCGGCAAGTCCACACTTCTACAAAAAGTATGTGACTGCTTTTGCCTTCATCCTGAAGACTGATGGAATCATGGTCCATCAGTTCTTAAATGAGTAGGAAAGTCCAGATCAATGGCCTTCCACTGAAACACCTTGCCTCAGGCCCAGAGAACAATTCTCCATCCTCCACTTCTCAGCAGAAATGACTTTGTTAACCTCAGCTGCCTGAGGGGCATTTCTGGGAAAGATGAACCCACAAGCTCATTAGCTTGCATTCCAGCATCTGCAGTGATACCTGTATGTTTCTGCTCCTTGTAACAAAGCAATGGTAGCTATTCTCATTTGCTTCATCAGGTTGCAAAGCAGACAGGCGGAACAGTACTAGATGAGAGCCTTCAGCTAGTACTCAAGCCTAAGATCTCCTCTTGGTCCTGTCACTGACTGTGGACACTGGAAAGGGCGCAGAACCCCTGGGCCTTGTTTATTTGGGAGCTAAAATTCTCAGACCATTCCTAATCCCTCTAAGAATCTATGTTTAAGTATATTATATCTTTGAAAATTGAAGGACAGACCTGTTTTCAGTTCCTACTCTGCAAATCTAAGATACCTTTGAGCATAAAACAGGGAAAATCTATACAGGAAATACATATAATAGCTACTCTGAGAAATGTCATTTGATGCTTGCAAAATTATAATAAAATGTAAACATCAGGTATTTAAATAATTGTATGTGTTTGAACCAATGTATAAGACAGAAAAATCTAAACTATTTCAAAGTGTTATTCTTTCTTTTTAAAGACTTTATTTATTCATTAGAGGGGGAGAGAGAGGGAAAGAGAGAGAAAGAGAAAGAAGGGGGAAGAGCAGGAAGCATCAACTTGCATATGTGCTTTGACCAGACAAGCCCAAGATTTCAAACCAGTGACTTTAGCATTCCAGGTCAATGCTTTATCCACTGTGCCACCACAGGTCAGGCCCAAAGTGTTATTCTTAATAAACTGTAGAACTTCTTGGGTTTGAGCTTTATGTAAGACTAATGATAAATAATACAAGACAAGAAATACATAGTAATAATAATCCTAATAATGAATAATTGTGTAGTGTTAAATTCTTATTATATTTTCTGGACTTTCCAAACAAGTCCAATTGGTCTTAACATGATAAAATTGAATAGTAACTCTATAACTACAGTAACACAATATGCCTTTTCAAATGTCAGTATGAAGAATTATTTTCCCTTTTAATTCATTGATGTTGATGAAATTCTTAATCATATCATATTACCCTGCAACATGGAGTATTCATTTCCTCAAGCATAATGTATCAGAGATAAAAGCTTTGAATTCTATACCATTTTACTCAAATTGTGATTATTAAAATATTTAAGTAGGATAGGAAATCGTTACTGAGAAACACTACCAAATTGTTTATTACATTATTTATATACTGATTTTTTTTTGTTACATATTTTATGTAAAAAACAACCTTCCCATTTTTTATTAAAACTGTATTAAGTTTCTGGAAAGATTCATAAATGTAACTTGGAAAAAAGTCTCTCATTTCAGTAAAAAGAATGAGCCCAGCCCGATGACCATTTAGAAAATGACTTTAAGTAGAAAAACTGGAAGGATTATCTGGTTCATGTTCCATAATCTCTTTTAGCAATGGCTAACCAGTTACTAACACAGGCATGCCTTTTGAACACATTATTTTTCTATGTTCATAAAAGAAACTTTTCCAAGGACTATCAACTGCAAGATGATACCGCTCAGGGCTCCTCAGTGTCCCTGGTTTGCAGGGCGTAGTCCACAGACGGGAAGCATTTGCATCACGTGAACTTGTCAGAAATGCTGAGGAGTGTGCCTCATTCAAACCAGCTGAATGAGACCGCGGAGGCTGCGCCCAGGTATCTGTGTTTTAGCAAGCCCCCCAGGTCATACCAATGCACAGCACAGATAGGGCGTCACTGCTCAATGTATATGTTTTTTTTTTTAAAATAGACTCCTTTGTTTTTTAGATCAGTTTTAGGTTCACAGCAAAAAGAGCAGAAAGGGCCAGCTCCCGTGTATCCCTGTCCCCGACAGAGCACACAGCACAGCCTCCCTATCAACATCCTGTACTGAGCGGAGCATTTGTTACCGCCGATGAACCGACATGCATGTGATTTTAAGAACAAGAATAAACATTGTTTTCTTTTGGAAAGCATACTTTTGTACACATAGAGTCTTTCTTTTTTAAAGATCTGTTTTAAAATAATAAAAAATATTAACTGGCATACTTATTGTGCTTACCGCTTGCTCATCTCATTTGCTGGTCCGGACTTTTGCTGTGATAAATGGAAATCTTCGTGATCACTTACCAGCATGGTGCAGTGACCAGGTTGCAAATGACGCAGAAGGCCCTGAGAATTCACTGTACCCTCATATCCTCCCCTCCTCGTGGCATCCCATAGCAATCAAAAGATAAATAAGGGCAATGGCCAAATGTCTTCAATGCACTACGGTGTTTATCATTGTTGTATAATTTTTGGGTTATCTCTCTAGTCAAAATCGTGCCAAATTTTCATATCGTCGCTTGCAGTCATGTGCCTTGATTACTAGTTTCATAGCTGTGGTGTATGTAGGTTCTCATGGCATTTCATGTTTTAACTGATCTGTTGTTCAAATATTAGAATTTCTAGTGGGTGTCAGACATGAGGCCAGGTGGTGAGAACCACAACAATCAGGGGCGCGTGTGGAGACTCTGTCCCACTCATACAAGAGCAATCATATTCCAGCAATCCTTTACTGACTTGCTGCTTGAGTATATACCTGACCTTCACGTGTCTTGGAACTTTTAAATTTAGAAGATACTTTTGAGAGTAGAAGAAATGCTATCTCTGATGACTCAGAGATAACCAGTTTCATTGGCAAGCTGAGATACATACCACCCGTTTGAGAATTTTTCTCATAATCCAGACTTCTTTTTTCTTTTACATTTGTTATTTTTCACAATTCGTGGCTATTTAAGATTGTTAGTAATATGACGGTGCTACAATGATAGCCAGTCATCAGACAATATTCACCTATTGGGTATCACCTCTGGTGGTGTTTCTTATCTTATCAAACGGAAAACTGAATGTGGGAAATCCTTCAGTGTTTGTTTGCACCTGTCTGCCTTCTCTAGTTTGTGTGCCGTGACAGGCAGCAGTATTGCCCGCCTGGCCAGCTAGGACCCGCCACACTGCACTGTGCTGGTCATTCTGTTTGCTGAGATGGTCAAACCGACAGAACTCAGTCCCTGTCTCAGATACCTGGAGTCCATTTCATCTAGTCCAGGCCTGCAGGTCTGCACCATGAATACATGCTGCTGTGTTTACACCAATCACGGGAGGGGTAAGAAAGAATTTGTTTAAGCTTGTAAAATAATTACATTTAGGACCTTATGTTCTAGAAGAATATAATCTTCATACACATAGTATATAAATCCAGTTTATAGAATGATAATTAGCCCTTAAAACTCAGAGAAGAAAAGGAAATTCATAAGGACAGTGATTGAATCAAAGACAACTTTTTATTTACGAAAAAAGCATGCCTCCTGGAATCTGTGAAATAATGAGGATAGTGCTGTGTTCATAAAGAAGTATTTTTATTTAAATAATGTTCATTACAAGTCTATTTACAGCATTACTCATTTTATTGGTATGATTCTATAATGAAAAGCTATGAGATGGAGGATGGGAATAAGATAGTAAAGACAATGTTTTGGGTGTTTTAGAGGGGTTATTTTTATTTTAATTTTTGCTTTCCCTAAAAAAACCATTTTTGAAGTTCTATGTATCCCATTCCTGTTTTACTGTTCATCCGTGATCTACAGAGAGGTTTCCTTAGGAAATAGGGTAGATGAGGATGCTGGGACTTTGCAAGGACACTCGCTCTACTCAAATTGCATCCTTTATGGCAGTGGTCCCCAACTTTTTTTTGGCCACGGACCAGTTTAATGTCATAAAATATTTCCACGGACCGGCCTTTAGAGCGGGACGAATAAATGCACAAAATAAAATGCGACCGGCATAAAAACTGTGGTATTTTTAAATATAATTGTCGAACTTACGAGACAAACATCAAGAGTGAGTCTTAGACGAATGTAACAAAGGGAATCTGGTCATTTTTTAAAAATAAAACATCATTCAGACTTAAATATAAATAAAACGGAAATAATGTAAGTTATTTATTCTTTCTCTGCAGACTGGTACCAAATGGCCCACGGACTGGTACCAGTCCGCGGCCCAGGGGTTGGGGACCACTGCTTTATGGGAAAGGTTGGGATATTTCCATTTTACTATTTTAGCTGATGGCTTTGACTTTTGTTTCTGGGTTATGGGCAGAAACAGCAGACCCTAAGGAGCTCAAGGTTGCAGCAACATAATGCAATGGCTTATTATCAGGGCATACCACCTGAAATTCTTGTGGGCCAGTCAGAACTTAGCACGCCTAGCACAATTTTTCTGGTTCCCCCTGAGAAAACATGTGGTGATTACTGGGTCAGAGAGCATCCTCATGCATTCTGAGCATTTGATTACACAGGAAGAGTTGCTCTCAATTAAGTCTGTGCTCCTTCATGTTTGTCTAGTCTAGTCCAAGGCTCTGCAAACTTTCTTATGCAAAAGGCCTGACTGTTTGCTAGCCGTGTGGTCTCTACATTGCAACCACTCAACTCGATCTGCCAAAGCACAGAAACAGCCTTAGCCGATCCAAGTATTGTAGTAATGTGTGGCTATGTCTAATGAATAAAACCATATTTATTAAGAGTAAAACCTGAATTTCATGTACCTTTCAGGTGTTATGAAACATGGCTGTTCTTTTTTCTGTATTTTCAACTATTTAAAGTGTAAAAGCCATGTTAATTTGGGGGGGGGGGGTGCTAGAGGCACAGGCAGTGGGCTGGATCTCGCTGGGGTCCCAGGGTATGCTGACCCGTCTCTAGTCAAACCCATACCACATGCTGCTTTAATGAACCGTGCTCACACTCTCCTATAAACTCTCAGGAATGTTCCCCCTGATCTAAATTTCTTTTGCTTCTTTAATGTCCAATGAGCAAATGTACCCACTGAGAAGAAAAAAAGAAACCCTTGTGGTATGAACAGTTTGTATGTGTGTGGGTGGCTGGCTCCAGAGTGAGAAGTGAGTTTGTGTGATCATGGGGAGCTCTGTTCTCCCCACGGAGTTCTCGGTGACTGCTTTGCACAGGACAATTATGGAAGATTTGCTCAGTCTCTGTGTTTACATGCAAGTTAAATTTTATTAATAAAACAGCATTCTCTCTGTGGAAAATGCTGGGAGAACTGTGGTGAGGAGCAAAGAAGCATCGAGTTCAAAACAAATTAGTCAAAGCATTTTAAATGAGGCAGTGCATTGATCTGTCTCCTAGGTTCGTAGAGCCCATCAATTTAATTCTTTCAACTTAGCAAATGGCTCTTTTGCATTATTTTTTCAGTCTTTCCATGGAGAAAACTTAGCCCTTGTGAGAGAGAAAAAAAGAGAGATTAGAATGTAATAGCTTACATGCATCTTTAATTACTTTATGTTTCTGATAAAAAAACAGAACAATAGTATATTTTTGATGTTTTATCTCTGTTGATTAATGTTACTAAGTTCCTAGTTTCAGTCTTTCTCAAATCATTTCTGTTCGATAAGATCTATATTTTCTTTCCTTTTTCCTCTTAATAGAATGTGTAGTAAAGATATTTTCCCTTATTCTTCAATAAGTATTAAAAATATGTTGAGTCAGAGAACCGTTAACCTGTAGAGATATCTTATCCTCGGATACACTCCCTTTGTTATACCATCTGGTTATGAAAGTGATCTTGGGTTCCAAGAATGCTACTCATGCGTCTGGAAGGCTCACAGAAATGCCGTTGTGTTTCAAATATGTGGGAGCATTTCTTTGCTACATAGATCTGGGTGTGTAGAAAACATAATAAGCATCCATGGTTCAAATGTCGGGCCCAGAAAAGATCGCTGTTCCTCCAATTATACACCTGACGGGCAAGTTAAAAATGTTCTCAAAACCTCATTCTAAATGCCTGGTGCCAACATGGTTGCTTCCAAAAATCAAACAGTCTAACTGCTTTGAAAAGCCAAGCAACAAATTATACCTTTCTCTCCATAATACCTCTGCCATTGTGTGATTCTCAGTGCAATAGTTATATCCCTCTGTGTGAGGACTTCTCAAAGTGATAATAGTCTTCATCGTGCCTGATGTGGGCCTAAACTAAAGATGAGGTCACTGTGAGGTTTAAATAAGGCCAGAACAGGAGTTCCCGAGTGACCTCCAGACCTGAGCACAGCTTTTCCTCAGTGGAACCCCCTGGGAAAGCATAGAAAGGCACGTGTCATCCCCCAAAAATCATCACCCAAATCACCTGGAGTCATCAACAATATATGATCCCATCATTAATTGGGAATTCCAAATACTATGTTTGAATATTTTTGATGACCAAAAAATTAAATTAAGTCTATTCAGATTATTTAATCAAAATACACTATCAATAAACAAATTGTCACATTTACTTCATGACAAAAACTAGTATTTTCCCATAGTCTTACCATGTCCTTTACATTGTCCCTTTTTAAAGCTGACACTTAGAAGCAGTCTAACTTTAATAAATGTATGTGTGTTTTATTCATTTGATAAAAATGTCCACAAATTGACATTTGAAAGAGTTTAATGAATTCCACCTTGAACAATGCTCTTTCTCTCTGCAGAACCCTAAAAGGAGCTGACAACACTTATAATCTTACAACTGCCTGAATGAGAGATTCTAATAGTCTATGGCATATCACAGGCAACGTTGTATTACAGTTGCTGCAGCTCATGCCGTGGTTCCTCTGTTAGAGTAAGTTCCAGTGGGCTGAGGTCATGCCTAATACATTTTCACAGAACTCACGTTGCCTCCTATGAAGGTTGGCACTTAACAACTACTTCAAATATGCTAATTGATTTTCATGCTAGTTCCCTACTGAGTCCAAACTGTTCAATAAGCCAGTTACCAAATGCCACTTGGAATCCACCTAGGAAAGGAGCAATGTTGTTAAATTTCTAGTGATAGATAAACAAATTTATAGTGGTATCACCAGAGTGAAAAGGTATTTAAACACTATTAAGAATAGCCCATCTTTGGTAATTAACATTCTGAATTTCCCAAAGCCATCGATTGTTGGCACTAAGGCATCTGACCCCCACGCTCCTTGGTCAAGGCTGAGCCACCGTGGCCTCGAATGGAAGAATCTTTAGAGAGAACAAAATACTTCTTACTTCTTTCCCTTGGTGGGACTTCTCTTCTCTGAGGGCTGGCTGTGAAATCTGTGTCTTTGTTTTTGTCCTCGTCCTGTATGGATGAGTTTGTATTGACTTACAGCAATCAGAGAGTTATGAACATATGTTAAAGCAAATTCCTCAGACGCACTGTCCCAGTGAGAATCCAGTCAGAGATGAGAACCTAGCCTCCCCCAGCTCTAGCTGTGGCCATTCACACATGCATACAAAATGGTAGGGACTTGGTGATGAGAGGGCCACAGTCAACAGTGAAGAAGATAAAATATAAAGCACTCCATCTGTAAAAACAAGTGTTCTCCACTCAGAACACAGAAAGAAGCAGGTGACCTATAAGATCAAAAGATTCTGATTAGAAATGGTGGATCACAGTCTATTTTCTAGCACAATGGTTGCAGCCCTGCCTTTTTTCCTTTGTTAGGTGACATCTGTTGTCATTTCGTGGAGCCTAGTGTTATGTCCTTTTGTTCTGTGTGCTGGTTCAACTTAGCTAAGTTTTACAATCCTTCTGCAAATCTGCTTTCCTGTACAGTCCCAGGTCAGGTGAGAATTAGAGGGTAGGGTAAGGGAGCAGCTGGTTTGCTCTGAAGGTCAGTGAAGGGCACCAGGGACTCTTGAAGTTCACCCTGTTGAAGGTGACCTTGCCTCAGGACACTGAGAGCATCCTGGTCAACCTCACTGGATTGCCTCCTTCAGCCATGTCCTGGGACAGGTCGGCATGTAGAGCAGAGACAAAGCGTGCCTTCTCCTTCTGCAAGCCCTTCATCACTGAGGTTGGAGCCACAGCTCCAAACTGAGTGTCCATGAAAGCCACAGCTTCCACCTGAGCATCCTGGATCCCACGCTGTCCTCACTCTCCCTTGCTTTCCTCTACCCTTCTTCTTGACCACCAGCCTACTTCCTCAGCAACTTCAGGCCCTCCACCAGGGACAGCAACAAGTCTTCTAAAACATTTCTGACTCAATTCTAAATTCTAAACCCTCTAATAAATATCAATTCTACACCATTCATAGTAGTTGTACTTCCTTAACCAAATCCAAAATGATGCAAGAACAAATTCTGATACAGAAAATGTTTTCTATGTAAAATACATACTGCTTTTGTGATGAAAATACCACAGGTATTTGAAATATACCTAATACTTCACTTAGAACAAATCTACCAAACATATTTTTTCTAAAAGTAACCTAATAATTAATAGCCTAATTCTTATACTAAGCAAAATTTCAGATTACATGAGAGTTTTAATTGAGAAATTGCCTAATGGTCATATCATTTTTTTTTATTTCAAGCTAATTTTGTTTAGATACATCTTTAAGCAATGTTTTCAGAAATATATTAGGGAAATACAGTTTCTGATACTGAGGCTGCCTTAAAATATCTTTGATTTCATGACTGCAATAATTTGGGTGGAGCCCTTATGAGGTGATTAGTGTCCTTATTAAAGGGCAGTCTGACTTCTCACTCTGCTCTCTGCCACAAGAGGGTACAAGAAGAGGACAATCATCTCAAAGCCAGGAAGTACATCCTCATCAGACAGTGGCTCTCCCGGCACCATGAACTTAGAATTCTCAGCCTCCAGATTTGCAAGATATAAATGTCTGCCATTCCAACCACCCAGTCTATGGAATCCTGTTTTAACAGCCAAAATTGACTAAGACATCACATAAATTTGAGAATGAAAGAAAGACAATCTACCTAGCAGATGTACGCACATATGTAAAGCTCATGAACAGACACATTTCTCCTTAGAGCTGGCACCACTGTCCATGAAGGACCCAGATGCCATAGGAAGAAGAGGACAAATGTTGATGGAACCGACACTACCCTAAGCAGCTCTAGTTTCTCCAGATATTTTTTTAACATTTCTTTGCAGAAAACCTTGCTATATTGTTTTGTCTTCATTGAAATAACACAGATATACAGACAACAGGGTAGCAATAGCTAGAGGGAAAGAAGGAGTGGAGGTAGCGAGAGTGGATAAAGGCGGGGGGGGGGAAATGGTGGGTGGAAAGAAACTTTGCATGGAGCATGGGAGGGCACCATGTAGTATGCAGATGGTCTTATTGAGTGGGACACTTTTTTTAAAAAAAAGTAATTTCAACACCATGTTCCAATTTGACTGCAGCAATTCCAGCCATTACATCTGCATTCCAACCAGGCAGAAAAAGGAAGCAAGGAGAAAGACAAAGCCTCCCACTTACACACACCTGAAATTAGACATACCACTTCTGTTTACATCTCATTGACCACATGTAGTCATACGGCCACACCTTGCTAAAAGAGGGCTGGCAATTTAGTTTTTATTCTCGGCATTATATTGGTAAGCTAAACATCACGAATTGCAGCAGGAAGAGAAATGCCTATTAGAAAGTAACTCTTAGTTTCTACCCCATCAGAGAATTGATAATATGAGCTATCAGAAATTGCAGAAAAATGAAAATTCACCATTAAAAAATATCTATCATAAATAGAATTCATGTGTTCACTATTCTAGAAAATTACATATATGGTATTTCATTTGATCTTTACAATAGATCTTCTACATCAAAGGTATTTTCAACCCTTAATAAAAAATTTGGGGCCCTGGCCAGTTGGCTCAGTGGTAAAGTGTCGGCCTGGTGTGCAGGAGTCCTGGGTTCAATTCCTGGCCAGGGCACACAGGAGAAGCATCCATCTGCTTCTCCATCCCTCCCCCTCTCCTTCCTCTCTGTCTCACTCTTCCCCTCCCACAGCCAAGGCTCCACTGGAGCAAAGTTTACCCAGGTGCTGAGGATGGCTCTGTGGCCTCTGCCTCAGGCGCTAGAATGGCTCTGATTGTGGCAGAGCGACACCCCAAGATGGGCAGAGCATCGCCCCCTGGTGGGCATGCTGGGTGGATCCCGGTCGGGCGCATGCGGGAATCTTTCTGACTGCCTCCCAGTTTCCAGCTTCAGAAAAATACAAATAATAATAATAATAATAATAATAATAATAAAAGAAATTTGGTACCTGGATTTGGCTGTGAGACAGTTGGATTCCTAGTGCTATGTTCCTGTGATCTAGTGAGTTCTCCTTCTTGTTTCAGCAGTTAAACATCCGTCATAATGAAAAAAATAAAATAAAACATTTGTCAACTACTTCAATTGATTCTATAATATAGTGAAACCAAATATATACTATAATACTATAAAAATGTGAATTATTTTGAAAGCAATGATTATCTTTCAATATCTTCACTTAATCACCAAAGGCTTTTTAAAATTAAATTACAAATTATTTGAAATGTTTTCAAGTTATCCACTTAAGTGTTAACAAATAAAGATTTTTGTATGGTAACTTACTTAGCACAAACCTTTGACTCTTTTTAAAACTATATTAAAAACTATATTTTTCTTTAAAAAATATCCAGAGTTATACAAAATGGAAAACTGTGTGGTAATTTTCTTTCAGTTTTTACCACTCACATTACTTTGTCTTATAGACATCTCTGATCACATGATTTCTGGTATGACTAAAATAAAATTAAACTGAAAAAAGCATTAAAACCTCGGATGTTTATGTAAGAAATTAGAGCAGGGGTCGGGAAGCTTTCTGGTGAGAGAGCCATGAACGCCACATATTTTAAAATGTAATTCCATGAGAGCCATACAACGAACGACCCATGTACATTACGCATTATCCAATAAAAATTTGGTGTTGTCCAGGAGGACAGCTGTGATTGGCTCCAGCCACCGCAACCATGAACATGAGCGGTAGGAAATGAATGGATTGTAATACATGAGAATGTTTTTTATTTTTAACGTTATTATTATTTCTATTAAAGATTTGTCTGTGAGCCAGATGCGGACATCAAAAGAGCCACATCTGGCTCGAGAGTCATAGGTTCCCGACCCCTGAATTAGAGATTTCAAATAATTGAGCATGTGTAGCTCAGAACAATGCTATATTCAAGTGTTCCAGGACAATATTTATGAAGGATATATAAAGGTCTACCAGAAAGTTCTGTTCGTTTCTATCACAACAAATTTCAACATGTAAGCACATGTTTATTTGGCACATGTGTGCCTCTGTATTTTTATCACTTAATGTATACATACTGACATAGCAAATTAACTAAAACAAAGTTGATTTACGTTAGTCTTGTGTGTGAAGCGATAGTATACCCATGGCTACTGATAAAGTTCATTTACGCCACTGTAATTTTTATGAATTTCAACAAGGAAGAAATGCTACAGAAGTGTGTCCGTCGCATCCACCATATTCCCCAGACTTAACACCGTCTGACTATCACTTGTTTTTGTCCTTACAAAATTTTTTGAGGGGCAAAAAATTCAAAAATGAATAAGATATCAAACAAGCACTGGTTCAATTTTTTACATCAAAAGATAAAACATTTTTCAAAAATGGGATATACAAATTGCCCTCACGCTGGCAAATCATTAATAATAATAGCAATTATATTATTTCATAAAGTTTATTGACGGTAAGAAAATTTGTATTTTGTTTTATTCCAAAAACGAACAGAACTTTCCAGTAGACCTATATATGGAAGAAATAAGAGTGTTATGAGCATGATGGTGAAGTTATACAGAAATTGCACATATTTTGTCACTGTTAATGGCATTGCTATCCTTGCAGTGCTTCAAAAAAAATGAAGTAATGAAACATACTTAGTGACTTTACAGCAGGGGTAGTCAACCTTTTTATACCTACCGCCCACTTTTGTATCTCTGTTAGTAGTAAAATTTTCTAACCACCCACCGGTTCCACAGTCACGGTGATTTGTAAAGTAGGGAAGTAACTTTATTTTATAAAATTTATAAAGCAGAGTTACAGCAAGTTAAAGCATATAATAATAATTACTTACCAAGTACTTTATGTCGGATTTTCGCTAAGTGTGGCAGAATAAATCTTTATAGAACAACTTACTATAGTTAAATCTATCTTTTTATTTATATTTTGGTTGCTCCGCTACCACCCACCATGAAAGCTGGAACGTCCACTAGTGGGCAGTAGGGACCAGGTTGACTACCACTGCTTTACAGGAATGTTATTATCACAGGTCATCTCTCAAGGTTTTGGATGATAAAAATCAAAATAATCTAAAGCTTTGAGTCTCATATCAAATAGGTGAAGTTACATTTTTTTAGTCAATTTTCTCATTAGTCTTTTTTTTAAATTGAATGCTTTTAGAGAAACAGAGAGGAAGAGAAGGAGAGAGAGTGAAAGAAGCATTCATTTGTTGTTTCATTTAGTTGTGCACTCATTAGTTGCTTCCTGTGTGTGTCCTGAGTGGGATGCACTGACAGGGGATTGATCTACAAACTTGACATTTTGGGTCGAGGCCTTAACCAACTGAGCTAACCTACCAAGGCCCTCATTGACCTTTAGAAGGGTCCATATACCTTTAAATAAACCTAGAAGTCAGTCCACCTTTAGAGAGTAAAAGGAACAATATAGGTGGTCAGCAGTAACAATATACAGTAAATTTCAGAGGCCTAAATTTTCTTGCAAGTTTATACAAATGAGTTGAAAACTGAAAATAAAAAGGAACATAGACTTGTGTTAGATTGCTATTCTATTATCTCAATTTTGAGACAAAGTTCTTATAGCTAATTATTCACTCATCAGGGCCTTCCTGTATATCTTAAAACCTAAAAGAAATTCATATTTAATGACCTTACTGAAATTAAACAAAGACACCTATTTATAATATTAATTACTCTGCCAACATATAATTGACTTAATACGACAGTTATTCTAATCGTGTTCTCTTTGCCTACTTTGGAAATGCTCTGTATTATTATCAGTCATAAATAGTATGCTAAAAAAATCTCTGTCCTGGTATTAGACTATAAGATAGGTTGGCAGTTATACTTCTTATAAAAAGCCACTTTCTTATTCTTATGTCTTAAGAATATAGCATTTTAAAATAGATATAATACATCTGAAAATAAAACATTATTTTCACATTATGACTTGCATGTTCAAGCCTTCAGGAAAAGTTCTCCAGTTAATAAAAGATCTTCCCTGTAAGCACTCAAGATACTTTAGAAATGCTCTCATTAAATGGATTATCCTTGTGTGGAAGATGATGGGTATTAGGATGACATTTCTTTTAAGTTAGAGAAATTCCATCAAGGGGACTCCAAATGTATGTTCTTCTGCAGACTATAAACCAGGATCAGAATTAAGATAAATCTCACTGACTTCCAGGTATTTTTTTTTTCGTTAGTCCATTTACTCTTGAGACTTTTCTGCCATATGTAATTTGGGTAATTGATCTATAATATTCTGTTACAATTATTTTTAGTAACTTTTTTCTACTCCCCAAATGAACTACAACAAATAAACTAATTCTTAATTTATTATGATTATTTAAATTATCTTCCATAGTAAATAAATTTCAAAACCTTTACTTTCCTGAAATATGAATGAAATTTTTACTGTTTGCAATACAGGTTTAAAAGATGGGTTATATATATACAATGCAACTTTGATCATAATTCATTTAAATTTAATTTTATTTCAAAAAATATATCCAACTTACTATTCTAACATGATAATAAAATAATAATTGATATTGACAGCATTGGTCAAAAATCTGTTTCATTTATTTAGTATACATGAATAAGGAGGAAGATTTTTACATGAAACAAAGATGGAATTAATTAACAATGGCCTTGGTTTCAGGCTGTCTTGGGACACAGTCAGTTATACAATATTTCATGACTTTAAAGTGTATAATCAAAGCTACAAGTAAAACCACTACTTCCTAAGGGCAGTGTGCACTTACAGAGCATTCAGTCCTGCAGTGTTTTAGATTGAAATAACGGCATGTGTGGTGTAAGTACTCTTCTGAGTCATTTATCAATCCAAGGTTGCACAATACTATAAAGCCCTTGACATAAACTACTATCAAGGAACTTGTATAGATGTACCCACATGACAGGTAAACAAAATTCATCAGGTTTCATATATATTTCTTGATCGGGCTTTGGAAGGTTCAGATTAATGGGCTGTTTATATTGATGTCTTTGAACAAAGGAATAAAAACAAACTTTGCTGATCTTAAAATACAGTATGAAGCAAACAAAAAAGTATACCAAAAAACCTTATCTTTGCTCTTTAAACATTTCATCAAAAATATTAATATTAATATTGATTTTTTTTCACAAGGTCTTAGACCACTTAAATTGTTATTTTGAGTTTATTTATGTAGTCCTGGTTCCTTGCAAGTGATTTCACTAAAACAGGGGCCATAGAGATCCCTACTGATGTGGGTTTTCATGTTACTTTATCAACTGCCATTAGGAAGTCCCTGAACTATTGGTATGATAACCAAAATTACACACTAATAGTTTAACATCCTAGATTCTAGCGATAGTATATGTTTCCTGGTGAACCACTAATATTAAATAGTCAGAACTTTCTGTAATGTTTATTTTAGAATGTATTTTTTTTCCTCAAATTTATACTATTTGTCTCTCTCAGACTTATCTCAGAGAATAGAGTTGATGAATTCTAACTTTTTCTCTTAAACTTCAGTCTGCAATATTTGTGTAACACAAATATAAAGTATTAGTGATCATGATTACATATGTTTTTGCTACATTAATTTCCACAAGAAAATAAGAGTATACAATTGCTAGCTTAGAAAAATAATATATAACATAACATTTTAGCACCTAACTGAGTTTCAAGAATATGCATTTTCATGACTCTTTGAATTTCAGAACCATTTAATATATATTTTCTGCCAAAAATTAGAATGTATATAATCTCTATTGCCCGTTTATTTAATGGGTTATTTGTCTCTTTTTTGCCAACATGTAAAGCTCCTCGTGCAATGTCTATTGTCAGTCCTTGGCCTTTGTCTTATGACTTGTCTTCATTTCCATCTCTAACAGGTGCCCATGTTTACGATATTTTTGCCAAACAGAAAATCCCTCCACTTTCAATCATAATGTTCAGTGCTAAGGACCACTAATTCTGCTGCCTTGCTGTAAATCACAGTCCCAGAATCAGTTACCAGAAGAGTTTTTGATAAAGCAACATTTCTCCAAGTAGCCCACTAACTCACCTCCCACCCTCATATTTCCCTTGCTGAGAACACAGCAATATCAGGTTGGTTGATGGTTTATTTCAAAATTCTCACTGGATGTTCATCATTATTAGGATAAGGCACAGATCTGAAGTTGATGCTCATAAGCACTGACCCATCAGGTCCCTGGATAACTCTCCAGCTCCTTCTCATGGGAATCTTCTCCTTACTCCAGGCAACAGCCTGCCCTGCTCTCCTCACAGCCTCTCTTCTTTCAACCCTTTCCAGTTCTCAACTTAAATGCCACTTTCCCAAAGACGTCTGCCCTTCCCTCTCAGACGTGAACAGGTATACCTCACTGCACCTAATCAGAGCTCTCTCTCCCCAGCGGGAATTGTCTAGTCACACAATTTTCTCTCTGTGACTTTCATTTCTTCTAGATTATCAGTAGTATCATGAGAGCAGGGTCATCTGTCCTGTTCATCCTGGACTCTCCTTGTGACCATGAAGCCTAGTTCATGGTCAATATTCATGCAATCAATGAAGGAAACTTCATGTTATGCAAAGAAAGCAAAATCAAACTGAGGCATTTTCTCCATGGTGGGAATGTTCAGAGACTTCATATGCAAATTTGCACTTTGTCTTTCAAAGGAAAGAGATGTAGTAAAATCCCACAGTTCTTTAAACACAAATGCAACAGCCAAAACCTTGTGATTATAACCAATTTGGCAGTAAGTTTTGGCCTGAACTGATGGGAGAAAAGAGGGGACTCTATAGCCTATACCTGCTTCATATTTAGTGTAACTATCCATATGCAGGCTCATATGTAGCATTCCCTCTCAAAAACCAGAAGAAAAGTTCTTACTTCCAACAATCTCATCTCACCCACAAAAGTTTTAGTTAAGGTATTTTGGACTTGAATGTAGAATTGTGTAACCTCATAAACACTGAATCCTTTTTTTTTTTCTCTCTCTCTCTCTCTCTCTCTCTCAACGATGCATCCTAATATCTCCAAGAAATGATCCAGGAAATAAAGTTCTGGAGAAGCTAAAGAGCGGAGGCAGTTGAAACAAACTAGATTCCTTCCCCTTCATCTCTGGAACCAGGGCAGTGGGTAGAGGGGGGCTTTCAGCTTGCAGAGGCTACCCTTGTGACCCAGAGCTCTGATTTATGGGGAGTCTTCCTTTCTTAATCTTTGTGATATCTGTCAGGTTGTTCATTTTCTTATATTATATACTCCATTTGTTTTTACTTAAATATTTCCATGAGTATTTCAATGGGAAAATGCAAAAGATAAACCATCAGCAACTAGGTTTTACCATCATATTCACCTACAACAAATTGTTTCATAAAGAAACATTTGCCTGACCTGTGGTGGCGCAATGGATAAAGCGTCGACCTGGAAATGCTGAGGTTGCCAGTTCAAAACCCTGGGCTTGCCTGGTCAAGGCACATATGGGAGTTGATGCTTCCAGCTCCTCCCCCCTTCCTCTCTCTCTCTTTCTCTCTGTCTCACGCTCTCTCCTCTCTAAAATGAATTAATAAATAAAAAATTTAAAAAAAAACAAAAAAAAAAACAAAAAAAAAAGAAAACTTTAAAAAAAAAAAAAAAAAAAAAAAGAAACATTTAAGCTAGATGTGCACCAAACCACCCCATATCAGACACCACAGTAGGTTAAGAGCTCTGTGACAAACTGTCTACTTTATCTTAAGATACAAAAGTGTAGAATGAAATACCTTGGAGGCTTTGCTATAGGGTGTGGGCCCTCAAGTAGTCAGACTTCATGGATGTGAATCGTGTCCGCTATTATCACCTTTGTCGAGTGGCCAGGTTATTGTACTGTTCTGTCTCCTCACCTGCAAACTGGAGACCATAAATACCCTACATCATAGAGTTGTTTTAGGATTAAATGAAATGAACTTTTAGGTGATTGGCACCTAAAAGTGTTAGTTGCCTTAATTAGCTTTGGTAGATTTGACTTGTCTCATAAGGCATATGCAAAATCAGTGGGTTATCCATGTCCATTTAATAAAGCAATGCTATTAAACCTACCATGGATCTTCCTAATGTAAATTCAAAGCTAGTAAGATCATAGATATTTATGTATGACAGGCATTTGCCATCATTATTAATGTGTACTCTGAATATTTTAATCAATAAAACATGATGGTACTTATAAAATTTAAAATGACCATTAACCAAAAATTAATATTAGTATGAACATACCAGAAAAAAATATATAAATATATATATATATATCCAAATGTAAAAATATCCACTTCAAAAAAGACTTTAAGCATCTGATTTACTAACCTTTATATTTCATGTCCTGATTTAAATCATTTGTTTATATTTGGGTTGGCATATTTCTAATCATATGTGAGGCTGAGTAAAAATACCTTCAGTTAAGTCACATGGAATAAAGCAAAAGCAATGGGGATATTGTACTGAAAATCATACACTGTATACAGCTTCAAATCAGTTTGTTAAAAGTTTCTTAGGCTTATTGCAAATTCTGTCAAAAGCGATATGATTCACACAAACTCTCACACATACTAAAATTTAGATGAAGTTTATTGTTCTGCTATTTTGCAAAGGCCTGCAATTTCTTTGAAATTTGCCTTGTTTCAAAAACCATGCTATTACTCATCCACATCACTGTGTTGAAGGATCGCTGGTAGAGTGTTATGGTAAGAGATACTAGATTGAAAAGATGTCGTCTCAAAAGGGCCCTGCTTTGAAATGACTAATTGTCATCATGCTGTTATTAAATTTAAAAGTTTGTCTGTATTTGATTTATATAAATCAAATCCTATTATTGAGAGTTAATTTATTGTGAACCTTCATGAAGAAATCTTGGCCCTGGCCGGTTGGCTCAGCGGTAGAGCGTCGGACTGCCGTGCGGGGGACCCGGGTTCAATTCCCGGCCAGGGCACATAGGAGAAGTGCCCATTTGCTTCTCCACCCTCCCCCTCCTTCCTCACTGTCTCTCTCTTCCCCTCCCGCAGCCAAGGCTCCATTGGAGCAAAGATGGCACGGGCGCTGGGGATGGCTCCTTGGCCTCTGCCCCAGGCGCTAGAGTGGCTCTGGTCACGGCAGAGCGATGCCCCAGAGGGGCAGAGCATAGCCCCCTGGTGGGCAGAGCGTCGCCCCCTGGTGGGCGTGCCGGGTGGATCCCGGTCGGGCGCATGCGGGAGTCTGTCTGAAGCCCCGTTTCCGGCTTCAGAAAAATACCAAAAAAAAAAAAAAAAAAAAAAAGAAATCTTGACCTTGTTGTTGTACCTGATTCCACATATATTCTTCAAAGTACAAGGGGTCCTCAGGTTTACGAGTCTTGACATACAACATTTTGACTTTACGACACTCACTCCTATAGAAACTTAAAAAACTTGAGACATGAGTATTTCAGATTATGCCATTAGCTTTGGCGTTGTATTTATGGAGTACATGGGCAAACTCGTTTGGTTGTGTGCGCGAAAGGATACTCGGTATTCTTTTTCTGTGGCTTAATTGTGTTTTTATGTTCTATATTATGATTTTACAACTGTGGTAGGGTAGGTAAGTGACTTAGGCCACTTACACCAAAATTTGATTTATGTCACTGTCACAAGAACGGAAGTGTGCCTGACCAGGTGGTGGCGCAGTGGATAGAGCGTCAGACTGGGATGCGGAAGGACCCAGGTTCGAGACCCGGAGGTCGCCAGCTTGAGCGCCGACTCATCTGGCTTGAGCAAAGAGCTCACCAGCTTGGACCCAAGGTCGCTGGCTCCAGCAGGGGGTTACTCGGTCTGCTGAAGGCCCATGGTCAAGGCACATGTGAGAAAGCAATCAATGAACAACTAAGAAGTCGCAACTCTCAAAGAGAAACTGATAATTGATGCTTCTCATCTCTCTCCATTCCTGTCTGTCTGTCCCTGTCTATCTCTGCCTCTGTAAAAAAAAAAAAGAACGGAAGTGTGTCATAACCCCAGGATCCCTTGTATATATTTTTAGTCTAAGACATTAATTTAGGATAATCTCATGTGATGACCTCAGGGAAGCCACATTACATCTCTGAGCTTCTGTTACCTCATCTTATATGAAAATTTACTTATTCAACCATTTATCTTTCTGCTTCCTCTTTCAGCTTTCATTCATTCCTTTCCTCATTTACAAACGCCTGAGTAGTTATAAGGTGCCAGACAATGTTCTGGGATTTGGGGATACCAGTCAGAAAAACAAAAACACAATGGTGTTTCTATTCTATAATATAATATAGTAATATATATATATGTAATAATATTTTACTTATATTAATTTATACAGAATAATGTATATGCATGCATGGGAAATAATCTCTCTGCCCCCTGCCCCAATCACACTTACTTTTCAGTTTCTGTTAGTTTTTTTCACACCGGCTTTACAATCTGTCATTAGGCTGACATCCTTGTGTTTTGGAACTTCAGACTTTTAGTCTTTCTGTCTTTCAGTTCAGCTTTTTTAGTCAGCACTTGAATCAATGAACCAATGAATTAATGAATGAATGACACCTAGTAGATACTCAGTTCTGAGTTTGAAAATAGGATTCTGTCCAAACCAGAAACACTTAAGAATGATGTATTTTCACCTACCAAACTAGTGTGTTCTCTGTATAATTTTTGATAGACTCCAAGCTATCAAATGTAGGGATGAATTTTAAAGTCTGATTTATGCTGTACTTTTAAAAACTTACTCTTCATTTTGTCAATAGATGGTGTGTCAAATATGAGAAGCTAATTTAACAAAAATGTGTTTCTTTGAATAATGGTAGACTATACTTGAGGAGCAGTCTTGTTTGAAAATTGGAATTCAGCATTGAGTAGGGGAAGTCTCTTATTTTCCATGAATTTCCCAGTTTTTTTCATGGCTATCTAAAGATTAATCTGGTGACAATGTCCCAGGCTCCTGGAGGATGAAGGCTGATAACAACCACTCTTACAACCTGAAATCCTGGCTGTCTCCTGCAGGTTATTTCCACCTTCCCTACTTTATATTTAGTTTTTTTTTTTTAAGACCTCCTTCAATTATCCTAAGTTTAACTTGCTGTTATTTTCAGCTGGGACCCTGACAGATAAGAATACTAAGTGCATGTCTTTGAAACTTAATATATTTTAATTATCTATAAAGATAGCTACAAAAATAAAGACATCAAAAAGATAAATACCCAGCCTTCCTTTTAGAAGAACTCTATAAAATCATTTAGTAACAAAATGATAAAATACATTCCCAATCTCAGCATGACTATATATTCTCTATCTTTCTAAAGGAGAATGTGTCTAATTAAAATGTATGCTTATGGCTTCAATGTAATTATATTATCCATAACTATATTTAGTGATTTAATAAGATATACTATACCCTAACAGCATATTAAAACAAGATTAAGTTAATAAATAAATTCATTTTCTACTTGAATAGCATGTAGAAATACCTGTGAAATATACTTTCTATAATGATGTTCTACTTCAAGCAATAATTGAACAAGCAGCAACTCAGACATGTTGACTATTACTTCTAGATTAAAATAAAAAAGACAAAAGCATAACTTCTTCCATCATTGACTGGGGTTTTTAAGTTCACATGAGTTTATTTCAGTTCAATTAGAATTTTAGATCCAATTTCAGGGTACATTTGACAGGTTTAAAATCATATTCCAAAAAATAATAAAATAAATATTGGAGAGATTTCTTGAGATAACCATCTTAAAACTGTACAAAATAATACTCAAGATTAAGTTATGGACAATTGTATCAGTAACATTTTATTTTGGAAGAACAAATAAGTTAACTGAATTCTACGGACAAATAAAAGTAGCAAGGGGAAATATAAAATAATATAATGTGATGTTCAATTGTCTGAAAACAAACTGTAAGCATTATAATAATCATCAAGTTTTTAATCATATAGAAGCAGCAACTACTATGAAACTTGAGAAAACAATGTCTAGCGGAGGTCAGAACACTGATCACCTCTTGGTAGAGCCCACATTTTCTGGGCACTGTTCATATTGTATCCCATGGACTATAGATGTCTGGACTGGGGGGCACATGCTTAAATATTACTGATAAAAATAGGCATCGGCTGAATAGTACCACGATATTAAAGTTGCAATTCACAACCTGAGTTACCATCAGTCATTCCTCTCTGGCACCATGCACAATGGCTTCCCACTCCTCCTTTGGCAGCGTCTACGTTAGCCCCATAATGACCACTGTTCCAAAGCCCAGGGAACTTTCCAAAGGCTGCGGTTTCCTGAGGGGAAGTACTGTACTGCACACAGTTATAGGCCCACTACTGAATACTGCTGAGCACAGACAAGGCACTCAGGAGATCGTTCAATGGAAACATCCTGCTGGTAAAAAGAGTCAAAACCATCATGAGATAAAGATATAGCCTGACCTGTGGTGGTGCAGTGGATAAAGTGTTGACCTGGAATGCTGAGGTCACCGGTTCAAAACCCTGGGATTACCTGGTCAAGACACATATGGGAGTTGATGCTTCCTGCTCCTCCCTTCTTCTCTTTCTCTCTCTCTCTCTCTCTCTCTCTCTCTCTCTCTCTCTCTCTCCCTCCTCTTTCTCTTCTCTCTAAAATGAATAAATAAAGTCTTTAAAAAAAAGCCTCAACTCTTAGTTGCAGCATCTTAAAAAAAATAAGGATATAAAATCCACTATTTTTAGGTTATTTCCCCATTTAACTAACATTCCCTATTCCTTGCCAGAAATAAGACGGGTACATGAACATAATAGTGAGTTTGAAGGAAGATGGCTCCCATTGAAATCCCAACTCAGCCAGGATATAATTCTGAAAATGTAGATAAATCACTGCATTTGATTTCCTGAGAGGAGGGTGCTTGTATAACTCAGAAATTCACAATCAGAATGGGATTGAACATTAATAAAATGCTGTCTTGATAGAAATAAGTTATATTTTAATAAATGCAAATCCATTTTTAACATTTTAATTCAAATATATGCATTTTGAGATTATATTTTATAGGTTTATGGTAATTTTATGGACTATATATTTGCATATTTAGCATATATTACATGACATTGTTGGCTTGTTGCTGAAGCTAAAACCTTGATGAACAAAATTATAAATACATTTATCTGATTAAATTTCTTACAAGATGTATGTGTGTTTAAATGTTATATATATACATCAGAATATTTTTAAAAATGTATATGGCTAATTTAGTAACTCATTTTA
Source organism: Saccopteryx bilineata (assembly GCF_036850765.1). NCBI lineage: Eukaryota > Metazoa > Chordata > Mammalia > Chiroptera > Emballonuridae > Saccopteryx > Saccopteryx bilineata. Next base: position 77,815,710 of record NC_089492.1, on the reverse strand, counting down.
ATAGATAATCTAGAAGCACTTCTTAGTGTCCTTACCTAGAAAATTTAAGCATAATAAAAACACTGAGAAGCTGGTTTTGAATCTTCTTAACAAATGTTATTTTTAATATGCATATCAAAATCCAAGAATTTTTTTACAAACCTAAAACATTGTATATTTAGGACCTCATTTCATTTTATTCCCTACTATTTCAAATACAAACATACGTTCCTTTCAATATTACTATTCAATCGTATCCCAGACTAATGGTAGAGATGAGTAATCATACATATTATATATATTATCTATTAGGTAGCTTTTTCTTAGTATTTGCCTTGTAGCATAAAGATGAGAAAAAACACCTGCATTTCTGAATTTGTAGTCTAATAGGATTAGCTGGAACTCTCAGTGGAACTCTTGGCACTAGGAGATAGATTTTTCTGAGTGACCCTCCCCCTCAAGGAGCTTTATTTTCTCTAAGGGAAATAAAGACAGAATGGCTCTTCGGGGTAATCAAGGGTCAGTTTTAATTTGTATTATACTATGTGCACTCTATGGTTGGAGAAACGGATAGTGAACACTGATTTTATCCTCTTCCTACCTTTCTGCACCATGTTAGGAAAAGAGGGTTCTCAGAATAGTGTAGAAGGGCCATGAAACAGCTGCTTTCACAATACTCTTGAAGACCACTAGTCTGTATATTCTGGAGTCTGTCAACAGTATATTTGTCTTACTCTATTTGGGCTGCTACAACAAAAGTAATATAGACTTATAAACAACAGAAAAATATATTTCTTAGTTCTAGAGACTGCAAAGTCCTAGGTCAAGACACCTCTGTTTCATAAAGGGCTATCTTTTCATTGTATCCTCATGTGGTGGAAGGGGCTAGGGAGCTCTCAGAAGTCACTCTTATGTGGTCACCAATTCCACTCATGAAGGCTCTACCCTCATGACCTAATGACCTTCTGAAGGTTTCATCTCCAAATACCATCAGATTGGGAATTAAGATTTAATATACTAATTTGGAGGAACAAAAATGTTTGTTCTATAACAATATTTTAATAGGAAACAGCATATTTTTATAGAAAAAGTTCCTTGATCTAAGCAATATAAATTATTTTCTTAGAAAATAAAAAAGTGATCATTTAGTCTACAGTAAATAATGGACTTCTTGTCAAATAACCCTTGCCTTGCTCCATTGTGTGTGTCAGTGAGCAATTTTAAATGAGCTAAAACCTAATTCATACAATACCACACTGAGTTCAAAGACTCACCTATGCTGGGTGAAATTCAAGTCTCAGCATTTAATAGGAAGATGGAATATCTATCAAGTTAGCAGGTGAACTGCAGCCAAAGGGTTAATTACCCGGGCTCTGCCAAACTGATCTGACTGCTCCAAGAGTCTACAGAACACAGGAAGGACACAAGGAAAGGGACACACATTCACTTGCTAGAAAAAAAAAATCATTTTATGGCTTGGGCAATTTAAACTTTCCTGTAATAGAAATTCTCCTTTTAATATAGGTATCATAAGATACTTTCAGATGTTCACTGGCATCTTCAAAACTCTTTGAAAACCATTTCAGTTTCCCTAGATGCGGAGTAGATAAATCAGTCCATAGAGTGCATGGGTCAAAACACATTTCTTGAACCATAAAAATAGAATTTTAACCAAAAGTATTAAATCAGAGACCATTATTCTGCATTCACAATGTGACTCAACAGATATATAACTGTATTGTACAATGTCATCAGAGAACAAGTTAGATGATAGTGCCATACACTTAATTATAAATACAGACAAAAGTTAGCAGATCATGAAATACTGTTTAATCACAATGCTGTATTCAATGAAAGCACAGATGTATTAAGTGGATATTGGATTTATTTTCTTTACTGCTAACACATGCCATCATTTATATTAATTCCTCCAGAATATTACCAGGTAGTTGTTTTAAAGGCATTGTCAATTTTTAAAAATATTATTCTTAAAAAAAAAAAAAAGACTGAAATTCATTTGAATACCAAAAGTGCAGACTTAATTCCTTCAACTGGTAGAAATTGTTAATTCAATTTAATTGGTCTGATACCCATATAATTCACCCAAAACTACAGCCTATAAAAAAGTCGGATATTTTAGCATATGGGAAACAATAGTGGAGCAATGGAGGTATTGTAACTCTTCAAATTCACCCATGTTCAGTCAAAAAACATTTGAAAAGGTTCTCAATTTCTTTAGTAACAACACAAAGAAAGACTAAAACAAAAAAGACTGGCAATGCTAAGTTTTGACAAGGAGGTGGAGCGACTTTTGTCACGGCCAGAGGCATAATAAATAAAAATGTTCACTTTGGAAAGTAGTTTTCCATTATTTACCTAAACTGACCACAGCACACCCCATAGTACAGAAATCTCCCCTCTTCGTCATATGGCCATGTGAAAGTCACACTTATGTACATCAAAGACGTATACAGAATGTTTATGACAGTATTACTCATTAAAAAAACAAAAATGCACGCAATAGAAATATCTATCAACAAAAAACAAAAGTTTCATCTTATCCACAAAACAAAATACAGCAACAAGCATTATTAAGCTTCTGGTATACACAACACAAATGAATCTTACAGACATTTTGTTGATCAAAAGGGAACAAAATAATGAGGATCGCATGAATCCACTTACATAATATCAGTAACAGAAAAGTCTGTAATCCGGAATAATAGAAATTCCTAGAGCATGTCTTCAGCAGTGGACACAGTAAAAGCTTAGAGGGATTGTAAAGGGGTTTATGCATTTTTTGTGAATTCTACTTCTTGATTAGGATGGCAGTTGTAAAGTGCAGGTTAAACCTGTGAAAACTTAATAATATCCATGCTCATGGTTGTTTGGTTTCTGTACTGTTCTGTATGTTACACTTGTGTAAGTAAGACAGTAAATAGCTCTGTTAATACCTATGCATCTAACTCTTTATGTAAACTCAATTTATTAAAGTGTTCTTTGTAAATTAGTTTTCTTATCTCTAAAAAAGTGAGTAAGAACATCTATTTTAGACTAATGGCTGAAAGATTAATTAGGCTAACCCACAGAAAGGGCTTCTTCTGATTTACTATTAAAATACAGATATTTATAGAAGTAAAATAAAATGTTATATATACATTATATGGGATAACCTATATTTACTTTCTTAATTGCTTCCATCAATAAAATGTGAAAGGTGTGAGGTTCAACTTGATAGAGACACTAATGTTTACAAAGAACCATTACAGGTAACAGTCTTGTATTCTTGGGTGCACTACTAGGTTCCATCCTTATGGCAGGCAGGGACCCTCACCCACTGTTCCGCAGTGTGTCGGAGATGATTACATCAGGACCTGCTGAGCAAAAATGTAACATACACTATCTCTGTTAAATTTACTGACCCTAACGCCAACTGTCTTGAACTAAATGCTCTAAATTGCCAGTAAGTAGTTTATTTATGTGGTAATGAATGGTATACCACATAAATTAAACCAAATAGATCACATAAGTGGCCCCAAATTAGTCAGATAGAACCCTTCACTCATTAACCCCCAGTTCTGGGGCATAATAACCTTTGCTGAGCTGCTGAAAAGACTGATTGACCAGATGTGCTCTGCATCTCAGACAGAATGTAATATATGACTCTAGAAAATGGATCAGATTAATTCAAATCTTAATGTACTTTTACGACACATTTACTCTGATGCCCTTGAATTATGAGTAAATATTTAGGATCTTAAAAAATATAAAGAATAATAAAAAATCATCCTGTGTAGGCACCATCTAGCTTAATATATAAAACATCGATGAAGTCCTTCCTCTTTGTCTCTGAATAATCTCTAAAGTATATATTTTGGTTGATTATCACTTACATAAAATATTTTACTTTCAGTAATTACATACATATGGTATTATTAGGTATATTAGGCATAGATTATATGTATCATACATCTATGGGTACTTGACCAATGGCAAGAGTCACCTCGTGAAATATATATTGCTGAAAACCCAGGTGGCTCTTTGATCTTGATGTGGAAGCTAAAACAAAAGTGCTCCAGTTGATACATTTGACATATTATGAATTGGGAAGATCAATACCTCTTTATTTGAGCACAAGCAAAGATTTCTTTATTTTAATTGAATTTACTGGGGTGATACTGGTTAATAAACTTGTCTAGGTCTCAGGTGCACCATTCTATAATACATCAACTGTACACTGTATTGTGTGTCCACCACCCCAGTCAAGTCTCCTTCCTTCATTTCTTTCTTTTACCCTCTTCTACCTCCCCTCACTCCCCTTTGCTCCTTAAATTATACAAAACATTAAAGATGAAAGAAAATATTGCTAAATTAAACATTAAATTAAATTATGAATAGGATCTCTCTGTGCTTTCTACTCAACTTTTCTATAAGCCTGAACATGCTCTTTTAAAAAACAGTGTATTAACTTAACAAAAAAGTTTAATATAAAAAGTTAGACTTTGTGTTTATCAAAAAGCAACATGTAAGCTGTGAAATACAAGCCAAAAAAATACATAGTTTTATTACATATACTTGGCATGCATAATTCTTTCAAAAGGGCAATTCCACCTCTGAAAATATATCAAAAAAATGTGTATGTATACATCCTTGGAAAGTCATATACAATAATATTCAGAAGAGCATTATTCATAATAAACCCAAACTGGACACATTAAATAACAACAGAATAAATCATATGTTGAAATACATTAATGCAATGAATTATTCTATAGCAATGAAAATTGACAATTGACTACTACACACAATGATAAAGACAAACTTCACAAACATGACATGAACAAAAGCTGCTGGTTTTAGAAGAATATTGTTACCTCTAAGAACATGGGTGAGAGTAGTAGTGACCATAAAAGGGCATAGTAGCGATGTTTGACTTGTTACTATTCTGTCTTGGCCAGGGAGATGGTTAAATGGGTGTTCACTTTGTAATGGTGCACTGGGCTCAACACTTATCATCTGTGCACTCTTCTGTATGCTACATTTCAAACTGAATTTATTTTCCAAAATGGGAACCCTAATGGAACTACACTATCTTTGTTTATTTTATTAACAGAAACTTATCCCATAACAGAAAAACCATTTCACATGTTACGTAAATGCCAGTGAACTAATAGTGACATTCACATTGTTATGTTCACAAAAGTTGTAAGAGTGAAATCTAGATTTAAAGAAGAATGTCCACGTGACTTAGTGTTATGCGCGGTAAAGAAAGTTTGAGGTTCGGTGGGCTTGCGTTGAGCAATACTTCAAGTTTTAACCAGTTCTTTTTCTTTAATTCCTTACAGGGAAATTGCTTCTGATGAATAAATACATGGTTTAACAATGCACACACCATCAAAAACCACTGTCTTCCAGAATGTTAAGAGGTCTGTCTTATAATTTTTTATTTTTTGCCTGTCTTCTCTACCTGAAAGGGAGGGAGAGAATGTGTCTGGCTCACTGCTCTGTTGGAAGGTTTAGCAAAGGCCAGACATAGAGTACAGGTCTAATTTATGGCAATCTTACCCTTTGTGACAGTATGGATGGACCTGGAGATTACTATGCTGAATGAAATAAGCCAGTCTAAGAAAGACAAGAACTGTATGAATTCACTCAAAGGCGGCAAAATAAAATTTTAATGCAGAGGCTTTCACCTTGGCAAATTCATTGCCAGGTTCACAAGTGTTTTGAAATCATATGCTGATAATCCAAAAAAATCACATGAGCCATGCCAAGTTAAACATGGCTGACATAATTCTAGCCTGAGTACAGAAATAGTCTCTCTAACTAGTTCTGATTTCTATCATACTTTTTGAATATATCAGTTTTAATGTGAACTAATACAAAAATTACTCATGCTAATCATATTTTCTTTACATCCTGCATGTGCCACTCTTGACAGCTAAAGACAAAAAAGAAACAACAACAAAAACAAGAACATGAGGAAACGGATGCAAGTCTTCTAAAGCTCCTGTAAACAAACCACTAAAAGAATTCTTAGATCAGCATCTCATTAATAATCTTATCAATTTGTTTGCCTGTTAGTTCACTAAATTTACGCATGAGCAATCCTGCTATTCTTGCAAATAACTTACAAAAGTTCTACTAATGAAGTGTTTCAAATTAGGAAGTCACTCATCAATTAGATAAAGCCTGGCCACTTTCTGCAGATTGACAAGCACACTGAATGCCTCATCTAACCACAAAATTGTGTAAAGACATGTCCACACAAATGACATATTATTTTTCTTTCCTCCAATATTAGTCCCAAAATAGTTGATAAGAAGATGTGTGCCTCCTCTGTGACATCTAATAACATGCATTATACTTCAAGTCATTGATACAGACTGCTATTAATCAATTTTTGTGCTTACATAAAATAAGGTTATTAATAAGAATTAAACATTAGTGTCTCCTTTGAATGCCTAAGGCTTTGTATTTTATTACACATTTATGTTCACATCTTCATTTTGCAGATAAGGCAACTGAAGCTCACCTGTGTGGTCATACTGTCAAGCATACGGAACCCGATGGGCAGAGCTGGATACTGACATTTGTCTAGGAATGAACATGCCATCTTGTGGCAGTACCACCATCATGAATATTTTTTTACACCAAATCGATTGAATAATAAAAGTCAATTATTAAAATATATATGTACAGATTTTTTTATTGTGGCAGAACCACCACCATTAATATTTTTACACCAAATTAACTGAATAATAAAAGTCAAGTATTATAATACATATGTGCAGATTTTTTTATTTTCTTGACATTTTCCCTGATCATAATCACCTCCTAAATGATTAACCCTTTGAGTAGTATAAACATTCATGTATGTCCTCACTCAAAGGGTTAACAAAAAACTCACTACTCAAAGAGTTTAGTGTAACTGAAGAAATGCAAACCATTTCCACAGCAAGCACACATGTAGAGACCTCTGCTAAAGCTAAGAAATTGTTCTGCAGAGAGCCTGATCCCCAGTCACTGCGGTCATGATCAGAAAGAGAATTTTAGTTGAAAAATAACTCCTGTTCTTTTTTTTTTGTTTTACCTTTCTATCTTAAAAGATTACATAGTTTGATATAGGAACAATTTTGGCCATCCGATTTATGTTCCCTCTATAAATTTAGTAATCCATAGATCTTGAGGAAAGTCTGAAAGAGAAATTTATGTTTGGTTGTTTGTTTGTTTGATGAAGGTGCATCTTTGGATAAAAACCTTACTAAAAATAATAACAAGAAATTACTTAACAATACCTCACTATAAATTCTAATAACAGAAAGAATAATGCATAGAAATGTCTAGGGCTATGTATCTCTCTTTATCAGCTAAAGAAATACACTTTATTGTTTACTTTCAGATTTACTAAAAAATAATTTTTTTACTAGATCCAGATTTAGCAACATGCAAATTTTATACTGAATATATTTTTCTCTGAGGAGAATGGAGAAAAGGGGGGGGATTGTAAGTTGCAATAAAACCTAATTTTATAGAGTTGTATAATGTCTTTCCATTAAATGGTTGCAAGCAAGCTTATTCAGGCTTTGAAAATGCATCTGAGCCTTCAAAATACGAAGTGCATCTGCAATTTCAATTATTCGATTGTACTTGCCAATCTTTACTTATAAATTCTGAACGTCTTACTCTTTAGATCAATGGAAGAAATAAAGTTGAATGTTTGATAAATACAGATTAAATGTGTTAGGTGACATGGTCTGTCTGGCTCCACTACTGGCCAAAATGAGGACTTGCTTTCTGGCAGAATTAAAATCCATACACGTTCCACCAACGCACAGTACAACTTTTACTATTCTGATCTGCTGGAGCAAAGTTGAGCTCAAACAGCCTGCCCAGCAGGATCTTCTGTCTCCTCCCCTGACCAATCCTTTTTGATTTTTCTACATCCATTTCTATACAGCTCGGCCACAAATTGGAAGTGGAATTGATTCATTTCACCCTGGGATTGCTCAGAGAGGTCACACAGGTGGGTTAGCTTTGATTCCTCCTCTTATTTTTGGTGCTGGGATTAGTTCTCTTCTGTTCCCATCTCCACTTGTTATCTCCCCCACTGAGTTTCTCTTTCTTCTGGGGCTCAGACACTTAAAGCAGGATAAGACTTTTTTACTCCACTGTTTTTATCATCCCAACAATATATCTCTCTGTAATGGGAGCCCACCTGGGATTTACACCACCAGAACTAAAACTTAACTGTCCATGAAATTTATCGTGCATTATTTGACTCATTTACACCATGCTACGCAGAACCCGAGCTCAACTGTAAATTTACCTTCATATTGTTTTCAGCGTGAATCATTGGTCACAGTTCATATGCAAATATAAGGTTAGATGGCTCTTCTCAGAGAATTTTTTTATTGCTTCATAAAATTTAGAATTCGAGATGTTCTAAGACTCCCTTCAACCTCCCAAAGGGTCGTGTTTTATTCTTCATTTGGGGAATATGTTCAGTTTTCTTATTCAAATTCTAGTAAGATAATTATGTGTGGCATCTTTAAAAAAATTTTTTAATAGAAAAGATTCCTGCCATCTATCATGCTAATCATAAGTGGATCAACCAACATGAAATCTCCTACCATGCAGAAATTCAGGTGTGGCCTATTTCAGAGCCGAGTTCTCCTTTATCGCTGCTTAGATTGATGTCTGAACAACCAGTGCTTCACCCTGTGACTACTTTAAGAACTTGCTAATTGGCACGTATCACCCCAGTCTAGCTTCCTTTCTAGGCTGCTGTTCAATAGCCCATTAGCAACTATAGTATTCCATTAATGTCTATTTTTGTGAAGAACTTTCTGAGAATGCTATTATACTGGCTCTGGACAATATGTGGCTGGCGATATTTCTGAGTAGCAAATATATAGCTATTTGAATTTGGGGGAAGATTATTTTAGCACCTGCACTTTTCCTTTACTTATTGTCATTGCAGGAAAAACAAATTCTTGCAAATGTACTTATTAAGTACAATTCCATTCAGATTAAGGAGTATGTGTTTGGGTTCTGTTGGATACATGATTCTGTGATAGAAAAGGGTATGGTTGAGTGTTACAATATATTAAGCTTTGGATAAAGATGATGAGAAAGACCAAGCATATTTGTATCAGCTAAAGAAAAACTCATTCAGAGAACACATGTGCTCTTATAAATTTCATGTGGGAAAGCGAGTATTTACATCATAATTCATTTTTAGTTTCATCTGCATATAACATTTATTTTACTGTTGAAATTTGTTGGCCACTCATATCGACAGTATTTGCCTTAACACACAGGTCTGACTCTATTACATTGATTAGAGACTCATCATGTTTCCCAAGTTTAAAGTATATTGTCTTATGTGTGATTCCTTCTTGTCCACTAAAAGTTTATGGTATGAATTTTATTTTCATAGTTGTAAATATCATGCCAGATATTTGAGTTCCAAGAGGCTGAACACGGATCATGGTCTGTTGCAAACGCTGGGGACACAAAGTCTTCTTGTTGTTAGTATCACATTTCTCTCCCCTTTTCAACCTTAATTCTCAGCACTTCCCATGCACTCTTGAGGATGAGAGAGGTCCAGAAAAGTGCATGGTTATCATGATCATGTTAATGCATGCTTTATGATGAGTCTCTTTGGGAAAGGGTATGTAGGTGCTCACTCTTTTAGTGCCTTCGAGAGTCTCTCCTCCTCCAGTCAGAGTGAAGGGTTGTTCTGAGAGGCTAGGAAGCGGGTGGCCCATCAGCGGCTCAGTTTTGTGGTGTTGAGACTAGAGTAGTCCCCCACGTGCTCCTGACTCTAGGAATGATGCTTCCATCTCACAGGAGACTCAGTAGAAACTGTCTGCAGTGCAGGCAGACCACACCTCTGGGTCTCAGAGGTGATACTTACTGGACTCCTGGGGCCACACCCTACTGAAGTCAGTGAAAAAAGTCTGGACAGACTGACAGCTGGCGTAAAGGGGAGGAGCCACACCCACCAAACTACCTAATCCCTAAAGTGCTTCAGGTGCTAGACTCTGTCAGAGTTTTTTTCAGTGCTTGAACCCAACAAACACCCAGCAGACAGAGGCTGCAGGAGGCGAGATTCAGGGAACCTTGGACTTTTAAGCGGATGTTCCCCCAGCCCAGTGTGGGTAAAAGCCAGAATAGGAGTGCAACTTGGTATTTCCATGTACACCTGGGCCCAGCAGACGCAGCCACAAACTCTGGATTGCTTGTAACTTCAAAAAGGTTGCTGAGAGTCAGTCACAGGGAGTGTCCCCACTAGTCTGAGCTGTGTTCCTGCCAGGGAGGCCTAAGACTGGAAAATCCAGGGGTTAGCTGCAGAAAGCATCAGTTGAGGGCTTAAAACCGTTTCTAGAGTGGTATCTTCTTTTTTTTTAATTTTTTTTTTTTTTTGTATTTTTCTGAAGCTGGAAATGGGGAGAGACAGTCAGACAGACTCCCGCATGCACCCGACCGGTATCCACCCGGCACGCCCACCAGGGGAGAAACTCTGCCCACCAGGAGGCGATGCTCTGCCCCTCCAGGCATTGCTCTGCCACGACCAGAGCAACTCTAGCGCCTGGGGCAGAGGCCAAGGAGCCATCCCCAGAGCCCGGGCCATCTTTGCTCCAATGGAGCCTTGGCTACGGGAGGGGAAGAGAGAGACAGAGAGGAAGGAGGGGGGGCGGGGGTGGAGAAGCAAATGGGAGCTTCTGTGTGCCCTGGGCGGGAATCGAACCTGGGTCCCCCGCACACCAGGCCGACGCTCTACCATTGAGCCAACCAGCCAGGGCTAGAGTGGTATCTTAAGGAAAGGCTTCTCACACCTGGCCCAGCTGAGGCAAGTTCCACTCAGCACCGGCACAGTGGCTCATGTACATTGGATAGGTGGAGCTTCACAGTCAGCCAGCCTAGGCGATGGATATCCAGGTCTGTGGGGCTAGTTTCCACAGAGGGAAGGGAGAGAGGCTTGGAGCATGGGCATTTAATGTGTGGGTCTCTGTGAGTCTATTGTTGGATCTGGTTTAGGGGCTTAGCCACCTTTAAGGGACAGCACAGACAACCCCAAGACAGGACTCCTTCAGTCTTCCTCCCTGGATCTCACAAGGGTCTCACCAGCAGAAAGAAATTCTGCAGAGGGCACTGTCGGCCACACTCAATCTGAACGTGCTACTCACTTTGTTGGGGAGAAATAAAATTTGAGTATCCAGCTGTGGCTGAGCGATTAGGCTCTGGAGTAGGGGCCACATTTCCTGTAATAATCTCCTCACCAAGAGACCCCTGATGTAAGGGGTCCCACTAACATTGTATTCACAACTTCAGTTGCCCTATCCTACCAAGAGTGCAAACTGTAGAGGGGTTGGTCGAGTGAGGCCAGGCTGAGCTCACACTACAGTCTTAACTACAAAAGACTCTGTGGGAAAACCAGGCAGATAAAAAAGGAGAAGGAGCAGCTGAAAAGTGGAGACAAATATTACAGGGCTTGAGGCTTTTACAGAACTTCTGGCTTCTCTAAGCAGGAGGAAGCTGATCCTTATACAAAGGTTAGCCTCTCTCACACTACCCAGGCACAGAAAACGCAGGCAAAAACAGCAAAAAGTGCAGTCGTTTCAGAGAGATAGCTCACATCAGGTTACAAACAATTGCTGATGCCAACCCTAGAAGATCTAGTGACAACACAACTGGTAGTGAGTGGCAGACAGCACCAATTCTAGATTCAGCTACCTACATAAGCAGCACACCCAAAAGTGGAGTCTAGCAGGCACCAGATACTGTGAAGAATAAATATGCCCAACAGAACAGACATTGCACAGTGTTAAATACACATAATCAAGGTTGACCCTCAGAACCAGCCAGCCTGAAGGGATAACCATACCCATGAAAGGACCAATTACATTTAATATACACATACAGTAAGAGGAAAAATAGTAACCTCAAGAAGCATTCTTAGAACAAGGAAAATAGGTAGCCTGGAAGTCTGTACCACTAACCCCATCATTTTCATAGAGACACCACAAAAATTTCAGTCAGACAGCGCTATGCAATGCACAGACTAAATGGGCAGACAGAGAAATGTGACCCAAATGAATCAACTAGAGAAATCCTCAGAAAAAGAACTGAATGAGATGGAAGTAACCAAACTACAAGTTTAAAATAATGATTTTTCAAATGCTAAATGATCTTAGAGCCACAATGGATGAACATAATGAGCACTTAAATAAAGACATAGCAAGCATCAAAAAGGACATTGAAATCATAAAAAAGAACCAGTCAGAAATGACAAATGCAATATCAGAAATGAAGACTGCACTATACAAAATCAATAACAGGCTGGATGAAGCAGAGGATTGAATCAGAGATTTAGAAGACAAGATAAATAAAAGCACGGAAGCAGAGCATCAAAAAGAAAAGAGGCACAAAAAGACTAAGGAAACTCTAAGAGACCTCTGTGACAACATGAAGAGAAACAACATCCACTGTCATAAGGGTTCCTGGAGGAGAAGAGAATGAAGAAAGAATAGAGAACCTGTTTGAAGAAATCATAGCTGAAAACTACCTTAAATTGATGAAATAAAAAATCACACAAATTCAAGAAGCACAGAGAGTCTCATTAAAGAGAAATCCAAGGAGGCCTACACCAATACACATCATAATTATAGTGCCAAATTAAGAGACAAAAAAAGAATACTAAAAGTTTCAAGAGAAGCAGTTAATTACCTACACATGAGCCCCCATAAGGATGACATCCACCTTCTCAACATAAACAGTTGAAGCAAGAAGAGATTGGCAAGAAATATTCAAAATGATGCAAAACAATAATCAACATCTAAGACTTCTTAATTCAACAAGGTTATGTTTTAAAATTGAAGGAGAAATAAATAGCTTCCCAGGGAAAAAAAAAACAACTCAAGGAATCCATTACGACCAAACCAGTAGTACAAGAAATGTTAAGGTGCTGTAAAAAAAAAAAAAAAAGAAAAGGGGGGAAAAAAACTAGAAAAATAAGATTGTAGATTTAAAGAATAAAATGGCAATAAATAAGTACATGTCCATAATAAACTTAATTGTAATTGAATTAAAAGCTTCAATCAAAACACATAGGGTAGCTGCATGGATAAGAAAAAGATACACATAGACTAAAAATGAAGTGATGGAAAAAAGTTTTTCATGGAAATGGAAATTAAAAAAAAAAGCTGAGGTAGCAATACTTATATCGGACAAAATAGTCTTTAAAACAAAGGCTATAGTAGGGAATAAATAAGTCACTAAATAATGATAAAGGGAACAATTCAATAGTAAGATATAACCATTGTAAATGTTTATGTGCCTACTATAGGAGCACCTAAATATATAAAGCAGATTTTGATGGACATAAAGGGTGAGATCAACAGCAATACTATAATATTAGGTGATATTAATACCCCACAATATCAATGGATAGATCCTTCAGACAGAAAATTAACAATGAAAAAGCCACCTTAAATGACATACAAGATCAACTGTATTTAATAGATATCTCAGAATCTTTCACCCCAAAGCAACAGAATATACATTCTTTTCAAGTGCTCATGGTACATTCTCTAGGATAGACCACATGTTAGGACACAAAACAAGTCTCAATAAATTTGAGATTATTGAAATCATATCAAGCATCTTCTCTGATCGAGAAATCAACTACAATAGAAACACTGAAAAATACTCAAACACTTAGAGGCTAAATAAAATGTTATTAAATAACAAATGGGTTAATGACAAGATCAAGGAAGAAATCAAATTTTTCTTGAAACAAATAAAAATGAACATACAAGAACACAAAATTTATGGGACACAGCAAAAGTAGTCCTGAGAGGGAAGTTCATAGCATTACAGGCATACCTTAAGAAGCAAGAAAAAGAAAAAAAGAAAGAGAGGGGAGAGAGACAAGATGGTGCTGGAGTAGGCGGACGTACCAGCATCTACCTCCCAGAACCAAAGTGGATTACAAACTAATTTTAAGAACTATCATCTGGAAAAATCAACTTTGGACTACACTAAGAGGACTCTTGAACCAAGGAACACTGAAGAAGCCACACCGAGACTGGTAGGAAAAGTGGAAACGCGGCGAGGGCTGCCCAGCTCCCCACAGCAAACGGCATCCAGGAGAGAATCGCATGGTGGGAAATGAGTTTAGCAGAGAGGGGAGGGTCCAGAGCACCACAAACAAAGCCCCAGTCTGCAGCCCCAGATCCCAGAAGAGGGGTAAGGACAGTATTTAGCTGGAAACAAGTCAGGATACTGTTTGTGAGAAAGAGTCTGATTTCTCAGACCCAGGATTCTTCTTAAAGGGACCACGCAGAAAACCTCTCTCACAACCACTCACCCGGAGCTCCGGGGGATGAGGAGAGAGAAAATACCAAAGCAGCAGGAAGAGAGGGTAATCTAGGAGGCACAGGGAGAAACATTTTGGGAGATAGCCACCCTAACCCCTGAGACGAGTCACTTCCCAAATCTGAAGTAAATATTTCCCCCGGAAATAGCAATACCAGCAAAGGGAAGCAGGAGAGCAGCCAAACAAGCTCCCCCGTGACACTCAGAGCAGAGCCACTTAGAAGGAGGGAGCTTTCAGGTCTACAGTAGTGAGTGGTAGGGTCTGAGCTGCAGCTGAGATGGAAGCGCAGTTCTGTTGGCAGGGGTGGAAGCCGGCTGGCCACCACTGGGCTCAGTCAGGTGTGAGCTCAGTCTTGCCCAGCTGGGAAGGAGGGGGCGTGCAAACGCTATCAAGCCCAGCTGCTGGCAGCCTGCAATCCACCCTGAGGGAGAAGGGCGAGAACCCCAGAAAAGGTGGAGACCAGCCCCTGAGCAAGGGTGCAAGAGCACAGCCTTGCCCTGCCTATGCAACCCAAGCTTGTGGTCTGACTTGGGAGCCGGCTCCTCCCACGGGGGTGGAGCCAAAAGCTCAGAACAAGCGGCGTTCCGCTACTGAGCTGAGCGTGGGCATACAGTCCTGCCCGGCCGGTAGAGCCAAGGCTAGGAGCTGTTCCACGAGCAGGCTCCTTCTGCAAGGGCAGGGCAAAAGCCCAGAAACAGGTGGAGACCCATAGCTGAGCAAAGATGCTCACCAGTGCCCTCAGGACTGAGCATAATGTCACCCACAGGGGCGGGGCAAAGGCCAAGGCCACCAAGGCTTGTGCACCCGAGCACATGATCACAGCCACTCCTGTGAAGAGAAAATGCAGAGGCAGAGAAATGCAACACAAATGAATCAAGAGAAATCCCCAGAAAAGGACCTAAATGAATCAGATATAACCAAATTACCAAACGCAGAGTTTAAAATAATGATTGTTATGATGCTCAAAGATATTAGAACAATAGATGATCATTACAAAAACCTAAATAAAGAGATAGCAAATATAAAAAAGAACATTGAAATAATAAAAAAGAATCAGTCAGAAATGACAAATATAATATTGAAATAAAGAATACAATGGAAGGAATTAAAAAGCAGGATGGATGAAGCAGAGAATCGAATCAACGAGTTAGAAGACACGATAAATAAAGGCACAGAAGCAGAGCAGAAAAAGAAAAGACACTCAAAAAGTCTGAGGAAACTCTAAGAGAGCTCTGTGACAACATGATGAGAAATAACATCTGCATCATAGGGGTTCCTGAAGAAGAAGAGAAAGAACAAGGGATAGAAACTTTGTTCAAACATATCATAGCTGAAAACTTCCCTCAATTAAGGCAAGAAAACATCTCACATGTTCAGGAAGCACAGAGAACTCCATTAAGGAGAAACCCAAAGAAATCAACACCAAGACACATCATAATTAAAATACCAAAGCTAAGTGATAAAGAGAAAATATTAAAAGCTGCTAGAGAAAAAAGACTGTCACCTACAAAGGAGCCCCCATAAGAATGACTTCTGACTTCTCAACAGAAACACTTGAGGCCAGAAGGGAATGGCAAGAAATATTCAAAGTAATGCAGAACAAGAGCCTACAACAAAGACTACTTTATCCAGCAAGGTTATCATTTAAAATTGAAGGAGAAATAAAAAGCTTTACAGACAAAAAAAAACTCAAGGAATTCACTGCAACCAAACCAAGGCTGCAAGAAATGCTAAGGGAACCTGTTGTAAACAGGTCAAAGGAGAAAAAGAATACAACAAAAAAGGAATACAGTTTTAAAGAATAAAATGGCAATAAACAATTACATATCAATAATAACCTTAAATGTTAATGGATTAAATGATCCAATCAAAAGACATAGGGTGGCTGCATGGATAAGAAAACAGGACCCATACATATGCTGTCTACAAGAGACACACCTTAAATCAAAAGATGCACACAGACTGAAGATAAAAGGATGGAAAAAAAATATTTCACGCAAATGGAAATGAAAAAAAAGCTTGAGTAGCAATATTTATATCAGATAAAATGGACTTTAAAACAAAGACCATAGTTAGAGATAAAGAAGGTCACTACATAATGATAAAGGGAACACTCCAAAAGGAAGATATAACAGTTATAAATATCTATGCACCTAATATAGGAGCATCTAAATATATAAAGCAGACTTTGATGGACTTAAAGGGTGAGATCAACAGCAATACTATAATACTAGGGGATTTTAATACCCCATTAACATCATTAGATAGATCCTCAAGAAAGAAAATTAACAAAAAAACCCAGCAGACTTAAAGGACATATTAGATCAACTTGATTTAATAGATATTTTCAGAACCTTTCACCCTAAAACAGCAGAATATACACTCTTTTCAAGTGCTCATGTTACATTCTTTAAAATAGACAACATGTAGGGCACAAAAGAGGTCTCAACAAATTTAAGAAGATTGAAATCATATCGAGCACTTTCCTGATCACAATGGCATGAAACTAGAAATCAACCACAACAGAAAAACTGAAAAACATTCAAACACTTGGAAACTAAATAGCACGTTATTAAATAACGAATGGGTTACCAATGAGATCAAAGAAGAAATTTAAAGATTCCTAGAAACAAACGATAATGAGCATACATCAACTCAAAATTTATGGGACACAGCAAAAGGAGTCCTGAGAGGGAAGTTTATAGCATTACAGGCATACCTCAAGAAGCTAGAAAAAGCTCAAATAAACAACTTGACCCTACATCTAAAAGAACTAGAAAAAGAACAGCAAGTAAAGCCCAGAGCTAGTAGAAGGAAGGAAATAAAAAAGATCAGAGCAGAAATAAATGACATAGAGGCAAAAGAAACAATAGAGAGGATCAATGAAACCAGGAGCTGGTTCTTTGAAAAGGTAAACAAGATTGATGAACCTTTAACCAGACTCACCAAGAAAAAAAGAGAGAGGACTCAAATAAATAAAATTGGAAATAATAGTGGAGAAATAACAACTGGCACAACAGAAATACAAAATATTGTAAGAAAATAATATGAAGAACTGTATGCCAAAAAACTAGACAACCTAGATGAAATGGACAAATTCCTTGAAACATATAATCTTCCAAAAATCAATCTGGAAGAAGCAAAAAACCTAAACAGACCAATTACAACAAGTGAGATTGAAACAGTCATCAAAAACTCCTAAAAAAGAAAAGTCCTGGGCCTGATGGCTTCACTAGTGAATTCTACCAAATATTCAAAGAAGAACTAACTCCTATCCTTCTCAAGCTATTTCAAAAAATTCAAGAGGAAGGAAGACTTCCAAACTCCTTTTATGAGGCGAGCATCATTCTGATTCCAAACTGAGGCAGAGAAAACACAAAGAAAGAAAATTATAGGCCAATATCCCTGATGAATTTAGATGCAAAAATCCTCAACAAAATATTAGCAAACCGGATCCAGCAATATATGAAAAAAAATCATACACCATGATCAAGTGGGATTTATTCTTGGGAGGCAAGGCTGGTACAATATTCGCATATCAATCAATGTGATTCATCACATAAACAAAGGAAGGAAAAAAACCACATGATAATTTCAATAGATGCAGAAAAAGCATTTGATAAAATCCAGCACCCATTCATGATCAAAACTCTCTCAAAGTGGAAATACAGGGAACATACCTCAACATGATAAAGGCCATCTATGACAAACCCACAGCCAATATAATACTCAATGGGCAAAAATTAAAAGCAATCCCCTTAAGAACAGGAACAAGGCAGGGATGCCCCCTTTCACCACTCTTATTCAACATAGTTCTGGAAGTCCTAGCCACAGCAATCAGACAAGAAAAAGAAATAAAAGGCATCCAAATTGGAAAAGAAGTAAAACTATCATTATTTGCAGATGATATGATATTGTATATAGAAAACCCTAAAGTCTCAGTCAAAAAACTACTAGACCTGATAAATGAATTCAGCAAGGTGGCAGGATATAAAATCAATACTCAGAAATCAGAGGCATTTTTATATACTAACAATAAACTGTCAGAAAGACAAATCAAGGAATCAATCCCCTTTACCATTGCAACCAAAAAAACAAAGTACCTTGGAATAAATTTAACCAGGGAGATTAAAGACTTGTACTCGGAAAATTATAAAACATTGATTAAAGAAATCAAGGAAGATACAAACAAGTGGCGGCATATACCGTGCTCATGGTTAGGAAGAATAAACATCATTAAAATGCCTATATTACCCAAAGCAATTTATAAATTCAATGCAATACTGATTAAAATATCAATGACTTACTTCAAAGATATAGAACACATATTCCAAAAATTTATATGGAACCAAAAAAGAACACGAATAGCCTCAGCAATCTTGAAAAGGAAGAATAAAGTGGGAGCTATCACACTTCCGGATATCAAGTTATATTATAAGGCTATTGTACTCAAAACAGCATGGTACTGGCATAAGAACAGGCATATAGATCAATAGAACAGAACAGAGAACCCAGAAATAAACCCACAGTTCTATGGACAACTGATATTTGACAAAGGAGGTAAGGAAATACAATGGAGTAAAGACAGCCTCTTTAACAAATGGTGTTGGGAAAATTGGACAGCTACCTGCAAAAAAATGAAACTAGACCACCAACTTACACCACTCACAAAAATAAACTCAAAATGGATAAAAGACTTAAATGTAAGCCATGAAACCATAAGCATCTTAGAAGAAAACATAGGCAGTAAGCTCTCTGATATCTCTCGCAGCAATATATTTGCTGATTTGTCTCCACAGGCAAGTGAAATAAAAGACAGGATAAACAAATGGGACTTTATCAAACTAAAAAGTTTCTGCACAGCTAAAGACAATAAGAACAGAATAAAAAGACAAACTACACAATGAGAGAATATATTTGACAATGTGTCTGATAAGGGGTTAATAATCAAAATTTATAAAGAACTTGTAAAACTTAATACCAGGAAGACAAACAATCCAATCCAAAAATGGGCAAAAGAAATGAATAGACACTTCTCCAAAGAGGATATACAGATGGCCAATAGGCATATGAAAAAATGCTCAACATCACTAATGATTAGAGAAATGCAAATTAAAACCACAATTAGATATCACTTCACACCAGTCAGAATGGCGCTCATCAAGAAAACAACACAGAATAAGTGCTGGCGAGGATGTGGAAAAAAGGGAACCCTCCTGCACTGCTAGTAGGAATGCAGACTGGTGCAGCCACTGTGGAAAACAGTATGGGGATTCCTCAAGAAATTAAAAATCGAACTGCCTTTTGACCCAGCTATACCACTGTTAGGAATATACCCCAAGAACCATAGCACTGTTTGAAAAGAAGAAATGCACCCCCATGTTTTTGGCAGCATTGTTCACAATGCTGGAAACAGCCCAAGTGTCCATCAGAGGACGAGTGGATTAAAAATTTTTGGTATATATATACTATGAAATACTACTCAGCCATAAGAAATGATGACATCGGATCTTTTACAACAGCATGGATGGGCATTGATAACATTATACTGAGCAAAATAAGTAAATCAGAAAGAACTAAGAACTATATGATTCCATACATAGGTGGGACATAAAAATGAGACTCAGAGACATGGACAACAGTGTTGGGGTTACAGGGTGGGAGGGAGGAGTGGGAGGGTGTTGGGGGAGGGGAGGGGCACAAAGAAAACTAGTTAGAAGGTGACAGAAGACAATTTTATCAATGTCACCCCATCAAAATTAATCAAAATAAAAAAAAAAGAATCTGTGTAACGGCTAATTCAGACAGTTAGAAGAATAGTATTGTATAAGGATGCTTATTCTGCTTCTCAGGCCATATCCTGCAAAAGGGGCCCCAAGCAAATTGGTGATTTGGGTCCTCTGATTTTGCCAATTGGATTAAAAAAAATAGGTCAGGAACACCCTGAAATGGAACTAACAATACATGAGCATAAATTTAAAGGACTTTTAGATACTGGAGCTAATGTATCTGTTATTGCTAAACTACATTGGCCTCCTTCCTGACCCACTCATGCAGTAGCCACAGAATTACAAGATATAGGGCAGAGTAAATCCCCTCAACAAAGTTCTAGTTTTCTATATTGGGAAGATTAAGAAGGTCATTCTGGATTTTTTAAGCCTTATGTGCTCCCTGGATGGCCAATTAATTTGTGAGGTAGAGATGTTTTGAAAAATATGGGAGTGTTGTTTGTCAGTCCTAATGGATTAGTCAGTACCCAGATGCTTGTTTGGGGATTTTTGCCCACCAAGGGTCTAGGGAAAGAACTGGAGGAATTCTCACCCCCATAGAAATGGCACCAATACCAGAAGGTGTGGATTAGGATATCAAAATTTAGCATAGGGGCCTTGGTAGCTCCTGCTACCTCAATAATGCATTGTGCAGACCCAATTACTTGGAAATCAGATAATCCTGTATGGGTAGACCAATGGCCCCTTTCTCAGGAGAAACGTAGGGCAGCTGCTCAATGGGTCCAAGAGCAGCTACAGCTTGGACACATTGAACCATCTAATAGCCCATGGAATACACTTCTATATTTTGATCTTATTGCCTCCTGGATTATCAAGGGGCATAGGCGACTCTTACAGCTTATAGGTTTTGAGCCTCAAACTTATTGTTGTTCCTCTTTTCAAAGGATCAACAACAAAGGCTCTGGGAAACTTCCACTAAATGGCAAATTGCTTTTGCAAATCAGTGGACAACTTTATACTGAAACTGTCAACTTAAAATCAGCTCAAAGTCTAGAATTATATGCCATTATCATGGCTTTTCAGCATTTGCCATATTCCCCCTTTAATCTATACACAGACAGAAAATACTTCCTTATGGTGTTTCCACTATAAAGACTGCGGTCTTAGGGACAAATGCCGATGAACTATTTCAGCAGTTCCTGCTTCTTCAAAGACTTGTATGTCAACATAGAGCTCCATGTTTCATAGGACATACTCGAGCTCACTCCATGCTCCCTGGAGCTTTAGCACAAAACAATGCCCTTTTTTTTCTTTTTTTCTTTCCTTTTTTTTTTTTTTTTTTTTTTTTTTTGTATTTTTGTATTTTTCTAATGTTGGAAATGGGGAGGCAGTCAGACAGACTTCCGCATGCGCCGACCGGGATCCATCCAGCACACCTACCAGGGAGGAATGCTCTGCCCATCTGGGGTGTTGCTCTGTTGCAACCAGAGCCATTCTAGTGCCTGAGGCAGAGGCCACAGGGCCATCCTTAGCACCCCGGGTGGCTTTGCTCCGGTGAAGCCTCGGCTGCAGGAGGGGAAGAGAGAGACAGAGAGGAAGGAGGGGGGGGTTGGAGAGGCAGATGGGCTCTTCTTTTGTGTGCTCTGGCTGGGAATCAAACCCAGAAATCCTGCACACCAGGCCAATGCTCTACCATGGAGCCAACCGGCCAGGGTCTAGGAATGCCCTTGTTGATCAAGCTACCCAAAAGAAAATTATTTGGAGCAACCATGACAGATCAAGCAAGTCAGTCTCATACTATTCCTCACCAGAACACTGCAGCCCTGTGTAAACAGTTTCAACTTTCTCGGGAAGCAGCACGGCAGATTGGGAAATCCTGTCCAAGGGGTCCTATATTACAATCTGCCCCTTCATTTGGAGTTAACCCTCAAGGATCCCTACCAGGACAACATTGGCAAATGGATGTTACTCATATACCTTCATTTGGCAAACAGTCCTATGTCCACGTTATAGTGGATACATATTCTGGATTTATAGTAACCTCTGTCAGAACAGGAGAGGCTGCTAAGCATGTTATAGCTCATTGTCTGTATGCATTGTTCTATTATTGGATTTCCTGAACTTGTTAAACTGAAAATGCCCCTGCATATGGAGCAAAAGCATTTACTGTATTTTGTTATTCTTACAATCTTTATAGTTAAGGTATTATTAAAGTGTATTTAATATTTTAAGGTCGATTTAAATAAATTTAAAGGGGGTAGTCATATCCTGAAACTCCATATCATGCTTTTTACTTTAAAAAAAATTTAAATTTCTGTTGAATGCTGATGAACAGGAGACGCCAAATCTTTTTTGCCTGCAAACTACTACCTTCTTTATTTGATCCAGCTAATAACACTGTTTAGTCTTTTTCCAAATAGCTCCAGATATATGAAAAAGATTTATTTAGGCAGATGGGGATCCTCAAACCCCTCAGCGAGATCTTCTGAGCATGGCTTTTAAGATATCTACAGGCAGAAAAAGCCCAATAGAGATCAGGGGAACTACCAGCTTTTAGAATACGCCCTTAAAGGCTCCAACACCCCAAAGGAGTCTCATAGGATACCATCTGGGTTCTGCTTCAATAGTGGAAAGGAAGGTCATTGAGCTAAAGCCTTCCAGACTTACATGCCTCTGCTGTGAAGAAACAGGGACACTGGAAGGTAGGGTTCTCCCTCGCTCCTCTAAGGGAGGGTTCAGTCTCTTCCAGCCCTGCTCCAGCCACCTATGACCTAACCTTGCCCAGAATGCTGGGGTTTGCCACTGAAGGCTGAAGTTGCCCAGGGCTGTCAGCCCCATCTACAACAATGTGGATGAGCCTAGGGTATTTCTTCCAAGAAGCAGGTAAACTGATCTCATTTGCACAAGGGCCACTTAACTATGTCTTGCCTGAATAGTCAAGTTTTTTATTCTTCCCTTGAAGATCTCTGTTGTGGGTGTTGATAGTCCTACTTTCTGCTGCTTTGTTTAATATATAGTGTTTCCTTTATTCCTCCTAGCTCAATGCCCCACTCATATTTCAGGCTGGGACCTACTCCTAATTTAGAGCTCTCTTTCCCCTTTTTGCCAACTTCTATTATGAATCTACCTTTGTCACCCAGCTTAGTGTATCCCAAGGTTCTTTTTACCAAGCCACAGTCACAGAGCTCCATGGAAAAGCAACCTGGTCTCATCTTTCCAGGCAGAGGAGAACAGAAGCTCCATCTCCACACATGCTGCAGATGGCTTTTTCAGTCTACCTGAAACATTACCAGCTAGAAGCAGTGGTCATTGGGACTTGGATGTGAGCTGCAAAGGATAGAATTGTGACAACAATTCCAGTGCCATGCGGACTTTTCCTGGAAGTGGACTTTTCCTGGATTCCTGCTCCTTGTGACAGCTCCTAACAGACTGAACTTGGGTTGGGAGGCATTTTCAGGCATTTGGCATGGTGTTGGGGCCAACTTGGACTTGGTGAACATGTTAAGGACACTACTCTTTTATAGATTCTTGCTGTATTGGCCAAGAGTTTGCTTAAAGGCTTTAATAACTGTAAAAAAAAAATTTTTTTTTAAATAGAAGACTAGATAAAGAAGATGTGGCACATAAACACCATGGTATATTATTTAGCCATAAGAAATGATGACTTCGGATCACTTACAACAAAATGGTGGGGTCTTGATAACATTATACGGAGTGAAATAAGTAAATCAGAAAAAAACAAGAACTGCAGGATTCTATACATTGGTGGGACATAAAAATGAGACTAAGAGACATGGACAAGAGTGTGGTGGTTACGGGGGGCAGGAGCGTGGGAAGGAGGGATAGGAGGAGAGGGAAGGGTACAAAGAAAACTAGATAGAAGGTGATGGAGGATAATCTCTCTTTGGGTGATGGGTATGCAACAGAATTGAATGAAAACTGGACATGTTTTCTTTGAATATATGTACCTGATTTATTGATGTCACCACATTAAAATAAAATTTTATTTATAAAAAAAATAGTGAGTCTTAGATGGATATAACAGAGGGAATCTGGTCATTTTTAAAAAATAAAACATTGTTCAGACTTAAATATAAAAAAAAAGAAGCAAGAAAAAGCTCAAATAATCAACTTATCCTCATATCTTAAAAGAACTAGAAATAGAACAACAAATAAAGCCCAGAGGAAGTAGAAGGAAGAAAATAATAAAGATCAGAGTGGAAATAAATGACATAGAGGCAAAAAAAAAATATAAAAGATTAATGAAACCAACAGTTGGTTCTTTAAAAAGGTAAACAAGATTAATGAACCTTTAACCAGATTCATCAAGAAAGAAAGAGGACTCAAATAAATAAAATTAGAAATGAAAAAGGAGAGGTAACAACTGATACCACAGAAAGGATTGTAAGAAAATACTATGAAGATTTATATCCCAAAAAATTGGACAACTTAAGTGAAATGGATAAATTTCTAGGAACATAAATCTTCCAAGACTCAATCTAGAAGAGTCAGAAAACCAAAACAGACTGATTCAAATAAATGAAGTTGAAACAGTTATAAAAAAAAAAAAGAAGCAATTCTCAACAAACAAATATCTGGGACCAGATGGCCTCACAGGTGAATTTTACAAAATATTCAAAAAAGAAATAACACCTATCCTTCTGTAGCTATTTCAAAATATTCAAGAGAAGGAATGACTTCTAAGCTCTTTTAATGAGGGAAGCATCATCCTCATTCCAAATCCAAGGAAAGACACTACAAAGAAAGAAAACTGTAGGCCAATATCCTTGATGAACATACATGCTAAACTTTTCAACAAAATATTAGCTAACCGGATCTAGTAATACCTTAAAAAAATCATACATCATGATCAAGTGGGATTTATTCCAGGGAAGCAAGACTGGTACAATATTTGCAAATCAGTCAGTGTGATTCATCATATAAACAAAAAGAAGGATAAAAATCACATGATTATATCAATAGATGCAGAAAAAGCATTTGATAAAATCCAGCACCCACCTATGATCAAAACTCTCAGCAAAGTAAGAATACAGGGAACACACCTCAACATGATAAAGGCCATCTATGACAAACTGACAGCCAACATCATATTCAATAGACAAAAATTAAAAGCAAGCCCCTTAAGATCAGGAACAAGGCAGAGGTGCCCCCTTTCACCACTCTTATTCAACGTAGTTCTAGAAGTCCTTAGGCACAGCAATCAGACAAGAAAAATAAATAAAAGGCATCCAGATTGGAAAATAAGTAAAATTATCATTATTTGCAGATGATATGATATTGTATATAGAAACCCTAAAGTCTCAGTCAAAAAAATATAAGACCTGATAAATGAATTCAGCAAGGTGGTAGGATATAAAATTAATATTCAGAAATCAGAGGCATTTTTATATACCAAAAATAAACTGTCTGAAAGAAAAATTAAGAAAATCATTTCCTTCACTATTGCAACAACAAAAAATAGTGCTTAGGAGTAAATTTAACCAAGGAGGTAAAAGACTTGTACTCAGAAAATTATAACACATTGAAAAAAGAAATCAAGGAAGATATAAACAAGTGGAAGCATATTGTGTTCATCAATAGGAAGAATAAACATCATCAAAATTTCTATATTACCCAAAGCAATCTATAGATCCAATGCAGTTTCTATTAAAATACCAATGGCTTACTTCAAAGCTATAGAATATATATTCCAAAAATTTATATGGGACCAAAAAAAACAAAAAAAAACATGAATAACCTCAGCAATCTTGAAAATGAAGAGTGAAGTGGGAGGTATCATACTTCCTGATATCAAGTTATACTACAAAGACATAGTAATCAAAACAGCTTGGTACTGGCATAAGAACAGACATACAGATCGATGGAACAGAACAGAGAACCCAGAAATAAACTGTCACCTTTATGGTCAATTGATATTTGACAAAGGAGGTAAGAGTATACAATGGAGTAAAAACAAGTCTCTTTAATAAATTGTGTTGAGAAAATTGGAGAGGTACATGCAAAAATATGGAACTAGACCACTAACTTACACCATTCACAAAAATAAACTCAAAATGGATAAAAGACTTAAATGTAAGTTGTGAAACCATAAACATCTTGAAAGAAAATGGAGGCAGTAAACTCTCCTATATCTCTCATAGCAATATTTTTGCCCACTGATCTCCCTGGGCAAGTGAATTAAAGGCCAAAATAAACAAATGGGACTATATCAAACTAACAAGTTTTTGCACAGCTAAAGATACAATTAACAAAATAAAAAGACAACCCATACAATGGGATAACATATTCGCCGATACATCTGATAAGGGGTTAATAGCAAAAATTTATAAAGAACTTCTAAAACTAAACACCAGGAAGGTAAAAAAATTCAATTAAAAATGGGCAAAGGAACTGAATAGACACTTCTTCAAAGAGGACATACAGATGGCCAATAGGCATATGAAAAAATGTTCAACATCATTAATCATCAGAGAAATGCAAATTAAAACCACAATGAGATACCACCTCATACCTGTCAGAATGGTGCTCATTAACAAATCATCACATAATAGGCTGCTGAGGTTGTGGAGAAAAGGGAGCCTTCTTGCATTGCTGGTGAGAATGCAGACTTTTGTAGCCACTTTGGAAAACAGTATGGAGATTCCTCAAAAAATTAAAAATGTAATGCCTTTTGACCCTGCTATTTCACTTTTTAGAAGTATATCCAAGTAATACCAAATCACTGATTCAAAAGAAGATATGCACCCTCATTTTTATTGTATCATTGTTTACAATAGCCAAGATCTGGAAACAGCCCAAGTATCTATCAGTGGATGAGTGGATTAAAAAGCAATGGTACACATACACAATGGAATACTACATGGTCATGAAAAGGAAAGAAATCATATCTTTGCAATGGCATGATGGACCTGGAAATCATTATGCTAAATGAAATAAGCCAGGCAGAGAAAGAAAAATATCATATGATCTCACTTTTATGTGGAATCTAATGAACAAAGTGAACTGAGGAACAAAATAGAGGCAGAGGCTGGGTCACAGGGAGCAGAAGGACAGCTGTCACAGGGAAGGGGGATGAGGAGATGGGATCAGAGAAGGTGAAGAGATTAGGAAATTATATATACATAACACATAGATACAGATAACAGGACAGCAAATCCCAAAGGGAAGGGTAGAGGTTGTTAGGGGGAGTAGGGTAAAGAGGGTAATGGAGGACAAAGGGGTGTGAGTGAGGGAGTTATATTGAGTAGGACACTTGAATTCATGTTAACACAATAAATTAAAGTTAATAAAACATTTTTTTAAAAGATAAAGGAAAAAAAAGGTCATCTTTGAGATAGTCAGAAAAAGACCACCTCTCTAGTAGACCTATAAGAAGAAGGCACATCTTTGTGTGAGCCTACGTGTGGGATGGACACGCGGAGCACTGATGGGTTTCCACTGTTCCTTCATCTGTGTGCAGGTGACTGTTCTGTGCCAGGCCGGCCATGCTACTGCATCAGCACTCCCTCAGCACAGGTCCCCTTGCTCCTGACAGAACATACCTTCTTCCCACGTCCCCCATCATAACACCCAGTGGCCAAAACCATTGGGTTTTAAGGAGTAAAGTTTCAAAATGTATTTATCATAAGAACCAATCAAGTAGGATTAAGGTCTGCGTTTTTCCCTACCAACACCAAGATCACGAGATATTAAACTTTCCTTCTGCAATTGCTGTGTGCCTTTAGGGGTCAATTTGAAATGATTAATTTCTAAGGTAAAGCCATGAAACAGTCGCAGGGACAAAATATGAGCCTTGTTCATTTAGTTCATGAATAAAGGTGACCCTTTCAGTCATAATCTCAAATAGTCTGAACAAGTCATCCCGAAACTGAAGGGTTTATCTCAGTTTAATTGTAACTATCTTCACTTGAAGTAATAAAAATAGTCACTTAGTGAATATCTTCTATGAAGACTCAGTCAATTAAAATCCTTGACAGTACACGAGAACTTTCATTGCTTAGTCAGTATTTTCATCTTTATCAATTTTTTAATGGACCTTTAATATTTTTATTCCTTATGAGAAAGCTACCTGAACTGTTTTAACTTCTAAACCTTAAAAATTACCTGTGACATTTAGCGGCACGGATATTATTGATTTTGGATGAAAAACAAAAACTGTTTTGATCAATTTCTCTCATTGATGAAATTTTAGTGCCTTCTACTCTGGATTCCTAATGATGAATCATTAATTTCATTAAATAGGAATTGGATTAGGGTAAAATATAACAGGAGTGCTTTATGTCTTATGCTTTATTTCCTTAAAGTAGTCAAACTACGAGAGATCTTCAGAAAGTCTTATGTGATATATACTTAAAACTAAGCAGTTGGACTAAACAAATTCCACTATGAGTTATTGTTACCCCATAATTAATGTTAATGTGTTATTTAAAAGAAATAAAATGTCATAACATAGAGATAGTATACATTATCCAGTCAGTGACAATCAGTATAATTAATACATCTAGCAATAAGATTTCTGTTACTGTTCTTAATGCTAAGGTATTTTCCTAATTTCACTTTTGAATGTTTCTTCTGTTGGTTCCTACCTGTAGTCTGCCTCATTATTATTCTGTGATACAAAAAAAAAAAATCCTAGTTTTAGGATTTTCATATATATTCTTTCCAGTAAAGGCAATTTATTAACTTTATAATTCAACTTAAATATTAAATTATCAAAGTAAATTCAAGATGAGCCTTTCTTATGATTATCTATTACTGTGTAACAAACTGCTCCAAATTTTAGTGACAAGAATTTTAGTAACAACAATTTTCATATTTCACCGTTTTGGGGCAAGGAATTTAAGCAGGTGAGACTTGCGGGTGGTTTTACTGCTCCATGTGGTATTGACATGGTCACTAAGCAGAATTCAACTGCAAGCTCCACTTTTTGGATTGTCCAAAACAGCTTCATTCACGTTCCTATTGCCTTGGCAGGGATGGCTGGAGAGCTGGGTGTTGCTCCAGCCCTCTTCCTTCCCATCAAGTCTCAAGGCTTCTCCAGCAGAACATCTACCTTCTTACTGGTGTTCCAGGACTCAAAAATCCAAGGGAGCTTCTGGTTTTACTAATGATTGGGACTGGACCTGTCATAACTCCACTTTCACCATGCCACATTGGTCAAAGCATCACATGGAAGCCTACACTCAAGGAGGGGAGAAACAGAAGCTACCTCCTGATAGAAGAAATGTCACCTTTAATCTAATATAGCATTTCAATAATCTGATGACAGCTGCACATTGCACACTTCCCCCCAAGTGTCTGTTTCCTTGGGGCTGTGCATCTAAACATACCTGAATATCACAGGAATAACTCCAGACAGGTTGCATGGCTGAGGAGTGGCTTTTCAGGAGACATAATATGATAAAGGTTTACCTTAATTGCAAAAAAAAAAAAAGGTTTACCTAGAAGAAAACAAATGTACTGTGTATCTAGGCCCTGGACGGTTGGCTCAGTGGTAGAGTATAGGCCCGGCATGTGGATGTCTCAGGTTCAATTCCTGGCCAGGGCACACAGGAAAAGTGTCCATCTGCTTCTCCACCCTCTTACTCCTCTCCTTTCTTTCTATTTCTCTCTTCCCTTCACGCAGCCAAGGCTCCACTGGTGCAAAGTTGGTCTGGGTGCTGAGGATGGCTCTGTGGCCTCTGCCTCAGGCGCTAGAATGGCTCTGGTTGCAACAGAGCAACACCCTAGATGGACAAAGCATTGCCCCCTGGTGGGCATGCAGGGTGAATCCTGGTAGGACATATACGGGAATCTGTCTGTCTGCCTCCTCGCTTCTCACTTCAGAAAAAAAAAATGTACTGTGTCTCTGCTCTGTGGCTCCCGAGGGCCACTACTGATGTGTTTAGTGGCAAGTTGGCTCCCTGTCTTTATTCTCCTGCCTTTGAACACATGCAGGCAAAGGGCCACAGTGTCACTGCTGGGACAATGAGCCCAGTCAGTCTTCTTGGACAGTCATATGTGCCGTATCCCAGTGCCACTTACCTGTTGCCTGAATTTATGAATGCTCCACTTTGCTCCCAAACCAATGGTTTAAAGATTCATTTCATAAAGCTAGGACATCTACTGACAATTGGAGTCAGCAGTGATTGATTTTTTCTTTTCTTTTCTTTTCTTTTTATTTATTTATTTTTTACAGAGACAGAGAGAGAGTCAGAGAGAGGGATAGACAGGGATAGACAGACAGGAACGGAGAGATGAGAAGCATCAATCATCAGTTTTTCGTTGCACATTGTGACATCTTAGTTCATTGATTGCTTTCTCATATGTGCCTTGACCATGGGCCTTCAGCAGACTGAGTAACCCCTTGCTCGAGCCATATGTAATTCTTTGAATTTCAGAACGCATGCTTTAACATGTTGTCATTTATTTTTTGGTGTGCTTATTTTCCTTAATCAAAGAATTATAAAAGACCACATATAAAAAGATGTAAAGGTTAAAGGTCAATCACCCCTGTAAAATGTGGATAACATGTGCCGAGAGAAAATAGACAGGGTCCTGCATGTAGTAACCTTTCATATTTACATGTTAGTGCATTAATGTGACTAACACTTTCTGAAAATAGACTCATTGTTACTGTGATGCACTGTCAGCACCGTTTCTATAGCCATGACTTCCTGCCCTTCATTGAGCAGATGTGTTTTCCAGAATGAACGACAATGCTCACTTACTCAATGGAATTCAAATGAGTGTCTGATAAATGATGAATGTAAGTAGACATTAAGTTTTAATCAATTGCATGGAGTAATAAGATATGGCTAAATAGTTGAATGATACTTGCATGGAAAATAAGCAGTAAGTTCCCAGGCAATAATTTTTTAGTCCTTTATTTCTAATATTAATATGATATTCAAAGTAGAATTTCATAATTTGTTAAGGTAGACCTAGGATCAAATTCATCTAGATATTAGAACTGCAAGTTACATTTCTTGAAGATTTTTCATTCTGAAACAATTTCATCATTTAATCCATTTTAAACCACTAGAACACATTAGCACAGATTTAATTCACTTGTTAAATTTTGTTAATTGATCTATATTAGTTTTTCCAATGTTTGGAATATGTGTACTATTCACAAAAAATAAATATAAAGTATTAGTCATTTACATTTTCATGTTCTCTTAGAATTTCTAATATTTATGTAAATATGTGAATAGAGAAAACGTAATATCAAATTTATAAGATGTATTCTATAAATGTTAATGGAATATCTGGCTAACACCATTTAATAAACCTTAAAAATATTAGTCACTCATTCAGTAGAAATAACATTATTTTTTTACAAAATTAAAAATGTCACTGCAAAAAGTACCAATGAGTCTTGGCTTTACAACACGTGTTGACATGACTTAGATTTTTTTTTAAATGTAGCCTTTTAAAGATAATTAGCTCTGGTAAAAGACTGTTGGGCACACGATGTCTTGACTCAATTAAAAAAATCTCTATTTTGAGGGTTCATTGTAGAATGCCAGACAGAGAAATAAAGTTCCCCAAAATTTACAGATTTAGATAGATTTATGGGAAATGTATTTATTTAATATTGAAATAATACTTTCTTTAGATTGTGAAGGCTTTCTTTCGTGGAAAAGTGGACCTGCCAAAATTAGTTATATATTATATCTTTATTTATGTATATATTTTATATATATTCTATCTATATATTTTATATATATTTATATATTATATCTATTTTATATTTATATCTATAATATATTTTTACAAATGCTAGTGATAATGACAATAATTAAAAGACTCAAAATTTATGTCACAATATCTCTACATGTCTCTTTTCCTAGGTTCAAGAACTTCACAAAGCAAATCTTTTTAAAACTTTGAGAATTTCAGACCTCTTTAAATCATAGAGGTTATATAAACTCTATTGGATCCTAAGTCATTCCTGTTCAATTCATTTTTTATGTGTTTTTTGAAATGCATATAAGATTATGCATTTCCCTGCTTGAGTCCAAATAATTGCTCCTAATTGCCTATGAGGTATACACAGTTCAGGGTTTCAGGACTATAAACAGTGCCTTTAAGATTTCTCCCTTATCTAACATCTCCTGTCCTCTTCTCACACCCCTCACCACTGCTTATGACATCATGGAAGTGTCATGGTGGCTAGTTCAAGATTCAGCTAGTAGGACATCTCTATGGGACTTCTTCATATGTGCAGTGGCTGTAAAGGTCTTCCTCTGTATAGCCACAGTATTTTATCCACACTTCTGTCTTATTCCTTACCTAGTGCTCTAAATATTAATTTATCTTGAATAAAAGAGCTTCCATTCCTTTCTTTTTTTGCATTGGAGATAAAAGAGTTTTCAAAATGTTTTGTTTATGTAAGTAGTGATGCTATGGTCTTTAAAAGAAGCAGTGGCAAACACTCAAATGTTCCGTAGGCATGATTTCTCAGAGTAGTTAGCCTAACACTAGGTCACCATATTTCCCAAAGCAATTATGGATCTGGGCATGTAGATGAAACTCAAGATAGAATATCTGAAATCGGAAAGACTTCTAAAATGTCAGGGATGTGGTCATAATATGCTCTACATTTAACCTTTGGAGAAGGGAGACCTATTCTGTTTATAGTTTTATTATAAGCAAATCTATAATGTTGTCAGATTCTTGTTGAAAGAATGAATAGATTGTTGCATTACAATCAAAATGGCAAAACAGATATAATTCCCATCTCTGACAAAAATGAAGAATGCCATAAAAAATTCAACAAACTGTAGAACATTTAAATGGCATCATGGACCAACTACATAATGATATTTTGGTCAATGACCATGCACATATATGATGATGGACCCATAAGATTATAATGGCGCTGAAAAATTACTATCACCTGGTGACATTATAGCCATCTTAACCTCATAGCACAACACTTTACACAAGTAGTTACTATTGTGTTACAATTGCCTAGAACTCTTAAAACTCAACAATAGTAAAAAAAAATTACTGGATTAAAAAATGGGCCTGAGACCTTAACAGACACCTTTCCAAAGAAGATATACAGATGGCAAATAAGTAGATGAAAGGATACTTTACATAATTTATCCTCAGGGAAATGCAAATTAAAACAACAATGAAATGTCCTTCAGTAGGTAAACGTATAAATAATACTGTGGTAGATACATCCAGATAATGGAATACCATTAACTGCTAAAAAAAAAATTGGATGGCTCAGCCATGAAAAGTCATAGCTTAATACATATTAATAAGTGGAAAAAAGACAAACTAAAAAGGCTACATATTATATATAAGGATATTGGACTTCTAAAATTGACAGCACTATAGAGATAGTAAAAATATTGGCATTGGCCAGGAATTTTATGTCAGAGGGAGGAATCAACAGGAGAAACACAAACCTTAAGGTAATAAAAATACATTGTTTAATACTATACTGCTCACAAAAATTAGGGGATATTTTAGAATGAATATGAAGTGATAAAATATCCCCTAATTTTTGTGAGCAGTATATTAAGGTGTATATCTATTACTGAAGGTTTGTTCAACTCATAGAATGTACACAGCCAGGAATGAACTGTAATGTAAACCATGGACTTTGGGTGATGATGATGTGTCAGTGCAGGTTCATCGGTATAACAAACGTTCCATCTGGTGGTGATGTTGATGATGAGGGTGCTAAACATGTGTGGGTTCAGGAGTTATAAAGAAAATTTTGATACTTTCCCCTCTATCTTGCTGTGAACCAAAAACTGCTATTAAAAGAAGTCTTTAGAAATCAGTGTCGCCTTTTTCCTTATTTTTATCCTTCTGTTTCAAAAGTGACATTATAAAAAAGTATCTTGTGGATATATTTAGATTTTTCTTCTTTTACTCTACCTTTTATTTTTACATTTATTTCTCTTTTGAAGGATTAAATTTGAAATATCTTCATTAAAGCAATTTTTAAGTCACACACATGCACACACTCACACACACACACACATACACACACTGAAAAATCCAAACTCTCTCTCCCTCTGTCAATCTCTATATATTGACAAATAAATAATAGATAGACAGAGATATATGATAGATAGATAGATAAATAATAGATAGATAGATAGATAGATAGATAGATAGATAGACAGACTTTAAGGAATTAGCTCACATGATTGTGGAGGCTCGACAGATCCAAAATATGTAGCACAGGCCAACAGGGAGAGACCCAAGGAAGAAATACAGTTTAAGTCAAAAGGTAGTCTGCTAGAAATATTCCCTCTTCTTCCATGGAGATCAGCCTTTTTTTAAATTAAGAACTTCTACTGATCGGGCGAGGTCCACCCAAACTACATTAGAATGGGTAATTAGTTTATTCAGAGCCCATTCTTTAAAAATTTATCATATCTGAAGAAGACTCACAAAAACATCTAGAATAATATCTGACCAAGTATCTGGGTTCTGTGTCCTAGTCAAGTCAACCATAACAGTAAATCAAAAGAGTGGGGGTGTGGCAAGGGGGAATGGCACAGAGAAGTGCTTTTAGAGACATCTGTATAAAATATGACTGAGGGTCGAAGGTGGTAAAGACCAAGACTTTGGTTGAGCACAGCAGCTCAGAGAAGAAAGATGCCAAGAAGCGGTGTAACAGAAGTCTCAACAGGTCATTATTCATTGCTTCAATTAACCTTTAAACTGGTCTAGATTTTGGCACCATAAATGACAGCTCTACACCACAGTGCCCCATCTGCATAAACCCATTAATTTCAAGGTAGACTAGGCTCATTCCTGGCAGCATTCCAAGCACAGAGAGAAGAATGGCCAAAGACCAGAGTCATTATAACACACACACACACACATACACCTTTGTTTGGGAAACTGTTCCTCCAGAAAAAGAACATATTTGGAAATAAGGTGATAAAAGAAGACTAATTAATAATCATTCTGTATAATGATATACCAAGGAATTTGTGCCTTATTGTATAAATTTTTGAACTGATAAATATTTCAAACCAGGAATGTAACGTGATCAAGTGATCAAGTAGGCATTTGCAAAACCACAAGGACAAGAATTCTGTGAACAGGATGAAGGAACACAAAATGCCCTGTAGGAAAATCATTAGTTGTCTGTTGCAATAGGGAGGATCAAGAACAGATGACTGGCCCTGGCCAGTTGGCTCAGTGGTAGAGCATCGGCCTGGCATGCAGGAGTTCCGGTTTCAATTCCCAGCCAGGGCACACAGGAGAAGCACCCATCTGCTTCTCCACCCCTCCCCGTCTCCTTCCTCTCTGTCTCTCTCTTCCCCTCCTGCAGCCAAGGCTCCATTGGAGCAAAGTTGGCCCAGATGCTGAGGATGGCTCTATGGCCTCTGCCTCAGGCGCTAGAGTGGCGTCCCAGATGGGCAGAGCATCCTCCCCTGGTGGGCGTGCCGGATGGATCCCGGTTGGGCACATGCGAAAGTCTGTCTGACTGCCTCCCCGTTTCCAATTTCAGAAAAATACAAAAAAAAAAAAAAAAAAAAAAAAAAAAAAAAAAAAAGGAAAGAAGAGATGACAAAGTATTATGAGGACATGGGAGCATTTATCAAAGAGAAGCTGAGATGATGGGCTGATAACCTGTTGTAATGTCTGGCCTTGAGATTAAAGAATGGGTCAGCACAAAGCGAGAGATGTGTGGGAAAACTGAGAAAATATGGGATACCAATGACGATGATGTTATAACAACCCAGGTGTGAAGCATGTTTAAGGATGGTTTATGGACTATTCTGGGGAATTTTCAGAAGGCTTACTTTAATTTTACCTGTCTCGTTCGTACATAAAAATAAAAGCATATGTGATTTTCAATTAAAAGTATCAAAAAATTTTTTAAAAAAGGCATATTTATTTCACTACGTAGTTGATATTAATACTTTAAAATAACATGAAATAAAGCAGTAATGGTGCCAACGACATCTGTCCCTAGATCTCTACCTTGGGTCCTAAGGTGGGAGATTTTCACTTTGTGCAGTTTCTGCCTCCATATGGATGTCCTGGATGACACAGGTGATACTAATAATTATACCTGGGCCAGAACTTGGCCTCTGTGCTGACACCATATTCAAGTGCTCAGCTTGTGCATAGAGAGGGAAGCTAGATGTGTCAAGTTGAAATCAAATTACTATTTGAATAAACCCAATAAACAGTGCAGTAGTTCTAAACCTGGATGAGACTCAACCCTCTTTAATAATCCCACCTTCCCCCTCCAGTTTTTATCAGAATTGAGTGGTTTCCCATTGACTTATTTCTTAAGATAAACTTGAAAAACTGAGGGGCTATTGCTATTACTTCAACTTCTCTACTTGATTTTCAGAAACTCCTAATAGATAAGCTTTTATTGGCTAGTTCTACATGCAAGATATTCATATATAATTTAGTGACAAAGAATATAGATTGACAAAAAGGAAGATGTCAAAGACAGAGGAAGTTGTAAATCTCCTCTAAAAAAAGTCTGTGTAAGACAAAAGACACCTGTTTCACAGTTTACAACCTTGAGAAGGAGAGAAAGTACATCTAAAATCAATGGTAGAATGTCACTTACTGTATTTTCAAATATGACAGTGCTGTGATTTGTTACTTTCCCTATGCAATTTCAGTGTGACCATCTGAGCTGTTATGGGAGTCTCCTCTCCTTTTTCTTAAGACACTCTTGCCAACAGTTTCTCAATTTTTATTGATCTTTTCAAAGAACAAACTTTTGGTTTCTTTGACTTTTCTCTCTTGTTATCCTATTCCCTATATCATTTCTTTCTACTGTGATCTTTATTTATTTATTTTTCTGCTGGCTTTGGGCTTATTAAGTTCTTTTTCTAGTCTCTTAAAGTGTAGTTACCATACTGATTTGAGATCTTACATGTTTTCAATGTGGGCATTTATAGCTATAAATTTCCATTTTGGCTCTGCTGTCTGCTCCCACAAGTTTGATGTGTGATGCTTTCAGGTTCATATATCTCTAAGTATATTCTAATTTCCGTTGTGAGTTCTTCTTTAACTCATTGGTTGCTTAAGAGTATGTTCTGTAATTTCCACAACTTTGTTAATTTTCCAGTTTTCCTTCTGTTACTGATTTCTAACTTTATTCCTTGTGGTCAAGGAAGATATATAGATTGTATGATGTTTATTTTTCTATATCTACTGAGTCTTAATCTATGGCTCCACACGTGGTCTGTGATAAAAGATGTCCCATGCACACTTGAGAAGGATGTGTATGCTGTTGTTGCATATTGTTCTATATATGTCTGTTAGATCTAGTGGTTAATTGTGTCGTTCAATTCCTCTGTTTCCTTACTTATCCTGTGTATGGTTATTCTACTCATTATGGAGAGTGGGATACCAAATTCTTTAGCTATTACTATAGAAATGTTTACCACTCCCTTATATTCTTTAATTTTTGCTTCATATATTTTGATGACCAGTTACTAGGTATATAAATGTTTATAATTACTGTATCTTCTTGTTCTATTGAATCTTTTATTACTATATCATGTCATTTGTCTCATGTGAATTTTTCTTATTTAAAATATAGTTTGATATTAGTATAGTCACCCCTTCTCTCTTTTGGTTACTATTTGCATGGAATATCTTTTTTAATTCTATCTATTTGTGTTTTTGCATTTCTTGTAGATAGCATATAGTGTTGTATCAGAACAGCAAGAAACAAACATCTTGCCACACAATCAAGTAGCCAAATTAAGAAATTAAGGACTCTTTAATGCCACTGCGCAGACCACACAGAGGCAGAAGCCTTTCAAATCAATGTGGTGGGGAACACAGTTTGGGGCTGGCTTTTAAAGGGAAAATTACATAGTGACTGAGGAATGAATGGGGAGGAGAGGGAGCACAGTAGTAAAACAAAGCAGTGAAACAAGCTTTCTTACAATGTTTACCTATAAGGTTAATTCAGGGAGAAACATTCTGAGAACACCTGCAACTTTGCAAAGCTAGCGCAAGATCACAGTCTGGAAAACCAGCCTCAAGGCCAGGAATAGGAGTCTTTTCAGAAAAAGTAAGTTCTGCTGAAAGTCTTTTTGTTTTAGAGAAAGTGAGTTTTGCCAAAAATTATTTATGTTAAGAGCCTTTCTTTTCTACACTTCAATAGGTCAATTACTTTTCATATTTCTGCCAATCCTTTTTTTTTATTTTTTTTATTTATTCATTTTTTAGAGAGGAGAGAGACAGGGAGAGAGAGGAGAGAGAGACAGAGAGAGAGAAGGGGGGAGGAGCTGGAAGCATCAACTCCCATATGTGCCTTGACCAGTCAAGCCCAGGGTTTCGAACCGGCGACCTCAGCATTTCCAGGTCGATGCTTTATCCACTGCGCCACCACAGGTCAGGCTCTGCCAATCTTTTGACAGAGCTTAATCCATTATATTTATCTGGAAACAGCCCAAGTGTCCATCAGAGGATGAGTGGATTAGAAAGCTTTGGTACATATATACTATGGAATACTACTCAGCCATAAGAAATGATGACATCGGATCATATACAATAACATGGATGGACCTTGATAACATTATATGGAGTGAAATAAGTAAATCAGAAAAAACTAAGAACTATATGAATCCATACATAGATGGGACATAAAAATGAGACTCAGAGACATGAACAAGAATGTGATGGTAATGGGGGGGGAGAAAGGGGGGAGGAGGAGGAGAGACGGGGTGGGGGAGGGGAGGGGCACAAAGAAAACCAGATAGAAGGTGACAGAAGACCATTTCACTTTGGGTGAGGGGTATATAGCATAATCAAATGTCAAAATAATCTGGGGATGTTTTCTCTCAACATATGCACCCTGATTTATCAATGTCACCACATTCAAATTAATTTTAAAAATGTGAAAAAAAATCCATTATATTTAAAGTAATTACTGATGTGGAAGGACTTACTTTTGTCACTTGCTATTTGTTTTCTGTAAGCCTTACAGCTTTTGTTCCTCATTTCCTGTGTTAATGTCTCTTTTTTTTTGTTTAGTTGACTTTTTATAGATAACCATTTTAATTCCCATCTTATTTCTTTTTGTGTTTATTCTATAACTGTACCCTTTTTGGTTACCATTGGGATTATATTTATTGTTTTATGGTCACAGGGCTCCAATTTTAATTTTATGAACTTAACTTTAATAACATACATAAGTCTACTCATTTAAAGCTTTGTTTTAAACCCTTTTAGTCACATTGTGTAACCAAAAACATAAAGAAATAACTGTTTTCTAAAGCTTGTAATTTCTGAAACATCAACAGGTGAATTTGCCTTGCCTTCTTAGTTGACGGTAAACTGCTGTAAATATATGGTTGAATGATTATGAACAGTCAGTGACCAGCCTTTACCAACAGTCTCATCTGGGTTGGGGTAGGGTTGTATTTTATATTTGATGTTTAGTTAGCATCATTTATATTTGATATTTGTGAAGCACAGTGTGGGGTTTTTTTTTGGGGGGGGAATCCTACATGCTTTTGCTGCCTACAAAATTAAGAACCAATGGCTTCTGAACTATTACATTTTGAGGGAGAAGACAGGGATCTTTTTAAACCCTCACTTTCTCCTTCCACAGATCTTCAGTATGCCTGGTTGTGTTTTCCTCTTTTTCTCATTTCTCTTCTTACATTAAATTGTCTGTGCTATGTTTTTTTAAAAATTAAACCCAAAGGAATTCTGTGGTAGCAAAATTACTGTTTGGTTGTTGTTTTGTAATTTCAACAATTGTGAATATGTGAGCTCTAGTGAGTAATAAATAAAATAGTGTGTCTCAGAGTGCTATATAAGTTCTCAAATTCATATTCTACAGTTTTTATGAACCACTAAGTACTATGCATCAGTCACTGTGGGAGGACCAATAAACTCTTAGATTCCGTTCATTCTCCATTCTTCACAATAAAAGCTAATTGTCATTTGAGCCCTTATTTGTGTTTGAAGCAATTCAGGCTTTTACATATAATATAGAAACACTCTAACGAGGGTCAATTCCTAAGTAACTAAGTTTTGCAAATGAA
This sequence comes from Saccopteryx bilineata, assembly GCF_036850765.1. Classification (NCBI taxonomy): domain Eukaryota; kingdom Metazoa; phylum Chordata; class Mammalia; order Chiroptera; family Emballonuridae; genus Saccopteryx; species Saccopteryx bilineata. The sequence goes on along the minus strand of NC_089492.1, from coordinate 77,775,586 downwards.
GAAACTGGCTGAGAGGAACAGCTACTTCAGGGATGGTTTGCTGTAAACACTTTCTAGAATTAACATGCTGAACTCATTCAGGATTTCACTGCTCTAAAACAGGCTACTCTGGATGTTAGCAGGATGCTTTTAGCCCTTTAGAACAGATTAATTCAGAACATTCTGAAAGATAACAAAAGTTACAAATTAATCATTTCATTTCTCTTTGTTACTGTAGAAATCTTAGTGTGAAAGGTGACTGTTACATGGTGGAAACTTAACACAATATTCTGAGCTTATTCATTTTCTCCGTAAACAATTGAGTGTCTATAGTCCCTAAACACTGTTTTAGGAACTATGGGTATTAAATTTACTGTGATATGCAAAATCTGCTCTTGAAAGTGTGTTTTATAACCAGAGGCAGAAAATAAGCAGGTATAAACAAATCAGATAAGCTAAGGATTTGCAATGAAGATTTCACAAACTTGTAATCCATTTATACAGCTAAAAGCTTATTGTAATATATTCACAAATGTTTAGCATTTGGCAAGGTTTATTTCTTGCCTCATTTTATCAATGCATAGAAGGACAGGTGGATATAAAAAAATAATATACTTTGTAGCTCTTTATTCTTTAAGATCCAATCAGTTTTTTCCCTTTGCTCCATGTGTACCCTACTAAGATAGCCTGTAAAATGGCACTTCAGGAAGACATAGGGAAAACAGACAGGAAGAAATGAGGATAACTGCCATCCAAGGGACACGTCCAGATCACCTGGCTCTGGTGGCCAACAGGGGTTTTGCTTGTAGTTCCACAGGACTGTATATATTTGCACTTTAAAAGCTCTTACTTTAGAGTCTGGCTTCCAAGCAGCTAACCAAGGTGCTAAGATCACTCCCTTTGCACCACTGACAAATCTCAGCACACCCTCAACTACTAGGAGCCATTACAAATCAAACAGGATGCCTGCACAATCACACAGATTTAAGAGACACCCAAGAGCTAGGTCAAGGTTGAGTGATTAGGTTTATCTCCTTCATAGAACCATTCCCTCAAGATTGCCATGAGACACCCAGCAGATCAACACTGGCATCATAGAAGTCCCAGAAGGAGAAGAGACACAGAAAGGGGCAGAAAAATTATTTGAAGAAATCATGGCTGAAAACTAACTGGGGAAGTAAACAAACATTGAGAACCAGGAATCCCAGAGAATTTCAAATAAGATGAATCTGAAGAAATTCAACCCAAGATACATTATAACTAAAATGTAAATTAAAACAAGGAGAGAATCCTAAAAGCAGCCAAGAGAAAAACAACTTGTTACATACAAAGAGAGCCCCATAAGGCTATCCACAGATTTTCAGCCAGAATTTTGCAGGCCAGAATGCAAATTAGTAAAATAAAAATGTCTTTTAATCACTCTGAAGTTTCTCCCAAAACTTAAAATAGAACTACCATATGACCCAGCAATTCCACTTCTGGTTTTATATCAGAGAAATAAAATCAGAATCTCAAAAATATATCTGTGTTCTCATGTTCACTGAAGCATTATTTGAAACAACCTTTACTGTCTACAGTGATATAAAAAAATATATGGTACATACATACAATGGAATACTACACAGTTATGAGAAAAAAGAACATTCTCCCACTTGAAACTATATGTATGGACCTTGAGGGTGTTGTGCTAAGTGAAAAAAGTAAAACAGAGAAAGGCAAATACTGTATAATTTTTATTATATTTAAGATGTCTCTGTATCTCCTTTCTATCAATCTTATAGATGTTATCTCTTGATTCTAATTTTTACTGAAGTTCTAATAACTGACACAGAATCTCTACTATTAATTTATTTTCAATGACTGTTAGTTCTTTCCATTCATCTAGATAGTTTACACTTCCTTTGGTTAGCCTTGGAATAATACATAAATATTATTAGGCAATGCTTGTTCATTGATTGCTTTCAGGTTGGTTTTGATATGATTTATCTTCAGACATATGTATTTCCAGTTAATACTGAAGTAAACTCAAAGGAAAAGGTCTATATGAAGTCAGAGCCAATCAGAAAGAATAGTCTAACCCAGAAAACATGGAAATTCCCATTCACAGAAAGATTGAAAGAGATTTTGATTGATTCTTTATAACTTGCATTGTTGTGTATCTTCAATTATGAACAAAGATTGGAATAAATGATTTAAAATATTATTTAATCCTTAAGATCCTTGGAAAAGGGGAAACCACCTTTATTCTAAAAAGCAAACACATTTGATTTTCCAGTGAAACAATTTAAAGAAATAAAGCTTAAAACATCTAGGCTTGGTATGAACCCTCCATCTCAATATCAGCCCCATCATGCCCTGACATTGGAATCCTGTCTTGTTTACTTACTTATGCTCCCTGCGAAGCCACTCTAAGTATTTATACCTTTGTTCCTTCTTGTACAGGTTTTCATGAGCCCATAAACAATTTGTAGTAAAATTGAGAGCAGGATATTTTGTTTGTTTGGTTTACTGCTCTATCTCCCTGGCATACAGCAGGTTTTTAAATTGGTTTGGAAAGAATCAATCTAACACTTCTTTTCTATGATCAATGCTTGGAGAAAGACTATTGCAACTTCTATTTTTAGCAATGATCATAATGTGTTTTCTCACAGTGATGACTCCACTTAGCAATAAGAAAACATTTTTTAAAAAAGTAGCATCTTCCTTAGTTCAGGTATTTAGTTCAGGTATCCTGATAAAACCTCTGACCTACCTTAAATAGTTTGACACAGAAATTTCACTCCAATCTTCAAGCAAACTGACACCTGAATAATGAGAGTGAAGCTTGCATGAAATGACAATAATGTGAAGGATTTTAAAAATCATTACATTTAGTTGAGTGGCTAAAATTAGTGGGTTACAACAACTGTCTGTTAACTAAGAATGTGACCTAAGAAACTTGTTGTAAATAGATGATACCAGTGTAAGCCCCAGCCTGGCATTTTTGAGAATGTTCTCCTGAATGTTTCCATGGAAACATTTTGCAAAGGTCTAATGGTACTAGGGTGGATAATATCTGTAAATAATTAAACAAACAATTAATTCTTTTTGCCAATTTGAGCTCTGGAACATTTTGCCAACTTCAGCTTTACTATTTAATTACATGTGTGACTTTGACAATTATTTAACTGTTCTGTGTCTGTTTTATCATTTATAAAATAAAGTTAATGATAGGCTCCAACTCATGGAGTTCTTTTGATAGTTAAATAAGTTAATTCATTGAAAGAGTGTAGAATAGTGCCTAATACTCAGTAAGTACCCAGAGAATAGTCTCTATTTTTATATAATGGATTTGAGAAATGAAAATATATGATTTACTGACATCAGTTTACAGAAGTACTTTGTACATTTTAACATGCACAGATGAATCTTGTTTCCAATATGAACTATTCTTAAAGTATGTTGCTGGGAACCACAATTCAGCATGCCAAGCTAACGTAGATTCTATTCATATGACAAGCATTGATGGGACATGGGAGAGAAACATCTAAGACCAATTCAGATCTGCCTTGCAAAATAATCAGAAGGTGTTTCACCACCCAAATCAGAGCATCAATTTGTCACTCGGGTCAAAATGGCAACCTTTGTTCCAAAACTATTACACAACTTGATTAGTTTTTGAAAATATAAAATGTATTTATAATCATTTATCAAATGAATCATTATATAATTTTGTTTCAAAATTGAGTTAAGAGATTATTTAATTATTTTTATAAAAATTACTGTCAGAGAATGTGAATGATTGATGCTAAATGTACTGTATACCAGAGAGAGAGAGAGAGAGAGAGTGTGTGTAAGGGAGAGAGATTTTAAATAATAAACTATTTTAAAGTCAGAATATTTGAGAGAGATTTTTTTGTCTCTCTTATTTAGCCATTCATTAGAGAGAATACATCTTTTACATGAAACATTTCTAAATAGAAAGGATTTTTATACATAAAGACAACCCATAAGAGGTAAGATCAAATAGGCTGTCAAATACCTTTAGTCTTCTTTTAAATATAAAATCTTTTTTTCCATGAAATTACCTCATTCTCTGTAACTATATATATATATATATATATATATATATATATATATATATATATATATCTTTAGAACAAGAGACTACCTCTCCTGGAAAGTTTTGTAGTTTTAGAAATGACAAAGTTTGAGAAATACTCTGTCTAAAGCTGAATAATAAATTTGACTAAAAAGTGAGCAACTAAAAACATCTAATTTTTCAAAATCCAGCCAAGGATACCCTGAAACGTGCTCTCTATCACATCAGGGTATTTCCACTCACGGTTCCAAATATATACTGCAACAATGTCATTAAAAAAAAAAAAGTTAGGCTCCCAATAATGCCATCATTGAAAATTGGTTCTCAGTGTCTAAGGTAAAGCTGATATCTCCCTCTGCCACTAACACACACAAAATTTTGGATATTGAACTCTTAAAAGGATTGGAGAATAAAAATGTACGATGGTCCAAGACAAAACAGAAAAATAACCCTCCTTCAGTAATGCGAAAAAAATGAAATGTATATTATAATATATATTATATAGAGAGATCTTTTTATGAGTTTTTAAAATTAAGTATAGTTGGTATATACAAATCTTTTAAAAGCAATCTAGTTTATATTGGTCATTGCAAAATGGAAATCTTTTTGGAAGAAACTAAGAAATATAATCTGGCATTACTTATAATGTAACCTTTATTTTGGAGTATAATGGTTAGTTGATTTACTAGCAGTACAGACATTTTAGAATAAAACCATAATAATATCAAGATTTTGGCTAAATATTGATACATTGCCAGGTACAATAACTTACTAATGTATGTATAATTATAAAAAAGCAGAGACTCAATTCTAAGCTCTATATTGACAGTAAATTATCTTTTCCTATCATGTTTGATAATCACAAAATCTGCAAATATCTTCTTAAATATTAAGTCATAGTATCAAAAATTTTAATATTTACAAGTTAATGGTAATTATATATGGTTTTCAGATTAGTTTGTTTGACAATGTCAATTCCCATATATCATCTGTATTAACTAATATGAATCTTACTTTTTTATTTTAAGTGATCTTTGAAAATTAATTAACCAATTTGTAGTTTGAAGCACACAAAATAAAAAGATTTTATTATAAAATATGCTTCCTTTGCATTTTAAATTTAAAATTATTAAAGTAAAACAATAAAAAATATCTTACTATAGCCTTTATCCACTATGCAGGATTCTTCTGTTTTCATTTCAATTTATGTTTTTCTTCCAAATTTATTGAAATATAATTGATATAAGTTGTGTAAGGTTAAGGTGTACAACAAGTTCATTTGATAACCTTATATACTGCAAATTGATTACCACCATAGGGTTGGCAAATACTTTCATCATGCCACATAATTACCAGTACATTTTTGCAGTGAGAACATTTAAGATTTACTCTCTTAACAACTTTCAAGTATATACTTGAAAATACAGTATCATTAACTATATTATTATTACCTATAGTCACAATGGGATTCATTAGACCCCTATAACTTACCTTCTATGTATAAATGTAACCCATACAACATGTGGTTTTTGTGGCCAGCTTTTTTCCATAAGCACAGAGTTTTCAAGGCTCATTCTTGTTATAATGTATCAGTATTTCATTCATTTTTTTAATGGCTGAATGACATATCAGCCTATGAATCTCAAATTTTTAATCCACTCATGAGTTGATAAACATTGGTTTCTTCGCCCCTTTTTGTAATATAAATAATGCCACTACAATAATTCATTTACGGGTTTTTATGTTCCTGTATATTTGGAGTTCACTAGGGTATTCCCCTCAGAGGGAGTGCTATGCCATTTGGTAACTCTGTGTTTCATATTTTAAGAAAATACCAAACTCTTCTTTAAAGTGCCTGTACTGGCCCTGGAGGGTTTGTTAAGTGGTAGAGCATTGACCCAGTGTGTGGATTTCCCGAGTTTGATTGTCAGACAGGAAACACAGGAAAAGCGATCATCTGCTTCTCCACACCTGCCTCTTCTCTTTCTTCCTTTCTTCCTTCCTTCCTTCCTTCCTTCCTTCCTTCCTTCCTTCCTTCCTTCCTTCCTTCCTTCCTTTCTTTCTTTCTTTCTTTCTTTCTTTCTTTCTTTCTTTCTTTCTTTCTTTCTTTTTCTCTCTCTCTCTATCTCACCATCCCTCTTTCTCAAAGCCATGGCTCGATTGGTTTGAGCAAGTTGGCCTCTGGAGCTGAGGACAGCTCCGTAGCCTCTACTTCAGACACTAAAAAAATGGTTCTGTTGCTGAACAATGGAGCAATGGCCCAGATGGGCAGAGCATTGCCCCTTAGTGGGCTAGCCAGGTGGATCCCAGTCTGGGTATATGTGGGAATCCGTCTCTCTGCATCCCTTCCTCTCACTAAAATAAAAATAAATAAATAGATAAATAAATAAATAAAATGTCTGCACCATTTCACATTCTGAACAATAATATGCAAGTGTTCCAGTGTCCCCAGAGCCTCATCAAACTTGGTATTGTCTGTCATTTGGTGGGAGCCAATCTAGTGTATTTAGCATGGCATCTCTTTTTGTTTCTGATTGCATTTTCCTAAAGATGGGTGATGCTGAGTGAGCATCTTCACATGAACTAATTGGCCATTTTGAGATCTTGGGAGAAGTGTCCATATTCAGAAACTTTGAGCATTTTAATTAGATTATTTGCCAGTTCCTTGCCATAAATATTCATAAGCCAGTTCTGATATAAGATGCCTCATGTTGCTCTTCTTCTCTCACCTAATTTCATCAAAAGAATCTTTCCAGAGGTTTCCTTCTAGGTGAGGGGATTTTATATTTCTTACACATGAGTAAATTGCCATAGATTTATTTAGATGAATACCTTATAGGAAGAGTATCAGGCATATTTGGTGTATAGGGATCTGACAATTTCCCATATCTGCTTAGTGGCATTATGTCTTGCCACAAAATAGAAACATTTTCCTCTAGGCAGAAAAAAAAAACTGGATACAACATAGAGTGGGTGGCTTTGCTTTTTTCTCATCTCAACTTATAAACAACGAATTCAACTGTTCATATTAAAAAACACTTCTTCTCCCACAAAACATTACTGAATTGATGTTAAATGTCTAAATTGAATTTATAATATTTTTTTCATTTGATATTCTTTTATGTCACATTCAGAAGAGTTCATTATAGGATTGCTGGGTTCCTGTTTGGTCCAGAGCTTCTATACAGAGCACTCTATGCTATCTATTGTGCTAACTGTGAGGAGGAAAAAAGGGATCTAAAATTGCAGCCACACCTTTGGTGTTCTTCAGCCTATACCTCTGAGACCCAGAGCAATTTGAAGACCTACATTCACAGGAAAATTACTTGTGACTTCTAGAAATGTGAACTATAATAATCATTAACTTGATTTTACCATTTACATGCAGTATGATTTGGGGAAAATAGCTTCTGAAATTTATGAATTGTTATATAGGATTGTTTTAGAGGTGAATTGAGATACTTCTTAAAGTTTTGCTTACTATTATCGTCATTGACTTTATGCTTACGCCCTGTTGATTTAAAATCAGTATAAATAATTTTACTTTCATGATAATAAATTCCAAATCCCTCTTGCATGGGTATAAGGCCCATCTTCTGCCACCTGTCCCCACACACATCAGCAGTCTATTATCTGCCAAGTATTGAGACCTGAATATTTGCATAATATAAATTGAGCCTTTAAGGGATTATTGGCTGAACAAAAGTTTATGTTTGCTGGCTTGTATTGGGGCAGTTTCTTGTGTGGAAGCCTGTGGGGTGCTGGCCCTCAGGGTGGCAGTTTGCAAATTGTGGATTGCCTTCCTGCTTGGGAGGGGTGATTATTTGCTATTGTTTTCTGGAGAAGGGGTTTTTCCCCCAGCCCGTTTTGCTGGGCAGAGAGAGTGCAGAGAGTGCAGAGAGGGAGAAAGAGGATGCTGAGGTTGGTGGGGCTATGACTCTGGGAGAGTATGGAAAAGGGGCCAGGGCTTTGGGAGCCCTGAGTGAGAGAGAAGCAGTCTTCCCTGCCTGTTTGCTCATCAGCCTTTACAAGACATTGAAAAATGGAATGGCCACCATCCTCTGGCTCCACAGTTCTTTACTGTCTGCCCGAATCCAATGGGAACATGCACCTGCATGGCCATGGTGGTGGACCTTGGCCTTACAGGTATTAAACAATTTTACAGCACTCAACTTTAGTAAATATACATTGCTTGAATATACCCTTTCCTTTTCTTTCAAAGGTAACAGCCTACAACTGCCTTTTGGCCAGAGGGATGCTAGTTTGCTATAGCAAAGACCTAGTTGAGCTATCTCTTGATTCACCAAATTGCATCTAGATTAGAAACTAATGTGCTCAGTTAGTCTTAACTCTCCAAAGAGAAGTTCTAAAAACACTGATCTGCTGCATCAACGACTGCAAATCAGGATCAGAGGACAAACCACCAATGGATTAGTCATTTTCTCTTGTGCCACTTACAGCTTCAAATCCTACTTATAACTTTAATTATTTGATTCAGTTCTTACAGGAATTAATACTGACTACCTTAAGGCCTCTTAGTAGATCAAATGAATGACCTCAAAAATAGGCCCTGTCTGCATACTAAGTCTTGGCAAGGCTCAGTTGCCCAGAGCCCAAAGAAAGACATACTCCGTGTACTAGGAACTGTGATGAAGGAGGGTAAGGGTGAGTGGCTGCCAAGCAGTGAGACTAAAACTAATGAACACAATCTTTCTAAAAATCTTTCCAACCTACCTCCCACACACATTGGTGTTAATGATCATGCAAGTCTGCCTTTAACAACTGCTATGCTTAGACTAAAAGAGAATTTTCAATACTTTGGGGGAAACATTTTTCATCTATATTAAGAATAATTCTCTTCATACCTATGCTCTAGTTCTGCCTCTCAGCTAATGCTAAAAAAATAATAAAATAAAATAAAATAAAAAAGATGAGCTGCTCTGCCTTTGTTTCTCAGTGCAAAGAAAGACAATTTCTCAGGCAATGCATGGTAACTTTGAGCAACATGTAGACTCTAAAATGGAAAATGCATACAGCTACAAGATGAGTGGACTGTCTCACCCACACACAATAACCCATCCCTAATGACTCATTTCCCTCCGTATAAATTGAGGTATGTGACAGGGGTATGGAATGCTTTTTCTTCAGAAGGGAAAAAAAATTACCTGCAAAAATATGCTAATCATATTAGGCTGATGCATCCATTCGTAGCACATCCTTCTTTTGTCTCTATTAGAAATCTGCCTCTTTATTGCCACTGTGCAACTAAGAGATAGAAATGAAAAAGAATTTTTTAATAAAAATGTTTTATTGTCACTTTGCTGTAAGGGGGCTGGATGTGAGGTCTATAACAACAAATTCAGAACCAAAGATGAGAATTTAAATAAGAATTAAGAATTTGCTGTGTATATTAAGTTTCTAGTTTTAATATTTCTATTAGGTTATTAGAAGATTATTGCTAGCTGGAAATTACACTAGGAGTGAAGAGATTTGGTTTTGTCAGGCCATAAATATATGTAATTCCCTTATTTTGCATGAGTTGGGCTTTCATCTTTTATCTGTTTTCTTACAACACTTGTCCTGAGAACCTAGTATTAAATAGAAGATCTTCCTGTCTATTTCTCTTCATTTTCATCTACACAAAAAGGATTCTTTGATGTGGACTCCAAAGCTAACTCCTTTGAATATCTGTTAAATCCCAGTCTACACCCTAATCAGGTTGGGGTATTCGCATTATGTATGCGTGCATCAGTGCTGAGCTAATGGGCTAGGCTGAGTCAGATCCCCATATATTTTTATGTTTTTCTCCCCTCAGTCTGTTTTCATTTCAGATTGAAAACTCCCTTTACTTGGCCAATTTTTTAAGTGAACTCCATAAATCTCCTCATGCAAAGCACTAGCAGCGGAATTTATTTAAAGTGGAAAAGTTTTTCTCCCAAAGCACTTCTGTAGATTTTGCTGTACCAGGAAATTAGTTTTAAACAGGCAGACTGCTCTGCAGCGGAAGAAAATTAAACTCTTGCATCCCCATGCACACCCCACACATGATGCCTTTGGTGTGTGATTTCTACATGGGTGATCATCACTCAGCTCTGGGACAGCTCAGGGGCAGAGCAAGGTCAGGGAGGTATGAGGAAGGCAAGAAAAACGGAGAGACACTGAAAATGACTTCATTTCCATACATATGACATCCCAAGAGCGGGCTCACAGAGAAGAGGGCTCACCCCTCTTCCTTTTCAGCAAAGCCCTACCTGCAGCCACACTTGGGACTAGCGAGAGGAAGTGGACTCTTGATTGAGTCCAGTTGACTTCTTTAGATTCATTACCACAAGGAATCTCCTATTTGCCAGTGGCTTGTTTGTCAATGAGAGATAACCAAACAATAATATTAGGGGGTAAGAGAAGAGCAAGAGCATTTTACAGTTGGTTATTAGAGCCTGTGATCATATTTGTGTCATTTACTTCTTTGGGGAAGGGAATACCAAGAAAGAGTCATGTTATTATAATTAATGAGTAAACAGTTGGCTCAGAGGTAAATTAATTTGAACAAGAAATGATCAATAAGGAGTATGTAATGTTGGTTTTCAGATTCCAATCCCATGTTATTCCCAGTACATTACACTGCTTTGAAAGACGCACTCGTGTATCCTTGTATGGACAAATACTCATGTCCTTGGAGGATGAGGGTCTTTCCTTAAGCCCCTCACATCACAGGGAGCCAACCCCGAAGGCTCCTCTCTGCTCGTGAACTTGGGGCAGGAATATTGTTTATCTAGGGTTGAGCCAGGGTTTTAACCTTTTTTCAAATAAAAATCAATACATATGCAATCATTTTAGAAAAGTACCGATAAACAAAAAGAAGAAAGTTTAAAATATCCATTAACACCACACAGGTATTTTTTTTTCTTTTGGTTAACTTTCAAAAAATAATTTTAAACTTTTTTTCTAAAGCAGCACAAATGGTACTGAGAGCCTGACCTGTAGTGGCGCAGTGGATAAAGCGTCGACCTGGAAATGCTGAGGTCGCCGGTTCGAAACCCTGGGCTTGCCTGGTCAAGGCACATATGGGAGTTGATGCTTCTAGCTCTTCCCCTTCTCTCTCTCTCTCCCTCTTCTGTCTCCCTTTCTGTCTCTCTCTCTCCCTCTTCTCTCTCTCTCTCTCTCTCTCTCTCTCTCTCTCCTCTCTAAAAATGAATAAATAAAATTAAAAAAATGGTACTGAGAGCTCCCCGATTCCCTCAGCTCCCTTACCAACTTTCAGCCTCTCCTATAATCACGGCATCACTATCAAAGCCAAAAAACCAACATGGACCCAATATTATTAACTAAAAAGCAGATTTTTTTTTTTAATTTTAGTTTTCAATTATAGCTCACATTCACTTCATCAGTTTTTCTACCCATGACTTTCTGGTATTCCAGCTTCCAAGCAGGGAGCCCACATCTCACTGTTTTTCTGCCTCCCTAGTCTCCTCCAGTCTGTCACAGTTCTTCCATCTTCCTTCATCTTCCATGAACTAGAACTTGGGAGAGCCTTGGTTCAGTGCCTCGCTTTTGGTGTGTCTGATGTCTTCTCACAAATAAGATAAGGTCATGCATTTTGGGCAGGAACATGACAGAAGTGATGTGCCCTTCCTAGTGCACATCCTGTCAGGATGATGTCACATGCCTTGTTATGGGGAAGCTGGTCTTGATTCATTGGTTAAAATGTTAACTGACAGGTGGTTTCACAGGAGAGCTACTACCTTCCCTTTGTGATGACTACACAGGTTGGGGAACATTATGTTGAAACTGGGCAGATATCATCTTTCTCTCAAAAATCGACTCCTAATTTTAGTCTCCATTTGTGGATCTTGTTTTCAACAATTATTAGCACGGTGTTTCTCTTCCCCCTATCACTTCTAGATTCATCAATTAGAATTCTTCTGTAAGTAACAGTCACCAAGTCACCCCACTTTCCCTCTTCTGTACCTATTGAAGTATTTATGTATATCAGTATGGACTCATGGATAATTATTTTCTTTAATAGCATTACAACAGAATAATGACTCACAAGAAACCCCCATAATCTATGAATATGTTCTCTTACATGGAAAGAAAAGTTTGCAGATGTGATTTGGGTTAAGGCCAGACCTTGAGACGCTGAGGTTTTCTCAATTATCCACTAGGTACAATCTAATCACATGAGTCTTTAAAAGTGGAAAACAAAGGAAGAAGAGTGGGTCAGAGGAACGTGACTTAAAAAGGACTTGACCTGCGGTTGCTGGTGTTGAAGATGGAGCAGCCTGCAAACCAAGGAGTGAAGTGGCCTCTAGAAGCTGTAGTTAGTCTTTGGCTGACCATTAGAAAGATGTGCATCCTAGCCTATAAAGGCAAGGGACTGAACTCTGCTAGCAACACAAAGGAGTGAGAAAATGGACTCTCCCCTAGAGCCATCAGAAAGGTGTGCAGTGATGTGGACACTATGATTTAACCAAGAGAAACCTTTGTCAGAGTTCTGACCTGCAGTGTTGTAAAAAAAAAAATTTGTGCTAAGACCCTCGGTTTGTGGTAATCTGTTAACAGCAACAATAAAAAATTAATAAACCATTTCTTCTTCTTTTCATCAAATTGGCCCAGCTTTGGCCGTGGGAGGTGCGTTTGTGTGAGCAAGGTCCTTTGATCATTGTGATGATGATAGCATTTTCCTCATTTGAATTTACTATGCAACTCATCAAACTCATTAGCAGGAAGATGAAATAAAAAGTCTGGTAATTTTATACAAATAGAATTCATTTTAGATTACCTCTACATGTTCAGAAGAAAACCATGAAGGGCTGTAATTTAGACAGCCATTATAATTTTTAAAAATTTAATTTGAATGACTAAATTATGGAGGCATGGCATTGGGCCTTGGCCTCATTTCTCCAGTTTATTAAAACCCAACTGGGTGTGGGTAGGGGTGTGTTTCTGCTTTTACTAGGTCAGAAACTAATTGGTGAGTCAGGACTTGGGATAGAAAATGGTTGAAGAATATGTGAGAGGTGAAAGATAAGGCACACGCCAGTCCCTATCTGGCTCTGATGACAAAAGTTAGAGTTAGTGAAATTTTAGGCCTTCCCTAATAACTTTCTCATCTGTTCAGGGTGACAAACACTTCTCCAATAGTAGTTAATTATTAAATCTATGAATATAACAGAATAAACTATCTCCATTGATATTAAAAAATAGAGGAAAGTGCCCTGGCTGGTTGGCTCAGTGGTAGAGCGTTGGCCTGGCGTGCAGAAGTCCCGGGTTTGATTCCCGGCCAGGGCACACAGGAGAAGTGCGCATCTGCTTCTCCACCCCTCCCCCTGTCCTTTCTCTCTGTCTCTCTCTTCCCCTCCCGCAGCCGAGGCTCCATTGGAGCAAAGATGGCCCGGGCGCTGGGGATGGGTCCTTGGCCTCTGCCCCAGGCGCTAGAGTGGCTCTGGTCACAACAGAGCGACCCCCTGGAGGGGCAGAGCATTGCCCCCTGGTGGGCAGAGCCTCGCCCCCTGGTGGACGTTCCAGGTGGATCCGGGTTGGGCGCATGCGGGAGTCTGACTGTCTCTCCCCGTTTCCAGCTTCGGAAAAATACAAAAAAAAAAAAAAAATAGAGGAAAGTAGAAAGAATAAAAATAAAATTAAATAATGGAAGAAACAGTTTTTCATGCTGAGAAAATAAAATAGATGTGAGATGATTAATAAAACCTGATACCATAAGCACTACATAAAAAACAATTTATGCCAATTATATGTTAAAGCAATATGCTATATACATCAGTGATTTTCAATCTTTTTCACCTCATGACACACATAAACTAATTACTAAAATTCTGCAGCACACACACATATGTGTGTGTATATATATAATATATTATGAATTTATAAATATATTCTATTTTATATATTTATTATGAATTTATAAATATATTCTATTTTATATATTTTACTTATTTTTATATAATATTATGTATTTTTCCTTTTTTTCTGTTTCTTTTTTTTTTTTTTTTTGCCGATCTGAAAAAAAATATAGGCATAATTTTGATTCATTCACACCAGATGGCTATTGTTGTGTTGTCGTCATTTTTTTTTATTTGACTCTCTAAGGGAACAGAGGTCAGTGCCTTGCCCCTGACTAGTCAGGTATGGCATATCTTTAAAATTCTTGTGGCACTTATTGAACATTGCTACTTTAAATGGTCATTTTTGTGTGTGTCTTAAAGAAGGTCTAATTTGGAAGGTTCAATTAAACCTCTGGGTTCAACTGTTCATTAATCTTCTAGGATTCCTTTTTCCTTGATATCTTTCCCCCTCAATCCTTTTCTTCCTCTCTTTCTTTTCATTAAGGTATTTTTCTTATCAACAGATTCCACAGAGGGTGTTTGAGAGAACCCATTCATGAGCACATTGGCTGTGTTGGGTCTTTTGTGTTGTTAGGGGTGTGAATGGGAACAGATTAGCAACATTTTTAAGTAAGAGAACCCTCAGCATTTCTGCCTTTGCAGATTTATGAAAATGTATGTCACTAACATTTTCCTGGTGTCTTGAGAAGAGTGTGGGTAAATGAGTATACTTGGTTCACCCTTTTTAATGTGAAGTCCTGAAATTAGCTTCAAAAAATCATCTGTATTTGCAGTTTAAAGTTGTCTCTGACACAAAATATAGTCACACCTTTTCTTAATTTCCTTCACCTTCAACTTGGAATATCTGTTCCGTCATGTCAGCCACTATCTTAGCAAAACGGCCAGACCTCTGCCCAGTTACTCTGTTAGTATCCACCCCGATAAACACCAACGTTGTCTCTGTGCCTATACCCAAGTGGCACAGATGATACATCTAAAAGAATGAGTAAACAAATAAATAAAACAACCACCTCCATATTTTCATCATTTACCAGTAGAAACATCAGCTAGTTTCCACAATACTTATCAGCAAGTGGAATTAATCTTTTAAAATAATTTCCCCCTTCCATCTCCAAAAATAACATTGTAAATATTTGCTAATACGGACTAGTTTCGAACTATGCTATTTCTTTTCACTTCCTTAGCAAGCCTAGCTAAGACTTCTTTTCGCCAAGAAAATAAAATTCATGAAAAAGATGCTCACTTTTCAGAACTAAACAGTTGAAATGTTCCTCCTATTCTATTACCAAATGTCAGAGCTGCTCCCCGAGCCTAATTTTACTTCATCTTATAGCAGCTCTGACAAAGGTCCTCTTCTTTATTTCTAGAAAGAAAAAAAAAGATAGCCTCTTAGTTCTTGTTTTCTCACTTAAGTTCTCTTTCCTCCAACTTCTCTTCTTTCTCTTGCTGACTAATAAACATTGGACCTCTTCTGGGTTTCTTTCCTGGGCTTTACATTCCCATAACCCACTAGCTCCCACCAGGATATTGTCCATGTCCCGGAATTAACTGCCAATGTGTGGTGTGTGTGTGTGTGTGTGTGTGTGTGTGTGTGTGTGTGTGAGAGAGAGAGATAGAAACAGAGAGAGGGACAGAGGGAGGAACAGACAGGGACAGACAGACAGGAAGGCAGAGATGAGAAGCACCAATTCTTCGTTGCAGCTCCTTAGTTGTTCATTAATTGCTTTCTCATATGTGCCTTGACCAGGCGGCTACAGCAGAGCAAGTGACCCCTTGCTCAAGCTAGTAATCATGGACTCAAGCCAGGAACCTTGGGCTTCAAGCCAGTTACATTTGGGCTCAAGCCAGCTACCATGGGGTCATTTCTATGATCCCATGCTCAAGCCAGTGACCCTGCACTCAAGCCAGATGAGCCCACGCTCAAGCTGGCAACCTCAGAGTTTTGAACCTGGATCCTCTGCATCCCAGTATGATGATGTAACCACTGTGCCACTGCCTGATCAGGTTTAATTGCCAAATTTTAACCACTATGAAAATGCTCAAGTCCAGACCCATACACATGGAAGGGTCCGATTTAGTTTCATACTAACATTTAACTTCCAGGTTACTACTGCCTCTTAACTAGACTCTGGCAACTTAATTTTCAAAATCTATAGTTCCCTGTGAGACTTCTTGCAAGTATCACTGTTGTGTAACACGTACAGAAGTTTTCCTATTGCTTTATTTATATCTTTTGGCTATATTCATTGCTTATCAATATTTACTAGACCATTTGAACATGCTAATTGAATCAGTTCATGACATTAATGGAAGCAAACTCACATGTGTCTAACATCACTTTTTCTCCTACTCCATTATTATGACATTCAGACTCAATCTTCTATAAGCTGAGAATCCTGTCATCTGAAATTGTTAAGTTCTCTTTTCACTTAAAAATTACTTCTTGAACACTGAATCTTAAATACTAATCTCTAAAATCCTTTCAAAGCTTTAACATAAGCATATGCTTTTAAACATTTGAGTACATTTTCCAGGGTGATATAAAGGGTTGAACTCATGAAACATTCAAACTCAAGTTCAGTGTAGAGTAGAAGAAGAAAACAGGAGCTCAAGCGCCTGGAGTGAAAAGCCATATTCAGTAAGTGAGACCACACACAAGCCAACATGTTTAATGCAATGAAGCCATGTCAGTGTCATTTTTGCACAGGGGAGATGATCTCCAAACTATACACAGTTTATTAAATGTATGTAATTATTCATACATTCATTGACAAATTAAAAGAAATACACTTCTACTGTCCATCTATCTTTTAAACCAGTGCTTAACCAAACACAAATAATTTGCAATTATCCTGCTACTGACTGCCGGCTGCCTCAAAAGCCTGGTGCCACACACTGTCCTATTGCAGGAGGAGATGGAATGGGAAGTTCTCCATTCTTTCCAAGTAAGTGGTTGCCCGACAGAGCCTTAAAAATTGCATAATTAAAATACTCGTTGCATACTGCTTCAAGCAGGCATGCACTGAAACGGATGAAGCAAAAATCCTTTAAAGTAAGAAAGTCTATTTCCTGATCGTCTCCCTTTCAGCCATCTCATATGATTACGAGTATTACAATTTAGCAATTACAGAACTTTTCAAATGGATTGTGCTTGAGCTATGAACTATTATTACCACCCTGTTCTGAATTAAGAATCAAGCACCAAGATTTCATCAGTGAGACCTCTCAGCCACTCTACCTTCTGTTAATCTGAAGACTAGATGATGCGAAGGTCAAGCCCAACAGTTTAACACAGCCAGCAGCACTGCGATAGGTGGGGGCCCAGACCCAGCTGGGAAATGCTGAGCCGCTGGCTGCGGTGGGAGGGAACCTGCCCAGGTTCAATGAAAACTGTGCATGAGGGTACCATGGACAATGAGTCAGCGCATAACAACTACCGCAGGCTTTTGTGCCTGGTGGGAGGCTATCATTCAGGAAAAGATGTCAAATTCAAAAGATAATGCCATAGAGAAAATGTTTTTTGAATGCCTTTTTGCCATTTGCTGAATCCCTTTTCCAGGATAGAAATAGACTAGTCTGAGTTGTATTATTACCCTGAAGTTTATATTTTCCAAATAGTTTGTATGGCATTTAACAACAGAGGTATATATTCTGGAGAATTTGACCACAATGAAATTTTAATGCATATCTAACAACTTTTTCTGGCCTTTCGCAATGAAGAAGGCTTTGAAATTACTGTAATTATATTTAAGGAAGTACTTTTTAAAATAGTCTTTCTAAATAACCACCAAGGGCTGTCTGGTCACAATTAGGTTTCAGTCTCATATTGCAGTAAAATGTAATCTCCTATACTAACGTTTTTTCAGGAGTTATGAGTGATAGTAAGAATAGTTGTTGCTGAGCCCTGGCCGGTTGGCTCAGTGGTAGAGCGTCAGCCTAGCGTGAGGAGGACCCGGGTTCGATTCCCGGCCAGGGCACACAGGAGAAGCGCCCATTTGCTTCTCCACCCCTCCGCCGCGCTTTCCTCTCTGTCTCGCTCTTCCCCTCCCGCAGCCAAGGCTCCATTGGAGCAAAGATGGCCCGGGCGCTGGGGATGGCTCTGTGGCCTCTGCCTCAGGCGCTAGAGTGGCTCTGGTCGCAACATGGTGATGCCCAGGATGGGCAGAGCATCGCCCCCTGGTGGGCAGAGCAACGCCCCATGGTGGGCGTGCGGGTGGATCCCGGTCGGGCGCATGCGGGAGTCTGTCTGACTGTCTCTCCCTGTTTCCAGCTTCAGAAAAATGAAAAAAAAAAAAAAAAAAAAGAATAGTTGTTGCTGTTTTTTTAAGTCATCCCCCTGGTGAATTATTTTGTTCTTATTGTTTCTATAATTTTAATGTATTTGAAATTCAAGAGGTGGACAAAAAAAGCAAAAATCAAAGTAGATTCCGTCTCCTCTTAATCCCATCATGGTAATT
This sequence comes from Saccopteryx bilineata, assembly GCF_036850765.1. Lineage (NCBI taxonomy): Eukaryota > Metazoa > Chordata > Mammalia > Chiroptera > Emballonuridae > Saccopteryx > Saccopteryx bilineata. Next base: position 77,757,206 of record NC_089492.1, on the reverse strand, counting down.
TCAACAAACCGAGTTAAAAATAAGAAAATAAAAGAAACTCTTATTTCAGAGAAAACACAAAGATCAACATTATTTTTTACAGTAGTATTATTTTTGCTTAAAAGAAAAAAGATATTTACTGTTTGATAGTTAAGCAATACAATAAAGTAAAAACATGCATTAAGTTCAAATTTTGTTAGAATTATTCTTAATACACAGTCTTGAGGAGTGAATTACGCAGATTTATGTATATGCAGACAAATTACTTTCTTTTAAACATGATGTAATCTATGACAAAAAGTATAATCAAGCTCTTTTCTGTAATGTAAGACATTAAGACAGTGAATAATAGTAAGCATAAAAACACTGGTGTATTCACTGATTTAGATACTTTTTGTTCTTTTTTTTTCCATTTTACAACAGTAAGAGCAGCGTTTTTTTTACAAACTGTATGTGTTACACATTTTGTGGACCCCGTGAATGTGTGATGCCCACAATGTCCTTTCCTCAGCAGCCCTGCTCAGCAAGCCGTCTTCATGTTCATACATTGCTCCTCATATGTGCATGTCTGTCTCCAAATCTCCCTTTGTAAAAGGACACCAGTCATATTGGATTAGGTTCACTCTAATGACTTCACTTTAACTTGAGTACTTCTAGAAGGACCCTACCAATCTCCAAATGTGACATATCCTGAGGTGCTGGGGTTATACTTCAACATATGAATTTTCATGGGAAACAATTCAATCTGTAATAATGAATTATTACCTTTTCATGTTAAATACATTTAAGATCTTAATGGGAAACCTGAGGATTTCTTTAAGTGGACAGTTAAATCCATGTTACTATTCTCCTGGCTTTAAACTGTGACAAAAATAAAGCCCTACCCAGTTAGATCACTTGGTTAAAGCATCATCCCAAAACACCAAGGTTGTAAGTCCAACCCCCAGTCAAAGCACATACAGGAAACGATCAATGAATGCACAACTAAGTGAAAAAACAAATGAATGCTTCTCTCTCTCTCTCTTTCAAATCAATCAATAAAAAATGCAACAATAATAGATAGCACTTGTATAGTTCTACTAATCCCCTTCAACGTGGGAGTCCCTCACTCACATCCCACTTAGAATATCGTGTAATAAATCCCTTATATTTTTATCTGCTTTGTAAGTTTTTTCAATATATTTCAATATTAGGTATGTGCTTGCAAACATCAGGAGATGTTTAAATTTTGAACTATAAATAATGTCAGGCCCTGGCTGGGTAGGTCAGTTGGTAGACCATCATCCTTATACGACAAGGTTGCAGGTTTGATCCCAGTCAGGGCACATATAAGAACCAAGCAGTGAATGCATAAATAAGTGGAACAACAAATCAATATTTCTGTCTCTCATTCTCCCTTCTTTCTCTCTCTCTCTCTCTAAAATATCAATTAAAATCTTTTAAATAAAAAAATTAAAGTATAAATAAAATCAGAATAAAAAAATAAATGATGTACTAACTCAGGGAGTTTTAGCAATGTCTACAAACTGAAGATATTTTTATACAACCAGGAAATATATTCTTCCCACGCATTTGCCAACCATATATTTACTTTATAAAAGTCAACATATAATAATGCAAATGGTTTTTTAAACTTTGATAAAATGGTTGAGAAAAACAAACTGGTAGGAGGGTACTTACATGCTAAAATTCTTTTGAATTTCAGGTGAATTATATCTTTAATTTTGAAACCTTTTACTTGCCTAGCTTTTGTGCATTACATGAATCAGAAAGTCCATATTTCAAACAATATTTTAAAATACACCAGCATAGGGAAAAGATGTCAGGGTCAAGGACACACATGTTCAATTCTTGAAACCATCACTTTGTTCCTAGATGACCTGGCACAAGTCATATGTCAATTTCAATATTTAAAGTATTTAGGAGAGTGTTCGATCCAAGGTAAGACCTCAATGTGTTTAGCTGTTTTATTCTTAAAATAAAACTCGATTTTTTCTATATTAGTCTGTCATTTTGTTTGTCGTTCTTGTTGTACAGAGAACACACACAACTGTACCATGGCTACATGAAGTAAAATCCCTTCTACGTAAATCTAACTTTGGAGATGGCCTTGAGAATATATTTTCTGACAATAACAACAACAACAACAAAAAATAGACAATGAGAATTAGATGACTGTAGGAAGGAGATTCCTTTCTTAATTTTTTAAAAGAAAGCAGCTATAAGAAAAAAAATTAAAAAACCTTTGTTACAGCTTAACTGCTAATAATATGTGGTAAGAAATAAGGTCAAGTTTTCTCCTAAAGAAAAAGCATAGGAAATACATTCTGTGGTTTATTAAAAAGATAAAAACGTTGCCAGAAAGAGGTTATGTACCTTGCATATAAGCATCACTTGCTTGGTGTTAAGCTCATTCTGCCATGCCTGTTATAAATGTAAAAGCCACGGGCCAAGTGTAAAGACTTTAGAAGCTCTAGTAGCATGAGATAGGACAGGTCAGACAGCATTAGAGACACGAATAAAGTTTCCACTGCTCAATGCTGTTCATGATTGGAAAATAACTTGGATACAGAACTCAGAGGCTTTATCTTGGAACAGAGAGTTAAAATGATGCTGGCTGACAAATGAAAATTAAAAGTAGTGACACATAATTCTAACAGGGTGGCACACGATGTTTCTCTCGTTAATTGAGGGATAAGCCAAATGGCGATAAAATTCGAAACAAAATCGTGGCAATCCCCTTAGACAAAGCACGAGATGGCAGCAAAGCGTCTGGCTTCTTTATTGGGGCACTCTTTCTTCTCCTCCTCAAATCTCAACAGGAGCACGCTGTTTGAGGGCAACACTGTGGCCACTTTTTCACCGTTCAAAGAGGCTGTTTCCATTTCTCAGTCTGTTGATGAAAGCACTCAGAGTTTTGTGTTCCTGCTGTATCACAAATAAAAATGATGGGCATAGATTTCACAGGCAGAGTTACAGAGGAAAGATTCTTTTTTAATTAAGAAAATGCCTCAGCCCTTGCTTGCTGATTTGCACTCAGGCCAACAGGGCACGGTGATTGTAACTGCGCGCTTCCCAAAACAAGCCCGTGGTCAAGGTGAAAGGGTACCTAAACATTAACTGGTCCATGTTCAGCAAATGGGTCTGAATGCATAAATTACAGAGTGGAAATGCCAGACCTTGGGTGCAATGACTGTTATCTTGTTCATTGCCATGTTAATTTCAATGAACACAGTATCTTAGGTGACTGGTAATCCGTCACATACAAAGTTGAGATTTGTTTCAATTTATCTTGTCACCTAGGTTTCTTTATGGTGACTGTCAAATTAAAACTGATCCTCTGACAGAGCATTTGCTTAGTGTTGTTTGTAGGACTCAAGTATGTCCTGATTATCTATGAGAGGATACAGTCTCTATACCTGTGTTTCCTAAAGGTTAGACCCCACAGTCAGCTTCCCCTTTCCCCACTATCACACCTGGCATTGTCTGTGGGACCTTCCTGCTGCTCTTATACTGTGGTTAAGACTTTGCGTGGTCAGACTTCGCATGTTAACTTTCATCTAGGATATAAACTGTGAGGGGACCCTTTATTAAAACAGCAAATGTCTTCCTTCTATACCCATTTTGTTGAGAGTCTTAAACATAGACTTGTGTTGTATTTTATCGAAAGCCTTTTCTGCGTCTATTGATAAGATCATGTGGTTTTTGTTCTTTGTTTTGTTGATATGGTGTATTACGTTAACCGTTTTACGTATGTTGAACCATCCTTGAGATTCTGGGATGAATCCCACTTGATCATGATGTATTATTTTTTTAATATGTTGTTGTATTCGATTTGCTAGTATTTTGTTTAGTATTTTAGCATCTGTATTCATTAGAGATATTGGTCTGTAGTTTTCTTTTTTTGTACCATCCTTGCCTGGTTTTGGTATGAGGGTTATGTTGGCCTCATAAAATGTGTTTGGAAGTATTGCTTCTTCTTCAATTTTTTGGAAGACTTTGAGTAGAATAGGAACCAAGTCTTCTTTGAATGTTTGATAAAATTCGCTGGTATAGCCGTCAGGGCCTGGACTTTTATTTTTGGGGAGGTTTTTAATGGTTTTTTCTATTTCTTCTCTACTGATAGGTCTGTTTAGGCTTTCTGCTTCTTCTTGACTCAGTCTAGGAAGGTTGTATTGTTCTAGGAATTTATCTATTTCTTCTAGGTTGTTGAATTTAGTGGCATAAAGTTTTTCACTGGATAAAGAAGATGTGGCACATATACACTATGGAATACTACTCAGCCATAAGAAATGATGACATCGGATCATTTACAGCAAAATGGTGGGATCTTGATAACATGATACGAAGTGAAATAAGTAAATCAGAAAAAAACAGGAACTGCATTATTCCATACGTAGGTGGGACATAAAAGTGAAACTAAGAGACATTGATAGGAGTGTGGTGGTTACAGGGGGAGGGGGGAAAGGGAGACAGAAAGGGGGAGGGGGAGAGGCACAAAGAAAACTAGATAGAAGGTGACAGAGGACAATTTGACTTTGGGTGATGGGTATGCAACATAATTGAACGACAAGATAACCTGGACTTGTTATCTTTGAATATATGTATCCTGATTTATTGATGTCACCCCATTAAAAAAATAAAATTATTTATAATAAAAAAACAGCAAATGGTGTTAGCAAGCAACTTAAGGTGAGCTCTGCACAGAAAGGAAGAAAATAACCATGGAAGTCACAACCCATGTTGGCAGGTACCACTTGTAAAGAAAGGACTCAAGGGTCCCTAATCTGGAAGGAAAACACAGTCCAAGTCGTTCAGAAAAGATTTCGAGGAACTCCCCTTCCCGGTATGTACCCCTCACTGTGGTCCTGCAGATTCTCCCAGCTTCATGTTTTTGACTGATCCTCCTAGCAGGGGCTCTGGCCCGACACTCCACCTGCACAAGCATCACTAACTTCTCTCCTAGTACATTCTCTTTTCCGCAGTCCTAAATGACTCTAATTGGTCTCTGTCTCCAGCTTCGCCCAAAGAGGACACGTTGTCCCAAAGCCTGTAGCTGCCTTTGGGTTCCCATGAGAACGGGACCCCAGTCATAGCAACTCATACTGTTCTAACCAGCACTCCCAGCTATTCTTAAAACATCTTTGAGGTAGAGATGCTTCATTTCCCCCATCACCCCCGCTGATCAGTTAAAGAGCACAAGACTCCAGAACTGTCATTTGCTTCTTAATGTTTTTATAATCCACGTTGATGCTCTGGGGGGGAAAGTCTCTAACTGCAAAACTCTTTCAAATAGACATCAAAATGGACTTAAATCAGAAACAGAATGTGCATTACATAAAATTTGACAGCAATTGGACTGCATGACAGAAAAACAATAAATCATTTTCTACAATTATCAATTTAAATGATGCTTGTTGAAGAAAATAGGTATTGCTCTTCTTTGTTTCCTAGATACGGACATATACAACTTGCATTGTTCTCAATATTGTCTTATCTATAAAGTTGTGTCTCCTTTGTTTTCACTTGAAGTGACATTGCTAGTGCTCCTGGATGTGGGTTACAGCCTCCGTCCGACTTCCCAAAATGGCACTGCTTCTTGATGGCTCCAGGCTCCCATAGCTGACTTCTGGAGAAACCCTTACAGTCACTCTCAAGAACTCTCTGGAGGTTTTAGTAATGGAGCTTTGAGAAATTCTTTTTCTTCTGGCATCCCTAGACAAAGGAAGCAGTACCCGATTCCTGTGACTTCACTCCCAGGAGCCACCACTGCCAGCACCCTCTTAAGCCTGTTGTGTTTAGTGACAAATGCTATGGTGTAGGTTTTTTTCAAATCTGCCCAAAAGTACACCCAACAAACTTTTTGTATAATGATGTTAAATGATGTATTTCTGCTAGCTCTCTCAGTTTTCTTTTCCCTTGACTGAACATAAATACTGGCCGATAGATATTATTTTAGCTCATGGTGGAACTTCCTTTCCCTTTGAAGGCATGTCTCTCTTCCCAAGTCTTTCTTCATGGAGCCAACAATGACCTTGTGGAGATTTCCTATTGATGGGTTTGTCAATAACCCCACATTTATCTTCCCTTGAACGATTTCTCATCTTCCTGATAGAGCAATGGGAACAAGTGTGATTCCAAGTACATCCATGACTTTCTTGCAGATCCCTAAACTGGACAAGTAAACGAACATCTACAAATTGCTTGATTTTACAATTTAGCTTCTCTATCCAAAAATGGTGCCCCAGTGGGGTCAGCCTTTCAGTGACAGTTTGATGTGGTCTCTGGAGTAGCCAGTCACGTGTCTCTGTTTGTGACCTTGCACTGAGAAATGCAGGAATGGACAAGCACTCTGAATGGACAAGCACTTCTTAACATCTGAAAGAAGAAACAAGTTGAATGAACAAGCAGATGGAAGGGAGAGGCATACAGACACATCTCTTTTTGCCCATTAGTGGTGAGAGCTGTCAAGCATGGATGATGCACTTTAATCAAGTGTCAAAAAATGGACACGTGGAAAAGCCTCAAGTCAGCAAAAATGACTATTTGACTGGTTCACTGATGAATTCCAGACACCTGGAAGGGTGCCTGGCATGCAACAGGCACACCCAACAAATATTTTTTAAATGAGAAATTAAGGTTTAAAGAATTTAGTTCACTAGAATCATTCGAAGAATCTTGGCCGTTGTTCTTTGCACCTGTTGTCTCTTGTCACTTGAAATATGGTGTAATTTTGCTCAAAGGAAAAAGGGAAGCACCCCTTTTCTGTAGGGCCCAACAAATTAATAGCCATTCACAAACATCTGCAGAATAATCTCTAAACATTTAGGTATGAATCTTGCTCTGTGTATTGTCTATCTGTGCATGAAGTATCTTTTAAAGAAGCATATGGAAAACAGTGAAAGAACAAATTGTAGCCATTTTCAAAAATATTTCTAGCCTTGTGACACTGCCATGTAAAATGACCCTTTCAAAATATGCTATTCTTTACTTTTAAGTACTTTTATTGTAAGTAGATAGACTCAGAAATTGCTGTCAAATTTCATATTAATACTAAAGAAATAATTTATTACATACAGAGCACCCAAAACTAGTAATGGTTTCATACTGTTACTTTCGAATTTATCTACATGCCTTAGAGTCACTATTTATAAATTGTCTTGATATTCTTATATTACACACACACATGATAGTTAGCTTTGAGAGTATGGGAAATAGTCACTTCCTAGTGACTTGGGACAAGCAAAAAATGTGCCTTAAATTATTTTGCTATTTGTGTTTCTGAAACACAAAAATAAATTATTTCTGACAATGTCATTTGCTTATATATAAATTCATTATATTTCTGCTCACATTGAAAATTATTACAATGGGTTTTATTAAGTAAAACTAAATAAATATGTCATTTTTGCATACCTAAATCAGAGTGGCTCATTGAGACAACAAAACATAAATACGTCCATTAAGAAAAACCAAACTGCTTATAAAGAGATTAAAATGAACTACAATGCAGCTTTTCTTCTGCTCCACAGTTGCTGTAAAATTCACAAATTGCAAGGATAACACTGTTTTTGAACCTCGTGTCTCATGTGTGTTTGAGCCAGAGGACCTAAGAAAAACATTGCTAGTCACAGAGACACCGACTCCTGCACGCATGCTCTCAGCCTGCACCTGTTTCGGCTCCTTCCAGGGTACCTGCTTCTCCCCTAATAATTTTTGGCTTCTGTATATCTTTCACCTGCATCACAGCACAGTGCTTCATGGCTGTGATCATTTAGGGGTCCAGTTACTGATAGCAGCTCAATTCACCTCTGCATATTTCAGTTCAAATTTCTGTAGCGAGAGGAACTATTTGACTCAATCTACATCAGGTGCGTGACTCTGGTTCCATTAACTGTAGGCTAAGGCACAGACCACCTCAGCTATGAGATATAAGGAATGGGACATGCATTTTATTTCAGAGGGGTAAATGAAGCAAAAATGACTCAGTCTACTAGATCTGACGATTTGATGTGCAGCCTGATTATAAAAGAAAGCATAGACTTGGAATTAGAAAGGTTGGGATTTCTTGGTAACTTATTCCTGTGTTCCTAATTCCTAAAAGTCAATGATAAAAACATCCAAGTCCAGGCATTGCTGTGAAAAATTATACAACAAAACACATCATGGCCCAGCCTCGTGTTTGATTAACTCCCATATACAAGTCAACTAGTTAACTTAAGTACAAGGGAAAAGCATCTGCTCTTGCATAAATTATTTAAGTGATTGAGAACAGCAGGTTTGGGGTAGAGGGGTTCTGTTTTTGGAGAGAAAAATACATCAATGTCAAAATTTACCCTCATTGGCTATCAATGCTATCCCAAAACTGTCCCAATTAACAAAAGCATCTCCATTATTGAGTTAGGGATTCAGAAGGTTCTGAGTTGGGTCATAGATAGATAGATAGATGGTAAATAAAGGGAGATAGACATTTTTATATATTGGTTCCACAGCCTTCTCTAGTGTTGCCCACTCTATTTAGTCAGTGTGTTTTCTCACTGAAAAAAATAAAATTGTTTCCTCCACTCCTTGGTTCTCTGAACACATGAAGCTACATCCAATTTATATGCCTGTGTTCTTGGTATTATATTGCAATCCACAGTGGCATTTTCTTTAATTATCTAAACTTTACTCATGCTGTCACCCAGATCAAGTTTAAACCGATTAAAGAAACATCCTTCTGAATACTAAAGCCTCTCCTCAACTTGCTTTCCTCTGACATTCTGTAGTCAATTAATTACCCTGTGATTTACTGCTTTGCTGTCCTTTTTCTCTAGTTACTTTTCATGTGTTTCTTTTGTCTTTCCAACTACAAGATTGGGAAGACAAGTTTACATTGCACCCAACCTGTACAGCACAAAGCTCCTAGTTTAATCTAAGGTGCATACAGGTACTCAAGTAATTCCTAGTTATTATTTACTCCACACTTTCTTTAATTGTTAAAAAAATGTTTTGATAAATAACAATGCATTATTGACAGTCATGATGTATTATGCATATACAATTGTTCTTTCAATACAAAGTATTGTGGCATCACTTTTGTTATAGCTACATGACCTAAAAATAAGCATATAATGTTGATTCCCAGTGTCTCATAACTACTAAACTGTAATTCAGATGAAAACTCCCTCAACACATAATAGCCCAGAAGAGTTCATGGCTTTACACAGAGCAAGCTAAACTATGCTTAGTGTGTTTTACAAAGAACGTGCAAATTATTCAGACATGATGATTTGTGGAGTTCACATAAATCCCATTTTTCCTGTTGACTATAACTCACCATAATATGTTCACAAACAGAAATAAATCCATTAGAGTTAGAACTACAAGGGGTAACTTTTGAATAACAGCCTGTTACCCTACAAGCCAGCATAGTAATTGTAAGAATTCGAGTACACTTGCGTGCAAAATCATGTAACTCATTTCAAATGAATTACACTATTTTTCCTCAAGAATTTGTAGTAATGTTCAATAACAAATAATAACCTTTAGGGTGAGTAAAAATGGAAGTGAAATGTAGAGCAGTAATTTACCAGAAGCTCAAGTCCACAAGCTAAATTGATCTCTGATGATGCTGTTGCCCATACAATTTGTTTCTGCAAATAACAGCATAAACTCCAACCCCACTCCCAGCTTGCCAACCTCAATTGACTTCTCTGTATACACTGCTTATTACTGGACACCACAATGGGAAACACTGGACTCAACCAATACTTCAGTCTGTGGTACAAGCACTTTCCAAAAGAGAAAAGCATGACCATTTCAAGTAATTAAAGGCACTGTGATAACACTTTAAATCCTTTCATGACTCTATTATTAGATGACAAAATCACAAGACTGAGCATTTATACTTCATAGGAAAATTTTCATGAAAAACTAAGAATTTTACTTTTCTAATATGGTCTAACACACATCTTATAGAATTTATTTAATTTTTGATATTTAATTAAGACATATTTGTACAATGCCATAGAGAAATGTTACACTGCAGGTGAGTCTTTCATGATTTATTTCAGTTCTTGGAAGAGACTTAGAGAGAGGTAGAAGGAAATTAGTCAAAAACATGTTTAATTTTTAAAAGTACCACATTTCCATTAAACTAAACCAATACTCTCAATAATTCTTACTCATGACTAGGACAGAACACTTTAAAAAATAGATATTGTTTGTAAATAAAAACACAATCCTAAATATGCTTAATTTTTATTTTTCTTTGGTGTGCCCAAAGTTAAAATACCTCCATATCATATATATAATATGTGTGTATAACAACTTCTAAAGCCCACTTTCCCCATTTCATTATTTAATTATTTCAAATCATCCTATTCATTACTGAACTGGGACTGAACATCAGTAAAAACTATCCAAGAGGAGACAAAACTTCCAACCTGACGTCCCAGCTAACAGTTTTCTTATTAAACTGTATGTTACAGTTAAATTTGCTTTATCTTTTTAATATTTTCCCCTATCACTGTCAAAACTCTTCATGCATTTTAAATGCGGACGCCACCTTATTTATTATAACCTGACTAGGATGTACTGTGCGTGGGCTGGGGATATTTAGAAATGAGCCACTACATTCCAAACACTGAATAAATGACTTGCATTTCAACACTGGGGGTCCACTTTCCTCACTGTATGAGACAGCTAATGGCTCCCTGCTGTATGACCACACACCCTCAAACTTCAGGACTTTGATGGAATGTGGAATGCTCACTTAATTCCTGGCCCCAGAGCAAATTCATAGTGTTCCTGGTGCAGGTGGGATGTGAAACACGGCTAGCTTTACACTTGTCCAGGGACTCAGACTGCTGCAAAATCTTATGATGCTCCATCCTTGCGGCAACATCCTTCAGTGATGTCTTTGCCCTCTGTGAGTCCAGTCCCCTTAATGTCTGTCATGCAGCTCTCACGACCTGCCTTTAGACGGCTTTGTCTGGCTCCCATCCTGTGACACCCCCCATGTTTTCTGCACCAGCTACCCCAAACTATACCTTCCTGACAGGGCTGTACTCGCTCATATAGGCTCGGGCTGCTCCTTTAGCCTTTCCTTCTGTGCCTGCTGCCCCTCTCTGTGATATCTGTTCCCTTCCTTTTGATGTGGATAAGTTCTACAAATCTTATCTGTTCCAGCCTAGATGTTGTTTCTGGGAATCCCAGAAGGGACCCTCTACTTCTCGACTTCCTGCTCCTCTAGCATACTGTTTTAGCACCATCATGGCTTTCATATCGCACTGCAGTTTTTTCTTTGTGTCGTGGATACACTTGAGGGAATAAAATGTTAGCAGGCATGGGCTATGTCTTACACTCCACTCTATCCCAGGATAGACAGCAGGTGACTACCTAGCAATCGCCACCAGTATAGCAATCTTGAATAAATAATCGTGGACAATTGTTCTGTACTGTACCTTGACAACATATCTTAAGTCCCGCATTAAATTAGCATTAGTAGTAAAAACAGAAAAAAAAAATAGAACAAAATATATGCAAACTTTAAAAATTAATCCCAAATAAAAATGAATGACATATCAGTAAGAAAACAAAAGATGGAATAATTTACATTAACATTTAACGCTAATGTCCATCTTAAAAATCTACACATTAAACTAAAAGGTAGAAGGTAAACAAGGAACATTTTTGTAACCAATTTGATGAAAAAACCCATAAATTTAACATATGCAAACTTTTTACAAAGCATTAAAAACACACATATTAGAAAACTGGATATTTCTTTTAAAAATTATTACAAATTGTAAAAAGAAAACTTTTCTGAAAAGGTAAATCCTCCCTGGTAGTAAAAATATAAATTAAAATAAATATGTAAGCTTTTCCTCATTAAATTGGCAAAATAAAAGAAGGAGGAGATAACGGTGGTAGGAGTATAGTGTGTGGTGAGAGAGGCATATCACATATTCTGTGTTGGATTCAAAACTGGCAAAGTTTCCCAGAAGGAAGCACACCCATGTGCATTAAGAGACTTAAAAATATATTATTTTACTCTGGATTTCCAAACTGAGGAATTTATTCTAAGTAAACAATTGAGGCTATGTTTCAAAATAAATGCTATATGTTATTTTTTTTAATTGTATTGAATTTATTGGGATAACATCGGTTAATAAAGTCATAAAGGTTTCAGGTGCACACAATTCTACAATATACCATCTGTACACTTGCGGTGTTCACCGCCGCAAGTCAACTCTCCACCACCACCATCTGTCCCCCCTTTAGCCTCTTCTGTTCCCCCTATTCCCCTTTAAAATGTCATTTTTAAAGTAACATTTGTTATTATATTACATATTTAGAAATTAAATAAATTTTAGCTTAGATGGGAGAATGTGACATTTTCCCCTTTGTGGTGCTTGCCTTTCTCTCATTTGCGGGAGTCACCTGGAACCCACTCTACCGCGGAGTGTCTCCGGCTCTACAGAGTGCTGGCCGACCTGGCTGTGTCCAGAGCTATGGCAGCAGTAATGGGGTCAAATGTGGGCCTGCCTTTTCTTCCCCTTCCTCCATTAACTGTCTGTGCTCACTCTTGGACTCTAGCTGTTTAAAAAAAAAAAAAAAGAAAAGAAAAGAAACTCAAAAACTAATGTAGTCTATTTCTATATTTTGGGGTACCATAATTCTTCTCAAAATAATGAGGTAAAGAGCCAGCTAAACATTCAGACAGAGTAAAAGAATAATGTCCAAAACTATTATCATCTACATTTTGAAAGGATTTCCCACAGCCAAGATCAAATAAACATTCACTTGTATTTTTTCCTATTTTTATGGAACCATTAATATTAACTATAACTGTGTGAGATCTTGAGAAAATTAGCTGACTTATTTTATGAGAAATCAGCTTTCTAATACCATTTATTAAATAATCACATTTTTCATTCATTCAAAATGTCAAATCTATCATATACCAAATAACGCCCAGTACAAGGCACTTACTAATGTTTATCATTTTTAATATTGTTCCATTGATCTATTTCTTTGTTATAGCTATATAGTGTCCATTTGTAATTCTCTATGGTGCTTGCCTCTCAATGAATAGATTTTTCTATTCATTGTGATAAATCAACATGATACAGTTTGGTACAGTGCAAATGCTTTGTAAATGCTGGTAACAAGATTATAATTTTTGCTCATCAAGTTAAAACTAGGAGGTTTTCTGAGAAAGGATTTTAGATCAGCAGTTTCATTTTTATAATGAGTATCACGGATGTGCTCTCTCTTTGGCCTATATTAATCTTTAATTTTAATATGCCCTGAGATTGATATGACATCATTGAGGCCTCAAGTAATGTTTTCTTATTCCTTCTTTTCTGGCTACAGTTTTTATGCAGCCCTTCCTGGGAAATTACACTCTTATTTTAAATGTATAGAGTGTATTCATTTCAATGCAGGGCTTCTGTGACAGCTGTTCTGAAACCCTAACAAGGGATTTGTGCATTTAGATGCAGCTCTTTGCAAAGAACTTCTGTTGCCTGAGGTTGCCAATGGTAAGTCTACTCTTATTCACTTGGACTGGCCTAAAACTTGCACCATTAAATTGAGCTTGAGGGCTTCAGGAACTCAGACAGAGCTGGATGGCCAAGCACTATAATCTACCTGGGAAGGTAGTTCCCTGGGACCACAGGGTTTAGGGTAATTCTGTAAGAACCCCTGATTTATCAGGCAGCATTTACTGGTGCACTTGGGCCACACTGGACATCATTTGCCTGCTGCCAACAGATTCTTTGTAAAAGTTGTTAGAACTGCTTTAAAATGAGCACCACACATTTTCCAGAGATAGCATGACTACACTCTCATTTTAATACACTGAACTAAAAGTCCAGCCATGCTTCTTCCTTCTAAATGCCAGCTCATAATACCCATCTACAAAATAAAATAAGTTCTGTAAACCAGCATAACTGAGTCAATCAGTAGCAATACAAAAGAATAGAGGTGCTAGCATTGCACACGGCTCTGAGCATTGAGTTGCACTGATGACAAGACTTGTAACAGGTAGACACTGCTGTCACCCCCTCCCCATTTTAGAGATGAGACAGTGAAGGTTTAGGAGGTTATTTAATTGGTCATTGTCACATTGCTAATATCTATGTTGTGGAGCTAGCCCTGGAATATTGGTCTACCTGACTTTAAATATTAAGCACTGTATACATATTTAACTAAATATTTCAAGAGAGTGGCGGTTAAGTACCCTGACTCTGAAATTAATTTGATTTCAACCACCTCAGAAAAATAAACTGTATAACCTTTTCTTAAATGCCCCCCTTTTATTTCAATAGCATCACCTAATACCTTTCCATTTTAATATTCTTTCCAATATTTAATTTCAATGCTGTTGTCGAAGTTTAGGCCTGTTGCCTTTTTGAGGAGTACCAAAAAACTCTTAGACACCAAACATATACCAGGTACTGGCATGGCATACCATAACTCTATCTCAAGTGAAAAATATTCTGAGTCCCTGGAAAAGTATGTGTTAAGATAAACACAGTTCTCTTTTCTTTTATGTAGTACCAGTAAATAATACAGTTTTAGAGATAAAACTTGAGGTCATACACAGAGGAGTTGGTGCTTCAGAGATCTTGTTGGCCTGGCCTGTCAAAAGTCAAAAGTGACAGAAAGCTTGACTCTTGGTGCCAGCAGAACTACTTTCATTTGCAATAAAAGCAGACCATGACATCTCAAACCAGGGCCATATACTGAGCACACACTGTATTAATTAGTGTAGTATTGAAAAATAGATCATTGACACAGAAACAAAATGTGGAAAAAATGAAAAAGAAAGAAATATTAGATTGAAATAAAGCACTAAATTGATTGCCTACTGGTGTATTACATTTAAAATTTCTTTGTAAGCATAAGAGGGTAGACTACTTGAGACACAACTCATCATCGCTCTGTTAAGAGTCACAAAGATGCAAGTCTGAGCGTGCATTTGGTCTCATGGGTCAAATACTTTGTGATCCTAGGACTGTCACTGCTTCCATTTCCTTCTATTCTTAGAGCAAATCTCTTACCAATATGAATTTTGTTCTTTTTTAATGTCACCTTCCTTTATCCCATTCTTTTTCATTCTCAACACTGCCCAAATTAAGCCATATGTTGTTTCATTCAGGACATATGGCTATTCCATCCTATTCTTAGTCCCTTCTATCTAAGTCTGCCCGTGGCTCTTTGAGCCAGTCTGAATCTCCCAAAAAGCCACGCGGTCACTGGCTCTTCCCACCTCTGATCCACTGTAGCCTTGACTTCATTTACCTCCACTGGGCTCCAAAACTGCTGCCTCCAAGACCCCAACTGTGGGTGCACTTGGACTTGTGCCTCCAGCGTATTCTGAAGCATCAGGTTTTTTTCAACAGGCTTTAACTTCAGCTGTGGCTCCAACTTCTCTGGTTCCTTGTTTCTTGTCCGGTTCTATAAAACTGAGTCTCAAACTTCTTATTTGAGTTAACTCATCATTCCTGTCATGCTGACCCCAACATACACTTTCCCCACAATCTATCCTGTGTACTGTCACTCAATATTATCATTGTTAATGAAAGCCCCACTTCTCACATATCTTCTGTTAGGTGTTTTCCCGTTAAGCACTCCCCCTTCAAATCTGTTTGTTAAGGCACTCTATGTCAATCAGGGTCCTCATACAGAAACAGAACCTGTGTGACATACAGAGTAACAAGTTTTTGCAAGGGATTGACTTTCCTGAGTGTGGGGCTGGCTAGGTAGGTCAAAATTCTGAAACAGACCATTAGGAAGGGCAGGCTGAAATTCCTGGTCAGGAGCTGAAGCTGCTGCCTATACACAGGCAGAATTCCTTCTTCTTCTTCTAGGAAGCTGGAGTTATGCTCTTAAGGCTCTTCAATGAATTGAGTCAGGCCTGCCCAGATTATCTAAAACAACTTTCTTTATTTACAGTATATCAGTTATAAACTTTAATATATACAAAACACCTTCAGAGCAACAACACCAAGACTAATTTTTGATTGAATAACTGAGGCTGGTAGCCTAACCATGCTGACACAAAACTGTCACATATTTTAAATTCAATGATTGAATGAATGGATGAATGAATGAGACCCCATTCTCTTGCTGGCCTGCCTTTATAGTTGCGTAGGATATGCTATTACAACAGGGAGGAGAATGGAATTTGGAGAAGCTTAACATGACCAACTCTAGCCAGACACAGAAAGTACTGACTTCTTGTCCAGAGGTAAACTACTGGATATGAGGCCGTCACATTCTGGGATGCCGAGAACTCACCTTCTTCCCAGGGAAGACACTGCATGGCCATGTGGACATTTGTAGTTGTCGATTTCACCCACTATATGTTTATATAAAATGCAGACACAACCCAAGTATTTTCTAAATAAATACATAAGTTAATGATTGAGCAGCTATCCATCCCTTCTTCTATCATCATGCCAGAGGACAGAGAGAAACAGCTGCTACTTTGGGCAGCACACAGCAAGGACCACAGGGAATGTTGGAGCACATTGTCACCTTGAACACTTCCCTTGAGCTAAACTTAATAATAAAAAAATTAAAAAAAAAACCCTAATCTTTGCCGTGGCCATTTGGCTCAGCGGTAGAGCGTTGGCCTGGCATGCGGGGGACCCGGGTTCGATTCCCGGCCAGGGCACATAGGAGAAGCGCCCATTTGCTTCTCCACCCCCCCCTCCTTCCTCTCTGTCTCTCTCTTCCCCTCCCGCAGCCAAGGGTCCATTGGAGCAAAGATGGCCTGGGCGCTGGGGATGGTTCCTTGGCCTCTGCCCCAGGTGCTAGAGTGGCTCTGGTTGCGGCAGAGCAACGCCCCGGAGGGGCAGAGCATCGCCCTCTGGTGGGCAGAGCTTTGCCCCTGGTGGGCGTGCCGGGTGGATCCCGGTTGGGCGCATGCGGTAGTCTATCTGACTGTCTCTCCCCGTTTCCAGCTTCAGAAAAATACAAAACAAAAACAAACAAACAAAAAAAACTCTAATCTTTCTTTGACATGGTGGGGATAAACTCATCCAAATGTCAAGCACTTAAAGATTAGATATGGGTGAGATAGAAATTGTATATATTTAAATAGTTTTCTCAAACACAGTTAGGCATTCAAGATTCTACCAAAAGCATTAACCCTGTCTGTCCTTCTAAACATCTCAGATGTCTTCCTGTTTCCATTTTTGAAGACTTGACAAAAAAATGCAGAGCACTTGAAAGCATACACTCAGTTGGAGAAAGAAGATCAAGAAAACAGGAGAAAGCTTCCTTTACTGGTGCAAAGGGAGGATGAAGCCTGCCTTTTCCATAGAAAGCCCTGAGATTAATTATGTTAAAGGCATTTTTAGTAATGTCATTTAATAATTTTTCCAGGATACTTACGAGTAATTTTAATATATACCTTTTAACTTACACCTCATGTTCCATTATACATAATTATTCTGCTTGCTTACTATACCTTTTAAATTACAGTGATTAATTACACACATTACATAATTGAACTGTGAAAAATGATTAATCATCATTGTATTATTGTTTAATTATACCACATATTTCATTTTAACTAGAAAATGCAATGCGCTTTAACTCATGGGCTAACTGCATTGTCATACGGGTAATTAGCCTGGATTTTATTACAGGTAAAGATATTAAGGTCCGGGTTAAATGACTTACCCAAGGTGAAACAAGAATATTTCTTGTCCTTGGTCTGAGCCAAGAATGGCACAGAATGCAGAACTTTTAGCCATTTTCCAAAAAAAGAGAAAAGAAAAGAAAGAGAAAAAGAAAAAGAAAAGCAAAAGAAAAACAAATTTTGTTTTTCCAAAGAATAATATGACTACTCTTAAAGAATATGTTCTTTTCTTTTCCAGAATCATATGGTTTATCTAGGGCTTCAGAGAACATTGCCCTTGAGGATGTCAGTTAAGTACTATTGACATTAAGCTGTTTGGACACAACTATCCTAGTCCCAGCTGCAGACCCTACACAGCTCTCTGGCAGCCTGGGAACAAGTCCAGGATGTTCTTTCTCCGTCACAATGGCCTCCTGGCAGACATTGTCTTCAGGCGGCAGAATCAGAGACCTGAGCTCAGGGGACATAAGTATGCCATCTTTTTTATTATAATGTACACCATAGTAGAAAATGGAGAGATTAATAAAAATGGTAAAAATTATTTTAAATCACAAGATATCTTTTTCTGCTACCCAAGAAAGTAGTTAAATCACTTCCAGAGTAAGTGCCATCCAAATCAGTTAAGTCTGTGATGGCTCTTTTGATTACTCTAAAAGTGAAGACCCAAGCCTCAACTAGGAAAAGATAGTTAAGGCTTGAGAATGAACAACAATTTTGGTTTTAATTTCTTGTATAAAGTAATATTCATAATTCCTGAGAGATAATATCGTATTACTCAAAACTAGAATGTAGTGCTGTGCACCCTACAAGTTTAATTGTGGGGAAGGTAGAGCAGTTGATTTATTTGGCTAAAGGACTTTGCAAAAGTCCTTCTAGTTTCTGTTGACTGTAGGTTGAACAGTTAAATTAATCTCTCCAACCAAAATGCCACACAGTGAGTGGACAGCATTCCTAAATGTAGTAGAAAGCTGTTACAAAGGGGAAGCAGATGCTGAGCAACAAAAATAAAAATAAAAATATAGGTTTACCACAGAATCTAATCAACATAGTGGGATTTTTATGCTTTAGCATCTAGAAAGGTTAATATTATTTTTTAAGTCTTAGATTTATAAGTTTATGTTTGCGTTTATATCAAAATCTACCAACTGGGAAGGCACAGCTCTATCGTTCCTCACAGTAACTCTTAATAAAGAGATGGTGGGGGGGGATTTAGCTGATATATTTTTATATGAAGAAAATTATTAAAAACTCCACAAGGATCGTATCATTTATTGACTTGCTGCTACCTGTTTTTCTGGTAAGCACGTCAAATAACGAATTCCCTAAGGTGAGCATTTTTAAAATATGATAAATATCAGAGGGAAGGGGGATGAGGGGACAGGATCAGAGAAGGTGAAGGGATTAGCAACATTATATATAATAACATAAATACAGATAACAGGGCAGCAAGTCCCAGAGGGAAGGGGAGAAGAGAGGTGGGTGAGGGGGGTCTAGGAGGAGGAATGGAGGGCAAGTTGTTGGGGGTTGATGGTGTTATATTGAGTGGGACATTTAAATCCATGTTAACATGACAAATTGTTTAAATTAATAAATAAATAAATAAATAAATAAATAAAATAAAATAAATATGATAAATATCTACATTGCACACAGTTTTATTACATGTTCCCGAAAATTCTCCCTTTTAGAGTTTTTTGGTTTGTTTGTTTCACTTATTTAAAAATTAAATTTATTGGGGTGACATTAGTCAATAGAGACATATATGTTTTAAGTGTACATTTATATCAGGGGTAGTCAACCTTTTTATACCTACCGCCCACTTTTGTATCTCTGTTAATAGTAAAATTTTCTAATCGCCCACCGGTTCCACAGTAATAGTGATTTATAAAGTAGGGAAGTCACTTTACTTTATAAAATTTATAAAGCAGAGTTACAGCAAGTTAAAGCATATAATAATAATTACTTACCAAGTACTTTATGTCGGATTTTCGCTAAGTTTGGCAGAATAAGTCTTTATAAAACAACTTACTATAGTTAAATCTATCCTTTTATTTATACTTTGGTTGCTCCACTTCCTCCCACCATGAAAGCTGGAACTCCCACTAGTGGGCGGTAGGGACCAGGTTAACTATCACTGATTTATATGATACATGATCTCAACTTGACTGTACACAACAGATCTAAGAAATAATTCTTCTATTTGATGTTTCTGGAGTTGGCATCTAACTGCAGATACCATGGTTACAATGCCAAGTGTTAGGCATGAAACTGTAGGCTGAAAAATGCATCAAAATTTATATATTAGCTTTTTCGGACTCAGGCACATCTGCACCAGATCACATCTTTGTTTATGAAGAAATGCTTGTCTGTAAGATAAGGCGATGGAGACCATTAGCTATAGATGGAAGCCAGGAGATAAGGAAAAGATGATTATTTTTTTTATAACCGGTTCCTAACCGGAATGCTGCACCGTGCAAAAGCTAATAAAACTGTTCTAATAACTTTGAACCCAAGAGGTAATTTACATTTTATTAGGAGGAGGAGATTTGAAATTGTTTGTTGCAGAAGATTAAAAAAAAAGGAGAAATAAAGAGAGAAAGAGACTAGGGCTTGAATTAAAAATGAGATTTGTGATTTGCCTTTTGATCTAAGGAATAGCAACTGTCTACACTGCATTATAACTTCACATGATTGCCCATCAGGTTACTTGGAAATTGACTCTTTCAATGTGATGATGCTGAAAAGTGGTGACTGCAAAACAAAAGATTTCCTTTCTTTTCTTTTCTTTATTATTACTGTCTCCTGCAGCACTTTACTAATGAGATACACAATAAAATTATATCACTCATGCATTATTTACGATCATCCCCCCCCCCCCCCAGATTTCCATCTCTTGACTTTAGATGACTCACAGGCCTGAAAACGGAACAGCCTCAGGCATTTCAGTTTTGGAATATAAATCACCTATACAGCTTAAGAATGTTCTGTTAAATAAAACACCCAAATCCCTGGCCTCAATTCTATATGAAAAAGAATATGTATTTTTGCATAACAAAAACTTCATTTACATATTGCTATATTTCATTTGTGCACTGGACACATTTTCATTGAGTGCTCACTGGAACAAGGCACCATGAAAGGGATGTATAAGGTTGCTTAATTTAATTAAGAATAAAATTAATTATTCCACACCTCCAATGCAGGCAATTGACAGAAAATACTTTGATAACTCACTGGCATAAATTAAAACATTTACAGAGATAAGATGTCCATTCTATAGTCAAAATTAATCACTGGTTTGATATTTGAGTTGCAGAGAAAAATAAACATTTATGTGCCCAAATCATGTAATTAAATAGGCATATTTATACAGTGGTGTGCTGCAGTCAGCTTATTCTGGCTCAAGGGAACTGCGGCAAGCGTCTCCTTTCAAATCTATGTTCAATAACGTCAAGTTTCTGGCTTGAAATTGGCCTCAGTGAAAGTATTTACACCAAAGAAACTGTAAGTGCAGCCAATCATTGGTTTCAGCTTTGGGTTGTTTTCAGAGCCAATTGTTAAAGATCTAGCAGCACACCACCGGATGTGAAGCACGTTCTCTACAGAATCGCACTCACATGAGGCACAGTCTTGAAAGAACCACAGTCTTTTTGAAAGATTTTTCATGTTGTTGTAAATGTAGTAATACTGTATTAAAATAATATTCACACATTATATTTGGCCTTCTTTTCAAAATCATACAACCCTCTTAAACATGAGTTGGTAGAAAGTAGAGGAATAGATAAGACAAACCGGTAAAAAAAAAATTAAAAATGTTGAAGTTGGGTGATTGGCATATAGGTTCATTTTCCATTCTTATATTTGTGAAGCTCTCCATAAAAGATACTAAAAATAACTGACAAAAGTTAATATAGATATTCACCTATATACTCTTACAGATGCATGTGTGCATGTATATTTACCTTTTTCATTAAATATATATATTCTCAGATAAGTATTATATTCATTTATTTATTTATTTATTTATTTATTTATTTATTTTGTATTTTTCTGAAGTTGGAAACGGGGAGGCAGTCAGACAGACTCCCGCATGCGCCTGACTGGGATCCACCCAGCACGCCCACCAGGGGGTGATGCTCTGCCCATCTGGGGTGTCGCTCTGTTGCAACCGGAGCCATCCTCAGCGCCCAGGCCAACTTTGCTCCAATGGAGCCTTGGCTGCGGGAGGGGAAGAGAGACAGAGAGAAGGAGAGGGGGAGGGGTGGAGAAGCAGATGGGCGCTTCTCCTGTGTGCCCTGGCCGGGAATCGAACCCAGGACTCCTGCATGCCAGGCCAACACTCTACCACTGAGCCAATTGGCCAGGGCACTACATTCTTTTTAAACAAATTTTTATTCATTGATTTTAGAGAGAGAAACATTGATCTGTTCCTGTATAAGCCCTGACAGGGGTTGAACCCACAATCTTTGTGCATTGGAATGACTCTCTACCAACCAAGGTATCCAGCTAATGCACATCACCTAGGAACTTGGAGAAAATTCTGAATCTCAGCCCCAGCCCAGAACTACTGAAAGTGGGTCTGTGGTTTAACAAGCCCCCCCCATGAAATTTATAATGCACTTTAAAAACTGAGAAGGACTGGAGTAGGCAGCAACAAATCTAGGCTAGAAATTAGGTCCCCTGACAGCCATCTGACCCCCCCCACCACCACCACTACCACATCCCACTTAGACTTCCCTGCAAGTGCACGAGCTGCTCTGAGCGGATCACAGCAAGGTGAGGGCTCTCTGCTCCTCTCTTGGTTCTGCATGTGCTCACGTAGGCATAGGCTGCAAAGAACCCCTCAGACTTTTGCCAGGTTGGCCTTCTCCCTCCAAACTTGGATTATCATTTCATAAAAGGACTGTGTTGAACCCCGAACTTCTGTGAAAGATATCAGACACAGGAAAAATCATAGTCTGTGATGGTGATGGAGGTGGTAATGCAGATGTCTGTATTCTTCTGTAGGACAGAGTCACATACATTCCCGAAGATTCAGAGAAATGAGTCTGAGCAGAACTTACAACGCTGTGCTAATGGCCCCACGCTGCCCTTCACAGAGTGCGTGGCCTTCCCCCTGATCACCGCAGCACTCTGTCCGAAGAGCACGGGATGCGGGACAGCAGAGCCTCCCGGGCAGACAGCCTCTGTGGTGCTGCAGGTGGGAGGAGGCAGCCACGGGTTAAACCACTTACCCTACACTAAAGTTAATTGAGGGATAATTTATAGAAGCCAGGAAATGTTAATTGAACAATGAATCACTTAGACTGAAGGATAAAATACGTGTGGATTGATCACTCGAAAGCAAACAAAGGACTGGAAAGAACTTACGAGCAGTTGAGTACCTTGAAACTTAAAGCCACTAAATAAAGAACTTCATGACAGTAGAGCCATCAAACATGGGAGTTAGACATCATCAAATCCAGACCCTGGCTTGGCACCAGCAGGTGTTTGTGTTCATGCTCAGTTCTTTCACAGAGTAGGGTATTGGGCCAGGAGAAATCTAGGCATATATTTTTTAAAGCTCTTGTTTTCCCCCTTAGGCTCACTGCCCCCATGAAAGTAAGATAGCTGTCCAGTCATTGTTTGGAACACCTGGTGTGGTGGACATCTATACCCTACAAGGCTCAGAAGATCCTCAGGCTATATTTGAGGGGATGGCTGATGAAAGACAGAAGTCATGCCTGGTCAGCAGGCCAATAGAAATTAACACAGAGTTGGCCCTGCCCAGTTGGCTCAGTGGTATAGAGTGGTATAGCGTCAGTCCAGCATATAGATGTCATGGGTTCAATTCTCAGTCAGGGCACACAGGAGAAGCGTCCATCTGCTTTCCTCTCATTTCTCTCCCTCCCTCTCTCTCTCTCTCTCTCTCTCTCTCTCTCTTCCCCTCCTACAGCTATGACTCAGTTGGAGCAAGTTGGCCCCAGGTGCTGAGAATGGTTCCATGGCCTCCGTTCACCCCAGGTGCTAGGAGAGCAATGGAGCAACAGCCCCAAATGGGCAGAACATTGCCCCCTAGCAAACTTGCCAGGTGGATCCTGGTCAGGTTGCATGTGGGAGTCTGTCTCTGCCTCCCCTCCTCTCACTGAATAAAAGAAAGAAAGAAAGAGAGAGGGGGGAGGGAGGGAGGGAGGGAGAGAGAGAGAGAGAGAGAGAGAGAGAGAAGAAAGAAAGAAAGAAAGAAAGAAAGAAAGAAAGAAAGAAAGAAAGGGGGAGGGAGGGAGAGAGAAAGAAAGAAAGAAAGAAAGAAAGAAAGAAAGAAAGAAAGAAAGAAAGAAAGGGGGAGGGAGGGAGAGAGAAAGAAAGAAAGAAAGAAAGAAAGAAAGAGAGAAAGAAAGAGAGAAAGAAAGAAAGAAAGAAAGAAAGAAAGAAAGAAAGAGGGAGAGAGAGGAAAGAAAGAAAGAAAGAAAGAAAGAAAGAAAGAAAGAAAGAAAGAGAGAGAGAGAAAGAAAGAAAGAAAGAAAGAAAGAAAGAAAGAAAGAAAGAAAGAAAGAAAGAAAGAAAGAAAGAAAGATTAACACAAAGTTAAACACAAATCCAAGTGAAATGACAAGGGAATTCTGGTCAAATAATGTCAGCACAACTCTACCAGACTCAAAACATGACAGCATGAGAAGGGGCATGAACAGCAGAACACTCAACTGAGCTGGATCTGCCATCCAACCTCCATGTCCTTAAAAACACAACCATACTTATCTGAGTAATCTTTGTTATCTTCTGAAGCAAAGAATCCCTTAGAAATGTTGATAAAGTTTTGTTAATTTTTAAAGCGATGCGGCACAACTTGACCACCCTTTTCTAGTTCTCCATCTCTCTCCAAATTGCACGACTTCTGATAGAAGCACCAGACAGCTTACTTCAGTCTTCAGCCAAGGTCAGAATGAAAGAGCTCCTGACCTTTGCTTTCCCTGGGAGACAGCATGGGGCGAGCTGGGCAGTCAGAGAATTCTGGCTCCGCCCCTTCCTAGCTACTGTCCACCAGCATCACTTCCTCAGACTTCCTCTGCCTCTCTGCATCTCAGATCACTTTCTACTTGCCATGCAGATGAAAGGAAGAAGTAGAAGTAGGCTGGTTTTCACAGTGCCCAGAACATAAAAGGAAAAAAACAAAGAGCTCTTTTCTACTTTCCCTGCATCTGTGATGGAAGATTTCTTCACATGTAAATCACCCAGCGCTGGCTACACAGCAATCTGTGCGAACACAGTCACTTCCACCATTGCAAGTAACTCTCCACTATGAATTATGGATTATTGAGAGTGTATAACTCCTCCCATCCAGCTAATATTCACAAACAGAAGGGGGTATATTATATACTCCCACTAAAAAACAAACCAAAAAAAAATAGTCAAAAAAGAAAATCTATGTAAAACAAACTTTAAAAGAAACAAAAGCTAAAACCACAAAAGATGTTACTTTTAAGTATGTGATTTTTTTAAACATTCAGAGCCTGGTGTCCACCTCCCCCACCCCACATCCCCTGTATCTGTCAGTAGAGTTGGCTTCAATTTAGTGATCACTTTTACTCTGTGATGTGACGACCTTATTTTTATGGAAAATTGCTTTGAATTTTCTTAAGGTAATAGCCATTCTAGCGTAAACACACACTGTAATTTGTTTTCGGCTTTTGTTTTGCCAGGAGAGGTTGAGCGTGCTTTCTTAAAGCATCTTTCCCGTTCACTGCCTGCGTTTTGTTTTTTTTTTCCCCTAAGAGACCAGACTAGCAGTGTTATTTTATGGGTGGCTTTCTGCTTTGTAATTTTTTTCTGTGACTGACTTCTTGCACTTAAGCTAAAGGGATTTTCTGATGTTAACTGAGATTGTTTCATTCCTATGACAGCTTAGGCGCTAACTAGGCAAATCTCAGATTGACAAAGATGGCTCACATTTCATGCCGTGTCAAGGCATGTTCAGGATTCACAGCAAGGGATTTGGAAAACACTTAGGGAACACCTGGCAACACCTTCTTCAGCCTGCTGCACACAGGGAGGGGCAAAAGTAGGCTTACAGTTGTGAGTATGGGAAACAGAGTTTATTCTTGTATTCTTATTTATTAATTATTGTATCATATTCCACACAAACAACTATAAGCTTACCTTTGGCCACCCTGTATTTCCAGAGTTTGTCGAGAATCTATGGCTTGACTCCTAAGAATGATGTTAAATCGATTCACCTTCTTTTTTGTGCTGCAGTTGCCTCGGTCTTATATGAAAACTCTAAAGTAGATGATAAAATGACTTAATAAATGTAAAAACTGTTGTCAAATATAAAGCGCCTGCAAATATATAGTAGCCAGCCTCTAAGATGACTCCAGTAGTCCCTGTCTCCTGGCGCTCCTGTCTCCTGTGCAGTGCCCTCCCGTGTGAAATGGGACTCGCCTGCTTGGCCTCCAGAAACTTGTGCAAATGATGGTATTTAATTTCCAAGGTTAGATCATGAAGATATCACAGCTTAAGCCTTGATATCTTTAAAATCATTTGCTCAAAGGGAAGCCAGCTTCTATTACACATATGCACACAAGTCCTAACGAGCTATCCAGATACCTTGATTGTGACCTCATATGACACCCTGAGTCAGAACCACCCAGCTAGTCCATAGACCCAAACAAACTATCCAAGATAATAAGTCTTGGTTTAAGCCAAGAAGTTTGGGGCCAATTTGTTATGTGACTATAGTTAAAAAACAGTAAGCAATGATTCATTCATTCATTCACCCAATGTTTATTTATAATATGTCTTGAACCAGGCACTGAACTGGAGGGTTGGGCACAAAGGTAAAGAAGCACACCATTCATGGAGAAAGGAATAAAGACAGAGCTGAAACAATGCTTTTCTTGGCATACAGTTTTAAAACGCCTTTGACTGTGAAAGCGCCACTGTTGTAATTCATTAATCTATGGGTAAGCGGCAGTTATAGCATTCTCAGGCAAACACAAAGAAGAAGGAAAAAAATCAGCAACTTGGATGCAGGCATTGTGATTATTATGACATTCACTTTCTTGCAAAATGTGTCCAGACTACATAATAATTTATTTGATAAAAGTATGTCTCATGAACCAGAGTCAAATGCCCAACCCTTGGCCAGAGATTTTTCCTATTCCACGGGCAAAATCAAAACCCTCACCTTGACTCCCTTTTCACAGAGACAGGTCCAAAGAAGGCGCTGCAGCTAGGAAGAACAAGGAAACTAAATGCCAACAAAACAAAGCTCAGAGAGCACACAAAGTCATCATTATGTAAACAATGCACATCTTACTAAATTTTGAAACCATCTATCGCAAATTAAAGTAGTTACATTATTAACACATCTGAGTTACAAGAATAGCAAAGGATTGTACTCAGACAGACCATGTTGATTGTGGATCTAAATGATGCATTTTGCAGACATAGCAAAAGTTACTGATAAAGTAGCTTACCATCAGTCAAAAACCTCACCCATTCAAGAAGCAGAAATGTGCCTGACCAGGCGGTGGCGCAGTGGATAGAGCGTCGGACTGGGATGCAGAAGACCCGGGTTCAAGACTCCGAGGTCGCCAGCTTGAGTGCGGGCTCATCTGGTTTGAGGAAAAGCTCACCAGCTTGAACCCAAGGTCGCTGGCTCCAGCAAGGGGTTACTCGGTCTGCTGAAGGCCCACGGTCAAGGCACATATGAGAAAGCAATCAATGAACAGCTAAGGTGTCACAATGAAAAACTGATGATTGATGCTTCTCATCTCTCTTCATTCCTGTCTGTCTGTCTGTCCCTGTCTATCCCTCTCTCTTACTCACTCTCTGTCTCTGTAAATAAATAAATAAATAAATAAATAAATAAATAAATAAATATTAAAAAAAAAGAAGCAGAAATGTAACCGAGAATCCCAGTGCAGATTATTTTCCAAACTCTCTAAATTTAAAGAACCAGAAGGAAGACAACTGTGGCTGAACTCACTGCTCCCAAATTCGAATAACTATGGATGCCATAGGCTTCCCCTTGTTACCTTACTAGGAGACACACAGTATACCAGAAAGTAAATAAATTTCTCTCTCACCCAATATCACAATATCACTTCAGAAAGCTGGATAATATTTCTTCCAAAAGGTCTAAAGAATAGAGATCTCACCAGAGGGCAAGAAGGTCATATCTTATATCTTTTCAAAAAGCAGTAGTCCTCACAGGTTGAATATAAACACAAGATCTGTAAAGCTCATAAAAATGAGCTTCTGGGATGGGCTGTGCTCTGCCATCACACATTTTCCACAGGAAGACACTGACAGGGTCTGACTGCAGCACCTGTCAGAGGTGCGTTAACACCTGATATCTCTGGAAAAGTCAGAACTGAGGTCTGGAACAGCCAGGTTTCGCACGCTCATTTCCAGAGAAAGCTGAGGCTACAACATCATGCCAAAGGCATTTCATGGTGCTTACGACGGTTTTATTCCAAGAGAGTACTGTTTGCATTTTCTTAGGTTGAGAATTAATATTCAGTATGTTAAAGAAACATGGAAATTTTACTTTTCCCATAATTTTTGTGTACAAATCGTATTATTCCATTTGTTGATGTAATAAAAAAGGCAATAATCTTCACTTTTTCTTTGTTTGACTACCTCAACACAAACTAAAGCCCCCTCTCAGAAATGTTTTTACAACCCAATTATTTTTCACACTTAAATCTGCTCACAAATGTAATTGCTATTTTTATGGCCTTCAAATCTATGTTCTAACAAGCCACACCTTCCCAAGTGCCTAAAAATAACTTTTGAGAATCTAGTAAATTAAAATTATAAATATAGCTATTCAAGCTATTTTAATTACCCCAATAGAGCTTAGGGTGTTGGCAAATCCCTTTGTATTTTTACCTTGACATCACAAGTCTACAATCAATTATGCATTTTATAAAGTAAATTGTAAATGCTAATCTAACAAAGTCTCAGATGATCTAACATGCCAAATTCTCTTAAATATTACTAACATTTAAAATGCCGATTATATATATTATCTGTTACCCTAAAACCAAAGTATGTTACCTTAGGTTTGATTTATTTTCATTTTTATATTCAGTTCTAACCTTTCCACATTGGAGAGCTACTAATCCAATAAGGAAACACTTTGAGCCGTTCAAACACATGGACTGTCAGCCGGATAAACTGGAACTACTTAACAGCCAGTGAAGCGGTCACCAGAGGGGCTGCAGTCAGAGGGGGAGGGATTTCTCCTCCACCAGAGAGGCTAGCTGACCCAGTTTTCATATTTACTTTGTTTCCTGAGGATTCATAGGTCATACTTCTCAGGTAGGATCCTAACTTTCACCAGCTAAGCATTAACAGTTTATAATTCAGTATCTGATTCCACTATATAAATATGTTATTCTACAATTGCAAATTACTGTCTTTTACTGAATTTTGAATTTCTTTCTCATTCATTTTCATTTTCACATTCACAATTCTTTAACCTTATTTGATGACATTATTTTCTATGCTATCATGACACGGTGATGAACAATACCACTGTCATTCAATGAGATGTGGAAGAGGGGCTTGTAAAGCAATCTGGACCAAAGTGCAGGAGACAATGACACACACCACTGTAGGACTTGCAGTCGTCCCAGCGCTCTCACTGGCCTCGGCCCCAGGGCGGCTGAGCAGAGCTGGCCCATAGTTAGACAGTCAGTGCTGACTACTATTTCATCCATTCTTTCCATCATTCCCTCTCACTGGTTAGGAAATACCTCCTTATTTAATTTCTTTTATAATAATTATTAGCATCAACAGTAATCAAGAGAGCTTATGAATTTAACCTTAAAAGGAATCTTGATGGAGTTGAACACTGTCTCAGTGGTAAGAAGAGAAAAATGGAAATTAAATTATACACAATAAAAAAGTTTTATGCCTGGTGTCATTGCAGCCACAAGGAGCAATTTCTTGAAAGAGACAGTCCTGTTAAGCCTGTTGTCCTGAGAAATCAGCACACTGGCTACCAGCAGGGCCCTCTGCAGAGGTCTGCGTTTCCCTCCTGCCTGAATCTGTTCGGGCTGACTAACATGACAGGGCACCACAGACTGAGGGGCCTATACAGCAGAGATGTATTTTCTCACCATGGGGAAGACTAGAAGCCAGAGATGGAGGAGTCAGCAGGGCCATGCTCCCGCCAAAGGCACCAGCAAAAGATCTACCCCAGGCCTTTCTCTGAGCTTCTAGTAGCGGTTTGTCTGGGGAGCAGAACTCACTGAACCTGAGCAGGAATTTCAGAAAGTAATTCAGCCCTGCCTGGCACCACAGTAAGTGTCATCCCAGTAGGCCAAGGTTGTGGGTTCAATCCCCAGTCAGGGTACATACAGGAATGTACCAATAAGTACATAAAGAAGTGGAACAGCATATCACTGTTTTTTCCTTTCTTTCCCCTCTTCTCTCTAAATTAAAATAAAAATAAATCAATAAAAAATGTTTAAAAAGAAAGCAGGAATTCAAAATGTTTTTCCATAAATGAAGAAGATATCTTCATATTCCAGAGAAAAGATTAAGGCAATAGAAAATTTTTCCGAAG
Organism: Saccopteryx bilineata; assembly: GCF_036850765.1. Lineage (NCBI taxonomy): Eukaryota > Metazoa > Chordata > Mammalia > Chiroptera > Emballonuridae > Saccopteryx > Saccopteryx bilineata. Next base: position 77,727,027 of record NC_089492.1, on the reverse strand, counting down.
ATAACCTTACTGTTTCCCATTATCAGCCCTGTCACAACAAAGCTGATGCTCCAAGAGAGGTTTGTCTACCCTGTAGCTTATGCTTTTCTAGAATTAGGTATATATGGTCACACTAACAAAAAGAAAAAAAAACAAAACAGAACTATAATCACCTACCATGTGATCTAATAAAACAGATTACTGAATCTAATAGAAATTAAACTAAGATCCATCTGCTTTCCAGAGGGGATGTGTCTCCAAAGTGCAAGTACCACAACTGGGCAAAAGCTGGTTTCTGTCATTACATGTTTAGTGTATTTGACTCTGTGACTCATTTTGTTCCACTAAGTTAAGAGAAATGAAAATCACTGCACTTTGATTTACTGCAGTCAGAGCGTCTGACTCCGCCATCAACCTGCCAGCACACCCTGCCCCGCCCAGTGTTCTCCAAGGACGTGCTGGGCAGCCCTATCACAGCCCAGGTTGCCATCCTTAGCCTTGCTCTACCCATACCCTCTGCATGCATGACTGCCAAGGTCTCCATCATGTCCAGAGGGCCAGTTATTCTGGGAACTCATGAAGGAAGAGAGTAAATTAAAACTGCTATAACATTAGATTCACCTGCCCAGCGGTACGAGCTCCAGTGTCTGGTGCATTGGGAAGGTTCGTCTTAGAAACGAACCTTCTCCCCAAGGTTTCTTAACTTCATGCCCAATCTCATTGCTTATTCTGTCGTAACTGTGATGTCCACTCAAGGCCTCAAGCAACTGTCCAAGGCAGGCTGGACAGCGAACTCTGACACATTGGACAATGCAAAATCCATGTCCTCAACAGCGCAAACTGGAGCCCTATTTCAGAAGCAGGTATGAGCTCTTCCGGTACCACCAATGTCTTCTGCCCAGGAACTCTGAATCTGATCGCATCAATTTCAGCTTTAGTCCCACTCACTAGTTACTGTTGCTATGACCGCACTGCGCAACTGGATGTGGCTGAGCTGACGCTTTTACTTCTGTTGGCCTTCCAGTCCTTTGTTTGGATGTTGACTTTGTCAAACCTTCGCTTGTAGCTTGCTATGGCTTTAGCTTTTGGTCCTGGGTCTTTGGGATAGTTCCAGGGTCTGTCTCACCTGCATCTTGAAAGAAGTGGCTCCCAGTCTTCCGAATTTGGGACTGGTGCTCTGCTGCCCCCTACTGCCCCAGTGCCATCCTTTACATGAAGGTCTAGCCTTGACAAAAGCCAGGCATTTTTTTCAAGGCGTTATTCTTTCAAGAAAATCATGATCTATCAACTTGACTAATAAAAGGAAGTCTAACATTTATTGAGAACTTAAATTCCCAGGCCTCATACTTTGCTTTTTGTACAGGTTCATAATTTAATCTTTATAACTTCTTTGTGAGAAAATTATTACTAGAAATCACTAGATAACTTGTTTTAAGGGAAATGTGCTTTAAAAATATTAAATGCCTGGGTTTTCTTTTTTTATTTTCTAGCTGTCTTTGGCTGCTCTTCTCTGATTCAGGCTCCAGGTTCACTAACTCCTGTGGCTCAGAGAAATTCTCAAACTGCCCAAAATATCATTTTTTTCATTATCAGTAATAGGGTTAAAATTCTGTCTCTGAATCTAATCTATAGCTCAAATTATGTTTTTTTTTTCTTTTTTAAAAGATTTTATTTATTTATTTATTTTACAAAGAAAGAAGGGAGAGGGAAGAAGAAATGAGAAGTATCAACTCATAGTTGCTTCACCATAGTTGTTCATTTTGCTTAATAGTTGTATGTGTCTCGACCAGGCAAGTCTAGGGTTTTGAACCAGCAACCTCAGCATTCCAGGTCGACGCTTTATCCACTGCACCACCATAGCCAGGTGAATTATGTTTTTTTTCTACCATTCTCAGGACATAGAGCAATGCTGCAAAAGAGAACCAACATTGCATATTAAAACCCCTGGACATAAATGTCAAGGCTGCTCCTTAGCCAAGTCATGCACCAGCCTGAGTCAGATCCAACCTGAGCCAGCAGGTGCTGCATGGCTGACACAGTGTTGTGCACTTAGGGTTTGCTCTACAAAAGTACCGGGACCACTTGCACATCTCACTCTACACCCCCAATAGACATATGCATAGACTTTAATAAGCAGCAAAGATGAAAACAGTAGAAAGAAAATAATTCATGATGCAAGAGCTTGCTCAAGTGAATAGGCATAAACCTAAATGCTTTTTTAATGTTTATTATTTTAATTCAAATATTATCCAATTTTCCTTATCACATATCCATGATTACTACCACTATTGTAGCTACTGCTATTATTATAAGGTAGAAAAAAAAGAAACCACATCATCAATTTTACCTCCACATGTATAATTATCACAGAGGATGGCAATAGAACATGTAATGGTGAAATAACATGAAGCCATCTTTTTTTCTAGGAAATATTATCAGCAAAGATGTCAACTTTTTTTTCCCACTTATCCCATTTCAATGAGAATTACCTACTCTGTGGATAGTAGTACTGACAATGAATCCTTACAGTTACAACAACTCATTCTATATTATCCAGGGCTTTTTCAATTGCTTTTAATAACTATATAAGCTCTTTGTATCTCCATCGTTTTTCTCTCAACTTACTGCACCCAGAGAAATCTATGCAAAATTCAGCCTGACCAATTCACTCCCTTTATAAGAAATTTTTTTTTAAATTTGTGACCATCACTTCTATGGTAAAGTCAAATCTCCTTTGAGGGACATATAAAGTTTTCATGATCAAGTTTCTGCTTATCTCATTATTGCTCTTTCTTCCATACTTGCCTTAAAACTTTCAAGTAACTAAAATAAAACTGATGACTTTTCAGGATTATAATCTCACATTCATGTGTCTTTGTCAACTGCTCATCCCTGTCCATTCCTGGACTTCCCTACAATCGTTTCTTTCTTTAGAGCTTTCAAGAATCAAAGTATCTGCAGGAGATCTTCCCAGGAACTTACCCCTAAACTTCCTCATCAATCTAGGCTCCACCAGTTAGCGATACATTATATCTGGTTAACAACAAAATTCTAGTTCTAGACCAAGCATGTTACATGCATTAATTATGCAATCTAGACAACAACTGAATGGAATAGTTAATACTATCTCCCAGCCTCAGTGGGAGGGTAGGACCTAGACCTTCATGTACAACCATTAGCAAACACAGATGGTATACTCACAATGCCCAGCCTGCTTCCTGAAGTTCACTAGCTCACTGCAGGCCTCAGAAACCTTTCTTTCAGTGCAGCTGAGTCCAATCTCTCTCTCCTGTTGCAATAATCTTGAATAAAATTTTCCCTTTTGTCTGTTTAACTTGTCCAGTGCAATTTTTCTTGAACATATCAAACACGACCCATACAAATAAGATATTTGTTTTCATATCGTTACTTTTGGAGGTAGATAGAGGTTATAGGGTTTGAGTAGTTTTCTGAAAGGTAATTCCTTTTGAGCTCCATTTTTGACCAATTTAGTTTACAAGCATGTTGGATAGAGTAAGATTATAAATATTGTGGGGCAGCCATGTTGGATATGTCTAATAATTTTATGCTTATTATAAATATAATCATTTTGTTCTTTAATAGATATTTTATAAGACAAGCTAAATCTCTGTTACTCTGACTCCCATTAAATTTTTTTTAATCTGATTCATCTATGTAATTTCCCTAGTATAATTTGTTTTGCTTATTTTGAGTGGCCTTTTGTATCAATTTACACAATGTTTTCCTCTCCCATCTGCTCTCTCATTCTTGGTTGTTCTGATGCTATAAAACAGTTGATAATTCTATCATTTTGTTGGTGACAAAATTAACATAAGTTTGGTCGAATAGTGACTTTAACTTCTAAACAATTTCCTTAATTTGGCCTTGTCTCCCAGTAATTTATAGCAGAGAAAGCAGTAAATAAAATTAAATACAAATAAATAAAGTACATACTATGTTAGATGGCTTTAAGTGCTATGTATACAAACATTCAGGGTAAACTTGAGGGGGAAATGGGAAGGAGAAGGAGAAAGGGGAGCAGGAGAGAGAGATTGATTTGCCTACTGTATGTCAAGTACATGTGTAGCAATGGGGCAGCTATGGACGAGTTCTTGCCTTCATGGGTCTTGTTGATGAATGCACTGTAGCTCACATTTTACATAAAGAAAATTATTGGCTTTGCCAGGTATCTCAGTGCTGAGAGCATCATCCCCATATGCCAGGGTTGCAGGTTCGATTCCCAACCAGGGCACACACAGGAGTCAGCCAGTGAATGCATAAATAAGTGGAAAAACAAATCAATCTCTCTCTCTTTCTCTCTCTCTTCCTCTCTCTCTCTCTCTCTACTCCCTCTCCTTCTCTAAAAATCAATGAATAAAAAAATTTTTAAAAAGATTAATGTAAGTTAGAGATCCATAACAATAAGTATTTTGGTACATACTAAAATAGGTAAAATATTTACTCAGGATGTAGTTAATATGGTATTTAAAAAAGAAAGTCAAAATGTAAGATGTGATGTTATATTAAGTCAATACAGTTACATATCTCAGTTGCATTAATGTTAAAATTTCACTATCTTGACCTTGTGAGAGGTCAAGGCCAGCAACAGTGTGTTTCTGAACCTCATCTCCAGGACAAAGCCCACACTCCTAAGCCTGGAGACATTCACATGCCCTCAGTCAGATCTTATAATAAGCCCCCAACCTTCTAATGGAGGATTAAATGAGAAGATTTGGAAGAACTACTATAATAGTGCTTGTTTCATTAAATAATTGCTAATGTTGTTATTTTAATATTATAATAATGGGAATATTTTAAAGTAATTTAAAAACCTTATGAGGCTCTGCACACATAGATTGTATTATCCTCTTATCTAAACACCAAAACAGTATCTTAGTAGCTCCATGCAGACAAGTAGGACAGTCTTTGGAGCTTTGGACATAGCCTACAGAACTTTGCATATGTTATTTAAATTAAATATGCATGTTCTGCCCCTAAAACCAAGATTGTAAAATAGAGTTCCAAGTAAAACTCATTACAGCTGCATTTTTGCATGCCTCTAGGTATATGTGCTTCAAAGTCAGAAAAATATTACACAATCTTTGGAATCTATACTTGGGGAAAAGGGCTTATTAAAAACAAATAAATATGGAGATGGCAAAGTCCCAAATCACTTGAAGAACCAAGTGTTAGAAAATAGAAGTCAGTTAAATTAAGGACTATACTATTATTTTTTGGAAAAAATTAAATATTATTGATATTTTCAAGTGTTAAAAGTTACCATGCAGTCTTTAATTTAGCTGACAAAAGTAACTTTTGACTTGGGGTCATTTCTTTTACTCATCGTTCCTTCAGACAAATTAAAGATAATTCTTTTTTAAATTATTATTCCCAAGGCATAACGATAATTAATATATTTAATTTCATACATATTTTCATCTTTCTGTACAAGTGGGACTGGTTTACATCTCTTCCATTTCTCACACTCTTCAAACCAACTTAAAAAATATCAATGGGATTAAGTTACATACCAGAAGTAATTCTGGAGAGGAGAGTTTGGTCTATCCTTTTAAAAAAATAAAGTATAAATTAATAGATATCAAGGAAGAGAAAGTACAAAATAAAAGTCTGAATTAAATAGGAGTCATTCGCTCACACGTGGGGTGTGTGTGAGAATGTGAGTGTAAGCCAGAAGGAGAGAGAAGTTGGCAATCCTCGGCACACAGTCATGGTGAAAGTGAGCAAGTGAGCTAGCTCATCAGTGAGAGCAAGGGTGCCCAACGGGAAAGTCTGGCATTGCTGTGACCAGGAGCAGGTCAGGAGGAATCAGTGTCAAGGTATGGAATTTCAGGAAAACAGTCACCAGTGCCTAAAGCTCGAGGAGGCTGTTGAGTCACCAGAAAAGGCAGAAGCCTGAACAAGAGATGGGGAAAAGGAAGGGACTGCAGAGACAGCAGACAGACGCCGCAATGCTGAAACTTCCGCGACAATAGGTTGTCCACTGTGCCTCTCCCCTTGACCGACTTGCACTCTCAAAGCTTATTTCACTTTAGATCCTCTACTTTGGCAACTAACGGGCCAATAACAAGAATTCTAAAGACTGGTAACTCAAGTATTGAAAAGGTGAGTCATTATTTTTCAATCACAATCATCCTTGTGTATTTTGCAATAAGCAAAGTTGTTTGCCAAGTACTGTCAGTCCTTGGAACTAATGATATTCTAGGTGATTAAAAAAAAAACTCACATGTATGTTATTCAGCATATAATTTGCATTTATGTGAGTTTTTTAATGTTATGAAGTAGTAGCCATTTTTTAAATTTATTTATTCATTTTTATGAGAGAGAGAGAGAGAGAGAGAGAACAGGGGGAGAACAGGAAGCATCAACTCCCATATGTGCCTTGACCAGGCAAGCCCGGGGTTTCGAACCAGTAACCTCAGCATTCCAGGTCAATGCTTTACTCACTGCACCACCACAGGTCAGGCAGTAGCAGCCGTTTCTTATCAGACTCCTTTATTTTTATGTCCCAGATGAAATTTCCTGGGAATTCATATCCTTCGGGGATGCCATGAACACAAAAAACAGGAAGCTGTTACGTGCTAGGGAGTAAAACCCATTCATTTAAACACATGACCCTTTCGGAAGAAGAGAACTTTGAAAACGTGTGAAAAGACATCTCTCTAGTGTCTGTATTTAGTTCACACAGACAGTTCAAACTTTGATCAAGATAGTCATAATCTTTTCTTTTTCCACCAAGAAAGCATTGAAAATGTAAGAGTGAAGCCGTGCATTACTACTTCTCTGAGCCCGAGAGGTTAATCAGCGTCAAAGGCGGCAAGCAACAAGGGAAGCCACCAAGTTAGGACAGCTAATCAGGTAACATTGGAGCTCTCAAAGCGGGAAATCCTGTGAAAACAAGGAAGGAATGAGAGAAGGAGTGATACACATAGGTAGGAAGTGATAGTGCTGACTTGAGGTTTTGTTTTGTTTTGTTCTGTTTTTAGTAAATAATGGTCTATGATGTCAGGCTTAGTGGAAAACACAGGACCAATTAGTCTCACGTTTCAGGCTGATTGTCTGCTAATATTAACTATATGAATATTTAACTTTCCTTACCTGGGTATAACCACTCATGAAACAGCAGTGTTCTTATCCAGTAATAAAATACAGTTAACAGCTCTGTATAACAACTATGCTGTTGATGTGTGATTGACATGCAAAAAGCCTTATATATTTAATGTACATAGCTTGATCAGCTTGGGATGAGGATGTACTCATGCACTCATTACCACAATTCATGCAATAAACATATCTGTCACCTCAGAGCCTTCCCACTTTCCTCTGCATTTATTATTTTTTGTTGTGATAAGAACACTTAACATAAGGTCTGCTGCCTTCGTGAATTTTTAACTACCCAATATACAGTACAGTGCTATTAACTCTAGGCAGGCCATGGTACACTAGTTCTCTATGCGTGTTCATCCACCACAACTGAATGGTGGTGCTCTTTCATTAGCATCTTCCTGTGTCCTCCTCCCCTGCCCCTGGCAACCCCCTTCTACACTCTGCTCCTGACTTCAACTCTTTTAGACTCTTCTCTCATGTAAGCGGTTTCATCCAGTATTTGCCCTTCCGAAATGAATTAGTTCATTCAGTATAATATCCTCAGTGTTCCTCCATGTTGCTACAAATGGCAAAATTTCTTTCTTTTTAAGGCTGAGTAACATTCCATAGTGTGCGTATACCAAATTTTCTTTATTCTCCCCCTGAGAAACATGAATATTGCTTCTAAGTTTTGGCTATCATAAATAATGCTTCAGTGAACATGGGAGCATAGATCATCTCTTTGAGATATTTTTTATTAGTATTTGTATTGTAAATATAAAAAAATACAATGCCAAGAAAGAGATATGAAAAGAAATATGCAACCCAATATTTGAACCTATGAAGCTAAATTTAAAAATTCAAAAACAGACCTTGGAATATTTAAAATTTTGAGAAATACAGCATTTTCTATTATTAAAAACTATAGATTTACTACAAAATATTTCTATTTCAATCCTCACCTCATACTAACACAAAAATAATTGGTAAAAAACAGAAAATTGAAAATACTTTTTAAAGTATAAAAGAAAATAAGATAATTAGATAAGACCCTTTAAACAACAACAAAAATGCCAAAAAAAGAGTGTGAATGATGTGGTTATTTGGGTACATATATGCACTTTTCCTAGATTACAAAATAGTGTACATAATATGAAAAAGTAAATAACTGGCTGGGGAAAATTTTATAAATATAATGGATGAAAATCCAGTATCATTTCAGTTAAAGACTTTATATATATCTATAAGAAAAAAACACCCAGGAAGAAAAATATATAAAGTCATATCAAGAATATTATTAGAGAATGTTAAAATATTGAATATAAGGTTATTATACATAAATGTATATATAGATATAATTAAATTTATATAATTATATAAACATATAATAAATGTTTACCTTCTGGTTTATTTAAACCAATGCTAATAAAAAATTTTTGAAAATATTTTCATTGCTAATATCAAACTTTGGTAAGTCTTCAAGGAAAGGGTCAGTCACACTGCTGGGGACAATGCAATCTGGTCTAAAAACAAGTAAGAAGTATGTATCAATTGTTGTGTTTGGCAATAGATACCAACATGTATCAAAGCAAAAAGGGTTAAAAGATGTCTTGCTTTATAATCTGCACTTAACTTCTAGAAATCAGTCCCAGGACGATTATTCTAGCGTAACTGAAGTGTTGGCCACAGTAGTATGCATTGATGTACCATGAACAATTGTAATCTACTGGAAACAATGATTGAACAATAATGTAGGATTCTACAAACTATAATGTAGTCTCACAGTATATTTATAAAAAAGAAAAGTTGTAGATAATAAATGTGTCCCTTCTTTTTCTTTTTCTGCCTTTCTGTCTGCTTCTCTATATACACCTAGATATATATCTGGATGGATGGATGGATGGATGGATGGATGGATGGATGGATGGATAAACAGAAGATAGATAGACAGTTAGACAGACAGATATAGATGCATAGAACAGAATTATATATTCCTAAATTTAAAAGGATTATTTCAGGGTAGTAAGGTTATAGACTTTTAGTTTGCTTCATTCTTACACATATCTTCAAGAGTTCTGCAGCCAAAATGAATTTATTTTATAATATATAAAAAAAAGTTATAAAAGAGCAAATCTAAGAGAGCTTTCTTAGAAGGGAGAATTAAACTAATGAAGTGGTCTAAAAATGTCTTTAAAACTAATTTCTTAAAAGCCACTTTACATGATACTAAGAATACTACCTCACAATTTTAAGTTGTGCTTTAGCATTCCACTTGACAAGTCTACGTTTGCCTATTGATTGCTCAAAAATTTCAACAGTCATTGCTGAGAATGTTTCTGATTTATGAATCACTATCTTACAAGTAAGTTTTATTTGTAAACTGTGAGAGAAAATGATTCTTCCCTATGACATGCTAAATAATAAAAGACAATGTATGTTTTTTAAATTTACAATGCAGGATTTTACTTCTTGGTGAAATGACTGATTTCCTTTCACTCATGTATCTGTGTGCTGATATGCATGCATTATTTTTAGTAATGAAAATATTGAATATATGGAGAAAAAACTGGGGGATGCTTATTGTATTTTTGCATGTCAAGAGATCAAAAAAAACATAGTCATAAATTCCCAGCCATATCTTGAAGATTAATACATGAGATGCAGGGATGCGCGGTGTATACTTGGAAATGTGCTAATTTCCACAGCAAATCCTGCTTTTGAGAGAACGTCCCCCTTCCTTTGCAATGTGCATTGCCACACCCACCCAGCACTGTACTGGTTTCATTTTCCTGGATGCCCCAAAAGAAAGATAAATGTTGACAGATGAATGAATATCTGCTGAGCCTGAAATCTGTCTACCTATTATAAATTTAAGGTGACTTAATTTCCTCAAAAGGGAAAAAACTATATATTAACTCAGTCCTGCATGTAGGAATATCTCCACGGGCCAAATCTGAAAGTGAGTCGAGTTGTCCTCTGGTATTGAATTATTAAAAACATGTATAACTTCCAAGGATATATAATTTTTCATATAATTAACATTTTTTTCTTTGAACTGTAGTCAGTTATACAACGGGGGATATAATTTTATTGGCATTTTAATCTAAGTAATGCCTGTTTCCATTTAAGAAAATTGGGAAACTTTGGCTGTTTAACCATGTATGAAGGATATTTTGCTAGTCAAATCATTTTGAAAAACAACTTGGAATTACAAATGATTAAATGATATTTCCAAAACATTATATATCTGCAAAAGATTAGAAGGATATTTGGAATTACAAAAGGAATGCAATGCAAATACAAATAAAATATTTTGTTAGTATGAACTCCATGTTCAAGTCACAGAATCTGCCTCAGTATCAGGAAGACACAAAGGATGGGTCACTGCAAGTAGGGTATCTGCTACCAAGGGAACATCAACTCTTCAGCAGTAGTGGGGATTTCCAAATACAGACATAGACCCTTCTGCCCAATATTCCCACTTTTCAAGAGAAGCTGAGAATCCAGGTTTTTATGCTAATTCCCTACTTTTAAATATTAAACAGTTCACGGGACAAACAGAAGACATCTCTAGGGCAGGTGCAGGCTGCAGACCATGATTTCGGAACCTTTATACTACTTGGATAAATTCTATGTTAAAAAATAATATAGCAATATCTGCCTTAAATTTAAAAAAGTTCCGAATATAGGCAATGATTTTGTTAATATATGTGTAGAACAATGAAATTTATGTAACAGTAATGTAGTTGAAAGATGACAAAGTTGGTTTTCAGAAACTCTGTTATTTTAATCCTAATATTGGGACTTAATAAATAGATGTGAACATTATTTACCCACCATCTATCTGATGAAAATGAAATGAGAAAAAGAAAGTGCTCAGAAGTCAAAAGGTATTTTAAAAATGCATAGCATCAAGATTAAATTGTAAGGTTCCCTTTTCTCCACATCCTCGCCAGCACTTATTCTGTGTTGTTTTGTTAATGAGCGACATTCTGACTGATGTGAGGTGATATCTCATTGTGGTTTTAATTTGCATTTCTCTAGTGATTAGTGATGTTGAACATTTTTTCATCTGCTTATTGGCCATCTGTATGTCCTCTTTGGAGAAGTGTCTATTCATTTCTTTTGCTCATTTTTTGATTGGATTGTTTATCTTCCTTGTGTTGAGTTTTACAAGTTCTTTATAATTTTGGTTATTAATCCCTTATCAGACATAATGTCAAATACATTCTCCCAGGGAACCCTCCTGCACTGCTGGTGGGAATGCAGACTGGTGCAGCCACTGTGGAAAACAGTATGGAGATTCCTCAAAAAATTAAAAATGGAACTGCCTTTTGACCCAACCATCCCACTTCTAGGAATATATCTTAAGAACACCAAATCACTGATTCAAAAGAAGAAATGCACCCCCTTGTTTATTGCAGCATTGTTTATAATAGCCAAGATCTAGAAACAGCCCAAATGTTCATCAGTGGACGAGTGGATTAAAAAGCTGTGGTACATATACACAATGAAATACTATGGAGCCATGAAAAAGAAGGAAATCTTACCTTTTGAGACAACATGGATGGACCTGGAAACTATTATGTTAAGTGAAATAAGCCAGGCAGAGAAAGAAAAATATCATATGACCTCATTCATTTGAGGAATCCAATGAACAATGTGAACTGAGGAACAGAATAGAAGCAGAAGTGGGATCAAAGGGACCAGAGGGAAAGCAGACCGAGGGAAAAGAGATGAGAGGATGGGATCAGAGAAAGGAAAGAGATTAGTGAAATTAGATATACATAACACAGCATTATAGAGAGCAGAACAGCAAATCCTGGAGGGAAAGGGAGAGGGCATTGGGAGGAGGGGGACAAAGAGGATGTTGAGGGGAACACATGGGTAGGGAGATATATTCATTGGGACACTTGAATCTATGTAAACACAATAAATTTAAATCAATAAAAAAGATTAAATTGCATTAGTACTAATGGTTAATTTGGAATCAATAACTTTAATGTGGCCCTTTGCAATTCATGTCAATATAGCTATATAGCATATATATGATATACAGAAGTATACAGAAGAAGTACATCTCCTCCACCTCCCCTTCTATATAAACTGCAGACCTAACATGATGCTCACTCCACCACACCACTTACTGAAGCCAGACAACATTTTAGGGAGAGGGTGGTTATGATAGGTATTAAATACTTATGATAGATATGTAATAACTTATATTAAATACTCTCCTGCATAAAGTTATTTATATTAATACACTTAATTCTTGATAAGTCACATTACCAGTAATCTGTTAGAAAAATAAGAATGATTCATAGTTGATCATTTCTAGTAGATGGTTAGAAGTACGACACATTCCTTGAATGTGGTCAGTCACTTATCAACAAAAATCCCCAAACCATAGAAGAATGACTTCTGTATGACTTCAATGCTATGTTTAGTAAGCTAAAACTAGATGGGAAATATTCTCAAGCTTTAGAAAAATTAAAAAGAAAAATTTCAAAGAGAAAATGTAATTGTCTGAAAAATGTGATAAAGCATGCTCACTGGAATTGAAATGGTCCTTGGTTAAAAAGTTTAAGAAAGTAAATTAAAATGCCAAGCAAATGAATAACTTTAGCAATAAAGAATGTGCTTCACTCTTTCTCACACTGTAAAAGGGAAAGGGTTCAGTCCAATTAAATATTCATGAAACAAAAGATCAAGACTTTATGTCTTAGATCAAGATCAAGACTGGGCATGAAGGAGCCAATAGTTTATGTGAATATTAAACATTTAGTACAGGAATAATGCAGAACTGTTCTTTGGAATAGATTCCATTTTAATTTAATTGACTGACAGTTCATTTTTACCAATTCTGGAAAAGAAATTGATTGCCCATATAATTATATCAAAGAACATATATTGAGACTCAGTCAAAGGATGAGTTGTCCTGAGTTTCAGTAGTAGATGCACTGAGTAATTGTTATTCTATGGAGGCAATAGTTGTTCTCTCCCCAAATCTTTTGCCTTCTGACACATACCAAAATCACATACAAGCTGATAAGCAAAGGCACATATGCAAATTTAGTTATCCCACTGTGCCCCAAAACTTGCTAAAAATTTAGTTTAAAGAGGTATTTCTATGTTTCGGTTTTAGCTTTAGTTGTTAGTGAGGAGGACACTGCATGTATTAATCATTTGAAATGAAAACTTTCTGAAATCTCCCTAGAAGCAGGTGTAAGCAATTTAATTTCAAAAGATTGATAGAACTGACATACACCCACTGAAGCTTAGACCAATTTGGCATCCCTTTTTTTAAGATCCAGGGAGAAAAGTGAGGTTAATCCAGCTACAGGCAGAATGCCTCCTCTTAGTGTATGTTGACCGGTGAAACGTGCAGGAAGCCTGAAAAGCCGCTGAGAGGGCCCATGAAGGTAATCATCTGTCCTCCATGCGGAGAATCATCAAGCTCAGCAGGTGAGAGAGATAACTTTCCAATCTGCCGTGTGCCCCTAGTGCAGCTGGCCTGCGGCCACGCTTCCCTTAAGAAGGCCCTTGTCCATCACTACTATCAGTTCCCCCAAAGCATCTTATCCATTTACACATTTTCAGTTGTCAACAATGTATTAGAAAGCAAAGGCCGACAAAGCTTCTTCGAAAAGCCTAAGGGGTCTATTATTCCTTTTGACCAAAATGACCTGCAGGCATTTTTGCAAAACTACGAATAAAAACTACTGGCTCTGAGTACCAGTCTGCTGGCTGAACCAATGTACTGTAAAGCCTTTCAAGTACATACCAAAGCAATAAGTTGAAATATAGTGAAATTTAAGGAACAAACAAAAACTAGTAATATTAAAGAGGCTACATAGATTTATTAATTTATTATTACATGAACTCAGGTTCATTTGCTCGGCTTACTGTTTAATCATGAAATTAGAAACTTTTACATAAGAACAAAATGATGTTTGAAATTTAATCACGGAGATGACGTCAGAGTAATGGCGGAGTAGGAAGCGATACTGATAAATCTCCCCCAAAACTCAACAAGATCTTCAACCAGAAACAGAAAAACCTATACTTGGAGCCTCCAGATGCTTCACAATAGACCCGAAGGTATGGTCGAGTGAAAAATTGGCTAAATATATAACCAAATCCTGAAGGAAATAGGGAGTAAGAAATGCTCCGCCTTCCTCACTAACCTAAACAGGGCGGCTTTCTCTGGTAACTGTGAATATAGAAACTGAGGCGGGCAAAGGGGGTGAATACATCCAGGCCGCGCACAAAAGGCCGAACCAGGCTGTGGCACGGAGATCCTAGCGGAGGAAAAACTGTTCCTGTGGCAAGCCGGGCAATACAAGCTAACACTCGCGCCAAACCCAAACAAAGAAAGACAAGCGGGGCAGCCATTTTACCCGTTCTCCTGGTTGGTGCGCAGTTAGTGGGCGAGAGATCTCTTCCTAAGCCCCAGAAGTGGGTGTCCGTGTTGCCCCACAGAGAGGCAGGGTCAGAGGCCTTTCTGTGGGCCGAAAGCAGAATCTCTGGGCAGCCCCAGCGCCCTGGGAAAGCCGCGCACGGGAGGGAGCGAGAACTAATTCCAACGGTGGAAATTTTCCGTGCTGGTGAGGGTTTCACTCAGGGAAACGCGGCCGGCCTCATATCCTGGTGTGCGCGCGCAGATAGGTAGTGAGCGATTCCTCCGAGTGCCTCGGCAGTGCGCGCCCGTGTTATCGCACAGAGGAGCAGAGTCAGGGGCCTTTGTGTGGGCAAAAGCGGAATCTCGGGCCGCCCCAGCACCTTGCAAAAGCCGCGCACGGGGACGGAGCGAGAGCGAATTCCAGCGCTGCAAATTTCCATGCGGTTGGGGGTTTCACTCAGAGCGTGAGACTACTGGCCGGATATCCTGGTCTGCGCGCGCAGATAGTGAATGAGAGTTTCCTCCAAGCACCCCGGAAGTGGGTGCCCGCCTGTGTTACCGGACAGAGTGGCAGAGCCAGAGGTCTTTGAGTGGGCGGAAAGCCCGCCTGATTATGCTAGCAGCTCTGACTGACTGAGCCTTACCCAGAGCCCTGTGCTGAGTGGAAATAGAGTGGGGAGTTGCCAGCTCTTTGAACCTCTTACTATCCAGGCAGAGGCAGCAACAACCCCATAGCTGGATTATCAGGCTACTAATTGAGGAAGGAAAGACTAGGAGAAAGGCTCCAGGAACACGGACACTCTCACTGTTGGAGCCTATGAAAGCTAATGAGCCTTGACTCCCAACGAGACTAAAGCACAATACATGACATTGCCATAGAGACTTATCAACTGCAAACCTCTACCTGAGCATGCCAAAGGGGCAGAACCTGGGGTACAGAGTAACCGACCAGGAAGAGGGAGAGAAAAGAAAAAACAAGAAGATAACCTCTCAAAATCAAGAATAATCTGCAGACTTTATAACCTATCCCATTTTATTATATTTGTTCGTTTGTTTCTCTTATCTTCATTCTTGATACTTTTTTTCCTCCTCCAATTTGGCCGATTAACTCTCTGCTGGTCTTACTCTCTCCTCTCCTTGAAGTACACTACCCATAAGTGTTACATCTCCCATTATCTTTTTTCTCCTCTTCCTTTCTCTCTATGAGGGTTGCACTCCAAAACCCTTAACTCTCTCTCTCTCCTTTCTTTTTTCTTCTTTTACTGGTTCCCTCTTTTTTTCTCTCTCTCTCTTTCTTTTCTCCCTCTATATTAGTTTCTTCCTTTCTCCTTTACATCTCCTCCCATTCAAACCTCAATAACAAACAAATTATCTTATCTGGGACTCAAACTTATGTTTGTGGCATTTTGGGGTTTTTTTACTTCACCTTTTTAACTCACTAGCAGTGCTCCCATCCCTGGCTCTCCATTTTATCTAGTTCTTGTTCCACTAAATACAATAGTATTTTTTTAATTTGTCCCCCCATTTTTCTGTTCTCTTATTCCTCTCATCATAACTCTTAGACAACACCAACACCTAAAAGCAAATCATTTTATTCTTGACCCAAATTTTTTCCTTATTTGCTTTTTGTGGGTCCATACTGCCCCCCCTTTTTTTTCTTTTTTTTTCTTTTTTTTTTTTTGCCCCTTTATTACTTTTCCCCAATTCAGGACCTCCATCACAGGCATTGTTTGTTATAATTCACAGTTCACCACAAGATTTTCTCAAGAAAAAGGAGAGAGGAGAGGAAAAAAGGAGTGGGGGAATAATTTCCTTTTTTTAAAAATTATTATTTTATTTTTCTTTATTTCATTGTTAATTTTTTTTAAAAAGAAACAACTCTTTTTGATTTTTTATTATTTTTTTTAACTTTTTATTCTTTATTAAATCTCATTAATACTATCAACAAAACCACCCTCAGATGCCATTAAGGAAGAGAAAAGCGAATATCATGGATACAAAAGAAAGAGAGGTAACACAGCTAGATGAGGAAAAATCTATGGAGAAAAAATTTAATATATTGGAAACCTTGGAGCTAAATGACAGAGAATTCAAGATAGAAATCCTAAAAATCCTCTGAGATATACAAGAAAACACAGATAGGCAATTTAGGGAGCTCAGAAAACAACTCAATGAACACAAAGAATATATGTCCAAGGAAATTGAAACTATAAAAACAAATCAAACAGAGATGAAAAACTCAATTCACGAGCTGAAAAATGAAGTAACAAGCTTAGCTAATAGAACAGGTCAGATAGAAGAGAGGATTAGTGAAATAGAAGACAAGCAACTTGAGGCACAACAGAGAGAAGAAGAAAGAGACTCAAAAATTTTAAAAAATGAGATAACCCTACAAGAATTATCTGACTCCATCAAAAAGAATAACATAAGAATAATAGGTATATCAGAGGGAGAAGAGAGAGAAAATGGAATGGAGAACATACTCAAACAAATAATAGATGAGAACTTTCCAAGCCTGTGGAAAGAACTAAAGCCTCAAGTTCAAGAAGCAAACAGAACTCCAAGTTTTCTTAACCCCAACAAACCTACTCCAAGGCATATCATAATGAAATTGACACAAACCAACAGCAAAGAAAAAATTCTCAAGGCAGCCAGGGAAAAGAAGAATACAACATATAAAGGAAGGCCCATTAGATTATCATCAGATTTCTCAGCAGAAACTCTACAAGCTAGAAGAGAGTGGACCCCAATATTTCAAGTCCTGAAAGAGAGGAACTTTCAGCCACGAATACTATACCCATCAAAGCTATCCTTCAAATACGAAGGAGAAATAAAAACATTCACAGATACAGAAAAGATGAGGGAATTTATCATCAGAAAACCCCCACTCCAGGAATTATTAAAGGGGGTTCTCCAATCAGATACAAAGAACAAAAAAAAAACAGAGCCACAAGTAAAAGCTCCAAGAAGAACACAATAAAACGAAATTTAAACTGTGACAACAACAAAAAGAAAGAGGGGGAGAAGATGGAGATTAACAGTAGCAAAGGATGATGGAGTGCAAAAGTACTCACAAAATAGTTTGCTACAATGAACAGGGTAGGGACCCTTTTCATTACTCAAAGGTAACCACCATTGAAAAAACCACCACAGAAACACATGAGATAAAAAAGATAGCAACAGAGGAAAGATGTATGGAATACAACCAAATAAAAACAAAAGATAGAAAAACGAAAGAGAAGGATCAAACAAGACACAAAACTAACAGAAAGCAAGATATAAAATGGCAATAGGGAACTCACAAGTATCAATAATTACACTAAATGTAAACGGATTAAACTCACCAATAAAAAGGCACAGAGTAGCAGAATGGATTAAAAAAGAAAATCCAACTATATGCTGCCTATAGGAAACTCATCTAAGTAACAAGGATAAAAACAAATTCAAAGGGAAAGGCTGGAAAACAATACTCCAAGCAAATAACATCCAAAAAAAAGCAGGTGTAGCAATACTCATATCGGATAATGCTGACTACAAGACAGGAAAAGTACTCAGAGACAAAAATGGCCATTTCAAAATGGCTAAGGGGACACTGACTCAAGAAGACATAACAATTCTTAATATATATGCACCAAACCAAGGAGCACCAAAATATATAAGACAGCTACTTATTGACCTTAAAACAAAAACTGACAAAAATACAATCATACTTGGAGACCTCAATACACCGCTGACGGCTCTAGATCGGTCATCCAAACAGAGAATCAACAAAGACATAGTGGCCTTAAACAAAACACTAGAGCACCTGGATATGATAGACATCTACAGGACATTTCATCCCAAAGTGACTGAGTATACATTTTTCTCCAGTGTACATGGATCATTCTCAAGAATTGACCATATGTTGGGCCACAAAAACAACATCAGCAAATTCAGAAAAATTGAAGTTGTACCAAGCATATTTTCTGATCATAAAGCCTTGAAACTAGAATTCAACTGCAAAAAAGAGGAAAAAAATCCCACAAAAATGTGGAAACTAAACAACATACTTTTAAAAAATGAATGGGTCAAAGAAGAAATAAGTGCAGAGATCAAAAGATTTATACAGACTAATGAAAATGACAATACGACATATCAGAATCTATGGGATGCAGCAAAAGCAGTGATAAGAGGGAAGTTCATATCACTTCAGGCATATATGAACAAACAAGAGAGAGCCCAAGTGAACCACTTAACTTCCCACCTTAAGGAACTAGAAAAAGAAGAACAAAGACAACCCAAAAGCAGCCGAAGAAAGGAGATAATAAAAATCAGAGCAGAAATAAATGAATTAGAGAACAGAAAAACTATAGAAAAAATTAATAGAACAAGGAGCTGGTTCTTTGAAAAGATCAACAAAATTGACAAACCCTTGGCAAGACTTACCAAGGAAAAAAGAGAAAGAACTCATATAAACAAAATCCAAAATGAAAGAGGAGAAATCACCACGGACACTGTAGATATACAAAGAATTATTGTAGAATACTATGAAAAACTTTATGCCACTAAATTCAACAACCTAGAAGAAATGGATAAATTCCTAGAACAATACAACCTTCCTAGACTGAGTCAAGAAGAAGCAGAAAGCCTAAACAGACCTATCAGTAGAGAAGAAATAGAAAAAACCATTAAAAACCTCCCCAAAAATAAAAGTCCAGGCCCTGACGGCTATACCAGCGAATTTTATCAGACATTCAAAGAAGACTTGGTTCCTATTCTACTCAAAGTCTTCCAAAAACTTGAAGAAGAAGCAATACTTACAAACACATTTTATGAGGCCAACATAACCCTCATACCAAAACCAGGCAAGGATGGCACAAAAAAAGAAAACTACAGACCAATATCTCTAATGAATACAGATGCTAAAATACTAAACAAAATACTAGCAAATCGAATACAACAACATATTAAAAAAATAATACATCATGATCAAGTGGGATTCATCCCAGAATCTCAAGGATGGTTCAACATACGTAAAACGGTTAACGTAATACACCATATCAACAAAACAAAGAACAAAAACCACATGATCTTATCAATAGACACAGAAAAGGCTTTCGATAAAATACAACACAATTTTATGTTTAAGACTCTCAACAAAATGGGTATAGAAGGAAAATATCTCAACATGATAAAGGCCATATATGATAAACCATCAGCTAACATCATATTAAATGGCACTAAACTGAAGGCTTTCCCCCTTAAATCAGGAACAAGACAGGGTTGTCCACTCTCTCCACTCTTATTTAATGTTGTACTAGAGGTTCTCGCCACAGCAATCAGACAAGACAAAGAAATAAAAGGCATCCATATCGGAAAAGAAGAAGTAAAGGTATAATTTTTTGCAGATGATATGATCCTATACATCGAAAACCCCAAAGAATCCACAAAAAGACTACTAGAAACAATAAGCCAATACAGTAAGGTCACAGGATACAAAATTAACATTCAGAAGTCAATAGCCTTTCTATATACCAACAATGAAACAACTGAGAAGGAACTCAAAAGAATAATCCCCTTCACGATTGCAACAAAAAAAATAAAATACTTAGGAATAAACATAACAAAGAATGTAAAGGACTTATATAATGAAAACTATAAACCATTGTTAAGGGAAATTGAAAAAGATATAATGAGATGGAAGAATATACCTTGTTCTTGACTAGGAAGAATAAATATAATCAAGATGGCTATATTACCCAAAGCAATATACAAATTCAATGCAATTCCCATCAAACTTCCAATGACGTTTTTTAAAGAAATAGAGCAAAAAATCATCAGATTTATATGGAACTATAAAAAACCCCGAATAGCCAAAGCAATCCTAAAGAAAAAGAATGAAGCTGGGGGCATTACAATACCTGACTTCAAACTCTATTATAGGGCCACGACAATCAAAACAGCATGGTATTGGCAGAAAAATAGACACTCAGACCAATGGAACAGAATAGAAAGTCCAGAAATAAAACCACATATATATAGTCAAATAATTTTTGATAAAGGGGCCAACAACACACAATGGAGAAAAGAAAGCCTCTTCAATAAATGGTGCTGGGAAAACTGGAAAGCCACATGCAAAAGAATGAAACTGGACTACAGTTTGTCCCCCTGTACTAAAATTAACTCAAAATGGATCAAAGATCTAAACATAAGACCTGAAACAATTAAGTACATAGAAGAAGACATAGGTACTCAACTCATGGACCTGGGTTTTAAAGAGCATTTTATGAATTTGACTCCAATGGCAAGAGAAGTGAAGGCAAAAATTAATGAATGGGACTACATCAGACTAAGAAGTTTTTGCTCAGCAAGAGAAACTGATAACAAAATAAACAGAAAGCCAACTAAATGGGAAATGATATTTTCAAACAACAGCTCAGATAAGGGCCTAATATCCAAAATATACAAAGAACTCATAAAACTCAACAACAAACAAACAAACAATCCAATAAAAAAATGGGAAGAGGATATGAACAGATACTTCTCCCAGGAAGAAATACAAATGGCCAACAGATATATGAAAAGATGCTCATCTTCTTTAGCTATTAGAGAAATGCAAATCAAAACGGCAATGAGATACCACCTCACACCTGTTCGATTAGCTATTATTAGCAAGACAGGTAATAGCAAATGTTGGAGAGGCTGTGGAGAAAAAGGAACCCTCATACACTGTTGGTGGGAATGTAAAGTAGTACAACCATTATGGAAGAAAGTATGGTGGTTCCTCAAAAAACTGAAAATAGAACTACCTTATGACCCAGCAATCCCTCTACTGGGTATATACCCCAAAAACTCAGAAACATTGATACGTAAAGACACATGCAGCCCCATGTTTATTGCAGCATTGTTCACAGTGGCCAGGACATGGAAACAACCAAAAAGCCCGTCAATAGATGACTGGATAAAGAAGATGTGGCACATATACACTATGGAATACTACTCAGCCGTAAGAAATGATGACATCGGAACATTTACAGCAAAATGGTGGGATCTAGATAACATGATACGAAGCGAAATAAGTAAATCAGAAAAAACCAGGAACTGCATTATTCCATATGTAGGTGGGACATAAAAGTGAAACTAAGAGACATTGATAAGAGTGTGGTGGTTACGGCGGGGAGGGGGGAATGGGAGAGGGAAAGGGAGAGGGGGAGGGGCACAAAGAAAACAAGATAGAAGGTGACAGAGGACAATCTGACTTTGGGTGACGGGCATGCATCATAATTGAACGACAAGATACCCTGGTCTTGTTATCTTTGAATATATGTATCCTGATTTATTGATGTCACCCCATTAAAAAAATAAAATTATTTAAAAAAAAAAAAAAAGAAATTTAATCACACACCTCTCCAAAGACATTCAAAGAAGTCACTAAGATAAAGATTCATATTCCTCCTCAAAGACCTCACTGTGTTTCACACTGTGAACATCTAGTGTGCATGGGTTTCAAAGGGGTCCTTTCTGCGCACTCAGCACATTTCGGTCATCACCATATAATGGGTAGTTAATCAATGTTTGCTGAAATGTTTTAACGAAGAAAATTCCTTTAGATCAAAAGGTCTTAACTTTGAGTCAAGAGGAGATATTTAACAGATCCCCGAGCCCCTAAAATTGCAAACAAAGTGCTTCTGTTGATCTACAAAGGTCTATTTACTCTCATGGAGAAATTCTATACATTTTATCATAATTCCAAAGGACACCATGACTTCCCTCCCTTAAAAGATTCTCTTTGCTGTAAAAAACATAGACAATCTTTTAAGGCAGTATAGCATAATAGAGAGGCCTAGGATTTACCAAAAACCCTCAGAAAACTTCAGGCTTCATTGTAATTTGTGAGGAGTATTTCTGTTAAATTAAAAAGAAGACAAGAATGTTGACTAAGACCATTTGTTTTCAACATCGTAACAATATCATGTCCAAAGCAGTAACAAATATATATAAAATAAAAAAACAGCAATATGAGGTATAAAGATAGAAAATAATTGTAAATAAGAGTGTTATTCTGTATAAAGGATATGATTATCTATCTAACAGATATGAGAAAATGTGTGGAAAATAATTATAATTAATATAAAAGTTCAACAAGATTAACAGATAGCAAGATCAATATTTTAAAAAATTGACATTTCATTAAATTAAGCAGAAAAAATATAAAGAATATATAATTTAAAAGATTAATTTACTAAGCAGCATAATTTGTAAGAATCTTAGAATGCATCTAGCAGCAAGGTACATTATTTTAAAAAAAAGTATGACTGCATTAAAGAACATAAATATTGCATAAACATAAATTTCACAGAATAGTTAGTAAATAAGTAGAAAGTTCACAGTTCCTTTTTATTTTTTTTCTGTTTACAGAGACAGAGAGTGAGTCAGAGAGAGGGATAGACAGTCAGGAACAGAGACAGATGAGAAGCATGAATCATTAGTTTTTCATTGTGACACCTTAGTTGTTCATTGATTGCTTTCTCATATGTGCCTTAACCATGGGGCTACAGCAGACCAAGTGACCCCCGATCCAGCGACTTTGGGTCCAAGCCTTGCTCAAACCAGATGAGCCTGTGCTCAAGCTGGCGACCTCGGGGTCTCGAACCTGGTCCTCCGCATGCTAGTCTGACGCTCTACCACCGCCTGGTCAGTCAACATAGTTTCTTTTAATGAGGCATAAAATCACCAACTCTAATAGAAAATAGCCCTGGCTGGTTGGCTCAGCGGTAGAGCGTCGGCCTGGCATGCGGGGGACCCGGGTTCGATTCCCGGCCAGGGCACATAGGAGAAGCGCGCATTTGCTTCTCCACCCCCCCTTCCTCTCTGTCTCTCTCTTCCCCTCCCACAGCTGAGGCTCTATTGGAGCAAAGATCACCCGGGTGCTGGGGATGGCTCCTTGGCCTCTGCCCCAAGCGCTAGAGTGGCTCTGGTCGCAGCAGAGCGATGCCCCGGAGGGGCAGAGCATCGCCCCCTGGTGGGCAGAGCGTCGCTCCTGGTGGGCGTGCTGGGTGGATCCCAGTCGGGCGCATGTGGGAGTCTGTCTGACTGTCTCTCCCCATTTCCAGCTTCAGAAAAAATACAAAAAAAAAAAAAAAATTAAACTGACTATAATGACATTAATAATTCATTTAACAAATGACCCCCATAAAAGACTGTTATCTAAAGGAGTCAGATACTTTCAATGTACCTGACTGGTAAATATGTGGTATCTAGAACATGTTCAAAATGTGTGCAAATCAATAATCATTTTAAAAGCATGGGAGTGTTGGGAATAAATAGAGAAATTAGAGCAGTGGTCCCCAACCCCCGGGCCGCGGACTGGTACCGGTCCATGGGCCATTTGGTACCGGTCTGCAGAGAAAGAATAAATAACTTACATTTTTTCCGTTTTATTTATATCTAAGTCTGAACAATGTTTTATTTTTTTAAAATGACCAGATTCCCTCTGTTACATCTGTCTAAGACTCACTCTTGACGCTTGTCTCGGTCACGTGATACATTTATCGTCCCACCCTAAAGGCCAGTCCGTGAAAATATTTTCTGACATTCCCCCTCTCCTTCCTCTCTGTCTCTCCCTTCCCCTCCCGCAGCCAAGGCTCCATTGGAACAAAGATGGCCCGGGCGCTGGGGATGGCTCCTTGGCCTCTGCCCCAGATGCTAGAGTGGCTCTGGTCGCAACAGAATGATGCCCTGGAGGGGCAGAGCATCGCCCCCTGGTGGGCATGCCGGGTAGATCTTGGTGGGGCGCATGCGGGAGTCTGTCTGACTGTCTCTCCCCGTTTCCAGCTTCAAAGAAATACAAAAAAAAAAAAAATTCTGACATTAAACTGGTCCATGGTCCAAAAAAGGTTGAGAACCACTGAGTTAGAGTAGAAGTAGTTACAGTTATGAGAATTATCTTTAGCATTATCATTTCTATGTTTATTTTACCTGGACTTGATTTAAGCAATCTTTTCTTCTAGTCCCTTCATTTTCTACATCTAGTTAAAATAGCCTTAAAACAACTCCCCGCAAAATCACAAA
Source organism: Saccopteryx bilineata (assembly GCF_036850765.1). Lineage (NCBI taxonomy): Eukaryota > Metazoa > Chordata > Mammalia > Chiroptera > Emballonuridae > Saccopteryx > Saccopteryx bilineata. The sequence goes on along the minus strand of NC_089492.1, from coordinate 77,702,492 downwards.
GATTACCAAAACTAAAGTAGATTTTTGAAATCTCCAAACCAGATTTAACTCTATCATCACAATATTTTGACTGCAATTACTAGATACATGCTTTTCTATGCAACAGAATAATCAAGACTTGCCCACACAGTGAATTAAGGAAAACAAATACAGTAAACCGACAAGGAAGTTGACACACAGAGAGTTAGCTCAGCGTAAGAGGAGCACATTAAGTCATGGCCAGTCATTAAAGCAGTAGTAAAGCAAACCACAAACTAAAAGAGCCATGACAAGCTTTATTGCCATCTTTTTAACCAATTTGACTTCTCTATTATTCATACCCTCTCATAATCTCCAACGTTTCTCTTGGAGTCACTTTTTTTTCTGCCTGAGATATACCTTTTAGATTTTCATTTAATGAGGATCTGCACATTAAAATGATAGGCACATTTTTCTGACTGTGTCTCTTGGAAGACCTCATTATTTACCGTAATTTTGAACACTTATTTTAACTTAGTAGAGAATTCTACATTGGCACTTTCTTTCAGTCCATGGGAAATATCACTGTACTTTGCTTCCATCATTGCTTTGTTGATACTGAGAAGTCAGCTGTCAAGACTAGTGGTTGCTCTTAAAATCTGTGGATTGGTGTCTTTCTTTATTTCTGAAAATATCCCAAGCATGATTTATTTCAATATTGCTTGTGTTCCTTTTATCTCTTCATTCTCCTTCTAAAAAGTCAATTAGACAGATGTCAGGCTTTACTTATTATGTTAGTATTCCATGCCTTTTTATCTCTTTTTTTTATGGTTTTCTTCTTTATCTACCAACTTTGTATTCTAAATATTGTAATTTCTTCTATTTAAACTTGCAATTCACTAATTTTTTCATTGCTTCATCTAATTAGCTGCTAAATGTATCCATTCTATCATTGAATTTTATTTTCAATTGTTTTACCTTTTATTTTGTGGGTACGCATTTTGGTTAATTTTCCAATCTGTTTTTTCAACCTTATCCTCTTTCAAACATAGTAAGTGATGTAATTTAATCATATATGCCTGATAACTCCAAAATTTGTAGTCTTTGCAGGTTGTTTCCTCTTTCTAGCATTTTTGTTTTTATTCTTGTTCATGGGCTGTTATTTCTGGGACTTCCTTGGTGTTATTTCTGGGACTTCTTTGAGATCTAAGTTTAGTAGGCCTTCTTCCCAAGTTCATTAGTATTTGCTTCTGCAATGTCCCATGGAATAAACCACTTTATGTATGTATTTATTTATTTATTTGTATTTTTCCAAAGTGAGAAGTGGGGGGCAGCAGATAGACTCCCACATGTGCCTGACTGGGATCCACCTGGCATACCCACCAGGGGCAACACTCTGCCCATCTGGGCCATTGCTCTGTTGCAACTGGAGCCATTCTAGCACCTGAGGCTGAGGCCATGAAGCCATCCTTAGTTCTCAGGCTAACTTTGTTCCCATGGATCCTTGGCTGCAGGAAGGGAAGAGAGAGATAGAGAGAAAGGAGAGCGAGAAGGGTGGAGAAGCAGATGGGCGCCTCTCCTGTATGCCCTCGCCAGGAATTGAACCTGGGACTTCCACATGCCGGGCCAATGCTCTACCACTGAGCCAACAGGTCAGGGCCTAAACCACTTTAAATGAAATTCATGTTGCAAAATATTTTGAGCCACTAGGGTGATACGATTTGTCCTATAAATCATTACTGGCAAGCTTGTGGTTAGTGTCTGATAGGATTTTTTCCCTTTACTCTGTTAACTGAAAAAAAAAGAAAACTTTTCTTCTTATAACACATGGGGATGGCTGGTCTTCTGGTTTACCCATACTTGGAAGTTACAGTTCTCGCAGCTCTGTGGTTAGCACCATAGGACTACCTTCTCCAGAACATCTAGACCAGCTTTCCCTCCTCACTCTTCTTCCTCTTCCTGACTATAGACTAGAAACTTTAACTCAGATACACCAAGTTTGTCAAAAGTCTGTAGGGAAAATTAATTTCTTGGTCCAATACAATATTTTGGGTTCCCATGTTGAATATATCTTTGTCTGATCACTCCTTAGTAGCCTGGAAGCTTCTCAGTGTTTTAGGATGATTGGAAGATAGTGTCAAGTCCCTGGGCAACAGCAACTACTGCCGCTGCTAGCTCAGCTTGCTATAATCCTATAGAGTTGATGGGGAAGGAGACAGCAGTACCAGATGAATTTAGAGACTTATTATTTATGCTATAGCAATAGTAGCTGCATGTCCACAGTATTACCTTTCTGTCCCAAGTCCCATGGGCAATGCAGAGGCAGGCCAAGGTGAGCATCACATACATAAGAGTGTTAGTCATCATTAAGAAACCTCAAAAATAAACTCCTAATCTCTTAAAGATTTAAAAACTTCCCCAACCATTGCCCACAATGAATGGGTCATTATCTTTATATTTCTAATAAAATAATAAAAAAAAACCTGCCCTCTAACCTGAAGAAGGAAATCTCTAGATTCCCAAATGTCTGCATTTCAAACATAATTGACAAAATCTGTCAGAGCACTTGAGAAAATATGTAATAATATGTGTAAATCTTAAGACAAAATAAAACAAGAAACACTCATCTCCACCATCAGTCCATAATTCTAAAGAAAAAAAACAAATATGTTCTGAACAAATATATTCCAAACAAACATGCTCAGCAAAAATATTTTCAATTGTTCATAAAGTAAAAGATTTTTATTGGGTTACTGCGTTGTGCTAGATTTTTGTGATAATTAGAAAAATACTTATTATCAAATAAATATATAAGTATGCACTGAAGTACAGCAAAGAAAAGGAACAGAGTTCTTTGAAAACACATAAAAACTAAGTAAAACCTGACCTTGACTGGGAGTGAGGATTAGGTTGTCAGGCAGACCACTCTGGGGAACTTGAGAGCTGTGGGCTAAGAAATAAATAGCTTCAACTGTGCACTTATTTTTTCAGGTATATACAATGTATCCCAACATTTTTATATGGAAATTTCAGTTGGGGGCTATGACAGTTCTATTAACATATCTTCACATGTTGGAAGTAAATGTGTTTGTTTTTTTTTTTTTCTTCTTTTCCAAGTGATAGGAGGGGAGATATAGAGACAGATTCCTGCATGCACCTTGACCAGGATCCACCCAGCAACCTCCATCTGGGGATGAGGCTCTGCCCATCTGAGGCCATGCTTGCAACCAAGCTATTTTTAGTACCTGAGATGGAAGCTCAATCGAGTCATCCTCAGTTCCTGGGGCCAACACACTCGAACCAATAGAGCCATGGCTGCAGAAGAGCGAGAGAGAGAGAGAGAGAGAGAGAGAGAGAGAGAGAAAGAGAGAGAGAGAAAGTGGGGGGGGCAGAGAAGCAAATGGTCACTTCTGATTGGTCTTCCTAAATCATGCTCACACGTGCAGTTGCAATCAAGTTGTATTGAGTGGTAACCCTGCTTCTGACTGATGGGGTAACATCCAAACAACATTAGATGTTGTTTACTTGTTTTATTCTAATTTAATTAATCATTTTATAATAAGCAGTCAGTGTGTTGTGTTAATTTAATACATAAATTAATGTATGTATAGTTTATGTTTAAAGAGCAAACTAAAGTAGTAATCCAATATCAAAAACAGATGTTACACAGTATCTAAAAAGAAAAACATAAATACCAGAGTTTGAAATTTTTTTTTTCTTCTGAAGCTGGAAATGGGGACAGACAGTCAGACAGACTCCCGCATGCGCCAGACCGGGATCCACCCGGCACACCCACCAGGGGGGGCGCTCTGCCCACCAGGGGGGTGATGCTCTGCCCCTCCGGGGCGGTCGCTCTGCCACGACCAGAGCCACTCTAGCACCTGGGGCAGAGGCCAAGGAGCCATCCCCAGCGCCGGGGCCATCTTTGCTCCAATGGAGCCTTGGCTGCGGGAGGGGAAGAGAGAGACAGAGAGGAAGGAGGGGGGGGGTGGAGAAGCAAATGGGCGCTTCTCCTATGTGCCCTGGCAGGGAATCGAACCCAGGTCCCCCGCACGCCAGGCCAATGCTCTACCGCTGAGCCAACCAGCCAGAGACGAGTTTGAAAGTTTTTGAGGCACATCTTGAAAACAGAGCTTGTGTGTGTGTTCAAAAACAGATAAACATTTTTTTGACAGTTTTCTTTTTAATTTGCTTGTTTCCTTTAAAAATCTACTTGGCTAATTCAAGCAGTTTAGGCTGAGCCAGAGAATGACCTCAAAAACTTTAAAAATACATAGTCCAAATTATTTAAAGGTTTCTATTCAGAGAAAAATAATGAAAATTTTTCCATTTTTTTTTTATAATAAATTTTTATTAATGGTAATGGGATGACATTAATAAATCAGGGTACATATATTCAAAGAAAACATGTCTAGGTTATTTTGTCATTAAATTATGTTGCAAACCCCTCGCCCAAAGTCAGATTGTCCTCCGTCACCCTCTATCTAGTTCTCTGTGCCCCTCCCCCTACCCCTAACTCTCTCCCTCCCTCCCTCCCATGTCCTCCCTCCCCCCCACCCATGGTAACCACCACACTCTTGTCCATGTCTCTTAGTCTCATTTTTATGTTCCACCAATATATGGAATCATGTAGTTCTTGTTTTTTTCTGATTTACTTATTTCACTCCTTATAATGTTATCAAGATCCCACCATTTTGCTGTAAATGATCTGATGTCATCATTTCTTATGGCTGAGTAGTATTCCATAGAGTATATGTGCCACATCTTCTTTATCCAGTCTTCTATTGAAGGGCTTTTTGGTTGTTTCCATGTCTTGGCCACTGTGAACAGTGCTGCAATGAACATGGGGCTACATGTGTCTTCACGTATCAATGTTTCTGAGGTTTTGGGGTATATACCCAGTAGAGGGATTGCTGGGTCATAAGGTAGTTCTATTTGCAGTTTTTTGAGGAACCACCATACTTTCCTCCATAATGGTTGTACTACTTTACAGTCCCACCAACAGTGAATGAGGGTTCCTTTTTCTCCACAGCCTCTCCAACATTTGCTATTACCCGTCTTGTTGATAATAGCTAATCTAACAGGAGTGAGGTGGTATCTCATTGTAGTTTTGATTTGCATTTTTCTAATAACTAATGAAGCTGAGCATCTTTTCATATATCTGTTGGCCATTTGTATCTCTTCCTGGGAGAAGTGTCTGTTCATGTCCTCTTCCCATTTTTTTATTGGATTGTTTGTTTGTTGTTGAGTTTTATGAGTTCTTTGTAAATTTTGGATATTAGGCCCTTATCTGAGCTGTCGTTTGAAAATATCAGTTCCCATATAGTTGGCTGTCTGTTTATTTTGATATCAGTTTCTCTTGCTGAGCAAAAACTTTTAATTCTGATGTAGTCCCATTCATTTATCTTTGCCTTCACTTCTCTTGCCATTGGAGTCAAGTTCATAAAATGTTCTTTAAAACCCAGGTCCATGATTTTAGTACCTATGTCTTCTTCTATGTACTTTATTGTTTCAGGTCTTATATTTAGGTCTTTGATCCATTTTGAATTAATTTTAGTACACGGGGACAGGTTGTAGTCGAGTTTCATTCTTTTGCATGTGGCTTTCCAGTTTTCCCAACACCATTTGTTGAAGAGGCTTTCTTTTCTCCATTGTGTGTTGTTGGCCCCTTTATCAAAGATTATTTGACCATATATATGTGGTTTTATTTCTGGGCTTTCTATTCTGTTCCATTGGTCTGAGTGTCTATTTTTCTGCCAATACCATGCTGTTTTGATTGTCGTGGCCCTATAATAGAGTTTGAAGTCAGGTATTGTAATGCCCCCAGCTTCATTCTTTTTCCTTAGGATGGTTTTGTCTATTCGGGGTTTTTTATAGTTCCATATAAATCTGATGATTTTTTGTTCCATTTCTTTAAAAAATCTCATAGGGATTTTGATGGGAATTGCATTAAATTTATATATTGCTTTGGGTAATATGGCCATTTTGATAATATTTATTCTTCCTATCCAAGAACAAGGAATATTTTTCCATCTCATTGTATCTTTTTCTATTTCCCTTAACAATGCTTTGTAATTTTCATTATATAGGTCCTTTACGTTCTTTGTTATGTTTATTCCTAAGTATTTTATTTTTTTTGTTGCAATCGTGAAGGGGATTATTCTTTTGAGTTCGTTTTCTAATATTTCATTGTTGGCATATAGAAAGGCTATGGACTTTTGTATGTTAATTTTGTATCCTGCGACCTTACTGTATTGGTTTATTGTTTCTAATAATCTTTTTGTGGAGTCCTTCGGGTTTTCGATGTATAGGATCATATCATCAGCAAAAAGTGATACCTTTACTTCTTCTTTTCCGATATGGATGCCTTTTATTTCTTTGTCTTGTCTGATTGCTCTGGCCAGAACTTCTAGCACCACGTTGAATAAGAGTGGAGAGAGTGGACAACCCTGTCTTGTTCCTGATTTAAGGTAGAAAGTCCTCAGTTTTATGCCGTTTAATAGGATGTTGGCTGATGGTTTATCATATATGGCCTTTATCATGTTGAGATATTTTCCTTCTATACCCATTTTGTTGAGAGTCTTAAACATAAAATTGTGTTGTATTTTATCAAAAGCCTTTTCTGCATCTATTGATAAGATCATGTGGTTTTTGTTCTTTGTTTTGTTGATATGGTGTATTACGTTAACCGTTTTGCGTATGTTGAACCATCCTTGAGATTCTGGGATGAATCCCACTTGATCATGATGTATTATTTTTTTAATATGTTGTTGTATTCGGTTTGCCAGTATTTTGTTTAGTATTTTAACATCTGTATTCATTAGAGATATTGGTCTGTAGTTTTCTTTTTTTGTGCCATCCTTGCCAGGTTTTGGTATGAGGGTTATGTTGGCCTCATAAAATGTGTTTGTAAGTATTGCTTCTTCTTCAATTTCTTGGAAGACTTTGAGTAGAAGAGGAACCAAGTCTTCTTTGAATGTTTGATAGAATTCACTAGTATAACCGTCTGGGCCTGGACTTTTATTTTTGGGGAGATTTTTAATAGTTTTTTCTATTTCCTCCCTGCTGATTGGTCTGTTTAGGCTTTCTGCTTCTTCATGACTCAGTCTAGGAAGGTTGTATTGTTCTAGGAATTTATCCATTTCTTCTAGATTGTTGTATTTGGTGGCATATAATTTTTCATAGTATTCTACAATAATTCTTTGTATATCTATGATGTCTGTGGTGATCTCTCCTCTTTCATTTTGGATTTTATTTATTTGAGTCCTGTGTCTTTTTTCCTTGGTGATTCTTGCCAAGGGTTTGTCAATTTTGTTGATCTTTTCAAAGAACCAGCTCCTTGTTTTATTGATTTTTTCTATAGTTTTTCTGTTCTCTATTTCATTTATTTCTGCTCTGATTTTTATTATCTCCTTTCTTCGGCTGGTTTTGGGTTGTCTTTGTTCTTCTTTTTCTAGTTCCTTAAGGTGTGAAGTTAAGTGGTTTACTTCGGCTCTCTCTTGTTTGTTCATATAGGCCTGAAGTGATATGAACTTTCCTCTTATTACTGCTTTTGCTGCATCCCAGAGATTCTGATATGTCGTATTTTCATTTTCATTTGTCTGTATATATCTTTTGATTTCTGCGCTTATTTCTTCTTTGACCCATTCATTTTTTAGAAGTGTGTTGTTTAGTGTCCACATTTTTGTGGGTTTTTCCCCCTCTTTTTTGCAGTTGAATTCTAGTTTCAAAGCTTTATGATCAGAAAATATGCTTGGTACAATTTCAATTTTTCTAAATTTGCTGATATTGTCTTTGTGGCCCAACATATGGTCAATTCTTGAGAATGTTCCATGTACACTAGAGGAAAATGTATACTCTGTCGCTTTGGGATGAAGTGTCCTGTAGATGTCTATCATATCCAGGTGTTCTAGTATTTCGTTTAAGGCCATTATATCTTTATTGATTCTCTGTTTGGATGACCGATCTAGAGCCGTCAGCGGTGTATTGATGTCTCCAAGTATGATTGTATTTTTGTTAGCTTTTGTTTTAAGGTCAATAAGTAGCTGTCTTATATATTTTGGTGCTCCTTGGTTTGGTGCATATATATTAAGGATTGTTATGTCTTCTTGATTCAACTTTCCCTTAATCATTATGAAATGACCATTTTTGTCTCTGAGTACTTTTTCTGTCTTGTAGTCAGCATTATTAGATATGAGTATTGCTACGCCTGCTTTTTTTTTGGGTGTTGTTTGCTTGGAGTATTGTTTTCCAGCCTTTCACTTTGAATTTGTTTTTAACCTTGTTGCTTAGATGTGTTTCTTCTAGGCAGTATATAATTGGATTTTCTTTTTTAATCCATTCTGCTACTCTGTGTCTTTTTATTGGTAAGTTTAATCCATTTACATTTAGTGTAATTATTGACACTTGTGGGTTCCCTACTGCCATTTTATAAATTGCTTTCTGTTAGTTTTGTATCTAGTTTGATTCTTCTCTTTTGTTTTTCTATCATTTGTTTTTGTTTGTTTGTGTTCCATACTTCTTTCCTCTGTTGCTACCTTTTTAAGTCGAGTGTTTTTGTGGTGGTTTTTTTAAGGGTGGTTACCATTAAGTAATGAAAAGGGTACCTACCATATTCATTGTAGTACCCTATCTTATAAGTATTTCTGCACTTCATCATTCTTTGCTACTGTTAATCTCCATCCTCTCCCCCCTTTTTTTCCTTGTTGTCACAGTTTAAGTTTGGTTTTATTGTGTTCTTGGTGGAGCTGTTACTTGTGGTGTTGTTTTCTTTTGTTCTTTGAATCTGGTTGGAAAACCCCCTTTAGTATTTCCTGGAGTGGGGGCTTTCTGTTGATAAATTCTCTCATGTTTTCTGTATTTGTGAATGTTTTTATATCTCCTTCATACTTGAAGGATAGCTTTGATGGGTATAGTATTCTTGGCTGAAAGTTCCTCTCTTTCAGGGCTTTAAATATTGGGGTCCACTCTCTTCTAGCTTGTAGAGTTTCTGCTGAGAAATCTGATGATAATCTAATAGGCCTTCCTTTATATGTTGTACTCTTCTTTTCCCTGGCTGCCTTGAGAATTTTTTCTTTGTCATTGGTTTGTGTCATCTTTATTATGATGTGCCTTGGAGTGGGTTTGTTGGGGTTAAGAAAACTTGGTGTTCTGTTTGCTTCTTGAATTTGAGGCTTTAGTTCCTTCCACAGGCTTGGGAAGTTCTCGTCTATTATTTGTTTGAGTATATTCTCCATTCCATTTTCTTTCTCTTCTCCCTCTGATATACCTATTATTCTTATGTTATTCTTTCTGATGGAGTCAGACAATTCCTGTAGGGTTTTCTCGTTTTTTATTATTTTTGAGTCTCTTTCTTCTTCTCTCTGTTGTGCCTCAAGTTGTTTGTCTTCTATTTCACTAATCCTATCTTCAATCTGGGCTGTTCTGTTAGCTAAGCTTGTTACCTCATTTTTCAGCTCGTGAATTGAGTTTTTCATTTCTGTTTGATTTGTTTTTATAGTTTCAATTTCCTTGGTAATATATTCTTTGTGTTCATTGAGTTGTTTTCTGATCTCCCTATATTGCCTTTCTGTGTTTTCTTGTATATCTCTGAGTATTTTTAAGATTTCTATTTTAAATTTTCTGTCATTTAGCTCCAAGGCTTCCAATATGTTAAGTCTTTTCTCCATAGATTTTTCCACATCTATTTGTGTTACCTCTCTTTCTTTTGTATCCATAATATTCGATTTCCTCTTTCTTATCGGCATCTGAGGGTGGTCTTGTTGATAGCACTAATTAGAATTACTAAAGAGTAAAAAGTAAAAAAAAAAAAAACAAACAAACAAACAAAAAAAGGTAAAACACCCCACAAAAAAAAAACAGTAATAATTTATTATTTCCCCCTTTTTTCTCTCTTCTCTTTGCCTCCTCTCCCCTCCTCAGGGAAATATCGTGCCTATAATGGAGGGCCTGATTTGGGGTGAAGAGTTCAAGGGGCAAAAAAAAGGGAGTAGGGACCTACTAAATGCAAAAAAAAAAAAAAAAAAATCTTAGACAAGCATAAGATGATTTGCTTGTAAGTGATGGTCAACTAAGAGATATAATGAGAGGGATAAGAGGGAACCAGAAAAAAGGACCAAAAAAGAATAATAAAGAAGAAAAAATAAAAATAATAAGTAAAAATCTGTTGTATTAAGTGGAGCGAAGACTAAATACAATGGAGACCTTGGGTTGGGAGGACCCAAAATGCCACAAAAATAAACAAACAAGAAAAAAAAAATAAAAACAAAAGCAAAAAAGAGAAATAAAGCCAAAAATAAGCCTTGAGTCCCAAATTAACTAATTTGTTCGTGATTGAGGGTTATATGGGAGGAAAGTAAAATGAGAAAAGAAAAAACGAATAGAAAGGAAAAAATAAGAAAAAGAGAAAAACGAAGGAAGAAATAAAATAGGAAGAGAAAAAAACAAAATAAAGCAAGACAAAAAAAACAAAAGAGGAGAGAGTGAGAGTTAAGTGTTTTGGAGTATAACCTTAAAGGAGGGTGAGGATGAAGAAGAGAAATAAAATGCAACACTCATGGGTAGTGTAGTTCAAGAAAGGGGAAGCATAAGATGGGCAGAGAATAGAAGGACCGAGGTGGAGGAAATAAAGGCAATAAGATAAAAGAAACAAACAACAACAACAAAAAAATTAGTGGATCAAGTTGTAAAGTCTGTGGATTTTTCTTGATTTTGAGAGGTTAACTTCTTCCTTTTTCTTTTCTCTCCCTCTTCCTGGTCGGTGACTCTGTACCCCAGGCTCTGCCCCTGTGTCACACTTAGGTAGGGATTTGCAGTTGATGGGATTCTATGGCAATGTCATATAATTGGCTTTAGTCTTGCTGGAGGTCAAGGCTTGTTGGCGTTTGCAGGGTCCAACGATGAGAGAGTTTGCTTTCCTGGATTCTCTCTCCTAGTCCCCCCTTTCTGAATTAGCAGCCTGGTGATCCAGCTATAAGGCTGCAACTGCTTCTGCCTGGGGAGTAAGAGGCTCAAAGAGCTGGGAAATCCCCACTCTATCCCCACTCAGTGCAAGGCTTTGGGAAAGGCTCTGAGAGTCAGGGCCTCCAGTGTAATCAGGCGGGGGTGGGAGTCAATTGTTGTCAAGGTGACTGTTCAGCGCCTATCATTTAGTTGGACCTCTCAACCCAGGCTTTCCACACTTTGTAGCCTGTTTTTGCAGGGAAGAAGAGGCACTAGTCTCTGCTTGCGACTAGTGTAGTATAGACCTTATTATCTGCCAAGTCCTTCTTGTTAGCGTTTATCCCTGAATATGGAGGCTCTATCAATCAGAAGTTGCCCCCGCCCCTTTAGCGAGAGGCACTAAAAAATATCACGGCTCTTGTCTTGGATCACTGAACTGAGAGAGACCTTATCAATTAGAACCGAGGGTGCGCAGATTTCATGGGTTAAGCTAATTTCAGTGATTGGGTCGCAGCTGTGCTTCTGAAGGTATTTTAGGCTGCCTGCGCGCGCCCCTCCCCCAACGCTTGATTGTTAGCTTGAATGGCTGGGTGAGGTGCCCCGCCCACAGAGAGAATCTCCCAAGCCTCTCCTGCTCGTCCCACCGCTGGCGGCTGGACCGCACCAGGCGCAGGATAATGGAGCACTCTGGGTGTGCGGGCCAGCAGGGCGCCCTGGGCGCATGGAATGCCCAAGGCACGCGCGCGAATGGGGCGCTCTGGGCACCAGTGGCTGGCGACCCCCACTCTCAGTGTGCGGGCCGCTGGGAACGTCAGCAGTGCTCAACCGGACCGGGCGCGCGCGCGCGCGACGGCTCGCGGCGGCGGCTCGCGGCGGCTCGCGGTGGCGCTCGCAGTGGTGGCGGCTCGCGGCGGCCACTGGTGGCGGCCGCTCGCGGTGGCTCGCGGTGGCGGCTCGCTGCAGCGGCTCGCGGTTCCCAAATATGGGCTGACTCACCACAGGCGCACTTCCTCGCGGTTTGAAAGAACGTCCCTGTGGTAGATTCCTCCACATCCTCGTCTCTCAGATTCAAGTGATAACAGTCCTTTCGCTATCAGTTTGTGTGAAACTCCGGAATGCTCCGAAGATAAATTTTTCTGTTTCTAGTTGATATATTTGTTGTGATTTAGGGGAGAGCTGTCGGACGCGCTGCTCACGGCGCCATTTTCGTGACATCCGAAAAAATTTCCATTTTACCCCCAAATAAAGCATCTGTGTATTTTTTTTATTCTTACAGTTTAAAATGTTAATAATTACCTGTTTTAACACTCATGAGGTATAGGTGTCTGATTATCTGTATAATTGGGAAATACTGACTTTGGGCCTCTAGGTAGACAATTTGACTCTAACATAGTAAGACAATTATTTGCATTGCTGCACTGGACTGCAGGCTCTGTCTAATATTATTTTCCTGTTTCTGCCCAGTAAAAATCTGAGTGCATTAAAATTTTGAGGGTCTTCAGAGCCACTGCAAGCCGTGAGTACGCAGAGAGACTAGATGGATGTTATGAATAAAGCCCGGCACCACCTCCCTCCCCCGCCCCCGCAGCGGCACTTCTCCTTTGCATTCTGAAGAGGAACGGGGAAGCAGGGAGCACATTTGTTCTTGTTCCCCCGGTGCCAAAACAAACGAGCGGTTCAATTAATAGCCGTGCGGAAGGATGAAGTGTGAGTGGAGGAATCCGTCTCTGCCTCATAGTTCTCTGTCATAGAGAAAGGATGCCCTGATGTGTGTCTCGCCTTATCACGTTCTGACCAGTTTTTTTATTATTATTTATATTCACATTTCATCCTTTGCTATGGTACTTGTAAGGTTCAGAGTGGCTTTCAGAAATACAAATAGCACACAATGCCAACTGAATTCAAAACAGGTGGAAATCTGAGGCCAAGGAAAACGTGGTTGTGCAAGTAGGATTGAGGGAAGGGGAAATGTTTACTCTGAGATTTCAACGAGAGGGCTTTGTATTATATACAAAATATTAGTAAGTCAAAATAAGCATAACAGTGACTTTCACAGAGAAGTTTCTTGTACTATCTCTTAGTATAAAATGATGACACCTCACCAAATGAGTTATAAAAATGGCTTGGGTGGGACACCAGCGTGATGCAGATCTGAAGTTCTAGTCCGGCACTTAGATTGCCCAGAGAAATGGGTGGATCAGCTCTACGAAAAACAAATGAAGTCATTTCCAAAGTGAATTTTATAGCTATTGAGCCGTTCTCCAGTCCAGATTTGAATGCCTGGTAAGTATTTTAAATTCAGCTATATGTCCTATTATGTACACTGCCATGTGTGTTAACAATCTGAAAACATATTTTCTGGGGGAAAGGAAGAAGTTTAACAAGTGTACACACAAGAAATATATTTTCTACTTCAGCACTAACCAAAAAAAAAAAAGTCATCAAAAATGTTAACTATTTGCAGACTAAGTATTAGGTTTGACTTTGAGAATCCTAAAGCTCCATATAACAATGAAAGAGTGCACAGAACTTCTTATCCAAATTCTTTCCAGGAAGCCATAGCCTAGAACTCCTATATAAAGAATGGTTCTCCCAGGAGGAAGTGCAAATGGCCAACAGATATATGAAAAGATGCTCATCTTCGTTAGTTATTAGAGAAATGCAAATCAAAACTGCAATGAGATACCACCTCACACCTGTTAGATTAGCTATTATTAACAAGACAGGTAACAGCAAATGTTGGAGAGGCTGTGGAGAAAAAGGAACCCTCATACACTGTTGATGGGAATGTAAAGTAGTACAACCACTATGGAAGAAAGTATGGTGGTTCCTCAAAAAACTGCAAATAGAACTACCTTATGACCCAGCAATCCCTCTACTGGGTATATACCCCCAAAACTCAGAAACATTGATACGTAAAGACACATGCAGCCCCATGTTCATTGCAGCATTGTTCACAGTGGCCAGGACATGGAAACAACCAAAAAGCCCATCAATAGACGACTGGATAAAGAAGATGTGGCACATATACACTATGGAATACTACTCAGCCATAAGAAATGATGACATCGGATCATTTACAGCAAAATGGTGGGATCTTGATAACATTATACGAAGTGAAATAAGTAAATCAGAAAAAAACAGGAACTGCATTATTCCATACGTAGTTGGGACATAAAAGTGAAACTAAGAGACATTGATAAGAGTGTAGTGGTTACCGGGGGAGGGGGGAAAGGGAGAGGAAAAGGAGGAGGGGGAGGGGCACAAAGAAAACTAGATAGAAGGTGACAGAGGACAATCTGACTTTGGGTGATGGGTATGCAACATAATTGAAAGACAAGATAACCTGGACTTGTTGATCTTTGAATATATGTAACCTGATTTATTGATGTTGCCCCATTAAAAAAATAAAATTATAATTTAAAAAAATCAGAAAAAAAAAAGAATGGTCAGTTGAAACAGAACTCATGTATGTGTCTTTATTATTCTAGGCAGTAGACTATATTATCATTATCTTTAACTTTGTGCTCCTATAAAAATAAGACAAACAAGCATAGAATTTATACAGAAAAACTCAATTAACAAATAAAGTAAGAAACTATTAGAGTTAATGCTTTTAGAATAGTGTCATACTTGGGTAAATTTCCAAATGTAGAAATGATTAATGGAGACATACACTCAGGATTTATTTTATCATTAAATATATATCTATAACATCAACAAAGAAGGAAATTTATAATGCACTAAATTAGGGAAATATCACTTCTTCATATAGACATATGTTGTAGCTATTGCCACAAAAATACTCTACAACAAACCATCCTAAAAATCAGTCACTGGAAACAGCAAGATCCTCATCTCCCTCTGTTGGTTGGCTGAAAGAAGTCTGGTCTAGGCTGAATGTATCTGAGCAGTACTACTGGTGGAGACTAGCCTACTCATATGCATCTGAGGGTCTGCTTGTCTGATCTAAGCTGGATTTAGCTAGAGAGGTTTGGCCCTTCAAACAGCTTATCCTTTTCCTGGGTACAGAGTGCTGGCCTGGGTTTATCCCCCTCAGGGTGAAGCAGAAGCTCCAGGGATCAAACAGAAACATGCAAGCCTCTTGGGGCCCAGATTGGAATTGTTACATGGTCATTTCTGCCTACTCTATGGGCCAAAGCAGACCATATGGCCGAGCCCAAAACCAAAGAGAAGGACATATGCTGATCCCATGAAGATAAGAGGAAGGAAATGCATGTGTTTTAATAGCGAGCTAATGAAATACATTTAAATATACAAACACATTACTGCAATTTCTGTAATCAAATACTTGATCTCAATATAAAATACTTGATCCATCAATATAAAACACATTCTGTAACAGGGAATATTTTCATATAATGGGAAAATTTTTAACCATTTTTAAAAATGTTATTTCTGTAGGTTCTGAAAACAAGCACATACAAGAAATATCTTCAACTGAATAAAAGTGTGAGCAGTGGTGTAAAATAAGGGTTATGGTAAGAAATTTTCAATCTGCTTATATCCTGTACCTGGGAAGAGGCATTAAGGGGGAGGGGTTGGTCCTGAAAAGAAAAAAGCTAAATAATCTGGTTTGATCTCCTTGTAAGTATGCTAAATGTTTTCTGCCAACAAGTGATTCCTTTTCTCCAGTATGCTTTCAGCAGAATGCACCTGGTTTTCAAAGATCACTATGGAAAACAAACTGTGATCTATAATTTTATTGGGCATAGCTCCCTGGAAAATGTCACATAAAACTCTATAATTATATGAGCATGTATTAGTCTTCTAGGATTTGGTTACAAAATACTATGGTTTAGGGGCTTGAACAACAAAAATTTATTTTCTCCTGAGATCAAAGTGGCAGCATTTAGGTTTCTGGTGAGAGCTCTCTTCCTGGCTTTCTCATTGGCCACTGTCCCGCTGGGTCCTAACAAAACCTTTGCTTGGTGTGTGCAGAGGGAGAGAGTTCTCTGGTATCTCTTCTTACAACACTTCATAAGGACACTACTCCTATTGGATTAGGGCCCGACCCTTATGAACTCATTTAATCTTAATTACTTCTTCAGTGGTCCCATCTCCAAATGTGAAATATAACTACACTGGAGGTTAGAGCTTTGACTCATAAATTTGGAGAAACATTTAGTCTATAACAGAGCATAATATTAAGATCTTGCCTCACTTAAATGCTCTTCTTTTCTAAGCAAAGCATCTATGCATCTCATCTGTTAACCTGAGTCAGAGTGCACCAAGCAAGCAACAGAAGGTTGGGGAGTCACCCAGGGGGATCTGAACATATTCTTGCTTCACCTGAGCCCCTCGACTATTGAATAATTATTAGTAAAGCAAACTCTGAACAAGATCTTTGCTTTCTGTACTTTGACTTCACAATCTGTCTTTTGTGTTATCTACAGTGTATGTACAGTATTTTGGCATTCATGAAAAAGATTTTAAACAAAACTGCAGATTGAAGGATGAATAAGAACATAAATCAATTGCTGTATTTAGACAGCTGCTTACAGATACTCAAAGTTATTCATGAGTAAATTCTAACATCAAAATATATACAACTTCTCACAGAATGTGCATAAAGGTCCTAAGAGAATTTTTAAATCTTAAACTAAAAAAATTAAATTAATAACTTAAAATAAAGTGTCTAGCACATAAAAATTAAAAAGAAATAAAAATTAAAATAGACATAATAGGAAAAACAAAAAAAATAGATTGAGAAAAAACCTTAATAGTAATAATTATCTTAGTTTTTAACTGGATTATATAATGAGAAACAGGATGTAAGCCAAAAAAATATGACAGAGTTTGAATTGTGTTTATTTTATTTATTCTCACCTACTGAGATAAATTGGCAAGTGCTAGGATCCTAACCAAGTGTTAATTAATAAATCATGATTCTCACTGTGGGATGCACTTCTTGACATGTAAACTAATTTCCAAGAAAAAATATTTTAAACTTTTCCAAAACATAGAGGTCTCCAAAAATCTTTGGAGGGACACAAAGTTCTTGTCGTTTGGAAATTCTGACCTTTCCTACATGAGGAGTGTATACAGATGGATGGATTAAACTGAAAAGAGAAGCTTATTTTGTAGGCTGTCAAAGCAGAATGTCACTCCTCCTTATTTCTTTAATTTAAGCATATGACCCTTGCTCACTGCGAGGAGAACTTTCTTTTTTTACATTTTAAATACTTACTGAAGAATTCAGTTCTGAGATATTTTTAATCCAGCCCCTGTAATGTCTTACTGAATTGTGTTAGCACATAATAATTATTATTTTGTCATTATACTCCAAGTCCATATAAAAATAGAACAAAAATAAAAAGTTTTGCATCATCACCTTAAAGGTGCTTTGTCTTTCAAAAATATATTCACAAAGTATCATTTATGTAAGCCAATTGACCTAACATAAATCTCATTTTATGAATTACTTGAGCTGAGAGTTCTCTTACTTGCTTCTTCCCCCTGCTTCTTTTGTTAGGACATAAGCTTTTGGATCAATAGATAAATCAACCAAAACTGCATAACTTTTTTGCCAAAATTCCCAAAACTAATGATACATTGTACAATTAGTCAGCCCACCCTGCAGGCCTATTAAGTGTCTCTTAATTAAGAGACAACTTTTGCTATTTCTTTTATTTTGTTTTATTTATGAAAGTAAGGTTGTACACATGCTACCTCATTTTTTAAAAAGTGAGTGGAAAATCAATGTACAGATATAACTTGACCCTGTTTCACATTTGGTTACAAAATACAATTGGCTCTGATACACGAGGAGACCATTTGGCTTGAGGGCTATGACTCGGAAACCCAAGTGATTATCCACAGTAACAAGAAAGGGAACTCTTGGGGAAGGTTTCAATTTTTAGCCTCTACCAAGTCTCCATTGTTTCCTATTAATTTAAAATGAACCTATAACCCATATATAAAAACAAAACAGTTTACATGCCAAGACACCTTTTAAATCACACTAAATCTTTATACGCTCAAATCTGAAGAATATTTTCTATTGCGGATTAGAGTCATGGGACACCTCCGTCCACAGCCCAACCCCCTCCTGCACTGGAGGCATCTTGAGGATGCCACTGAGTGGCTGGACAGGGATTCTCTCTGTGGTCTTCATGAGATAAAGCAGTCCAAACCCTCTGCCTCCCATGGAGAACAGGAACCCCCAGCTTCCTAGCATGGCTGCTCCTCTCCCTGGACCTTCTACTTTGTGAATCTAACGATCCTGAGTAGCATTTTCTCTGCCAAAGAGAAATTTCTTCAGTGACAAAGAGCAATAAAGTGAGTTTTTCTAAGTAAATGTTGTCTCTAGTTCATTGAAATTATACTTCCAGCTGTTTAAAAAATGGAAGTTCAATAATTACATGATACATTGTTAGTGAAGGAGATTTTGATCATTTTGAAAGAACCTAGGTAGCCCGCCCGCCGCCCAAGAATATTGAATCAAATTTATTCTAAAGGAAGAAAGTTCTAGAAGTAAAACAATATAAAACATCAGGGAAAACCGTTATTGCAGGAATCAAAGGAGGACAAAAACACCCAGACAACTTGATGAAGGAAGTAGGATTTATTTATTTTTTAATAATTTTATTTTTTTAATGGGGCAACATCAATAAATCAGGATACATATATTCAAAGATAACATATCCAGGTTATCTTTTTTTTTTAATTTATTTACTTTTTTTTTTAATAATTTTATTTTTTTAATGGGGTGACATCAATAAATCAGGATACATATATTCAAAGATAACAAGTCCAGGTTATCTTGTCGTTCAATTATGTTGCATACCCACCACCAAAAGTCAGATTGTCCGCTGTCACCTTCTATCTTGTTTTCTTTGTGCCCCTCCCCACCCCCTATCCCTCTCCCATTCCCCCCTCCCCCCCGTAACCACCACACTCTTATCAATGTCTCTTAGTTTCACTATTATGTCCCACCTACGTATGGAATAATACAGTTCCTGTTTTTTTCTGATTTACTTATTTCACTTCGTATCATGTTATCAAGATCCCACCATTTTGCTGTAAATGTTCCGATGTCATCATTTCTTATGGCTGAGTAGTATTCCATAGTGTATATGTGCCACATCTTCTTTATCCAGTCATCTATTGATGGGCTTTTTGGTTGTTTCCATGTCCTGGCCACTGTGAACAATGCTGCAATAAACATGGGGCTACATGTGTCTTTACGTATCAATGTTTCTGAGTTTTGGGGATATATACCCAGTAGAGGGATTGCTGGGTCATAAGGTAGTTCTATTTTCAGTTTTTTGAGGAACCACCATACTTTCTTCCATAATGGTTGTACTACTTTACATTCCCACCAACAGTGTATGAGGGTTCCTTTTTCTCCACAGCCTCTCCAACATTTGCTATTACCTGACTTGCTAATAACAGCTAATCGAACAGGTGTGAGGTGGTATCTCATTGCCGTTTTGATTTGCATTTCTCTAATAGCTAAAGAAGATGAGCATCTTTTCATATATCTGTTGGCCATTTGTATTTCTTCCTGGGAGAAGTGTCTGTTCATATCCTCTTCCCATTTTTTTATTGGATTGTTTGTTTGTTTGTTGTTGAGTTTTATGAGTTCTTTGTATATTTTGGATATTAGGCCCTTATCTGAGCTGTTGTTTGAAAATATCATTTCCCATTTAGTTGGCTTTCTGTTTATTTTGTTATCAGTTTCTCTTGCTGAGCAAAAACTTCTTAGTCTGATGTAGTCCCATTCATTAATTTTTGCCTTCACTTCTCTTGCCATTGGAGTCAAATTCATAAAATGCTCTTTAAAACCCAGGTCCATGAGTTGAGTACCTATGTCTTCTTCTATGTACTTAATTGTTTCAGGTCTTATGTTTAGATCTTTGATCCATTTTGAGTTAATTTTTGTACAGGGAGAAAGACTGTAGTCCAGTTTCATTCTTTTGCATGTGGCTTTCCAGTTTTCCCAGCACCATTTATTGAAGAGGCTTTCTTTTCTCCATTGTGTGTTGTTGGCCCCTTTATCAAAAATTATTTGACTATATATATGTGGTTTTATTTCTGGACTTTCTATTCTGTTCCATTGGTCTGAGTGTCTATTTTTCTGCCAATACCATGCTGTTTTGATTGTCGTGGCCCTATAATAGAGTTTGAAGTCAGGTACTGTTATGCCCCCAGCTTCATTCTTTTTCTTTAGGATTGCTTTGGCTATTCGGGGTTTTTTATAGTTCCATATAAATCTGATGATTTTTTGCTCTATTTCTTTAAAAAATGTCATTGGAAGTTTGATGGGAATTGCATTAAATTTGTATATTGCTTTGGGTAATATAGCCATCTTGATTATATTTATTCTTCCTAGTCAAGAACAAGGTATATTCTTCCATCTCATTATACCTTTTTCGATTTCCCTTAACAATGGTTTATAGTTTTCATTATATAAGTCCTTTACATTCTTTGTTATGTTTATTCCTAAGTATTTTATTTTTTTTGTTGCAATCGTGAAGGGGATTATTCTTTTGAGTTCCTTCTCAGTTGTTTCATTTTTGGCATATAGAAAGGCTATTGACTTCTGTATGTTAATTTTGCATCCTGCGACCTTACTGTATTGGCTTATTGTTTCTAGTAGTCTTTTTGTGGATTCTTTGGGGTTTTTGATGTATAGGATCATATCATCTGCAAAAAGTGATACCTTTACTTCTTCTTTTCCAATATGGATGCCTTTTATTTCTTTGTCTTGTCTGATTGCTCTGGCTAGAACCTCTAGTACCACATTAAATAAGAGTGGAGAGAGTGGACAACCCTGTCTTGTTCCTGATTTAAGGGGGAAAGCCTTCAGTTTAGTGCCATTTAATATGATGTTAGCTGATGGTTTATCATATATAGCCTTTATCATGATGGGATATTTTCTTTCTATATCCATTTTGTTGAGAGTCTTAAACATAAAATTGTGTTGTATTTTATCGAAAGCCTTTTCTGTGTCTATTGATAAGATCATGTGGTTTTTGTTCTTTGTTTTGTTGATATGGTGTATTACATTAACCGTTTTACGTATGTTGAACCATCCTTGAGATTCTGGGATGAATCCCACTTGATCATGATGTATTATTTTTTTAATATGTTGTTGTATTTGATTTGCTAGTATTTTGTTTAGTATTTTAGCATCTGTATTCATTAGAGATATTGGTCTGTAGTTTTCTTTTTTTGTGCCATCCTTGCCTGGTTTTGGGATGAGGGTTATGTTGGCCTCATAAAATGTGTTTGGAAGTATTGCTTCTTCTTCAATTTTTTGGAAGACTTTGAGTAGAATAGGAACCAAGTCTTCTTTGAATGTTTGATAAAATTCGCTGGTATAGCCGTCAGGGCCTGGACTTTTATTTTTGGGGAGGTTTTTAATTTTTTTTTCTATTTCTTCTCTACTGATAGGTCTGTTTAGGCTTTCTGCTTCTTCTTGACTCAGTCTAGGAAGGTTGTATTGTTCTAGGAATTTATCCATTTCTTCTAGGTTGTTGAATTTAGTGGCATAAAGTTTTTCATAGTATTCTACAATAATTCTTTGTATATCTACGGTGTTCGTGGTGATTTCTCCTCTTTCATTTTGGATTTTGTTTATATGAGTTCTTTCTCTTTTTTCCTTGGTAAGTCTTGCCAAGGGTTTGTCAATTTTGTTGATCTTTTCAAAGAACCAGCTCCTTGTTCTATTAATTTTTTCTATAGTTTTTCTGTTCTCTAATTCATTTATTTCTGCTCTGATTTTTATTATCTCCTTTCTTCGGCTGCTTTTGGGTTGTCTTTGTTCTTCTTTTTCTAGTTCCTTAAGGTGGGAAGTTAAGTGGTTCACTTGGGCTCTCTCTTGTTTGTTCATATATGCCTGAAGTGATATGAACTTCCCTCTTATCACTGCTTTTGCTGCATCCCATAGATTCTGATATGTCGTATTGTCATTTTCATTAGTCTGTATAAATCTTTTGATCTCTGCACTTATTTCTTCTTTGACCCATTCATTTTTTAAAAGTATGTTGTTTAGTTTCCACATTTTTGTGGGATTTTTTTCCTCTTTTTTGCAGTTGAATTCTAGTTTCAAGGCTTTATGATCAGAAAATATGCTTGGTACAACTTCAATTTTTCTGAATTTGCTGATGTTGTTTTTGTGGCCCAACATATGGTCAATTCTTGAGAATGATCCATGTACACTGGAGAAAAATGTATACACAGTCACTTTGGGATGAAATGTCCTGTAGATGTCTATCATATCCAGGTGCTCTAGTGTTTTGTTTAAGGCCACTATGTCTTTGTTGATTCTCTGTTTGGATGACCGATCTAGAGCCGTCAGCGGTGTATTGAGGTCTCCAAGTATGATTGTATTTTTGTCAGTTTTTGTTTTAAGGTCAATAAGTAGCTGTCTTATATATTTTGGTGCTCCTTGGTTTGGTGCATATATATTAAGAATTGTTATGTCTTCTTGAGTCAGTGTCCCCTTAGCCATTTTGAAATGGCCATTTTTGTCTCTGAGTACTTTTCCTGTCTTGTAGTCAGCATTATCCGATATGAGTATTGCTACACCTGCTTTTTTTTGGATGTTATTTGCTTGGAGTATTGTTTTCCAGCCTTTCCCTTTGAATTTGTTTTTATCCTTGTTACTTAGATGAGTTTCCTGTAGGCAGCATATAGTTGGATTTTCTTTTTTAATCCATTCTGCTACTCTGTGCCTTTTTATTGGTGAGTTTAATCCGTTTACATTTAGTGTAATTATTGATACTTGTGAGTTCCCTATTGCCATTTTATATCTTGCTTTCTGTTAGTTTTGTGTCTTGTTTGATCCTTCTCTTTCGTTTTTCTATCTTTTGTTTTTATTTGGTTGTATTCCATACATCTTTCCTCTGTTGCTATCTTTTTTATCTCATGTGCTTCTGTGGTGTTTTTTCAATGGTGGTTACCTTTGAGTAATGAAAAGGGTCCCTACCCTGTTCATTGTAGCGAACTATTTTGTGAGTACTTTTGCACTCCATCGTCCTTTGCTACTGTTAATCTCCATCTTCTCCCCCTCTTTCTTTTTGTTGTTGTCACAGTTTAAATTTGGTTTTATTGTGTTCTTCTTGGAGCTTTTACTTGTGGCTCTGTTTTTTTTTTGTTCTTTGTATCTGATTGGAGAACCCCCTTTAGTAATTCCTGGAGTGGGGGTTTTCTGATGATAAATTCCCTCATCTTTTCTGTATCTGTGAATGTTTTTATTTCTCCTTCATATTTGAAGGATAGCTTTGATGGGTATAGTATTCGTGGCTGAAAGTTCCTCTCTTTCAGGACTTTAAATATTGGGGTCCACTCTCTTCTAGCTTGTAGAGTTTCTGCTGAGAAATCTGATGATAATCTAATGGGCCTTCCTTTATATGTTGTATTCTTCTTTTCCCTGGCTGCCTTGAGAATTTTTTCTTTGCTGTTGGTTTGTGTCAATTTCATTATGATATGCCTTGGAGTAGGTTTGTTGGGGTTAAGAAAACTTGGAGTTCTGTTTGCTTCTTGAACTTGAGGCTTTAGTTCTTTCCACAGGCTTGGGAAGTTCTCATCTATTATTTGTTTGAGTATGTTCTCCATTCCATTTTCTCTCTCTTCTCCCTCTGATATACCTATTATTCTTATGTTATTCTTTTTGATGGAGTCAGATAATTCTTGTAGGGTTATCTCATTTTTTTTAATTTTTGAGTCTCTTTCTTCTTCTCTCTGTTGTGCCTCAAGTTGCTTGTCTTCTATTTCACTAATCCTCTCTTCTATCTGACCTGTTCTATTAGCTAAGCTTGTTACTTCATTTTTCAGCTCGTGAATTGAGTTTTTCATCTCTGTTTGATTTGTTTTTATAGTTTCAATTTCCTTGGACATATATTCTTTGTGTTCATTGAGTTGTTTTCTGAGCTCCCTAAATTGCCTTTCTGTGTTTTCTTGTATATCTCGGAGGATTTTTAGGATTTCTATCTTGAATTCTCTGTCATTTAGCTCCAAGGTTTCCAATATATTAAATTTTTTCTCCATAGATTTTTCCTCATCTAGCTGTGTTACCTCTCTTTCTTTTGTATCCATGATATTCGATTTTCTCTTCCTTAATGGCATCTGAGGGTGGTTTTGTTGATAGTATTAATGAGATTTAATAAAGAATAAAAAGTTAAAAAAAATAATAAAAAATCAAAAAGAGTTGTTTTTTTTTAAAAAAAATTAACAATGAAATAAAGAAAAATAAAATAAAATAAAAATTAAAAAAAAAGAAAATTATTCCCCCCCTCCTTTTTTCCTCTCCTCTGCTCTCCCCTCTTTCTTGAGAAAATCTTGTGGTGGACTGTGAATTATAACAAACAATGCCTGTGATGGAGGGTCTGAATTGGGGAAAAGTAATAAAGGGGCAAAAAAAAAAGGGGGGGAAAAAAAGAAAAAAGAAAAAAAAAGAGCGTATGGACCCACAAAAAGCAAATAAGGAAAAAATTTGGGTCAAGAATAAAATGATTTGCTTTTAGGTGTTGGTTGTCTAAGAGTTATGATGAGAGGAATAAGAGGAAAATGGAAAAATGGGGGGACAAATTAAAAAATTACTATTGTATTTAGTGGAACAAGAACTAGATAATATGGAGAGCCAGGGATGGGAGCACTGCTAGTAAGTTAAAAAGGTGAAGTAAAACCCCCCAAAATGCCACAAACATAGGTTTGAGTCCCAGATAAGATAATTTGTTTGTTATTGAGGTTTGAATGAGAGGAGATGTAAA
Source organism: Saccopteryx bilineata (assembly GCF_036850765.1). Taxonomy (NCBI): domain Eukaryota; kingdom Metazoa; phylum Chordata; class Mammalia; order Chiroptera; family Emballonuridae; genus Saccopteryx; species Saccopteryx bilineata. The sequence continues at coordinate 77,677,851 of NC_089492.1, read as the reverse complement.
GGAGAAAGGAAGAAACTAATATAGAGGGAGAAAAGAAAGAGTGAGAGAGAAAAAAAGAGGGAACCACTAAAAGAAGAAAAAAGAAAGGAGAGAGAGAGAGAGAGAGTTAAGGGTTTTAGAGTGCATCCCTCATAGAGAGAAAGGAAGAGAAGAGAAAAGATAATGGGAGATGTAACACTTATGGGTAGTGTAGTTCAAGGAGAGGTGAGAGGAAGACTGGTAGAGAGTTAATCGGCCAAATTGGAGGAGGAAAAAAAAGTATCAAGAATGAAGATAAGAGAAACAAACGAACAAATATAATAAAATGGGATAGGTTATAAAGTCTGCAGATTATTCTTGATTTTGAGAGGTTATCTTCTTGCTTTTTCTTTTCTCTCCCTCTTCCTGGTCGGTGACTCTGTACCCCGGGTTCTGCCCCTTTGGCACGCTCAGGTAGAGGTTTGCAGTTGATAAGTCTCTATGGCAATGTCATGTATTGTGCTTTAGTCTCGTTGGCAGTCGAAGCTCATTAGCATTTATAGGCTCCGACAGTGAGAGAGTCCGTGTTCCTAGAGCCTTTCTCCTTAGTCTTTCCTTCCTCAATTAGTAGCCTGATAATCCAGCTATGGGGTTGCTGCTGCCTCTGCCTGGATAGTAAGAGGCTCAAAATGCTGGCAACTCCCCACTCTATTTCCACTCAGCACAGGGCTCTGGGTAAGGCTCAGTCAGTCAGAGCTGCTAGCATAATCAGGCGGGCTTTCCGCCCACTCAAAGACCTCTGGCTCTGCCACTCTGTCCAGTAACGCAAGCAGGCACCCACTTCCGTTCGCTTGGAGGAAACTCTCACTCACTGTCTGCGACCAGGATATCCGGCCAGCAGTCTCACGCTCTGAGTGAAACCCCCAACCGCAGGGAAATGTTGCAGCGTTGGAATTGAGTCTCGCTCCGTCCCAGTGCGCGGCTTTTGCAAGGCGCTGGGGCGGCTCGAGGTTCCGCTTTGGCCCACACAAAGGCCCCTGACTCTGCCCCTCTGTGCGATAACACGGGCGCGCACTGCCGAGGCACTCGGAGGAATTGCTCACTCCTTATCTGCGCGCGCACACCAGGATATGAGGCCGGCCGTGGTTCCCTCTGAGTGAAACACCCTCCAGCACGGAAAATCTCCACCGTTGGAATTAGTTCTCACTCCCTCCCGTGCGTGGCTTTCCCAGGGCACTGGGGCTGCCCAGAGACTCTGCCCTCGGCCCACATAAAGGCCTCTGACCCTGCCTCTCTGTGGGGCAACACGAGCACCCACTCTCGGGGCCTAGGAAGAAATTCTCACCCACTAACTGCACACCGACCAGGAGACCGGGTAAAATGGCCGCTCCGCTTGTCTGTCTTTGTTTGGGTTTGGCGCGAGTGTTAGCTTGTATTGCCCGGGTTGCCACAGGATCAGATTTTCCTCGGCTTGGATCTGCGTGCCACACCCTGGTTCGGCCGTTTGTGCCGTGGCGGCCTGGATCTATTCACCCCCTTTGCCCGCCTCAGTTTCTATATTCACAGTTACCAGAGAAAGCCGCCCTGTTTAGGTTAGTGAGGAAGGCAGAGCATTTCTTACTCCCTATTTCCTTCGGGGTTTGGTTATATATTTAGCCAATTTTTCACTCAATCATACCTTTGGGTGTATTGCAAAGCATCTGGAAGCTCCAAGAATAGGTTTTTCTGTTTCTGGTTGAAGATCTTGTTGAGTTTTGGGGGAGATTTATCGGTATTGCTTCCTACCCCGCCATTACTCTCCCAATTTGTCCAGGTTATCTTGTCGTTCAATTATGTTGCATACCCATCACCCAAAGTCAGATTGTCCTCTGTCACCTTCTATCTAGTTTTCTTTGTGCCCCTCCCCCTCCCCCTTTCCCTCTCCCTCTCCCCCCTCCCCCCGTAACCACCACACTCTTATCAATGTCTCTTAGTCTCACTTTTATGTCCCACCTATGTATGGATAATGCAGTTCCTTTTTTTTTCTGATTTACTTATTTCACTTCGTATAATGTTATCAAGATCCCACCATTTTGCTGTAAATGAAGTAGGATTTATTAAAGCCAGCAGAGCACGTGAGGATTGTAGCTCCAAAACACGGGCTCCCCAAAGTTGATTTTCTTACAGGTTCTATACCTTTACAGTATTTAAGCAATGGGCATGTGATTTGTTTAAGGTTTCCCAGGACTCAAGGAGAGGGGAGGGAAAGTTTTAGTGGGGTCAGCAGGAGGAAGGAGTTTCTAGATCAGTGGCCATAGTTACATATAGATCCTGCTATTCTTGCTTTGTATTGTAACTATGAAATATAGTTAATTTATTACTGGCTGACTCAGTTACCCTTGCTGGCTCCTTTCCCTTGTATTCTTTTCATTTCTTCCTTCTCAGGGAAAGGGGGGCCTGCCCCCCCTGCCTCACTGTTATCACTTTTCACTGCTTTGTGAGTTTTTAAACAATATTTGTTATATTCCTTGTGAAGATTACTAGCTGTGAATTCTCAGTGAAAGAAAGTATTTGAACAAATTGTTTGTGAATCTTTTCCCCCTTGATTTTGAAGCCCCTATGTTATCCTCTCTGCATAAAGAGAAATTTTTTAGCCAGATGGGGGCAGGGAAGGGGAGATAGCAGAAATCAGAAGGCGTAGGACGATATAAATGGAGTAAAAATACATAATGCTTTGAAGAACAGTTTTGGATTTGAGAAAGGAAAACATTAATTTATACAGTGGATTTTGACCCATTTCTTATATAAGTAAAACATTTTTTAAAAGAAAAGGCACTATTTATTATGGAGTTTTCATTTAGTTTAACCTATTTTCCAAAATTGTAATAAAACATCCACACAATTAAAAGAAAAAACACTATGCATCAGGATTACTTGTGAATCTAATACACATATTACTTATCAATGTATTTCTAATTAACAAACTTGTTTTTAACTAATGATATATAAATATCATTAAAATAAATATATATTTAATATTTAAAGTATTTTCCACTTTGAGATAAAAGTGATATCAACATTAAAATCTACCTGTTATGTACATCATCTGGTATATTTACCAAAGGGGGGGGGGAAATTGAGAAAGGAATTAAAGAATTATTACAAGATAAAGAAACATGAGGGAGAAAGTTAAAAGATTATTTACAGGTTTACTTACCAAATCAAGAGCACCTGTGAATGATCCTAACAAAAGGATACTCAAATTCTTGTTGAAATAAACCACTTAAAATCATAAGCTGATTTTTAGGACCCCATAGAGAAATTTTAAAATCCAGTAACCATCCATCAATTTTTATTATTCTGGGTTTATTATTTAAATGATAAGAAATGCTTCCACGAGGTTTTTGTTATTAAATAAAGTGCTTATTACATGATAATATATGTCTAGTTCACTTAGCAGGTGTTCTGGGCCAGATAATGCAGGGGAAATGGTGAACGGGACACCCTGGTTTCCATGTGCCCCTTGGGCACAGATGATCTGAAGCTCCCCTTCTGAAGACTAATCCATTTTGCCTAATGCTTAGCATTTTCAGATCCTAGCTCTGGGTGCCAGAAAGGTTTTATGTTTGAAGTCCAGGAAAAGTATGTGGCACTTTTCAGTACTTACTTAGCTCATGAAAATCAATTGGTAAAAGCATCAAAAGGAGAAAGCTCTGTGCAGTGAGGACGCACCTAAGCAGGACACTCTCTCCTCTGTCACGCAGCGGACGCTGTCACTTCCTCTTCAGCAGACTGAAGGAAGGAAGGGTTCTCTTTCATATACACAGGCTACTGTCATCCTCGAGAGGGCTCCCTCACCCCCACGTAAATTCATTTTGAAGACTGCTATTTAGGAAAGATGGGATTTTAAGAGAAGAAATAATGAATATGATTATTTATAATACATACCTAAACCGAGGCTCACAGGATCACCAACTCAGCCCCCTCCAGAGTCAGATTTAGTTCACAAACTTTCTGTCTCACTGTGGGCATGAGTGGGTTTGCTTATTTCCCAGTTTTCTGATCTAATGACCCCTGATCTGCTCTGCACATTAATTTCATCTGCTCACTTCCCACAGACACGTGGATCCCATCTGAACAATATTATCTCCCTAAGATCAGGTCCACTTTCAACTCTGGCTTCGTTTTTCCCTAAGATTCAATATTGGAAAATGTATTATTGTTCTTGGTTAGGTGCACTCTGGTCTTAGATTCAAATCTGAATCAACTTCTTTCCACAGGGGCTTGTTACTGAACCTCGCAAAACCTCCCATTTTTCATCTGTGAGACAGCAATTGCAACAACAGCTCCACTGGTATTGACCTCATGAGTAGTGGGCCTGTCTACCTGCCAGCACAGCTCACCAGCACGTCACCTCTGCATCTGCTCAGGGACCTGCGCTCACATAGGCCTACACGCTTGGGTAAGGGTTCTTTTTTTTTTTTTTTTTTTTTTTGTATTTTTCTGAAGCTGGAAATGGGGAGAGACAGTCAGACAGACTCCCGCATGTGCCCGACCGGGATCCACCTCGCACACCCACCAGGGGCGACACTCTGCCCCTCCAGGGCGTCGCTCTGCCGCGACCAGAGTCACTCTAGCGCCTGGGGCAGAGGCCAAGGAGCCATCCCCAGCGCCCGGGCCATCTTTGCTCCAATGGAACCTTGGCTGCGGGAGGGGAAGAGAAAGACAGAGAGGAAGGGGTGGGGGTGGAGAAGCAAATGGGCGCTTCTCCTATGTGCCCTGGCCGGGAATCGAACCCGGGTCCCCCACACGCCAGGCCGACGCTCTACCGCTGAGCCAACCGACCAGGGCGGGTAAGGGTTCTTTTGTCTCAACTTTAAATTCTTAAAAAGCTCTGATCAAGGAGCCTAGGATTGTCATTTTATGTTAGGGCCTGCAAACTATACAGCCAGTTCTGCAAACCACAGAAGTGGAACTCTTAAGCACTTACTTACAGACAGTTATATAGAGAGATGTCTCCATGTTATATCTTAAGATAGATCAACATGATAACAAAATAAATTAATTTATACTGTAATGGTATATAAAGCTCCACAGTCCATTTGACTATTTTTTTCTTTATGTTGGTTCCATTTCCTCATCTGCATTTTTTTATGTGTATACTGACTCAAAACTATTTTTATTCTTTAACATGAGAAATTTTAACAAACTCCCTTGGGGGGGCCAGATATAACAAAAAATATAGGATGTATAGCTGAATTCAGTTTTCAGTTTTACAGTGAATAAATTTTTGTAAATACATCCCTGTAATATTTGGGAAACATGAAAACATTTAAGCTGTATCACAAGCAATTTAATATAACCAATGATACTGTATTATATTTAACCAATAATTATTAGCAAAATTCTGGACTATTTCGGCAGACTTGAAAGAAAAGGGAACAGAGATGAAAATGATGAATTCTGTTATATCCACGATGGTCAAATAAAAGTAATGCAGTTTTACAAATATGCATCCTTAAAAAGGTTGGCCTGCTCATTATGCCCTATAAAATATTCAACTAAATTACAAAATAATATTCTTTTTAAAATAGAGGGTGTGTGTACTATTAGTCTCCGAGGTATACATGAGTGGTCAAGCCACTATCTCCTAACGTTTTCAACACAAAAAATAGGCATGGCATTCTGGATGGTGCTGTGGGCTGAGAGCCGTCATCGCTAGTGTAGACAGACTCTCTCAGGGGCTGTGAACACCATCCTGAGCCCATCTTCTGACCAGTCATCTTGCCTTTCTCCACAGCAGGGTTCATGCTTATTATTTAACTCAAGTAATGCTTGAAATGAGAAATGTCATATGCTCTTATTAAAAAAAACAAAAAAACAAAAAAAACCCTAAAATTTGGTGATAAATCTCCCAAGTTGTTCAAAACTGATGTACAAAGAAAATTATCAAAACCAAGGCATCAAATTTGGTTCAGCTGATTTGTGGGTGTTTCTGATTCCCAACACTTGGGGAAGACAGCCAGGATGAAATGACAGGTTTCCTCTTTTCAACCTGGACCTGCAAAAGTAAAACAAAGCTGCTAATTGCTGAAAGTAGTCACCTCATGCCAGAAAATATTTCAGAGTAACCTAAATTTATCTACAAAAATATTTTCATATACACATTGGTTAGTAATCTTTCTAAAAATAACTCTGTGTTACTTTCATTTCAAATGTTATCTTAAGTCCACGTTAACATTTGGTTAAGTAGACTGGCATGATATGAATTATCAAAAAGCACCTAAAATAAAATTGTCAAATTTTAAAAAATAACATTAATTTTAGAGTACTCCCTCCTCCATCAAAAAAAAAAAAAATGATGTGAAGAGTGTATGGTGGCAGAGTTAATTAGATTATCTATTTTGAAAAATAACCATGAGGATTCACACCAAAACAATGGCAGTAGTATTGGGAGGCCTCTTTAAGTCAGGTGGTTATTAACATTCTTACCGAGAAGTAATACCCTGAGAAGGTGGTGAAAGGTCCTCAGCATGGGTGACTGTAGAAAATAATCGCAAGTGGAATCAACACAAGGGCAAAGCCAAGGGTTAGCAGTGTGTTTGCCTTTACCAAGAACCGCAGGCAAATCAGTGAGTTGCAGTGGATTAAAAAAGAGGACACTATGGAGAAGTCAGGAAGGTGAGCATTATGTGCACAGGCTGCAAAGAGCTGGTAGGCAAGCTGAGCAGGTCTTGTGGGCTGGTGAAGGGTGCATGTTGTGATGTGCTTTGGAAGCAGTATCTGTCAGCAAAGGTTCACCAGGATGTTAAAGACAATGTTGGAGAAGCATCAAAGAGGATTCAGGGACCCGTCCCAGGAGAAGGGATCTGAGTGCCACTTCACACAGCAGGGTTTTGAAATGATTCAGAAAGCACTTAGAAATGAATCATAAGTAGCAAAATCAGAAAGAGCGCATTAGAAACAAAACCCAGAAAGGGTGCCATTTTCACACGTGGATAGGTTTCACACAGCCTGCCCAATCTTCCTAAGAAATGTATCTAATTGTCACTGGTGGCTTGGCAGAGGGGGATAACCCTGGTGACTTTTCCGAAAAGGCAAGTTAATCAAATTCCTGCAGCCTCAGACATGACAAGTTTCTGAGAAGTCCCGTTAGGCAGATGTAGTGTAGATAATCTGTCTTTCAGACCTACTGAGGACAGAAAGCTGCTGTGCTTCAACAAGATGGTAGCAATAAATGACAATGTTTAGATAAATGACCACTAAGGACCCTTCCCTAAACAAGGTGAACTGCCATGTATTATGGTAGACTGAACAGAAGTTGAAAAATATCTTTATTTATTCTGAATTAAAATTTTTGATATGAAGATTATACCTAAACACACATTTTTGTAAGTTTTTTTTAAAACAGGACCACCAATAAATGTTCTGATAGATTCTAAAGAGAGATATGAAACAAGTAAATTTAAGGAGATCATAAACACAAAATAAAATATGCTCCCAGAAATGTTTTTTTAGGCATGTTCTGGGATAAAAAAAAATCTGTAAGTTTTGCTTTATAAAATTATACATAAAAGTCACATTCCTTTAGTTACTTGTTTGAATGATAAATGCAAGTTCTACTTAAGATTTATTAAGAGAACTATTCATTATAGTACCAAAGACTTACTGAAGTAAACAAATTTATGTTTTTCATATGGTTAATTCTGACAAACTATGCTTTCCCCATATTCACAACTGTCTTATTTTATTAGGTTGGAAAAATGAGTATGAATATAAACTAAAATTCTTTAAAAATTTTTATTGATTTTAGAGAGAAAAGAAGAGCGAAAACATCAACTCATTGTTCCACTTATCTATGCAATCACTGGGTGATTCTTGTATGTGCCCTGACCGAGGATCAAAACCAGAAACCTGATGTATCAGGTTGATGCTCCAACCTGCAAAGCAACTCAGCCAGGCCCCAGGTTCTTGAAATCAGTAGTAAAAGAAACCTCAACATCCACAAGCAGGAACAGAACAGCAATTGGTAAAGCAGCAATGTGAGAAAATAGGTGCATTTTTATAAAGAAGAGTCACATTCCTTGTTCTGTCAAGCCTTTTATTAAGTCCCTACTGCAGTCATTTCAAGTGCCTGAAATTTATAACTGTACCTTTCTCTGCAGAGATTATCTAATTATCTAAGTCCATAATGTGAACTTCTCTCTGCTCAGAGCCCTGCATGGGCTGCCACCTCTGCAAAGAAGGATGGTCTCCCAGAGGGCCCTGTGGCTGCCTGCTCCCGACCTCTGCCATTGGTTCAAGTCGACTTCCTCAGAGAAGACCCACCTTGTATAGAACACACACACTCACAGACACACACATACACACACACACACACACACACACACACACACACACACACCAGTTGTGCTGTACTAGATTAGCTTGTTTTATTGAGAGTTCTCAAAGTACAGTTCAATGACTTCTGGGGAACTTTTATCCTCTTTCTAGGGGACTGACATTGAAAACTCTTCATTGATATGGTTCAGATTCCACATGGCAGCTAATGTTTAACTTAGCTTCTTTTTAAATGATAAGAACACTTGTTTTCTATATTTAGGATATGCTGCTTACATGCTCTAAAAAAGGTTTAAATACTACATGTACACACCTCTGTAAAGTATATAATGTGTATTTTTAATGTAATTATATATATTTAAGGTTCTTGAGAGCATGTAGACAGCATATTATAGAGTTTGAGTGAATTCAAGTAATATAAATTATAAAATAATTTATAAAATTATAAAAATATAAAATGTCTGATATTGGACTATGTTTGACATACACAAATTGCTATCTATCGTGATTCATAGTAAGATTTCAAAGCTTACTATGAAGAAAGAGTTCATAGGAAAAGTTTACCTTAACCTTTTCATGTAAATGAGAATATCTATTATAATCAAAAGTACTTTCCAGGTCTTTTCATTTCAAGAATTTAACCTGGCACAGGTGGTACCAACAAACATCTGCCTTAAGACTCTAAACAGAATGCTGATGGCAAGCCAGCTGTCTTTCCAGTCAGGGGGACAGGTGTCCAAGGAGAGCAGGCTCCTTAGTTCCATCAGCTTAAGGAATGAATTGGTCCCAAAGGCTATGAGAAGGAATCTGGACCATCGGCAGTCCCCAGTAAGATAAATAATTCAGACTCAGGTGCCTGCTGCAATCCTGGGTATGATCAGAACAGTCCCCAATTCTTTGCTGCATAAAACAGCAACAAACAAGGTTATGTTGCCAACTGCCACCAATGAGCAACTTGGCAGGCTGTCGAGAGACAGAATGTGGTATTTTCCCCTTAAAAGTCTTCAAGATGCTTTTGTTTTAGAAACTAAAACACAATAAAACAAAGTGAACAAGGGAGACTAAGTCCTAGTTATATAGTGAAGGGCACAACGTGAGTATTACTAGATAAAATGGTAAAGTGCTCCTTTCAAAATAGCATCATCTGCTTTTGGACCAGTTCACCACACATAGGAACACGGGAAAGCCCTATGTCTTGTATTTCTCACCATGGGGAAGAAGTTCGCTGGCTGTAACAGCCGAGGCATCTATCAGCTCCCTCCCTCCCTTTCTACTGGATAATGAGTTCAAAAGGACAACTGCCTATGAGAGAACAGAGCTCAGATCTGGCCTTCTTAGACATGGGCTACCTTTAGGAGACACATGCCCCAGTCTGCTCCTCCTCGTCACCAATTTTACAGGATGCTCCCAGGGGGCCAGGGAGAGGCCTGCCCCAGTCCAGTTTTGGTGAACAGTTAAGGCTCCTATGTCTCCATTCAGTATTGCCCACAAATACAAACCTTTTATAAAAATAAAGGTGGTATTCTGGTCTGCATGTGCTAACCTTTTCATCTTATTTTTCAATTAGTTGAAGATCTCGGTAAAAAGGTGAAGGTATTAAGCAAAGGAAAACAAATAACGCATAGACATAGACCATAGTATGGGGACTGTAAGAGGGAAAGGAGTTAGGAGGAGGAAGAAGTGGGTAAAAGGGGGTAAGTGGTGATGAAAGGAGGCTTGCGTTGGGTTGAGGAACACGCAATACAGTATACAGATGATATGTTATAGAATTATGCACCTGAAACCTATATAATTTTATTAACTAGTGTCACCCCAATAAATTCAATAACACATTTTTAAAAATCTCAGTAGAGAAGACTCCTATTAAGAAGCCTCAAGTGCCTGAATATTTGGCATAATCATCTTTGCTGAAGATTAACATACATTTCATGAATTTCTTGAGCACTCATCTCTCACGTGTCTGACAGGCCTGGGAGGAAAGAGTTCCATTGGCCATCACCTTGGAGGGCAGCCCCGTGAACCAGGGGAAAAAGAGACTTAGGGACCACCAGCTTGGGGATGTTAAACAGTGACTTGTCTCCTTTCCTTGTCCTAACAGATTAAACTCAGAACAGGTCTTCCACTGCTGGAGGCTAAAACAAACAAACAAACAACCCAGAGTGCTAACCTTAGGACACCAGGTGAATTCTGATGGACTAACCCCAAGGAAGGATGGTGAATCCTGTGTGTGTGAGCTGGATGCCAAGCTGCAGGGAGGCAGTGAAGGGAAGCCTGTGAAAACCACAGCAAGACCACAGTTACAAGGACACACCACTTCCCTTTCCTTCATGTTGCTGCTGTGAGAAAACAATTATAAAGAGTAACTCTTTCCAAATTAAACAGCACTCTATTTTTACATGGAAGAGGTGAGCATAGTTGGCGATGAGTCTTTTTCAGGGAAACAGTCCTGGGAAAATGAGCAGGTGCTGCAGGGTCTTTGTAGCTGTGTGGAACCCAGGACACACAACAAGCAATTCTTCTCACTCACTTGACTCTCACTCCAAAATTTTCAGACTCTCATTGCATCCTTCAACGTCATATTATTTTTCCTATTGAGCTGCCAGGGGAAAAAAGATAATTTCACTACAAAGGATAAAATTAAGTGAACAGACTCTTTGGCATGGGAGAGGGAAAAAGTCATTCAATTTTAACCTCTGGTTAAAAAAGTATTTGCAAGTATTTTACCCAGGTCAGCATCTGACCTCTGGAAGGGACAATAACAGAACTACAGTGTGCCCATAAAGTCATGGTGCACTTTTGACTGGTCACAGGAAAGCAACAAAAGACGATAGAAATGTGAAATCTGCACCAAATAAAAGGAAAACCCTCCCAGTTTCTGTAGGATGATGTGGCAGCATGTGCACATGCGCAGATGATGACGTAACACCGTGTATACAGCGGAGCAGCCCACGGCCATGCCAGTCAAGATGTGGACGGTACAGAGGAAAGTTCAGTGTGTTCTGTGGCTCGCTAAATTTGAATCCATGACCAAAGTGCAATGTGAATATCGGCACATTTATAACAAAGCGCCACCACATAGGAATAAGATTACTCGGTGGGATAAGCAGTTGAAGAAAACTGGCAGCTTGGTGGAGAAACCCCGTTCTGGTAGGCCATCAGTCAGTGATGAGTCTGTAGAGGCTATACGGGATAGCTACCTAAGGAGCCCTAAAAAATCTGTGCATGAGCTCACATCGAACTGCACTGAATAGGTATGAAACTGGGAGAGTTTTCCTTTTATTTGGTGCAGATTTCACATTTCTATCGTCTTTTGTTGCTTTCTTGTGACTGGTCAAAAGTGCACCATGACTTTACGGACAAATTGTATTAATAGGATTTCATAGGCAAGGAATAAATTGAGAGATCACATGGCCACGGTCCAAACAGAAATGCCACATCACAGGAAAAGTACCACTGCATCCAGAGATCCTGATTTACAAACACTAAACAACAAAATCGACCCCTGTCAAGTGAACCTGCCCCGCCACGGTTCCATAAACTCCTGAGCTCAACTACCATCATCTGTAAAACAAAGCTGAGAAAATTGCTGAAACTTAAGATTCCTCTTTAATGGAAGATTTTCAGTGCCTATTATCGACGTTTATTGTAAGAGAAACAGATGGATAACGTGCACTTCTGCTGAGGTAAATGTGAGAGAGAGCAAAGAGCCAGAACTAACGACAGCGCCACATCTTTTGGGAGAAGGGCATCTGGAGACTCCATTTCCCATGTTGGGCTATTTCTCGTAAGTGATTACAGCATCCGCTCCTGGTTCTGAAAGCTTCATTTTCATTGTTCTCATCTCCATGTGCCAATTAAAGAAGACACATTTTTTAAGCCCTATTTATTACTTTTCCCTACTAGGAAAGTTCTACGTGGTCATTGTTTTAAGTACAAAGACTCACAGAAGGAAAAGGAAAATTATCTATAACCCTGTCCCCCAGCTATAAGCATACTTAACATCTTCTATATGGGAGTATGCCTGTGAAATCTGAAATAGGATCCCTGATGCTGCCTCATCAAGTGGTCCTGAGGAGCTTAGAGAATGGGTCCCCCATTTAGAACTGTTCAACTACACATTCTCAGTGGTCAAACTGAAATTGGCACCATGAGAACAGAGAAATCACTTCCCAACTAGCATTATCGAGGCCCGAGAACCCATTCTGGGGAAACAGGGATAGTGAAAGAAGAAGAAAATGAACTTCTTTGCTACAAAGTGCTCAGCAGAATGGACAAAAAATTGAGTGTCCCAATTAAGAGCATTCCACTTACTCATTACCCAGCTAAATGGCGTGCCTGCTTCATTGGCATAATCAGCAAGGCGGGACTTAGTTTATGCATTCAAATGACTCCTGCTATTAGTTAACTGGCATGCCCATCTCATCGAAATGGAACACCTGGAATTATCTCCCAGCCTCGTTCCCAGGAGTTGGCACTTTGGTATTTCCTGACATAAATGTCTAGAGGGCACGGGTTTATTGTTTTCATACTGCAATGCCGTAGGGACTGCTAAGAAAGTTTATCAGGGTTTAGTTTCCTTCACAGCACCTTTATCAAGTCCATGCACTTTTGACACTGAAAGCCCAGCGTGGTAGACTGAGGATGATGGTGCACTGCGATCTTGACTACAGAGTATACACCCTTAAAGGGGGCACCTTCAATTTTGGAAAGTACCTATTTTGCAGCCTTGTAATTATACATTGGACACCACATTCAGCTATTATGGTAAAATTTCACTGATAAGAATGACAGGGAAACACAAAATGTCAACCTCAAATGAGTTTAATTAAATTACCCAATTAATTTTAACTGCTAGAAAACAGCTTCTCGACTAAACGTGCTTCTTTAGACAAATAACCATAAAAACTGCAGCTCAGGGATAAATGGTGTAGGAATTTCTTTCCATTCAAATCTTACAAGCAAAAATTAAAGGAAAACTGCATCTTAACACCTTAATTTGAAAAGTACTCAGTACTTTTATGACTGAAGTTCAAAATGTACAAAGGCCAGCTGCTATCTAACAAATGTTGAAAGAAAGCACTGCTCCATCATTTTTAACATCCCGCAAAGAGTGTCTTGACAAGATGGTCAGTTCATGTAGACTCATGTTGGTTTTCTCTCCTAAACCCAACCCTAGTGAAGTGACAGCATCAACAAGAAAATAGTTGGATCTGAGAAACTAATAGATAGCTTCTGTCCATCAGCTGAAGGGACATGGCAGTCTAGGGTAGAGAGAAAGACCAAAGCCGAGGGAGCTCAGACATTTGTCCTCTCTTCCGCCTGCACAGGACTGCACCTGGGGTCTTTCCAAACAGGTGCTGAGATAGAGTATGAGGCACCGTGCATGTACTAGAGACCGGTACCTAGCAAAGAACAGAGGTAAAGCAGCTTAGACAGAAGGAGAAGGCACACCACCACGTAGCCTAACACACCTTTGGGAGCAAGAACAATCATCACAGGTGTCCTGTCAGAGCCAATGACCAAGAATTCCCAGGCCTGCAGTGCTCCATCACCAGGTGTGGACTTCTCTGCAGAAAGACATGGTTGTCAACATGGTTTTCTACTTCTAATGAAGACCAGAAAGGAGCTGACAGTGTTCACCGCACTCCTCCAGCTGGGCCATAAGTCTTTTTCTGATGGGGGGTTAGGTGGTACATTTCATGTCCACAACAGTGGTCTAGTGGCCAGCAAGTTGATGAGTGGGTAACAGTCTCTGCAGATAGACCCACAGTGCCTTACCACTTCTTAACCAGTTTTATTCTTTAGACTGTCAGGATTAAATTCTCATAGTTAAAAAGAGAGGAAGGAAAAGAAGGTCTAGATTAATTTCACTAATGAACACAGATGTAACAATTATAAATAAAATATTAGTAAATTGTGTATATATATATATATATATATATATATATATATATATATATATCTCCCATATAGGAACTCTGAGTATTGGAACTACTCAAGCACAATGACCAAATGCCTTCTCCATCAGTTCTCCCTTATGACCCAGCTCCCCAGTGATGAGAAATTCATGTGGTAGCCATGTTTATTGTGGGTGACTCTTCAAAGAATTAACAGCAAAGCTCAAAAACATAAGCAAATAAATGGAAACCCCAACATAGATAACTCTAGAAGAGGCTGGCAACAGTAGACTTATTGTTTATAGTTTATAGTGTGGTCTTGAATGTCTATGGCATCTAGTTATTTGCACTTTCGCCGTGCATGTGAGTTGGAAAGATAGGCACAGCAGGCAGGCATACTAGATACACCAACTGCCAAGAACCAGTATGAGGCTGCAGTAGTAGCTGGAGCATGTGGAATTTTACTCATGTGTTCATAGAGGAAATCCTCACAAACCCAGTTTGTTTATGTAGCATGGGTTGGGATCAAGAACCCAGTGACAGCGGGTACAGAAGTGAAACACATTTGAGAAGGCCCAAGAGAACAATGAGTCTAAGTCACAAAATAGGAATCCTGTGGACAAATGTCAAGTTGTGTTTGTCTTCACACATTGGAGTAAATGAAAAGCACTCAGAATATATCCCTTTGTGTCAAGCTCTATGCCATCCCGGCCTACCTAACTAGAAAGGCCACAGGTTTCGAGGCAGAGCTTTTGAGAAGAGAGGTCTTAAATCACTCACCAGTTCAATGACCTTGTTCAAATTACTCAACTTTTTTCACTTTTGACTTCCTTACTTGTAAAAACATTAGGCAGTATTTATTTGGACTGTTACAATTATTAAGTGAAGTAATATCAGTAATGTTACAGCTCTTATCCCTACCCCTCCTACTCCCTTCTGTTCCCCAATCTCACCCAAAATTTCATTCTTTCCTCAATTATACCACAATTATAAATTTATTTCTTCTAATAAAACTTTAAAAATATGTGTCCAGGGCTATATAACAGTTCTTACTTTAATTATCTGGGTGTATTATTTTAATATATTCTTAGATATAAGTTAACCAATTCTTGATAAACTTTTTAAAGCTTTTAGCTAATTAGCACTTAATGGAAAAAGAGGAAAATGGAAAAATTAGCACAGAAGTTTAATGAAACAGAAAGATAAGAATCTTGGGAAAAATCAGTAATATTTTATGTAAAAAAAATATCTAAAATATGCATCTTAATCAGTAGTGTTAAAATTATATTTCAGAAATCTAAGAAATAATGCGGTTTGGGTAAAGTATTAATGATAAAAGTAATATTTTAATAACTCCATTAGATTCATAAAATTTATGACATTTATATCCTATTATAATTTTAGGAGATCAGCAACAAATAATTCATTGTAATAATTTGAACTTCACTACCATATGTAAAATAGCTCAAAGACAGAATATTGAATCCAGTATTCTTAAAGGACCAGGAAAATTTATTCAGATATACCTAAGTTTAGACACTGAGTATAAAACTAGTATAGTCTGTATAAGATAAAAATCAATAAAATTTTCTTTTTTATTAAAGATTAGTTTGGAATATTAATGATTAATGCTAAATATAAATAAAAACTATATTTTTACTTATATAACAAAATACTTCTTTTTTACTTTTAAATAAAATGTCATCTGAAGTTATACCAAAATAAATAACAAATGAGATACTAAAATAACAATATAGCAATCTAACTTTCTAGGCAATTATATAGTGACATTTTCTAATAACAGAAGAAAGTAGCAATGGAATTTAGATTTTCATAGCAATAGATATCACTCAAAAACATTATTAATTTTGTGCCCTACCAAGCATACAGGGGTATGGTCAAGATTAGAACCCACTGGATATTTTAAAATTCATACAGTTTCTTGAACTTCTCAGAGTAAGGTGCTATATAAATATTAAATAGCAATAATCATGATAATGATGAAATTATTATTCTAATCTTCATGGTGCACATGCTGTAAGTAATTCTGAGCCACTTTATCACTCAGCAATGTGCACGCACACAGTCAGGGAGGTTTCTGAGGGAAGAAGTTCCCTTTGGAATCAATGGGAGCTCTGCAGTCAGCTCAACTCCCCAAGGGATTGTGGGCGGGGAAGAGAGAAATTACACCTGGGTACTGAAAAGAATCAAGGCAAACAAAAATAAAAACCACAGTTTAATGGTTTCAAAGTTCAGAAAAATGAGGAAAGGCTTCCCTTTTTAATTTTATTTTTTTTAATTCTAAGTATTTTATATTAAATGTGTAAAAATAATAAATTTAAAATTTAGAAAAACAGCCATGTACTCCCATGTATTAGAAACCAAAACTGTCCATTCTTTTTAACAAGGAAGGACCAAATATGTTCATTTATGCTTCTTGCAAGTTCTCAAACCTGATTTTGGATTTGAAAATATGACTTTGGTATCATGCTATAAAGTCCTCCATTGTGTCTGCTAAAATTGGCTGCCGTAATTGTTCTGAAAAGAAGCTTATAGCTCGTATTAAAAGGACAGCCTTCCACATTACTGAGAACTACATCAACACCTGTGGCCAAGAAAATCATAATGACTTCAGAAAAGATGTGATAAAGTGTATTTCCTTATAATTAGCCTCTACTGAAAACTACATGTGTGGCTGTGTTTAATAATGAAATCAGAATGAAAGATACCTTTGTGAACTGCTCTTTGTAGAGTTTAAAAGCTCTCCCTTCCCTAATTTTATCCCAAGACCCACACTTAGCCCAGAGATGAAACTGTATTTATACAAACAATCTTATTCAGATTCTTTAAGATAAGAGGGCACAGACCAACACCTACAATTTTACAGTTTACTCAGCCAGCCGGTAACCATGGAAACAGATTGACCATTTTACACAGAGCCAGCCCTTGAGAATTCAACCCTGCCTCCTTGTCTTGAAAACTGCTCACAATGAAATCTGATTACTTTGTCTAAGGAATTATCATTCACACCACAACCAACCAATCAAGAATGTATATTAAAAAAACCTTGCTATGTTATTATATTAAGAAAAAGCCGTAAACCACGTGTAGCGCAGAAGTTTAATGGAACCCTTTGCAGAGAATCGTCTTTTGTTGGAGATGGAAGGAAGGAGATGCAGCATCAGTGAGGCTCTTGATTATGTGCATCTGCCGTATTGTTCCTGTTTATTCTATCCCACGCTGACTGATCCCTGCGTCCTCAAACCTGCAGACCCCATCCTGCCTGTGTCCTTCATAATGTTGACTTCACAGCATCCTCAGGCTCCAGGAAAATGTGTCAGCAACACTGGCTATTGACCAGTCTTTGAGAGATGACTTATGTCATGAGTCTTCAGTCTTAAACAGTGACAATTGCCTATTCTTATTTGATATTATTATTATTATCCTAAATAACGGTAAGCATTATATGATATTTCCTACTTTGGTTTAGCTTGAAGCATAAAATGAAAGCTCACAGATATTACTGGTTTTGAATTTTCCAATAGCACTTACAGAAAGACATCATTGCTGCCTAAACTGACAGAGTTTCAACAGAGGTAAAGTATCTTGTCCAAATTAAAAGTAAACAAAGAAATAAAATAAAGTGATTCTTTTTGAATGGCAGAGTGTTGGGCAGATAAAATATATTATGCTTACTTTGTTAAAAAATAGCGGAGGCCGTTGCCCAGGTGATATTAATGTGTGTTGGGGGCAGGCAGGATCATTGTAGCCTGAGGCTTGGTTTTGGGATTAAGCCTTTCCTACCCTTTTTGATGTGGGGTGGTACAATCCAATCATGCCTCAGAAAGTGACTTTGTATTAGAGACTTCCCTATTTTGTATATTGGATTAAAGGTTGTGAAGCTACACTATAAAATGGGGACGGAGCGGGAGCTTGCTCTCTTGGTTCCTGGGATGATTAGCATGAGAGAGAGGAGGGAGCAGAGCAGAGAGCAGAAGGAGGCCATGTGGAGTAGGCCAGGAGAAGCAGCCAAGATGGCAGAGTGCTGAGTGAGATGCCGGTTTGTGTCGAGTTTGTATCTGGGATAAGGAAGGAGATGGGGAACTGAGGAGAATAAGGCTGGTGAGCTAGAAACCTTTGATTCTAGGAAACTCGGATAAGTCAGTGGCTTTGTGAGCACTGAATGTGAGTGGGTTTTGGAGCCCAGTGTGTGTTTTTACTTGCCCGCCGGGTGCAAGCTAGAATTAAAGACTATGGCCCACCAGTTTGTGGCTCCCATTGTTTCTTTACCGACTGTTCGAATCCAATGCGGACCTGCATGGGCCAGGTGGCTGCTTTGATAGTGGCCCTGGCCCTGCCTGCTGGCTTTACACAGAGTAAGGATTCAAACTTTGATCTTTAGACCCTAAGTATTTCCTTTATACCTACAATTATTCAATTTCTGAGTAATAGCCTAATACAAACTAAACTTTTCTAATTTAACCATACTTACAAAAACTCAGTTTCACCTGACCTGTGGTGGTGCAGTAGATAAAGCATCAACCTGGAACACTGACGTTGCTGGTTTGAAACCCTGGGCTTGCTTCGTCAGGGCACATATGATGCTTCCTCTTCCTCCCCTTTCATTCTCTCTCTTTCTCCCCCCTCTCTAAAATGAATAAATTTTTAAAAAAAATCTATTTCTCCTCACATCTGATTCTCATCATACATCATTCATTCGTCTTGTTTTGGCTGTGATGATATAAAATGTTTTATTATGACATAGGTGCATAGTCAAATATCAAGGATTAAAACATAACACTAACAAATATTGTCAAATTAACAACTCTCCTTTTGTTGTTAAAAATCTCCTTTTGAGCCCTGGCCGGTTGGCTCAGCGGTAGAGCGCCGGCCTAGCGTATGGAGGACCCGGGTTCGATTCCCGGCCAGGGCACTCAGGAGAAGCGCCCATTTGCTTCTCCACCCCTCCGCCGCGCCTTCCTCTCTGTCTCTCTCTTCCCCTCCCACAGCCAAGGCTCCATTGGAGCAAAGATGGCCTGGGCGCTGGGGATGGCTCTGTGGCCTCTGCCTCAGGCGCTAGAGTGGCTCTGGTCGCAACATGGCGAGGCCCAGGATGGGCAGAGTATTGCCCCCTGGTGGGCAGAGCGTCGCCCCATGGTGGGCGTGCCGGGTGGATCCCGGTCGGGCAAATGCGGGAGTCTGACTGTCTCTCCCTGTTTCCAGCTTCAGAAAAATGCAAAAAAAAAATTTCCTATTGAAATAAAATGTAATTTTTAAAAATCCTTGACACTTTCTGCCCATGATACAGAAGGTAGAGTTGACATACTGGAAAAATAATTCTTTAATATTTTTACAACATACTATAAGCTGACTGCTTTCATTTTCACTATTTTAAAAGTCACAAAATATAAAATAATAAATGAAGAATAATATATTTGCTTCAGTTTAATCGGAGGAGATTGAAATTTAAACTCAACATTTGTCTCTTTTTCTAATAAGGATGAAATTCAGAAAAGTGTTGCCGGAAGAATTTAAACAAAATCAGTAAAAACAAAATCCCCTTAGTATCTCCTCTACTGTGATAAATTTCCATATGTGGTGAAGCAACAGTCTTTGTTATCTTGGCAGATTTCTTATAAAATTTATCACATTTTGTTTCTCATCTGTTTCTATGTAACTCTTGAAAGATGGAGACCACAAGTTATTTAGTGTACATACAGAATGTCGGCACAGGGCATAACACTCATTTCAAATTCAATTTTTAAGAGTTTATGAATAATATAACTTAGTAATATGTCCTAGGTGTCAGCCAAGGCCAGAGATGTGTATGAGGTTGGAATTAGTTTGAAGTATGCAATAGATTACATATCCAAATATGCATTGTGTGTATAAAGATTACATGTGCATATATAGCACATCTATATGTTTAATGTGAGCAAAGACATCTTCCTTGACATCACTGAAATAAATACATTTTTATTGAAATAGCATTTTCCAACTTTTGTAAAAGTTGAGATATGTGAACAGTTTCGGAAATCCTAAGGTATAATATTATAAGTTACAACTCTGATTTATATTAAGCCAGTGATAAAGGGACCCCACCTGTGAAATGAGTCATTCTTTGAAAAACATTAAAAGTGTATTAAAGGAAAGGGACAGTGGTGCTAAATAGTTTATGCTGCTCTTCAAGATTTAATTTTTCACAGTGGAAAAAATTTATTTCCTCCAAGAGACTGACTTACTTGTCAAGGCTCACTGTGCTAGCAGATATATTTGGATTGGACCGAAGCCTAGAAACAAGGTTAAGGCCTTCAGTCTCAGAAACTGCATCATGTGGCTCCTTGTGTACTGGGCTGTTTGCAGAGCGAATGAGTTCCTGCTGGCTGTGGCTTGTATCCGGTTACTTTCTGATGGAAGGGATTCAAATCACATGAAAAAATACTTAACATCATTAGTCACTTGGGAAATGCCAACTGAACAAAATAAATACTAATTCATGAGCACTTAATGCCTATAATTAAAAAGACAGACAATAATAGAAGAGGAGTATCAACAAGGATGTGGAGAACAGGAACCCTCATATATGGCTGCTTTGTAAAACACTTGGAAGTTCCTTCAAATGTTAAACATTATGTGTTTAACAAAATGTTACCACATGACCCAGCAATTGCAGTCCTGGGAAGAGAGCCAAAAGAAATACAAACATACATCCATACAAACACTTGTACATAAATGTTCACAGCAGCCTTCAAAATAAGGAGACAGAAAATAGAAACAATCCAAATGTTTTGTTTATCAAGCTATAAATGGGTAAATAAAATGTGGTATGTTCATTCAATGAACTATTATCTGGCAATGAAAAAAAAATGAAGTGATGATATATACGACCATGTGGATAAACCTTGATATTATGCTGAGTGAAAGAAGCCATAGGGAAAAGACTAGTTAGTGTATGAGTCCATCTATATGCAATTTCTAGAATAGGCAATGTCGCGGTCCAGCCGCAACAAGTCTGTTACAGGGTCTCGAACGGGAAAGGTATGAAATTGAATAAATTATATACAGAGATTTAATGATATATACATACAGATTGGTTCAGGAGGACAGCACAGTGAACAGTCTCTACTGTTCCTGAGCCATAACATAAGGTCTCCCAAAAGCGCATCCGCCTTTATTCATGGAAAACGTGGTCCATTAACAATTCAATTAAGTTTCCAAGGCAACTCAAAGATAACCCCCACCATACCATTCAAATCTAACTTTACACCAAGAAAAAACTAACTTCCAGCCTCTTTTGGAGAACATGGATGGAACAAGCGAGAATCAGGTGTAGGTCCTTGTTAACTAGGCAGGTGAGGTGGGGGTTGAGCCCAGCATCTCTGTCCAGATTGCAAAAATACTCTGTTTATTTATTTGGTATACAACAAGGCAATCCCGGAGAGACAGAAATAAGAGTGTGTTCACCCAGCACTGGGGGTATAGGTGGGGGAAAAAATGTAAAGCTATTATGAGGGGTATGGAGTTGCTCTTTTGAGGGCAAATGTAATTCTGAAGTTGGTTGTTTTGGGGATGGCTGCATAACCCTGTGAATGAATATACTAAAAACATTGACTTGTCTATTTTAAATGGGTGCATTGTACGGTACAGGATTTGTATCTCAATAAAAATGCTGAAAAATAGAGTAGGATTAACTCTGACTGAATCAAGAAACAATATCCATTTTTATGCATTATTTTAAAAAAGCATATAAAATGGCTCAAAAAGATTGTAAGTAACAATTTCAAGTGTATTTCCATTAAGCAAATACATGTCAGAAAAGATACTTCAAAATAAAATAAAATACAGAGTTCATGATAACAATACCATCCAAGGTTGAACTTAAGGCAGAAAGCATTAAGAAAACAAGGAGACAGCGATAAAGTGTCAGCCTGGCATATGGAAGTCCCAGGTTCGATTCCCGGCCAGGGCACACGGGAGAAGCGTCTATCTGTTTCTCACCCTTCCCCCTCTCCTTCTCCTGTCTCTCTCTTCCCCTGTGCTGCCAGGGCTCTAACTGGAGCAATGTTGGCCCGGGCACTGAGGATGGCTCCATGGTCTCTGCCTCAGGAGCTAGAATGGCTCAGGGGCAATGAAGCAAAGCCTCAGATGGGCAGAGCATCATCCCCTGGAGGGCATGCCGGGTGGATCCCAGTCAGGCACATGCGGGAGTCTGTCTGACTGGCTGCCTCCCCGCTTCTAACTTTGGAAAAATAAAATAAAATAATAAAATAAGATAAAAAAGTAATAAAAAAGGAGATTTTTCTTACTCATGAAATGTTTCAAATATATAAAACAATCATGCACTGTAACATCATGAACACCTATATGCCCTTTGCCCGACTTTTGCAAACAGTGGCTTGATTTATTTTTCTGTTTTTCTGTTATTCTATATGAATCTCCACACATCCTCCCTCATCTTATTACTCTGCCTCCCAGCTCTACATTTCTAGGTACCTTCTCACCTGAGAAACCTAGTGCAAGGTTATATTGCAGAAGTGCTCACATCCTCATCGTCCGTAAAAGGAAAAGATTTTGTCAACAATATAAACTTCTATCAATGTGGATTTTGAGGACTATTCTTGGAACTCAACATATTATGAAAATTATAAACGAATACATCTATCACCTTACAATATACATATATTATTAAATGAAAAGAAAAACAAGTTAAGAGGCTTACTTAAAAAATGTTCAAAATTGTACCAAGCAATAATATTTCATGTTTGAACATCTATAAGTATACAATAAGCATTAAAAAAGTTAATAATAAAAAATGAACTCCTGTATCTTCTGCTAATGAAGTCAATGCATTAATAGCTCCTTTATGGACTATGCTTCTTTTTTCTCTTGAAATTATTCTTGTTAATGACCAGGTCATAAAATAATAGCCAAGACTTTTTTTAAAAAGTTTTTAAAATTTGTTTTGCTTTATGCATTGGTTTTTTTGTTTGTTTTTTGGGTTTGTTTTTTTTTTAGCCTAGTTAGAATTGATCTTTGTGCATGGTGTAATTAGAATCTAAATTTATTTCTTCTACGAGGTTTGTCAGTTGTCCTGGAACTATTTTCCATATTCCTTCTCTACTGATGATGTACAGTGACCCATCTGCCGTGCATCCGGCTGCCTGTGTTCAGTCTATGTTTGAGCTCTGCACTTTGTTACGTTGATCTACCTTTATTTATCTCCATGTTAACACTACTCGGTCTTCATTCTCCTAAGTTTACAATAAGCTTATATACAGTAAGGAAAGTCCCTCCAACGTCATCTAAATGTCTTGGCTCTTTTGACCCTTAGATTGTATGTATCAATACTGAGATTGGCTTTTTGAAGTTTTGTGAGTCTGTTGGAGTTTTGTGAGTCTGATGATCCCTAAAGTGGCATAGCCCTCATCTATTCAGATTTTCTTTACTATCCTTAAATACTGTTCTGCAATTTTTCTCCAACTCCACATTACCATCATGTATTCAATTTCTTCTTAGATACTTATGTACAACTTATCTGAGAATGTGTAAAGCCTTTATCAAGGACTCAAAAGCCATTAACTGCCACTACTAATGTGTTATTATATCTATTAATTTTTAATGTTGCATAGGGGTACTTTTGAGCTTTGATGTGTGGATTTTATGTGTAAGAAAATGTGCTTCACTTTCTTATTTGTTCAAATACTCTTTCCGTGAATTTTCTAAGATGTTTCTGGTTTTAATATATTTCATTACTATACAAATTGTTCAATTTCTAGTTTTCTAGGTGATATATCTGGAGTCACTGTTAAGTTATTCAATGTTTTCTCTGAATATTTTTCTTTAAGATAATCAAGTCTTGGGATCGTTGTCTATGAGAGAAAAAAGAAAGAAGCAGAATTGGGCAGAGGGAGAAATGTCAGCCAACAGCACAAGGGGCTCCATAGATACGGTAGAGTAGCAGACTTCTTAAATTGGCAAGAGGAGGCCATGTACTCAAACTCCTCATTGAACCAGTCATTTGATGCAAGTTGTCCAGGAAAAAAAGGCTTGAACTTGGACAAGGTGACTCTCTCTCATCCAGTCATTTCTTGAAAATGACCAGTAGCTGAGGGCTATCTACGATCTGTATTTCCAGACACCAGGAAAACCGTCCTCAAGTCCACAAGGGATATCAAGTGGTGCATCATGGGATCAGCCAACATACAGTGAAATTTCACGGTGAACTTCTCAGCACTCCTGGCGTAAACCATATTTGGTCATAATGTAGTTTTTCATATACACACTAATAAATTCAGTTTGCTAATATTCTATAGCTTTCTACCTCTATTTTCTTTCCTATCTTGAAGCTAATATTCTTGATACTCTTCTATATTTTTTACTCACTCATGAAATATTTATTGAGTGTTCACCAGGCAGCATACATTTTTGGGGGCATGTGGAATATTCTCTTTGATGATATAATTCTTTATTCTGTTTTCACAGAAGCTAGGTATTAATTCACACTTTAATGACTTTAGCAGAATGCTGTAGAAAACAGTCTTTATCCGGGATAAACAGCATTGCCTTCATTACCCAGGTATTAAACGTGCTTGTGCACATGCCCTCCCTCTCCTTCTTACCACTCTATCTCGTGTGCCACTCCTTTGTCTAACATTTTATGATGCCTGGAGCTGACCTCGTCTGTCCAGAGCACGGGTTACCCCTGGGCTGTTGAGGGAGATGGCAGACCCAGTCAGGATACTTTGACTGGACTCCTGGAGGTCATCAAAACTCCAAGATGAACTTGGAGTCAGTGTTCTCAAGCCATATCTTATGACCAGGGTGCCACATTTTAATCTCTATTCACAACCAATGAAGTATTTTACTTGAAAACTTTTAATGTCCTTTACTGAAAGGAAGTAAAAGTCTGGCTTCTACCACTACTGATTAACCTGGAGGTCAGCAGGGCCTCACAGTCAGCTGTCCTCATCACCGCCCTCTATTTCAGCCTGGCCACACCTCTGCACATGTTTCCAGCATGTTGTCTGTCATTAGCAGTTAGATGTAAATTTTAGCTGTAATTCACTTGACCATTTTGTTCCTAAAATATCTGAGAGGCACATTAATCACACACGGAGTAGTACTGCCTGGCCCTCAGTGCAACAAATAACAGCATCTATAAGCAGACATAAAATTATTGAGAGATAGAAAGGAAGACTATACAGGAATTTAATAAATCAAATAATAAGGTGGAGAGAATAGTTACTTATCCATCTTTGCAGTTTGGAAATGGAACTCCTTTTCCTAAATACAGAACATTTAGATTAATGTTTTAGACACTTGTATGTACTTCCTTATTTAAACCTCAAAACAACCTTGCAATTTCTATGTCAGCATTCTAGCATTTAGAGATAAAGAAACCAAGCCACAGAAAATTTAAGCCTATCTTTAAAGGCGCACATCCCTGGTAAGTCGTGAAGCAAGGATGCTAACCTTGGTTAGCTAACTCCAGAACCAAACTCTTCAAAAGACGCCTGCAGGCAAGTCGGCTAAAGATGCCCAATCAGCAAATCAGCACAGTTTGGAAATGAGGACACATGAGTTACGTTTCTGATAACTGCTCATGGCAATGAATGAGGTTACACAAGAAGGACTTAGCTATGAGGAGGACCCAAAGTCACGACTCAGAAAATGCCAGGTCAAAGAGGAGGTTAGAGCAAGAGATGAGTAATCACCCCAGAGGTAAGAGGAGACCAAGAGACACATCTTCCCAGAATCCAAAGTATCCTGCAGATAGTAAATATATTTTGTTGGAGAGTTATGGAGATTATATGTTCTTTTTTAAAAATTCTCTGTTAGGGATAATTTCCATGACAAAAACAAAGTTACAAAAATAAAGTAGCAAGTAAACAGACCAGATGATTCAAGTAAAGTTTAGAAAGTAGTATTTTTCACGTGTCATTTAGAATTAATAGGCTAAGATTTTCGTTCACATAAATATTCAAATGAATGAAATATCTTTTGATTTAAAGCACATTCATAGAAAAAAAATACTAATTTTTTGAGTATGTCATGACCCATACATTTAGCTTTAACAAATTATAATACATTAGAACAAGATTTAATCATAAACTTCATTGATCCGGATCACCACTTGGTTTAAATTCTCAGTGTGAGACTGTTTGTATTATTTCAAAAAACATATTCAAATTAGGTTCTCAAACACTACTCATGCTAATTATTTTCTGTACACTGATTATAAATAAAAATGCATTTCTCCAATTCATACTCACATAGTACACGAGACTTTCCTTCCTACACTTATCAGTATCTATGGTGAAACTGGGACATCTGTGAGTTGATTGATACCTGGCTGGCACACAAACAGCCAATTCCATGAGTGCAAGGTCTACATCTCTTATGCACCTGTGCGTCCCTAGGCTCCACACAGTGCCTGGATCACAGGGAGAATGTACTCACTATTTTTGAGTAAGTGAACCATTATCTGCAGAGAACTCTCGAAGGTGTAGTTCAAAGCTGCTTTGTGGGAATATTGGGCTGCTGCTGACCAGCAACCTTTTCCTCCCTCCTGACACAGCTAACTTAGATGAAGCCCGAGGTCAAAGAAACAAACAAACAACAAGTATGCTTTTATGAGGGGAGACCCCTGATTTTTGCACATGATGCCAAAACAACAGTAAAAAATGAAAAAGAGCATCTATTTATCTGGTTATTCAATCATTCTCTTTCTTGGCATTAACTGATTTGAGTAAATCATTTCAACAATATCACGTCATTTTGATGGGACATCCATCATCACTCCAACCTTGAAAAGAAGTCTTAAACAGAACTAAGCTTCCTGCTGACTCCCGTGACTTGCACACAGAAATAAATAAAACATCTTCTCTTTTTCCCTCCGAAATCAGCTGGTTCTGCTCTTCTCTGGCTCAGCTAATATCTTCCTCCTTTCCCCAGTCATTTAAGCTGGAATCCAAAAATATTCTCCTTCATTCCCACATGTAGTTATTTACCAAATCCGGCTGGTCACACCTTTTGAGACTCCCTCTCCATGTCAACTTACTCTCCCGCCACCATCTCTTCTCACCTGGGTCATTCAGTAGCTTGCTGCTTGTTCTTAAATCCAGATTACCTGGGTTAAAAATGCAGAAATCTGAGTTCTGTAATTTCTTGTGCTATGAACTGATATAAGCTTCTTTTCTAATGTATATAATAAGGGGTTGGATACTCTCAAAATTCCACTGAGGAATGTTCCCCCAGTTAAACTGTCCTTCCATATTTCCTCCAACTAACTCTCAAAGCATAAATCAAATGTTAAGTACCTACTCTAATCCTTCCATAGGAACTTGCTGTGGACAGAAAAGATCCAAATCACTTAGACTGGGATTCAGTGCCACCTAGGCTCTGAGCCCACCTGAGCTTTCCACAGTTTTCTGTCACTTTCTCCTAAGCACGTGCAGCCCAGGAATCGGCACCTGAACCCCTCTGAGGGACCCTCTCAACAATACAACCAGCGTCCTGCCTTCCTTCAAGAGCTATTCCAGTGCCCTCGCCTCCAGTGTCCCTGCCTCCTGCCTCCGTTTAGAGCCCCCATCCCCACCATGTCCATCAAGATTTGTGTAAGCTTTGGTTTACCTCTCTTTCCCCTTTTTTTAAACTTTTCATCTTAGTAAAGACCAGTCCTAATTTATTTTCTATTTCTCACAAAACTTACTGCTTTACAATGAACAGGTAACCAATTGAAAAATACAGAAATAAATGTTTCAGCACCTCATTACTTTCCTTCCTTCTCTTTTCTTTTTGTTTCATTCCATTAGGTACCTCTAATGCTAAGTTAAAAACTTTTTTTTAGAATGAAAGTTATTCGAGTAGTGCTTATACTATTTTCTCAGTATACTATGCGTGCAAAAAAAAAGTTTAGAAAAATATGCTAAGTTCATTGATAAACTGTCAATGAATGGGTGAAATCCTCTCATGTTATTGTAAATACTGAGTTCAATAGTTTTCACAGATCTATATTTACCAAAGTCTGCTCTTGATGAATAATACGGGTAGCTTCCAGCTCAGGGACATCAGGATCAATGCTGCCATGTGCATTCTCGTATATATATTCATATTTTGGTGCATTTATTCCTCTGTGGAAAATACTTGGGAGTAGAGTTGGATGATAAGTACACTGGATGGTAAGGCAAGCTGATGTTCACCTTTAATAAATACTGTCAGATAGTTTTCCAAAGTGGTTAGAGCTGGTAATAAATAAGACTTCTGTTTGCTTTACATTCTTGCTGAAGCTCTGTAGTGCCAGTCTTAGACTGTAATCATTCCCCTGCCAGCTTTTGTATCTGCTATCAGGGATGGCCCCCAGTCGCCTGGCCCTGCCAGCCACAGGCTTGCATTTGTGAGCCATACGAATGTAGCATACAAAGAAGCAGTTCTTAATGGGCGCTCCTGGGAGCTCTTCCCTAGACTGCCACTCCAGTGCTCCAGCATAGTGGAGGCAAAATCACCCATCGAGCAGTCTTTCCCTGAAACGGGTTTGACTATACACTTTACAAACTGCTGCCTAAGGGTCCTGTGTCTTATTAGCAACCAGCCCCTCCACTGCCTTCTCCCTCCCTCTGGCTCAGTCCAACAAGAAAACCAGGTCACCACTATCGCTCTGGAAGGAGCCTGTACACATGCCTGGAGCCCCATCTCGTGCCGCTGCCGGCATACACACACACGCACACAAACACACACACAGGAAAACATTCTGCCACTGATTTTCTGCTGTATTATATTTGTCTATTTCTGGATTTTCTACTTTGTTCCATTAGTCATATATAGACCAATCCCCTACTGGCTTCATTAATGTATCTTTCCTAAATGTTTTGATACTTTGTTTTATTTCTTCAAGATTTTCTAGATAATAAATTCTTGGTACATATAAAATTAAAGCCTGGCTTTCAATTTTCTCAAACACACACACACACACACACACACACACACACACACAAACAATTGATACAATATTAACTAAAATTGCACTGCATCTATAGCTCCATCAGGGAAAAACAGACATTTCACAATACTGAGACTCTATAAAACTAACTACAATTTTTAAATCTCTGCATCACAGGAAATGAAATAAATTATCAGAGCAGAAAGAAACGAGAAAGAATGATTTTGAAACCAGAAAAAAAAATAGTGTAGAACACATCAAGATGGAAAAGTCATCAAAAGAACAAGAAGTTGCATCTTTTATACCTCCTGCAACCATGAATAAAATCTCTGCTTAGATAATGAGCTAATTCAGCAATCAGTTGGTACTTTATTATCATAAAGACATAAATTAACTAGAAGACATAGAGATGAAAAAACTGGTAAAAGACAACAAAATTACTCATAAAAGTAAAGTACACTAAATACATACCAATTAATATAAAATAATATCAATTTGAAGGAAAAGCACTTAAAATACTTACATATTGAAATGTGCTAAGAACTAAGAAAAAAAGAAGATCTGTTTCAGGATAACTGACTGATTAGCAAAAAACATCACATAAAATTGAATATATATTTGTATTAAAGCAATAATTGACACACAATATTATATTATTCTCAGTTGTATAACATAAAGATTCGATATTTGTATACCTTATAACAGAGGTCGGGAATCTTTTTGGCTGAGAGAGCCATGAATGAATGCCACATATTTTAAAATGTAATTTTGTGAGAGCCATACAACAACCCATGTACATTACGCATTATCCAATAAAAATTTGGTGTTGTCCTGGAGGACAG
Source organism: Saccopteryx bilineata (assembly GCF_036850765.1). Lineage (NCBI taxonomy): Eukaryota > Metazoa > Chordata > Mammalia > Chiroptera > Emballonuridae > Saccopteryx > Saccopteryx bilineata. The sequence continues at coordinate 77,647,897 of NC_089492.1, read as the reverse complement.
CTGTGATTGGCTCCAGCTACCCACAACCATGAACATGAGTGGTAGGAAATGAATAGATTGTAATACATGAGAATATCTTATATTTTTAATGTTATTATTTTTTTTATTAAAGATTTGTCTATGAGCCAAATGCAGCCATCAAAAGAGCCACATCTGGCTCGAGAGCCATAGATTCCTGACCCTAGATTGTGGCTACAATGTTAAGTCTAGTCCCCATCTGTCACCATACAAAGTTATTACAATATTATGGACTATGTTCCTTGTGCTGTAGGCCACATCCCCATGGCTTAGTCATTTTATAACTAGAAGTCTGTAGTGTTATTCCCCTTCACCTTTCCCACCCATCCCCCGCCCCACCCCTTCTCTGCAACCATCATTTGTTCACTGTATCTATGATTCTGTTTCAAGTTTATTTTGTCTGTTTTTTAAATTTCACTTATAAGTAAAACATTTTTTAAATTTTATAATAATATAAAGAATCACTTTGGCCCTGCTCGGTTGGCTCAGCAGTAGAGCATCAGCCTGGCGTGCAGGGGACCCAGGTTCGATTCCCAGCCAGGGCACATAGGAGAAGCGCCCATTTGCTTCTCCACCCCCCCCTCCTTCCTCTCTGTCTCTCTCTTCCCCTCCCGCAGCCAAGGCTCCATTGGAGCAAAGATGGCCTGGGCGCTGAGGATGGCTCCTTGGCCTCTGCCCCAGGCACTAGAGTGGCTCTGGTTGCCACAGAGTGACGCCCCGGAGGGGCAGAGCGTCGCCCCTGGTGGGCGTGCGGGGTGGATCCCGGTCGGGCGCATGCGGGAGTCTGTCTGACTGTCTCTCCCCATTTCCAGATTCAGAAAAATACAAAAAAAAAAAAAAAAAAGAATCACTTTGATCTAAGAAAAATGGAAGAAGTCCAATACTCAAATCAGTTAAAATTAAAAAGGTTTAATGCAACAAAGATTTTATGAGTATAATCTTATTTTCAGTATCTATATTTTCTCTGCATCCTTTTCTCATGCAAAGCCTTTCAAATGGAACAATTGTGATAAAGGTTTCAATTTAATGATACCTATAACAGCTCCATTCTTAATGAAGCATATGGCATAATTAAAATACCTCTAAACCCTGAGCTCTAAGAAGTAAATTGTTTCATTAATGAAATGCTAAAAAACCCAGGAAAAGAACAAAACATTCCATCAGAGTATGAGTAAGTATAAAATAAATATTACTGAGGATATACTGTTTCCTAATGAAGCACCTTTTCAGTACACTCATTGTGTCTGAAGATGATCTGATTTCAGTAAAAAATCAGTCATAATATTTTGCATATATCTTTTACATTAGAGAGTAATGTCTATAAGAATTAAAAGCTAAAATGCTTCCAAACAGAGAGAAAAGTTATATTTTCTACTTCTACGCATATCATTTTTAGGAATATATATGTAACAAGAACAAATAAAAATTAATATAGCAGTCAAACCCAGAGATTTTTATTAGCCTTTCTAGAAGGGTGCTTTTGAAAACCTAGTATGTAAGTTAGGAAAATTATGGTAAAAAAAATCCAGGTGGGAATGTGAAAGAATAAAATATATCTCTCTCAATATGAACATTTATTCAATATAAAATATTAACTGGGCCCTGGCTGGTTGGCTCAGTGGTAGAGTGTTGGCCTGATGCGTGGATGTCCCAGGTTTAATTCCCGGCCAAGGCACACAGAAGAAGCAACCATCTGCTTCTCCACCCTTCCCCCTCCCTTTTCTCTCTATCCCTCTTCCACTCCCACAGCCAAGGCTCCGAAGCAAAGTTGGCCTGGGTGCTGAGGATGGCTTTATGGCCTCCACCTCAGGCACTAGAATGGCTCCAGTTGTAGCAGAGCAATGCCCCAGATGGGCAGAACATTGCCCGCTAGTGGGCACACCGGGTGGATCCCAGACAGGCATGCGGAGTCTGTCTCTCTGCCTCTCCACTTCTCACTTCAGAAAAATACAAATATATATATACATATAGTAAATGAAATTTTTATGTGAATGAGTTCCAAAGGCTCAAAGGACCAAAGTCTTTGTTGTCACCTCTAAGACCTACTGTCCCATATTGTCTCACGCACCTTTCACACCTTTCTCACAACATCCTAAAACACTGCCACCTTCAGATGTCAACTCAGCAAGTAAGTGCTGCCCTAGGGGCTGTTGTACATGCTTTTGGCTTTTCCTAGAAGGAAAATCCTCTACATTCTTAATCTAGCTGGGTCTTTCCTATTTTCCTGGTCTCAGAAAACAACACATAAATATCCTTTGTTCATATTGATATCTCTATATTAAATACCTCTAAAAATTCCCTTCTTTTATTATAGTATAATACAAATACTATAATACACAATAATGCATTTATTTTTACTTTCCTAATAGTCAAACAAAAAGATATTTTTAAAAAGGCAATTAGAAATAACAAGAGATAGAGAAAATGGAAAAAAATGTATAGGATTTTCACTTTGAATGATAACCATTCAGGGGAAACAAGAAGCTATAAAATTGAGATTGGTAGAAGAAGATGAACAGAGATTTTTGTTCAAAATTTTATAAATAGATAAAGAGAGCTCTTCTATGTTTATACTCACTTCACTGGTAGAATCTAAACTACTCTAAGATATGGATATCTGAGAAATATTTAAACGTTTTAAAAGTAACTTCATGGGTAATTTCAGGTACATTCCTACTTTAAGATTAATATAAAAATTTGTTATTCTTTTGCAAGGTTCCAAATAGTCTTTTAGGGCCTGACCTGCGGTGGCGCAGTGGGTAAAAGCATTCACCTGGAACGCTGAGGTTGCTGGTTCAAAACCCCGGGCTTGTCTGGTCAAGGCACGTATGGAAGTTGATGCTTCCTGCTCCTCCCCCCCTTCTCTCTCTCAGCCTCTCTCTAAACTGAATAAAAACTTAAAAAAAAAAGAAAAAGAAAATAACCAAATAGCTCTTTTAGAGATGAGATATGGGACTAAATCAATCATTATATCTCATCCAATGTACATATAGTAGTGTTTTTGACCCTTTTAGATCATTAAATTTCTAGCAAAGATTTGCTTCTCTTTGATTTTATATATTTACTGTATATTATAATTACCAGAAACTTATAGCATATGTATCGTGAGGAAGAACAAAATCCTCATGGTTTATGAAATATAAAGGAGGACACAAAAAATTAGAAAAAGAATAAAATCTAAAAAACCCTGCTTGTATGTTATAATTGTTTTCTTGAAAGGCAAAGAAATAAAAGACAATATTCCATTGAAAACACAAATAACTCATGAATTTTAAATATGAAAGACACAAGATAGCATAACTATACAACATTCAGAATAGTCAAGATGTTTTAATATGCATGAATGTTCGGAAAAAAATCCCCAATGTCTTAAAAATTACTGGAGACTAAAGAATTGTCTTGTCTTTGAAATAACTAAGAAATTGTGATTAGAAAGATATGCTTGGGAGAAACCTGCTTTATTTCACTAAAATGTGCATTTTACTACATATCTGAACTATATATCTGGCTTTTACTATATATCTGAACCTTTTTGGATTACTTTTATAGTTTTAGTGAATTTAGTATACTGGTTTTCAGAAACACAAAGTCATTATTAGAATAAGATGCAGGAAACTAAAATAGAAACACTCAGGTATGAAAAGAGTGTCCATCTTCAGTCTAAGCTCAGTGAATTCTTAAAATATGTTAAGGAATGATTCCTGAGATCTTTATCTCTCATATATAAAATATAAAATATTGCTTTTTAGTGTAGTACTTACTGTATAACCACATAAGAATTACTGTACAGGTAAGAATGGGTAGGGAAGAATTGTCATAGTAATATGCAATACTAAGTACCCATCATGGACATTCATGGGCTGGATGGCTGTTATCGCAGTGTAAATAATTTAAATATTTTGCCTAAACAAAATGTTAGAGGTTTTCATTCATTGTAAAAACTACCAAATTAGTGAAACAAGGCAACACAATTGACTTGGATGCATACCTAAATCCTAAAGAAACTGGGGAGTTCTTGTTGTATTTCCCACTTATGCATAATTGTCAAGCATTGCATAGCAAGGACTCCAAATGTCCTTGTCTTTCATTAATAGAAATGACCTCCACCCTCTGATTACTAATTGGCTGCTCACTAAGTTATCATTGACAAACTCATACATGTGCATGAATTCTTTCAGGCCACCACCTTGGCTGATGGTATTTTTATTAACCTATTTAAAAAGAAGTAGGTATGATTTAAGAACGATATAGAAGGACTTGACTACCCCAAATTAATTACTTAGCATTCCTGATTTTATGTCTGAAATTTAACAGTTAAAACTTAGTCTATATTAACTACATTGTAAATTCTTCAAGGAAGAAGTCATATTTCAACTGTTAATCATGCATATACATTTGTGTGAATAGAAGATCAAGTTAATGGCTTGTTAACAAGGAGACAGAGAAAATAAGGGTCAAGGACAACTAGGAATGGACAAAGGAGAGATTTTGAAGGCTGGAAAATTATAGAAGTATATCATCAGCTACTGCATAAATGTGTCCATGAACCCATTATCAAATATTTAGCAAATTAAACCAGAAGGAAAAAAATTGACTGCATTTGTGGTTTTTCCTTTGTTTTTATTTGCAGAGTAGGTGGCTAAATGTTATTTTTCTGAAATGCTAGAAAGTTTGCTGATCCTCTTCAGGTAGCTGTGAGATCAAAGAAACTTCAAAGCAAAGAGGGAGAAATGGAGGGGCTGCAGGAAATCTCACAGCACCCTTAGAACATAATGTACTGCTGGAAGGGGCCTGTGACACCCCAGGCCATCACTGCTGAGCCAAGAGGAAGAATTCTTGACAACTAAAGATTCCATTTGCAGGTAGCTGAGGTTGAAAAAGACCTGTGACTTCCCATTCTGCCACGTGATTGGCTATTTCCAGCGACATGGCCAGTGTTCAGGATCTAATCTGACAAGAGATGAAAACAGTGCAATAATTTAATGCAAAAACCCCATGGCTGCCTGACCAAGCAGTGGCGCAGTGGATAGAGTGTCAGACTGGGATGCAGAGGACCCAGGTTCAAAACCCCTAAGGTCTCTTGCTTGAGTGCAGTCTCATCTGGTTTGAGCAAAGCTCATTAGCTTGAGCCCAAGGCACTGGCTTGAGCAAGGGGTGACTCTGTCTGCTGTAGGCCCCCTGTGAAGGCACATATGAAAAAGCAATCAATGAACAACTAAGGAGTTGCAATGAAGAATTGATGCTTCTCATCTCTTTCCCTTCCTATTTGTCTGTCTCTATCTGTCCCTTTCTCTGTCTCTGTCACACACACACACACACACACACACACACAAAACAAACAAACAAAAAAAACCCCAAAACAACCATGGCTTTTGTCCCCCCACCCCCCACACCAAGGATTGCTAAAACATTCTTCAAGGAGTTTCACATCATCAAGTTCTTCTCTTCTTCCAAAGTTCACATACAAATCTATCTCCTGGCCCCTCAGAATCTTCCACAGACTAGCAGCTCCTCAACCACCTGGTGCTACAAGGGACCCAACTAATTGTAATCCCTTTTGCATTGTAAACTACCCAGGACTAGCTTATACATTTGATCTATAACAAAACCAGACTCCTTAATCTCAACATTTTATTATTTTTGACCATTTTAAAGAAGTTATTATGCAGGCTCAACAGTCTGCCTAAACGCAGATGTTAGGGGGTCTGCAGCTGACTTTAGAAATTTGGACCACACAGCCAAGATTGTTAGATTGTTCTAAAGATAACCTTAGTTTAACGAGCCTGCTTCTTTTCTGTAATCCTGCTTAACTAGGTGCCTGTATCCGCTCTTCTCCCCCCCACTCAAAAATGTGGTTTTATGCCTTTAAAAGTGAACTCTTGAGCTTCCTTAAGGCTGCATGATTTGAGTCTGTATTGAGCTCTGTGCAAGCATCCGGTAATAAACTCCTCAAAATTCTTCTGTAACTTCTCATGTCTCTTTGGGACTCACACTCTACAACATTCCTGGAGGCCCCAACAAGATTCCCAGTACTCCTTGTCACCGGGTTGAGACACACCTGGGACACACCCGACCCCACTGGATCTCTAAGAGAAGTGCCCCCTGAGACATTCCAGGGCTCCAGCTATCCTGTGGGTCTCAGACAGCGTCTCAGCAGACAACCCCAGTCCGAGCAGTTGGCAAAAGTTGAGGAGTATGAATTCCTACCTCTAGAGGTGAGTATAGTAAATCTCTTGCTTTGCTAAATTCTACTTTTCTGTTTGGGACTAGTCAATTTGGAATGTTAAGCCTTATCTGGAGGGATTCGAAACATTGAAGACGTGAACAAAATCCATCAACTCCACACCAAAGCTTTATTGTCTAGCTTGGCCAAGCGGCAGCAACTCTGACAGAAAACCTGAGGGAGAGCGCGTTGGTCCTTTGTTTTTCCTAGTTTTTATAGTTTTGCAAGTGGGAAGTACAGAAGCAAAAATTGCAATTAGGAGCCCTTTACCACTATTGGTTATAGTCATATGTCCTTTAACATGATAGGACCATGTTCAATTTGTAAGCCATACATCATTTTGGAGAAAACAAAATTTACAAGTCAACACAATGGTAGAAAGATGTCTCTTTACATATTAAAAGGCATTTCTATATTCTCTAATGTTTATCCGCCATCTCTCTCTGTCCAGAGTCACACACATTAACCACGTGCATTCACATAGGAGAGGTAGTTTCCGTGGGGACAAATACCCACAAATGGCTCATTGCTATAAGAAAAAGGGTTATTTTGGCTTTTCTCTCCCTGTACCTGGCTAGCCATTCACCCCTTTCCCCACAGGTGTGGTGGAATGTCAGGGAATGCACGTTTTCCTTCCCTTTGCATTTACAATACAATGCCAAGGGCCATCCTGGATTTAGGCCAATCACACAGTACAGAGACTATTCTCAAAATTTCTCTACACACCTTAACCCAAATTAATAAAATGTTCTTCAAGCCTCTTAAAATATTAATTCTGCAGCTATTGGTACTTTACAACACCTGCGGGTGAAGTGGCGCAGTGGCTCCTCATGGAACTATTGTAATAGAGGATCGGACACAATCACACTCATGTAATAGGCTCCCAGGACACATTTATTTGTGCTCTCAGGGAAGACAATTAGTGGGGACATTTGTTTGTGCTCTCAGGGAAGACAATTAGTAGGGACTAAACTGAGTCCTGCCATGGACTTCCTGAGACTCCTTTTGCCGAGATCTCGTTCTTTGCTCCTATTGTTTCTGTTTAAAAATCCTTGAGTGATTTGCTGTGTAAATGGGGATCTCTGGTGCCTGCACCTGCGTTTATGTAGCCAGGCAAGCAACTGAGAGGCTCCTGATGGGACACTCCTTTTCTTGTTCATAAAACTGTGTTGAAAAGTCAAGTATAAATGTAAATAGTAAATTGTCTGTTTTGTAAGTTCTCTTTGTCAGGAAAATCTCTAGTACAATTTCAATTGGAAATTTCTGGCTTAAAACCAGAGGGCAGAAGTGAAGGGAAATTTGTAAACTCCATATGGTTTAGTGGCTATCCACTGGAAGCCTAGGGAAACCTCTTCCATTTCTGGGTCTGACCTAGTCAGAGGTGTGTACTGACCAGCCTATACTAAGGAGAGCAAATATCCCCAGGTAGACTCAGCAGATGGTTGCCACTTTTGAAAGGCAACTCTGAGAAAACCGTTCTAAAGCCCACAAATTATTTTTAAAAAAATAGCAAAGCAAAATTCATAGAAATATTATATTGCTTAAAGCTAAAACTAAAGATCTAAGAGAGTGGTAGAAGAGGTATAAAGTATATAGAAACTTCAAACTCTTTGTAAATTAAAATAGACCACATTTGGAGTAGGGTAGCCAAAACAGGGCTCATTAGATCCTAGAAATATCAGAGCTATATAAAATAACTAAGCCCCAGGGCGACCCATACCAATTCCCCTACATGGAACAGTAGAGGGTCCCTATATTACAAATTGTTAAGGAGGACAGAGCGGACCAGGAAGCAAGAAAAAAAGGGTACATTAAAAACTCTCTGTGAATTAAAGTAGCCAACTCTTAGAGCAGACTAGCCAAATCAAAAATTACTAGACCCAAGAAAAAGCATGGGCAGTCTAAATATGATAGTATCACTAGGCACCTACCTGCGAGGTGGGGGGAGCAACCAGGCTGCAGCAGAGTATAAGCAGCAGCAACTACGTTGGCAGAGGGAAAAAAAAAAGCAGCAGCACCAAGTAGCAGCTCCCAGCTCCTGCCCCTCCCCCTCGGGCACTGGAAATCCCAAGCACCCCGACCAGTTCCCTTATATTGACTAGCAAACAGCCCTCCTTCTTGGCTCAAGGGCTGCGCCAGGTAATTAGGACAAAGCGTTTTAGTAGCGCAGTAAAGCCAGGGGCATTTACATTTCCAAATAGCCTCCTGTTTCATAAACCACCCCAGAGGAATTCAGGCTGCCACCCCCTTGCTACAGCACCTCCTGCTCCTCTGCTTTGGCTCAGGAAATCACCGCCTCATGCCTAGAGCCAAATGCAAGGGGAATGAGGAGCCACTGCGCCACCTCACCCACAGGTGTTGTAAAGTACCAAAAGCTACAGAATTAATATTCATATTTTGGGATGCTTGAAGAACATTTTATTAATTTGGGTTAAGGTGTGCAGAGAAATTGTGAGAAATAGTCTCTGTACTATGTGATTGGCATGATCAGGATGGCCCTTGGCATTGTATTGTAAATGCAAAGGGAAGGAAAACATGGATTCCCTGACCTTCCACCACGTCTGTGGGGAAAGGGGTGAATGGCTAGCCAGGTGCAGGGAGAGAAAAGCCAAAATAAACCTTTTCTTATAGCAATGAGCCATTTGCGGGCATTTGTCCCCACAGAAACTACCTCTCCTATGTAAATGCGTGTGATTAACACGTGTGTCTCTGGACAAAGAGATAGCAGATAAACACTAGATAATACAGGAATGCCTTTTAATATGTAAAAAAGACATCTTTCTACCATTGTGTTGACTTGTAAATTTTGTTTTCTCCAAAATAATGTATGGCTTGCAAATTGAACGTGGTCCTATCCTGTTAAAGGACATGTGACTATAACCAATAGTGGTAAGGGGCTCCTAATTACAATTTTTGCTTCTGTACTTCCCACTTACAAAACTATAAAAACTAAGTAGAACAAAGGGCTGGCGCGCGCTCTCCCTCAGACCTCTGTTGGAGTTGCTGCCACTTGGCCAAGCTAGACAATAAGGCTTTGATGTGTAATCGACGGACTTTGTTCGTGTCTTCAATGTTTCTGGTCCCTCTGAATTAGGCTTAACAGGGAAGATTTACAGAAAAACTCAGAACTGAGGGAGAAAAAAACTGCTGTGTTAGGAATGAACAGAGCTAAGGAAGACAACCAAGACCACCTAGAAGAAGGTGTTTCCGGTTGTCCAGCTTAAATAGGACCCTAACATCACTATGAGACAGGAAGCTTTGAACACTTTTCACCAGTTTCTATTAGCTGAAATCAGGGCAATTGCTAAGAAACCTATAAATTTGTCTAAGGTATCAGAAGTTATTCTCACCTGACCTGTGGTGGCACAGTGGGTAATGCATCGACCTGGAATGCTGAGGTCGCCGGTTCAAAACCCCAGGCTTGCCCTGTCAAGGCTCATATGGGAGTTGATGCTTTCTGCTCCTCCCCCTTCTCTCTCTCTCTCTCTCTCTCTCTGTCTCTCTCTCAAATGAATAAATAAAATCTAAAAAAAAAAAGTAGTTATTCAGTTTCCTCAGAAACTCCTGCAGTTTTCTTAAAGAGACTACGAAAGCTTATAGAGGCTATACACCTCTAGACCCTAAAGCACCAGAAAATACTAGGGTAGTTAACTTTGCTTTTTATGCCCAGTCAGCTCCAGACATTAGAAAGAAACTCTAGAAAATAGAATGGTTCGAAGGCATGAATGGATCCCAGCTAGTTGAGATAGCTCAGAAAGTTTTTAACAAAGGGGACACAGTAAGGGAAAAGCAAGACAAAACAATTACTAAGGTAGTAATAGCAGAACTCCAGGAGGCTAATTCACACAGGGGAAAGGGTACCCAGGGAAGAAAGGTAAGGAAAAGAATATAAAAGAAAAAACTAGAATGAAATTAGGAAGAATTAATATACATTTTGCAAAGAGAAAAGGCATTAAAAAATAAATGTCCTAAATAACAAGCTGCCAAGGCAGACTCTGAGGTCCTGAACCTGAAGAACTAACTGGGCTGAGGCTCCTTTTCACTGAGCCCCTGGGAGCCTATGGTGACCGCAGTAATAGGAAAAATCTGTAGACTCTAATAGACACTGGAGCAGCACATTCGGTCTCAACTAAGCCTCTTGTACTCATCACCACACACAAAACTCCAGTACAAGGGGCCACTAGAAAAACTGCATACTACCCATGGACCACCCAGCAGACAGTTGACCCAGGACAAGGCACTGTCACCCACTCGTTCTCGGTCATGCCAGAATGCCCCTACCCCCTAATAGGACGGGACCTGTTACAAAAGCTCCAGACCACAATTTCATTCAAAGAAGAAAATACAACCTTAACCATAGGGCCCAACAGGCCCAACTTCAGATGTCAGATTGCAGCTACTCCTAATCTGCCCTCTCTCCGAGGAATAGCTCTTACAGGAATCAACTAGGCTAAAAGACACCAACAGCCTGTCTCTTTTCTGGCAACTTCAGGAGAGTTTCTCAGGGGTTTGGGCTGAAACTAACCCTCCTGGACTGGCTGCCCATCAGGCACCTGTAGTCATACAAGTGCTCTCCACTGTGATGCGGTAGCACCTTCTGGCAGGAACACCAAGACTGTACCCTTCTCCAGTACGTAGATGACTTACTACTGGCAGCAGCCACGGAAGAGTGCTGCCTCAAGACTACTTGCCTCACTCCAAGCACTAGGGTACTGAGTGTCTGCCAGAAAGGCACAACTACAACTCTGCACTCCAGTGGTTACTTATTTAGGCTACCAGGTCAAAGAGGGACAAAGGACCCTGTCCCACAACCACATCGAGGCCATCCTCCGGATCTCCACTCCAACAGCTAAAAGGCAATTCTTCGGGGCTGTAGGTTATTGCTGTCTATAGATTCTAGGTTTTGCCGAGTTAGCAAAGCCTCTCTTTGCTTGCACGGGTGGGTCACAACCCCGGGAATAGATTGAGACTGAGCAAAAAGTCTTTGAGGACCTTAAGAAGGCCTAACGTCTGCTCCTGCTCTTGCCCTGCCTGATGTCTCCAAGCCCTTCCAGTTATTCATCTGTGAGGCTCCGGGAATCACAAGAGGAGTCTTGACTCAGCCCTTAGGACCTTGGAAACGACCAGTTGCATACGTGTCTAAACTGCTAGACCCCGCGGCAGCTGGACAGCCTACGTGCCCGCAAGCCGTAGCAGCTGCTGCAATCCTTGTCAAAGAGGCTGACAAGCTCACATTAGGTCAAGAGCTAACTCTGACGGCACCACACGCAGTTGAGGCGCTCCTAAGAGGGGAACTCCAGAAAGATATATGTCAAACACTCAAGTAACCCAGTTCCAAGCTCTACTCCTAGATCAACCCAGGATAAAGTTCCAGGAAACAGCTGCCATCAACCCTGCGAGCTTGCTCCTGGATGATGACCCAGCCACCCCGTTCTTCTCTCCCTGCCCCAAAATGTGGTTTTACGCCTTTAAAAGTGAACTCCTGAGCTTCCTTAAGGCTGCACAATTTGAGTCCGTATTGAACTCCATGCAAGCCACTGGCAACAAAACTCCTTAAAAATTTTCTGTAACTCCTCATGTCTCTTTGGGACTCGCACTTTACAACACTGGGACTGTTAGAAATGCAGAGCATGGGAACCCCCTTCAGACCAATTCTATCAGAATGAACATTTCAACTCTGTGGTACATCTGAAGCTGGTGCGGAATCGTTCTGAATGGAAACTGTGGTTGAAAAAAAAATTAAAGACTAAATGCACTCGATTTCTATGTATTAAAGTCTGAGACACATAAACCCAAACTCTGCTTCTTTGAGAAGCAAACCATGTCTGTGGGCACCTCTATGGGAGAATGAAAATGGCTGTTTAAAACACACTAGTACCAGGGTATAATTGCACGTGATCTTAATGATGTGTTTAGTGAGCCTTCAAAATTTGTGTTTCTGTTGATTATTAATTTGAGTGAAAAGGAGCAAAAGTAATCCAAAATTCTCTTGGTATAGTACTGAATGTTAACCATCCTCTTATTCTGTCTTCCCTGAACTCCCTTCTTATAATTACAGTATCAAAATGTTAACACTCACCCACAATCCAGCCAATGATGAGGCAACAATTTACATATTAAATTCCTTACCAATATATAAAATATTTTAATTATATGTATTATAAAAGGTATAGCTAATGTCAGTGATATTTAAAATATTAAGGTAATGTAAGATAGAATTTTGAGTATGAGGTTGATCTTAACTTGAACATACTGTTGCCTGCTTACATTTCCATGGGAAATTCCTCCCACGACACAAATTAAACATAACTAAAGCTAAAAGCAAGCAAAAAGAAGTTTACTTTACAACATAAATTCCTTTCTTGCCAACATTTTCTCTCTTTTTTGTTTTTGCAATAGAAAAAGACATAGAGAGAGAGAGAGGAACAGACAGGGACAGACAGACAGGAAGGGAAAGAGTTGAGAAGCATCAATTCTTTTTTTATTTATTTTTATTTTTTATTTATTTATTTTTTATTATTTATTCATTTTAGAGGGGAGAGAGAGGGAGTCAGAGAGAGAGAGAGAGAGAGAGAGAGAGAGACAGGGGGGAGGAGCTGGAAGCATCAACTCCCATATGTGCCTTGACCAGGCAAGCCCAGGGTTTCGAACCGGCGACCTCAGCATTTCCAGGTCGACGCTTTATCCACTGCGCCACCACAGGTCAGGCGAGAAGCATCAATTCTTCATTATGGCATCTTAATTGTTCATTGAGTGCTTTCTCATGTGTGCCCTGACCAAGGGACTCCAGCCAAGCCAGTGACCCTTTACTCAAGCCAGAAACCTTGGGCTTCAAGCCAGTGACCATGGGTCACATCTATAATCCCACACTCAAGCCAGTGACCCTGCACTCAAGCTGGTGAGCCCGCACTTAAGCTGCGTGAGCCCACACTAAAGCCAGCCACCGTGGGGTTTCAAACCTGGGTCCTCTGCAAGCCAATGCTCTATTCACTGTGCCACTTGCTAGTCAGACAATATTCTCTTTTCTTAATAATGGCATCTCCACCCTCACCAGTCATGGTGGGTAATAATGAAGTCATGGCCAGTCTCTCTATCCTCCACTTCTAATCTGTAAATTCTACTTCCTTCCCATCCTTTCTTCCAATACTCAAATCAGGTCCATATTATGCCCCAAATGAATCATGGTAATAGCTGGGTCTTAATAGCTTTAATCTGTACCCTTTCCCAAATTAACTCCTTGATAGCAACCATTATTACACCAAAGCACAAGTTAGATTTTGTTCCTGAAAAATTTTAACCATATTCTATTACATACAGGATAAAGTATTTAAGGTTCCTCACACTGCCCATTGCCAGACTCATCTTTTACCACTCTGCGCCTATATACTCTATTTTTTTTTTCTTTTTCTGAAGCTGGAAACAGGGAGAGACAGTCAGACAGACTCCCGCATGCACCCGACCAGGATCCACCCGGCACGCCCACCAGGGGGCGATGCTCTGCCCCTCTGGGGCGTTGCTCTGTGGCGACCAGAGCCACTCTAGCGCCTGGGGCAGAGGCCAAGGAGCCATCCCCAGCGCCGGGGCCATCTTTGCTCCAATGGAGCCTTGGCTGCGGGAGAGGAAGAGAGAGACAGAGAGAAAGGAGGGGGTGGGGGTGGAGAAGCAAATGGGCGCTTCTCCTATGTGCCCTGGCCGGGAATCGAACCCGGGTCCCCCACACGCCAGGCCGACGCTCTACTGCTGAGCCAACCGGCCAGGGCCAATATATACTCTATTTTTTTTAGCAACTTTGAACTTCCTTCCCCATTTAAATATATATTTACCCTTGTACTGCTCTTACTTTAAATGGCCTTTCTCTCACACTGGACTTTATTCTTCTACTCTTTATCTGCCTAATTAGCACTTGCCCATTTTTTCAAGGCTGAGATTCATGACTGTTCCTTTAGTCCTTGTTTATTTTATTTTATTATTTTTTCTTTCCCTATTTTTCTTTATTTATGTGAAAGTTCATTATTTTGGACAATCTTTCCAAGTCAACTGTAAGGTCTTTGAGAAAAGGGTTTCTGGATAAATCTCATTGTTAAATAAGATGTAACAATTGTACTAATTCAAAATATAAATTGAATATTGACCTTATTATAACAGAGAGGAAATTTGAAATTGTCATGAAACAAAGAATATTATAGAAAAGGATGTGATATATACAATACTATAATTAGTTTGTAAAAAAAAAACGGTCCGGCAGATGCAGATTTATGGTTGAATCTGATAAGTTGATGCTGACACATGTGTGCTTTTGTATTACTTCTGTTGCACGGGGACAGTTTTATGTGGTAAGAAGTATGGGAAAGATATATAAAATATCCAAACGTCACATCTACTGGCAAAATAATATTGATTTTTTTTTTTTTTTGTATTTTTCCGAAGCTGGAAACGGGGAGAGAGAGTCAGACAGACTCCTGCATGCGCCCGACCGGGATCCACCCGGCACGCCCACCAGGGGGCGACGCTCTGCCCACCAGGGGGCGATGCTCTGCCCCTCCGGGGCGTCGCTCTGTTGCAACCAGAGCCACTCTAGCGCCTGGGGCAGAGGCCAAGGAGCCATCCCCAGCGCCGGGGCCATCTTTGCTCCAATGGAGCCTTGGCTGCGGGAGGGGAAGAAAGAGACAGAGAGGAAGGAGAGGAGGAGAGGTGGAGAAGCAGATGGGCGCTTCTCCTGTGTGCCCTGGCCAGGACTCAAACCCGGGACTTCTGCACGCCAGGCCGACACTCTACCACTGAGCCAACTGGCCAGGGCCTAATATTGATTTCTTTTAATGAGAGATTGTCAGGTATGCAGTATTTTTTTTTCTAATCTACATTAAGTCCCAGGAATCATATATTGGCAATAGAAGAAAATTACCACTCGACTATAAGCTTCAGAATGTCACTTTGTTAACTAATGTATCCCAATAGTCTAGTACAGTGCCTGACACAGGTACTCAGTAAATATCTGCTATGTGAATAAATTACTAAATAGATGAGTGAATTAGAGGCCACCTTTGTTTATTTTGGGACTACAGAATAAAGGAGAATAAAATAAATTTCAAATACTAACAACAAAGATAATGATAGATAGATGATTGATAGATGATATAGATAGATAAGATAGAGAATAAATAGATAAATAGACAGAGAATAGATAGATACACATATATAATTAAAGAAAAATAACACTAAATTGTAGGAAGATTTGTACTGGACTTGCTTCAGATATGCTTATATACTGTTTACTTGTATGAAATCACAACAGAAAACTGATTCTGAGATATACACTACATCTAGTCTTATTGGATCAAGGCAAAAATTTCACTCTTTAATTTTAGCCAAAAATGATAATTATATTCATTCAAATTTCACATGGATATAGTTACATATATTTCCATTTAGATCTGTTAATATGAAGGATTTAAGAAAGTTCTTAGTATTGATTCATTTCTCGCATTTATGAAATAAAACCCCTGGCCAGGGTGGGTAAGATTTTAAAGTACAACTGGATATCATTGGTTGATAATCTATTTGCTATTTTTGGATCTATATTTATAATTGAGATTGATATTTTTTTCTATGCTCTCTTTTTTAGGTTTTGTTATCAGCATCACAGGACAGCTTTTCTTCTTTATGTTCTAGAAACATTTAAATGGGAAGGAAATAATCTGTTCTTTGAGGATTTGAAGAACACACCTTATAAAATAACCCAGATCCATTCTTTTAAGGGATAGGGCAACATCCTCATTTACTTCAGCTTTCCTGGGTTTTCAACAGTGAATTTATTCAACTCTGATAATTTCATACTGACTCATCTATTTCACAAAAGATCCTAGAAATTAATTAATAAAGTTCTTACAGAATAAATTTATTTTTATATTTCTTTTCAATCTTTTTTTTTTTGTATTTTCTGAAGTTGGAAACGGAGGCAGTCAGACAGACTCCCACATGCGCCCGACAGGGATCCACCCAGCATGCCCACCAGGGGGTGATGCTCTGCCCCTCTGGGGCGTTGCTGTGTTGCAACCAGAGCCATTCTAGTGCCTGAGGCAGAGGCCACAGAGCCATCCTCAGCGCCTGGGCCAACTTTGCTCCAATGGAGCCTTGGCTGCAGGAGGGGAAGAGAGAGACAGAGAGGAAGGAGAGGGGGAGGGGTGGAGAAGCAGATGGGTGCTTCTCCTGTGTGCCCTGGCCGGGAATTGAAACCGGGACTCCTGCACGCCAGGCCAATGCTCTAGCACTGAGCCAAACGGCCAGGGCCTCAATCTTTTTTTATATAATCTATTTTCTGTGGCTGCCTAAAATATTTTGTTTTTTTGTTTTTTTTTAATTATTTTATTTTATTTATTCATTTTAGAGAGGAGAGAGAGGGAGAGAGAGAGAGAGAGAGAGAGGAGAGAGAGACAGGGGGGAGGAGCTAGAAGCATCAACTCCCATATGTGCCTTGACCGGGCGAGCCCAGGGTTTCGAACCGGCGACCTCAGCATTTCCAGGTCGATGCTTTATCCACTGTGCCACCACAGGTCAGGCAAAATGAGGCGGATGGCGACCAGTTCTAATTCTTCCACCGGTGGTTTTTTTTTTTTATTTATTGATTTTTTAATTGATTTTTAGAGAGAGGGGAGAGAGAGAGAAGGGGGAGGAGCAGGAAGCATCAACTCCGATATGTGCCTTGACCAGGCAAGCCCAGGGTTTCGAACCGGCAACCTCAGTGTGCCTAAAATATTTTGAACATTTGTCCCACAGTTTGAATCTCCACAAGTGAATCTCAGCTTCCAAAAACAAACAGATAAATACAATCACTACATAGCTTCACATGCATATCACTATGATGCTGATACCAGACCCCAGCTCTGCCAGTCAAGGTACTCACAGGATTCTAGTGCTTAGAAACTAGTTGCATGAGCATCCAGACTAGTCATGAAAACAATGTATTATTAGATGTTATAAACTGAATGTTTGTGTCCCTTTGCCCCAAAATGCATATGTCGAAGCCCTAACCCTTCATGTGACTATATTTGAGGATGAGGCCTCTAAGCAAATTATTAAGGTTAAGCAAGGTCATAATGGTGGGACCCCAATACAACAGAATTAGTGGCCTTAAAAGAAGAGGTGTCACAGTGCTTGCTAGCACTTACCTCAGCACAAACAAGAGGAAGTCATTCCAACACACTGGACATGGAGGGTAGGGTAGAGACATCTATCTCTGCAAGCAAGGGAGCATATATCCTCACCAGAACCCAAGCATGCTGACGCCCTGATCTTAGAATTCCTCAGCCTCCCAAACTCTGAGAAATCAATTCTTGTTGTTTAATCCACCCAGTCTGTGATATTCTATCGTGACAGCCCAAGCACACTGATACGCCAAAGTAAAAAGAAGCAGAGTACGTGGTCCGGAGCCAGCAACAGCTGCAGGTAGCTCTACACTAAGAGGTAAAGTAGCTCCTTCCGGCCAATTCTATGTTTGGCCGTATTGTTGCAGCCCTCCTCATGGCTCTGTAACCAAGGTATATCCCTTCCTAAATACCTTTCTACTAAACTTCAAAAGAAGGTCTTCTGCAAAGAATCTCACCCGTACAACACAAACTCACTTTTAATTAATTTATTTAGGTATTTTCATTTCCAATCCCTGTATATTTTTTTCCTCACCAGAATTGTACATTTTGCATTCAAAGAGGCAGTACTTGTAAGAGTAACATTTTAAGCATGCTTATTTGCAGCAGGCCCTTCAAAAATATCTACATCCTAATCTCCAGAATATGTGAATATATTACGTAACATGACAAGAGGAAATTAAGATGGCAGATAGAATTCAGTGACTTTCAGAAAACCTGCCTTGATTATCTGGGTGGGTCAAATACAATCCAAAGGGTCTTTATAAAAGGAGCAGGATGGGAGAAGAGCGTCAGAGCACTGCTATGTGACAAAAATTCAGTAGGCATTGCTGGCTATAAGATGGAGGTCATCATCTGCCAAGAAATGCAGGAAGGCCCTAGAAGCTGGTAAAGAAAAACAAATATATTGTCCTCTAGAGCTTCCAGAAGAAACACAGCTCTGCCCATGCCTTGAGTTCAGCCCAGTGAGACCCTTCTAAGCTTTCTAACCCTCTAAGCAATAAGATAATAAATGTGGGCTGTGGATACCACCAAGTTTGTGATAACCTATTACAGCAGCAATAGGGAATTAATACACTGATTAAGGATTGAACTTTGGGATTAGAGAGAACAGTGATTAACTTACAACCACACCACCTGTAAAGTACATATGCTAACACAAGAAATTTAACTTCTATAAGGCTCTGATTCCCCAGTTATAAAATGGCATAATAATGTAACAATAGTTGATAAAATGATATAAGAATTGCCCATGTGGCAGGTATGAGGATTAATTTACATGCTCTGTGATATCTAGTTGGCAAATGCTTGACAGATAGCACTCATTGAAAATACTTTATAAGAATTAATTTTTCATTTATCTATTTCATAGTCATTATATTCTTTCTCTTGCTCTTCCTAGCTTTATTTTTAATGTATTCTGGTCTAATGTCTTGAACTATTGATTAGCTAATTTACTTTCTTATTTTATAATGAAAGCTTTTAAAGTTATTGCTTTGCTTCTATGGATAGGCTCGGTGGCATCTCCTAGGTTTTGCTAAGCTGTGTTCTTATCATATTTAACAGTTTTTTACAGGTTTTGATTTCTACTTTGACTTAAAAACTGTTTGGAAAATTTTTCTATTGACTTAAATTTAAAAGTGGTTGAATTTGTGCTTTTATTGATAACATTTAAAGCTTTGACAATAATTACCATCCATATCACACACAAATCAGAAAACATATCTTATGTAATTGGACCTTTCATATTTATACAGTTTGCTTGAGATCTTGTTGAATGGACACACACCTCCTTTTCCACAATAATTAACTATTTTATATATTATATTCTGCAAATGTACTGATAGATATATATCTGTTTATTCTTGTAAAGACTAGAATTTTTAAACAACTAAAATGTATATTTTTTATTATTTCCTCATAGTCCTAAAAGTTATGTTTCTATATATTATTTTTCTCTGCTATTTACTGTATAAAGCATGTCATCTCATCATCAAGGCATCTGTTTTTTTCTATTTATAATATATCTTTTTTCCCTTCCAGGATTCTTACTTTGATGACAACTTTGCCTTAAATAAATATAGACTAGTTTGATTTGCATCTGCCATTTCAACATCGGCCCACTTGTTTCATGTTTGCATATTGTTTATAAATAGTACATGTTGAAATTTATTACCTTTTCCCAAACTGAGAGTCCTTTTGTCAATTAATTTATATTTTAACATACATTTTAAGATATATAGTTTTGTTATATACACACATATTCATCTGCTGCCATTATAATACCATTTTACAGTGCTGTTATAGGTTACTTAAAAAGTTTTAAAAACCTTATTGAGGTCACGGACATCAATATAACTTAGATAAACCTGAAGACTACATATGGCAACAAGATTATGTCATTTGCTCTTAAAAAAAGAAAAGAAAAACTTGGTTTATGAAAGATAAGGCTGTAAACTGCTATATAATTTCACTATTTCTTCCAGGAAATGCCCATCAATTTAACAGAAACATAATCGGCTGACCTAGACAAACATCTGAAATGTTTGGTTAAAGACTCTGCATTGTTGTGTCTCCCAAATCTAAGCTATGAGACCATGAGTTTAGCCCTGTATCCACCAAATCCCACCTACCTGCAAAGATCAGCCCTCAAACATCTCATCCTAGATTCAACATCCATTAAATCACCCTCTTTCAAACCCCTCTATTAAGACAGGAGATTTTGTGGTCTCTGTTCTTGCTGTAGAAAGTTCTAATACATTTCCTTTATTAACAAACCTGAAGATAGTTGAAAATACTAAACATGTAGTATTAGAATCAAAATTTAGTGTCCTTGGCCCTGGTCGGTTGTCTCAGTAGTAGAGTATTGGCCCAGCGTGTGGATGTTCCAGGTTCAATTCCCAACCAGGGCACACAGGAGAAGCACCCATCTGCTTCTTCACCCCTCCCCCTCTCCTTTCTCTCTCTCTCACTCTTTCCCTCCCACAGCCAAGGCTCCGTGGGAGTAAAGCCAGCCCAGGCTCTGAGAATGGCTCCATAGCCTCCGCCTGAGGTGCTAGAATGGCTCTGGTCGCAAAGGAGCAATGCCTCAGCTAGGCATAGCATCACCCCCTAGTGGGCATGCTGGGTGGATCCTGTTCGGGCACATACGGAAGTCTGTCTATTGTCCTCCACTTCTCATTTCAGAAAAATACCAAAAAAGAAAAATATATATATATATATATATATATATATATTTGTCCTCTCTTTTTTATGATAAGAAATTTAAAATCTCCATTTTCCCCTGCCCATTCATACATTAAAACACATACTAATAAGGTAACATGATTGACACCAAGGTTACTGCAATTAATTTCACATTTCATAAATCCTCTTGAACAATGATTTAGGCTTAATTTGTATTAGTTGTCATAGTTTTTTATACCTGACATCTCTAATTACAAGCACTTTATTTAGAATGATTTTATATTAACATATTTCCCCATGGATAAGATGCTCTTATGTATAAGACGCACCTTAATTTTGGGGCCTGAAATTTGAAAAAAAATGTATTACATAAAGTTATTGAACTCAAGTTTTATTCATCATAAAATTCATACAACTCCTCATCACTGTTAAATCTCCCATCCATTAGCTTGTCCTCATCTGTGTCTAATGACAAATCACTGTCTTCCTACATTGCCTTATCCTCAGTTTCATCTATGGCATTTAAAATGCCACACTTCTTAAATGACTTGATGATAATCCCAATCCCAATCTTTTTTCTTTTTTTTTTTTTTTTTTTACATAGATAGAGAGAGAGTCAGAGAGAGGGATAGATAGGTACAGGCAGACAGGAACAGAAAGATGAGAAGCATCAATCATCAGTTTTTCGTTGCGACATCCTTAGTTGTTCATTAATTGCTTTCTCATATGTGCCTTGACCATGGGGCTACAACAGACTGAGGAACCCCTTGCTTGAGCCAGCTACCTTGGGTCCAAGCTGGTGAGCTTTGCTCCAACCAGATGAGCCCACGCTCAAGCTGGCAACCTCGGGGTCTCGAACCTGGGTCCTCCACATCCCAGTCCAATGCTCTACTCACTGTGCCACCACCTGGTCAGGCCCAATAATCCCAATCTTGATATTATCCCAAGGCACAAACTTTCCTATAGTAGGTTTCTTTACTCTTCCTGCTGGTGTCAAATTGTCCCAAGACAAGTAAAAAATTCTGTAACAATGAGCACTAAAAGAAACGCAAAAAAGCAAATAAAAATTTTTTACAACCACTGTATAAGACGCACTCAGGTTTTAGACCTTAAATTTTTCTAAAAAAGGGTGCGTCTTATAAATTGGGAAATATGGTAGTTGGAATGTTACGGAAATATATACTGAAAACTTTTAAACATTTTTTAAACTAATTTGTAAGTGAATCCTTATTGTATTTGAATACCAGTTATATTTCTAAGGAAGGTCATTTAGCTAAAAATTATTTCAACCCATCTTTCTTTTTTCTTTTCTTTGTACTTTTAGAAGTGAGAAGCAGGGAGGCAGGGAGACAGATTCTCACATGTGCCAAACTGGGATCCACCTGGCAAGCACAGCAGGGGCAATGCTCTGCCCATCTACAGCATTGCTCTGTTGCAACCAGAGCCATTCTAGCACCGGGGCCAACTTTGCACCAGTTGAACCTTGACTTCAGGAGAGGAAGCAAGAGACAGAAAGAAGAAGGGGAGGGGTAGAAAAGGAGATGGATGCTTCTCCTGTGTGCCCTGGCCAGAAATCAAACCTGGGTCTTCCACATGTGAGGCCGATGCTCTAGCACTGAGCAAACTGGCCAGGGTCTATCTCAAGGCATCTTAAACATCCTCCTCCAACATCTGATATTTAGTGTAAAAGAAAATTGAGGCTAGACTATGTTTTTACAGATAATGCTTTCGTTTTTCTTCGTTTGACCTGCATTGGTGTAGACTTCTTTTCCCTTGTATACCTAGTTGACTTTTTTCTAAAATAGATGTGTTTGATTTTTAATTTTTACTGATGTGGTAAATTTTCCCTGGAGATTGTTTCATCTGGTATATGTGGTTATTTTTTTCTGAAGAAACGCCTTTCCAATGATAACTTAATGACTTTTTTTAATTTAATTTTCATTGACTCTGATTCTTTCTCTTCTTCCTTTTCCTTTTTTTCTTTTTTTAGTTTTTATTAATTTTAATTTATTGTATTAACATGGATTCAAGTGTCCCACTCAATATAACACCCTCACCCTACACCACCCTGTCCCTATTTATACCCCTTTGCCCCATCCCACTATATCCCTACCCCCTTCTCTCTGGGATTTGCTGTCCTGTTATCTGTATCTATGTGTTATACATATATAAATTCACTAATCCCTTCTTCTCTATGCCCATCCCTTCATTCCTTTTTCCTCTAACAGCTGTCCCTCTGCTTCCTTTGACCCCACTTATGCTTCTATTGCATTCCTCAGTTCACTTTGTTCATTAGATTTCACATATAAGTGAGATCATATGGTTTTATTCTTTCTTCACTGACTTATTTCACTTAGAATAATAATCTCCAGGCCCAACCTTGCCAATGCAAAAAGTAAGATTTCCTTCTTTTTCATGGACATATAGTATTCCATTGTATATATGTACTACATTTTAATCCACTGGTCCACTGATGAACACTTGGGTTGTTTCCAGATCTAAGTTATTGTAAACAATGCTGCAATAAACATGAAGGTGCATATCTTATTTTGAAACAGTGATTTGGTGTTCTTAAGATATTATATATTCCTAAAAGCTAGATACCTGGATCAAAAGGCAGTTCCATTTTTAATTTTTTTGAGGAAACACCATATTGTTCTTTACAGTGGCTGCACAAGTCTGTATTCCCACCAGCAGTGCAGGAGGGTTCCCTTTTCTCCACACCCTCGCCAGCATTTATTATGTGTTGATTTGTTAATGAATGCCATTATCACAGGTATGAGGTGATATATCATTATGGTTTTAATTTGTACTTCTCTGATTAGTGATGTTGAACATTTTTTCATATGCGTATTGGCCATCTGTATGTTCTCTTTGGAGAAGTGTCTATTCAGTTCTTTTGCCCATTTTTTATTGGATTGTTTACCTTCCTGGTGTTGAGTGTTAGAAGTACTTTATAAATTTTGGTTAGTAAACCCTTATCAGACGTATTGGGGAATATGTTCTCCCATTATGTAGATTGTCTTTTTATTTTGTTCATGGTGTCTTTTGCTGTGCAAAAGCTTTTTAGTTTGATATAATCCCATTTGTTTATTTGGTCCTTTACTTCACTTACCCGGGGAGATAAATTGGCACAAATATTGCTACGAGGGATATCAGAGAGTTTACTGCCTCTATTTTCTTCCAAGGTGGTTTTGGTTTTGCAACTTATATTTAAGTCTTTTATCCATTTTGAGTTTATTTTTGGAAATGGTGTAAGTTGGTAGTCTAGTTCCATATTTTGCATGTTCCTGTCCAATTTTCCCAACATCATTTATTGAAGAGACTGCCTTTACTCCATTGTATACTCTTACCTCCTTTGTCAAATATCAATTGATCATAAAAGTGTGGGTTTATTTCTGGGTTTGCTGTTCTGTTCCATTGATCTGTATGTCTATCCTACAGGGAGAGATAGACAGACTCCCGCATGCGCCCGACCGGGATCCACCCGGCACGCCCACCAGGGGGCGACGCTCTGCTCCTCCGGGGCATTGCTATGTTGCGACCAGAGCCACTCTAGCACCTGAGGCAGAGGCCACAGAGCCATCCTCAGCGCCCGGGCCATCTTTGCTCCAATGGAGCCTCGGCTGCAGGAGGGGAAGAGAGAGACAGAGAGGAAGGAGAGGGGGAGGGGTGGAGAAGCAGATGGGCACTTCTCCTGTGTGCCCTGGCTGGGAATCGAACCCAGGACCTCTGCACGCCAGGCCGATGCTCTACCACTGAGCCAACCGGCCAGGGCCTGTATGTCTATTCTTATGCCAGTACCAAGCTGTTTTGATAATATGGCCTTGTGCTATAACTTGGTATCAGGAAGTGTGATACCTTCCATTTTATTCTTCATTTTCAAGATTGCTGAGGTTATTCGTGTTCTTTTTTGGTTTCATATAAATTTTTGGAATATTTGTTCTATATCTTTGAAGTATGCCATTGGTATTTTAATAGGAATTGCATTGAATTTATAGATTGCTTCAGGTAATATAGACATTTTAATGATGCTTATTCTTCCTAGCCATGAACACAATAAATGCTTTCACTTGTTTATAACTTCCTTAATTTCTGTTTTCAGTATTTTATAAATTTTTGAATACAAGTATTTTACCTCTTTGGTTAAATTTACTCCTAGGTACTTTTTTTTGTTGTTGCAATATTAAAGGAGATTGTTTCCTTAATTTCTATTTTAGACAGTTTCTTGTTGGTGTATAAAAATGCCTGTGATTTCTGGATATTAATTTTATAATACTGCCAAATTCATTTATCAGGTCTAGTAGTTTTTTGACTGAGACTTTAGAGTTTTCTATGTACAGTATTATGTCATCAGCAAATAATGATAGTTTTACTTCTTCTTTTTCTATTTGAATGCCTTTTATTTCTTCTCCTTGTCTGATTGCTGTGGCTTGGACTTCCAGAACTATTTTGAATAAGAGTGGTGAAAGGGGGCACCCTTGCTTTGTTCTTGATCTTAAGGGGATTGCTTTTCATTTTTGTTCATTGAGTATGATGCTGGCTGTCGATTTGACATAGATGGCATTTATCATGTTGAGGTATGTTCCCTGTATTCCCACTTTGCTGAGAGTTTTTATCATAAATGGATGCTAAATTATATCAAATGCTTTTTCTGCATCTATTGATATAACATGATTATAATCCTTCCTTTTGTTTATGTGATGAATCACATTTACTGATTTGTGAATATTATACCAGTCTTACTTCCCTTCATTTCTGATATTGTATTTGTCATTTTTGATTAATTCTTTTTAATGTTTTTAAAGTCCTTTTTGATGCTTATCTCTTTATTTAGGTGCTCATTATATCCATCCATTGCTTCTCTAAGATCTTGAGCATCCTAAAAATCATTAGTTCAAACTCTGAATCTGTTAGTTTCATTACTTTGTCATTTAGTTCTTTTTCTGGGGATTTCTTTTTTTGATTCATTTGGGCATTTTTTTTTTTTTTGTCTTCCTATTTTGTCTGTGTATTAGGTAGTGTTGTTTGACTTGGAAATTTTTGTGGTGTCTTTATAAGGAAGATGGGCTCGGTGGTACTGACCTCTAGGCCACCTGTTTTTCTTGTTCTAGGAATGCTTCTTGAGGGTACTATTTTCTCTCCTGTTGTACATGAGTATTGAATGCAATTGGTCCTTTTGTGGGTATGGTTATCCCTTCAGACTGCTCTAAGGGTCAACCTTGACAATTTGTATTACACACTGTGCAATGTCTGTCCCGTTAGGTGTATTTATCCTCCACAGTGTCTGGTGCCTGCTATACTCCTCCTTTGGGCATGCTGCTCATGTAGCTAGGTGAGTGTATGGTTGGTGCTGTCTGTCACCCACTACCAGTTTTGTTTGTTCTAGATCTTCTTGGGTTGGCATCAGCTGTTTTTTATAACCTGCTTTGGGCTACCTGTGTGCGGCTACTGCTCTTTTCACTGTTTGTATCTGCCATTTTCTATGTCTGGTAGTGTGGGAAGGGCCAACTTATGTATAAGATCAGCTTCCTTCTGCTTAGAAAATTGACAGAAGCTCCATAAAAGCCTCAAGATCCATAAGATTTGCCTCCACTTTTCAGCTACTTCACCTCCTCTTGCAGCTGCCTGGTCTTCCTACAGAGTCTTCTGTAGAAATACTGCAATATGGGCTCAGACTGGCTTCACCTAACCAACCCCTCTACAGGTTGCTAGTTTGTTGGTTTAGGGCAGCTGAGTTTGGGAATACAATGTTAGTGGGACCTGCTCCTTCAGGGGTCTCTTGTTCATGAACTCAGTGCAGGGAAAATAGCCCCTACTTCAGAGCCTAATCCCTCAGCCACTGCTGGATACTCAAATTTTATTTTCCCTCAACAAGGTGAGTAGCAGGTTCAGATCAGGTGGGTCCAAAAGTCCCTTTGCAGAAGTTCTTACAGCTGGTAAGGTCTTGGTTTCAGGGAGGGAGACTGAGAGCCCTCTCCTGGGGCTAAATGTGCCCCCCCTTCCCAGAATGTGGCTAAGCCCCTTGACCAGATCAACGATGGGCTCACAGAAACCTATACTTTAAATGTCCATGCTTCAAGCCTCTCTCCCTTCCCCCTGTGAAATCTATCCTAGCGGGACAGAATATCTAGCACCCAGGCTGGCTGACTGTGAAGCCCCACCCTATCCAGTGCACATGATCTGCTGTGCCGGTGCTGATCACAGAGAGTGGAACTCACCTCAGATGGGCCAGGTGTGAATAGCCCTTCCTTAGGATATTATTCTAGAAACGGTTGTTAGGTCCTAAACCAATGCTCTCCACAGCTGGCCCCTGGATGTGCCAGCCCTGGAAGGAATGTGGTGCAGACTAATGGGAGACACTGCCCATGTCTGGCCTTCAGCAACCTTCTTGGAACTACAAGCAATCAGAGTTTGTGGCTGACTCTGCTGGGCCCAGGTACTCAAGAATTACCAAGCTGCACACCTAGGCTGGCTTTTACCCACACTGGGCCTGGGAGAAGACCTGCTTAAAAGGCCAAGGTTCCCTGAGTCCCACCTTCTGCAGCCTCTGTCTGCTGGCTGCTTTTTAGGCTCAGCCACTGGAAGAATCTCTGGTAGAGTTTAGAGCCTGTGGCAATTCAAGGATTAGGAAGGATAGTGTGGTGGCTGCGCCCCTTGGTCCCAGGTGTCAGTCTGTCCAGACTTTTTTCACAGACCTTAGTAGGGTGTGGCCCTAGGAGTCCAATGGGTGTGGCCTCTGCGACTCAGAGGTGTGGTCTTCCCACAGTCAGGACAGTCTCTACTTAGTCTCCCATGAGGCAGAATCACCAGTTTTAGACACAGGCGCATGTATGGGGAAATCTCCCACCTCAGCACTAAAAAACTGAGTCATTTATACGCCCCCTATTTCCTGCCTTCTCAGAACAAACCATTCTCCATTACTGGGGCAGGAGAGACTCCCAAGGGTGAGACAGCTGCTTTACCCCAAGCTGATGCTGCTCAGAGGGAACTGTTCCACCCAAGAAAGATGGCGACAGCAGTATTGGAGAATGACACAGCACAGGGGTTCTGGTGACCATCCCCCACAGTGTCTCTCCCTGAGCCTCCAACTTTACACTCTCCTCATGCAACTCTAGTCCTCTCAGCTTTCCCTCCACCACAGCCCCAAGTAAGTGACTTTCAACAAGATTTTCTGTGCTGTTCCTTTAAAACAAAGCATGGGTATCCAGAAAGCTCTCTTTCTTGCAGACAGAAACCTGGCTCTTTTCAACTCCAAATGCTATTTGAGCACCTTTTCTAGGCTCTGGAGCTCTAGACTGAGGTTCCTGGCCTGGGGCTTCAGATCCACACCTCTCAGGGTGACCCTCCCTGCAATGAGACTCCCCTACGAACCCTGTGTTGCTGCTCTATCCTGGGAGTGGGGCAGCTTTTTCCACGTCTCTGCCCTTCCTACCAGTTGATGTGTCTTCTTCTGTGATTCTAGGCTATAGACTCCTCTTTCTTTAGTCCAACGTTGGTTTTTCAAGATGATTGTTCTTAAATTAAGTTGTATTCCAATTTGGTTCTGGGAGGTGGCTGTTGGAACATTCGCCTACTTGGTCGCTATTTTGTTATCTTGGAATCTTGATTAACAATGTCTTGGACAATAACTTAATTATTCATGTTTCCCTCCTGCTGAGACACTCACAATTCCGTTATGTCATTTCTTTTCTTTTTCTTCCTTGCAATGGAGGGAAGCAGAAGCATCTGAAGATTTCCTCCCATGTCATTAAATCACTTCTCTTCATTGGGAATCCTGTTCTTTAATTTTTCTGATGAAAATTTAATTCAGACTTGGGGTATTTTGTTTCCCGGTTTCCTTCCTTAGCTTTTCCTTCTCCCTTTTCATCTTATCCTGCTCCTTCTTGCTGGTTTCCCATAGCAAGGATCCCAATGAGTTTTTCTAAAGTAATTTTATGTGGGTTTTTTTGTAATAATGGCTCATTTTCATAGGTTAATATTTTTTCCTGAGTCTTCATTTACTATTTCCTTCCTTTGATCTGAAGTGTCTTACTCTCTTCATTGTTCAACTTTGAATCAACCAGGGTCTTTGCCCATCAGGAGAAATGCTGGTTCTTTGTGGCACGGCTTAGTACTTGGGTGATGGTTAATGTCTCACTTTGGAGTCAGAATGGAGAGCAAGCTGATACACAAACCTCGTAGTCTGTTATACAGTTTCCTGCAAATATTCTGCTTAGAGCAGAGGTTCTTTTCTTTTTTTCCTGCCATGGAAGGATTTGGCAGCACAATGCACCACAAGGAAATCTTTAAAAAGTAAACAGAATTTAAAGAAAATATATTAAAATATAAATATCAATCTACTTTAAAAATAAAATGTACATTATATACCATATATATGCTTCTTTATTAATCATTAATACCAAGATCTAATGAAAGTTCTCATAAGTACCATAAATCCAAAGAATCCATGTGCATAAAAGATACTTTGAGAAACCTGAGGCCACTGAAATATGATTTCAAAATATTGATGACCTATATTGAGGAGAAAGTCATAAATCCAGCAAATATAAATGGGGATTACTGCTTACATTCATACTTGAAAAGAATGTAACACTTCAGTTACAGATTAATGAAAATAGGGATTTATTTTTTTCCATCCAGTTTCCCAGCTACCCTGAATTCAGACCTGAGTACAGGGCACCAGCTCTAGTGTTCTTTCATTGGATGTAAATGAAACAATCTTCTTGCCTACCATCTCCAAACACTAAATTAATGAATAATGTAAATAAATGTGAGACTCAGAAAGACAGCCTTCACGGCATCTCCAGTTTTCCCTTCATCCATAATACCTTACTTGTGGGATCTGTAACCCTAGAAGTTGTACAAGGAAAGGGATCATACTCTGCCCTTTTCAAAAAGGCTCGCCTTTGATGCAGAGGGGGAGCACTCTGTTTCTCGCTTGGTACAAATCTTGTGTCCCCAAGAACAGCTAGAAGAAAACAGCGACAGGACAGAGTATATTTCTATTTCCCATCAGGTGATAAGGGCTGTTGCTTAACTTCCTGATGTGTAACATATCTAGGTTTACTATCAAAGAATTCTACCATCAGTTCCCTCAATCCTTTTTCTATGTAAATATCTTGACATTTTTGAAGGTGATCTGGAAGTAATAACTACACCATAGTTTCTAGCCAAATGCCAAACTAAACTAAAGGTGTGTCAAACTATTGTAATTTGAATAGCTAGCACATACACAATGGATACATAATTTTTAAGATATAGTTTAGTTTTTTTTGAAACACCATTCTAAATTTATATTATACTATTACTTCACAAGAAAAAAATAATTTCCATAAAGAAAATGGATCAGAGCTATCCTTGAGTATAGAATTCTGTGAATAACTTTTCTATAAAAGTTTTAATTATTTTATTTATTGGGGGTTTACCTTAAGTCAAAATATACATTTCTAAACTTTTATTTTAATATACACATACATGCACACATGCAAACTATAATATCATACTATTCCATGCCTTTTGAAAAAAATCAACTTAATGCATGAGTACTTTCTTTTAGTAATACATGATAGATTAGAGAGAAAAAAAGATAATCTAGTTATATTTTCAAGTCTTTCTTCCCTTCTCATTTTTATTCCTGATGTTATTGAATAAACAGTTAGTTTGGGGAGGAAATAGCCCCATGGTATTTTTTTATAATTACAACCTTAAAATCGTATGTGTTGTAAACTGCTTCACGGCCATCAGCTAAAGCATTATTCTCAGTTTCTGCCTCATTATACTGACACTTTAGGCTTGATCTCTCGTCCAGCTCCATAAAGAACCCTAGAAAGCACAGGACTGGTAAGAAGTAACCATGGAAACCAAACTCCATATGTGTTTGCACAGAATGGAGGTTATATTGCTATGGAATTTCATTTAAATGAAATGTTTTGATTGTTTTATGAGTTCAAGTTCTTTGCAAAAACAAAGGTTATATTGCTGTGGAGTCTCATTTAAATGAAATGTTTTGATTGTTTTATGAGTTCATATTCTTTGGCAAAAACAAAGCATTTCTCAAGTCAATAGGTTACCCATCAAGTGCAGCAATTGTGCTCTCTACCTGGGAAAATAATGGAATTCCATAAGACAAATAGCTTCAAGATTTTACAAAGAAAAAATAGAGCAAACTACCTCAGTTGAAAATACAACACGACAAGGAGCAAAGAAAGGGCTCTCTGTTTGTTACTTAGTCAAAGATAATCCTGAGAAACGAACAGTCACCTGAGAGTCAAGGCACCTTTAAATCAGACTGACTCCTCCCTGGCTCTGTGGCTCCTTTGCAAAAGGAACTAATGACTAAAGAAAACCCACAGAGAGAATCTTTGGGGGTGGCATTAATAGATAAAATATTGCCCTGCTCTTTGTATGTATAATAAATATGTCAAAACTGTATCTGCAAAATTAAACCATATATATTCAGCTGAATATAACAAAAAAGAGTTGGGCATCAAAGATGCTTCCTCAAAAAGACTTTTATAACAGAGTTATGAAAGACAGAGAAAGCAGAAAAGGGTGGTGATTAAGGAATATTATTGGTAATTTGTAGATTCCCACATATTTCTATATCTAGATCATGTTTTTAATTCAATTTTTAAAATATCTAAGGAGGAAGTGAATGCTAGATCTCTTACCCCTCTAAATTTTTTACTCTTAATTTCCACATGCTTTTTATTTGCGGGTTCATAGTTGGTCTATATAATAGTCTGCAAGCACTGACATTTTTGGCTGTTACAATCACCTTTGACAACAGAAAATGCTATAATAAACTAATGTTCGGTTCCCGTGCTAAAATACATTTCAGATTGATAGTCTCAGATATGTATTTGACAATAGTACAATAGCCAGGAGGCTATGCAATGCCTCCAGGGGAACCTGATACTTCAGTTATGGTAACACCAAGGACCAACCACCCCAGAGCTCATTAACTTAAGACTTTACTGAAAATTTCCCTTAGAAATTGTTCAAACTGGTTTGGTTGTGAGATACTGCCAACTGGCTCTGATTATCACATCTGATTTCTTGGTGTTTAGTTTGAAGACCTCATAGTTCTTCACCAATAACTCAGATACCAAGAGATACTTTTTTTACTCAAAGCCAGCTGAGAAGAGTCAAACATTTTTGGAACACTCACTTTATTTCTGACACTCTGCTGAAGGGATGTGGAAGAATAGGTATTTGTTCTTGGAGGATTTTAAATGTAGTTGGCTTATCCGCATACAAAGGTAAAAAGTACCAGAGACTATACAAGTGGGAAGAGGAAATTGTTAGAATCCATCGGAGTCCAAATAGACCAGTGTAACAGGCTTTATTGAAAGGAAGAAAGAACCTGAAACGAGACTTACTGGCAGGGTTAAAGAAATGAAACCCAAGAGAAATACCATGTAGGAATTTAGAACAGGGGAAGATAGCTGTAGGATAGATAAAACAAAACACTTCAAAAAGGAAGTGGGACTTGAAATCTGTTTTAATGAATAGGTAAGGTCTCAAGAAGAAAAGTATGCTTCTCTTCCTGTTCAAATTAAGATTTGAAAAGTGTGGTTCCTAAACAGCAATGTATTTCAAAGAGCACAGCAATTCAAAATTGAGAAGTAGGGAATTCAAATTACTACCATGCCTGTGGTACTTTACAGAAGACTTAGGCAATGAAGTTTCATTGAAAAAGAAACAGATGTTATAACAATTATTTTTGTTATATTGGATGTTTTAAAAATGTTAATGTAGGAGTTGAATACTTTAATATTCGTTGCCCAGGTTTGTTTCCAAAAGCAAGATGATGAGAAAGAGAACATCGTCACCAAACTGGGAAAAGTATAAGTATACATTGCACTTTTTTGCTAATGCTATTTTTATGAATCTTAGATTATAAAGCCAGTTACATTTTTAATGCTTCTTTTAGTTTTAACCACAAAACATGCAGAGGTGTTAATTTCAGCATTCTTTGTTACTTTATAATTCTTGCAATAAATTAAAGAAACTTAAATTAGACAGCATTGTTTTCTGCAAAAATAACATGGTAGCAGTAGATTTTACAATTTTCACTGAAATCTTATTGAATTTCAAAATATTTTATCCCATTTTTTCTAATTCTTAATAAGACTTCAGGAAATAAATCACTTCTCTTAGTAAACCTAATGTTGCTGAAATTTACTTCATTAGAAAATGGATTAGAAATTTGCAAGTCACAATTGTCCCTTAACTAGTCATCATTATTTTTCTTCATTCTTACAAAGTTGTAACCTCGATTTGACTAAATTAATAGTTTTCATCATCAAATATACCAGCTCCAGGACTTACCAGAATATTGGTATGGACGGTGAAGAATTGGTTTCATTGTTGAGGTAACCCACCATCTTTACATTCCAAAGAAAACCCAGTTTGGTACATGGATACAGATAGAAACTCATACTGAAAACTGTGTCACTTCAGCTGTATTTTTTTCATTCAATTTCAGAACAAGGTATCTGACATAACTTACACCTTGGGACAATCACAGATGTCTCACCAAGCCTCTTTTTACTCATCTGCAACTTGTGTTCTGCTCTAAGAACCAGTGTGAGGCAAACAGGATAACAAGGGGAAGAATACTGTGGTCCCATTATACAAACAATACGTCTGTGGCTTCTAGTTTTCTGTTTCTCCCACAATACTCTCTTAGTCCAGAAAATATCTTCACTTCTGTTTATAGGGGTGAAGACCTTTAAATCTACAGTTTAGGTGATTCTAAATCCTGGTTCTCGTGCTTCATTCCTGTGCTTTGGGTACTTTGTTGTTAGGTAGGGACAAGGGATACAAATGTTACCAGGTAACCCATATGCTCTCAATTTTGAGTTAGGTAGATATATAAAGGTATATGTGCATATTGATATTAAAATATATAAAGAAGTTAAATCATCAAATAATTAACGACTATTTAAATTAAAATATGGTGAATAAAGATGGCAACTGATCCAGATGTTAAAAACTTTTTAAAATGCTTCTATTCACATTGATTGATGTTCATTTTAAGCTGTCTTTGATGTTTAAATTGATCTGAATTAATACATTTATATTATGTTGTTCTATAAATCATCTCAAGTTTGGGAGCTCAAATTCTAATAATGATAAGTAGCCCAAGATTACAATATTTCTAAATAAGATCATTTGAAGTAGTCACAAGGATATTTTCAAAGATGCTCTATTATTATCATGCAAGAAATTATTTTAATTATGAAAACTTTTAAATAAAAATAAATCATTCCTATGTTCAACCATGAAATATTTGCTTTGGTACAGGACTTCTCACCATAAAAATCAAGAACACTGAACAAGCATGTAGTAACTCTTCAGCTATTGAGGAAACACACAATGCAAGACTGTTCCTTGAGAAGAAAACACTAAATCTTCCACTTTTTATAGACAAGCATTTACAGACCCAGAGCAGGAAGGGTGACCTAAGCAATGTCGCAGTCTTGCTGGACTGTGGATACACAGATGGGAGCTCAGAGGAATGGAGGCATCTGAATTTAACTACTTGTCTTGAGAAGCTTAGAAACAGCAAAGGTGTCAAGGGAAAAACTGAACTGTCTGATTCCCTTCTCTCTGCCTCCTTTCTGCCTGGGATTTTGATGTTCCTCAACTCCAGGTGCTTTGGCAGAAAAAAACACTAATTCCTGTCTTTACAGATGTGAAAAATTGTTATGAGCTCTTCTGACTTCCCTGCCTCTTAGCAGCTTGCTCTGCCTACTCTGTCTCTCCCCTGCCAACAATAATGAAACATGGCGCCTGACCAGGCGGTGGCGCAGCGGATAGAGCATTAGACTGGGATGTGGAGGACCCAGGTTCAATACCTCGAGGTCGCCGGGTTGAGTTTGGGCTTACAAGCTTGAGCATGGAGTCGCTGGCTTGAGCATGGGATCAAAGACATGACCCATGGTCACTGGCTTGAGCCCAAAGGTCACTGGCTGTAGCTTAAGGTCATTGGCTTGAGCAAGAGGTCACTAGCTTTGCTGCAGCCCCCTGGGTCAAGGTATACATGAGAAAGCAATCAATGAACAAATAAGGAGACTAAGGAGCCGAAGTGAATTGATGCTTCTCATCTCTCTCTCTTTCTGCCTGTCTGTCCCTATCTGTCCCTCTCTCTGTCTCTGTCACACATACACACAAAAATATGAAACATGGGCCCAGGCCAGGTGGCTCAGTGGATAGAGTGTTGTCCCAGCACACCAAGGTCTTGGGCTCATCCCTGATCAGGGCATGTAAGAGAAGCAACCAATAAGTGCACAACTAAGTGGAATGAGTTAGTGCCTCTTTTTCTTTCTTTCTTTCTTTCTTTCTTTCTTTCTTTCTTTCTTTCTTTCTTTCTTCCTTTCTTCCTTTCTTTTCTTTCTTTCTTTCTTTCTTTCTTTCTCTCTCTCTCTCTCTCTCTCTCTCTCTCTCCCTTCCTTCCTTCCTTCCTTCCTTCCTTCCTTCCTTCCTTCCTTCCTTCCTTCCTTCCTTTCTCTCTCTCTCCCTCCCTTCTTTCTCTCTCTCTCAAATCAATGGAAAATTAATAAAGGAAGAATAAAACATAACCTGAGGGCATGTGGGGGAAGAGGGAACCAGCCTGCAAATGTGGACACCCCACTCAGCAGGTTTCCTCACTCTTTGGAACATTGGCCTCTGACTGTTGCCTTAATTTTATTTTCCTAGTAATACATAATTAAAAAAAAAGAAGTTTGTTTTCTAAGTACATTAGTAAAAGTTGACCAGAAAAACCCTTGAAATGACAGTTTATTCTCAAATGTTAAAATCTGAAGTTCTGGGCCTGAAGAAGAGGCATGTCAGGCTCATGCCAAGATGACAGATGCATGAGAGCAATGACGAGAAAGACGGCTTCATGGGGAGAAACCAGTGTAAGATGAAGGGTGAACCCTGGCAGAAGACACCAGAGAAGTCATCATTTCCACCAGCAGTTAATAACGTTGTTCAGGCTGAAACCTATAGAACAGAACACCACTTTTATATTGTATTTGTACTTTTGGCCCGGGATAGTGGTTTTCAGTGGACCCTGTCTGTACCAGCTTCATTAAAATAAAATATCTGGCCTGACCTGGTGGTGGCGCAGTGGATAAAGCATCGGACTGGGATGCAGAGGACCCAGGTTTGAGACCCCAAGGTCGCCAGCTTGAGCCCAGGGTCGCTGGCTTGAGCAAGGGGTTACTCGGACTGCTGAAGGCCCGTGGTCAAGGCACATATGAGAAGGCAATCAATGAACAATTAAGGTGTTGCAATGTGCAATGAAAAACTAATGACTGATGCTTCTCATCTCTCCGTTCCTGTCTGTCTGTTCCTGTCTATCCCTCTCTCTGACTCTGTCTCTGTAAAAAAACAAAACAAAAAACAAAACAACTGATGTTTCTCTCTCTCTCTCTCTCTCTCTCTCTCTCTTCCCTTTCCTCTCTTTAAAAAAAAAAAAGAAAATATCTGAAAAAATGTTAAATATAAATAAATAATAAGGCTGTGCCTTTCTTGGCTGAGCCATCTGGCCAGGAGGAAGCCAGGTTCCAAGCCTTCAGGTGATACAGGACTAACTCAGGTCGCAATGCCCATTTCAGGCTACTTTTCCACCTGGCTGCAGGTGTTGCCATGGTAGGTGCCTACCACACTACCCACCATCATAAGCAGGATGGTCACATCCCACAGGTGTGTCTTCACCACCCAGAGCTTTGCATTAGACACTGCCTCCTTCTTGGCCTCTCAAACATGACTCAGCAGGGACTGCTGTTTCTTCCCCCAGCACCACACAGATGCTGCTGAGGCTGTCCAGTTCTTCTATAGATGCGGGAGGGACTGCTGTAATGGAAGAGGCCATTGGAGAAAAGGAAAAGTTCACAGAGAGGAGTCTTTTTTTCCCAACAGCTGAGGTAGCATAGTATAGTAGCATCACTTCCTGTTGGAGATGAAGGTGTGTCTCTTCTCAGTAGTGCATCATGAGTGACAGCTGGATGAGGGTTCTCTCTTTCAGCCTACTGACTCCATTTCAAGGGGCTTTCTCGTCGTTTTCACGTTTTTACTTTCCAGAAGACATCTATGATCAATGAAACTCTAATTCCGCCCAACAGAAATCTAACACAAATCATGTGAGTAGTTTTCAACTTGTTGAAGCCACATTTTAGAATAGGAAAGGAATGGGTAAAATTAGTCTCGATAATATACTTTATTAAACCAAATACACCCAAAATATCATTTCTGAATAATAACAAAAAAATTATTAATCAGCTACAATTAACGGTGTACCTGTCACACTCACTACAACAAACCAACAGTGTTTATGCCGCGGTTAAAGTGAAATGTAGCACCGCTAAAGCAATAAGGATTTATTATGGGGAAATGTTTTTCTGAGTGCTTCAGTTTTAAAATTAAAGTTAAGATTCAATAAAATTTGAAGTTCAGATTCTCCTCTGCACTAGCCACACTGAGGTACTCAGCGGTGCCACCACCACACAGTTAGTAGCCACCATCCCGAGAACACAGTTCAAACCTCTCTGGATGATGGAAGTGAGTGAGTTTCCGTGGAGGCTGACTATCACTGCTAGGACCTGCTGACCAAAGAAAATGTTGAGAACTATTACCAAAATGAATTACCCAGGTATAGGTCACACTTCATTAAAAAATAATAATAATAATAAGCTACTTAAAATAATAATGAATGATGCTGTTTATCTTAAAATCAATTCTCTGGTCATTCTGTTAAGTAACACTACTTTCAAACCTTTGAATCTGTGTAAAGCCAGTGGCCACAGCCAGGAAGGTTCACAATGGATTCAGGCAGACAGTAGAAAAACTGTGGAGCCAGAAAAGGTTGGGCCATTCCTTTTAATCAAGTCTCACAATGGTGGACAAACACACAGGGAGGGGAAACTGCTTCTCAGGCAAACAAATAGCAAAATGGCCCTTCACAGTGGCCGGCACACAATACGTGCATCCACAATCCCCCTGAGTGCAAGCACCCATAGCCTTATATAGGTCATATACACGTTGCACTGCCATGTGCTCAGGCACTAATCAGACAAAGGGCAACTGGTAAACCAGCAAGCAGGCCTAACACAGCTGCCCCACATTCCACCCTTTTAGGGTTACTAGCTTCATAATCTACATGACAGGAAACTACAGCAACAACAAAACTTATACAATAATTACTATAATTACAAAGGTGCCATTCAGTATCACCCTGAACACTCTGCCCAGGGTGTCACCTGGAGGCCCACCTCTAACTCCCTACCCATGGGAGGTAGGAGGGCTTGTATAGAGCAGGGGTGTGTCCATGGAAACTGTAAAGTGTCCTTGGTGCACCTCTGCAACTGGATGAGAATCAGTGCAGGAGGGCCTCCACAGGTGTTGTGCCCCCCCATCAGGGTCTCTCATAGTACTGTCCACAAGCAACTTGTCCATTCATCAAGGGAGCTGGTGCCCCCGTTCTGGTCACAGTCCAAGAGTCAGTCCACGATAGCCCAGCAAATCACCAAGGAAAAAGGTCCATTACAGGCAACTAGCCATGCAGCTCTTTATTAATGGGCCTCGGCACCTTCCCATAGTGTGCTGTCCGTTGCCACAAGCCCCATCCAGACCCCTCAACAAGCTCACAGGGCCTGGTGAAATCAAACACATTCGAGGCTTGTTTTGCCTTGACAGTTCTCTTAGCTGCTGCTGCTGTAAAAACAAAAAAGCACCTATTACCTTCTAATGCCAACACCTGCTGCACATTAAAAGACCAGTGGATTGCCAATTCTACATGAGGCCTCTGGCCCCTGCCCATCCTTGTCAGACAGGTTCCTCACCCTTCCCCCTATTCAAACTGGGACAACATGTCTTGGGGATCCTGTAACCTGAATGCCAACCTTTTCCTGGCAGAGGCCAGGGCCACCTGCTCCCCCACTTTTTCAGCAGCTGGAACCTCTGTTCTGACTGCTCCAAAGTTCTCAGAACACTTTATTAGGCTTGCCATCTAATTTCTCTATATCTGCCCCAGCTGCAGTCAAATCTACCCACATCTGTATTCGGGTAACTTCCACAGGCCTGTTTCTCTTGTGAGTTAGGGGGAGGGGGTCAGCACAGGCAGCAGCCCTCACAGCCTTACAGTCCATCTCTGTTCCAGAGACTATGATGCCATCCACCCCCTATGTCCCACAGCCACACCAAGCAGGCTGCCAGGGGCTTAGTGGGTTTGTACCTGAATTATACCCCAAGTACATCAACTCTGCCTGGGTGTAGGGCCGGACCACAGAATGCACCACTATTTGTGGAGGAGGCTGTAGTTGCCCCTGAGGGGCTCTTGGCTATTGAGATTTTACCTTCTTGGTGACCACCAGCCGGGCTCTGAGTCTGCAGACAGCAGTTGCAGCCTGAGCTGCCCGCTCAGAAGAGTCGGAAACACCTGCTCCCACCAACTCAGAGCCACTCAGCTGGAAGGAATGCAGCTCCAACCTTCTGCATCCACTTTGGCTCCTGTGGCTGCTGGCTCTCAGCCTGAAGCTGATTCTCAAGCTCCTTAACCCGTAGTTGTTTCTTCAACAGCCGTCACTGCCAATATTCACCTTCCAGGGCAAACTGCAACTCGTGAACCCGTACCTCTCTGTCCAGAGACTGCTATAGTTCCAGGTGCCATTGGTGCTCAGCCTGCACCTCACACTGCAGCTCTTGGACCCAGTGGTCTCCTTCTCTAGTGCTCACTCCAGTTCACACCGTCGCTGGTGCTCAGTATACATCTCATCCTGGAGTTTTCTACCTCACTCAGCTTCTTGCACAGAGCTCTTGGTTTCTTCTCACAGGATTGTAGAAAACACCCAGCCCACAGTCTCCAAGGAAGAGCCAGTGGGAACAGCCACTCCTCTATTCCACTCCTCAGGGGTGTCAGTGACCCCATACCAACCTGCTCCAAATCCAGCCCACTACGCCAGATGTAATGCCAGTGGCTGAGGCCAGGCAGGTTCACGTTGGATTCAGGAAGACAGTAGAAAAACTGTGGAGTCAAAATGGGTTGGGCCATTTCATTTAATAGAGTCTCACAACAGCAGACAAGCACACAGGTAGGGGAAACTGCATCCCAGGCACAGACAGCAAAATGTCCCCTCACAGTGGCAGGCATGCAATCTGTGCATCTGCAATCCCCCTGAGCACAAGCACCCATAGCCTCATACAGGCCACACACACATGGTCCTGCCACGTGCTCACTCACTAATCAGGCAAAGGGCTTGCAGCTGG
The DNA here is from genome assembly GCF_036850765.1 of Saccopteryx bilineata. Lineage (NCBI taxonomy): Eukaryota > Metazoa > Chordata > Mammalia > Chiroptera > Emballonuridae > Saccopteryx > Saccopteryx bilineata. The sequence continues at coordinate 77,608,069 of NC_089492.1, read as the reverse complement.
AAAAGCAACAAGCTAGCCTAACACAGCTGCCCTACAATCTGAAATTTCATTTCCTTTTTAAAAAACATTTGCCCTTTCAGCACTTTTACTTTTACATTCTCACGATACAAACTATCAAATTTCATCCACACCTCATCAGAACACCAGCCATTCGTTGGTCATTGGGTAACAGCCATTCCCATCCTTGTGCAAACCAGGCACTGTGGCCCATCACTTCTTTTCTCGTCCTGTCCACACCAGATCTGCAAAGCACCACAAACACGTGCCTCCCAGCTTTCACATGCACATCATGAAGCATCGCTGGGGAAATCATCCGTTTTCAAGTTGTCACCAATCCTGTTTGTTCTCCTCTGCAAACTCCTCCCACCTCGTGCATGGTGGGGTCTGACACCTTTCCCCCATTCCTCCATCCATCCCCATGCCCATGTACACCTCCACACCCTTCCTTGATAGAAAAAAAAACATGTATCTTCTTAAATTACAACTAATACAGACACCAAATTCCCTCTACTTCCTGCCTCCATCCACAGAGAAGTTTAACTTCAGTTACCACCGCACCTCCTTCGATAGCTCAGGGACAGAAGAGCCATGTCATCTGCCCTTTAGTGAAACCCTGATCTGCTTCAGAGACCTTTCTTTTGATTCATTACCTTTGGAATGTAGTCATCTCTGCTGTGCTTAAAAAAAAAAAAAAAAAGAAAGAAAAGAAAACTCTTTCTATATTATCCTTTCTATCTCCTTTTCTCCCTAAGGAAAAAAAAATCTCATATTGTACGACTCTATCTCCCCTTGATTCCTAGCTGTATTTTTACCTGACCCCTATCCCCACAACCCCACTGAATCTGTTCTCAATGAGGTCGAGGTTATGGACCTTAATTCCAGGTGCAGGGGACACGTCTAAGCGTTTACCTTACCTGACCTCTCTCTCTACCATCTGGTTAACTTCCTTCCCCTGGCCTTCCTGATACGGCCCTTTGATCAGTTTCCCCCAAATATTCTAACCCCTCGTTTCCAATCTTTGCTATTACAGCTTTTTCTGATTTCATGAAGTTAGGAAATTCAGAAATACGACTTTTAAATAACATTCTCAACATTATAATATGCAAAAGAAACATGGTGGTTTTCTTCTGAAAACATTCAGTCTGTTTACTTGGTGGAAAGAGAATTCACCAGGCCAGGTGAACTGACTGCTTTGCAAGGGAGATTCTACTCTTGGAAATAAAGCCCCTATTCTTCATATGTGTCCTTAGAGAAAGTTATGTAAAAATCTTAACAGCAACATAATCAGACAGCTACCACACAATGGCACTATAAAGAATAGCAGTCATGGATCTAATCATAGAAAATTGCCTGACAATTGCAACATTAAAATGCATCAATCATGGATACAATCGCACAAATGACTGAAATCACTAGCAAAACTTAAAGCAATTACAACTTTTTAAGAAATTATGTGGGAAAATTATTTAAATAGAAATACTATGTTTCTAACTTTTAAACAAATTTAAAAGACTGTCTCTGATATATGAATGCCTCACCACCTGAAGTCTACTTCTATAATAACTTCTGATTTCTTTCAAATATCCCAGTCACTTACCTATCAATGTATCTGAATGTCAAATCTCAATTTCAAAGAAAAGACAGTTCCTAAAATGTAAGAAACTTTACAAAAAAAAATTAGAAAATTATAATAGTTTCCTACAGAGAAAAAAATATTTCTAAATTTTCTAAATGTTACAAATAGAGGTGAAAAATCAATGCCACTGAATAAAAATCAAAAATGTAATACAAGAGAAAGATTAAATAACCAGAAGCTTATAAAAAATGCATGCAAATCACTCTGAGATGATGTTTTGAATTATTTTTGAAAAAAAAATTTTTTTTTTTTTTGCTTTTTGCTTCTGTATTTCTATTGGCAAAGGTAATAATGACAAATTTAGATATAGTATTTAATTCAAGCCTCCTGGATGCGAGAGCTATCTGGTTGCAACATCTGTCACCCCATTGATCACCAGGGTTGATTCAGCTGATCTGGCTGGCGAGGTGGGTGTCCCCTTCCTATCTCACTGCTCCATGGGCATCCCTCCCGAAGCTGCAAGGACGACCTTCCCCGCTAGAGGAGAGGACCGTTCTTCGGTCAAGGGTATACGAGTAGCTGCGCTCCCCTGCTGGAACCTCCAAACAAGCTCTCAGGCCTCCCTACTTTTGAATAAGATGACAATTTTATTTTGCCAAAATTAACCAGTGCATAATTGCCATAGGCACATTCTAGCCATAGTAGCTTGGAGTCAGAGCCTTTGTGTCTAAAACTTTTTCACACAGCACCCAGGGCTGTCATCCCAAGATGGGCAGGCAGCCCATCTTGTGAGGAGTTGATTCCCACTTCCATTCCTTCTATCTCTGACCTTGATGTACTGTGGCTAAACACACTAATAATATTTAGATCTTTGAAGCTAGAGAGAGCTAAGGAGATATGATGGGCAGTGTCAGCTTAAAGATCAGAGACCCCACAGAACACCACTTCTGAGCACAAGTTGGCCCAGACTTGTCAAAAACTATCAAACGCAAAGCCCTGAAACAATAACCAATTCAATATTTATTTTAATTACCACCTGTATTATTTTTAAAATGTAAAGAGATGTGAATATTTAAATAAGTTAAATTTTATTCATCAAGATATCTAACAAAGAATCCCAAACATCTTACTAATGGAGTAACTTTCTCTAAAAATATTTGAGCTCATCACCCTGATGTGCCTTGAGAAAGTACTGTTCTATCAGTAAACAAGCATGGAAACACATATTGCACATAAATTAGTATCAAATGAACACATTACTAGTAAAACTTATTTTAAATTCTACACTATAAGAAGGAAATTTGTCTACTTTTGATTTTTATTTCAAAAGGAAATATATTAAAGACATAATTTTCTGAGATAGTTTTCTTTAGAAAATTAAATATGAAGCCCCATCCACTGATAAAAATGAGACATTAGAAACATCTAATCCTTAGAACTTTAAAAATATAAATGCTTCAAAGGCCTCTATATGAAAAACATAATTTCACTCACTTTTTCCTCTCCTGAATATTGGAGCTATCATTTACTTAATTCCACTAAACTAGTCATCAATTTTTTCATGTTATTTTTTTCACTGGAAGAATAATCTTGTGTGAATAAATCTTTTTTTAAATTATTTAATTAACTGAGAGCAGGGGAGGAAGAGAGACTGATTCCTACATGCAACTGGAACGGGATCCACCAGACATGCCCCTCTATGGGGTGATGCTGTGCCCATCTGGGGAATTGATTCATTGTTCCACAACTGAGCTATTTTTAGCACCTGAGGTGGAGGCAACAGAGCCATCCTCAGTGCTTGGGGGCCAACTCACTGTAATCAATCAAGCCATGACTGCAGGAGTGGGAAAGAGAGAGGGAGAGAGAGAGAGAAGGGGAAGGAGCAGATGGTCACTTCACTTCTCCTGTGTGCCCAGACTGGGAATCGAATCCGGGACATCCACATACCAACTGACATTCTATCACTGAGCCAACTGGCCAGGACACATGTTCAATCTTTTATGAAGGTTTATTTATACACCAGGCACTCTACCAAATTCTTTACATGTGTTATCTCATTTAATCCACCTAGCAATCCCTTTGAGAATCCAACATGTTCCCTATTTTCTAGATGAAAAAATCAGAAATTCAGAGAAGAGGAGGACAGCTAAGTTCAGGAAAGGTGGCATGCCAACCTAAATGTGCCTGAGTCCAGAGCTACAAGCTTCACCTGTACAGAAGTGTCCTCCATGAACAACCACGCTACATCAGCTTCCCCATGGGACAAAAAAAATTCAATTTTCAAATGTACATTGCAATATTATTAATATAGAAGTTTCTAGGAACCTGCTAGAGTTAATAAGCTAAGTTCATCCAAATTGAGCAGCATTTCACAAAGTTACCAGCTCAGTCTCTTCAAACAATGGCCATGGTTATAAAGTACAAAGAAATTTCGAGGAACAGTTCCATATCAAATAAAACTAAAGAAATATGACAAGTAAATATAAGGAGTTAGCCTGAAGTGGACTTTGGGCTGGGGAAAAAATAGCTATCAAAGAGCATTTTTAGGACAGTGGGAGAAACTGAAATACAGATGGTAGATTAGATAGAAATAGTGTATCAATGATAATAGATGTGAGATTGTTACTCATGTACTATATATAGTTTATTTATACACCAGGCACTCTACCAAATTCTTTACATGTGTTATCTCATTTAATCCACCTAGCAATCCCTTTGAGAATCCAACATGTTCCCTATTTTCTAGATGAAAAAATCAGAAATTCAGAGAAGAGGAGGACAGCTAAGTTCAGGAAAGGTGGGAGTTTTGTGCCCCAGAGTTACAACTCTACTCTAAGTTTGAAATTATTTCAAATTATATCAAAATAAAAAGTGATTGATAAACACAAGCAAATACATGAAGGGACACAAGAAGCCAACAACTGAATGACTGTTCATACTCTTTATATCCTGACAAATACATACTATGATAAACAAGGAAGAAAATGAGTCAATATGTTGATTTAAATATTTTATTATTTGAGGAAAGAATACTATGTATTCCTTGTAGCATGTCTCCAGGGCATTATCATTGATTAAAATTATTATTATTTTTTTTAATTGGAAAGAATTTCTCAGGCCCTGGCCAGTTGGCTTACTGGTAGAGCGTTGGCCTATCGGCCTGGTGTGTGGAAGTTCCAGATTCGATTCCAAGCCAGGGCACACAGGAGAAGTGCCCATCTGCTGCTCCACCCTTCCCCCTCTCCTTTCTTTCTATCTCTCTCTTCCCCTCCCATAGCCAAGGCTCCATTGGCGTAAAGTTGGCCTGGGTGCTGAGGATGGCTACATGGCCTACACCTCAGGTGCTAGAATGGCTCTGGTTGCAGCAGAGCAATACCCCAGATGGGCCAAGCATCACCCCCTAGTGGGCATGCTGGGTGGATCCTGTTTGGGCACATGCAGGAATCTGTCTGTCTGCTGCCCTCACTTCTCACTTTGGAAAAATACAAAAAAAAAAAAAAAGAATTTCTCAAAGTCTTGCCTAAGATGATTTGGTTAATACTTTACGTGTTTATTAACTTACTCTTAACTAATCTAGAAGTAGAGTATAAAACCCTTGAAAGAATATTGACAGTCACATAAATACTAATTAAAGTAATTGCCACTGTATTTTAAATACTCTCTCTTAATATTTTAATTCCCATGTATTTCAATTCAATGCTGGTATTTTAACAAGATATCTAAAAGAAACTTGATTGTGACTAGTTTTGAGTGATACCTAGCTTCCTGTACAGCTCTAGGTGAGAAAAGGCAAGAAGGCTGAGACTAAACACTATTTCCAAACCACAGAAAAAACACAAATAGAAAAATGTAAAGATATTCTTCAATCTGTTGCTAGTAATGTACATTCAAGTGCTTCCAGTATCATAGCTTTGGGGTAATAAATATAAATTTTTCAGTTATATAAAAATGCGATATGAATCCCATGTTTATAATATGTCTTAAACATTTTTATTTGGAAAACTAAAAAATAATGAGAAGGTATAATCATATATGAGTGGAGTAGAGGGTACTTTATAAATAAAGTACATTTATTAGATTACTTGGTCTATAATTATAATTTAAAACAAAGTTTTGACTGGATTTTGACTAATTATATCTTTTAAAAAGAGCTTCATGTAGCAAAAACGTCAAAATGTTTGGTGAATCTGAGTGCAGGGAATGGATAGCTCTTGTTTTCAGTAGGTTGAATTTCTTACAAAACTAAACATTTTCAAGCTTAACCACTCTGTTAGAAAAGTATTACTGGAAAAAATGAGCTGGTATTAGGGAAAAAAGCAAGAAAATTATTATTTATTCCAAAGTCTTTGGTTTAATTTTCTAGAAAACACTGGCATTTGTGAAACCAGGAGCCTTAGGTTCAATCAGAATCGTCAATGACCTCTGCATTATCTTTAGTCTCTTTAGGCTTCCTCATCTATATAATACAATGGTATCTCTGAATCCTTGCAACTCTGAAGTTAATTCTCAGGCAAACCCAAACAAGAGCAACAAAACAATATTGTTAAAACCGTGGTGATTGGCTTGCTATTAGCAGAAACCTGACAAAACTCAGGTAAAAATAAAAAAATTGAAAGATAGGAATGGCAGGAACTTTCAGCAACTCTATAGGAACTGTAAGCAGGATCTGAAAAGCAAGGATGAAGTTAAGCTCCGCCCCCTTTCACTCTCTTAGAATACATACCATATTTCCCCATGTATAAGATGCTCCCATGTATATAATGTGCCTTAATTTGGGGGCCCAGAATCTGAAAAAAAAATGTATTACATAAAGTTATTGAACTCAAGTTTTATTCATCATAAAATTCATACAATTCCCCATCACTGTCAAATCTCCCATTCATTAGCTTGTCTTCATCTGTGTCTGATGATGAATCACTGTCTTCCTATATTGCCTGGTCCTCAGTTCCATCTATGGCATTTGAAATGCCACACTTCTTAAATGACTTGACAATGATCTCAATCTTGATATTATCCCAATATCTTTTCACTCAGGTACAAACTTCTCCTATAGTTGGTTTTTTCACTCTTCCTGCTGGTGTCAAATTGTCCCCAGAAAACTTCATCCATTGGTTCCATTTGTATCTGGTGGCAGATTTGAAGGTTTTGTTTCTGCTGACATCAAGTGGTTAGAACTGGGATGTCAAGCCCCCATGTATAACAGCAAGTTTTGTTTTTTGCTCTGCCGTAATCTTCTTTGTGTTTTTTATTATGTGTGCCCTGAAATGATCAACCACCAATAGGGCAGGTTTGTGTAAGAGCCCACCTGGTTTCCTTCTTCAAACTTTCTCAAACAAGATCTTCATCCCAGCCTGATCCACCCAATCCTTGTCATGAACGTAAAAACTCACCCCTCAAGGTATGTCTCCTTTTGATATTGTTTTGCCTTTGAAAATCAGCATAGTGCCTGACCAGGCAGTGGCGCAGTGGATAGAGCATTGGACTGGGATGTGGAGGACCCAGGTTTGAGACCCCAAGGTTGCCAGCTTGAGCACGGGCTCATCTGGTTTGAGCAAGGCTCACCAGCTTTAGCCCAAGATTGCTGGCTTGAGCAAGGGGTTACTCAGTCTGCTGTAGCTGCACGGTCAAGGCACATACGAGAAATCAATCAATGAACAACTAAGGAGCCACAACGAAGAATTGATGTTTCTCATCTCTCTCACTTCCTTTCTATTTGTCCCCCATCTGTCCCTCTCTCTGACTCTCTTTGTCTCTGCCACAAAAAAAAAAAAAAAAAAATCAGCATAGGAGGCAGCTTGGTTCTATCAGCACAACAAGCTAGAACAACTGTATAATGGCTCTTTTCATGTCCACTTGTCTTCACAGTTACAGTTTTCACCCCCTTCTTATCAACAGTTCTGTTAGTTGGGACTTCATCCATATTTGCAATCTGTCCCAACTCAAACTGATTTGTTTTCCGCCATTGAATGACAAAATAGTGAAATTCAAGGACCTTCTGCTCATAGCTTTCAGGCATCTTTTGGGCAAGGCTGGTGCATGTACGCATGCTTAGTCCATTCCATTTCATGAACCTGAAACACCAATTGTGTCCTCCTTTGAAATCAGTAACTTCTTTTTCATCAGCAATTCTTGCCTCATGCTGAACCATCTTTGTGGACACAGGAATTTCAATTGTCCTTTGCTCTTCAATCCGTATCTTCAATTCCCTCTCTAAATTAGGCCATTTTGCTGACTTGCCTCACATAGCCTTCTTCTGCTGTGGTGTTTTCAGTAGGGTTTCTTCTTCCCATGGCCAGTCTCGGATTGATTTCTCAGTTGGAGGAAGACCAAATTTACATTCAGCAGCAGGATTTCCATTCACTTTTGCAAACTAGATCACTTTTAACTTGAATTTAACACTGTATGAAAATCTTTTCTCAGCCATTTCTGGGCAGAATGTAGCAAAACATAACCTACCATAATATATCAGTAACAAGTGCAAAACAATGAGTACAAAGACAAGTGTGAAAAAGTGGGAAATGCAAGTAAAAAAATCTACAAACACCTAATAAGACATACTCAGTATTTAGACCCCAAATTTTTCAAAAAAGTGTGCATCTTATACATGGGCACATAGTCTTCTGTGTGCATGTTGACTTCACTTTTATCTTTCTCTGTGGCCTATTTCTCTCTTCTTTTCCATGCACATGACCAAATACATGAAATCACCACAACCTCATTATAACATGGTCTCACTGATTGATTAGCCAACTAGGGTTTTGGACCTCAAATCCAAATTCCCAGGAGATAGAAAGCCTTCTCTGACCATGTGTTGCCATGTTATTTCTGGTCTCTTGAGTCATGGCCTGGTCATCAGGACTGTGGAGGCACAATTTATTTTCCTTCTCTTCTTCATTTTCAGTAGGTTACTGGAAAATGTATTAAAACAAAATGAACCCTATCTTTTTCACATTTGTTCATTTCCATTGCCCCTCGATGACTGATCCTTTTTGATATCCCACTGTGTCCTGGATTTAATGTATTTATCCTTAAAAGTGCCATGAAGATACAGCGGGTGAGCCAACTAGGGGACATCAGGAGCTTTATGTTGTTTGAAAAGTGGTTTTTCAGCTTCCATGTTATAACACTTTATTAATTTTTTTGTTTTACTTTCCAAACTTTAATTTTTAGGATTCTCTTGATGCTATATATAATTAACGAGTGCTGAAGACCCCCATGTCATGTCCTCACCATTTAAAAATTCATCAGTAAGGTAGAAGACAAGATTTCCTTTCCTTTGTTATAGTGCAAAGTGCCTCCGTTAAGGAAAAAGCATAATTGTTTTAATAAATGGGATAATGTACCTTAAAGGTTCTTACTAACTCAATGTCAGATTACAAAAGAAGACAGTTCTCTTAAAGTGGATAGATAAAAAATGGAATTGTGGTTTCTTTCAAGCCTGTTATTTAAACATTTTTATTTTCTTTTGTCTTTTGTTCTGTGCTTCCAACTTTGTTTTTGTTAGCAACACATTATGTCCATATGTGCATGTAAATGATTTGGGTAAAGGGGAGTAATAGTATCTACTCTTTCTATTCTGCTCTCTGCTTAAAGAATACTGTGGAAACAAGTTACTTGGATATTTACATTTATGTCAGTGTAGTTGTTCACCCTGAAGAAGGCCATTGGTTCAGAACACAACACCATTACATGGTTTCAAAACCTAGCTATACCACTCAACTCCCTCCATTCCAAATAAAGATACAATTAAGCAATTTTTAACACTGTCTTGGGCACTATGTTTACATGGAGAGAACTTGGCACCAGTTTGGTAAGCTTGCAAAAGCACAAGAATCATCACTCACAGAAATTGATATTGGCTCTCCACAGATGTAAGAACCCACACTTTAGGAGCTGAATCCTTAGGAATAAGTAAAGGCTAAGTTTTCTGTGCTGTGACTTTCTTCCCAAAGACTTCCTGCAGTTAACTCTGCGCTACAAAGAAAGATCATTAAGAACCCAACTGAACACCCCATTGAACGAACAAAGACTGTTCTTTCAGATGCTTGTTCTCTAAAATTATTTTCTCACATTACTCTAATATATTTTTAAGTATTATTCTCCTGATTCTTATGATAATCTTATTTGTTATTTTATCTCCAAGTAAATGCACTTACATTTTAGTAGAATTTATTATGCTTATTATCTGTGCCAGACACAGCTGGTGATATAACTAATATCTTATATCCCTTTTTCCTTTTAAAAAGAACACAGAGTTTAAATACCTGGTACTTCAGGATAAGAAATTATTGATTTGTCAAAAAAGTAGATCTTAGTAACCTTACATATAATTTTGTAAAATTGGGACAAGGACACATGAAGGATAAACACCAGGTTCAGGGAAAGGGGGAGGAAAGTAAAGGTTCTGAGAGAGTTGACCTCACCCACTCAAGAAAAAGATACTTGCTGACCCTCACCATCTCCTACATAAGAATACTCTTCTCCTGGGTGTTAGACCACAAAGAGGCAAATCGGAAGACAAAAGTCAGTATGGCAACACGAAGTTTCAAGCACCTTGGAAAAGAACTCCTAGGATTAACCCAACTTGGCCCGTCTGTGATTTGAACCTCGTTATGCCAATTTTATTTAAGGAACAATTTCTCTTGGGTATTTTTGCTCATTTTTTTTCTTTGCTTGTATAATATTTTCTTTTACTCTATTCATTTTATATCACCGCTGCTCAGGGAGAAAAGCACGTGTGAAAGGGGAGGCCAGCATTGGAGACTTCAATGTGAAGGGCAAGAATGTAAAAGAGAAAATAAATTGTTTTCAAAGAAAGAAGAAAGAGAAGACAAATCAAAACCTCTTTCCCTGAAAAGGGCGCCAACCCTTGAATAAACTGTACTTCAGTAAACTACCGGGAAAGAGGACTGTTAAACAGAACAGCCGAGCCAGCCACATGGAAGTCTCACCTTCAACACAGACGGTTATTATTACCACTCGAGTCATTTCTCAAAAACACTGAATCAACAGAAAATTGCAGAGTTCTTCCACATAGACCTAATATAAAACAAGAAAAGGGGCAATGAAAATGTCTCTGTCAATAAAAATTCCTCCTAATAAAAAAGCCTGCCCTGACCGGATAGCTTGGTTAGATAGATGGTTGTCCCAGTGGCCAGAGGTTACCAGTTTGACTCCCGGTCAGGGCACATACAGAAGTTGATTAATGATTCTGTCAGTCTGTTTGTCTGTCTGTCTGTCCCTCCTCTCCTCTCTCTCTAAAAATCAATAAGTAAACTTAAAAAAAGAAAGCCAACAAGCAAATTCATTAAGTAAAAATGTCAACACAACACTTCAAACTATATAAATTAAGCAATATTAAGCAATAACTTGCAAAAACAAACAAACAAACAAAAAACTGAACTATAAATTTCAAAATTCAGAATGGCAATGAACATCTAAGATCATTTTTCAATATTAGGATAAACATTAACATGTGTTCATATTAAATGTAACATGCTAGGATAATATTAATTAAACTACATAGTGTCAAAAGAAAACAGCTTAAACTTTACAGTGTAACAGAAAAGCATAGTTGGAGATGTTAAAGAAAGATTAAACATGGAGAATGTATTAAAACATAATTTATAAAAATTCAGAAATAAAGAATCCTGAAACTACATAATTGAAGAGATTACCATATACTGAAAAACATCTGTCCTTTAATGTTTAACTTCAGTATGTTTCTTTTTTTTTTTTTTTTTGTATTTTTCCAAAGTGAGAAGCGGAGGGGGGGCGGAGGCAGACAGACAGACTTCCACATGCACTCAACTGGGATCCATCCCGCATGCCCACCAGGGAGCGATGCTCTGCCCATCTGGGGCATTGCTTCACTGCAATCGGAGCCATTCTAGCGCCTGAGGCAGAGGTCATGGAGCCTTCCTCAGCGTCCGGGGCCAACTTTGCTTCAATGGAGCCTTGGCTGCGGGAGGGGAAAAGACAGAGAGAAAGAAGATGGGAAAAGGTGGAGAAGCAGATGGGCACTTCTCCTCTGTGCCCTGGCCGGGAATCGAACCTGGGACTTCCACATGCCGGGCCGACGCACTACCGCTGAGCCAACCGGCCAGGGCCAGTATCTTTCTTTAAAGAGAAAGACAGTTTTCTTTGGAGCATCCACACAAAAAGACAGTCTCATATCAATTAAAGAAATCTGAAGGAATAAAATTCTAGATAAGAACATCTATACCAAGACAAAAGTGGGACTGGCTGTTTTAATAACACAAAGAAAAAATGTGAGCAAAAGATTTTTCACCCAGAAAAACTATGGTCAAGTTTCAAGTCTATAGAAAACTGATTAGTCCTATAAAAACTAAGAATACTATATAAGCCCCTCCTGCAGAACCAAGTATGGGACAAGCTTAATCCAGGCAGGAGAGATTGAAGAAACTTGAGCAAAAGGGCTGATTTTAAGCAGTAAATACATAGATGAAAATTTATAAGAAAGATGGTAACAATGGTTAAAGAACAAGGGTAAGAACCAGATAAAATATCAATTGAAACAGAAGGATTCAAAATATAATGAGAATAGTTTGCATAACTTTATACAAAGAAGTATCAAAACTTAGATGAAATAAATAATATCTCAGGAAAACTTAACTTACAAAATTATATTATAATGAGACAGAAAGTTTAAATGGGTTATTTCCATACAACTAGGAGAGAAAGACCATAAAAGTAGGAGTTACTAAAGACCTACCTAAAAACAGAGCAGCAGGTCCAGATGATTCCATAAGAAATTCTATCAAGACTTCAAAAGCCAGATGATTCTAGTACCACATAAATTGTAATAGAACACAGAAAATTAAGGAACACTTTAAAATATTTTTAGGAAGTAAGAATACCATTGATTCCTAAACAAAAAATTTAGTACATACCAATTTGTTCCTTATTAATATCAATCTAAAAATCCTAAATAAAATATTAGCAAACAATCTAATACTACATTAAAAACATACTATGATTGAGGTTTATTTAATAAACACAAAGATAGAAATGTACTTATAAAACTCACTATATTAATAGATATTTTAAAATACCTATCTTTATATGTGCTAAAAAGCCTGTGATACAATTCAATACCCATTCCTCAACAATATAGAAAGTACACAAACATACCTATAACATTTCTTCTGAGTATTTCAAAATGAATATTTTATGAAGTTTATACCTATTTAGATAAACCCAAAGAAGTATTTGACAGATAATGGCATCTTGTTTGTCAAAATATTCTGCAAATTAATTTTGTCTCGGGTCTACAAGCCTCACAATTACTATTCTCTCTGCCATGAACACATTCTTTGGCCCTAGCCAGTTGGCTCAGTGGTAGAGCATCTGCCCTGGGTGTGGATGTTTGGGGTTCAATTCCCAGTCAGGGAACACAGAATAAGTGACTATCTGCTTCTCCACCTCTCCTGCCCTTGCCTTCCTGCATCCATGGCTCAATAGTTTGAGTGAGTTGGTGCTGGCACTGAGGATGGCTCCCTAGCCTCCACCTCAGGTGCTAAAAATAGCTCGGTTGCCGAGCAATGAAGCAACGGCCCAGAAGGGCAGAGCATTACCTTTATGGGGCTTGCTGGGTGGATTCTGCTCTGGGCAAATCCAGAAGTCTCTCTGTCTCTCCTCCTCTCACTTAATACAAAAAAATAAAAATTCTTCTGCTAAATAATATCTGTTTCATGTTTTTCACTCAGGTTCTGACCTTAATCTGAGAAAACTTCTCTGAATACTTTTAAATGCCCATCTAAATAATCTTGTATCACACAGTCCATTCTTCTACCACAATGCCCTGGAAGAAGTGCTCACTGATCTGTTTGGTCCAATACTTTCTCAAATAAGAAGGTTTGTGTTACTCAGACCCTACGTACACTGTCCTGCACCCCAGTAAATCTTTATTCAGTGAGTATATGAATGAGCGGCATGATAAATGCCTCTTTCTGACTGCCACACTTCTGTGCCACCAGCAGAGCCTCTAAGGTCCCAGATGTTTGAAACATGGCTTCACTGTGGCCACAATTCTCTGTATAAAGAACATCACCTTTTCTCTTTTTTTCACATTTCTCTTATGTGAATCTCAGAATATCACTGATTTATGGTAAGCGGTGCCCAACAGACATTTTAATGAAATAGCTATTTCCAATATATATTTATGTGTGTGTGTGTGTGTGTGTGTGTGTGTGTGTGTGTGTGTGTGTGTATATATATATATATATATATATATATATATATATATATATATATATTTGTTTGTCTGTTTGTTTTAACTCTACTTCTCTGTACTCTGGCCCAAGGATCGGGGCTGAAGAGAAATGGGGAAGGATACCATTAGGTCTTATGGGTAATATGATCAACACACTCACCAGCATCACTACTCTTGCACTTTGGAGCTGTGACGAAGTAAAATAAGGGTAAACACAAGCCCCACGATACAGAGACCATCCCCCTGATAGCCCACGATACAGAGACCATCCCCCTGATAGCCCTGGTGGCTACTGAATGACTATCGGGAGGGGAACATCATAGGATGGAGATGGTGGACAAAGATGATGTAAGTCTTGAGAGAGACTGAGCAAGACAACTTGATGTTTTGCCATGCCACTAAGAGAGGCACTTAGTTAAAATTTATGGATTAACCTGACCTGTGGTGGTGCTGTGGATAAAGTATAGATCTGGAATGCTCAGGTTGCCTGTTCGAAAGTACAGGCTTACCTGATCAAGACACATATGGGATTTGATGCTTCCTGCTCTTACCCCTTCCCCTACCCTCAAATGAATAAATAAAATCTTTTTTAAAAACTTATCATTTTTTACTTCTAGACTTTTCTACTTAATATTTTCTGATCCTGATTGACCACAGATAACTAAAACTACAGAAAGTGAACCCTTAGGGGCAATACTGTATATAAAAATCTTCCATTTTTTTAAAGGTGATTCTTATTATTAATAACAATTTAGCATTCTTGACATCTCCAATTGATTTTTCTCCGTGGATCATGAAACTTTATTTTATCATTTTTATAGAAATAAAATTAACACATAACATTATGTTAATTTCAGGTTTACAACATAATATGATATTGTGTATATTGTGAAGTGATCAGCATGAGAAGTCTAGTTAATATCCATCACCACACATAGTTATAACATTTTTCTCTTGTGATGAGAACTTTAAGACTCTCTCAACAACTTTCAAATATACAATGCAATGTTATTAACTATAGTCACCATGTTGTATGTGACATCCCCAGGACTTATTTATTTTCCTGGAAGTTTGTATCTTTTGACCCCTTCACTACTTCACCCAGTCCAGATACTCACATCAATTATTAGTAGTAGTTAATGAGAAAAATCCAAACATTAATTCTCTTCCCTTTCTTTTATCACCGAAGAAATCATCATGGTCCTTGTATTTTGCTTGTGTTTATTTTCAATCACATTTATGTTGGGACCATTATGAAAATATTTAAATTACAGGAATTTGCTGACACATTATTAACAGTGAATAAATCTTTTCACTGTAGGGAGGAAAGCACGGGCATCAAAGGCAACACAAAATACAGAGAAAGAATTGTAACAGTGCACGCGAGCTTTCATTTGTTTGTCTCTGATGAACCTCAGGTGAGTAGAATGATCATAGATCACTCCTCTAAGTGTTCTCCCTGCACGGGAAATAAGTTTCCCTTCTCATTTGCTATCCTCTCCTGTAATTCATCCCCAGATTCCCTAACAGTGGTCGGCAAACTCATTAGTCAACAGAGCCAAATATCAAAAGTACAACGATTGAAATTTCTTTTGAGAGCCAAATTTTTTAAAGTTAAACTATATAGGTGGATACATTGTTATTAACTTAAATAGGGTACTCCTAAACTGGCCTTTGCTAAAATCATCCTCAATCTGATTGAGCCGCATGTGGCTCGCGAGCCACGGTTTACCGACCACTGCCTAGTATAAAGAATTTACTCTATAACAAATCCTGCAGTCTATTGCTTTGAAAGTTAAATAAAGCACAGAGGGACCCTACGTTTTCAGAAAATGCAGATCC
The DNA here is from genome assembly GCF_036850765.1 of Saccopteryx bilineata. Taxonomy (NCBI): domain Eukaryota; kingdom Metazoa; phylum Chordata; class Mammalia; order Chiroptera; family Emballonuridae; genus Saccopteryx; species Saccopteryx bilineata. The sequence goes on along the minus strand of NC_089492.1, from coordinate 77,592,416 downwards.
TACATACTCAGCAAAATGGCATAACATTTTGCAGAACCTGTATCTGTAGTATATTATTGTGATAACATTTTCTGATGTATTCACCGAATATGCTTGTTCACATTAGGCTTTCTACCATATCTCAAACCCTTTTTAAAATAATAGATTTATAAAGTAGAAACAAAATATTCCAAGATAAATTCTAGTTTAAAATTTCATTTTAATTATTGACACACACACACAGAGAAAGATTCTGTATGCTCTATTTAAAATCACTTATAATAATAGTTAATAATTGCATACCATTCTATTCCCACTGCATATATATGCTTATATTTGACCAAATTTTAGAGTACATCTGGGATCATTTGAAACCATTAGCCCCAACCAGAACTAAGCAGACCAAGTAAACTTGAGGCAATATTAACACACACTCACTGACTTTTCTCCATCTTCTAAAATCACCAAAGTAAAATTCTCCAAGCTTGGGTACTTGATCCCTACCTTTAAATACTGTTGTGATTGGGTTTGTTCCTCCAAATCCAAGACTGCAGTAACTTGCCATTCGTTTCTCTCCTGCACTAGGTCATGTGGGGATGGGAGGCGGAGGAAGGAAACAGTTTCTTTTTCTTGAAGAACTGTGGCAGGCATTCTATGTATAATGTCTACTTCCACCACTCTTTTGTCCATTGACATTGCACTTGTCTGTGCAAAATGGAGTGAACATTCCATTTGGATCAAGGGATACATCAGGGGAGGAAATGAGACTCCAAAGGAGAAAAGCCATCAAGACCTTGAAAGACCCTCAAACCTGTCCTGATAGCATCTGTCCTTAGTGCCCTTGGCAATGGCTTTCATATTCTGCTGGAATCATCTCTGCTCTGTATCCTCTCATCCACATCACCTTACATGCACCTGATGAAGACATCTTTCAAATATGTAGCTCTAGGCCCTGGCCGGTTGGCTCAGTGGTAGAGCGTTGGCCTGGCGTGCAGAAGTCCCGGGTTCGATTCCCGGCCAGGGCACACAGGAGAAGCGCCCATCTGCTTCTTCACCCCTACCTTCTCCTTCCTTTCTGTCTCTCTCTTCCCCTCCCGCAGCCGAGGCTCCATTGGAGCAAAGATGGCCCAGGCGCTGGGGATGGCTCTGGTCGCGACAGAGTGACGCCCTGGAGAGGCAGAGCATCGCCCTCTGGTGGGCAGAGCGTCGCTCCCTGGTGGGCAGAGCGTCGCCCCTGGTGGGCGTGCCGGGTGGATCCCGGTCGGGCGCATGCGGGAGTCTGTCTGACTGTCTCTCCCCGTTTCCAGCTTCAGAAAAATACAAAAAAAAAAAAATGTAGCTCTAGGCAACTGCCTTCTTAAAATCTCCCAATTGTTCCTTTCCTCCACGTGAACAAGATAAAACTGTGTTTACACGACCCTCCACTACACATGGCACTTGCCAGTTTGCCACTTTTTCTTCAGTAATTCAAACAATACACAAATATATTTAATGTTTACACTGACAGAAAATTTAGCATAGTGATTTAGAACTCAGGTTCAAGCAGTAAACTGCCTAGATTTTCAAACAGTTACTCTGCCTCATAGCTGAGTGGAATTAGGCAAGCTAACTAAACCTCCAGGCCTCAGTTTCTTCATTTATAAATGAAGTAGGAATAGGCCCTGGGGACGAAATGAGACAATCAACTCAATCAGTGTACATAATATAATGCCTCACGCTTTGTGAGCACCCACTAAATGCAGAACATCATGGTGCCGACAGGTCTGGTGTCTAACAGGTCACTGGGTGTAACAGTCCAGAGAGAGGCAAAAACGAGTGGGGAGAGAGGAGTTAGGTGCCAAGTGTGATAAATCTGTCAATAGATGATATCCATTTGGAAAAGAGTGCTAGCATGGAAACGGGGAGAAATGAACATATTCAAGACAAAAAAAATTTTTTTGAACTTCACATATGTGAGATTTGGTGGTAGATGAGTTTCATGAAGTCAGGGACAGATGTCAAAGATCCCTTCCAACATTTCTTTAATTTGTGATAGAAGGAAGGAAGACTAGGTTATAAAGGGCCCCGAGCAAGGGCCAGGCAGTAGAGAAGAACATCCTGGAGTTGGTCTCGAACAGGTTGAAGGTGATATGCCTCTGGGTGATCAGAAGATATGTGTCACTTAGGCAACTGGGCGAATTGGAGAGTGTATTTCAGGAAAAACCACCAGAAGTAAGCCTTCCTCTCTCATCAGTAATGACCAATGATTTGCAGCCCAACAACCCTGGACTTTGCATTTTTCCTCACATTCCTTACATCTGCATCATTTATCATGGTACTCCTTCTTTCCAGAACATTCTCGCCCAAATTTCCTCACCTGGATGCTGAGGTCACATCTTAAAGGCTCAGCTGAGATCAAATATCTCCCAATAGGCCTGACCTGTGGTGGCGCAGTGGATAAAGGTTCGACCTGGAAATGCTGAGGTCGCTGGTTTGAAACCCTGGGCTTGCCTGGTCAAGGCACATATGGGAGTTGATGCTTCCAGCTCCTCCCCCCTTCTCTCTCTCTGTCTCTCCTCTCTCTCTCTCTCTCTCTCTCTGTCTCTCCCTCTCCTCTCTAAAATGAATAAATTAAAAAAACAAAAAACAAAAAAAAACAAATCTCTCCCAATAAGCATTGTTTTATTGGGCATAGGCAGTCAACAGACTTATTTTTATTCCTCCTAGTTCACAGTTTCTCTTGAAACTGTGGTCAGCAGATAATGTCCCACTTCCAGCCCTCAGCCATTGTACATACATAAATAAATAAATAACCCGCTGTCCTTCTTGTCCCCAGCTTCCTGCCTCATGCATAGAGTCCAGAAATGGACTCTGTCGCCCTTGGAGAGGCCAGAGCTCCTGAACCACCAAGTGAAAGGTGCTCCTACACATGCACCCGACACAGGGGAAACATGTGCAAGAGGGCATCCTGCTGTTCATCCCCACATAGTCTGGAACTGTTACAGTACTCAGCTCATCCTGACATCATCCTGATTTCCCATGACTACAACAAGTTCTCCTCTAGCTCATGAAGGCCCACAGCATGTTTGTATCATTACACTTTCCATAGCGGCTTCCATATTGGCTCCTATGCCTGTGTCTCAAAAACTGTAAGTTCTGAGGGCAAAGCCCACCCCCTCTCTCTTATTTTAACCCTTATATCCAAATAAGGTCCTTGGAACAGTTGGCCCTTGGTGGACATTTTTAGAATAAGTGAATGAATGAACTCTTCAGCTTATATATCCAAAATTTTCATGATGCTTCTGTCAAGACCAAGCTGATGCTGTAATAGAAATGAATACTTATGCATCACCAGGATTTCAACTTCTTAACTTATTATTTCTGTTTGCCTTTTGACTCTGTCTCCTAAGTTTCTCAATCTGTTTGAGTTATTATTAATATTTTTGTATTCTCTGTTAGTAAATAGTCGTTAAACAGATTTTGATAACTATTTAGAACCATAAGTCTTCCTTATCAAACATCTTCATTTTAGTGCTAATTATTTTCCACATTAATAAGCATTCTTACTTCCTTTGTATTTCAGCCAAAATAATGAGCCTTTAATTCTATCCTTTAGATAAAACTTATTCTCTGCTTTTAGATTTCCAAAACCATTCTAATTAATTTTTTTAAGTGAACAACAAACTCTTTAGTTATAAATATTGGGGGGGGGAAAAAAACCACATTCCATTCTTCCTTAGCCCTGATGCCTGGCTGTTTTATAAATTCAGCTTGGCATCTTAAAGTGCCATGGAATAATTAGAGAGATCACAGAAGGCGGACCTTCTCCCTGGCTAAAGGACAAATCACGTCAGGTCACCGTATGCTATCCCTCTACTGCAGTGTAACCTTCTGAAATCTCATCAACTTCCAACTTCAGTGTTTCTAAGCAACCACTTTCATATTTTTAGCCACAGATTGGAGGAAGGGCCCAGTGAAACCACACAAAGAAGAATTTGTGGAAAGAACCCTATGAAACTCCATGTACACTCAGACAAAATAGGAAATAGGCTTTCTCCAAGGAGGTCTGCAGGCAGCAGGCAAGTCCTGATCTTCACTTTTAGTGAGCAGTGTCCTGTAACAGCGTTCACTTTAAATATCAGTAATTATTAAATGAAGTTTAACGCTAAACTTGACCTCCTTTCCTGCTGATATAGTTATTATTTTTAGTACATGTAAGAGAGTCAATGACTGAAACATTAAGGATGCAAAGGAATAATTTGGCCCCTAACTCTAACAGACATTTTTCAGAGAGGCAATTTTATAAGAATTTAACATTCATTTACTCATATAGTCAATATGATATAAAGATGTCTGAATTTCATGAATCAGAAATTTACAATATAATAAGAGCAGCCAGAAAGTATCCAACTTTTAATTTTGTTACCAGGATTTATTGAACATATAATCATGAATTCTTCTGAAAGCTATTCAGTAAACCAGTGAAAGGATTGCTGCTTGGCAATCAATAAGGTAGGTGCAGCATGACATCTAGAATTATAGTCTCCTAGCTCTTAATTCTAACCCAGTACCTATTAGCCATGCAAGCCTAATCTAGGTATGCAAATGCTTTCAACTCTAAATGGAGATTATAATACCTGTCTGTATTTAGGTAATGAATAAATGAAAATATACAAAAAATTCTGAGCCACTACTTATTAATGACTATCATTATTATGTATATATTATTGAATTCTATAAGTATAACCTCTTCTCACTATCTAACTATTCTCTGGTGGAAATAGTGCAAAAACAATTTATTCCCCTAGGAAAAATCACCATCTACCTCTCCGAATATGCCCGTGTGAAATTCTTCAAGCAGTGAAGGACATGTCAAGACGTGTGCTTAATTACTTATTTTCTCATACCCCTCAGACAAAGGTTTACTTTCTGCTGACATTTATTGTACCTTCATATATCAAAGGTCTTTGGTCCATCTATTTCCTTTTCTTTTCTATTTTCCCAGAGACTTTCTGGGCACAGCAGTAATCAAACCTACCAAGCAGGTCAGTAATGAACAAAAATGTCACATATCCAGCAGGAACCTACACACAAAGCCATCTCTTCATCGTCCTCGTCAAAATGCTGCCCCTCTGCGGCTGCAGACACTGCCCCGCTGTGTTCCCAGAGCACCGCAGCTCTGCCTCTGGCCCTGAGCCCTTTGCCTCGGCCTTTTCTTTTCATGCCCACAATTGTTTTATCAGATGTGTCCCCCAGTAGTTTTACTGTATATTTATTATCACCCAGAAGCCAAGAGTTGTTGATCCATTCAGGAATGAGGGAATACTTTCTTGGGCTGCTAATACAGTTTATATTTTCTCCGAAAATTGTGTAACTCCACTGAATATATTCTGTAGGTGACTAACACCTAGGACTTGTATAACGCTTTTGACTTTTCAATATCTTTTTATAGCAATACCATTTGATCGTCAGAGCCATCTTGCAAACTAGACTGGACAGATGTGATCACACCTGAAGAGGAAGTCACTGAAACATAAACGACCTACCCAAAAACACAGTGTTTGGAGGTTGGGTCTCCTCTGTCAGTGAGTGTCTTTTATAACATATTATTATAAATTATCTTAATAAAATAGTATCGAATCAATAACAGACAGATATTTTGTGTCATTCCTGAAATGTCTGGTATACAGTGAGTTCTGATTGTATACAGTTTCTAAGAGTTTGACTTTCTTTATAATCTCAAGTTGTGCATAGAAAAAAGACTGGAGCAGCAAAATAATTTTGATTGTTGTCATGAGAACTGTACATTCTTGAAAACTATTGTGATGAATCATATAACCTTATGCCTTGTGACATTGTGCTTTATATAAATATATATGATATATACACATACAAACACACACACACTTTATAGATATATACACTGTATATATATAAAGCACAATTTGGTCTTTGTCTTCATTTCTGGCACAAGACTCCTAAAATGTTTGGAATTTCCTAAGTGATGAGTATGACTGAAGTGTATTTATAGTGTTAATGAGGCGATTTTTGGACCCTACCTATGGATGGGGGCTCACTGCAAATGGAGCCAAACTTGTGATTAGAGGGTTGGAACTTCCAGACCTCTGGGGAGGAAAGAGGAATTAGAGATTGAGCTCACTCATCAACGGCCAATGATTTTTTCAATATTGCCTATGTAATTAAGCCTCCATTAAAACCCAAAAGCAGGGGCATTCCGAGAGTTTCTGTGTCGGTGAACACATACCAAGAAGCACGAAAGCTGGGTGTTTTTTCCCCAGACCTTGCCCTATGGCCTCTTCTATCTGGTTGTAACAAACTGGTAATCTAGTAAGAAAAGGGGTTCTTTAAGTTCTGCCAGCATTCTAGTAAATTAATGGTACCCCAGGAGAAGGTCTTGGGCTTCTGACTGGTGTCTGAACATTTGTAGGACTGAGCCATTAATCTTTGGATCTGACACTATCTCCAGGTAGACAGTGTCAAAATTGAGTCGAATTTTAGGACACCTAACTAGTGTCTAAGAATTGCTTAGTGGTATAGAAAACCCCAGACACATTGTAACTGGGGTCAAAATTTTACATCTACACATTTTAATAATGGTAAAAAAAATCGTAGTTATTATGGTTCCAAAATAACCACAGCACTGTCAGGAAGGTAAAGCAATAATTTTTCCCATGATGAATGTTCAATAAATCTATGGTAAATGAACAATAGTGAATGAGTGAACTTTTGCCCCATTTTTGAAGAGCTGACTGAGAGGTACTGAACCTTCATCTCGAGGCTGATTCTTTTAGTAGGGAGATTCTTTCCAATACCCCATCCTCCATTTCAGCTTCAACACAGTCATATCTAATTTAGGCTCTTAGCACTGATTTTATTTTATGACACTGTGCTAGCCAATGCACCAAGAAAAAGATGTAGGTCTGGTGTCTGTCACCTAGGAATTTACATTCTAAGTAGAATACACTGAGGCAGCATGAAAGTGAAAAATAAAACCAGAGGTGTGGAAGACAGTCAAAACAATGAATTGTTGAGATATGTGGTTACCCGGTAGTCTTATTTATTTAGCACTAGAAATAACTGTTTTCATGTGGAATTCAGAAAACTTGGAAGACTGATTACCTAAGAATGTCCATCCATAGTTAACACAGAAAAGAAGTTGTGAAAAAGTTATGCTCTCTAAGTAATTTGGGTAACACTCAGAGCTACTTAAATTTTAAAAAGCTAGGGAGTGGAGCGGGGCATGGAGGAAACCAGAGTAGGAACGAGCTACTGTGATCCTGCTGCAGGAACAAAGAGAGGAGCTTGCTGGACCATCTCTCATCAGAACAATGACTGAGTCTTCCCAGGCTGTGCCCTTTGTTTACTGCAAGATAGGGTGACTTTGGTCAAGAGGTCAAGGAAACTAATTTTTTTAATGCTAAGTGCTCCTAATAAGCAATCTACCAAACTTATCCAGAAAATAGTTTTAATTGGGTCAATCATTTCATCAGTTATTTCCCTGCAACTGGCCAAATCCATTTCATAACGATTTCTCTTCCTTTGTATCCATGACTTTCGTGGAATAAAATCTTCCGTCTTGAAAGTTCAAGTATTTGATTTCTTTTTTTTTTTTTGTATTTTTCTGAAGCTGGAAACGGGGAGAGACAGTCAGACAGACTCCCGCATGCGCCCGACCAGGATCCACCCGGCACGCCCACCAGGGGCGACACTCTGCTCCTCCGGGGCGTCGCTCTGTTGCGACCAGAGCCACTCTAGCACCTGGTGCAGAGGCCAAGGAGCCATCCCCAGCACCCGGGCCATCTTTGCTCCAATGGAACCTCAGCTGCAGAAGGGGAAGAGAGAGAGACAGAGAGGAAGGAGAGGGGGAGGGGTGGAGAAGCAGATGGACGCTTCTCCTGTGTTCCCTGGCCGGGAATCGAACCTGGGACTACTGCACACCAGGCCGACGCTCTACCACTGAGCCAACCGGCCAGGGCAAGTATTTGATTTCTTTGAGATATAAAAGTTTAATTAACAACAGGACAGGTTTCTTTCTTTCAGCACCAATGCCAAGTATTTGCTTTTTAGTAACAGAAATACCTGCAAAGAGTGATAAATTAAAACAACAAACCAAAACCCAAAGGGTAAAAACTATAAAGTTAAGTATTTTTACTCACTATAGTTGAACGACCCAGAGGAAACTATTCTTTAATATCAATTTGGGAGACTTAAATATATATATACACACAGCTCTATCTGAAGACATAATAAAATGGCTCATAATCTTACCACCCAAGTAATACCATTATTATTATAAATGAATGTAAAAATAATGTATGCACCTGCCCATAAAATAATACAGACACCAAAAGACAGAAAGCTCTAGTTTAGCTTGATAACTCCAGGAAATATGCACATAAGGGAAAATTAACTATCTCTGAGGATAACAAACAGGACCATTTTCAAGGGAAAAAAGATATTAAAGTAAACATAAAAAGGACAAGTATGACAATGCTATTGAATATCTGGAAGCTCATGGACGGAAAAAAAAAATTAAAGAGAGAGGGATAAAATCATAATTAAGACTGCCCTAGAATTTATAAAAGTAAAAGATAATGTAAGCCTACAGAATGAAAGTTGTCATCACAAAACAATTGAGATAAATAAGAAAAAAAAAAATCAGATTTTTAAGAAGTTCAGAAACAAAGAGAGGGCAAAGAAATCAAAAGAAGGTAATTATCTGTAAAGAACAGAAATTAACTCTGGCTGCAAGACCGCAGCGGGGCAACGCGGTCAAAGCACTGAACGGAGGAACATTTGAACCTAAAATTAAATGCAAACACAAGATAAAAAGTGTTCTCAGACACCAGACCCAGTTTAAAAAATTATTTTCGAGAAAAAAATTTAAAGGAATCTGGAAAGAAATAGTATGTAATCTCTACCACAGTAATACAGTTATTCACATGAAACAAATTTGAGAGATGCCTCAATAAACTAAACAAAAAATACAGATCATTAACAGATAGCTGTGTACCAGAGAAACTATTTCTAGGACCAATACAAACAGCAGGAGGTCACTTAGCAAAAGTAGGATAAACATTCTAGCAGCTTCCTGAAAATGTCTTAAGAAGTGAAATCTGTTAAGGCAAATACTTAAAAAGAAGAAAAACTTGAGGCCCTGGCTGGTTGGCTCAGCGGTAGAGCGTCGGCCTGGCGTGCAGAGGACCCGGGTTGGATTACCGGCCAGGGCACACAGGAGAAGCGCCCACTTGCTTCTCCACCCCCCCCCCCTTCCTCTCTGTCTCTCTCTTCCCCTCCTGCAGCCAAGGCTCCATTGGAGCAGGGATGGCCCGGGTGCTGGGGATGGCTCCTTGGCCTCTGCCCCAGGCGCTAGAGTGGCTCTGGTCTCGGCAGAGCGACGCCTCCTGGTGGGCAGAGTGACGCCCCCTGGTGGGCAGAGCGTCGCCCCCTGGTGGGCGTGCCAGGTGGATCCCGGTCCGGCGCATGCGGGAGTCTGTCTGTCTCTCCCCGTTTCCAGCTTCAGAAAAATACAAAAAATAAAATAAAAAAAAAAAAGAAGAAAAACTTGAAAATAAAAGTCACTAACAGTAGGAAGCAACATATCAAGACATGTGACTTTTCAGTTTTGTTTCAAAAAAACATTTAGAAGTGACAGAGCTCCTTGGATGACAAGGTTCTAAGACAGTCTGACTGAAAGCTGTGACAGATGTACCAGAAAACAAATTCCCACACATTTCTTTTCCCCAAGAGAATGAGTTGTAGGAAGAATAATGTCTTCCTTGTGTCACTCGAGAATACATATCTGTGAAATTTTTAAAGCAGACTTGGGTATAATATTTGAAAGAGGACTGTTGTGCGGACAGTGGTAGCAGGGAACAGGGAGGTCAACTGTAACTGAGAGGCTCTGACTTTGTCCAATTGGGGCTCTTTCTACCTCAATTCTTGGTTACTCAAACAGACCTACACATGGTCTTAACTTTGAACTTCAGCGTACTAAAGGTGAACAAATAAAAAATTGGGTAATGTTTAACAGAAATGACAAAACTTAAAGGCTCAGAATGAAAATATATTTGGTTTGGCAACAACTTAGCTGATAGAGAAGAACCCACAGTCTTATATCAATATTCTCCTAAGATCTCAGTGTTTTGCTCTGTGGTCAGATTGTTCAGTTTTCTTTATTTCTTAAAATCTGGGCTGTCCCCTCCACTATCATCCGGGGCCCAGGCAGCTGACTTTGCCCCATATAAATAACCAAATTTACTCTTGTCTATCAAGAGTTCCAGACATTTAACCAACAATTCCAAGGACAATACTGCTCATTAATATTCAGATCATTTAATTAATTTCCAGCTAATATTACTGAAGCATCTATATGCCAGAACATTTAATTGTCATTAGATACATGGAAATCAATAAATAGGACCACTGCCCAACAACAGGCAAATTATTTATTTAAATAATTATCAAGACATTTAACACTCATCAGACGACTTTACAACATTCTGCTTTAAGTTCTGTAAAACTGCCCAGTGTGTGTGTGCATGTGCATGTAGGACTATGATCCCTAGACATACATGATTTTTAGCCCCCCCTTATGACTTCATGTTGCCAAGACTCCCTGAAACTCACTGTGTTTTCCCTAGAACACAGCAGTCACACTTCCTTACGGGTTGTTGGGGCTCACGTGAGATAACGTATGAACATATTGCCGAGGCCATAAGAGATACTCAGCCAACATTAGCTCTTATATTTTGATTACTATTAATTAGAGCTACTTACATTAATAAAATATTCTGGAGTCACATAATTTTCGAGTTCATGTGTTTCCACAGCTCCTTCATAGTGTTTAGATAAACTGGTTATTCTGGGCAATGAACCACTGACAATTCCAAAAAACATAGTCCCAGATTCTTTAGCCCACGACCTTTTTATTTAAATTTTCATTTAATTCCTTCACCTGAAACTCACCTCCTTACATTCTGCAGGGTGCTTCTATATATTAAAGTAGATTTTCTAGAAGTTAGTCTCTTACAAAGTAAAAACCATTATCTCTCAGAACCCAAGCAACAACAAGTGAGAAATATAAAACTTCAGTAAAGCATGGCCTTCACCCCTGAATGCTACTTTTAGTAAATGCTGTCTAAGATCTTACTCAGTGCTTAGCTTTGCCTCAACTCTCCATTGGTTCATCCCTTTAGTCAGTGACATGTACTGAGAGAGAAGAAGCAGTAGCTTGGCAGAAGCTCCTGTGAGAGCTCCAAGGACAGCCTGGGGCTTGTGTCCCCTTCCCACCTGCCCTCCGATGGTGAGGATCAGGCTGCCATCATTTTGAAACATATTTTGCAGAGAGAGCAGGTCAGGGGCAGGAGAGAGGGTGAGGGTGCTAGTCACTTGACCCAGGATTTTAGGGTAAGGATGTGAGTCATGAGAAAAGAAATCCCAGGAAGTTAGGAACAGACAATGCTAGAAATAACTAACCCACTTCATAAAACTTGCAAAATATACAAATCTAGTAAGCCTGAATTTGAAGCATGGTGATGAACGTTAACTAGACACTGTGGTGAGCACATCCCAATATATACAAATATCAAATCATTATATTGCATGTTTGAAACTAATAAAACATTATATCTCAAATTTTAAAAATTATAATCAGGAAAAAATAGTCATGGTACCTAGTCCTTCAAAAAGCAGGCTTATTGGGAAAGGGGATATGTAATCAAATAGATACCAATATACACACACATATGAAATGATTATAGAGAAAATCCTTTATGCATATCACTATTTTATGAAAATATAAAAAGGCAATTAGACCAACTTTAAGATACTATTATTTTGAAATGTTTACCTCACTCTAGAGACATGGTACTGGCTCAAACCCTGCGCCAACCCCTGTCCTGTGTGCTGCTCTCATTCTTGCCTTTGTTTTTTACTGTAACTCAGCAAGTCCTTCCCATTAATCTAGCTTTGATGGAGAAACATGATCACATCTCAAACCAGATAATCCTCTCTCAGACCAAACCCTAATCATCCTCAACTATGCCATAATGAACCCAATTTTACCTCCACTCATTCAGCCATAATGAACCCAATTTTACCTCCACTCATTCAGCCATCCCTTTGGTACAAGTCTCCTCCAGCACCCAGCACCCCCCATCATGTAGAGTGAGCCAGGTCCCACACACCTGTCCTCCCCTGCCGTTGTTAGCTTCCGGGAAATGCGTGGTGAGTACATTCATTACACAAGTACTTGCAGCACATCTGGAATGACCTGAGCTTGGGAAGTGGGACAGAGGTGAGCAAAATGAAGCCATCATGAAGAGCTTTACATTCTTTGAAATAGACCCTCAATAAAGGTTCATTTCAGTAGGTCATCAAAGGCACATAACACTTATGAGATACAAGAGCAGAGATGAGTCTTTAACAAACAAGAGGAGATGGAGAGACAGGAAGACGCTCATCAATGCCACGACCACAAGTCTTTATCTCAGATGTGTTTAGCCTCATCATTGTCCCAGCATAGCTTTTTAGTAGTGTCTCATTTCGCTTTTAAGACGTGTCCTGGCTCAGGTGAAAAGTGCTATTCATAAGTGATTATATTTTAGTTGATACTACTAAAAAAAATCGGGTGATATCAAGTGAAGTCAGAGAAAGGTATTCCAAAAGGATAGGTAAGGAATTATGAAATGAGTGATTGCAAGAAAAGCAACATGACTAGCATGTGGCTTCCAGAGACTGACAGAAGGTGAAGCCAGCATGTGAAAAAGAACCACATAATGAAGCCTGAGCCAGATCTTTCAGCTAATGGGGAGCTGTTGAAGGGTTTCAAGTGGACATATGATAAAGTAAGATGTCACCTTTTTTGCCCTTTGAAAAATCAGACTGTTGGACAAACAGAAGAGGACTGAAGTGGTGATTCTGAAGCTACATGATGCAGTGACCACTAAAGCATAGGTTTTGGAATCCAACCAATCCCGGTTTGAGTTATACTCTGACTCAAATCCTGACGTGGACACTCCCTTGTTATCAGCACGGACTCCAGAGTCAGGCTGCCTGGTCTGAAACCTGGAACAAACACTTCCCATCCACCTGACCTTTGGGAAGCTACTTAATCTCACTGTGTCTCAGTTTCACAACCTCTATAATAAAGAAAATAGTACTTTTACTTCACAGTGTTTTAATTAACGTTAAATATGTTAATTTAGATCAGAGGTAGTCAACCTTTTTACACCTACCACCCACTTTTGTATCTCTGTTAGTAATAAAATTTTCTAACCGCCCACTGGTTCCACAGTAATGGTGATTTATAAAGTAGGAAAGTAACTTTACTTTATAAAATTTATAAAGCAGAGTTACAGCAAGTTAAAGCATATAATAATAATTGCTTACCAAGTACTTTATGTCGAATTTTTGCTAAGTGTGGCAGAATAAATCTTTATAAAACAACTTACTATAGTTAAATCTATCTTTTTTATTTATACTTTGATTGCTCTGCTACCACCCACCATGGAATGCCCACTAGTGGGCGGTAGGGACCAGGTTGACTACCACTGATTTAGATAATCCCCTTAAAATAATGCCTGGAACACAGTAAGCACCTTCTGCTCACATATATTTTGCTCAAAATTTAGTCAGAATGGAAATACTTTGTGAGAAAATGTATAGCTATTGTAAGTTAAAAGTTTGAGGATGTGCCCTGGCCAGTTGGCTCAGCGGTAGGGAATTGGCCTGGTATATGGAAGTCCTGGGTCCAATTCCCAGCCAGGGCACACAGGAGAAGCGCCCATCTGCTTCTCCACCCCTCCCCCTCTCCTTCCTCTCTGTCTCTCTCTTCCCCTCCTGCAGCCAAGGCTCCATTGGAGCAAAGTTGGTCCGGGCACTACAATGGCTCCAGTTGCAGTGGAGCAACGCCCCAGATGGGTAGAGCATCACCCCCTGGTAGGCATGCCAGGTGGATTCCAGTCGGACATATGCAAGAGTCTGTCTCTCTGTCTCCCCGCTTCTCACTTCAGAAAAAGAAAAAAAAAAGTTTTGAGGATGTAATTTACAGAGGATTTTAGACATACCTTATTAGCAAAAAGGAAAGAACAATTAGTTATTGTTTCAATGCCCAAAAGGTCTGCCCTATATCTGTAACAAAACAATAGGGTGGCAAAGTTACTCATTTAGGTGTCAGAAATATTTTTTCCATTTTTTAGCACGATCCACTCAGAGAAACATCTTGAAGAACGACTAGAAGAGACTCTCACTGAAGGTGTCTTCAAACGCCGCGGAGCAGAATCCTCCGCAGCCCGTCAGTAACAGCGACAGCAGTAGATAGTAGAATGTGCCTACTATGTGCATATTATGACCAGTACACATCAGGACTCTTCCAAATTTGTTTTAAATTTTGTAATTTCTTTAAATAGTGGGTTATTTTCTCCAGATTATTTCCTATCTCTTGGTACAATTAAATAACAGAAACATCCATCTTTATATTTAAAGCTGTTGCTGAAGACAATTATACATGAAATGCAAATACACGTGGACATGAACACAAGTGGGGCCCGCACCAGCTCCCAGACACACGTCAGCTTCAGCTGTGCTGGATAGTCCTCGCACGTGCCAGAGGGGCCGTCCATCCCCAAACTCCCAGGGCACCTGACTCTCAGGATCAGTCCATCTAGTGCAGCAGGGAGGCACGCATCCTCCAGAGCGACCTTGAGAGATGGGTGCCAGTGGGTGGATGTCCCAGCCCCACAGTCTTTGAAGGGACAGCTCTGAGTTTCATTTTTCATGATTTTCCAAGGTGCCCCAGCAAGACCGGGCTCAGTCGCCTGAAGAAATAACTGGGTCAAGGTCCCACTTTTCCTTTCCCTCCACCCCTGTGTCACTCTCGACACCGCCTCACTCCAGCATTCTGGGGTCACCTCCCAAATACACTATTGGTGCCAACATCAAAGTGTAAGCATTTGCTTTGGGAGAGCCCAAACTGTGACAAGGATCCCATGACATTATATATATTTTTAATCTGATCATCTTCGTAATGAATTTAAAGCATTCTTGATAAGTTTAGTGCAGGGGTCGGGAAACATTTTGGATGAGAGAGTCATGAACACCACATATTTTAAAATGTAATTTCGTGAGAGCCATACAATGACCCATGTACGTTACGCATTATCCAATAAAAATTTGGTGTTGTCCTGGAGGACAGCTGTGATTGGCTCCAGCCACCCGCAACCATGAACATGAGTGGTATGAAATGAATGGATTGTAATACATGAGAATGTTTTATATTTTTAATGTTTTTTTTTATTAAAGATTTGTCTGAGAGCCAGATATATCCATCAAAAGAGCCACATCTGGCTCGCGAGCCATAGGTTCCTGACCCCTGGTTTAGTGGATAATCCCATCAGTTGGCCTGCATGCCAATAATTTTTATGTTTTCAGTTTCATGACTTCCTTCTGTTATCACCAGAATGGGGCCGCTAATACGGAGGTAGTTACATGTATCTTCTCACCTCAACCATGATACCTGACTCTTTTCATCATTAGAAAAAGAAGAACCTTTTTTAACACTTACTCAAATGTTTTATTGCAAAAAAGGGGTTAATATTAATGACACTGAAATAATTTCCAGAAGTCAAAGGAAATGTATTTCAACAAAAAGATTACTGAATGCTAAAAATATGGCTTCTTCATATTTGCATGATCCTTACTCCTGATTGGCACAGCTCACACAATATTTTGCTCCATATTTATTCAGCAAAATAGATATATCTTGAAAAATATTGTTCACTTTCTTTCCCTGTCAGGCAGACTGCTGACATGCCAGTGAATTGTTTATAAAATGGATACTGTTTCTTACTTCCAGCTGACAAGTCTCTGTAGTTAGATGTTTATTAGTTTTGTTTGTTGTGACTTAAAATGAAGGATCTATATCTCCTTGGTATGGTTGTTGACTTTTTCTTTTTTAGTGAACTAGAAGAAGATAAACAGAATGTACTTATTTACAAGTAACTACTGAGATATCCTTCAAACCTGCTTTGAATTAAGCTCTCTGCTCCATGCCTCAAATCTTAAAAATGTGAAAGAATCTAATGTACAAGTTGAGAAGTGCTTTTTTTTAGCTCTTTGTATTGGAAATGTAATATATAGGAATTCATTTCCAGGGTCAGAAAAGTCCTGTCATTGAAATCCCTTTAAACTGTCAGCCCTGTTATGAGAGCAAAACCACTGGTATAGTTAGAGCTATGATTCTTTTTTTTTTTTAAAAAAAAGCAGGTTTTTGTCATTCATCTCCCCATCATTCAATCTACCCATCCATCAAGCCTGTAGTAAATACCTAACACACCAGGCCGTAGGCTAGCAACCAGAAACAGCAGGAATGACTATCTTAGTGCCTGACTTGAAGAAGCTCCATCAGTTGAATAAAAAATATGCAAAAGATGACTGAATTTTAATGTGACAGGTCCTATACAGAGGCATTTTCTAGAAGCTGAAGGACTACGGGGGCTTGGAAAGCATCTAGTTCTCCCGTCGAAGAGGTTTTACTTGAGTCTGGAAGGGTAAATTAGGCAGACAGGGAGAAGGCACACACAAAGACAGCAATCCTTAACTTACAATTTTCACTTTGTCCTGTGTTTTCTGCTCAGATTCTGTTGGAGAAGACAAACACCTTGTCCTCCATTATATAGAAAACAGCGGAGAAGATGTCATGCTGGTCAGGACGGCAAAGTTCTGTGCCTCAAAGGAATTTGGATTTCATACCTTAGGGAGTTGGACTCTTTCAGTGATGCTTGTGTTTTAGGATGTGTGTTGTGTTGGAAAAGAGTAACATGAAGTCACTTGGGGGGGGGGGGATGAAAAATATCATTTGAGGGGGAGGCTCCTGCAGCTGGTCTCCTGCTCTTTTTCCCAGCTGGTCAGCTTAGCCAGCCCCACCTGACGACAACTGAAGTCAGTCCACGTCACCGTCACTGACGCCTGGCTCTCTGTGATGATTTTCAGAATGAACAATGAGTTAAAAAGAAACACAATAAGGAACAAAAAAGGTAACATAGATGAAATGGAATAAGGAGACATTCAAGAAGTACTTTTAAAACAAAAATCAGTATGAATTGGGGTTAAATTAAATTGGAAGAAAGCAAGTTATGGTAGTTTTGAAAATTTTGTAAAAAGTAAAAGACTAAGAAGGATTGGGAAATTGAGGAGACTGAATTCCTGAGTTGAAACACTGGTTCTTTACTATTGCCATAAACTGACAGAGAAGCAGGTCCAGGATTGCTGGATGTCGTGTGTATGTTATAGGAAGTGTTTTTACATAAAGAAAGCTATAAATACTCTTGGTTTGTACCATAGTGAGTTTTAGACACACACACACACACACACACACCCGCCCCACAGGATATTATTGCAGACTGTCTAATCAAATAGCTGGGAAGAGAGAGAGAGATGATATATAGAGATAAAGAGACATACAGTTTAGAAAATAGAACTGGACAGGATACTCAGATATAGTCATTGTTAGTGTTTTCAGTGTTTGTAGCTGATTATTGTGCATTTCCCCCCTAAATGAAAGGCACAGAGAAAAAAGTTAATCAGGGCACATAAGAAGATCTAGCAATACTGATAAGAAAAATGTAGTAAAAAAAATCAAAATTGGGAATTCAAAAGAGTTTTATAAAAATGTCATCAAAATGTTGACAAATGTCAAAGAGATAAAGGCAAGAAAAATGTAAGATTCCCAGTTTATGAATTCATGTGATATTTTATTTGTAGCAATTGATAAATTATGTAAAAGTATTCATGCTTTTCATACGAAAACTAAAAATTCTAAAAGTCAGTAACGTGAAACACAAAGTGTTTTCATTGCCACTGTAGACATGGTCATAGGTCATAATGGAGTCAGATCTTGGGTAAGTTGAGATAATAATGTAGCTTATCTTGAATAGAAAAAATGACAGCAAAGAATGAGCAGGCAATGGATCACACATCCCTGTTTTTTAATAATCAGAACACATTTAGTTTGTATTTCTGGTCTTTTTACTTAATGTCAAAACCTCAGTGGTCCCAAGCACCTAAATGACAAATAACTTAAAACTTCAACCTGAAGCAAAGTCTTTTTACCCTCCAAGCCACTAATCATTCTGCATGCTGTTAACTAGACTCAATCTTTGCCAGAATAAGAGAGCAGAAATATGATGATGAACAAGTCCCTTTGCTTAAGATTTATATATAATATTTAATAACTATAATTATATTACATATTATATACCATATATTTAAAAATATGTTATATATATTAGAATTTATTTATATATTTGAACTTTTTTATATATACTGAAAGAATTATGGAAAAGCTAGTTTTAGATTTTAAATATGTATCTTGTTCAGCAGTGTTTCCTTTAAACAAACTATATAGGTAAGAAATATATTTATTTACCCATAGAAAAGAAACATGATGCTTCAGAATATCTGATTGAAATAATTTCTGTTAATAAAAGATTTTATTGGTCATTATACAATTAGAAATATTTCCTCAAAAAAAATCTTATCCCCATCCTAACATAAAAACGGTACATACACAAAAATTTGCTCACAAAAATTAGGAGATATTTCAAAATGAATAAGAAGTGATAAAAAAAAAAAAGCATTTGATTTTTTTTTTATTAAACAAGAACATCAGAAAAGCAAATAACAAGTCAAAGGAAGTTGTGTGATTATGCAAATGAGATGCAAAACCAACCTTTATTTCATTGGTGAAAATGCACAATACAAAAGGCTGAAAGCACTGGAGTATCTGAATTTACTGATCCCCTAATTTTTGTGATATATATATATATATATATATATATATATATATAGTCTGTGGTTTACCTAAACATCATGATGTGGCCATGACTGTGAAATGTTATTCTTATTGTAAAATCCCACAGACATTATTCTGAGAATATAAACATAGGCAAAGAGCAGACTAGAGGGTGGCTGTGAGGAGACTAGGCCTAGAGGAGCCAGAGACAGCATTGGAGTCAATTCTGAGTTCTGCTCAGAAGGGAACTGGGAAAAGGATCTATAGTCTGAGAGGGATATGTGGGCAAGAAAGGCTCTGTTTTCATTTATTTCAACAGGACTCAAGCACTTCCCTTTTTGCAAGTCAATGGGCATGATTAAGAACACAAATTTGAAAAAGACTTCAGTCTCAAACCAGAAGTACCATTTACTAGTGACCACCCTTTAACCGAATACATAACTGCAATTACCTCAAGGGTACAATGGTAGAAATGATTACTTGAGATAACATAAAATTGACATGCAGCTTAGAGTACATACCACATTAAGAACTCTATGTACAGTAATTACTATTTTTCTTAAGATACAATGATAACCAGACACTAATATGAGTCACTTGGTTTATAGTGTTGGTATGATCATTATTATCGAGGACTGATTGAAGCCTAGGGTAGGTATCGTGGGCAGTGAGAGTACAACAATATAATGGGAAAAGGCCATTTTTCTATAAATATAATTCAAAATAGATTTTGCCTATAACATGTATGTGGCATTTTATGTTAGGAGGGGGATAAGATTTTCCTTTGAGAAAATATTTCCAATTGTATAATGACCAATAAAATCTTTAATTAACAGAAATAATTTCAATCAGATATTCTGGGGCTGATTAAAACACAACTACTCAGTTGTGTGTTTTTTTCTATGGGTAAATACATATATTTCTTACCTATATAGTTTGTTTAAAGGAAACACTGCTGAACATGATACATATCTGAAATCTAAAACTAGCTTTTCCATAATTCTTTCAGTATATATAAAAAAGTTCAAATATATAAATGCATTCTAATATATATATTTTTTAAATATGATATATGGTATATATGTAATATAATTATAGTTATTAAATATTGTATATAAATCCTAAGCAAAGGGCCTTGTTCTTTATCATATTTCTGCTCTCTTATTCTGGCAAAGATTGAGTCTACTTAATGGGATGCAGTATGATCAATGGCTTGGAGAGTAGGACTTTGCTTCATGTTGAAATTTTAAGTTATTTGTCATTAGGTGCTTGGGATTACCATGGTGCTCATATTAGTTATAATAGAGTTGAAAAGTGTTCCATCACCTAGTGACAATAGTACTGTTTTGTGCCATCTCAGTTTACAGATGGGGATGCTATCAGCTAGAAATACCTGGGGGCACGCACCTGGGCCAGGTAAACCTCCTACCAATCTCTCCCCTTTTTAAACCAATGTCATACCCTTCAGCAATCACCACTAAGAAACTCAGAAGGCCCTGGCCAGTTGGCTCAGCAGTAGAGCAACAGTCCGGTGTATGGAAATTCCGGTTTGATTCCCGGCCAGGACACACAGGAGAAGCAACCATCTGTTTCTCTACCCCTCCCTTTTCTCTCTCTCCCCACTCCTGCAGCCATGGCTCGAATGGTTCAAGCACTTTGGTCCTGAGCACTGAGGATGGCTCCATGGCTTCTGCCTCAGGTGCTGAAATAGCTCCATTCAGAGCAACAGAACAGTGGCCCCAGATGGGCAGAGCATCGTCCCCTCATGGGCTTGCCTGGTAGATCCTGATCAGGGCACATGCAGGAGTCTGTCTCTTGCCTCCCTGCCTCCAGGCCTCTCACTTAATAATAAAAAGTAATAATAATTAATAGAAATACAATAAAAATAAACTTTGAAGAAAAATAAAAGGCATGACCCTTAATCAGAGAGATCCCCTTTAGTCTGAGTCAAACATCCACATGCACAGGCAGACATAGAAACACACCCGCCCACAAATGCTTGATCTGGGGAGATCATATGTCTGTTCAAGATGAGTAATAATCAAAAAGGAGCTACATCAAAAACTGAACACACAGAAGAAAAGGGACAGGAAATAAAAAGGCCAATGAAGAAAGTTTTGCTATGAAGCAGTTAAAAATTGACACAAAGAATTTTTTCAATCACTGAAAAAAATAAATCTTTAAGAGACTTCATTTAAAAAGAGCTCAGGACCCTGGCCAGTTGGCTCAGTGGTAGAGCCTCAGCCTGGCGTGTAGATGTCTCTGGTTTGATTACTGGTCAAGGCACAAAGGAGAAGCACCCATCTGCTTCTCTCTCACTCTCTCTCTCCCTACTTCCTACAGCCATGGCTTGGATTGGAGCAAGTTGACCCTGGGTGCTATGGATGGCTCCATGGCCTCCACCTCAGGCACTAAGAGCTTGTTTGCTGTGGCCCCAGATCAGCAGAGCATCAACCCCTAGTGTGTTTTCCAGGTAGGTCCCAATTGGGGTGCATGCAAGAGTCTGTCAACACCTCCCTTCCTCTCATTGATTAAAAAAATAAATAAATAATAAATAAATAAAATTTAAAGCATAAGGATAAATATGGTAGATATCTGTCCCATGTAATATATTGCAATGTGCATATCAAGAGTAGATTATCTAGATTTTATTCTATATTTATTCCACAGACTTTCACATCAGACCACTTATGAATGCCTGTGTAATTTAGGTAGAAGAAAAATATACATTAGAAGTAACAGTTTAATAACTTTTATATGCACATTTTCATTATGTTTGTATACTGTATATTTGTGATATTTATATAAACTTAAAAAAACTTAATTCTATCTAGAAGTATAGGCAATTGGTAGGCCCCTTCGGAGGCAGAGGACTATCACACAGATTCCCCAATCCACAAGCCTAACAACTGTCTATTGAGTTGTGGTTTTGAAAAAGTAGGATAAGAATCCATTAATTCATGTTCTTTCTGCAGAAAAAAAATCTTGATAACGACAGACAAGAAATGTTAATTTTTCTGCCATGAGCATAATCCAATACAAAAATATATGCACTGTTTGATTTTTAAATGTCACTTAAATATGCCTTTTCATCTGAAACTTCTGGTCAAAACTTATACAAAAATGTTGGATAATAAGGTAGTAAAGAATGACTTATATGTTATGAAATAAGAATAATGTTCCCAAAATAAAATATTGAAACATTTTAGTACATGGAAATTTTGGACGTAGTATTTTGCTTAAAAATAAAAATAAAAACAAAAGCTGATTGGGAGCTAAAGATGTAAAAGACTTCATTGGGCCAACCATTTTATTTGGTGTTAGATGAAATATTTGCCTAATACCACATAGCATAGCAGATTAATGACAGAAGA
Source organism: Saccopteryx bilineata (assembly GCF_036850765.1). Taxonomy (NCBI): domain Eukaryota; kingdom Metazoa; phylum Chordata; class Mammalia; order Chiroptera; family Emballonuridae; genus Saccopteryx; species Saccopteryx bilineata. The sequence goes on along the minus strand of NC_089492.1, from coordinate 77,570,270 downwards.
TAAATCACTTATTTTCCATCTCCCAGTATGGGAATATTGGGGCTCCTGTATCTAGTAATACTGTATTCCATACACTTAAATATTCAACACATATACCAATGCAAACTGTTATACTATGAAGTGAACCAAATTTGTATTTCTCTTTCTGGGTTATTTTTAAATATATCTTCCTCTTTTCCTTTGGAAAATTCATTTCAATACAAGCAATGAATACCTGTATATAACCATTCTGTTACTTTCCCAGAGACTGCCCATTTGTTGGTCAGCTCTACTTAATGAATAAAGAGTACCTGAACTTGCACAATCATAGGTATTACATACAGTGCCCAGGACACAGGCTTTGGAGTGAACCAGTCTCCACCCCTTACTGAGCTATGCAGACTTGAGCAAAGTGATCGGCTCCTCTGAGCCACAACTTCCTGGGACGTGCCAGAGATCATACACCACTCCTTCAGGGTTGTAGGAAAGATCAGCCTAGGAAAAATAGACATAGCACAGCACCCAGCACCCAGGGGTGACAGCTGCTGCCTGCATATAGGTAATGCACACGTATATTGTAAATGTCTATATGTGCACAGATGTGATGAGCACTGAAAGGATCCTCTCCACCTTTCTTCCTCTCTCCCTCCCCCACTTCCCTCTTTTCTGCAACAGGTGAAGCTATCTGATCCAGAGAAAGGTATTGCGTAAAAGTGTCTCCTTTCTCCCTCGAACTATATGCAGGCTATGGTTTTAAAAACCACAGCCTCCCAAACTAGCTCTCTTTGGCCTCCAAGAAAATAAGCATACTTTTTAAATTAAATTCAGTGGGGTGACATTGGTTAATAAAATCATATAGGTTCTAAGTGTACATCTCTGTGATACAGGATCTGTATATTGGTTGTAAGCCCAACATGCAAAGTCCAGTCATTTTCCATGATAAACATATTCTTTTCTTGCACACATCTGGTCTTCCTCAATGACTCATTCAATTCCATAATGGGTCAGAAATAAATAAATAAATAAATAAATAAATAAATAAATAAATAGAGCTTGGACTAGGATGGGGTGAAGAGAAAGTTAAAAGAATGCCAGGAGGCCTGACCTGTGATGGCGCAGTGGATAAAGCGTCGACCTGGAAATGCTGAGGTCGCCGGTTCAAAACTCTGGGCTTGCCTGGTCAAGGCACATATGGGAGTTGATGTTTCCTGCTCCTCCCCCCTTCTCTCTCTCCTCTCTCTCTCTCCACCCCCCTTTCTAAAATGAATAAATAAAAAAAAATGCCAGGATTCAGAGCCTGGAAAGCCATTCCTAAAAGCGATGCCCAAGGACAGCGGCTGACCAGAAATGTTGCAGTGAAACACTCTGGAGGGAGGAGACTCCAAGGGACACCATGCACATGCTCAGGACCCACAATCTTCCTGAGAATGGATGTAGCTGGCCATGTGACAATTGTTTCAGTGAGGGCACTTGGCAGCCACATTAGAGATATTTCTGCCAACTCAATTCATTAAGAGAAATGTTTCGCTGGCAATGTGCAGAAGCCTCTTCTGTCATCTGTTCATTAAATTTACGATGGAGAGGAGACTTCCCATTGGAACCATTCAGCTACGTTATGCAGACCTCTTCCAGCAACACTCCAGGCATTCAGATCACAAGACTCCCAGCTGAATTCAAAGGAAACACTCCAGAATGTATTTTGGGATAGGATTGGCCACACTAGCACACTCTAAGTGGACAAACATTAATACATATTTTATGATTACTAACAGCTATTTGGTTCCATGTGCTAGGCTGGTTCCTTTACATGCATTAACTTTTCACAGTAAGTCTATGGGGTAGGCACTGCACACTTGTTTTTTCTACAGAATACACAATAGAAGCCTAGGAAGTCACGTGTCAGTAAATGAACTCTCTTCCAGGTCTGTCTGATGCCAGTGCCTGTACTTGCAGTCACTACGAAGGGATTAAGAGAAACCATTCATCCAGAAGGCCAGGAAGGGAAAGGGACTGAAGTGGGGAGGTGGACATTTGGGAGAGTGACACTTCCCTGTTGTGAACTCAAACCAGCTGCCAAGTGGAAAGCATGCCCTCTCCTATTACAAGCGTATGGTACAGATGAATGGAACCTTCTTGCACAAGAGTAGAATGGGAACTGCACAGCTTGATGGTCATGGTGTCAGTGCAGGTGCTTCCCAAATGCATCCTTTTCATTTAGTTGTTGGTCGCAGGTCGCGCCTTAGCATCTGTGTTCTCCAAACCACCCATACACATATCTGGATGTTCATGAGGTTGTCAAGCAAGTAGTGCCTCCTCATAGTCTGGAGATGAGAAGAAAGCATATGCTGTCTCCCCAGCGCGCGCGCGTGCACACACACACACACAGACACACGCACATGGACACACACACATGGACACACATTTTTCCACCTTGCAGAACAGGAGGAACGCATGGCACACCAACCTGAAGAAAGCTTCTACCTCCCACCGTCAAGCCTCTCAAACTTCCATCCCTTCACTTCCTCGGGTGGGTGAGAGAACAAGGCCCCACCACTATCAGGACACCTCCTTTCTAAGTCATGTCCCCGATGCCTTTTTCACTATGTCTCAGGTGGGGGTAAACAGTCAGTCTTCCTGGAGATGAGTCAAACATGAGATTGCAAGAGTTCTGTTAACATGAATTGCTCTCCCCAAAAGTAAAAAAAAAAATTTTTTTTGAACTCTTTTCTTCTATAATAAATCCATTTTCTTATCTCCACCCTCTTTGTACACTTCACTTTTTCCTTGCTGCTTAGAAAACAGTAGATGTGTGATGAGGGTAATGACTTCCATTGTATAGCTATGCAAATGAATTCCAAGAGTACTGTCAGATGATGAAAGGAAAAGTGATGACAATTTTATTCTACTTGTTCTAGAGTAAACATTGGTAAACTAATTACATGATACACCTCCACTGAATATCTATGAATGGAGGAAGAGTCTCTGATTACAGTTTTTGTCTTTATTTCTATTCAATAAATTACATTTAATTATAGTGTAATTAGATAACACCTCAGAATTAAAAAAAAATAAACCATGTAATAAGATATAATTTCTGAGAACAGTGTAAACCCTACTGACTGTAAATAAAGAGACAACATGATAACTACGTGAATTCATCAGAATAGTTTGGTTTATATATATATATTTTGAAAATGATTGCTTTGCATAATATGAAACTTTATTCAAAGTGCCAATTCCAGGATTCTTGATGAAAGAGCAATTGAAGCAATCTGCTTACATTCAAATGCATTTCATAACAGATAAAATCTGCCCGTGAAATGAAGCCTTAGAAATTTTAAAAAAATTACCCATCAAATTCTCCTCTAATTGAAGCAATGACAAATTAAATCAAGTGCTTACACAGTAAATCTCAAAGCCTCACCAGTTGACATTTACTCAGGACTTGCTTGGGCCTCCCTCTGTAGTCTCCTTAGAACACCCCTCATCTTTCCTGCATTTCATGTCCAAGTCAGCAAGGTGAAGTATCTGGAAACCACTCGTGGTAAGGCCATTTGTCCAAGGATATTTCAATTTGTCTTTTTGATCAAAATACAAGAAGATGACAGGGACTGTTATTCATAACTCATATATTCTGTGAAATGTCAACAAAGGGCAGAAATCCGGCGGTAACTTCAAACCTTGCTACCAGATTAAAGGCAAAGAGGCCGAGGGGAAAGGTATCATTGGCGTCTTCACCCAACTCTTCACCTCTGTTTTTTCTACCCGCTCTCTATTAGAAGTGAAGAAAATATTTATTCCATGTCACAGTAACATTTGTGGGCTGAGGATAAAGTTTTCAGACTGCATCAGAAATTGTATCTGCTTTAGAAAGGGCCACGCTAATAAAATTCAATAAAAATTTTTAAATAGAAATAATTGCTAATGTCCATATTACATCTAATCATACACCCATTTAAAAATTCTTCCAAATTGAAGACAAAAAAAAAAAAAAAGTCTTGGCAGAAAAATTCTAGCATGGTTCTTTCTGATTACTTTCTAGTTATAAATTCCCCCTTACAGGTTACTTCTAAAAAAGCATACACACTGTATTTTCTCTCTTCAATTCTATGGTGATCAGAGAGTCCCTACTAAAAACAATATTAAAATGCATTCGCCACTTCCAAATGGAATACTACCCTCATTAACTGAAGATTTTGGATCAGAGTCTCAATCTTTCCTCCAAATCTTAGGTTGTTCTTAGATGACTCCAAGTCAATGTTGATGACCCACACTACACAGCAGTCTCCAAGATTACCATTTTATCTCATCTAACACCTCCTTGGGGCATACCCTGGACATTGTCATCTACAACAGTTCCTCTCCTTGACCACTGTCTCACTGTGTTGGGGTTCTTGTCCTTTGCATATGCTCAACAGTACAGAGGAGTTAAGTCTTCACAATGTACAGAATTCCAACCTCAAATTTATCAGCACAAGCTGTAATTTTGGTGAGGTCTTTAACCCTAAATGAACATCACCCTAAAAGCAGGTCAGTTTGTGAATTTTACCTAATCATTAATTAAATACAATTTAAGTCCTACATTTTCAACTCTTACTCCACCACAAAGACCACTTCTCACTGAGGTCACACCTCCAACAAGCATGTATCTAAGTCCAGAAAAAAAACTTAGTATTACTGCTTTACTTGACTTTACAAAGGTGTCTGATACAGTTTATTGTTCATTATTTTACATGCATCATTTTATGAGCAAACAGAACAAACACCTCAATTCTATGACCCTGTGACGGCCTCTCCTGACTCTCTCCCCTATCTTAGGCAATTCTTCTCTCGGTGCTTCCCAGCCCTGTCTCCTCAATCTGATGATTGCTACTGGATACGAACAAGCCTCCAAACTGAACCTCATTCTCTGCTCACTCTGTTTTCTCTGCCCAGATGCCCTCACCCAGTCCAGTCCACAGGTTCTAATTTTAACCTATGTATCAACCACTCCTAAGTGTTTTATCTATGGCTCAAATAATTCTTCTGAGCTCAGGTCCACAGAGAGACAGCTAATGTTCATAATATCCAATATCAAATTCATTATTTGCATCCCCCCTAATTTCCCTTGAAAAAAAAAAAACCTTCTCCACTCTTCTTTACTTCAGTTTATAGCACTAGCCTTTACCTAATTGTTAAGCCAGAAATCCGAGAGGGGTACTTTTATAAATACATAACACAAAAGACCTCTTAATGTGAGCTACATTCAGAAAAACGTTCGAAGGCCAAGTTTAACAGGTAAATGGCTTAGAAAATGTCTGTTACATAGTAACTATTCTAAAATGTTAATGATTATTATAACTATTGTCTTCAGCTTATCATTCTCCCTCAGTGCCCCTCCACAACCACTCCATCACCAAATCCTCTCGTTTTTTTTTTTGTTTTGTTTTGTTTTTTGTATTTTTCTGAAGCTGGAAACAGGGAGAGACAGTCAGACAGACTCCCGCATGCGCCCAACCGGGATCCACCCGGCACGCCCACCAGGGGCGACGCTCTGCCCACCAGGGGGCGATGCTCTGCCCCTCCGGGGCGTCGCTCTGCCGTGACCAGAGCCACTCTAGCGCCTGGGGCAGAGGCCAAGGAGCCATCTCCAGCGCATCGCCCGGGCCATCTTTGCTCCAATGGAGCCTTGGCTGCGGGAGGGGAAGAGAGAGACAGAGAGGAAGGAGGGGGGGGTGGAGAAGCAAATGGGCACTTCTCCTATGTGCCCTGGCTGGGAATCGAACCCGGGTCCCCCGCACACCAGGCCAACGCTCTACCGCTGAGCCAACCGGCCAGGGCCTCGTTTTTATTTCTTAAATCTATCTTCATCTCACCCACTTTCCTCCAACCCTTCTGTGCTGACCTGTTCTAAACCAGCATGTCTTTCTCCCAGACCTCGGTGCCAGCCTCCTCACTGTTGGGATGCCCACACTTGCCCCTCTCAGGTGTTGCCCTCTTTACCTCCAGGTTGGCCCCTTCATGGAGCCCATCCGATGTAGTCACACCACTCCCTCCTCCCACAGCATCCTTCAGAATATCCATGGTTACGTGATCAAAGCAAAGCTTTGAGTCACAGGAGTCCACACCTGCTCGTGTCACTTTCCCATTGTGCCAATACACCCCAGTTACACTGTCCCTTCTCCTGGGGATGACTCACGCCAAATTCTTGCCCAGTTCTGGGCCTCCTCACCTTCTGTTCTGAACAAAACCGTTCACTGCCTTCCGTCTCCTCCTTTTTGCCTGACTGTCTACTACTTATTTTCTTAGTATAAAGTTATAGTTTAAAGTTTACATTCTCTTTTATTCAGAAATTTCCAACAATAAATTATCAACCATAATGTGTTATGAAATTAAAACCGTGTGTCTCTAACCAGTAGTTGTTTGTAAGTTTACAATGTTATGTCACAGCATAAATTGAGATGAGATACATAACATGCAGTTAAAACAAAGTTTTATATATATATATATGTATATATATAAGTTATTTATATATATATATATCTTTGGGGGAGGGGCATTGTATTAAAAGAAGGTATATTTTTCTTACTGTGAGTCACATTCAAACATAAGTTCGAAAGCACCACTGCTCTAAGTGAGCACATGTATGTGTTTTCATAACACCACTATTTGTCTTTTAGTAAAATGAACACATTCAGGCTGTTATCTGCACATCTACAGCAGAAGTATTTGGCATCATGAAGCTTTTCTTAATTTTTTTTCACTTTCTTCATATCTTCATCTATTATCCTATTCATAGCTTAGCAGACCACTTGCTTGGACCTGTCTCTCTCAGTAATTCCAGGATTCACACTCAAACATTCCAAGTGCAGTTCAGAAATCTGGATCTCTTCCCAGCCCATAGGACCGTTTGCTTCTCAAGATGGGCACACTGTCAGTGTTTGGCAGATTATGTCCACAAATTGAGAGAAAATAAAGTATGTCTCAAAGGAAGATCATATTATGGCTCCATCAAAATGTGCTTTAAGAAGTAACTGAAGCAAATATCATGATATGGTGGACCTAAGAAAAATTTCCTATTCTACTCCACCTCAATCCAGGATGAAAAAGTCTACTTCCACCATTTCTTAGAATGTTCATGAAATTCTAGACAGATAGTCTATCAAAGAAATGAAATGAGAAGAAGATAGTAATTCAGGATTTCACAACTCAATGGAAGTTGTAAGACTAGAAGCATTTTCAATACTAACAAACACCTCATTATTTAAACAGAGATAACTGTACCTAGCAATTGAAGGGAGGTGGGATTTCTACAGCTTGATTCTCTTCTGTGCCCCCTGGTTCCACTGATTTTACATGTTTCTCAATGTGGGAGATGGTTACAAGAAATGAACAAAAGTGAACTAACCACGAGTTCCCAAACATCTCCAGAAACTCATATTAAAGCACCAAGAATCTATACTAATTCTTTATATTTTTTCTGGCCTTTTAAATAAAACTCTTTTTATGCAGACATGCCTCTGTTTCTGAATATCAAAAAGAGGGAGGAAATTGAGCATGATATGTCTAAGAGGCATAACTTTGAAAGCAGCATTACCTTAGAGCAATCTAGTCTAGTCCTCAATTTTAACAACCTTGATTCCCTAAAATGTTCTGATTTCATAACATGTTGAAACATTTCCAAAACCTGGCAACAATATTTATTTGAGTATATTCTTCATTTTAGTAAGTGTTAGGCAGTTTGTGTTTGAACAAAGTCACATATTTTTAAAGCGGCTGTATAAAGAATACATACTAAGCATAACCATGACTTCTCTTTATGTTAGACATATTCATAAATAAGTTAATGTTTTATAATTTAAAATACTTTTACTTTATTTTTGTTACATGTTGTCACCAATAATTTATGTTTATAAAGAAATATGCCTGACCAGGTGGTGGGAGAGTGGATAGAGTGTCAATGTGGGATGCAGAGGACTGAGGTTCAAAACCCCAAGGTCGCCAGCTTGAATGTGGGCTCACCAGCTTGAGTGTGGGCTCACCAGCTTGAGCGTGGGGTCGCTGGCTTGAGTGTGGGATCATAGACATGACCCCATGGTCGCTGGCTTGAGCCCAAAGGTCTCTGGCTTGAGCCCAAGGTCACTGGCTAGAGCAAGGGGTCACTGTCTCAGCTGGGGCCACCCAGTCAAGGCACATATGAGAAAGCAGTCAACAAATAACTAATGTGCTGCAACTGTGAGTTGATGCTTCTCATCTCTCTCCTTTCCTGTCTGTCTGTCTGCCTGTCTGACTCTTTTACTTGCTGAAAAAAAAAAAAAAGAGAAAAAGAAAGAAATATTCTTCAGCGTCTTCCCAAGAGATAAAATAAATCTGGTCTCCGTTTTCTTCAGTCTATAACAACTGAGCAGGTGTCTGCTATGTGAACTGTTGTTTATTTATTCAGATATATAAATAGAAAGTTTGGTTTGAATTAGAAAACAAATATGGTATTTTTTAGTTAACTTGTTAAATCACTATCATGATCACTGTACATCTCAACCTGATTCATTTATCTAATATACTTTAATACAATTGAGTTGTCCTAACTTCTCTTATCTTGTACTATCAGAGAGAGGCATCAGAATCATAATAATAGATAGAAATTTGACAAAATTCTCTTCTGTAAAAATGTTGAATTTGAATACAGGTCTCCTGTATTTTTATCTAATACCAAAAACTAAAAATTAACTGGAAAAATCTCTTAATTTCTGAAAGACTGTATCCAATTACAAACAGAAAAATATTTGTTTTGCTAAATTTTGAATTAAATTTTCCCCAGGACAAATGAGACTAATCAAAAGTGAATTTTTTAATTTTTGCCACAACCCAATTAAGGAGTAAAAATCAGATCTCTGAAGTGTATGCTTTAAAAAATATCATGTTTGAAAACTAATGATCAGACAATATATAAATATTTTTGTTTACTAGACATCTAATAGATAAATGTGGCTGTTTCTTCTTAGTTCTGTTGGCCTTCAAACATCTTTAACAAAAATAAAAATTCTCATCTGCTCTTTTAATGAGAGGAAAAAGCAGGAAAGAAGAACACTCACATTATTGGAGCTTATACTAGGAGGTGAGTGTCATGCTGGACACTTTATATTGCTTACCATATTGTTTCCTCAGTATATATTACGGAAAATAAAAACCAAGTGATACATAATAAAAGCAATTTCAAGTCATTTGCAAAGACTTAGAGTTTTTCAAACTCTAGATTTCTCAGATATGGTCTCTCTCAACGTAAGTCTCAGCACCAGTGACATATGTTGGTGTGCTGCTAGAATCACAGGATGTGAGCTGCTTCCATTTCTTATCCTTAGTAGCATGGAATTTTACATAAATTATATTTCATTAATTTTTATCTCCTTTCAATCATAATGAATTTAAGAAATTAATTAATGCAATGACCAGATACAAAAACAGGATTAGGTGAAAGGCCCATCTCTAAAACCTAAGAAAGAAAATGTCATCTGTCATTTTAATTTGTTGTCCCTTATCACTTAACCATCAAATAATATAGTTCTGACATTTAGAAGAAAGACGATGTGCATAGGAAATGTCAAGGCTTTTTCCCTTTCTCCAAATACAACTTTTATTTTCAGAAAGCATAACAACAGAAATGCAGGTGTCATATTATTTGTTTTCCTTTTCACACTACAAGCTTTGCCTAGAAACTTGCATCAGCCAAACCTGGTATCTGTTGCCTAGCAACCATCTGACAATTGTAAGACTTAAATGACCTGGATATACTTCTGACTGTTAACTCTTATACAACTGAGTTAATTAAACACTTATAAACTTGTAACATTATTGGGTAAGAAATACTAATGTGGAATTTAATTAAATTAATTTTCTTATGGGAATTAAAAAAATTAGAATAAACACAGTAAAGGGCTTTAAAATATTAAAAAAGTATTTTTTTAAAAAACATATAATAATGGCTTGCATTTTCTCATCTAGTAAGCTTAAAAATAAAAAGTACACTGAGCAACTCTTGTAATTGAAGTTTCAGTTTCTACCTTTATCACGTAATTGATGCTCATGCATGTTGTCCCAATTTCAATGTCACAAAAAGTTCTGAAAAACAATATTATTGACATTAGCTCAGTTTGTCAATGACAGACTTCCCCGGTGTTTAAAACAAAACCAGAGGGCTGAACAGAGATCCCAACCTGCCAGGAAATCAGGAAAACCTATTCATCACTCTTGTAAATATGGAGCAATAAAATTAATAATTGGATTTGTTAAGAAGATTTATACTTCCAAAAAATACATTTGTTGGATCCATTATATAAGCATTAGCAAATAAAGGATAAAGAGACAAGGAAGAGAACAAAAATCTTTGCAAGACAGTGACATTTACATAAGAATAGTCCTCCCACATCTTGAGGCTAAAAAATAATCAAATGCTTTCCTGAACTCTGACAACACTGTATCTTTAAAATGTTAATATCTACTTTTAGAAACCAAGTGTTCAAAGTTCTTCCAAAAATGTAAGTAATTATAAAAAGAACAATTTTCATTATGTTAGTCAAATTATTAAATTTTATATGGGTTGAAGTAGGCAAAAAGAACTCTGTGTGTGCATCAGTAGGTATAGTGATTAAGAACAAAACTAACTGGGGCCTCAGATATTTAATTTTTTTAATTATAAACATTTATCATTAAGGATACATTTGTACAATGATTGAATAAATTTATTATAAAAAATCAATTCATGGCCTAACCTGTGGTGGCATAGTGGATAAAGTGTCACTTGGAATGCTGAGGTCACTGGTTCAAAACCCTGGGTTTGCCTGATCAAGGCTGTTGGGCAGATAAAATATATTATGCTCACTTTATTAAAGATAGCGCTGCCCATGTGGAAGCCTGTCTCCCAGGTGATGATATTAGTTGGCCTTATGCTTGGAATGGGCGTAATTATATTAATTGATAGATACATGAATTTACCAGAAATTACAACTGCCCTTTTGCTGTTCCACTTGGCTGCCTGACCCCACCCTTAATGACCAGACAATCGTCCCTGGGACAGAAGGGTTCCAGGAAGCTGGTCAATCGCACCAAGGAGGGGTATTTAGAAAGCCGAACATAACAGCACATCCTTGCTCGAGGCTATCCCCAACCCTATAAAATTTTTCCTCAGTCTGTTTTTGGTGCCCTTCTTCCCATAGAAGTGCCCTGGCAGGTCTTTCTCCTCTAACAAAGCCTACACATCTGGTGTTCCAGTGCTGTTTCATTCTTATATTAATATGTGTTGGGGCCCTGGCCGGTTGGCTCAGCGGTAGAGCGTCGGCCTGGCATGCGGGGGACCCGGGTTCGATTCCCGGTCAGGGCACATAGGAGAAGCGCCCATTTGCTTCTCCACCCCCCCCTTCCTCTCTGTCTCTCTCTTCCCCTCCCGCAGCCAAGGCTCCATTGGAGCAAAGATGGCCCCGGCACTGGGGATGGCTCCTTGGCCTCTGCCCCAGGCGCTAGAGTGGCTCTGGTCATGGCAGAGCAACGACCCGGAGGGGCAGAGCATCGCCCCCTGGTGGGCAGAGCGTGGCCCCTGGTGGGCGTGCCAGGTGGATCCTGGTAGGGCGCATGCGGGAGTCTGTCTGACTGTCTCTCCCCGTTTCCAGCTTCAGAAAAAAAAAATACAAAAAAAAATGTGTTGGGGGCGGGCTGTGGGCAGGCAGGATCCTTGTAGCCTGGGGCTTGGTTTTAGAACCAAGCCTTTCCCACCCTTTTTGAAGTGGGGCAGACCAAGAGCTTACTCTCTCAGTTCCTGAGATTAGCATTAGAGCAGAAGGCAGGTTGGAGAGCAGAGAAAGGCCACATGGAGGAGAGGAGAGGCAGCCAAGATGGTGGAGTGCTGAAAAATAAGCCAGTTAGTGCAGAGTTTGTATAGAGAGAAGGAGATGGGGAACAAAGGGTGTAAAGCCAGAAGTCACGGCTACCATCATAGCAGCCTGGCCCATGCAGGTTCGCATTGGATTCGTACAGTCGGTAAAGAAACAACGGAGCCAAAAACTGATGGGCCATCTTCTTTCATTCTAGCTTGCACCTGGCGGGCAAGTAAAAAACACACACTGGGCTCCAAAACCCACTCACATTCAGTGCTCACAAAGCTACTGACTTATCCAAGTTTCCCAGAATCAAAGGTTTCTAGCTCACCAGACTTATTCACCTCTGTTCCCCATCTCCTTCCTTCTCCCTGCACAAACTTCACACAAACTGGCTTCTCACTCAACACTCTGCCATCTTGGCTGCTTCTCCTGGCCTCTTTCACGTGTCCTCTCTCTGCTCTCTGCTCTGCTCTCTGCTCTAATGCTAATCTCAGGAACCGAGAGAGCAAGCTCCCGTTCTGCCCCTATTTTATAGTGTAGATTCAAAACCTTTAATCCAATATACAAAATGGGAAGTCTTTAATACAAAGTCACTTATCTGGGGCATGATGGGATTGTACCACCCCACATCAAAAAGGGTGGGAAAGGCTTATTCCCAAAACCAAGCCCCAGGCTACAAGGATTCTGCCTGCCCACAGCCCGCCCCCAACACACATTAATATCATCCGGGTGATGGCCTCCACGTGGGCAGTGCCATCTTTAACAAAGTGAGCATAATATATTTTATCTGCCCAACAAAGGGGAATGAGGCTAGTGAGCTAGAAACCTTTAATTCTAGGAAACTCAAATAAGTCAGTAAGTAGCTTTGTGAGCGTGAATGAGTGGGTTTTGGAGCCCAGTGTGTGTTTTTACTTGCCCACCGGGTGCAAACTAGGATTAAAGGTGATGGCTCACCAGTTTTTGGTTCCGTTGTTTCATTACCATCTGTCCGAATTCAATGCGAACCTGCATGGGTGTAAGGCCAGGAGCCGCCATCGTGGCCATTCACATGCAGGTTCCTATTGGATTCGGGCAGACGATAAAGAAATGGCGGAGTCAGAGGATGGGGGGCCATCCTATTTATTGGTGTCTCACCAAGACAGGCAAACCACAAAAGAAGACAAGGGAAAAGCAGAAAACCAGCTTTTCCCATGAAGGGCAAGGGACCAGGGAAGCCCCTGCTATCGTGATAGCAGGAACTGAGTGACCCAGCTCCTGGTCTGTCCCACTTTATAGTGTAGAAAACCAAAATCCCTTAATCCAATATACAAACAAGGAGGTCTCTGATACAAAGTCACTTATCCAAGGCATAATTGGATTCCTCATGAGAGTGCACCACCCAGATCATACAATCAGTCAAGGGTGTGGGGAAAAGCTTAGTCCTAAAACCAAACCTTAGGCTACAACGACCTGGCCTGCTTATAGCCTGTCCCCCACACCCAATATAAGTCACAAGCGAGCAAACATATATATCATATTTACAAATTTATTTGACCAACAATGGGCCAGGCAGCTGTGATGGTGGTGGCTGTGGCTACTGGCTTTTCAAAGGCACAAATGGGAGTTGATGCTGCTCCTCCCCCACCTTCTTTCTCTTCTCTCTCTCTCTCTCTCTCTCTCTCTCTCTCTCTCTCATCTCTCTAAAATGAATAAAGTCTTTTTTTAAAAAAATTTTAAGTCAATTCATTAAACCCTGAGTAAAAAACACAATCATTTGTAAATGGGCTAACTGCAATATTGAAAGATGGCCCCTACTAATTGCAGAGAAAAACTCTGATTCTCCAGGAATAAAAAGTACTACAGTTGATTTTAAATGTTCATTTGAATGTATAACATATCAGTTTAGAAACAGTGACATTGATTTGTATCATTTGTTAATTTATAAACATGTAAATGGTATTCAATTGATAGTTTCCAACTTGATAAAATATTTTATGAGAGTTCTTTTAACAAAGTTTAAATGGTAGAAATTGAAATATAACGGGAGGAAGAAACAACGCAACCATATGTTCCAAGAGATTTGCATCAAATGCAAAAAGAAAGGATGGCAACTAAGAGAAAAATCAGAATCAAGTCAGGCTTTCTGTTGTTATTTTATTAGAGAGAGAAAAAAAAAATATTGCCCAAGAGAGAACAGAAGAATAGGAACAATAGTAACAGTGACGAAATGGACACAGCAGGCCTGACCTGTGGTGGCGCAGTGGATAAAACATCGACCTGGAAATGCTAAGGTCGCCGGTTTGAAACCCTGGGCTTGCCTGGTCAAGGCACATATGGGAGTTGATACTTCCTGCTCCTCCCCCCCTCTCTCTTCTCTCTCTCTCTCCCCCTCTCTCTCTCCTTTCTAAAATGAATAAATTAAAAAAAAAAAAGAAAGCAATGGACATAGTTGACAGAAGGGGGAATACAGTTACCACACGCCCCTAAACATCACACTCTCTGTGCTTGTGCAAATACAAAAACACACAGAACAGTGGAATGCCGATTCTATCGGACAAGAGGGAGAATAAATTCACTTTTATCAACACCAACTCATTCCAGGGGTTTTAAAATTGAGCAAGACCACTGAGTTTTGATATCAGACAAACCTGGATGACAGTGTAAGCTTTGCAACCACATAGCTGTGTGAACTTGGGCAAGTTATGGAATCTACCCAAGACAAGGTTTTCCTTGTCAGTAGAGAAGGCAAGTGCCTTATCAAAATGGAATGAAATGGTGAATGTCAGCACTTAGAATAGTGTCCAGCACATAGTGAGTGCTTTAAATGGGGGAAGAGTACATAATTGGGGGCCGCAGGATAGAACAAATATATTGCACTGATAGATACATTCAAAGGTATTCTGATGCTCTGCTAATAAAAAATGCAGGACACTTTCACTTAACATTGACTCTGCTCAATTCAAGTATATTAAGTTATTGTCTCAGAAAACTTTGCGAAGTAAATATAACTATATAACTACCGTCACTTACTCAGTGAGAAACTTGCGACTAAAATAATTTTTGGACTCCTCAGTGTTGACTCCTCTAGCAATTTTTAGAACCAGTCTTGTGACAGGTAGCCTTCCAGGTGCTCAGTGCACAGAAACCAATAACTAACACAGAATAAAGGCTGCAGACCAGTGTGAGTCTTCTAACTGGGCCTTGTTTTACGGCAAAGCCTCAGTTCCTTCCCTAGGCTAGTTCCTAACTGGAAACTGGGGTGCTCTTTTCCCTGGTGGTGAACATCACAGAGAACTCTCACAGGGTAGCCCCGTTTTTCGGCATAAAATATATAAACCACAGACTGAGTGCCTTTAGTGCGTAAATCCCAGAGGAATGTTCATGAAACCGAAACATTGAATATTCTTACATATATATTCAGTCATAATTAGCCAGTAGTAAATGTTGGTTTTATGTAAGCAATCAAGCTAAAATAATTATATTGTTCTAATGCTAGTAAGGATTCAAGTATAAGGTTAATAAACTAGCTCATGCATTCCACGAATATTCACTGAATATGTGTAAAGTACCAAAGTGGAACTCCTATCTCCTAAAATGAGGAATTACAAAGGTAAGGATGGGTGAGAGGTATGAGGGTCCTGTGCAGGGTGTCAGCAAGCGGGCAGCACAGGCACAGTGCCAGGGGTACATCATTCTGATGGAGGAACATGGGCTGTTGTGGAAGTGGGCCAGAGGGTACAGATGCAATCTCAGAACTTGGGCATGGAAACTTCTCTTGAGCAAAGGGCATTCAGAATGAGACTGGAAGGGTGTGATGGTTAACTCTGTCACTTGGGCCACAGGGGCCCAGATATTGGGTTAAGCATAATTCTGGGGGTGTCTGTGGAGGTGTTTCTGGATGAGATGAACATCGGAATTGGTGACCGAACAAGCAGACTGCCCTCCTCCAGTGCGAGTGGCCTCATCCAAACTGGTGAAGGCCTGAGAGAACAAAAGGGCAGAGGAAAGGAGAATTCACATCATCAGCCTGACCGCCTTGGGGCTGGGACCTCTGTCTTCTCTTGCCTGTGGACTTGGCCTAGAGCTTACATCATCTCCTGGTCTCCAGCATACCTGCTGCAGACCTCAGGACTCCTCATCCTCCGTAATCATGTGAGCCAGGCCCTTATTACAAGTTATATATATAGATACATATTTTATATATACATATATATATATATATATTTGTATTCTATTGATTCAGTTTCTCTGGAGAACTGAAATACAAAGGGTGGATAATGAATGGAGCAGGGAGAGACATGTCTCAGCCTCAGAAAATGGAGAAGTCTCTGAAGCAGGACAGTGACAAAGGTCCTGGTTCCAGGTTCTGGAAGAGGTTCCATGGTGCCGGCACAGGAAAGGCTGAGGACGAAGGACAGAGATAAAGCTGGAGAAGCCATGGGAATAAGGTGAAATGAATGCAGCATCCCATGAGAAGGAGCTTTAATTTCCATTGCAGAGCAGAGGGGAGCCATCTACCAGTGTTAGGCCAGGCACCACACAACAGAAGAAACTGTATCTATGCAAGAAGTAGGCTAAACTTGGTGATGTCACAGTAAACTGGGTACATGCTGCTGACGGCCACAAAGGGCAGTCGAGTTGCAGGGATGGAGAGAGAGAGATAACTGGACTCCATTCTGGGAGACAGAACTGAGATGATGCAGGAGTTAGCTGGATGCCAGGTCTGTTTATGCAGAAGAAAACTTCTGGATGATACCCAGTTTTATCAGAAAACAAGACTATATGGATGGTGGTCTTCTCATTAAGATTCATGTGGGGTAAAATTAATGGACTCAGTTCTTTGTAACTGTAGTTTACACATTGGCAGTGATGAACAGTTCTCAGTTCAGAATGCAGACGTGGAGTTCAAGAGAACAACCTGGGGGGAGTTGTTTGGATGCAAAAGTCCTAAGAACACCTGAGAGAGGATGAGGTCCCCCTCACAAATGAGACCACTCACAGAGCAGTTATACAGAGTACACTGCCTGAATGTTAAAAATATATAGAAGGGCCCATAGGGTACTTCATATATCCTCTTTTCATTTCAATACAACACTGCTGTAAAGGAAAAGGAGTTGTAATAGACTAGAATCCAGTGATACAAGTCGTTCTGTGACAATGGCTCATCCAATAGAAAGGAGAGAAAGAAACGGCAAGCATTGATCAGAAGACATAAAAATTTATTATAACTAGAGTATTATTTAGAGCAAGTATAAAGAATGTTGATAGCAAATAAGATGTATTTTCAAAGAAAATTCCAAGATGTTAACTTCATATAATTTAATGAACACTTAGTGGCTATGATTGATTTCAATTTCTTCAAAATGTATTTGAAGAATACATCTATTCATCTGCAGTGAAACAGGACTACAAATTTTATCTCAAGGTGAAATTTGAAGTTCCCATTTCAAATAATTTTATATAATTCAAGAAATAAAACTGTATCTTCTTTGAAACCATACAAGACATTGCATGCATCATGTTACACTCAATTATGGCTGAAGTGGTCAAACACCAGGTGCACTATTGATTCAAGGGATCACTCACAAAGTCAAAGAGTAAACATAGAAATATGAATATCATGACAATTTATTACTGAGTACACATTACTCTTTAAAAAATGCCTTTCTTAAATACAATCCATACAAGATAAATATAGCTTTATTATTTTTCTTTTCCAACTTTTTCTTGTTATTTAATGCTACAGTTTACTCCCATTTACCACTTTTTTCTACTTTCACAAATTAGGAATTCAGCATCCTGAGAAGGACCTCAAAACAGCGCATAGCTTGGCCCTGGACAGTTGGCTCAGTAATAGAGCAATGGCCCAGCATGTGAAAGTCCCAGGTTCAATTTCCCAGCCTGGGCACACAGGAGAGGCACCCATATGCTTCTCCACTCTTCCCCCCTCTCCTTCCTCTCTATCTCTCTGTTCCCCTCCCACAGCCAAGGCTCCATTGGAGCAAAGTTGGCCCGGGCACTGAGGATGTCTCCATGGCCTCTGCCTCAGGCACTAGAATTGCTCCAGTCACAATGGAACAGCACCCTAGATGGGCAGAGCACCACCCTCTAATAGGCATGTCAGGTGGATCCCAGTCGGGTGCATGCGGGAATCAATCTCTCTGCCTCCCCACTTCTCACTTCAGAAAAATACAAGAAAACAAAAAATGCCCGTAGCTAGACAAGAACATTCTCAGCATGCATTTAAGGGCAGCGATAAATACATTTCTCACTCAGAGCACATAGAATGCCACAGGAAATGGAGCAAGGAAAAGTCAAGGTGGGAATATAAGGGTAATCACCTTAACAATGACTAGTAAGTATTGATACTACATGACAGACACTCTGCCAAACACTTTACTTGCTAATTAAACCCAGAAGTATATAGAATAAAATGTCACAGAAGCAATAGTGGTCAGAAATAAAGAGAAAGAATGTAACATCTGTTGGACACTACACTGCACCAGAGTCTTAGCATGGACATATCACTACATAAGTATTCTCCACAACCTGAGAGGGGAACTGGGATCCAGAAATAGATGTTTGCTCACCAAACCCTCACGCTTTGCTTTTTTTAAAATTGGCTTCATTGGGGTGAAATTGGTAATAATGTTAACTCCCCACCCCGGACTCATCATGCCCTTCGCAAACTTCTTACATGTGTGTAAATATCACAGTCTATTGTCCGAGTTCCAGCCATCCTCCCTGTGCGGCCACCACTTGACCGCCATTGGGCAGAGGGGGTCACAGTCACACACCAGTGACTTGACCAGACGTAATTGAAAAGACAGATTCGGGGAGGAAGCCCAAAAGGCCTTAAAATGAGCTGAGCCTGTGTGAACTCTGGGGTGCCTTCTCATGACCCTGCAGGTTCCTCACCCCGTGAGGAGGCATAGGTGAGGCTGAGATGCAGCCTTCACTCACCAGGCACTCCAAAGCTCTTGCACATGCACAGATTACATTCTGAACACTATCAGCACTTTTGTTTTCATAAGCTATGACTTCAATAAGCAAAGCTTCCACCGTCGATACTGAATGTAAAATGCTAATTTACTAAATCAATATTTTGGTTTTTTAAGTTAATTGCTGGGCTTTCTGTTTGCTTTGTCAGAATAGATGCTTACTAAATGGCTATTAATTGATTAGCTGATTAATGAAAATAAAATAGACATATGTGGGACTGCACAAATTAAATTATTCCCATAATTCTCTACTATCGTTTATCATCCACAGTTTGAACATCTGCACCCCAGAGTCATCTCCACTAGCCACTGTCATGAGGATATTTAGGATTTACAAAACAATCTTCGTGTACTAACAAGGATTCTATATTTTCTTAACCAATAAATTGCCATTTGTCTTATTTCCATCACTTTTCAAGGAAGTCAACCTATGATGCATATCTTTATAATTCTCATTATAAAGAATAACATATCTCTTTGGAAAAAAACTATAGAATAGATAAATAGTATAAATAGAAAACATTTCCCATAATCACAGCATTAAAGAGTAAGTATCCTTTTAAAACTTTGTGCAATTAGACATAAAGGGATTTATTTTTGTTTGATACAAATAGCACCACATTAAAGATGTTGTTTTATTTCTTTCAGAAGTTGTGTAGACATATACAACATGCATTTTTGCAGATGCTCCTGAAGATACACTTACATACTTCAATGTCAAATACACATTCTATCAGACTCAATTTAACAGCTGTAACTCATTATTACAAACAGTATTGTTACAAAGAATTTTATACATTCTAGTAAATGGTTGAGAGCATGAACTCCCAGGATTTTAACCCTGGTCAGGTCAAGTACTAGCTGTGTAACCTTGGACACATTACTCTACATATCTCTTCTTCAATTACCTCACAGGTAACATGTGGATAATTATAGTACCAATGTTAAAGAGCTAAAGAGAGGGTTATTAAAATAAAAAAGTGTTTAAATGATGCATGGCATATGCTGAAACTCTGCTATAATAATTAAAGTAATAGAGAATGGAAAACTGTAGAGAATGTTATCCATCCAAAAGACTGTTCTTTGAAAAGATTAACAAAAGAGAGAAAACTTTAAGTAAATTGATTTAAAAAATATATAAGGCTCAAATTACAGGGGGCAACCCTGTTGACCTTACATAAATAAAAAAAGATTATAAGTGGATATTATGAACCTCTGTATGCCAACAAATCAGATTAAGTCCCATGAAAAGGACAGATTACTAGAAAACGTACTACCAAACCTGACTCAAGAAAAAACACAAAATCAGAATACATGATAATAACTTAAGAGATGGAATAAAGAAGCAAAAACATCCAATAATTCTAAAACTTCTGATATTCTAAAATTTCTGATAATTAATTATAAAACTGATGCCCAGATGGTCTTGCCAGTAAATTGTACCAAATACAGAAATAAGAATTAATTGCAGTTCTTCATAAATTCTAAAAAAAAAGAAGAAAATAGAGGAAGAGGAAACAGCTCCTAATTCATTGTATGAGGCAGTAACAATAACAAAGATACCACAAGAAAAGTATACACCAATATTTCTCATGAATACACACACAAACATCCCAACAAGTTACTAGCAAACTAAATCCAGTTTATAAAAACTCTTTATGAAAAGAATTATAGATCATGACCAAGTGAAATTTATCCCAGAAATCCAAAGTTGATTCAATACCTGAAAATGTATTAGTGTAATACACCGCATCAATAGAAAAAATGATAAAACTACATGACCATCTCAATAGACACAGAAAAGGACTTTACAAAATTTAACTCTCCTTCATGATAAAAATAAATAAATAAATAAGAATACTAAAAGAAGAGAAGAAGGAATTTCCTCACTCTGATAAAGCATGTCTACAAAGGCCACAAAAACATTAAATTTAATGATATGTAAAGTATATCTCACTAGAGCTATTTCAAAAATGATATACTGTGGATATATGTCCAGCAACTTGCCCAGCTGTTTTTTATATTGTTTTGAGGTTCTCACGCCTTTATTGCTTTTCAATACCTTAACATGTTTATGAGGATCCCTAGCCCAGTGCTAAAGAGAAGCAATCATAATGGTCATACTTGCTTCAGTCCTCATTTTAAAGGAAAGTTTCTAACACTTGATCATTAAGTTTTACATTTGCCATAAACTTGGGGAGATATCCATCTTCCATAAAGAATTTTCAGGGCCCTGGCTGGTTCATTCAGTGGTAGAGTGTCTGCCCAGCATGTGGAAGTCCCAGGTTCGATTCCCAGCCAAAGGCACACAGGAGAAGCGCCCATCTGCTTCTCCACCCTTCCCCCCTCCTTCCTCTTTGTCTCTCTCTTCCCCTCCCACAACCAAGGCTCCATTGGAGCAAGGTTGGCCCGGTGCTGACAATGGCTCCATGGCCTCTGCCTCAGGCGCTGGAATTGCTCTGGTTGCAATGGAGTGGCACCCCAGATGTGCAGAGCATCACCCCTTGGTGGGCATGTCAGTTGGATCCCAGTTGGGCATATGCGGGAGTCTGTCTCTCTGTCTCCCTGCTTCTCACTTCAGAAATATACAAAAAAAAATTTTTTTTTTCAGAGCACTAGCCTTGGATACTGTCTTCCTCTATGAGTGCCCTTGGTATTTGTCTGCTTCATGGATATAGAGACAATAATCTAATCTTTTGTGCTCTGCATTCCATAACAGTAATCAAACTTCGAAGGATAAACCAACACCCATAGAATGCCCCTGACCATCCCAGCATAGAATCGGCTATCTCACCTTTACTCACACCTGTGACCCAGCAGTAGCCCTGCACAGATAACAGCTTTTGTGTGATTATCAATTGTAGTTTATAGTAATCTTTAATGACAGGCTCTTATTTCCCTACTGAAGCTCCTGTAGGCACTGACTGCATTTATTTATATTTCCATGAAGTTTTTACATAAGTCCTCATTAACAATTGGCCAAACAGATGTCACCGAGTCCTTTCAGGGCTTGTACAACCAGTGCCACCCAGTATTTTATATGGTGTGTCCAGCATTCTTCCATATTCTCGATAGCGCACATTATTCTCGAAGGTGAGAGACTGGGAATTGAGAGCCCCAGATTCACCAGTGTATTGTCAACTGGTCCAACAGCACAGTGAGTGGTGAGAGTCCTGGAGGCGAGGGCCGGGCGTGCGGCAGCCCAGTCCATTGGGAAATGAGGAGAGTATTTTTTCCTTTCATGTGTGTGTATTTATTTTAATGAGACCATTTCTTCTTTAATGATCAACTGCTTCAGGTCCATGTGGTGTAACCACAGAATCAAAGCAATTTTAAGATGCTATTCTTGAGGTAATGCAGGTCTATCCTGCTCGTTTTGAAGGTAAGCCACCCAGCAAGTTCTTGTCATACTAATACTAGTACTGTCGTAAAACTCTCCCAGTTCTGTCCTTTTGATCAAACAACGAATCTGCCATCCACCTGCTTGGTATCCCTTTCTGACTCAACACCTGTTCGTGAGACTCGAACCACTGCCACCCCTGGGTCTGCTGCTAAGTTAAAAAATAAAATAAAATCCTGGCTTTATCCATAAGCACTATAGAGCTAGATTTCTTTAGGTTTGCCAGTCTCACCATAAAAATATGAGAAACATCTTTAGATCAAATAGTACATAAAAGAAACTTTAGCAATAAAAATTAATAGCGTATCCATTTGCTGCCATACGGTTGGCTGCTTATTGAATTAGTCTAGTTGCTGAGGATAAAAATCACAGCACTTACTAAAAGAAAATAATGTAAAATATATATTTGTTTATGGTCTTTCAATACCAAGAGGGGAATCAAATCTGTGATCTGAAAACCATTTGTCAAAAATATACCAGGATACAGAATAAAAAGCAATTTACCTTTACTCAGTAGGGTATGTTCAGATGCCAGGAATGAAGCAAACTCTCTATCCTGTGCAGTTTTTCAAAGTGAAAGAAAACCCTTGTCAAGTCATAGCTGTGAGAGGAAATGAGGGACGGAGATTAATGCTACTGTTCGCAGGCCAAAATAAACCATGAAATTCCCATTCTCCCCATCATAGAGAAGGCACGTGCATCTACTCCCTCTCTACATTTTAATTATTGACTTCTTATTTCTAAGGTGCTATGGTATCATGTTTAAATGTGTGTAAATGTATTTCAGCATTATAGCAGAATTATGGACATTGCTGGTGAGCCATATGAATTGCTGATCGCTCCTATTGTTTGTAAGCACACATGAATTCTTTGGTTTCTCCAGGAGTCATTTAGCAAGTCCTAAATCAACACCACTCACACACTGTGCCTCACAGTTATGGGTGCGAGTATCAAGTAACATAAGACATTACCATAACCCTGGAGTGCCCAACTCTATAGTGGTATTGCAATGATTGTGCCAGGCCTTAAACAACCAACCAAACATGAATGCAAATATCTTTCCCTGAAATCATTCGCCTGATTGACAAACTCTTCAAACTTTTTTCTTTCTTCACCTCTGATTCATAGGTTTGGGGGATCAACATTGTTTCTCCTCTGACATAGAATACTTCTGTTCACCTTGGGATTGCTCAAATTTGAACATTCATTATTACTAATAAGAAAATAATAGCACTAAGAGAGAACACTCACCCTATGGAATTGTACAAATTAGGGTAACAGTAGTTGTTGTAACAAGTGTATCCCCAAATGATCCACCTAATGCATATTATTTTGTTCTTCATGCAATATTACTGGACAGGTGAATGGGTAGGGCAGGTCTCATTCGTGGAATGAGTCAGGGACCCAAGTTCAAGGTCACTGACCGTCTCCATACCCAGCAGGCTGAAGGGGAGGGAAACACAGGCCTCAAGAACCAGAACTGGGAGGGACATGCAATGCTGCCTTTCACATCAAAGTGCCAGAATTCAGCGACTAATACCTCCAAGGGAGGCATGAACCCAGGAAGCAAAGAGCATGCTGCATTTGATGAGCACCTAGTTGCTTCTCTCACAGATATACAACTTAAACCTTTGATATTTCTTTAACTTGATGAAAAATAAATGTTTCTATTCCATGAAAATCTGACCAATTAGGTATTTCTAAATTAGACAGAGATTCAGAAGACTGTCTGATGTGACAGTTTATATGTTTTATATCTACTTTTTAGATAACAAAACTTGGGCTCAAGGGTGTCTATGACTTAATCGAAGATCTCAAGTTTACCTCATCTTTCACTACAAGTCTAGTCTTTCTACCAGACATTTTCAGTCCTCAGTAAAGTAGCAAGAATACCAATAAAGCAGTGTCCACTTTGCACCAACCCTACTTTTGACCCTTCGTTCCTTCAGTCAACACATCATGCTAACCTAAGCCAAAACTTGCTGAAGAGGTAATAAATATGTTATAGAGTTAGGAAAAAAAATCTATGAGCATGTAACCAAATGCTAGAGATATATGATAGGAACTCAATTACATTTTTCAAATTTTACTCTGATATTTTAATAAAGACAAATCTGGGCCCAAATGGTTTTAATGGTGAATTCTTCCAAACATTTAAGAATTAAGGCCAAACAGAGTTTTAATTCTGCGTTGAGACTGTAAAAATTGGAGAGACGTCACAGTGATGGCACGGTAGGAAGCGATACCGAAAATCTCCCCATAAACTCAACAAGTTCTTCAACCAGAAACAGAAAAACCTATCCTTGGAGTCTTCAGATGCTTCACAACACACCCGAAGGTAGGATCTAGCGAAAGATTGGCTAAATATATGGTCAAACTCCAGGGGAAATAAGGAGTAAGAAATGCTCCGCCTTCCTCTCTAATCCAAACAGGATGGCTTTCACTGAGAACTGAGAATATAGAAACTAAGGCGGGCATAGGGAGTGGATAGTTCCAGGCTGCGGTACAAACAGCTAAACCAGGCTGTGGCACGGAGATCCAAGCCGTGGAAAAACCTGGGCAATTCACGCTAACACGCACGCGCCAAACCCAGACAAAGAAAGACAAGTGGGGCAGCCATTTTCCGCATCTCCTGGTTGGCGTGGTTAGTGGGCAAGAGATTCCTATGAACACTTCAGGGGTGGGTGCCGCCCATGCTAACCCACAGAGAAGCAGAGTCAGAGGCCTCTGTGTGGGCAAAAAGCAGCATCTCCTAGGAGCCCCAGCGCCCTGAGGGGACCGGGCACAGGGAGGGAGCTGGAGCCAACTCCAACGGCGGAACTTTTCTGTGCGGGAGGAGGGCTTTCGCGGAGCGAGAGGCGTCCCGCCCGATCCTCATAATCTGGTCAGTGCGCACGCACGCAGAGTGGGCAGGAGATTCCTCCGAACTCCTCAGAGGTGGGCGCCCGTGTTTTCCCTCAGAGGAGCAGAGTCAGAGGCCTGTGAGCGGGCCAGGAGCGGAAGCCCCAGCGCCCTGGGAAAGCCGCACGGGGACAGAGCGAAAGCCAATTCCAACCCAGTAACTTTTCCGTGTGGGCAGAGGGCTTTCTCGGAGTGAGAGGCGTCCCGCCTGAAACTCATAATCTGGTCAGTGCGCACACAGGAAGAGTGGACAGGAGATTCCTCCAAACTCCTCAGAGGTGGGCGCCCGTGTTTTTCCCACAGAGGAGCAGGTCTGTGAGCGGGCCAGGAGCGGAATCTCAGGCAGCCCTAGCCCCTTGGGAAAGCCGCACAAGGATAGAGCGAAAGCCAATTCCAAAGCTCGATCTTTTCCGTGTGGGTAGGGATTTCACTTGAAGTGTGACCTGTCTGGTCTGACATCCTGGTGGGTGCGCACGGAGAGTGGGCAAGAGATTCCTCTGAACGCCTCAGGAGTGGGCACTCGAGTTATCCCACAGAGGGGCAGAGCCAGAGGTCTTTGAGTGAGAGGAAGCCACGCTTGATTATGCTGGCAGGTCTGACTGACTGAGCCTTACTCAGAGCCCTGTGCTTAGTGGGAATAGAGTGGAGAGTTGCCAGCTCTTTGAGACTCTTACTATCCAGGCAGAGGCAGCAGCAACCCCATAGCTGGATTATCAGGCTTCTAATTGTGGAAGGAAAGACTAGGAGAGAGGCTCCAGGAACACTCTCACAGTGAGAGATCCTCTCACTGTTGGAGCCTATAAACACTAATGAACCTCGACTGCCAACGAGACTGAAGCCCAATACATGACATTACCATAGAGAATTATCAACTGCAAACCTCTTCCAGAGCGTGCCACAGGGGCAGAACCCGGGGTACAAAGTCACCGACCAGAAAGACAGAAAAGAAAAAGCAAGACGACAACCTCTCAAAATCAAGAATAATCTGCAGATTTTATAACCTATCCCATTGTATTATATTTGTTCGTCTGTGTCTCTTTTCTTCATTCTTGATTTTTTTTTCTACTCCAATTTGGTCATTTAATTCTCTCTCAGTCTTACTCTCGCCTCTCTTTGAACTACACTACCCATAAGTGTTACATCTCCCATTATCTTTTCTTTCCTCCTCCTTTCTCTCTTTGAGGGTTGCAATCCAAAACCCCTAACTCTCTCTTTCTCTCTCCTCCTTTTTCTTTTTTCTTCTTTAAGTTGTTCCATCTTTTCTCTCTCTCTCTCTCTCTCTCTTTTCTCCCTCTATATTAGTCTCTTCCTCTCTCCTTTACGTCTTCCCTCATTCAAACTTCAATAACGAACAAATTATCTTATCTGGGACTCAAACTTAAGTTTGTGGCATTTTGGAGGGTTTTTACTTCACCTTTTTAACACATTAGCAGTGCTCCCAACCCTGGCTCTCCATTTTATCTAGTTCTTGTTCCACTAAATACAATAGTAATTTTTTAATTTTCCACCCCTTTTTCCTGTTTCCCTCTTATTCCTCTCATCATAACTCTGAGTCAGCCAACACCTAAAAGTAAATCATTTTATTCTTGACCCAAATTTTTTCCTAATTTGCTTTTTGTGGGTCTATACTGCTCCCCCCTTTTTTATATATAAAAATTTTTTTTCTTGTACTTTTTTTCTTTTTTTTTTCTTTTACCTTTACCCCTATATTACTTCTCCCCAACTCAGGCCCTCCACTACAGGTATTGCTTGTTCTATTTAGTACAATATAATTCACAGTTCATCACAAGATTTTCTCAAAAAAGAGGGGAGAGGAGAGGAGAGGAAAAAAGGAGGGGAAGGAATTATTCCCTTTTTTTCCTCAAATTTTTATCTTATTTTATTTTTCTTTATTTAATGATTAATTTTTTTTAAAAAAACGCGCAATTTTTTATTTTTATTTTTATTTTTTTATCCTTTTATTCCTTATAAAATCTCATTAATACTATCAAGAAAACCACCCTCAGGTGCCATTAAAGAAGAGAAAATCGAATATCATGGATACAAAAGAAAGAGAGGTAACACAGAGAGATGAGGAAAAATCTATGGAGAAAAAATTTAAGATATTGGAAACCTTGGAGTTAAACAACAGAGAATTTAAAATAGAAATTCTAAAAATACTCAGAGATATACAAGAAAACACAGAAAGGCAATTTAGGGAGCTCAGAAAACAACTAGATGAACACAAAGAGTATATCTCCAAGGAAATTGAAACTATAAAAACAAATCAAACAGAGATGAAAAACTCAATTCATGAACTGAAAAATGAGGTAACAAGCTTAGCTAATAGAACAGGCCAGATAGAAGAGAGGATCAGCGAAATAGAAGACAAGCAACTTGAGGCTCAACAAAGAGAAGAAGAAAGAGATTCAAAAATTAAAAAAAATGAAATAGCCCTACAGGAATTATCTGACTCCATAAAAAAGAATAACATAAGAATAATAGGTATATCAGAGGGAGAAGAGAGAGAAAATGGAATGGAGAACATACTCAAACAAATAATAGATGAGAACTTCCCAAGCCTCTGGAAAGAACTAAAACCTCAAATTCTAGAAGCAAACAGAACTCCAAGTTTTCTTAACCCCAACAAACCTACTTCAAGGCACATCATAATAAAATTGGCACAAACCAACTGCAAAGAAAAAATTCTCAAGGCAGCCAGGGAAAAGAAGAATACAACATATAAAGGAAGGCCCATTATTTTATCATCAGATTTCTCAACAGAAACTCTACAAGCTAGAAGAGAGTGGACCCCAATATTTAAAGTCTTGAAAGGAGGAACTTTCAGCCACGAATACTATACCCATCAAAGCTAACCTTCAAATATGAAGGAGAAATAAAAACATTCACAGATACAGAAAAGATGAGAGAATTTATCACTAGAAAACCCCCACTCCAGGAAATACTAAAGGGGGTTCTCCAATCAGATACAAAGAATAAAAAAAAAACAACAACAAAGCCACAAGTAAAAGCTCCAAGAAGAACATAACAAAACCAACTTTAAACTGTGACAACAATAAGAAAGGGGGGGAGAGGATGAAGATTAACAGTAGCAAAGGGCGATGGAGGGCAAAAGTACTCACAAAATAGTTCGCTACAATGAACAGGGTAGGGACCCTTTTCATTACTTAATGGTAACCACCATTGAAAAAACCACCACAGAAGCACATGATTTAAAAAAGATAGCAACAGAGGAAAGATGTATGGAACACAACCAAATAAAAACAAAAGATAGAAAAACAAAAGAGAAGAATCAAACAAGGCACAAAACTAACAGAAAGCAATCTATAAAATGGCAATGAGGAACTCATAAGTGTCAATAATTACACTAAATGTAAACGGATTAAACTCACCAATAAAAAGGCACAGAGTAGCCGAATGGATCAAAAAAGAAAATCCAACTGTATGCTGCCTACAAGAAACTCATCTAAGTAACAAGGATAAAAACAAATTCAAAGTGAAAGGCTGGAAAACAATACTCCAAGCAAATAACATCCACAAAAAAGCAGGCATAGCAATACTCATATCTGATGATGCTGACTACAAGACAGCAAAAGTACTCAGAGACAAAAATGGCCATTTCATAATGGCTAAGGGGACACTGAATCAAGAAGACATAACAATTCTTAATATATATGCACCAAACCAAGGAGCACCAAAATATATAAGACAGCTACTTATTGACCTTAAAACAAAAACTGACAAAAATACAATCATACTTGGAGACCTCAATACACCGCTGACAGCTCTAGATCGGTCATCCAAACAGAGAATCAACAAAGACATAGTGGCCTTAAACAAAACACTAGAGCACCTGGATATGATAGATATCTACAGGACATTTCATCCCAAAGTGACTGAGTATACATTTTTCTCCAGTGTACATGGATCATTCTCAAGAATTGACCATATGCTGGGCCACAAAAACAACATCAGCAAATTCAGAAAAATTGAAGTTGTACCAAGCATATTTTCTGATCATAAAGCCTTGAAACTAGAATTCAACAGCAAAAAAGAGGGAAAAAATCCCACAAAAATGTGGAAACTAAACAACATACTTTTAAAGAATGAATGGGTCAAAGAAGAAATAAGTGCAGAGATCAAAAGATATATACAGACAAATGAAAATGATAATACGACATATCAGAATCTATGGGATGCAGCAAAAGCAGTGATAAGAGGGAAGTTCATATCACTTCAGGCATATATGAACAAACAAGAGAGAGCCCAAGTGAACCACTTAACTTCCCACCTTAAGGAACTAGAAAAAGAAGAACAAAGACAACCCAAAACCAGCCGAAGAAAGGAAATAATAAAAATCAGAGCAGAAATAAATGAATTAGAGAACAGAAAAACTATAGAAAAAATTAATAGAACAAGGAGCTGGTTCTTTGAAAAAATCAACAAAATTGACAAACCCTTGGCAAGACTTACCAAGGAAAAAAGAGAAAGAACTCATATAAACAAAATCCAAAATGAAAGAGGAGAAATCACCACGGACATCGTAGATATACAAAGAATTATTGTAGAATACTATGAAAAACTTTATGCCACTAAATTCAACAACCTAGAAGAAATGGATAAATTCCTAGAACAATACAACCTTCCTAGACTGAGTCAAGAAGAAGCAGAAAGCCTAAACAGACCTATTAGTAGAGAAGAAATAGAAAAAACCATTAAAAACCTCCCCAAAAATAAAAGTCCAGGCCCAGACGGCTATACCAGTGAATTTTATCAAACCTGCAAAGAAGACTTGGTTCCTATTCTACAGAAAGTCTTCCAAAAAATTGAAGAAGAAGCAATACTTCCAAACAAATTTTATGAGGCCAACATAACCCTTATACCAAAACCAGGCAAGGATGGCACAAAAAAAGAAAACTACAGACCAATATCTCTAATGAATACAGATGCTAAAATACTAAACAAAATACTAGCAAATCGAATACAACAACATATTAAAAAAATAATACATCATGATCAAGTGGGATTCATCCCAGAATCTCAAGGATGGTTCAACATACGTAAAATGGTTAACGTAATACACCATATCAACAAAACAAAGAACAAGAACCACATGATATTATCAATAGATGCAGAAAAGGCTTTTGATAAAATACAACACAATTTTATGTTTAAGACTCTCAACAAAATGGGTATAGAAGGAAAATATCTCAACATGATAAAGGCCATATATGATAAACCATCAGCTAACATCATACTAAATGGCACAAAACTGAAGGCTTTCCCCCTTAAATCAGGAACAAGACAGGGTTGTCCACTCTCTCCACTCTTATTTAATGTGGTACTAGAGGTTCTTGCCACAGCAATCAGACAAGACAAAGAAATAAAAGGCATCCATATTGGAAAAGAAGAAGTAAAGGTATCACTTTTTGCAGATGATATGATCTTATACATCGAAAACCCCAAAGAATCCACAAAAAGACTTCTAGAAAAAAATAAGCCAATACAGTAAGGTCGCAGGATACAAAATTAACATACAGAAGTCAATAGCCTTTCTATATGCCAACAATGAAACATCTGAGAATGAACTCAAAAGAATAATCCCCTTCACGATTGCAACAAAAAAAATAAAATACCTAGGAATAAACATAACAAAGAATGTAAAGGACTTATACAATGAAAACTATAAACCATTGTTAAGAAAAAGACATTATGAGATGGAAGAATATACCTTGTTCTTGGTTAGGTAGAATAAATATAATCAAGATGGCCATATTACCCAAAGCTATATACAAATTTAATGCAATTCCCATCAAAATTCCAATGACATTTTTTAAAGAAATGAAGCAAAAAATAATCAGATTTATACGGAACTATAAAAAGCCCCTAATAGCCAAAGCAATCCTAAAGAAAAGGAATGAAGCTGGGGGCATTACAATACCTGACTTCAAACTCTATTATAGGGCCACGACAATCAAAACAACATGGTATTGGCAGAAAAATAGACACTCAGACCAATGGAACAGAATAGAAAGCCCAGAAATAAAACCACATATATATAGTCAAATAATTTTTGATAAAGGGGCCAACAACACTCAATGGAGAAAAGAAAGCCTCTTCAACAAATGGTGCTGGGAAAACTGGAAAGCCACATGCAAAAGAATAAAACTCTACTACAGCCTGTCACCCTGTACTAAAATTAACTCAAAATGGATCAAAGATCTAAACATAAGACCTGAAACAATAAAGTACATAGAAGAAGACATAGGTACCAAACTCATGGACCTGGGCTTTAAAGAGCATTTTATGAATTTGACTCCACAGGCAAGAGAAGTGAAAGCAAAAATTAATGAATGGGACTACATCAGACTAAGAAGTTTTTGTTCAGCAAGAGAAATTGATAACAAGATAAACAGACAGCCAACTAATTGGGAAATGATATTTTTAAACACCTGCTCAGATAAGGGCCTAATATCCAAAATATACAAAGAACTCATAAAACTCAACGACAAACAAACAAACAATCCAATAAAAAAATGGGAAGAGGATATGAACAGACACTTCTCCCAGGAAGAAATACAAATGGCCAACAGATATATGAAAAGATGCTCATCTTCTTTAGTTATTAGAGAAATGCAAATCAAAACTGCAATGAGATACCACCTCACACCTGTTAGACTAGCTATTATTAACAAGACAGGTAATAGCAAATGTTGGAGAGGTTGTGGAGAAAAAGGAACCCTCATCCACTGTTGGTGGGAATGTAAAGTAGTACAACCATTATGGAAGAAAGTATGGTGGTTCCTCAAGAAACTGAAAATAGAACTACCTTATGACCCAGCAATCCCTCTACTGGGTATATACCCCAAAAACTCAGAAACATTGACTTGTAAAGACACATGCAGCCCCATGTTCATTGCAGCATTGTTCACAGTGGCCAGGACATGGAAACAACCAAAAAGCCCATCAATAGATGACTGGATAAAGAAGATGTGGCACATATACACTATGGAATACTACTCAGCCATAAGAAATGATGACATCGGATCATTTATAGCAAAATGGTGGGATCTCGACAACATTATACGGAGTGAAGTAAGTAAATCAGAAAAAACCAGGAACTGCATTTTTCCATACATAGATGGGACATAAAAGTGAGACCAAGAGACATTGATAAGAGTGTGGTGGTTACAGGGGGAGGGGGGAGAGGGAGAGGGAAGGGGGAGGGGGAGGGGCACAAAGAGAACTAGATAGAGGGTGACAGGACAATCTGACTTTGGGTGATGGGTATGCAACATAATTGAACTTTAAGATAACCTGGACATATTATCTTTGAATATATGTATCTTGATTTACTGATGTCACCCCATTAAAAATAAATACAATAAAAATAAATTAAAAAAAAGAAAAAAAAAGAATTAATACCCATTATAGACAATATCTTCCCCCAAATATAAGCAAACAGAATATTTTCTTTTTAAACTTTTTTTCGGCCAGCATGACATTAATACCCAAAGCAGACAAAGAAGTAAGGAAAGAAAGCTACAAACTAGGATCCTTCATGAACAAAGAAAAATTAGCAACAAAACATAACAAATTAAATATAGCAAGACATAAAAAATCTAACGTGTTATAACAAGCAGATATATGGATACACCCTGAAAATGTGAGGCTGATTCAACATTCAAAAGCAACCAACATTGTTTATCATACAGACAGACTAAAAAAAAAAAGTCATAAGATCTTTTCAAAAGATGCCTAAAACACATTTTATGAATTTGCTAGGAGGGTAAAACAAACACCCTCTTAGCAAGCTAGAAATGAACAGGAACTTCAAGTAACATGATACGTAGCATTTAAAAAAAGACCAAAGCATATATCTGTTTAATGGTAAAAGAGCAACTGTTTTCCCCTAAATGAGGGAAAAGCAAGGATGCCCACTTGTCCCTGTTCAACATCATCCCACAGACAAAGGGAAGAGATATGCATGCAGATTAGAAAGGGAAAAGTAAAAGCATCACTATGCACAAACTGCATGATTATCTACTTAGAAAATTCTTATAAAATCTAAAAAGCAGGGTTACGAGGATTCCTAGAACAATTAGTGAATTTATAAAGCCACAAATCATAGGAGAAATAGGCAATGTCAATATTTCTATATACTAGCAATGACAATTGGAAATTGAAGTTTAAAAAGAAACATTATACTTGGAGATTTTTTGTGGGTTTTTTTGTATTTTTCTGAATTGAGAAGTGGGGAGGCAGAGGACAGACTCCCACATGCACCCAACTGGGATCCATCCAGCAAGCCCACTAGCAGGGATGCTCTGCCCATCTGGGGCATTGCTCCATTGCAACTGGAGCCATTTTAGCACCTGAGGCAGAGGCCATGGGGCCATCCTCAATGCCTGGGCCAACTTTGCTCTAATGGGAGGGGAAGAAAGAGACAGAGAGAAAGAAGAGCAGGAGGGGTGGAGAAGCAGATGGGCACTTCTCCTGTGTGCCCTGACCAGGAATCAAACCCGGGACTTCTACATTCGGGGCCAACGCTCTATCACTGAGCCAGCTGGCCAGGGCTTATACTGGGAATTTTTTAAAATATCTAGACTGGTTCCCTGCTTCCACATCCCTCTTCATTCCCAATGCAGAAACCAACACCTCTGCCTACAAATGGTAATTACTCCATTCTAGCTTTATTCTCTGGGAGTCAGAGCATCTGTGTCTTTAAAAGAACCCTAACACAGCATCTCGGTTCTGATCCCTTATTTCCCTCTTGTTCTTAAGCATTATTTCAGCTTGCATATACGCATTTCTTATGTCTTCCTGTCTTGGTTGCCGTTCCTAAACCCCTCATCCAGTAATCTGCTCCATACACTAATCCTCTACTAAGAAAAGGCCATTTTCCCTAAGGGCTAGTTTAGAATGTAAAGACTCTTTTATGCAGTGGCAGGTTTTATTGGTGCTTGTTGCAAGGACTCCTGGATCCTGTTCTTTTAAGATTTCATTTCCAAATTTGCCCTCACTCCCAATGGATTATCCCTCTTCTTCAGTTTGCCCCCCTTTCCATTTCTTTTTCCAGCTGTTTACCCAAATTTTATCATTACCATAACGTCCTGTGAAAAGGGAAATTAGGGCAGTGGTCTTTGCATTGGCTAGGACCCATGGACCCAATGAAACCAAAAAGGTCACTACCAGGATGAGGATGGGGCCGCTATGTGCCAAGTCTGGATGAGATGGTGACCAAAGTAAACACAGGTGAGATGACACTGAGCAAGGATTCAATCAGGAGACGAGAATGGGACAGCTCTTCTTCTGCCTCCAGGTAATCTCATACGTGCAGCTCCCAGGTCTATAGGAAACTACTCAAAGCAAGAGTTCTCCCCTCTCTACTCTTAGGTAAGTTCCCCTCCCCACATCTGGAGAAATTAATATGAAAACACTCACTTCTGTACAAGTCCTCCCAATCTCTCAAAGAACACAGTCTCTCCTCAGACGATTCCATTCGCTCCACTCTCAAGAAGATAAAAAGAAGTACTGCAGAGTTGCATTTTTTCTTCTCATGGCTGTTTCTCGTAGGTAGGCTTGAGGAGCTCAGAAAGGGGATGCTCAATCTCAACTCTGGGATGGGAACAGACTTTGCCTCATAGGAGGGGTAAATGTCACCTCATGCCTGCAACTGCATCAAAGAAAAGAGAAGACCAGTAGAAAGTTCTTCATTGATGCCCAGCCAACTCATGTGATTATTTAGATGTGCACACTTGTGCATAGGAAGTACTAAACCTCACTAAATTCCCTGGTATTTTCCACACTGTAATAATACTGATGATATAGTAGTTCTGGATTATAGGATGTCTTACTCAAAATTCTCTTATTTATATCAATCTCAACAATAGGAATTTGGGAGGAAAACTTCCATTTCCCTGCCCTGTATCTTTCCCCATCCAACTAGATGATCCCCTGGCCATGACGTTGATAGATCCATTCTTCTGCAAAGCCCTGGGTGCCAATCAATACCTTTAATGAAAAGTCTCTATCATCACCCCCATAGATTTTTAAAATCAAGTCTTGGTCTTTCTCGACTGCCATCTGCTCGCTGGATTTCTTATTTCTGTTGGTCATTTAATGATACAAAGTAAAGTTTTGAATATTCTTTCATTTCTTTTCTTTTTTACCTCTCCCACCTACAAATACTCAGTCAACTTTTAAAAAGTGTTTATCAACCCGATCCTTTATTTTTATTCCCATTACCACTACCTTGGTCTATGTCCCTTGTGTTCTATTCTATTGCATTACTTCCAAATCAGTCTCCCTGGCTTCAGTTTTATTTCACATCCCCCCCCCATTAATCACCCCAGTTTCCACAGGCTTCCTTCACAAATGGAAGGAACTTTGTTCTTATCCTCCTAAAAGCTTCCAGTGACTCACAACAGACGGTACTCTGTATATATTTGTGTGATGAAATATTAAATAGTACCTAGAATGTCCACCAAGGCACTTGGCAAAATGAGAGGCACACAGTAACTGAAATACATTTCCCCACTGATGTTAATTTTTAATAAATCTTGAAAGACATGGTCTGAATGCATAGAAATCTAAATATTTTCCTCATAAAGAAGGTAAAGAGAAGCAGTTCCTAAAATATATTTGAACAACATTCCAGCAATGCCCTTAGATCAGATGTCCCCAAACTACGGCCTGCAGGCCGCATGCGGCCCCCTGAGGCCATTTATCCAGCCCCTGCTGTACTTCTGGAAGGGGCACCTCTTTCATTGGTGGTCAGTGAGAGGAGTACTGTATGTGGCGGCCCTCCAACAGTCTGAGGGACAGTGAACTGGCCCCCTGTGTAAAAAGTTGGGGACCCCTGCCTTAGATCTTTAAAATGATTCTTATAGTGACTTTTGTTCTAATTTGATTATTTTCAGTGAGTTCATGGTTTGCTTAGTTTTACCTAAGGTTTTTTATACAAACTGAAATTTCCTTTATACTCAAATATTTCCTCCAAACTTCTTATTTTTTCCTGTAATATTTCAGGTATGTCACTATGATAGTCTTTGGTAAACATAAATAGACACACATGTGCACATACACACATTTAACAAATAAATTAACTTCATAAAAGTAAAACTAAAGTTTTCTTCTTTTTATGATATTTTATTTCTTTAGATATATATTTCTTAAAATTCAAAATTAGAGTAATTATACTAAGTTTCAAGGTAAATTAGGAAAACAAAAATCCCTCAATATATAGTTCTACATACCTAAAAGTTAAAATAGATAAAAATGAAAACTAAACCATTTGGTCTAGCAGACAGTTTAATAATTCCCAAAGGAAATTAGAAAGCCAGTTACTTAGGTAATATAAATCCCCCAAAACCCACTCTCAAGCATAAAAATGAAAGTCAATACTACTAGAGAGAAAGGATATGAGTCTTTAAATTAAAAAAATAAAAATCTCTTTTCTTCAATTTTCATGGTTCAGGTTATGTCAGTCATTTGTGATAGTTATGTCATTTTTTCCCTCTAACCAACAATAACCATTTATGTAGTGGACAATGAGTTCTGTCCAAGGTCAAAACAGTGTGAATGGTTCTATAAGAAGAAAGTTCTTTGAACAAAGTTCATTTAAGATCATTTACTACCACAGAGGCAGGAAACTATTTCCATTATCCACACGAGCCTGAATTACTGCTGTAGGTCCAAAGCACAGTTGACAAGAGTAATGTGAGCCTTTAAGTTTCTCACAGATACTAAGACTCAAAAGGTTCAGGGCATTGCATGTTGCTCCAGTGTATGGCAGCCCATAACATCCAGGCAAGCGGAGGTCAAATGAAGAGAATATGAATCCACCACTAGGAAAGATTATGTAGCACACACTCTACTTTTATTCTCATCCCCTAATAGTCAATAACATTTGCTTGAAATGTGATAATTTTTATGCAGAACTTGCCATAGGAAGCACGACTCCCTTAGATAAAACTCACAAGTGGGTTGTCTAGAACATAAATAACATGCTATTGCATGCCAACTGACTTCTTTGGGATGACCAGCAATGCTCTCTTTTGAGTGACAAGAAACCTGATGTCTGTCACCAGTCCCGGCCTTCACATCACCACACTCTGGACTGAACAGTCAATACAAACACAGAGAAGGGACAGTCAGGAGGACACACAGTACCTAGTACAGTCAGAGGGATAGTGTGAAGAGGAGAACCACATCTTCACTTTGCAAACCACATCCTAAATATTTTATATATAAGCTGTGAATAATTAACTACACGAACTTTCCAAAGGAAATACTTAAGATGTAAGGAGTAATGATACGGGAAGAGCATCAAACATACTAAAATTCATCAGATGATGTGATGGTTTCCCAGGGTCTCACATCTATTCCTCCATCACTTCTCCCTGTCAAACCTATTAACTGCAACTTCATTTAAAAAAAAGGCTATCAACTCACATTACCAGTTGCATACTACTAAAACTCCATTCCACCTTCTTCTATGCCCCTCTTCTCACTGTCTTCAGAGCTCCGTGCTTCAGCCATACTAGATGAGGGAACACTTTCCATCAGGACCTGCTCCTACTTGCCCTTTGCAAATGCTGTCTCCACTCAAGAGGTCTTCCACACTTGCCTTCATACCTAACCAGGTCAGAGTCCCATCACTTGTCCTTCAGACCACCCAGCTAGGCTGAACATCTCTATGGTTCTGTACTATCCTGTTCTTATGTCTGTTTCACCACTTGTCATGCTGCATTTAGTTATCATGTTACTCGACTCAAGACTATTGATTTACAGAAACTGCCACTGTCTCTCAATCCCTGACCTGAACATAATTTCTATCACTCACCAGGTGATAAATACTTATTGAGTAAATATGTACAAATAAATAAATTGTATTCATAGAAGCATTTCACTTGCTTTTGATCCAGAAATTCAATCTCTAGAAATGTATCTGATGTAGACAATTAGAAGACTATATAAAGATGTCATCAGAATCCCAACTCTTGTTTAAGTCCTGAATGTTTTGGTAGATATATGTGTCTCCACCACATTTCCTATATATATATTTTTTGTTTCTTTCTTTCTTTCTTTTTTTAACTAACTTTAATTTACTTTGTTAACATGGATTTAAGTGTCCCACTTAATATAACACCCTAATCCTCCAACCAAATGTCCCTTATTATACTCCCTTTTTACCCCTCCTCCAAGACCCTCCCTCCCTTCCTGCTGGAATTTGCTGTCCTCTTATCTGTATCTCTGTGTTATGTATATATAATTTCACTAACCCCTTCAAATTCTCTAATGCCATTGCTTTATCCCACTTCCCTCTGACAGCTGTCCCTCTGATCCCTGTGACCCTGCCTCTATTCCATTCCTCAGTTCATTTTGTTCATTAGATTCCACATATAAGTGAGAGCATATGGTATTTGTTTTTCTCTGCCTGGCTTATTTCACATAGTGTAATAATCTCTAGGTCCATCCTAGCCATTGCAAAAGGTAAGATTTCTCTCTTTTTCACAGCCATGTAATCTTCCACTGTGTATATGTACCACAGTTTTTTAAGCCACTCATCCACGATGGACACTTGGGCTATTTCCAGATCTTGGATATTGTAAACAATGCTGCAGTAAACAAGAGGGTGCATATCTTCTTTTGAATCAATGATTTGGTATACTTAGGATATATTCCTAAAAGTGGGATAGCTGGGTCAAAAGGCAGTTTCATTTTTAAAGTTTTGAGGAATCTTCATACTGTTTTCCACAGTGGCTGCACAAGTCTGCATTCCCACCAGCAGTGCAGGAGGGTTCCCTTTTCTCCATACCCTTGCTAGCACTTATTGTGTGTTGATTTGTTAATGAGCACCATTCTGACAGATGTGAGGTAGTATCTCATTGTGGTTTTAATTTGTATTTCTCTGATGATTAGTGATGTTGAACAGCTTTTCATATGCCTATTGGCCATCTGTATGTCTTCTTGGAAAAGTGTACATTCAGTTCTTTTGCCCATCTTTAAATTGGATTGTTTACCTCACTGGTGTTGAGTTTTAGAAGTTCTTTATAAATTTTTGTTATTAACCCCTTGTCAGACATATTGGCGAATCTGTTCTCCCATTGTGTGGGTTTTCTTTATTTTGTTAATGGTGACTTTTCCTG
Source organism: Saccopteryx bilineata (assembly GCF_036850765.1). Taxonomy (NCBI): domain Eukaryota; kingdom Metazoa; phylum Chordata; class Mammalia; order Chiroptera; family Emballonuridae; genus Saccopteryx; species Saccopteryx bilineata. The sequence goes on along the minus strand of NC_089492.1, from coordinate 77,531,011 downwards.
TGCAAAAAGCATTTTAGTTTAATATAGTTCCATTTGTTTGTTTTGTGCTTTATTTCACTTGACAATGGAGATAAATCAGCAAAAATACTGCTACGAGAGACATTGGATTGTTTATTGCCTATGTTTTTTTCCAAGATGTTTATGGTTTCGAGACTTACGTTTAAGTCTTCTATCAATTTTGAGTTTATTTTTGTGAATAGTGTAAGTTGGTGGTTTAGTTTCTTTTTTTGCATATACTTGTCCAATTTTCCCAACATAATTTATTAAAGAGACTGTCTTTACTCCATTGTATGCTCTTACCCCCTTTGTCAAATATCAACTGACCATAAAGGCGTAAGTTTATTTTTGTTCTGTTCCATTGATCTGGATGCCTGTTGTTTCTTTTTCTTTCTTTCTTTTTCCTGTCACAGAGACAGAGAGAGACAGATAGAGACAGATATACAGGAAGGGAGAGAGTTGAAAAGCATCAATTTTTTGCAGCACCTGAGTTGTTCATTGATTGCTTTCTCATATGTGCCTTGACCAGGAGGCTATAGCAAACCAGGTGACCCCTTGCTCAAGCCAGTGACCTTAGGCTCAAGCTGGTGAGTCTTGCTTAAACCAGATGAGCCTACCCTCAAGCCGGCAATCTCAGGCTTATGAACCAAGGCCCTCTGTGCCCCAGCCCAATGTTCTATCCACTGTGCCACTGCCTGGTTAGGCTGTATACTTGTTCTTATGCAAGTACAAAGCTGTTTTAATTACAGTGGCCTTGTAGTATAACTTGATATCAGGAAGTGTATTACCTCCCACTTTATTCTTCATTTTCAAGGTTGCTGAGGCTATCTGAGTACTTTTTTGGTTCCATATAAATTTTTGGAATATTTGTTCTATATCTTTGAAGTATGCCATTGGTATTTTAATAGGAATTGCATTCAATCTATAGATTGTTTTAGGTAGAATTGGAATTTTAATGATGTTTATTTTTCCTATCCAAGAACATGGTAAATGTTTCCACTTGTTTGTATCTTTCTTGATTTCTTTTTTCAATGTCATAATTTTCTGAGTATAAGTCTTGTATCTCCTTGGTTAAATTTACTCCAAGGTACTTTATTTTTGTTGCTGCAATAGTAAAGGGGGTTGTTTCTTTAATTTCTCTTTCTGTTTATTGTTAGTGTATAAAAATGCCAATGAAGATTCCAAGATGATGATGGAGTAGGCAGACATCCCCACTGCCACCTCCCAGAATAAAATTGAATTACAACTTAATTTAAGAACAATCATCTTGAAAAAACAACTTTGGGCTAAATGAAGAGTAGTCTATAACCAAGGATCACAAAAGAAGCCACACTGAGATTGGTAGGAAGGGCAGAGATGAGGAGGGGACTGCACTGTTCCCAGGAGCTAGAGGGAGCTGAGGATCCAGAGGACTTTCTCTGCAGGGAAGGTCGCCCTGAGAGCTGTTGGGAAAATTGGACAGGAACATGGAAAAAAATAAAACTAGACCACCAACTTAAACCACTCACAGAAATAAACTCAAAATGGATAGAAGACTTAAATGTAAGTTGTGAAACCACACACATCTTGGAAAAAAACATAAGCAGTAAAAATCCAATATCTCTCCTAGCAATATTTTTGCTGATTTATCTCCAACAGCAAGTGAAATAAAGTACAAAATAAACAAAAGAGACTATATATAACCAAAAAGCTTTTGCACAGGAAAAGTCATCATTAACAAAATATAGCCTGACCAGGCAGTGGTGCAGTGGATAGAGCGTTGGACTGGGATGCAGAGGACCCAGGTTCGAGACCTTGAGGTCACCAGCTTGAGTGTGGGCTCATCTGGTTTGATCAAAGCTCACCAGCTTGGACACAAGGTCATTAGCTCGAGCAATGGGTTACTCAGTCTGCTGTAGCCCCACGGTCAAGGCACATATGAGAAAGCAATCAATGAACAACTAAGGTTTTGCAACGCAAAACTAATGACTGATGCTTCTCATCTTTCTCTGACCCTGTCTGTCTGTCCCTATCTATCCCTCTCTCTGACTCTCTCTCTCTCTTTAAAAAAAAAAAAAATAATAAATAAATATATAAAGAGACAACCTACACAATGGAAGAACATATATGCCAATAAGTCTGACAAGGGGTTAGTAACAAAAATTTATAAAGAACTTCTAAAACTCAACACCAGTGAGGTAAACAATCCAATTTAAAGATGAGCAAAAGAATTGAATGGACACTTCTCCAAAGAAGACATACAGATGGCCAATAAGCATATGAAAAGCTGTTCAACATCACTAATCATCAGAGAAATACAAATTAAAACCACAATGAGATACTACCTCACATCTGTCAGAATGGTGCTCATTAACAAATCAACACACAATAAGTGCTGGCAAGGGTGAGGAGAAAAGGGAATCCTCCTGCACTGCTGGTGGGAATGCAGACTTGTGCAGGCTCTGTAGAAAACAATATGGTGTATCCTCAAAAAATTAAAAATGAAACTGCCTTTTGACTCAGCTATCCACTTTTAGGAATATATCCTAATACCGTATCACTGATTCAAAAAAAGATATGCACCCCATGATCTTTGCAGCATTGTTTACAATATCCAAGATGGAAACAGTCCAAGTGGTTGTCAGCAGATGAGCAGACTAAAAAGCTGTAGTACATATACACAGTGGAATACTACAAGGCCATGAAAAAGAAGGAAATCTTACCTTTTGTGATGGCATGGACGGACCTGGAGATTATTATGCTAAGTGAAATAAGCCACTTAGAAAAAGACAAATATAATATGATCTCACTTATATATGGAATCTAATGAATAAAGTAAACTGAGGAATGGAATAGAGGCAGAGGCAGGGTCACAGGGTACAAAGGCACAGCTGTCAAAGGGAAGGAGGATGAGGGGATGGAATCAGAGAAGGTAAAGGAATTAGTGAAATTATATATACATAACACATAGATAGAGATAACAGGATAGCAAATCCCAGAAGGAGGGGTGCAAAGCGGGTATATATGGGGATAGGGTGTGGGGATGAGGGTGTTATATTGAGTGCATGTTAACAAAATAAATTAAAATTACTAAAAATTAAAAATGAATAAAAAATAAAAATAATGCCACTAATTTTTGAATATTAATTTTATATCCTGCCAACTTACAAAATTTCTTTATCAGGTCTAGTAGTTTTTTGACTGAGAATTTAGGGTTTTCTATGTAAAGTATCATGTCATCATCAAATAATGATAGTTTTACTTCCTATTTTCCAATTTCAATGCTTTTTTTTTCCTTCTTGCCTGACTGCTTTGGCTGGGACTTCCAAAACTATGTTGAATAAGAGTGGTAAAAGGGGGCAACACTGACTTGTTTCTGATCTTAAGGAGATTGTTTTAATTTTTGCCTGTTGAGTATGATGATGGCTGTGTGTGTGTTACAAATGGTATTTATTATGTTGAGGTATGTTCCTGGTATTCCCACTTGGTTGAGAGTTTTGATCATAAATGGGTGCTGAATTTTATCAAAAGATTTTTCTGCATCTATTGAAATAATCATGTGAATTTTTACCCTTCCTTTTGTTTATGAATCACATTTATTGATTTGTGCATATTATACCAGCCTTACCTTCCCAGAATAAATCACATTTGATCATGATGTATTTTTTTTTAATTTATTGTTGGATCCGGTTTGCTAATATTTTGTTGAGAATTTTAGCATCTATGTTCACCAGAGATATTGGCGTATAGTTTTCTTTCTTTGTAGTGTCCTTACCTGGTTTTGGAATGAGATAATACTTGCCTCATAAAAGGAGCTTGGAAGTCTTCCCTCCTCTTGAATTTTTTGAAATAGCTTGAGAAGGATAGGAGTTAGTTTTTCTTTGAATATTTGGTATCAATAAAATTTTCCTATGAAGCCATCCAGCCCAGGACTTTTGTTTGCTGGGGGGTTTTGATAACTGTTTCGATTTCATTTGTTGTAATGGGTCTGTTTAGGTTTTCTGATTCTTCCAATTGAGTTTTGGAGATTGTATGTTTCTAGGAATTTATCCATTTCACCTAGGTTGTCCAATTTTTTGGCATATAGATCTTCATAGTATTTTCTTACTATCCTTTGTATTTCTGTGGTATCAGGTGTTACTTCTCCTTTTTCACGTCTAATTTTATTTATTTGAGTCTTCTTTTTTTTTTCCTTGATGAGTGTGGTTAAAGGTTCATTAATCTTGTTTACCTTTTCAAAAAACCAGCTCTTGTTTTCATTGATCTATTGTTTTTTGTTTGTTTTTTTTTAATTTTATTTATTTATTTTATTTATTTATTCATTTTAGAAAGGAGAGAGAGAGGGAGAGAAGAGAGAGACAGAGAGAGAGAAGGGGGAGGAGCAGGAAGCATCAACTCCCATATGTGCCTTGACCAGGCAAGCCCAGGGTTTTGAACCGGCGACCTCAGCATTTCCAGGTCGACGCTTTATCCACTGCGCCACCACAGGTCAGGCTGTTTTTTGTTTGTTTTTTTTTTAGCCTCTATGTCATTTATTTTTACTCTAATCTTTATTATTTCCTTCCTTCTACTTCTTCTGGACTTTATTTTTTGTTCTTTTCTAGTTCTTTTGGATGCAGGGTTAAGTTGTTTATTTGAGCTTTTTCTTGCTTCTTAAGGTATGCCTGTTATGGTATAAACTTCCCTCTCAAGACAGCTTTTGCTGTGTCCCATAGATTTTGAGTTGCTGTATGTTCATTTTCATTTGTTTCAAGAAAATATTTTATTTCTTTATTGATCTTATTGTTAACCTATCTGTTATTTATTAAGATGCTATTTAACCTCCAACTCTTTGAATCTTTTTCAGTGTTTCTATTGTAGGTAATTTCTAGTTTCATGCCACTGTGATCAGAGAAGGTGCTTGATATGATTGCAATCTTCTAAAATTTATTGAGACTCGTTTTTTGTCCTAACGTGATCTATCCTAGAGAATGTACCATGAGCACTTGAAAAGAATGTATATTCTGCTGCTTTTGGGGTGAAAAGTTCTTAAGATATCAATTAAATCTAGTTGATCTTGTGTGTCATTTTAAGGCCGCTGTTTCTTTGTTAATTTTCTGTCTGGGAGATCCATCCATTGATGTTAGTGGGCTATTAAAATTGCCTACTGTTATAGTATTGCTGTTGATCTCATCCCTTATGTCTATCAAAATCTGCTTTATATATTTAGATGCTCATATATTAATGGCATAAATATTTACAATGGTTATATCCTCCTATAGGATTGCTACCTTTATCATTATGTACTGACTTTCTTTATCCCTTACTATAACCTTCATTTAAAAGGCTATTTTGTCAGATATACAGTACTGATAATCCAGCTTTTTTTGTTTGTTTGTTTGGTTTTTTTGCTTCTATTTGCATGAAACACTTTTTTCCATTTCTTCCATTTCAGCTTATGTGTATCTTTAGTTCTGAGGGTCTCTTGTAGAAACCATATGTACAAATTCTGTTTTTTTATCCATGCAGTTACTCTATGTCTTTTGATTGGAGTGTTTAATCCATTTACATTTAAGATGATTTTTGACATGTACTTACTTATTGCCATTTTATTCTTTAAATTTACAATCCTCTTTCTCTTGATTTCTTTTTTCCTTTGCTCTTTTTAAAGTAGGCTCCTTAACATTACTTGCAGTACTGGTTTGGTGTAATAAATTCCTTGAGTCTTTTTTTTGTCTGGAAAGCTTTTTATTTCTCCATCAAATTTAAAGAATAGCCTTGCTGGATAAATTAGTCATGGTTGTAGATTCTTGTTTTGCATCACTTTAAATATTTCTTGCTAATCACTTCTGGCCTCAATTGTTTCTGTTGAAAAGTCAGATATACTTATGAGGGCTCTTCTTTAGGTAATTAACTGCTTTTCTCTTGAAGCTTTTAGTGTTCTTTCTTCATCACTTAACTTTGGCATTTTAACTATGATGTGTCTTGGTGTAGGCCTCCTTGGGTTCCTCTTTAATGTGATCCTCTGTGTTTCTTGAACTTGTGTGACTTTTTCCTTCATCAATTTAGGGAAGTTTTAAGCTATGATATCATCAGACGGGTTCTCTATTCCTTGTTCTCTTCTCCTTCAGGTACCCCTCTGATGCAGATGTTGTTTCTCTTCATGTTGTCACAGAAGTCTCTTAAGAGTTTCCTCAGTCTTTTTGTTTTGCTGCTCTGCTTCTGTGCTTATGTTTATCTTGTCCTATAAGTTGCAGATTCAATCCTCTGGTTCATCCAGCCTGCTGTTGATACTATATATTGCAGTCTTCATTTCTGATATTGTATTTGTCATTTCTGACTAGTTCTTTTTCATGAGTTCAGTGTCCTTTTTCATGCTTGCTATCTCTTTATTTAGGTGCTCATTATGTTCATCCATTGTTGCTCTAAGATCCTTGATCATCCTAAAAATCATTATTTTTTAAACTCCGTGTCTGGTAGTTTGGTTACTTCCATTTCATTTAGTTCTTTTTCTGAGGATTTCTCTTCTTGATTCATTTGGGCCATATTTCTTTGTCTACCCATTTTGTCTGTGTATTGGGTAGCACTGTCTGACTTTGTAATTGGTTGTGATGTCATTATTGGAAGGTGGACTCAGTGGTACTGACCTCCAGACCACCTAATTTTCTTGCTCTAGGACCTTGCTCTAGGAATGCTTCTTGAGGGTAATATTTTACCTCCTGTTGTATGTGAGTATTAAGTACAGTAGGGGATATTTTTTGTAGGTGTGGTTATCCCTTTAGGCTGTCTGGCTCTAAGGGTCAACCTTCATCAGGTGTATTACACACTGTGCAATGTCTGTCCTGTTGTGTGTATTTATTCTCCACAGTGTCTGGAGCCTGCTAGACTTCTTTGGGTGTGCTGCTTGTGTAGTTAGCTGAGTCTAGGTTTGGTGCTGTCTGCCACCCACTACCAGTTGTGTTGGTTCTAGGTCTTCCTGGATTGGCATCAGCCGTTATCTATAATCTGCTATGGGCTATCTGTCTAAAGCTACTGCTCTGTTTGCAGTTTGTGTCTGCTTTTTTTTCTTCCTGGGTAGTGTGGGAGGGACCGACTTGTGTTTAAGAATCAGCTTTCTCCTGGTTAGAGATGACAGCATCTCTGTAAAAGCCTTAAGCCCTGTAAGATTTGCCTCCACTTTTTAGCTGTTCTACTTTCTCTTGCAGCTGCTTGGTCTTACAACAGAGTCTTCTGTTGAAAGACTATAGTGTGGGCTCAGACTGGACTGAGCCATCCAACCTCATTACAGGTTGCAAGCTTGGTAAATTAGGGCAGCTGAGATTGGGAAGACAACGTTAGGGTGACCACCTACTTCAGGGGTCTCTTGGTCAGGAGCTCAGAATGAAGAAAGTGGTCCCTACTCCAGGGCCTAATCCCTCAGCCACTGCTGGATACTCAAATTTTATTTCTCCCCAGCGAGGTGAGCAGCAAGTTCAGATTGTGTGGTGCTGACAATCCCCTCTGCAGAAGTTCTTTCAGCTGGTAAGACCCTGGTCTCAGGGAGAAAGAGTGAGAGAGTCCTTTCCTCAGGCTATCTGTTCCCCCCTTAGAAAGTGGCTAAGACCTTCAACCAGACACAACAATAGGCTCACAGGGACCCACACATTAAATGTCCATGCTCTATGCCTCTCTCCCTTCCCGTAGTGAAATCTAGCCCAGCAGCTCAGAATATCCAGCGCCCATGCTGGCTGACTGTGAAGTTCCACCCTATTCAATGTACATGAGCTGCTGTGCTGGTGCTGATCACAGAAAGCAGAACTCGCTTCAGCTGGGCCAGGTGTGAGGAGCCATTCCTTAGGATACCACTCTAGCAAGGATTGTTAGGTCCTGAACTGATGCTTTCGACCACTGGTCACTGGATGTGCCAGCCCTGCACCACCCTGGCAGGAACCTGGTGAAGACCAATGGGAGACACTGCCCATGACTGGCCCTCAGCAACCTTCCTGGAGCTACAAGCAATCCAGAGTTTGTGGCTGCTTCTGCTGGGCCCAAGAGCACATGGAAATACCAAGCTGCACACCTACGCTGGCTTTTACCCACACTAGGCTGGGGGAAGTTCCACTTAAAAAACCAAGGTTCTCTGAGTCTCACCTTCTGTAGCTTCTGTCTACCAACTGCTTGTTGGGCTCAGCCACTGAAAAAAATCTCTGGTAGAGTCTAGAGCCTGATGTAATTCAAGGATAAAAAAGGGTGGTGGGTGTGGCTTTGCCCCTTGACCCCAGGTGTCATTCTGTCCAGACTTTTTTCATGGACCTCAGTAGGGTTTGGCCCCTGGAGTCTGGTGGGTGTAGCCTCTGAGACCCAGAAGTGTGGTCTGCCTGCCCTCTGGACAGTTTCTACTGAGTCGGGGAGGGGGGCAGAAGCACCATTCATTGACTCAAGAGAATGTGGGGTAAAGTTCTGGTCTTAACGTCACTGATGGGCCCTCTGTTTCCTGGCTTTTCAGAGTGATCCAGTCTCCATGGGTGGGGCTAGGGAGGCTCCTGAAGGTGGGGAAGTTGCTTTGTCCCAGGCTGATGCCACTCAGAGGGTACTGTTCCACCCAAAAAAGATGAGGACTGCCGTATTAGAGAATGACTCAGCACAGGGGTTCCAGTGGCCATCCCCCACTGTGTCTCTCCCTGGGCCTCCTACTTTACATTCTTTTCATGCAACTGTAGTCCTCTCAGCTCTCTCCTGCCGGAACCCTGGGTGTGGCTGTTAATGAGATTTAATGTGCGGGCCCTAATAGATGGAGCTTGCGTCTTTGAGAGCTCTGCCTCTTTCTCACAGACAGAAACCCAGCTCTTTTCACCACCAAATGCTGTGTGGGTGCCTCTTCTAGGCTCTGGGGCTGTAGGCTGGGGCACCCGGGCCAGGGGCTCCGAATCCCTCCCCAAGGCAACCCTCCCCGCAATGACAGTCCCCTTCAGACCATCAGCCGCCACCTGCTCCTGGGTACAGGGCACCATTTCCACGTCTCCGCCCAGTCTTGTGGTGGCTTCTTTTGTAAACCTTGTTTATAGACCCCTCTTCATTTAGTCCAAAGTTGGTTTTTCAAGATAATTGTTTTAAAATTAAGTTGTAATCCAATTTGGTCCTGGGAGGTGGGGGCTGTTGGAACATCTGCCTACTCCATTGCCATCCTGGAATGCCCAATTTTACTTCTTAATTTATTCAAGTCTGTTTGGTTCTCCCCATTCCCACTGCTAATACCCTGGTTCAGGCCACCATCATCTCTTGTCTGGGTTACACTATGTGCCTCACAGTAGTCTTTCCCCTGGCCTGGCTCTGCCACCCACCTAAACCTAATCAACACTTAGTCAGGAAATCCTCCTTTATATCAATATATTTTTGTGTGCCTGAAATGTATCTAGATGAATTTTAAAGAGTAAAATAAAAAATATAAAAATATATGAAAACAACCACACATGAAAATGTTATTTATAACAGTGAACAATTAGATAAAACTAAAGTACATTTAGTAGGATTTTGGTAAAACTAATTGTAACATAGAGTGAGAAATTGAAATCTATATAAGTATTTTAAATGATGTCTTGGGTCCTCTGTCTCATGGAAAAGTGTCCACAATATAGTATTCAGTGGGAAAAACAAGAGTACAAGTACTAATTATACAATGATTCATTTACTTTAAATTATACTTTATTAAAGAGATTTCTTAAAAAAACTTTTTCTAAAAGGTTCATTGTGATTAATTCTAGGTGGTAAGATTTTAGGATACATACATAGGTTGCTTTAAGTATTATTTGAATGTTTTTAAAATAATTTATTAGTTTAACAGTCAGAAACGTATGTTCTCTTGAAAAAATTCTTCAATATATATTTTTTCTTCAATATATTTTTAATATATTTCTTTTCAAAATCAAAAGGATTCTAAAGGGTGTTTTACTCAACAACAAACAAACAAACAATCCAATAAAAAAATGGGAAGAGGATATGAACAGACACTTCTCCCAGGAAGAAATACAAATGGCCAACAGATATATGAAAAGATGCTCAGCTTCATTAGTTATTAGAGAAATGCAAATCAAAACTACAATGAGATACCACCTCACCCCTGTTAGATTAGCTATTATCAACAAGACGGGTAATAACAAATGTTGGAGAGGCTGTGGAGAAAAAGGAACCCTCATACACTGTCGGTGGGAATGTAAAGTAGTACAACCACTATGGAGGAAAGTATGGTGGTTTCTCAAAAAACTGCAAATAGAACTACCTTATGATCCAGCAATCCCTCTACTGGGTATATACCCCAAAACCTCAGAATCATTGATACCTAAAGACACATGTAGCCCCATGTTCATAGCAGCACTGTTCACAGTGGCCAAGACATGGAAACAACCAAAAAACCCTTTAATAGAAGATTGGATAAAGAAGATGTGGCACATATACACTATGGAATACTACTTACCCATAAGAAATGATGACATTAGATCATTTACAGCAAAATGGTGGGATCTTGATAACATTATACGGAGTGAAATAAGTAAATCGGATAAAAACAAGAACTACATGATTCCATACATTGGTGGAACATAAAAACGAGACTAAGAGACATGGACAAGAGTGTGGTGGTTACCAGGGGTGGGGGGAGGGAGGACGCAGGAGGGAGGGAGGGAGAGAGTTAGGGGGAGGGGGAGGGGCACAGAGAAAACTAGATAGAGGGTGGCTGAGGACAATCTGACTCTGGGCGAGGGGTATGCAACATAATTTGACAAGATAAGCTAGACATATTTTCTTTGAATATATGTACCCTGAATTATTAATGTCATTCCATTAACATTAATAAAAATTTATTTTAAAAAAGGGTGTTTTATTGTTGTATTATGGTTTTTATTTTGATTTTTTTGGTTGCTTTAAAATAGCTAATGATGTATATAGTTAAAGGATAAGCCAAAAAACATAAAAACTTTTAAATAAATATATAAAATTTTCTCACTCTTTCTTCTTTATGCTATAAATAGAAAGGTAAGTTTTTCTGTGCCGATAAAGATGTAGTTCCTACCCGTACCATGAGAGGGGGAGGGAATAAAGATAAAGGTAAAATGAAGAGCTAATGAGACAAACCTAAGGCCGACATATAAAGACAGAACAAGAATTTTTAAACTGATTCTGTCTTATTTTTCTTTGAAAAATCTCATGGAAAACATGGATCTTCACCAGAAAAAAAAATGTCTAATTCATACAGCATATGCAAACAACTTTAGTGGGTTCACAGGCTCCGTGAAGCACATGCATACCTCAGAACGAGAGGACAGGACCTAGAGAGACAAACAAAGCCAAGGACCCTGCAAAGCTAGACACACAAAGGAAGCAAATTCTAAACACAGAGTACCTGTGTGACAAACCTTCCTTGTGCCCCTTAATTACATTTGTTACAAACAAATCTGTAAACCAGGAGAGTATTCACAACTTCAGACAGGAGTAGGCAGCAACATTTCTTACCACTTTTCTTTTAAAAAGATAACATTAAAAAAAAAGGTGAATTCCAGATTCAAATGCAGAAATGCTGAACACCTGCATACAAGCATAAAAGACATGCGCATCGTAGGTTCACACAGGTGGCATTCTGAGAGTGGAGTGTCATCAAGCCAACAACCTTTGTGATCTAGAACAGTGTTTTTCAACAGCTGGTCCACAGACCACTGCAACCCGAAGTAAAATTTGTGCAGGTCCACAAAAGAGTTAACCACTTGATGTTGTATGAAGATTATAGAGTTTGTTATCATTGTGTCTATAGCCTTCATACAACATCAGGGCGACTAACTCTGTTGCCGACTAACCCAAAATTTCTGGCGGACCCACACAGGTTGGGCACTTGAAAACCACTGATATAGGAAGTCTACCTTCCATTTCAGTGCTAAAGCCCTTCGAAGGTAAAGATGAGGTAGAGGGTGGGGGCTTGTGGTGTGAGAAGATAGTTCAATTCCTTGAGCTGTCTCAGCTTTAATCACAATTTATTTATTTAAAAATTGAAAGAGAAATCGGATAGTTTTGCAGAATGACATCTCTGACCTAGCTTCAACAATTAACATCTGAAGAGCAGTTGTGAATTTTTATTCATACTGCACCCTAAATATATACAATTTATTATTTTGTCTATAATGAATTTATTCCTCCTACTGTGTCCCCCATGGTTTGTGTAAGTAAATACCCAAACTAATTTAAAAGAGCTCTTCGGTACATGAACATATTCAGTCCCTTAGACAAAAATGCTCAAAGTCACAGGTCCCATCCCTCTAGCTGTCTCTCTCCTGAAGAGGAGAGAGGTGTGCTGCTCACATGTTCTAAACTAGAAGCAGAGGGGACCGATCTGTGATTCCTGAACACAGACTCCTGTTGTCAGACTCCTCTCGTCTCTAGTATAGAAGCTTTCCTAGGTAAACTTTTGGTCCATTCTTCTTTGCTTGGACTATGTTTCTACTCAGGGTTCACAGGCACAGAGTGTCTTATCCTGTCTCCTGCTGCAGCTCAAGACAGCTCTAAGGTCTAACTGCAATTCTACAACTTCCTGGCACAGATGATCCATCTTATGACTACAGCTAAAAGGCCACACTGCTAGCCAGGCACTTTCTGTGGACTTCTCCCAGGCACGTTTTCAGTGATGTGGCATGGGCCAGCATGCTGAGTGCAAAGGTAGCTTCCTCCCATAGCCATAGACAGGGAACATAGAAGTCCCACCCTTCTGTATTTGCTGACGTCCTTGCTTTTCTGACACACTACCACTCAAGGTTGAGGTCTGAAGAATAGAAACTGAGACTCACTTCACACACTTCTTTGTCTCCTTCATCCTCCTTCCCACATTTCTGCAAAGCTGGAAAAGGGGGCTTCCCCCGTTTCTTCCTTTTCTGTCTATCAAAATATTTCCTATCTAAAACTGAGTGAGCTAGCCTGCCAAACAAGATTTTTCTCAGGCTGAAAGGGAAATAAACTCCAAACCATGAACCCAAACACTGGCCTGGTTTGCAAGGCAAAGCATAGATGCAAAACCCGCCTTTGGGTTCCAGAATCTGTCATTTCTTCCTGGAGTCATGAATGCGTAGGTGAACTAGAATGAAGAAAGGCTCTCGAGGTCACAAAGAGAACAACAGAAAAAAAAGTAAGCTATTGACACTGTCCTAGACCCCACGTCAGCTCTCTGGTTGCCTCTCCATACACTCAAATGAATTAATCACCCATAACAGCAAAGTTCATTTACAGGAAGCACAGACAAAATATAACAGAAATGGTCCCAATGCCTGCCCTCCTCGACCTTCCCACCCCTGGCCCTCCACACGCTGCAAGGGCTGTAGTGCATGGCCAACGCCAAGATCATAGTAAACTACCTAAACCGTAGTTCAGCTTCCAACACTCAATTCCGAGGGGTGATGCAGTGGGTTAGGTCGAGTCCCTGGGCACTAGCTCAGCTAGAAGAGGAGCACAATTAACACTGTGTGAATTAACCTCGGTCAAGGAACAAATTGTATAGCCCCTCCCCCAAGGTCTGCCCATCAGAGCGGAACCTGTTCTTATAGTTTTCTCTGTCCCCAGTCTCTCACAGAGGAATGATTTCTTCCTGAGACTCAGGGAGACAAGACTTGATTGTCTATTAGCGCGACTACTTTATCTTACTTAGAAAGACAAGTTTAATAAATCAGAACATTCTTCTATCTGAATCCTGTCTACCAATCCTACATTATCTTTAATTCATGAGTGTATGTACTGTCTGAACTTTGATCAGGAACATGGCCCTGACTCTCCCTCTAATCTCCAGGGAAAAATTCCTGTACGCAACTTAAAACTCTGTTTCACCTTTTTTCACCCCAACTCCCAAGTTGATACATTCACATCCAGGATCTTTACAAATGAAAAGAAAGTGAAAGAGATAAATGGCGGGAAAACAAAGGAAGAAAGAGCAAAAGGTCAATGTTACTTTTCTAAGCACCCTAGAAAAACCTGATGTTCTGTGCAGAATGACATTTGAAAACAGTGAGACTGAAAAAACAATTTGCAGGGGTTAGGGGTTGGGCTGGGAGACGTTCCTGTATATGGTCAATTGTGAACACAGAGAAGAAAAGTTTATAACTGGTCGGGGTAAGCTTGAGAACACTTTCAGGATGACACAGTCCCTTTGAACTTCTATAACAGAATAATACCATAGACTGGGCAGTTTACAAGCAACAGACATTTGCTCCTCACGGTTCTGGAGGCTGAGAAGCCCAAGGTCAAGGCGTTGGAAGATTTATTCATGTCTGGTGAGGAACTGCATCGTCATAGAGGGTTGTCACTTCCCCCTCACGGGGGGGGGGGGGGGGGGGGAGGAGCCAGGGCTTTCTCTGGGTTAATAGCATTCAGGAGATCCCTCATCTCATGACTTAATCACTTCCCAAAGACCTCCTGATACCATCACATTGAGGATTGGGTTTCAACATATGAATTTGGGGTGGGGCATGCCATAAACATTCAGCCCATAGCAGCATATTGGAAAAGAGATCCTATTTGCTAGGATAGGGTTTGCACACTAGCCATCATACCAAGAGGTTCTGCTCCACAGTCACCGGGGTGTTGAATAGCGAGGAAGTCATTGTCTTCTGATATTCTGTCAAAACATTTAAGCTTCTCACCAGCTTTGTCACTAAATCCTTGGGAGAATGACTCAATTGAGCCCTTCGTAAGTTTTCTGAGAGCACATAATATATACTTTAATGGTAAATTTTACTTTGATCACTAGGTATCTCCCAAGTAACTGAGTTCACTGAAGGCAAGTAGGAAGGTTTGATCATCAGTGGTCAACACTGAACATTATACCTGGTATACAGGAAGTACTGAGGGGGGAGGGAGAGAAGGGAAGAAGAGAACAAAAGAATGGGGCAGGGAGAGAGAGAGAAAGAGAGAGTAACAAAAGAACAGGAAGGGAGGGTGAATAAGCAAATATTAAACAGACATAGCAATTCTGCGTCTCGACTTTCATAAAATAGTAAGTCGTATCAGCCACTGACACAGAAGTCTTCCGTGAGTAACTGAAGGAAAAGGAAAATAAATAAATAAATATCCTTTAGGCTCGTAGTATCCTGAGTACCTGAGAATGGTCACGTCTGGGCCTGAAGAAAATCCCTTCGAAAGTAGATTTGACCACAGCAGACTAAGCTTCTTCAGCAAGGAGTGACAGGGTCTGCAATGCCCCATGCCACCTGGGAATTCATGCTGAGACTTGTCCAGATATTCCACATGGGCCACAGACACAACAGCTCTGAGAGCCTCATCGTTCACAGCAGCCATAGAGCTACAAGACAAAGAGATCTGTACTCTGGGAGCTGTGTGCGTGTGCGTGCGTGCACATGTGTGTGCGTGTAATTATAAGCCCAAATAAATGCATGCAGGCAGAAGAATCGGTCTTATTTTATCACCTTTCTGTATAATATTTAGTAACTTCGGATAGCTTCTGATTACAAAAATAAAACAATTGCTAAGAAATTTTGGGAAAATGCAGAAAATAACAATTTGGAAGATCATTCATAATTCCTCAAAGGAGAAATAATCACTATTAATATTTTAGCATGTATCTCTCAAGATTTTCCAATTGCAATCATACTATGCATGCTATTTTATCAACTATTGATTCCCATAATATTAATCACCCTGAATATTATCGCCTGCCGTGGAGTATATATTCTTTTGCATGCATTATTAATGCCTACAAGTACTCCCATCACATAGACTTAAGGTCCCTCAATAAAATTCTGCGGTTGTAAACGTGGGTTGTTTATATTTTGCTTTATGTTTGCTATTCAATATTCATGCTCTAACTCACATCCAGGATTATTTCCTTAGGGTAAATTTTAGTAGGAAAAATTACCAGCTCAAAAGATATTATCATTTATAAAAAGTGTATTGATACATATTACCAAATTTTTCTACACACGGTTGTGCCACGTTAACTCCCCTCTACAATGGGTACTATTTACCTGAACCCTTACCAGCACTAGCTATCACTTTCCCTCAATGTTTCACATTTAATAATGCAAAACGTGCAGATTTTTATTTGCTTCAATCAGTTGTGTGGTTAAACACTCTCGCTCTTTATTTTCTTTTGTATTGTTTTGTTGGTTTATGATTTAATCGTGACTTTGTTATTTAGGTATTTATTACTCATTCTTTCATTATTTTTTGTAAGGGCTCTTTATTTAATGAGAATATTTATATTTTGAAACAGTATGTTATGGTTTTTTTTTTGTGTGGTAAGAACATTTAACATAGCATCCTTTTAACGAAGTTTAAGTGCACCATGCAGTATTGTTAATTATAGGCAGGTTGCTGTACAGCAGAGGTCTTGAACTTGCTCATTTTGCAAAACTGAAACATATTTATTTTAACTTTTATTCAACATATGTTGACACACAAAGGTTTTGAGTTTTGATGCAGCTAAATGTGCCGATTACCATGGTCTTCACTGTTACAGATTAAGATCTGAGGTAGAGGTTTTATTTTTCTATAGCTAATAATGCTTTCAGCATCGCTGGTTAAATACACTGTTTATTTTTCTATTGATTTGAAATTTTACTTTATCATAGGTCAAATTCAGACTATACTAAAACCGTGTTCCTGATGCTCTGATTCAGTCCCATTGATCTGACTATTGGGGTTTGGTGCCATCACATGTCCTGTTGATTTTCATGGCCTTCTTTTCCTATCAAGTATTTGGGAATGCCTTATTCTGAAATATTTTCTGTTTCAGTTTGACCTGACTCAATGATTTTTCTATTTAGCCAAGTTTGTGTGGAGGCAGTTAAGCAGGAAAATATTTAACTCTCCATACATCTAATGTGCCACCCCACCAGGAAGGCTGGCTAATTATAGACTGAAATCACAGTTTTTCTCTTTTTGTTTTCTGTTACTTATGAATCCTTGCATCATTTTTGCATCATTCTGTTAGTGAAACCCACTAGACACACAGATGATTTATGAGATATCAATACTCTCAATGCATGCAATTTCTAAATCATAGCTCCTTCTAAAAACACATGATGTCATGCCTAATGGTTGGCCAATGGTAAAGAATTGGTTGTGAATTATGGAACCTCTCTAAATAAATAAGAAATGAGCATGTCCCCTGCTCAGAAAAATATATCTATATGAAGAAACAAATAATCACAAACAATTTCAGCCTTTGTTTGGATCATCTGATGCAAAAATCATGATCTTATTAAGAAAAATATGTAGTGCCTGACCAGGTGGTGGCGCAGTGGATAGAGCATCAGACTGGGATGCGGAGGACCCAGGTTCAAGACACTGAGGTTGCCAGCTTGAGTGCGGGTTCTGGTTTGAGCAAGGCTCGCCAGCTTGAGCCCAAGGTCACTGGCTTGAGCAAGGGGTCACTCGGTCTGCTGGAGCCTCCCAGTCAACGCATATGTGAGAAAGCAATCAATGAACAACTAAGGTGCCACAATGAAGAATTGATGCTTCTCATCTCTCTCCCTTTCTATCTGTCCCTATCTGTCCCTCTCTCTGATTCTCTCTGTCACTGTCACAAAAAAAAAAGAAAAAGAAAAATATGTAGTGATTTTCAAATACATTTTAGCCAACTCATCTGTCCTTAGACAAAAGCTTGCTGGAAAAAAAAATAGAAAAAGCATCATGGTTTGTAAAGTTCTATTTAAAATGATGTGACAAAATGAGAGACACAGAAGAGAGAGTTAAATAAACAGGTTGGGGTCGGATCAGGGAAGTTCTGACCCAACTGAGAGCCAGTGCAGACAGCAGAGGATTCTTAGAGAAAAGGATTCCTTGGACAAAAGAAACTCTGTGTGAGTCACTGTGGGCAGAAGGTCATCATGAGACAGCAAATTATTGGCTGCTCAGAAATAAGCTGGATGGCCATTGAGATTATTCATTTTATGTGCCAACTGAACTGGACCACAGAGGGCCCAGATACGTGGCCATACATAATTCTGGGTGTTCCTGGGAGGCTGATTTAGATGAGATGAGAACTTAAATTGGTAGACCTGGTAAAGTAGGTTGCCCTCCATACTATGAGTGGGCCTCATCCATCAGTTGAAGGTCAAAAATTGAACAAAAGTCTGGCCCTCCTGAAGTGGGAGAGACTTCTACTGCCTGATGACCTTCAAACTGGGACATCAGCTCTTCCGGTTCTACAGTAGCTTCCAGCTTTGGGACAGGAACTGGGAGATAGGCTCCACAGATTTTGTACTGGCCAACCTTCATAATCACATGAACCAATTCCTTGTAATACATCTCTTTATGCACATAATACCTATAAAGAACACTGACTAATACAACCATATATCCAAGTGTGTCCAGGACAGACCACATTTATGCCTGTGGTCCAGCTGTAAATATTAATGGTTTCCCTTTTCACTCACATATGCATCTGGTGTTTGTTTTTGTTTATACTTTTACAGAGCAAAAAGAGGTCATGTTTGTCTGAAATGCATCATAGGGGGTGATCCACAGTGGCCCCAGCTTGACAGCAGTGGGTGGGGTGGTGAGGGTCATCTGTTTCTTCAGAACTGCCCTGAGCAAGGCAACAGAAGTCCCATTGGGGACGGAGCACAAAAGTCCCCACAGCTAAGTGGAAACACCAGGGGGCAGCATGGACACAGCCCAGGCTACTCCTTCCAGGCCCAGAGGAGGTGGGTGGTGGTACCTTGTCTGGATGTCACGCCCTCTCCAGCCCTGCCCTGCCTCTCGTGCCTGTGAAGATAAAGGATCTGTTCCACCACACGAGGCCCTGGCTCCTGTAGGTGTGCTCTCATGTCCTGTTTCTTCTTAGGTCACCACCTTACACCTTCGCCAGTGCCGGCAGCACTGGGAGTGCGAGAGGAGCTGCCCTGTGACGGATATGCTGCTGATGTGACAGAAAAAAAGGAAACGTCTGGGATCAAGACAAGTGTTTCTGTTAAATTAACAAAATTCTCAAAGCTCCCTGCTTTCTCCATGCTCAGATCACAGCAACGGTGCCATGGAAACACTGTCCCTCCGTGGAGAGGTACAAGGCTCACGTTCCCCATCTACCTTTTCCTCCCACAGGTGAATCAAAGTTTGGAATCCTCAAAACAGATCACCATTTTACATTCCGGCCTTTAGGATGGTATCTTCACACTTGGTTCTATTTCCAATTAATGGTCTATTTGCGGAATAGTTATTTCAGTTCTACATGGTTCATTAGAGAGCCTTCTCAGTGATGGGTTTTGTTCCCCATGGTCTAATAGGAATGTATTCATTAAGGACATCCTATAAAATAACTAATAAATACATTCTGAAAATTTTAAAAGAAGTCATAAAGCACAACTTGCCTTCCCCAAAAAACAATTTAATCCACTTCATCTGTTTTAGAGATTTGAAATCAGAAGAAAATTCTTTACAAGTAGTTTTTATAACTTGGAACCTGACCAGCACTCAAATGTGCAGGATAATGCTTAATGCCTATCAGAGAGTCCTGTGGAAAGGACACATGGGACAGACCATGCAAGAGTGGAGAAGAAACATGCAAATGCAGAGGGCAGGTGGGAGAAGCCTGAATCCCATTCACCCTCCCCAGAAGAATGTCCCAGTTTGCAAGAAACCACTGTCCCACTTAGGAGCATAGCTGAGCATGTCTGAAGCTGACTTGAGTTGAAAATCCTATGTAAACGTGTTGTTGCTCGTACTGTTACATTCCATTATTTTTACTTCCAGGGTTCCAAGGAGGGGCCGGGTTGCACCTTCTTGATCAAATGAAACTCTCCCACTTCAGACATGTGGAGAGTTTTATACTGAGAAACAAAACCCTAGATTTTTGTAAGGGCAAGCAAAAAATGGACTTTTTTCCTCTCTGTTGACCTAGGAAATGAACAGTTATTAACAGGAAAATACTGAATAAAAAAGTAACTATCCCAGATAGACATACACATATAAATTGTATATGGCTTTTATGAAAAGCAAGACCAAGTATGTTGTTAAGTGACAAACAGTGGGACTGCTCATGTCAGCATCGTCTCTCTTGCTTATAAGTAAGTAATTCATCTGGACAACCAAGGTCGAGAGAAGCCCTCTCTGCTTTAGACCATGACATGGTGATCAAGGAGGTATCCTTTGTAAGGTAGGTCCCCCCAAACCCACACACGTGCTCTCAGGTGGAGCTCCATCCAATCTAGCCTCACAGCCACACTGAGCACAGAAGTTCAAGCCATAAATACACTGTAAACAAAACCAGTGCTTTATCCTTAGTGTTCAAAACTAACAAACTTTTGAGGATACTACCATTTTCATCTCATCCTTTACTGGTTTACTGCTACTGAGCTAAGATAGGTATTTCTAATGAGTATTTCTGTATCGATGATAAGTGATACCTTGGCCATCTTATTTTCAATACTGTCCTACTCGCAGGTACCTGAAAGAGAGACACGAAGCATGGATGAAAAAATAATGACATTATTCCTACCCAAATATTACAAAGGGTTTATACACCTGTAACAACAAAATGTCAAGACGTAGTAAGACTTCTATGATGTTGATGAAATACACATCAAAATAGACTTCAAAAGGTCTGACATAGACTCTAAACAAGATGGTTTTCATAAGCTGCATGTAATTGTGTGCAGGTGAGATCACACCTTTCAGTGACAGGATGGTGAGTCAGGTTAGGAGGCAGCTCAGTCAGCCGTCTCAGACCCCCCTCAGCCTTCCGAAGCCACACTCAGACAGCTTCCCCTCAGCTATTTACAGCAAGGCAT
This sequence comes from Saccopteryx bilineata, assembly GCF_036850765.1. Classification (NCBI taxonomy): domain Eukaryota; kingdom Metazoa; phylum Chordata; class Mammalia; order Chiroptera; family Emballonuridae; genus Saccopteryx; species Saccopteryx bilineata. The sequence goes on along the minus strand of NC_089492.1, from coordinate 77,510,306 downwards.
CCACTAAGCCAGCCTCCCAGCAGTGCGGCACAGAGCACTTGCTTGGAAGCACAGTTATTAAATATTTAAGATGCTTATATTTTGTTCTGGCAAGAAGGCTGATTCACGAATGTAAGAGTCAGAGTCACTTGATGAAGCGGAGTCCTCCCAACAGTCAATGGAGGCAGAATGTAGCGGGGAAGGGAGGAAGATGGGTATACTCCCTTGGAATTCCCCTCATAGAGATAGGAAGGGGCTGACAAAAAGGGGGTGGGGGTAAAAAAGCAAAAAAAAAAATGTGATGAGGTACTTAACTTTGGAGTTGACCAAACAATTCCTCATGTGGCTCTATTTCCTACAAGATGAGTAACCTCTCAAAGCATCATTTATCTACAAAATTTTCCAGATAGTTGAACTTGGCCCAGTTATTAGTATTAAATGAAGTGAAACAAGTATAACGTGGCCATATTTACCACCCCTGAGAATGGCTCAAAGTGATGCAGTTCAGGTCCCCCAAGCAGAGGGATGTGGCAGGGGGCACAGTCTTCAACCCCCGACTCCTCACGTACATACCTCCTGGGGATTGGTGGTGGGAAAAAGCAGGTTTACAGTAAAGTAATCAGACAGAAGGAAAGCGAGTCATAGGGCAAGGCCAAGTGTCCTTCCTGAGTGAAAACACCATGGGACCCTGCATTATGAAGAAATGAGGTCCTCACAAGACTCCGACAGGAGGAACCGCTGGGACACATCCTATGCCTCTAAATTTCTAACTCCACTGTACATCTGTCTCCCATAGGGAAGACAGGTCTTTTACTCTGTCCCTACTTTCTATGCTTCGTGGAACCGGAGGCTTCTTTGTTTCCTGGGACTCTGGAAGTCCTGAAGCTCTATCGTCCAACAGCCCCTGAAGCCCATTCTACTGCTCCCCCCACATCATCTGAGATTCAGTTCCCTAAATCAAAGCTTCACCATCCCACGAAGCTGACCATGCCCTACCCCATCCACGGCACTCCCCTTGCATCTCAACACCCACTAGAAAAAGAATGGACTTGGAAACTCCCAGCTGAACTTGATCCACGAAAATTTTGGCCCACGGAGCATACTACTTCCCTCCATCTCGCCTGGACAATTTTATCAGTTTTCACTAACTCCCTTTCCTCACTTGGCCCACATTTGTTGACAGCCTAGGAGCTAGTCCTGACATAAAGTTCTTACAAATAAAGAAGATGTGACAGACGCTGTCACTTTCTTGGTCTGTATTTGTACATTCAACCTCCAAGTGGTTTAGTCATCTCTCAGAATTCTTCCTCAAGATCTGAAACCAAGCGGTCCAAATGAGTTGGACATGTGAACAAATATTAAAACTAAGATCCAAAATATATGAATCAAGTAGATTAATCCTCAGCTAGTTTTCCATATGGACTTATTATAAACTTTTTATTAACTCATTTTTATTTTCTAACTTTTTAACACAAATGTTTTCTTTTTTTATTTACCACCAATTCCAGCTCAGTAACAAGCCCTCCCCCAAGTTTTAATATAAATATCACGGCTTCAGGACCCTGTGGTTTCATGTCCCTTTGAAAGATTAGCCTGAAACAAGTATTTCTTGTGAGCTGACTTAAGCTCTAAATGTTACTGTTTTCAGTGGAGAGTGAGACATAGATAAATAATAATAAACATGATTGTAGATAGTGGCACGTATTATAAAAGAACTGGCAAAACTAATAGAATTGACTAGGAAGCAGTAGTGGTTCAAGAGAAGTAGGTCAGGGACATGTCAGCCAGCCTGTAGGGTCTCTCTTAGGAGCTGATATGGAAGCTGGGGCCTACATGTGAGGATGGTCCTGGAAACAGACAGAGGGTCGACATCCTGATCCAGGGGGTGCTATGAGGGGAATGAGCACGCTCTCCTCTAGGACAACTGACACGGAGGGGACGAGAAGGGAAGCAGAAGGACATTGGGCAGACAAGAAAGCAGGGAGCTTGCTTAAGAGATTCCCAAAATATTCCATGAAGAAAGGACAATGCCGGGACCAAGTGAGAGCTGTGATGAAAGGAAGTCATGAGGTTCTAAGATTCTTCTAGAGGTGAAGCAGACAGCATTCCCCAGTGGATTCAACCGGAAAGGTGGGGAAATGAACGGTATCTAGACTCACCAAATTTGGGTCCAAGCAGGTGGATGGACAGCGGTGATATTCGCTGACAGAGGAAAAGCATGTTTGGAGAGGGAGGATCAATTGCTCTGTTTCAGACGCATATATTTGAGATGTCTAAAGAGAGGCTACTGGGAGAACAACCCTGAGCTGAGAAGAAAGTCAGAATGAAGAAGAGCTCACTATGCACCTGCTGTCTCTGCTCCCAGACCACCTTTCTGTAATATCGTTTTCTGTAAGTTACATTTCCCATGGTCTGTGGGCTTTCTGTTTAGGTTTTATTTTAAGAAGAGTATAAAATAGGATTGAGACAGAGCTGGTATTTTCCAATGGCTGCCAGGCACTGTTCTAGCAGATGACAGTCTCCCACTTAGAGCTTCCTCAGCAAGGGAACCATCACCCTGCCTCACACTCTCAGTCCAACCTTCTCTTCTTAGACCAGAGTAGCAGCAACCTATTTAGCCATCCATCCACCCACGCATCCACCCATCTATCCGCCACCCAGTCACCTATCATACATCCACCTATCCCACCTATCCCTTCATCCATACATCTGTCTACCCACCCATCCATCCATCCACCACCCAACCATCCATCCATCCATCTGTGCATCAACCCACCTATTCATTTGTTCATCCATCCACCCATCTTCCCACCCACCCATCCATCCATCTATCTATCTGCCCATCCACCTGCCCACCCACTCATCCACCCATCTCTGGCAGCCCAGGTACCTACTCGGCCATATCCATCTCAGCAGTCTGAGATGTTACTAGGCTGGGGTCATTGGGGATCCAAGCACACACTGGGCCATGCCTCCTCTTCAAAGCCAGTGCCCCAGCCCTGCAGGGGCCCCTTCCCTAAGCATTGGATATCTTCTAAGAGTGATTGTTCCTTCTTTCAGTGACAAATTTGGCAAACATCTCAACTTCCTCTTTTCACTCTTTCAGTCTTTGTTTTGTACACAATTTCCTGAACTAAGTTCTATCTCTAAAGATTCAGATGGCGACAGAGTTAGCAGATATTCCAACGGCCACCTCCCAGGACCAAATTGGATTACAACTTAATTTAAGAACAATCATCTTGAAGACCAGCTTCGGATGAAAGGAAGAGGAGTCTATAACCAAGGATCACAGAAGAAGCCTCACCAAGACTGGGAGGAGGGGTGGATATGTGGAAAGGGCTGCCCTGCTCCCAGAAGCGAGTGGTGGCTGAGGGTCGGAAGGGACTCTCACTGTGGGTAGGGTCACCCTGAAAGGTGTGGGTGCTTAGCTCCAGGCCCTGAGCTAAAGCCCAGAGTCCTAGAGTCTAGAAGAGGCACCCACACAGCATTTGGCGGTGAAAAGAGCAGGGTTTCTGTCTTCAAGAAAGAGATGGTGCTCTCGGAGACACAGATTCCGTCTTAAAGGGCCCATGCAGATCATCTCATTCACAGCCACTTACCGGGGGTTCTGGTGGAGGGAGAGCTGAGAGGACAGGAGTTGCGTGAGAAGAGTGTAATTTTGGAGGCCCAGGGAGAGACACTGTGAAGAACAGTCAACAATAAAAACCCTGTGCTGAGTCATTCTCCAATACTGCAGTCGCCATCGTTCTTAGGTGGAGTAGTCTTCTCTAAGAGGCATCAGCCTGGGGAAGAGCAATGGCTCCACCCTTGGGAATCTCTTCTACTCCAGTTATGGCGATGGGCTGTTCTTTGAGATCAGAAAGCAGGGGACATGTCAGTGATTCCATTTCTGGTGTTGAGTCTGGAGCTTTGCCCTACATGCTCCTGACTCTAAAACTGGTACTTTCACCTCACAGGAGACTCAGTAGAAACTGTCTGAACTGCAGGCAGACCACACCTCTGGATATCAGAGGCCACACCCACCAGACTCCTGGGGCCACACCCTTCTGAGGTCTGTGAAAAAAGTCTGGAAAGACTGACATCTGGGGCCAAGGGGCAGAGCCACACACACCACCCTTCCTAATCCCTGAATTGTCACAAGCTCTAGATTCTATCAGAGGTTTTTTTCAGGAGCTGAGCCCAACAAGCAGACAGAGACTGCAAGAGGCGGGATTCAGGAAAACTTGGCATTTTAAGTGGAACCTCTCCAGGAACACTGTGGGTAAAACCCAGCCTAGTGTGGAGCTTGGTATTTCCATGTGCACCTGGACCTAGCAGAGGCAGCCACAAACTCTGGATTGCTTGTAGCTCCAACAAGGTTGCTGAGGGCCAGTCACGTGCAGGTCTCCCACTGGTCTGTGCCAGGTTCCGGTCAAGGAGGCCCAGGGCTGGCACATCTAGGGGCCAGCTACGGAAAGCATCGATTTAAGACCTAACAACCCTTGATAGAGTGGTATCCTAAGAAAACACCCTCACACCTGGCCCAGCTGAGGCATGTTTTGTTCTCTGAGATCAGCATGGCACAGCAGCAAATGTGCATTGAACAAGGTAGAGCTTCATAGTCAGCGGCCTGGGTGTTGAATATCCTGCCCTACTTGGATAGATGCCACAGGGGGAAGGGAGAAAGGCTTGGAGAATGGACATTGAATGTGTGGGTCCCTGTGAGTCTATTGTTGGATCTGTTCAAGAGGCTTAACCACCTTCAGTGGGGGAACAGTCAGCCCCAGGAGAGGACTCTCAGTCTTCCTAGCTGACACCAGGGTCTCACCAGCTGAAAGAACTTCTGCAGAAGGGACTGTCAGCTCCACTCAATCTGAACTTGCTGTTCACCTTGTTGGGGAGAAATAAAATTTGAGTATTCACCAATGATTGAGAGATTAAGCTCTGGAGTACAGACCACATTGCCAGAACTGAGCTTCTGACCAAGAGACCTCTGAAGTAGGTGGTCACACAAAAGTTGTATTGCCAACCTCAGCTGCCCTAACCCATGAAGTGTGAAACCTGTAGAGGGTTTCCTTGGGTGAGGCCAAGCTAAGCCTACACTACAGTCTAACTACAGAAGACTCTGTGGGAAGACCAGGCAGCTGCAAGAGGAGGAGGAACAACTAAAAAGGAGACAAATCTAACAGAGCTTGGGCCTTTTACAAAGAAGCTATCATCTCTAAGCAGCAGAAAGCTGATCCTTATACAAAAATTGGTCCATTCCACACTAGCGAGGCACAGGAAACGCAGACACAAACAGCAAAAACTGCAGTAGCCCACTGGAGGTTACAAATAACAGCTGATGCCAACCTAAGAAGATCTAGAGCACGGGTCGGGAAGCTATGGCTCATGAGCCAGATGTGGCTATTTTGATGACTGCATCTGGCTCACAGACAAATCTTTAATAAAAAATAATAATAATGTTAAAAATATAAAACATTCTCATGTATTACAATCCATTCATTTCCTACTGCTCATGTTCATGGTTGCGGTGGCTAGAGCCAATCACAGCTGTCCTGCAGGATAACACCAAATTTTTATTGGATAATGCATAACATACACAGGTCGTTGTGAGGTCAGGAAGTAAACTTCCCTCTTTATAATCAAGTAGTCAGCTAGCTAATTGCAGAAACCCTTTTGACGAAGAATGTGGCTAAAAGAAAAAAAGATGAGGAGTATCATACTTTTCAGCAGAAATGAACAGAAGAATTTACCTTTGTGGAGAGAGCAGGTTCAGCATTGTGTCTAATATGCAATGTTAAAATTGCATCGATGAAATGGTCAAACTTAAAGCAGCACTTCAACACATGCCATACTACATTTGCATCGAAATATCCAGCAGGGGACAGCAGGAAGAAAGCATGACAAGAGCTACTGTGCAGAGTGCAAGCTAGTCAGCAGCACTTCGTGTTTGGATCCAACAAGGTGACTGGAATTCGGCTAGCTTTGCTGGTGCTTTAGCAATTGTGAGAAACAAAAAGCCATTCACAGATGGGGAGTATGTGAGAACATTCATCTTGATGTTGCCAGTGAACTTTTTGATGACTTTTCGGACAAAGACAAGATAATCAAACAAATAAAAGACATGCCTCTGTTGGCAAGAACTGTTCACGATCATACCATCATGATGGCAAATCAAATTGAGGCAACACAAGTGAAGGACATAAATGCAGCACCATTCTTTTCTCCTACTTTGGATGAGTCAACAGATGTAAGCCATTTATCCCAGTTCAGCGTGATTGCAAGGTATGCTGTCAGTGACACACTATGTGAGGGAAGTCTTGTTGTTTTGCCTATCAAAGAGACAACAAGAGGGAAGGATTTGTTCAAGCCTTTCACTGAGTTCGCTAAAGAAAAAAATCTACCGACGGATAAACTAATTTCAGTGTGTACGCATGGTGCTTCGTGCATGGTGGGGAAAAACAGAGGATTCATAGCACTTCTTCATGAACATGAAAAAAGACCCATCCAAAGTTTTCACTGCATCCTACATCAGGAGGCGCTTTGGGCTTAGATGTGTGGCAAGCAGCTTGGTGAGGTGATGTCGCTGGTGATTCGGGTGGTCAACTTTATTGTTGCCTGAGCTTTAAATGATCACCAGTTTAAAACACTGCTGTATGAAGTTGGGAATAATTATCCTGGTCTGCTTCTGCACAGCAATGTGCGTTGGTTGTCAAGAGGGAAGGTGCTCAGCCGTTTTGCGGTTTGTCTGTGCAAAATCTGGACTTTTCTTGAAATGAAAAACATCGAGCATCCTGAGTTAGCTAACACTGAGTGGCTCCTGAAGTTCTACTATCTCGTGGACATGACTGAACATCTAAACCAGTTCAACATGAAAATGCAAGGCGTTGGAAATAGTCTTATCCTTTCAACAAGCAGTGTTTGCATTTGAAAACAAGCTGGAACTCTTCATCATGGACATTGAAACAGGTCATTTACTACACTTTGAAAAACTGAGAGAGTTTAAAGATGCATGCACAGCAAGTGACCCTGCTCTTGATCTACAGCAGCTAGTGGGCTTCACATATAATCTCCTGCAGTCATTCAAAGCACGCTTTGGAGAATTTCGTGAGTGCACTCATCTTTGTAAGTTCATCACCCATCCACACGAGTGTGCAGTAGACAGCACAACCTGAGTTACTTCCCCGGTGTCTCTGTCAGAGATTTTGAGCTACAAGCTGCTGACCTGAAGGCCTCAGACATGTGGGTGAATAAGTTCAAGTCACTGAATGAAGATTTAGAAAGACTTGCACAACAGCAAACAGAGTTGGCAAGCAAACACAAGTAGGGAGAAATGAAAAAACTTCAACCTGCGGACCAGCTGATTGTTAAAACTTGGAACACGCTTCCTGTCACATACCACACACTACAGCATGTGAGTATTGCTGTACTGACAATGTTTGGCTCTATGTATGCATGTGAGCAGTCTTTCTCATATCTAAAGAATGTTAAAACCAACCTATGATCACGTTTAACAGATGGAAGTCTCAATGCCTGCATGAAGCTTAACCTCACCACATATCAACCAGACTATAAAGCCATCAGCAAAACCATGCAGCACCAGAAGTCGCATTAATGGTAAGAAGTACTTTATTCATCATTGGTTAGCAACAGCATAACAATGTTATTAAAAAGAATTCAGAGACTTATTGTAATTTAAAAGTGTTGGTCTTATATAAAATGCATACATTTACTTGTATTTAGTGTTAAACATATTGTATGGCTCTCACAGAATTACATTTTAAAATATGTGGTGTTCATGGCTCTCTCAGCCAAAAAGGTTCCCAACCCCTGACCTAGAGCCAATACAACTGGTAGTGGGTGGCAGATAGCACCAACTCTAGACTCAGCTACCTACACAAGCAGCATGCCCAAAGAAGGAGTATAGCAGGCATCAGACACTGTGGAGAATAAATACCCCAAAAGGACAGACATTGCACAGTGTGTAATACACATGATCAAGGTTGACCCTTAGAGCCAGCCAACATGAAGAGATAACCATACCAATGAAAGGACCACCTACATTCAATACTCACATACAATGAGAGAAAAAATAGTACCCTCAAGAAGCATTCCTAAGACAAGAAAGACAGGTGGCCTGGAGGTCACTGCCACTGAACCCATCTTTATCATAAAGAAACTATAAGAAATTCAAAGTCTGACAGTGCTACCTAATACACAGACAAAATGGGCAGATAGAGAAATATGACACAAATTAATCAACATGAGAAATCCCCAGAAAAAGAAGTAAATGAAATGGAAATAACTAAACTACCAGATGCAGAGTTTAAAATAATTATTTTTAGGATACTCAAGTATCTTAGAGCAACCATGGATGGACATAATGAGCACCTACATAAAGAGATAGCAAGCATTAAAAAGGACATTTAAGCCTGACCTGTGGTGGCACAGTGGATAAAGCATCGACATGGAACACTGAGGTTACTGGTTTGAAACCCTGGGCTTGTCTAGTCAAGGCACATATGGGAGTTAATGCACCCTGCTCCTCCATTCTTCTACTCACTCTCTCTCATTTTTAAAATAAATAAATTAAATCTTTAAAAAGAAAGACATCGAAATCATAAAAAGGAATCAGTCAGATATGACAAATAAGTGCAGAAATTAAGACTGCACTAATAGGAATCAACAGCAGGCTGGATGAAGCAGAGGATCAAATCAGTGATTTAGAGGACAAGGTAAATGAAAGTAAAGAAGAAGAGGAGCAAAAAGAAAACACACTCTAAAACACTGACAAAGCTCTATAAGACCTCTGTGACAATATGAATAGAAACAACATCCACATCATAGGGGATCCTGAAGAAGAAGAAAACTAACAAGGGACAGAGAACCTGTTTGAAGAAATCATAGTGGAAAACATCCCTAAATTAATGAAGAAAAAAGACACACAAATTCAAGAAGCACAGAGAGTTCCATTAAAGATGAACCCAAGGAGGTCTACATCAAGACAAATTATAATAAAAGTGCCTAAATTAAGAGACAAAGAAAGAATACTAAAAGTTGCAAGACAAAAGCAGTTAATTACCTACAGAGGGGCCACCATAAAGATGAAATCCAACTTCTCAACAGAAACATTTGAGACCAGAAGGGATTGGCAAGAAATACTCAAAGTGATATAAAACAAGAACCTACAACCAAGACTTCTTTATCCAGCAAGGTTATCATTGAAAACTGAAGATATAAAAAGCTTCCCAGATAAAAATAAAAAAACTCAAGAAATTCATTACAACCAAACCAGAACTGAAACAAATGTTAAGAGGCCTGCCATAAAAGAGCTAGGGGAAAAAAAATCTAGAAAAAGAGAATTATAGATTTAAAGAATAAAATGGAAATAAATAAATACATATCAATAATAACTTTAAATGTAAGTGGATTAAACACTCCAATTAAAAGACATAGGATAGCTACTGGTTAAGAAAACAGAACACATACATATGCTGTCTACAAGAGATCCACGTCAGAACAAAAGATACATGTAGACCGAGATATGGGATGGGAAAAAAGATTTTATATTAATGGAAATGAGAAAAAAAACTGGGGTAGTAATAATACTTATTTTTGATAAAATAGACTTTTAAAAAAAAGGCTATAGGAAAGGATAAGAAGGTCACTACATAATGATAAAGGGAGCAAGCAAACAGGAGGATATAACCACTGTAAATATTTATGCACCTAATATAGGAGCAGCTAAATATATAAAGCACATTTTCATGGACATAAAGGGTGAAATAAACAGTTATACTATAATAGTAGGGGATTTTAATACCCCACTAACATTAATGGATAGATCTTCCAGACAGAAAATTAACAAAGGAACAGTGGCCTTAAATGACATACTAGATCAACTGGGTTTAATAAATGTCTTCAAAACTTTTCACCCAAAAGCAGCAGAATATACAATCTTTTCAAGTGCTCATGGTACACTCTCTAGGATAGACCACATGTTAGGACACCAAACAAGTCTCAATAAATTTAAGAACATTGAAATTATACCAAGCATCTTCTCTGATCACAATGGCATCAAACTAGATGTCAACTACAATAGAAAAACTAAAAAACATTCAAACACTTGGAGGCTAAATAGCATGTTATTAAATAACAAATGAGTTAACAATGAGATCAAAGAAAAATAAAAAATTTCCTTAAAACAAAGCTAAATGAGGCCCTGGCCGGTTGGCTCAGTGGTAGAGTGTTGGCCTGGCGTGCAGAAGTCCCAGGTTTGATTCCCGGCCAGGGCACACAGGAGAGGCGCCCATCTGCTTCTCCGCCCCTCCCCCTCTCCTTCCTCTCTGTCTCTCTCTTCCCCTCCTGCAGCTGAGGCTCCATTGGAGCAAAGATGGCCCGGGTGCTGGGGATGGCTCCTTGGCCTCTGCCCCAGGTACTAGAGTGGCTCTGGTTGCAACAGAGCGACGCCCCGGAGGGGCAGAGCATCGCCCCCTGGTGGGCAGAGCGTCGCCCCCTTGTGGGCCTGCCGGGTGGATCCCGGTCGGGCGGGAGTCTGTCTGACTGTCTCTCCCTGTTTCCAGCTTCAGAAAAATACAAAAAACAAACAAACAAACAACAAAAAAAAACAAAAAAAAAAAACAAAGCAAAGCTAAATGAAAATATAACAACTCAAAATTTATGAGACACAGCAAAAGTAGTTCTGAGAAGTTCATGGCACTACAGGCATACCTTAAGAAGCAAGAAAAAGCTCCAATAAACAACTTAACCCTGCATCTAAGAGAACTAGAAAAAGACCAACAAATAAAGCCCAAGGGAAGTAGAAAGAAGAAAATAATAAAGATCAGAGTGAAAATAAATGACACAGAGGCAAAAAAGAAAAGTACCAAAGATCAATGAAACTAACAGTTGGTTCTTTGAAAAGGTAAACAAGGTCAACGAATCTTTAACCAGAATCATCAAGAAAAAGAAAAGAGATAACTCAAATAAAATTTGAATTAAAAGTGGAGAAGTAACAACTGACACTGCAGAAATACAAAGGATTGTAAGAAAATACTATGAAGATATAGATGCCAAAAAATTGGACAACCTAGAAATAGATAAATTCCTAGAAAAATACAATCATACAAAACTCAATCTGGAAGAATCAGAAAACCTAAACAGACTGATTACAACAAATGAGTTTGAAATTGTTATCAAAAAATTCCCAACAAACAAAAGTCCTAAAGTCCTATACCAGATGGCTTAATTGGCAAAATTTACCAAATATTCAAATTAGAACTAACACCTATCCTTCCCAAGCTATTTTTAAAAATTCAAGAAGAGAGAAGACTTCCAACCTCCTTTTATGAGGCAAGCATTATCCTCATTCCAAAACCAGATAAAGATATTACAAAAAAAGAAAACTATAGACCAATATCTCTGGTGAACATAGATGCTAAAATTCTCAACAAAATATTAGCAAACTGGATACAGCAATACATTAAAAAGATCATACATCATGATCAAGTGTGATTTATCCTGAGGAAGGAAGGCTGGTATAATATTCACAAATCAATAAATGTTATTCATAAACAAAAGAAGGAATAAAAATCACATAATTATATCATTTGATGCAGAAAAATCTTTTGATAAAATCCAGCACCCATCCATGAAAAAATAAAACTCTAAGTCAATTGGGAATACAGGGAACATACCTCAACATAATAAAGGCCATCTATTACAAACCACCAGCCAACATCATACTCAATGGACAAAAATTAAGGCAGGAGTGCCCCTTTCACCACTCTTATTCAATAGAGTTCTGGAAGTCCAAGCCACAGCAATCAGACAAGAAGAATTAAAAGGCATTAAATTGGAAACCAAGAAGTAAAGCTATCATTATTTGATGATGACATGATACTGTACATAGAAAACCCTAAAGTCTCAGTCAAAAAACTACTAGACCTGATAAATGAATTTGGCTAGGTGGCCAGATATAATATTAATATTCAGAAATCAGTGGCAGTTTTATACACCAACAATAAACTGTCTGAAAGAGAAAACAAGGAAACAATCACCTTCACTATTGTAATAAATAAATAAATAAATAAATAAATAAATAAATAAATAATAAAGTGCCTAAGAGTAAATTTAACCAAGGAAATAAAAGATTTGTACTCAGAAAATTATAAGACATTGAAAAATGTACTCAAGGAAGATACAAACAAGTGGAAGCAAATACTGTGTTCATGGATAGGAAGAATAAACATCATTAAATTGTCTATATTTTATATGATAGGGGAATACATTCAGGGCAACACTAGAATCTATGTAAACCCAAAAAATTAAAATCAATAATAAAAAAATGTCTACATTACCCAAAGCAATCTACAGATTCAATGCAATTCCTATTAAAATACCAATGGCAAACCTCAAAGATATAGAACAAATATTCCAAACATTTATATGAAACCAAAAAAGAAGATGAATAGCCTCAACAATCTTGAAAATGAAGAATAAAGTGGGAGGTATCACACTTCCTGATTATCAAGTTATACTACAAGGCCATAGTAATCAAAACAGCTTGGTACTGGCATAAAAACAGGCACACAGATCAATGGAACAAAACAGAACTCAGAAATAAACCCATGCCTTTGTGGTCAGTTGATATTTGACAAAGGAGGTAAGAGCAGACAGTTGGAATAAAGATAGTCTCTTTAATAAATGGTGTTGGGGAAAATGGACAGGTAAATGCAAAAAATAAAAATAAAACTAGACCACCAACTTACACCATTACCAAAAATAAACTCAAAATGGATAAAGGACTTAAATGTAAGTCGTGAAATCATATACCTCTTGGAAGAAAACGTAGGCAGAAAAGTCTCCAATATCTGTCGTAACAATATTTTTGCTAATTTATCTCCCCAGGCAAGTGAAATAAAGCACAAAATAAACAAATGGGACTGTATCAAACTAAAAAGCTTTTGCACAGCAAAAGGCACCATGAACAAAATAAAAAGAGAACCCACACAATGGGAGAACATATTCACCAATACGTCTGATAAGGGGTTAATAACAAAATTTATAAAGAACTTCTAAAACTCAACAACAAGAAGGTAAAAAACCCAATTAAAAATTGGGCAAAAAACTGAATAAACACTTCTTCAAATAGTACCATGGCCAATAGGCATGTGAAAAAATGTTCAATGTCATTAATCATCAAAGAAATGCAAATTAAAACCTCACACCTGTCAGAATGGCGCTCATTAACAAATCAACACATAATAAGTGCTGACGAGGGTTTTGAAAAAAGGGAACCCTCCTGCACTGCTGGTGGGAATGCAGACTTGTGCAGCCACAGTGGAAAACAATATGGCATGTCCTCAAAAAATTAAAAATGGAACTGCCTTTTGACCTGATTATCTCACTTTTTGGAATACATCCTAAGAATCCCAAATCACTGATTAAAAAGAAGAAAGAAGATATGCATTTGCATGTTTATTGCAGCATTGTTTACAATAGCCAAGATCTGTCCTTCAGTGGACGAGTGGATTAAAAAGCAGTGGTACATATACACAATGGAATACTACACAGCCGTGAAAAAGAAGGAAATCTTACCTTTTGCAGTGGGATAGATGGGCTTAGAGAGTATTATTGTATGTGAAATAAACCAGGCAGAGAAAGACAAATATAAAATTATATGATCTCACTTATATGTGGAATCTAATGAACATGGTGAACTGTGGAATGGAATAGAGGCAGAGGTGGGTCACAGGGACCAGAGGAACAGCTGTCAGAGGGAAGGGGGATGAGGGGATGGGATCAGAGAATGTGAAGAGATTAGTGAAATTATATATACATAACACATAGATACAGATAACAGGACAGCAAATTCCAGAGGGAAGGAGGGAGGGAATTAAGGGGAGGGGGCAAAGGGGGTGTAATGGGTGACAAGGCAGTGGGGGTGAGGGAATTATATTGAATGAAACACTTGAATCCATGTTAACACAATAAATTAAAATTAGTAAAAAAAAATTTTAAAGTTCTATCTCTGAAATTCTAAATGTGGTTTCTACTTTACTCAGTAGGCACTGACTGACAGATAGATGATAGATGATTAGATAGATAGATACATACATACATACATACATAAATAAATACATTTTTTTTCCTTTTTCTTAAAATGGGTAGTCTGCTACCTCTGAATTAACTGCTTAAACTAATCACAAGTGGAGCCTTAGATTACTCCTCTTGGATCACCAGCCAATAAAAATACTAACAACAAATCCTCTGCACCACCTATCCACATCACCCTGATCTATTTTTTTTGTTCCTCAATGAGTATATATCAAAATAGTTTACTATTTATACCCAAAATTCTTCATCTGCTTGTAAGAAAATTTCTCTACCATTTTATCTGCATTTTTGAATGGTAAGTAGAAGAGGTAGGTATTATTCAGAGAATTAATTAAAAGTATCTTAAGTGATACCCCTTACCTGTAGGAAAAATATATATGTTTATGACTTCCAGAATTTCCCATATTTATCTCTGGAAAATCAGAGGAAGGAAAGAGCTAGGAGGAACTAGTACTTGGCACATTTTTGTATCCTCCAAATTCCACCTGAGGGACCTCCACAGTGATCATCAGTGCACACAACATTTAGAAGCCGTGTAAACATACAACACAAGCCCACAGCAAACAGTGTAAAGAATGCACAATCAAAATATGAATAAAAAGTTTAAGCCAGTATTTTTCAGGATATAATTATTGAAGTAACCCTATACAGGGCTTTTATTTAGGTGTTTGTTTGTTTGCTTGCTTTTTTTTTTACAACTTAGTTATACATGCATACATAGACACATAAAAATGGAAATTAAAGGCCCTGGCCAGTTGGTTCAGTGGTAGAGAGTCAGCCCAGCATGTGGATGTCCTGGGTTTGATTCCAGAGCAGGGCACACAGGAGAAGCACCCATCTGCTTATCCACCCCTCCCCTTCTCCCTCCTCTCTGTCTCTCTCTTCCCTTCCTGCAGCCAAGGTTCCACTGGAGCAAAGTTGGCCCAGGTCACTAAGGATGGCTCCATGGCCTCCACCTCAGTCGCTAGAATGGCTCCGGTTGCAATGGAGCAACACCTCAGATGGGCAGAGCATCGCCTCCTAGTTGGTATGCCGAGTGGATTCCAGTCGGGCACATGTGGAAGTCTGTCTCTCTGCCTCCTGGCTTCTCACTTCGAAAAAATAAAAATAAATAAATAAGTAAAAGGAAATTAAAGTCCTTACACGCCACTGCTTTTTTATTATTCACATTTCCCTCCCGACAGGATTCAGCTCAAATCACCGTAAACAGAATCATGATATGCTCCAATTTTCAAAAATTATCACCACTCTTCTCATCTTCCAACAAGGGATTGAATTGGAAGTCTGGCACTTTGAGAGCTGCACACAATTAGGGGAAAAACGCAGGTGTGGCCAAACGTTCATGCTGTAAAATACCCTTTTTAATAATATCCCCTGAAGCCCAATGGGCGATTATTTTCCAGAAAGCAAACACTTTTTCAATTAGTCCCACACTGGATCTTACGTCTGTCAATCTTTGTAATAAAGGTGAGCCGTTTGTTTTGGGCCCCAGGATGTGCTGTTAGAAATAAAATGCACAGCCTCCCCGGTGCCTGGGGGAAGCACTTAGACATCTGCGCATTCTGTGAGGTCTCTCCTGTGTGGTCACAGATGGAGCCATCATGTTTTCTTCTTTGGGACAATGGACAGAGCTGGTTCTGAATTATGGGATGCTGGATGAATATCCCGCAAAGTGTTCTCAAATATAATTCATTTCCTTTGGAAACAGGGATTTATCAGTTCTTCCAAAATACGAGTTAATTATGCACTTACATGAAATGTCATCATCTTAATACACTTGACATTTTTAATACATAGTCTCTTCCTGTCATCTGTATCAATGACAAATGACAGAATAAAGGCCTAGTTAAAAATTATATCATCCGAAACATTTTCTATAATTACGGGCAATTAGAATTTATAAAACATTTAAAAGAATTTAGCTATTCTAAAAGCCCAGTAAGCACCTAAGAAAACTAAAACAAGTGTTGAATGCTCAACCTATCCATTGAGAGGCCTGGGTGGGGACCCAGGCACTGGGACGGGTCACAGCACCATCACTACCTCGCCTTTGACTTCAGATGAACATCTCATCCACCCCAAGACTGTTTCTTCACCATCAAGACCAGCGGGCTAAAGTAAAGGCTTTTTAAGATTCTTTCAAGCAATAAAATCTTAATAATTACTGAATATACATATGTCCAGAACTTGCTAGATGTCATGTGGGATCTAGACATAGTACTTGAGTTGTTTATAGTCTAGTTTTGTAAAAATAAAGAAAAACATAACGAGCATGAGAAAGGCAATGAAGACACAATTATCAGAATATTTACTCAAGAATTTGTGTCAGTTACCCAGGGTTACAGGAACTGAGAAAAGGGAGAGATAAGTCATGAAATTCTCTATGTGCGAGATGAGTAAGAATGGCCACATTCTCCTCACGTTAACTGTGCCCTGCATTTTTTTTTTTTTTTTTAGAAAACCTACCACCAATTGAAATTACACGCAATTCAATAAATATATTTATTGACTATTTTCTACAATACTAGTCAACAAGTTATTTCAACAGATGATTTTCCATTCCTACTTCATGTCATCACAGTCGGTTCTTCTAACGAACTTCGAATTCCCAAGCTCTTTGGAATGGTTTCAGTGTCATCATAAGAAATAAATACTCCTTTAGGGAGGACAGTCCTTCTTTTGTAAGTTCCATCCTCCCTTGAAAAGTATCTTCCTACTTGTCCCCCTTTTTGATCTTGGAAGACTAATCTGTAAATGTCCATATTTGATTGATGCAGAGTCTATTCATTGCATATGATGTGACATATTTGTATTTAAATGAGTACTTTTTTCTTATAATTATTATTAAAAATTAATAGGCATGTAAGCATAATTACAATATAAAATATTACAAATGTTTTTACTATGCATTTATTATATTATAGTGTATTATTGTTGCAATGAATAAAATGTTTCTTTTATTTACAATATTGTTTTCTTTCGTTTATTTTTGTCCTCTTTTTCATTGTAAAAAAGTTGGTCACCTTACAAACTTTGATTCTCCTCTTTATACTAGAAACTTCATCAATGTGGGTACTCCAGAACCCTCACTTTACCAAATCTAAACCTTTCCACACACCCAGAAAAAGAAAGGCAGAACTGTGTTAAGAGTGAGAACAAGGAATTCAGAAAGATTTGATTTTTATTTATTTTTTATTTATTATTATTATTATTTTGTATTTTTCTGAAGTTGGAAACGGGGAGGCAGTCAGACAGCCTCCTGCATGTGCCTAACCGGGATCCACCGGGCATGCCCACCAGGGGACAGTGCTCTGCCCATCTGGGGCGTCACTCTGTTGAGACCACCAGAGCCATTCTAGCGCCTGTGGCAGAGGCCATGGAGCCATCCTCAGTGCCCGGGCAAGCTTTGCTTCAATGGAGCCTTGGCTGCAGGAGGGGAAGAGAGAGACAGAGAGGAAGGAGGGGGGTGGGGTGGAGAAGCAGATGGGCGCTTCTCCTGTGTGCCCTGGCTGGGAATCGAACCTGGGACTCCTGCACGCCAGGCCGATGCTCTACCACTGAGCCAACCAGCCAGGGCCAAGATTTGATTTTTAAAATGAAATTACAGTATCTGCAATTCCCTACAGGACTCAATTTTTCATCAGTAAAGTGGAGACAACAGTAATAACTATATCATATGCCAGTTATCAAAATTCAGTGAGATAATATATGTAAAGTTCCTGATATGTATAGGGCTTAAAAATGGTAGCTATCATCGCTGCAATTTTAATTGTGGTTGTTATGATGGTAATGTTAGTAGCAGTGGTTAATGTAGAGATTATGTTATAATCTCTAAAAATTAAAATTGGAAGCACCTTTAAAATGTCCACATCTGTCACCCTTGTAAAGTATGGCTCCAGTACTAGTTTTAAAATAATGCATATTTTGAAACCTTGGACAGTTAGCTCGGGTCAGTTTAGAGTATCATCCCCAAACAACAAGGTTGCAGGTTTGATCCCAGTCAGGGCACACATGGGAAGTGTCAATGAATGCACGATTGAGTGGAACAACAAATAAATGCTTTTCTTTCCCTTTCCTTCTCTCCCTTCTTCTCTCTGTCTCTTTAAAAATCAATCAACACATTGAAAAAAGTTAAGCTCTCGATGGATAGCTCAGTTGGTTGGAGCATCATCCCAGAGCATGGAAGTTACTGGTTCCAGTCAGGGCACAAAGAGGAGCAACTCAATATACCTGTCTCTCTCTCCCTGCCTCTCTCTCTCTCTCAAAAAAAAAAAAAGCTTTTTTTTTTTATCTTCATGTATGTATATATATATATAGTATTTTTCTTAAGTTGGAAATGGGGAGTCAGTCAGACAGACTCCCACATGCACCCGACCGGGATCCACCCGGCATGCCCACCAGGGGGCGGTGCTCTGCCCATCTGGGGCATCACTCTGTTGCAACCAGAGCCATTCTAGCACCTGAAGCAGAGGCCATGGAGCCATCCTCAGCACCCTGGCCAACTTTGCTCCAATGGAGCCTTGGCTGCGGGAGGGGAAGAGAGACAGAGAGGAAGGAGAGAGGGAGGGATGGAGAAGCAGATGGGCGCCTCTCCTGTGTGCCCTGGCCGGGAATCGAACCTGGAACTCCTGAACGCCAGGCTGATGCTCTAACACTGAGCCAACTGGCCAGGGCCTCTTCATGTATATTTAACACAAGTCCAACTCCTTAAATATTTATAATATAGAGGCAATTCTTATTGGATCAAACATATTTTTTCTTTCTAAGAAATAAGCAACCATTCTATAGGTGTATGGGCTAAGTGTGCATTTGCTTAAAACATTTAGAGTTAAAGAACTAAATATTAAGTGTGCATCTGCGTGACTCTGCATGGGTTCATTTTTCTCATGCACTCTCATGGGATACTTAACAAATATCTAAGCAACAGGAACATAAGAAGAGTGGCATGGGTATAAGCATCATTATCACTTCACACATGAAGAAACTGGGGAAAGGAACAGTCATTAAAATTACTTTTAATTTTAATTAAAAGTCATGTGCCTACCTTCATATGTAAACAATTTTCATAACAACCCTGACTGCTCCCCTGAAAGTACTCTTGTCAAGGCATCCAGTCCTTCCAAACTTCCAAACTATCAAAAGTATTCTTCTCTTTATGTTGCTGAAACATTTGACAACGTCAATCACATCTTCCTTCTTGAAATATTTTCTTCATCTCACTTCTTGGACACTGGATCACATGATCTTTGTCCCCACCTAACTGCTGGTCCTTAGTCTTTGTTTCTCAGATGCATCATCTCCTATTGTTGACTTTGAAATTATGGAGTTACTCAGATTCTCTTTTCTCTTTCTGTAATGAACCCTGACATGATCTCCCACAGGCCTGCAGCCTTACCTGTCATTGAAGTGTTGGTGACACCCCACAGTAGCCCCAGCCTAGAACACCATGAGCTCCAGATGTGAAGACTTGCTACTAAAAGTACATCTCCACAGACAGCTACAGACACTTGCAAACTTAACTTACCCCAAACAACTACATTTGTTTGTGATCCAAACTCTCATACTACCTCCTCTCCCAGTGTTTACACATCTGAAACGTCCCCTATCACCCAGCCAAAGTCCAAATCACATCCCTCCTTTCCCTTTACTGCACAGAGCTGATCTTTTGGAAGAGTCTTCCCTGCTTGGACTGTGAAATGCATCTCCAGCCCACAGCTCCTTCATCCCACAGCTGCTGCTCCAGGTCAGGGTTTGTCCCTGCACAGCTGGACGACTGAAACGGCTATCTAACCAGTGACCTGACTTTTATTCTTGTTCTCCCAGATGGCCTTCCCTAGGAAAAAGAGTAATTATTCTCTAAAGGCTTCCTGTTACTGGCAGAATAAAACTGAGCTCATTATCATGCCCCCCAACCCCGAAAATCAGTTTGTTGCCTATCTTCCTGATCATTTCTGAAATCCTGGTTTAGGACATACCAACCATACTGCACTCTTTCTCTAACCCTCCATCTTGTAAAGATTCTTCCAACCTTAGCAAGTAATTTTTTTTTTTACAGAGCGTCTCCCTGCCTCGAATGCTATCCCTCCACATTTTCAAGTGACTGAGGCCCTGTTATCATTCAGGTAGTAATAAAATAGATAACTAGGACCAAGTAAGAGCTCAATAAACGTGGACTAGAATGATGGAATGAGCGAGTGCAATGAGATGCCACTTCCTCAGAGAGAGCCCTCGGGAACCAGAGGACATCCATCTAGACAGACCCTCCATCTAGAGGGACACCCCAGCTCAGCCACTTCCTAGCAGGCCCAAGCATTGCTCTTCTCACAGGACTGACCACTCTCAGGTCATCTGTACATTACCTCTGTGTCTGAGATCAGACTGCTATAGGAACCACACACCAAAACAATAAACCAGGGCTTCTGTGCTAAACAACAGGGAGACACCTACTAATGAATAAATCTAAGTGAGATCTAGACATTCCTATCATAACAAATGAAATGTCCAAGGCAGAGTCAAGAGTTATTCATGCTAAGAACGAAAAAACCAAAACCTGAATGAAAGAAGACAACCAACTGGATGCTAACAAGATAAGACAGATATTGGGATTATCTGACATGGATGTTAAAAGCAGCCATCACAAAAATGCTTTGACAATCAATTACAAACTCTCTTGAAACCAACAGAAAAAATAGAAAATCTCAGCAAAGAAATGGAAACAATGACAATTAACTAAATAAAAATGACAGACCCAAAATATACAATAAAAGGGACAATAAACTTGGACGGTCTCGATAGCAGTGGTAATGACAGAATTCAATCATTGCACTTGAGGAAAGATTAACAGAAGCTAGTCCGTATTAAAAAACAGAGAGAAAGTAGACTGGAGAAAGTGAGCAGAGCCTTGGAGGCCTGTGGAACAATGACAAAAAGACCCAACATTCATATTATCAGAGTCCCAGAGGGCGAGGAGGATGTGAGTGGGGCTGAAAGGGTACGTGAAGAAACAGCTCATATGTTCCAAACTGACAAAAGACTCAAACCTAGAGATGCAAGAAGCTCTGTGACCCTTAAACAGGCTAAACACAGAGAAATTCTTGACAGGGCTCATCGTACTTAAATTTCTGAATACTCAGACAAAGAAGTCTGGAAACAGGCAGAGAGAAGTGTGCATTATTGATAGAATGTCTATTCCAATAACAGTGGTTTCCCATATGAAACTGTAGGGGCCAGAGGAAGTGACTAAATCCCCATATTGTGTTGTTGTGTTGTTATTTTTTCAAAAAACAGCAAGAATCATTACCCATCACTAAATATATAGATACCTCTCTTACCTAGAAGCAGAATAAGACCAGTTTCAGCGTGAGAAGGAGCCTGCCAGTTCCATCAGGGGCATTTCTCTGAGAGACTGCCTGGATCTTCCCTAAGTGAATTTCTTATTTCAGGCATAGCCTACAAAGAAGTCCTAAGAAGCCTTTTCAAATTTGAGAAGAATCTGCCCAACCATTTCCACTATGTGTAGTAACCATTGGAGAGAAACCAAATTTTATTTATAGAGATTAGTCAGAAGAGCAATTTCCAGCCTGCGGTTTCATGCATTTTGTAGATATGTGCTCAATTTTCAATGCTGTTCAAAAATCATCAGCCCAGTCTGACTATGCGCTGCCTCCAAGAAAAGACAGTAAGTGACACTGGAAATGTGCACAGTATGTATTTTTGTGGATAGACATAAAATATAGTTTTCAGAGTTCCTTATAAGATTAGAAACCCCATTGAAAGATAGAATTCTCAAGATGTGAATGGTGGGGAAATGGGGAAAAAATAAGATTGCTGATTATAGCTTCTTTAAAAGTTACTACAAATATTTGATCTTGGCACCTTATTTTATTTAAAATGTTAGTTTTACACATAATACAAATAGTCATTTGAAATGATTACTGGGCAGTCAATAACTTTTTTAAAAACTAAAAGACAGTCTTTTAAATGTGTAAGGTATTCCAGCTTTGCCTCTGATAGGATATCCTCAATGAAATGTAACTCGAAAATGGATTTCCTTATCAACCATGACAAAGTATAAACTTAATCTAGTTTCAATTTCTTTATCTCAATTCCCTTTTAATTGACACTCCGCCTCACCTAATGAAAAAGCACCCACTCCACAATCACAACTATTAGAATCTTATTTTGGCCTTGTCAAGACTAACTGACAGCAAGTTGAAGCTTAAACGCTGATAGCTGAAAATCTTCTAATCCAAAGCAAGTAGAAATCTTCAGTACCTTGACAGAATATATATCTATTATTCTTTATACCTAACTTCAAGAGGATTTAGAATGACAGATAACAAGATTCAAGAAATCCTTAATGCACTTTAATTCTAGGTTTCAAAGTATTGGGTACCATGATTTTTTTTCCCCTCTAAAATATATTTAAATTTAGAAAAGGAGCTGAGGGTAAGTTATACAGACTTCTAAAGCATATCACTGCCTGCCTTTTTAAGGAGAATTCAATTTGTCCACCATCCTAGAAAAAAGTTTGAACCTGAAGCTATGATTCAGCATGTTAAAATCCCAGACCTGAAAGAGTACACATTCAAAATACAGAGCACACCCTCCGGGACAGAGCTGACTCGAGCTCTGCACCAGCAGCCAATGCCAAGGAAATCCACACACAAGTGAGCCCACAAGCTTCTGAAATTTCCAATCCTACTCTGTTCAACAGTATAAAACTGTGATCCTGGTAGTGAAATCAGAGTTCTACTGGTGATTAAAGGACTTATTACATAATGCAGAACTTATGAAGATAATGCAATATTACACATATATTGAAAATTGGGCCCTTGTGGTATATACAAAGATGGGAAATGCTCACTCCATCTCGATAAAGAAAAACAGAATATGAAATTGCATTTCCAGCAGCAGCTAGATTTTTTATATAGTTTCTTGCCCTTGCTTATTGCTATGTGTTCACATATGATCCAAATATATGCATGTAAATATATTCAATACATGTAAACCCTGATAGTAAGTCACGGATGAGTTTTATCAATTTCTCCCTACTGACCAGCAGTCTTATTTCCATCAAGCTGATCTACTGCTATTCTTGCTTCCAAGAAGATGATTTGCCTTTAGTCAACTAAGAAGACACAAAGTTACAAGTGATGTCACCCAATGGAGAAATAGGGAGATCCCAGCCTCTGTCCCGCCACAAAGATAAAAAAATTAGGCAGTAATCCACAAACAAAAATAGTTCTTGGAAGTCTCTGGAACCCACTTAAGAAATATCAGCTAACCACAAAACACCCTGATTAGCCATAGCAATACTGAGAAAGAAGAACAAAGTTGAAGGAATCATGCTACTTAATATACAACTATACCACAAGGCCATAGTAATCAAAACAGCATGGTGGTGACATAAAAACAGATGTATAAACCAATATAACAGAATAGAGAGTCCAGAAATAAGCCCACATCTTTATAGTTAATTAATATTTGACAAAGAAGGCAGAACATACAATGGAGTAAAGATAGTCTATTCAATAAATGGTGTTGGGGAAATTGGGCAGATGTGCAAAAAAATAAAGTAAAATAAAACTAGACCAACTTCTTAAACCATACGCAAGAATAAACTAAAATGAATTAAAGACAAGTGTTAGACTTGAAACCATGAATATTCTAAAAGAAAACACAGGCAGTAAAATCTTGCACATTTTTCATAACAATATTTTTTCTGATATATCTCCTCAAACAAGGGAAACAACAATATTAATGGTACTACAACAAACTAAAACCTTTTTGCACAGCAAAAGAAACTATTAACAAAACAAAAAGACAACCTACTAAATGGGAGAATATATTTGCCTATCATACATCAGAAAAGGGGTTAATACTTATATAACTCAACACCAAAAAACTATCTAATTAAAATATAGACAGATAATCTGAATAGACACTTCTCCAAAAAGGACATACAGATCACCAATAGACATATGGAAAGATGTTTAATGTCATTAATCATCAGAGAAATGCAAATTAAAACCACAATAAGATATCATCTCACACCTGTCAAAATGGGTATCATCAATAAATCAACAAACAACAAGTGTTGGTGAGGGTGTAGAGAAAAGGGAACCCTTGTGAACTATTGGTGGGAATGCAGACTGGTGTAGCCACTGTGGAGAACAGTATAGAGTTATCTCAAAAAATTATAACTGAAACTGCCTTTTGACCCAGCGATCCCACTTCTGGGAATATATACTATGAATCCCAAGATACTAATGCAAAAGTATTACACACCTTTATATTTATTGCAGTAATATTTACAATGACCAAGATTTGGAAGCAGCCCAAGTGCCCATCAGCAGATGAGTGGATAAAAAATGCTGTAGTACATATACACATTAAAATCCTATTTGGCCATAAAATAAAAGAAGAAAATCTTACCCTCTGTAATGGCATGAATGGACCCAGAGATTATATGCTAAGTGAAATAAGCCAGTCAGAGAAAGATAAGTACATGATTTCACTGATATGTGGAATCTAATGAACAAAATAAACTAACATGCAAAGTAGAAACAGATTATTCATAGAGTTAGAGAATAGACTGACAGCTGTCAGAAAAAGGGACTGGGGGGCTGAGTGTAATAGGGGAAGTGATTTAAAAAAATAGAACTTCATAGACACAGACAACAGTATGGTGATTACCAGAAGGAAAGGGGAAGTAGATGGAGATAAAAGAGGTAAACAGAGGAAGAGATGGTGATGGAGGGAGACTTGACTTGGGGTGGTGAGCACAGAATGAAATATAAAGATGATATACAATAGAATTGTGCACCTGAAACCTGTATCGTTTTTTTTTTTTTTTTTGTGACAAAGACAGAGAGAGAGAGAGACAGAGGGAGGGACAGATGGAGAGACAGGAAGGGAGAAAGATGAGAAACATCAATTCTTTATTGAGGCTTCTTAGTTGTTCACTGATTGCTTCCTCATATGTGCTTTGATTGGGCGGGGGGGGGGGACTATAGCAGAGTGAGTTGCTCCTTGCGCAAGCCAGCAACCTTTGGCTTCAAACAAGTGGCCTTTGGGCTCAAGTCAGCGACCATAGGGTCATATCTATGATTCCACACTCAAGCCAGCGACCCCGCGCTCAAGCTGGTGAGCCTGCGCTCAAGACAGTGACCTTGGGGTATTGAACCTACATCCTCCACATCCTAGTCCAAAGCTTTATCCACTGAGCCGCTGCCTGGTCAGCAAAACCTGTATAATTTTATTAACGAGTCACCCCAATAAAGTCAATAAAAAGTAAAAAATATATATATCAGCAATACAATGGAGCAAAAACAACAATAAAACAGAATAACAGCACAAAAAGAGAGGGAAGACACTAAATTTTGCCTGTATCATCTAGTCCCCCAAGCTAGCACTTCTCAGAACCTAGAGGGAATTCCCCAGTGACAAAGAGTTCTCAGTTCCAGAGAAAGGAAGAGCAGGGTGAGTAATCAGCTTCCCAGCCTTCCAGGGCACTACACGAATGTCCTGCCCACTTCAGTTTCACCCCACCCAGAGCCCGCAACATTGAAAGGTAGGGAGATGGCTCAGAACAAGGAAGAAAAGCAGGGGCTCCTGGTAAGAGCCACACAGTGGGACTGACTGCACTTTGGGGTGACCTGTGTCACATACAATAGCAGCACCTCTCCCCACTGAAGAAAGAAATGGCCAGACCAGCTGCTAGCAGCAGCCACCACCACTGTCACTTATAGCGAGCCCACAGTCAGAGCCATGCACACTAATAGCCAGGTACCTTGTGGGTGGGAATGTAAATTGGTGCAGCCACCATGGAAATATATGGATGTTCCTAAAAACTTAAAAATAGAACTACTTTATGATTCAGTATTCCCACTTGTGGCCATAAATCCCAATCACTATCTCGAAAAGACATCAGCATTCTCTTGATTACTGCAGGATTATTCACAATAGCCGAGACACAGATACAATCTAAGTGTCCATTGATGAATAAGTAGATTTTCAAATGTGCTATATACATATACAATGGAATATTATTCAGCCATAAAAAAGGAGATCCTGCCATCTGCAACAACAGGAATAGACTTGAGGGCATCCCAAGGATGCCTGGGTATATCCCATAGACATATTCCCCAAGGAGTATGTTTCACTATACAAAGACACCTCACATCAAGCAAGTGCCATTCTGCAAGTTAAGTTTTTGTTTCTTTTACTAGGTTCAATATTTTAAAAATCAAATACTATAGAATAAATTCATACGGCCAGTTATAGAGCTACTATAGAAATTAAGTAAGAAGAAATGGCCATATCTTGCGTCCATGGGACCAAGCTGTGTGAGGTCACAAGGGTTGACCACAAGACAACTCCAAGAGGCTCTAGTCACACAGACCACAGAATGAATGGTTCATCTGAAATGGAACAAGGAAACAAAACTGTGGGCAATCCAGAGCTAGAGGAACAGAGAGAAGGACATACAGACAGGAAAAGAAACAGAGAGAGGTAAAGAGCTGAAACTAAATTATATTTAGGACATAAAGTGCATATAATTTAAATATACAAGCAAATCATCAGTTTATATGAATTTGTAACTGTATTATTGTTATATCTAATATTCATTTTTAGGATATTTTACCTTCTCACTTAAATTTCTGTTACCTTTTACACAAATCATATTTTATGTACTTGACCCAGATAGTGGAAATGAACAAGGAAGAGAACTTCTACTCATTAAAATAATTTATACTCCTTTTTGAGTAAATGTCTTACACATTTTCTGGTGATTCTTATAAAAATAAAGATATTTGACCATCTTAATTTCTAAAATAGCTAAATAAAAGAGAAATAAGAAAGTTCCTAGTAATGAAATAACAAATTAGTGGATAAGCAACATAAAATAACATATTTTAGGAAAAAATCTTTAAAATTTTTTTTTCAAAATAGTAGTATTTGATGGGGGTTTTTGCTAAATTCGAACTATTTTCCTACTTGATTTGACAAAGAAAAGGAACTAATGATGTAAAGATCAGTCTACTTTAAAAGAAAATACTTAAGAATCTCATGTCAGTGTTCGAAAAGTCAGAAAAACAAAAGAAAAAGTTGTTACCCTGAAGCCATCAGCTAAATTAATTTTATGCTTTTTCTGCTGAAAGAGAAGCTCCAGATTTAGCACACACCATGCAGTCTCTGCAGTCCCTAACTTCATATTTCCAGGAAAAACAATTGGGTTTGCACACATTGATTTTTTTTCACTAGAATCTCACATTGTTTATTGCTCATGACTTAATTATCCACAGTTCTATAACTGTAACAAAACCTAACTCAATTAATTAAGTTTAAATTTATTCCAAATCAGTTTGCAACACTTGCAAAAATAGAGAGAGAATTTAGCAGGAAAGAAAAGCTAACAAGGGCAAAAGTTATCCTATAATAAGGTGACCAACTTTTTTACAATGAAAAAGAGGACAAAAATAAATTGAAGAAAACAATATCGAGTGATATCAGAGAAATGGCACATGAGGCGTGCTCCCAGTATCTCCCCTTGAAATGTCAATAAATTCAACAACTAAAGACAGAGAAAAAAAATCTCAGGAGCACCTGAAATATACACACACCAGACAAAGGTAAAATTGGGTGAAAAGGTGGCTGAATATATAATCTACTCTAAAGAAAATAAGACAGAAATCAGAGTATTTTGCTTTCCTCACTGATCTGAGGAAGGACCGCTTTTGTCTGGAACTGAGCAAAGGGGAAGGTCTGGGGCAGAGGAAAGAAGCTGGGTTAGGGTGGATGAAAAGCAGAGGACAGAATGTGCCAATCTGTCTGAGATTGCGGGTGCGAGGCGAGCATGGGCAGCAGGCTCCAACAAAGGTTGCTGGTGTGAGGTGCCCAGCTTTGTGTGCTCCCAGCTCCATGCTCATGGGCGGTGTGTGAGTGGCTCCACATGGCAACTCTGGCGTGGGCATGGTCACGGGCTGGAGGGCCTAGCCCCAGATTATCAGTGGTGGAATTCTGCATGGGCTGTTGCCAGCATCTTTGTGTATTCCCAGCTCTGCAACCATCAGAACAGGAAGTGCACAAGGGCCAGGATCCCTCCACCTGGGACTGTCCGGGCGGGGCCTCCACAGGGCCGATACAGGTTTCAAAGTGCATTCCTGCATTTCCAGCTCTGAGTTCACAGGCTGTGCACCTAAAGGGGCAGGAGCGAACCTCCATGTGCACTGCTGAAGTGGGGGCTGGAGCACAAATGGCTTGCTGCAGGCAACCAAACATGCACAAGGGAGAAGCCTGTGGAGATTAGACCCATGGAGCACTGAGGCATTTTAGACATGCCCAGGTGCCTTTAGAAACTTGATCTGCAATCGACTCCCAGCCCAAGGCACACTGAGACATGGTAAACCTATCCACCAGCACTTAGAAAGGTGCTTGATCTGCAATCAGCTCCCAGCCCTGCCTGCTCTTGCTGGTGGCTCTAGTTGGCACAGCCTTACCCAGAACTGTGCTTTGAAGGGTACTGGAGTAAGGAACTGGCTACTTTTAGAGCCACTTGCTCTGCAAGCAGCGGCTAGGATGAACTTCACAGCTAAGACCCCAGGCTGTTAGCTCAGGTGGGAGAAAGGTAGGGAGAGGCACCTAGAAAACTAACCGAGCCTCCCATTGTCAGAGCCTCCAAGCCCTAAAAAGCCCCGCCTACCAACAGGACTACCAGGCTATGTCATTGCCATAGCAACACAACCACAAACCATTGCTCAAGAGCCTCACAGGGGCAAAACTTGTAGTACAGCACCACTTGCCAAAAAAAAGAAAAAAGTTGCATCTCAAAATGAGAAAAAAATTATATTTTTTATAACCTTTTTTGTTCCATTTTGTTTCTTTCCTTTTCCTTTTGAACTTCATTATCCACAGTTGTTACATTTTTCATTCTTGTTTTCTTTTATGAAGGTTTCATTTCAAAAACCTTTACTTTTTTTTCTTTTTCTTTTTCTCTTTTTCAATCATCATTTATCAACAAATTATTTTTTTGGATTTATATTTTTCTTTTTGGCATTTTGCATGATTTTTAGTTCATTTTTATTTCTTTTGTCATTTTTCCTCATTTCCTGTTCCCTGTTCTCTGTAGTTTTTGTTCCACTTATCATTACAGAATTTTCATTTTTTTCACTATATCTTTTCAATTTTTATTTTATTTTTTAAATTGTCTCTTATTGGTGTTATTAACAATATCACTCTCAAATGCCATTAAGGAAAAAGAAATCAAATACCATGAATACAAAAGATAGAGATGTAGCTCAGATAGATTGTAAAAAATCTCTAGAAAAAATTTTATTGCTTGCAAACCTTGAGGTTAAATGACAGAGAATTAAAAATATAAGTCCTAAAAATACTCAGGAAAACATAAGAAAGCATGGAAAGGCAATTTAGAGAGCTCACAAAACAACTCAATGAACAAAAAGAATACTTCACCAAGAATTCTGAAACAATAAAATAGAATGAAACACATATAAAAAACTCAATACTTAAACTGAAAAATGAGGTCACAAGTGTAGGTAATAGATCAGGCCAGATAAAACAGAGAATTAGTGACATAGAAGACAGGCAACTAGAGATACAACAGAAAGAAGAGAAGAGAAACTCACAAATTAAAAAACATGAGAAAGCCTTACAAGTATTGTCTGACTCCATCAGAAAGAGCAACATAAGAATAATGGGTATATCAGAAGAACAGAGAGAAAATGGAATGGATAACGTATTCAAACAAATAATCGAGAACTTCCTAAGCCTGTGAAAAGAATTTGAGCCTCGAATCCAAGAAGCAAACAGAATACCAAGTTACCTTAACCCAAACAGAACTACTCCAAGACACATCATAATGAAATTATCACAAACCAATGACAAAGAAAAAAATTCCAAGGCAGCGAGGGAAAACAAGAATACAATACATAAAGGAAAGCCCATTAGGCTATCATAAGATTTCTCAGCAGAAACTCTATAAGCCAGAAAAGAGTGGACCCCAATACTTAAAGTACTGAAAGAGCAGAACTTCTAGCCAAGAATACTATATCCATCAAAGCTATCCATCAAATACAAGGGGGAAATAAAAACATTCACAGATATAGAAAAGATGAGGAATTTATCACCAAAAAAACTCTACTTCAGGAAATACTAAAGGGGGTTATCCAACCAGATACAAAGAGTAAAACAAAACAAAATTACAAGTAAAGGCTCCAACAAGATAACAATAAAAACGAGATTAATCTGTGACAACTAAACAAAAAAGAGGAGAGGACAAAGATTAATAGTAGCAAAGTACGATAGAGTGCAGGAGCACTCATGAGATAGTATACTACAATAAATATAATAAATACCCTTTTTATTACCTAATGGTAACCACCCCTGAAAAAACCACTGCAGAAACACATGGCTTAAAAAAAAAGAAACAGAGGAAAGAAGTATGAAATATAACCAAACAAAAACAAATGACAGAAAAACAAAAGAGAAGAACCAAACAAGACACAGAGCTATCAGAAAGCAATATACAAAATGGCAACAGGAAACCCTCCAGTGTCAATAATTACATTAAATGTAAATGGATTGAACTCACCAATAAAAAGACAAAGAGTAGCAGAATGGATCAAAAAAGAAAATCCAACTATATGCTGCCTTTAAGAAACACATCTAATCCGGATCTATAGTAAACTCTGTCAGAACAGGAGAGGCTGCTAAGCATGTTATAGCTCATTGTCTGTATGCATTGTTCTATTATTGGATTTCCTAAACTGGCTAAACTGAAAATGCTCCTGCATATGGAGCAAAAGCATTCACTGTATTTTGTCATGCTTACAATCTTTAAAGTTAAGGTATTATTAAAGTGTACTCAGCAAACATTTTAAGGTCAATTAAAAAAAAATTTTTTTAAAGGGGGTAGTCATATCCTGAAACTCCTATGGGTCTACCATATCATACTTTTTACTTAAAAAAAAAAAAAGAAACACATCTAAGCTAAAAGGATAAAAACAAGTTCAAAGTGAAAGGTTGGAAAATGATTCTCCAAGCAAATAACATTCAAACAAAAGCAGGTGTAGCCATACTCATATCTAAAAATGCTGATTACAAGACAGCAAAAGTAATCAGAAATAAAGATGATCATTTCATAATGATAAAGGGGACATTGAATCAAAAAGACATAACACTTCTTAATATATATGCACCAAACCAAGGAGCACCAAAGTATCTAAGACATCTACTAACTGATCTAAAAATAAAAACCAATAAAAATACAATCATACTTGGAGACCTCAATACACCGCTGATGGCTCTAGATTGGTCATCCAAACAGAAAATCAATAAAGAAATATTGGCTTTAAATGAAAGACTAGAACAATTGGATATAATAAACATCTACAGGGCATTTCATCCCAAAACATCAGAGTACACATTTTTCTTCAGTGTACATTGAACATTCTCAAGAATTGACCATATGTTGGGCCACAAAACTAACATCAAAAAAATTCAGAAAGTCTGAAATTATACCAAGCATATTCTCTGACCATAAAGCTTTGAAACTAGAATTTACCTGCAAAATAGAAGTAAACAAACCCACAAAAATGTTGGAAATTAAACAACATACTTCTAAAAAGTGAGTGGGTCAAAGAAGAAATAAAAGCAGAGATCAAAAGATATAAACAGACAAATGAAAATGACAACACAACATATCAGAATCTCTGGGATGCAGCAAAAGCAGTAATAAGACGAAAGTTCATATTAATACAGGCCTATATGAACAAACAACAGAGAGCCCAAGTAAACAACTTAACATCACATCTTAAGGAGCTAGAAAAAGAAGAACAAAGGCAACCCAAAACCAGCAGAAAAAAGGAAATATTAAAAATCAGAGCAGAAATCAATGAAATATAGAACAAAAAATATAGAAAAAAATCAATAAAACAAGGATCTGGTTCTTTGAAAAGATCAACAAAATTGACAAATCCTTGGCAAGTTTCACTAAGGAATAAAGAGAAAGAACTCATATAAACAAAATCCAAAACGAAAGAGGAGAAATCACCACAGATATCATAGATATACAAAGAATTATTGTAGAATACTATGAAAAACTATATGCCACAAAATTTAACAATCTAGAAGAAATGGATAACTTCTTAGAACAATACAATCTTCCTAAACTGGGTCACGAAAAAGTAGATAGCCTAAACAGACCTGTAAGCAGGGAGAAAAAGTCCAGGGCCAGATGGCTATGCTAATGAATTCTATCAAACATTCAAAGAAGATTTGATTCCTATTCTTTTCAAAGTCTTCCAAAAAATTGAAGAAGAAGAAATACTTTCAAAGACATTTTATGAGGCCAACATAACCCTCATACCAAAATCTGGCAAGAACAATACAGAAAAAGAAAACTACAGACCAATATCTCTAATAAATACAGATGCTATTGATACAATCTAAAACAAAATACTAGCAAATCAAATACAATAATACATTAAAAAAATAATTTATTTTAATCAAGTGGGATTCATCCCAGAATCACAAGGATGGTTCAACATACGTAAAACAGTTAACATAATACACCATATCAACAAAACAAAGAACAAAAACCATATGATCCTATCAATAGATGCAGAAAAGGCATTTGATAAAATAAATCATTTTATTTTTAAAACACTCAACAAAATGGGTATAGAAGGAAAATATGTCAACATAATAAAGGCCATTTATGACAAACTATCAGCTAACATCATATTAAATGGCAAAAACTGAAAACTTTTTCTCTAAAATCAGAAACAAGACAAGGCTGCCCACTCTCTCCACTTGTATTGAACATAGTGATGGAAGTTCTAGCCAGAGCAATCAGACAAGAGAAAGAAATAAAAGGCATTCATATTGGGAAAGAAGAAGTAATGGTTTCACTTTTTGCAGATGATATGATCCTGTACATAAAAAACCCCAAAGACTACAGAAAAAGACTATTAGAAACAATAAACCAACACAGTAAGGTCACAGGATACAAAATTAATATACAGAAATCTATTGCCTTTCTATATGTCAACAATGAAACATCAGAAAATGAACTAAAAAAAATAATCCCTTTTACAGTTGCAACAAAAAAACTAAAATACCTAGGAATAAACATAACATAGTATGTAAAGGACCTATATAATGAAAACTAAAAAGCATTGTTAAGGGAAATCAAAAAAAGATACAATGAAATGGAAATATACTCCTTGTTTTGGGATAGGAAGAATAAATATAGTCAAAATGTCCATATTACCCAAAGCAATATATAAATTTAATGCAATTGCCATCAAAATTCCAATGTTATTTTTTAAAGAAATGGAACAAAAAATCATTAGGTTTATATGGAACTATAAAAAACCCCAAATAGCCAAAGTAATACTAAAAAAAAAAAAAAGCTGGGGGCATTACAGAACCATGATAATCAAAACAGCATGGTATTGACAGAAAAATAGACATTCAGACCAATGCAACAGAATAGAGAGCCCAGAAATAAAACCACATGTATATGATCAAATCATCTTTGATAAAGGAGCTAAAAATACACAATGGAGAAAAGAAAGCCTCTTCAATAAATGGTGCTGGAAAAACTGGAGAGCCACGTGAAAAAGAATGAAACTCGACTACAGTTTATCCCCTTGTACCAATTAATTCAAAATGGATGGAAGACCTAAATATAAGACCTGAAGCAATAATTTACATAGAAGAAAACATAGATACTAAACTTATGGACCTTGGCCATAGATACTAAACTTATGGACCTTGGCCATAAAGAACCCTTTATGAATTTGACTCGAAAGGCAAGGGAAGTGAAGGCAAAGATAAATGAATTGGACTACATCAGACTAAGAAACTTCACAGCAAAAGAAACTGACAACAAAACAGACAGCCAACTAAATGGGAAATGATATTTCTAACAACAACTCATATAAGGGCCTAATATCCAAAATACACAAAGAACTCACAAAACTCAACAACAAACAAGCAAACAATCCAATAAAAAGAAATGGGAAGAGGATATGAACAGACACTTCTCCTAGGAAGAAATAAAAATGGCCAAAAAATATATGAAAAGATGCTCATCTTCAATAGTTAGAGAAATGCAAATCAAAACTACAATAAGATATCACTTTACACCTGTTAGATTAACTATTATCAACAAGACAGGTAACAACAAGTGTTGGAGAGGCTGTGGAGGAAAGGGAACCCTCACACTGTTGGTGGGAATGTAAAGTAGTACAACCACTATAGAAGAAAGTATGGTGGTTCCTCAAAAATTAAAAATAGAACTACCACATGACCCAGCAATTCCTCTACTGGGTATGTACCCCACCAAAATAAAAAACATGGGTACATAAAGACACATGCAGCCCCATGTTTACTGCAGCATTGTTTACAGTGGCCAAGACATGGAAACAACCAAAAAGCTCTTCAGTAGAAGATTGGATAAAGAAGATGTGGTATATATATACTATGGAACACTATTCAGCCATAAGAAATGACATTGGATCATTTATGACAACATGAATGGACCTTGATAACATTATACTGAGTGAAATAAGTAAATCAGAAAAAAACTAAGAACTGTATAATTCCATACATAGCTGGGACACAAAATTGAGACTCATGGACATGAATAAGAGTGCAGTAATTACCAAGGAGAGAGGAAGGGTATAAAGAAAACCAAATAAATGGTGACGGAGGACAATTTGACTTTAGGTGATGAGCATACAACATAATCAAATGTCAAAATAATCTAGAGATGTTTTCTCTGAATCTAAGTACTCTAATTGACCAATGCCAACCCATTAAAATTAATTGTCTATATAAAATTTAAAAAGAAAACAATATCATAGATAAAAGAAACATTTTATTCATTGTAACAATAATACACTATAATATGATAAATGCATAATAAAAATATTTGTAATATTTTATATTGTAATTATGCTTACATGCCTATTAATTTTTAATAATTGTAAAAAAAAGTACTCATAATATTATCTAAATGAGTACTTTTCCAATGAATGAATATATTTTGTCAATGTATCATCTTGTAAAAATGTATTGGAAATATCTGAACATATTGAATTTTACAGCAAGTGCTACAGCTAGAGTATCAACATTCAATCTTGATTTCTCATTTGTCCAAAAATCATTAGCAATTGAAAAAAGTCTTTCAACTACTGCATTAGTTCCAGGGCAGCACAATGTAAATTGAACAAGAATATATAAATTTTCACATGGAATATGTTCATTTTTGAAATGGCTGAATATTTCCACCCATCTTTTATCAATTTCAACATGTTCGTTTTCTCATTGTATTAATTTTTCAGAATTTAAATATACATTCAGTCTTCTAATTTCCTCAAATAGACAACTGTCATCTATATTGATGTCTGGCATTTCTTTAGATTAAAAACTCAAGACAAGATTCAATATCTGTCCAATATACTTGCGATGAAGTAAAAAACACCATTAAAAACTGTTATTTCCCGTGATGTTTGTTTTAGACCATTCTTTGATATATTGAAAACATATCTGGTAAAAATTCTACACTACTTTATTATTATTTATTTATTCATTCATTCATTTTAGAGAGGGGGGAGAAAGGGGGGAGGAGCAGGAAGCATCAACTCCCATATGTGCCTTGACCAGACAAGTGCAGGGTTTTGAACCAGCGACCTCAGTATTCCAGGTCAAAATTCTGCACTACTTTGATAAACTTTTCTGTTATGCCTGGATTTGATTCCTCTATGTCTGACAATTTTCTTTTCATAATTAAAGGAAGAAATTTTTTTTCAAAACAGATTTATATTGACGGATAAAGTCATTCAAAATAAGACTAACTTCAATAGCTGAAATGTGTTCACCTTCAATCTTTTGAATTGTTTTGTGAAAAATAGATCCTTGATTATGTACAAATTACATTAATATCTCAGATATTTTATTATTGAGAAACGATTCCGGGATCTTAGGACACTTGTCTAAACTTTCAAAATATGAATGGAGAGGCTTAAATAATTGTAGAACACGCTCTATAGCAGGTGTTAGAGCAAGCCATCTAACTTTGGAATATCCTAAAAGTTTTTGTATTCAACATTTCCTTTTTCAAAAAATCATTTTAAAGTAGCAACACGAGTGGTAAAACGACTAAACTGCAAATAAATTGTAGTTATTATTACTTCTACATCAATTGGCATGACACATGACGCTGTGTTGATTGCATTTGACAAAATATGTGCATTACAACCTATTCCTAGTATTTCCTTTTGGAGTAACTCTTGTAATTTTACATACACATTTTTCACCCATTTGCGTCTTCACCCACCAAAATTTGTATTTGTATTATCAGTTGTTAGTGCAACAACTTTGGATTTCAAATTGTTTTCATTTATTACTCTGTCTAGATGGTTTGACAAAATTTCAGAAGTTTTGCCCTCAATAGGTTCTAAATTTAATTTTTACTTGAATGTCCTTGGTAACATTAAAATATCTTACTATTATTGGATACAATTTAATTTCATTATGATTTGATGCATCAGATAAAATCATTACAAATGCTGCAGTTTCCAAGTCCTCTGTAAGTATTTTGTCACAGTAATTTTTAAATACTGATTTCCAAATAGCCTCGCATTTTGTCCTGGATCATGAAAATTTCGCATTGTAAAACTTTTTATACAATCCATACTATGAAAACTTTGATTGTGAATTATGGTATGAAATACAAATGTTCCCTCCATTGCAGCCAACTGTTTTTCATCTTCCGAATATTTTGAAGTTTTAAAAAAACTTGTTACTTTACTACTGGAAGCTGATGCATCTAATGATTGCTTATGTTTGTTGGTGGTCAAGTGTTTTGTTATCGCTGCTCTGGCCCCAACTGCAATACAAAATTCTCCACTGCAAATGTTGCAGAAAATAATGGTATCTTTCTTTGATATAAGGAATGGAAAATTCTTTTTCAATTTACCATTGAAATTGCATTTTCTCTTTTTTGATTTTTCCATCCCTTAAATGAAATTTAAAATTAAAAATGAAATATAGAGCTACACAAACAATGCAAGCACATTAGGAACTGAAAAATGTTATATCACAGTGGGCAAATTTTCCGGAAGCTTATTTAACAAAACTAAATATCAAACAATACCACTAATTTGGAGTGATATTTCGGTGTATTTATCATTTTCTAATTAAAAAATGTCTGTTTTATGCAACTATTTAATCAAAATGCATTATTAATAGATACAGCTGGAGGTTAGATTTCCACTTTAAAACTCAAATTTTGGGCAAATACTTATAAATAAAATTATACGTATTTGGAAATTATTAAAGAGATAATGAATTAATAAAACATGAATGGTGCTTACCTGTCTATGATTGAATATTCACTGAGAAAGAAATAATTGTGAGTCTACAATGTCGTATGTGCTGTGTCATGTTTCAGTAAGAAGTACACAAAGCCATTAGCGCACTCAGTATATTGTGTGCTCTCTCAAGGTCTCCCGTGCAGAGCGCATGCATCTCATAATCAAGTCTCACTGCACTGTACTGATCCTTGACGCATCATCGTGTCAAATACAAATACAGCACATCACACGCAATGGGTAGACTGCATCAATGGAATACCAACCAACATTTACAGATCAGTTTTCCAATATCAAAAAGGTGGACATGTAGGAGGACACTTTTCAAGGGAGTATGGAACTTACAAAAGAAGGACTGTCCTCCTTAAAGGAGGACAATTGGTCACCTTACCTATAAGGAGACTATTTTGGTTTGTGAAAGTAAAAGAGAAGCCTCCTTTAAAATGGAGGCAGGAGGCTATAAGAGAGCGCTCTCACATGTCATTCAATGTGTCCTACTGACTCCAACAGGAAGTGAGTAGTGCATCTATGACAGTGAAGTGACACTACTACCTGGGCTGAAGATAGGAAAGGTTTCTTTCTGCCCAGCAACAACTTGGTCAATGGAAGGCTACCACAGCTCAGCCAATGAGAAGTCATTATACTTAGAACTTCACATTTCCTGGAATGGATGCCTTATTTACAAAGGTCCTTCCTGAGTCTATAAGAGAATGTCTTTCTCCTTTGTTTCTCTGGACTTGCATGTGTTTCCCATTAGACCACAAGCCCCAAGCTGCAGTTCTTTCTTGTTCCAAAATAAACACATTTTACTGGAAAAAGGTTGCGAATTTAAAATTTTTTTTAAAGTAAATTAAAGGTCAATGGCAAAAAGGACCAAGCAAAATTGTTGATGCTTGTGAGAATGATAACTAGTTTCATCTAGTTAATGAAACCTTCCTGTGAAAGAATGACTTAAATCCACACTTTATACTAAAAGCTACACGCTCAAAGGTTGGCCTGGGATTATACATCTGACAGTGTCTTCACCCACCAGTATGCAGCCTCACACCTGAGTCACATCCCACTCAGGACCACCTGGGCTCCATCCACCATGGCAACAGGAGCAGATCCTAGCTGTCCCTCCTCCCTAGTAGCACCACAGGTACAGCACCAAAGAGGGCACTTCCTGATAAGTAAGGTGACCAATCTCCTCCTCTAGGGAGGACAGTCTTTCTTTTGTAAGTTCCTTCCTCCCTCGAAAAGTGTCCTCCTACATGTCCTCCTTTTTGATATTGGGAGACTAATCTTTAAACGTCTGTATTTGATCAATGAAGAGTCGATTCACTGCGTGTGATGTGATGTATTTGTGACTAAATGAGTACTTTTTATTACAGTTATTATTAAAAATTAATATGCATGTAAGCACAATTACAATATAAAATATTACAAATGTTTTTATTATGCATTTATTATATTATAGTGTATTATTGTTGCAATGAATAAAATGTTTCTTTTATTTACGACACTATTTCTTCAATTTATTTTTATCCTCCTTTTCATTGTAAAAAAGTTGGTCACACTATGCTAAGAGAATCCAGGAACTAGCTGAGGGGCTCCTGCTCATGGGAGGAAAAATGCACCCTGAAAAGGAAAGGCTGAGGCAACCTCTGGCCCTCTGCCACACACACCCCCGGCACAGATGCAGAGTTTGGTAGAGCACATGTGGGGCAGCTGTGTTAGGCTTGCTCGCCAGTTTACCAGCTGCAAGCCCTTTACTTGATTAGTGCATGAGCAATGGCAGAGGCACGTAGCCTATATAAGGCTGTGGGTGCTTCCTGTGGGCGGCAATTCCCCCAGATCCCTCTCCTGCCACGTGAGGTGCAGTTTTCCTTGATCCCTTGCCCTTACTGTGAATAGCAGATTTTCCTTTGTTTATTAGCTCTTTCTCTTTTGTTGTTTATTTGCTTGCCTGTCTTTGCTCACCTCTAATAAACAAGTATGGCCTGACCCTTTCTGGCTCCACAGTTTCTCTACTGTCTGCCCGAATACAATGTGAACCTGCCTGGCCTCAGCCACCAGCATTACAGCACTCTAACATCAACTGCTGGAGAACACCCAAACACTTAGCTCTGAAAGCCAAGGGGGCTTGCAGTGCCAAATCCCACAGGATAACAGCAAAGAAACAGGCAAAAATCCACGTCTTCCAGTTTCTCCTGGAAGGGTTCTGGCTCAGGCTTTCCGAGCTGCTGTCTGAGCATCTGACTTCTAATCAGCACACAGGAGGGACTGCAGCCTCCCAGAGCCTGGGGGAAGCCATGAGCACTTCCCTCACCTTCTTCCTGCAACAAGAAATCCCAGTTCCTGCATCCCCCTGGAAGTAGTGCATTCTCACATCTAGAGCCCCAACTAGTAAAGCTGCTGCCTGAGGGGCAGGCCCCAAATCACCTGGAGGGCTCAGCATTCATGAGTCCCACAAGACCACAGGACACAAAGAAGCAGATGCTAAAGAACAAGCAGGCAAAAATGTCCATGCCCCAGTTTCTCCCTGGAAGGGGCTTACCTACATTGTTGCAAGGGCCTTCTGCTTCCAGACTGTCCACAGTGTCTTTTCTCTGTGTGTGTCTGTGTCCTAATCTCCTCTTCTGATAAAGGCACAGGTCATATTACATAAGAGCCCACCTCTGTGACTTTAGTTAATCTCTCTACTCTTTCTCTAAATACACTTATATTCTGACATACTAGGGTTTAGGACTTCAATGTATGAATTGGGGATGAGACATTCAACCCCATAACACCACCTGGACCCTCTCCCACATTCTGACACCATAGTCTAGTTGAGGGCTTGTCTCAAGAGATCTATCCTGGAATTTCAACCCCAGTCTAACCACCTGCACTCTCTCTCCTACCTATATACCTCCTTTTTGCTTTATCTCTACCAGGATTTTATAACAGGATAAAATTAGAGTCCTTAAAACATATTGTTCAAAGGTCAGCCCTATCTGGAAAAATGAATAAGTTGATAAAGGATCCTCCAAAATCTGTTAAAGGTCTATTAGCCAAAATAAAGCAAAATCATTAGTACCAGGATACAGTTCAGGAAAATATAAAAGGAAACTATAAAGTGCTAGTTGAGACATTAGAAAAACTTCATGTATACCAAAAGCCCCACCTACATCTCCCAGGGTTTATGTTAATGCTGTGTCCTCCACAGACACTGCATTTCTTAGGGTGCAGTGGTTTTATTTTGCTTACTCCTGTATCCTAGGATCCAGAATGTAATAAAATCATCAAACTCTCTTATACATTCCTGATAGGAGTGGTAATGATATAGTCCTTTGCAAAATAATTTCCTCACATAAATTCAAAACTTTAAAAAATATTTACTGAGTCCGTAATTCCAATAGGATTCCAACTTCAGAACATTATCCTAAACACATAAATCTTTTGCACTAAGACACTTATTCCTGCACAAAGTGTTACCCTGAATGGAATGTGAGCAGGTAGCTCTCCTCGTGAAAATGTTATTTCTAGTAACATGGAATGGTCCTTCATTATATACAGCAATTTTTAAAATTTAAATATTGTTTTAAATTTTAATATGGAAATATCAATGGATATAACTCACATAAACAAGAGTTCTCTGGGGTCCCCCAGTCATTTTCAACAGCTTAACAATGTCCTGAGGCATACAACTTTGAGAATT
Organism: Saccopteryx bilineata; assembly: GCF_036850765.1. Taxonomy (NCBI): domain Eukaryota; kingdom Metazoa; phylum Chordata; class Mammalia; order Chiroptera; family Emballonuridae; genus Saccopteryx; species Saccopteryx bilineata. The sequence goes on along the minus strand of NC_089492.1, from coordinate 77,469,137 downwards.
ACTGACATAGATAAATGATTCAGCAATTAGTAAGTCCCTATTAGTGACTCCAGAACAGCAAAGAAAACATGGAGGATGTGACATTTCTAGCAGTTTTAGTCTATCCTCACACAGATAGATGGACACCTAGTGGACCTATGTTTGCTCTATAGTTCTCACCATACCTTCCAGGTCTTTGAAAGAAGAAATAGTTCAGCAAGCCTACTGAAACCATGTCCAATCCCAGTATTCAGGGACTAGCAACTCCTGCATCTGTAAACCGAAGAAACATTTCAGTAGCTGGGTACCAACATGAATCAAGCATTTAAGGCAATCAATATCTAGCAGTGCTGAGACATCAACCTAAGTTTTCTTATTCTAAGTCGATTGCTCTTTCTCCTACATTGCCACTAAATAATGTTTCAAAGTTATCAGTTTAAGTATACCCAAGGAGGACCTTGCCACCCGCTAGACAAGTCTCTCTCTCTTACACACACACACACACACACACACACACACACACACACACACACCTAGTATTAGGAACTGATAGAGCTTCACCCATAGTTTCTGAAAAAGAAAGAGAGATCCCTGTTTTGACTTCTGCTCTCCTGTGTCAAAACAGTTCTTTGATTATAACAGTGAAAAAAGAGGTCCTCACTTCATTCCGGTGGTAATAGCATCACTGAACTACTGAGCTGTTGCCCTGGACCTCCAGCTTCTAGTTCTTGAGCTTTTTCATTCATTTTCCCAGTCCTTAAAATGCCCTGGGAATTGAGCATTATTACCCCCACTTTACAAAGCAGGAAGTGAATGCTTAAGAGTAATTGGCCCCAGGTCACAGAGTCCTGTAACCACAGGGCTGGGAGTCATATCCACATTTTCTGAATGTGCAACACCTCAGACTCTTAATCAGAGAGATTTTGAGTCTGCACTCTCTCCTCCGCAATTTTTATTGTTATTAATTTTCTGTGTCCTATGGGAAGAAAATGGCATTGCCTGCTTGCTTAGTTGTTCCGTGGTTGGACAGCTTTCAGTGCAGGTGGTGGCTGGATACCAAAGGTGGTGCACAACGGCCTGGGGAAAATCTAGTGCTATCCCTCCGCCCTCGCTGACTTAAAAAAGTTTTAGTTTCTACAGTGTTATGGTTTTTTGTTTTGTTTTTGTTTTTTTAACTTTAAACATCAGGTCATGAAGCAAATGAAATCATCCACAGCGGTATTCATTCACCCAGCTATTCTCTGGGAAATAATACCTTAACTCTTTTTTGAACGTTAAGAGAGACTTCATGCACTTGAGCATGTATGGAAAGAACTACGGACAGAGGCAAACGCAGTCAACTGAGCATTTCATAGAACACTGGGAGAGTGCAGAAGTACATTCCCCATTTTTTACCTTCCCATACTTAATGAAAATCCACCTATTATGGCTGCATAGAAAAAGAAGAGATAAAAGAGAATCACCATTTTTATTTCTACTTAGAAGCTCATCCAAATATTTGGGGTTGCTGGATGGAGAGGCCAATTATGCGGGGGTTGGTTTAAAGACACAAGATGGCAACACTGTGCTTCCAATCTCCCCTCCCAAATTAAACCTGCCTTCCCTGGCTGCACAATGTAGCCCTTGTAGTAAATTTTGAACTAGGAAAAGATTTCCTTCAATTCCCAGGACTCCTGTTTTATGTTTTATCTCGTCAATCTGTCCCATGCATGCCCCGCTCCCCTCTCCCTTGAGTATCGAGTGCCCAGATGAACAACAAAAATGTATTTAATCAGCGTGGGTGGGATATGGTACCAGTGTCTGACACCACCTATCTTTCATTGATGAGAAAAATCAATAGGTTAGAGGAAGGAAGTTTTAAGGATGAAATTTGGGGAACAGTGATTAAAATTAGCAGTGGAGTTTTTGAAAAAAAAGTCCTGTATTAGTTGCTACTTTTCTAACTGAATAGTTACATTTTTAAACCAAATTTTCTGCAGCAAAGTATGCACAAGAGTATTCTGACTTCACTTTTTTGCACATTCACTCGCCAACAAATATATATATGACTCTTCCACAAAATATAGTAGAAAACATTTTATTTAAATTTGTTCATAGTTTATACATATTTGACCCTAAATGAACACTAGCAAGAAAAAAGGAAAAGAGAGAGGAACCAAAGGGCCCAAGGAAAGAAAGAAAGAAAAACTGAGTTTTGTGGGGGGTTTTTAATACAGAATGATGTTTTCAAGGGATTTCACCATTAAAAAATACTAAAAGCCACCACCCTATCCCTAGGAGCCCGAGAGCCTAAAAGAATAATGAACAGGGCTTTAATTGGCTAGAATAATTTTCTGGGTGTCAAAGCACAATGCAGAGCACATGGATAAAGTTATGGACAAGGCCAATATTATTGACAGAACTCTGGCAGCCAAAATGCATTAAAGTGTTGAACATGAAAGTAACTTCAGAGAGCATCCTGTCTAATCCTCAAACTTACCACAGAAGGAAGGAAGGAAGGAAGGAAGGAAGGAAGGAAGGAAGGAAGGAAGGAAGGAAGGAAGGAAGGAAGGAAAGGAGAAAGGGAGGAAGGGAGGGAGGGAGGGAGGGAGGGAGGGAGGGAGGGAGGGAGGGAGGGAAGAAGGATGGAAAGAAAGGATTTATGCTAAAATGTTTAAGATTTGATCAAGAATATATAGCTAGGGTGTTGCTCAGTCAGTTCTAGAATCTCCATTTTATTCCCAGTCCAGAATTTTTCCCTACACCTCTGCTAGAATTCACTGCTTCAGTGGCTTGGACCTAAACCCAATCATTTTCAGCTTCACTCTCTGGGGAAGTATAGCAGGCAGCCTATCCCCAAACCAGGCATCTGCCCCTTCTGATTTCTGATCTCCACGCAGAAATAAAATGTAGTTCTCCACATACTGGTCACTATTCTGCCTACTCTGAGATCCATTCTCTGTTGCTCTGTCCTGTTTATCAGGGGACTTAGCCCCATAAATGGCCCAGACACCCTTGCCAGTTGATTTCCATCTACATTTGGCTAACGAAGGAAAGGGAAGAGTTTGGACGGTGAGAAGAAGGGGGAAACAGTGCTGTTTCCACTGATGCACTTCTTCCCCGATGCCTAGGGTGGCATCTCTAACTCCCTCTCCCCTTAGCTCCAGCCCCCTCACATCAGCCCATCCCTCCACGGACCCACCTCCAGGACACAGCCCTCACCACAGCCCAGCTCTTAACTAGATCCTGGGCTTGGGAGCTCTGGTACCAACTTCATTTCCTGCTGTACCCCAGGCATAGTTGGTAATGGTTTCTTCCTGTTCCTAAGATCTTGACTGGCTCCTAACTTCTGGTTTGGCTTCTCAGATGTCCATAATCTGTGTGTCCATTTCTGTGGGAAATGCTTTCAGAGTTTGCTGCTTCCTGACTGGACCAACATGCATCTCAGTTGCTGAGCTTTTTTCCTTTAAAAGACACCTCTTTTGCCTGACCTGTGGTGGTGAGGTGGGATAAAGCATCGACCTGGAACACTGAGGTAGCTGGTTCGAAACCCTGGGCTTGCCTGGTCAAGGCACATATGGGAGTTGATGCTTCCTGCTCCTCCCCCTTCTCTCTCTCTCTCTTCTCTCTAAAAATTGAATAAATAAACTCTTAAAAAAAATTTTTTAAAAGACACCTTTTTCTCAGCCGCTGATGTTTCCTCTCTCCCTTTCACACCTTTTCCTGGCCCTTCAGCTCCCAAAGCCAGAACCTCAACTGAGGTAGGGTTTGCACAGAGAAGGAAGATGGATAAGTGTTGTTCTCCTCTGTGTTTTATGGGATACCTTGTAACTGATTGCATGCTGCCCAAGAAGACCTAATTATTCTCTAATGAGAATAATTAATGAGTTAATATTTAGTCTGTTAGTGTCTCCAATGCTCTACACACACACACACACACATACACACACACACATACACACACACATTCTCATATTTGTTTAGAATAATTACTATATCACAAAATTAGAAATATCTCTGATACCTGACTTCCCATTGATATTTTATTTGAAACTGGCACAATATACCTAGCATTTGGGCAAACAACAAGCCTAGAAATTGTATACATTCATATACCAACTTTAAGACGATGCATGTGAACTAAAGCTGCACAGTAGAAGTGATTATAAATTGATTAGTTGTCATACAAAATGATTCATTATATTATCCCTGCAAGTAGCAAACATCTCTGACATACTTAAAATGTGATTTGATTTACCAAAACTTGTATTATACTAGCAAACATTTCTTACCATGAGAAAAAAAAAGCAACATATGAAACACCACTGTATTTCAGTTCATTAGGGTCCAGTTTTCTTGAGTTCAGAGTTGTCAGCATCTACCATGGGGGTTGTTACTATTCGATTTGCACACAAGGATCAGCAAATGAAGCACCACTGTCTAGTTGAAGACTACATAACCCAGGTCCTGCTGCAGGCTTTTCCTGGTGTATTTCTCCAGTGCAAGACATGAAAGCAAACAGAGCACCTCAAAAATCATAAATTCTTTCATACCTAAATGAAAATAACAAATAAGCTAAAATACTTAGTTTTGTTCAAATATTAGAATCTTTCCTTTTTTCACCAAACATGTAGGATTGCCAAAATTTTTATCTGGGATGATGATTGAAGCTCCCCTTCAGGATCCTTTCTGCCTGAAAAACATAGCCACCCTCCCCTACTCCCCCCAAAAAACACATGGGTGTTTAACTCTACAGAGATCTGTGGGGACATCTCTCCCCAGGTCCACGTTTCCTAACTCGCAGGTCTCAGGTCGAACCCCGGAACCACAAGCCACCCTGCGGGGCCAGATTCCTGCTGCAGTGACCTGACCGTGTGAGCGCCCGCCTCTCTCCGCAGCCACAACTACCTCCAGCTTGCGGTTTTTATTTAAAGGGCTTAATTGGAAGTTTTTATTACTCCCAATTAGGCTTTTTAATTAAGAGGAAGAGTTGAAGGAAGCTGCAGGCAATACTGCTGTAACCCACATCAGCAGAAAATCAGGGGAAATAAACACAAAATGATGCCACTGTGACACACCAGAGATGGGGGCAGCAGCGCTCGGTGATATGTACCTCTGGTCACATTCAATGTTATGGTCACACACTCATACTAACAGTGACGGAGGGACCACGACTGGAAAAACCAGACTGGGTCTAATGTAACCACTAAAATTCATCCAAATGATACTTGAAAGACTCCATTAGCATTCAAAGCAAAGATCTACGAAAATGCACAGTTGACGATTCAAGTAGTTAGCAATTCTAATTCTCCAACACAGGCTGAAACTCCACACACTAATGCAGACTCTTAAAGACTCTTTAACAAGCACGAGACTCCACATAAACAATGTGGGTAAGTGTTTATTGTTCTAGGATGATTAGCTTTTTAATTCCTTAAAGGATTCTTTTTTTCCCTCTCTATAAAGCCTTAGTTTGTCATTATTGTTGAGTTTTGCACAAGTGAGGTTTTTTAATTCAACATGAAATTAGAAGCTGCATTCACTTATGTTTTGGGCCTCTTTAAAATTCCACAAAATGTCTTCAGAGCAAAATAGAGCTCCTCACATAAAGGTGAGTTCATCATCAGAGGTAATAGGAATACGCAGAGATATTAGATCCATACCAGACACAATTTCATACCTAATAAACTTGGCTATTTATCCTCAGTTTTATAAATTATATGGAGTCAGAGATGATATTTAACATGGCTCTCATATAAGTTGTGATATTGAAGAAGTTTCTTCATGTGTTAACTTCCAAACTCACAGATTGGAATGACACGTGCCCTCACATTACCACATTTGGGGTAAACATACACAGATATCTATGCAGAGAAAGTAAGTTTTACTATACAGTGTGTCCGTAAAGTCATGGTGCACTTTTGACCTGTCAGAGGAAAGCAACAAAAGACGATAGAAATGTGAAATCTGCACCAAATAAAAGGAAAACTCTCCCAGTTTCATACCTATTCAGTGCAGTTCGATGTGGGCTCACGCACAGATTTTTTAGGGCTCCTTAGGTAGCTATCCCGTATAGCCTCTACAGCAGGGGTCCCCAAACTACAGCCCGCGGGCTGCATGCGGCCACTTGAGGCCATTTATCCAGCCCCCACCACACTTCCAGAAGGGGCACCTCTTTCATTGGTGGTCAGTGAGAGGAGCATAGTTCCCATTGAAATACTGGTCAGTTTGTTGATTTAAATGTACTCGTTCTTTATTTTAAATATTGTATTTGTTCCCGTTTTGTTTTTTTACTTTAAAATAAGATATGTGCAATGTGCACAGGGATTTGTTCATATTTTTTTTATAGTCTGACCCTCCAACAGTCTGAGGGACAGTGAACTGGCCCCCTGTGTAAAAAGTTTGGGGACCCTTGCTCTACTGACTCGTCACTGACTGATGGCCTACCAGAACGGGGTTTCTCCACCAAACTGCCGGTTTCCTTCAACTGCTTATCCCACCAAATAATGTTATTCCTATGTGGTGGCGCTTCATTATAAATGCGCCCGATATTCACATTGCACTGTGGTCACGGATTCGAATTTAGCAAGCCACAGAACACACTGAACTTTCCTCTGTACCGTCCACATCTCGACTGGCATGACTGTGGGCTGCTCCGCTGTATACACGGTATTACGTCATCATCTGCACATGCTGCCACATCATCCAACAGAAACTGGGAGGGTTTTCCTTTTATTTGGTGCAGATTTCACATTTCTATTGTCTTTTGTTGCTTTCCTGAGACCGGTCAAAAGTGCACCATGACTTTACGGACACACTGTATATCAAAGTGGACAGAATCTTTATTGCCATCTGGTCAGTTAAAGGGCTTCTCTTGGGGCAGTTGACATCCTAATGAGCAGAGAAAAGGTGCAATGCAGCCCCTCTGATTTTCCTAGAGACGGTAATCATGTACAATCCTTTCATAACGAGACAGTCACTGAATGTGTGCAGCCTGCAGGAGAGCAGTGCGTCTCTTTCTTGTGTCCTGAATGGCAGTCCTCTTTGTCCCCCTGCCTCAGCCACTGTCCTCCACAATCCTGGGCATATCTAGTTTTCATAAGGCATAAATCAATTTATGGCATTCCCTTGCATTACAATCACTTTATGGCTTCTAATTGTGGCTAGAATAAAACCCCCACACATATGCATGTCCTGTCAGCATCTTCCCTGACCCAGCTCATGATTTCAACCTCTTCCTGAATCTCACCAGCTCGCTCTCCTCCAGCTGCGATGGTCTCTTCCAGTTCTACGAACACATAGCAAGCTCTCTCCTCCCTTGGGATATTAGCGTTTGCCATACACTCTGTCTAATACTCTCTCCACTTTCCCAAGTATGAATATTTCTGTGCCTCTCAATTTAAACAGAGTATCAGTGTCAACATGACCTCTTCAGAGAAGCCTTCCCTACCTATGTAAAAGAAACCCATCACAGTTCATACATTTAAATGCCCAATGACTCTATCGCAATTATATTTCCACTTCCATGCTATCTTATTTTTCAATGTCTTCAACCAAAATGTACATCAAAAATGCAAGAACTATTAGTATCTTAGCATCAAACTATTACACCACCTACCCAGCACCTAGCTCTATGCTGAGTACGTACTAGGCAATCAATATTTTTTTCCCTTTCTAAGTATTTAGTCAACAAACCTTTTTTCCAGTGTTTATTGATATAATTGACAGATAACATTTTGTTAGTTTAGGTGTTTAATGTGAAGAACTGATATATATATAAATATATATTTATATATATTTATTGCAAAATGTCACCACATAGGACTGGTTAACACCTCCATGACATCACATAATTACCATTTCATTGGGAGAGGGCACTTAGAACATGTTAAAATCTACTCTTTTAGAAAATTTCAAGACTATAACACAGTATTGTTAACTATAGTCATCAGACTATACATCAGATTCCTAGAATTATTCTTCTTAGAACTAGAAGTTTTAACTCTTTGACCAACATCTGTCTATGTCTCTCACACCACAAGCCCTGGCCATGACTATTGTGCTCTCTGCTTCTGTGAGTTTGGGTTTTTCTTAGATCTCACATATAGGTGAGATCATGCAGAATTCCTTTCTTTGTCTGGCTTATTTCACTTACCATTATGTACACAAGTTCTATGCTTTCACAAATGACAAGAATGACTCTTTCTCATGAATGAATAATATCCCACTCACTAGTAGATGGACACTTAGATTATTTCCATGTCTTGGCTATTGGAAATTACACTGCAGTGAACATGGGGGGCAGGTATCTCTTCAAAGTCTTATTTCATTTCCTTTGGGTATAAACCGAGAAGTTCATACTGTTTCCATAGTATCTATACCAATTTACATTTCCACCAACAGTGTCCAAGGGTTTCCTTTTCTCTGCATCTATGCCAACATTTGTTACCTGTATTTTTAAAAATAACCATTCTAACAGATGTAAAGTGATATCTCACTGTGCTTTGATTTGCCTTTTGTTAATGATAATGCATCTTTTCATGTGCCTATTGGCCGTTTGTATGTATTCTTTAGAAAAATGTTTTTTTGGGTATTCTGAAACTTTTAATCTCATTGGTTTGTTTGTTTGTTTTTTACTATTGAGTTATAGGGATTCCTTATATACACTATTTTGGATATTAATCCTTTGTTAGATAAATGTTTTGCAAATATTTTGCCCATCACCTAGGTACTCTTGTCATATTTTTTAATTATTTCTTTTACTGTGCAAAAGCATTTCAGTTAGATTAATTTTGGCTTTTGCTGCCTGTGCTTCTGATGTCATATCTAAAAATCATTGCTAAGATCAAGGTAAAGAAGACATAAGGAAATCTAACCTAAGGAGATGTAGGGGTCAGTTTTAAGTAATCTATTTTGAGTTTGTTTTTGTTGTTGTTGGTGGTGGTGGTTGATGTAAAATAAGGGTCTAATTTCATTCTTCTGCATGTGACTAGCCAGTTTACACAATACCAATTAATTAAGAGACTAGCCTTTTTCTACTGAGTACTTCTGCCTCCCTTGTCAAATATTAATTGACTAAATATGTGAGGGTTTATTTCTAGACTTTTGATTCTATTCCAGTGTCCTAAATGTATATTTTTATTCTAGTTTTGCACTGCTTTGATTACTATAGCTTTGTAATCTAGTTTGAAATCATCATATGTATGGCTCCAACTTTGTTCTTTATTCTCAGGAGTGCTTTGGCTGTTTGGGGTCTTTTCTGATTCCATATACTATAAATTTAGGATTTTTTCCTATTTTTCTGAATAATGCCACTATAATTTTCACAGGGAATGCATTGTATCTGTAAAGCACTCTGGGCAGTATGAACATTTTAACAATATTAATTCTTCCGATTGATGAACATGAGATATCTTTTCATTTATTTGTGTCTTCTGCAATTTCTTTCATTGGTGTCTTATGGCCTTCCATGGACAGATATTTTACCTCTTTGGTTAAATTTCTAAGTATTTTATTGCTTTTGAGTAATTTTAAATGAGATTGTTTTATTTTTATTTTTCAGTTCATTAGTGTAAAGAAAAGAAACTGATTGTTGTATGTTGATTTTCAATCCTACAACTCTTGTGAATTTATTTATTAGTCCTAACACTTTTTGGTGTTTTTTATTTATTTCAGTTTTTAGATTTTTTTGACTAAAAGGTCATGTCATCTGCCAGCAGAAACAATTCTACTTATTTCTTCCTGACTTGAATGCCTTTTATTTCTTTTTCTTGCCTGATTGCTTGGTCTAGGACTTCCAGTACTATGTTAAATTGGAGTGGTAAGAATGAGCATTCTGGTCTTGCTCCAAATCTTAAAGAAAATAATATTTTAGCTTTTCACCATTGAGAATGATGTTATCAGTGAGCTTATCATATGTGCCTTTTTATGCTAGGTAAGTTTCTTTTATATCCAATTTATTGACAGTTTTTATCACAAAAGAATGTTGTATTATCTCAAATGCTTTTTCTGCAGTTATTGAGATAATCATATCATTTTTCAGTTTTATTCTATTAATGAGGTATAGCATATTTACTGATTTGTATATGTTTTACTATCCTTGTATCCCAGAGATTAATCCCATTTGATCATAGTGTATGATCCTTTTAATGGGCTCTTCAAGTTAGTTTGCTAATATTTTTGTTGAGAATTTTTGCATTTATGTTCATTAGGAATATTGGCCTAGAATTTTCTTCAAGTGTTCTTACTGGTTATGATGTCAGGGGAATGCTGGCCTCACAAAATGAATTAGGAGTGTTTTCTTTTCTTCAGGTTTTGGAAGGAGTTTGAGAAGGTTTGGTATTAATTCTTTAAATGCTAAGTTGAATTAATCAATAAAGCCATCTTTTCTGAATATATTCCTTGTTGGGAAGGTTTTGATTACTGATTCAATTTCTTTACTCATTATTGGTCTGTTTAAATGTTCTATTTCTTCAGATTCAGTATTAGTAATATGTTTTGGGATTTACTTATTTCTCCTAGCTTATCCAATCTGTTGGTATATAATTGATCACAGTAGTCTCATATTCTTTGTACTTTTGCGCTATCAGTTGTAATGGCTCCTTGCTCATTTCTAATTTTATTTGAGTCTTCTCTCTTTGTAATCTAGTCAAATATTTGTTGATTTTGCTTATCTTATTATAAAAAAAACAGCTGTTAGTTTCTTTGAACTTTTTTTCTGGTCTCTATTTTATTTATTTATACTCCCTTCTTTGATACTTCCTTCCTTCTGCTAAGTTTCAGCTCAGTTTGTTGTTGTTCCTTGAGGTGTAATGTTAAGTAATTGGAGATGTTTCTTTTTTATTAATGTAAGATGTTTATCACTATGAACTCTTAGAATTGCTTTTGATGCATACCATAAGTTTTTATATTGTTTTTCTATTTTTATTTATTTCAATATATTTTTTCTTTATTATTAATTTTAATGGGGTGACATTGATCAATCAGGGTACATAATATATTTTTAAAAATTTCAGCTTTGACCAACTTTGTTGTTGTTGTTCATGAATGCTTTGTTTAATCTCCAATTACTTGTGAGTTTTACAGTTTTCCTCCTGTGCTAGATTTCTAGTTTCATATCTTTGGGGTCAGTTGCTAGATAATCATTGTGATCCTTTGGTGATGTCATTTTTCTTTGCTTTTTCATGTTCCTTGTTGTCCTGAAATGCTGCCTTCACATTTGAAATAGCAGTTTTCTCTTCCAGTTTTTATTCACTGCCTTCAAGAGGTAAATATCTTCTAGGTGTTTACTGTCATCCCTGCTAGGGATGCTGAGGCTTCTGACTTTCTTTAGATAAAATGCCACTACTATCTTAATTTTCTGTTGTTGTTATAACAAATTACCATAAATGTAGTGGTTTACAACAACACAAATTTATTATTGTACAGTTCTGGGGGTTCAGACATCTGATGTGAGTCTCATTGGGCTAAAATTAAGATGTTTGCAATGCTCTGTTCCTTCCTGCTTTGGTTTGAATATTTGTGCCCTCCACAAATTGACACATTGAAATTATAATGCCCAATTCAATGCAATTAGAAGCCAGGGCCTTTGGGAGATGCTTAGGTCATAAGTGTGGAGCCCTCATAAATAGGACTAGTGTTCCTAGAGAGACCCCACACAAATCCCTAGACACTCTGCCATACAACGATACGAGAAATCCATCGCCTAGAGGAGGGCCCTCACCCAGCCACACTGACACCTGGTCATGGACTTCCCGCCTTCACAGCTGTGAGAAACACATTTCTGTTCTTTATAATAGCCACCCAGTCTGTGGCATTTTGTAGTAACAGCCCAGTCAGACTAAGACATTTTCTGAAGTCTCTGGAAAAATCTGTCTCCTTGCCTTTTCCAGTTTCTGGACGGCACCTGTATTCCTTGGCTCATGGCCTCCTAGTCCATCTTCAAAGTCATAATGTTGTATCTCTCTGACTTTTTCCACCATCATATCTGTACCTTTGACTAAAGCCAGGAGACGTGCTCCCCCTTGTCTCAAGGTCTTTAATAGTCGTCGCATCCAAAAAAGTTCCATCTGCCAAGTGAGATAACATATTCACAGGTTCCAGGGATTCGGAGGTGAGCATATTTGGGGAAGCCATCATTCTTCCCTCTACAATTATCTTTCTGCATCTCAGTTCTCTCACCTGTATAACAGGAGAAATACTAGTTCCCGCTCTATAGGGCTAAAAGGACAAAACGTGATTCTACAAACAAAGCAGTTGGCCCAGCATCTGGGTATGTAATCCTGACCCTAAAGCTGTTAGTTGCCCTCATAAGTAATAACCTGCTCCTGCTGCATCTCATCACTTCTAATAAATCCATCTTCTATGACCACAAAATAGTCAGGGTCATTGATTTCAAACCCTTCTCTGTACCTCAGAGGACAAAACTTTCTGTGTCTATAACTTAACCTTAAATCTTCCATGAGCATTGGTCTCCCCTTCAAATAAGCAGAAGAGGAGGTGCCAAGGCTTACGTCTATACAAGTAAAATGTTAGAAACTACTGCTCACAAATGGGTCTTATACCCCTTCAAAACTTCTGACCGCTAGTGGCTACATTTTCATCTGAATGAACCCCACACCAAAACTCATCGTAAACACTCACACGTCACTTTCAGCTAGCCCTCGATCTGGATATGATGAGGCAGCCAGCCATCCACCTGCTGCTTGCGGAGGGCCTGGCCCTCCAGTCGGGCCAGACCGTCAAGGCTCACCTAGAGGATTACCTGCTAAATCACAACTTTAAAGAAAACAATTTGGAGTTACCCAAGAGGAAACCACACATTTACTTATCTCCAGACACCTCACACAGACTGTATTAAATTTTCCATAACCAAATTGACTGCAGGACTGAGACCAAGCACGGGATATTCTTTCTGAAAGCTTTTGATATATGAAACTGCCTTTTATAAAGAAACTTAAGACGGAGGTGCCATTCCCTTTCTTTCTAGCAAAACTTCTGTTTTCATTTGGGAAAACTGGTTGGTCATCTAATTATTCCAGGGTATGAAGTAAAAATCAGCTCAAAACATAGGACCTAAGTTAAACTAGAGAATGCTTTTCACTGTCCAGATTGTTTAAACACTGTATCTGGTGTCATCTGACTGTTCAAAAGATTTTTTAGCACCAATTTCCGTGGCATTTCTAAATCAATAAAACACAAGTAGTCACACTAGTGCAGAAAAAGAGAATTGGAAGACGGCGTAAAACTTACTTTCTCAGCAATTTATAAACTAAATATACACTTGAATATAGCAATTGTTGAGCCAGACTGGTAATGAACTCTGGAAGAAGGATTTAGCCTATTTCCAACATTTGGTAGCCACTGCATTATGCGCACAACGCAGGAATTTAGAAAACAAGTAGGAGTCAGACAAATAGATTTGTTGTAGTCAACAGTCATAGATGCTAAAAGAAAGAAAAAGCATGTTTTGTTTGAAAAGGGCACCTCAATTCCCATCCCTGCCCATCAAGTGAAAAGGAAAATACATGAGGATATCAACTGTGAAATGTCAGCATACTAAGTAGGGTAGATAGCTCCCGTTTCTTGTTATGAAAGGGAAAGATCTCGGTGAATGCTATTTGAAAGTCCATCTGCCGCAGAGCTGTACTGTACTTCTCCGCGTCCTATAAAGCCGCTCCGGGGGAAGGCGCCCAGTGCGGCTGCGCTCACTCAACACATCGCCCCATCACCCCCCACAGCTGTTCACGGGAGTGCCAGAGAGAGTTGGATATACTAAGGAAAATGAATTTAAGAATAAAAAAAAAAGAAAGAAAGAAAGAAAAAGAAGAGCTTCAGAATTTAAACAAGAAAAGAACCGAAGCAAATGATATGCTTACCTTATCCCCTGAGACAAGCATGCATGAATGCATAAATATTATAAGATTATTTACTAAGCTTAAACATAACTACAAAATACATAAAGGGTCTAGATCTTTTGTTGTCACTATCAAAGAGCTAGTCCAGCTCGGCAGTGCTGGCAGCAGACAATGAAAGCTCAGAATTGAAATGGTGATAAACCGTGTGCAAGTCCCATAGATTAGATGAATATTTATTGCAGTTATAGTTCAGAGTCTGCTAAAGAGTGCCAACCGTCTTAAAGAATTACTTTAAAAGCCCTCATCTTTTCATTTCAAAAGAAAAAGAAATGTAATCTACATGGGTGAATCTGAATTCGTGAATGGCAGTAGTCACAATATATTAATAATGTCTTTCTCCAACCAAAGAAGTCCCTAATCACGCCCCAGATTTAACAGCACAACATCAAACTGTAAACAGGATGATCTCACACGAAACAATATCACAGCCACCTCTGGGGGGAAAGCAGAGCAACATGACAGGTTAAAAGCATATGAAAAGTAAAAGTACAAGAAAACTACCTGGAGTGTATGCGTGAACATCATAAGATCAACAATGTGTGAAATGTAGCCAAAATCCTGCTGCCCTTCACAGGTACTTCAGCTTTCCGTAGACTGTAAAGATGACTAGAAACTTTTAAAGACAGGATACAGCCGTTTGAAACGAATTTTGCTTTGGAAAGACGGTGCTGATGTATCACTACACAGCTCCAAAAGTAAACAGGTACCTAAGTGCAACAGGGGATCTCAGGAAGACACATTTTCACTACAGACCTGGCCAAGTGTGGGACTGTGGCAAATACATAGACCCTCCTCTACACGCCAGAGGAAGAGAAGAAGACCATCTGCACATGTCCTGTATCCAAATAAGATGGAAATTCAGCTACAGTTTTATGTCACTGCCTATTGTATAAACGATGCTAATGCCCCACCTATCTGAAGCTGAACCTTCCAGTGATGGGCCCTTGGGATCCTCCCAAGGCAACGCATTCCATCTTTGAACAACTCTGACTGGTCCTTTCTTCCTGTTTGGCATATAAGTCTTTGGCTTTAACTTTGAAACTATATTCTATAACAGCTATTTCTCTCCAATAGCCTTCAAACTGACAGTGTAGGCACAGTGGAGAGGGCCCCATACAAAGGATTGGCAGGGACACCAACCCATTGAAAATGCTTTGGAGGTCCTACGAGCTAGCTCATTCTTACAGAGAGATGGGGTAAGTAAGAGATCTTAGATTTGGGTAGAGCAGCATACGATTATAAAACATACAGACAATGAGAATAGATGATGAAAATACCAAAGGAGAGTATTTTTTTCTGAAGATACAAGGTATATACAAAAATAAATATATAAATTCAGGCCTTGGCTAGTTGGCTCAGTGGTAGAGTGTCAGCCTGGCATGAAGGAGTCCCGGGTTCGATTCCCGGCCAGGGCACACAGGAGAAGTGCCCATCTGCTTCTCCACTCCTTCCTCTCTCCTTCTTCTCTGTCTCTCTCTTCCCCTCCCGCAGCCAAGGCTCCATTGGAGCAAAGTTGGCCCGGGCACTGAGGATGGCTCCATGGCCTCTGCCTCAGGTACTAGAATGGCCCTGGTTGCAACAGAGCAATGCCCCAGATGGGCAGAGCATCGCCCCCTGGTGGGCATGCCGGGTGGATCCCAGTTGGGCACTTGCGGGAGTCTGTCTGACTGCCTCCCCATTTCCAACTTCAGAAAAATATAAATAAATAAATAAATAAATAAATAAATTCAAATGATATAGAACTTAAGAGTGAAAAGGTAGGGTCTCTTTTTCCCAGATCTGAAAGCTCATATTTCAACATTCTTATATTTATTTGTGCTACTGGTGACCATCACTACAGTGTATTTATTCGTGATTGTCTGGTAGTGTGCATGGCTCCTTACCCTGAGAAACAAGGAGTTGGGGCACCTACCTTGTTCTCTTTTTCCTCTCTTCCCTCAACCTTATATTATTCATTTGAATTATCCCAGTGGTTGCCTCTAAATTGACTTTAGATACATAATTAAATGTTCAGCCATCTTGGCATCTTGGGTAGTATTTTAAAAATGCTATGAAATTAGCACAAATCCTTCCTAGAGTGAAGATGCAGAAATTTTTCTTAATCACTAACCATGTGTGAGGTGACAGGCCTGAGACAAAGCCCCTGAAATCATTCTCTCTTCTGTTCACAGGCAGTAGTTTTGCTGACACTGTATGCTGTGGAGAATGGTTATAGTTTCTAAAACCTTGCATTAGACACAGAGATGAACTTGTAAAACACATGCACTAGACTGACTGTCCCCAGACATGTTCATGCAGCAGACGCTCCCACCTCCTTGTATCTCTGCTGTGACATGTGATTTTACCTCCCACATGGTGAGTCCCTGTTCCTGAGGAGTTTGTGCTCTCTCTTAAGACTTTCTGGGTAACACACTCTATTCTAGCCCCACAGAAACTCTTCCTTCTTTGACCAGGTCCTTGATGTCTAATCAAACTTCATCAAATCATCATCCAAGGGTAATAAAGCATTTATTGCTAAAAAAAAAAAAAGAAAAGTCAAAAACATCCTAAAACAGAGCCAAGCTATCAGTTATGAATATAATTGGTTCCAAACAACCTCCCTGGGTTAGTCTGAGATGGAGAATAAATGACAGAAATTTACCCAAAGTTATTATGAAATGGTAGAGCCATGAGCAGGTACTTACCAAACTATAACACTTAAAGAGGCAAAATTTTTATAGAAAACCATAAATAAACACATTCTGCAGGAGTCAACCATTCACTACCAAAGTGCTTATTAGGAAATTAGAGAGATGTATTATGTCATACTAACATAGCATAAAACTTGAAATAGAAAGCTTCATTATCTAAAGAAAAATAGTCAACTGAATGATTAAAAGTGCAAAATTTTAAAACTCCAAGAAAGTTGAGTTCAAATATTTCATATTTCAGCCCATTCACTGAGGCAGAGAGGAAAAGCCACATTAGCAAATGAACACCCACCAAGACATGTGAGATGTAAAAACTAATGTAAAACATGTGTTTAATTAAAAAAAAAACACAGATTAGGCCCAAAGTATTTTGTAAGATAAAATGAAACCCTTTTTATTTACAAATTAGATAGTATGTTACAAGGACTGTTTAATGATAAGCCTGGACAAAATAAAGAAATTGTTTTACAGGTCTTATAAATTGTGGGCTGTGTAGGCAAAAGATAGGATTATAATAATTGAACTTTTTGAAGTTAAATAATAGTGAATTTCAAAGGAAAAGCCCATTTAAAAAAGGAAGAATCTATACCCTGATGGTCTGAGTTTAGCTATTATGTAAAAACAGATGCCCTGATAATGTGATAGAAGTTAAGTTCTAGCTTTGTCTTAGGTTTTACATTTTCCCAAAAGGAAGAAGAAATAATGACTAACATAACTTAAAACCCTAATCCTGACTAAATCTTTTCACCTTCCTATCTATTCATGAATCAGAAATCTACTTCAAGATCTTTCCCAATAAAAACTACTTTTCCACTCCAGGGACAATGTGATACAATGGCTTTTCATTACTCGTAGCACAAGCAGGTATCAAATGGTAAAAGAATTCCACAGGTGCATCTATTGTGATCAGAAGCAGCAAGAAACCACAATCCATAAATATAATATAAATGATTATGATTGGTTTGACATTTTATCAGACCAATAATTATAAATGTTAAAGTGCAATGGGTCCCCATGTGTATCACAGAATTTATATAGCCCCTAGCAAACAACATTTTTAAATGTTAAGTTTTAGATGCTAACATTCTCGGTTTCAGCAAATTTCACTGTATCCTCACTATACATTATTAACTCACACACAAACAACCTGGCAACTACAGTGACCATTTGCTGTGTAACATAACCCTAAAGATTAGGCCAGAGTTATCACTTAGCTATATCACAAACATGTTCATAAGAACATCAATTAAGGGTTACTCATAATTGCTTCATGAGATTTGAAGTAAAACTCCCACAGATGTAACTCTTCTCATTGCCAGTACTACTGAGATTTAATTTTTTAATTCTTACCATTTTCTTTGTCAAAAAAAGAAAAAAATCAGAAAAACACAGATGGTCCAAAGAGCAGAGGGAGGATATCCAAATTATTATAACAATAAAGGTATTGAACTGGATTCTCTCAATATGGCTCTGAATGTTCAATATATACTTTCCAAGCCACTGAAAGAAGAAAGCCAAGGATTAGACTAATGTCCTAATCTAAGATGTGCAACCATATCATCAAACACACACAATTAAGTTCTCTGAGCCTCAGATACCTACAACTTTGTTCATGCTATTCCCCGTTTGACCCACAGCCAGAGTGTAGCCATCTTTCATGGGTCACACAATGTCCAACTTCCTCCTTTACATCCTTTTTGATTATTTAAGCCAATACTGATGTATTTCTACTTTGAGTTGAGAGTATATATTTTAGACTGTTGAGTTTACAGCCTATATACAGTGTGTCCTTAAAGTCATGGTGCACTTTTGACCGGTCACAGGAAAGCAACAAAAGATGATAGAAATGTGAAATCTGCACCAAATAAAAGGAAAACCCTCCCAGTTTCTGTAGGATGATGTGGCAGCATGTGCGCATGCACAGATGATGACATAACACCGTGTATACAGAGGAGCAGCTCACGGCCATGCCAGTCGAGATGTGGATGGTACAGAGGAAAGTTCAGTGTGTTCTGTGGCTCACTAAATTCGAATCTGTGACCAAAGTGCAACGTGTATATGGGCACGTTTATAACAAAGCACCACCACATAGGAATAACATTACTCGGTGGGATAAGCAGTTGAAAGAAACCAGTAGTTTGGTGGAGAAACCCCATTCTGGTGGGCCATCAGTCAGTGACGAGTCTGTAGAGGCTATATGGCAGGGGTCCCCAAACTTTTTTCACAGGGGGCCAGTTCACTGTGCCTCAGACCGTTAGAGGGCCAGACTATAAAAAAAAACTATGAACAAATCCCTATGCACACTGCACATATCTTATTTTAAAGTAAAAAAACAAAACTGAAATAAATACAATATTTAAAATAAAGAACAAGTCAATTTAAATCAACAAACTGACCAGTATTTCAATGGGAACTATGCTCCTCTCACTGACCACCAATGAAAAAGGTGCCCCCTCCAGAAGTGCGGCAGGGGCCGGATAAATGACCTCAGGGGGCCGCATGCGGCCCGCGGGCCATAGTTTGGGGACCCCTGCTATATGGGACAGCTACCTAAAGAGCCCTAAAAAAATCTGTGCGTGAGCTCACATCGAACTGCACTGAAAAATATGAAACTGGGAGAGTTTTCCTTTTATTTGGTGTAGATTTCACATTTCTGTCGTCCTTTGTTGCTTTTCTGTGACTGGTCAAAAGTGCACCATGACTTTACGGACACACTGTATTAGAGTCCAAATATAGAGTTAGATGACCCACTTTAGCACAGAAGTACAGATTTCTCCATATTATTTTAATGGACTTTATTTTTAGAGTAGTTTTAGGTTCACAGCAAAATTGAGCAGTAGGTCCAGAGGTTTCCCATCTATC
Source organism: Saccopteryx bilineata (assembly GCF_036850765.1). Lineage (NCBI taxonomy): Eukaryota > Metazoa > Chordata > Mammalia > Chiroptera > Emballonuridae > Saccopteryx > Saccopteryx bilineata. The sequence goes on along the minus strand of NC_089492.1, from coordinate 77,449,711 downwards.
CCTGCCCCTGTACATGCACAGCCCACACGAATGTCAACATTCCCCACCGGAGTGGTATATTGGTAACTATTAATGAACCTACATTGAGACAACATCACCTAGAGTACATAGTTACACTTAGTGTTGTCTAGTCTATGGATTTGGACACATTTATAACATGTATCCCAAATTACAGTATCATACTCAGTAATTTCCCTGCTCTAAACGTCCCTTGTGCTTTGCCTATTTATCCCTTCCTCCTCCCTAACCCTAACAACCACTGACATTTTTTTACTGTCTTTATAGTTTTATGTTTCCCAGAATGTCCTCTGGTTCTACTCATACAGAATGTAGCCTTTTCAGATTGGCCACTTTAACTTGGTAACATGCATTTAAGGTTCCTCTCTTCACATCTTGACAGCACATTTCTTTTCAGCACTAAATAATACTGTACTCTCTAGATGAACCATGGTTTATCTACTGAAAGACATCTTGGTTGCTTCCAAATTTTCACAATTATGAATAAAGGTTCTATATACATATGTGTACAGGTTTTTATGTAAATATTCAGCTCCTTTAGATAAATACTAAGGAGTGTTACTCATATGAGTTACGGCTCATATGTAACAGTATGGTTAGTATTATAAAAAACCACTAAATGGTCTTCCACAGTGGCTGCACCATTTTGCATATCAACCAGCAAGAAATGAAAATTCTTGTTGCTCCACAACCTCACCCATGTTTGATGTAGGTTTTCCAATTTTGGCCATTCTACTAGGTGTGAAGTGATGAGTATCTTGCTTTAATATTTATTTCCCAGTGTACATATGATGTGAAACACCTTTTCATCTGCTTATTTGCCATCTGTGTATCTTCTCTGGTGAGAGGTCTGTGAAGGTATCTGGAATATTTTTTAATCAAGCTGTTTGTTTTCTTATTGTTGATTTTAAGTGATTGTATGTATGTGTGTGCGTGCGTGTGTGTGTGTGTGTGTGTGTGTGTGTGTGTGTTTGGACAACAGTTCTTTATCAGCTATGTCTTCTGCAAATAGTTTTTCCCAGTCTGTGACCTGTATTTCCATTTTCTTGACATTGCCTTTTGCAAAGCAGAAGTTTTGCACTTTAATGTCAACTTACCAATTTTTTCTTTCATGGATCCTGCCCTCGGTATTATATCTGAAAAGTTATTGCCAAATCTAAGGTCATCTAGATTTTCTCCGATATTATCTTATGAAAATTGAGTTTTGCATTTTACTTTTAAGTTTGTCATCCATGTTGAGTTAATGTTTGTGAAGAGTAGAGATCTGTGTCTAGATTCATTTGTTATATGTGGATGGATGTCCAGTTGTTCCAGCACCATTTGTTGAAGGAACTATCTTTGCTCTGTGGTATTGTCTTTGCTCCTGTGTCAAAGATCAGTTGACTATATGCGTGGGCCTATTTCTGAATCTTTATTCTATTCCATTGATCTATTTGTTTATTCTTTTGCCACTACCACATTGTCCTGACTAGATAAACATTATAAATCTACTAATAGATTTAGTAGCTTTACAGTAAATCTTGAAGTTGAGTAGTGTAGATATTCTTCCTTGTTTTCTAGTTTTTCCCTCTGGACATAGTAACAACAACAATAATAATAACGGAAAGAAACTTCCAATTTTGATTAACTACTATATGTCAAAGACCATGTTTAGGCAATTACATACACTATTAATTCTTGGTTCATCTGATGAACCAGTCATGACTGACACAGTGTGAATGTACAGCCCACTCACATATTATGGAGTCACAGTAAGCAATTTAAATAAATGTATGGCTCATGGGAGAAAAAGAGAAGTAAATTACTTACACATATTACCAAAAATCAAGTAAAGGTATAAAGGCAAGATTTTGTTTATTTTCACTAATTCTCTACATTTCCAACTGAGTACCAAAAAGCCAAATATTAATTTTATTTATTTTTCCAGCTTTGTTGAGGTATGATTGATGAGTAAATATTATTCAATATATGAGTTGTATAACATGATTTCTAAAAGTATACAATATGATTTAATATATGTATATATATGTATACATTGTAAAATGATTACCATAATCAATTTAACACATCCATTACCTCACCTAGGTACTTTCCATGTGTGTGTACATGTGTAATGAGAACACTTAAGATCTACTCTCTTAGAAAATTTCCAGTATATAATACATTATTATTAGCCATAGCCAACATGCTATACATTAGATCCTCAGAACTTGTTCTTATAGCTGAAACTTTGTACTCTTTGACTAACATCTCTCTTTCCACACCTCCCAGTCCCTGGCAACTGGCCTTCCACTGTTTGCTTCTATGAGTTCTATGTTTTTAGATTCCACACACATATGAGATCATACAGTATCTTTCTGTATCTGCCTTATTGCGCTCAGCATAATGTCCCTTGTCCATACACACAAGCTAAGCCAGAGTGCACTCAAAGTTTCCCAGATGTTACCTATTGACTGGATCCTTTCCCTCTAACCCTTTTGTTTACATGCAAGTCCATGAGCTGACATAGAATCTAGAGAAAAACCAAATGTCCTGGTTAAATGGAGGGGAGGAGGCAAAATGTAAACTAATGGGTATTGTGTGACCCTATCCATGGGACACATTTCTCCATCCTTGATGTGGCCTTCTGGTGAGGGGAAGCTGACGAATGCATGCACATTTCTCTTGGTTCTGTGAGTTAACTAATTGGTAAATGTGGTGGAAATGACTGGGCATTCTCCGTTAGCTCCCCTCACTTCCTCTTGAGAGGACTCAACTGTCCTCTTTCCTATGCTGTGAGGTGTCCCTGGGCTGGCTTTTTGTGGGGACAAGCTCCAGTTTCAGCTACCTGAGTGAGGAATCAGCGTGACCCTGTGAGCAGCCTGTTCTGCTAACAATATAAGGCTGCCCGCTCTGCCTAACCCCTGTTAGTAATAAACATTATTTTTGCCTCTACACATATTCCTTGTTTTTTATTTTTCTCTGACATTTCAGATGTAAAAAAATAAAAACGATGTTATAGTATTTCTTGGGGTGCCATTGAAAGATTCATAAACCCACTTTTGTAAAATTCTCTATGTGCTTTCTTAAAAATCTGAAAAAATAATTAAACCATACTGATAGAATTATAGATGATTTGGGTTTGTATCTTTGCATATTCTAAACTTTTACCTCATTGTAATCAGGAAAAAGGGATAGATAGATAGATAGATAGATAGATAGATAGATATAGAGATATATTTCTAAATATAATGCTGATCTCCATAAAAAAAAATTGAATATCCATCGTCCTCACAATGGGTGTTGCCTGAAAATGCTCAATATTCTCATTTTAGGCACTTAACATTATTTTAATACTAAGCCCTCAAATGGATTTCACAGTTAGAAGAAATTCACAAGAAGGCTTGAGCCTCCTATATTATTAAGAACCCTTTGTAATCAGTTAACAGACTCATAGAGTAATCAAAGAAAATTGCTGAGTTTTTTTTTTTTTTGTTTTTTTTAGCACAGACCCACATGAGTTTTCAAAAACACATCACTGCATTGCACTCTGATGGTAGCCACAGACTCCCTTTCGTCCCGGGGAAGCTATCATACACTGTAATGGTGACATTTTCCTCCAAATATCACTAACTTTCATAGAAGCCAGCAACTTCAAAGTCCTGGAGGCAGCTGGCTTGGAGTCAGGAGACACCGATTTTCTCTTTTTTCACTATATTTCTGTTCACTTAGCCTGGCTTCATTTTGCCTATCCGCAACATGAGAAAAATAACTCTTGCCTGTTTCATAACAGTGAGAAGAGAAAAATAACTGAGAGGCTGCCCGTGAATACTTTAATTTGAAATTCTTACAAATGCAATATGCTCCCAGAAACATTCAGAATCACTATTACTGTGCATCAGTTCAGGCTGTATAATGTTTTCTTTTGGTATTTTTTTTAACTCAAAATGCACTTACACATGTGACATTTTCCTCCAAATATCACCAACTTTCACAAAAGCCAGTAGCTTCAAGGTGCAAGGAGCTGGTCAGTTATCAGAAGAACAGAGGGGTCAGCTCTTTGTTTCTGGGAGGGAAGTGAGTATTCTCTAACTCAACAAGAATGTCACTCCTGAGAGCTTCTTTCCAAGTTCAGGAAATAAAAAGTCACTTGTATGTAGCAAGTTAACCAAATACCGGTGGAAGAATGCCTGTCCCAGGGAAAGGCATTTTGATGGGCACCAACAGATGAAATGAGATGCCTGCTCTATGTAACAGCAGCTGGTGTGTACTCTGCTCACAAGAGGACGTTTACCAGAAGGGGGACATTTGTGTCGTGGAACTGAGACCCGCAACCACCCACAGTGGTTCGGAAAGACAAAAGCACCAAGTCCAGACAGCCTGGAGAGCATAGCAAGTGACATCTGATATAGTACAATGGGCATTACAGCCCGAGGATAGAAAGCAGCCAATTAGAACCAAGGAAAAAGTTTGTTTTAATAAATTGGAAAAAAAATTTGAAAAAAAAAATCAAGGAGACAGAAAAATAAATCCCTTGCAACTCATTGGGGCTACAACCTCAAATAGCGAGGACAGGTTATCTTAAGTTGTTTCTTTTGCAATGGTTTACTTTGTTCTTCTTTTTTTCCCCTTTATTTTAATAAAGTAAACTAATAAGCTGGAATGTAGTGAAGTATTTTTGTTTTGTTTTGTTTTGTTTTTTACAAAGCAGACAAAGGAAATAAGCCACTGTTGACAACATATATAGTATTAAAAGATTGCAAAAATGTTCTGCCATGGCTACGCTTGCAGCCTGCAACTATGCCCAGCTGTTGACGTAGGGTGACAGCTGTAGGAATCATGGAGGGTTAAAGTATCAAATTGAGGAGCTCCATTTGGAGGGTTTGTGTTCTCTTTTTGAAGCTATCATTTTGCCTGATTCCATCAGAGGCTTAAAGCAGATCAAACTCCAGATGCTGCAACCTGCTTTGTTGGCAAGACTTCTAATTGAATCAGACATGGACAGAATAAAATTACATAAAAAGTAATAAAGTCTCTGATCAAGATTTGGAGCTGCAGTGTTTGGACAGCTTCGATTCCTTTACCGCCTCTCTCATGAAAGACATTGGTTATTATCTGAGATACGCCATTATTTCCCAGAATCCAATACCTAACTCCTGTTTAGGTTGGAAGAAAATAAGATCAGAAAAAATTCTTAGGGACTCTTTCCACATTTATGTTTTTGATATGAAAATGATACTCACATGAGAATGTAGGTAAAACATGATATGTTGTGATGGAATGAAAAAAAAAGAAAAGAAAAACATGGCTTTCTGTTTGAATTTATGACAAAGCATTTGGACAGATCTGGCAAAGTCTAACTCCCAACAAAACCAGACTGAACAGCCTATCACAGAGAGAAGCTCACAGAAGTTTTTCTTCTCAAATTTAAAAATAAATACCAATTTCTGAATAATCTTTAGACAGGATGTCTACATATTTGTTCTCTCTAGCTTGCCCAACACTGTCCAGATTAACTTCCATGCTCCAAGTTTGAAAAAACATAAAATGATAGAGTAGTTGAGACGTTTACTTCGAACTCAGTATTGACAGACAAAAAATATTCCTTAAAACCTGTGGGGCTCATAAAGCTACAGCTGGTACCTGGGGGGTACATATGAGAGAACAGACATGGGTTTTGAACCAAACAAAATGCACGGTAATGATTACAGCGGTACAGGGAGCACGGGCTCGGACATTCAAACCAGAGCTCGGCGTTAGGAAAAAAAAAAACAAATGCAGGAGGTGCAAGAAGACACTTCTGACAAGAAAGTGATTTCTTCTTTCCTTTCCACTTTTTGCTGTTATGGATCCTACGCAGTAACCGTCACGCCAACTCTCCTTGCTACACAGCGCCACCTACAGGACAGCGGGCAACCGCCAGCTCACAGCGTGTTTTCCTTCTCAGGGCTGAAAGGAGGATGTCCTCATTAATTTCGTGGTGCCCCTATTTGTCATGCAGCATTAATGTTAAGTATGCAAATGCACGCTCGATATTATGTCTCTAGTCATAAAATGAAAGGGCTGCCTGGAGTCTGAGGGTGGTGTATGGAGACGAAGGAAGTCCTTCTCTGCACAGAGCTGTTGGAGAGCAAGGCCCGTTCTCAAACCTGTCCCACTTCATTTCAGGAAGTTGGTGATCAGGACTTAGGGGGTCAGCTTCTGAAGGAAGATCTCAGGTCCTCTGAGTGTGATCAAGCCAATGTCCACCTGCAGCGTGTAGTGAATGCTTTAACGATCGGGGTGGCCAGCGGGAAGAGGACTTTCACCCAAATGCTTCCTTTCCTGAGATGCAATCAGGCTCTTGCTTCCCAAGGGAAGTGTCCGCCAATATTTATATCAAAAAGATTTGGGTTTTTAAGATAATCTTATTGCTAAGCACAGAAAAAAAAGTAAAAGTAAAAAGGCTTTTAGTGACATGCTTTGAAAAATGCATGATCTTAAAATCAACTGAATGTACATAAAATGACCAAAATCTCATGGTTATTAGGAGGAGACCATTAAGTATGAGAGGGGCAGGTAAAGGTGGGCAAAGGGCGGGGAAATGGGGCAGAAAGATACTTTGCTCGGGGCTGTGGGCCCACGATGTGATGTGCAGGTGATGTATTGTTGAGTTGCACACTCGAAACCTGTATGATTTTGGGCACCAGTGTCACCCCGATAAATACAATTTTAAAAGAAAAGAAAAGGAAACAGTTTGGTCCTCTCAATTTAGTAACAAGAACATTAGGATATTTTCACTTCAGAAAGAACTATCAAATGAGACTTGCTGAAAAAGAATTATCAAGTCAGACCAGAAGAGCAGCTTCCATGGCAACTGATGCATTAGACACTCGTAGATGTTCCACATCCTCATTTACTGCCTTGACCAATATGACTCAGAGTCGAGAGGCTCAGATGAACCCAACACTAAATTCGATCACAGTGATTAGTGAAACTTACAATAAGCTTACTGGTGAAAAAAGTCAACAGATTCCCAAAGTGCAATTGAGATTTTTCTTAAATAATTTAAACTTATTCTATAAATAAATTAATCAGCAATAGTCCTATATTGAAAAAAAATCTGTTTTTGTCCCACAGTAAATGTATGACTGAGTTCTGTATACATCACCCTTCTGTCATTCAACTCACATTCTTAGACAGGGAAGCTCCTCATTCACAGGGACCACGCAGCGCAGCTTTTTATAAAACAGGATCTTTCTACAGTACAAATAGTAACAATTTTCTCTCCTTCATGTATTTGATAAATAACGATCTGCAGATATTGGATTTTCTTAAAGTAAAACAGCAATAATTTGCAAATAAAAAAATGCCAGGAGGCACAGAAATTACTCCTTGAGAGTTCAGAATTCAAACATACTACATTGCAAGGAGGAACTTCTACAAGCTGATTATCTCTTATTTTTCTGTCTTATAAGCATTGGTGAATTAATCAGGCCTACAGTCCAACCATAAGGATCCTGCAATTCAGTATCTTGAGCTGAGTTCACCATAACAGAAATTCAACAGCCTGGCTATACCATATACCCCAGGGAGGGGGGTGGGGGGAATACTATATCAATTTTTTTGTTAATTAATAAGCTTTATTGTAGCTAAATTTCATTTAACTTTTTTTTTTTTAATTTTTCTGAAGCTGGAAATGGGGAGAGACAGTCAGACAGACTCCCGCATGCGCCAGACCGGGATCCACCCGGCACGCCCACCAGGGGGCGAAGCTCTGCGCTTCTCCTATGTGCCCTGGCCCGGAATCGAACCCGGGTCCCCCGCACGCCAGGCCGATGCTCTACAGCTGAGCCAACCGGTCAGGGCCTAACTTTTTCTTTTATGCTAATTCAAACCTGCAATAAGTTGTATCATCTTGAATTGGTGTATAAATGTATTTTTGTGTGGTCTGCCTTTTGTGTTCTAATGATTGACTATGTGAAAGACTCCCTCAAAAAGAAGTAACAATCTAATTTTTAAAAATACAAATGAAGGTCCGTTTCAGAGTGAGATTTTCTCTTTGTAAACCATAATTTCAAAATTGGGTTTCAATGTAGACATTTCAGTAGTGACACAATGTCGTACAAAAACACTAACCTGGATTCTTTATTTTTTTACAGTATTACTTTGTGAACTTAAGAGAAGCTTTTAATTTCTGTTGTATTTCTCAAAAGACTAGTGGTATTTTAGGCCAAATTATATTAAACATGTTTAAATGTTATATATAAGGCTCTGCCAGACAAAAATCACTTTTGCCTGAAATAATAATTGCCCTAGAAGAAATCTAAAATGATTCTATATGTCAAGTAACTGGAGAAAAGTTTTGACTCTATTTTGCATTAGTTAGCAAGTTGCTTCATTTTGCCACTTACCTTCATATTTGTAAGAAAAGCCTCATAAGAGTTTTGACTGCATGAGAAACTTTTATACTTACATAGCTGGAGATGCACATTTTGTGTAATGACATCTGATCATTGCAATGCCTATGCACATTTTAACCAGGCACTTATGTAACGCATGGGTTTTTGAATGGCTCACAGCACCACAGGAATCATATCACTAGTTTTCCCAGCATCCCTGACTGACACACAGGATATTATCCCAAAGCCTGAAGGTAAAGGAAAACCGAATGACTGATGATGGCTCAAGTTCAGGTCTGCTCTAAAACTACATAATAATGATTCTAAGCTCCCTGAGGGTAAGCACAGTATCTTATCGCTTCACCTCCCCTGCTGGGGACATTGCTTTGCACAGTTTGAAAAAATAAAATAAATTCATGGCCTTTGCACCTCCATACCCACATACTTTCACAGTATTACCCTTTCCCACTACAACAATAAATGATTATTCCCCTATTATATATTTGCTTATAGTTAAATTTCTGGAAAAAGTATTAAATGTAAGACCGTTCATATGAAAGGTCATTCTTCAGGTGTTCCTTCTCTATATTTAACAAGCACAGTCCTTATTCTTTGAAAACTATGAAATGAAATCATTTGGAAACTGTGGTGCAGAAGTTTAGATCATTCCCCTGAAACATGTGATAAAGCTAATCAGAGTATGCTAATTCAGTGATAATTTATCTAAATTTAACAAGAGGACCTACAAAGACTCAGTCTACTACCAGGACTTAACTAATGTCCATAAGAATTACTGATTTTTTCCGAAGAAGCCTAGAATGCTTCCATTTGAAAGCTTGAATGGCCCCAGGAGCTGCACCTGCTGCCTCTCACACCCCCGTGTAGTCCTCTCCCACCTGTACCAGGGATACTCTGTGGGACCAATAGACTATGGTAGAAATAATAATATGTCACTCTTGAGGTTAGGTTAGATGACTGCCTCCTCCATCTTGCTCTCTCTCTCTCTTTCATCTCCAATTGAACTCTAGCCAGAAACCAAGGCTTCCTGACAACCATATGAATGAGTGTCCCAGTGACTCTGCCACCCTAGGGAACCTGAGCTAACTCTGTGGTCCAGCTTCCAGCGTGGCTGCAGCCTCTGAAGGGACCCTGACACAGGGCTTTCCAGCTGCATGGCTCTCAGATTCCTGACCCTCAGACACCTCTTGCTTTGAACTGCTATACTTTGGGGTAATATGTTAAGCAGAAATAGATAACCAATACAGATTAAGGGGCATACCTAGAGAGTCTATAGTATCTTAGTATTTTTTACCAGTTGAAAAGTTTGACTACAGATGTACAAATTTTGTTTTAAATCTCATAAAGTGAATATCTAACTACATAAAAGAGGAGGACCAAGATTTGGTTTCCAAGACTAAGGTTTATGATTCTGGAAAGACTAGAAACCTAAAATAATACAGATATCACTGAGGAGGATAGACAAAGTAGTATCATAAGCTCATAAGTAAATATAGATATAGATATAGAAATAGATATATAGATATAGATAAAAATATAGATATATAGATAATGTAGATAGATATAGATATAGATGATATAAATAGATAAAGATAGATATAGATATAGATGATATAGGTAGATATAGATAGATATAGGTATAGATATAGATATAGATATAGATATAGATATAGATATGTGATATAGATAGAGATCAAGATCTACGGACCTAGGAGCACAAGCACAGTTGAAATCTAGGGGTAAGACTAGGAAGAAAGAGTAGAAGAAACAATGGTCTTTGGTCCATAGTTCATATCAATTCTTCTCTTGCAAGTTTCAAACCCCAATCCACCGCCCTAACCCCACTGTGTCATTAGCAGCAAGTATATGGAGGCAAGAGGATTCTTCTGGGCAATATATTCACAACACAATTATTGGACCAAGAAAACATAATAGTATTTTTTTCTATATTTATTCTGTAAACTTAAAGTAGACAGAAATGTTATGGGCTATTTAAACCCATCTTCTTAAAAATGGACATTTTGGACAGGGCCAAATATCCTGGAATGTTGTTAGGAATATGAGCTACAGAGTACCTATCCATATCAAAGTTACAGAGTTCAAAACTGCATAGGTGAAAAGTAGGGGGGATGTGAAGAACTTCAAGTATAATGATATCTGGTAAAGTTACTTTTTCGTAAATGCATGAAATTCTAGACTTTTGTTGTTGCCAATTTCATGTTCCACAATACTCGGAACACTGACAAGATTTAGACATGTTTGCACACTGGAATTTTCAGGGAGGGTGGGGGGAAGAAGCCTGGCTTGTTAAGAGATTCCAAAACTTAAAGACTAATATTTGTCAATGAATTTTCAAAAATAAAGGGGAAATTATCCAATTAATATACTAATTGCATGGGTTCTGGGAAGAATTCCAGAATAGTGTAGTTGTTTTCATAAACCATCCAGACTCACCAAGAGGAGCTCCTATTATAATACCCTAATCTCCTTTTTTTGATAGGATCACAAGACACCAAAGCCTCCCTTAAAATACACATGGGGAAACAAAAGAACTGTCTGGTTAGTAGCATAGTTAGGTGGAATAATCATTATAATCAAAATGGTGATTAATAAATTGATAAAATATTTTAATAAGGTTCTAGTAACTTATTGTCCATTAATTTAGAAAGATACATTAAAGGCAAGTTTATCATATTTATTCATAATGCAGAGTCAAGAAAAATAAATTGGATGGCACAACCAAATTTTTTTCATGAAAAAGTAAATTCAACAGGAAATATTTGAGGTCCTATATTTAGATTAAATTAATTGCATAAATATAGATTGGGAGACTGTTGTAGTAATATAAAGTTATAGTAATTAAATATATAGAAATATGATATAAAAATATGTAAGATATATAAAAGTAATTAAAAGGATATTAAAGATAATTATTAAAATTAAGTAAAGTTATGCCAATTGGATAGGAATTAATATAGTGGCTTAGTGCCATAACTCTGTAATGTGATAAACAGACTCTGACTTACAAGCAGAGCCCAGTTAGTATGTGTGTGAAGTTATACATAGATAAGAAGTAACTTGGTGCCATAACTCTGTAATGTGATAAACAGACTCTGACTTTCAAGCAGAGCCTAGTTAGTATGTGTGTGTGAAGTTATACATAGATAAGAAGTGGCTTGGTGTTATTTACATTAACTTTGTAAATTAACGAAAATAAGAACATCTTTAAAAAGTGGTTTAATGTAAACATTTCAGTAGATTGACATAAAGGAGGTTCCCTGCAAGGAATTACCAAAAAGGTGGTTTGAGGTGATAATCCTATAGATTGACACCTGTTAGAAGGCGTTGGCCGGAAAGGGTACTAAAGCTGAGGGGACCCGTGCTGCAGTAGTTGCTCAGACTCCAACATTGATGTGGACTGTCTCCACACCACTCTGAGCTCTGATCAAAGCCAGCCAAGAGGAGCATGCCGACAGGGCCCCTTTAAGCTGTACCCAGGCACGCCAAAAGGATTTGTGAGTAATAAATTGCCTGTGTGATTATTGCAACTAATTTGTGTGTCGGTCGTGTCTTTGCTCTGGTGGCATTTAACAGTAGCATCCTGTTAAGAGTAGTCTCAAAGAGGCTGCCAGCTCTGCTAATGAGCAGGAGTGTCCCCCTGCATGGGGAAGTCGAATCAGGGACGCCTGATCGACGTAGAGCCTGGGCTCTACTGGGACTGAGACAATGACTATTAAATAGTAAATTGAAAAAGATCCTAGTTAGTCGACCTACAACAATCTCAATATTAGCCACTCAAGTGATATACCAATATTACTTAAAATGTGGATTATCCAAGTCCAAAAATGTAATAATCACTTTGTATTCTGCATTGATCAGATAATCTTAGGGGTATCATGTTTAGCTTGGGAGTTACTTTTAAAGAGACTATTGGCCTGACCTATGGTGGCGCAGTGGATAAAGCGTCGACCTGGAAATGCTGAGGTCGCCAGTTCGAAACCCTGGGCTTGCCTGGTCAAGGCACATATGGGAGTTGATGCTTCCTGCTCCTCCCCCCCTTCTCTGTCTCCCTCTCCTCTCTCTCCCTCTCTGTCTTTCCTCTCTAAAAATGAATAAATAAATAAAAAAAAATAAAGAGACTATTGAAAAACTTTAGAAAGTTTGGTTGTGGCTGATCACTCATTCTCCAAATAAGATGTCTAGATATATAAGTTTTTAATTGTCTAATTTGTTCCAGACATCATGCTGAAATATGTTTCATCAAATAGAGCAACTTTTAGAAAAAGGTATAGTTAATAGACTCACATGCAGGAGACTTTAAAAAACTGAAAGTAACTTGCATTTAGTATTATTTGATTTCATATTTGTGAATAAAATTGAAAGAAATTATGCTAACCAGGAAATCTTTTTTTATATAACTTTTCAGAATCTCTTTCAAAAGATTCTTTTTTACACAAAGCATTGCTCTTTTCATCTTATTCTATGATTCTTACTACAGCCTGGTTTGTAAAAAGTGACTGACATTTTCTTTTGAGGTTACTTCAAACGTTCTCTCTGGGGCTTAATATCACCGATCCTAAGAAACTTAGTCCCCACCCCCTGCCATGTACTGCTAGGTCAGCCAAAGGACCTAAAAAATCTTCAAAACACATGGTTTCTTCTTCTATTATCCAACACATTACTTTGAACTACAGTTTTAAAAGACCGTAGCCTATTGACTTCTTGCACAGTATAACCATGAGACAAAATAAATAAAAGGTAACCATATCCCAAATCAGCCAAACATAAAAGTAATTACCACATGAATTGTTAAATGCTTAAGAAGTAGGTATTTGTTGATTTAACCTTTCTCCTATTTCAAACAATCCTTCCATTATCCATAAAACTCCTCAGGGAATCCTCACATCAATGTTTTCAGGGGAGTTTTCCTGTGCAGGCAATCTCGCCATCATAAGGATCCTTTGTTTAGAGTGGACATTGATTGAAAAAGCCAGGAGAAATACATTCGATGGCAGAAGTAATCATTTTGTTGTTGTTGAGGTGAATTTAACAAGAAAAAGTAAAAGTCATATTCTCCCTGGCTGCGTCTGGAATGAGCCAGATTTCATTTCTGCCTTCCACATCCCTGCTGAACAGGACAATCACATCTACCACCCCTTCTTATCTTAGGTTCCACCGTGATGAACCACCTTTGTGGAAAACGGCCAACTACTTCTCCAGGTCAGTGTCTCTCAAATTGTGATCTCTGGACTGTGGGCATCGGAATCAACTGAGATGCTTTCTAATAACACGAACTCCTAGACCCAGCCGTAATCTGCTGAGTCAGAGTCTCCCACATAATCCTTATGTGACCTGAAACTGACACCCTCCCTCTAGATGCACTTGGACCAAGCCAGACAACCAGACCGTTTCAGCAAGAAAGTGACATACAAACTTAATGCTGTATTTATTTCATGTATTACTTGGGGGACACTAACCACTGTATCCCCCAATTTCCTCTCTATGAGAGCTCAGAGAGTACGGCTTTTGGGGGAAAGTATTGTTTTTCCTAGAAAACGTTTCACTTTCCCCTTGCCCCAGGTTCATATTTATCTTCTGTTCTGGTCACTAGATAGCTCAGAAGCAAATTTCCAGACCTACCTCTTATGTTACCACAATATTTGATCAAATACACTAAACCTATTTCAACAGTTTATTGTCACTTTTAAAGACATATAGCCAGAAAACTGACTCAAACCAGTTTGGTAGAAAAAATGGGATCTAAACTGATAGGTAGGTCAATGAATCTCCCAATAATGCAATTGAAGATTACTTATATTATTTCAATAGCTAAATTACACAGATAACACTGTCAGTTGAAATACCTATGCTTTATTACATATGCTAGGCACAAATCACCCCATCTTTTCACATCTCAGACTTGGCACAAAGGTACACAGAAAAGCCAGGAATTGCACATGTTGGGAGGATCTGGGACATGGCCATGAAAAGTGACTTAGAGGGTCCAAGAACAATGTGTGTGCGGGAGGGGCGGCTGGAGAGGTTTAACAGTAACAAATGTATGTGGCCCTTTAACTGACTAATTAATGAAGCCAGTCCCTCACCCATATTTCAACACCTTTTCCAAAAAAGGTGAAAAACATTTCATGTGCCAAAATCTATATGCACTAAAAAGACCATGTTTCTCTGATATTATTAGATTAGTCAGCCATTAAAAAGGAAAATATATATGTGGTCTGATATTAGTTGCTATCTTAGAGAATCGACACACACTCATTCCTGTGACCATGCTCCTTCGTTTCCTTTGCTCAGTGCTCAAACCAGTGCCCACAGACCCTCTGTGGGAGAAACACGGTTGGTTCTTCTGAACTTCCCAACCTATCAGGGACCTAAACGTTTGTAAAACACAATACAAATGATTTGCTAGAACAGTGAAATAACATAAAAGGACACGAAATGCATGTGCATTCTTAATTAGTTTAATTTTTTAAATTATTATTAGATTTGATAGATGTAAACTTTTCTGACAAATGTCTATGTCTATCTGGATTTCTAAATGCTTGTACAACCATGTGGAGCACTGACCATCTGCAGACCAGCACCTCTGAGGGGATCACATTCACCCTAACTTTCCATAAACATCCCTGCTACACTTGACCAGTTTACAGTTTGATCACTAATGCCCATAAATTGCTAGAAAAGGGATTAAGCTCGTCCCTCTCAATTTCTCTCAACCAGTTTTCCTCCACAATCACTCCACCAGCACTGAAAATGAATTATCAGTCCAGGGGCCAATCCTTTCAGCATGTGTGGTACGACTGGAACAATGCCAATTAGAAGAGCTAAAAGCTCTTCCTCAGCTGTGGTCCTAATTTGGGACGTCATTCCTTTCTCGGCATTTGTTGTTTCCTTTAAGGTTTTCAATTCAAAGGTGATGACATTCATTCAGAGATGGCAGGTCCTCCTTTGTTCTAGACACAAGGAACATTGAACTGCCCAGTCCCATTCTTGCTGGTGGGACTGTGTAACTACACGAGCCAACTGAGAGTGAGAAGGCCTTCTGGGATTCTCCCATTTCTTTTCCCCAAACCAAATAAAAAGAAGAAGAACAACAACAACAGCAGCAGCAGCAGCAGGAGGAAGGAGGAGGAGGAAGAAAAAGAAGAAGGAGAAGAAGAAGGAGGAGGAGGAGGAGGAGGAGGAGGAGGAGGAGGAGGAGGAGAAGAAGAAGAAGAAGAAGAAGAAGAAGAAGAAGAAGAAGAAGAAGAAAAGAAGAGGAAGAAGGGGAGGAGGAGGAAGAGGAGGAGGAGGAGGAGAGGGAAAGGAAGAAGAAGAAGAAGAGAAAGAAAAACAAACAACAGAAAAGGAGACACCTCAATTCTTCCAACTCTGACAACAGTGCCAAGTGGAACCCACTGCCAACCTGCATTAGACACAAAGCATGAACAAGAAACAGACCTTCACTGTAGAAAGTGCCTGAGGTTTCAGAATTGTTCCTGTAACATCACTTAGCCTGGACTGGATAATACAGTCTTTTCAGGAAGAAGAATGAAGCAAGATGCCAGACAAATATTTAGAAATGGGATCATTGTAATAAACATGCAAAGAAAAAGAAAATAAAGGGGAATTCCCATTTTTTCAAAGGTTTTAATTTATTCTAGGGGGGGGGCTAGAAAGGTCTCCTTGAAGCAGTGAAACTTTAGTTGAGACCTTCAGCATGACACAGAACAAGCTCAGAGAGGAGAAAGAATGAGGGCATGAAGAACTATGTGTGACGACCAGAAGCTAGAAATTGGGACGACTAAAGTTTAGGAAGAGACCACACCTCCGGAAGTGAGCTTCATGCCTGTCAGACCCCTACCTTGACACAGTGGCTTCACCTCCTACTCCTAGGTCACAGCGTCACATTCCTCTCTATACAAGGTCTGGCCCCCGCCCGGAGAGCAGACGTTCTGCTGGAGCGCGGCACCCGCCCCTCGCTGGAGGAGCCTCAGGCCGCCTGCACGCCTGGCACACAGGGGATCCTAGTACACAGCTCATAACTGACGGGAGAAGCAAAGGTGAGGGTTTGATGAACCTAAGTAGTTTGCCAGGGTCCACGACATCCCCTCTTAAGCAAAAACCCAAACCAAAGCTCACAGGAGAGCTAGTCTCAATGTTACATTTTGCTAAATTGTGTTCATACTGCTTCTCTCCCAAAGACAGAGGAATATCAAATTGATGCTTTTCAAATGTGGAGAAAGCCAAAATGAATTATTGGGGGGGGAAATAAATTTTTAAAGAGTAAAAGAAATGCCGTTTTATTACTGCCCAATACAATGACACAAAATGAATGGAGGGATAGCAACACTACAGAGGCATTCTGCTAGTTCCCTTTAATGGCTCACTCACCCACAAGTATCTACTGGATACCTACCAGTTGTATGCCTAGTCTGAGGGGCAGAGTAAGTAGTTTTTAGAGTCTCGACTACAGATTTTGAAAAAGCACAAAATCATTTTAAAAATTGCTGTTTGCAATATGCTAGGCTAAATAGACTAAAACAGTGGTCGGCAAACCATGGCTCATGAGCCACATGAGGCTAGTTGGCCCCTTGAGTGTGGCTCTTCCACAAAATACCACATGCGGGCACAAAGACCAGCTTAGGAGTACCCTAATTAAGTTAATAACAATGTACCTACCTATATACTTTAAGTTTAAAAAATTTGGCTCTCAAAAGAAATTTCAATTGTTGTACTGTTGATATTTGGCTTGTTGACTAAATGAGTTTGCCGACCACTAGAAGTTATTGGAGATTACCACTGAGTCAAAATAGTGACCATTGATGAATGTCTACATATTTGCATTAGCATACTCAGAGATTTTATTCAAACACATACAGTAAAATTAATTTTAAAAACTCATTCTCTGAAATTCGTAAGTTTTATTCCCAAATCTTTTACTATGTTATTTTATATAATAAAATTCCCTTTTATGAAAGGTAATACATAAAATTGACTTAAATTTGGACATAGAATATGTCAAGAACAGAAAATGAATAAACAAAGAAGACAGTCTCTTTCTCTTAGAAATGTTTTAAAGCTCCTATTCTTCACAAACGATAGTCATCCCTCACCATACCGCAGTTCACTTTTTGCGGTCTCACTGTATGCAAAATTTTAGATTGTATATATCTAATTTTGTATTGTGGATTTTTTGGTATATTGCAGGATTTTGTGATATAGAGGTATTTTTATATATTTATTATTTTAATTATTTTTGTGGTAAAATAAGCAAAATAAGTGTGGGAAAGATTTATAAGAGTATGGGGAGGGTTTATAAAGCCTTAAAATATATGTAAATAATAAAATAAATATAAGGTCACTACTTTGCAGATTTTTGCCTTTCGCAGGGGGTTCTGGAACCCAATTTCATGATAGATGAGGGACCACTGTAGTCCTTACAATCTTTCAAATTCTTTTTTTTCATTGAATAGAAAGCACTTATGAAAAACTATCTTAAAATCCCATCCACCTCTGACTCAAGAACCATCTCCATTGATGGGCATTTGGTTGTTTCCATAGGTTGGCTATTGTGAATAATGCCGCAATAAACATGGAAGTGCAGGTATCTTGTCAAAATTCTGTTTTCACTTCCTTTGAGCATATGCCCATGGGTGAAATTGTTGGGTTGTATGATAGATCTGTTTTAATTTTCTGAGGAACATCCATACTGTTTTCCATAGTTGTTGGATAAATTTACGTTCCCATCAGCAACGGATAGGGGTTTCCTTTTCACCACGTCCTCCTGTGTTTATTGCAGCATTATTCACAACAACCAAGATATGGAAACCACCCGCCCATCAGTGGATAAATGAATAAAAAAGATGTGTTATATATACACAATGGAACATTATTGAGTCCTGAGAAAGGAGGCTATCCACCCATCTGCAACCACATGGAAGGACCTTGAGCACATTATTGCTATGAGATTAGTCAGATAAAGACAAGTACTGTATGATCTCACTTGTATGTAGAATCTAAAAAGTTAAATGTATAAAAAAAACAGAAGAAAATTGTGGTTACCAGAGGATGAGGAACAGGGATAATAGGGATGGTATTTAAGGGTACACATTTTTAACAAGTATTAAATAAGCCATAGAGATCTAATGCACACTACAATGAATATAGACAATAATAATGTGGCACTATAATTATGTTATAAATATTGTAACATCAACCATCATATAGTAATGCATAAATGTATCAAAGTAACACGCTATACACTTTAAATCTATACAATGTTACATGTCAAATTCATTCAAGAATAAAAAAGATAACCTTCTCCAGATTAAGGATGGGCCTGATACACTGGTAACAGAAGAGATCAACCTCTCCTTTTCATAACACCATCACACCTGCTCTGCCCAACAAACTATCCTTTTTAAATTTTGCGGCCCTGGCTGGTTGGCTCAGTGGTAGAGCGTCGGCCTGGCGTGCGGGGGACCCGGGTTCAATTCCCGGCCAGGACACATAGGAGAAGCGCCCATTTGCTTCTCCACCCCCACCTCCTCCTTCCTCTCTGTCTCTCTCTTCCCCTCCCGCAGACAAGGCTCCATTGGAGCAAAGATGACCCGGGCACTGGGGATGGCTGCTTGGCCTCTGCCCCAGGCGCTAGAGTGGCTCTGGTCGCGGCAGAGCGACGCCCCGGAGGGGCAGAGCATCGCCCCCTGGTGGGAAGAGCGTAGCCCCTGGTGGGCGTGCCGGGTGGATCCCGGTCAGGCGCATGCGGGAGTCTGACTGGCTCTCCCCGTTTCCAGCTTCAGAAAAATACAAAAAAAAAAAAAAAATTTGCTTTCCATATTATTTTACCTATGGACAACCAATGATGTGATCCACTTCCAATTTTTAAAAGATAAGTCATTCAATTTGAGATTTGTCCTGGGCATTACTTTGAGGTCCTTCTTGCTGGAAACCAGGAAGACGGTTTCTCATGATTACATTTTATCTTGATCCATTTCCCATTTCAACTTAATGAAAAGTCATTCTCACCCTATGATACGGCCCCTGTAAGAGTCAGCGCTGGAGGAATCATGTATGCTATCTTCATGATCAAACCAAGGCATCTGCTCGCTGCAACATCCTCTCTACCATAAATACACTAAGACAAAAACCACTTGGAATGGTGATACTTACTATTATCTGTTTTCGTTGAGATCAAGGAATTTGACCTTCTGCTCTGTAGCTGCAGTGATGCTGAACCACATTCTGATAAACTCATCTAACCTTCTATACTTTGTTCTATAGGGATTCCTCGGCGTGAAATACATCGAAAGCTGGAAGAGGAAAACCTGGGGTCTGGGACCACTTACAGATGTGTCATCGTTCACCTGTACAGGCTGGGGAGTCGAACACACCCTTCATGCCTTGGGCTTCAACTGTTCTCTGTCTTTTCCTTCTACCTCTGAATAGCTCGTGTCAATGAATCATCTCACGAAACACTGCCAAAAACATTGCCAGAATTAGCTCTCTCCAACTCTGCTGTAATTACAGCCTGGCCATCTTTTACTCTGAGAGGAGAGATTTAGATACTGACCTGTATCCAGGGAGTAGTATTTAAAAGCAGCTGATGCATAACAGATTCTCTGAGAAATACTCAGTTTTTTAAAATGTTACTCCTTTTTAAAAGAAGAATCCTTAGTGGAGCTAGGGGACAGAATTAATGAAGAGATGATAAGAAACTGCTTCTCTGAGAAGACAACTTTCCCCCAAGTCCTCAAGGGCCTCTCCATCTCCCGTATGGATGGCGGTTTATGCTGATGAATAGGCAGGCTCTGTCTCAGCCAGAGAGCCTGTCATTTACTCCTGCGCAGGGAAGTTTAAATGGATTTTTCTTTAAACTCAAACAACAACATTTTCTATCATCATTTTTTCCTCATCATACTCACTCATCAGTAATGCAAAATGACTGAGGAAAGGGGAACAACAATTTTTGCCCTTGACAATGGAGTAGATATCAGACTTTTTAAGAATAGGTCATTGGTATCTTTCCAAAGCATATTGAATGGTCTGCAGTGACCTCAAATGAGGACTTTTGCCTTGAGTAACATAGTCTGAGGTCACATTGACCCTTAACTTTAAGGCCCAGGGATGAAGGGATTTCTGTAAGTGCAAAGAGAAGAACCCTTGGCCTTGGCACATTATCGGTCCTGAGTCACAAGTGAAACTTGGACTCAAATAAAACTGAAGGATGCTTCTCATTTTGTATCATGCCTTCAGAGAGAAAGGTTTCAGCATGAGTCAACTTTGGCCACACCCTTCCTAGCCCTAGCCCTACTGAGGAGAGAATAAGAGAGAAAAATTTGGATTGTTGATTCTAAAATTGTTTAAAATCAGATATAATAATGTCTAAAGTCATATAGTGACTTCCATCTGCAAAGTCACCTAGCTCTCACAAGGCGGAGTCAAAGCCCTGGCTAGCAGACACGCACACTCAGAATTTCAACAAACGTGGCACCTGTTGTCTCTTTTTAAAGTCGAACTATGTCATTATTTGGATGTAAAAAGTATAAAAGAAAAATTCTGTTTATACCATCATCTTATGCCACACAGACACTAAACAGAAAGAAGTGATAAAGCCAGACAAAAAAACATTAATTTCATCTGGTAGTCCTGGGACCTCTGTTGGGAATACCAAAAAGGCATGAAGGCCAGAAGGCTGAGGTATACTGGATTATTTCTTATTTATTCTTTATCAAGCACAGGGGAGGCTGAAAAGGACCTAATTTGACAACATTTTATGTGAAAAGCCCTAATGATATTAGTTGACCCGAATTTCAGTGAGTCAGTTGGATAATGCAAACATCGAAAACTACTGATGCAGTCCTGGCCTACATTAAGAACACTGCAAAAGGACACGGTGTGCGTTCACATCTTTGAAAGAGAAAGTCTGGACTCAGCACAGGTAAGGTGACACTTGGGATGTCACTTTTTTTTTCTCTGTGCCTGACATTTAAAGGGAGACATCAGCAACATACAACAGCACTTCCTAAAACGTGTGTCATGAAATATAAGTAATACAGAAAATCAGGCTATTGTGATCAAATAAATTTGAAAAATACTGGATTAAACATGTCATTTTGCCCTGGCCAGTTGGTTAAATGGTAGAGTGTTGGGCCTGGTGTATGGATGTTCTGGGTTCAATTCCCAGCTGCTTTTCTCCTCTTGCTTCTCTCTCTCCTCCTCTCTCTCTCTCTCTCTCTCTCTCTCTTCCCATCCTGCAGCCATGGCTCAATTGGAGTAAGTTGGCCCTGGATACTGAGGATGGCTCCATGGCTCTGCCTTAGGTACTAAGAAGAGCTGGACTTCTGAGCAACGGAGAAATGCCCCAGATGGGCAAAGCATCGCCCCCTAATGGACTTGCCAGGTGGATCCCAGTCTGGGGTGCATGTGGGAGTTTGTCTCTCTGCCTCCCTTCTTCTCACTGAAAATAAATAAACAAACAAACAAATAAATAAATAAATAAATTCTATATGGCGTTTTAAAGACAGTTTTCACAAACTCGGTTTCCATCGGAAACGCATATGTTAATGTGCACTGTGAAGCCTGAAGAAGATAAGGCTTTTGCTTTTCTCTGATAAGTTTATCATGGAACTCCTTTTTTAAAGACGCAGCTCTCAGAACTCATACTACAAAGGACGTGCTTTGGGAAATACTGATCTAAAAGATGTTCTAAAGGTCATGTACCAAGTAATAAGAAATTTGAAAATCATGCTCTTTGAGGTCTATTTGTAAAAAAAAAAAAAAAATAGGTGTTTTAGATTGGAAAAAAAAAAGACTAACAAGAAGCATAAAAAGTAAAGTAACATATAAGATATTGATTTTTTTCAAGATTGTTTTAAGGATGTATAAATTACAATCACCAAGTGGAAAATACAGGAGCACGTTCCGGCTTGGCATAAGAAAGATGTTTCTATCATTACCTAATAGTGTCAGGGTCTTTCCTAAAGCAACGAGATTTCCTTAAAAAAAAAAAAAGAGAAAGAAAACGAAATTGATTTTTTTTTCTGTAATTGACATCAGGAAATTTGTAGAAGAAATCTTGTATTCATAAAAGCTTAGAGTGACATCCAAATTTATTGCAACTCAGTGACTTGAATTATGCATAGTCATTTCTCACTAACATATCACTCCCTAGTTTATATCCCTTGCTAATTAAAACTTCCAGTAGCTTTGATATTGGTTATTAAACAAACTCCAATTTCACTCAACTATCCATTAGCCAAGCCAGTGTTGTATAAGAAAGATACACTTGTCAACGGTGTGATCTTGAAAACACTGTCTTGGAAAACAGTGATTTTCAACTATTATATCAACATGACAAAATAATAGGAATAATCTGGGGAGGGCTTTTAAATATTTAAAGATTTCAGGAGTCCATGCCCATAAATTCAGAATCAGCTCTGGGTAGAGCACAATTACATATTTTTCAGAGCCCCCTGTTGATTCTGGTGTATGAATGGGTTTGGGAGCCACAGATCCCAATTCAGGCACCATATACAGAAGCACCGCCCCAGCCTATGTCTCTATCTCTGAGGGGAAAAGCGATGACAGGCAAATCAAGGGCCTGAAATTGGATGAACTGAGCCAGATCCCTTTTAAATTGCAAGGATGACTTCACGCATCCTAACCCAATGGAAGGGGCCTAAAAAGTGCCTCCTGTACGCAGGGCTAGCCTTGGGTTCTGAGATGGCCTTCCACTGGCCAGAAACCCCTCCAGTGCTCACAGGCAACCCCAGGCCTGCCCTCCATGCCTGCTGCATGACATTCCATAAATGCAGAATCCCAAAAGTGAGCCAGGGACAAGAGAATGTGGCTCTTGCTCTCTTCTCCTGAGCAGAAAGCTCCCCTTTGGCAATTATACTCACCCAGGGAGTAGCAGAAACAGTCCCAGAAGTCAATGCCCTGTTCCCCTGGAGACTTTAAAGAGGATCACCAACATTTAAAATCTTTTCCAGTTTTGGTTCAAACTGCCTTCCTATCCTTATCCCTCCGAGGCTCTGGTGAAGCTTTCACTCTTCCAAAGTGAGCTGCTGGTTTCTCCTGAACGTGGAATCTTTATTCTAACCCCTGTGCTCCCACATCAAGTCTCCAAGCCTCTGGTCTGCTGCACTGGCTAGCCTGGCCCCAGGAAACTGCCGTATCATAGACCAGATGTCAGCAAACTTTCTCCATGAAGGACCCGAGAGAAAGTGTGCTCAGCCTTGCCGCCACACTGTCCCTCTCACAACCACTCACTTCTGCTGCTCTGGGGCAGGAAAGTAGGCGCAGACGTGGACTTAAACAGAAGTGGACACGGGCCAGATGTGGACCACAGGCCACAGTCAGCAAAGCTCCACATCCCATTACACTCAGAAGGGACCTCGTCTGACGCCTTTCATGAAACATCCTTCCCTTTTGTCCCCTCAAGCGGAGGTAGAATTTCTTCTTTTATGCTCACCTAGAATTTGTACATGTTTTTTAGAGTAATTCTCTCATGTATTATGCAAGCCATGTACATGTTCACTTTCCTTTCCAAACAGTGACATCATCAAAGATAAAGACTATGTTTTATTAATTAATGTCATGAAACAGCCGATAGACATCCTATAGGTATACAATAAATGCCGACGAGCTGAAGGAAAAAACAAAGGAGTGAAGGAACAGATGATCAACATAAATATTAATTTCAGGTGGATCTTGAAAAAAAACCAGACAAGCTTAGAGATGTCTCTTGAAATATGAGAGTATAGTACTTTTAAATCTAAAGGCACATGGCTTGTTTTTTCTCCCACAACAGTGCCCTGCATGTATCTTATCAATATTGGTTGAAGATTGCCTGCTAAGGGCAAAGCCCTTGAGGATTAATATTCTGCAAAACGGTACCTCTCAGAATCGAGGCCTATAAAGTACACGAAGTCACTGTACCCACGAAATGTGCCTATTACCGTCTGTGCATGAACATCCTTTTAAAAGTTAATGGGATCTGAATGCACATAGCAGAATAAAAGTGAGGAATACCCAGACCAAATTACACAAGAATTTATGACACTCTCTCCCACCACGTTAAATTGAGGGATCTGGGTTACAGGAGATGGTACTGAAATGATGGTCTTTCCTCTGCTCCACACATCTCTGTCCTCAGCAACACGTTGCAGAGGAGAGCACGGATCCACCCGGCACATGAATCCTTTGTTTGAGGAGGTCCCTAGGTCTTCCATGTCCACTGAAAGTACCCTTAATCTTCTTTAATTAACTACAAATTTCTTAATTTGTAATGTTTCTTCTCCAGTCCAACTGGCTCTCCTAACAGCCATCTACTCTAATGTACATTCCTTCAGCGGTCCTCATGTCTTTTAGATGTCACACTACTCCAGGCAGCTGTTCATGCAATCAGTGCTAAAAAGACTGAGCATCTATTTCTGTGGGCTGAAATCTTCATATTTAAATGATGGGAATCTAAAAGACTTCTTCACACACCTGAATATCTATTGCTAAGCTTTGAACAAATATCCCTGGTTGCCTTAAATTCTCAGCTCCAGGATTTTGGCCAGTGGGCCTCATGGATAGATAAGGAGCCTAAGTTTCTGAATGCTCTGGTGATGTCTGATACACCATAAGAACCAAAATTTTAGTGGCCCTGAGACAACACACCAAGGTTGAACTTCAACCCCTTCAGGCGTTCCCCCGGCCACCCTCAAATATTGGAGGGATTCCAGAGAGATGCATTCCACGTTCTCACAAGGAGATCCATTCCCACTGGATATTGACCCTGTTCCGCCATTCTTACTAGAAAACACGATCAGGCTATGAAGTGTCTAAGTCTACAGCTGTGTGGTGGGGTGGAGGGAGGGCAGCAAGCTGGGGGCCTGTGCCCCAACAGTTCACATGTTAGTGAAGCAGGCCCATTCTCCTTACAGTGCTTTTTATTCTTAGCACAAAGACATATGTCCATGGCTCGGGAATGGTTTCTAGTGGGCATCTATTTGCACATTGACTTCGGAATAAGCTTTCTCTCTGATGCCAAACGTTTTGTTACCGGCAAAATGTTTATTGTCCTGATGCACTTTCTCAGGGTGAGTTCTTTCCAGGGGAATGTCTCACTTCCTCAATTAATAGCACCTGTCATCACCCACATGCCCCCCCCCCTGCCCACCCCCCGCAGCTGTTTGCCATCCTGAAATGCCAGCTTGTGTTCTAGGTAGAATCCTTCCCACACTCAGAATGGGTTTAACCTGAAGTGTCTTCGTTCATTTTGTGAAGACTGTTCATCAGTTATCGAAACAGTTAATCCATTCTTCCTACATGAGAAAATGACAAAGATACAGGCACATATATTAACATTACCAATATCGTGTCAGAAAGAGCTGCCGTGTGCGGAAAAGTACGGTGATGTTCTCTTCACAGTTTTTAAGTGAGAAAGAGTTGAACTGAGCCTTCAGTGGCAATGTCCTACAAGTGAGGATATTTGGGTCCAGAAAGGGTCCGAGGAATTTAAAAAGTCATGCAGTTAGAAAGTTAAATAGGTATTATTGTACTCATTTGGAAAGACCAGAAAAAGTCAACACTTTGAAGACAAGGTTCAGAAAAGCCCATCATGAACTTCAGTGTCAGCCTGACCTGTGGTGGCGCAGTGGGATAAAGCGTCGACCTGGAACACTAAGGTCGCCGGTTCGAAACCTTGGGCTTGCCTGGTCAAGGCACATATGGGAGTTGATGCTTCCTGCTCCTCCCCCTTCTCTCTCTCTCTGTCTCTCTCTCTCACTCCTCTCTCTCTAAAAAAAATCAATAAATGAACTTCAGTGTCCATAGTGACACCAGGCCCGGCAGACCACAGTGCCAGGCCAGGGTGGCAGTGTGAGTTAGGCAGGCCGGAGACAGACCAAACACTTACCACAGTTTGTATTACCTTTCCACGGATAGGCTGGTAATGAGGAAACGTTGCCATCAAAAATTATGCTGAATCCTCCGTGGCCTTGTTCCAGGCCTTGTGCCAGATTTTAAAAGCTCTAAGATAGTAGTTGCTGCCAGCCAGTATAATTCTGTGTGCCCGCTCCCATAACTCCAAAATGTGATCTCAAAGAGCTGTCGGGTTTTTTTTTTTTTCTACATTTATTTGTGTGATGCCACAATACAGGTCAAAGGACATCTTTGAAATTCCTGTGGGCTAAGAAAAGAGACCATATTTTAGTGTCTTCTAAAAACAAAAAGGACTCTGGGAACCACAGCGATGAATCTAGGGCCTGTGACAGCCCGTCTGTCTGTGATGGTTCCTGGTTACAGGGCTGTGCTGCTGCCTCGGAGTGTAAATCGTGCCCCTGGGATTGTTCTGTGCGTAACCTTTAACTCACACCTTGATAGCAAACAAGTGAAAGAGAGCCAGTACCATCAGATGTGATGATTGATGTTTAAAGCGCCAGGTTTCTGTTTAATACCAATGTGAAAACATCATTTTCCCTTCCCGCCCGCCAGGGAGTCGAGGCAGTTTGTCAAACCCGAAGCAGTGAAGCTGTGCAGAAGGATAGGAAGAAGACACCACTGCGTCCTGGTGACGGTCTTTCTCTCCCTGAAATCTAGGAAGATGGATCTGGGGCAGAGGTAACTCCAAGTTAATGATCACAGTCAAACAAAGAAAGCCCTCTGCACAATTAGTCTCCCTGAACCTTATTTCTAATTCTTAGAGGTGCCAGCACTTAACAAAACCGATGTGAAATCTCCTTTTCTGCTCTTTGCACTGTTTTGTGAATTTTCACCTCTTTCAGAAAGACTCCTGTCAGCTCCTTGTTCGCACAATAAATGCTGTTTTTCGAAAGCCATTTTTCTTCTCTTCTCTCTTTGATGAGAGCTATTTAAAATCTTCACACAGATCCTGCCCAATTACAAAGCTGATCTCCTGTAGCCACCAGGTGAGGTATACATTGTGTTGTGACTACTCGATCCATTCACCCACTCACGTGTCTATTGAGCACCTACTACAGTATATGCCAGGATGGATTCTAGAAGCTGGAAATATAAGGATTAACACACTTCATACAATTCCTGATCTCATGGTACATAATATGGTGGGGAGAAAAGAACAAAGCAAGGGGAATAAACAAGATGATTTTAACTGGATTGGCAGTTACTTTAAATAGAGTGGAGAGAGAACACTCCTCTAAGAAAGTAATATTTGAATGGAAACCTGAATGGTAAGGACTCAGGTGTGAGAAGATCTAACAGAAAACATCTAGGGGAGAAGGAACAACCAGTGCCAAGACCCTCGCTCAGAACAGAGCTCAGCATGTTTACAGAGAGAGCGCCAGTGTGTGGGGCAGAGTGAATGTGACACAGCCACAGATCTAGGCCCTAAGAGGAGGCAGGGACCGGACCATGCCGTGCCTTGCACTGTAAAAGATGAGAGTATTTTAAGATGTAATAGGGGCATACATTGGAAGATTTTAAACAAAGAAGTGACATGGAAGTCTTGTGGAGGGAAAGAAAAGAGGGAAAAAATGCAACAATCATATTATAATGTTCTGTTTATGTTTGCTTATTTGCATAGACATTTGGGAGTTTGGGGATTTAGTGGAAACTGCACATCCATTCTGCAAACTGAATGCTTTCTGACTGTTTTCAGTTAATTAAACTTGTTCTCTGATCTCGTTTTGAAGGAGCACAGAAGTGGAGAGATTACAGCTGCCTGGTAACGCATGCGCTCCCAAATGTGTTCAGTGGAGGCTGACACTGAATAGAGAGCCTGAACAACGAACGCAAATCCAGGGAACAGGGAGAAGTCGGGACTCATGTTACAAACCTGCAGGACAGGACCCGAATTTCAGAACCACATACACTTTAAGTTGTCTTGCCTTTACATTCTTCATCAAACACACTCAAAATAGAAAGAAACATCCCATGAGACGGCTGTTTTATTTGAATTACAATTTTATACATCACACTTGAAAATCAGAAATGGCTGTAACATTAAAGCATTCCAAAGCTCAAAAACATTAAGGAAATAGACCCAATGTTAAATCCTTCCATCTGTTACATTCCACACCATTTTCTACATATTCTCAGGACAACTGAGAAGAACACACAGAAAGTTACTTTCAGAATTAGATCAGAAAAATCAAAGACCATTTTCTGTGCAATTTACTATGGATTTGGAAAACAAAGTCTTTAAGGCCACAGAAAACTTCCCCAAAAAGCTTTGAGCTGCATTTTATGAGGATAAGGGCTCATCTCTGCACAGAGAGAGAGAGCTGATCTGATACACACCTGAACATAGACAATGTCACAGGAATTAGATGAGACAGAACTGGCTCAGGGTCAGCACAGTGGTCACCTGAATGAATGCTGGGTGAGTTATCTCTGAGAACACGGGACAGAAGACGACTACCCGGGGCTGAGAATTCTGCTGGCCTGATTCACCTGAGGCAGCCTGCATGTCCCGCTTGCACAAGGAAGAGCCCGCGTTTCCCTCTGCGTTTGGTCTCCCCAACTGTAAGACCCACGCCCCTTCGAAGTTCTGATGAGACCCTGGTCACATCACTGCCATTGGTGAGTTCACGCACGGCACAGACTGATTCTGGCGAGTCTGTCTCTCTGCAGCCACTGTCTCCGCCCTTAGATCTGAAAGATCAGAGACCCGGAGGAAGACGGGAATACTAATCACAGGCAATGCAGTGTGACGGTAATAGCTTTACAACTAGTTTAAGTCAAGACTAGGTAAATTCGAATTGAATTCTTATTGAGTGCCTGCAATAAAGGATACATACAATACAATTCACATAATATAGGTGTAGAAGTAAGACACTAAAGATAATTTAAATATTTGTTTCTGTTCCAAAACTTAACTGCCAAAATTCAGTTAGTGTTCCTCTGAGTGCTCCAGTTAGTCTTCCAGGGAAGCAGAAACTGATAATAAACTGGTGTTCTGAAGAGAGGGCTAAAAAGAGTAAGTAACCAATGAATCAGGAAGAAGCAGAAGAGCACAGACATTTAGCATATTGACTTGAAAGTAGGTCGCCCGGGCTTGACTCTGGCTCTTCTGCTTAGTAGTCTATAACCTCCACTGGCTCAGTCACCTCATTGACAAAGTAGAGATCATAATAGTTAGTACATCATAGGGTTTGTGTGGAAAACTATTCCTGGCATGCAGCTAATAACCATTATTTTTAAAGAAGTAACAGTTTACAAATGACCAGATGTTGTTTATAATCATCCAATATCAATCCTGAGGTCTATAATTAATGAAGGGTGGTGAATTATAAGTAACGCTATTTTAAAAATAGTTGTGAGACAGTTTTAGGTGAGAAATTTTTGATTTTTTAATTCTAACTATAGTAGGGGAGATAAATGCAAATAATCAATTTTAGAAAGTGTCTATTAATATGTTTATTGATAATAAATAATTAATAAAGCAGGAGATGCCTTCTTAGCAAAATGGTAACATGAACAATCATGAATGGACTTAAAAACAGCTGATTTTAAACCCAGGTTCCATCACTATTAGGGGCTTTCTCTGATATTCAAGAGGGTTTTGTGTGTGAAGAATGGAAATATATATATATTTTTTTAATTCTTATAAAAATTAAAGCTTATAAGCTTGGAATAAGAATTGAGAAAATGTGTGTAAATAGCCCTTGGTGTCTGGCACATAGTAGGTATTCAGTTAAAGTTTTCCATTCTTGCCTTTTAAGAATGGTGCTACGAGACCAGACCAATCTTCCTACACCAGTCTGTGATGCCGTAGTCAGGGGCAGAGGTGGAGGTTAAGTTGACAACTGGTCTACCCTGGAAAAGCACTGACTGTCCCAACACATATTGCTCATTGGGGGAAGAAAACGGAAATAAATTTGGGGTCCAAAATAAAAAGGAAGAGGAAGATTGTTCCTTCCAGAACATCAGATTTTTTTATTGCCAAGATTAGTAGATCAATGTACCTTTCCTAAGATTCCTTGAATTTAGTGAAATGTCATGGCCCTTAGCTGACAGGATCATCATCATAGATGGCCACAGACCTCAGATGCAGTGAATGGAGACAGATTTGGCAAGACAGAACCAGTGCAAGCCAATTAGAAATGAGCCCATAAGTCTTTTTAGAAAGTGGGAATAGCTGCCTCTCCTTCCTCTGTTTTCTTCTGTTTGGTGTTCACAGAAATACATAATTGTACCTTAGTTCAAGCAGAGGCTTCTGTCCTGATACCCAATAGTGAGGGATGCTGCTGGGAAAGGACTGTGGGAAGATGGCTGTGGACCCCAGAAAATGGGGCATTCTACTGCAGACAAGGCCAAAGGAAATTTGGCAAATACAATTTTCATAGGCCTATTCGGCTGTGCAAGTATTTGCAAGAATGATCAGACTACTGTGGTCATGAAAAATATGTGAGCTGAATGTTTCAGATTTTCTAACAGCTACATAAAAAATAAATAAAATAATTTTAATAATATATTTTATTTGACCCAACATTTCAAAAATAGTATTTCAATATTTAATCATCGATTCCCGGCCAGGGCACACAGGAGAAGCGCCCATCTGCTTCTCCACCCCTCCCCCTCTCCTTCCTCTCTGTCTCTCTCTTCCCCTCCCGCAGCCAAGGCTCCATTGGAACAAAGTTGGCCTGGGTGCTAAGGATGGCTCCATGGCCTCTGCCTCAGGCACTAGAATAGCTCTGGTTGCGACAGAACAACGCCCCAGATGCGCAGAGCATTGTCCCCTGGTGGGCATGCCAGGTCGATCCTGGTCAGGCGCATGTGGGAGTCTGTCTGACTGCCTCCCCGTTTCCAACTTCAGAAAAAATACAAAATATATATATATTTAATCAATACAATTAATGAAATATTTTACATTTTTTTTGTTTTGTACTAATCTCCAAATACCAGCGTGTCTCTTACATATATAATACATCTGATTTCAGACCCTCCATAGTTAGTTAATATCTAGTATTTAGCTCAGATCTAGGGAGTTGACATGAAATAATAATAGGAGGATGAGTTTTATTGTTCCTTTGTAATGAATATATATAAGGTCTACCAGAAAGTTCTGTCTGTTTCTATCACAAGTTTCGACACGTAAGCACATGTTTATTTGGCGCATGTATGTCTCTCTATTTTTATCACTTAATGTGTATATACTGACATAGCAAATTAACTAAAACAAAGTTGATTCACATTAGTCTTATGTGTGAAGCGATAGTGTACCCATGGCTACTGATAAAGTTCATTTACGCCACTGTAATTTTTACAAATTTCAACAAGGAAGAAATGCTACAGAAGCATGTCTGTCGCATCCACCATATTCCCTGGACTTAGCACCCTCCGACTATCACTTGTTTTTGTCCTTATAAAATTTTTTGAAGGGCAAAAAATTCAAAAATGAAGAAGATATCAAACAAGCACTGGTTCAATTTTTCACAAAAGATAAAACATTTTTCAAAAATGGGATGTACAAATTGTCCTCACGCTGGCAAGAAATCATTAATAATAATGGCAGTTATATTATTTAATAAAGTTTATTGATGGTAAGAAAAATTTGTATTTTGTTTTATTCCCAAAACAGACAGAACTTTCCGGTAGAAAAAAAATTACAGTAATATACCCCTGCTTGAGATAATACACCCTCCTTGAGATAACTTCTTTTTGAGTCAGTTTTCAATCTATTTTAATTCCCAGGTATAACCTAGATGGCATACATGGCTGCAATTGTCTGATTTGGGTTGACCAGTGAGAATTTTGAAGTAGTGACCTGTAAGGGGGACTTTAGAAGCTCAAGGTAAAAACCTACTGATCTGCCTTTCAAAGTTATCCTTAAATGCTTTATAAATGTAAATTAGAAGTTTCTAAGAAGATAAGAGGTTTGCTGAACAAATGAGGTAATGCAAAATGATGAAGAATGTATAATTATATAAAACTCACATTCTAGAATTTTTTAATTTGTATTTTTGTTGGTAAAGATTAATTACATATTCTTTTGAACAATTTCATACTTGTAGAAAGACAATAGGTAGGTATGTAGGTAGGTAGGTATATAGATAGATAATTACTATCAGTTATCTAAAACTCCTCTTTCAAGTAAAAGTGTTTATTTACAGAAACCTAAAGTTACTTCTAAATCACTCAGTTAAGGGTAGGAACTGCGTAATTGAGGCAAACAGAGTCCTGGCATAAAGAAATCTAGAATGAGCAATGAGAGATGAAAATTAGTAGAACCTTAAACTCATTACTTAGATGTTCTCAAGACAGTCTAAATATGTACACTTTCCAATTGTTCAAAAATTGAGAAAAAAATATTTTTACCTTCAATACTATTCTATGGAAGCAGAGAAATTTTAAAAAAATAATCATTAAAACTTCATTATTACCCATCCATATTGTTATGACTTGTTATTGTTTCCTATTTTTTTCCATATTAGCTTATTCAAGACACTAGATAAAAGTCTTTTTACAAAATGTAGTCTTCATTGCACTTCAAGGACTTCCTCTCTGCTATCAGACCAGCTCCAAACCTCTGGGCTTCCTGAATCTTCTCTCTGATGCCCATATCTAACTGTGACTCCTGACTCGTGATCTCAACAGCCACTCCTCTTTATGTTTCTGCATGTTCTGTACCTGACAAATTATTTATGCCCGTAGTCAGTGAGAAATGGTAGTCAGACACATGCCAAAATGTTCCACAAAATTCCACCCTGTCCTTTCTGAGACCAGCCCACGTGCCTGTGAATCAGCTGCAATAGACAGATACACAAACTCAGCTTGGAAACAGCTATAAATACGAAAAAGTAAATCACAGGATCAAAAACACAGGTATGGGCAATCTGATTTTATGAGATCAAAAACGTAGCCAACAGTTAGAAACTCCTGCCAAAAATTGAGTAAGTAGGTAAATCTTGAATCATTGAAGAGCTGCCCAGGGCTAAGGGTTTTTAGTGGTATTTGAAGGTCTGGTTTGTCAAGGTGAGGGAGATATGCCAAATTAAATGACCTGTCCCATCCATGAATCAGCTTTGGGAATTTTAGGAAAAGATGTGAGTTTTTGGTATACAGAGAAACTTTTCAGACCAACCAAAATTATGACTAGAAGCTAATTCCTCCCCTTTTATTTTATTTTTATTTATTTTTATTTTTTATATTTTTTGCATAAGAGAAATGGACAGACAGGGAGAGAGAGAAATGAGGAGCATCAACTCATAATTGCATCATTTTAGTTGTTCATTAATTGCTTCTCATATGTGCCTTGACTGGGGGCTTCAACCAAGCCAGTGATCCCTTGCTCAAGCAAACGACTTTTGGGCTCAAGCCAACAATCATGGGATCATGTCAATGATCCCACACACAAGCTGGAGACCTCAGGGTTTTGAATCTGGGACCTCAGCGTCCCAGGTCAATGCTCTATCCACTGTACCACCACTGATCAAGCTCCTCTGTTTTTAACATGAGGTCGACCTTGGTACTAGAAAGGTAAAGTCACAAATATAATACGGATAACTTGCAACACAGGCTTCTATACTGTCTTTATGAAGAGAGAAAATGTAACTTCAGTTCCATAATTAAATTAGGAGAAAATCTAACTACACCACGAGCTCCATAAAAGTGGGATGCTGTCTATCAGCCGTTCCTGGCCCCTTTGACAGCTCTATTTCAGAGGCGTTTCCCACACCACGCCCTGCAGAGTGTTTGCAATGTAAGCCCTGCAGGTTTGTTGGGTGAGAAGTAAGGAGTTCTCTTGATGGCTGTTCTGCACGGGCTGCTGAGGGGGGCTGTGCGGCCAGAGGACCCATGCTGCCAAAGATCACAAAGCAAGCTCATCAGCTGAGCTACAGAACAGGAAAAAGGTCACCTTTGACTGGCTTGTGCTCTTGGCGCTCAAAGGGGGACAGCTTTTCACAGCATATTCCCTATGGGCATGAAGAGCCCTCCTGGATGCTTTTGATAGAAGGTTGGAAAGAAGTGTTAAGGAAGTGAAGGGTCTATACTAAGCTTTCTCTCTTCAAGAGGCTGTCTCCTATTGTAATGACATCCAGCTCCACCATGGTGCACGTCTGAAAAGGACCTCTCACAAAGAAATCAAGGACATGAATAAAGGGCCCCTTACAAAGAAAGACAAAGACAAAGAACAGTAACCTAGGTTACAGCTTTCCTTCAAAATGTGTTCAGATTAATTCTGAAGGTTGTACATATACATACATTTAGGGAATCGGCAGGCAGATTATTCCAGGTGACGGCTGGTGAATGCATCTGGCCAGGTCCAAATAAACAAAAATGCAGTTATCAGTAATTGCTCCCTAGAAGATTCCAAAATTATAATCTTAAGGTCAAATAACAGGCAAGCCGGACAGAAGGTGTACACTAAGGCACTGTCTGCCTGCAGCCCCAAGTATGTTTTCAAATACCACTAAACAAGTTTCCTTCTTCCATTCTGGAGTTCTTTTTTGTTTAAAGGATGGCTGTGTACACACCATTCTTTTACAGTCACATGCACTGTAATTATTTTATCCATTTTTAATGTCTTAGAGACACATGCTTCCTGTCACTGACACTCTACCTTCTCTCCTGGGATCCGAGAGGTATGAACGGATGTGCAGATGGAAATCAGTCCAAATGAATACATCACAAGATGGTTTTTCATAACAAAAAACATTTAAATCCAGCTAATGTAAAAATGATGCAGAGGAGATGTTATGGAGAGAAAATAGAAGACAACTTTTTTTTTTCTTTTTTGCATTTTTCCGAAGCTGGAAATAGGGAGGCAGTCAGACAGACTCCCTCATGCGCCCTATCGAGATCCACCCGGCATGCCCACCAGGGGGAGATGCTCTGCCCCTCTGGGGCATCGCTCTGTTGCATCCAGAGCCATTCTAGCACCTGAGGCAGAGGCCACAGAGCCATCCTCAGTGCCCGGGCCATCTTTGCTCCAATGGAGCCTCGGCTGTGGGAGGGGAAGAGAGAGACAGAGAGGAAGGAGAAGGGGAGGGGTGGAGAAGCAGATGGGCACTTCTCCTGTGTGCCCTGGCCGGGAATCGAACCCGGGACTTCTGCATGCCAGGTCGACGCTCTACCACTGAGCCAACCAGCCAGGGCCGAAGACAACTTTTTTGAGCAAATAAAATGAAAGCTATGGTATCAGTTTCATAAACAGGCTTGGTTTACATACTTTCTAAAATAGCACATACTTCTTCAGACTCAATTATCTCAAACACATCAAAAACAGAAAGCTCCTCCCCCAAACTTGCTCCTTCTTTAAGAAAAATGGCACCAGTACTGACCCAGTCATTCCTTCCCCTTCCATATCTCCTCAATCCCAGTAGCCAAGTTCTGTCAACTCAACTCCACAAACATCTCTCACAACTACACCCTTTTCTGTGCTGCTGCGAGACACGTCAGTAGTCACAGCCAGCTGCCAGATCCAGCCTGGACCCCAGGGCCACACGCCTAGTGAATATCCCCCAAGTCCTGCCACTCAAACCCATCCACTACTAAGGAAACTTGTTTAGTGGTATTTGAAAACATACTTGGGGCTGCAGGCAGACAGTGCTTTTGTGCACACCTTCTGTCCTGCTTGCCTATTATTTGACCTTCAGATGCTATGATTTGGGAATCTTCTAGGGAGCAATTATTGACCTGGCCATTTTATTGTTGGAAACCTCTGCAGGATTTCCTGCTCCCTTTATAGTCAAGATTTTTAATTAAAAAAAAAAATCATGGCCTTGGCTGGTTGGCTCAGTGGTAGAGTATTGACCTGGCACGTGGATGTTTCAGTTCAATTTCTGGTCAGGGCACACAGGAGAAGCACCCACCTGCTTCTCCAACCCACCCCCTCTAGCTTCTCTCTCTTGCTCTCTCTCTCCCCCTCCTGCAGCCATGGCTCAATTCCTGCAAGTTGGCCACAGGTAATGAGGATGGCTTCATGGCCTATGCCTCAGATGCTAAGAAGAGCTTGGTTGCTAAGCAACACAGCATCCCACCTAGTGGGCTTGCCTGGTGGATCCTGGTCAGGGCACATGTGGGAGTCTGTCTCTCTGCCTTCCCTCCTCTCACCGAATAAATAAAATAAATAAATAAATAAATAAATAATATAAACTTTTAAAACTCTTTAACATTGCCTCCCTGAAAATCTTTGATGTCTTAATATTGTCTGCCTCTTCAGATTCAAGGAAAGAAAAAATTCAGTCTCAGTGCCAAGTACACAGTAGAATATTTTAAGAAGGGCGATTCAGGTTAGTTTTCTCCAGAAGCAAATGGTGTGATTCAGATTTGATAAGGTGACCAACTTTTTTACAATGAAAAGGAGGACAAAAATAAATTGAAGAAAACAATATTATAAATAAACATTTTAGTCATTGCAGCAATAACACACTATAATATGATAAATGCATAATAAAAACATTGGTAATATTTTATTTTGAAATTATGCTTACATGCCTATTAATTTTTAATAATAATTGTAGAAAAAAAGTACTCATTTAGATAATATTATTGAAATGAGTACTTTCCCATTGAATGAATATTTTTTGTCAATGTATCATCTTGTAACAATATATTGGAAATATCTGAACAAGAAATATCCTTCATACTGAATTTTACGGCAAGTGCTTCAGCTAGAGGATCAACATTCAATCTCGATTTCTCACTTGTCCAAAAATCATTAGCAATTGAAAAATCTCTTTCAACTGCTGCATTAGTTCCAGGGCAGCACAATGTAAATTGTACAAGAATAAATAAATTTTCACATGGGATATGTTCATTTTTGAAATGGCTGAATATTTCCACCCATCTTTTAACAATTTCAACGAGTTCATTTTCCCACTGTATTAATTTTTCAGAATTTAAATATACATTCAGTCTTCTAATTTCTTCAAAGACACAATTGTCGTCTATTTTGATGCCTGGCATTTCTTTAGATAAAAACTCAAGACAAGATTCAATATCTTTCCAATATACTTGCGATGAAGTCTACAAATACCATTGAAAACTGTTATTTTCCACGATGCTTGTTTCAGACCATTCTTAGAGATATTGAAAACATGTCTGGTAAAAATTCTACTTTTCTTTGATAAACTTTTCTGTTATGCTTGGATTTGATTCCTCTAAGTCTGATCATTTTCTTTTTATAACACTGGGGAAGAATTTTTTTTTCATTTTCTGTTGCATGAGGTTTTAGAACTGTTTCTATATACTTCTGCATCACTGATTCCAAATCTGAAATCTATCTTTTGGTGCATGCTCTAGTTTTTGTGCAATTTTAATTTCTTTTTGTTACAGTTAATGGTATGCATTGGTTTTTAAATTAAAGTTAAAGGACAACAACTCTTGGATTGAACATAACCACAAGGCAATTAATGTTTTGCAAACATCACTTTTACATAATTGTAGTTGTTTTTAAATGTAAAAAAAAGGTTATTGATAAAAAACACCCTCTTATTTTGTTTTAAGATTGAATCATGGCTTCTTTGAGTAGGTGTAAATGTAAGAATAGTCCTGACACCTTCTGTTATATATGTGGCTGTTATACACTTCAACGTCAAAGGCGCAATATTTCATCATTTGTGATACGTGCATATATTGCCTATTTTCAAATTCCCGTTGGCAATCAAGACAAGAATTGGGCTCCTCATATTGTGTGTCATAATTGTGAGGAAATGCTTTGTGACTGGACAAAAGGAAAATACAAAGAAATGCCTTTTCATATTCCCATGCTTTGGCGTGAACCTAAGGACCACAGCAGTGACTGTTACTTCTGTCTGATCCATACAAAGGGCATCGGCAAGAAAAAATGGCATATGATCGCATATCTTAATATTCCTTCAGCAATACAACCTATCCCACATTCTGAGACACTCCTGGTTCCAGTTTTTAATGGTTTTATTTCTTCTAAGGATGAAGAAAGTATTTTGATAAGATGCATGAGGAAATGGTTGTAAAATCTGAAGGGTCTTCTTCTGATACCAAGTAGTCATTAACCCTTCAGCAGTTCAGCCAACCAGAATTGAATGACTTAGTAAGAATGACATAAAAATTGTCCTCAATTTTCTGAAGTATGAGGAGCATAATTGGATCATTTGTATGGATTTTAAAATGGTAAATTTCCTGCTAGGACAACAGAGAGGTTTCATGAAGTATCCTTGCTTTCTGTGTTTGTGGGACAGCCAAGCTCGGGAGAAACATTGGACACAGAAGAAGTGGCCGAAACATGAAGCTCTGGAAGTAGGGATGCAAATTATTGTGAATGAACCTGTAGTTTATGGAGACAGGATCATTTTTCCCCCATTTCATATCAAACGTGGCTTAATGAAGCAGTTTGTTCAGGCTTTGAATAGAGAAAGTGAGTGCCTTCAACATATTATTTCTGCTTTTCCTGCCTTGTCTTTCAAGAAGATAAAAGCAGGCGTATTTGATAGACCTCAAATTCGAACCTTAATACGTAACGAAGAATTTGCCAGGAAGATGAATAAGGAGGAGAGAGAAGCATGGCAGTCTTTTGTGGCAGTTACAAATAACTTCCTTGGCAACAAAAAAGCAGAAAACTATGAACTTTTAGTTCAAAAAATTTTGTTGGCTTTCTGTGACATTGGATGTAACATGAGCATTAAGATTCACTTCCTGAACAGCCACCTTGATAATTTTCCTGAAAATCTTGGAGCTGTTAGCGATGAGCAGACTACTGCTGGAGCATCAGACGAGATTGTCCTCAACAAGTACACAAACGCAAGAGCTACAAACGCAAATTTTTGCCTGAATAGAATTTAAATAGGTTTTGCACAAATTTTATGATTAAAATAAGTGTTTTAATATGTTCTGTTTCAAAATTGTAGACAAATTCTGATGCAATCATATCTTTTAGTGTATTAGTGTATTTACTGCATTATATAAATTATTATATTTTCACAAAGATGATGCCCAAGAAGACATTCTACTTCATTATGTTAAACTAAATGTTGAAAATTTTACAATAAGATGAAAACCTAAAATCTTGAATTGCAAACAACTGTAGCTTACAGAGAAAAACTAATGTCATATTTGAGATCAGCACACTTGAATTAGGTAGAAACAAGTGTTTTTTTAATGCAACACAAATTTTGTTCCCCAATATATATAATTATATATATTGTATATAAAATTATAATTATAATTAAAGGAAGAAATTCTTCTAAATGAGATTTATATAAAGGATAAAGTCATTCAAAATAAGACTAACATCAGTAGATAAAATGTGTTCACCTTCTATCTTTTGAATCATTTTGAGAAAAATAGATGCTTGACTATATACAAAATACATTAATATCTCAGATATTTTATTATTGAAAAACTATTCCAGGATTTTAGAACACTTGTCTAAACTTTCAAAATATGAATGGAGAGGCTTAAATAATTGTAGAACACACTCTATAGCAGGTGTTAGAGAAAGCCATCTAACTTTTGATATCCTAAAAGTTTTTTGTATTCAACATTTGCTTCTTCACAAAATTGTTTTAAAGTAGCAACATAAACAGTAAAATGGCTCAAATGCAAATAAATTGTAGTTATTATTACTTCTACATCAATTGGCATGGCACATGACGCTGTGTTGATTGCATTTGACAAAATATGTACATTACAACCTATTCCTAGTATTTCTTTTTGGAGTAACATAATTTTACATACACGTTATTCACCCCTTTCCATCTTTGCCCACCAAAATTTGTATTTGTATTAACCCCCGTTAATGCAACAACTTTGGATTTCAAATTGTTTCCATTTATTACTCTGTATAAATGGTTTGACAGAATTTCAGAAATTTCACCTTCAATAGATTCTAAATTTAAAATTTTTATTTGAATGTCCTTGGTAACATTAAAATATCTTACTATTATTGGATACAATTTAATTTCATTATGATTTGATGCATCAGATAAAATCATTACAAATGCTGCAGTTTCCAAGCCCTCTGTGAGTATATATTTTGTCACAGTAATTTTTAAATACTGATTTCAAAATAGCCTCCCATTTTGTCCTGACACATAAAAATTTTGCATTGTGAAACTTTTTTAATACCTTAGTTGTACAATCCATACTACGAAAACTTTGATTGTGAATTATGGTATAAAATGCAAATGTTCCCTCCATTGCAGCCAACTGTTTATCATCTTCAGAATATTTTGAAGTTTTAAAAAAACTTGTTACTTTACAACTGGAAGCTGATGGCAGCCTCCACGTCCGGGGAATAATTCTGATGAACTTGGGAGCTCATGGTTACTACGCAGTAAGGAGTAGTTAAGGTCAAAAACAGTGTGAGCTGGTCTCTGGAGGCTGAGGTGGTTCAGAAGGTAGTGACTGGAATAGAGGTATAAAGATGGTTGAAGGCTGGAAGAAAGGATGTCCAAGGGTCAGCTCCGTCCAAACACTGTTGAAGCAAGGGACAGATACGCGGACCGTGGTAGATGACTGCTTATGTTTGTTGATGGTCAAGTGTTTCATTATCGCTGCTCTGGCCCCAACTGCAATACAAAATTTTCTGCTGCAAATATTGCAGAAAACAATGGTATCTTTCTTTGATATGAGAAATGGAAATTCCTTTTTCCATTTATCATTGAAATAGCATTTTCTCCTTTTTGATTTTTCCATACCTTAAATGAAATTTAAAATTAAAAATAAGCCTGACTGGGCGGTGGTGCAGTGGATAGAGTGTCGACTGGGATGCAGAGGACCCAGGTTCAAGGCCCCGGGGTTGCCAGCTTGAGCACATGCTCATCTGGTTTGAGCAAAGCTCACCAGCTTGGACCCAAGGCTGCTGGCTCGAGCAAGGGTTTACTCAGTCTGTTGCAGCCCTACGGTCAAAGGCACATATGAGAAAGCAATCAATGAACAACTAAGGTGTTGCAACAAAAAACTAATAATTAATGCTTCTCATCTCTCTTCGTTCCTGTCTGTCCCTATCTATCCCTCTCTCTGACTCTCTGTCACTGTAAAACAAACAAACAAATAAATGAATAAATAAATAAAATTAAAAATAAAATGTAGAGCTACACAAATGATGCAAGCACATTAGGAACTGAACATTACATCATGGTAGGTAGATTTTCTGGAAGCTAAATTAACAAAATTAAATATAAAATAAAACCACTAATTTGGAGTGATATTTGTGTGTATTTATCATTTTCTAACTTAAAAATATCTGTTTTATGCAACTATTTAATCAAAATGCGTTATTAGTAGATATGGTTTGAGGTTAGATTTCTATTTAAAACTCGAAGTTTAGGAACATACTTGTAAAAAAATTATACATATTTGGAAATTATTAAATAGATAATGAATTAATAAAACATGAATTGTGCTTACCTATGATTGAATATTCACTGAGAAAGAAATAATCGTGAGTCTACAATGTCATGTGTGCCCTGTCGTGGTTCAGTAAGAAGTACACAAAGCCATTAGTGCACTCGGTATATCACGCACTCTCTCAAGATCTCCCGCGTGCAGAGCGCGTGCATCTCATAATTGCGTCTCGCTGCACTATACTGATCCTTGATTAATCATCATGTCAAATACAAATACGTCACACCACACACAATGGATCGACTCTGCATCAATTGAATACGGACATTTACAGATTAGTCTTCCAATGTCAAAAAGGAGGACATGTAGGAGGACACTTTTCAAGGGAGGACGGAACTTACAAAACAAGGACTGTCCTCCCTAAAGGAGGACGATTGGTCACCATAGATTTGAGTATACGTGGATAATCTTGGGAGGCACAGGAAGTACCAGACAGAGAAGGACCTCAGCCTAGGGTGACAGGTGCTAGCTTTAGAACACCGGTGTGAATGGGAACTACCCGTGCCGAATGGACATGGTGAGGCACCGGCAGCTGCTGCTAAAGGACTAATGAATAAAGTTTGTGTTTCCCCAAGGAGAATAATCAGGGCAAGAAAGGATCCTCAAACTATATAACAATAATACTGGGTGAAATAATGAAGAATGCTCCACCTAGAAAAATATATATATTTATAAAGTCAGAAAGAACACAGCCTGTGGGACAGTTATAAAGTCACTGAAGAACACAGCCTCTCAATCAGAAGGAAACTAAAGAGCAAGTCAGTTAGATATGAAAGGTCTTTTGTTTGCTCAGGCTCTGTTTTGTAGTAATTCTTCTCCTGTGTGTTCATAAAAAGAAACATGAGATCCTGAGTATTTATGACCTAGGGAGCCATGTGAAGGACAGATTTGCTAACTGATCAGGTTCCACTGAAGTCTGAAATGTAATTAAATTCAGATATGATCTGTATTCTTATTAAATGTCAAATTTCTCTGCTATTTTTGTCTGCCACTTAGTGTAAAGATATAATTATTCTTTTTTTAATATTGATTGAATCTAGAGAGGAAAGGAGAGAAGCATTAATGTTGTCATTCCACTTAGTTGTGTGCTCTTTGTTCACTTCCCATGTGTGCCCTGACCAGATTAAACCTGTAACCTTGGTGTTCAGGGACTATGTTTTCACCAACTGAACTAGCCCAGCAAAGATACACTCTCTTTTTTGTTTGTTTGTTTCATTTTATTTTTTTTACAATTCTATAATACATCATCTATACATTGTATTGTGTGTTCACTAGCCAAGACAAGTACCATATG
Source organism: Saccopteryx bilineata (assembly GCF_036850765.1). NCBI lineage: Eukaryota > Metazoa > Chordata > Mammalia > Chiroptera > Emballonuridae > Saccopteryx > Saccopteryx bilineata. The sequence continues at coordinate 77,406,718 of NC_089492.1, read as the reverse complement.
ATTGCACTCATATGTGGAATCTAACAAACAAAATAAACTAACAAACAGACTCATAGATACAGAGAACAGACTGAGAGCTATTGGTGGGGGTGGGGAGGCTGAGTGAAAAAGGGATTAAGCAAAAAAAAAAAAAAGCTTAGAGACACAGGACCACAGTATGGTTATTACCAGAGGGAAGAGAGGGGAGGTAAAAGGGCGTTGAGGGGAGATAAATGGTGACAGGCTTGACTTGGGATAATTAATTACTCTCTTATGATTAAGATATTTTAATATGTATCTAAAATCTAAACTTGTAATTTTTAATAATTACGAAACGTTTTAATTAACTATGAAATAGAATATGACTAGAGGAGATAAATTGTATTTCTTAAATTATACTTTTAAATCACTTCAGACATACATGAGTTCATAATGTAGATTTTAACTGCCTGACCTTAAAGTTCTGCTTTTTTGCTCAAAAAGGAAAAGGAAAGAATTTAAAGAATTTACACAGTCAGAACAGTTTGGGTTCAGAGATGATCCTCACATTTCTATTATATTTCCCTTCTGCAGATGTTCGCAGCAGCACCATTAATATTAGCAGTGCTCCTGATAGCTTCTACACCCTAACCCAATGGAGAGCTTCCATTCCTCGACACAGAACAATTCCCTACGGGTCAGACTCTACCTGTGGCAGAGGGTCAGACTGTCTGTACCCCCAGAGGACCGAAAACCCAAAAGTGGAAGGATTTCAGCTCAAATGAAGACAATAGGGGTACAGGAAGAGGAGTGGAAGAGCAAAGTACCCTACAATTGCCAGGCTCTTTGCAAAGACTGAGTAAGGCTAGCAGTAGCATTATCTGAGCATTGATTTCATAATTGGTGACTTACAGAAAACTAGAGACTATCCGGTTGACTGAGCCAGATCATGTTAAGGTCTGTCCCTCAGTCTGAGATCCGTGACTCTAAGGATTGGGGCTTACCTGGCAATAGTGCATAAGATGGACCCGAGGAGAGTGTGGAGACACAGAGACCAGCTAGAAGTATCCCAATAACAGGTAAGAGGTAAAGTAGAACTATATAGCAATTATAGAGATGGAGACAAGCAAAGGAATATTAAAATTCAGAGGAATTGTTTAGCCAGAATGGAAGCGCAACAGAGAGGATAATTCAAAGACCACACCGTGGTTCGAGGCTGATGTCAGGGCAGGTCAGGGCCAGTGACAGAAAGAGGCCAGAAAAGGAAAGCAGGGCTTGGGGGAAATAACAGATCCACCGTAAGTTTAAGCCAGTCCTCTGCATAGGTAGATTTAACCAGCAGGTCACTGGACGCACGGGGATAGAGTCTGGAGAGGAGGTCAGAACTAGGCATATGGAAGTACAAATTGTCGCACATCATTCATCATCAAAGTCATGGCATTAGCTAGGATTGTTTCTCTCACCTGGAGAGAAACCATGAAAAGAAAAGAAATGGACAATGAGAGGCCTTTCTGTGATTTCTATGTTTAAGAAACAGAGGGGGGATGGGGAGAAAGAGAGAGAGAGAGATAGAGGGGAGGAGAGGAAGGTAGAGGGAGAGAAAGGAGGGAGGGTACAGGCTAGGGAGGGAAGGAGAAAGGGAGGAAAGAAGGAGGAAAGAAGGGAGGGAGGGAGGGAGGGAGGGAGGGAGGGAGGGAGGGAGGGAGGGAGGGAGGGAGGGAGGGAAAAAATTTCAGCACAACCTTTGGAGACGATGTGTCCAGTCAATAATATGTTTTGTATGAGTCATACTTTTATGTTTTAACAAATGAATAATTTTTGAAAACTTTATTTGTATTTTAACTGAACATTTTAATTGGAAAAATTCTCACTGGCAGGATTATTTTCTATTTTCCATATTAAATGTTTGTAGCAGCCTCCTAGTTATGTGAGGGACCAATAAGCCTGACAGCAGCCACATGCTACTTATTCATAACGAAGCCTCTGTTGTTCGTTTCAAGTGAACATCAGATGACAGCTAAAATGTTGTCATTGCCATCCATGTTTATTTGATTAATTCTTGGGATTTATAACAATCGTGTGGCTCTATTTCACCTAAGAATATCAGGTTATAGTTTTATGACTTGAAAAGTTTTTTTCCATGCTTTCTCTCCTTCCACTTTCACAATGATCCCATGAGCTGGGAAAGTGGTGTTAGTACTACGGCTCTAAGTGACTTGCCCTAGCAGGTGCTGATGGAGGCTGTCCACTGCTTCTTCACTCACCGACCCTTGGCCTCCAAAGGAAAACTGTGGACTCTGATTGAAAATTAGATGGTTGTGCACCTGCAGGAGTCCTTCCTGTATACTTATAGTCACAGACGTGGAATATTAGAGCAAGCTACCTCACATCAACTGATTTGTCCCTTTGAATAGCAGGTGAGAAAAGAAGACAACAGAAGTGAAGGGACTTGTCCTAGACACAGTCTCTTACATCATGAAGACAGCAATGAGAATAGCTGTTACCTCTTATCTGCCTATAAAGAATAAGGATGGGGTGGATTTGTAATAATAGGAATTTGGTTTGTTCTTCTCACACTAAAGAACATCTGATAGCTAAGGTGAATAAAATAATAAGGCAGTTTTTAGAACCTCCATTCTTGCAGACTTCTACATTTTAAACATACTCATTGTCAGTCTCTGCTCCCACTTCCCCACCCTCCCTCTCCCTGTCCTGTAAATGTCCCAGTGATAGTTGAAAGGATCCACATCCTCTTTTTTTTTTTAGGTGAGAGGAGGGAAGATAGTGATAAAGACTCCTACATGTGCCCCAACTGGGATCCACCCAGCAACCTCATCTGGGGATGATTGTCAAGTACTGAGCTATTTTTAGCACCTGAGAATGACACACTGAGACCAACTGAGCTATCCTCAGTGCCTTGAACCATGCTCAAACCAGTCAGGCCACTGGCTGCAGAAGGAGAACAGGGAGAGAAAGGGGAGGGAGAGAGAAGCAGATGGTCACTTCCCTGTGTGCCCTGCTTAGGAATTGAATTCAGGACATTCATGTGCTGGGCCACCTCTATCCACTGAGCAACAGGCCAGGGCCAGGATCCACATCTTAAAGTAGCTCCAATTTACTCTCCTCTTACCTTCCTATCTGTTTTCTTCAAACCACACAAGCTTCATCCCTGTCTTTAGTTATTCCCCCCCCCCAAAAAAAAACCCCTACATCTCAAAAGGTTTACTGTTGTTCTCTTCAACCAGAGGCACTCGGCATAGATTTTTGCAACAATGCTACCAGCAGGGATCTGAAGCCATCTTCAGGTCAGCACTTCTCAGTTACTGTATTTCCTCCAAAGCTTAGTGATACACCAGTGGTCAGTTGTGTGGCGTGTCTTCAGCAATTTGAATAACAGTGTAGAAACATTGGCATACTCTGTTAAAACTGGGATCACATGCAAAATTATTTCCAGAACATTGCAGCTATTTTTTTTTTGCATTTTAATATGCTTTCTTAAATGGGAGATAAAAGAATGGTGTACACCTAGAGATAAATCATGTTTACCCCTTTGCAGGGAGCCTGTGTGACTGATATTTGAGCCACATACTGTGGTGACAAAAAAGGTAGATAATCGTTCCTTACACATCAAATTTTCTCTCACGAAATCCAAAAGGTATTTGTTTGTTTGTTTGTTTGTTTGTTTGTTTTGGGGGGTGTAATAATATTTGGCACCAAATATTAAACATTTACTATATGCCAAAGCTTTACCACAGCGATGCCAGCTGGGTCTTACAGAATTCAACTTGTAATTGAGAAAACTGAGGCTCAGTGACATTCAAGGACTTGTATTATATCACATGGCTAAGAAGCAGTGGAACTGGGAATCAACCAGGATCATCTCACACCAAAGCTTACGATCACTTTACAAGAATAATGACTCATGGCATCGAGATACATTGTGTAAATCCTTAGGGATATCCACAAAGGTATCCAATTCATTCCAAACAAAGGCCAGCACAGAGATCAGCTAAGCCAGGAATCTAAGGTGAAATGCTGAAGGAAAGAACAGAGGAAAGGAGAGGAGGGAAAAGAGGGAGGGAGAGAGAGAAGGAGGAGAAGGGGAAAAGGGAGGGGATAGAGGGATTCAGAAGACCAACAATTTCTCCCCAATCTCTCCCACTCCACCCTGGGTGCATTTTAAGTTCACAACAACTCCATGGTGGCAGCAATTAAGTTCTCACAAATGAGGCAGGAGTCTCCATTTCTGGTAAGTGCGTAGGTGGGAGCCAACCTAATAGTCCAATTTCCCCCTTCCACTTTATCAGATGTACCATACTGTGCACATCACAGTTCTTCAGGACAAATGCATCTGAAAAGAAAAATTAGTCTTGAAAATTGAAACTTGCAAATGTTTGTATTTTAGCAAACATCAATCACTGTTTGCTGGGTGATTAGAGTTAGTCTGATTTATTATGCAATTCTGAGCCTGAGAAAGTTATTTTGAATAGAAAAAAAAAATGATGTTTCCCAAATCTTGGACTCCATGCAGTTTCCAAAAATACAATTTAAACCATTTTCCATCATGTGGTTCTAATTTTGCTTTCTACTCCCCTGCATCCAACTAGGTTACAACCTTCTAACCATAAGAAAAATTGCCCTAGGCCTTACCTTAATTCTTCCATTTTAAGCTAATTCCAGATGACAACACGTATTTGTTCCCGAGTCTCCTGTACCATTCTCCTCTCTCTTGTTCAATGCTAAACTGAATTTTTTATTTCAAGTTTCTCTTTAAACTTGTATCACTCTTCATCAATGGTCAAGGGCAACATTTACTATCCTATAAAGGATCCTTCTACATTCTAAAAAGTCTCAAGGTGAGTATTTTTTGTCATGATTGTCAAATTTTTTCCTGAGGCCTGTTTTAAAGTAATATAATGGAGTGAATCAAGTTAAATCCTTGTTGTTCTCCATACCACACTATTTTAAATGCTATTGGATATGTCTTTTAATTATGATTAATGACCCATATTTGTGCCAACAATAATAACAGTATTCATTTTGCACTTATACATGCCAGGACATATACTATGTGTTTCAAATGAATTATCTTATTCAAGCTTCAAAATAGTTCATTCTATTTTTCAGATTCTCTAGCTAAAATTCCAATATAAGAGATTCCTGGGTCACTAAATGTGGTCAATTTGCAAACTCAGTATACAACTGCATCCACAACGATTATATTAATTTACACCCCCACCAGCAAAGCATGAAAATTTCTTTTACTCCACACTCCTGTCAGCATTGGAGTAGTCTGATTATAATTCTTATTTCAAAATTTTTCTGATTTAACAAAACATGAGCCCTCACTGTTGTGTTAATTTGCATACTGATAAGTGTGTTAGCCTATTTTATTTTCTGATCACTGGGAACAATCTGTTGCATGAGGTTTTAGAACTGTTTCTATATATTTCTGCATCGCTGATTCCAAATCTGATATCCGTTTTTTGGTGCGTGCTCTAGTTTTTGTGCCATTTTAATTTTTTTGGTACAGTTAATGGCATGCATTGGTTTTTTAATTGGAGTTAAAGGGCAACGACTCTTGGACTGAACATAACCACAAGGCAATTAATGTTTTATAAACATCACTTTTACATAATTGTAGTTTGTTTTTAAGTGTAAAAAATTATTATCTGATAAAAACACCCTCTTATTTTGTTTTAAGATTGAATCATGGCTTCTTCGAGTAGGTGTAAATGTAAGAATAGTCCTGACACCTTTTGTTATATATGTGGCTGTTACACACTTCAACGTCAAAGGCGCAATATTTCATCATTTGTGACACATGCATATATTGCCTATTTTCAGTAGTTCCAATTGGTTATTCAATTCATCTGTGAGAAGATTATAATGACATAAAAATTATCCTCAACTTTCTGAAGTATGAGGAGCATAACTGGATTATTTGTATAGATCTTAAAATGGTAAATTTCCTGCTAAGACAACAGAGGGGTTTCATGAAGTATCCTTGCTTTCTGTGTTTGTGGGACAGTCAAGCTCAGGAGAAACATTGGACACAGAAATTGAATTTCAAGCTCAATTTCATAACACATGAAGCAATAAACTTCATCGTCTTCTTCCCAACTAGACTCCAGACACTTTCAGTGCAGGCCAGTGTCTACATATTGACATCACCATTTTTATTTGACTCATAGTATATGCCAGTCATTGTCTGCTAAATGAATGAATTAATGATGAGAGTTGATGGATAGGGCACTGAAACATAGGGGCATCGTTTTATGCACCAATACATACAGTTTTTGTTTCTAATACATGATGTGAAAAACTAAGTGACTTTCAAATCCTTCTACTACTTGAAACCACAGAAGGAGTGGCCGAAACGTGAAGCTCTGGAAGTACGGATGCAAAATATTGTGACTGAACCTGTAGTTAATCGAGACAAGATCATTTTTCCCCCACTTCACATCAAACTTGGCTTAATGAAGCAGTTTGTTCAGGCTTTGAATAGAGAAAGTGAATGCTTTCAACATATTATTTCTGCTTTTCCTGCCTTGTCTTTTGAGAAGGTAAAAGTAGGTGTATTCAATGGACCTCAAATTGGAACCCTCATACGTAACAAAGAATTTGCCAGGAAGATGAATAAGGAGGAGAGAGCAGCATGGCAGTCTTTTGTGGCAGTTACAAATAACTTCCTTGGCAACAAAAAAGCAGAAAACTATGAACTTCTGGTTCAAAGGATGCTATTGGCTTTCCGTGACATTGTATGTAACATGAGTGTTAAGATTCACTTCCTGAACAATCACCTTGATAAGTTTCCCAAAAACCTTGGAGCTGATAGTGATGAGCAGACTACTGCTGGAGAATCAAATGAGATTGTCCTCAACAAGTACACAAATGCAAGAGCTACAAACGCAAATTTTTGCCTGAATAAAATTTAAATAGGTTTTGTGCAAATTTTATGATTAAAATATGTGTTTTTAATATGTTCTATTTTGAAATTGTAGACAAATTCTGATGCAATCATATATTTTAGTGTATTAGTGTATTTGCTGCATTATATAAATTATTATATTTTCACAAAGATGATGCCCAAGAAGACATTCTACTTCATTATGTTAAACTAAATGTTGAAAATTTTACAATAAGATGAAAACCTAAAATCTTGAATTGCAAAAAACGGTAGCTTACAGAGAAAAGTTAATGTCAGAGTGAGATCAGCACACTCGAATTAGGTAAGAACAAGTGTTTTTGTGGATGCAACACAAATTTTGTTCCCCAGTGTTATCTATTAATGTCACACTCTGTTATCTAAGAGGATCTTCTTAAGCACTGTTGTTCCCAATTTGAATGAACTCTTTAAATACTGAAACCATTAACCTTTGTCACATTATACATAGTTGTCCCATTTTAACTTGCTTCTTTATTTTAGTCCTTTTTTATTTTGAACCTGCAGCTTTCTCAAGTTCAAATAACTAAATGTATTGATCTTAGTCCTTAGCAATTCTTCTATTCTAATGCCATCTTAATGAGACACAGCTTGTTCCTGTCACTCTCCTATTCCTTTGACCTCAAGTGCCACATTCCTCAGCAAAACAAACAAAACCTTTCTTGAGTTCTTATCTCTTGCACAGGTCTTCCCTCACTTTGACCTCCAGCCCTGCATTGTGCTCTTGCCAGAACCCCTCTGTAAAAGCATCATGCCCTCTTTCCCTCATCTCCTGTCCAGTTCTTTGCTCTAGTCCTTTCCCTCTTCCCAATCCCCGTCACCCCCTTCACCTGCTTAACTTCTCCTTGTAACTCCAAGGCTGCAATCACATGCTGTCTTCCAGTTTTCCCTCTCTATGCCATGCACCCTATACACACCAGATGTTTGTTTTGCGTGTCCATAGCTTTTCAAGCTCAATTTCATAACACATAAAGCACTAAACTTCATTGTCTCCTTCCCAACTAGACTCCAGACACTTTCAGTGCAGGCCAGTGTCTACATATTGACATCACCATTTTTATTTGACTCATAGTATATGCCAGTCATTGTCTGCTAAATGAATGAATTAATGATGAGAGTTGATGGATAGGGCACTGAAACATAGGGGCATCGTTTTATGCATCAATACATACAGTTTTTGTTTCTAATACATGATGTGAAAAACTAAATGACTTTCAAATCCTTCTACTACTTGAAACCATTCCCAGGGGAGTACCAAACAAAAGGGCAATGTCATGTCAGGAAGAACAAACATCTCTGAAACCACTGTACATCTGACTAGATGGTATAACATCTACTTGAAGTATCAGTAGAAAATAATTTATTATAGCCTTTGGAAATATGTAAACTTTTTCTATCTCATAATTCTCTATTTTAAATAACCTCAAGAATGCATATTAAGTGAGACTTAATGTTATATATCAAGGCAGAACCAAGAGATAACACCATAATAGTGACTTTTGAAGAAAAAAGAAAAAGAAAAGAAACAATAACAAGAGAAATCTGAGGATGTTGCAATGAAATGTCAAGTAAAAAGTTATTTTAAAGGGAATTATAACAGGTAGAAATATGGTTTAATTTCATTCCAAACATAACCCTTTTCAGAGTGAAGACCACTAATGAGAATAATGAGCCTTCCCATTGGCTGCCAAGTACAGCCATCACTAGTCTTAATTGTTTTCAGTCAGCCTCCAAAACAAAAAATCAAGCTCCAAAAATATGCTGCCTACAAAAGACTCACATTAGCTTTAAGGACACTTATAGAATGAAAATGAAGAGATGGAAAAATACATTCCATACAAATGGTAAGCAACAGAGATGGAGTGGCTATGCTCATGTCAGACAAAATAGACTTAAAGTAAAAAACGTGGACAGAGACAAAAGTCATAATGTAATGATAAAGAGGCCAATTTGTCAGGAAAGTATAACAATTGTAAATACATATGTGCCCAACATCTGAACACTTGAGTATAAAGCAGAAATTAACAGAACTGAAGGGAGAAATAGCCAGAATTCTAATAACAGTAGGGGGTTTTAATCAGAAAATCAATAAGGCAATAATTTGAATAACACTACAGACCTAACAGACAATAGACGCACATTCGTTCCAAAAACAGCAGAAAACACATTCTTCTCAAGCACACATGGGACTTTCTCCAGGTCAGACAATGTGTTGGGTCACAAAAAAGTCTCAACAAATTCAAGACTGAAATCATATCAGGTGTCTTTTCTGACCACAATTGTATGGAACTAGAGATCAGTAACAGGAGGAAATTGAAAACTTACAATATGTGGATATTAAATAACATACTCCTGAACAACCAATGAGACTAAAAAGAAATCAAAAGGAAAATCAAAAGGTACATTGAGACAAATAAAAATGAATACCCAACATTCTAAAATTTAAGGAATGCATCAAAAGCAGTCCTGAGAGAGATATTTATAGCAATCAACAGCTACATTAAAAAAAGAAAAAACTAAAAAAGAAACTAAGCCCAACATTAGCAGAAAAAAGAAAATAATACAAATTAAAGCATATATATATATATATATATATATATATATATATATATATAAAAATTAGAGACAAGAAAAAATAGGAAAAACTAATAGGTGATTTTTTAAAGAAATACACAATTGACAAACCTTAAGTAGATTCTCTAAGACAAAGATAGAAGAGCTAAATAAATAAAATTATGAATAAAAAAGGAGACATTACAACTAATACCACAGAAATATAAAGGACAATAAGAGATTACTATGAACAATTTATAAAGCATTTCACAGTTTATAAAGCACTTTTCTAATATATGTGTTCTCATATATTTCTCAGAATCACATTCTAAAGTAGAATCTGGTTCCTATTTCATAGATAAAAGAACAGATACTGATCCTGATGAGTATGTATTCATTTTCTTACTAGGGGCAGAGACTGAATATTCCTGAATGTTCCTTGGTTCACCGTAGCTTTGATGGAACCCCTCAAGGTTTATGTAGCAACACATATAGCAGCCAGGCTAGAGGCTACTCTTATTTGAGTAAGTTCTGGCCACTGGGTTGTGAGTGGAATTGAACTGTACCAACTTCTGGGTCACATCACTGAAGTCCATTTCCTTCCATTTACTCCCTGTCTTTGTGCCAGGAGGTGCTGCAGTGTCAGATTCACTCCTTGGAGGAGGACAGCACCCCAAAGGATGAAGGCCTGATGAGACCCAAAGAGTGTGGCTGTGAGGAACTTCTGGAGCTGAGCCGCCCTGACTGTACCCTTATGTGTCTGTTGTTACATAAGAGAAACATAGCTCCCTGTCCTTCTCAATGGCGGCTTTCACATTTCCATATGCAACAGATGAACATGAATTTGTCTCTACTTCTCTCCCTCCCTCCCTCCCTTCCTTCCTTTCTCTCTTCCTTCCTTCCTTCCTTCCTTCCTTCCTTCCTTCCTTCCTTCCTTCCTTCCTTTCTTACTTCTTTCCTTCCTTCCTTCCTTCTTTCCTTCTTTCATTCTTTCCTTTTTTCCTTCCTTCCTTCCTTCCTTCCTTCCTTCCTTCCTTCCTTCCTTTTTTTTCCCTCTGTCAGTGGGGCCAGGTGTGTCTGTAGCCCTCTGGCAAAGGGCACAGCTTCTGCCACAGGTCACTCAGACCAAGTCATTAGAGTTGGACATGATGAGAGAAAGACTAGGTTCTGATATGTCCTTGCTCTCACTCACATCTCCCACTTCCTTCCCCACAGCCAGCCTGGCTGCCCCATGACAACATCAGGACCAATGCCAGACTAGAGAGCCCTGGGATAGATGTTTCCATTAGGTCCCATAATTACCCAAGACCTCATTCCTCTAATAAAGCCTTTATTCTATTCACTGATCCTGCTTCTGCCTTTCTGACTGAACCCTGACAACAGTCAACAATTCCTCAATCGTCCCTTTCACATTTCCATATCCAGTAGCTGGACATAAATGTGCCTCTGTATTTTCCACTTCATCATTCTCTTTCTTTACTGAAAGCCAAAGGTTAAAATTCAAAGGCAATCATGTTATTTCAATTAAAATGTTAAATTTGTCCCAAACTCTAAAAGTTTTATTCCATAATGTTCTTTTTTAAAATTTTTATTGAATTTATTGGAATGACATTGGTTAATAAAATTATACAGGTTGCAGGTGTACAGTTCTATAGCACATCATCTGTATAGTGTACTGTGTGTTCACCACCCCCAGTCAAGTCTCCTATCACCATCTCTTCCCCTTTTACCTCTCTCTTCTACCTCCCTCCACCTCCCCACTTCCCTTTGGTAATCACCTTACTGTTGTCTGTGTCCATGAGTTTTCTTAGTCCCTTCACCTCTTTCACCCAGTCCCCTACCCCTTCCCTCTGATAGCTGTCAGTCTATTCTCATAAAGTTCTTTTTCAAAAAAAGCACACACACACACATACACACATGGAAACTCCTTTGAAAATCTCAGGCTCTACCAACTGAATCAGTTTCTCCTGCACTGTTTCACAATTACATGTAAATTGTGTTCATATAAAATTAACTCATACCATATGTATGCCCTAATTGCGTGATGATCAGGATAGTGTCATGGTCATGAGCACAGAGTAGAGCCAAAGAGTCTGGCATCGATCCCGTTCCTCCTCATATTTGCTGTGAGTCTTAGATGTCACTTAATTCACCACCCCTCATCTCTTCACCTGTAAAATGAAACTAAGGAGAGTCTTTAAATCATAACTTCCTGTGACAACTTAAAAAAATTAATGTATGCAAAGTTCTTACAACAATTTTCTGGCAAAGAGGAAGGGTCTCATAGGCATTAGTCATTACTATAATGTCACAAGTTCAAATGAGGCAGCAGTGAGCAAAAATTATCGTAGCTCTTTCTAGCTGATGTATGGCATTTATCAAACCCTCTCCACTGGTTTTCTGTCTCCCACACAAATGGTCAGTGGTCACAACATTCGTCCTAATGTGCCCTGTTTGTGCTAAGAATCCCTGTGACGTACTCTAATATCTTCTACTCTTTCCTATTTGACTTTATTAACATGCTGGCCATATAACTCTTCCTCTAGGGGATCTTGAATTATTCTTGAGAGTCTGAAACAATTACGATGGAAATTCTGGGGAGAGTTACAATGAATTGCCCAAATTAATTAGTTTCTTCCTTGGGAACTAGGATAAGCCTCCCCAACCGCATGCTGCTACACAGCAGAAGTGGAGCAGGATAAACCATGAACATACCTCTCCAAAATCCACTGACATATGTATATTATTACATTTCTGTGAGTAAATAAGCCTTGGACCTTAACATTGTTCAACTCCCATAATGTGAGTAATGACATATTTTAATAAAATCTCCTATGATTTTGCCAATCTCTGCCAAAATGCTGCCAATAGTCAACTCAATTGACTGCATGACCCACTAGTAAGATATAACTTGCAGTTTAAAGAACCTGTACTGTAGCCCTGAACTGTTGGCTCAGTGGTAGACCATCAGCCCAGCTTGTGGAAGTCCTAGGTTTGATTCCCAGCCAGGGCACACAGGAGAAGTGCCCATCTGCTTCTCCACCCTTTCCCCTCTCCTTTCTCTCTATCTCTCTCTTCTACTCCCATAGCCAAGGCTCCATTGGAGCAAGGTTGGCCTGGGCACTGAGGATGGCTCCATGGCCTCTGCCTCATGTACTAGAATGGCTCTGGTTGCAATGGGGCAATGCCCCAGATGGGCAGAGCATCACCCCCTAGTGGATTTGCCAGGTAGATCCTGGTCGGGTGCATGTGGGAGTCTGTCTCTCTGCCTCCCAGCTTCTCACTTCAGAAACATACAAAAAATACAAAAAAAATAAACCCTGTACAGCCTACAATTGCTGAGAAATCATCATTCAATGCCTGCTCCAGAATTAGCCTTAGCAAAAATACGAAAAAAATTGAATGACAAAGAAGCCAGGAGCATGTTCCAGTGCCTTCATCTGTCCTTCCTGACCTGTACTCACTGTAACATCCCCATCGGTGCCTGGTGGTTCTAATTTTTTTTTCTTTCCTCCCTTTCCAAACATTGTTTTATATATAGCATTTAACATCAAAGACTAGTCAGAGAATGGAACTGGAGCCTCTGCTTTGCCTCTTATTAGTTCCTGACCTTGAACAACACTATTTACCTCTTTGACCCTTAGTTTTCCTACCTGTAAAAGCAGATATAATATAATTAACTAATTCATAACATCAAGGTGAAGGTGAAATAAAATATGAAGTACCTATAACATGGTAAAGTAGTCAATGCACATGAACCATAGTTGTTATAAAAACTGACTTGCAGAATAAGATAAACTAATTGCTCATTATTATAGATGACCATTGAATATTTTTACTTCCAGGATATTGGAGGTCTAAAACTAAAGCAAAGAATTTCTAATTATAGATTTCCAAAGATTAGTCAATCAGTAAAGAAAAAATTGCACAACCAAAGAGTGCTTTCCACATGTCCTAAAGTCACATAACAGACAGCTATATATTTGGTTGATTCTGTTATTGCCAAAAAGAAAAAAATACATATTTTTCCTAAAGAACACTAGCAAAATCTCTCTTTGCCTCTGAATCATTTCAGAGTTAAACCAAGGAATAATTTATCTATCTTTCTTCTTTAAGACTAATATTTTAGAAAAGCAAGTCTTGGAAAATGATTACACATTGAACCCTTTTGGAAAACAAGTAAGTCAAGGAGTAAATTTGCGTAATGAAAACTGTTTTTAGAATAATTAACAATCTGCAATGACATCCCCCAACCCTTTCCCAATTAATCTTCCAATTTGCCACATGCTATTTTATAGGTTCGTTAAAATCTATTTTTGCATTCACATTACATATTTACAGCCAGGAGATCAGAGCCCTAAAACAGAAATCACATTAAATGCTGCAGACAGAATGTGGAAAGGCTGTAAAATTACCCATCCATAGTTATGGAGCTGTTATTAACCCTATGGCAACAGGCCAATTTAGAGAAGTTATTTAAAGTTGTCATTCAGAGAGCATTAGCACTCCATTGTGGTCCCATAGTTTCCACATCAATTACATTTGATTTTTAAGTTTTGGCTTCTGTAACGCCCAACTGTAATGCCAGTGGCTGAGGCCAGGCAGGTCCACATTGAATTCAGGCAGAAATTAAAAAAACTGCAAAGCCAGAAAAGTGTTGGGCCATTTTGTTTAATAAAGTCTCAGAATGGCAGACAAGCACACAGGCAGGGGAAACTGCCTCTCAGGCAAACAAACAGCAAAACGGCCCCTCACAGTGGTGGGCAGGCAATTCCTGAATCCACAATCCCCCATCTATCTCTCTCAAGCACAAGCACCCATAGCCTGATATAAGCTATGCACACGTGCCTCCTTCACGTGCTCACGCACTAATCAAGCAAAGTGCTTGCAGCTGGTACACCAGCAAGCAAGCCTAACACAGCTGCCCGCATTCTACCCTTTTAGGGTTGCTCCCTTTACAATGACGGGAAACAGACTACAGCAACAGCAAAAGTTACACAATAATTGCAAAGGTGCCCTTCACAATATCTCCCTGAGCACTTTGCCCAGGATGTCACCTGGAGGCCCACCTCTAACTCCCTACCCCATGGTAGGAGGGCCTGTATAGTCCAGGGCTGTGTCCAGGGAAATGTAAAGTGTCCTTGGAGCATCTCTGCAAATGAATGAGAACCAGTGCAGGAGGGCCTCCACAGGTGCCGCAGCACCCCCATCAGGGTCTCTCATAGTACTGTCCACAAGCGATGTGTCCATCCATCGAAGAAGCCAGTGCCCCCTTCTGGTCACAGTCCAAGAGTCAGTCCATGATAGACAGCCCAGCTATCTGTGCAAATCACCAAGGTAAAGGTCCATTACAGGCAACTAGACATACAGCTCTTTGTTAATGGAGCTCAGCACCTTTCCATAGTGTGCTGTCCATTGCCACAAGCCCCGTCCAGAACCCTCAGCAAGCTCACAGGGCCTGGTGGAATCAAACACATTCAAGGTCTGTGTCGCCTTAACAGTTCTGTTAGCTGCTGCTGCTGTAATAAAAAAGCACCTATTACCTACTGATACCAATACCTGCTGCACATTAGAAGGGGCCCAGGGGATAGCCAATTTCACATGGGGCCTCTGGCCCGACTCATCCCTGTTGGACGGATCCCTCACCTTTTCTCCTATTCAAACTGTGACAATGGATCTTGGGGATCCTGTAACCTGAATGCCAGCCATTTTCCTGGCAGATGCCAGGGCCACCTGCTTCCTCTACTTTTTCAACAGCTGGAAATTCTGTTCTGACTCAAGCTGCCATAAAAGTTCCAACAAGACATTATTAGGCTTGCCATCTAATTTCTATTTGCCCCAGCTGCAATCAAATCTACCCACATCTGTGTTTGGGTAACTTCCACAGGCCTGTTTCTCTTGTTAGTGGGGGGGGGCACGGCCAACAGCCCTCATAGCCTTACAGTCCATCTCTGTTCCAGAGACTATGATGCCATCCACCCCCTATGTCCTACAGCTGCACCAAGCAGGCTGCCAGGGGCTCAGTGGGTTTCTGCCTGAATTTGATCCCCAACTCCATCTGCTCTGCCCAGCTGTAGGGCTGAACCACAGAGTGCTCCACTACCTGGGGAGGAGGCTATGGTTGCCCCTAATGGACTCTTGGCTACTGGGTCTTTAACTTCTTGGCAACCACAGGCCAGGCTCTGAGTCTGCAGATGGCAGTTGCAGCCCGAGCCTCCCCCTTAGAAGAAGAGGAGTCAGAAATTCCTGCTCCAGTCAACTCAGAGCCGCTCCACCAGCAAGAATGCAGCTCCATGTTCTGTGCCCACTTCAGCTGCTGTGGCTGCCAGCAATCAGCCTGAAGCTGACTCTCAAGCTCCTGAACCTGTAGTTGTTTCTTCAATAGCCATCACTGCCAACGTTCACCTTCCAGGGCAAACTGCAACTTGTGAATCCATAACTCTTTGTCCAGAGACTGCTCCAGTTCCATATGCTGTTGGTGCTCAGCCTGCACCTCACACTGCAGCTCTCGAACCCAGTCAGCCTCCTTCTCCAGTGCTCACTCCAGTTCACACTGTGGTTGGCGCTCAGTATGCAGCTCATCCTGGAGCTTTTGACCTCGCTCAGCTTCTCACACAGAGGTCTTAGTTTCTTCTCACAGGATTGTAAAAAACACCCAGCCCATGGTCCCCACCAGGAGAGCCACTAGGAGTAGCCAATCCTCTATTCCACTCCTTAAGGGTGTCAGCAGCTCCATACCATTCTGCTCTGAATCCTCCTCATAACGCCAGATGTAATGCCAATGGCCGAGGCCAGACAGGTCCACATTGGATTTGGGCAGACAGTAGAAAAACTGCAGAGCCGGAAAGAGTTGGGCCATTCCTTTTAATAAAGTCGCACAACAACAGACAAGCACACAGGCAGGGGAAACCACCTCTCAGGCAAACAAACTGCAAATGACCCCTCACAGTGGTGGGCAGGCAATCCGCACATCAGCAATCCCCCTGAACACAAGCACCCATAGCCTTATATAGGCCACACACACATGGTACAGCCACACACTCACGCACTAATCAGGCAAGGTGCTTGCAGCTGCTAATCCCATGAGCAAGCCTAACACAGCTTCCCCACACCCAACATTTGACCATTAGGAGCATGGTCTTTGGCAGTTCGTTGACACTAACTAGAAATTATATGCTATATTTTGACAATACACGCATAGGGGTAGAATTACGTTGTGTTTCATTTTACATTGTTCCTGAATACTCAGGTTCACGAACACTGCTTTCAACAGCCTCAGTTGATACCCATGAGCTTGATTAGAGGCTAAAATGAGCAACTTTCTGCTTGGAGATAGGGCAGGATGGGTGAAGAAGGAAACACTCAATGCTTTCCAGAGACAAAAAGAGAGCGAGTTGAGCTCTAATCCTTTGGGATCTCCTTTCTCTTGCTATTGTGGAGCAGCAGTGTCTGATGAGTGGAGTGAATTCCCGTGAGCTAATCAGCTATGGATTCCCCCTTACCTTCCAAGTTGCTGTTGTGATATACCATTCTTTAAACTGACACTTCAGAATCTAATCATGATGCTGAAACACAATGGTTAAGGGAAACACACCTCATGACCAGGATAAAGTGGGAGCATGAAGGGAATCAAAATGTAACTTTGCCACTCTACCTAATTATATGAACCTTCTTGTATAATTGATTCATTCTGTTTGGAGATGAGCTTAGTTCGTGCTAGAAACAAACACAAAAAAATCCATCTGTTACACTGAGATACTGTTCCTTCCTATAGGCTTATTAAAAAATTATTCAGTCTTTCTTAATGAATTAAAATTAAGTTGAAGTGAACAGCAAAAGGGAACAAATGCAAACCCATAAGGAGGCAATTACTATGAAAGAATTCACACCAATAGTAACAATTCTTAAAAATGCTTTTATAATCTGCCATGTCTTCAGAGCAACACTCATCAGAGGACAGCACAGGGTTTTAAAGTTCAAAACCATAATTAAATCATATATTATTTAACATATACACATTGGTCATAAAACTTTATTTTTTTAAAAAGCAAGGGAACAATACACACTTATTTATAATGAAATAGAAATTTAAATAGAGATGACATAGGGGATAGGCAGGAATATGTGACAAAGGAAGGACACAAAGATGGTGACCTAGGTTAGGGCTCACAAACTAGAGCCTGCCGACCAAATCCCCCTGCACCGGTGGGGTACACGGGCTGGCACACAGCTATGCCTGTTTATTCACTGTTCTCAGTGGACGTCACAACTGTAGCAGCAGACTTGAGAACTTACAAAAGATACCACATGGCCTGTGAATCCTAAAGTATTTACTCTAGGTCTTTACAGAAAACACTTGCTGACCCCTGATTTAGCCTGTAAAAGTAATTAATTATTATTTATATGTAATTAATTATTATATATTTATATGCGGAATAATAGGATTTACTAATCCCTCCCTTCTCTACAGCTTCACTTTGTCCCTAATGTGAGAATAAATTTCTGTTTTGTTTTGTTTTGTTTGTTTGTTTTGTTTTGTTTTTCCATTTTTCTGAAGCTGGAAACAGGGAGAGACAGTCAGACAGACTCCCGCATGCGCCCGACCGGGATCCACCCGGCACGCCCACCAGGGGCGATGCTCTGCCCACCAGGGGGCAATGCTCTGCCCATCCTGGGCGTCGCCATGTTGCGACCAGAGCCACTCTAGCGCCTGAGGCAGAGGCCACAGAGCCATCCCCAGTGCCCAGGCCATCTTTGCTCCAATGGAGCCTTGGCTGCGGGAGGGGAAGGGAGAGACAGAGAGGAAAGCGCGGCAGAGGGGTGGAGAAGCAAATGAGCGCTTCTCCTGTGTGCCCTGACCGGGAATCGAACCCCGGTCCTCCGCACGCTAGGCCAACTTATTTTGTTTTGTTTTAACAAAACTGTTCAACCCTGGCTCAGTTAGTTAGAGAGTCTTCCCGATACAAAAGTGTTGCCAGTTCAATTCCTGGTCAGGGCACATACATAAACAGATTGATGTTTCTGTCTGTCTTTCTCTCTCTCTCCCTTTTTGTCTGTCTAAAATCAATAAATAAAATTAAAAAAAAAAGAAATTGCTCAGTCGGCACAAAATTACATATAAAAGCAGTGAAAAGAGGGGCAATTGATATTCAAGAGGTCAAGCTGTGTTTGTTTCAGGGTCCTCCACTCAGAAGAAAGTGAGAGTTCAACATGGGAACTCTTTTTAGCATGGGACCAAGAAAGGATTCTCAGCTTCAGCTTCCACAGAATATTAGTATAGTATTTCAGTCACCCACTGAGGCTGACTGCTTGCTTGTAAACTGAAAGAGAACTTGATGGAAATGGACTTGAAGGAACAGAACTTGAAAGAATGATTTTAGATCATCTTCTAGATTCCAACAAACTGCTTGACTAGATACCAGTTAAAGTACAGTGGTCCTTTCTGTGGATTTTACTGTCCTCACACACTCTTCCAGAAGGCGCAAGTCGTAACAGCAAGGTTATATATACACCAGTGGTTCTTAACCAGCCCCCTTGCATGGGCTATCTGGCAACATCTGGGGACATTTTCAGTTACCACTACCAAGGCATTTAGTGAGAAGAAGTCAGGGATGCTATGAACACCCTCAACATGCACAAGGGCAGCCCAACACAACAAAGCCCGAATATCAACAGAGCCCAGGTTAAGGGAACCTGACATAGATTATTGGGTTGGGTCTGTTGACAATTAGAGTCAAGATTCTGAGGATGAGGCCAATTCCATGGTATCACCCTTACAAAATTCCCTTTGGACTTGGTCCACACGAAACATACACACATCCTACACACGCTAAACACACACAGTCTATGTAATGAGAGAACTTTAGGTGAACTTGGGTATACATTTTTTTCAAGTCAATAATATTGTTCAGTCTGAGTTACCCATCCAATCGGCCTCAGTCCTTCTGCACACCGGAGAGAGCACGCAGATATAATTTTTAAAAATTATGTATATGATGGCTCACGCTTTATTATTTCATATAGATAATTGGCCATATTCCAACAATGGAAATTGCCCAAGGACACTTGCCTGAGGTTTCTTATGTGTCACACAGCTCTGATTAGGGCTTGAACATCTGCACATGCCTTGATCCACGTCCACTTGATATTACTAGGCACTCTAAAAAGAGGGATCTGGAAAATCACAAGCCATGAGATTAAACAGTCTGATTGTCACTGCCAGGAGAAAAAAAAAATGGCTTTAGCAAATGTTTCAGATATATCCCAAAAAGGCGATGAACATGTTCATCAAAAGAATCTGTTTTCTAAACAATATTCTATATATAACAATCCCCTTTTTAATTTTAGTGAATTAATGAATTTCTCTAATCTTCATCAGAAAATATAGGACAGCTTTGCTGTTCATTGTCTTATTATTCAATAGTAGTCTCAGGAAAATGGGGTCTCTAAACAACCAAAACTAGTAAATGTTAATAGACAATATTAAAACTTTTTTTTTTTTTTGGTCACAGAGAGAGAGACAGACAGATAGGGACAGACAGACAGGAAGGGAGAGAGATGAAAAGCATCAATTCTTCATTGCAGCAGCTTAGTTGTTCATTGGTTGCTTTCCCAAATGTGCCTTAAGGGGGGCAGGGGGCTACAGACCGAGTGACCCCTTGCTCAAGTCAGCGATCTTGGGCTCAAGCTGGTGAGCCTTGCTCAAACCAGATGAGCCCGCGCTCAAGCTGGTGAGCTCAGAACCTCAAACCTGGGTCCTCTGCGTCCCAGTCCACTGTGCTACCGCCTGGTCAGGCGACAATATTGAAACTTTTAAAATGCATTCTCTGATGTTCATAATCACAGTTAGCATGTCTATCATTATTTATTTATAGATGTTGTTAGTAAAGATCTAGTAGAAACACAAAGAAATTAAAACAGTATCTCCACAAATGAATTAGAGCCTTATTCTGTGAGGTCTACTTTAAATAATAAAATGATCAGGGTTTACAATGTGCTTAATACTGTAAAGTTCATCAGTGAAATATGAGACATGTTCAGATCAATCCTATTAGTATAACTACCATGGCCCTGTCCAGGTTTAACACAGACAAAATTATGAAGCAGACAGAGGTATCTCATTCTACCCAATATATTTAGAGGTTTAGCTATCTCTACCCTTTTAGTCCAGGTTGTTCGTGTTTCCAACAGTGCAATTATCTTAAAAACATCATGTGGGTCACTCTATTGAACAAAGACTGCAGCCACAAATATAGCCAGAATAATCCTCCTGAGCCTCAAACTGCCTGTGAGGCTATGTACGGCCATGCCCTGGAGAGTCCTATTGTTTAAACACAATGATTTGCTTGGCATACTCATAAATTCTTTAAAAACACATTTTTCTGCTTGAGGTTCCATATAAACCTTACAATTTATGGGTAGTAAAATATTCTAAGTGTGAAAAGTTAATAAGTATATTGTAATTCCTAGAGCAAGCACTTAGAAAGTAATGCCAAAAGGTTACCAAATGCCAACAACTAAATTAAAAAATGAAATATTAAATAATCAAAAGATGGCAAGAAAGGAAGAACAGAGAAACTCAATGCAGAGGTGGCAAACAGAAAGCAAATAATACGTAAGACACGATATCAATAATTACATTAAATGTTAATGGCTACACATGGCAATTGACAAAATTAAGTTGTCAAACTGGCTATTCTTTAAAAAGAAGCAAATCCCAACTATATGCTGGCTATTGAAGAGGTGCACTTTAAAAATAAAGGACAGACAGGTTGAATGTAAATAGATAGAGACATAGAGCCATGCTAAAGAGACTGGCGTAATAATATCAGACAAAACAGGCTTCAAGACAAAGTGTAACCTGTCTGTGACCGACCTGAGTGATAATGAAAATACAACTTATAAAATATGTGGATTTAAAAGAAACTGTCCATACTGGGATGTGCATAGCTTCAAATGCTTATATTAGAAAATGAAAGCTCTGGCCCAGTAGCTCGGTTGGTTAGAGTATTGTCCTCACATGCCAAGGTTGTGGGTTTGATCCCTGGTCAGAGCACATACAAAAATCAACCAATAAAACGCATAAAAAAGGCCCTGGCCGGTTGGCTCAGCGGTAGAGCGTCGGCCTGGCATGCGGGGGACCCGGGTTCGATTCCCGGCCAGGGCACATAGGAGAAGTGCCCATCTGCTTCTCCATCCCCCCCTCTTTCCTCTCTGTCTCTCTCTTCCCCTCCCGCAGCCAAGGCTCCACTGGAGCAAAGATGACCCGGGCGCTGGGGATGGCTCCTTGGCCTCTGCCCCAGGCGCTAGAGTGGCTCTGGTAGCGGCAGAGTGACGCCCTGGAGGGGCAGAGCATCGCCCCCTGGTGGGCAGAGCGTCGCCCCTGGTGGGCGTGCCGGGTGGATCCCGGTCTGGCTCATGCGGGAGTCTGTCTGACTGTCCCCGTTTCCAGCTTCAGAAAAATACAAAAAAAAAAAAAAAACGCATAAAAAAGTGGAACAACAAGTTGATATTACTCTCTCTCCCTCTTTTCTCCCTTCTTCTTTCTCTCTGAAAATTAATTTTAAAAAAATTTTAAGTAAATGAATAAGGTTTGAATTCAATGGTTTAAACTTCCACTAAAAAAAACTAAAAAAAGAAAAATATAACCAAGAGTAAATAGGAGGAAGGAAATCATAAAAAAGCAAAATATCAAAGACATGTAAAAACTGACAATTGAGAAAATTTAAATAGCCAAAAATTATTTCTTTGAAAAGATCAACAAAATCATAAAACCCCTGCCTGCCCACACACAGAGAATGCAAATTTTCAATTATAGAGGACGATAAGAAAAGTTTTGAATAAATGTATGCTAACAATTTTGACTCCTTAAAGATAATATCTGCTGTGAGGAGCTATAAAAAAGAAAAACGATTAAAAAGAGAATGAACATAAAATGCTTACATTACATTGGTGCCAACAAGAAGCCAAGCCTTCTATATATTATGTCTCACACAACCTTGTAACTCCGTGGGTAAGCATTATACATGCTGCTTAATAGAGGAGGACAACTTGGGACAGGAAATAAGACAGTGCTTCCAGGATTCCAGCAGGAGGAGTTGCCAAGGCCACCGCTGAGCAGCAAGGCTAGAAAAGGACTCAATTCAACGGGAAGAGGAAGTTCATAGGCTTCAAGAAGAAATTCCTCAGGAAGAAGACCATAGGAATCAACACAAAAACAACTGTAAGAGAAACTTAAGCTTCAAATATGAAGCAAATGACAAAAAAAAGGCATGATTTTCAGCAATTAATAGAGCGTTAGAAAAGACAATCCATTTTACCTTAATTCTGCTGCTAATCTTTTAACAGGGACACCTTTACAGTGGACCTTTAGAAAGAGAATTCTAATACTCCATTGGTTCTGAAGCTAAATATACTAAAATAATAGAATTTAATTATAATCAACCAATAAAAAATTCTGACATATTTAAATACAGATAATACATAAAATATTTATGGAGATACGAATACAGCTAAAAGTATAGAATATTTATCTCAAGTCAACCTATAGATTGACAGTGAAAGACCCAACCATTATGCTTGAAAACCAAATGTGAATATTTATTATAAATATTTATAATGTAAAAGTACAACTATAGATGGCAAAATTTGAAAAGGAATGATAATGGTGCCATTAAGCATGTCTTACAATAGTGCAAACTCAAGAGTTGCTATCTGAATTAGACAGAATAATAAAATATAAGTATATATATAACACTTAATGTTATAAAAAAAAACTAATAAAATAATAATATTAATATCAATAATTGAGAAGGCAGAAAGGGGACTGAATGAGTTAAATATTTATCTTTCATAATAGAGGCAAAACAGTTAATATTTCCAAAGCTGATATTTTAATAAACAGCTTATTATTTTTATGTATGAGACTAACCAAAAATAAGTCTAATACTAACAATTGAAAATCAGTGCTTCTGACAAGTGAGTATGAATAAAAGAACTTTACATTAAGGCCTATCTGGTAGTATTTAAATTTTATGATTCCTGTTCTGTTTTCCTAAAAAAAAAAAAAAAGATATAAAATAACATACAGAACAAAGGGAAAGAGCATTTTGTAGATAACGCTCGTAACCTTGACCAATGAATACTCTGAATGGATTACCACTGACATGAGCCAAGACGCATAGAAAGCCAAGAATAGAGCAAATTTCTTGAAGAAACAGAGCACAGCTATAACTCACATAAAATTATGCCATGTGCAATTTCATTAGTAAGCATAGAAGAGTTGATAGAAGAATAATTGTGCTTCTCAAAGTCCTGCAGGCCAAGCCTGCGTGTCAGCTAAAAGAAATGTCAAGAACCAAAACACAGCTGAGCAGTTGTGTTGAGTTACAGCCAAGAAGAGCCAAGTCATCGATAAATCGAGGATGTCGATAAAACTCTTAACAGCATCAACATGCTTAATCACAATCCAATAATGAGAAGTATAAATGGAAAATGTTGAGCAGAAGAATCTCCAACAGAATCTCTGAGCCACTCACAACGTTTCCTTTGCTTTTGCTGCCACCAACAAAGATAACAAAGCACAAGTCTTCTTCAAAGATAAGGTCTTAGGATTCATAGGCCTTCATCTCTGCTGTTTGCCTCTAGGCTGCCCAAAAGCTCAGACTATTTTAACACAGTTTTAGAGCACAGAAGTCAAACTATGTCAGGAAGATGCAACTGAAAAGTCCACAATGTTACATTACTCAATAAGCTTAAATCCAGAAAACACCATCTTGTAGCCATCTCAGCATCAACTTTCCTCCAGGTAGGCTGCATTTACCTGTGAACATGCCTCTTGAATCACCAGCTGTTTGTCAGTACACACTTATTCCCACTTGCATCCTGAAAGTACTCTATTTCTAACCAACACTTGGAAGAATAAGTAAATTGTCCATCTGTATCCCATACCCACAGCTCGATTTCAGGAAGGGTCTACTCTTGTTACACAGCCACCTAGGAGACTACTCAATATCCTATAGTAGTAGTGGCCAAAGAAGCTCTTCACTCTGAAATGCTTTTACTATAAAATCACTGTGTACTCAAGTAGATTCCGTTATGTTAGGGATCACAGGATTTCAGGGCTAAGTACATACTGCTTATGCTACTGCTGGGGGAGGAGAGGGGCAACCTCTACAGACATTTTTTTTTTCATAGTCTTAGAAAGCCAGGAATTGTTAAAATTACTAGATGGAGCCACTGAAAGGGGCCTGTCATGGTCAGCTGAAATGCTGTATTGAATGAGAGGAGTGGTAGTGCGTGGTGACCCAAACACAATCTTGTTACTTCTCCTAAACCACGATTAGGATAGCACAACTGCAGAGCTCCGACAAAACACAGAATGGAGAAATGCAACCGTGAATTACATATACTGAGTGCTCATATAGTGTCAGCACTGGACCTGCATTATCTCACTTGAGCCTCAAAGAATCCCACACACTGGGGCTATTACAACCCTCACTTTGTTGATGAAGGCACTGAGACTTAGAAAGGATATCTTTCTTGACCTCAGCCAGCAAGTGATGGGGTAGGGAGTCAAACCCAGCCTGGCTGATTCCAGGGCTGTCTGCTACACAGCTCAAGGCAAAGATTCACACATAAAAGTAAGAGAGGCAGACAAATTTTACCAGAGCTGAGCTACAATGCTTGTGCTAGGTGTCTGTAAAAAGGGGTAGCTGCTGGCCCCAAAAAGAAAAATAAGGAAAAGGGAAGTTAACAATCTACTGAACCAGTATTAAGTGAGATTTAAAGATGCCTTAATCTTTTCTGGAAATATCCCCTAAAACTCAACACTGATAACAGGAAGTAATTAGGCATAAATCACAACTAACAAAATATGGGAAAAGTCGAGCTAAGGGTGAACATATTTTAAGAGTTTATTCACAAATGATTTAATTTAATGGGTATGTTTTAATAAAATAATTTAAATATATTTCTATACCTGAATAAAGAATTCTGAAAGGATAAGAGAAGATATATATATATATATATATATATAGAGAGAGAGAGAGAGAGAGAGAGATACATAGATATGTCCCAATAAATCTAATCTTATTTTAAAAGTGATTTCAAGATTTGCATGCAAAATGGAGGTGATAGTCATGAAGTTCAGTATTATATTGGTTTGAATGAGTCATTAATATCTATTTCTGCATTCCACCTGACATTCATTTTTCTCTTTTCTATGACTGCTATGGTTACAATTATATTTTCCTCACTGACCTTTGAAAGAGATATCAAGACCCTAAGTTATCTGGTTCAGGGAAAGGAATTATCTTGCCTTTTGGGAATTAGAGAGTAGAATCGACCCGATTGAAAAAGACTCAAGACTCTACAACCTCTGGTCTACCTTGGGATAGAAATTTTCAGGGACTATTTGGAATGGAAATAATGTCTTCTTGGAGAACTTTGTTTTCTAGTGTTGTGAATACATTTAAATATTAGCTCTAATAGAAGGATATGAGGAAAGATAGGTTAGTAGGTAGATGGGGGGATGGATGGATGGATGGATGAATGGATGGATGGATGGATGGAGTTTTAACAGAACTTGTGAATAGAAAATGTAAAGTATGATATAAAAAAACTGAGAGTAGTAAAAAAAAAATGAATTTCAAAATTCCATCCAAAATAATTTACTTTTGAGATTTCATCAGTAAATTCTTTGCCCAAGTTACGTAGGCCAAATGTGATGTCCTGTTTCTGTAGGTCATTCTATGGTTGGTCTCCTTATTATGTAACAACAACTCTTCAACTCTCTTTTTCTCTGAGTTGGCTCAGCTTTTCAAAAGTTTCTCTCTGACATGGCCATTTGACACAGCATGATTGCTACATGTAATATAATATGACAAGATTGCCCATTAACTTGTTCTTGAAAAGAACCTTTAAGTAAATGGCTTAATACAATATTTAGAATGATGCAGTCAGGTAGGAAATCCTGCTTTTAACTCTGGTGACTGTTGAGCAGATTACAGCACTTCCCCCTCAGCCCGCACCCTGAGCTTTCAGAGACAATTTGTCTCTCCCAGAATCAAGTGCTCCAAATCAAGTGCAAGTTTTTAAAACAATGTTTTTTTCTTCAGAGAACAGATTTTAAAACAAAACAAAGAGGATTCTTCTGCTTGCTCTACTGTTTTCTTCCTGTCTGGATAAGTTTCCATCAACTGTTCAATTGTACTGTTCATTTGGAACTTCAGAATTAACATAATGTGGATTCTTTATTTTAGAAGAGGTATTTCTAGTTAGTACTCTTCCAAGCCCCACTTTTTCTTAATCTAGTCCAAGTGCAACTGTAGGGTCCACTGTTAAACTACATTTCTCTACGCACAACTTAGGGAGTCAATGTCTTCTAGTCCACAATTCCTTATCTGTAATTCTGAAATGCTAGACTTATAAAACTTTATGAAGAAGCACATCACATATATTCTTCAACAAATCTTGTGCCAGTCCTTCTACTAAATGTAGAAGACAGAAATATGAATTAGATGTATTCCTTCTAATAAAAAAAGACTCAAAGACATATCTCTGTAATATAATGGCTTAATACAAGAGAAGAGATATGCAAAGGTATTTGGGGAGCACCACAGAGAACTAGTACTGTCCCTGGTTGGTTGGAAAATGTAGGGAGAGTGTCAAGAAAGACTTCTTGAAGATGACTCATGGTTTGAAACTTTAAATGGAAATATGAGTTAGATTGATCAAGGGTAGGAGTTAAGAGCCTCCTAGGCAGAGATACCAGAATGTGGAAATAAGAAAGATACAGAGATAAGAGATAGCACAATATGTGTGATAAATTATGAGTCACTCAGGATGCTAAAGAGAACAATGATGTCAAGAACTGCCTTAGATTTGAAACTTGAAAGACAAGCAAAAGGTCATTAAATACATAATGAAACATGACTGTGTGGGACTTTAAATAATTTTTATTCTGCTCTTCCTTTCTCCTAGGACTCCAATTACACATTTGATAGGCTGCTTAATGTTACCCCAAATGTCACTAAGGTACCACAGTTTTTAGTCTTTTTTCTTCTCTAGGCTTCTTTTTTTTTTTTTTTTTATATATATATATTTTTTATTTTCATTACTTTATTTTATTTTATTTATTCATTTTTTTTTTAGAGAGGAGAGAGAGACAGAGAGGGAGAGAGAGGAGAGAGAGACAGAGATCTAGGCTTCTTTTTTTTATGTTTTTATGTGTATTAAGTTCACCAACCCTCTCTTCTGCAGTGTCTCATCAGATATTAAATCCATCCAGTGACTTTTTTTCAGACATTATATTTTTTATCCCTAAAAGTTCTACTTAGCATGTTTTATATCTTCCATTTCCCTTCTCATTATGTTCATGCATTCTTTTAAATCCCTAAGTATATTTATAATGCCCATAAGAAATGTTTCATGTCATTTCATCATTTCTATCATTTTTACACCTGTTTCTATTGACCAATTTTTCTCTTAGCTGTGATCACAATTTCCTTCTTCATAAGTCTAGTAATTTTTGATTGGGTGATAGATATTGTATTTTATATTGTTGGAGACTAGATTTTGGTCTGGCAGGCAGTTAACTTACTTGATCCTTTTGAAGTTTGTTTTTAAGTTTTCAGGAGTGGATACAAAATACTCCTCAATCAGGGTCCCACATGAGAATTAAACCCCAGTATCTAAGACAACTTTATACATAATGAATTAATTTATACTTAATGCAGTTAGAAAGGTTTAATGGCCACTTTGAGAGAAAAAAGAAAACTGTTATTCAAGTCATTTTTCATAAAATCTAGTTGAGAAAGAATGACAAACTAGTGGCACTACTAAGGCAGGGGCCCTTGAAGTCATCCTGAAGGTCCCGGTTTAAGAAGGACACAGCATCCCAGCTAATCAAAGCTCAAATGTCACCCAGCCCTGCGTGAATACTGGAAATTATTCAACTTATAGTTTCCTCTGTTTTCTGCCTGACTTCACATAGTTTCTTCATGCATATGGACACCTTGGTAGTCAGCAATAAATGCAAGGGGTTTCCTATACAGACTTTCAACATTCCTTCTCCACACTGCTCCCATCCTTGGTCATTAGTCTCCACAATGCCAGATGCTCAACTTACTGAGACCACTGCACTCTGGTTGAGACACCCCTCTCTACACTGTCCCAAAAGTACCTGAAGGCAGGCAGCTGGGATGATTGTAGGTCATCTCAATTGTTTCCCTTCTTTCAGTATTGTTTTAACTATTTAACTAATGCCTAAAAATTGTTGTGACCTGCATATTGTCAAGTTTTCTAAATGTTTTTGGAAAAAAAAGTAAGCCTGGTCCCAGAGTTAAAGTTTTATTTTATAGTTCATAGATGAACTGTAAAGGATGTTAGTCAGAAGACTGACATGACTAGATTCATATTGTCAATCACTCTAGAAGTTTTGTGGATAAAGAAATGTGAGACAGGTGAGACTGGTGAAAAGAGATGCTCAGGAAATATTTAGGCATTAAGGCTGTAAGGATGAGATGCTTTTTGAACATGGAGAGCAAAAAGAAAGAGTAAGAGATAGCTCTCAGAGTTCAAACTTGGGTGTGTGAATACCACCAACTTCCCTAGAGCAGGGACCCTGACCCTGCTTATGCGACTTAAGTGTGTTCACATGGCCTTTGAAGCATCATTGGAACAACCAAATTGGGGTAACCTCTAAAAAGCATAATACACAAACTTGAAACTCAGGGGAAAGATCTGGGCTGGAAGAGATAAAATCAAGGGTAAGTAACATATAAATGTGAGTTGAAACTCTGGAGGAAGTCATATTGTTCCATGAGAACATACAGAATCATAAGACAGCTAGGATAAAACAAAAAAGAAAACTGACATTGAAGGGTCAATGGGATAAAGTGGAGACTTTACATCCTGAGAAATGAAGAGAACCAGGAGATGGCAGAGTCGTAATGTCAGGGTAGTAAAGACATTCAGGAAAGGGGGGAACTATGACTTCCAAAGGAGATTCCAGTAATGGAAGGGCTAAAAGAATGGCCCTTGGCTTAGGCAGTTAAGTAGAAATTCTTAGCCCTTCTCTTGGGAGTTTGGAAGCCAAATACCAGCAGGTAGAGAAGCTCAGGGAGAGCATATAGCATGTACAGATTAGGTTTTGAAAGGAGGAAAAAAGAAAGAGCATTGCCTAAATGGTAGCTAAAGGAGGGCGTGGGTCAAGGGCATATACCTTTAGTAAGTAAGATTTGAAATCTTCAAAGCTGAAGACAACTTAAAAATACAGGATAGAAGGGAAAACACATAGGTTAAGAGTCCTGACCTCCACTGGTATCACAGGAAAGAACATAGGACATAGCATTGGAGCTAAAAAAAAAAAAGATCTGTTCTGAGAAAAAGTTCCTGCCTGGCTTCCAGAGCAACTGTGGAACCCTGATCAGAGGAGGGACTGCCACAGAGTTTGGGAGGAAGAGCAAGGGCCTTACTCTGAGAGAAGGCCTCACCCACAGCCCTCAGCAGGGACAAAGACCCAGTTAGGAAACTGTCACTGAAGGCCTTGTTCTCAGTGCGAGCTGTCTCATAACATTCAGAGCTTTTACGTGGGAACAGATAAAAACGAGGGTGCTTAATTATAATGATGATGATTAAAATCGATGCTCTGGAAAACCGGGTACTCCCTTTAGTACTGTATTGCCCTGGCTGCTGGGAACACTGCTAGCTGACAGTACTCACAGGAAGTTATTCTGAGCTCCAAAGTGGCCTTCCCAAGGTCATGATGATCCTTTCCCAGCAGTAGTCTGTACCCCATGACTGCTCAATGCACAGATGGAGAAACCCAGCTCCATGCCCCAGCTCAGGACAAGGCTGAAGAGACATCCAGTTTCAGTTCCCTAAAGGGTCATCTGAGGCCTCTGTTGTTCCTGAGAGCAGTCCAGCTTCCTGTGCTTACGTGTCCGCTGCCGCTCCCTTCCCTTCTTCCACAGAAAGGCCGTCACATAGGATACAGGACTTTGGATGGAGATGTCCCAAATAGGGCATTCTATGTTAAACATTATTCAGAAATTTAATTCAAACTGAGCATGCTGCATTCTTACCTGCTGATTCTGGCAACCCTACACATAGGTGTTAATTCCAAGAGCACACCCTCATAACCATTCTTCACACTGACTCCACCTCAGAGTCGCCACCCCACCAGGACTCCGATCTGCAACAGGTAGTAAACACTAAAACACAGCCCCCTGCAGGCAGGCTAGCAGCAAAGACCCTGTCTGGGGATAGGTGGGATATATCCGGTCCCCAGCAGAGACACAGTGTAAACAGTAAAATGGGGGTGGTGAACTGTGGTGGCCTGTGGTAGAAGGACTTCACCGGCATGAGAAATATTGGGGAACTGGTACAATTAGACAATGGAAGAGAGAGCTACTGCTGGAGACAGTGGATGGTTTCGAAGGAAAGGTCCTCACTAGTCATGAGAGATTACACACCCCTCAAAAGCTGTGTGCGGAATGTAGGATTGCAAGACCAAAGGAATACTTGAGGTAAGTTAATCCCTTTTAGACTGAAAGGACACTCATTTATTTTCCTGTTCTAGGAACACATTACGATATAATTTTTCTCCTCTTTCCCATAGGGCCTTAGCCTGAACTGTTACCCAAAAGTTGAAAGTGTCTGGTTTATTGACATGAATTTCACACAAAACCACAACAGACCAATGGTGAAGCAGTAAGCACTAAACTTGGGACTCAGTGGTCCCTTCACATCCTGCATCACCCAAGACTTGCCAGCTGCCTGAGTAAAGCATATAAAAACCTGCTGAAGGTATAGCTCAGGCACCAACTCAGAACCTACCCTACAAGAATGGGGCACCATTCTGCAGAATGCAAGGTGCACAAACACAGATGTATCTATGTACATATAATGTCACTGTGTCCCCAACATGTAAATTTATAAATCTGAGGTCCAAGCTGTGAAATAAGAAACAGTCTCACTTGGATCACTCTCAGGAAAGCACTTGGTAAATTTCTACTTTCTGCTTCACAGTCTGGGCTCTATGGGTTGAGAAGTCCTGACTCCAAAAGCAGGGACAACTTCTGCCAAGGAGATCAGCTTCAAACCCCCTGAACTTTAAGCTATGGATTTGCATGACAGAGCAGCATCAGGAAGAAGAGAAGTCACCTGGCTGGACAGAGGTGACTGAACCCAATCATTAAGAAGAAGTAAAGCTACTATATATAATTCTCACAAGAACCTTTATAGTACGTCTCACTCTCCATAGATTAGGAAATTGAATCTTAAGTGAACAGTGAAAGACATTCCCACCGCAACATGTCCACATAGAAAAGTAAAAGGATCTCTGAGTTTAGACAGAGTAGATTAGGACTATGGAAATTAAAAAGAGCAGTCAGATGGTCCAGTATAAGTACTCAAAGCAAATATTCTTCAATAGAACTTTCTGAGGAGATAAGAAGGTTCAATATTTATGTCTGTTCTATCCAATATGGTATGACCATAGGTAGCTACAGACCAATTATGATGAAGCTAATGCAACTGACGAATCTTCCAATTTTACTTAATTCTAATTTGAATTTAAATAGCCCCTTGTATTGGATAGTACCAATGGAAAGCACCCCTAGAATTTCTCCAGGATGAAGGTGGCTACTACAAGTACAGCAATGAAGGAAGGAAGAAAGATGGCAATGGAGCAGGTGGACGTGCCAACTGCCACCTCCCAGGACCTCATTGGATTATAACTTAATTTAAGAACAATCATCTTGAAAAACCAACTTTGGACTAAATTAAGAGGAATCTGTAACCAAGGATCACCGAAGAAGCACACCAAAACTGGTAGGAAGGGTAGAGATGTGGAAAGGGCTGCCCGCTCCCAGGAGAGAGCAGTGGCCTGGAGGGATTCTCACGGTGGAGTGGGTTGCCCTAAGAGGTGCGGGTCCTCAGCCCCATGACCGAAGCCCCAGCCTAGAGTCTCAGAGCCTAGAAGAGGTGCCAAGACAGTATTTAGCTGTGAAAAGAGCCAGGTTTCTGTCTGGAAGAAAAAGACATACCTCTCAGACGCAGACTCTGTTTTAAAGGGCCTGCCCAGAAAAACTCATTCTCAGCCACTTACCCAGGGCTCTGGCGGGAGAGAGCTGAGAGGACTGGAATTGCAGGAGGAGAGTGTAAAGTTGGAGACCCACAAAGAGATACTGTGGGGGACAGCCACCAGAACTCCTGTGCTGAATCATTCTTCAGTATTGCAGTTGTCATCTTTTTTGGGTGAAGCATCCACTTTGTGCAGCATCAGCCTGGGGAAAAGCAGATGCTCACCCTCGGAAGTCTACGCCAGTCATGCCAACAGTGGTTCTGAGAGGCCAAGAAGCAGGGGGAGCGTCAGTGGCTCAGATTTCTGATATTAAGACCAAAACTGCCCCCACCACACTCTCCCAAGTCTATGACTGGTGCTTCCACCTCACAAGAGATTCAGCTGAATCTGTCCAGAGCAGGCAGACCACACCTCTGGGTCTAAGAGGACACACCCACTGGACTCCTGGGGCCACACCCAAAGCAATCTATAAATTCAACACAATTCCTATTAAAATACCAATGGCATTCTTCAAATTATAGAACAAATATTCCAAAAATTTATATAAAACCAAAAAAGAACACAAATAGCCTCAGCAATCTTGAAAATGAAGAATAAAGTGGCAGGTATGACACTTCATGATATCAAGTTATACCACAAGGCCATTGTACTCAAAACAGCTTTGTACTAGCATACGAACAGGCATACAGATCAATGGGACAGAATAGAGAACCCAGAAATAAACCCACGCCTTTATGGTCAATTGATATTTGACAAATTGATATGTTACCTTTGGGTAACATAGATATTTTAATGATGTTTATTCTTCCTATCCATGAACATGGTATATGCTTCCACTTGTTTGTATCTTCCTTCATTTCTTTTATCAATGTTTTATAATTTTTCAAGTACAAGTCCTTTACGTCCTTGGTGAAATTCACTCCTTGGTACTTTATTTTTTTTGTTGCAATAGTGAAAGGGATTGTTTCCTTAATTTGTCTTTTAGACAGTTTATTGTTGATGTATAAAAGATGTATGTAAGAGCATACAATGGAGTAAAGATAGTGTCTTTAATAAATGGTGTTGGGAAAATTGGAGAGGTACCTGCAAAAATAAAAATGAATCTAGACCACCAACTTACACCATTCACAAAAATAAATTCAAAATACATAAAAGACTTAAATGTAAGTCATGAAACCATCAGCATCTTGGAAGAAAATGTAGGCAGTAAACTCTCCAATATCTCTTGTAGCAATATTTTTGCTCATTTTTCACCACAAGCAAGTGAAATAAAGGACAAGATGAACAAATGGGATTATATCAAAGTGAAAAGCTTTTGCACAGCAAAAGATCCACCATGAACAAAATAAAAAGACAACCGACATAATGGGAGAACATGTCTGATAAGGGGTTACTAACTAAAATTTTTAAAGAACTTCTAAAACTCAACATCAGGAAGGTAAACAATCTAATTAAAAAATGGGCAAAAGTACTGAATAGACAGTTCTCCAAAAAGGACATACAGATGGCCAATAAGCATATGAAAAAATGTTCAACATTACTAATCATCAGAGAAATGCAAATTAAAACCACAATGAGATATCATCTTACACCTGTCAGAATGGCGCTCATTAACAAATCAACACACAATAAGTGCTGGTGAGGGTGTGGAGAAAAGGGAACCCTCCTGCACTGCTGGTGGGAATGCAGACTTGTGCAGCCACTGTGGAAAATAGTATAGGGTTTCCTCAAAAAATTTTAAATAGAACTGCCTTTTGACCCAGCCATCCCACTATTAGGAATATATCCTAAGAATACCAAATCACGGATTCAAAAGAAGATAATCACCCCCATGTTTATTGCAGCATTGTTTACAATAGCCAAGATCTAGAAAAAGCCCAAGTGTTCGTCAGTGGATGAGTGGCTTAAAAAGCTGTGGTACATATACACAATGGAATACTACACGGCTGTGAAAAAGAAGGAAATCTTACCTTTTGTGATGGTATGGATGGACATGGAGATTATTATGCTAAGTGAAATAAACCAGGCAGAGAACAAAAAATATCATATGATTTCACATATATGTGGAATCTAATGAAAAAAGTGAATTGAGGAACAGAATAGAGGCAGAGACAGGGTCACAGGGACCAGATGGACAGCAGTGAAAGGGAAGGGGGATGAGGGGATGGGATCAGAGAAGGTAAAGGGATTATTGAAATTATATATACATAACACAGAGATATAGATAACAGGACAGCAAAACCTAGACGGAAGGGGGAAGAGGGCTAGGGGGAGGGGGGCATAAGGGTATAAAATGGGACACAGGGGTGGGGGTGAGAGAGTTATATTCAGTGGGACACTGAATCCATGTAAACACAGTAAATTAAAAATTAATAATTTTTTTAAAGTTAAAAAAAAAAGTACAGCAATGCAACCCTAAAATTCCAGAGCAAGATTTCCAGTCCACTGACCACATTTTCTTCTCCCTTAAATTCTGACCAAACTGGACTCGTTGCATACCAACCTCTAACTCTTAAACAGAACAAAGGCATTATTACAGACGTTGATGAGAGACTCTTAGCAACCACTGCCAGCTACAGAAAGATCTTGCTACACTGCGTAGCACTGGGAGCTATTTTTCATTTTTCGCACCTGCGTGGCTGAGCAAAGTCTAACCTCCTTCCTCTAAAAGAATGTGATCGATTAAGTTAAACAGTTGCTTTCTGGTTTATTGTCGTTGCTGTTGTTCTTATGTCTGGTTTTTTTGTTGTTGTTGTTGTTGGGAGAAACTGGTTTTATTCTGTTTTTCACTGTCAGACTCATTTTTAAATGTCTTTACTGTTCACTGTCTGTGCAAACTTCTCCTCCAGAGATTTCAACCAAACAGATTTTTCCTGATTAGGCTGTTTGCTCATCATTATTTTTTGAGCTTCCAATTAAGTATCATCTGGCAATCTGGCCAAGTTTGTGAAACATCAAGGCAGGGTGTATTTCAATTTTGCCTTTTAACTTTTAATTTTCATTAAAGAGTATCTATGTGTGAAGCCACGGCTGAATTGAGACCTCCAAATATTTCATAAGCCCTGACACCTTGCCAACCCTATAAAAATGTACACTCTGCTTAAAAGGATTTGTTAAATCAAATCCTGTGACAAATCATTTACCAAAATGAGCACATTTAACTGATTTTCGGGCTTCTCTCATTGAATCAAATGAGTCACATTGAAATCCGTAAACTACTGTCCACGTCACAACTTCCCACAGATGTTTTAGAATTAACGCTCCTTTTCCTCAGAGAAGGTAAGAGGTGAGAGAAATACCTCATAGAGTGTTAACAAGGCACCATCCCTATGTTCCTATAAACACTTTCTCACTTGCCTCCTGAGGAGATGTAGAAGGAGGAAGGAGGTGCAGATTTTTAGAGCCCAAAGTGTACTAGGAATAAAAAAAAAACTTTGTCATACAGAAGGGCCAGACTTTCACCCTCAAATTCTCAGAGCATTCGAGGAACTGGCTCATGTAGGAGACCACACAGAAGAACCTGAGCAGATACTGAACTCGCTAAAGCCAAAGAGTCTGAGTTGGAGCCTTGGTTCCACTGTTCAACACTCGACAATTATTTCATATATGGGCCTCTGTTTCTTCATCCATCAAATGAGGATAATACTAATTAATATCTACCTCAGATTGTGGTTCTTACAATTAAATAAGCTAGTGTTTGTAAAGCACCTAGAACAGTGCCTGGTATACAAATATAGCCGTGTAAGTTCATATAAGTATCATAAAATTACAGTGCATGCATGTTGAACAGAACTTTAACTGTTGTTCACTCTATGTGTATATTTAACACTTGCATGAGCTTGGAGACACTTTTTACACATACCTTTGGAACAGGGGTATATACATTCTAGAAATAGCAATAAAATGTTAAACACTCATTTACAATTTGCTCGAAGCAGAATTTGCAAAAAAAAAAGGGATTGTTCATTACTCATAAAATTTCGGAAAGAAAAAATGTCACAAAATAAAAATTCTATGAATGATAAAGGAAAATACATGCGGTTTAAGAACAATACAACTCTGCCACTGTTAGAGTAAAATCCAAAAATAGCAATACAACTGCCAGCAGAGGCAGCGGGAAGGGACAGTGTTATGTAAGCAAGGCAATCTTCAACAGCAGTCACGAGGCCAAGAGACCCCCAGACTCAGCACATGGACAACCAGCAGGAAAAGCAGCCCCCTTCCCAGGGGCAGGGTTGAGGTGAGAGGGAGGGACAGGGTAGAAATCGCTGTACTTTCTCTTTTAAACCCCATGTTTTTTAACTATGCACACATATTTGGGTGATTAAAATTCAAATTATTTGTCTAAAGCTCAATGAGCCACAAAATAAATTCAGAAAGTTTTTAACATGTAACTTTTTAAAATGCAAAGTCTTGATTAAAAGGCACTCCCTATGACGCATAGCATGGTGACTCTGGTGAATGAGGCCATGCTGCATATTTGAAAGCAGCTAGGAGAGTGCACCTTCGAAGTTCTCGGCGCAAAGAGAAAACAATTTGAGGGGGAACTACGCCTGGTGACGATGTTCACTGGATCATTGTGGTGACTGTTCTGTAAGACACACAAATGTCCAATCATCGTGTTGTGCACCACACACAAAAGCTGTGTGTTTTTATAACTCAATTGAAAAAAATAAGTTTTTTTAAAAAGGTGTAAAACAGTGCTCCAGTTTTCTCAAAAGATCAGTATTGTCATTTTCACAGTATGTGGTCTCCTGGGTGGATGGCAGCTGCAGGTTATGGGTATTAATTACTGTCAGAGAAAGAATATATTCCTCCAGGTGGGGAGAACTAAGAACTGTAGAGGATTGTCACTATGTATCTAGTTTCTCCCATAGCTTAGGAACTTTCTAACAATTCCTCCTACTCCAAACCCCACTTGGTCACCCTCTGAAACGGATATTTGGAGAAATGCAGTGCACAAGAAGGACCCAGATCTGAAGCCAGGCAAATCTAACTCTGAATGCTAGTTTAACTTTCCGGCTTAAGTATAATTATTAATTTCTCTAACCTATGTGTTCTCATTTATATAAAACGGAAGTAGTAGTTCCTCTGATGACATAAGAAAACGCATGTAAAACAGTGTGTAGCATGCGTGGAACACAGTAGGTATTCAATAAATAGTATTGTATTATATAGATTTTCTTGGTATTTTAATCAGAATTTTGTAATTCAAGTATCAGAAAGTCCCAGGCCTACAAATCAAGGTCCCATTTCCTTTTGAAGTTTATATTATCATGGCATAATTCTCCTCAAGCTTGATTACCAAAAAAATGGTGCTCCCAAAAATGTCTTGGGATTTGGGGGTATTCCAAAGATTCGTCACAATTGCCCAGAAAACAGTTACCCCACACCCCTGCCCTCAGAGTTCTAGCTTATATATCCATGCTTCCTGCCCAGGAGAGCCTCCCAGACCAACTCCACAAGGTCTTGACTCCTGGGGACTGAGTGGGAGGGTTGTCTCTAGGGGCACCCTGATGAGCACAGGGAAGAAAGGGAAGAGCCTCTTCCTCAATTGTACGTCATACACACAAAGTTTATTAAAGTTTGGGAATTGGGATTTAATTCCCTTTTAATGGTGAAGCGGGTGTCAGTCTGTGTGTGAGAATTTCTGCAGACTGTGTTTCCACCGTTGGTGAAAACAGGAGCCAGAGCCCTTCTGGCACTCCAGACTCAGGGAGGGGGCGTGTTTCCCAATAGAAAGGTTTTGTGAATCAAAAACAACTTGGTACCCACCTGTGTGACCCAGCCCAAACAAGACAGTTAGTCCTCATTACTTGAGGATTCCATAATTTCAAATTTGCCCACCTTGCCAAAATTTATTGTAACCCCCAAATCAGGTCACATGGTGGTTTCCAGGAATTCCTGAACATGGTCCCAGGCAGAGAGGTGAGGAAGCAGTCTGCCGTGCACGTGCCAAGCTGCCGCCAAACACCGGGACGCTCTGGCTTCTTGTTTCAATTCTGATAGTGTACTCCGTGCCCTTTTCAACTGTGTTCAGTGCCACACTTGTCACATGACTACCCTTTACACCGGTGACTTCGCTGTTTTAAATTGGCCACAAGCGCAGTGCTGAACCACAGTCTGTGTCCCCCAGCATGGGAAGGCTGTGATATGCCTTATGGAGGAACACAGGGCGGGCAGACATGGGTTTACAGTGATGACAGACATTAATATACACCAGCACAACGTTTCCACGCACAGCGGCAAACCTGCGTGTGTCCACCCAACCCCGAGTGCCAGTCAGGTTGGCTCCTCCAGGCCAGAGTCCCC
Organism: Saccopteryx bilineata; assembly: GCF_036850765.1. Lineage (NCBI taxonomy): Eukaryota > Metazoa > Chordata > Mammalia > Chiroptera > Emballonuridae > Saccopteryx > Saccopteryx bilineata. Next base: position 77,367,860 of record NC_089492.1, on the reverse strand, counting down.
GTGCAGCTGGCCGTGTGAGCTCACTGTTAATGAATCAATACCACACATTAAATGAGTTGTTTTTATCTTAAACAGAAACACACATTAAACGAGATTACTTATTGAAGGGTCGATGAAACTGTTGTGACCAGCGGCCCCCAGGCACTAACCCCGCGTCCCCCCAGGGCAATGGTGGAGGATTGCTGACTCAGTGCTTCCAAGGGTACCTAGGCAACTGTTGCAAGTTATGAGAACCTACTGCGTGGTGATTTGTTCAATACTTGAGGCCCCTCTGGGTCCCAGAGGAACAAGCCATGAGGCCTATGTTCCCTGAGTTAGGCTCGAGAGACAGGAACCAATCAATGAGATCCTGATTCTGGGGAAAGGGCTCCCAGAGGGCTGAGCTCTGTTCTGCAACCGGGTTCCCTTATTTGGTATCACCCATTCAACAGAACTGTTCTCTCCAGCTCTCCCAGGATGGAGAAGATGGGGATCCTGGCCACTCAACCATGGTCCAGAGGTGAGGCAAGGGCAGGGGTGGTGGGGGCATCCACACTGGAGTCTCCCCAGCTAATCCAGGCCTGGGACAGACGCCCTGTGACCAGGCTCAGCACTGGAGCAGCGGGGAATGGGGCCTGGAAATCACTCACCCAGACGCTCCTAGCTAGAGCCTGCACCCACCTCATAGGTCTCTCTGTTGACGTGCCCAGTGTGGAAAGGGTATTGATTTACTTGAACTCGGCCAGTAGGTGTGAGTGAACTGGAATACATGCAGGCAAATCAGTGAAGTCGGCCTTCAGGAGGGCTCCGTGACACCACAGGAGCTCTGCAGGCTGCCCACAGAGTCTCCTCCGCTTCCGGCCATCACCTCGCACCTGGCACCTCCGAGCCCCCTTAGAGCAGCAGGCCTGTCAGTCTTTAAACACGCCATTCAAATACAGTCCGTGGGCCTGACCACAAACACACACACACACAAGCACACACACATGTATAACAATTGGTGCAAATAAATTCCAGGAGAAGAATTTTTTACATTATTACTTCTGGAGTTCAGCTATATGAGTCCCAAATATATGTAGTGTGGAGAACTGAGAACCAAAGAGACAAAGCTGCCAGCCAACTAATGACAACAGCCTACTACCTGCTGACCATGCTGCCAGTGCTGAGCACACATCAGCACTAAGTGGTTTACCTCCATTACCTCGTATAATTCTCACAGCCCCACTGGGCAGTGATGTTCAGCATCCTCACTGAAGACACATGGAAACTGAAGGATACAGAAGTCAACGAACTTGCTCACAGTGGCACATCTAGGGAGAGACAGAAGAGAGATTTGAACTCGGGCTCTCTGGCTCTAGATCCTCTCAAACTATAAAGTCCTTCAAGTAAGTCTCGCTTGGTGTCTCTCCAGCGGCCCCCCCCCAGCACGATGTGATCACAGACAGCCCCAAATCCCCAACAGAAGTGTCTCTATGAGTGTCTCTATGAGAACTTCTCAGGAGCAGAGATAACTTCAGTAATACCAGACGACCTTGAACTTTGTCAAGGGTGTGTGATATCCATGACCAAGGGCAAGACGGCATTCCAGGGAGGTGGGGATGCTGCCTCTCCCTTTCCACAGAGAATCACAAGCTGATCTGAGGACCAACAAGCCTTTGCCCAGTTTCCCACGTGAATAATACAGTTCTGACTCAAACACCTGAAGGTTCTGGTTAAAAATATAGTTATATGGTTTCATGGGGTTAGGGAACCGTAAACGTCTCTTGACTTCCAGATTACTGGAATATGAGATGAGAAAAAGGTACAGTACATCTGAGCTTCCAGCCTCAAAGGAGACAGTGCAGTGTTTATGACTAAGGGGGATGGGAAACCAAGGAGGACAGCAAGGCAGGTGAACAATGACAAGAAAGCCCTCTTTGCTATGCTGAGACTGATGAACAGACATCTGTCAGCCAACGGACTCCGTGACCAGTTCGTCTGGTATTTACCGGCCACTTCTCCAGAACACGCTTACTAGCAAACATTCTACAGAGACAAACACGTTCTATAAGTGCCATGAGACACCCTGGAGAGATCTGCAGCCACTGCTCACTGCACCTGAGTAAATCTGACCAGTTCATTAACACCCAGAGAAACACCCGGACCTGACACTCCAGTCATTTTAAATCTTTCAAAAGGAAGAAGATTCAATAAAAACAACCCAAAATAAGGTATGTTTCCTAAGATTGGTAAATTGATACTGCTGTGTTTTGCCTGAGCATCTGATCCTAGCCAACATTTTAATGTAGTGTTTTGAACAAACTTGGAAGCAAATATTTTATTGCCTTTGCTTGAGGGTACCCACTAATTACTTACATATAAGCTCCCTGGTTGATCTAATTACTTCTTAGTGGTCTGGGTCAACCATTTAAACTAGGCTGCCTTTCTCTCCTATGCCTTCTCTCTAAGACATAAAATTTAATATCTATTAATGAGAAAACAATCATTTAGATTTTATATACATAAAAGAAGAAAGTTTGATCATTTCTTTCTCAAATAGTGGTCATGCTGCAATCATTTAATTTTTGCTATTTACATACTGATATAGAATTACTTTATACAAAAAGGTATTGATTTGCAAACTGCTCTTCCAATGCCGAGGTCCAGGGTGTGTAAGGAGACTTGCTGGGTGGAGAAAAAAACAAAAATAACCAAGAGGATTGTGCTCAGAGTCCACCAACACCATTCTAGTTAATTTTTAAATCTATCATAAATTGCAGTTTTACATGCAATGTTGTTGTTTTTTTTTTGGGGGGGGATCTCCAGTTAAATATTATATAAACCACCTTTGATGGAATTCTGCTCTGTAAAAAAAAAAAAAAATACTGCAAATCTACATCTAGTCTTCACCCCATAAAAATGATTATGAAGTTTTTGTTGTTTCCAAAATAATGTGCTTCAACTATGCGCAGCTAATAGCTTATGTAATTTAATATCAAGTAAAATCTCAAAGGTTATCACCAACTACTTGTCACAATATGAAAAAGGCGCCTGTTTCCAAAACAAGTATATTACCTCTCCTAATGAAGCTAGTTTTTCTTTTCTCTTCACTATCTGTTGTAAGTTTCTTCATTATTGCAGTGACACTGACCACGTTCTCTCCTTCTTTCACAGTGTTCTACCTTCCACATGAGGCTTCTCTATTCTTGCCTGTGAATGGAAAGCAAGCATGTATATCAGGTAACAAAATTAAATTCAACTCACATGCCTGAAGTTCAAGTGCAATTTCATTTCACAGTTATTCATGTGAGGTATTTCTAAATTTATGTGAAGTGCTGTTATTGTACAGGTGTGTGTTTTTTTTTTCCAACCGTTAGAATGAAAAATGCTTCAGCTATTTCATCGTGAGTCTTTAAAACCTATGTGAAGTTACAAAGACAAGAAAGAGTCAAAACATCCTTATTCAAATCCTCCATAAATGTCAGTGTGACCAAACAGATGCACATGAGAATCGTTTTATGTAAAATCAAACTACAGGTTCTTTCTTCTTCTCCATCATCTCCTTAACATAAGAGAAACTAATAGATTCATAAAATGGAATGAAAATTTTGAAATTATTTCACCTAACATATCTTTTCATTGTTTAACATGAGGAATCTAAGGGCCCAGGAAAAAGAATAACTACTGTTTAATAACAAAATTGTATCCAAAACACAGACTTCTGTCTAATAAAGAATGGATAATTTTTAAAGGTGAATAAATGCTGCATTTAATCTGAGGCATGTATTCACAATGGGAAGAGACGTGTATTCACAAAGGCATTGGAAACTGGTATTTAAGAAAAAGAATTTTCAAGCACCCCAAGAAGAAGGCTATCATCATATGCAGGTACCCAACAGACTGTCTGAGTATAATCAAGGGAGAAATGTTTGTCCCCAAATAGCTGAAACTGAGATTAGGCACCCAGAGAGATGGGCTAGCTATTAAAATGTCACTGACAGAGGACACAATGTTTTGAAATTAAACCCAAATCAATTAGGCTAATAGTGGGATTACAAAATAAATACCTTCTACTGCAATATGTGAAAAAGAAAACAAATCTAATCTCCTCCTCCATGACCCACACTCCACTGAGCAATGAAAATTTAAACTTTCCAATTAATATTATCAGTCACTTAGGGTTGAACTAGACCCCTTTCAGTGTAAACACTCCCTTTCAAGTGTGCCCCGTGGATCCTCCCAGCACTTCCCAAAGATGGCAGAATAACGTCTCCCATCCCATTGGCTGGTCTACAAGGTGGCCTGGCACCCAGCACCAAGCAATGGAATTCAGAGCTCCAGCTTCAGGTGGCGACATAAGAGGGTCCTGCATCACCTCCTCCACTGAACACACCAGAGCTACATGCAGAACTCTAGAAAGCCCCTCAAATCTGGCTGAGCAACTCCTCTGCATGTGCGAAGGGAGGGTCACAGGAAGTGGGTAGGGGAGGCTGGGACACAGTCTCCCATTGACACTGCCCCCAGCACAGACACCAACCTGGAGCCCCACACTGAGGAGGGAGTTCAAAACCCCCAGAAGGGTTTGAACTCCACACCAAGCACCCCAACTTTTTAAGATCTGCATCTGAGAGATGAGTCCCAAAACAGATAGCTTTGGGCTTAGACCCACAAAACTATGATGATCTGAGAAACAGTTCTTAAAAGGCTCATTGCTCGCACTCACCCACCCCAGGGACCAGAGCTTACCCACATGCACCTGAACATTGGGAAAAGAGGCTAATTTGCCTGTCTTGGAGCATCAGGCTGAGGACAGGCACTTGGTTTGACACGCACATGTGGGCTTGCTGGGGTCTCCAGGGATGAAGACTGGCAGGTAGCCCCTCTGCACTCTCTCTCCCTCTCGCGCTCCAGAGCAGTATTTTCCAAAGGGGAGCTTTTCCACTGGCTGGTCCCCAGGGGTCTTGAGGCTGCCACCTGGACTGTATACATTTGCACTTGAAAACCTCCTGCCTGAGGGTCTGGCTTCCAATTAGCCTGAAAAAATGTGCTGACTAAGGACACTGGCAGGCACACCCTCAATTTTAAAATGTACAATTCAGTATTATTTATAATAATCACCAAGCTGCATATTATATTTCCTTGATTTATTTATTTTATATTTGAAAGTGCATAACTTTTGTCCCCCTTCACCCATTTCACCCCCTCACCCCTATCAATAGCAACCATTAATCAATTGTCTTTACCTATCAGTTCTCTTTTTTTTAATTCAGTGAGAGGAGGGGAGGTAGAGACAGATACCCGCATGTGTCTCAACCGGGATCCACCTCGCAAGATCACTAGGGGGTAATATTCTGCCCATTTGGGGCATTGCTCCATTGCTCAGCAACCAAGATCTTCTTAGTGCCTGAGGCAGAGGCCATGGAGCCATCCTCAGCACCTGGGACCAACTCTCTCCAATTGAGTCAAGGTTGCAGGAGGAGAAGAGAGAGAGAGAGAGAGAAGCAAGAGGGGGAGCAGTGGAAAAGAAAATGGTCACTTATGGGCAATTGAACCAGGGACATCCACATGCAGGGCCGACGCTCTGTCACTGAGCCAACTGGACAGGGCTAGTTCTTTTTTTTCAATTCCACTTATGAGTGACATGATATGGTCTACTTCTGTCTGACTCACTTAATGTAGCATAATACCCTCAAGGTCCATCCGTGTCATCACAATTGGCAAGCTTTCATTCTTTATCTATTCATCCATTGATGGACATTTAGATTGTTTCCATATCTTGACTATTGTAAATAATGCTACAGTGAAGCTAGGGATACATATATACTTTCAAATTAGTATTTTCATCAGATAACTACCCAGAAGTGAAATTGGTGGATCATGTAATAGTCCTATTTTTAAATTTTTTAGAAACCTCCTAATGACTACACTAATTTATACATCCATTGTCCATTCTAAAAGTGGGCAAAATAATTCATATTTTTGAATCAGTTTTCCCCTCTGCACAACATTAGCAATAAAGAATGCTCTGTCCCATTATCAAGTCGTATGCAAGGCCAAGGACAATATTCCAACCTAGAATTGAGTAGAAGCTGGTATGCAAAGTGAAATCTCTATAAGGGACTTTGGTGTTTAAAGTGCATACATCTAACTGAACTCTACTCCATGTGTGGTCAATTGGTTGACCACAATTCTACTGTTTAAAGTCAAGAGCCAATTACTACACAAAATTTGTGACAATATGTTTATCCCAAATGAACTATTAAAATTTATTTTCCCATCTTGATGGTTGCCAGATTGGGGTGTGGTAGGGGGATTGGGCAAAAAAGGTGAAGGGATTAAGAAGTACAAATTGTCAGTTATACAAACAGTCACAGGGATGTAAAGTACAGCACAGGGAATATAGTCAGTTATAGAGTAATAACTTTGTATGATATCAGAGGGGTACTAGACTTATCAGGGTGATCACTTCATAAGTTATGTAAATGTCTAACCACTACATTGTTTACCTAACTCTAATATTATATTGTGTGTCGACTGTAAATGAAAAATAAATAAGCTTGTTTTCCAAAGATAACTTTTAATCATACAAACCTCAGTAAAATGTACTTCTGAATTAAAAAGCAAATGTGGAATGACATTCGATTGTCCATCTTGTTTAATTTATACCATCATGTCATGTTTATGAGACCCAGAAAGCAGAGTTTGAAGTACAGTTGTTTCTTAACTCCCCCTCTCCTGCTCATCTCTATAGTTCCAGCACTAGCATCTGACACGGAAGCATTCTGAATTAATGCACAAGCCTCGTCCATCACTTTCATTTCACAACCAAGGACACTGAGAGCCAGGGAGAACACACATCTTCTCCGGCCTGCAGCAAGAACAACTAAGAGATTGTTACTAAAATCAATCTGCCGGCAGTAGCAGTGTTTCATTCATACTGCTTATAGGAGATGTCCATGGTTTATCAGCTGCATATACATTTTTAGTACTTGCTCTAGTAATTTAGTTCAAATTTGACAAGTACACTCAATCGTATTCTTCTCCTCTTTGCTTATATTGATTAGTTTTGCTTCTGATTATGAAAGATGATAATAAAGCAAAAGAGAACAAGAAGAATAAATGCATACAAAATATTTTATCAGTTTGTAATATATGTCTTATCTACACCCTAACTTTTCTTTGGAGCAAATAATATTAAACACTCAGGTTCAAGAGCACAATTTACAGAGGAGATTCCAAGATGATGATGGAGTAGGCAGACATTTCAACTGCGACCTCCCAAGACCAAATTGGATTACAACTTAATTTAAGAACAATCATCCTGAAAAATAAACTTTGGACTAAATGAAGAGGAGCCTATAACCAAGAATTACAGAAGAAGCCACACCAAGACCCACAGGAAGGGTGGAGACACGGAGGGGACTGCCTGCTCCCAGGAGTGAGCAGTGGGTGAAGATCCAAAGGGATGCTCACAGTGGGGAGGGTAGCACTGAGAGGTGTGGGTCCTAAGCCCAAGACCCAGAACCCCAGCCTAGAGCTCTATAGCCTAGAAAAGGTGCCCACATTGAATTTGGAGGTGAAAAGAGCCAGGTTTCTGTCTGCGAGAAAAAGATGGAGATCTTGGAGATGTAGGCTCTGACTTAAAGGGGCTGTGCAGAAAATCTTGTTTACTGCCACTTACCCAGGCTCTAGTGGAAGGAGAACTGAAGGAAGAGTTGTATGAGGAGAGTATGAAGTTGGAGGCCCAGAGAGAGACACTGCAGGAGATGGGAACCCCTGTGCTGAGTCATTCTCCAATACTGCTGTCACCATCTTTCTTGGGTGGAACAGTCCTCTCTGAGTGGCATCAGCCCAGGGAAAAGCAACCGCTCAGCCCTCAGGAGTCTCTCCTGCTCCAGTCATAGTGACTTGGTTGTGCTGAGAAGCTAGGAAGCAAAGGGCACATCAGTGACTCAGTTTTCTGGTGTTGAGGCTGGAGTTTTCTGCTGCACACTCCTACATCTAAGACTGGAGTGCGGGCAGACCCTACCTCTGGTACTCAGAGGCGACACCCACTGGACGCCTGGGGCCACACCCCACTGAGGGCTGTGAAAAAAGTCTGGACAGACTGACACCTGGGAACAAGGGGCACAGCCACCCCATCACCCTTTTTAATCCCCAAATTGGCACAGGCTCTAGATTCTACCACAGGTTTTTTCAGTGGCTGAGCCCAACAAGCAGTCAGTGGATACAGGCTACAGGAAGAAAATCTCAGGGAATCTTGACCTTTTAAGCAGACCTTCTCCCAGGCCCAGTGTGGGTAAAAGCCAGGCTAGGTGTGCAGGTTGGTATTTCCATGTACACCTGGGCCCAGCAGAGGCAGCCACAAACTCTGGATTGCCTGTACCTCCAAGAAGGTTGCTGAGGGCAAGTCACAGGCAGTTTCTCCCACTGGTTGGTGCCAGGTTCAGCTAAGAAAGATCCATGGCTGGCACACCCAGTGGCCAGCTGCAGAGAACATTGGTTCAGGACCTAACATCCATTGCTAGAGTGGTGTCCTAAGGAAGGGCTCCTCACACCTGGCCCAGCTGAGGTGAGTTCTGCTCTTTGTGATCAGCACTGGCACAGTGGCTCATGTGCATTGGATAGGGTCAAACTTCACAGTAAGCCAGCCTCAGTGGTGGATATCCTGCCCTGCTGGGCTAGATTCCAGAGGAGAAAAGGAGAGAGGTTTGGAGCATGGACATTTAAAGTGTGGGTCCCTGTGAGCCTATTGTTGGATCAGCTGAAGGAGCTTACCCACTTTTGGGGGCACAGTCAGCCCCAGGATAGGACTCTCTAAGTCTTCCTCACTGAGAACAGGGTTACACCAGCTGTAAAATCTTCTGTAGAGGGGACTATCAGTCGTACTCAATCTGAACCTGCTGCTCACCTCATTGGGGAGAAATAAAATTTGAGTTCCAGCAGTGGTTGAGGAATTAGGCTCTGGAGTCACATTCCTGGTACTGAGCTCCTACCAAGAGACCACTGAAGTAGAATGTTCCTCTAACATTGTATTGCCAATCTCAGCTGCCATAACACAACAAACTTGCAACATATAGAGAGTTTGGTTAGGTGAGGCTAGTCTGGGCCCACACTACAGTTTTTCTATAGAAGACTCTGTGGGAAGACCAGGCAGCAGCAAGAGGAGGTGGAGCCACTGAAAAGTAGAGGCATATCTTACAGAACTTAGTATTTTATGGAGCTGCTGACATCTCTAAGAAGGAGGAAGTTGATCCTTATACAAAGGTTGGCTCCTCCCACACTACCCAGGCACAGAAAACACAAACAGTGAAAAGGGCAGTAGCTGCAGACAAGTAGCCCACACTGTGTTACAAACAACAGCTAATGACAAGCCCTGAAGATCTAGAACCAACACAACTGATAGTCGATGGCAGACAGCACCAACCCTAGATTCAGCTAGCTACACAAGCAGAATGCCCAAAGGAGGAGTCTAACAGGGAACAGACATGGTGGAAAATAAATATGTCCAATGAAACAGAGATTGTACAGTGTGTAATAGACATGATCCAAGTTGACCTTTACAGCCAGCCAGCCTGAAGGAATAACAAGAAAGAGCCAACTGCTTTCAATATTCACATATGACAGGAGGGAAAACAGTACCCTCAAGGAGGACCCCTAGAACAAGGAAAACATGTGGCCTAGAGATCAGTACCACTGAGCTCGTTTTCTTTATATAAACACTACAAAAATTTCAAAGTCAGACAGTGCGACCTAATACACAGACAAAATGGGCAGACAGAGAAGTAGGACCCAAATGAACCAACAAAATACCCAGAAAAAAAAAAAAACTAAATGAAATGAAAGTAACCAAACTACCAGAGCAGAGTTTAAAATAATGATTTTTAGGATGCTCAAGGATCTCAGAGCAACAATGGATGGACATAATAAGCACCTAAATAAAAAGATAGCAAGCATCAAAAAGAATATTGAAATCATAAAAAAGAGCCACTCAGAAATAACAAATACAATATCAGAAATGAAGACTGCACTATACGGAATCAAATGCAGGCTGGATGAAGCAGAAAATCGAATCAGCAATTTAAAGGACAAGATAAACATAAACAGCAGCAAAGTGAAAAAGAAGAGCAGCAAAATGAAAAGAGGAGCAGAAAGACTGAGGAAACTCTAAGAGACCTTTGTGACAACATGAAGAGAAACATCCGCATCATGGGGTTTCCTGAAGGAGAAGAGAATGAACAAGGGATAGGGAACTTGTTTGAAGAAATGATAGGTGAAATCTTCCCTAAATTGAAGAAGGAAAAAGTCACACAAGTTCAAGAAGCACAGAGAGTCACATTAAAGAGGAACCCAAGAATGCTTACACCAAGACACATCATAATTAAAGTGCCAAAGTTAAGAGACAAAGAAAAAATACTAAAAGCTGCAAGAGAAAAGCAGTTAATTACCTAAAGAGGAAACCCCATAAGGATGATATCTGACTTCTCAACAGAAACACTTGAGGCCAGAAGGGATTGGCAAGAAATTTTCAGTCATACAAAAAAAACCCAAAAACCTACAACCAAGACTACTTGATTCAGCAAAGCTATCATTTAAAATTGAAGAGAAATAAAAATCTTTACAGAAAAAAAAAAATCAAGGAAGTTATTATAACCAAGCCATTACTGCAAGAAATTATAAGGGGCCTGCTATAAAAAGAGCAAAAGAAAAAGAGAAATTGAGAAAAAGAGGTATGTAGATTTAAAGAATAAAATGGCAATAAATAAGTACATGTCAATAATAAGCTTAAATGTAAATGAATTAATTGCTCCAATCAAAAGACATAGGGTAGTTGCATGTATAAGAAAACAGGACCTGTACATATGCTGTCTATAAAAAACCCACCTCAGGACAAAAGATATACATAGACTGAAATGAAGAGATGGAAAAAAGTATTTCTACAAATATAAATTTAAAAAGGCTGGAGTAGCAATATTTATATCTGACAGAATAGTCTTTAAAACAAAGACTATAGTAACAGATAAAGAAGGTCTCTACATAATGATAAAGGGAGCAATCCAACAGGAGGATATAATTATTGTAAATATCTAGGCGCCTAGTATAGAAGCATGTAAATATATAAATATAAAGCAGATGTTGATGGACATAAAGTGCAAGATCAACAGCAATACTGTAATAGTAGGGTATTTTAATACCCTACTAATACCAATGGATAGATCTTTCAGACAAAAAATTAACCAAGAAATAGTGACCTTAAATGACACACTAGATGAACTGGATTTAGCAGCAGAATATACATTTTTTACGGGCATTCATGGTACTTTTCTAGGACAGACACATGTTAGGACACAAAACAAGTCTCAATAAATTTAAAAGGATTGAAATCATATCAAGCATCTTCTCTGATCACAATGGCATAAAACTAGAAATCAACCACAATAAAAAACTAAGAAATGTTCCAACATTTGGAGGCTAAATAGCATGTTACTAAATAATGAATATGTTAACAATAAGATCAAAAAGGAAATAAAAAATTTCCTTGAAACAAATGAAAATTAACATATAACTACTCAAAATTTATGGAACACAGCAAAAGCAGTCCTGAGAGGAAACTTCATAGCATTACAGGCATACCTTAAGAAGCAAGAAAAAGCACAAATAAACAACTTACACCTGCTACAAAAAGAATTAGCAAAAGAACAACAAATAAAGCCCAAAGGAAATATAAGGAAAAAAACAATATAGATCAGAACAAAAATAAATGACATAGAGGCTAAAAAGCAACAAAAAAGATCAATGAAACCAACAGCTGGTTCTTTTAAAAGGTAAATAAGATCAATGAGCCTTTAAACCAGGGGTCTCAAACTCAACTCAGCATGTGGGCCACAGAGCAAGATCACAGCCATTCGGCGGGCCACACTAGGTCTACAAAAGGCAACTGTTATTCAACACTTTTCTCACTGCAGTTGAAAACAAAAAAAAAATCAGTACAACAAGCACAATTGTACATGCAGTTTACTCAGTGTCATAAAACGACCAGAAACTGTAGTTCGCATCACAACTGCTGTTAACTAAGCTAATATCTAGCTAGGATGCTAGAGAAATGAAAAATACAAGTAGGCCCCTAGGCTTACTTAATTTTATCCAAAATATTTTGAACTTCGTGGATTAGTCTGCAGGCCGCAAGTTTGAGACCCGTGCTTTAAACAGACTCATCAAGAAAAAAAGAGCCCTGGCCAGTTGGCTCAGTGGTAGAGCATCGGCCTGGTGTGCAGAAGTCCCGGGTTCGATTCCCGACCAGGGCACACAGGAGAAGCGCCCATTTGCTTCTCCACCCCTCCCACTCTCCTTCCTCTCTGTCTCTCTCTTCCCCTCCCACAGCCAAGGCTCCATTAGAGCAAAGATGGCCCAGGCACTGGGGATGGCTCCTTGGCCTCTACCCCAGGCACTAGAGTGGCTCTGGTTGCAACAGAGCGACGCCCTGGAGGGGCAGAGCATCACCCCCTGGTGGGCAGAGCTTCGCCCCTGGTGGGCATGTCAGGTGGATCCCGGTCGGGCGCATGCGGGAGTCTGTCTGACTGTCTCTCCCCGTTTCCAGCTTCAAAAAAATACAAAAAAAAAAAAAAAGAAAAGAAAAAAGAGAAAGAACTCAAATAAATAAAATTAGAAATGACTGTGGAGAAGTAACAACTGATAACACATAAATACAAAGGATTGTAAGAAAATACTATGAGCATCTACATGCCAAAAAACTGGACAACTTAGGTGAAATAAACAAATTCCTAGAAACATATAATCTTCCAAAACTGAATCTGGAAAAATCAGAAAACCTAAACATATTGATTACAATAAATAAAATTGAAACAGTTATCAAAAAACTTTCAGCAAGCAGAAGTTCTGGACAAGATGGCTTCACAGGTGAATTCTATCAAACATTCAATGAAGAACTAACACCTGTCCTTCTATCTAAAGCTATTTCAAAAAAATCGATAACAGGAAAGAATTCCAAGCTTCTTTTATGAGGCAAGCATAATCCTCATTTCAAAATCAGGTAAAGACACTACAAAGAAAGAAAACTATAGACCAATATGCCCAATGAACTTGGATGCTAAAATTCTCAACGAAATATTAGCAAACTGGATATGGTAATACATAAAATAACTCATACATCATGATTAAGTGGAATTTATTCTGGGGAGGCAAGGCTGGCACAAAATTTTCAAATCAATCAATGTGATTCATGACATAAACAAAAGGGAAGTTAAGAATCACATGATTATATTAATAGATCATTTGATTAAATCTAGCACCCATTTATGATCAAAACTCTCAGCAAAGTGGGAATACAGGGAATATACCTCAACATGATAAAAGCCATCTATGACAAACCCACAGCCAACATCATACTCAATGGGCAAAAATTAAAACAATGCCCTTAAGATCAGGAACAAGGCAGGGGTGCCCCCTTTCACCACTCTTATTCAACATAGTCCTGGAAGTCCTAACCACAGCAATTAGATAAGAAGAAGAAATAAAAGGCATCCAAATTAGAAAACAAGAAGTAAAACTATCATTATTTGCTGATGATGTAATACTATATATAGAAAACCCTAAAGTCTCAGACAAAAAACTGCTAGACCTAATAAATGAATTCGGGAAGGTGGCAGGATATAAAACTAATATTCCAAAATCAGTAGTATTTTTATACACTGAAAATAAATTGTATAAAAGAGATATTAAGGAAACAATCCTCTTCACTATTGCAAAAATAATAATAAAGTACTAGGAGTAAATTTAACCAAGGAAGTAAAGGACTTGTACTTGAAAAATTATAAAACATTGAAAAAAGAAATCAAGGAAGATACAAACAAGTGGAAGCATACATCGTGTTCCTGGATAGGAAGAATAAACATCATTAAAATGTCTATATTTCCCAAAGCAATCTATAAATTCAACACAATTTCTATTAAAATACCAATGGCATATTTCAAAGACATAGGACAAATATTCCAAAAATTTATATGGAACCAAAAAATAACACAAATAGCCTCACCAACCTTGAAAATGAAGAATAAAGTGGGAGGGATCACACTTCCTGATATCAAGTTATACTACAAGACCATTGTACTCAAAACAGCTTGGTACTGGCATAAGAACAGGCAAACAAATGGAACAGAACAGAAAACCCAGGAAAAAACCCACGCTGTTATGGGCAATTGATATTTGACAAAGAAGGCAAAAGCAAACAATGGAGTAAAGACAGTCTCTTTAATAAATGGTTTTGGGGAAATTGGACAGGTATATGCAAAAAAATGAAACTAGACAACCAACTTACACCGCTCACAAAAATAAATTCAAAATACATAAAAGACTTAAATGTAAGGTGTAAAACCATCAACATCTTGGAAGAAAACATAGGCAGTAAACTCTCCGATATCTCTCATAGCAATATTTTTGCTAATTTATCTCCATGGGCAAGTGAAATAAAAGCACAGGATGAACAAATGGGACTATATCAAACTAAAAGGCTTTTGCACAGAAAAAGACACCATTAACAAAATAAAAGGACAACTCACACAATAGAAGAATATCTTTGCCAATACATCTGATAAGGGGTTAATAACCAATATTTATAAAGAACTTCTAAAACTCAACACCAGGAAGGTAAATAATTAAAAATGGGCAAAAGAACTGAAAAGACAGTTCTCCAAAGACAAAATACAGATGGCCAATAGGTATATGAAAAAATATTCAACGTCACTAATCATTAGAGAAATGCAAATTAAAACCATAGTGAGATACCACCTTACACCCGTCAGAATGGCGCTCATTAACTAATCAACACACAATAAGTGCTGGTGAGGTGTGGAGAAAAGGGAACCCTCCTGCACTGCTGGTGGGAATGCAGACTGGTACAGCCACTGTGGAAAACAGTATGGCATTTCCTCAAAAAATTTAAAATGAAACTGCCTTTTGACTCAGCTATCCCACTACTAGGAATATATTCTATGAATACCAAATCACTGATTCAAAAGAAGATAATCATCCCCATGTTTATTTCAGCATCTTTATTATATGCAGCTTAAGTGTCTGTTTGTCACCGATAGCTTATTGGTTGCTTGTGTAACTGTACTAGCCAATGGGGTGAAGTTGCCACGGCATTTAAATAGTCCCGCCTTCTGGAATGCCACCTCACAAATTGAGGTTAAAGACTGGAGCAATTATTATGCTGTTAAGAAATCTTAACACCAGAAGGGGTCTTTGCAATGATACAAGACTAGAGGTTCTCCAATTGAAAAATAATGTCATAATAGCTAAGTCTTTGGCTCCTCTAAAGGTGAAATACATGTCATTCCAAGAATTGATTTGGCTCCATCTCAAACAGGGTTGCCATTTCAATTCAGACGTAGACAATTTCCTGTAAAACTTGCCTTTGCTATGACCATCAATAAGTCTCAGGGCCAAACGCTTAAGTGTGCTGGCATTTTTTTACCTGAGCCTGCATTTGGACACGGTCAACTTTATGTTGCCTGTTCAAGAGTTCATGAAAGAACGGACGTAAAATTAAAAATAATTGATGGTCCTCTGCAAGGCGAGCTTAAAAATGATGGAAAGATCTACACAAGAAATGTTGTGTACAAAGAGATCTTTGACATGTAAATTAACATTTTATTATTTAAATCACCTTTATTTATTGAGCTAGCTGTGGCTCTTAAGAAATGTACTGCCAGTGATTTCCTTCATTGCACTCTACTTTAAGCAATTAAGCAAGTAGAAGGGGGAAACCCCATGGGGCAGTAAGGAAAGGGGCGTCCTCACCGCCTGCCCTGGGTAATTCAGTTTGAATTAGCAGACACCTTTGCACAAATCATTTTAATTACAATTTATAATATCTAGAAGAGTGGTCATTTTGTATGACCGCCGGGCTTTCTAGTTGTTTATAATAGCCAAGATCTAGAAAAAACCCAAGTGAACATCAGTGGATGAGTGGATTAAAAAGCAGTGATATACAATATAAACACAATGGAATACTACACAGCCATGAAAAAGAGGGAAATCTTATCTTTTGGGATGGCATGGATGGATCTGGAAACTATTACGCTACATGAAATAAGCCAGGCAGAAAAAGACAAATATCATATGATCTCACTTATACAGTGTGTCTGTAAAGTCATGGTGCACTTTTGACCGGTCACAGGAAAGCAACAAAAGACAATAGAAATGTGAAATCTGCACCAAATAAAAGGAGAACCCTCCTAGTTTCTGTAGAATGATGTGGCACCATGCGCACATGCGCAGATGATGACATAACACCGTGTATACAGAGGAGCAGCCCACAGCCATGCAAGTCGAGATGTGGACAGTACAGAGGAAAGTTCAGTGTGTTCTGTGGCTCACTAAATTCAAATTCATGACCAAAGTGCAACGTGAATATTGGCACATTTATAATGAAGCACCACCACATAGGAATAACATTACTCGGTGGGATAAGCAGTTGAAGGAAGCGGGCAGTTTGGTGGAGAAACCCCGTTCTGGTAAGCAATCAGTCAGTGACAAGTCTGTAGAGGCTATACAGAATAGCTACCTAAGGAGCCCTAAAAAATCAGTGTGTGAGCCCACATCAAACTACACTAAATAGGTATGAAACTGAGAGAGTTTTCCTTTTATTTGGTGCAGATTTCATATTTCTATCATTTTTTGTTGCTTTCCTGTGACCAGCCAAAAGTGCACCATGACTTTACGGACACACTGTATGTGGATTTTTTTTTAATTTTTAATTTTGTTATTATTAATTTTAATGGGGTGACATTAATAAATTAGGGTACATAGGTTCAGAGAAAACATCTCCAGATTATTTTGACATTTGATTAAGTTGCATACCCATCACCCAAAGTCAAATTGTCTTCCATCATCTTCTATCTGGTTTTCTTTGTGACCCTCCCCACCACCCCTCTCCTCCCCCCCGCTGGGTAACCATCACCCTCTTGTTCATGTCTCTGAGTCTCATTTTTATGTCCCACCTATGTATAGAATCATATAGTTCTTAGTTTTTTCTGATTTACTTATTTCACTCAGTATAATGTTATCAAGGTCCATCCATGTTGTTGTAAAGGATCCAATGTCATCCTTTTTTATGGCTGAGTAGTATCCCATAGTATATATGTACCAAGCTTTTTAATCCACTCATCCACTGACGGACACTTGGGCTGTTTCTAGATCTTTGCTATCGTGAACAATGCTGCCATAAATATGGGGGTGCATTTCTCCTTTTGAAACAGTGCCATGGTGTTCTTAGGGTATATTCCTAAAGTGAGATAGCTGGGTCAAATGGCAGTTCAATTTTTAATTTTTTGAGGAATCTCCATACTATTTTCCATAGTGACTGCACCAGTCTGCATTCCCACCAGCAGTGCAGGAGGGTTCCCTTTTCTCCACATCCTCGCCAGCACTTATTCTGTGTTGTTTTATTGATGAGTGCCATTCTGACTGGTGTGAGGTGATATCTCATTGTGGTTTTAATTTGCATTTCTCTAATGATTAGTGATGTTGAGCATTTTTTCATATGCCTATTGGCCATCTGTATGTCCTCTTTGAAAAAGTGTCTATTCATCTCTTTTGCCCATTTTTTGATTGGATTGTTTGTCTTCCTGGTGTTGAGTTTTACAAGTTCTTTATACATTTTGTTATTAACCCCTTATCAGACGTATTGATGAATATGTTCTCCCATTGTGTAGTTTATCTTTTTATTCTGTTCTTATTGTCTTTAGCTGTGCAAAAGCTTTTTAGTTTGAAATAGTCCCATTTGTTTCTCCTGTCTTTTATTTCACTTGCCTGTGGAGATAAATCGGCAAATATATTGCTGTGATAAACGTCAGAGACCTTACTGCCTATGTTTTCTTCTAAGATACTTATGATTTCACGGCTTACATTTAAATATTTTATCCATTTTGAGTTTATTTTGTGAATGGTGCAATTGTTGGTCTAGTTTCATTTCTTTGCAGGTAGATGTCCAATTATCTCAATACCATTTGTTAAAGAGACTGTCTTTACTCCATTGTATGCTCTTATTTCTGGTTTCTATGTTCTGTTCCATTGATCTATATGCATGTTCTCATGCCAGTACCAGGCTGTTTTGAGTACAATAGCCTTGTAGTATAACTTGATATCAGAAAGTGTGATACCTCCCACTTTATTTTTCCTTTTCAACATTGCTGAGGCTATTTGTACTTTTTTTGGTTCCATATAAATTTTTGGAATGTGTTCTATATCTCTGAAGTATGTCTTTGGTATTTTAATTGGTATTGCATTGAATTAATAGATTGCTATGGGTAATATAGACATTTTAATGATGTTTATTCTTCCTAACCATAAGGACAGTATAAGCTTCTACTTGCTTGTATCTTCCTTGATTTCTTTTATCAATGTTTTATAATTTTCCGAGTACAAGTTTTTAATCTCCTTGGTTAAATTTACTCCTAGGTATTTTATTTTTTCAGTTGCAATAGTGAAGGGAATTGTTTTTTAATTTCTCTTTCTGACAGTTCATTGTTAGTGTATAAAAATGCCTCTGATTACTGAGTATTAATTTTATATCCTGCCACCTTGCTGAATTCATTTATCAGGTCCAGTAGTTTTTTGACTGAGACTTTAGGGTTTTCTATGTACAATATCATATCATCTGCAAATAATAATAGTTTTACTTCTTCTTTTCCAATATGGATGCCTTTTATTTCTTCTTCTTGTCTGACTTCTGTGGCTAGGACTTCCAGGACTATGTTGAATAAGAGTGGTGAAAGGGGGCACCCCTGCCTTATTCCTAATCTTAAGGGGATTGCTTTTAATTTTTGCCCATTGAGTATGATGTTGGCTGTGGGTTTCTCATAGATGGCCTTTATCATGTTGAGCTATGTTCCCTATATTCCTACTTTGCTGAGAGTTTTAAACATGAATGGGTGCTAGATTTTATCAAATGTTTTTCTGCATCTATTGAAATTAACATGTGCTTTTCTCCTTTCTTTTGTTTATGTGATAAATTACACTGATTGATTTGTGAATATTCTACCATCCTTGCCTCCCCAGAATAAATCCCACTTGATCATGATGTATGATTTTTTTCATATATTGCTGGATCTGGTTTGCTAATATTTTGTTGAGGATTTTAGCATCTAAATTCATCAGGGATATTGGCCTATAATTTTCTTTCTTTGTGTTGTCTTTGCCTGGTTTTGGAATCAGAGTTATGCTCGCCACACAAAAGGAGCTTGGAAGTTTTCCTTTCTCTTGAATTTTTTGAAATAGCTTGAGAAGGATGGGAGTTAGTTCTTCTTTGAATATTTGGTAGAATTCACTTGTGAAGCTATCAGACCCAGGACTTTTCTTTGTTTGGAGTTTTTTGATAACTGTTTCAATCTCATTTGTTGTAATCAGTCTGTTTAGGTATTTTTATTCTTCCAGATTAATTTTTGGAAGATTATATGTTTCAAGGAATTTGTCTATTTCACCTAGGTTGTCTAATTTTTTGGCATACAGTTCTTCATAGTATTTTCTTACAATATTTTGTATTTCTGTTGTGTCAGTTGTACAATAATTTCTCCACTCTCTTTTCTAATTTTATTTATTTGATTCTTCTCCCTTTCTTTCTTGATGAGTCTGAATAAAAGTTCATTGATCTTGTTTACCTTTTCAAAGAACCAGCTCCTGGTTTCATTGATCCTCTGTATTGTTTCTTTAGCCTCTATGTCATTTATTTCTGCTTTGGTATTTATTATTTCTTTCCTTCTACTACCTCTGGGCTTTACTTGCTATTCTTTTTCTAGTTCTTTTAGATGCAGAGTCAAGTTGTTTATTCGAGATTTTTCTAGCTTCTTAAGGTATGCCTGTAATACTATGAACTTCCTTCTCAGGACTGCTTTTGCTGTGTCCCATAAATTTTGAGTTGATGTATGCTCATTATTATTCGTTTCTAGGATTATTTTTATTTCTTCTTTGATATTATTGTTAACCCATTCGTTATTTAATAACATGCTATTTAGTTTCCAAGTGTTTGAGTGTTTTTTCAGCTTTTCTGTTGTGGTTGATTTCTAGTTTTATGCCATTGTGATCAGAAAAAATGCTAGATGTGATTTCAATCCTTTTAAATTTGTTGAGACCGTTTTTGTGCCCTAAGATGTGGTCTATCCTAGAGAATGTACCATGAGCACTTAAAAAGAATGTATACATATATTCTGCTGCTTTAGGGTGAAAGGTTCTGAAGATATCTATTAAATCCAGTTGATCTAGTGTGTCCTTTAAGTTTGCTGTTTCTTTGTTAATTTTCTTTCTTGAGGATCTATCTAGTGATGTTAGTAGGGTACAGAAATCCCCTATTATAGTATTGCTGTTGACCTTGCCTTTTGTATTCATCAAAGTCTGGTTATATATTTAGGTGCTCCTATATTAGGTGCATTGATATTTATAATGGTTATATCTTCCTGTTGGATTGCTCCCTTTATAATTATGTAGTGACCTGCCTTATCTCTTACTATAGCCTTTATTTTAATGTCCATTTTGTCTGATATAAGTATTGCTGCCCCAGCTTTTTTTTTTCATCTTCATTTGCATGAAATATTTTTTTTCCATCCTTTTACCTTCAGTCTATGTGCATCTTTTGTTTTAAGGTGTGTATCTTGTAGACAGCATATGTATGGGTCCTGTTTTCTTATCCATACAGCTAACCTATGTCTTTTGATCAGATCATTTAATCCATTTTCATTTAAGGTTATTATTGATATGTAGTTGTTTATTGCCATTTTCTTCTTTAAAGCTGTATTCCTCTTTTGCTATATTCTTTTCCCCTTTGATCTGTTTACAACAGGCCCCTTAGCATTCCTTGCAGCATTTGTTTGAATTCCTTGAAGTTGTTGTTTTTTTTGTTGTTGTTTGTTTTTTTGGTTTTTGTTGTTTTTTTTTGTCTGGGAAGCTTTTTATTTCTCCTTCAATTTTAAACAATACTCTTGCTGGATAACGTAGTCTTGGTTGTAGGTTCTTGTTCTGCATTACTTTGAATATTTCTTGCCATTCCCTTCTGGCCTCAAGTGTTTCTGTTGAGAAGTCAGATATCATCCTTATGGGGGTTCCTTTGTAGGTGATAGCTCTATTTTCTCTAGTAGCTTTTAATATTTTCTCTTTATCACTTAGCTTTGATATTTTAATTATGATGTGTCTTGGTGTAGATTTCTTTGGGTTTCTCTTTAATGGGGTTCTCTGTGCTTCTAGAACTTGTGAGACTTTTTTCTTGCATTAATTTAGAAAAGTTTTCAGCTATGATATGATTGAACAAAGTCTCTATCCCTTGTTCTCTTCTTCTTCAGGAATCCCTATGATGCAGATGTTATTTCTCTTCATGTTGTCACAGAGCTCTCTTATAGTTTCTTCAAACTTTTTGAGTCTCTTTTCTTTTTTCTTTTCTGCCTCCATGCCTTCATTTATCTTGTCCTCTAACTTGCTGATTCAATCCTCAGCTTCATCCACCCTGCTTTTAATTCCTTCCATTGTGGTCTTCATTTCTGATATTGTATTTGTCATTTCTTTTTTTTTATTATTAAATTCAATGCAGTGACATTGATAAATCAGGGTACATGTTGAAAGAAAACATCTCCAGATTATCTTGACACTTGACCGTGCTGCACAACCCTCCCCCAAAGCAAAATTGTGCTCTGTCACCCTCCATCTGGTCCTCTCCGCGCCCCTGCCCTCCCCCAACCCCTCTCTCCTTCTTCACCCCATCCCCCCTCCCCCATCCCCCACCCCTGTTGCCATCACATTCTTGTTCATGTCTCTGAGTCTCATCTTTATGTCCCTTCTATGTATGCATTCATATAGTTCTTAGTTTTTTTTCTGATTTACTTATTTCACTCCGTACAATGCTATCAAGGTCCATCCATGTTATTGTAAATGATCCGATGTCATCATTTCTTATGGCTGAGTAGTACTCCATAGTATATATGTACCAAAGCTTTTTAATCCACTCGTCCTCTGATGGACACTTGGGCTGTTTCCAGATCTTCGCTATTGTGAACAATGCTGCCACAAACATGGGGGTGCATTTCTTTTTTTCGAGCCGTTCTATGGTGTCCTTGGGGTATATTCCTAAAAGTGGGATAGCTGGGTCAAAAGGCAGTTCGATTTTCAGTTTTTTGAGGAATCTCCATACTGTTTTCCACAGTGACTGCACCAGTCTGCATTCCCACCAGCAGTGCAGGAGGGTTCCCTTTTCTCCACATCCTCGCCAGCACTTATTCTGTGTTGTTTTGTTGATGAGTGCCATTCTGACTGGTGTGAGGTGATATCTCATTGTGGTTTTAATTTGCATTTCTCTAATGATTAGTGATGTTGAACATTTTTTCATATGCCTGTTGGCCATCTGTGTGTCCTCTTTGGAGAAGTGTCTATTCATCTCTTTTGCCCATTTTTGGATTGGATTGTTTGTCTTCCTGGTGTTGAGTTTTACAAGTTCTTTATAAATTTTGCTTATTAACCCCTTATCAGACGTATTGTCAAAAATGTTCTCCCATTGTGTAGTTTGTCTTTTTATTCTGTTCTTGTTGTCTTTAGCTGTGCAAAAGCTTTTAAGTTTGATATAGTCCCATTTGTTTATCCTGCTTTTATTTCACTTCCCCATGGAGATAAATCAGCAAATATATTGCTCCGAGAGATGTCGAAGAGCTTACTGCCTATGTTTTCTTCTAAGATGCTTATGGTTTCATGGCCTACATTTAAGTCTTTTATCCATTTTGAGTTTATTTTTGTGAGTGGTATAAGCTGGTGATCTAGTTTCATTTTTTTGCAGGTAGCTGTCCAATTTTCCCAACACCATTTGTTAAAGAGGCTGTCTTTACTCCATTGTATTTCCTTGCCTCCTTTGTCAAATATTAGTTGTCCATAGAACTGTGGGTTTATTTCTGGGTTCTCTGTTCTGTTCCATTGATCTATATGCCTGTTCTTATGCCAATACCAGGCTGTTTTGAGTACAATGGCCTTGTAGTATGACTTGATATCAGGAAGTGTGATACCTCCTACTTTAGTCTTCTTTTTTAAGATTGCTGAGGCTATTCGTGTTCTCTTTTGGTTCCATATAAATTTTTGGAATATGTGTTCTATATCTTTGAGGTATGTCATTGGTATTTTAATTGGTATTGTATTGAATTTATAGATTGCTTTGGGTAATATAGACATTTTAATGATGTTTATTCTTCCTAACCATGAGAACGGTATATGCTTCCACTTGTTTGTATCTTCCTTGATTTCTTTTATCAATGCTTTGTAATTTTCCGAGTACAAGTCTTTAGTCTCCTTGGTTAAGTTTATTCCTAGGTACTTTATTTTTTTGGTTGTAATTGTGAAGGGGATTGTTTCCTTAATTTCTCTTTCTGACTGTTCATTGTTGGTGTATAAAAATGCCTCTGATTTCTGAGTATTGATTTTATATCCTGCACTTTGCTGAATTCATTTATCAGGTCCAGTAGCTTTTTGACTGAGACTTTAGGGTTTTCTATATACAATATCATATCATCTGCAAATAATGATAGTTTTACTTCTCCTTTTCCCACTTGAATTCCTTTTATTTCTTCTTCTTGTCTGATAGCTGTGGCTAGGACTTCCAGGACCATGTTAAATAAGAGTGTGAAAGGGGGCATCCCTGCCTTGTTCCTGATCTTAAGGGTATTCCTTTTAATATTTGCCCATTGAGTATGATGTTGGCTGTGGGTTTCTCATAGATGGCTTTTATCATGTTGAGGTATGTTCCCTGTATTCCCACTTTGCTGAGAGTTTTGATCATGAATGGGTGCTGTATTTTATCAAATGCTTTTTCTGCATCTATTGAAATTATCATATGGTTTTTCTCCTTCTTTTTGTTTATGTGATGAATCACATTGATTGATTTACGAATATTCTACCATCCTTGCCTCCCCAGAATAAATCCCACTTGATCATGGTGTATGATTTTTTCCATATATTGTTGGATCCGGTTTGCTAATATTTTGTTGAAGATTTTAGCATCTATATTCATCAGAGATATGGGCCTATAATTTTCTTTCTTTGTGCTGTCTTTGCCTGGTTTTGAAATCAGAATTATGCTCACCTCATAAAAGGAGCTTGGAAGTCTTCCTTCCTCTTGAATTTTTTGAAATAGTTTGAGAAGGATGGGAGTTAGTTCTTCTTTGAATATTTGGTAGAATTCCGTTGTGAAGCCATTGGGCCCTGGACTTTTTTTGTTGGGAGTTTTTTGATAACTGTTTCAATCTCCTTTGTTGTAATTGGTCTGTTTAGGTTTTCTGATTCTTCCAGATTGATTTTCGGAAGATTGTATGTTTCAAGGAATTTGTCCATTTCACCTAGGTTGTCTAATTTTTTGGCATACAGTTCTTCATAGTATTTTCTTACAATATTTTGTATTTCTGTTGTGTCAGTTGTTATTTCTCCACTCTCATTTCTAATTTTATTTATTTGAGTCCTCTCTCTCTTTTTCTTGGTGAGTCTAGTTAAAGGTTCATCAATCTTGTTTACCTTTTCAAAGAACCAGCTCCTAGTTTCACTGATCTTCTGTATTGTTTCTTTAGCCTCTATGTCATTTATTTCTGCTCTGATCTTTATTATTTCCTTCCTTCTACTACATTTGGGCTTTACTTGCTGTTCTTTTTCTAATTCTTTTAGATGCAGGGTTAAGTTGTTTATTTGAGCTTTTTCTAGCTTCTGAAAGTGTGCCTGTAGTGCTATGAACTACCCTCTCAGCACTGCTTTCGCTGTGTCCCATAAATTTTGAGTTGTTGTATGCTCGTTGTCATTTGTTTCTAGGAATTTTTTTTATTTCTTCTTTGATCTCATTCTTAATCCATTCATTATTTAACAACCTGCTATTTAGTTTCCATGTGTTTGAGAATTTTTGAGCTTTTCTGTTGTGATTCATTTCTAGTTTCATGCCGTTGTGATAGGAGAAAGTGCTTGATACGATTTCACTCTTCTTAAATTTGTTGAGAGCACTTTTGTGCCCTAACATGTGATCTATCCTAGAGAATGTACCATGAGCACTTGAAAAGAATGTATATTCTGCTGCTTTGGGGTGAAAGGTTCTGAAGATATCTATTAAATTGAGTTGATCTAGTGTTTCCAATAAGTCTGCTGTTTCTTTGTTAATTTTCTTTCTTGAGGATCTATCTAGTGATGTTAGTGGGGTATTGAAATCCCCTACTATTATAGTATTGCTGTTGATCTCGCCCTTTAAATCCATCAAAGTCTGCTTTATATATTTAGGTGCTCCTATATTAGGTGCATAGATATTTATAATAGTTATATCTTCCTGTTTGATTACTCCCTTTATCATTATGTAGTGGCCTTATTTATCTCTTACTATATCCTTTGTTTTAAAGTCCAATTTGTCTGATATAAGTATTGCTACCCCAGCTTTTTTTTCATTTCCGTTTGCATGAAACGTTTTTTTCCATCCTTTTACCTTCAATCTATGTGTGTCTTTTGTTCTAAGGTGTGTCTCTTGTAGACAACATATGTATGGGTCCTGTTTTCTTATCCACGCAGCTACCCTATGTCTTTTGATTGGATCATTTAATCCATTTACATTTAAGGTTATTATTGATATGTAGTTGTTTATTGCCATTTTCTTCTTTAAAGGTGTATTCCTTTTTTTGCTGTATTCTTTTCCCACTTTGATCTGTTTACACCAGGCCCCTTAACATTTCCTGCAGCATTGGTTTGGTTGTAATGAATTCCTTGAGTTGTTTTTTGTCTGGGAAGCTTTTTATTTCTCCTTCGATTTTAAACGATAGCCTTGCTGGATAAAGTAGTCTTGGTTGTAGGCTCTTGTTCTGCATTACTTTGAATATTTCTTGCCATTCCCTTCTGGCCTCAAGTGTTTCTGTTGAGAAGTCAGATGTCATCCTTATGGGGGCTCCTTTGTATGTGATAACTTTTTTTTCTCTTGCAGCTTTTAATATTTTCTTTTTATCGCTTAGCTTTGGTATTTTAATTATGATGTGTCTTGGTGTAGGTTTCTTTGGGTTTCTCTTTAATGGAGTCCTCTGTGCTTCTTGGATTTGTGAGAGTTTCTCTTGCATTAATTTAGGGAAGTTTTCAGCTATGATATGATTGAACAAAGTCTCTATCCCTTGTTCTTTTTCTTCTTCTTCAGGAACCCCTATGATGCGGATGTTATTTCTCTTCATGTTGTCACAGAGCTCTCTAAGAGTTTCCTCTGACTTTTTGAGTCTCCTTTCTCTTTTCTTCTCTGCTTTCATGCCTTCATTCCAGTTGTCCTCTAACTCACTGATTTGATCCTCTGCTCTATCTATCCTGTTTTTAATTCCTTCCATTGTGGTCTTTATTTCTGATATTGTATTTGTCATCTCTCACTAATTCTTTTTTATACTTGCTATTTCTTTATTTAGGTTTTCATAATGACCATCCATTGTTGTTCTAAGATCCCTAAGCATCCTTATAATCATTATTTTGAACTCCGCATCTGGAAGTTTGATTATTTCCATATCACTCAGTTCATCTCTCGAAGGTGTTTCTTGTGGTTTCATTTGGATTGCACTCCTTTGTCTTCTAATCATGGTGTTTTATTTGTAGAGTTGGTTGAGTCTAGGCTTGGTCTTGTCTGCCTCCAGTTTTCAGTTGTGTTATTTCTAGGTCTTCTTGGGTTGGTATCAGCTGTTATCTGTAATCCACTTTCGGATTTGGGCAGCTTTGAAGTCTTGATTTGTTTGTTTTCTTAACAGGTAATAGTCTTGTTTACTGATCTCAGCAGGGGGCTTCCTTGAAACTGTATCCAGGAATGCAATGGGTGTAACCTGAGACTCTGAAGGCCTCTTTAGCCAGCTAATCTCCCTGGGGGCAGGGTGTTTTCTCAGCTTCAGTAGGGGGAGGTGTATCTCAGATCTCCATGGAGACCTGAGTTACTGCCCCTCCTCACCACTTCTTGTTTTCAGCTGTGTCTTGTTGCGCTGATTGGAGCTGGACAGATGTCCAAAGATCTCTGATCCGGAAGCACTTCAGGTCTGTTTTGTGAAAGGTTCAGTTCCTCCCCCAGCTATGGCTGCCTCCAGCACAGATGAGTCAGCCCTTTTAGCTCATCTCTTGCATTCCTTAGCCCCTCACAGTCTGTCCCTCTCCCTGTCCTCTCCACCTGGGAAATAAGCTGGTCCTTTCAATGCACCTCGCTCCCTGGTCACCAGGCAAGTGGCTGTGAGCAGTAGTTTCTGCTCCCCTCCCTCCGAGATCCTCTCTGGGCTCTCAGCCCCACCCCACCCCCTCCGTTCCGGCAAGCAGAGGAGGTTCAGGGGCTCCCTACCAGGACTCCTGTGGTTTCTTCTTTGCTCCTTGGATTTTGAGAGCCGTTCTTGCAGTTTAGAGTGGTTTTTCATGCTGATTTTTCCTAAATTGATTTATATTCCAGTTTGGTGGTGAGAGCTGGGCGTCTGTGCATCCACCTACTCCGCTGCCCCAGGAAGTGAATCGTATTTGTCATTTCTGATTTTTTTTGTTATTTCAATGTCCTTTTTTATATTTACTCTTTATTTAGGTGTTTGTAATGACCATCTATTGTTGTTCTAAGATCTTTGAGCATCTTAAAAATTGTTATTTTAATCTCTGCATCTGGTAATTTGGTTATATCTGACTCATTCAGGTCCTTTTCTGGGGATTTCTCTTGATTCATTCGTGTTGCATTTCTCTGCCTTCCCATTTTGTCTGTGTATAAGAAGGTTAGGGCCACTGGAGTCCAATCTGTGTGGCCTCTGTGTTCCCTAGGTGTGTTCTGTCTGCAGGCCCACCACCCCCTCCACCACTGCTGCCTAGAATGTTCAGGTATGGGCGTTGCCAGTGCCAGCCTGCTGGTGCTGTTGCTGCGGTTTCTGCCTCTCCTACATGGGAGGGGCTGTGATCACATGCCCGGTTCTACAAGTCTCGGCAGCCTTGTCCTTCACCCCACCCCCGTGGGTGGAGTTATGCGTGCTTGGGCTGCAAGCCTCCACTATGAAGACAGGATTGAGCACCTTTGCTCAGCTTCTGGTCTCCACCTGTTTTCGAGCTTTTTCCCTGCCCCTGCTGGAGGAGCCTGCTCGCTGTTCGGCTGGAAGCCTTGGCTCCATGAGATGGGCAGGGCTGCACACCCACGCTCAGTTGCGAGTCTCCACCTGCTCTGGCCTTTTGCCCCACCCCCGCAGGAGGAGCCAGCTGGTGCATCGGCCACAAGCCTTGGTTCTGTGGGCAGGGCGAGGCTGTGTGCCCCTGTGCCCTTGCTCAGCAGCAGGGCTCCTGCCCTTCCCCCACAGGCAGAATTGCAGGCAGGCTTGCAGCTGGGCCTGACCACTTTCATGCATCCCCACTGCCCCTGCCGGGGGAAGACTGAGCTCACACCTAGGCCTCAGTTGTGGCCAGCCAACTTCTGCCCTTGCCGATGGAACAGCACTTCCGCATTCTGCTGCTGCCCACCCTCGGAGAGCCCTCAGCCATGTGGGTGGGTGTGCTGCAGCTCAGACCCTAACACTCACTACTGTAGTCCTGAAAGCTCCCTCCTTCTAAGTGACTCTGTTCTGAGTGCCACGGGAGAGCTTGTTTGGCTGGTGTCCTGCTTCCCTTTGCTGGTATTGCTGTTTCTAGGGGAAATATTCACTTCAGATTTGGGGAGTGACTCAGCCCAGTGGTTAGGGTGGCTGTCTCTCAAAGTGTTTCCCCCTGTGCCTCCTAGATTACACTCTCTTCCCGCTGCTCCGGTCCTCTCCTCTCTCCCGTTCCCCAGAGCCCTGGGTGGGTGGTAGTGAGAGAGGTTTCCTGCATGGTTCCTTTAAGAAGAATTCTGGGTCTGAGAAATCTGTATCTTTCTCACAAACAGTATCCTGACTTGTTTCACAGCTAAATACTGTCTGTATGCCTCTTCTAGGCTCTGGGGATGCAGGCTGGGGCTTTGTTTCTGAGGCTCAGGACCCTCCCCTCTCTGCTAAACTCACTTCCCGCCATGCAAGTCTCTCCAGGCTGCCTTTCGCTCCAAGGAGCTGAGCAGCCCTCTCTGCATTTCCACTTTTCCTACCAGTCTCAGTGTGGCTTCTTCGGTGTTCCTTGGTTAAAGAGTCCTCTTAGTTTAGTCCAAAGTTGGTTTTTCCAGATGATCGTTCTTAAAATTAGGTTGTAATCTGCTTTGATTCTGGGAGGTGGAACTATATGTGGAACTTAAGGAACAAAATGAACTGAGGAATGAAATAGAGACAGAGGTAGAGTCACAGGGACCAGAGGGACAGCTGTCAGAGGGAAGGGGGGTGAGGGGATGGGATCAGAGAAGGTGAAGGGATTAGGGAAACTATATATATCAATACATAACACAGAGATATAGATAACAGGACAGCAAATCCTAGAGGCAAGAAGGGTGGGAGTTGGTTGGAGGGGGGTAAAAGGGGTATTGATAGGGAATGTGGGAGGGGGAAGCATGTTGTATTTAGTGGGACAATTGAATCTATGTTAACACAATAAATTAAAATTAATTTAAAAGAATATAAATAATTTTTTTTAAAAGAATGAAAAGGTGGGGACAGACTCTAGATATCACTAAATAGCATATTCTGAAGATTACTGATTCACTGTGCACTGTGGAGGAAAGAGGTGAGTCAAAGATTCTAGGCTTGCCTGACCAGGCAGTGGCGCAGTGTCTAGAGCATCAGACTGGGATGCAGAGGACCCAGGTTTGAGACCCCGAAGTCGCCAGCTTGAGCACGGGCACATCTGGTTTGAGCAAGAGCCCACGAGCTTGAACCCAAGGTCGCTGGCTCCAGCAAGGGGTTGCTCAGTCTGCTGGAGGCCCACGGTCAAGGCACATATGAGAAAGCAATCAATGAACAACTAAGGTGTCGCAATGTGCAATGAAAAACTAATGATTGATGCTTCTCATCTCTCTTCATTCCTGTCTGTCTGTCCCTGTCTATCCCTTTCTCTGACTCACTCTCTGTCTCTGTAAAAAAAATAAATAAATAAAGATTCTAGGCTGGGCGACTGAACAAAAGAAAGGCTGACAAGTTTAATTAAATAGAGAGCAATGCACTAAAAAGAGTCAGAAGACCATTGTATTTGTAAAACACAGTAGCAGTCACTTGAAATCTGAAATTTAAAAAAACTCAGCAATTGATATTTAATTTCCACTGACCAGGTTAAATCAACCAGTTATATTTTCTCATCAGAAGGAAATACCTTGAGAGGCCGCATCATGGGCTGTACAACATTGTTCTCCCCCCATGAAGACACGTTTAGATGTATTTGAGGCAAAGATTGGATAGTTTCTAACTTCCCTCACTCCTCGTGATGCAACTGTGGGGATGCGGTTCCCTTCACCATCCTGACATTGTGTTCCACATGTGGGGGCATTCATTAGCTGCACACTCTCACTCCCACCTTCACACTGTTTTAGGGGCAATGGGAAGAATAACCTAACCCCTGGATTAGTTTGGAATGTGTGGACATTCAAGTCCTCTGAGAAGCAGGTGCAAATGGGATTAGACATGCCAGAGGCCAATGGGAGGAAATACCAATGAAGGATGGGAAGGGAACCAGGGAAAGGGAAGGAGAGCCCTCAGGATGCGATGCAGGCCTGACACATGCGTAGGAGTATAAGAAGAGCTTCCACCTGCAGTGCCATTCATTGCAGGAGAGGTCTGGCAAGGCCACGAGTTGTCCATTGGCAACTTATGGCAGGCACTGTCCCCAAGCTGAGTTCAGTAGCTGATCTGACGCTGAGGAGTAGCAGCCCACAGGGGGATTCACGGCAGTCACAGGGTTGGCTCCAGAGGGAGCATGTGTTACTGGCTCCTTCTTCCCTTCTCTCTTGGGAGCCAAACTCCCCCCAAAAGATGACCCTCCTATGCCTCCAAGTTAGGACATAAGATTTACCCTGTGCCAGTGAGGAGCTGCATTTATTGTCAAGGAGAAAATATCTGGTGCTTGAGAGCAGAGTCTTTGTAACAACAGAGAATTAAACCTTGGGGACTGACAAACTCCAGGAGTGCCTGTGGCTTCAGGGTCAGCTTCCACAGATACATCACTCCCATTTCATTTTTACTAAGACTGTGTAGAAACTTTTATCTGGCTATCTTGAAGCTTACATTTATGCAATGGTTTTTTTCTGCCCTAGCCTGAAAGAGCTTAAGCCTTAAGTCCAAGGTGTTTTTCACTTGAGGGGGAGGCACAGCTGAAGGAGGCTCTTTATTTGGGGGCAGTGCCACATGCACCAGGGCCAGCCAAACCACAGGCCTAAGGAACGTGGGCTGCGGGCTTCTCCAAGGGTTTGATCTACAGGGACTGGGGCAGGCTCAGGGTGTGGATACTGATGTCTGACCTCGAACCACACTGGTGCAACATCTTCTGTTACCAGAAGCAGCCTTTTTACACCTCAGCCTATCGGACAGGGGACAGAACATTTGCTTTTATGATGCTGATAGGAGTTGGCACGTGCCACACCTGAGTTTTACTTGTGCTGCACCACACTAGTAGGATTCTGGGGCTAGATTAGCAATGTGGGGCCCAGACAATCAGCACAAGGAAAAGAAACAGACTAAGAAGCTTGACGATGAGGTGGGAAAGAGGGGCGGGCTCCTTGAACATGGTACGCCATCCAGAGCCTCCAGCACTAAGAACTTCCAAACTTCTAAAAACAGCATCAGCATTTCAAACGCCACAATACGGAAGAAGAGACAGCACGCTGTGCTCAATTTTTTTCCCCATACAATACATGCATAATGGAAAAATTAACCACTAGCCTATTTCTGCCATTTAAGTTTGTGAATTCTGGACCATCTGGCATTCCTGACAGCATGAGAGCTAAACCAAGGCTGAACCGAGAACACCTCCCGTCTGAGCTCTTCTCCAGAGACCACAGAGCCTATGCCACCATCTCTGACAACATTTAGTCAGACAGAATCCTGGGTTCTGGACTCTGGGAACATGATTTGTCTTGTAGAACTGTTGCTGGGACTGAAAATTGGTTTGTTTTGAAATCAGCTACACGTGTGCCTAGAGTTGTGATGTCTGATGTGTCCTACCTAGCATCTAGTTTCGTTAAAAGTGAATGAAGCTAACCCAACTTCCATAGTGCAGACGACCCTACACCCGCTGTGGGAGGAGACAGCCCAACCTGCAGCTTCTCAGGGAAACCCAACTCTACCAAGCACGGTAGCCTCCCCTAGCTGACAGTAAGTGCAATATTACATTAAAAAGAATAGATTTTGGACATACTATATTTCCTCATGTATAAGAGGCACCCTTTTTCTGAAAAATTTGGGGTCTAAAAACTGGGTGTGTCTTATACAGTTGTTGTAGTTTTTTTACTTGCATTTCCTGCTTTTTGCACTTGCTTTTGCGCTCATTGTTGAAGACAGTGATTTATCATCAGACACAGATGAGGACAAGCTAATGGATGGGAGTTTTGACAGTGATGAGTTGTATGAATTTTATGATGAATAAAACTTGAGTTCAATAACTTTATGTAATACAATTTTTTTAAATTTCAGGCCCCCAAATTAAGGTGCATCAGGGGTCTCCAAACTTTTTACACAGGGGGCCAGTTCACTGTCCCTCAGACCACTGGAGGGCTGCCAAATACAGTGGTCCTCTCACTGACCACCAATGAAAGAGGTGCCCCTTCCAGAAATGCAGTGTGGGCTGGATAAATGGCCTCAGGGGGCCGCATTGCGGCCTGCAGGCCGTAGTTTGGGGATGCCTGTTATACATGGGACTGTCTTCTACATGGGGAAATATGGTAGATCTCTTTGGCATGATATCATAAGGGCAACCAAATTTGATTTTGGACTTCATTTCCTTCACACTTGTTCTTAAACTTGAATGTATGAGCTCTTCCAGATCAGTCCGGTCACTCTGTGCCCCAGAGGCTACACAGGCTCCTGCCCTCTGATAGCGCCCCACTGGGTCCGAGCAGCAGGAAACCCAACAGGACAGCAGGGAGATGCAGTCGGGGAAGGGGTTCACCCTGGGTTCCTTCCTCCCAGGTTGCCACCTGCATGGAACGCAGCTTCTCCACACAGCCCCTTCCTCCAGGTTCTGAGGCTCTCTCCCTCCCGTGGCTGTTCAGGCCTAGGGTGGTGACAGCTACTCCCTCTTGATAACCCCAGAATGTTGTCCATACTTGCTGGCATCCCTACACACTGTCTGCACCAGTATGAATGCTTCATCCAGTTTGAGTGTACATCTGCATCCTGCTACAACTTGATTTGGGACTTACATTCTTTTTGGCCTTTTACAACAGAAACTTTAAACACAGGATACAACTTAAAAAGGGAATTAAGTTGACAGCTTCAATTCCTCCCTGGGAATCTGATCATAAGAAGGGACTGCATTGGTGACCTGTCATTTGCTGTCTCTGGAGGACCTCTGATAGGCCCTTTAGGATATGCTCTCGGATACACCTGGGATTGAAGTGACATGGAAGTGAATGAACTTCAGCCTTGCATGCAGAGTGGCCTGGGAGGAGTGCATTTAACTGGTTGGTGATGTGACCTATTTCAGAGCCCTCTGGGTATAAAATCTACACCGCCTGCCCGTGTGCCCAGTAGGGCTCAATGTGGCAGGGGCGGTGCTTCCAGAGCAGCCTCAGAGAAGTGGGGACGCTCACACTGAGACGCTGCAGCCCCCCTTCCCCAGCGGCTTGGCTATCACTTTGGTTGACCAGAGAGTCAGTAGTTAAACCCAGCGGACTAAGAGTGAAGATCCTTAGGAAACTTTAGTGGTGACAGATGCTTCCTGCCCACTCCTGATGTTTCCCTTGAACCTCATCAGGAAAACACTCCTGGCCTCTCTCCACCCCTCACTCCCCACATGGCTTATAGGACTGATGAGTCTGAACGCAGAAAGTGGTATGGAAGCCCCTTCCTCTACCCTTTCATTCTCCAGGAAGGCCCGCCTGCAGGGAGTGGGCAGTCTGCTCAGCTCCAGTTCCCGCCCTCCGCTTTGTAGTGTGTGCGCAGGAGCAGCCCCGATCCTAACAGTTACGACTGGGTGAGAAAATTGGCCTAATTCCACAACTCCACGTTAAGAAACACATTTGTATGCCAATACAGGCCACATTCTGAAATACTACCTTTATGTAGAATAAAGATAATATCTGGGCTTCAATCACCTTGCTCCTTGGGAAAAGAGGTAGGTAGTTATTTGTCCTCTCAATGATCCCCTACAAACACTAAGTCATTTCTCAGGCCAACTGCCATATTTTGCCAGTATAATTTCCTTGAGTTTATTGCACACTGCATAAAGTATAAAATAATTAGTATCATTAACCTACGACCAAAGACCAAGCTGTGATTTCGTTATTTGTTTTGTGAACCAGGTAGAAACTTTAACACTCAACAAAAATGGAAAGCATTAAAATTATATAGCAGCAAGTAAGATAATAAAAATAGAGCTGCCATTGTTCGGTAGATTTCAATATATTTAATTAAAAGTAGTAAGTAATTTTTTAAAACCTCCTTAAAACTAAATTATGATGATAGAACTTCTCATTTAGTGCTACCTGACCGGACCCTTCCATCATTCTCTGTTCAGATAAAGTGCTAGTGTTTATCCTTTTTTTTTTTTTTTTTTGGAAAGTAATCTTTTTTAAATTTATTTTTCAATTATAGTCGACATTCAACATTATACTAGTTTTAGGTATGTAATAATGTAACATAGTGGTTAGACATTACATATAACTTATGAAGTGATTCCCCCAACACCCCCCAATATTTCCTGTACCTACCGGGCCCCACACAGTTATTATGCTATCATTCCCTATGTTCCCTGTGCTATAATTTACATTCCCATGACTATTCTATAAACTATCAGTTAGTTTACTTCTTAATCCCTTCACATTTTTCACCCAGTCCCCCACCCCACTCCCATCCGGCAACCATCAGTTTGTTCTCTGTATTTGTGAGTCTGCTTCTGTTTTGTTTGTTCATTTATTTGTTTATTTTTTGTCTTGCTCTGTCTGACTTATTCACTTAGTACAATACCTTCTAGGTCCATTTATGTTTTCCCAAATAGTAAGATTTCATTCCTTTTTATGGCCCAGGGACAGAAAGTAATCTAAATAAAAGAGAGGTAGGTGGTTGATAAATGAGCAATGAGAAGGTAACAGATGATTAACCTAGAGGAAGCAAAGCCTCCGATGGGTGGGGTGAGTGGTAGGCTGCTGAGCAGACCTCCAAGAACTCTGAAGACACTGTGGTCCTGGATGCAGCTCAGATTTCACAGAGCAAGAATGTGTCCGTCACTTGGCACCAGGAAAGGCAGGAGGCAGGCATGCAAAGGGATTAGTCATTCCTCATGTTTGAGCTTGCTGTTCAATTTTATTGGCATGGTGGGCTGTGCCCACTGACAGACGAGTAAAATATTTTGGCTTAATGCCAAGAATAGGGGACCATTGGCTATGTACTAAAGAAGTTGAAAAGGTAGAATGAATAATCAAAGGTGCTGGTTGAAATGTCATCCCTTTCAGCATTTGGAGGAAGAGCTGAACATGGTATTGTGGCCATTGGCTTCAGAATACCAGCTGACAGTCACGGGCTCTCTTCCTTAGGAAACGAACTCTTGCAATGTGACTTCTGCAATTTTCTCAACATTCTACAGGGTTCACCACAAAGTCTATCAGTACATCATTAGCCACTTGATCTGGTGTTGAATTTTCAAAATTTAATATTTGAAATGGCTTCTAGAATAGATGGATCTCCAAAAGGGAGCAAGCTTGATCTGTGTGTGAGAAGGGTGAACGTGAACATAGCAGAGGAGACTATAAGCTGCCCACCAACATTATTCTTCTTCTAATCATTTTTTTAATTTTTCACTTACAGCCGACATACAATATTATGCTAGTTTCAGGTGTACATTCTAGTGCTTAGACATTATATAATTACTAAGTGATCATCCCCAAAAGTCTCGTACCCATATGACACTGTATATATTTATTAGAATATTATTGGCTGTATTCCCTATGCTGTACTTGACATCCTCATGACTATCTGTATCAACCAATTTGTTCTTAATCCCAATGTTTTACCTTTTTCTTTGTCCTCGGTGTGTACAACAAAGGTCAAAATCTGAGAGTACATCTCTGTGGTTACCTGTAGGTACCAAAGACATGAGTGATAGAAAGAAATGTCACATGGATAAAAGAGGAAGACCTTCCTTGTTGAGTGTCATGCTTTCTATCTAATGGAGCTCACACTGAAAGTGTTGGCTGATGAAGGTAATATCATTATGTGAAAGCTACTAGAGTTGAAAAAAGGAAAATTACTACTTGAGGGAAATATTTTTGAGTTAAAACAGCTGAAGAGGAGCAGGCCATCGATGTTTACTGACAGGTTTGTTCAGAACAAGATAACACTGGGGGGGGGGGGGTAGGTATTTTCTAAGGCAAACCACCACAAGTCCAGCACTAGTATCTCTGATTTTGTGACAGGTATCTCTTGTGGATTTCGCTTCCCAAACAAACCCTCCTTTCACTCACGTCTGAGCTGGCCCTAGCCCGATGCCGAGAACAAGACTTACTTGTCCCAGGAGGGAAGCTATGTTACAGGGCAGGCACCGTGGCCCAGAGGAGAATGCATTCAGCAGACCAGGAGGAACCCAGCTTGGCTAGGAGAACCCAGGGACTCCCAGGAAGTTCTTGTACATGAACTACTGTCCAAAGCAGAAAACATTACTTGAGGAAGGGATAGACATTTCATGATTTTTGTGTGTGTGTGTGACAGAGACAGAGAGAGACAGAGAGAGGGACAGATAGGGACAGACAGCAAGGGAGAGAGATGAGAAGCATCAATTCTTTGTTGTGGCACCTTATTCATTGATTGCTTTCTCATATGTGCCTTGACTGGGGGGATACAGCAGACCAAGTGACTCCTTGCTCAAGGCAGTGACCTTGATCTGAAGCTGGTGAGCCTTAATCCAACAAGATGAGCCCATTCTCAAGCCGGTGACCTCGGGGTTTCAAACCTGGGTCTCCGCGTCCCAGTCCAATGTTCTATCCACTGCACCACTACGTGGTCAGGCAGGTATTTCATGAAGTAAGAGCGTTTTTACGTTAGCACCTCACTGATCAACCGCAGACTTTCACTGAGCACCGTCTCTATGTCAGGAACTTCGCTGGGCAAAGGAAACACCTGCTCCCAAGGTGTTAACACAGTCAAATAAAGGCTATGACACACATTCCTGAACATACAAATAACAAAGTAGCAGACACTGTATAACAGATGGTGATGAAAAAAGCTAACCATTTCAGCTTTGGAGAAATATACCAATGTCAGGTTACTATGATTATCTTAACAAGAGAGTAGAACCAGACCACATCCTTGAAATTGGAGTAGGCTTGACCTGTGGTGGCGCAGTGGATAAAGCATCGACCTGGAAATGCTGAGGTCGCTGGTTCGAAACCCTGGGCTTGCCTGGTCAAGGCACATATGGGAGTTGATGCTTCCAGCTCCTTCCCCCTGTCTCTCTCTCCCTCTCTCTCTCCTCTCTAAAATGAATAAATAAAATAAAATAATTAAAAAAAGAGAGAGAATTGGAGTAGAGTTTCTCCAGACAGAAGTTTTCCTACTGCCAATCATCCTGTAAGAGGCTAAATCAGAGGGTGTGTGGTGAGAAACCTGGGTATAGAGGAAACCTGTGTTTAAAAAAATTTAACTGAGCAAATCCAAGGATATAGTGGCTTTATTAATGATTCCTGAGTCAAGCAGCACTCCATCCAGCAAACAGAAAGGAGCTCCAAGGAGCTGTAGAAAACGGAAGACTTCTACAGCAGAAAGATGCTATTCTGGTAAAGGGTGGATTGTCTCAGACCAGGACACCTTCCTTCAGGGGAAGTCAGGGGTTGAGCCAACAAATTACCTCACTAGGGTTGACCAGGTGGCTCCAGACTGACTGGTTAAAGGTT
The DNA here is from genome assembly GCF_036850765.1 of Saccopteryx bilineata. Classification (NCBI taxonomy): domain Eukaryota; kingdom Metazoa; phylum Chordata; class Mammalia; order Chiroptera; family Emballonuridae; genus Saccopteryx; species Saccopteryx bilineata. Next base: position 77,329,951 of record NC_089492.1, on the reverse strand, counting down.
ACATTCCTGGGAGAGAATGAAACTACAATTAGGTTAGGTACGAAGTCTTGGTTTGCTATTTTGGCTTAGCACAAGTGACTCTAACTTGGGCCCATTGTTCATTTTTTTGTGTTTTATTTTTTGTGCATTTGTTTGTTTGTTTTAACAATTGTCCCTTTCTGGGCAGAGGCATTCGATGCATAAAGATGTCTGAGAATTCCTGGTCAGAGGAGACAGGCTGAAACCAACGCAAAGTGCAAGCCTAGAAGTGATCATCAGTGCGCACAAAGGGTGGGGCAGTAGTTAGGAATTCTGTGACTTCAAACCCTTTTCTTTGCATCAGTAAAGACCTAAGGAAGAATTATAGTGGTCTTAGCTGTGTTCTGGATCATTAAGAAAGCACTGGTGCATGCACTGGGGGAAGGAGTAATACAAGGGACTGCAGCTCTTCCTTTCCAAAGCCGAGAGAGGGACGTGAGTGTGACGGTGAGAGGGAGGTAGTGGGGCTGGGCAATGCAGGGGCACCAGGAGGAGTGGCTGTCTCCTCAGGATCAGTGGTCAGGAAGACAGGAGAAGTTTGAGGATCTCATGAAAAGATAGAACTTAGGAAGAAAAGATGGAAGAAACTTAGGGGCCTGTGCCTGAACAGATGAGGAGCCTACTCTGGGAATGGCCAGAGCAGCTGAGTTGATTTTGATGAACCTCACTTCCAGATAATTAAGTTGATGGGCAATTTGCCAAAACAAGTTGCATGTAAATATCAAGTTTGCTTTGGTTTGATAACCACAGATTTGAAAACTTAAGGCTCCATTCTTCATAGGGTAACCAGCTGTCACTTTGCCCAGGTCAATCCCAGTTTATGCCAGTGGCCCCCATGTGATTACCAAAAATGTTCATTTTTGCTATCAGAAGAGCCCTGGCTTGGATAATAAATACCATGGTCCCCCTGACTCAGCCTAACTGTGATGACACAGGAAAAGAAACACAACTTCAGAAGGGAAGACATCGCTGAAGGATGGAGGAGATTAGATCTGAAGAATGGGAGAGCTTAAATAGAGAAACAAGTAATGATTTGACAAGAAGAAGGGATGGTTTGGGAACACAAACTCAATGAGGCATATCTGCCATTTTTGCTGATTCATAGTTAATGCGTTCCATGTGCCATGCATGACTTTCTGTGTCTTTACATATGGAAGCACTTTTACTCCTCACAACCCTAAGAGATAGATACTATACCTAGTCCTCTTTCTGTGTGGCCCAGAGGGCTTAACTGATTTCCCCAAGCTGCACTATGAGAAGGTGGCAGAGGAGGGCCTGAACACCGACAGCCAGGCCATCCTCCCGCATGCTCCTCATGAGGGAGCAACGAGCAGGTGAATTTTGGTAAAGTTTCTGATGAGAGAATAGCTCTAGATGAAGCAGGAGAGATGAACTGAAGGGTCTTCCATAGCCTGAGAGAGCGTTTACACTTCATTCTCTAAGCAGAGTAGAGTTCATGAAGGGTTTTGAGATACTCACTTGAACAAGGCATGTTTTCAGAAGATTTATCTTTGAGAAGAGCATACGGAAAAAAAAAACAGAATTAGACTAATGAGGTTGTTTTAATCACACTGGTTTATAAATCTCAAGTTTATTTTATTGGCTTCCCTTACTCTGCACATCAGTGACCTCTTTACAAACTGTCTGCTGGGGCAGGGAGGTGGAGGGGGGTTTACGGTGATAAACAGTGATGGAAGAAGACTTGACCTGGGGTGGGGAACACACAATCAGTGTCCAATGATGTGTTGTAGAATTGTGCACCTGAGGCCTGTATGATTTTGTTAACCAGTAACTCCAATAAATTCCATTTTGAAAGAACTGTTTGCCACTAATATTTGCAGATAATCAAGTTAATATTCAGGAAAGGTAACCAAGAAGGGGTACAACATATGTTTATATGTACAGGTGTTTCTTGTTTAGGGATACGTGTCTAGAACAAAGCTCCGAAGATGAGGGTGGAAGCCCAGGAGAGGGCTGAGCTGGAGATGACAAGAAGCAGGCACAGAAGGCTAAAATGAGATCTGTGTTTCAGGAAAGAGTGGGCCTGCTGCTCATTAGTGAAGGTGAGCCTGGTGGGCATATGTTTCAGTTCAAAACAAACAAACAAAAATTCTCAGTTACAACTATCCAAAAGTGAACAGATGATGTGATTTCTATAAACATCTGATCCCAAATGCTTCTATTTTAAAAGTCCAATCTATGCTATGTTATTTAAAAACTGAAAAAGAAAAGAAATGGAATGGACACAGTATATATACTAAAGGTAAAATGATGAGGAATGGATGGATAGATGGGCAGAATAGATAGATATTAACTAGACAGACAGATATACAGACAGGCAGATAAGGATTATTACATTGTCTAACTAAATTTCCCAGCTTCCAAAATGTGGAAACCTAACCAAGACAAGACTCTTAAGATTTTAAAGGTTCTCTGTCGGAATAATGATTTTTATGGTCCATGTACCAGTAAATGGGAAAAGGAACTGATTGAAGGCTTTAGTAATGATTTCTAACATCTGGATTTGGACAATTAGTATTTGTTCTTGAGCTTAAAATTAGGTAGTATTTCACATTATTGAAGATCTAGTGAGTATTGAAATTTGGGGAGATTATTTTCCCTAAAAGGTAGAAAACACAGAGTTGAAAGTATTCCTTCTCTCAGCATGTGAGGAAAATGAATGTATTGTGTTTCCTTTACAAACACCAATATCTAGGGCACCAACGTCCAATGCAGTGTTTTTCTATATACTGAAATCATGTATGTGTCAGTGTGTGCAATATAAAAATGCAAATTATATTCTTGAAAATTTAAATTATATTCATCTCAAATAGTAAATTTAAAAAGTAATTGCCTGAAACACATAAATAAATAAAAACCATAAACATTTTATTTACCCTAATATATATATATATACACTATACCATGTATAATATCACTTCCTTTGCCTAGTTAGTTTATAGCTTATGGTAGCCCCAGTGAACATTCCAGTAAAGAATAAGACACCTGTCTTCTAATGCTTATATATTATTTTGGAAATAATAAAATTCTACAGATGAACAACAATAAAAATACTTTCACTTTCAAATCATTTATTTCAGCAGAAAGAAAGCTAACGGGTTTTTTAAACTTATATTTTTAGGTTATATAATGAAATTATTATTTCTAGAGACTAATTCCCCTTTGCAATTGCTTGAAACCACTGTCATAATAATTTGATTTAGATTGGGAAGAAACAATCATAGTCTCTTTTCAATTAAGAGACATACTTCATTTTCCAATACCACCATTCTCTTCATTTCTCCAAAAACTCATTACAAACCAAATAATTTTATTCAGCCCAGGCAGCTTCTGGAAACACAATCAAGGGTTATAGTATAATTGTGAAGTTTTAATGTTGTCCTTTATCTTTTTCTTGGGAACATTTTACATTAAGGGGTAGGAACTCCAGCTTTCTAAAAACATTTCCTTGAGGTAGTGCATCTGCTGTGAAAAGAAAACATAGCTAAACTATAATTTTTCTCCAGGATTAGCTGATATAGCACTGTTAAAATATATTTTGTGGCCCTGGCCAGGTGGCTTAGTGGTAGAGCATCATCCCAGAGTGTGGATGTCCCGGGTTCAATTCCCAGTCAAAGCACACAGAAGTGCCCATCTGCTTCTCCACCTCTCTCCTTTCCCCTTCTCTTTCTCTTTCTTTCTCTCTCTCTCTCTCTCTCTCTCTCTCTCTCTCTCTCTCTCTCTCTTCCCCTCCTGCAGCCATGGCTCAATTGGTTCAAGTGCACTGGCCCTAGGCTCTGAGGATGGCTCCATGGCCTCTGCTGCAGGCACTAAAATAGCTGTTGTGAGCATGGCCTCAGATGGGCAGAACATCAGCCCCAGATAGGAGTTGCTAAGTAGATCCTGGTCAGGATGCATGAGGGACTCTGCCTCTCTATCTCTCCTCCTCTCACTTGGAAAAAAGAAAAAGGAAAAAAAAAAAAAATATATATATATATATGCGCAAATGTATCAAGAAACAATGATTGTTATTATATGATCAAAGAGAACAATTAAAAGGAAGCTTTTTTAAAACTATTGTGCCAAGTATGTAGATTTTTAAAGTCAGCAAAATCAAAATGCATTCTTCCAAATATATATATATATTTTTTTTTTTTAAGTTAAGCTATAGCCTGACCTGTGGTGGCGCAGTGGATAAAGCATCGACCTGGAAATGCTGAGGTCGCCGGTTCGAAACCCTGGGCTTGCCTGGTCAAGGCACATATGGGAGTTGATGCTTCCAGCTCCTCCCCCTCCTCTCTTTCTCCCTCTCTATCTCTCTCTCTCCCTCTCTCTCTCCTCTCTAAAAATGAATAAATAAAATAAAAAAATAAGTTAAGCTATAATTACAGAAGAAATGCTGTTCTTCTGAAAATGCAGCAATCAAGCTTACCTTTGTAGTAAGATCTGAAAGGCCAAAATGGGGCTTATATTTTGAGGTACTATATTTGAGTGAAAATTTGATGCAGGTAAGGAAAGATAAATTTAACAAAAATTCTTAGTTCCAAGAATTCCACCAAGCACTTTACAGATACAGCTATCTCATTTACTTTGCTCAACCATTCAGAAAGGTAATTAGCATTGCCTGTGTTTTCTGGATGAAGAAACTGAGACTGAAAAAGAACAACTCATTGACCCAAGATCACAAAACTAGTTAGTGGCCAAGTAAGAATTTAAAAGCAGATGCCAATTTAAAATTCCCACTTTATTAACACAAGGATTCTTTGATCTACTATGCCAAAATTTCCCTGGATTGATCACATCAAAAGTCAGCACTGAAAAGCAGTAGGGAAGCATGTAGGATTGTATCCACATGGCCATTTTAGAGAGTAATTTTCCAGTATCTATCAAAATTGTAAACAAAACAAAAAACATAACATAACCTTCTCCCTAGTAACTCACTTTCAGGAATCTATCCTATGGAAATTCTTGCTATGCACAAGTATGTCATTACACCATTACCTATGATTTCAATAACAACAAAAAATAGGATCAACCTAATGTCCATGTGTAGGGAATTATTTCACTGTAACACAGCACACCCACACCACAGGTTCTGTTTAGCGACTTAAGATGATAAACTCACATGTACTTACACAACAAGATCTCTAAGATACATTTTTAAGAGTAAAAGCAAAATAGCATATGACAAATAACATAATCTTAGTTAGGAATTATACTGACATTATAAATGATATAATAGATGATGGATGGATGGATGGATGGATGGATATGGATGAATGGATGGATGAATGAATGGATAAATAGGTAGATGAAGTGACATATGAGAAAGAGGTCTTCGAACCAGCCAATGCTGTATCTATTTTTTTTTGTGTGTGTGTGTATTTTTCTGAAGTTGGAAACGGGGAGAGACAGTCAGACAGACTCTCGCATGCGCCCGACCGGGATCCACCCGGCACGTCCACCAGGGGGCGACGCTCTGCCCACCAGGGGCGATGCTCTGCCCATCCGGGGTGTCGCTATGTTGCGACCAGAGCCACTCTAGCGCCTGAGGCATAGGCCTCAGAGCTATCCCCAGCGCCCGGGCCATCTTTGCTCCAATGGAGCCTTGGCTGCAGGAGGGGAAGAGAGAGACAGAGAGGAAGGAGAGGGGGAGGGGTGGAGAAGCAAATGGGCACTTCTCCTGTGTGCCCTGGCCGGGAATCGAACCCAGGACTTCTGCACGCCAGGCCGATGCTCTACCACTAAGCCAACAGGCCAGGGCTGCTGTATCTATTTTGATCTTGTGTATGCAAGGTGATCTGGGTCAAGTACAAAAAGTTAAAGACAAGTAAATATAATCATCTGTAGAGATTGCTCCAATTTCTAACTGTTTGGGAGAGCTATTTAACCTCTGTGAGCCTCTCTCTGTGTGGTAAACTGTATTTTCCAAAAGTCATAAAAGTGATCTCTCTCTCTCTCTCTCTCTCTCTCCTCACCTTTGAAAGCCATCCACCATGCTCTTTGGAAGTGCAAACCAGCCTGTGTGAAAATGTCACACAGAGGCCTCAGCATCCATCACACCAACCACTAGTCTAGCAAGCGGACCCAGCTTTCAAGTCTTCCAGCTGAGCCTCAGGGTTGTGCAGAGACAAGCCACTCCCGTCTGAATTTCTAATCAAAAGTAAATAAACAGTTGTTCAGATGCAAAGATACAGGAACTGGAACACTCAATTTCCTCATCTGGAGAAAAAGATTCAAGAACAGTATTTGCAGGGTTGTTTTGAGATTAAATGGGACAATATAAAGCATTTAAACCTGGCCGGGTAGCTCAGATGGTTAGAGCAATGCCCTGATATGCCAAGGTTGTGGGTTTGATTCCTGGCCATGATACCTACAACAATCAACCAATGAATACATCCATAAGTAAAACAACAAATTAATGTTTTTCTTTGTCCCTTCTCCTTGCTCTCTCTAAAATCAATAAATAAGCATTTTAAAAAATAATAAAGCATTGCCTGACCTGTGGTGGCACAGTGGATAAAGTGTCGACCTGGAACGCTGAGGTCGCCGGTTCAAAACCCTGGGCTTGCCTGGTCAAGGCACATATGGGAGTTGATGCTCCCCCCCCCCTCTCTCATTCTCTCTCCTCTCTAAAAATTAATAAAAGAAAAATTAAAAAAAATTAAAGCAAAGAATTTTTAAAAATCTAAATAATAATAATAATAATAATAATAATAATAAAGCACTTAGTACAGTGCCAGGCACCCTGAAGATACTAAATAGAAATTACTGTTACTGTGTTAGTCCCTCTCAAACTATCCTCTGCTCCATTCCCCTAGTAGAAAAGCCAAGCCACATTCTGAAACTGCACCCAACAGATATGCCAGAACTAATCAAACCTTTAGAGTGAGCAACTGGGTGGCTTTTAACAAGTGGTTTATATATCTCTAATCCCTTGCTGTGAACTTCAACACTGAAGGCAAGAATTAAAAGAGAAGAAGGGAGCGGATGGACCAGCCGAGACTGGGCCAAGTAGACAAAAACATCTCTGTGATGTACTTGCTTTCTAGTTTTTCTGTTATTATTTAGAGCAGTATGTACTTGTATAATATCACACACACATGCATGCAAATTCACTACTGGAAATGAGCACTGTCTAATCAGAAATCTGCTCGTTGGTATTCAGAGCATCAGCTTAAACATTTCATTTTTCTGTTCATCATTCACTCGTTCATTCATTCACCAGACAGACCTTTACTCAGCTCCTGTCACACCAGCTGCTGTGTAGGCACTACTCAAGGATGTATTCTCCATACTCTCTACCCTTTGAGATCTGTACTCTAAAGGTAGAACACATGAAAGTCCTGTTTGTTTTTTGTTATTTTTTTAGGTTTTTTTCTTCCCAAACCCTTACTATATTGCTTACATAAGGATGTGTTTTAGTCAAAATTTAAAACAATTATATTGTATATTCATGCATCTTCAATTCACATTGGTATTTTTCTCCAGTGACTTCCATTATCTCCTCCTATCATCAGTTTGAACAGCGGTACACATGTCAGCCAACAAAGTATTTCAGGTCTATCCATTTTGCCTTATCCCCAGTCAATGAACAAACTAACACATCATGGTGTTGCCATAAGGGTGCAGATACCACAGTGCACAGACTGCCGTTCACATCAACTTAATAAATGCTTACTAAACAAGGCAATTAAAATGTGATTCTGGTAGAAACAGACAGTGAAAATGAAAAGAATTGGATAAGCTTTGCACAAGTTCCATGCCTGCTGCTCGAGGGAGTCGTGGAGCCCCTCAAGACCAAATCCCCAGTGATCTTGAATGAGCAACACCCCTTCCAACACTCACAGCTCATGCTGCCTGAAGAAGCTCTGAAAACCCCCTACTGCACAGGAAAGTACTCCATATTCACAGCCCAAGAGCTGAGTGTACACCTGCCCCAAGGGCCCATCAAGATGAACTCCATTTTGTCATATATCCCTGCTTACTCAAGTGTTCACCAAAGTCCAAGCCCCCATGCCATCTCTGTCTCATGATCAAACTGCTTTTCACAACCACTAATCGGATCCAGTTCTTGTCCTTTCCACTTCTAAGCCCCAGATTTCCACACGCCTGGCTCCCTCTCTGTTCCCAAGTCACATCAATTATCACTTTCCCAGAGGTCTTCTCGGACTACACCACTAAGATGCTGTGCTCTACTGTAGCACTGTTCACTTCATTCACAGCACTGTCTCAAGTACTTGTTTATCCTATATCTTTTCAACTTAGTAAGTTCCATAAGAGTCAGGAATAATACTAATGTTGCTGACCAATGTCTAGATCAGGCTCCAGTACCTGTTATGTGCTCAGTTAATACATGCTAGATGAAATGAAAAAAAAACAAAAACAACAAAACAACTGAATAAATAAACAGCTACCAAGGATGTATCGTCATGTAAGCAGAAACAAACTCCCCCCATTCCCACGACCACTACCCTCACGGAGGCCCACACCACCTCTTCACTGTGTGATGGAAACAACTTCTGACTGGTCTCCTAGCATCTTCTGGTTCAGTACTTCCTCCCATCTGAGCCTGCTTTTTACAGATCAACAAAAATGATTTATCAAGAGTAAATTGAAAAAAAAAATAAGTCATTTAATACTTCTGCTCCCAAGAAGAAAATAATACATCTACTTCCCCCATTTCTCTCATTAAGTACAACTAAAACCCTACACCCTGTATGAAAAACAAACTGAAGATGACTCTGAAAGTGAAGAGAAGGCCAACCAACTAGGGACAGAGAGACCCACAGAACCACATGAAAATGGAAAGGGAAGCAGGAGCCAGAGGGAGAGGAATGTATGAGTAAGGAGAAGCATGTCCCTGTCTTCCCTTTCTCTCCTTCCAACCCAACCTAACCCAACTGAACCCACAGTCCTCTGGATTCCAGATCTCCCCGCCCCATTTCCACACCAGTACTCACTCCATCACCACCTGTCTGGATCCCACCACCATCGAGAATGAAGGATATAAAGACTGGCAGGAGAGTGGAAGGGCAGAGAGTAAAATGCTGAGTTCACTTCTTAGCCTCCAGCAAGTGTTCAGTGTGTCCATGAAGGAGGGGAGGGGGAGGGGAGCTCCCCAACAGTGGAGGATTCAGACCTCAGTGTCCTGTCCTTTAGAGGAACTCAATGAGACTTGCAAATTTACTACCACATCCCACTAGATGGAGAGATTTCATTAAAAAACATGAAAACATGGGGATCTATTGGGAGAAAGAGAATTTGGTGACTTGCCAAGCTGCAAAAAAGGAATTTAAAAGAAATCGCGAAGGGGTCAGCATAATAATTAAACCAAAGAGAAAATTTAGTACTCTTGATTACTGATACATTATAAAAATTTATTCTATGTAAATATATAAAATGTAAGCTGTGTTATATATTGGGTCATAGGTATGCAACATAATCAAATGTCAAAATAACCTGGAGATGTTTTCTTTGAACCTAGGTACCCTGATTGATCAATGTCACCACATTAAAATTAACAAAAAATTTTTAAAAATGTAAGCTGTATTATATATAATAAAACATAAGCCACATAAAATAGATGATAAAATATATAGTAAAATTTAATTATAATTTAATATCAAGAGAAACTAATTTAATATATCTTTTCCATTTTATTGTTTAAGGTTCAAATTAGTGCTAAAACTGGGTGTACCAGGAAACAAATGGAACCTTGAAATGAGCATTTTAAATATAAATTCATTACTGTATGTAGTATCTTTTGTATATTTTATTCTAGACTTTTGGAATTCTCAACAAATATCTTTGGATAATATTTGCTAAGGTTAATATCAAACTATATATCTCAGAAACCATGCTAAGTGACGTATATAATATCAATTTATTTTATTTTGCTATCCAATGGATTTCTTGTTGAGCTGCTTTAAATTTTTTCTTTAAAAATATATACCTGTGAAATGCTAAATTTTGCCACAAGGTGGCTCTTTCTAGATTCTAAATTAACTGTATCACATATGCAGCTTTCAAAGAAACACTTTCCATTGAGAATATATTATCTCTTGTGTGTTCTTTTAAAGGAAAAGTAAATACTATTGAGATAAAACCAGTTTGGGGACAAAAATAAATCTATGCACAATATAACATACAACAAAATGCTCCTTTAATGCTTGTTTCTGTGTCTGTGTCTGTGTGCGCGCGCACATGTGAGAGAGAGAGAGAGTGAGAGAGAGAGTGTGTGTGTGAGAGAGAGAGAGAGTGTGTGTGTGTGAGAGAGAGAGAAAGAGAGAGGGAGAGAGAGAGGCTGTCACCATAACATGTCTATTTAGAAGCTACCCAGGCTCGTGAGGAACTGTAGTAGAATGTGGTACATTAACACACCACCTAAAAGAAAGGCAGTTTCATCACTTTCTTGGAAATCCAGAAATACTTCTTTTTTCACTTGCACAGGAGTTTATCCCCCATTCAACACTGGATTCAGGGTGGAATATAAAATCATTTGAAATCATTCACTTAAGGAATGCCTTCCCTAGAGTTCAAGGGAATTCCAGAAAGCAAAGCATTCATTCATTCAACAAATATCTATTGGCCCAGACTATATTCCAGATTCTGCAACAGTCAACACAACAGAGTAGTTAAGAGCACAGACCCTGGGGCCAGACTGTCCAGATTCCGATGGTGGTCTACCCCTTACTATCTGGATCATCTGGGGTAAAATGTTTAACGTATTGTGTCTAGATCTCCTCTTATGTGAAGTGGATATAATACAAGGTTGTTATGAGGATCAAATAACTCAGTGTAAGTAAAAATTATAGAGGGGGCTTGCTATGGTTAAGTGCTTAATAAGCGTCTGCTATTATCAGGAGGCACTGGATATAAATCACATGGGCCAATTCCTTGACTTCTCCCACCTAAAGGGGAAGTGGAATCGCTTGTCTTTACATATGAGCTCCCCAGCAAACAGAATGCAGTGACTTCCAACCCAGTTTAAAACCCACATCTTGGTCCACTCTTTATTAGGATGCTCACCCTTGGAAGCCAATTACTATGTTGTGAGGAAATAAAGAACAGGACACAAAGAAAAGCCATGCAGAGGTGTTCTCCTTTCACATTAACAGTTAAGAACAAATAATAATAACACTTAAAAGTAACTTGTAAGGGGAGCTGACATTAGACATAAATAAGGACAATTAACATCAAAGACAGCCAGTGCTGGGTGTGGCTGCCCCACTCTTGGGTGCATCTGTGTTGGTGGCCACCGCCACCGCCACCGCTAAGCCTCTGTTGCCACCAGGGAAGGCTGAGGCTGCAGTGAAGTACCTCTGGAATCTGCATCACAAAGCTGGACATCTGGGCCCAACTAAGCCCCAACTAAGCCCCAACTAAGGTTCCAAGCGATGAGAGCACCAGCTGGCATGCATGCATATGAAAGCCACAGGGATTCCAGTTCCCACCTTCACACGCCCCAGGTGTCACTAAGCGGTGCATAGCTGAGCTGTCTGTCTGTCTGAAGCCCTGCTCACACTGCACATGTATGAGCAAAATAAACATCATTGCTTTACGTCACTGTTTTTCCATGGTCAGTCATTCATCATAGCTAACCAGAACACATACTGTAACCCACAGACAAGAAGACCCAGGTTCTTCCTTCTGAGAGTAATTCATCTTAACATACAGGGACAGTATGTTCTACTCAGAAAAATCATGGACTCTGGAGCCAGATGGTCCAGGATCCCAATGCTCTGTGCCTACTGCCAAACACCTCCCTGAACTCTGCTCCATTTCTGCAAAATCAGGACAACACCTGCCCTCTAACTATTGCTCCATATGCTGGCAAAGCCTCACCCTTCCTTGAGTCTTGCCTCTCTTCTTTTTCTTCTGGACACCACAGAGAAATCTGACCCTGCGTTCTTTTCCCCGTCTTCCCATTGCCTATTCCCAGCAGCAAATTTCTAAGCTCCTTATTTTTAAGACCCTTTGAAACTTGACCTTCCTCCACCTGTTCTGCTCCATCCTTTGTGGTATTTGCTCTGTGAACTTTTCCTGTTTCTTTTCTTACACTTCCTTCTGAAATTCATAGAGTTCCCAGGGTCCCACTGAGTACAGTCTCTACGTGGTGTTCCAACCACAGGAATGTGAGCCTTGGACCTTAAAGCTTGAAAGGCAGGGTAGATCTTAACTGTGAGGGTCTCAAAGAGGCAACATTGGCATGCCTATGTCACAGAATTTGACAGAAAGCTGCCTGAGCACTCCCCTTACACAACTTCCTTCCCCTGAAGGACCCTGAGCAGCAGGCAAACACCTCCACCAGGTTCTCCTACACTCAGGTGGCTGCACCCTCCACTCTCCCCCATCCTATCACTTGCCAGTCCTGGCCCCCGTCTTCCACTCCAGTCTAGGATGGTCTCAGGCAGCCAGACCACTGAGCACACTCCGGCTCCCAGAGGCCTCACACTTCCTCAGAAGGGAAGCATAACATGAAACCTGCTGAGTAAGGGCGGTCTCCGCCCCTGTCAGTTGCTTTCCTTATTTAAAACACACATCAGCTCATTACTAGATTATGCAGAAGACCTAACAAGCAAGACTGACTCTCCACCTGAAAGTCAAGGGCATATGGAAAATTGCACACATTCATATATTCATGTTCTGTCCCTAATACACTTGACCTACCATTCTATTTTCCACCTCCAGACCTTAGAAAATAGTCTTGCCTGGAACACCTCCCCTCCCTCCATTTTCAATCCCCATTCCTTTCACCTGCCTAACTTTTAATCATCCTTCAGGTCTGAACTTAGATGTCATTTCCTCCAGGAAGTCACTGATGACCCAACGTGCAGCCTGGGCTGGCACACCTCCTCTGAGCAAACACCCGCCAAGTCACCCCGTTACAGTGCTTACTCCGCAGCATTGCAATTGTGTGTCTGCTCTGTCTCCTTCCACTGTACATCAATTCCGTGAGATCTGTAACTCGTTCTGGTTTGATGATTACTCTCTGGGTTCATGTGTGGCAACCATATGTACTCAATAAATACCTGTTTCTGGTAAAAAGGGTAAATGAGGCCACATATCTAGAGTGACTTTCTGAGAACCTGACACTTATTCCACAGCCCCAAGATACCGCTCTCTTTTTTATGCTGAGCAGGTGCCCCGTTGAGAGAGCCATCCTGGCTTCTAGAACACATTCATACTCATGGATTTAAATGCCGACCTCTACTTCACTGCTGATGGAAGTCAGTAAGCAAAAAGTATTTCTTTTTAAATGGCCAGCACTTGAATATATGCTTCACACATACAAGGCACTCAAGAAATGTGGGCCAGTGGAATGAATGGGCAGACACTTATGGAAACAATTTCAACACAGTGTGATAAAGGCCAAAACATCCACAAAGAACAAATAGAGGCACACAGGAAGACATGCCAACTAAGCTGGAGGAGGTTACAAAAACCCACATGAAGGATTTACAGTGTGAACTCCATGAATGGAATCTTTCAGGGGACAGGGGAAAAACAGCACAGGACAGGATTCAACTAGTATGGGGACTAAAGAGAGAGAGAACGGAAACTGGGAATGATGAGGCCAGAGTGGTAGGCAGGGGCCAGGTCAGAGAGGTCCTCGGGTGCTGACTGCCGGGCTAACAGGTTGTTTGCGTTTTATCTCATAAGTGACTGAGCAAGAATAAAAGACTTTGAGCCGGTGATTATAATGCATTATTATATTCATTATTAGATTTGTGTTCCAGAATGCCCATTCTTGTAGCAAAGGTGGAAAACAAATGTCGTGTCAAGGAGGCTGGTCTGAGGCAAAGTGTATCGTTCCAAGGCAATACAGGTAGGTGCTCACAGGAAGGTGTTTGTAGTGATGAGAGGAAAGTTTTGAAACATATTCTAAAACAATTGACAGAGATTGCTTCTGACAGGGTGTAAGCAAGGGAGAAGAGAAACTCTGGGACAATTCTCAACTTTTCTTGAGAAGTCACGGGAAGGCAGGAATACCATCCCCAACCAAAGCAGAGAGGAGAAGGGAACATCACAGTAGGCAGGAGAAGTGACGCCTGTAAAGTGCTCATGGGACATTCAAGGAGGGATGTTCAAGCAGCTATTGGAAATAAGCCGAAGCAGTCTGCTTCCTCCTTTCCTATTCCACAGAGTGCATCCCTTCACTTCTAGGGAAGGGAAAACCAGGCTGGGGGTCACCCTGACCTTTACCCCTACTGGACTGTGGTCCAGGCAGATGCTACTATCACTAAGCCACCAGTGAAGCCAATGCCTCTTCCTGTGAGTCGCTGGAGAGAGAGACACTTCCCCAATCTGTACTAGTCACCACCCAACCTCACTTTCCTCAAATGAATACAGACCCCAGGGGAAATACAAGCTGATCATCTCGACAAAGAACTCTTCAAAACCGTCCTAACTTTTCTTTAAAAGCAGTACATCTTTACCTGTTAATCAGGACACCAAGAATCAAAGTTCTTCTGTCTTGTCTCTTACTAGGATGTGCATATGTCCCCATCATTGATAATCTCTCACCATGTCAATGACTCCTATAGAGAATGTTATTGATAGATTTGCAGCAGCCATGTTCCCTTCTCCCTTCCTAACTGCATCCAGACTTGTATTTAGATATATACCCCACCCCCCATGCAACCAGTGTACTTCCAGTCAAGCCGACTCAAATCTCCCACCTCAGGGCTAGACCTTGGCTGACCTAAGCCAGCAACCATGTTGCATTCCTCCTGACCACAGACACTAGAGAATTGCTGGGCCTGTGACTAAACAATTGCACCAGGATGAATCTCAGGACTCTTGTTTGCAATATCAATATGGAAATTACTTTTCCCACAAGAATAAACAAGAAAACATATTTATTTGATTAGTCCTGACACCCATCCTATACTGTACATCTACTTTAGCTCAGTACCACGGAACACGGAACAGAACCATTAACCCTTTGAGTAGTGAGTTACTTTCATGCTCGCTGACCCCCAGGAGTTTTTTTTTCAAAAAATGAAATTAGTTCCAGTTACAGTTTTATTAACTTAAAATCATGTTTTTTTGATAACCAATTTATGGAAACAAGAAGAACATACATTTGCCTTTTTTTAATGTTGCCATCATACATGTATGATCGTACTCTGGATGGTCAGGAGGCACGAGGACATACATGAACGTTCATACTACTTAAAGGGTCAATCCGCCAGATTACCCGAACCCAAAATCTGTCCTGTTTCCGATTTTCAGATAACCTTGCCAACACATATTCTTATTAATGTTTCAACAAGTGTGAGCCACGTTTTCTATTATTTATTCCCCCAGGTCACACTAACTAAATCAGGGTCTGGTATTAAAATGTGGAATGGGCTGAATGAGAGAAGCAGGGGCACAGGGTACCTTCCAGGCTGAGGAGCTGGCCATCCTGATAACAAGGTTAAGAAATCATTGGTTAAGCTGCTAGCTGCTGGGATGGGAAAGAAACAGCCTCTTCATCCACACTGCAGTCACCAAAAGGGCACGCCACCCTCTCTCTCCAGGCCTCTTCGATGTGACCTGGGTGCTGTTGGCGATGAACCGATTCATTGAACTGGCATGCCTCAATAGGAATTTTGGAGAAGACTGCTGGCTCCTTATGCTTAGACCACAGAGAACTCAGCAACCTGTAACTTCGGCTTTGGGATTCTGCTGCCATAAATGATAACTCTTACTTATCACTAGTTGTACATCTTTCCCTACATATCTATACCCACATCCATAGCCAAATACATAGCAATACCTGTACCTATATCTATATCCATATGCATGCTTATGTCTATATCTATACACACTCATAGTACACACACACACATATATATGTATAAATGTATGTATGTGTGTGTGTCTATACATCCAGCTCCATACATAACAGTGTGTTGTTGTGACAAGATGCTCAATGAAAATGTGTTAGTGAATGAAAAGTACCTGCAACACTTTAAGGTCTCAATATAGGCTAGACATTATTATTTGTAGGTATTGTAGTAAAGACAGTAACACCGACAACCCCGACTGAAGCTTGCTTATCAATAAGGAAACGTATTATCTCAGATCATCTCAAGTGCAGAAGTGGAGCAGACACCAGGCACAGTAGAATCAAAGGCTCAGTGACAGCACCAAGAAGCTTTACTCTTCTTCCCTCTGCCATCCTCATATGGGCTTCCTCCTAAAATGAGTCCCCTGCAGCTGCAAGGTGACTGCCAAAGGCAAATCTGGGCTTCCTTGTCATACCCAATTGAAGAGAAGGTGAGACTCCTTCCCCCAAGTCCTTCCCTTTTCTCGGTATTTCTATTGGCTCTACACTTCACTCACCTAGCTGCAAGCAGCCAAAAGTGACTGTCCAATTTAAGAATAAAGAAATTTTTAAAAGATATAAACTAGCTCACAGAACCTCTTGAAAGCTTAGGGACAATGCAGCCAGGAATAAAGCCTAAAACCGAACGATAAAACCAGTCTTGTGAGATACCACTACCCCTTAGCATTAGCACCTGTGCGGGACCACCAACACGGCAGGTAAGGACTCATATGGCCAGCAACACCGCGAGCACATATCTAGACCCTGGCTACAGGGGAGCTGAGAAATCAAATATAGAGCAATCTGGAATTTCATAGTGGGAAGTGGGCTCTGACCTACTGCCAAGACTCATGGGGCAGGAATTCCTGGGACATTCCTGGGACAGAAAAAGATTCAGAAAGTTGGCAGCCAACAAGGTCCAGTGCAGAGCTGTGCCAGGAGCTTGTGCCAACTCAGCCACCTGCAGGGCATGGTGCTCTGAGGGAAGGGAGGACTGGTGAGCTCTGTGACACTTCAGGATTCGAGCAAAAAGAAAGCACGTTCTCCATTTCCACAGGCATCCGCCTGCAGCTGTGGGTCTCCACTCGGCAGTGGGAGGCGGCTGGCACCCCTGGGAGGTCCCCAGCTTGTATTTATGATGTCAGCGTTTGACTCCAGCGAACCTGAATATCTAATATCTGGTCATGGAAAGGCTCATGTGGAGCTGTCCAGGCAAGCAGCCATAGCAGTGACTGCAGCTCATGCAGCGACAGCAACAGGGAGTGATAACCAGCACGGATTCACAGAAGATGTCCTTCAGGGACTCTAAGAATATGTGGAAGAAGGACAATCTACAAGAGACTAGAATTCCTTAAAATAAAGTGGGAGCTTGAAACTAGCAAGATTTGGGTATTAATGTTAAAATCCAATGTTCCAGAGACATTTGGATCATATGTACTTTGAGACACATCTGGCATCTAAATTCCTGAAACTGGAGCTCTCAGAAGGAAGAGGGAGTGTTTGCTCACTCGTTTCCTTTTTCCTCCTGCAGAGCATGTGAAGCCACTGTCCTGGAATGCTCTCCCTCCTGGTTCTTGCAAAGCTGTCTTCTTCCAGACCTTCAAATCTCTGCACTCAGGACATTCTTGGAGAGGTCTGATCTGATGCCCAAATCTATGGCTGCCACACTTCCCCCGCCCCAGCCACTCGGGTCATGTCATTCTATTTTAGTGTCTTCAAAGAACATGTACCTAGCTCAGCTCTTAGCATGTATTCCGTTTATTGTCTGTTTCTGCATAAACTTTCACCAGATGTGAATGCCATGAGAAGGGTGGGTTTGCATATGTTGTTAGTGGTTAATTCCTGTAGGCTTAGAGCAGAAACATCTGGTAGACACACAACAAATATTTGTTGAATGAGTATGAAGGTCTGGCTGCTTGCAGGGTGGAGGTCATTTGATTCACATAAAAGAACACTGTCTCTCCTTACTGAGCAGTCTCTACATAAAATCTTCCACACCTTTCCTGCCTGGATACGCCTCTTCCACCATTTACTTCCCCTCCAGACACATACTTCACCGGGTTAACTCCTTCCCAATCCTTCATCTGGTCATGTAGCTTCTCAACAAGGAAGAAGTGACACATCAGAATATCAGAGAGCAAATCAGAATGACAACAGAGAAGCTGAGGAGGGAACAGGCACAGGAGAACATCGGTTTATCAAGACCAATCATTTCAGGAGTCACACTAAGATTCGTATGTTAAACTCGAGCTAGGTAATAGTCAAAGAGAAAGAAAAAAAAGCAATGAAATCATTTTGGCTAGCTACATAGTGTTAAGAGGGGAAGAGGAACCCAGGAATTCCTGGACCTAAGTCTAAAGACTTCATTTTCAACCTACGTCCTGCCACTGTGGCTCTTTGAGGGCCTGGCTCCAGCTACGACAGAGAGTTCATGCTGGAGCAGAAATCTGAGCACGGGCTTCACAGACAGAACTGGGCTTGAGCCCCAACCTTGCTGACCCAGATAACCTCTCAGAGAATAACTTTCCATATAAAAAGGACAGTCTCGACAGCCTCTCAGAGATGCGGCTGTCAAGTATCAGTTATAATAATAGCCCCTGTCTCGTGGGATTACTGTGAGGATTAACTAAATTAATGCACCTAAAATCAACAGCACAGTTCTGTTAACTGCTGTTCATCCATTCAACAAATATCTATTACATTATTAATAATATTGTCTATCTTGTCTAAAATGCTTGAACACAACAAATAATAATAGCTCATTCAATAGCTTATTCATTTTGCCAAGCACTGTACTGAGCACTTAACAAGCATGACTGTTTTTATTTTTCACAATAACCTATGGGAAAGGACTACATCTTGTCACATATTATAGAAGTAAAGAAGTCAGAAGTAATCCAAACAAAAACCCAGAGGTCACCCAGATAGCTGAAGCCTTCCTTGGGAGAGAGGAGTGTCCCAATGTTGATGGAATGAGGACTTGCTACTTCTTCCAAGGCTAGAGTTTTCTCCTGAAGATTTTTTTTTCTTTTGGAAGGATCTCTTACACACTGGGATATGGGAATTTGGCACTGGAACCTCAGAAAACAGAAGTCCTTCTCAATGACTATACCAAGTGTTGGAGCATACCGGAAGCTTAATTAAGGTAAGACAAATGTACAATTACAGATTCGTTGGTCTGTTTAATGTCAGGAGTTCAGACATTTTTTGTTTGTTTTCATTCTGTTTTTACTCTACCTAATGCCTTTTCTAGATCTTACCATGGCTAACTAGGCTGTGATATTTGTTCAATTACCTACGTCAGGTTTCAAATTAGACACGTAATCTCACAAAACATTAGATCCTAAGTGGATCTGACATCGTCTACCTCGTCCATGGTCTACAGGTGACTGAGTAAATGAAGGAACATTTGCTCTCAACCAGAGATGGTTCCCTTAACCTGTTTCATAGAGTGAGCTCCCACTTGATGCTTCTGTGAAACCAAATTCCACAGAGAATGTGTGTGTGTGTATGTTCATATAAAACCACCAAGCTAAGCCAATAAGAAAATGTTCATCACTCATGTTTAGTCATTAATTCATTCATCTCAGCCCTACCATAGACCAGAGGCTCCGCCAGCCAGCGGAGAAGAAGAAAAAGCCTAGGTCTCACCTCAAGAAGCACATAGTCTAGAGCAGGGGTCCCCAAACTTTTTACACAGGGGGCCAGTTCACTGTCCCTCAGACCGTTGGAGGGCTGGACTATAAAAAAAACTATGAACAAATCCCTATGCACACTGCACATATCTTATTTTAAAGTAAAAAAAACAAAACGGGAACTAATACAATATTTAAAATAAAGAACAAGTAAATTTAAATCAACAAACTGACCAGTATTTCAATGGGAACTATGGGCCTGCTTTTGGCTAATGAGATGGTGGTGCCCCTTCCGGAAATGTGGCGGGGGGCCGGATAAATGGCCTCAGTGGGCCGCATGCAGCCCGCGGGCCGTAGTTTGGGGACCCCTGGTCTAGAGAGGAAGACAGACCCATGGGGATGAACACACATCACCGGAGGAAGGCCACAGTGGAAGCACGCCAAGGGACTGCGAGGACAGGGTAGAGGGGACTCAGACAAGCTTCTGGACAGACGGTCACCTAGAGCTGAGCTTCAGAATCGGGATGGGAGAAGTAGGAGACATCTGGGCAAAAGCAACAAGTGCTAGCAGGAGAACACATGAAGGGCTCAGAACGGGAAAGAGTTGACATGGCTGGACTTTGAGATTCATTGCATGTGACAGGTACTCAATAAATAGCTGGTTAATTGATTAACTAATTAATCTGGAATAAATAGGCTATAGAAGTAGATAAAAATCAGATCATGAAGGGATACACAGGTCTACTCAAAGAATCTTAATTTTATTCTCCACACTAGGAGTTAAAAATGCAAAGATCTATAAGGATCGTATAGGAAATGTAAATGAGTAGCCGGGTGTAAAAGGAATACCAATTATAGTGACTATACATGCAGTACCTGCCTTATCCAGGTGCCATGGAAGGTACTGTCAGCACATGATATCTCACAGTTGATCCTGGCCCTCAGGCTGCACACGCATGTAGTACTTACAACATAGTTGTTAAACCAGATACAATGTGACCACAGGGGAGGGGTTCACTTACTTCCCTCCGAGGAAATCTGGAGGGTGTTATAGATGAGATTGTATGTGAGATGGACTTGAGGAAAGAGGAGGGGCTTGTATCTCTATTTCCAGTGCCACCTAAATGCCTTTCAGTCTAATCAGGTCGGTCTCTTCACAGCCCCACAACACCCCACACTTAGCTAAGTCCTCTCTCAAGTAGGTGACTTTTCCCACTGTGTCCTGCCTCCCTCTTCACTCATCCAATTCCTACCAACCCTTAAATGCTTACTTGTCGACAACCCTTCTGCACTAAAGTCATGAGCACTTCCCAGGTATCAAGTGTTAATTGAGAATGTACCTTTGGCAAGACGCTACTGAAGGGCTGAAAGGCTTTAGGAAACGACAGTGCAGAAGGGCTCTGGTAAGCCTGTCTCATTGGGAGTAGAGAGAAGGTTACTAGTTTGGGAGTCAAAAGGTGCACTGGCTCTGTGATTACAGGCAGACCTTTTAGCCTGTTTTCCTTAGTAGTCTTAGCTCTAAAAGGGAGGCATATCCTGCTAAGATTATAAGTGTGATTTGATTGCTTTGTTATATTTCCAGTAGGATTTCTGCACATACTCTCAGAATGTGCCTTGTGTAATATGATGAGTGGAAAATTGCTCATCAAAGTACAGTGTCTATTCCGTACTTGTGAAGCCATGCCATTGCTACCCTAGATTTAGGAAATGGCATAGGTCACAGATCCATTGCAATGGAGTTGGCTATCCTGTCATCCTGTGACTACTTTGGCCACCTCTGTCACTCAGAGAGGAGACTGCTGCAGTTCCCTCTCTGAATGCTCACAATTTCACGGCAGTGGGAAAACAAGGCACGTGGAGTGCAGACCCGAATGTGGAGATTATAGGAACACTGACCACAGAAAGCAACATACACAAATTAGGGAATCTATGGAATGATACCAAACTAAGAGCTGACAAGAGTTGTTTTTGATGTGATGTTAGCCATAAATCATTGAGAGGAAATCGTTTGCATTTCATCAGCTTTTACAACTCAGATTCAGTTTGTCACACTCCAAGTTGTTGTATTAGTTGTGCTTTTGGTTATAAGTAAAACAACTAACGCTGGCTGGATTTAAGCAAAAAGCAAATCTATTGACAGAACACGATGCCATCTCATGAACTCCAAAATAAAGAAGAACAGGGAAGGACGGAATCAGCTCCTGGGACCTCAGCAGTGGGGCTCCACAGAACATCTCACTGGACTTTCCCAAGTCTAACTCTAGCTCCTGTGGCTTCCAGCCTGTATCTCCCCACACCTTACCCCAGTTTTAATTCCTAGGAAAGAACATCCTTTGGACACAATGACACACATGGCCTCCAGGAGCCCTGCCTTGTAGAAAAGGGACCAGTTCTGAAGAAGGGGGACGTGTTGGGATGCAGGAAGCTACTTCAGGAAATGTCTGCCTACTGCACACACATTTTCTGCTCTGATTTTTTTTTAACCTTTCTCCTAAAACCACCTCCCTCCAGTTACCAATATCTATATATCATTGCATAAAATTGTGCCTTTAGTGGGCTTAAAATATCCTACTAGGTGTTTATATTTTATATAACATTAAAATAATGAAAGGTCATAAAAAGGGTTTTATGTTACTCTACAAATTAAAATGTATATAATTCAAGTTGACTGTGTGCCCTGTATAGAGGCATCCAAGCTTAACTAAAACTTTCCATACACAGAGACTAGCCATTAGATATGGTCTGTGACCACGCAACTTTTATTCTGACAACCGCCAAGATACTCTTTCTTGATTATTAAAGATTTTCAGGAGCCCAGAAATAAACCCATATCTATATGGTCAATTAATTTACCACAAAAGAACCAAGAATATGCAATGGGGAAAGGGCAGTGTCTTCAATAGTGTTGCAAAAACTGGACGGCCACATGCAAAACAATGAAAGTAGGTTACTATCTTACACCATACTTAAAATGAACTCAAAAGAAATTAAAAACTTGAATATAAAACCTGAAACCATAAAGGTCCCAGAAGAAAACATAGGTGGTAGGCTCCTTGACATGGGTGTTGGCGATGATTTTTTAATCATCAAAAAAAATGATGACTTCAAAAGCAAAGGCAACAAAAGAAAAAATAAACAGGCAGGATGACATTAAACTAAAAAGCTACCCCACAGCAAATGAAATTGTCAACATATGAAAAGGCAATCTACTAAATGGGAGAAAATATTTGCAAATCATATATCTGATAAGAGGTTAATATCCGAAGTATATACAACTCAATAGCAAAATAAATAAATAAATAAAAATCTGATTAAAAAAATAGACAAAGAATCTGAATATTTTTCCAAAGAAGACATTACAGATGGCCAACAGGTACATGAAAAGATGCTCAATGTCATTAATCATCAGGGAAGTACAAACAAAACCACAATAAGATATCTCCTCATACCTTTTAGTATGGCTGTTATCAAAAATACAAAAACTAACAAGTATTGGTGAGGACGTAGAGAAAAGGAAACCTGTGTTTGTGCCCTGTTGGTGGGTTATAAACGGGCAGCCTCTATGGAAAACAATATGGCAGTTCTTCAAAAACTAAAAATATAACTGTAGCATCCAACATTTTCACTTAGGTGTACTTATCCAAAGAAAAACATGAATTCAAAAAAATATATTATACCCTCATGTTCACTGCAGCAATACATTTAATAGCCAATAAATGGAAAAGCTATAAAAATAACCTAAGTGTCCATCAACAGATGAATGGATAAAGGAATTGTGATACATACACACATGCACCCACACACACATGAGTGCACAACAAATACAATGCAGCCATAAAAAGAATGAAATCTTGCCATTTGGGGTAACACGAACAGTTCCTGAGGGCATTTATGCTAAATGAAATAAGTCAGACAGAGAAAGACCAATACCTTATGATCTCACTTATACGTGAAATTTAAAAAACAAAGCAAAATGCTAAGCTCATAGAAACAGAGACTAGAGGTTGTGGCTAGTTGGCTCAACATAGAGCATTGGCTCGGTGTGTGGCAGTCCTGGTTTCGATTCCCAGTCAGGGCACATAGGAAAAGCAACCATCTGCTTCTCCACCCCTTCCCTCCTGTTTTTCAACCCTTCCCACAGCCATGGCTCAAAAAGTTCCAGCAAATTGGCCCCAGGCGCTGAGGATTACTCCATAGCCTCACCTCAGTTGCTGAGCAATGGAGCAGCAGCCTCAGACAGACAGAGCGTCAGCCCCAGATGGGGGCGTTGTGGGGTGGGTCCCAGTTGGGGCACATGTGGGAGTCTGCCTCTCTGCCTCCCTACCTCTTACTTAGAAAAGAAAAGAAAAGAAAGAAAAGAAAAGAAAAGAAAAGAGAACAGACTGGTGGTTGCCAGAGGCAAGGTGTGGAATGTGAGCAAAATGAGTGAAGGAGATAAAAAGGTACAACTTCAATTATAAAATAAATAAGTACTGGGGATGTCACGTACAGCATAGTGGCTATAGTTAATAATACTGTATTGAATATTTGAAAGCTGCTGAGTCGATCTTAAAAATCATATAAAAAATGTCTGTAACTATGTGTGGTGATGATTAACTAGACTTATTGTGATCATTTAGCAATATATACAAACATAGAATCATGTTGTACATCTGAAACCAATGTTATATGTCAATTTAGCACAACTGTTAAAACAATTTTAATTTAAAAGATGTTCAGTTCATTTTCTAAAAGTAAAATCTATACTTCATTAGTAGCAGATATTCTGAAGATAAAGGACACATATAGTATGTATAGCCTGTATGCTCTTTTCAATAATCGGTGAAAAAAGTTCTTCTTGGACAATTTCAGGGACCTTTTCTACATCATTATCATCCTCCTGGGATATCTGTACACTTTTACTTTTTTCAAGTTTAATTCCCCTTTGCATCCTTGATATGGGGCTATCAGTTTTTCCTCATCACAGGAAAAACTGATAGCCCCTCCAGCCCTGACCACAAATGACAGAAATGTTCCAAGGCTCATTTTTTCTTTTCTCTTTCTCTCTATACCCTTACAGAACTCAGGGATGCGAGGGTCACCTCAAGGCCAAGGCTGCCAGGTCTATTACCGAAACTAGCTCATGTTTTCGTTTAGTTTCTGTAGAATTAATTCTCTCTCTCTCTCTCTCTCTCTCTCTCTCTCTCTCTCTTTTTGTATTTTTCCTGAGGTTAGAAGCGGTGAGGCAGTCAGACAGACTCTCACATGTGCCTGACTGGGATCCACCCGGCATGTCCACCAGGGGGCGATGCTCGGCCCATCTGGGGTTTTGCTCCATTGCAGCCAGAGCCATTGCAGCACCTGAGGAGGAGGCCATGGAGCCATCCTCAGCACCAAAACCAACTTTGTTCCTATGGAGCCTTGGCTGTGGGAGGGGAAGAGAGATAGAACGCGGGTCTTCCACAAGCGGGGCCAACGTTGAGCCAACCGGCCAGGGCTAGATTCTCTTTTTATGTCTTATTCACACTGGAAAAACAATACTATACCCCAAAAGTATCATTATGACAGAAGTCAGATTATCTTCCTATGTTCATTATGAAATAACTATCTTTTTTTTTTTTCCAGAGTTGGGAATATTACAAAGCCTTGGAAACCATGAGATGAATTTTATATCAAACTGCACACTTCTAATGATAAACAGACCTGTTGACTGGTCTGAATTTTGGTATTTGACTATCAAAGAACGATTTTTCTGAAAACTTTACAAGTCTTCAGATGTGCAAGTCTAGCAAGCCCAATGCTGGATCACTTGAGATAAAACTCATTGGAAAACAAACAAATAAGCACTAAAGAATTTCAGTTCTCTGCCCACAAAAACCTGTGAATTCCGTAGGACAAATAGGCTGCAGTGCAGTATTCTCTCCTTCCACTCTAAGAATCGATTGTCAGGCCTTAAAGCGCTGCTATTTCTGGAAAATCATCTATGACCTATTAGAACTAGCCTAAGCTGATGAAAACTACAAGTCCCATGATGCAACAAAAAAGGAGCCCTACCTCCGTTGGCCTTAGTTCCTCCAAGGAACTGTCGCTTTCTCATCACCTGGATGGCAAACTAAGTACTGTAGCCTGAGTTTCTCAAAAATGTATACGGATAAACCTGAGGCAGAAAAAGGAGAATTCTTACCACAAAACTAGGTTCAAACCAGCTGCCAAACAGCCCTGACCTAACTCCTATCAACTCCTCCAGAGGCGGTGCCCTGTGTGACGTCACTTCCTGGAGCGCGCTCGCCCCGCCTCTCGCTCCGCCGCGCGGGCACCCGGAGTCTGCTCTCCCGCAGAGGCGGGCGGAGGCGCGGAGCCGCGGCTGTTGGGGCGGCGGGTCACGTGAGGTCGCTCAGGCGTGTGGGTGGAGGAGTTGCGGGAAAGAAGAGTCGAGTTTAACCGTCACTGGAAGCGTGCTCGGACGGGACCACCGAATGGGCTCAGGTAGGTACGCAGGGTGGCTGGCGGTGACACCTGCACCCCGCGGGAGGCGGGCGGGCTCTGCTCGAGGGCGAAGGGGCCGCCGCCAGTCCTCGGGCCCCCACCGCCCACCGCGCGGGGCGCCGAGCGACCGTCGTGGGTCCGGGGATCCCGGGAGCTGGGGTGTCCCGCCCGCTCAGCCAGCGCGAGGACGGTGCAGGGTCGGGCTGGCCCGGGGTGCCCGCGCTCCTCTCGCCGCCACCTCTGTCGCCGGCGTGCTGCTCAGGCTCGGCCTGAACCCGCCCGAGGGTTTCCGGGCCAACGGCGCAGATGCTGCTCGTGTGCCTGGGTGTCGGTCCGTCAGGGGGCGTCCCTCTCTGCGGGGGGGCGAGGGGCGGCCTCCGGCCTCGGTCCCGCGGGCCGTGGGACGGGCGATTTCAGGCGCCCGGTCACAGATGTCTGGGGGGCCGCGGGGTGGTGAGTCAAGTGTCGTGAGTCTTTCAGGACGGGGCAGGCTGCCCAGAGCCACGTGCTGGGTCAGAACTCGTATTTCAGCATCTTTGCGAGTGCCAGCCGCCCGTTTCCCACAGTTCTCACGCGCGCTGGGGCGTAGCTGCGGCTGGGTCCTGCCAAGGGGCTGTACTTGCCACCTTTTCTCAGTTTATTGTTTAAACGCTCAGCGGTGAAACTATTCTTCGAACTATCATGAAATTAGTCTGAGAAAAGATAAACTAGCCCTGTTGACAACAGGAGTTACAGAGTATGAGTTGTAAGGAGTTTGTTAAGTACCCTCAGTTTATGGGTACTAGAATCAATCAGTGATTGTCTGGAAACTAGGAAGAACACTTAAACTTTTAATTATTTCATCCTGTTGGAGGTAAGTTCATTGGGGTTTATTTTATTAATTTGGACACTTCTCCCACCACCACCACCATCAAATGTGTTGGATCCTGGACTTAATGAACTGCTAGTTTAAAAGCCGTTGATATTTGTAGCATATTCCATAAGCTTCTGGTTCACTGTTATTCCTTTGGTTGATCCTCTGGTCTCACTAATTAAATCAGAAGGTGGTGTGAATAATTTTCCTTCCCTCTTCTCCTTCCCTCCCTGTACTGTATGTAGTACTATCAGGACTATAAGCAGAAAATAAAGCATCAGGAAGATTGAAATGAACATTACAGAAATCTATCACAAAGAGCCTGACCAGATGGTGACGCAGTGGATAGAGCGTCCAGGACCCAGGTTCAAAACGCCAAGGTCACTGGCTTGAGTGCAGGCTCACCAGCTTGAGCATGGGATCATGGATATGACCCAGTAGTCACTGACTTGATCAAGGGATCACTGACTCAGTTGGCGGCCCCTGGTTAAGGCATGTATGAAAAGCAATCAATGAACACTTAAAGTACCACAACTACAAGTTAATGCTTTTCATATCTCTCTCTCTCTCTCTCTCTCTCTCTCTCTCTCAAAAAAGAAAGAGAGAGAGAGAGAAAGAAAGAGAGAAAGAAAAAAATGTATCTCAAAGAGATAGAGTGGGGGAAATGGATAACATGAGTGTCAACAAAAAAGGTATGGAGTAGTTCTCTCTTTTTCTTGCAAATGAGAGTTCCTAGAGAGGATATTTTGCAATTAAAAGAATAGATTTGGGATGTGTTTTATTCCAAATAAAGTAATAAGAGTGTTGGAAAATTAAAAGAAATGGGTATGAGCATTGTGTTTTCTTCTGGATACTGCTGAAAATTAAAGACCATTCTTTCAGTATGTTCTTCTCATTTTTAGGTAGCAAATTCCCAAGAAGAAAATAATGGATTGCGCATTAGTTCTTATCTAAGTGTGTGGACTCAGCAGGGTGCAGGTTTGTGGCAAAGCCCCTAAAAGGATGGCAACTCCTTACGTCCCCGTTCCCATGCCCATAGGGAACTCTGCCTCCAGCTTTACAACTAACAGAAGTCAAAGAAGTTCTTCTTTTGGGAGTGTCTCAACAAGCTCAAACTCTTCCAAAGGCCAGGTAGAAGACTCAAATATGGGAACCTTGAAACAGACAAGTGTACCTAATCAAGTGGATAGCACCTCATCGGTGTGTAGCAGCCCCCTGGTTAGGACTAAATTTACAAATGCACACTCTTCCATTGAGTATTCTACTAGACCAAGAGAAAGTGAAGAACAGAATCCTGAAGCAGAGAATTTGGAAGACAGGCCTTCCACACCTACCATTCTGGGCTACGAGGTGATGGAAGAGCGAGCTAAATTCACTGTGAGTATTGACTTCTGCTGCACACCCGTGGAAGGTGAAAGGCTGACCTACCTGAAGTTGACCTTGTGTCAAATGTATTCATGTTAGCATATACTTGTGATTTCTTAAGGATAAAATCCAAGTGGTTTTTACACTCTAAATTCTGTCATTGTAGTAAGCTTTTGTTTTACCTGATTGACCTGTCACAAACCAGACAATTCTATGAAACTGGCATCCATCCCACCACCGTGCTCTCCTTCAGTCAGTACCGCTGTCCTGACAGCCTACAGGGATTTTGCCTGTACAGGTATTTGTACTTGATATAAATAGAGACATGGAGTATGTACTCTTTTGGGTGTGGTCTCTTTTCTTCAGCATTGTGTTTGTGAGACTTGTCCTTGACCTTGCATGTAATTGTAGGTAGCTCATTCTTACTACTGCTACTATTCCTTTATGTGAATTTCTGTCCATTCTATTGAAGAGCCCCTGGATAATTTCTACTCTGGAGCTCTGACATATACTGCCGCTGTGAACCATTTAGTACTTGTCACTTAATAAACACTCAGTAAACACAGACGCCTTTCTATTTGATATCTGGCTAGGAACAAAATTGTCAGATCATATACTCAGCTTTAGAAGATACAAACCATGTGCCAGAGTGGTTGTACCGATTTGTACTCTTGTAAACAATGTGAGAGTTCCAGTTATAGTACTCCACACCTTCCCGAAATACGGCATTTTCCATCTTTTCGTTTGGCTATTCAAGTAGGTAGAGTGATATCTCACATTGTCTTAATTTGCATTTCTTAATGACTAAATTGAAGACATTTTATCCCATTTGGATATTCTCTTTTGTGAAGAGTCTGTTTAAGATTATTCTCTGGGGAAATTTTTCCACTTTTAATTTGTAGTTTTCTGTGCATTTTGGATATAAGTCTCCTTTCAGGACATGTATCTTGAGTATCATCTCTCACATCATCACTTCAGTAATGATGAATTTGATAAGGGTTCTTAATTTTAATATATTCCAATTTATTAACTTGTTCTTATATGGTCAGCACTTTTTAAAATCTGTCTACTCCCACTAAAAATGCCTTTTGTTTTCTTCTAAAAGCTTTATCGTTGGACCTTTCATATTTAGATCTGTAAACAATGTGGAGTTAATTTTTTTTTTATGGTGTGAAGAAACAGTCAAGTGATTTCTTTATATGAGATCAGTGATCAGGTTTTTATTGAGAAGACCACTCTTTCGCCTCTGCATGTGCACTGTGTTGCCCATGACATAAATCATATGACCATACACGTATGGGTCTGTTTTTCTGTTCCATTTCCTCTTTATTTACCAATTCCACAGCCTTAATTATTAAAACTTCTTGATAGGTCTTGATATCTGGCAGCCTACATACTCCAGCTTTGTTGTTGTTCCACAGGACTGCTCTTGACCTTCTGCATTGGGATTGTATTGATTCCAGGCTGATCTGGGGAGAACTGACACTTGACGATACTGAGTTTGAATCTGTGACCTTAGTCCTTTGCATTAGTCATTTGCTGTTTATAATGATGTCCTATAGTTTTCAGGGCAGAGATCTTACATCTTTTGGTTAGATTGATGTCTCAGTATGGATGCTGTTTGATGTTCTGAATATCTTTTTCTGTTTTTTATTTCATCTTTGCTGGTTTACGTATTGAACTTGGACGTTTATGTATCCAGCGACTCTGCTAAATTCACTTATCAGTTGAAATAGTTTGTTCTTTCTCTTGTGTTTTCTTGAAGTAAATTTTATATGGTTATGCTATTTCATGCTGCAGATTTACAACACTAGGGAAGGACCTCCAAAAAAAAGTAGTTGAAAATAAATTTATGAAGAGGGCCCTGGCCAGTTGGTTCAGTGGTAGAGTGTCAGCCTGGCGTGCAGGAGTCCCGGGTTCGATTCCCAGCCAGGGCACACAGGAGAAGCGCCCATCTGCTTATCCACCCCTCCCCCTCTCCTTCCTCTCTGTCTCTCTCTTCCCCTCCTGCAGCCAAGGCTCTATTGGAGCAAAGTTGGCCCAGGCGCTGAGGATGGCTCTATGGCCTCTGCCTCATGCGCTAGAATGGCTCTGGACGCCCCAGATGGGCAGAGCATCACCCCCTGGTGGGCATGCCAGGTGGATCCTGGTCGGGCGCCTGCGGGAGTCTGTCTGACTGCCTCCCTGTTTCCAACTTCAGAAAAATACAAAAAAAAAAAAAAAAATTATGAAGAGACTATCTTTACAATTAAATTATCATAAAAGTGATGATTGTTGAGAAATTTGCATGAAGCTGACCTTTTAAAGAGTGATTTTCAAAATTATAATAACCTGGTGGTTCATTTCCTTGCTTTGACCTACCTTCCTTAAGAAGGAATGAGTATTCGTTGAGGTGATGTGCATGCAGATGCCAAGTTCATAGGCAAATGTGAGTCAGTGGTATACGAAGTCTTCTAAGACATCCTAGAGGAAGAGGTAAACATCAGATAGGACATTAGTCTGTTCATTTATTCATCAATTTAATGTATTTTTAGTTCCTGTTAGGAGCCAGGCATTATTACCTTTGATCCCCTTTATGATTATCTTAGATCAGGACTTTATGGACACTTGGAAGGGTATCTTATTCCTCATTTTTATATGTCATACAGATAAATTACTTGTGTTTTACTTCAAAAATAAAGGATTCATCGTTAACCCTTGGTGATTCTCCCCCATAAAAGCTGAGAGAGAAGTCTGGGAGGAAGAGCAATCAAGTGGTAAGGGTGGTCCGCAGTCCCTTTGCAGTCACAGCACACAGCCATTTGCTGTTCAGGAGCCATCTGTGGCTGGTGTGCAGCTCTGGAGCTAGGTTGAAAAGTTGCATAGCTGACAAGTTACTCTTTTTTTAAGAGTTTCACTCATCCAGCAGATGTTACTAAGTACTTCATAAGTGCCATATATTTAGCTTAGCCCAAAACACTATACTGGAAACTATCAGTTTCTTTGAAATTCTATTAAATATACTTCTTCATAATAAATTCTAAAATTATACTGATGAAAAAATAGAATCTAGTTTTTTCTTATTATATAAACTTTTTAAAATATTGACATGCTTCAAACAAATTTTTCTATTCAATAGGCTAGATCAGTGGTAGTCAACCTGGTCTCTACCGCCCACTAGTGGGCGTTCCATCTTTCATGGTGGGTGGTAGTGGAGCAACCAAAGTATAAATAAAAAGACAGATTTAACTATAGTAAGTTGTTTTATAAAGATTTATTCTGCCAAACTCAGTGAAAATCCAACATAAAGTACTTGGTAAGTAATTATTATTATATGCTTTAACTTGCTGTAACTCTGCTTTGTAAATTTTATAAAGTAAAGTGACTTTCCTACTTTATAAATCACCATTACTGTGGA
This sequence comes from Saccopteryx bilineata, assembly GCF_036850765.1. Lineage (NCBI taxonomy): Eukaryota > Metazoa > Chordata > Mammalia > Chiroptera > Emballonuridae > Saccopteryx > Saccopteryx bilineata. The sequence goes on along the minus strand of NC_089492.1, from coordinate 77,298,398 downwards.
ACTGGTGGGCGGTTAGAAAATTTTACTACTAACAGAGATACAAAAGTGGGCAGTAGGTACAAAAAGGTTGACTACCCCTGCGCTAGATAATAGTGCATAATTATAGAAATGTAAACTTTTATCTAATGTGACTAGTTTTTAGCTTGTATCTTAGCCTCGAAAATTGAAACATTAAATTTATTTCAAAACTTTGCCTTATAGTATTTTTAAAAATTAAATTGTACAAAACAAGAGTGGCTAGTTTTTATAGCTTTTTCAGGCATAAGTGATTCTTCTATCAGTTTTACAACATACGGCATAAAATATACAGCGGTCCCTCATCTATCACAGGAGTTAGGTTCCAGACCCCCCCCCACAATAGGTGAAAATCCACAAAGTAGAGACTTTATATTTACCTTGTTATTTATATATATTTTAAGGCTTTATAAACCCTCCTTACACTCTTATAAACCTTTCCCACACTGTTACTGACTTTTCCCACACTTATTCTGCTTATTTTACCGCAAAAATAATTAAAATAATAAATATATAAAAAATCTATATACCACCACAAAATCCCACGGTATAGCAAAAAATCCATGATAACAAAATCAGAAATATACAACTTAAAAATCTGCGATACAGTGAGACTAGGAAAGGAAAGGTGAATCACTATATGGCGACGGACGACTGTATTTTGGAAACTGATGAATTCATTTATTGTTAGTTGCACCAAAAAAAGCATTTTCTCTCAAATTTGTCATAGTCTTGTGTCTTAAGGAAAAAATTTTGCTTTTGGTGCCTATTTCTATTATTTGTATATTTCATGGTTCTGATTTTTAACATAGTAATTGTTATGATCTAGATTAGGGGTAGTCAACCTTTTTATACCTACCGCCCACTTTTGTATCTCTGTTAGTAAAATTTTCTAACTGCCCACCTGTTCCACAGTAATGGTGATTTATAAAGTAGGGAAGTAACTTTATTTTATAAAATATATGGCCCTGGCCGGTTGGCTCAGCGGTAGAGCGTCAGCCTGGCGTGCGGGGGACTCGGGTTCGATTCCCGGCCAGGGCACATAGGAGAAGCGCCCATTTGCTTCTCCACTCCCCCCCCTTCCTCTCTGTCTCTCTCTTCCCCTCCTGCAGCCAAGGCTCCATTGGAGCAAAGATGGCTCTTTGGCCTCTGCCCCAGGCGCTAGAGTGGCTCTGGTCGCGGCAGAGCGACGCCCCAGAGGGGCAGAGCATCGCCCCTGGTGGGCATGCCGGATGGATCCTGGTCGGGTCGGGTGCATGTGGGAGTCTGTCTGACTGTCTCTCCCCATTTCCAGCTTCAGAAAAATACAAAAAAAAGTAAAATAAAATAAAATATATAAAGCAGAGTTACAGCAAGTTAAAGCATATAATAATAATTACTTACCAAGTACTTTATGTTGAATATTTGCTAAGTTTGGCAGAATAAATCTTTATAAAACAACTTAATATAGTTAAAGCTATCTTTTTATTTATACTTTGGTTGCTCTGCTACCGCCTACCATGAAAGCTGGAACACCCACTAGTGGGCAGGAGGGACCAGATTGATTACTACTGATCTAGATTGTCAAGTTTTTTAAGTATTTGATATGAATTTTTAAATATTTTTTATATTTTTTTAATTCCCCCTGTCATAGGTATATAAAATACTAGTAAAGAAAAACCCGGAGGAAAGCTGGGTGGTGTTCAGAAGATACACTGACTTCTCAAGGCTAAATGATAAAGTGAGTACTTGACCAAATCTAACCGAATTTTCAATTTTGAATTATTTTTCCCTGACTGTTCTGCTGTTATATTTGTGTTTTTTCTTTCTTGTTAATTGAGCGAAGTCAAACCTTTGCTAGTTCCTAAGAAAATTCACTGTTTTGTTTCATTTTAATAACCTGAAGTCCCATCTTTACCCATAACTTTCTTTTTTCTGAAAACAAAAAATAAAAATGTGGGAAACTTAAAATTATTCACACCAGTATAATTAAAATGCACTGTGTGCAGCAGTGTGACTCGGGTGGGCTCAGCTGGTTTGCTGCTGAGAGGCAAACCTGGCCAGTATTCAGCCATTGGCCCACTGCGCTCTTAACCTGGAGGCTCTGGGGAAGTCCGTCTCCAGGCTTGTTCAGGCTGTTAACAGAGTTCACTTTGTTGTGCTTGTAAGACGGGGTCTCTGAGTCCTTGCGGAGTGTCAGCACAGGTGGTTCCTAGCTAATTCCCACTCCCCAGGCCTTGCTCAGGGCCACTCTGTCTTCAAAGCCAGCAACAGCGAATCAAGTTCAATGCTTGGAATCCCTGACTTTCTCTTCTGCCACCAGCCCCAGTAAAGTAAGAAGCTTTCCTTTAAAATACTCCTGTGATAAGTTAGACTTCGCACAGATAATCTCCCTGTCTTAAGGTCAGCCAATAGTAACCCTGATTGCATCTGCAAAATCCCTTTTGCTGTTAAAGGTAACGAAATCACAGAAGCAACACCAGGGACAAAAGTCATGGGGTCATCTTTTTTGGAGGCTTGTTTATAGAAGCATCAGGGGCCTATTATGATGTCATTTTGGCAGAAATAAATGTTTTAATGTTATGAAACAAAAACTAGCATTTATTATTTTAAGCTACTGTATAGTTTCCAAATTGTACTTGGTTCAAAATAAAGTTACTGATTTCCCATAATCTACATTATGAAGTACCTATATTATGAACACTTTGTGAGGAGTTATGAGACAACATCCTCTTCTGAGGATAGTGTTTTAAAAGGGAAAACATCTAATTATGCATGTGGATATGTGTATGTGGAACATTTAAATTTTAATGCTCAAAATTAATAAAAAGATTTTTTTATTTCCTCTTCATGGCTTTTATTATTTTCACTGCAAACACATTAAATAACAAAACTCCAAGGCAAAAAATATCTAGTATATCTTGAAATCAAATTAGGGTTTTCATTTGTCCAAGTTGCTTTCTACTTTTTGTCTTGTTTATTTTATCTTCATGTATTTGTGAAAATATAGATAAAACATTGTATTTTATATTTTTACTTAACATTTTGCCCTGTGAATTTTACCCTTTTGTCAGTCTTTTCTCTTACCTTATGATATTTAGTTTTACATTTAAGAACAGAACTATCAATGTACATTTTATCTTACTCACTTAGAGAACTTAGACTGTTACTGACGGCTTATAAAGTAGCAGGCGCCTGCCAGAGCTGCAGGCTTCAGCTTTGAGTAGGGTAGAAGCATCTCAGCACGGGAGAATGGTTTCAACCTCAGCTGTCCGTAGGACTTCCCTGGAAGGCTACTTAAAATTACAGTGCCTAGGCCACACCCAGCTAATTAAATCCAAATCAGTCAGGGGTGGCACATGTCATTAATAGCTTTAAATTTTCCCTAGGCAAGTCCAGTGTGCAGCCAAGTTTTAGAATCACTGTTCTAGTGGGAGAGTCCAAAATTAAGTAAATGTTGACTTGTGATAAGAGTCATTTAAAAATAAATTAATAATTTAAGAATTTGTGGTAGATTGTCTTTTCTAAAAATGTTCACAGCAATATTTTCAGTCTCATATGCTTTTCCAATCTTTCCAATGACCGTCAAGAGGTTGAATCTGTTTCCCCTGCCCCTTGAACCTGGGTGAGCTTGGACCCAGTGAGATGGAGGAGATGGTGCTGCCTGCCTAGACAAGGTCACACAGAACGCAGAGCTCCATCCTCTTTCTTTTGGGTTGCTCCCCCTTGACACCCAGACTCTGCGCTGTGAGCAAGTCCAGGGCACTCCATGTTTAGATTTTGGCGGACACCCCAGCTATGGTTGCAGCTGGCCACCATCATCGTCCTCCACACGTATGTTGGAGTGAACTTCAGCTCCCACTTCAGATCGACCAGCTGAGTTCCCAACTCTGGGGAACAGAGATGAGCCATCCTCACTGCCATAGGCCATGCGTAATGATTGGCTGTTCTATGTTATTGTGTTGTTAGAGTCGCTTGAACAGGGTGTATAAAGAGGCAAATAAGCCTGCCTATGAGGTTGGAAATGTTTCTCCCTAAGAAAGTGAAATTTAAGCTGAACATGCAAAATGGATCATAAACCAAAATGTAAAAGTTAAAACTATAAAAAGTCCAGGAAAAAAGAAGAATACCCTTGCCACCTTGAAGTAAGTAGGATCTAAAAAAGTATAAGCCATAAAAAATGGATGAATTAGATAACATTAAAATTTTAAATATATGTTCTGTTGAGACTTAAAGAGGCCACAGTCTTGGAGGAAATATTTGTTATACATATATCTGACAAAAGACATTTATAATATATAAAGAACTCTTATAACTTAATAATAAAACATAAATAACCCAATTTTTTTCCTAAAATGTGAGGGTTCAGAAGATTTGTATAGATGATTCACCAAAGAAGAAATGCAGATCCCAGTAACCACATGAGAAGATATTTAATATCATTTGTCAACAGAAACATGCAAATTTAAGCCATAGTGAAATACTACTATGCACCCACTAGAATGGCTAACATTAAAAAGACAGACAATGTAAGTGTTGACAAGGAGGTGGAGCATCTTTCACTCCTTGTGTATAAAACTGGGAAAAGTAGTAAAACAAGGTATAAAAAATAAAAAGCTTAGCTGGATTTAATTCTTTGTTTTAAGCTTGTTCATGAACAGTTGTACCTAGTCAACGGGATAGATTTTTGTGGAACTGATATAATGGAGTTGAAGCATGTATATTCTTTTTTCTTCTTTTTCAGTTAAAAGAGATGTTTCCAGGCTTTCGATTAGCACTTCCACCAAAACGCTGGTTTAAAGATAATTACAATACCGACTTTTTAGAAGATAGACAATTAGGATTACAAGCATTTCTTCAAAATTTAATAGCTCACAAGGACATTGCTCACTGGTATGTAATAAATTGAAATAAGAGGTTGTAAATGCATTTCAGCAACTAGTTGAAACCAAAGAATAAATCTGAGACCGTAGTTATTCAAGGTGAACAAAAACTGTAAAACAAGTATAATTACTTGTCCTCTAACAAACACTTCGTGGAATTTTCTTGCTTTTTTTCAGTAAGAACTTTATTTGGTATTTGATTTGTATTAACACATTTTAAACCTCAGCAAAGTTAAAAAAAATCAGTGTACCATATATTTAAACCACTCAACAGTTAGTTTGATTTCAGTTTTTAGTATTTTAGCAATTATTTAAACAAAGTGGTCCTCATACCAGATTTTTGGTTAATCTGACACTATATAATTTTGAGAATAATATTTTCTATAATTTTTCAAAATAATGCAAAATATGAATATTGTGAAGTTGGATTAATTCATATAGAAGGTAAAATGAAAATACCAAAAACTATTAGAAGGGAGAGAGGATCTATATGGTTTTGCTTTTACATATGTTCACAAGAAAATTGCTTTATAATTTAATATCAGCTAGATATCTAATTTTGGAAATTACATTAGTAGAGGACATTTATTTGCAAGGCAGCAATAGCATGTACAGGAACCTAAGTCTGTAACTGTCTTTAGTAGTTTTTTACATAGGATGGAAAACGAGAAAACCACTATCTCGTTTCTTTTACCCTTTTTCCCTAGTGTTTTTCTGTATACCGCCTAAGTCAGGGCCTGGCCTGTGTTGTACATTACACACATACTGTGCAGATTCATCTTGCTTCTTAATGTGCACCTCCTTGGCTTGATAGCTGCTTGACACCTCTGACCCATGCTCATCTTCCTCTGTGGAACTACCAGCCTGACCCCTTCTCTCAACCCCACATTCATACGGGCAGTTGCCTCCTTGACATCTTCTGTTATCTCATATTGACCTGAAACCTAAAACAAACTTAAAAGCTCACTCTCGACATTTGCCCCAATTTTCAGCAGTATTATCTACTCAGAACCCCTGTCCCTTTCTTTACCTTTTAAATTCCACTCAGATCTGTCCCCTTTTCGTCATTGCACCATCAGCACCCAAGTCTGGGGTCATTGTTGGACTCAGGTTGCATTTCTCCTGTAAACCAAAGGTATAAAAAGAGACATGAATTCCCTTACCCACTGTTTCTTTCCAGCAGCAGCACTCCAGTAATTAGAGTAATCTGTGAGCATAAAGATGCTACTAAAGGATGAGAGCATCTGGTACCAGCCCTCGGAAAGTGATGTCTTACTGGGTCATCACAGGCTGAGTGTCTCACACTGGGTCGCCATACACTGAAAATATTAAGGCCTTCCCTGCGCTCCTTAGGACTTTCCTTGTCAATCTTAAAAGGGTTTCATCCAAACTTTTGACTTCTCAATCTCAATTTATTTCCCATAGCTCATTTTTGCTTAACAGATAGTTTTCCAATATAAACAATGAGTGGGTGGGAAGTATCATATAATATCTAAACCAAAAGAGTGTGTATGGTGGTCCTATTGTCTGTGCTGTCAGACCACCTGCATCATTCAAGAAGCCTTGATTAAAGAGGGAAACAGGTTAATGTGAGAGGGACGTGACTGGCAAGGGAAGAGTCCAAAGGAACCAAATACAAGAGGGAAGAATTTAAGGGTAGAAGAATGGCACATGCTTACTCTCAAGACATTTAAAAACTGCCTTTGCCACGTGCATTGTATGACCTTGAGGGAGTCATTTCACCCCTCTGGACTTTGTTGTCATTTGTAAAATGGTGACATCACTTTACATGATTGTTATGAAAATTAAATAAAATAGGATTTGTATATACAACATACTTTAAAAATGTTAGAAATTGTGAGATGATGGATATGTTAATTAGCTTGATTGCAGTTCATGTTTCACAGTGTATGCATATTTCAAATCCAGTTGTACAATTTGTAACTGTCAATTATCCCTCAGAAAAGCTGGGGGAAATGTTGGCTTTATGAATGCAGAGACCCTATGGGCTTTAAGTACTCAATTAATTTTGTGACCTGAAATGGTAAAGAGGGAAAGAAAATGATAGTGTATTATTATTGCTTCTTAGAGACTTGAGGTTAAAGGAAAGATACCATTATTGACATTGTTTAGGGTTATCATATTCAGAAGAACTTAGATTTATCTATTTTGAATGGTCCCAAAAAGCAGAACTAAGACTCATGAATAGAAGCTGCTGGGAGAAAAGTTCCACCTCAGTGAAGGAAATAATTTTCTAACTTGCAGTTGTTCAAATATAGGATGGAATATTCCCTATTTATGGAGGTATTGGGGTATTCTTTTACTAAACATGTTAAAGGGATAAGAAAGCATGCTGTGGATAGTTCCAGCAACCATATTTAGATCCCTCCCATCTCTATTAGTCCATGGTTATGAACACCATTTAGGTCCATCTCATCTCTATTAGTCCATAGTTATGAACACCATTTAGATCCATCTCATCTCTATTAGTCCGTGGTTATGAACACCATTTAGATCCATCTCATCTCTATTAGTCTGGTTATGAACACCATTTAGATCCATCTCATCTCTATTAGTCCGTGGTTATGAACACTATTTAGATCCATCTCATCTCTATTAGTCTGGTTATGAACACCATTTAGATCCATCTCATCTCTATTAGTCTGTGGTTATGAACACCATTTAGATCCATCTCATCTCTATTAGTCCGTGGTTATGACACCATTTAGATCCATCTCATCTCTATTAGTCTGTGGTTATGACACCATTTAGATCCATCTCATCTCTATTAGTCTATGGTTATGACACCATTTAGATCCATCTCATCTCTATTAGTCTATGGTTATGACACCATTTAGATCCATCTCATCTCTATTAGTCTATGGTTATGAACACCATTTAGATCCATCCCATCTCTATTAGTCTGTGGTTATGACACCATTTAGATCCATCTCATCTCTATTAGTCTATGGTTATGACACCATTTAGATCCATCTCATCTCTATTAGTCTATGTTTATGAACACCATTTAGATCCATCCCATCTCTATTAGTCTGTGGTTATGACACCATTTAGATCCATCTCATCTCTATTAGTCTATGGTTATGACACCATTTAGATCCATCTCATCTCTATTAGTCTATGATTATGAACACCATTTAGATCCATCCCATCTCTATTAGTCTATGGTTATGAACACCATTTAGATCCATCCCATCTCTATTAGTCTATGTTTATGAACACCATTTAGATCCCTCCCATCTCCTTTAGTCTATGATTATGAACACCATTTAGATCCATCCCATCTCTATTAGTCTGTGGTTATGAACACCATTTATTGAATAGATCTATCCCATCTCTATTAGTCTATGTTTATGAACACCATTTAGATCCCTCCCATCTCTATTCTATTAGTCTATGATTATGAACACCATTTAGATCCATCCCATCTCTATTAGTCTATGGGTATGAACACCATTTAGATCCCTCCCATCTCTATTAGTCTATGGTTATGAACACCATTTAGATCCATCCCATCTCTATTAGTCTATGGGTATGAACACCATTTAGATCCATCCCATCTCTATTAGTCTATGGTTATGAACACCATTTAGATCCATCCCTTCTCTATTAGTCTGTGGTTATGAACACCATTTAGATCCATCCCATCTCTATTAGTCTGGTTATGAACACCATTTAGATCCCTCCCATCGTCTATGGTTATGAACACCATTTAGATCCTACCTTCTCTATTAGTCTATGGTTATGAACATCATTTAGATCCCTCCCATCTCTATTTGCTCCATGAATATGAGCACAGGTTTTTCTGGTTCTGGGAATATGTGTCCTTTATACTCCTATTGTCAAGATTTTATAGTCCAGAAAGTTGCTCCTCTGGGATCTGGATTGCTTTCCTGACTCCACTGCTCTATATTAACTCATATTGTTTTTCTTTGGGAAGATTTCACTGGGAATCCCATTTTTCTCTGCATGACCATCCCCTATTGTCATCAACCGATCAACCGATCAGGCCCAGTCTGAACCCTAAGTCCCCATTCCCTTTTCATCTTAGATTGACATCTCCTTTATGTAGTACATTAAGAAGTTATATTTCTGTCCTCTTACACCTTAGCAAATTAAATATCCACATTTATGTTTTAACATGCACATAGAGTTGTTTCTGTCCAAAATTGCTTTTAGAGAGTGGAGTATTTTTGTAAAAAGGGAGTTTTAATTTTCTACTAACCTATTTCTGATCATTGCAAGTAATAACCATAACAATATCATTACTTCAAAATCTATGGTAATTCAGGAATGGGATAGTCAAGAGTTTTCCCTTGATCTCTCTAGGGAAAATATTTAAGTAAATTAATATAATGAAAAAGTTGGCAAGAAAAATCTTTAAATTTTTTCAGAGTAAATACTCTTCAGTTACTTTGGCTGCATCTCTTAAAGAAGAAACAAATGAAGTAGAAGTTAGAAGTAGTATTTCTTCGTGATAAGATAAGGACATTTTTAGACTACTTTAACACTGAAACATAAAGTGTCTGTTTGCCATTTAGATTGGTCTCTGTACCATTATTCTGAATTATTGTATGTCTTGTAGTTTTTATGTAATACAAATTTTCCATCTCTAATGTTTATAGGATCTTAAGAAAATAATTTAAAATCTTGTGTCTTCTATGTATTTTATGTTTCTATTTGGTAACTTGTATGAATCCACATAAATCAACTTATTTTGCCAGATCAGCAGCCAACTTGCCTAAAACACTGTATAGCTTCAAGGTAACTTTTGCTTTTTGCAATCTCTTGTAAACTTATTTGTACCACAGCTAATTTTTTTTTTTTTTCCTTTGAAAAGCCTGGCAGTGAGAGAATTTCTTTGTCTGGACGATCCACCAGGTCCATTTGATAGCCTGGAAGAAAGCAGGGTGAGTGCTGTATTATGTGTCAAATGGAAAGAGGGACAAATAATTCAGTACAATAACTGCGTTGTTCCTTGAACAAAATAGCGCATAGCAAAATATAATAATTGCAGACCATGGTCGTTTTGTACAGAAAGTTTTTAATGTTTGAGTTAAAGGTTTCTTTCAATGAAATACATTACCTAGTTCAGTGAAAAGTAAAAATTCATAGATGTCATGTAGTCAGTTAAACTAAAATTAAATCCTGCATTTTGTTCTCTTTATTTGTACTGTTTAAAAAAAAATTATTTGCAAATTTATTTTCCTACATTTAAAAGACCCTACAGTTATAATCAAGTTGAAGACTTACTTTCAGAAGTGGAAGTTACTGTCTTGTCATCAGTTCAGCTCGAGCCTGATGCTGCTCAGATTACACTAATTGACGTGTTAAAGTGGCCTGTTTCGTGAAGCAGTTGGCTAGATTATCAAAACAGATTTGGTAATAATAGCTTAGCTAGGATTCTTTGTAAGTTTTATTTTCCCAAATGTTTAATGATCTTTAAATGGAACAGATTTAGGTTTGTAATGTTTCCAATTAAACTGAATTAGAATAAAGGCTATAATTTTTAAAAAACAGCTTTATTGAAGTAAAATCTTCATGAAATTTGCTGTTTGCTATTCCATTATAAATGTACAGTTCAATAATTTTACTAAATTTATAGAGCTGTGCCATAATCGAGTGTTAGAAATTCCCATCACCTTGATAAAAAATCCTACAGCTATTTTGTAGTCGGTCCACACTCCTCACCCGACAGCTACTGGTCAGTATTTTATTACTCCTTGTTACTGAATGGTTATCATCGTACACATAGGCCACATTTTATGCACCCCATTACCAGTGAGGGACGGTAGCTTGCTTCCAGTTTTGTGCTCTTGTAAACGTAGGAACAGTCTTTTAGAGGGCTTTGTGTGGACCTGTGTTTTCATTTCTCTTGGGTTGATCTCTGGGAGTGAAATATTAGGTTATATGGCAAATCATGTTAACTTTTTAAACAAACTTATAAACCTTTCTAAAATGACTATATCATTTTACATTCCCATTAATGATGATAGTTCCAGTTTCCCAACAAATATTTTTTCTTGTTTTTCTAGGCTTGAAAAATTATGGTGATTTTACATTTAAAATTTACATCCCAGTTCCTCTTAAAAGATTGATAGAGCCGGTGTCACTGAGTCTCCCTTCCCAGGCCACAAGTGTCTCAAGATGAGAGCTAAGTTTGCCCTTTTCAACAGATCAAGCATTCTTTTTTTTTTCTAAATGAGAGGAGGGGAGATAGTGAGACAGACTCCCACTTGTCCCCCAACTGGGATCCACTTGGCAACCCCTGTCTGGGCCCAATGCTCGAATCAGCTGAGCTATTTTTAGTGTCTGAGGCTGACCGTCAGACCAACGAGCTATCCTCAGTGCCTGGGGCCAACACTGGAACCATCAAGCCTCTGGCTGCATGAGGGGAAGAGGGAGATGGAGGGGGAGAGAAGCAAATGATTGTTTCTGCTGTGTGCCCTGACCAGGAATCAAACCTAAGACGTCCAAACACTGGGCCAACACTATCCACTGAGCCAGGTAGCCAGGGCCAGAGCAAACATTCTTTAATCCCTACCACTCCCTATTGTCCTTCATTGAGCCTCCACCCAGTATATGCAGAGAGTGGTGGAAGATAAGGCTGCAGAGCATGACTGAGAGCAGCATTTTTCAACCACTGGTCCAGGGACTGGTCTGCCAGAAATTTCATGCTGGTCCGTGAGAAAGTTAAACATCCTGACCTATGAAGATTATAGACTCAGTGATCTTAGTTGAATTCGCTTATGCTCAGGGTGATTTTTTGCCTTAGCAATCCCTGAAATAATTATATTTTCACCAGTCCCCAAGTGTAAAAAGGTTGAAAATCACTAACCTAGAGCACTGATGTAATATATGATGATATTTTCTGTCTTCTGGATTAGAGTCATTCCCGTCGGTGAGTAGTGGTATTTCATTATAGTTTTAATTTGCATTTCCTTAATGATTTTTTATGTTGATCTCTTTTTCATGGGCTTTCTAGCCATTTATGTTTTCTTTGTCTATTTAAGCTTTTTGCCCTTTTTTTAAATTGGACTGTTTGTCCCATTGAGTTTAAAGAGTTCTTTATTTTGGATACAAGTTCTTTATCGGGTACATGATTTACAAATATTTTCTCTCAGTCTTTATGTGTCCTTTCATCATCTTAATGGTCTGTTGAAGTGCTCATTTTTAAAATTTTAATGCAGTTCAATTTATCACTTTATGGCTTATCCTTTAAATGTTGTATCTTAAGAACTCATTATCTAATACAGGGTCACAAAGATTTTTTTTCTACTTTTTTTCCCAGAAGTGTTATAATTTAAGCTCCTACATTTAGGTCTCTGACCCATCCCAAGCTAATTTTTTTGTAAGATATGAGGTAATAGTTAAGTTCCTGTAGATATCTAATTGTGCTACTACCCTTTATTGATTTGTGTTGATACCTTTACCAAAAGTCAAATGAACATGAAAAGAAGGGTTTGCTTCTGGACTTTTAAGGTTCTCCATTGACCTCGTGTCAGCACCACACAGTCCTGTTCACTGCTCTCTCCTGGCCACTGTTTAAGTGCTGTATCTTTTCCCGTGCTTTCGGTCTGTTTGTGCCTTTCAGTCTAAAGTCTGTCTATTGTACATGGTTCCGCTCAGTGTTGGTCTGTTACTCAGTCTGACATATCTGCCTTTTACATCTGCCATTTTGCAGTTTGCTTTCTATCTGTCTTATCTGCTTGGGTCTTAACTGCCTAATATTGTGTGAAATAAATAAGTGTGCCATTTTGGTTCCTCTGTAGAAATTTTTCTAGTTTAAAATTTTAGTGTTTGCTTGAGGTATTAGTATTTATCTACTTCTAAATAAAACTTAATTCCAATGAATTGTGTGCTTGGCTCCAGTGTATCCTCTTTTCCTTTCCCCTCTGTGTTGCTGCTATTACATGTTTTATATCTATATATGTTATAAACATATAGCATAGGAATTATTTCTTTGTACAATTGTTTGTCTTTTAAAGCAGTGGTCCCCAACCCCCGGTCCGTGGGCCATTTGGTACAGGTCCACAGAGAAAGAATAAATAACTTACATTATTTTTATTTTATTTATATTTAAGTCTGAACGATGTTTTATTTTTTTTAAATGACCAGATTCCCTCTGTTACATCCGTCTAAGACTCACTCTTGACGCTTGTCTCAGTCATGTGATACATTTATCCGTCCCACCCTAAAGGCCAGTCCGTGAAAATATTTTCTAACATTAAATCAGTCCATGGCCCAAAAAAGGTTGGAGACCACTGTTTTAAAGAACTCAGGAGAAGTGAGAAAAATATTTTATACAATCTTCTATATTTGTACGTATACTTACTGTTTTCTCTCTGGACTGGGTTATCATCTAGTATCACATCCTTTCAGCTTCAGGATCTTCATGTAGCATCTCTTGTAGGCAGGTCTGCTGACAATAAATTCTCAGTCTTTGTTTTACTGAGAAATTTTGAAGTGTAGTTTGGTTAACAGGTTTTTCTCTTTCAGTATTTTGTGTCATTCCATTCTCTTCCAGATTACATTGTTTTTGGTCAAAGTCAGCCATCAGTCATGTTGTTCTCGTGTACGTGATGAGTCGTTTTGCCCTTGCTACTTTCCAGGTTGCTTTTGCTCTGACTTTCAGCAGTTTGATTATGATGTAGTGAGGTATGGATCTCTTTGTGTTTATCATACTTGGGCTAATTGAGCTTCCTGGATTTGGCAGATTAATGCCTGATGAACCAGGCCTGGGAAGTTATTGACCATTATTTATTCAAATAATTTTTCAGTTCTTCCACCCTTCTCCTAGGATTTCTATTACCTATATGTTTGTATTGTACACTTATATATAAGGTCTACCGGAAAGTTCTGTTTTTGGAATAAAACAAAATACAAATTTTTCTTACTGTCAATAAACTTTATTAAATGATATATTTCCACACCAACCCTATGTTTTGAATATGGTCCGAAATGGTTTGCTGAGCTGAATTAAGCCTTTCTGCGATCTCCGATGTTGTCAGAAAAGGATCTTGCTCCAACATGGTCTTAACAACATCGTCATCCATCAAAGATGGTCGCCCAGAACGTGGCTTATCAGAAAGGTCGAAATCACCTGTTTCGAATTTTTCGAACCATCTTCTGCATGTCCTATCAGAAACTGTACCTTCACCAAACACTTTCAATAAATTTCTACATGCTTCTGTAGCATTTCTTCCTTGTTGAAATTTGTATACAATATAGTGGCATAAATGAACTTTATCAGTAGCCATGGGTACACTATCGCTTCACACATAAGACTAACGTGAATCAACTTTGTTTTAATTTGCTACATCAGTATGTATACATTAAGTGATAAAAATAGGCACACATGCACCAAATAAACGTGCTTATGTGTCAAAACTTATTGTGATAGAAATGGACAGAACTTTCCGGTAGACCTTATACTTGTATTTATTGTCATACATGTTTTGGACGTCCTAGTCATTTTTCTTCATTACTTTTTTCTCTGTTCTTCAAGTTGTCTAGTTTCTGAATTGATCTATCTTCAAGCTCAGTGATTTATTTTTCTGACATCTCAGGTCTGCTGTTGAGCCCCTCTTATTCTCATTTCAATTACTGTATTTTTCAAATCCAGAATTTCTCTTTTATTTATTTGTGTGTGTGTGTGTCATTTTGTTTTTGTAACTGAGATTCTCTGTTTGTTGAGTTCATACTTTGTTCATTACTATAGCTTTTTTTGGTGACAGAGACAGAGAGAGGGACAGATAGGGACATACATTGAGAGATGAGAAGCATCAATTCTTTGTTGCAGCTCCTTAATCTCCTTAGTTGTTCAATTGCTTTCTCATATGTGCCTTGACCAGGGGCTACAGCAGAGCGAGTGACCCCTTGCTCAAGCCAGCAACCTTGGGCTTCAAGCCAGTGACCTTTGGACTCAAGCCAGTGACCTCAGGGTTTTGAACCTAGGTCCTCTGCATCCCAATCTGATGATCTATTCACTGTGCCATGCCCTGGTCAGGCAATTACTATAGCTTTATAATCTTTGTATCTGCTATGGTAAGAGTTCTCTGCCTTATTCTTCTTTAAGCTGGCTATATGCCCTTCCATATGGATTTTAGAATCAACTTGCGAGTTTTATGAAAAATCCTATTGGCATTTTGTTTGGAATTATAATAAATTTATTGATTAATTTTGAAGAGCACTGTCTTTATAGTAATGAATCCTTCTATGTTGCTTACTTAGGTCTTTTTTTTTAAGCCCTTTAATAAAGGTTTAATTTTTTTCCTTAAACTTCAAAGGAAAGCTATAGGATTCATTCTTATATTTTTGTATCATAATAGCTATTTTTATTATATTCTAATATCTCTTATAGTATTGTTTTTGGTATGTTTATTTTATATGTCACTTCCTTGGTAAAATCTCACATTAGTTTGTAGATTCTTTTGGATTTACTATTTCTGTCCACTATTACTTAACTAATACATAGGGAATAGTAGCCTCAGTTTTTCAAAAGGGTGTTAAGGACTGGGCAGAAATAGACTGAGGAGAATAGAAACTCATAGAGTGATTGTTAGCAATTTTTTGTTCTGCACTGGGACACATCTCATGTTCACCTCAGATACACTGATAATGGGTGGGGACGAAAAGCCAGGATGCCAGAGACCAGAAAACAAACAAGGTTGTTTGCATGTAGGTTGCAAACTTGTTATCTTGATTGTTCACGTTCCTTGACTCCTCTGTAACTATCTTGAGAAAGATACTGTATATGGAATTAATTTTATTCTTTTATCTGACTATGATTTTTGCTTGTTTGTTTTAAGGCTTTCTGTGAAACTTTAGAGGAGACAAACTATCGTTTTCAGAAAGAATTACTTGAAAAACAGAAAGAGGTGGAGTCACTGAAGAAGCTGCTCAGTGAGAAGCAACTTCGCATAGACGCGCTGGAGAGCAGGCTCAGGTGTGTGTGGTCCCTGCGCTTCCAGGCCAGTCCACTCTCAGTGCTCTGGGACGAACGCCCCTTCTGCTCTAATGAGATTTAGGAATTCCTATTTCCAGAAGTCATAGACTCTTGGTGTACTTGCTGGTAGATTAAGATTGTCTTTTGACTATTTAGGAGACTATTTGAAGGATGGGAAACATCAGGATAATAAACCTATAGCTGTTCAACAGGATAAACATTTATCTTAACCTATTTAAGTGGTGTATCCTCTTTTTTAACATCCTAATTTTTTAATTGAATTTATTAGCAGGAGACTAGTTAATATAATTATACAGATTTCAGGTGCCAATTCTACAGCACATCTCTATACCATATTGTGCATTCACCACCCCCAAATCAAGTCTTCATCCATCATCAGTGAGCTCCCCTATTCCCTCTGTTCCCATCCCTTCTGACAGTCACCGCACTGTTGTCTGTGTCCGTAATTTTTTTTTTCTTTTTTGCTCTATCCCTCCACCCCCTCCTTCACCACAGCTGTCAGCCTCCTCTCTATGTATGAGTCTGTCTTTGTTTTGCTTGTTAGTTTATTTTGTTCATTAGATTCCACGTATGAGTGAAATCATATGGTGCTTGTCTTTCTCTGACTGGCATGTTTCTCTTACCATAATGATCTCTAGGTTGCTCTCATAAAAAAGTAAGATTTCCTTTTTTATGGACACATAGTATTACATTGTGTAAATGTACCACAGATGTTTTATTCACTCCTTTACTGATGGGCACTTGGACTGTTTCTAGATCTTGGCTATTGTAAATGATGCTGCAGTGAACATAGGGATGTATATATTCTTTCAAATTAGTGTTTCAAGATTCTTAGGATATATTCCCAGAAGTGGGATATCTGGGTCATAAGCCAGTTCAATTTTTAATTTTTTTGCAATAACCCTATACATACTATTTTCACAGTGGCTGCACCAATCTGCATTCCCGCCAACAGTGCACAAGGGCTCCCTTTTCTCCACACCCTCGACAGCACTTGTTTGTTGGTTTATTGATGATAGCCATTCTGACAGGTGCAAGGTGATAGATATCTTGTTGTGGTTTTAATTTGCATTTCTCTGATGGTTAGTGACTTTTCATATGTCTATTGGCCATATCTGTGTGTCCTCTTTTTTTTTTTTTTTTTTTAATTTTATTTATTTATTTATTTTTTACAGAGACAGTGAGTCAGAGAGAGGGACAGACAGGGACAGACAGACAGGAATGGAGAGAGACGAGAAGCATCAATCATTAGTTTTTCGTTGCATGTTGCAACACCTTAGTTGTTCATTGATTGCTTTCTCATATGTGCCTTAACCGCGGGCCTTCAGCAGACCGAGTAACCCCTTGCTGGAGCCAGCGACCTTGGGTTCAAGCTGGTGGGCTTTTTGCTCAAACCAGATGAGCCCGTGCTCAAGCTGGTGACCTCGGGGTCTCGAACCTGGGTCCTCTGCATCCCAGTCCGACGCTCTATCCACTGCGCCACCGCCTGGTCAGGCTCTGTGTGTCCTCTTAAGAAAAGTGTCTATTCAGGTCGTTTCTCCATTTTTTTAATTGGATTGTGTGGTTTTGTTGGTTTGTTTGTTTTTTGGTGTTGAGTGTTATAAATTTTGTATATTAATTCCTTATCAGATATATTGGGAATTTGTTCTCCCATTCAGTGGGTTGTCTTGTTTCTTCAGATTAGGGAAGTTTTCAGCCATTTCTTCAAAGAGGTTCTTAATCCCTTACTCTCCTTCTAGTACTCCTGTGATGTGTGTTTTTGTACTTCTTGTTGTCTTAGAGGTCCCTTAAACTCTCCTCATTCTTTTTAATTCTTTTTTCTTTTTGCTGCTCTGATTGGGTTTTTCTTTTTCTACCTTGTCTTCCAAATTGCCATTCAGTCCTTGGCTTTATCTAGCCAACTGTTTATTCCTTCCATTGTATTCTTGATGTTGGATATTGTATTCTTCATTTCTGACTGGTTCCTTTTTATGATTTCTGTGTCCTTTTTTATGCCTGCTATCTCTTTGTTGAAGTTTCTACTTTGTTCTTTGAGCATCTGTATAACTATTACTTTGAATTCTATCTCTGATAAATTGCTTATCTCCATTTCATTTAGCTCTTTTTCTGGAGATTTCTTCTGTTCTGTCTTTTGGGACCTGTTTCTTTTTCTCCCCATTTTGGCTGCCTCTTTGTGTTTGTTTCTGTATATTAGACAGATCTGTTATGATTCCCAGTATTTGTGGGGTGGCCTTATATAGTAACTGTTCTGTTGAGTCCAGTGGTACAGACTCCTTAATCACTTGAGCTGGGTGTTCCAGAAATGACCCTTGCATGGGTTCTGTGAATCCTCCTGTTGTAATTGAGACTTGATTGCTTTGGCCTGCTGTGCATCAGTTAAGCCTCAAGCTGGCTGACTGTGAGGCTCTACCTCTATCAAAGCATGTGAGCTGCAGCACAGGTGCTGACCACAGGAGGTGGGTTTGGCATCGGTTGAGATCTCCCGTTGGATATGTGCTTGTAAAACTAATTAGATCCTGTTCTGATGTTGTCTGAATCTGGCCATTGGGTGTGATGGTTCTGGGCCACATGGGAGGGAGCCTGGCACAGGCCAATTTGAGACACTGCCCGTGACTGGCCCTCCACAGCCTCTTTGGAGCTACAAGCAATCCACAGTTTGTGGCTGCCTCTCCTGGGCTTAGATGCAGGGGAAGGACCAAGCTGCACACTGAGGTTGGCTTTAGCCAGCACTGGGCCTGGGTGCAGGTCAGCAAAAGACCTCAGGCACCTCCAGCTCTGCCTCTAGCTGCCTCTGCCTGCTGGCTGCCTCTAGTGGAGCCAGGAGGGTGGGGCTGGTGGCTCTCCCCTAAGGGGAAGGTGCCTGTCAGGCTTCAGAGAAGGTGGTGGGTGTGGTCCCCACTCCAGAGCCTCCATTCTCAACCTGCCCCTTTGCAACCCGGAGGGTGGTTCTGCTGAATCTCTGTGAGGGGGAAACGCCAGTCATATTCACAGGAAATGCCAGGTGACTAAGTCACTGTCACCCCCTGACTGTCCAGACCTCCACTCTCTGGCCCTGGCTAGTGACCGCAGCAGGGCCTAATTCCTGTAGGGTGGGGTGAGAGGGAGTCGGGGTGAGGCAGTTGGTTTCCCCCAGGCTGGTGCCGTTCAGAGGGGACTGCTCCACCCAGGAAAGATGGTGACCACAGCACTGGAGAACGACTCGGCACAGAACTCTAGTGACTGTCCCCTTCCCCTGTCTTTCACCAGAGCCGTAACCCCAGAGTCCCCCCATGCACCTCTAGTCGAGTGGCTCTCCTTGCAGAACCACAGAAGAAAGTCCCAGCTCTGGGTTGTTCTCCTGTCTTTCTGCATGTGGCACATCCAGCCGCACCTGTGGGCCCAGTGTCCCAACAGATCGGGACAGGGTAGGAGGCGGTGGAGAGCGGCGCTCCTTCCAGACTTCCAAATAGTCCTGGCTCTGCGCCGTTCTCCCGTCTCTCCGGATGAGGAGCACTCAGCCAAGTGCCCCTGGGGCAGGGGAGGGCGCCAGTTGTGAGCTCAAGGTGTGGGAGACAAGTTTTCTTTCCAAAGCCTTCCTGCCCAGTCACTATCGGGTTTTCTCCCAGAAGCTCCCCTGAGCATCCCAAGAGTCACTGCTGGTTGCAGCCTGCAGACCTCTCTGCAGGACCAAGCATGGCAGAGTGGCTGCGCCAGCAGCAGGGGTGATGGAGGGAAGAGTGCTCTCCCCGTGCTGAGACTGGAACAACGGGAGGGCTCGTACCTGCGTAGGTGGCACCTGGGCCAACTCAGTGTCCTCTGGTTTTCACCAACAATTGCTTTGCGGGCACATCTTCCCGCCTGCACTGCTCTGGGCCAGGACCCCTGCTTAGGGTTGAGAGCCCTGGTCCTCAGGGAGGGAGTCCTGCTCTCGCCAGCGCTGCTCCAGGCACAGGGCCAGCCCTTGCTGTGTCTTCATCCTTCTTTCATGTCTCCACACGGCTTCTGCCACTCCTTGGCTGTGATGTCTCAGTCCAGCTAGCCCTCAGTTGGGTATTCAGGTTGGTTGTACTATAACTTGGCTGTCTAACTGGTTTGGTCCGGGAACAGGTGAATGAAGTGTTCACCTGCTCTGTAGCCGTCTTGTCATCCCTAAATGCTATCTTTATTCCTACGCATTTATGCCAGATTTTCAAACAAAAATTCTAGTATTGCCTGCTTGTCAGCATATATCAAATTGATGCTAAAATCATTTTAAATTAATCATAAATACTAATGTTTCTGTTGACTCCCAGTGAGCAATTGATTAGCTATGTGACTACTCTGAGACTTCACAGCTGAAGACTCCGAAGGCCACATGTATTCACAGCAGTAAACATGCTTTTTTATTTGGGAAGATATTTGGTGAGAAAATAACTTATTGGTGTAATTTACTTGTAGAGCGCTGTGCTTGGAACCTGACGAGTCACTGCACTTGTCAGGGACGGAAGGTGAGCAGGTCCTGCAGAGGCCATCTCCTGTGTGTGAGACTGAGCAAGGAGTTGTGGATGAAGAATCCAGGTTTGTAGGTTTAGTTTATTGTGGTCTAGTCATCTGAGTAATTGCAGGGGAATTATTGTAATACTCAGAGGATCTTAATGAACTTAACTCATTGCATCATGAGTCTGCCGAGCAACAGAGAAGGGCTGTAGGCATTCTAGGCTGTCCTGAAAACAAACCTTTGGCATCCAGGTTATGAGTTCTCTTAATACTTAATTTAAAACTGTGACTGAATTAACTGGGCCTTGAGTCAATTAATTAATTTTGTAAATCTTGACAATTACTTTAATCTCCCATAATGTTACTCTTTTTTCATTCAAAATGTGGGACACTATAATAGCCACCACCCTGCCTATGTGATAGGAATGATGGAAAATAGTATTTGTAAAAGCCCATAGAATTGTTATTACATATAAGTCCAAGTTAATTATTAATACTTTAGTGGTAATGGTGAAGCTATAATCATGACAATAGATTTTATGTTCGTGAGGGTAGTTATAAATTAGATTTTTATTGACAAATGGTTGTTGGGAGAGCTGAAAGAATTAAAAATATATCTCTAAAAGTTTTCTGACAGTGACAAGTGAAAAATATTTCTGACCAAATATTGAAATATTTTCCCATTTAATATTTATTCTTTACGTAACGTAGAAGCTTTTTAAATGCATGCGTCCATTCTTGAAAGTTCTGTGTTTCTCCTTCCCTGCAGAGCTGAGGACAAGCCATGCCTGTGTTCCGGTGAACCCGAAAGCCCCCTGTCGGAGATAGAGGTGGCGGAAGTGGCCTACAGCGCCGACAGGGACTAGCCTCTCCCTCACCTCTGCGTCGCCAGATGCACAAAGGCAGCAGGGAGCGAGAGGGAGACAGCGAGGATGCACATGTCACAGTTTACATGGAGAAACGTTTCTAAGTTATTGGGTTAGGAAATAGATTCGTTAATGCTTTAATGATCTTTTTCACCTTTGGATTTAGTACACTAAAAAATCCTAGTTAGAGTTCTGTTATCGAGACCCACGTTCTTAATTACTGTGCATAAATTATTTTGGTGTTTTACCAGTATATTGATCCAAATGAATGTGTGTTTAAATCACCAGTTATACCAGTCAAGTGGAAATAATCTGCATGTTGCTTTCTGGTTGTAGATACTTCTTTGACCTCTGACATGATAGAGTTTCACTAACAGCTTAAATCAGAGGTAAAGAATTGAGTTTTAAATATTGACATACTTACCATCTGTAAATAAAAATTGTTTGTTTAGGATGTTACTGCTATTTAAAAGTAGAAAACTTTCTAGTACCAAAGGAAAACTATTTGAAAAAGCTATAATAACAGTGAAAGTGAAAAAATAGCCTTTATTTTAAAAGCTAATTCATTAGTACAAAAATACTATATCCCAGTTTATTGTTACAGTTTATTTTCCACATAATATTTATCTTAAACCTCTACCTGTAGAATCAGTGAGTTTGCCTTTTCCAGAATACTACCTCTTTTTGCTAATGAAGGCATACTCTTTTGAATATATATTATAGATTGTAAACAAATAGGAAGTTACACAAAAAAATAAAAATAAAAAGCCATATATATATATATATACTACAAAGTTCCTAGCTATGTTGACTCCTGGCATTGCATTTTTATTTCTATATGTGTAAATACGTTGTTATTATCTATTCCTGGCTGATTTTCTTTTTAATATATTTAGCCAAGTGATGCACTTTATGGTAATTAAACTCTTTTGTGCCAAGTTTAATTGGTGAATATCTTTAGTGAGTAGAGTTAGGAAGAATTAAGTAGTGCCTCTGCTCTGTGACTTTCTACAGACGTCTCCTGGGTTCCGAGTCAGCTTGGTGAGCGTGTTCGTTTCAGCTTTGTGTCCAGGCATCGAAGTGCCTAGTCTCTGTTTTCTGTTGTGATGTTCTTTGTTTTCTATGTCTGCTGTTTTGCATATTGCTGTTAATGAGCGTCGTAATCATGCTATCATTTTGAGATCCCAGTTGGCATATTGAACTACATGTACTTCTAAAAATTGAGGGGGACTTGCTGGAAAAATAGAAAACACCACTTTTTTTCTTCACTAGCTAAACATGTGTCTGTATCTTGATGAACATGTTAAGATGGGCTTATTTAAGATTCTGCTCCTCACATAAACTGACAGATCTAACGGCTGTTAACTTGTGATCTACAAAGAAGACTGCATTTACCAAAGTACCAAAAATTTTATATTTTCATCAAAATGCCACAGGTATGCTCTGTCTCAGAATACTTTCCACAGAGTGTACGAGCAATGGGCTAACTGTCCTGGGAGACAGAGGGACACAGCACACTATAGTCATCCTGTCTCTTCTAAAATATTATTCTAGCTTTAAAAAGAACAATCATTCTAATAGAATTTTTAATAAACCATGATTATATATGCTAGTGTCCAGATATTATAATGCTACATAGCTGTTTTAAGGTGAACCATATACTTTCAAAATCTGGCCTTTCAGAAGATGGTATTTAAAGTTTGGGATTGGTGGAGAAAAACTCTTGTTAATTAGGTAAGTCACCATTATTTATATTAGAATTTACTTTTTTACTTTTATAATGCATTTTTCCCAGTATTATTTTCATGTAATAAATTATTTTTTCAGTACACCAGTGGCCATGTTGTTGAGATGCTGTGTACCAGCCCTGCAAGTCCTACATTCTCCCCATCCCCACGATCACTATAAATCTGGTTGTAGCTAACAGCTGCGTCTCTCAGATGTGGAATGAGTTTTTAAGTTGACACTTTATATTAAGACTTTGTGAAAACATGCAGTGTGCTTCAAATGTAACCAACATTAATAAAAAACTGAACAGAACTAAAACAAAAATTTGTGCGTAATTTTTTAACCTTTCTAAAATTAAGTTTACTTATAGGGAGTACGACCATAAAACTTAGCTTTTTTAAAAAAAAAAAAACTTAGCATTTTAAACTTTGTTATCTGTCTGCCAGACTGATATTAGCTGTTTAAAGCACGCTTACTTAGGAAATGTTGCTCAGGTAAGTATCTACGTAGTCTGCGTCAGCGGTCTGACATCACGGGGAACAATAGCATTGGGTCTAAGGGTAATTTGTGAAGTGGATTTTGTAATTTAGGGGAACAGAGGGGTTTTTGGATTGTGTTAAAACAATTTGTATTCCCAACTAGGAAACAGAAGGAATGCAAATCCTACCCTCCAGGAGGTCACTTCCAACCCACGTGTTAACTGGTAGTAGAATTACCTTTTCTTCTATGTTGTCGGCTTCTATTAGCAAAAACAGCCATCAGAGCTTTGTTTCCAGCTGGTGAGTTTTTAAGGCTGGTGGCTGCATCACACGGGAAAAAATTCCCGTAGGTCTCAGCTCTGGGAAACTCATGCTTCTCCTAAACTATTGGCTTTTTTCTTTTTAAACGTTAAAGACTCCATTCCTGTCTTCTCTACTTGTGTTCTTTGGGCAGGTCTACACCAATTATAGTCCACCTGTAGCCTGCTCTTTGTAACATCTGAGTTACATAGCTTTATGCAGTAAACGTGACTATTTTACCATCTTGTTTTCTCCTAACTTCAGTTTCCCTCCCTATTTAAGTTCTGATATATTTGTTCTGATAAAAGCCCCGGATTTGCATATTTTAGACTGAGGTGAGAAATCGTAATAGCGTGTACTGACTTGCTTACTGCACCATAGGCGATGCCAGTGATCACACCAAGCTAAATTATTCTTTTAAAAGATGGCTTTCCGTGAGATCCGTCTGTGGATCTCACTGTAGGAAATGCTAGCTAGCGGAAGCTCTGGAGAGCTCTGGAGAGGTCCTTGGCCAGAACACAGTCATGAGGAACTCAGACGATGGTTTTAACCACAACTGCATATTAGAACAGACCTCCCTTGCACACTTGCTTACTGACAGAGTGGAACAGTCTCACTGTCCCCACACAAAACAAATGACAATAAAAACAGCACAGCCTATATAGTCTCAACAGATGGAAGGCCTGTATTGTAGATACAAGGATAGGTAGGACTTTAAAATACCCTCACATAAGGTTCGCAGCCTAGCTAACTGCAATCAAAGAGGTATTAGTGTTAGATGGTGGCTCAAGCCCTTTGCTAAATAAAGTGTGAAATGTAAGCCTGCCTTGGGGTGACCACAGCCATAACTGAAAGACACTCTAGAATTGGCTCAATAGTGGGTCCAGGCCTCCAGATCCTACACAGCTGACTCAAGGACGACCCCTGCAGATGTTCACATAGCCCCCGAAATCGAATTGGAGACAGTAAGTGCAGTTGACCCTTGGACAATGCAGTGCTTCAAACCCAATGAGTCGGAAGTGCATGTGTGACTTCTGAGTCTGCAGCCAGCCCTTCGTATCTGCGGATTCAAACAACCAAGAATCACAAGTATTGTCACATTTCCAATTGCAGGTGCGCAAGGTTGGACAGAAAGCACCGTTTCTGTCCTGCAGTTGGTTGAATCTGCACGTGTGAAACACGGCTAGGGAGGGGCCGCTATGGACAAAACCCCGCACATAAGTGGACCCGCGCAGCTCACGGTCAACCGCACTTGGCTCAGCCCCTGCAGCCAGGGTTGAGCCTGTGATGTGACCTTGGGGAGACAGAGTTGGCTGAAAACTTCTGGAACAACTTGCTTTTCCATGGGAAGGTTGGCATGCTACTGTGAGCCTCCGCTCTCTGGCCCTGATCTCCAGTGCGGTGCAGGGGGCCTGCAGCAGCCCCCTAGCAGACGGGTGTGACAGGTGAGGGAGGACGGAATCCGGACTCCAGCCTCCGGTGGTGTCGTGTTAGCTGTGCCCACACAGAGCTCCCTGCATCAGGGTGGCAGGTTGTGTGCTGGGTGGGAGCCCCCGCCCCCCAGGACGATAGCGTATGTTGTGTTAGCAAAGAACAAAGTTAAAGGAGAACGTTTCTTTTCTGGAAAGCTAAAGGGCACAGAAGTGTCTGTTTTACGTGCCTGTCACTGCTTGCTTCTGGGGCTCCTTTTGGCAAACCAGACGGGAAAGAGAAACCCATCTGTTGTTCTATGTGGTAGGCTAGTCAGGCTGCTCTAACGAAATGCCACAAGCTGGGGGGCTTAAACAGCAGAAGTTTGTTTTCTCACAGTTCTGGAGGCTGGAAGTCCAAGATGAAGGTGGCAGCAGGGTTGCTGTCTGGGGGGAGGGGGGGTTCCCAGGGCACATGGGCAGAGCAAGCTTGGGAGGACCCCAGTCCTCTTGGATCAGCAACCCCCGGAGACCTCAGTTACCTTCAGTTGCTTCCTTAGAGTCCCTGTTTCCAAATCCATTGAGGGTTCAGGGCTTCTGTGTGAGTCTGGGGGGAACACAAACACTCCATCTCTCACAGCCTAGGATAGATGTAACGTCCTTCAATGTGTACACAGATGTCTCTCAGTTTGGAAGATTGAAGTGGAGAGCGTATTCCTTCACCTGTTCAAGAAACATCGGCCACCCCCTGTGCGCCGCCCTGGGTAGTGGAAGTCCCGGAGGAGCTCAGAGGCCCTTCAGGGAGCTGGGTGGTGTGGCTCCTACACAGGCTGGTCGCTGCATGGGGGCAGCGCTGTGGGGAATGTGACAGGTGTCCCTCACAGTTACAGAGATGAGAGGAATGCAAAGGAGGGGAAGGTGGTAAGAAGTGGGAGTCTGGTGCTCTCACTGCTGCTTAAAAGTGGACTATCCAGGCGTGCCGAGCAGGAGATCCCACTCCCGCCACGACGAGTGACGTGGCGTGCTGTTACCCTTGGTCCTTCTCCCACACCTGGTGTGTCAACTCCAACTCCAAAGTGCTGCAGACTCCGTGGACACCCTGGTACACACCTCTAGCACTTAACTGTACCTCAGGGCACAGATGTGTGTGTGTGGCAGTGCTCTGACAGAGGGCAAGGCCTCTCTTAGGTGTCACCTCGCTAATGAGAATTTGTGGCTCTAGCTAACCGTACCCACGTGCTTTTCCTGGTTCTGCACTTTGGTTTCTGTAGAGAGGCAACAGAAAGCACAGTTTCAATTCTATACTGCTGTCTCACCATTGTTTTTACCAAGTCTGTCCAAACATCTGACCTGGACAGAAATGATGGTTGGTTTGTTCTCACACTTCATTGTTTCCTGTGCTCCCAGTAAACTTACATAAGAACTCATTTTACTAGAGCTGGTATACAGATTCAGAAACAAAGCATGCACTTGGAGACCATACAGCTCTCCTGGTTGGGAGGGGGGCATGGGGACCCAGGGGTGTGTGGATGTTTTGCGAAGGCCTGACCGGACCCAAGCGCTCAGACGCCATAGTGTCATGCGTGCCGCCCAGAGAACATAGAAGACTGTGGCAGGCCGACGCAGTGTGCATTCTGAGGGTGGGAGTAGGGGATGGCTTTCTGTACACCTCGAATCTCTCCCATTATCTTCATCACCATCACCATCACCACCATCCTGGTCCAAATAACCAAATCTGTCCAAGGAGCCGCTGTAACCGTCCACTGACCGATGTCTCTGCCCCCATCTTGCCGCCCTGTGTTCCAGTCCCCCATGCTAGTAGCCATGGTGTTCTTTTGGGGAAATACAAAATCATATCATGTTTTTTCCTCTGCTTAATAACTCCCAATTCTGCATATTTGAAAACTCAGACTTTGTTACTTGGCCTCTCCACATGGTTTCGCCCAGCCAGCTGCTCTCTGTGAGGCTAGCCATGGGGCCACCTTCTGCTCCGTGGTTCCGGCAAGGTCTTCCGCCTCCCGTCCTGCCACAGCCCCTGTCCGTCTCCTCATTTTCTCCAACTCTTGGAGCCGCGGAACCTTCCAAGCTCTTAATCCGGTTCTGAGAATATACTTTTAAATTGAACAAACCTGAGTGTGACTTTGGGCTCTGCTTCTCATCTCGCAAGGTCACGTCACCCCTCAGGGCCTCGGGGCTCATTTCAAGTGGGGATAGTAAGAGTGCTTCCTGCTCACCAGCTCAGTTCATGGAATGCGTGCGTGAGAAAGGACGTGTGACTTGCTCAGCGGAGGGCTTGGTGTCTCCTGTGACCTGGAAACAGCGCCATGGCCGTGGGTCCGCATGGGTGTGCAGGCCCCGAGTGAGGCCATGTGCAGTTCTCTGTGCACAAGGGAAGATGCCCTCCATACTCTGTTCTCCAAAGGTGAGGATTCTGCCACAGTCGGGAAACTGCAGTTCTGAACTACTCATAGCCCTACCTTTTGTAGCCTTACTCAGTGAGGGCAGAACCTGTTTGAATTTTTCATGGAAATATATGTTTAATGTACCCACACTGACCATAATTGGAGCTCGCCTCTTCGCCCTCATCCTTCACTCCTCTTGTCATTCAGTAGCCACACTGGCCTTTTTGGTTCATTGAATGTTCTGAATCCTTTCCCACCTCACAGCCTGCAAATGACATATCCCCTGCATCTTCTCTCACTAGAACAACAAAGCCAAACCTAATTAGGGAAGTCTCTTCTGCCTGCTCCTGCAGTCTTTCCAATAAGTCTTGTTTCATTAGTGATGCTTGCAAATCGTTTTATAAACACTGGAAGTCAAAAATAGAACTCCCAGCGTAAATGCATAAAATAAACGTGTTATCTAAGGGCACAAAGAAATAGAGAAATTGAGGAAGTTGAACTCGTTGTGGTCAGACATCAAATTCCCTTAAACTTGTTCTTGGAAACATCTTTATTTTAACTGATCATTTCACCTTTCAGATATGTCAAAGAAATAATATTGATTGATGGTGCTGTCAAGGAATAGAAGGTGATGTGAATTCGCTTCCTACATTTATTTTTACTGTGACTAAACCTACCATATGCACCCTGTGGCTTGGCTCCTCCTTCAATTGCTCTTAGAAATGTTTGAAAGTAAACATTACTTGAGTAACTTTATTCCATTTCTTTTTACAAGCTTTTGCTGAAGTGTAGAAAGGGATACACTAGAGATAAAGTTACATTTTGAGATATTGGAATAAGAATTTCTTTAACTTCAATCAATATTCCTGTCCATGCTGAGATTCCTGCCCATGGCCATGAAGTTTCTGGAAAAATAATGGCAACAAAGCAGTCTATGCTGGCCTTGGACTCTATCCGCAGAAAGAGTGCAGAAGCCTTAGGCATCGCTTTCAGTGACCCAATGCTTCCTACTCCATACACATCAGGCATTCGGTCTGCAAACATCAGCCAGCTCCTGAGTGGTAGGACATGTGTTCGATGGGTGCTGCAACAAACAAGGCCCTTCACAACATAGCTGCTCTTGGATGCCACCATGAGCCCTAAACTACAGACACGCTGTGTCCCAATATCTGGGTGTGGTATTCCCTTTGGGACACCCAGAAATTGAGACCCACAGCATTGTGTACATACCACTAGTGCAGCAATTTTCAATTGGCATGTTGCAAGAATTTTTTTTTTTTTTCTGAAGCTAGAAATGGGGAGAGACAGTCAGACAGACTCCTGCATGTGCCCGACCGGGATCCACCTGACACGCCCACCAGGGGTGACGCTCTGCCCACCAGGGGGCGATGCTCTGCCCCTCCGGGGCATCGCTCTGCCGCGACCAGAGCCACTCTAGCACCTGGGGCAGAGGCCAAGGAGCCATCCCCAGTGCCTGGGCCATCTTTGCTCCAATGGAGCCTTGGCTGTGGGAGGGGAAGAGAGAGACAGAGAGGAAGGAGGGGGAGGGGTGGAGAAGCAGGGCACTTCTCCTGTGTGCCCTGGCCGGGAATCGAACCCGGGTCCCCACACGCCAGGCCAACGCTCTACCACTGAGCCAACCGGCCAGGGCCGCAAGAATTTTTAAAACATGCAATACCTAGCCCTGACCAGTTGGCTCAGTGGTACAGCATCAGCCTGGTGTGTGGATGTCCCGGGTTTGATTCCTAGTCAGGGCACACAGGAGAAGTGCCCTGCTTCTCCACCCCTCCCCCTCTCCCTTCTCTCTATCTCTCTCTTCCCCTTCCATAGCCAAGGATCTACTGGAGCAAGTTGGCCAGGCACTGAGGATGGCTCCATGGCCTCTGTCTCAGATGCTAAAATGGCTTGGGTTGAAACAGAGAAAGGGCCCCAGATGGACAGAGCATCACCCCCTAGTGGGCTTTCCAGGTGTATCTCGGTCAGGCACATGTGGGAGTCGGTCTCTGCCTCCCCACTTCTCACTTAAGAAAAATACAAAAAAAAAAAAAAAACCCAAAAAAACAAACAAACAAAGAAAACATGCACTACCTGACTCTGTAGTCAGGGGCACTGACCTCTTTTCCCTTAGATCGTCAAATGAAAAGATGACAATTGCCCCCACAACAATAGCCATCAGAAGCAAATGAGTCAAAATTATGCCTATATTATTTGTCAGATCAGCAGAAAATGAATATTTTTGGTATGCCACAGAATCTCAGTAATTGTGCTATGAGTAATCTCACTTTATGTGTGCTGTGAGATGAACACGGTTGAAAATTGCTGCCTTAGAAGACGACTTACTACTCGGGGCTGCACTCACTTGTTCTAAGTCCCACCCTATAGACTCTAAGCAGCCCTTCACTGTGGTGCTGCCCTTTCCCACCAGGGGCTCAGCAGACGTTTGTTGCCCACAAGTGACTGAGCAGTATGTCTGGGTCCTATAAATCCCTTGACAAATAGCGGTAGGCTCCAGAGTAGACCAAGGTACCTCCAGTTAGTTACCTGTACTCCCAGAATGGCCACCTGCACTCAGGAAGGCAGGGCGAGCCAGGGGCCATGGCAACCCTCGCCTTGTCATAGGCAGCCTCACCTTACTGGCTCACAACTGGTATCAGGGAGTAATGACATCAAGCAGAAGCCAGAATTCCAAAGACACCTGACTTCCAGGCTCCGTGAAACCGTGTGGAACTGCCTGGTTGCCTAGTGTCCCATTTTAAAACGTCAATGAGTGAAATCCAAACTGTTCTGGCATATTTTAGAGGCTGTTTGGACTTGCATTTACGGTGAGCTTCCAGCTCTCCCTAGTGGCCACGGTGGGTGTTAGCACGTGATGACATGTCCTGTGCCGGGAAAGGCCACCAGGGGGATGTCAGGCCACACAGTGCAAGTCCCAAGGTCTCAAGAAACAGGTGGCTGGTTTACAGGCTCACCAGACGCAGAAGAGATCTATCCCGAAGAGATGTCTCTTGAGTGAGTGTCTCATGTAAGAAAGTGTCCCAGCTGAAGTAGGGTATCTCTCAAAACAGTGTGAAAAGGCATGCGTTTCATTTACTGGATTTTGGTCAATTTCCCCCTTTACCTTCATAAGGGAGGGACATGAAAATGACCCTCCTTGCCTGACCCAGTTTTATAGCTGAAAGGCCAAGTGTCAGCATCAACTGTTTTTGAATTGCAACAAAGTTTTCAATGCCTTCATTTCTATTATTTTACCTGTTCTTCATGAGGATGTCGGGCACGCAGCATTGGAAGTACCTGTTTCTAAAAAGCATGAATAGTTCTGCTGAGCTGCTCCCTGTGGTACCCTTTTCACATTCCCGTGTACTCTGTCTTCCTTTACCTAAAGTGTTCTTATTCTTTAACTTCATTTTGTTTGACTTCAGCTAGTTTTCTAGAGGTGGTAGGTGTTGTAATTTTGTGTCACATTATTTTGCAAAACAATGAAAACTGTTTTACCTTTACTCCTTTCGAGGGACACTTTTACTTTCTGAGAGAAGGGGCTTTGTCAGGTAACTTAGAAAAGCTGCTGCTTAACTGGACGGGAATGGGACATTCGTCCCTGTTGTCAAAACATGTCATAGAAGCCAGAAAACCTGCATTTTTTTTGTTTATCCCCTCTTCCTCAGCTGCAATTTCCACCAAGCCGACGTCAGCCGACCCCTTCCCTCTATGGCTGCAATTTGCTGACTCCAGATATCATTAGATTTAATCCTCCTATTGACCCTATAAATATTTTTTTAATACTTTACAAATGAAGAAAAGGATGGTCAACAAAGTTCAACAGTTACCTAAGGTCGCCATTGGTGGAAGCTGTCGAGTACCTTCTACACCCCTTCCGCGGGTGGACTTACTTCCTTGTCTGCTTGGACCATGGCCTGAGGCACTCCTCCCCCAAGAGGAGGCCCTGTTTCCAGGGCAGCCACATTCATTCCAGGGCAGCCACATTCAATGATGAGTCCCCAGGGCGATGCCTCCTCTCAGGCATCACCTCAGAGTATCTCTTGAGTCCACTAAGCTCAGCTTCTCCTATTCAGCGTTCCTCTCTTTCCTTGGGGGTCAATGTCCACAACGCTCCTAATGAGTCTTCTGTACGTGACTCTCCATCAGAGTCTGCTTCCCAGGAGACCCCCTGGTGACAGTCACACATCTGGGAGATGACCAGAGCTACTTATACCCGATAGTCTAAGTCAACAGCTATGACTTTAACCCACTAGACGGTGCCACCTCCTACGATGAGCAAGCCTTGTTTATCTCTGGATCCCTGGTCCTAAGCATAAGCACTCAACAAGTATTTGTCAGTGCGCCTTGTAATCGGTTCAATGAGGGGCGGGTAGTGGTTATGGTCATTCATTTACCATTTCCACCCTCCAGAACCTAACAATCTCATCTGTTGGCTGAAGGTTCAGGCAAATTATATTCTGAAGTTCATGATTTTAAGATCAAGTCAATAAGTGGCACTTTAAACTTTCAGTACACAGGCATGCTCTGATTTTGGACTTTGTTTTAGGTATCAGTACTTTGAGAAACTTAAATTTTTAGCAACTATATTTTTACTCCTTAAAGGCAAATTCGACCCAAATCATGTTTTACTAAATACCTTTAGTCATTTAAAAAGCAGAATGTTTTCAGAGAAGGAGCTCACAAGAGCCTAATGACCCTGTAGGGAGTGTCCATGTCACTAGTTGGCCACCCTAAACTTTAAAATCTGCACCAGGTGACAAGCCCTGCAGCCATCCGAAGCCTTGGGCTGTGAGGAGTGCTCTCGTCCAAGCAACAAACCTCTAGGAGGGGGACCTCTGTGCGAATAAAGACTGCTTGATTCCTTTAAACCTTAGTTTTAAAATATATGATCTTGAACTCTTTGATCTTGATTAAATACTCAGTTACAAAAGGGCTAACTTTGTGAATAGGGATTGAGAGGAGCATTCTTTACCGTAGGTGAACTGTTACTGGCTTAGCCTTTTTGGCTCTGGTTTGCTTTCTCTCTCTGCAAAGAAAAAAAAAAGGAATGTTCTTTTTTAAAAAAAACAACTGTCAGATAAATATGTAAATAAACAAATAAGATTGTAAAACCCGCCTGACCTGTGGTGGCGCAGTGGGTAAAGCGTCAACCTGGAAACGCTGAGGTTGCCGGTTCAAAGCCCTGGGCTTGCCTGGTCAAGGCACATATGGGAGTTGATGCTTCCAGCTCCTCCCCCCTTCTCTCTCTCTGTCTCTCTCTCCTCTCTAAAAATGAATAAATAAATAAAAAATTAAAAAAAAAAAAAGATTGTAAAACCCTACCAATCTGGCCCCGTTTACCAAGAGCCCATTCTGGGAGTGAGCATTATTCAAATTAGAATACCCTAGGAAAAATACCCGCAGAGGAAGGAAGTCTAATTCTATGCTAGGGCTCACCTTTTCACAGTCTGACTCTCTGCTGCCCTCTGCTGCCACAGACAGACAAAGCACATTCCTGTCTTAGGTTCTACTGGTCCAGAACTATTTCCTTAAGGATTTTATGCCTTTGTCATCTTGCGAGGGAAGTGTTGGTATTAGCAAGATGCAGGAAAGAGGTTAAAGATATAGACATTGAATGAAAACAAACCTGACTTCAAATTCTAAACCTTATTTTAGGAATTGTGTAACTTCTAGGAGTTTTTTAATCTCTTTGGGCTACTTCCAATTTTACTATTTATATTATATTATATTAGTTAATATATTAATTAGTATGTTAATATGATACCTATATTAGTTAATACCTACTCTATTAATACCTTTTCATACCTTTTTAGTTTTAAAACCTAATCAAATATGGAATAAGATTGTACTCAGTTGACATAAAAGCCTATGACAAATAGTGATAATCAATACTTGAAGTGCCTCCGTTGCTTTGAGAATTGACAGCAGCAATGTATTAAGCCTTAACTTTGTACTAGGTATTGCCCTAGTTTTGCATACCTATTTTTTATTTAATTCTCATGACAATCCAGTGAGATCAATGACAGTATTTTTATTGTTTTATTAAATAATTTCAGCCTTACAAAGATTAAGGAACTTTTCAAGATGACATGTGAACACCTTTTATTGATATAGGAAATATTAATAAGGAGAAAGAAATTCTGAAAAGTACCTAAATAAAAGTTCTGAGTTTAAAAAATACAATAATTGAAATGGAAGATTCACTACAAGAATTCAACAGCAAATTTAGGCAGGAAACAAATCAGTGAACTTAGAGATAGATCAATTAAGATTAGTTAGCCTAAGGAGAATAAAGGAACATGAATTAAACTAACAGATCCTAAAGGTCCTGTGTGATGTAGTCAGGCATGCTAACACATATGTAATGGGACCACAAGAGGAGATGAGAGAGAGAGAAAGAAAAGGACAGAAAAAAATATTTGAAGAAATAAAGGCCAAATATTTCCTAAATTTGACTAAAGACATGAACCAACACATCCAAGAAGGTCAATGAGCCCCAAATTGGAAAAAATTCAATGAGACCCACATTTTGACACATTGTAATCAAACTGTCAAAAGCCAAAGATGAAGAATCCTGAAAGCAGCAGAAGAGAAGACTCATAGACAAAGGACTGTCAATAAGATTAACATCCGATTTCTCATCAAAAACAATGGATGGTGTTGTATTGAGTTGAACACTTGAAATCTGTAGAGTCTGGTGAACCATCTCAACCCAATAAATTAAAAAATAAATTTTTTTTAAAAAAGAACCTTAATTTCTGTAAACCAAGAATGTATAAATAAAATGTAGTATGTCAAACATAAACAAACAAACAAAAATAGATGGAGGCCAGAAGGCAATGGAATAACATATTCAGTTTTGAAAGAAAAAAGGAACTGTCGACCAAGAACTGTACATAGAATGGCAAAACTGTTCTTTAAAAAAAATGAAAGCGAAATTAAGACATTCTCAAGTACAAAAACTGTAAGAATTCATTGCTAGTAAACTTGCCCTATCAGCTAAAAAGAGTCCTTCAAGCTTAAATGAAAGGACACTAGACAGTAATTTCAACCAACACGAAGTAATAAAGAATACCAGTAAGGTAACAACATACGTAAATTTTCATGTATTTTTCAATTGTATTTAAAAGGCAAGTATATAATGCAATAATTGTAAATCTATGTTGATGGGTGTATATGTATAAAGATGTAACATACAGTATAAAGAGGAAATAGAGACATGTAGGAGCAAAGTTTTTGTTTACTATTGAAATAAATTGTATTAATCTAAATTATTTTGTTATAAATTAAGATGTTATTTGTAATCCCTAAGGAAATGACTAAAAAAGTAACTCAAAATTATATCATAAAATAAACTACAAAGAAATTAAAATGGTATATTAGAATGTATTGACTTAACATTTATTTATTAATTTTCTTAATGAAATACGTAATGGAAGAATTGAGGGGAAAAAACAGACATAAGACATAAAAAACAGAAAGAGAAATGGTAGATATAGTAACTACATTTAAATGTAAATGATCAAACTCCCCAATTAAAAGACAGAGATTGGCCTGACCTGTGGTTGCGCAGTGGAACGCTGAGGTCGCCGGTTCAAAACCCTGCACTTGTCTGGTCAAGGCACATATGGGAGTTGATGCTTCCTGCTCCTCCCCCCTTCTCTCTCTCTGTCTCTCTCTCATTCTCTCTCCTAAAATGAATAAATTTTTTTTAAAAGGGCTAAAAAGACAGAGATTGGTGAATGGATTTTAAAAAAGCATATCTAATTACATGCTGTTAACAAAACATTTCCTTTGGAGTCAAGCACAGATGTAGATTGAAAGTTAAAAAAAAGATAAAAGATACTTCATGCAAATTGTAACCAAAAGATGAAATGACTATAACTAATACTAGACAAAATATACTTTAAGACAAACATGTTGATAGTGAGAAGACAGGAAAACTAACTTCCAGTTGACTGGCGCTTGGGACAGAGACAGAGGTCATGGATAGAAATATACCATTTTTTATTAAACTTCATTCCCATACTAGCTTAGGGTATATTTAGTCAATATTGGTTGACTAAATGAGTAAATTTATATATATATGAACTCTATGTTACCTCTATAAAAGTGATAGTTGAAACTACATATAATTTAAACTAAGATCTATGGAGAATATAGAAGGAAGAGACATTAAATAACTATATTACAAAAAAAATGTGAAAAAGAGTCACATCTGTGAGGCAGGAAGAAGCCTGAGTTATCCAAAAAGAAAGAAAAACAAAAGTTAGAAACATGGAAATTGAGGAATGTTATAGAGGGCAATGAGTAGCAGACTTACAAAGAGTACAAGGCAATTGTATTAATATAGAGAGTGTGTCTAATTTGTATATAACATATATAATCAACATACACATGTTTTATGTATTTATAGATATATTACATATGTAAAAACAATCAATAGATGTCAACCTTTCAGAGAAGTCTGAAAAAGAGTGTATTTTGGCTGCTGGAAGGGAACACATAACCGTCCTGGCACCCTAGATAACAGTGTCTTTGGAACTTTCGATAGCCTCTGAAGACTAGAAATGTTCAGGAGAATTGTTCGTAATCAGAGGCATCGCCTACTTGCTCTGTGTTTGGACATCTCCCTTCTAAATAACAACTTCACTGCTTTGCCCTATCTGTACCCCTTTAAGGTACAGTAAGTCGTTTTCTTCTGAAAAGCAGCCCAACTCTCTTGTAGAGAGTGCAATAAAACATCCAGTAAGCCAAGAAACAAATGATGCAAAGTGAATTTGAAGTCAGAAGAGGATTTTAAAAAGTGCTTTCTCCAGCAGAAGCATTGGTATCTGTCTTAAATTAAGGGGACAGAAGAAAGAAAGAGGGGAGATGAAACTGAAATTGACTAACATTTCATCAGTTTGTTCCCTAGTGCCATGATGTATTAGTACCAAGATATCCTCATTAGTCTTTGCTTCTCTTGGTTTCCCTTTTTTTTTTCTTTCTTCTTGTTTGGATTGCTAACTTTGACACATTATCTTGTTTTCACAAGACACTTCCCATCATGTTGTATAACTATTTCCTGTTCCAATTTCTGCTAAGTAAGTCAGTGTTCAGACTCTTCACTGACAAAGATCGGTGTTTGCCAAAAATGAGGAAATGCTGCAGTTCAGATTTAATTACTCTCAGTTGTGGACATTTATTGCTTGTAGTGGTGTTTTCAGGTGCGAGGTGGTTAACATCCACGCCCCCTTCTTCTGGTAGGAGCCCCTGGATTATGCTCTAGCATCATGAGGGTTCAGATAATGGGTGACTCAGAGGGAGTTGCATGAGCCAAGCCTGGCCAATCAGGTCATTTGGCTCTGGCATTGGACTCAAGCAGAACAGCTTGCTCACTTTGGCCGACAGTTGGCTACGCGGATGGCGGGGCCAGCAGATCTGGATGCATGAGTTCCAGAGCCTCTCTCATCTCTGAGCTTCCTCAGATTTGCATTTTAAGCATCTCCAAAGCACTTCCAAGAAATCTGAGTTTGCCTCTTAAGTCATCTTGAATATGTATCTTACACAAAAAAAAAACAACACAAAAACAAAACAAACAAAAAACTTAACTGATACATTGGAAAATGTTTTATTTAAAAATACAAAACACAGCCCTGGCTTGTTGGCTCAGTGATAGAGCATCGGCCCAGCTTGTGGATGTCCCAGGTTCAATTCCAGTCAGAGCATGCGGGAAAAGTGACCACCTGCTTCTCCATTCCTTCACCCTCCCTCTTCTCTCTCTCTCTCTCCCCCTCTCTCTCTTCCCCTCCTGCAGCCATGGCTTGATTGGCTCCAACAAATTGGCATCGGTGCTGAGGATGGCTCTGTGGAGCCTCTGCCCCAGGTGCTAAGAAATAACTCCGCTGCTGAGTGAATGGAAGTCCACTCCTAAGGTACCATGTCATGTACTGAGACCAATCTTTAGCAAACATCCCAGAATGTACAACTTCTAACAAAAGCTCTCCTAAGACGCCTTGCTGGAAACACTGTCAGATGTCTGATTAATTCCTTTATTCTTTTTAATACCTCTTCAACCTAAGGATGATTTACTTTTATACCTTTTCTCTCTTGTGTTTCACTCTGTTTACTGTCAACAGAGATGCAATGTCATGATTTTATTTCAAAGCATTTTTCTTTTCAAAATAAGATGTCACCTTCTGAAAAAATTCCTTTTAACAGTTTGTCATTTTAGCACTTCAAATTATCTGTGTACTCATGGATAATAAGAAATTGCTCTTCTTGCCCAAGATTAACCAATAGAAGTAGAATGTAAGCCATATATGCAATTTTAAATTTCCAAGTAGCCACAGTCCAAAATGGTAAAAAGAAAGAGGTGAAATAAAACTTAATAATATAGCTTATTTAACCCAGTGTATCTAAAATAATATATCAACATGAAATCAATATAAAAGTATTAAAGAGATAGTCTACATTCTTTTATACTAAGTCTTTGAAATGCAAAGATTTGGGCGCCATGCTTTTATTTATTATTTTGTTGTTGTTATTCATTCGCTTTTATATTCCTTAAAGTATTAGAGTTTTGTTTTGTTTTTTCCCCTGGGATGCAGTTTGGTTACTTGGAATCATTCCATTCTTTCAAAGCTTGCTTTTAAGTTTTTTAGGGTGAGCCCAGAAAAGCCTTTAGTCCAAGTGGTCAGCAAACTCATTAGTCAACAGAGCCAAATATCAACAGTACAACAATTAAAATTTCTTTTGAGAGCCAAATTTTTTAAACTTAAACTATATAGGTAGGTACATTCCTTATTGAGGTAGCGCCTGCATGTGGTATTTTGTGGAAGAGCCACACTCAAGGGGCCAAAGAGCCGCATGTGGCTCACGAGCCGCGGTTGGTTTACCGACCACTGGTCCAGGCCTAATTTGACTTCAGTACTGAGGACTCCACCTGAGGACTCCACCTGAGGACTCCATCTGATGCCCCCTGGGGTAGGAGGTCTTTATACGACAGCCAGTGGGCACACACACTACTCCCACCTCTTGTG
Organism: Saccopteryx bilineata; assembly: GCF_036850765.1. Taxonomy (NCBI): domain Eukaryota; kingdom Metazoa; phylum Chordata; class Mammalia; order Chiroptera; family Emballonuridae; genus Saccopteryx; species Saccopteryx bilineata. The sequence goes on along the minus strand of NC_089492.1, from coordinate 77,259,871 downwards.
AGCTCTGGGACTTACCTGCCTGCTTCTCCCCAGGGTTCATCTGGGCCTTAGCAGTTTCCTAATGTACGTGCACAGGTCAGTGCTGGGCCAGAGACTTGAAGAAACCCCCTGCTGATCTTATCTCCAGAGCTCCCTCTTTCCCTGCCTCCCTCTCTCTCAATCTAAGACCACCAGGCTCTCTTTGGGTCCCCCCTCGCTTGAACACAGTGAGCCAGGGCACTAAGGACTCTCTTCACTGATTTCTCTCAGGACTCAGTCTCATGCTGCCTGTTGTCCAGTGTCTGGAATCTGCTGTCTCATAGATTGAGTCCAGTTTAGAAGGGAGACCATCAATCAGGTTCCCTGATGAATGGCCCAAAAGATGTAAAACTTAACTTCCATTCATTTACTGAAGGACTACTGTGCCCGAGGAACTCTACGGGGTGATGAGGATGCCTTACTGAACAGGAAGAGATACAGTCCTGCCCTGTGGTCACCGCAGAATAGCTGGCAAGTTCAGCAAGAATTAAGTGATACTTCCAGTAACGACACAGTGTGAACCCGACAGGTGACAGGAGGGAGAGCAGAGTGCTATGGATGCATGGAACAGAGAGACCTGATGTATTCTGTGCCATCAAGAAAAGTTTTCCAAGAGTACAGACATTTTAACTACAATTTAGGAAATAAGTGAGATTTGGTACCTGTGTTGTATAGGGTGAGGAGATGACTAAGAAGCACAGCATCTGCAAAGGGCCTGTGGCAGGATAGAACCATTAGAGAGCATCATGTCCAGCCCTTAGATTTCCCAATGAAGGCCCAAACGCTTGGAGTCCATGCCTCCTCCTGCTACATTGGTGGCAAGACAGGGGCTGGAATCCAGGACCCAGGACCCCTACCTCCACATTCAGTGTTCTCTCCAGTGCCCTGTTGCTAAGCAAGTGCAGGGAACAGTAGAACATTTTACATAATCACACTGTCATTTCATGGTCCATGACCTATTATGACCAATACATAATTTTGTAATATATTTTCATGTAAAAGTAACGATAGCCAAAATGTCATTCAAGAGAAACTTTTAATTCTTATATTGTCAGTGTATTTATAAGAAAAATTCTGCAAAGTGTAAATTAATGTAGAAGAGAACACAAGAAGGAAAGGATAAGCAGTCACACGTTCAGCAGCTGGAGTGGCATCCTGATGGCCCGGCCTGGGGATGTGCACACGGCGCCCTAAGTGGTGAAATCACACTCAGGAGACTCACGCTGAGCAGTGTGCATCCTCAGCACTTTCAGACCTTCTGGGAAGTTCATGCATTGCCCCCATTCCCAGCTTAATGGCATAATAAATGTCAATTAAGCCTCCTTTAAGATTTTAAACAGCAAAACGCAAGCGAAACTGTGTATGTAGAGAGTCCTAGGGGACTTCCCGATGTGAAGTCTCTCTCTTACTAGAGACACAGTGTGTTGCCATCTACCGTGGGCGCCGTGTTCGTTACGAGGACACACAGCACGCTTGCATCTGCACAAAGCAGGAAGTTATTTTCCCCAACTGCCCTAGACGCATCTCCCTCAAGTGACTTAGAAACGATTGTATGTTTTACATGTGAACAGATTTCTGCTTCCTGTCAACAAATGTAGAGAACGCCAGCCATGTCCCAGAGCTAGGATCCAGTGTGAACAAGGCAGAGGCTCTCCCATCCGTGTGGAGAGGCCCTTCGAGGCACCCCCAGGAAGTCCCTTTCCAGCCCTGCTTCTGTCTGACATGCCTCCTTTCTTAAGATAACTACTCCTCCAGTACAAATATAAAACAGGGTCTCCGTTAAGTTCTGAACTTGGCAAAAACAGGTGTGTTTTTTTAAATGTCCTATGTACAGCTCATTAACTTAGGTGTCAAATTCCGTTTTCATTTAAGTAGCCCAAGCCGCCAAGTGTTTGATGTCATCATCATCATCTGTCCTCCTGGACGATGCTAGAACATAAAAAGGGTAAAAATTAGTAATTGCTGACATTCGTGCTTTAGCATAGAAAACGAATATGAACTATGTACACAATAGTGTATATTTGTGGAATAAGAAATAAGTGCTAACCGAATACAGGTCAGGCTAACCCTTTAGGCAACTGTGTGACCACAGGCCAGGGAGCTGGGGACACACCTGCTTGGGATCTGTGTGCAGTGGATGACGTGCCTGGCGTTCTGGCTGGCTGGGCGGGGAGGGTAGAGGAAGGCACATTGGGAAGTTGGATATTTCTCATCTTCTTATTTAATTCTTCCTGCTCCAGTTCCTCAAGTTCTGCCATCAGCTCATCCTGAACACAGGAGAAAAAAAGAATTATGGATTTAGCATTTCAAGCAGCAGGCTCCCTCAAACACAATAACAAGAACATCTGCTACCCAATTGATATGTGAGAATTCAGTGAAATGGAATGTTTATGGAAGACTTCGTCTTTTTTTTGCAACACTGAGCAATGATTAAAAAAAGGAATATTTTTCTGTTGTGCAAATTTGTCATAGATAATCTTATAATACTTCAGTAAACAGTTATTCGAGTAATTTGTGCTACTGTGTATAAAACCTCCACAGTTTCCAGGAAATTTACACCCTGCCTGTTCTTTTCCCAACACATCTTTTCATTTCTACCATTAGAAATTAAGAATCTGTGAAATCGTAACTGGAGGAAATAAGTATTCTCATTTGGGTTAATGTTATTAAAAATAAGCAACAGGTATAGTGAAAGTATTACGTAGAGAAAGTAAAAAGAATCAAAGATGCTATGATTCCTTTGTTAAATTACCCAAGCCAGTATGCATGGGGGTTAAATAAACTTCAACCCAATGTAGGTACACTGTATTTCTTTCTTTTAGCAATAGTCTCAGAGGGTATGGTTTAATTATAAGCTACTCTCTGTCCCCAGAACCTTAAAGACGCAAGACTAATTGGAGACATTAAGAGTGTAAGCCTTCTTATGACAGATGATTTGTGGTACTCCAGCTCTGCCTGGCTCCCTGGGTCCTCAGGTAGAGTCAAACTCCTGAGTGAGGCTAGGATGCATATCCCAGAATGTGTAAATCTGTCATCATTTGTCATTGAACAAATTGATTGAGAGCTCACTTCTGGCCAGGTATTGAACTTCAATCTGGGGATGCCAAGTTCAACCAACAGTTCCTACCTCAGAGGAGTTTATTATCGCATGTGGGAGAAAGGCATATAAACAGATAATTATCCTCTTTTAAAATGAGAGTAATAATACTAGGAGCCAGGAGAGGAGATACGTAAACCAAACACAACATTTGATAGAGTCAGTGTGTATCAGATAGGCAGCAGGCTGAACAACAGTGTGACCACTGGTAAGTCCCCCTCATGGAAAGGAAATCAAACATGCAAGTGTGTGTGAGATAGTGTGGCCATGTGGCTGTGTGCTTTATGGTTCTCCACGGGTTTTATGATTACAGTGGCTTCAGCACAAATACCCTGACGTCCTGTGTCTGCTCACGAAACAATCAGAACAAACATAGCAAATGCAGCAAGAGCAGAACACACCGTCCTACACTGAGCGTGTTGCCCAGGATGGCCAGGAGTGCTTGGGTGTTATCAACAGCATGGAAAAGACACTGATATTTCCCTCAGCACACAGGGTGGCAGCATAACCATCTCCTCCCTCATCTTCAGACTTTGGGTACCAACCACTTATTCGTTCACTTGGTAAAAAGAATTTTAGATTTTAAAAAACTTTAGAGATAAGTTTGGGAGCCAGAAATTTTCATTTCATAGATGAGAAAACAAAGGGTAAGGGATGAAGGGACTTACACAGAGTTCAGTCATAAATGTCAGAGCCCAGCTGTCAGGAGCCCAGAGCCCTACGGTGCGTGTTGGTCCAACCAGGCTGAGCAAACACATGGCACTAATTTAGGCTTTGCAGGCCACATAGGGTCACAGTCTTCTCTGTTGGTATTGTTATTGGTGGTGTTGTTTTCTACAAGCTCTTAAACATGTAAAACCCATCCTCAATTTGTGAGTCAAACAAAAGCAGGCCCTGGGCAAGATTGGGCCTGAATGCTGAGCTACTCCGTTTTTAAAAGTTGTGCATAATACAATTCTCATTTTCTAGGGTTCCATGGGACCACACCGTCCTCATAGGATGCTTCACGTTTAAAACCAGGTGGATGTTGGAGTCAGGGTCCTCGCCATGCTACTATGAGAACTGGAAACATTTCCAGATCTGTACAAGGGTGTGTGCTCGGAACAGAACAATTGAAATTCACAGCGCTGACGCCACCATTCTCATGACAGTCTGTCGGGCCAGGCTGATGAATCCCAATGGAATGTGTGTGTTAATAATGCCTGTCCACTCCTATTTTTCTCCACAGTCTGAGAAATGAATGAAGGCAGCCTAACCTCCAATTTAACAGCCACAGAGCGTGAGGCGTCTGTTCCTTGCAGGGAGATAGTCGGCTTTGTTTTGCCCAGATGTACGAGCATGCCATTCCTCCTCATAATGGGCTATTTAGGCTCCCACCATTAACAGTCTCTAACTTTACATAATCACAGGCAGCTTTTCCTTAATAGTGTAGAAACTTAATTAGGGGGCTGTTTGCCAAACTGTATTAATCTTTCCTTTAAATCAGAGCCACCAAACACTTCATTTCCCCCGTAAGTATGTTTCCAGCAAGTACCATTTGTTCTTTGATGACACTTAAGGCAATATTTAAGAAGCCCCATCTGCTGCAGACGGCGGGGAGCTGTGTGTTGAGCAGCCTATGACACTCTATTCCTTGTGCTGCGTTACCAACCTCATCAAAGTCATCGCCAAAGCCAACCCGCTGAGAAAATGCTTCTGAGATTTCTTGCGCAACATCCTGCTGCTCCGTGATCTCTTGCATCAAATCATCTATTTTGTTTAGATCCCTGGGGAAAAACATTTGGTTGAAACAGTTTAGAATTTTATTTTTAAATGGTAAGTTTAGATCTACTCCCATATGAAAAAAAAAATGAGACAATTTAATATAAACTCTTAGTTATTTACCTAGGATAACAAAAATTCTTGATAGTAATATTTACCAACTTTACAAATAATTTGCACTTCGCCTGACTGGTAGTGGTGCAGTGGATTGAGAGTTGACCGGGATGCTGAGGCCCCAATTTTGAAGCCTCGAGGTCATCAGCTTGAGCTTGGGGTTGCCAGTCTTAGGACAGGGTCGTCAGCTTGAGCATGAGATCATCAACATGATCCCAAGGTCGCTGGCTTGAGCCCAAGGTCACTGGCTTGAGCAAGGGTTCACTGACTCAGCCTGAGCCCCATGGTCAAGGCACATATGAAAAGCAATCAATGAACAATTCAAGTGAAGCAACTATGAGTTGATGCTTCTCATCTCTCTCCCTCACTGTCTTTCTCTAAAAAACAAATTTTTTTTTTTACAATTTACATTTCATAATAACAATAATCCTGTCCTGGCCAGATGGCTCAGTTGATTGGAGTGTCGTCCCAAAGTGCAGAGGTTGCAGGTTCCTTCTCTGGTCAGGGCCCTTGCAGGAACAGACCTATGTTCCTGTGTCTCTCTCTCTGCCTTCTAATCTCTATAAAATCAATTTAAAAAAAAAAGAAGAATCCAGTATGGGTACATATAGTTTAAATATTAAATAAATAGGCGTTAGGCCCTGGCTAGCTAGCTCGGCAGTAGACCATTGGCCCGGTGTGTGGAAGGCCCGGGTTCGATTCCCAGCCAGGGCACACAGGAGAAATGCTCATCTGCTTCTCCACCCTTCCCTTTCTCCATTTCTGTCTAGCTCTCTCTTCTGCAGCCAAGGTTCCATTGGAGCAAAGTTGGCCCGAGTTCTGAGGATGGCTCCATGGCCTCCGCCTCAGGTGCTAGAATGGCTCTGGTTGCAGTGGAGCAACGTCCCAGATGGGCTGAGCATCGCCCCCTAGCAGGCTTGCTGAGTGGGTCCCGGTTGGGTGCATGCGGGAATCTGTCTCTCTGCCTCCCCATTTCTCACTTCAGAAAAATAAGTAAATAAATAAATAAATAAATAGGCATTACATTTGGGAGTCACTAAAGAGCAAATTATTTTATAACTTACAATATTTGTAGACCCATTCTGAAATTTTATCTGGTAGGGCATATGTAAAATTTAAATATATCTTACTATGTATGAACTCCACAGGAAATGGTGCCATGGACTCCCAGTGGGCACCATTACTAAGCCAAGCAGGGGCGGTTTTCAGCAGCTGCCACCTGATAACAGCCCTTTGTAGAAGCTGAGCTCTGGAACAAGAGAAATATTTTCCAGAATGCTCTGAGATCCTGCCTCCCTGAGGGCTTTCCCAGGCTAGCTGCTGTCCTGGGAGATGACAGGTGAGGGCGGGACTAGGCCCCAGAGGCTCTCAGAAGAACCAGCAACTTCAGCCAAGGAATCTGGCGGCCACAGGCCCAGGACACACAGCTTCTTCGAAGACAGTCTCTAGCACCTGAGCCCCCGTGGCCCCCAGCCACCAACCTGAGCTGTCAGGGCCTGAACGCCAGGATCTGGACTGTGTCTCTAGGACCCTGTCTCCCAGTCATCCCTCCACTGATCAGAGACTAGAAAAGTGACAAGTTTCCTCAGTATCAGGCAACCTAAACCCTGAAATTTTGATTCCCAGTGGAATATATCTTTCGAAAGTTTCCCAAACTCTGTATGTAGAAAAAGCTGGATATTCTGACATAGTTTCATGTAGTAAAAAGGAAGAACACTTTTACCATTCTCCTACCACCCCTTATTTCCAATTCTTATATTTATAACAAATATACAAGGAGTTTATTTTGTAAAGGGAGTATAAGAAAGATGCAGTTAACATTTGGACCTGGGGGTGAGTTTTTCTCAAAAGGAACACAATAGGATGACATTGCTAAACCACCTGCGATTTTGCGAGGCAGGTGAGCACCCTCTGTTTATAGCGAAGGATTCTAACTCTGACTGTGAACGCAATGATCTTCCCGGAGCTGTCAAAATGATGGTGGATCACCAACAAATTATCAAAGTAAGAAAATGTCAGCAAAGAGGTGTCCACTGGCCCTAGGAGCCCCCTGGTTTACCCTCCTCCATCCGCAGAAACACCCCTACATTGCTCTGGTCCCCGTTGGTCCACCCTCCCCCATCTGGGGAAACAGCTCTGTATGGCTCAGGTCCCCACTGCTCTTGTGGGGCTCAGATTTCACTGTCACATTTACTCTCAGGAAAGGATCCGGTCCCCAGTGTTGACTGCACAGTGTGAACGTAAAGTAAATTGTCACTGGCCCCCTTACTACTACTGAATATTGATTTGTTTATTGCTTATTTTGTACCAGGAACTAAGTGCATTATATCTGGTATCACAGAGCTCACGATAACCCCAAGTGCTATTTTTATCTCTAATTTACAGACAAAAATACAGATGAGACAAAGTAATTTGCCTAAGGACAGTGGGCCATGGAACTGGAACTGGAACCCAGAAAGTCTGACCCCCAATTCCATGCCCATACCCATTATTCTACGTCGATGGTTCTCATACATTGGTTAAGTACCAGAACAGCTGGGGAACTTGTTTAAAAACAGAAAGGCCCAGTCCCTGCCCTTCTTCAAGGAGCCTGGCCATCTCTGTTCTCATTGGTAGCCTTCCGGGTGATTTTGAATCCCAGCAAAGTCTGACACCACTGTTCCATAGTGCAACACTCTCACAAATGCCGACATTTCAGCCTTTTGAAAACTCTATAATGAAAAGCTACAGGTGGAGTGTCAGAAGAGAGTGAGGTGACTGGGAAACCTTAAGGCCAAAATGAATGTTCTGCATGTGTTCTTGGCTTTTCTGTTTGTTTTCTGGCACATACAATGTCTAATCTTTCTCTGAGGGACCCTTCCATTCCGACATGTCAAAGGGCTTCAAAAGGACGAGCCTGTTCCTGCCAAAACCATCACACCATAATGCCCAATGTGGAGGACATCATGACTCAGGGGAAGCCCAGGGGCACTCACATGTTTTCATGGACTGCTTTCATGGCCTTGGCCGCAAAGCCCATGTTCCTCAGCACCTCGGTGTTGGTGTGTGAGTTCTCCAGGGCTTCTCTCTGGAACTCGATTGTGGACAGGGTGCCATCAATCTGCGTGAGCTGCTTCTCAAACCTCTTCTTCCTCTTCAGCGCCTGCAACGCAGCTAGACAAAGGAGAAGCCGTGTTTGTTAGGAGAGAGACCAGTCACTCACTCAAGAGACATTGGCTCAGCCCCAACAGGGGACATAGCATGGTTGGCACCTACAGAGAGGCGACCAGATGGGGCTGAAAGACTCAGGGGTGACATCTGTCCCTTCCTCACCTGTACCAAGTGCCACGCCCTCAAACATGTCAATGTTATTTTTTTCTTCCAAAGATCTGGCAAGTGTCATAGGGTAAAAAGTCCATTTTCACAGTCCATAAACTATACCATAGAAATTGGATTAAAAAAAATAAGTATAAAAATCCTGCAATAGAAAAATAAAATTTAGAGGTAGAAAGAAGTTTAATGACTGTTTATTCTAGACCTGCTTCCTTTTTTCAAAGACAAGTTAATTGAGACCTGGAGAAGCTCCTGGACTTGCTTGAATGTAAACAGTGAATGGCCGTCCAAAACCTAGGATGCCAAGCTGCATGTCTTGGTCTGAGATGATCATGAGATGGGCAGTAAGATTCCCTTTCACCATGAGCATCTACGAAATCTATGCTGCCAGAGTCACACTCAAGGATTAGCTGGCACACCGGGGAGGGAATAGAGTGTTTACTTAGGACAGTGGTCGGCAAACTCATTAGCCAACAGAGCCAAATATCAACAGTATAACGATTGAAATTTCTTTTGAGAGCCAAATTTCTTAAGCTTAAACTATATAGGTAGGTACATTCCTTATCGAGGTAGCGCCCACATGTGGTATTTTGTGGAAGAGCCACACTCAAGGGGCCAAAGAGCTGCATGTGTCTCGCGAGCTGCAGTTTGCTGACCAGGGCCTTAGGAGAAATGATATCTAACTATCCTGCCGTTCCCACTCTAATAAAATAACCTTATCAGCTTCATTCAGAAATCACAAAACTTAACAGAGCTCTTTTGACTATGCACCTTGGAAGGCACCCAAAAGCAGGCCTTAAAATGTGAGTTGTGATAAGGCATTCAGAGAGAGCAGGAAGAGACCAGCAGAGCATGTTCCTATGAAGATGATTAAGTGGAACTGGCAAAAGGACTCGAATAGGTTAATGGTTTCAGAGTGAAACACAGAAGTTATTGCAACAGATTTCTGAGAGAAGGCTCTTTTCTTAACTCAGTGTTGGTCACTTTATTTTCTTGTCATTCCAACAGGTTTGGTATATTCATTCCAATGCTTTTTGTTTGGTGCACAGAGACTCATTGTCATTACGCTTTCTCCTTGGGTTTTGTTGGTGATCAACAGGAAGTGTTACTCTATGTCCCATTAATCCCCTTTGCCTAAATTCCATTTCATTTTATATTTAAATTAACATTTTAGCTTTCTTTTTTGTTACAATTTGCCTGTCAGTTATCTTTATGGGGACCTCTATTGGAAAAGAGTTTTATACTATATTTGCTCTTTCTCGGTACACTTGTCATGGATAGCATGCAGCTGGATATTTGTGTGACTGTTTTTAACCCAGTCAGATAGTCTCTATCTTTTATTGTAAGATTTTAATTCATTTTTTTTATTGGGACAACAGATATGTTATCAAATATAGTCTTTTTACTGTCATTTTATTTGTGTTTTCTTTGTTATCTTTTTGTTTTCTTCTTGTTGTCTTGTCTTTATGTAGATAGATCAAATTTCCTTTGTATATTTTCTCCCTTTAATTTGTTGGACAGTTACATGTATTAAATCTTTTCTCCTAATAAATACCTCTGTATTTAAAATATACACATATAATTAATTTTTCTATCCATGTTGAAACCTAATCAGCACCTGAAATTTATTGTTCCTAAAAAGATTCCTTTCCTTTCCCATCCAAACCTGCCCATATTTAATTAAAAATAATCTGCAATTTTATTAGCTGATTACTAGTTGTTTTTTATTTTCTTGTTAATTTTTAAGGAAACTTTCCTTAGCACCTGTATTAAACTGATGGACACTATTTCAATAGTTATTTGCACTCAACTATAGTGTTGGCTGGTTATTTTCTTAGTATTGTGCCTATATCCTTTGCCATCATTTCTTGTTTTCTGTTTGTTTGTTTTTGTTCTTACCAAATAAGTCTTCAACTATTTTTTTTTTCAGAAAAGGTGCATACATAGAACCCCTCTAAATTCCTATAGGTCTGAAAATGTCTTCATTTTGTTTCAAGTTTAAATGATAGTTTTTGAATTTTTACAGAATTCTAGATTCAGAATATTTAACAAATTTTAAGACACTTATATTTTTGTTGGAGAGCCAATATTTCAAAAGTTTGGTAATAATATTCTTTTCATCCCTTTATAGATAAAAATCTGTTTGTTTCATCTCTGACATGCTTAAGATTTTCTTTTTTACCTTAGAGTTGGGAAATTCATGAGTATAGGTTTAGGAATATGTCTTTTATTTTTCTTAAGTAAAGATTCATGACATATTTTTATTCTGAAGAGTCAAATCTTTCTGTGTCTTATGGAAACTGAATCCTGTAGCTTTTTATGACTTCTTTCCCTCCATCATTTCTGCCTTCAATCTTCTGAAATCCCTATTCATTTTATATTACAGTGTGTTCGTAAAGTCATGGTGCACTTTTGACCAGTCACAGAAAAGCAACAAAAGACAATAGAAATGTGAAATCTGCACCACATAAAAGGAAAACCCTCCCAGTTTCTGTAGGATGATGTGGCAGCATGTACGCATGTGCAGATGATGACATAACACCGTGTATACAGCGGAGCAGCCCACAGCCATGCCAGTCGAGATGTGGACGGTACAGAGGAAACTTCAGTGTGTTCTGTGGCTCACTAAATTCGAATCCGTGACCAAAGTGCAACGTGAATATCGGCGCGTTTATAACGAAGTGCCACCACATAGGAATAACATTACTCGGTGGGATAAGCAGTTGAAGGAAACAGGCAGTTTGGTGGAGAAACCCTGTTCTGGTAGGCCATCAGTCAGTGACGAGTCTGTAGAGGCTATATGGGATAGCTACCTAAGGAGCCCTAAAAAACTGTGCATGAGCCCACATCGAACTGCACTAGATAGGTATGAAACTGGGAGAGTTTTCCTTTTATTTGGTGCAGATTTCACATTTCTATCATCTTTTGTTGCTTTCCTGTGACCGGTCAAAAGTGCACCATGACTTTACGGACACACTGTATTATCTGCACCCTGAGCCTACCCGAGCCATTCTCTCTGTTTTCTGTCTTTTGAAATTTCTATGCAATGGATGTTGGATTCCTTGCATCTATCCCTCAGTCTATTAATATATCTCTCATTTTGTTTCTCTATGTTCTGGGAGAACCCCTTAATTTTATATTCCAAATCACTAACTAGTGTTCAGCTCTATTTATTCTTTTTTTAAACCCTTTTATTTATTTATTTTTAATTATGTTTTTAATTTCTAAGGACCTTTTCTCCTAGCCGTTCATTTACATGGCAGCCCTACTTGTCTTACCTCTCCATAGCCTCCGAACTTCCCTGAAGATACTATTGCAAGTTTTGTCTTTAACATTATTTTTTTATTTCTCGCATTCTCTTCTCCTGGATTCTGCTGTTTGCTTTGCTTATCTTGAGGCTTCTCTTTCATGTAATTTCCTTTTTTCAAAATTCTGCCGACCTTATATTCTAGGTTCACATGCATCAGTAAAAGACTAGAATAGTTAGTGTGAGAAGATGTGCCTGTTGTAGTCACACAAGCGTGTCCTCCATGAAGCTTCTTCCTCCTGAAAGGGCAGGCTGCCCACAACTCTGTAGAAGTGGGTGGGGCCTGCCAGAAGGCAGGCTGCCTTCAGTGGGCAGGGAGCAAGAGGACAGGCGGTGGGTTGCCACAGTTGCCAAAGAAAGGCTTTAATTTTGGTGGGGGACATTTCTCTGTGTGGTGACACTTCTTCCCCACCCCTCCCTGCCTTGCAGACTGTGGAGACTCTGCTCTGCTTCCCCTTCCAAATGCAACACCACCATTTAAGTTCTTGCTGAACTGCACTTACTTTTTATTTATAGAACAGTTTCTATTTGTTTAACCTTTAGGAAGAAACAAAAACAATTTTTCTTCAAGTCATCTGGCATGAAGGCCTTTCTCCAATCTTGCTCTGCAGAGAGGCTTGTCACACTCACAAAGTTGTGTGAGGGTTTTGTTCCCACACAGGGAGAATGGCCTGGTGACCCCCGTGGTAACACCCTGCCCAGGGGTGCAGCTGTTGCTGCATTTACTGCACTGGGTCGTCATTATCTGTAACATCTATTCCACGCCACCTCCCCCGCACAAATTATAAGCCCTTGGAGGCAAGATTCTGTTCTGGCAGTTCCCCAGTTCCCAGCACATGGCGAACAAGACACATAACAAATACCAACATGATACATATGTGTTGTAGGCTGTGCGCTCCATGCGCATTATGTGACTTACACCATGAACTCCCGCAGACTCCAAGAATGGGCATTGCCATTGGCCTATTTTTACAGAAGATGAAATGAACAAAAATTAAATAAATAAGCTTGGTGATTTTGTGCACAGAGAGCAATGACAACACTGTGTGACAGAAAAGGCATGCTCTTCAAGGCCAGGGTGTGACGCCGTCTTCCCCAACCTGGCTCCGTCACATCCCATCTTCAAGCCTCAGTTTGCTCTTCTGGAAATGGGGGCAGGATCCCCTTAAAACTGGGTGACTTTTAAGCATTCATGATAATTTATGGAAAACACTTTACACAGTCCCTGTGGATGGTAGGAGATTATTCAAATTAATAATAGCAATTTCTTTAACATTTCTTTCAGGAGATTGTGTATCTTATTTCTGAGACTACTCAGTAACAAGTTTCCCATTTTGGTCACCATAACGGGCCAGAACAGGGACATAAAGTTCCGAAGCAGCCCCACATTTCAACAGGTGCGGGATGCCACACTCTTCAGCAGAGCGCCCTGAGGCGCTGCACCCCAGATACACATCTCTGCCCACCAGCCCCGAAGCCGAGAGTGCCAAGTGTGTCTCCTCCCAGTCTCGTTGGGCTGGACCGGTGTCTACACTTATTTGAAACCTATTGACCCAACAGCATTTTTTTTTGAGAAAATGTTAAAGTTCTCCACTAAAAGTATGCCATGTTTCCTAATGAAAACTAATTTTAGATTACTTTCTGACAATCAAGAAATGCAATTTGCTCTAGAGGATGAGACTTGGGAGTCACCACCTCCACATGTCAATGCTGCCTCTACCAGGGAGTCACTGTGCACAGTAACCTCAGGTGTGACCTTCAGTCTTCTGAAGAAATGGTCGCCCATTGGAATAGCAACAACAATGTCTAGGAGAGAACAGAACACTGACTCTGGAGTCAGGATGCCAACATTCCCATCTAGACTCCATCTATTCAGAGCTTTAGGGATTGATCGCTTATTGGAAAACGGAGCTATAACTCATTCAGTTGTTGGGGATTAAACGAAATAATAAAGTCTTCAGGGCAGTGCCAGGCACACAGTGAGTGATTACTAAATGTCAGGGACTCCGCAGTCACCTCATCTCTTTCACAGAGCTGTCAGAGCCCTATGGTAGGGTCATGTGGCATGAGGCTCAACCTTGCAAATGTTTGTTATTAGTAATAACCAGACCTGGGTTTTGGCATAATTTTAAATGCATGTATTAACATATGGTTTCTGATCTTCAGAATGTTTGGGACAAACTAGAACATTCACCCAAAGTTCAGATCTCAACTTACCCTAACTCTGATCACCACTCCACAGACTACAGACTGGCCTATTCTGCAGCCCTCAGCTCTGAGGGAGCAGGCAGGTGGTGAGGGTAGGGGGAACAGGGGAGGGGAGGGGAACAGAGGGAGCGTAGAGGAAAGGCCTTCTTTGTCTTCTCCCCTGTGAGAGAAGGAGACAGAAGAATGTCTCTCTGCTATAACAAGAGAAGACCATGCAGGTGTGATGATCAGTGGCAGCGACAGGCCCCAGTACCCGGGACTCCACAGTAGGACCGGGACATCTGGTGACCGGAGAACAGAAGCCTGAGCTCAGGGAGGCCACAAGCTTGGCACCTGTCCAGGGCCTCTGCCTGGTCAAAGAGGCAAGAAATCTGGATTTGCAGGCAAAATCCCTAAATTTAAACCTGTTTTAAAATGTTTAAGAAAAAACACTTTGTGTGAGCAAAACCGATGATTCCTGCATGTCTGGGTCTGGCCCCAGGACACCCAGTGCGATGTTTGACACTGGCCAGGCACAGTAAGCTTCTTGCAAACAATAAGACAAGAGGCTTCTGTTTCAAAGAGCCAAGAAGTGTCTGGGAGGGCTCTCCCCAGGAGCTGCTTCTCCAGTGAAATGAGGATGCCACGGGCCCTCCATAAATTGGACAGGCTCTGACTTGGCTTTCTAATAAGCAGTTTGGGAAAGTAACAGCTGTAGTTTTTCAAAGACATGCAACACAATCTGCATATCAGGCATAGCCCCTGATTTGGCAAAGAGGGGCATGTTGGGAATCACGTCACTTAACCTGTAAAGAAGGTACAATTTAATCTTTCAAGCTCCGTGTGTGCATAAAGCAGCTGGTGAAACCTGGGAGACATTCCTCCTGAAACAAAGAAATTTACTGTATTCTTTTGCAGTGGAGAAATGGCCAGGGGCGGGGGTTTGTCTCCTGGCCTGACAATGCCCATCCTTCAGCAATGGAGTAACATAACAGTGTCCCTTGTGTCCTGCTGCTGGGGGAGCCAGGAAGAGCCCTCACTCTAGTCCCCTGAGGATTGGGACTAAAACATAAGAATTACCCTCTTGACAAAATCCATCAAGCCCTATTCAACTCGGCTGCCAGAGGAAGGCTTTGGTCACAAAATAGAGAAGAGTGGCAGTTTCATTACTCATATAATGAGTAGGGCATGTTGGTTTCCAGGTCATGCTATTGTTCTTTCTGCATTCAGGGTGTGTACCTGCGTGCATTGTTGACCCATTAGTTGGCAAAAAGCAAGAACCTTTTAGGAACCATCATCTCCATGACTGCGGACAACCCTGTTTGCGATGTCTGAGACTGTGTTATGACCACACTTCCCTTTCTGTTGTTTGTGGCAGCTTGTTTTAGTTCTTAAAAAACACAAACTGAATGAACATCACCAAAAGATTTCATAAACGGAATTAAACTGAAATGTTCCTGTACAAAGTCCCAAATTAGATAGAAACAGCTGGGAAAGGGGACAGGTACTAGAAATTCTTACATTTGGCCAGTGCCACCCTGTTATGAATTCCCCTGGCCCTCGTCACTTCCATAAGCTATTCCTGATCTGTTCATTTCAGTCACAAGACAAGGACAGACTGAGGATCTAGCACATGCCTAGAACTGTGGGCCCCTGCAGAGACAAAGACAGGGGCTTCAAACTCAGAGGAACCAAGTACAAAATGGGGTTTAACCTCATTCATCATTCAATGAGCATTTACTAAGCATCTACTGTGTTTCAACAACTATGTGCAGGGACCCTAGCATGCATATGTCACATCTGTCACCTCAGGGAACAGAGGAGGCAGAGGAGCAGGACAAGTTTCAGTAGGTACTCAGAGGACTGTGTTAGCACGCTCTGGAGGTGTGTGTGTGTGTGGGGTGCTCCACAGAGGACTCATGAGGAAGCAGGTGCCTCTCCACACATTTAGTCAAACACTGCTCACTAGGGAATGTGCGTGATGAAAGGTGTCACACAGATGACTCCTTCCAGCCTCGACCCTGTCCTCATCTCCCCCACTGAACCATGCCAAGTTCCTGGCTGAGATCCATTAGGAGTCAGAGACTCAACACCCAAGGACTGAGCTAATCACAGCAGCTCGCTGGCTCCGTACTGTCAGAGATCGCACCATTATTAAATGTCACAGAAAGGTAAATCTGAAGCCAGAAGCAATGACATACAATTGGACAGCAGCAGAGCAGGTGCTAGGAGAACAGGCACAGAATGGGAGTGCAGAGAGCAAATGAAGGACATTCTGAGGAAAGAACATTTGCAAAATGACCACTGCTGTGTAAGCAAGCCAGTAACGTGGGGCTGAATTCTGTGATAATTAAAAAAAAGAAATGGTGATGATTAATATTATAAGTATAAAAGATTAGAAGGAGAGTGATCAACGCCCTTTCCTATCCCCAGAAAGACTGAAAATGGACAAAGAAACTCAGGCTATTTTCCAACAGAAACTATGTTCCTGTCCTCGTTGGAGACAAGACACTTCTTACGGCCAGGACATCACACACAGGGAATTACAGCAGGTAGATTACAGAATGGGATGGTCCTGGTCCCACTGAAATTCTCATTTATTATAACCAACTGCATCCTAGGTCAATTGCCAAGCAAACAGAATTAGCCTGTTATTGAAAAAACATACCAATATATTAATTAAAGTCTACTTGATATTCTTTGTAAAAACTCAATTAATGCTGGGCACCAGGCAGAATGTTTAACTACTTGAATGAGTTCCTTTCTTTTTTTTTTGACTTGCTATTAGTGTTTGTAAGCTCAGAAACTGGTGACTCTGCAGGCCTGCTAGTGCCTAGAGCACAGGAAGAATAGTGTGAATATGAACCCAGCAATATCAAACAGACACACTCAGAAACAGTTGATTTTGCTTAATTCTACAAGGTAGACATGTGTACCTATGGATGTAATTTTATATTGTGTGCGTATATATGTGTATGTATACATATGTGGGCATGGATGTTTGTATATGTGTATGTGTTCTAGAATATGGTTTTGTTCTATAAACAAGTATTCCCTGTTCATGTGATGCAGTAATACTCCCTGTCCTTGTGCCCATAGATTGCAGGGACGCCTGAGAACCAACACACTATAACCCTATAGCCCCTTATAGCTCTCACCATCTGTAATTGTACAATTATTCCCTTGAGATCCCATTATCACCAAATCTCAAGAAAGAAACAGCTCCTATTCTCACAATGACTATCACTACTATTCTTTAAGAAGAGGTTTACCTTGAAATTGGTGATGAACTATAACACTCTTTAATTTCTCAGATCTAAGTGGGAGAACAATACCCAATAAATCAAGAGAATTTACATAAATAAAAAATTTTTAACTGCTAACAAAATCATAGGCTCTTGCATATTGTGATCTTTAAAAGATGCATACATTGATTTAACATACTCATAATTTTTTTCTTGCTGCAGTTTTTTTTTTCCATAAATTTTGAGCTAGGATAATATCTTTGTTCAGGTTCCAAGGTTATATTTACTTTCATTCTGTATGTATAAAATATATGGACAGAACTGGTCATCTAACTAGCCCCACCCACTAAAAAAGACTTGTTGAACAATGTTAGAGTAGAGCAAACAAGAAACACCCATTGTAACCAGGAAGCCTAGGTCCCCCAGGCAGAAGGAGCCACCAGCAATTCAGGTTAAAATAGAAACTAAAATGTTCGAGGTGCCTGTCAAATATTTGGTTACCTACTTTTATTCCTCTAAATATATATGGAAACCAAATATAAAACTGTACACTGTATTTCATTTAAGTTAGATGGTTGACATTAAACTTTAATTTTTAAATAAAGAATTTAACTTCAAAGGTGAGGAATCCTAACTTGTAGCAGAGAATCATCAACTTTTCCTTTCCTATAATTTTAAAATCACCATTCTTATTTGCTTGCTTTTTTGGAGGGGATTGTTTCGTTTTGAGGGTAGCGATGACTGTTGGTATTGGAGTCACCTGATTGTAGACTGAGGATGGGTTGATGGAGGTCGCCCAGAGTGGATGGGTGTGGGGGCTTTTAGCTACCCCTCACCACCTCCCTGGAAATACCCACAAGTTAGAAATATCTGAATAAAGGGTTTAGCCATGGGCTCAAACATTGGTCCAGGTTTGGGAACTCTGACTGCTTTAAGGGAGGACCATATAAACTCTGGACTGAGTTTCCAATATTTCCATAAGCAATAAGCATAAGTTAAAGAAAATTATATTCTTTGCTTAATGTAAATATTTCCCCAAATGTGGTGCTCTATTATCCAGTGTTGTGAAATTTACATGATGAAGGAGTATGAATGACTGTTTCAATATTTATAATACTGCTCCAAATTCATGAAGGAAAACAGCACACTAGACGTAAGGTTACATAACACAAGAACACTACCAATTACCCTTCTAGAAGTAGCTATGACACATCAGCAAGCAGTCAAAATTGGTGTCACAGAAACCTGGAAGAATGCTTCTAGAATAGAAATACCGTATTTCCCCATGTATAAGATATACCCTTTTCTGAAAAATTTGGGGTCTAAAAACTGGGTGTGTCTTATACAGTGGTTGAAGATATTTTTACTTGCATTTCCCACCTTTTCACACTTGTTTTTGCGCTCATTGTTTTGCATTTGTTACCAGTATATTACGGCATGTTATGTTTTGTCACATTCTGCCCAGAAACGGCTCAGAAAAGATTTTTGTACAGTGCTGAATTCAAGTTAAAAGTGATCCAGTTTGTAAAAGTGAATGGAAATCATGCTGCTGAAAGTAAGTTTGGTCCTCCTCCAACTGAGAAATTAATCTGAGACTGGCTACGGGAAGAAGAAACCCTACTGAAAACAACACAGCAGAAGAAGACCATGAGAGGCAAGTCAGCAAAATGGCCTGATTGAGAGAGGGAATTGAAGATATGGATTAAAGAGTAAACGGCAATTGGAATTCTTGCGTCCACAAGGATGATTCAGCATGAGGCAAGAAGAATTGCTGATGGAAAAGAAGTTACTGATTTCAAAGGAGGACACAATTAGTGCTTCAGGTTCATAAAATAGGATGGACTAAGCATGCACACATGCACCAGACTTGCCCAAAAGATGCCTTAAAGCTGTGAGCAAAAGGTCCTTGAATTTCATCATCGTTGTCATTTAATGTCAGAAGACACATCAGTTTGAGTTGGGACAGATTGCAAATATGGACAAAATTTCCCTTCAATCTGATGTCCCAAGTAACAGAACTGTTGATAAGTGTCGGTCAAATAAGTTTGTAAATATGTATATGTTTGCTCGCTTATAGTTTGCTTTGGGTGTGGAGACAGACTGTAAGCTGGCAAAGTCATTATAGCCTAAGGCTTACTTTTAAAACTAAGCTTTTCTCCACACCCTTGACTGTTGCATGATGTAGGGTGGTGCATTCTCATGAGGAATCCCATTATGCCTCAGATAAGTGACTTTGTATCAGAGAGTTCCTTGTTTGTATATTGGATTAAAGATTTTGATTTCTATACTATAAGATGGGGCAGAGGAGCCCATGCTGGAGGAGAGCAGAGAAAGGCCACATGGAGGAGAGAAGCAGTCAATATGGCGGAATGCTGAAGGAGAAGACAGTTTGTGCAGAGTTTGTGCAGAGAGAAAGAGATGGGGAACAGGTGAATAAGGCTGGTGAGGTAGAAACCTTTGATTCTAGAAAACTTGAATAAGTCAGTGGCTTCGGGAGCCCTGAATGGAAAGGGAAGTGTTTTCCCACTGTGTATATTTCTTGCCCGCCGGGTGCAAGCTAGGATCAAAGGTGATGGCTAACCAGTTTTTGGCTCCATTCTTTTATTACCATCTGTCCAAAACAAATGTGAACCTGTATGGGCTGTGATGGTGGCCGTGGCTACTGGCTTTACAATAAGAAAGGGGTAAAAACTAACTGTGAAGACAAGTGGACATGAAAAGAGCCATTATACAGTTGTTCTAGCTTGTTGTGCTGATAGAACCAAGCTGCCTCCTATGCTGATTTTCAAACACAAAACAATGCCAAAAGAAGACATTACTCAAGGAGTGATTGTCCATGTTCATGACAAGGGTTGGATGGATCAGGTTGGGATAAAGATCTGGTTTGAAAAAGTGTGGAGAAGGAGACCAGGTGGACTCTTACGCAAACCTGCCCTACTGGTGCTTGATCAGTTCAGGGCACACATAACGAAAAACACAAAGAAGATTGCTGTAGATAAAAAAAACCAAACTTGAGTTGACTCTCAGTAAAGGAGACTATTCTCAATAATGCTGTTGGGCCTCCTCCAGTCACATTTCCCTGAAGAACAAATTCCGGCTTAAGATTGTGGCATCTGCTCCTGGCTGAGGGTTTCCATCCTGCAGGCCTGCTCTACAGACTTTGGAATTGCCAACTTCACAATGGCATAAAAAAATTCCTTGAAAGGGAGACAAGATGGCGCTGGAGTAGGCGGATGTACCAACATCTACCTCCCAGAACCAAAGTGGATTACAAACTAATTTTAAGAACTATCATCTGGAAAAACCAACTTTGGACTAAACTAAGAGGACTCTTCAACCAAGGAACACTGAAGAAGCCACACCGAGACTGGTAGGAAAAGCGGAAACGCGGAGAGAGCTGCCCAGCTCCCTGGAGCGAATGGCAGCTAGGAGAGACTCACGTGGCGGGAAGTGAGTTTAGCAGAGGGGGAAGGGTCCTGAGCCCCACGAATAAAGCCCCAGCCTGCAGCCCCAGAGCTCAGAAGAGGCGTAAGGACAGAATTTAGCTGGAAACAAGTCAGGATACTGTTTGTGAGAAAGAGCCTGATTTCTCAAACCCAGGATCCTTCTTAAAGGGACCGCACAGAAAACCTCTCTCACAACCACTCAACTGGGGCTCCTGGGGACAGGGAGAGAGGAGAGGACCAGAGTAACAGGAAGAGAGTGTAATCTAGGAGGCACAGGAAGAAACATTTTGGGAGATAGCCACCCTAACCCCTGGGATGAGTCACTCCCCAAAGCTGAAGTGAACATTTCCCCTGGAAACAGCAATACCAGCAAAGGGAAGCAGGAGAGCAGCCAAACAAGCTCGCCCCGGCACTCAGAGCAGAGTCGTATAGAAGGAGGGAGCTTTTGGGTCTACAGTAGTGAGTCTTAGGGTATGAGCTGCAAGGCCCTCACCCACGCGGCTGAGGGTGCACCGGAGGGCGGGCGGCAGCGGGAGACAAAAGCATGGTTCTGCTGGCAGGGGTGGAAGCCAGCTGGCCACCACTGGGCTCAGGTGTGAGCTCAATCTTGCCTGGCTGGGGAGAAGGGGGCGTGCAAAAGTGGTCAAACTCAGCTGCCGGCAGCCTGTAATCCAGCCTGCGGGAGAAGGGCAGGAACCCCGGGAAGGGTGGAGACCAGCCCCTGAGCAAGGGCACAGGAGCACAGCCTTGCCCCACCCGTGCAACCCAGGTTTATGGTCTGACTTGGTAGCCGGCTCCTCCCACGGGGGTGGAGCCAAAAGCCCAGAAGAGGCGGAGTTCCGCTACTGAGCTGAGCTTGGGCACGCAGTCCTGCCCGGCGGTAGAGCCAAGGCTAGCAGCCATTCCTCCAGCGGGCTCCTCCTGCAAGGGCAGGGCGAAAGCCCGGAAACAGGCGGAGACCCGTAGCTAAGCAAAGGTGCTCGCCAGTGCCCTCAGAACCGAGCATAACGTCACATATGGGGGCAGGGCAAAGGCCAAGGCCACCAAAGCTTGTGCACTCGAGCGTGTGATCACAGCCACTCCTGTGAAGAGAAAATGCGGAGGCAGAGAAATACAACACAAATAAACCAAGAGAAATCCCCAGAAAAGGACTTAAGTGAATCAGATATAACCAAATTACCAGATGCAGAGTTTAAAATAACGATTGTTAGGATGCTCAAAGATATTAGAACAACCATAGATGGCCATTATGAAAACCTAAATAAAGAGATAACAAATATAAAAAAAAGGATATTGAAATAATAAAAAAGAATCAGTCAGAAATGACAAATACAATATCTGAAATAAAGAATACAATGGAAGGAACTAAAAGCAGGATGGATGAAGCAGAGAATCAAATCAGCGAGTTAGAGGACATGATAAATAAAGGCACGGAAGAAGAGCAGAAAAAAGAAAAGAGACTCAAAAAGTCTGAGGAAACTCTAAGAGAGCTCTGTGACAACATGAAGAGAAATAACATCCACATCATAGGGGTTCCTGAAGAAGAAGAGAAAGAACAAGGGATAGAGACTTTGCTCAAACATATCATAGCGGAAAACTTCCCTTAATTAAGGCAGGAAAACATTTCACATGTTCAGGAAGCACAGAGAACTCCATTAAGGAGAAACCCAAAGAAACCAACACCAAAACACATCATAATTAAAATACCAAAGCTAAATGATAAAGAGAAAATATTAAAAGCTGCTAGAGAAAAAAAGACTATCACCTACAAAGGAGCCCCCATAAGGATGACTTCTGACTTCTCAGCAGAAACACTTGAGGCCAGAAGGGAATGGCAAGAAATATTCAAAGTAATGCAGAACAAGAACCTACAACCAAGACTACTTTATCCAGCAAGCCTATCATTTAAAATTGAAGGAGAAATAAAAAAAAGCTTTACAGACAAAAAAAAACTCAATGAATTCACTGCAACCAAACCAAGGCTGCAAGAAATGCTAAGGGACCTGTTGTAAACAGATCAAAGGAAAAAAAATATATAGCAAAAGAGGAATACAGTTTTAAAGAAAAAAATGGCAATAAACAATTACATATCAGTAAAACCTTAAATGTTAATGGATTAAATGATCCGATCAAGAGACATAGGGTAGCTGAGTGGATAAGAAAACAGGACCCATACATATGCTGTCTATAAGAGACACACCTTAAATCAAAAGATGCACACACACTGAAGATAAAAGGATGGAAAAAAATATTTCACGCAAATGGAAATGAAAAAAAAGCTGGGGTAGCAATACTTATATCAGACAAAATGGATTTTAAAACATGGACCATAGTTAGAGATAAAGAAGGTCACTACATAATGATAAAGGGAGCAATCCAAAAGGAAGATATAACCATTATAAATATCTACACACCTAATATAGGAGCACCTAAATATATAAAGCAGACTTTGATGGACTTAAAGGGCGAGATCAACAGCAATACTATAATAGTAGGGGATTTCAGTACCCCATTAACATCATTTGATAGATCCTCAAGAAAGAAAATTAACAAAGAAACAGCAGATTTAAAGGACATATTAGATCAACTCGATTTAATAAATATCTTCAGAACCTTTCACCCTAAAACAGCAGCATATACATTCTTTTCAAGCGTTCATGGTACATTCTCTAGAATAGACCACATGTTAGGGCACAAAAGCAGTGTCAACAAATTTAAGAAGATTGAAATCATATCGAGCACTTTCTCTGATCACAATGGCATTAAACTAGAAATCAACCACAATAGAAAAATTGAAAAATATTCAAACACTTGGAAATTAAATAGCATGTTATTAAATAACGAATGGGTTAACATTGAGATCAAAGAAGAAATTAAAAAATTCCTAGAAACAAATGATAATGAGCATACATCAACTCAAAATTTATGGGACACAGCAAAAGCAGTCCTGAGAGGGAAGTTTATAGCATTACAGGCATACCTCAAGAAGCTAGAAAAATCTCAAATAAACAACTTAACCCTGCATCTAAAAGAACTAGAAAAAGAACAGCAAGTAAAGCCCAGAGCTAGTAGAAGGAAGGAAATAATAAAGATCAGAGCAGAAATAAATGACGTAGAGGCTAAAGAAACAATACAGAGGATCAATGAAACCAGGAGCTGGTTCTTTGAAAAGGTAAACAAGATCGATGAACCTTTAACGAGGTTCACCAAGAAAAAAACGGAGGACTCAAATAAATAAAATTAGAAACGAGAGTGGAGAAATAACAACTGACACAACAGAAATACAAAATATTGTAAGAAAATACTATGAAGAACTGTACGCCAAAAACTAGACAACCTAGATGAAATGGACAAATTCCTTAAATCATATAATCTTCCAAAAATCAATCTGGAAGAATCAGAAAACATAAACAGACCAATTACAACAAATGAGATTGAAAGAGCTATCAAAAAACTCCCAAAAAAGAAAAGTCCTGGGCCTGATGGCTTCACA
Source organism: Saccopteryx bilineata (assembly GCF_036850765.1). NCBI lineage: Eukaryota > Metazoa > Chordata > Mammalia > Chiroptera > Emballonuridae > Saccopteryx > Saccopteryx bilineata. The sequence goes on along the minus strand of NC_089492.1, from coordinate 77,235,891 downwards.
AGTGAATTCTACCAAATATTCAAAGAAGAACTAACTCCTATCCTTCTCAAGCTATTTCAAAAAAATTCAAGAGGAAGGAAGACTTCCAAACTCCTTTTATGAGGCGAGCATAATTCTGATTCCAAAACCAGGCAAAGACAACACAAAAAAAGAAAATTATAGGCCAATATCCCTGATGAACTTAGATGCAAAAATCCTTAACAAAATATTAGCAAACCAGATCCAGCAATATATAAAAAAAATCATACACCATGATCAAGTGGGATTTATTCTTGGGAGGCAAGGCTGGTACAATATTCGCAAATCAATCAGTGTGATTCATCACATAAACAAAAGAAAAGAGAAAAACCACATGATAATTTCAATAGATGCAGAAAAAGCATTTGATAAAGTCCAGCACCCATTCATGATCAAAACTCTCAGCAAAGTGGGAATACAGGGAACATACCTCAACATGATAAAGGCCATCCATGACAAACCCACAGCCAACATCATACTCAATGGGCAAAAATTAAAAGCAATCCCCTTAAGATCAGGAACAAGGCATGGGTGCCCCCTTTCACCACTCTTATTCAACATAGTTCTGGAAGTCTTAGCCACAGCAATCAGACAAGAAAAAGAAATAAAAGGCATCCAAATTGGAAAAGAAGAAGTAAAACTATCATTATTTGCAGATGATATGATATTGTATATAGAAAACCCTAAAGTCTCAGTCAAAAAACTACTAGACCTGATAAATGAATTCGGCAAGGTGGCAGGATATAAAATCAATACTCAGAAATCAGAGGCATTTTTATACACTAATAATGAACTGTCAGAAAGAGAAATCAAGAAATCAATCCCCTTTACCATTGCAACCAAAAAAAATAAAGTACCTCGGAATAAATCTAACCAAGGAGATTAAAGACTTGTACTTGGAAAATTATAAAACATTGATAAAAGAAATCAGGGAAGAAACAAATAAGTGGAGGCATATACCGTGCTCATGGTTAGGAAGAATAGACATCATTAAAATGTCTATATTACCCAAAGCAATTTATAAATTCAATGCAATACCAATTAAAATACCAATGACTTACTTCAAAGATATAGAACACATATTCCAAAAATTTATATGGAACCAAAAGAGAACACGAATAGCCTCAGCAATCTTGAAAAGGAAGAATAAAGCTGGAGGTATCACACTTCCAGATATCAAGTTATATTATAAGGCCATTGTACTCAAAACAGCATGGTACTGGCATAAGAACAGGCACATAGATCAGTGGAACAGAACAGAGAACCCAGAAATAAACCCACAGCTCTATGGACAACTGATATTTGACAAAGGAGGTAAGGAAATACAATGGAGTAAAGACAGCCTCTTCAAGAAATGGTGTTGGGAAAATTGGACAGCTACCTGCAAAAAAATGAAATTAGACCACCAATTTACACCACTCACAAAAATAAACTCAAAATGGATAAAAGACTTAAATGTAGCTGTGAAACCATAAGCATCTTAGAAGAAAACATAGGCAGTAAGCTCTCTGACATCTCTCACAGCAATATATTTGCTGATTTGTCTCCTCAGGCAAGTGAAATAAAAGACAGGATAAACAAATGAGACTATATCAAACTGAAAAGCTTCTACACAGCTAAAGACAATAAGAACAGAATAAAAAGATAAACTACACAATGGGAGAATATATTTGACATTGCATCTGATAAGGGGTTAATAACCAAAATTTATAAAGAACTTGTAAAACTTAATACCAGGAAGACAAACAATCCAATCCAAAAATGGGCAAAAGAAATGAATAGACACTTCTCCAAAGAGGACACACAGATGGCCAATAGGCATATGAAAAAATGTTCAACATCACTAATGATTAGAGAAATGCAAATCAAAACCACAATGAGATATCACCTCACACCAGTCAGAATGGCACTCATCAATAAAACAACACAGAATAAGTGCTGGTGAGGATGTGGAGAAAAGGGAACCCTCCTGCACTGCTGGTGGGAATGCAGACTGGTGCAGCCACTGTGGAAAGCAGTATGGAGATTCCTCAAGAAATTAAAAATTGAACTGCCTTTTGACCCAGCCATACCACCGTTAGGAATATACCCCAAGAACACCATAGCACCGTTTGAAAAGAAGAAATGCACCCCCATGTTTATGGCAGCATTGTTCACAATAGGAAAGATCTGGAAATAGCCCAAGTGTCCGTCAGAGGATGAGTGGATTAAAAAGCTTTGGTATATATATACTATGGAATACTACTCAGCCATAAGAAATGATGACATAGGATCTTTTACAACAACATGAATGGGCTTTGATAACATTATACTGAGCGAAAGAAGTAAATCAGAAAAAACTAAGAACTATATGATTCCATACATAGGTGGGACATAAAGATGAGACTCAGAGACATGGACAACAGTGTTGGGGTTACAGGGTGGGGGGAGGAGATGGAGGGGTTTGGGGGAGGGGAGAGGCACAAAGATCATGGCTTTTCAGCATTTGCCATATTCCTCCTTTAATCTATAGACAGACAGCAAATATTTACTTATGGTATTTCCATTATAAAGACTGCTGTCTTAGGGACAAATACTGATGAACTATTTCAGCAGTTCCTCCTTCTTCAAAGACTTATATGTCAACATAGAGCTCCATGTTTCATAGGACATACTCACGCTCACTCCATGCTCCCTGGAGCTTTAGCATAAGGGAATGCCCCCCCTTTTTTTTCTTTCTTTTCCTTTTTTATTTATTTATTATTATTATTTTTTTGTATTTTTCTGAAGCTGGAAACGGGGAAAGAAAGTCAGACAGACTCCCGCATGCGCCCAACCGGGATCCACCTGGCACGCCCACGAGGGGGCGACGCTTTGCCCACCAGGGGACAATGCTCTGCCCCTCTGGGGTGTCGCTCTGTTGCGACCAGAGCCACTCTAGCGCCTGGAGCAGAGGCCAAGGAGCCTTCCCCAGTGCCCGGGCCATCTTTGCTCCAATGGAGCCTCACTGCGGGAGGGGAAGAGAGAGACAGAGAGGAAGGAGAGGGGGAGGGGTGGAGAAGCAGATGGGCACTTCTCCTGTGTGCCCTGGCCGGGAATCGAACCCGGGACCTCTACACGCCAGGCTGACGCTCTACCACTGAGCCAACCGGCCAGGGCCTCTCTTTTCTTTTCTTTTTTTTTTTGGTTGTATTTTTTCTTTTATTTATTTATTTTTTGTATTTTTCTGAAGATGGAAATGGGGAGGCAGTCAGACAGACTCCCGCATGTGCCTGACTGGGATCCACCCGGCATGCCTACCAAGGGAGAATGCTCTGCACATCTGGGGTGTTGCTCTGTTGCAACCAGAGCCATTCTAGCGACTGAGGCAGAGGCCATGGGGCCATCCTTAGTGCCCGGGGTGGCTTTGCTCTGGTGGAGCCCTGGCTGCGGGAGGGACAGAGAGAGACAGAGAGGAAGGAGAGGGGGAGGGGTGGAGAAGTAGATGGGTGCTTCTGTGTGCTCTGACTGGGAATCAAACCCAGGAGTCCTGCACACCCGGCCAATGCTCTACCACTGAGCCAACCGGCCAGGGCCTAGGAATGCCCTTGTTGATCAAGCTACCCAAAAGAAAATTATATGGAGCAACCATGACAGACTGAGCAAGTCAGTCTCATACTATTCATCACCAGAATGCTGCAGCGCGGTGTAAACAGTTTCAACTTTCTCGGGAAGCAGCACGACAGATTGGGAAATCCTGTCCAAGGGGTCCTATACTGCCCCTTCATTTGGAGTTAACCCTCAAGGACCCCTACCAGGACAATTTTTGGCAGATGGATATTACTCATATACCTTCATTTGGCAAACAGTCGTATGTCCACATTACAGTGGATACATATTCTGGATCTATAGTAACCTCTGTCATAACAGGAGAGGCTGCTAAGCATGTTATAGCTCATTGTCTGTATGCATTGTTCTATTATTGGATTTCCTAAACTGGCTAAACTGAAAATGCTCCTGCATATGGAGCAAAAGCATTTACTGTATTTTGTCATGCTTACAATCTTTAAAGTTAAGGTACTATTAAAGTGTACTCAGCAAACATTTTAAGGTCAATTTAAAAAAAATTTTTTAAAGGGGGTAGTCATATCCTGGAACTCCTATGGGTCTACCATATCATGCTTTTTACTTAAAAAAAAATTACATTTCTTTTGAATGCGGATGAACAGGAGACACCAAATCTTTTTCGCCTGCAAACTACTACCTTCTTTATTCGATCCAGCTAACACCACTGTTTTGTCCTTTTCCAAATAGCTCCAGATATATGGAAAAGATTTATATAGGCAGATGGCGATCCTCAAACCCCTCAGCGAGATCTTCTGAGCATGGCTTTTAAGATACCTAGAGGCAGAAAAAGCCCAATAGAGATCAGGGGAACTACCGGCTTTTAGGATACACCCTTAAAGGCTCCAACGCCCCAAAGGGGTCTCATAGGATGCCATCTGGGTCCTGCTTCAATAGTGGAAAGGAGCTGAAGCCTGCCAGGATTACATGCCTCTGCTGTGAGGAAACAGGGACACTGGAAGGTAGGGTTCCCCCTCACTCCTCTAAGGGAGGGTTCAGTCTCTTCCAGCCCTGCTCCAGCCACCTATGACCTAACCTTGCCCATAAAGCTGGGGTTTGCCACTGAAGGCTGAAGGTGCCCAGGGCCGTCGGCCCCATCTACGACACCGTGGACGAGCCTAGGGTATTTCTTCCAAGAAGCAGGTAAACTGATCTCATTTGCACAAGGGCCACTTAACTATGTTTTGCCTGAATAGTCAGGTTTTCTATTCTTCCCTCAAAGATCTCTGTTGTGGGTGTTGATAATCCTATTTTCTGTGACTTTGCTTAATATATAGTGTTTCCTTTATCCCTCCTACCTCAATGCCCCACTCATATTTCAGGCTGGGACCTACTCCTAATTTAGAGCTCTCTTTCCCCCTTTTGCCAACTTCTATTATGAATCTCCCTTTGCCACCCAGCTTAGGGTATCCCAAGGTTCTCTTTACAGTGCCATTGTCGCAGAGTTCCAGAGAAAAGCACCCTGGTCTCATCTCTCCAGGCAGAGGAGAACAGAAGCTCCATATTCACACATGCTGCAAATGTCTTTTCCAGTCTACCTGAATCATTACCAGCTAGAAGCAGTGGTCATTGGGACTTGGACAGGAGCTGCAAAGTTTAGAATGGCGACAACAATTCCAGTGCCAGGCGGACTTTTCCTGGATGTGGACTTTTCCTGGACTCCTGCTCCCTGTGACAGCTCCTAACAGACTGAACTGTGGTTGGGTTGCATTTTTCAGGGAGTTGGCATGGTGATGGGGCCAACTTGGACTTGGTGAACATGTTAAGGACACTACTCTTTTATGGATTCTTGCTGTATTGGCCAAGAGTTTGCTTAAAGGCTTTTAATCACTGTAAAAAAAAATAGAAGACTGGATAAAGAAGATGGGGCACATATACACCATGATATACTATTCACCTAGAAGAAATGATAACATCGGATCACTTACAGCAGAGTGGTGGAATCTTGATAACATTATGTGGAGTGAAATAAGTGAATCAGAAAAAAACAAGAACTGCAGGATTCCATACATTGGTGGGACATAAAAGAGAGACTAAGAGACATGGACAGGAGTGTGGTGGTTACGGGGGGTGGGGAAGGAAGGAGGGAGAGGGGGAGGGGTACAAAGAAAACTGGATAGAGGGTGACGGAGGACGATCTCTCTTTGGGTGATGGATATGCAACAGAACTAAATGACAAGATAACCTGGAAAGGTTTTCTTTGAATATATGTACCCTGATTTGTTGATGTCACCCCATTAAAATAAAAATTTATTTATTAAAATAATAAAAAAAAACCCAAACTTGCCATCATACCCAGAGGCTTGACATCCCAGCTCCAACCACTTGATGTCAGCATTAACAAACCCTTCAAAGCTGCCATGAGAGATGAATGGAACCGATGAATGAAGTCTTCTGGGGACAATTTGACATCAGCAGGAAGAGTTAAGAAACAACTATGGGAGAAGTTTGTACCTTGGAGAAAAGATCCTGGGATAATATCAAGATTGAGATCGTTGTGAAGTTATTTAAGAAGTGTGGCATTTCAAATGCCATATATGGAACTGAGGATGAGGCAATATATGAAGACAGTGATTTGTCATCAGACACAGATGAGAACAAGCTAATAAATGGGAGTTTTGACAGTGATGATGAGTTGTATGCATTTTATGATGAATAAAACTTGAGTTCAATAACTTTATGTAATACATTTTTTTCAAATTTCAGGGCCCCAAATTAAGGTGTGTCTTATACATGGGGCATCTTATATATGGGAAAATACAGTATTCACCTTCTACTTTCTGAGGGAAAAGAAAAGAAGACAATGGTAACTAGAAGCCATTATGAGTTCCCAAAGATACAAAATATCACACCAATCTCACAGATGTCTTCACTTTGGGTTTCTGGATTCTGACTTTAGGAAAAGCCACAGCCCATCACTGTCCTAATCACCTTCACATCAAAGTTGTCCAGAAAGCTTTGAGCACCAGAATTTGGAACTTTATCTCAGATCTTCTGTAACAAAAATTTTAAAAGCTCTGCAGGTGACCTGATGATTATAACACACTATCAGCTCATAAGCCAGTGTAAAGCCAGTAGCCACAGCCACCATCACAGCCGCCTGGCTCGTGCAGGTTTGCATTTGATTCAGACAGATGGTAATAAAACAAAGGAGCAAGAACTGGTGGGTCATTAGCTTTCATTTTAGCTTGCACCTGGCGGGCAAGAAATACACACAGTTGGAAAACACTCCCCTTTCCATTCAGTGCTCCCAAAGCCACTGATTTATTTGAGTTTCCTAGGATCAAAGGTTTCTACCTCACCAGCCTTATTCACCTCTGTTCCCCATCTCCTTCTTTCTGCACAAACTGGCTTCTCCTTCAGCACTCCACCATCTTGGCTGCTTCTCCTCTCCTCCATGTGGCCTTTCTCTGCTCTCCTCCAGCATGGGCTCTTTCTAGAACCATGATGGTGAACCTGGTCCCTCCTGCCCACTAGTGGGTGTTCCAGCTTTCATAGTGGGTGGTAGTGGAGCAACCAAACAGCACCACAATTGGCCCACCATGAAAGCTGGAACGCCCACTTGTGGGCGGGAGGGACTAGGTTGACCAGCACTGCAAAAGTGGGTGGTTTTTACAAAAAGGTTTGCCATCATGATCCTAGAACGTAATTACTCTTCTCCGGAGCAATGTGATCTCTCTTCCTTTTAAAACCTTTTGGCACGAAAGCCCTCTCCCAACACACATTAATATAATCACGCCCATCCCAAGTAAGAAGGGCAACTAATATTATCACCTAGGCGATGGGCTTCCAGGTGGGCAGTGCCATCTTTAACAAAGTGAGCATAATATATTTTATCTGCCCAACAGCCAGCATCTGTGAAACAGAGGTGTGTGAATGTAGTTTGGTTTTAGGACAATAATTCACAAGGTATATTGATTGAGGCATTGTTAGAGAAAAGAGAAATGGTTAGAAAATTAAGGTGATCTGGGCTACAGGTGTAGCTCAGTTGTCTTCATAGCTAGAGGAATAACTGAACTCATTCAGTTGATCTTTCAAACTGGCCGCCACGACTTAGATGAATCTTAGATGAATGAAACATGGCTGCAATCATGCAGAGGGGATCCTGAGTTGAGGTCTCTATCTCAGATATGTAAATAGTCTTCACGTCACTCAGATGGAGTAGATTTATTCTGTTACTCCAGAAGACACAGTTGGAGCCAAGTGGAACGTAATTGGAAGCCAATGTCAGAGTATAAAGAAGAGCTATTGTTATAACTTTGGCTGGTATTTCTAGAACATTGAAATAAGGGCTTCACACAATAACATCATTAATTCTCCCAGTTCTTGGAATCAACCTTATCATTGCTGTTATGTAGATGAGGTAATTGAGAATTAGGGCAAGAAAGTGGTCTAAAGTTACCCAGTTTCTACATGTGCCAGGCAGGACTGAGGCTCAAACCCAGGGCTGTCTGCTTTGATGTCCAGACTCTTAACTACAACACTAAGTCACTTTCTAGCAAATGTGAAAAAATTTGGACCACGATATTACACTTAAGCAAAATCCCTATGACCATATATCACAAGGGAGGTTAGAACAGTGACCCCTAAGATATTCCATCAACCTCAGCTCCTGAGGCCACCAGCCAGTGAAACGTGTAAACATCAGGCCCTGTGGGTGCCTTGATATGAAAGGCTGAGGAATACCCAGGCCAGATAGTTCAGTGGTTAGAGTATCATCTTGAGGCACAGAGGTTGCTGGTTTGATCCTCAGTCATGGCACAGGCAGGAGCAGATCAATGTTCTTGTCTCTCTGTCTCTCTCAAATCAATAAAATAAACATTAAAAAAGAAAAGAAAAAAGGTGAGGAAGCAGTGTAAGACCAAGAGGACTTCTACTTCTGCCTCATTAGCATTACTATGAATGTAGGGTCCTAATCCTTAACCCAGGGCACAAAGAGGAATCACTTTATTTAAGTCACACCCCGCCGATTATATCAGACTCTATAGGGGGGAGGCCCAGGCATCAAGGGGACTTTAATATACAACCAGGAGAGAAAGCTGCTCTAGGTGACAGCACTCAGCAGTAGAAAAAATATAAGTGATATATAAAACGTTTGCTTTTCCACAAGAGATCACTAGCAACAACGCAGGAGATCCAGCAGGCATCTGAATGAAATGCACTGAAGAATATCTGAACTCCTAAGGTGTTTAACCAAATTATGCCTCTGGCTCCAACTGTTACTCTTTCAGATTGGCACAGTCCTGAATATCACATACATTGCAAAACCAAAGGGTCTTTCCAGTAAAGATACGGTAACTGTCAGAGAAGTCTGACACGAGAAGAATTAGCTACCACTGCACCACTTGCTATGAGGTACAGAGAAGGCACATCTCCAACCAAGTTCTGAAGATACACTTAGTGAACAAACACTGGCCAAGCAGGCAAAAAGCAGGTTGTCAACCTGTTGGATGAGCTCTGTGAAGTCCCAGCTCTATGTCTCTTTAGGTCCAGTACAGCTCGAATGAAAGGTTCACTGGAGACACAGCCATGTCCCTGGCGGTGTGCTATGCCCTGTGGGAAGTAAACTGGGTCAGAGATCCACCTGATCCAAGGCCTGGACATGGCACTGAGTTGAGGTTGAGCCTTAGGCGCTGCCCTCATATTAGGTGAATGTAATGCAGGTGGCCGAGGCCAGGCAGGTTCACATTGGATTCGGGCAGACAGTAGAAAAACTGTGGAGCCAGAAAAGGTTGGGCCATTCTGTTTAATAAAGTCTCACAAAGGCAGATAAGCACACAGGCAGGGGAAACAGCCTCTCAGGCAAACAAACCACAAACTGCAAAATGGCCCCTCACAGTGGCGAGCAGGCAATCTGCGCATCCGCAGCCCCCCATCTCTCTCAAGCACAAGCGCCCATAGTCTTATATAGGCTATGCACATGTGGCACAGACATGCGCTCATGCACCAATCAGGCACAGTGCTTGCAGCCAATAACCCCATGAGCAAGCCTGACACGGCTGCCCCACAGTGAGCTGTACACCCAGCACATTCTTATCACCCATTCTTACATGGAGCACAAGGAAGGGTTTCTAGACTATTTTCACCAGTCAGCCGTTGAGAACACCCACAACTTCACCAGCAAGACCCTGTTTCTAACATTTATTATGCTAATTTGAGTTTCTCATTTGACCAATAAAACATTTGACATACAGAATGCTATCAAGACTTCTGTTGTCATAGTGAAACAGATGGCTGAAGAATTTGTACAGACCAGGAGTGTGGTCTTTTCTGATAAAATACTAGCTGGTGACCCAACTAGTATTCTTGACAACACGTTAGCTGTCCAAACACCGCTAGAAGTAAGAGTTTAACTGCTCATACATGATGTCACTCTGGTTATCACTGAAATTATGGCTATTTTAGCACTGACATTGAGTAACACCAGGTCTATTTAGCACCAAATGTATTGGGCCTTATCACGTGTGTGAAAATATTTCCTGGTGGCTAATGGAAATCAGTAACGGTGTGTATATGAAGTGACCTGGTTTATTTGGTGGTGATGATATTGACAGTGTTCCCAGAGCATGGTCTCATTGAATTCTTTCCATGGTCCACATTACAGATGGCCTCACGCTAGCTAGCCTATTCCCCAGGCTGCTGCAGAACCAGGGCTGGGCTAACACCAGTGAAGTTCCCAAGGATACATGACACTAATTGATAATTTACACTTGATACTGGCATCCGTATATAACTTCTCCAGTCAAAGGAAGTTAGGCTAACGTTCTTAGTGTTGCCTTTTATATTTTTGAGTCTCTTTTATAAAGTTTCTTTGTATATGCTTTAGTGCATTGCCAATTGGAGAATATTTCTATATTTATTTTACATTTTTGTTTTCTGAAAGCACTATATTTTATCACTTTTTAGAGACAGTTGTTCAATTTTTCACATTTTTAAACCAGTATTTACTGAGCAACTACTACAGATAAAGCTTTATACAGACCCAAATGGAAAAGAAAAGAGAGAGAGAGAGAACCCTTGACAGATACTAAGCAAATGTCAGAGTACACATCAAACTGGAGAGGAAGATGATGGGGCAGAATGGCCAATGAATTCTTGGCAAGCCACAATAACACAGTCTCCCTGTAGAAATTGCGATTTAATAACCTCCCAAAATAGATTCAGACACAAAATCAAAATAGAAACCAGCCCTTAACTCAGAAAGAAGCTGTAATAATGGTCAAAAGTTATATGCAGCGGCAGAGAAAAATGAAACTTGACCTTCTCATTGCTGGTAATAATGGGCACAAAAGTATCAGGAGCACTTTTATGGGAGCAGCAGAGTTTCAAGGCCAGCTCTGGGAGCCATGCCTTTCCTGTGTTTAACAATGGCAGCATCGCTTGGTGGGAAGCGCTCAGTCCTCCCAAGACTCCCAAGATTCCTTATGACTTAAAGAGGCAAGTTCAGGTTTTGGCAGTGAGCAGAGTCCTGTGTGGCCACTTCTATTTCGGGTCTGCCATTGACCTCGGGCTACAAGAGCAAACCTCTTCAACTTCTCTCAGGGTTTTATATGTTTCCACAGGGTGCTATTCAGATCTGTGATCTATATAGAGAGCTGTTCACTGAGGAAACCAATGAATTCTGGCAAAGGATAAAGGGTTCAAGGTGCGATAGGAACAGTTAGTATCACTACTGACTCAAAGTCCCTGGAGGCTAGCAAAAACCAGTGATAGGGAATTTAATAATTAATTCCCTGACTTGTGTTGCTGTTGTTGTTGTTATAATGTCTCAGCTGCACAACAGCTAACTAAAGTCTTCAACAGCTGAGGCACCACGTAAACCAGAACATATTAGAATATACTTCACTGGAGATTTACATGCAAGTTGAAATGTGTGATTCCCTATCCAAATACACAGTAGGAAACCCAGTATTTAGTGTTGAGGTCGGCAAGGCCAGACTGGGCCGAGGCCAGACAGGAGTGAAACTTAAGGGGACCAAAAAATGCAGTCTTCAAGATAAATAATATTTTTTTGCCACATATTTAAAACTCAAAATGAATGGGGAAATCCACGTAGAACAAAACAGTACATTAAAAGAAAAGAAAAAACTTTAAGTAAAGAAGTGCTGTGCACAACATATTTAAGAGCCAGAAATCATAAGAGAAAAAAACCCCAGTAATACCCATCCTGTCTTTATTTAAATTTTTGATATTTTGTTCATCGTGAATTTTTTTTGCATTCGTTCTGAGTTTTTTAAATATTGCCTACAAATACTGTTCATCTTCACTACTTGGCCCTGAAGCCCCCTGCAGTCCGGGCCTGGGGGTCAGTGCCAGTCGCTGGAAAGGCTGAGGGCGCACACCTGGCCTGGCCGTGGGCACAGGTGCAGGGCGCTGCCTGGCTGGTTCTGGGCTGCGGTGGGAGGTGAGCGCGCTGGGGCGGCCGAGCCTACCTCGCTTATTCTGCGAACCGTGTTTCTTGGCCAGGGAGAGTTCCCTCTGGATGCGATTCTCCAGGTACTCCTGTTTCTTGCCCAGCATCTCCTCAGTCTCCCGAAGTCGGGCCAAAGCCTCCTGGGGACTGGGGGCTGCCCGGCTCTTAGAAGAGCCTCCCCCTTTAAAGAACTTGCCCAACTTGCTCATGGCTGGGGAGCTGGGGGCCGCCTGGGGCCCAGGGAGCCCGATCGTTGTGGGTCTCGGGTTCCGTCCTCAAAGGCGGCGCTCCTGGGAATCAACAAGTCGTCGGGGCAGGTGACACACACTCCTGGGCATTTCCTGGCGCCGACGCCCCGCCCTTGGCGCTGCTGGGCGGGGACTGCCCTGCGGTGGGACGTGGCCGCCGGCGCCACCGGCCTGGAGAGTTGGGGACTTCCAGGCAGGAGTGCAGAACTCCTCGCAGGATGGCAGCCCCATGATGGCATTGCCTCCGCTGAGGACCGCTGACGTGGAGGACTGCACGCCCATGCTACAGGGTTCTTATTTGGAAGTGTGTGTGTGTGTGTGTGTGTGTGTGTGTGTGTGTGTGTGTGTTAAAAGTGCTTTATGCTTTACTCCACTCGTGCTTGTGCATTTGTTTGTAAGTGTGTGTGCACAGTGTTCCTGTACACAAGTCTCTGTGCTTGTAGCTAAGAACTACAGATAAGTCGATCTAGGTGTGTGTCCTGTCTATGGGTATGAGTGTGCAGAGACACCTGCTTCCAAGACCCGGGTCTGCCAATGTGCAGGGGTGAGGCACATGGCCTACTCTGGGCACAGCTGGTCTGAGGGGCTTGTCTCTGCAGATGAGGAGTCTGGTCAGGACACCCTGTGCCTGGCTGTCCTCGGTATGGGTCATTTCTGCATTACTCTTGCATTAGCTCGGAGTGAGTAGGAGATGGTGGTCATCTCTTTCCCCAACATTAAGATTTCTGAATGAGTTTGGCTGTCGCATTCAATTCTGTGACTAGGAATCTGAAGTGTTCGGCATGATGGTTAGTGTAGCAGTCACCTTTTATGGGGGCCCTTGTGTTTGGATCTATGTCAAATGCCTTTACAGAGACACCCAAGTAACAAAAGGAGAAAAAGTCCCTGAGAAAAGAAATGTTCTTTTGTTCCAGCTCGCTGTTGTCAGAGTCCCATCTATGAGACCCGCAGACGGTGTCTGGTAAGCCGAAAGGACACCAGTATGTGATGACTGTGGCTGACACTGAGCACGCCTCCAAGAGGTGGAAGACGGATTTGAGTCTGTGTTCCGGTGTCCAAGGGCTCTATGTACCCCACAGAACACAGCCCTATTTCAGCAACATTATCCAATATCATCAGAACCTATTTGTGATTGTTAGCTAACCAACAACTATTAAATGGGAAGAAAGCATCCATTACTATAACAAATACACCTTGATCCCCAATATCAACAACCCAATTGGTCTTCCATCATACCGATATAGAAGCAGCAGGTCAGTCCATTTTACCCAACACTGGAGTAACCAACATCCAATTTTGCCAAAGAAAGTGAATATTTTCCTAGGGGGCGCATTGGTTTATATCTTATATACACAAACATATGAACTGTCATTTCTCAATAACCATAGCCAGCCACTTCTTAACATCTCCTGCCTGGCCATCCAGAGTGCTAACAATCTGTAGTACATACTTTGTTCTAATCTCTGTATTGTAAACTGTAATAACTATTGTATTTCATTATTGTCTGAGTATTTTATAAATGTTTTAAAACATATTTTCTTTGTTAGACTAAGCCCCTTGAGATTCTTTTTTAAAGATTTTATTTACTGATTTTAGAGAGAGAGAGAGAAAGAGAGAGAAAAGGGGTGGGGAGGAACAGAAAGCATCAACTTGTAGTAGGTGCTTCTTGTATGTGCTTTGACGGAGCAAGCCGGAGTTTTGAACCAATGACCTCAGCATTCCCAGCCGATGCTTTATCCACTGCACCACCACAGGTCAGGCCCCTTGATTGAGAAATAGCACATATTCTGCGAACTTTCCCATTGCTGGTCATTTACATCAACCTTTGCTGAGTATATCTATATATAAGATATTGGGAACACAGGCATTGTCTGCCCTAAAGAGCTTACCTTCCAGTGACAGCAATAACATCATTTTGCCTGAGTGCTAATACATGCTTAACACAATTCAGATGCCGGAGACTCAGCAGCAAAAAAAGAAAAACTGAAACTGTGTGTTTTGGGGGAGCCTACATTTTGCTTGGGGGTAGACAGGCAATGAATTAAGAAAGCAATGCATGTGCTATTTAGAAAAAAATATAAAGCATGGAGTGTTAGAGAATTTAACTTTTAGACAACATTTCCAAACTCTTGAGTCTGAAGCCTTAGGGTTCAAAGGAAAGCCAGAGTATCCAGAGCTTGGAGACAAGGAGAGTTCTATGAGATTGTCTGTCAAAGTAGGCATGATCCAGGGTCCATATGATGTGCGAATAAGGAACTTTTATTTTATCCAAAGGGCAGATGAAAATCAATCAGAAATTTAAACAAAGGGGTTAGTTGTTAATTTATAATTAATTGGAAAAAGGAATCGGTTTTACTCGATTTCATATCTAGTACTTCCAGAAACACATGTGGTATGCAAAGTAAGATACATTGGAATTGCCTGACCTGTGGTGGCACAGTGGATCAAGCATCGACCTGGAATGCTGAGGTTGCCAGTTCGAAACCCCGGGCTTACCTGGTCAAGGCACATAAGGGAGTTGATGCTTCCTGCTCCTCCCTCCCTTCTCTCTCTCTCTCTCTCTCTCTCTCTCTCTCTCTCAAATGAATAAATAAAATCTTTAAAAAAAAAAGATACATTGGAATTTAAAATCATTCCTTTCCATTAATACATAATCTCAGTAGGGAAAAGATAATATTTGCCAGCAAGCAAACCATCCAAATATATATTAGCGCTTAATCCAGCAATAAAATATAGAGAATAAATTTTAAAATCAATGATGTATAAGCTGAAAAATAACACATTAATCTTCATTCACTATGCATCCTACAAATGGGGTTTCATAAAGAGTTCTCAGCATCTGCTGTATTTTTCATTTTCTAATCTCAATTGATCTCAGCTAATAAGAAGGCTGTTGTTCAAAAGAATGGTCTCATTAGGGATGATTTACCATGGTGATGACGGCAAAGGAAATTGGAAATTTATAGATCTGATAAAAAAGACCTCGATGTCAGGCTAATTGATACATTTTGGCCACCCCTTAGAATCACATCCATTTTTAGAATGCCAGATGAGCTCTCTAAGGCAACAGAAGAAGAATTGCCCTTTCAACACACTGCAGGATCATCATCAAATACTTATTTATTAAGCAGCTCAACAAGCATGTACACATTCTTTTCATCAGCAGTTCTGGTTCTTAGGACCCAACATTCACTGTATGTAATAGTCACAGTAATGAGCACAAAAGTAGCCATTAGGAAAACTAATAATTTTTCAAAACTAAAAGTTGCATTGCCCTAATTCGTAATGAAGATACATGGTGTCTGTGACTGAGTTTTGCCTGCCAAGCTCTTCATCCATCCCGTTTCATGTCTCTGTCTGTCCCAGACCAGAAAAAGTGATAGAATCTAAAGATGATCAGATTTGGCAGTAAAATGTTTTCTACCCCAACCACTTAATGGATATAAAATGAGATGTAGAACTCTACCTCAGTGTCACCCGTATGCCTAAATACCATCTCATGAGATTTGGAACCTAATCAAGGAACACACAGATTGTCTCTCACTTACTAATTAGAGTTCTCCTTTTGCTCAGGGCAAAAGCCTTGGAGTCCTCCTTTACCACTCTCTTCTTCTCACACCCCACGTGCAACCTGCCAGCAAGCCCCATGGGCTCTCACAACTGCAAAACCCTGAGCCCTCAGCACCACCACTGCTAACACCCTGCTCTGACCCACTCTGCTCTGTCTGCTAGACATTGCAGTGAGCTTCCAACTGAACTTCCCGAGGTCACCTTCACCTTCATGCTATCTCCCTGCAGTGAGCCAGAGTCAAAGCCTGCACTCACTTCCCACCTCATTCCAGACAAAAAAGCTAAGGTTTTCACAAATGCCTTCAAGCCCCTCCATAAAGTGCAATCAACCCCGGCTCTCACATCACCAATACCTCCCGTTCCCACTACACCCCACTCCCAGTCCACTCTGCTCCAGCCACACTGGCTGACCCACCCTGGCTCAAATTCACCACATGCTTCCTGCAGAACCTTTGCACGGACCGCTTCTTTGCTCCTGGAAGCCTGACCCAGCAACCTGTCTTATTCACTCCTGGTGAAGCTTTGATTTAGCACATGGTATACAGGATAAACTGATATTCAGAGAAGAGAAACTGTTTTTTTTTTAAATTTGTCATGTGAATTACAGAATATTTTATCTTTTATTTGTTTTACTTATTCCCAGTATATTAGCTATTGCCACAAGGGTGCTGTGTTACAAAACATTCCAAAACTCCAGGACTTAAGACCATATGCATTTATACTCAAACTCACAGACCTGCAGGTCTATTGAAATTTGGCTGAGCTAGGAAAGCCTTGCCTGGGTAGCTCTTCTGCAGACTGGGGGCTGGCTGAGCTTGGCTCCATGGCATACGATAGGTTTAGGTCTGTTCCATTTGTGTTCATTTTGAGACCAGACTGAACGGCATCGTGGTAGACTGAAAGAATTACGATGATGAATGGAGCAGCAGTCCAGCCATCCAGGTGGTTATAGCCTGTAAGGGAGAATATATGCATACAAACAATTATAACAACATTTAGAATAACTAGGTTTAATGGAAAAGTGCTGATAAACCATAATAAGAGTCCAAATGGAGGAGTAACTCCTTTATATTGGGGGTGAGGGGGAGCCTTGGAGAGGAAATGAAATTTGAATTTGGCCCTCAAGCTTGGGTAGGGATTTGATTTGTGTAGATGGGGAGAGGACATTCTGTGGCAGAGGAGGCAGCACAAGGCCCAGAGGTGAGGAAGGGTATGTACAGGAAATCTGTAATAATTCAACTTTCCTCATGCATAGAAGAATCAAGAAAAAGCACTCATTTATCCAACACTAGAAACTAGACTTAGGGCAATTATACTACAATGGACAACAAAAACAGACATGGTCCCTGTTCTCATGGAGCTTACATCTTAGAGAGATTAAGTTTTGGACAAAATTAATCAAATAATCTTACAAACAAATACCAAATCAAGTCTGGGATAAATGCTTTGAAGGAGATACAAAGTGCATGTATCAATAATAACAGCAGGAGGTGTTCCAGTAAGGAAGAACAAAGAATTCCCTAAAGAAAAGATACTTGTGGTGACAGCTAAAGGAAAAGCAGAAACAAACCAGATCGAATGGGGGAAGAGCATTCCAAGTAGAAGGAACTGCAGGTGTAAAGGGCCTGTGGCCACGGGGAGCACCGAGTGGAGATACTAAGAGAAAGGTAAGTTGCCAAGTTTGACAGACTTTAAATGCCAAACAGAGACATTGCTCTGCAGACTATGTGAGCTCCCTGACGTCAGGGACCATGTTTCATTCAATTCTGTATCAAACTACAGTGGTATCAGATATGCAAATGGTGCCCAAACACTTGCTGAATTGACCTGAGTGCAGATGTTACTTTACAGCTAAGAGAAGCCAATGAAGATTTTTTTTGTTGTTTTTTTATTTTTTTATTTTTTATTTTTTTTGTCAGCTAATTATCCTGCCTGGTTGGTGCTAATAAGAAACGTACACAGAAAGTGCTACCAGAGCCGGTGCCTGATGTCCTAGAGGACTGAATTCTGCTGATGCCTTCAGGACTTCTCAGGTGAAAGGATAATAAAATCACATTCCGAAGATGGGATAAGGGAGAAAATTGTTCCCTAAACTGATCTAATCATAAGAATGAATGTAAAGTTGAATTTTTAAACATAGCTTGCGAGGACCCATTCCCAACCTTCTAAATCAGACCCAGAGCTGTATTTATTGACAAACATTCCACTTGACTCTCATTCTCAAGCAAGTTTGGAAAAGTCTGGTAAAGAGAACACCCCAGGGAAGAGAAAAAGCATGTGCACAAGTATGGACAAATGAAATAAAAAGCCAGGCGGCATATTCAAGAAATGGTAGGAGAGTGAGAAGTCCAATGTTGGAGACTGGGAAAACCGTGACCAGAAACCTTGCTCCTCACTAAGCCAAGGAATCGTGTGAATAATGGAGAAACAATGGAGAAAGGAAGTGAGTTTTTTAGGGGGGGAGTAACAGGAGAACTGAAGTGTACAGATTTGAGAGATATTTCTGTGGCACAGTTGGTCGTTTAATGGCTACTTCCCTGAGAGAAGTAAGGAAGGGGAGAGGGCAGACTGCCCTCCTTATGGAGGAAATGATAAGGTAGAAGAGCATTCCATTTTAGACTGGAAATGGAGGCAAGACAAATGACACACCAAGCAAATATGTCTAATCTACAGATGGAAATAGAGACCTCTAGCTCAGGAGAAAGTTTTCGGGGCTGAAAATATGAAACCCTGGGGATTTCTCTTGTATAAGGATGTAAGTTGATAAAGGGGTCTAGGACAAAATTATGGGGAAAACAGGCATGTTTAGCACCTAGCAGAGAAATCAGCAAAAGAGACTAAGTAGAGACATTAGAGCTAGCGACTGTAGTCTTGGCTATCTACTGCAGTCTTGGCTGCCCTAATTATTTAGTACCTGTAACCCCAGGCTAAGTGAACTGAAAAAGTTAAACTATTTCCATTATAATTGGGCTTACAAAAAATTTATTTGCTACTTATATAGAACATTCTAGTAAATTAAAATTTGCTTAGTAAATTCTAGAAAACAGTAAAATTTTAGAAAACCTCCTATTGACTAATTGAACCAATCGGCTAAAATAAGTATACAAAATCCAGGTAAGCCACTAATTCTTAGATTCAAGAATACCAGAAGTCTCTGATACTTGGATTTTAGTCCTCACTAGTTTGGGAAAATCTTTTAAGGTCTATGAATCTTTTTTTTTTTTTTTTTAAGGTCTATGAATCTTCATCTTAATGAAGAAAAGCTAAGGAGGCTGAGCTAGCTAGACGGTATCTTAGGTTGATTCCAGCTCCGAAGTCTAAAAAGTTAGTTTCCAGAGATCCAAGCAAGTCTGAGATGAATTTCTTAAATAGATTCACTCAACAGCAAATCCTGAAGTAATGATACCTGTTTCCCAAGCCCACCCTTCCCCCTTCCTCAATGAATATTGATTCGGGACAACCAAATCATATAGCAGTCATTGGAATGCCCAAGGTCATGTAGAAGGCACTGGCTATTTTTCCAGTCCCTGTCATGAGTACAATTCCGATTTGTCACTTATGCACTCTGACTCGCATCTGATGTCACGTCAGGGTAAAGACATCCATTTGTACTCCACCCAGAGGAGCCTCTTCTTCCCCTGCTTCTTTGAAGTGACCCATCAAGCACTGCAGGAGTGGGGCTCCTGCAGGCCAATGTAATCGCTGTCAACTTGCTTCAGGTGGTTATGCAATGATTCTGGGTTCTTTAATGGGGGCGCACTGAGATTTAGTACGCATTCGGAAGCTAGAGGCATTTTTTCCTACCAGAATTTTTTAAAAAGATAAGAAAAAAGAAAAAAAACCCGTTATTATTATTATTTTTATTATTTTTTTTAGAGACAGAGAGTCAGACAGAAACCGAGAGAGATGAGAAGCATCAATTATCAGTTTTTCATTGTGACACCTTAGTTGTTCATTGATTGCTTTCTCATATGTGCCTTGACTGTGGGCCTTCAGCAGACTGAGAAACCCCTTGCTCGAGCCAGCGACCTTGGGTCCAATCTGGTGAGCTTTGCTCAAACCAGATGAGCCCACGCTCAAACTGGTGACCTCTGGGTCTCGAACCTGGGTCCTCAGCATCCCAGTCCAACGCTCTATCCACTGCGCCACTGCCTGGTCAGGCAAACCCGTTATTTATGAAAGTGCCAAATGTCCTCCTTACAAGGGGCATTTACTTTAAACTACATACGTAACCAAGTAACACTGGTGTAAGATGAGTCAGGAATTACACTAACCTATGTCCTTATCTTCATTTTTGCAAATACCTGAGCCGGGTGTTGTGCTGGCTTCTAGAGTTCTACTAATACTAATAAGAAAAGAGAGTCCTAGCCCTGGCCGGTTGGCTCAGTGGTAGAGCGTCGGATGGAGATAAGTAGCCAGATTCCCAAAGGGATTCCCGGCCAGGGCACACAGGAGAAGCGCCCATCTGCTTCTCCACCCCCCCCCCCCCCTTTCTCTCTGTCTCTCTCTTCCCCTCCCGCAGCCAAGGCTCCATTGGAGCAAAGATGGCCCCGGCACTGGGGATGGCTCCTTGGCCTCTGCCCCAGGCGCTAGAGTGGCTCTGGTCGCAACAGAGCGAAGCCCCCGGAGGCGCAGAGCATCGCCCCTGGTGGGCAGAGCATCGCCCCCTGGTGGGCGTGCCGGTGGATCCCGGTGGGGCGCACGCGGGAGTCTGTCTGACTGTCTCTCCCCGTTTCCAGCTTCAGAAAAAAATACAAAAAAAAAGAAAAGAAAAGAGAGTCCTTGTGAGGCCTTCAGGGACTGGGCGTGAGGACTCCCCTCCGGGAAAAAGACAACCTGCCTTTTCTTTGGGATGACTTGCTGCCTAAACGGAAACTCTCAGGACTGGGCGCACTCAACGCAGTTCTGCTCCCTCACAGTAGCTCCGGGGCGTGAGGCCCCGCCCCACCCTCAGGCTCCGCCCCTGGTCTTTCCACGTTCCCAGTAGGCGTCGCGCGCGCCGTCGCGCCGTCGCGCCGGTCCGCCACGCTTCGCCCCTGGCAGCGCGGGGAGATGGCGGAGTTGGATATCGGGCAACACTGCCAGGTGGAGCATTGTCGGCAGCGAGGTGATGACGGAGGCGGCCCCGCTCTGCCCCCACCGACGGCGGGGAGGGGAGGCCTGGGCGAGCGCGCTTCCGCGGCGTGCTGCGAGCTGCGCTGGCGCCTCTCTGTGGGGGACCCCCTTAGCTCCTGCACACACACGTGGGCGTGCACCGCGGCTTCCGGGGCGCCAGCGGAGAAGTCGCGCCGGGAGCACGGGCTTCCCTCTGGTCCTGCCATCGCAGCCTCGGGCGAGCCCCTCCTCTTTTCCCGAGCTTCTTGTTGAACCTGTTCCTGTCCGACCGGGGCAGCGGACGAGATCAGTTCTAACCTGGTCTCGTGGGCTCCTCCCCGCCCCCCCGCGAGACGAGCTGCTGGCTCGAGCGCCTTTAGCTTTCACTAGATTCCCAAAGGGATCCGGTTCCTCCGACTGTCCCGCCGGGTGATCGGCTCGACCAGTTCTGCCCTCCCTTGCATCCCGACTGTCAACCAGCCAGTCTCCAAACATCTCCCGAGCACCTAGTTTGGGGCCAGGACTCCACAAGGCTATAAAACACGGGGTTTTCATAGAACAGCGTTAATAATAGCGTGGCTTCTGTCCCTTGAGCTGGGAGGCCGTGACCCACAGAGCCCACCGAGTAGCCAGCGTAGGGCACTGTGCTCAGGCTTTAGGATCTCACACGTCTCTGGCGGGCAGGTTCCTGAAATACCACAGCACGCCGCGGGCTCGGTCAGGCCTTGGTAAGCAGGTACCTGAGCCCCTGTTGAGAAGGACTCTGGTTCAGCCCGAATCAATGGGAGTGCTACAGTGGATTAGTGACACCCGCTGTGGGCAAAAGGGGCAGTAATCCCCGCTGGGCTCTTGCTACTTATCTCCATCCAAAACTACTGTTAAGTAACTTGCCTAGTATTGCTAAATTAGTGAACCATGGAATCAGAATTGAAACCCAGGTTTGTTTGTTTTTTCACTTAAAATGCAGGGTTTTGCACTATGCAGTTCTCAGAAACAGCACCTACTAAATCTGGGAAACCAAATAAAACAAAAATTTTTTTTTTGATTTAACATTTCTCTCTTGCTAATCTAATTACTTTCCTCCCAGAGTATTTGAGGTTGTGATGGCTTTTGTTTAACCTCTATTTGCTACATTAAGATACTGGTTCAAAAAGGAAAGTTCTATGAATGTGGCTTGGTACCTCAAGATTCTTTATGCTTAAGAAAACTAAATCAAAAGCAGATACTGACCAGTACATATAACATTTTCCTTTCCCCCCAATTTTAGATTTTCTTCCATTTGTATGTGATGATTGTTCTGGTATATTTTGGTAAGTTATGTTTTTATGCGGTATTTGAGAGTAATTTTAGTTTTTGTTATATGAGGTTTATTTCTGAACAGCAGAATGATTTAAAATAGTTTTTACTGTAGCCATTGATATTTGATACTCATTATGGTAATCACTTGGCAAAAACAGACTAGTCATAGGCTCTGATTACTTATGCATATATTTGGCTAAGCTTTAAACTTTATAGATGGCATTATTTGTGGTTTTTTTAAAAATAAAAGTTGATTTGTGTATTATAATCACAAGAAGAGAACAAATCCACAATATAAAGAATATGGAAAAAGTCCCATTATGATTATTACTCTTTATTTTAATTAATAAAATGAAAATAGCCTGACCAAGAGGTGGTGCAATGGATAAAGCGTCAGACTGGGACGCAAAGGACCCGGTTCAAGACCCCGAGGTCGCTGGCTTGAGTGCAGGCTCATCTGGTTTGAGCATAGCTCACCAGCTTGAACCCAAGGTCACTGGCTTGAGCAAGGGATCACTGGGTCTGCTGTAACACCCCCCCCCCTCCCGTCAAGGCACATATGAGAAAGCAATCAATGAACAACTAAGATGCCACAATAAAGAATTGATGCTTCTCATCTTTCTCCCTCCCTTTCTGTTTCTATCTGTCTCTCTCTCTGTCATAAAAATAATACTAATAATAATAAATAAATAAAATTAAAATAGCCCAACCATACATTTCTTAAGTTGGATATCACAAGTCCTTTGCACACACATAAGATACAGAGTAAAACCTGAGAACTAACCAAGGATCTTGGAAAATATATTTTCTTTGCAATTGCACTTGCATGTATAGGCATTTAACTTATTAAACAGCACTGAAAGAACATATTCTTTTCAGAAGATAATTCAGAAAGATTTATTAGAAGTAAAGTAGTGCATGTTTTACAATTAGAACTAGAGCACCCCTTTGACCTTTTGTTATTGATGGTCTGAGAAATAAAAGAAATCGAAAGCCTTTTTGTCTTTTCACACACCTGAGGGCACCTAGAGTAAAGGTAATTTGGAGTGGTGAATGGTTTTTACTCATATGTAAAGTGAATAGTTGTGTTTTAAAAACTTTTGAGACACTAATGTTCTATCTTTACCTGGTATTTCAGTTTATTTATTTTTTTTTTTTTAACAATTTTTATTTATTTTTTGCACGCGAGAGAGGGAGGGAGACTGATAGAATCAATCAGAGTCCGAAAGACCAGTGTAACAGGCTTTAATGAAAGGAAACTTGCGGGGCTGTCTCGTAAGAGAGAGCAGCCCCTGGTTCTCTAATAGGTAAGGTTAAATATGGGATTTGAGGGTCGGGGCTGGTAGTCATTAAGGAAAAATGTAGCTTTCAGTGATTTATGTAAGATTAACCGTAAATAAGCTAGAGGACCTTCCACACCTGGGTTAGTCACCTGGATGCCCAGGGGGTATGTCCTGGAACATCCAGTCTGTTAGTGTCCCTTTGTCCACTTAAGGGAGGAGGGGGTCATGGACCCCACCTGCAACCCTATCATTCCATCCTTTTGTTATATGGTTGAGGGGCGATGATCATTTTTCTGCAGCTACTTCCTGCTGATAAGGGGTAGCGAGTCAGGGGAAGGGATGGCTGGCCTTGGGCTGCAGTGGCAAAGTACCAGAAGTCTGTGGCTTGGAGTAACGCAGTCCACTTAGTGAAGGCCTTTAGGGGGTCCTGGAGGAAATTAGAGAAAAGGCGCAGGAGACAGAGACCACATGCTACGATGACAAAAATGAGAGTGAGTGGACCAATAAATGGTAATAACCAAGACATCCAGTTTGTGTAGAGCCACTGATCTCAAGACTCGGATTATGTTGATATTCGGGATGAGATAGACTAGGGTACATGTTCCCATCCAATTAGTTGGGAGGCACATATAGGTATTGGTCCCACACATATAGAAAGTTCATGATTGGGTGAGACAGGCTGAGAGGTGAATAGAGAATAGATCGACAAGGAGTCGGTTTCATCCATCTGTCTCTGAACTCCAGATGGTCAAGGTGGAGGAAAGTACAGCCCCAACTAAGGGAGAGGCATGATCAGAGGCCTGGTGTGAGCATTGCAACCGTGTGGAAAGGGTAGTGAACCAGGGATAGAGTCGTGTGGTGGGATAGGCGCATTTGTTTTTTTTTTGTTTTTTTTTGTTTTTTATTTATTTTTTTTGTATTTTTTTCTGAAGCTGGAAACAGGGAGAGACAGTCAGACAGACTCCCGCATGCGCCCGACCGGGATCCACCCAGCACGCCCACCAGGGGCGAAGCTCTGCCCACCAGGGGGCGATGCTCTGCCCCTCCGGGGCGTCGCTCTGCCACAACCAGAGCCACTCTAGCGCCTGGGGCAGAGGCCAAGGAGCCATCCCCAGCGCCCGGGCTATCTTTGCTCTAATGGAGCCTTGGCTGCAGGAGGGGAAGAGAGAGACAGAGAGGAAGGAGGAGGTGGGGGTGGAGAAGCAAATGGGCGCTTCTCCTATGTGCCCTGGCCGGGAATCGAACCCGGGTCCCCCGCGCGCCAGGCCGACGCTCTACCTCTGAGCCAACCGGCCAGGGCCGATAGGCGCATTTGTTGTGAAGCTGTAAGAGTAGGGGGTCCTGTGAATTGAACAGGGTTAGAAAATAATCCGTTTGCTCTGGAGGGACTTGATAGTTAACTCGATGGTCTGATGGTCTTTGGGAAATTGAATACTTATTGTGGTGTTGCAGAGGTTAGGGGAGTGGTGACCAACTGGGATGTCACCCTCAGCCTTGAAGCATAGGGGAATAGGTGAAAGGAGAGGGGTAGTTAAAGTGACTGGTCCTTGAGCAGGAGGGGTTCGGGGTTTTAATTTTTCAAGCTGGGAATAATAGGTTTGATATAGCTTGTTTGCTCGGTTTGCAGCTGAAGTGGGGTAATCTCCTATGAGAGTGCTGGCCCCTTTCTGAATCTTGTACATAAGAGTGGTGTGAAGGAGATGAGTATTATTAAGAGGAATAGGGAGAGCCGAGTAAGCTGAAGATGACATGGACAGACAGAGATAAGACAGGAAGAAAGAGATGAGAAGCATCAGCTTTTAGTTGTATTACTTTAAGTCAGGGGTCCCCAAACTATGGCCTGTGGATTGCATTTGGCCCCTTGAGGCCATTTATCCGGCCCCCGCCGCACTTCGGAAGGGGCACCTCTTTCATTGGTGGTCAGTGAGAGGAGCACAGGATACATCCACATCCTGTGCTCCTGAAGTACTGTATGTGGTGGCGCCGCAAAGCGCAGTGTTGCTCACACATAGTGCTACTTCCGGTGACGCGGGACGCGTGCGTCAGGGCTCCAAAAGCACGTCATATCACTTGTTACGGCTAGCAATGACAAATATGGAACCGGACATTGACCATCTCATTAGCCAAAAGCAGGCTCATAGTTCCCATTGAAATACTGGTTAGTTTGTTGATTTAAATTTACTTGTTCTTTATTTTAAATATTGTATTTGTTCCCGTTTTGTTTTTTTACTTTAAAATACAATATGTGCAGTGTGCATGGGGATTTGTTCATAGTTCTTTTTATAGTCCGGCCCTCCAACGGTCTGAGGGACAGTGAACTGGCCCCCTTTGTAAAAAGTTTGGGGACCCCTGCTTTAAGTGTTCACTGATTGCTTCTCATATGTGCCTTGGGGGCGAGGAGCTGCTCCAGCCTAGCCAGTGACCCCTTGCTCAAGCCAGCAACCTTTGGACTCAGGCCAGCGGCCATGGAATCATGTTGATCCCTTGCTCAAGCTGGTGACCTTGAGGTTTCAAACCTCATCATCCCAAGTCAATGCTGTATCCAGTGCATCATCACTGGTCAGGCTGTTTATTCTTATTTGTAGAGTTCTTAATGTAGCTTAAGTGTAATAAGTATAATTAATCTTAAGGATACTAACCATTGAAATATTTCAAATTATTACATTTATCTTTGCCTTTGCATTTATTTTATTTTATTTTTTTACAGAGACAGAAAAAGAGTCAGAGAGAGGGATAGATAGGGACAGACAGATAGGAACGGAGAGCGATGAGAAGCATCAATCATCAGTTTTTCGTTGCAACACCTTAGTTGTTCATTGATTGCTTTTTCATATGTGCCTTGACCGTGGGCCTTCAGCAGACCAATAACCCTTTCTCGAGCCAGCGACCTTGGGTCCAAGCTGGTGAGCTTTTGCTCAAACCAGATGAGCCCGCGCGCAAGCTGGCGACCTCAGGGTCTCGAACCTGGGTCCTTCCGCATCCCAGTCCAATGCTCTATCCACTGCGCCACCGCCTAGTCAGGCTGATTGCATTTAAATAAGCCCTATTTTTTTTTTTAATTGTTTAAGCCTCGAGCACAGAAGCAGAGAGTCGCACAGCTGTCCTGGGGTATGTTAACCATTCTTCTGTGTAATAACATGTTTGTATTTATGTACTTGTCTTCAGATTTTGAAGAGATTTCAAACTAGTCAGTGTACAGCAGATTAAAACTTGGTATACTAACATAATTATGCGAGGAGGCTTTTGCTTCATTTATATTATTTTTCTCAGTTTGTTTTAAAGAAAAATTGGACTGGTTGGTATTTATACATTTTTATTCTCACAGTTATTATTTTGTCACACTTCAGTTCTGTTTAGGTGGCCTACGTGCACCTCGAGGCTCTATATTTACAGATCTAAATGGAATAGCGTCCTCATCTCCTTCCAGTTTCCTTCACTCCTGTGTTCATTTTCACTGGTGCCTGGTCTTAGAATTCAGTGGCAATAAATTGTTCTGACTTAGTCAGCCTGAGACCACCAGAAACAAACCTGGGTCTAAGAGAATCCCATTCTAATTCTGACTAAATGGAAAAATTTTAAAAAGGGTTGACAAGTAGAAGCCAAAATGTCATCTTTATTATTATTATGATTTTAAAAGATTTTATTCATTCAATAGATTTTAGAGAGAGAGAGAGAGAGAAAGGCGGGATGGGCAGGAGGGAGGAGGAGCAGAAAGAATCAACTAGTTGCTTCTTGTGTGTGCAGATGGCCTGCTAGTCACAGCAGTCTGGACCAGGACCACATTTGACCTCCTGCTTGGCTTCCCAGTTCAGTTTCTAGAGTGAACTGGAAAAAGTGGAAGTTGAGCCTACTGTGCCTGAAGTAGTTTTCTCAGATCTGACAGTCAGATCAGTAGCCCTCCCTCCCTCCCTTGGCTCCGAGAGGCAGGAGCTTCAACTGAACTCAGTCTGTTTGGAAAGAGGCGTTAGCCTCACACTGTGTGCAGTACATGTTTATTGCTGCCCAGCATTTACCGAGCCCTTGACTGAGGATTCTTACGTCTGTTCTGTCAAGTACAGCAAAGTAAGGTTAAATGAGCTTCAGTCAAAATCTGGCCCAGCGAAGTTTAGGGGATTTATTTGAAAACACTAAAAATTAATAAACAAAATGGTATTATGTAGGATTCACTGGAAGGAAATACTCAAAGTTATTAGAGTAAACATACTGAGGTTTCCTGCACAGTTTGTAAATCTACTCTGGGCTTTGCTTTTTCTTGGGATATCATTTGATTTTCTATGAATGTCTGTCACAGAATGTCTCTCAATTGGATCTCATTAATTAAATCGCAAAAAATAATTATTTACCTTGAGACTGTGGGAACAAATTTGGAAAAATTTTGTTGTCAGTTCCAACAAGATGTAACTATCACATAAAGGAATGCCCATTCAAACTCTAGAAAGGTAGCCACTTAATACAGGTCCCTCCCAGTGTTCGAAAGCTTACATTAAGCCCCTTCACTTTTATGAAAGGCCCGTAGTAGTACCTGTTTTTTGCTAACTAAAAGAAATCCAAAAAGGATTTTCACTTTTACCAAAAAAGGGTGAAGAGTGAACATAGCGTTTAGCGTTTGTCTGCAGCAAGCCATTCCCTGTACAGCCAGCATGTCCCTGTGCTGTGGGAGTGGTCCTACCCAGTGTCTGCCCCTAGAACCACCGGGGCATCACAGCCCTAAGCCGCCACAGTGAGGAGCTGTGTCTGAGCATCCTGGAGGCCCATTTTGGGGTCTGGGGATACCCAAAAATTTTTACATATAAATAAATGGTAATTGATTCTTTGCTGTATGCCATTTTAGCTCATGAAAGGCTTCAGAGGAATCCTCAGAGACTTTCAGGTAGTGGGGGACACTTGTACTCAGAATAGCCTGGCTGACCTGGGCTTTTTAAAAAATCTTATAAAATATCTCATCTTTCTCTGATGTAATATTTACTGATAATAAAATATTGAACATACCATCAAGGATACTATGTTGTTAGGAAAACTATCTTTAATGCTCTGTTAAAGGTATGTGAATAAACATGGGTAAACATAATTTTTAAGTATTCATTTATATATGTTTAATTACTTAAAATTGGTGCGGAAGGTAGGTATGACTTGCCATTTGAAGCTGATGATGAGGTTATTACCTGAGCATATTATTATGGGGGCGTCTTTGTATGAGACTGTAACAAAGTAGAAGACTTAAAATTAGCCCTGGCCAGATAGCTCGGTTGGTTAGAGCATTGTGCTGAATGAAGCACAGAGGTTGCCAGTTCAATCCTGGTCAGGGTACGTACAGGAATAGGTTGATGTTTTTGTCTCTCTCTCTCTCTCTCCCCCTCTACTGCTAAAATCAATGAATTAAAAAAAAAAAGACTAAAATGTTAAAGAGTAACCGAACATTTTAACTTGACCTAGAAGATAAATTTATCACAGTAGAAAAATTATGAAAATGTGAAATAGTCAACACAATAATTGTTTCTCACACAAAGGTTTATTATAATCTGTTTTGTGGGAGTGTTAAGTTGCTCTACAAGTTTAAGCAAAAATAATATGAATGCTGCCTTCCAAAATAGATTTGTTGTTTACTTTCTGTGGGAAATACGCCATTTCTTCTTTTTTACATTTTCAGGGGACTGTAATCAAGGAAAGGCTGAAGTCAGACACACATGCATCTCACCTGTGCTCATTCAAGGGCTGTGCTGAAAAAGAGCTGGTACCAGTTATCTGTCCTTACTGTGAGAAGAATTTTTGCCTGAGGTGACCACTCAGACCATTCAAACTCTGCTTGTCTATTTAACTTGTATGCAAATATTTGAACTAGTGTCACTTTGTTGCTCATAGACACCGTCATCAGTCAGATCATGAATGTGAAAAACTGGAAGTCCCGAAGCCTCGAATGGCTGCCACTCAGAAACTTGTTAAAGACATTATTGGCAAGTATCAAGAAAGCTTGTTTCGTTGCTTTCCTTATCACTGTATATTCTATTAGTATGTCTGCTTACATTGTTAAGAGCCCCAGTGGTCACAACTTGCAGTAGATTTTTATGACATTCTCACAGCTGTGTTTCTCAGAAGGCCCACCTGCCCGGAGAAAATTGGGAAATTCTGTGGACGTTCTCTCCCAGATGTTCCTTTGCTGGGCCACTTAGATCAGCTGGTTAACCATCATGGCTAGAAGTGGTATTCAGGAGGCGAAGGCAGTGGTTTGCGGTCTCTAGGGACTAAACTTTAAGCCTTGTTGTCTGTCCTATGAATGCTGCTGATAATTGGAGGTAACAGGAGACAGTGTATCTGTGACATAGACCAGTTTCCTGGCAACATGTTTAGCAGACTTCTTTCTCTGTTAAGGATACTACCTTTATTAGTATCTCCTATAACCAAAGCTCTGTAGAAGTTAGTGATTGGATTAAATAGGCTTAAGATGGAAAGAAGCACATAGCAGTGAGTTTTTGATGTGGAGGCTTCGCACATCAACCTCAGTAGTGTTTTCCCATTGGTCATATAAAATATAATACCTACACAATGAATGCTGTCTCTGTATGTCTCCATTGTGTATAATTTGTATGTTTCAGGACCATAATAAATAGTTATTAATAAAAGTCTGGGAAATGTAAACATTCTTGTGTGCTTATATGCTTAATCTTATTTCTTAGAGTCCAAGACAGAAGAGACAGCAAGTAAGCGACGGAAGGGCGCAAAAAATAGTGCAACAGCCACGAAGGTAGCGCTGATGAGATTAAAGATGCATGCTGAAGGAGATAAGTCGTTGCCACAGGTTGGTCTGAAAGACCGAGAAACGCAAACATTTAAATAGAGTCAAAGCCCCTCTCTACTCCTGCCTCCCAGCTAACCTGAATCTGATGTGTACCATTCCTACTGTTGCATGGTGTATAGCTACAGAAATAAATGCTACATGGTTCAGTGAGATTTTTCACTTTACAAAAATGGCAGAGAACTATGTGGATCCTTCTCCAACTCATTTTTTTTCTCACTTGGCATCATGTTTTTAGCATTTATCATATTAATGCATTTAGTATAGTTTGTTCATTGTGATAGCTGCATATTCCATGATAAGAATATACCATATTTACCATTCTCTTAATGAACAATATTCAGAATTTTTCCAAGATTTTTTGCTGTTGTAAATTGTTCAACAATGAATGTCCTTGTGTGTAAGTAGGAACATTTCTCTAGAGCAGTCCCTTTAAAACTTTATAATATCCATTACTTTTTTTTTTACATCTTATACAGTAACCCAGTATGTATGTACGTACGTACATACATACCTATCTTAACACAGTTTAACTTAGCCTTAGAACGTATTATATATTCTGATTATTTTTGTTTATTTTATTTTGAAGATTACTGATTTTCTAACCCCTGAAGGATTGAGCCCCTCAGATTGGAACACACTTCCCGGGGGATGTATCGAGAAATAGGAAAGCTGGTCACGGTTTGCTCATCTTCAGCTTTCTAGGGCATTGTCAGCTTTTCACTCTCAGTGGCTATACTGACTCCCCCACTCCCCCCCCTTCTGAGAGTTTCAGCGTTTCTTGCCAACACTGAGCATTATTCACTGTTACCAATCTGACAGATGTGAAGTTATAGCTCACTGAGGTTTAAAGTTAAGTTCCCCATTGACTACTGAGGTTCCGCTGCTTTGCATACATTTATTAGCTGTTGACTTTCTTCTGTGAATTATTTGTTCCTATCCTTTGCTCATTTTTCCTTTGTTTTTGGCACTTTTTTTTTTTATAGATTTTTAAAATTCTTTAGATGTGTTGCAACTATCTTCTCTCAGTCTGGGGTTTGTCTTCTCTCTATTTTTGATCTCTTTAGTGGTCCAGAATTCTTAAATTAATACACTCAAATTTATTAATGATTCTTTTAAGATTTGTACTTTTCAAAAGAAGTTAAGATAGTTTCTTATATTTTCCTTTAAAAGTTTTATTCTATTTGATAATTTTGTTTAGCTCCTTCTTCCATTTAGAATTTAATTGTATGAGGTAGAAGATTTCCACACACACCTCGAATGGATTACCCTATTGCCATAAGATATTGAGAGTTCATCCTTGTAATTACTCCTGCGTCACCCACCACATTGTTCTAAAAGTGTGGGACTAGTTTGGGAATCTCAGTTCCTCTTTTTCTATCTATTTTTGCATCAATAGCAGACAAGGTTGGATGCGATCAGGGTAGTATGGCCTAGACTTTTTGCATCAATATCAAATTATTTTGTTATAGGTATGTAATAAGTGGGACAAGTCTCTCCACCTTATTTATTGCTCAGCTGTCTGTTCTTGGTCATTTATTATTTTGTAAAAATTTTAGGATCACTTTGTCCTGTTTTGTGAAATCGTGATTGATAGGAATAATGCTGAGTTTGAATTAGAACAATTGACCTGTTAGAATTTTGACTCTTCATTCATGTTTATGGTCTGTTGTTCCCGTTTTTCTTTAGGTCTTCTTTTCTGTTTTCAGTTAACATCTGTACTGCTTACAGTACCTATCTAGATATCTTTTCTAAGGTGTTTCTTAGGCTCTTCATAATTTTGCTGCCATTTGTAAATACTAACTTTTTATTAATGTTTTCTTAATTGTTTATTGCTGGTTGGTATGTGTTGTCCTTCTATCCAGCAAAGAAACTTCTAATCGTTCCTATAGTTGGTAGATTTTGGGGGAGTGTTTTCTGTGCACTTATATTTCCTGCAAATGACAGTTTTGTGTTTTGGGATTCTTTTTTCAAATAATTGTTTTTTTTCCTCTTATTATACCTTCTTTCCATAATTATTTGTCTTAATGCATTGGTCAAGTTCTCCAAAACAATACTGAATAATATGGGTGATAGCAGGCATCTTCCCCATGTTTTTTATCTTAACTCAAATGATTCTGAAGTTTTAACATTAAATACTATCTTTATTGTAGATTTCTGATAGTAGCCTTTATCAGGTTAACAATATTTCTTCCTATTCCTAGTTTGCTAAGAGTTTATATCATTAATACATATTAAGTTTTTCTATAAGGTTTTCTCTTGTATCTAATAAGATGATCATGTTGAGGTTGTCTTTTTTTTCTTACCAATGTAATAAATTATTTTGATTTTTTTTGTTGAATCACCCACATATTCTGGGGTAAATCACTTGACGCTGGTATATAATTCTCTTCTTTTTTTAATTGATTTTATTGGTTAACAAAATACAGGTTTCAGAAGTCCAATTCTATAGCATATCTCTGTGCACTATATTGTGTGTTCACCCCAAGTCAAGTCATTGTTCATCTATAATACTTTTAAAATTTGCTGCTACATTGATTTTCTAATATATTATTTAGTGTTATTTTGTGACGTAGTAGCCATATTATTTACAATTATTTGTATACCATTATTTGAGTAGCTCTCCCTCTTCTATTTATTGAAATAGTTGTAGGGGTAGGGATTCTTTGTTCTTGAGGGTTTGGTAATGGTTATCGCCTCTGGATTAATTGCCTTTTTGAGGGGAGAATTTCTAGTACTATTTCAAAATGGTAAAAATAGTTCTTGGCTTATTTGGATAATCTGTTGCTTCTGAAATAAATTTTGGTAAATAATATTTTTCTTAATACTTTCTGATATAAATTTTTCCAGTTTATTGTTATAAAGTTGTTCAACTTACTCTCTTACATTCAAAAATTCTACTGTGTTTTTAGTCATCCCATTTCATTCTTAATATTTTTTATTTGTATTTTTCTTTGTTTTCTCCTTGAACAGTCTTCCTCGAGGTTTGTGTTTATCTCATTTCTTTGTATTTTAGTCTTTTCCAAGAACCATATTTTGGTTGTATTGACTTCTATATTGTTTCTTTGCTTTCTCTTTCACTAAATTCTACTCTTGTATTGTTTACTTTTATTTTTTTGTTGTTCAGATTTTCTCTACTATTCTGTTTTCAACTTCTCACATTGAATGGTGAACTTAACTATTTTCAGCCTACTTGTTTAGGTGAATTTTTTGGGTAACTTTAATTTGATAGTTTCAAACACAGAATAGTTGCAAGTATAGTACAAAGAGTTTTTCCACATTCCTTACCCAAATGTACCAGTTACTTACATTTCGCCATTTGTTTTATCATTTGCAGTCATGTGTGCCTGTGTTTATATGGGTGTGTGCACACTAATTTTTGGCAGTTGATCTGTTACTTTCTGAGACAAACGTTTTAAAATCTTTGGAGTCGTGGTTTTGTTAGTTTTTTTGTTTGTTTTTTTGTGTGATTCTAATGGTTTGCTGAGTTGCATGTTATTAGGTGTGTGGAATTTCTTGTTAAATCTTCTTTTTGAAGTTTGCCTTAAATACTATTTTGAATTATTATAGTATTGTTTCACTAGTTTCCTTTTGGTTAATATTTAATATTATTTTTCTGTTTTTATCACATTATATGCAAATTTTCTGTGTTGTTTTGTTTTAGGGTGTTTCTTATAAGCGGCATATAGCTGGACTTTGTTTTATTAACCCAGTTTGATAGTGACCCTCTTTTGTAGGTGAGTTGGATCCTTTTATATCGTGATCACTGGTGCATTTGAATATGTTTCCTCCATTTTATGATTTTTGCTCATCATCCTTTATCTCTCTCTCCTGTCATCTTTTGTATTGATTGAATTTTCTATATTTTCTTTTATTCTGCTGGTTTAGAAACTATTGATCATATTTTTTTATTGATTATCCTTTAGTATTTCCCTTTTTTGAAAACTTTTTTTGATGTTTTTAAATTGGCAAAGGTAGTACATACTTTTAACAAATGTGATTATTAAAAGATATACAAAAGAAATAATCATACACCCTGAAGGATTCATACCGATTTGCATTATATGTTGTTTATCAATTTCAAGAGAAATGACATTTTTATTACATGGCCTTCTTACCTCGGAACCTTACATGTCTTTTCAATTATTCAGATCATATATTCTTACATTTTGTAACGTATTTTTCTCTTAAGTCTTATTTCTTATTTATTTTTTATTCCTAATTGTCTTTTGGTTTTATTTCTATTGTGAACAGAATATTTACGTCCGTCTTTATCTTCAGGGCTTATGGCTCATGTAGAGAAAAAATGTCTTCATTTCTGTTTATTCATCTCTCTTATTCAGCCATATCACACACTCTGTTATTAATTTTAGAAATTTCCCCCCCTTTAGTGCCTTTGATTTTCTAGATATGCCATCATACCCCATTAACAAATAAGGATAGCTGTATTATTTATCTTTTAATAATTATACTAGCTATTTCATTTTCTTATACTACATTACCTAGAATCACCAATATAATGTGTTATAATAATGGTAATAACAGGCATGTGTTTATATTTTTAATTTTTTATACATATATAATTAAATACCATTTTTTCTCTCAAAATCTAAAGTTACTTGATATTATATCCTTTCAAATAGGACAGGGAACTTGGCATGCCTATTCACTTAAATATCTCCCATTTTACCACTTTGGTTCACACATAAAGATGATTTTTATCAATAGCTATATAAATTTACCAACACACTTTTTGAGTTTCTTCTTTCCTTGGGACTTACTTTTATTAGTTTTAGACATATTTTGAGGTTTATCATTTGTACCTTGATGTCTATTTGTGCTGCATTCTAAATGACCTCCTCAAATCCATCCCTCAGTCAAGTAAGTCTTTTTAGGGAAGATGATAGAAATTTACCCTATTAGAGTTTTTTATTTCAGAAACTGTATTTTTTAATATATTTTATTAGATATGTATAACTTTTCTTGTTTCATTTCTGCCTGTTTTGCTTTCATAACTTGTTTCTTTTTAACATATATTAGTCCTCAATTTATTTCATTGTGCATCTGAAATAACTTTTGAGAGCATCTTTTTTTAAAAAAATGTTACCATTGATTAGAGAGGGGTGGGGGAAGGGATATTGAGAGTGTAGAGAAAGAGAGAAGCATCAACTCCTCATTCCATTTAGTTGTGTGTTCTATGTGCCGGAGATCAAACCCATGACCTAAGTGTGCTGGGACAATGCTGAGTCACCCAGCCAAGGGCCTAAATAACTTTCTAAAATGTCTTTGTCCAGTCTGAAACCCCAGGCTTGCCTGGTCAGGGCACATATGAGAAGCAACTACTACAAGTTGATGCTTCTTACTCCTCCCCCGCTTTTCTCTCTCTCTCTAAAATTTATAAATAAAATCTAAAAAAAAAAGTCTTTTTCAAGTTTAGGCATTTTGATCTTTGATTTGTTTTGAAATCTCAGATTACAGATTGTGTTTGTCTTGACTAGGAGGTCCCTTCCATGTCTTTCTCATTGTCCCCCCTCACGTTTTTGCATCTGTTCCATCTTTGATCTGCAGACATATTTATCTTCTTTTTTGGTTGAAGCTCTATCTTTTTAATATTCTCTATTCATCTTTATACTCACAGTACTTTGATTTTGGATCAGCAACCACTAGGCTGTAGAGTTGGCCCAGAGCTTGAATTTCCAATGATTTCTTTATTTTTTCTTTGAGTACTTGTTCTCTGTAATAACATACTCCATTGGTCTTTAACAAATCTGAATTCTTTAGTGCTGGGGTGGGAATTGTCTTGAATCTAATATTTCTTAAAATAGTTGTAATCTTGCCTGTACGACTTAGAGATGCTTCTCTTGTGCCAAAAAAAATGTTATTGTAACAGCAATCGGTCTGGAAAGCCAGCACTTTTTAAAGCTATTTTTAGGAATCAAGAAAGATCCAAGGTCAAACACTTTTGCCCTTTTATCCCTCTGCATTTATTATTTTAGCAAGAAAATACAATATTAGGAAGCATATAGGATATAAATACGAGAGGAACCATCCAGATCCCCTAATCCTTCTCTTTTGTTGATATGGTACTTGTCTGGTTTTCCTTTTTTATTATCACTATTATTTTTAGTATGTTTATTCTCAAGAGCCCTGCTGTCTCTAAATACGTTGTGAGGTCTTTCACATGAAAATACATGTTTTACGTGTCAGGATTTTCCATTGAAAGCAACAGAAACTTGATACCAACTAATTTATTCCAGTTTTTTCTCCTCATATGATATGGAGTAGGGTCTCTAGGGACGACTCAATTCCAAGACTCAGATGCACTTGAAAGAGTCCATTGTGTCCTTGACTTCTCTCTGTGTTGGACACATTCTTTCCCATTTGAGGAAACTTTTTTCACATTGGTTCAGGAATGGCTGTGAGGCCTGGGGTATAGCTACAAGTTTAATTCAGAAAGACTTAAAAAAACTCAAGAAAAAGAGAGCCCTCTCATTCTAGCCCCAGCTTTTAAATTTAAAACCCTAGGAAAAAAGCTTAGTTGGCCTAACTTAGGTCACTGAGTGTCTGCACAGACCACTGGTCGGGGTCCTGAACCCTGTTCCCATACATTCAGGTGGATGCGGGGCCATTATGATTGATATTCCCACTAGAAGTTTGTCACTAGAGGGTAATCCATCTCTGACTGGGAAAAGAGAGGCAGAGATAGCACCAGACAAAAACAGATGTCTGGTTCATGTATATCATCTGAGTCCTAACTTCTTTATTCTTACAGACAGAAAGAGTTTACCTGCAAGTTTTCTTACCCAAGGGGAGCAGAGAGAAGAGCAAACCAATGTTCTTCTGCCGCCACTGGAGCATAGGGAAGATCATCGACTCTGCAGCCGCTTTGGCCAGTCTCAGAAACGACAATAACAAGTCAACAGCCAAGGTGACAACTGGTTATAGCCACTTCCCTAGAAGCTTTAGGACATGCTGCACAAACACGTTTATTTATTACTGATGCTTTATTTCCCTCAACAGAAGTTAAGGTTGTGCCACATGACTTCAGGAGAAGCACTGCCCTTGGATCATACACTGGAAGCCTGGATTACTAGGGAGGACTGTCCTTTATATAATGGTGGACATGTTATCTTGGAATATCTTGATGAGGAAGAACAGTTTTTAAAAAATGTTGATTCTTTCTTAGAATAATTATTCTAGGATTCAATCCAATAATCATAAAGAAAATTCCATATGATGTCAGTTTCTTTTACTACAAATACGATACATATTTTTATTTTTAAAAGTTCGTCTAAAATTTTTTCCCGATACTGTGGATAAAGCATTCACCTGGAACATTGAGGTCACTGGTTCGAAGCCCCAGGATTGCCTGGTCAAGGCACATATGGGAAGCAAATAGGGGTTGATGCTTCTGACTCTTCCTATCCCTTTCTGTCTCTCTAAAATGAATAAATAAAATCTTTAAAATAATTTTTGCCATTATGTCATAATGTTCATTATCAGTTTTCTATAAATTAAGTTTTTTGTTTTAAAGTTTAGCTATTAATCTACAGTTATTATCACATTATTGTATTTAGTTTTTATTAAGCTGTGCTATAGTAACAAAATAAAGGTATAGTTCTCCTTGGGTTGCTGTGAGCTGCCCCATGTCATCTTTACTCCAGGGTCTACACTGAAGGCTCAGATATCCCTCTCGGGACATTGCCTTTCTTATGGCAGAGGAAGAGAGAGCTGGTTCTTGGAAGATACACGTATCACTTTTGCTTTAAGCAGATGACATGGCCCAGTATACTAGCCCCTTGGTGCCAGAAAGCATAGCTTTACCATATGCCTGTGTTGTGATGTATATCGATGTGTGTGCATGAATCAGGCTCTTAGAGAAGGTTCCCTTCACTCTTCAGTTTTTGGATAAGGAACCTTGGGCCCAGGAAGGAGAAATGGTTTTCTTGGTGATCTCTAACTGCTTTAGGGCTTATCTCTGAGAAAGGTTCTCTTCTAAGGATCCCTACCTGCTCTTGTTAGTAGGGATGCATTACACTTGGGAAAGCAGAGGGGTGGCACCGCCTCACTACAGTCTGTATATACCAAAGCAAGCCCGTGCCAGAGGGTCTGCATTTACCAGCATGTAAAGGTTAGTGCTTCTGCCTGATGTACCCCATCCTCAGCAAAGACTATTGTATAGAAAGAATAGAAATAATTTCTGGGTGTTCTTTGTCCCTTCTCTATTTTAACTGTCATGGGCACATATAGTGGCTTTAGATTTAATTAAAGGAATAAACTTGGAATGCTCATGTCTCATTTTCTTCATATTATTTTCATGCAAAGAGAGGAGATAGCTTCCAACTTATATCAGCTACTTCTACATTCATTTATTAGTGTAGTTATTCAGGTACCTACTTAGTGTAAGGATTTGATCCTAACTGCCATGGTGGCTATAATGCAAAGCAGTGTGGCAAGTACTAAGTGAATAGCTGGGTAGCAAGTATCGCTGGGCTCTGGCTGCTCTTTCCTCACAAACTGCAACCAAAAGTAGAAAGAACCCTTAAGCAAAAGCAGTACTGATAGGAAAGTTCATAGCATTACAGGCATACAGAAGCTAGAAAAAGTTCAAATAAACTTAACCCTGCATCTAAAAGAACTAGAAAAATAACAGCAAGTAAAGCCTAGAGGAAGTAGAAGGAAGGGAATAATAAAGATCAGAGCAGAAATAAATGACATAGAGGCTAAAGAAACAATACAGAGGATCAATGAAACAAGGAGATGGTTCTTTGAAAAGGTAAACAAAATCGATGAACCTTTAACCAGACTCACCAAGAAATAAAGAGAGGACTCAAATAAAATTAGAAATGAGAGTGGAGAAATAACAACTGACACAACAGAAATACAAAGGATTGTAAGAAAATACTATGAAGAACTGTGTGCCAAAAAATTAGACAACCTAGATGAAATGGACAAATTCCTTGAAACATAATATTTTAAAAATCAATCTGGAATAATCAGAAAACTTAAACAGACCGATTACAACAAATGAGATCGAAACAGTTATCAAAAAACTCCCAACAAACAAAAGCCCAGGGCCCGATGGCTTCACAATGAATTCTACTAAATATTCAAAGAAGAACTAACTCATATCCTTCTCAAACTATTTCAGAAAATTCAAGATGAAGGAAGACTTCCAAGCTCCTTTTATGAGGTGAGCATAATTCTGATTCCAAAACCAGGCAAAGACAACACAAAAAAAGAAAATTATAGGCCAATATCCCTGATGAACTTAGATGCTAAAATCCTCAACAAAATACTAGCCAACCGGATCCAGCAATATATGAAAAAAATTATACACCATGATCAAGTGGGATTTATTCTGGGGAGGCAAGGCTGGTACAATATTTGCAAATCAATCAATGTGATTCATCACATAAACAAAATGAAGGAGAAGACCACATGATAATTTCAATAGATGCAGAAAAAGCATTTGATAAAATCCAGCACCCATTCATGATCAAAACTCTCAGCAAAGTGGGAATACAGGGAACATACCTCAACATGATAAAGGCCATCTATGACAAACCCACAGCCAACATCATACTCAATGGGCAAAAATTAAAAGCAATCCCCTTAAGATCAGGAATAAAGCAGGGGTGTCCCCTTTCACCACTCTTATTCAACATAGTCCTGGAAGTCATAGCCACAGCAATCAGACAAGAAGAAATAAAAGGCATCCAAATTGGAAAAGAAGAAGTAAAACTATCATTATTTGTAGATGATATGATGTTGTATATAGAAAACCCTAAAGTCTCAGTCAAAAAACTGCTGGACCTGATAAATGAATTCAGCAAGGTGGCAGGATATAAAATTAATATTCAGAAATCAGGCATTTTTATACACCAACAATAAACTGTCTGAAATATAAATTAAGGAAACAATCACCTTCACTATTGCGAACAAAAAAATAAAGTACCTAGGAGTAAATTTAACCAAGGAGATTAAAGATTTTTACTCGGAAAATTATAAAACATTGATAAAAGAAATCAAGGAAGATACAAACAAGTGGAAGCATATACTATGTTCTTGGTTAGGAAGAATAGACATCTTTAAAATGTCTATATTACCTAAAGCAATTTATAAATTCAATGCAATACCAATTAAGATACCAATGACATACTTCAAAGATATAGAACACATAATCCAAAAATTTATATGGAACCAAAAAAGAACATGAATAGCCTCAGCAATCTTGAAAAGGAAGAATAAAGTGGGAGGTATCACACTTCCTGATATCAAGTTATACTACAAGGTTATTGTACATAAAACAGCTTGGTACTGGCATAAGAACAGGCATATAGATCAATGGAACAAAAGAGAGAACCCAGAAATAAACCCACACCTTTATGGACAACTGATATTTGACAAGGAAATAAGAGCATACAATGGAGTAAAGACAGCCTCTTCAAGAAATGGTGTTGGGAAAATTGGACAGCTACCTGCAAAAAAATGAAATTAGACCACCAACTTACAGCATTCACAAAAATAAACACAGAATGGGCCCTGGACGATTGGTTCAGTGATAGAGCGTCGGCCTGGCGTGTAGGAGTCCCGGGTTCGATTCCCGGCCAGGGCACACAGGAGAAACGCCCATCTGTTTCTCCACCCCTCCCCCTCTCCTTCCTCTCTGTCTCTCCCCCTCCTGCAGCCAAGGCTCCATTGGAGCAAAGTTTGCCCGGGCACTGAGGATGGCTCTATGGCCTCTGCCTCAGGCACTAGAATGGCCCTGGTTGCAACAGAGCAATGCCCCAGATGGGCAGAGCATCGCCCCCTGGTGGGCATGCCGGGTGGATCCTGGTCAGGTGCATGTGGGAGTCTGACTGCCTTCCCGTTTCCAACTTCACAAAAATACAAAATGAATAAATAAACACAAAATGGATAAAAGACTTAAATATAAGCCGTGAAACCATAAGCATCTTAGAAGAAAACATAGGCAGTAAGCTCTCCGACATCTCTTGCAGCAATGTATTTGCTGATTTATCTCTACGAGCAAGTGAAATAAAAGACAGGATAAACAAATGGGACTATATCAAACTAAAAAGCTTTTGCACAGCTAAAGATAATAACAGAATAAAAAGAAACTACACAATGGGAGAACATATTCGCCAATACGTCTGATAGGTTAATAACCAAAATTTATAAAGAACTTGTAAAACTCACCACCAGGAAGATAAATAATCCAATCCAAAAATGGGCAAAAGAAATGAATAAACACTTCTCTCTTTGGAGACAGATGGTCAATAGGCATATGAAAAAATGCTCAACATTGCTAATCATTAGAGAAATGCAAATTAAAACCACAATGAGATATCACCTGACACTAGTCAGAATAGCGCTGATCATCAAAACAACACAGAATAAATGGTGGTGAGGATGTGGAGAAAATGTAACCCTCCTGCACTGCTGGTGGGAATGCATTCTATTGCAGCCACTGTGGAAAACAGTATGGAGATTCCTCAGAAAATTAAAAATCGAACTGCCCTTTGACCCAGCTACCCACTTTTAGGAATATACCCCAGAACATCATAGCACTGTGTCAAAAGGAGAAATGCACCCCCATGTTTATGGCAATGTTCACAGTAGCGAAGATCTAGAAACAGCCCAAGTGTCCTTCAGTGGATGAGTGGATTAAAAAGCAGTGGTACATATATATTGATACAATGGAATACTATGGGGCCATGAAAAAGAAGTAACTCTTGCCTTTTGCGACAACATGGATGGACATGAAAACTATTATGTTAAGTGAAATAAGCCAGGCAGAAAAAGAAAAATATGTGACCTCATTCATTTGAGGAATCCAATGAACAATGTGAACTGAGGAACGGAATAGAGACCGAGGAAGATCAAAGGGACCAGAGGAAAAGAGAACAGAGGGAAAGGGAGTGACAGGATGGGATAAACCTGAAGGGAAGGGGGGAGGGCACTATGGGGAGGGGATGAGGGAGATGTTGAGGTGAATACGGGGGAGGAGGGATGCATTTGGGACAATCCTAGAATCTATGTAAACAATAAATTAAAATCAATAAAAGAAAACAAATAAAAACAAAAAAAAGAACCCTTAAATATATTCCCAGATACCAGACAGTTTTCATACAAATACCTGAGCATGTGTCATAATGACTTGCACATGGTATGGGATCAACACACATCTCATGGATCATGCTAAAGTTAAAGAGCCCAGAGAAAGTACTGGTGGGGTTTGAGAAGAGGGCAGGTGAGGTGGGCAGAGACTGATTACATGCGGGAGAAGGCAGAAGCAGCCTGTCAGTGATGAGACAGAAAGGAGACCACAGGGCATGGACAGAAGGACTCATGTCACTAGGCATCCATGGCAAGTTAGGTCAGTTTTCAGACACAGGCAAATGTGTCTGGAAGACAGGTGCCAGCATCCTCAGAGGCTCTAGGGACCGGGGCTCCTGCATGAGCAGTCTTCTAAGGAGAACAGGTTATGGGCAAGAGAAAAGCTCCTCTCATTTCTAAATTACTGACATCTGACCAGTTTCTCAGGCTTTCCTTTAGGCCTCTCAGTTGAGTATGCTCAATTGAATTTTAGGGTTTGACTGTTCCCACCTTACTCCTTCCCACTGGCTTAGAGACAACTAGAATTATAAGCAGAAAATGCACACAGAGTTTTAAATTCAGGTGAATGGATGTAACAACGGTATGATACCAGTGAGCTTCAGTGTGAGTGTAATCAGCCAGTAAAGGTGTGTGACTGATAGGTTATAACATTTTTTCCAAATAATGCCAGGGTTGGTTCCCCACAGACGTTAGATGAGAAGACTAGAGGACATGATGAAGGGAAAGGCTGCAGACAGAGGGAACTGAGGAAAACTGAATGTTTGTTTCTCACCTCTGACCCGGGCAACAAAAACTCACTTCAAATGTTTGGTCACATCCTGTAATGACAGCTTTGGTTCTGTCCAGTTTTTTGTTGTACTTGTTTTGTTTTGTTTTTGTCTTTTAAGCTAGGGAAGTCTCCTGGGAATTTGACTGGGAAATCACAGAAGTTCCATTCTCTGTTTTCACCATTGGAACCGTGTCTTGAAATGGTACATGGAAATACACTTTATGAACTGTAGGGTCTATTGCATTTTATTTTTAACTTAAAATTTTTTTCTTTAACTTTTAAAATTACAATTGACATTCAGTGTAAGTTTCAAGTGTGGTCTACTGCATTTGAAAGATTAACCTACGTAAGTAGAATTTTTAAAAACTGTAAAAAAGTGACCAGTAAAATTGCTTTAATAATTTTTGAGGAGCAAATATTAAGATCTGAAAATACTTGCTACAAGCTGGCCTTGTTGCATTTAACACAGGTTCTGTCTTGATGACATGAAGGATCAGCTAAGGTTTTATATGTTCAGAGACAGCCAGCTCTGCAGACTTAATAGTATACATTTGTAGTGGACCTTTGTTCTGTCCTTGTCCTTTTCTTTCTTTTTCTTTATTTCATATCAGCACCCCTTCTTGGAAAATACATAATTATGGGAATATGTGGGTGAAGACCAAAAAACCTGATGCTTTTCCTTATTCCTGGCAGCCAGGACACAGGCATCTGACCCAGGTTGGGTCCATGCCTTTAGTGCTGAACAAGGCCCACTGTGACAAGGGAGGAGTA
Organism: Saccopteryx bilineata; assembly: GCF_036850765.1. Classification (NCBI taxonomy): domain Eukaryota; kingdom Metazoa; phylum Chordata; class Mammalia; order Chiroptera; family Emballonuridae; genus Saccopteryx; species Saccopteryx bilineata. Next base: position 77,191,931 of record NC_089492.1, on the reverse strand, counting down.
AGGGAGTCAGTGCTGGTGGCCTCCCACTGCCCCACTGTGTCAGGCCCCAGGTGTCCAGCAGCAGTGGTCCCTTACCCAGTCTGTCCCTTTGGCCATGGACATAGCCACCCACTTTCCCTAGGTTCCCACGCTATGTGGTAATCATCCAGGAGATTATTTTTCTACTTAGGGATACGAAAAACAGTTCCACGTTTTGCCTACCCGATGCAATCACTTTTTAGAGAGGTAGGAAACCTGTTAACTGCCTAAGGATATGGCAAAGTTAATTTATGGGCTCCATGGTTTCTGAGTCCAGGGAAGGGGCTGCCCAAGAAAGCTGCAGGAAGGTGGAGACGGCTTGGGCTGGATTACTCTGCACACCCGACCCCAGCCCCAGCACCGCAGCAAATGTGGCCAGTGAATACTTGATTTTGATGTGAATGGGTAAAATAGTCACAGCTGCTTGCAGGCCTCCTCAGTATTTTAAATTTTCAAATCCTGGCTGTTTCTAGTGTAGATCTGTCTTAGGAAGAAAGAAAACTTGAAAATGGTGACACTAAATTGTTAAACTCAGGAGACTAGGAGGCTGTTTTCCATCAGCAGACATGAGAAAGGAAGAAAGAGATTAGGTTTCTGCTGAGATAACTTGAAGCTATAATATGCCATGGCTTGTACATTTTCATAACTACAGGTCAGGCCGGTTGTGTCACTCACGGGGTGGGTCGGTATTTTGAAAGTGCAGAGTCCCTCCTCCTGTACTTTGATCCCTGCAAAACAACTCCAGCCTCAACCTCAGCTCAGCTTCGGGGCACCTGTACCAGGTGGTGGTTTTTAATGCGTTGGCATATATGATTAATCTGAGCTCTCAAAATGATTAGGAAACTTTTTATAGTCTTGCTTTTGTCATTTGTGATGCTGGGAGAGGCCAGGAAATCATTTCTCAGATTTCTGGACATAGAGAGGACCGAGATAATGTCCTTCACCAAGACCGAGGAAACCGTCGTCATCAGATCGAGTTACAGAGATAAACAACCCGACTCCAGCTACCTCTTGGTGCAGTTGGGGGATCCTAAAATGCTGCAGGTGGTGAATGTGACCAAGACCTTCTCGGATGCAACGAACTTCATTGTAAAGCTAGTGACTGAGGAAGAAGGAGAGACAAATCTGACTGTTCAACTGTGGGCTTCTGAAGGTAGGCAAGAACGACTCATCGAAGAGATAAAGGATGTCAGAGTCAAAGTGATCAAACAAAGACCAGACAGTCTCTTCCAGGCCTCAATGCATATGGATACAAATATCCTGGTGCTCATCCTGCCGGTGATACTATTAAATAAATGCGCATTTGGTTGCAAGATTGAATTGCAGGTTTTTCAAACAGTGTGGCAGAGACCTTTGCCGGTAATTCTGGGGACAGTCACACAATTTTTTCTTATGCCATTCTGTGGATTTCTTTTGAGTCGTATTTTGGCATTGCCCCAGGCACAGGCTTTTGGATTTGTAATGACTTGTACATGCCCAGGAGGGGGTGGGGGCTATCTCTTTGCTCTGCTTCTAGAAGGAGACATCACTCTGGCCATTTTGATGACTTGCACATCAACAGCATTGGCCCTGGTAATGATGCCTGCCAATTCTTACCTGTACAGTCGGATGTTAGGGTTATCTGGTACATTTCATATTCCGGTTTCAAAAATTATATCGACCCTCCTCTTCATCCTTGTGCCGATATCAGCTGGAATAATCATCAAGCATAGAGTTCCTGAAAAAGCACACGTCCTGGAAAGAATCATTAGACCTCTGAGTTTTATTCTAATGTCTGTAGGGATTTATTTGACATTCAGAATGGGGTTCGTGTTTCTAAGCATGGCAAGCCTAGAGGTGCTTCTACTGGGTGTCTTGGTCCCTGCTTTGGGTTTGTTGTTCGGGTACTCATTTGCTAGAATCTCCAGGCTGCCTCTTCCTGTGTGTAAAACGGTTGCAATTGAAAGTGGAGTACTAAATAGCTTCTTAGCTCTGGCCGTTATCCAGCTCTCCCTTTCCCAGGACAGGGCCGACCTGGCTTCTCTGGCTCCTCTCACAGTGGCCATGTGTTCTGGGTGCGAAATGTTGCTGATCCTCCTGTTCTGTAAGGCTAAGAAAAGTTGTGGCCTTACCACGGAAGATAGAAGGAAAAGAAATCCCCTGATCTAGCAAAGCGTGACAGAATTTCTACTCTGCCTGAGGTACTGTGGGAGATTCAAAGAATATCTAAAATGATGGCTGCTCTCTACCATGTGTGATCTGATTGAAAACGACGCTAGGGAGAGTGTATACGTTATCATACAGGAGCTCAGGGGGAGACAGACCCCTTTGCTGCCATGTTGGTTTGGAAATGTTTTATAGAGTTGGATTTGAATGTGATACTTCATTATGGTCTCTGAAGTGGGAAAGAGAGTTAAAACACATCTCTTGTGGAGGTTATGAAACTATCCCTACTTTTTACAGAAGGGCTGTCCACATATTTGGCATTCTGTAAATTCTCAGAGTTTTAGTCTGCCAGCTGATAAGACAACCAAAGTCTCTTTTTTTCCCCCTCTAATTTCATCAAAGTCAGTATATGAAAGGCAAGATTTATAAAAGATGTGCTTCGGCATGGTGGTGGCTGGTTATTTATTCACTTTATAAAATGCTAATTGCCTATACAGAATCTTTTACCACTGAGTTCTTTAAACAGAAATCTCCACTTAGGGGTTGGAAATTTAATTAAGCTTGTACAAATTTAACTTCTGTGCCTTTCCATGACATTATTTTATTGACTGAGCGACAAGGGACCTGCCTTTCTGGTTGCACTATCATTAACCTCGTGACCTTGAACAAGACACTTCCCTGCACTTCAGTTTTCATGTCTGTAAAATTAAGATTCGGCTAAGGTTTGAGATGTTGCTCAGCTCCCAAGTCCGTGGGTCTGGCATGAAGCTCCAGGACCTGGCACCACGGGCAGGGTGAGGGGCAGAGTGAAGAAGGTTCCGGCGGTTGAGAATAACCACATGCGGCTGCCATAGTTAAGACAGCAACCAAAATGTGGGCTTCTTGAGCGCAGGGCTCCCATAGTAGTCTTTGAATTTCCTACAGTGTTTAGCACAATGCCTCGAACAGAGTAGATGCTCATTAAACATTTGTTGGATTAATTAATCAGTAATGTCTATAAAGGTCAACTTCATATGCCCCGGAGCCAGACCATGCCTGGGTCTGCAATTTCACTTCTGTCACCTGCCAGCTAGATGACATTGGTCAAATACTTACTCTGCCTGAAGTCAGTCAGAAGTGGGGGTAATGACCATGCCTGCCTCATGCTGTTGTTGAGAGGTTTAAATGAGTGAATTCGAGCACGGGTCTCAGAGAACTGCCTAACACCCAGTAACCTCATCTTTACTGTTACTCTGCGCACATCTGATTGGCCTTCCACGTTTGAAGCACTTGAAAATGCATGGATGGGACTTGGAATATATTTTACTTCTCTTATTGTATTATAGAAAACAGATTTTTACATAATAAAATTTATCTAGTTTAGATTGAGATGAAGTTACTTAATTTTTTTTTTTTTTTTAAGAATGAGATGCATAAGGCATGCTGTCTGATTGGTGAATTTATACCAAATATTTTACACAACTGTGATTGGTTAGAAAAAGATCTACGGGTAGAGGAGTTAGACTGGTTTTCAAGTTTCTTTCTAACCCTGAAAAGGAATGATTCTGCAATACGTTGTCCATACATAAATTTCTATGATACATATTTTTTATATCTGCAAAAGCAGTTGGCATTACACGGCATGTCAGAGGCTTAACCAATATCTGTAGCTCCAACCTATTTTATGTGAAAACATGAAATCTTGAGAGACTCCACCCACTGAGGATATGCACATTGCACATGGGAATTTTGTTTTTAATCAAGTCTGCTCAACAGGTTTACCCAAGAAAGTCTTGAGATCTGAACCTGATATTCTCCCCCCCCCTTTTTTTTAGTGAAAGGCATTGCCATTTAAATGTCATCTCTGAGTAAGTAGCATTAATAAGATACCCAAGGAATCTTGGGTATCTTCCCCAAGATCTTATTAATAAGATACGGGGAAGGAATCACCCTGGTAGCTTCTTTTTACTACATCAATACAGGGCAATTGGGCCCCTATTACCCATACGCAGAAGCAGGACCCGAGCACTCGCACTAGGTTCTGTCTGGCCCCAGAAACACCTCCAGGTATAGTCAAGTGTCCAGGAAGGTGTCAAGGGGTTTAGATATCCTTGCTCTTTCATTTTGAGGTTTAGCATAATAAAAACCTCTCTCAAGGATGGAAGTCAGCCAATGAAAAGGGACATCAGAGGTCCCCAAAATGAAACTCGCCATTAGTGAAGTCTGTATGGCCTGGACCCCACAGCAGGGAGCAGATTTTGTTCTTACCGTGAATGGCTGAGGCTTGGTCCTGGCACCTCCCTATCTCCCAACCACCTTGACATGGTAGGTCTTTGAGACTGCAAAGAATGGCTGCAAATGTAGCTTTAAAAAAATGCCCCTTTGAGAACCCAAGAGCCATGCATCAGGAAGAGAGGGCCTGCTGCCATCTGGACCACTCAGACAAAAACCTTTTGGATTTTGTGGGACCAGTTTGCAACACAGCCAAAAACAGAGCTGAGCATTAGACCACCCTGTGCACTGGAGGACTCTTCATTTCACTTTCAGGCGGGCGTTTGGGAACAGACTGACCTCTTTGGACTGAAAACACTCTGCATTGCATTACTTGAGAATAATTGTGAGGCCCCAGCTGAGGCCCCTAGAAAGAGTTTGGACTTCCTGCTCATTTGAGGTAGGAAGCTTGAAGTGACTTTAATTTGAGAGAATAAGATACTTGATCTTCTGTCTTTGAGTGGGACCATCTTTACAAGTGGCTGGAAAATTTTATTTGCTTATGAATCAACACTTGTCACCATGTCATTGGTGAGAGTTTATTTTAGGATGACTGACAATGGAGAACCAAAAAAGCTAATCTCTGAAGTGTTTTTTCCTTTTTAATCAAGAACACAAAAGCATTTTTTTTTTTTGCTAGACAAATCAAGGTATTCAATTCAGATACTTAAGGCATTACTTTTTAGAAGAATGAAAACAAAGTTCTGGCTCTTTGTGAGATTTGAGAATTGGTCATCTCTGAGAGCTTTTGCATTTGCAACATGTTGGTGACAGCACCATCTTTTGATCAAATAAAGGGATGCAATATCTTCACAAGCAAGGAGCCCAATAGCCCACTTTCCTGGTTCTGCTGTGCCTGGATTTGTGCAGTGCTTTCTTGCATTATATACTTATAATTGTAAGACTATATATCCCATGATGCCAGACCTGTTATTTGGAGAAGAGGAGATACTTTAAGGACCAGACTAGTCCTTAAAGTCCACTGTATTTCATACAGTGCAGCCTCACTTCAGAGTGTGGACTCTGAATCTGTATGTCCCAATCACTGCCTTTGCTATGTGACCTGAGGACAAATAACTTCTCTGGCCTTAGCTTTCTCATCCATTCGATGAAGCTAATCACACCTTTGTCATAAACTGTTGCCACGTGCAAGTGAAATGCACTTAATAGTGCAATTATCTGAAGTACGGTAAGTCCTCAGTAAATGGTAACCAAATCAATTACTGAGTATAGGGGTAGTTGGTTGTGGCTATCGCTTAACAATTTACCTATTTATTATATATACTACATATCTATTATATATTATATCTATTGTATAATATATATAACATATGGCTTATATATAATTTATGTGGTATGTATAATTTACATGGTATATATGTTTACTACCTAGCATAGGTTTAGTAAAGAAAAGTTGCAAAACTGGATGTATACCTGCAATTTGTGTTTTGTGAAGAGTAGTCTGGAGTAAGTGAGAGAAATGGAGAAAGGGAAATGGGAAACGGGAAAGAATGGAAGAAGGGGTACGCAGAGTAAAGAGGAAACGAATTGTATAAAAATGTGCAGAAGAAAGTGCAGGCAGGAGGCAGTGAGTCGGAACCACAGGTGAGAAAACAGAACCCGGCAGGTCTGGATGTGTCACACTCACCAGGACCCAGGGGGCGGGGCTCCCCCCGAGGGGCGGGACTTCCTGCCCCGACTTTTCCTCTCTCCTTCCGGAAGTACTAGCCGAGGGGCCGCCGGTGCTCAGTGAACCGGACGTCTGCAGCCGGAGGTGAGACTTGCGTCTGTGCGGTCCCTCGCGGGCTCGGCGGGCGGCGGGACTGCGGACGGGCAGCACCGGGGCCTGCGGTGCGGCTCACCGCCTCCGGGGACTCGGACCCGGCTCAGCCCGGGGCACGCAGTCGCGCTGTTGGGGCCACACAGGGGACACCGCCGGGCGGGTGGGCGGGACAGTGTTCAGACTCGGGACTCAGTTTCCCTCCCTGGTGACTGATGTATAGACTGCGGGGCACCGCTCCTCTGAGCTCAGGACCCAGCTGCTAACGGACAACTCCTTTCGGGCTCAAAAGCGCCTGCTCCTCCACTAATTGAAGCCTTGCCCTCCCCACCTCCTATCCGACCCCCAACCCCAAACTTGACTCCTTTCGATTGCTCCCTGTGCGGTAGATGTCACCATCACCCGTTCAGCTGTCAGCGTGGGAGCTGTGGGCATCGTCCAGCTCTTCCTGCCTGTCATACCCCCCATCTGTGATTCAGTTCCCCCAGCTTTATCTCCCAAGCAGTTAACCTCATGCATCCTGCCCACACCTCACCCCACAGCTGTAAGCCAACCACCCGGTGTACTCTGCACTCCTGTGTTGTAAGTCTAAAACCGGAGCTGACCTGCCGACCCTCCACCTATCTCCACCTCCTGTCGGTGCTTGGTGGCCTCACCTGAAAGCCCAATGTCCCAGGCCCCACCCTGGGTGTTCCCTGCTCTGGCCCTAGTCTCATAGTGCACCACACGCAATAGTCAGCAAACGGTTCTGGATGATGAGTGATGACTTCTGGGGAGAATGCCTAGAAGAAAGGGCAGCTTTTGATGGGTGGGAAGAATGCTGGGCGATCAGTCAGTGCTGTAGATGGGGACAGGCATGACTGGAGCACAGCTTTTCTTCTGTTCAGCCCAGAAGATGGGAGTGGGAGTTAATGAGAATGAAAGAAAGAGTTTGGAAACAGCACTTGAAGCACACTAAGCAGTTACTTCTGTAACTAAAAAGTGGCTTCCTTTGTTACAGAAAGAGAAAGAGAGAGAGGAAGGGAGCGAGAGAAACATCAATTTGTTGTTCCACTTATTTTGCATTCATTTGTTTATTCTTGTATGTGCCCTGACCAGGGATGGAACCCACAACATGGGTGTATTGGGATGACACTCTAGCTAACTGAGCTATCTGTCCAAGGCCTTGTAAATGTTTTAAATACTCATCCCAGGAAGACAAAGCAGCTAATAGAAGCAGCTCAGTGTCTGCCCTTTGCCCTGCCCTGTCTGCAGAGCCCCTGTGATAGGGATTAGTTATTTTCAGTAATAAAGGTGACGTGATTCAGGCTGCTTTATAAACGATGCCACATTTTTGGGTCTGACATCTTGAAAAGTTTCACTGTCCTAGCTACAGACCTGAGAATGTGGTCCCGCCGTGTGTGCTATTTTCATCCTCTCTGCAGTGGTCAGTGGAAAAGCTGGGCAGCTCAGCACACTAAAATATTTGTTTTTTGCCCTCTCTGAACCTCGGAGAAAAAAGTTTCTTTTTTGCTTTATTATTATTATTTTTGGTGCGAATTTTTTTTTTCCAGCACCGCCAAGTGCTTCCTCCACCTGGTATAAACAGATACACCGGGACCACCAGTGAGATGAATGTCTCATCTGTTTGGAGGGTGTCATTGCTTTATTTGGCTTGTAAAGAGAGATTCTCCTGTGTGCTGTTGGCCTGTGTTATTCCCACAGTGAACCTGTTTAGCAGAGACAGAAACCAGCCTCTGAGCTTAACTGTGTGACAAACAGAAGCAACACTGGCAGGTGAGAAGGCAGTGGAAGCTCTTCCCGCCGCTGCTGGGCCTCGATGGCCTTCAGCTCAAAATAACCCGCATGCTGCAGAGACACCTCAGGGGAGACTGATCTGCACCCCTCCCGTGTGCCAGTCTTTGAAACTTCCTGTGTCCTTTCCTCGTCACCCATTTCAGTGCTGCTGTTGTAAATGTGCTGTGATGTGGGCACTTTGGGAGACACTTTTGCAGAGTATATTTTGTTATGAAATATGTTTTTACAATAGAAGTGGAGTAATTTTGGATAAAAATGTTTTTTACTTGATCTACCAGTGAGTCTTGAGAAAGATTAAAGTCTGGAGTCAAAGGGGATGAGAACCCTGATTGAAAGTATTCTGCTGACTGAGATGGTTCTGTGAACTAACTGTTCTGTGATTAAGACTTTTAGAGGTTTGTCGCCGCTGTGTGCTGATATGCATTAAACCTGTCCCGAAGATGGCAGATCCCTGGCAGGAGTGCATGGAGTATGCAGTGACCCTGGCAAGGCGGGCCGGTGAGGTATGAACCAGCACCTTGTCCCTGGTGTGGCGCATGTGGGCAGCCAGCGCCCACCGTGTTAAGTAAAACACATGCGCGTTGCTCTTCATTTCACTAAACACTGGACATGGAGTGAATGCTCCAGTTTTATGTCATTAACTTTTTGTGATGACAGTTGCGACTTTAAAGTAGGTTGTAAGATTCTGTGATTTTGTATCTAGAACATTATATCCACTAAAGGCTTATTATATGAATGTTATGATAAGAAATTTTTAAGAATATCATTTAAGTTAGACAATGTTTTATATGATTTCTCTATTTAATTTTTCAACTTGGTTAAAATTGCTGATGCTTTTCCTGTTTGCTTACCAAAAACATCTTTTTAGGTGGTTCGTGATGCTCTAAAGAATGAAGTGAATGTTATGATCAAAAGTTCTCCAGCTGACTTAGTAACTGCAACTGACCAAAAAGTGGAAAAAATGCTTCTCTCTTTCATAAAGGAAAAGTATCCATCACACAGGTATTTCTTATTTCGGTTTCAAATGGTAAAAATGAAACCTGGTTGGAGTCAAAATTTTTGATTCTAGACCCAGAACTTGACTTCAGTTAACATAACCTGGAAAGAAATGACTGGAAGGTGTGGGGAGGCTCAGAGGCCCTGAAAGTGGCGGTCGGGCGGGAGCTGGGGACGAAGGTGGACATGGACACTGCACAGCAGCCATGGCCGCGGAGGCCGCTGGTCACCTCACTCTTGACTCTGACGCCTTCTTAGCTCAGGATTACAAACCCGAGGCAGGACCACCTGCTTGCTAGACTCGGATGTCCGCCCCAGGGGCAGCCAGGAGGGGCTGTTGGGCTTCCCTCCTGTAAGAGGAGCGTTGGGATGCTGGAGGCATGGGACGTGACAGCATCGCCCGTGGGCAGATGGAGAGACAGTGATATGCTCTGTGTTGCAGACCTTTTCTGTGGCAGCTCCAGGGAATCTGAAAGAAGCACCTGAGGTCAGGGCCGCCTCACAGGCACAGATCGGGCAGTCACTAAGTTCAAGTTTACACTCAAGGCCAGGAGCGTTAGGCCCTGCCTCTAGAAGAGAGAACTGGGGGTTTATTTTTAAAACCACCCCCTTCCCCAGTAAGTCCCCCTCTGCCGACAGCACCTTCGCAGGGTGTGTACCTGCTCGTGCCTTTGCTCTCCCTGTTGTGGCACAGTGGGGTTGTCAGTCCTGGGGCTTTCACGTGGCTTTGTTCCCTGGGGTGAGGGGGTAACGCCTGCCCACACTCATCATTCCCAAGGGAAAAGGAGCAACGATGGAAGAGTGTGGTGTGTGGACTTCTGTTGTTTTATAGTAGACTACAAGTAAGGAAATGTTAAGCTTGAACCCTGTTGAACGCATTGTATAGAGTCATTCTCACTTCCAGTTTCATTGGTGAGGAATCTGTGGCCGCGGGTGAGAAGAGTGTCCTGACCGACAACCCCACGTGGATCATCGACCCTATTGACGGAACGACTAACTTTGTACATAGGTACGTCCTTAAATTTTTCATGTTGTAGTTACTGCGTGTAGATGACCTTTCAAGTGCTCCATTCATGAACGTGTACTTTTGAGCAGTGGTCTCCAACCTTTTTCAGGCCACAGACAGGTTTAATGTCAGAAAATATTTTCACAGACCGGCTTTTAGGGTGGGACGGATAAATGCATAAAATAAAATTATGCGACTGGCGTAAAAACTGTGGTATTTTTAAATATAATTGTTGAACTTATGAGACAAGCATCAAGAGTGAGTCATAGACGGATGTAACAGAGGGAATCTGGTCATTTTTAAAAAATAAAACATCATTCAGACTTAAATATAAACAAAACAGAAATAATGTAAGTTATTTATTCTTTCTCTGTGGACTGGTACCAAATGGCCCACGGACCAGTACCGGTCCGTGGCCTGGGGGTTGGGGACCACTGCTTTAGAGGATTTGTAATTTGTAGAATAAAATGTGTTATGAGGGTTTTCATCAGATATGGAAGTGGTGGTAAAATCTTCCTGTTGGGACGTGGGTGACCCAACACCCCGCCCCGCTCACCTTTCTGTGGGCGCCGGGTGAGAACGCACCCTCCTCTCCCCCACTGTGGGTGCCGGGTGAAAACGCACCCCCCTCTCCCCCACTGTGGGCCCCGGGTGAGAACGCACCCCCCTCTCCCCCACTGTGGGCCCCGGATGAGAATGCACCCTCCTCTCCCCCACTGTGGGCGCCGGGTGAGAACGCACCCTCCTCTCCCCCACTGTGGGCGCCGGGTGAGAACACACCCCCCTCTCCCCCACTGTGGGCGCCGGGTGAGAACGCACCCCCCTCTCCCCCACTGTGGGCCCCGGGTGAGAACGCACCCCCCTCTCCCCCACTGTGGGCCCCGGATGAGAATGCACCCTCCTCTCCCCCACTGTGGGTGCCGGGTGAAAACGCACCCCCCCTCCCCCACTGTGGGCCCCGGGTGAGAACGCACCCCCCTCTCCCCCACTGTGGGCCCCGGGTGAGAACGCACCCCCCTCTCCCCCACTGTGGGCCCCGGGTGAGAACGCACCCCCCTCTCCCCCACTGTGGGCGCCGGGTGGGAACGCACCCTCCTCTCCCCCACTGTGGGCGCCGGGTGAGAACGCACCCTCCTCTCCCCCACTGTGGGCCCCGGGTGAGAACGCACCCCCCTCTCCCCCACTGTGGGCCCCGGGTGAGAACGCACCCCCCTCTCCCCCACTGTGGGCGCCGGGTGAGAACGCACCCTCCTCTCCCCCACTGTGGGCGCCGGGTGAGAACGCACCCTCCTCTCCCCCACTGTGGGCGCCGGGTGAGAACGCACCCCCCTCTCCCCCACTGTGGGCCCCGGGTGAGAACGCACCCCCCTCTCCCCCACTGTGGGCCCCGGATGAGAATGCACCCTCCTCTCCCCCACTGTGGGTGCTGGGTGAGAACACACCCTCCTCTCCCCCACTGTGGGCCCCAGGTGAGAATGCACCCTCTTCTCCCCCACTGTGGGCGCCGGGTGAGAATGCACCCTCCTCTCCCCCACTGTGGGCCCCGGGTGAGAACGCACCCTCCTCTCCCCCACCTTGGGCGCCGGGTGAGAATACCAGCAGGTGGGTCCGCAACTCTGAGGTCATTTATGGCGCACCTGGGATCAGTACTAGAGTGCTGTCCCTGTAGAGGGCTCAGTCCAGGAGAGAAGCTTAAAATGAGCACAGGTTTTAGCATCAACAGTGTAGGGTTGAAGCCACGTGCTCTTTCATAGCCTTGTGACCTGGGCAAGCCCCTCAGTCTGCTGAGCCTCATTGCTGTTTTCTTCCTGTCTGTAAAGTGAGCACATTAAGGGTGCCTGCCTCATAGAGTTGTTGGGACCGAATAGGTAGTACTTTATACCAGGACGAAGTGCCGTGCCCAGTGCTGGAGGAATTGCCAGCGAGAGTTAGAATGAGCAGATGTTACATTTCACGGCCTCATAGGTGTGCATGTCCTTGGGAACACTCAGCTGTGAGGCTGAGGTGTGGACTCTGTGTGTGGTGGGTGTGAAAGTGCAAGGATGCTCGTGGGCGGCTGTAATAGAAGATGAGAGTGTAGTGTGTATGTATCATATGGTCTCAATTTTGTTAAAATAAAAACTATTTAATATTCCTAAAAGTTTTTATTTTAATAGTAGTATTGAACCTATTTGATGTTTTCTTCACCTTGATTCTCTGCTGAGTCAGAAATTACAGCCGTGTCTTTGGACCGTCATGCGCCATAGTGGTGACTGTGGCTCATGGTTCACTCCTCAGACGTGTAGCTCCCAGCTGGGTGTTCGAATTGAGACAAGTTGTTCTGCCCAATTCACGCCTGCCTCTATAGGCCCAGGCTGGGGAGAAATGACCAAAGAAAAGACATTTTTCTTTTTAACCATGACTGATTAAAAATCTCTGTTAAAATTTGTTTTTTATTTTTTTGGGGAAAAAGTTTACGTTGCTACTATATTTGTGATATTCGACAATCAAAAGCCATAAAATGGTGTGAGGTGAGGTGGTCTTCCCATCTGTGCCCCCAATGTCCCAGCGCCTGTCTGGAGGGAGCGCCGTTTCAGTTGCTGGGGACTCCTCTCGGAGGCTGTGCCTGCCGTGGTGCCTGCGTCTGCGCGGGGCCCGCCTCTGCCCTCACGCAGGCCTGCGCGCGGGGCCGCCTCTGCGCTCACACAGGCTGCACACTGCCCCACACTGCCGCGGCGGGGAGGCCTCACACGGAACATCTGTAAGCAGTTATATTGTGAAAAAACGTGTTTATTGAAAATAAGTCCTATCTTGGTAAATTTGTTTTTTTTTTTTTTTTTAAGATTCCCTTTTGTTGCTGTTTCAATCGGCTTTGTTGTGAATAAAAAGGTATGTGGTTCAACTTGTGATTGGAACAGGCCTTGCTGTCATTGTCTGAGAGGGTGAATGTGCCATTGTGACAAACTCAGGCTGTCTCCATGTTCAGTCTGTCCAGCTTCTCTGTTTTGAAATAAACGCAGGTGCATTAACATTATCCTGATGCTTTTGCCAGTGAAGAAAATGTAATGTTTTTTGGGAAGCAAGCATTATAAGGAAGAAATACACGAAGTAACTGACCTACTATCCTGTATTTAATCACCATCATATATGATAGTGTTAGGTGCGCAGAGTTGACACCTGACCTGAAACGGTTAACGAGAGAGGCAAGGTCTGAGGGAGGGTGCTTCGTGGGTGCCCGCGGAGGGCTGGGCAGTGGTGGGGGCCAGGGCACGGGGGCAGCAGAGGGTGTGCTCAGGAACCCAGGTACTTGCTGTCTGGAAGCCCAGCAGGGCAGCGCTGCAGCCATCGCATTGCCTTGCTGTTTGACTGGTTGATCAAACAATGAAGGATGTTATCATCATCTCTCTACTTGTCTACAAGCTCGTGACGGGTTTGATCAGCATGTGCACGAGAGAGTTAAGAAGGCTCTGAGAAAATGAAGACATAGTGCAAGTGAAGTAGCCACGGGGCTGTGCAGATCCAGGAGGAGGTGCAGAGGAGCGGAGTGAGCGCTGGGCGGGTTCTCCTCCCGGCACTGTGTGCGTCCCGCACTGAGCTTCCAGCTCCACAGACTAGTGTGTGAGCAGAGAGGATCACGTGTGGTGGACTGTGAAAACCGAACCCTTAGGATGTGGAGAGGTGAACTAGTTGCCAGGAGTGGGTTGGGGAGATCTTTGTAACAGAAGGGTCTTATAAACTGGTTATGTGGGTTGAGTCTTAGAAAATGAAGGGTTTGCCAAGCAAAGAAGAGAAGGAACACATTTTAGTGAGAAAGATCAGCATGGATAAGAGCATAAGGGGATGTGATGGCTTCATGAGTCCCTACAGGTGGCAGGGGCAGGGCAGTGCCCGCCTGCGCCACTGTACCGGGTGGGAACAGCAGAGTGACAGGTGTTTCCAGCCACGTCGAGGTTGTATTGGGGCCGGCGATTCTGAACTAAGATGGTATGGTGAGAATAGCTGGAAATGCAGACTCAGGAAATGTTTTCAAGATAAGATGTGAAGGAGCAGAATGGGGAAGGAGTGAGGCATGCTAGGTTGTGAGTGTTTGCCCTCTGGCAGAGGTTTCTACCAGAGAAGATGAGCTCCCCTGTGGGGATGGAGGTGACAGCAGCCCTGTTCCAGGTGGAAGTTGATTAGCCGGCTGGAAAGGCCGGCCTGCAGGAATAGAGCTAAAGGGAAAGGGAAGAATGGGAACCGCTGAGGTACACAACTGTTACAGGCTAACCAGAGAGGGGCCTACAGAAAGTGACCCAAGGCAGGTTAGTGAGTGAGGTGGACTGAGCGTCCTGCTGGAACACAGGGCTCTGGGAAGAAGCCCGGAGCGGTGGCTGTCTGCAGAGAGGCGGTCGCCAGCAGCTTGCTGGCCGTCTTCGTGGGGAGCTTCAGGAGAGTTCACGATCGGGGCCGAGCCAGCTGTAGTGGGTTAAAGGAAAGTGGGAGACGCAGTGTAGATCAACCACTCTCTGGCAGTGAAGGGAGAAGGAGCATTGAAGGCTTTGTAATACAGGGAGAGCCTGGGGAGACGGTCCCAGAATCGACCTTGCAGAGGCGAGGGATCAGGAGGGAACAGCCTCCCACGAGGTAGGAGTGGGTAGGGACCCTGTTCAGGAGGAAGGATTCACCCTGGGAACTAGGAACGCTCTGTCCTCATCTGGGCGAGGGAGGAAGGTCAAGGTGGGTGCTCCCAGATTTTAAATGGATCAGATGAGAGTCACAGATTCAAGTCTGATGACCTCTTGCCTCTGATTAATCTAGCATCTCCTAGATTAATAATCTGTAGAATAGTTGGCACTTTAGGTATCCCACTGTGTAGCCATTTGAAAACATGGTTTGTCAGGATACCAGCCTTTTCTGTTAACTTTCCTAGTGTAAGTATTGCCTTCACAGTGAGAAGCCCCAGGTGTGGTAAGGGAAACTGCTTTCCGTCTGCAGATGGAGTTCGGAGTTGTCTACAGCTGTGTGGAGGACAAGATGTACACGGGCAGGAAGGGGCAGGGTGCCTTCTGCAACGGCCAGAAGCTGCAGGTGTCACAGCAGGAAGGTGGGTGTCTCCTGCTGTGGTGTGATTCCTACTACGTACTCCTGTTGTGTTGCTTTGAATGTTTACCTCTGGGGTTCTCCAGGTGTCAGCTGATTCAGAAATGGTGCTTATTTCTCTTTTTTCCCCTCTGGAGTTTGAGCGTGGCAGTGGAAGCGGGGAAGCCGGGGGAGTGGGGCGAGCACACTTCTGAGCCTCACTGCTGCGGGCTGGGACAGGGAGGCCGTGGCATATTACTTTAGCCGCTGCATCCCAAATTCTTCGTAGAATCACTCTCGTCTGATGGCACGGGGACCACTTATGGGACAGTAAATTGGGAAAATGTGTTAAATTTGGGAATCATTAGAAAGGATGCATGTACATTTTGTATGAGCTTGCTGGTTGACGCTTTCAGCCGTCCTCCTGTGTGACAGCCGACGAGGGTTTCATCACCGTCTCCCTGAGCCGCGCCGCCGTCCTCCAACCGCATGCCGCTGAAGTGCAGCAGGAACTTAGAGATCCTTGCAAACAGTCTAAATTCAGACTCCTCCCACACTGCCATAATTGTTCTCCTCAAACACTTAATTTGAGAGCAGATTTCTCTTTCATTTCCTTCTATTGAACGCTAAGATTCCAAAGATGGGAGTAACTATCCTGATTTTCAGGATGTTAACGTGTGGAGAAGATGTGCATTTCGGAATGAAGGAGTGCGGTAGCTTTCCAACAAACAACTCCTTCCCTTTTTATACTTATTCTTCTGCTTACATGATGTTTAAGTTGTGTGATTATAAGAAGCTGAGCAGTGACTGACACATTGAGAGCAAGCTGGCAGGAGGCTGTCCACTGTACGGGTCCACTGTCCTGTGAGCCCAGTGTCAAGTTGTCATGAATTCAGTCTCAGTGTCAGAGAGGGACTGGACATCTTGATAATCTGTCAGATTAGTAAATGGAGGGAAGATAAGAGTACTTTCACTTCTGACTGGTTTTATTTCAAATATGTATGTAAATTGTTTATTGAATTTAATTTCTAAATTCCAGTTTTTAAATATTTAAGGCATTTGCTAATATCCCACTAAAGGTATTGGCATGCAGGCAAATTGGTTAAATTCTGCATTTTGGGAGGGATAGAGTAAAAAGCTAGACTCTTATAAAGTGACCACTGAGTGATAATAAATTTATCAATATTTTAATATTTAAAGACTTAGAAATAAATTTTTTTTTAAGCAAGAAGAAGGGAGATAGTGAGACAGACTCCCACATGCTCCTCAACCAGGATCCACCCAGCAACCCCTGTCTCGGGATGATGCTCGAGTCAACTGAGCTATTTTTAGTGCCTGAGGCCTACACTCAGACCAACTGAGCTATCATCACCTGGGCTGACGCTTGAACTAATCAAGCCACTGGCTGTGGGAGGAGAATAGGGAAAGAAGGGTAAGAGGGAAGGGAGAGAAGCAGATGGTCGCTTCTCAGGTGTGCCCTGACCAGGGATTGAACCCAGGACATCCACACACCAGGCCGACGCTCCATCCACTGAGGCAGCTGATCAGGGCCAGAAGTAAACAAATTTGATACAACTATAATTAGTAAAAGGGCTAAGAATGTCCTGTTTTATGCTGAATTATAAGGTTCAATTTTTTTTTTACCAATATTCTTATCATTAAATTCTAAGTGATTATCGAAAATATTTTCTTTTAGATATCACCAAGTCACTGTTGGTGACAGAGCTGGGTTCTTGCAGAACGCCAGAGACTGTGAGGACCATCCTCTCCAACATGGAGAAACTTCTCTGCATCCCCATTCACGGGTAAGCGTGCCGTTCCCTCCGGAGAGGTCCGGGGGTTAACATGTTAGGGACGAGTTCTCTTGTAGAACGAGAAGGGAGAGGGAGCAGGAAGCATCAGCCTGTAGTACTTGGTTCTTGTATGTGCTTTGACCAGGAAAGCTCAGAGTTTTGTTGCAGTGACCTCAGCATTCCAGGTTGACACTTTATCCACTGTGCCACCACAGGTCAGGCTAGAAATGAAGTTGTTTTATTAATTGACATGGAATTAGTACCATATAATGTAATTTGGAAAATATTTATTTGAAAATAATTTCAAACTTAACAAAATTTGCAGAAATAATATATTATTAAAATATTCTGCAGTGTCGCTTTAGCCCTGAATTAAGATACATTACTTATACCGTACCTCTTTCTCCCTCAATACTTAGTGTGTCACTCCGTGAGAGCAAGGTCGTCCTCTCCCTCCCACAGCAGTACTGGTTTTTATACTTCCTTGTTTTCCAGTCCCCCGAGTCCACTTTGGCCAGCTGACTGTGCATGCCCTTGGTAGCCTCTTCCTTCCTCCAGGGCAGGATCAGGCCCCGGTGGCGGTCCACCAGTGTGGTCCTGTCTCCTTAGCCGCCATCGCTCCATCTGTTGTTTTCATAAACTTGATGCCCATCTGATTTTCTTGGTTTTTAAATTATTTCATTTACATGAGCCTCTGAGAATTTTTTCATCTTCCATGTCTGGCTGTTTTATGAGGATGTGTTTTGGAATTGCTCATTCTGCCATAGGTTTCTCCTTCAACATGTCGATTCATGTCTTTGTTTTCAAGTTTTCTTGAGATACAGATTTAAATATTAGTTCAGGTTTGTTCTCACTTTCTTCTTCAGAGACACCAGCAGGTGAGTCCACCCTCCTGTCTTCCACTTCAGCCTCTCTCTCTCTGGCCCCTTACACTTGTCTTCCTTTCCTCGTGGCCCCTTAGTAAAGCTGTGAATGACCACAGATTCTCATGATTTTAATTCACTACCAGTTATTTCTACCTGTTTCCTTCTGCCAGTATCACCACCAGGCTGTAAGACTTAGACCTGAACAAAGGGCACCTAATGATCCAGCCTGGTTTGTGGGGGCGTGGACTGAGGCTCAGAGAGGGGAGTGACAGCTGGGGAACTCACAGCTGGACGGACATGTGACCAGCACCTGCTTCGGCCCGTTCCTCTTCTTCCAACACTAAACTTCCCTTTTAGGAGTCAGGACGCGCCGTGTCTAGTGTGGCGGCCGCTGTGCGGGCTCTAATTCTAGGCTGTGAGTCTGTGATCGCTGCAGTAGTGAGGAGAGGCAGAGGTACAGTCACTGTTGGGAAGCTGTGGTTCCCCCGGAATGGCATCAGAGAGAGGGCAGGCGGTTGCAGAGGCTGGCAGCCGGGGTGCTGTGTGGAGCAGGGATGCCCATGCGGGTGATGGGATGGTTACCTTACACGTGCGAGGAAGCCAGTGCTTCACACCTGAGACCTTTCATTTCCCACTGCCGGAAGTAGAACGGAAACCGTGACCTTTTATTTCGGGAATTTTTCAAAAGTCTAAACAGGGAAGTGTTACCCAGGAGAAGCACAGACGTGCTGATTTCTCGGTGACATCCGCGTTCAGTGGACTCTTCAGTCTCCCAGCCTGAACCCAGAACAGTGGACTCTTCAGTCTCCCAGCCTGAACCCAGAACAGTGGACTCTTCAGTCTCCCAGCCTGAACCCAGAACAGTGGACTCTTCAGTCTCCCAGCCTGAACCCAGAACAGTGGACTCTTCAGTCTCCCAGCCTGAACCCAGAACAGTGGACTCTTCAGTCTCCCAGCCTGAACCCAGAAGCTGTAATCATACAGGAGAGAACACTCAACGGGGTCCTAGTCTGAAGGAATGCCTTAGACGTGTAGAAACAGCCCAATAGGTTCCTAGTTAGCAAAGGGCATTTGTGAGGTAAAGTCAGTTATCATGGGTCCGTTTCCTTTACATTTTAGGGACTCGCTGAGATGAAACGCGCTGTGTCTGTTTTCTTACAAAACGTTTCCTGGCGGCGTGGTTTAGGAAATAATTTCCCTAGAACAGCTTCCCTTTCCTGGGGCCCTTGTATGTGCCGGGCCCTCTGCTGGGTATTCCATTATTTACAGTCATTACAGCAGGGGCCAAAGTGGTTGACATCCCCATTTTGATGACAAGAAGGCTACAACTTGAAGAAACTTTTTTCAAATTAGTTTTTCATTAGCTGAGAGGGGAGCAAACTCAGATCTCTGTGATACCAAAGGTGGTCCTTCCTACTGGGTTTCAACAAATAGGATTGTATACATACGCAGGCCAGAAAAGGTTTCTTCACCTTTTTCTGCTGAAAATATTGTTTTAATGTTTATCTTATTAAATTACTTTGTGAGGATTAATTTTGTCATTTATAGAGTGCACCATGGTGATTATATTTTATGTATTTTATTTTAAAATTAGATATGACCTTTTCTTACCTGTATCCTCTAGAGGGGTTCAGATTCTCGGTCAGCACTTGAAATGAGCTGGCATTAAGGAGGAATGCCTTAGTTGAAATAATTCTTCTTCCCAACCTGTCAGGATCCGAGGCGTTGGGACCGCGGCTGTCAACATGTGCCTGGTGGCCAGCGGAGCCGCAGACGCGTACTATGAAATGGGTATCCACTGCTGGGACATGGCGGGAGCCGGCGTCATCGTCACCGAAGCGGGCGGCGTGCTGATGGACGTAACAGGTGACGCGTCTTCCTTGTCTGTTTGACTTGCCTTCATGAGTAGCTTTTGTCTTTCAATGATTGATATGTGTAATACTTTAACTCTTAAAGGCAAAACCACCAGCCAGGTTACTTTTGGCAAAAAAGAAACGTTCAGGGTAGAGGCAAGGATAAGGTGCTAAGGGTGGTGTGGGTTCCTAATGGAACAGGAGCAGGAGCTCTAGAGAGGCCGTAGGAAAAGGCTAGAGGGCCTGTGAACCTGAGGCTTTTGCCAGGAGCCCTTTGAATGGTGACTGTGTGGTAGTTAGTGAGGGACCTCATCATTGTCATTTTCTCCCTCAGGCCTGGAGGGGTTAAATGCTTCAAACTGATGGTGACATTTTTAAAAGGGTGAACCTGGGTCAAAAATCTGCTAGTGGTTCGGGAGGAGGAGGCACGAGGGAGCGTGAGGGGAGAGGGGTGCAGTGTGTGGAGGGCAGGCTTCGCGGCCATAGGCCCCGGGGCCACAGAGGTGACGAGGTGATAGGACTCATGTGGAGGAACGGACAGGTGACACTTTCCAGACAGGTGTGTCTGAGGCCCCTCCTCCCCTTAACCTGGTACTAAAAAAATGCCTAGAAACTCATTTACCTTGTGGCCAGAACTTAAACATGGTGATTCTGCCACAGAGCAGCTTTTTGGAAAGATAACTGACCTAAAATACCGTGACTAGTCCTGTGGGACAGTTCTGGCCCGAGACATAACCGTTTCCCACATCTGATTGATTCCAGGGGGCCCGTTTGACTTGATGTCGCGGAGGATAATCGCCGCGGGCAGTAGAACCTTGGCGGAGAGAATAGCCCGCGAGATTCAGGTGGTGCCCTTCCAGAGAGACGACGAGGAGTGATTCTGGCAGCAGCGCGCACGCAGCCACCCCAGATCTGCTGGTGCACCGCTGGTTCGCAGAACTCAGGACATTGCGTCAGCCCTGTAATCTGTTGGCTTCAATCGTCCTTGATGTCCAGATTTAAAAATTGCTACTTGTTCTCTATTTTACTAGGCCTAGGTGTGCAAGACTAGATGACAGGTTGTTTTCATTGCGTCAAATCGTGTGTGAGAGTGAACTTTGGGAGAACCACACCGGACGAGGTGGATGTCAGGTCACCCCAAATCGTCAGTGAGCATGTTCAAGTTCCTGTCTGATTGCGACTTCAAGGTTCTGACTCCCTGTTTATGTACATAAGCATTCTAATTAAAAGTCAACTATTTGGGAAAAAACTTCTCTTTAGGTCCAAAAGCCCTATTTCATTGAATTTGTTAGAAGCATGACAATGACCTCCCCGACCTGGGTTTCTTGCTTTGCAGAGACCTTGTTACGCATTGGCGTACAGGTGGGCCCTAGCACAGTGCCTGTCGGAGGGTCTGCAGTCCGAAAATGAGCGTTTGAAACGATGACTATTTTGAAGGTCGCAAATCCTAGTTATAACAGACACGTAATAGCTCACTATTCTGTATTTTTTTTCTTCAGGATTTGAAGTGACAGTTACCACCCTTTTTATATTTCACAGTATCATTCAACATTTCACTCCATGCCATTTCAGTCACACGCCGCCAGGTGGCGTGCGTTGTTGGGGACATTTCTGCAGCGACTGTTTCCCAGACGCTGTGTCACAGTATTTACTTGAATCTCTTATAGTCCCTGTCCTCAGACCCATCTGGCTGAGCACCGGGACCCAGTACATGGCAGAGACACAGCGTTGATGGTGTCGAACTGTTTCTTTCTTCTCGGCTCCTTTGCTGCCATTGGCTTATCAAACTCAGAAACTTGTTCCAGTGCGTAGACACTTTTAGAGATTAATTTATTGCTTAGCCTTGTCCTTGGCATGTGAATAGATTATTAAGTTTGTTACTGGCTTATGTGAGACTTGAATGTGAGGAACAAAGCGCCCTGTGAAGTGTTCAGGGAGGGTTATCTCACTGCAGTGTATGTCTGAGCCGTAGGCCGTGCGTGATGCTGAGACTTGAGTGTGATAACTGCATTTGCGCTGTTGGTCACGTGCAGTATAACATCTCATACTGTATTCTAAGGCTGTTTTTGCAAGCAAATATATTTTAATTAAGACATTCCTGGAGAACATTTTAAATAAAAAGTATAATTGAAATTTCTATCAAGGTTTATAGTTTAAACTACTTTTATTCTATTTAGTAACTCATAGAACATTTTCTCTGATAAGAAATACCATTAATGTTCAGCTTTTGTTGAGCACAGCACCACGCATTGCACATGATGCCCGCGGCCGTACTTAATCCCCCCATAACCCAGGAGAGGTTGTTACCCTCACTGCCCAGGCACAGAGGTGTTACTTGGTTAGCCTGCTTTGCCTGCTCATGGTAACACGCGCCGAAGCTCACGTAGAGAGAGGTGCAGCTGGAGTCCACAGCCTTTCCCCACTGCCCAGCGGCCCCACCTGGGCAGCACGGGAGAATCCCTGGGGCCCTTTGAGCATGCACTGTTTGGGTCCCACCGGAGGGAGTCGGTTCACCCAGTCTGCAGTGTGGCCTGGCCGTCTGTATGTCTAAGGTGGCCTGGGTAATTCTGTGGGTGCTGGAATTGACTGTTCTGGACTGCTTTTCAGAAGCACCTGATTTCTTAGAAATGGCTTTGTCCACCCACCACTCCCCCATCTCCACAAACCACAGAGCGCTTCGTGGTGTCATTTGATGTCTTTAGATTGAAATGTGGTTGTGAGTCATTCCTTTGCCACTGGGGCCTGATTTGAAAATTATCGAACCTGCCTTTTGTATTTCTGCCAATGACCACTAGGTGGCAAACTGCACATAGAGAATCATCGTAGGTTAGCATTTTCATCTCTGAAAACATTATTTTTCCTTCCAAGTATTTGAGTTTAATGACACAATATTAAAACCAGGGAACTTTTCTCATGAATTGAGTTACTCTGGATTATGGGTCAACACAGACTCCCTCCAGCAGAGCTGTGGATGCCCCGTGTATTCTGTGGCCTAGATGTGAGTTCTTCCAGCTCCAGCTTTAGAAAGGGGCTCATTAATTATAAACACATAAATACTTGCCTTTTGTCATTGTACTGGATAGCACCTTTCCTTCAATGTCCCTGCCAACTAACGGGCCCATTCCTGAAACGTTGCTTCTGTCCTGCGGGCCCTTCTCGGGGAGCCGGCCATACTTCCAGCCTGGCAGGCAGGGTGTGTAGACAGTATTACATGCCTGGTTTTCCTTTTCTGTAGAAACAACTTGCTTGGATAATAGAGCTATGGGGTGAGATATGTAAGGAGAAAAATAAAGAGAAGTTCACGAATGTGATCATTGACTTAGGGCAGTGGTTCTCAAACTCTTTGAAGTCAGGGTGCATTTAAAATCCTACACATAATTGTAGGCACACTATGTACAAATTTCTGAGAAATATGTTATAATAATTAAGTCAAATATTAAAGAAAAAAATATAAAGTAAGTCCAAGCGTGCTTTTATGGTAATTAAACAAAATAAATATGACAAAATTAAATTTATTCTGATATTAACATTTTTATGTTACATTTTTTGAGTTATGCTTTTTAGAATTTGTAAAAAAGGGGTTAAAAAATAAAAAAACAACAAAAAGTTATCTTTTTATATATGTAGATACATTCTTAGTAAGATTTAGTAAATTCGGCAGGTCCCGGCATGAATGTGTTTTTTATTCTTATGTTTATGAGAAACATGAGCCTGATGTGTCCTAGCAATTTCTTCAATGTTTGAGCATATATTGGAAAGGCAAACTCTCATTTCTTCATCACTACATTGAAGAATTCCTCTCTTTTTACTCTTAATTGTGTTGAGTACGGAAAACCCCCACCGTACATATCATCTTAACTTTACATCAAACAAAGGATAGAAGAAACTTGCCTCCAGTCTTTCCCGGGAACATGGGAGGTAGTGTAAACAATCCAGCACCACAGCCTAATAGCCTTTTGCAACCTAATCAGGCAAATGAGGTGGGGGGTTGGGCGGACTGTCAGCTTACAGCCAATTCCCCACACCTCTGTCCCCCCAAAATCTAAACTCCAAAAACCCTGTTGGTTTTTTGGTCCCCAACAGGCACATATTTCTCTGGAATACCATAAGGCACACCTGGAAATCTAGGGCACACCAGTGTGCCCTGGTACACACTTTGAGAACCACTGACTTAGGGACTTGCCACCAGCAAAGTGCCTTTGCTCCCATGACCTCAGGCACAGTGGGTGGTCCAGCCCCTCCGAGCTGGCACACTCAGGGCAGCAAGACTGGGCTCATCTTCGGAGCTGCCTGGCTTCTCCATTCTAAATGTCTGTCACTTCTCAGGGTTTTGAGTGTGAAATAGTTCATGTCCCTTACCTGACCTTCCACACGATAGAAGTTATGATCGGAGTGATTGAGAGGTTCAAGTCATCTTTCTAAATGCAAATAAATGATCATCAGCGAATGCTCCCCAGTTCTCATATGGTAGACTAAATTCCTTAATGTATATTACAAGGATCCTTCATCTGTAACTTTAATAAGGATTACAATTATAAATATTGCAAGACCTGGCCTCTCTGTCTCTCAACAGCTTCAACCCCAGCCCCATAGACCACATCTGGAGGTCAGATTGGATGCTTTCAGCTCTGGCAACATAACCCCATCTGTCTCAGGAATGAATATTCACAACAAACTGCTTGGCGTTGCTTTATTTTGTAGCATTCTCACCCAACTTTCATTCTCAAGCCCATCCCAATGCACTGACCCACCTTCGTATTTTAACTTCTACCTACATATTAGGTCTTAGCTTACACATAACCTCTTCCAGGAAGCCTTCCCTGACCACCAGGTATGGCTGCGTTGCTTCCCTGGAGTATTCTGCATTTCCTCACTCAAACTACTTACACATCATGTTAGCATCTCCTCTTGTCTGCAGATACCCAGAGGCAGTCTTGCTTATTCTTGTATTCTCATCAAATCCCAAGTCCTCTACAGATGTTTATGGGACAGGTAGTGAGGTCTTCGTGCCTAGAACTTGTGCCTGCCTTTGAGAGCATTACCTTTACACACACCTACAAACAAGAAATTGCCTAAAACCAGCCTACAGGGTCCCTTTCCTAGAAAAACTGAAGGTCATCTCAGCTATTTCTTGTCTTATTTAAAAACATGAAGGGAGCCCCCTCGGAGTCTTTCAGATACACTGCAGCTTCAAGGTGACAAGATGAGAGATGTGAAAAATATAATAAAATTTATGTCTCTTTGGCTACAAAATTGAAACCAATGAAACTTGACAGGATCACACAAAGTTTACGTGTCTTGGGAACTTCAGCACATAAAGAACATTAGATAGCCTGACCAGGTGGTGGCGCAGTGGATAGAGCGTCGGACTGGGATGCCGAGGACCCAGGTTCGAGACCCCGAGGTCGCCAGCTTGAACGCGGGCTCATCTGGCTTGAGCAAAAAGCTCACCAGCTTGGACCCAAGGTCGCTGGCTTGAGCAAGGGGTTACTCTATCTGCTGAAGGCCCACAGTCAAGGCATATATGAGAAAGCAATCAATGAACAACTAAGGTGTCTCAATGCGCAATGAAAAACTAATGATTGATGCTTCTCCGTTCCTGTCTGTCCCTGTCTATCCTTCTCTCTGTCTCAGTAAAAAAAAAAAAAAGAACATTAGATAGATGACTTCGGTCCATGGAAAACAGGTCTTCACAAAGATCAGTTTTCATTTGAAGGACAGATTCTCTTCCATGCCCCTCCCCCACCTCCTGCCTGGAAGAAAAAGTCCTGTGTGATCTTACTACCAAATATAACCGTTCTTGTTCAGAGCACTTGGTTTCTCTTACCTAAGGGGTCAAAGGCAAAGTGAAAAAATTACAAATTCCAGGACCTCCCCCCAAACCTAAAGAGTGTGAAGTTCTGCTGATGTGGGCCTGAGTGAGTCTAGTTTTATAAGGTCTTCAGGATATTCAGGCGCACACAAAAGTTTGGGAATCCTTAGAGATGAGGATTACACAGTTGACTGGGTTTCTCTTTAAACTTGGCCACTAGAAAGCTCAGGGACAAATTCATGGTTTCCCGGGTATAGGTGTAGAGATCGCTGTGCTGTGCTTTTTAATTCTTTTCTTGAGTCCTTTGATTTCGTATTTGGTTTGTATTTTCTTTTTTCACCTCTCTTCTAATTTAAATTCTTGTCCTATTACATATCCAAATAAGCCATTAAAAAAATCTTTTTTGGAACACAACAAGAAATAGATAGGTAGCCAGAGAAATATGTAAGTCGTATGACACTCAGCTTCTGTGGAGGAAATACAGTCCTGGGGATGAGCATAGGGCAAGTGCACTCGGTGCAGCTGGGGAGAGCCCGGTGCATGCTGGCGTGAGCACGCACGCAGACGCATGCTAGAGAGTACTTGAGTTTATCAGTGAATGCCTTTTTTTTTTACAGGGACAAATAGAGAGTCAGAGAGAGGGGATAGATAGGGACAGACAGACAGGAATGGAGAGAGATGAGAAGCATCAATCATCAGTTTTTCGTTGCAACACCTTAGCTGTTCATTGATTGCTTTCTCATATGTGCCTTGACCGTGGGCCTTCAGAAAACCAAGTAACTCCTCGCTGGAGCCAGCGACCTTAGGTCCAAGTTGGTGAGCTTTTTGCTCAAGCCAGATGAGCCCGTGCTCAAGCTGGCAACCTCGAACCTGGGTCCTTCCGCATCCCAGTCTGATGCTCTATCCACTGTGCCACCGCCTGGTCAGGCTGAATGACGTTTTTAAAGATTTTTATTTATTGATTTTAGAGACTGAGAGAAAGGAGGAGGAGAAGGAATAGGAAGTATCCACTCATAGTAGAGTTGCTTCCCCAAGCCTGGGGCTTCAGATTCTCAGCATTCCAGGCTGACGATCTATCCACTGTGCCACCACAGGTCAGGTGTATCAGTGAATGATTTTTAAATTTTTCCATCAAAAAGCAAATGTATTTCCTGTTGCCCTTCATTAAACTCATGGCCTATGCATCAGCTGATGACCACATCAAAAGCAGTGATGTGGGTGTTTGGGGTTGTGGGGCAGCTGTGTTAGGCTTGCTCACAGGTGTACACGCTGCGGGCACTTCGCTTCACTTGATTAGTGCGTGATCACCTGGCAGAGGCACGTGTGCGTGGCTATATAAGCCTATGGGTGCTTGCGCTGGAGAGAGACGGGGGACTGTGGATGGCGGATTGCCCGCCCGCCACTGTGAGGGGCCATTTCTGCTGTTTGTTTGCTGGAGAAGAGGTTTTACCCCATCTGTGAGCTTGTCCGCCGTTGTGAGACTATTAACAGAAAGGCCCAGTGCTTCCTGACTCTGCAGTTTCTTTACCATCTGCCCGAATCCAGCGTGGACCTGCCTGACTCAGCCACCAGCATACAGGGCACTGCCCCTCCGCTACGGTTGTGCCCTTTCTTGTGTGGCCCCAGATCTTTCCCCTAATCTCTGTCTTGCCTTCTGTCCCCTACTAGCTAACCCCCAGGAAGGCATTCATTTATGGGCGCTTCAGAGGGGGACTCTCCGAATTGCTTACAGAGTGAGGGGACCCGGAGATTGTTTAGACAAGCTTCAGGGAGGGGAAATGTGCCGTGGCCAACGCGGCTGTGAGTGCTGAAGCCCGGGAAGCCTATGCTTGGGAAACCGGCTGTTCTTCCCTCACCCGGGGGCCTGGCTGGGAGGACCAGACGTTCCTCCTGTCTCCCTCTCCTTAGTCATTCCCAGGAGGAAGCGCCAGGGAGACCACAGCGTGAGCCCCTTGTGGGATGCGGCCTGACATTGGCTCCAATGGAGAAACAGGTGTGAGGCTGGGCCTTCACCGCATCTGCTGGGCTTCCACTTTGGGGCTCCTTGTCACATGGCCCATTTCTTCTCACATAGGTGGCAGCTTGGCCTCATCACCCCTGGATCAGCTTTGTGCAGGTGGAGTAAGAACTGGGGGATTTGGGCCCCACTGAAACCCTGGAAATGTTTCCTGGTGCCCTGTAAGTCATCAACATGCTCATCAAACTGATGCCAAGTTTTGAGGTCAGTTTTAAGCAAAAGGGTCCACCTAAAGACAAGGCCTTCAGTTCAGCCAGCACTCAGGCCCAGCTCTGAGGCACCGCTGGCAGCTCAGGGGCTGGGAGGCGGCGGGCGGTGTGTAATTAGGGTTAACAAGGGCCAGTGCTTGGCAAGCACCTGGCAGTTAACATGCAGAATTCAATCGAATTTGAAAAAGTTGAGCATCACTCCCTTTTAGAGACCCGAGTCCTAAATGGATGAGGAACTTGCTCAGGCCACCTGCTGTGGTTAGTGTTAGAATCCAAAGCTGCTGCGTTCTCCTAATTACTGACCCCCTTCATCATGGGGTGTGTGTGGGGGTGCATGTGTATGTGTAATAAGGTGTAAATCAGTAACTGACACCAAGAAGAAAATAAGGCAAGCATGATGGGAGAAAGGCCAACCATGTGCTGAAAGGATTTGGAGGAAAACAGCCTCCCTTAGGAGGAGTTGGAAAATTGGCTTGTGAGTCAAGAACAGACCCAAAGGAATGGATGGAACTGGGGAAGAGGGTGTCGTGGCCGGCACCCCAGGGAGACGGAACAGCCTGAGAGAACACCTGTGGACAGCAGACGATTTGTTGTGGGGAACGGGTGAGGGCGCAGTGTGGTGGGCATCCAGGGTCAGTCTGAGGGCCGCCAGGACACCTGCTGAGCTGGGCCGTTTCTATTGGGCGGTGGGGTCTGGAGGTTGGTGGGCAGCGGGTGATTTGACAGCAGCTGTGTTGAAGAGAAGACAGGCAGAGTGCAGGCGGGCTTGGGGGTTAGAGAGCAGGGAGGCTAAGTTTAAAGAAACCTATGAAGGATAGAGGGAGCCCACTGGGCTGTGAACAGCAGGGGCTCACAGGTGGGACAGATCCCATAGCCATGTAGAGGCGTCACTCAGACACCTCCTGTGATTAGGGAGGTAGGAGCAGAGTCTGGGATGAGCTCAGCTCGGATTTGCAAAGCTATCAGCAAGAGCAGGAAACCCAGCTGGGGGTGCCCAGATGTACCGTGCTCTCAGGAAGGGAGGACTGGTCAACCGTGAGAGTTCTGCAGAGGGGACAGCGGGCACTGCAGGAGAAGAGGTCTTTGTGGGAAGTAGGAGGAGTTGGAGGAAGAGCTCCTCCTTGGAACATCTTCCTAGAGTGTGGGGCCCTCCACCTGGAGACAGGTGTACCAGGAAAGCTGGCATGCATCAAACTAAAAGGAGTGACTATGAGCACATCAGACACTGATACCTTCTAGACCTCTCCAAATAAAATGGGGGTTATTCACTGGGAACCCATCTGAGTGTGGAAAAACCCACCTGGGTGCAATGAGAGAGCTGTGTGAAGTCAACTAGCAAACTCACCTGGGCAAACTGCAACTGGCTCAGACACAGGACTTCCGGCAGGGGTACAGGGCGAGGGGGGGGGGAGAACCACTCTGGGATTGTCATAAAGGCGGGATGACCCAGGAGGCCTCCTGATAGGTGAAGTTCAGGATGCTCTTGGGTGGTTTTGTTGTTTTTAAATAACTATCAGCCTGAAATAACCTCTGTTTGGTTTTCTTTTCTGGGTTTGCTTTCCTGCCTCAAGTAACAGGACCAGACACGGGCAATTTCTCCCTAAAATGTGAATGAAAGGTGCCTCTGCGGCTGGGCCTGCCCCTGCTGATTGCTCCTGCTGGTCCAGCACTGGAGGCGGATCCTGCGTCGTTGCCCCGCGATCTCCAGGCTGTGCCGCCCTTGAGCAAACAGGGATTCAGGCCAGAAGCACTTCAAATGGCAAGATTACCCTTTCCATGTTTACCAACCTGCCGTGGGTGGTTCAGGCCAGGGTGCAGCTAATGCCATTCAAACACACGAGGAGAGGGTCATAGAGTCGAATGATAGCTGTCATGCTCTCAGGACCAGTGGTGAGTGGCAAACAGCGGTCTGGGGCACATAACGACCAAGAAAACAATGGCTATAAAATAAGCCACAAAATAATACCGTGGAAACAACTCTTTACACGGGCGCTAGGTTCTATCTGTAGTTGGCAGGTGAGAGGGAAGGGCCTCCCACCTGTGTCTTCTCTTCCAGGGGAGGCCCTGCAGCCTGTGTGAGTGCTGGCTCCTTCCTGTCTGCTCTTGTCATACAAGCAAGGAGCTGTTTAAAGATTGTGCATCTTCTGAAGATTCATTTCTTGTCATTTGAGACTCGGACTCCTTCCCTTACTCCATAAGAAAATGGAGAGGACATGTAATTAAAACAATTCGCTTGAGCCAGCAGTCAGGGGACGCTCCCTATGTTTTAGAAACGCAAGGAGGTGGCAGAACACACGGGTGAGGAGCGCTTGGAGTCGGCCAGTCCTGAATCCCTGAGTTCCATTTTCTGTCATCGATTCAAGGTCATCAAGCATTTAAGCGAGTTATTCCGGTGAACCAGGAGGGCCAGCCTCCAGTGCTGGGTATGGTGAGACATCACATGCACGTCAGCTGATAGAGACAGGCAATGACGGAAACACCACAGATGGAGGTCCACTCCGGCCACCAGGTGCAGAGCTGCCGTGTGTTCCGGTCCGGGCGTCTGTCTGAGGTGTGGTGTACCTTGTGCCACCTGTGTGATTGGGGCCAGTGTCTTCACTTCCCAGACCCCCGTAGGGTTGTAACGACAGTGCGTGGCACACAGCGCGTCTGAAGCTCCCCATGACAAGTCTTGGATGGTGGTGTTCACTCACTGCTGTGCCCCCAGTGCCTGGAGCCATGCCCAATACTGGACAGACATTTGTAAATTCTTGTTGGCTAGTTGACTTTAACAATGAATAGAATTGTGATGAGGGAAAGATGACACAGGGGACGTACAAGGACACTATAGCAAAAAGACCCGCAGCCTGCTTGCTGGAGCCATGGTAAATAGAAGTCACAGCCTGCAGCTTTTGCAGGGAGAACTGAAGCCCCAAGAGTTCCTCCTCAAAAACTGAAATCTAACTCATCCTCAAGTGAAGGCGTTGAATGCTTCCTTGTCAGTGCCCACAAGAGGGAGCCTGCTGCTTCACATAAGCCAAGCTTTCCCCAGCAGGGGGGCCCCAAGCCCTTCAAAGTGTGGCGTTCCTGGGAAGACCAGGGCTGATGTCACAGTCTGGATGTTTTAAGGAAATAGTTTTTAAAAAAGTTTCAGGTCAAATCAAGTAGTAGCTGAAAGGAATAATTGAAATGTGGTTCATATAGTCTTTCAAAACTTTGGGAAGAAGGAAATCAATCCTTTTTATTTCATTAACTGCAAAAGAACAAAATGTATCATGAATACCTGCACATTTCTAGTCTTTGGGAACTCAGCTTATGCTGCTCTAAAGATTATTGGAAATGCCATTACTTGGTTATTTCGGAGATCAAAGTTTGCCAACTTTCATTTCTTTATGCACATTTTTTTGCATACTTGAGTCAGAGAGTTTGTGAATCAGAATATTTTGCTTTCCACTTAAATGTCTTGTATCTGACATCCATTGGGTTTGTAAAGTGTAAGTGACCACTATCAAACCGCGTTGAACATATGCTGAAATGACAGGACGAGGGGCATAAATAGAGAGGTAATCCTCGGACAGAGCTGGTCATCCGTCACCTGCCATGATTTACTGTCTGAACGCTACCTCTGCGCCCCCTGCAGGTTGAGTCCCAGCTTCCGTCCTCAGCTGCCCATCACGTGGCTTCCTGGCACTGTTGGTTATTACACACTACTGCTTAAACGCAGATTACTGGATCACAATAGGAGCATTCTAGAAATGCCTTTCGCATTTTATTAGATATGTATTGTATATGAATCATAGAACACTGCATGGA
The DNA here is from genome assembly GCF_036850765.1 of Saccopteryx bilineata. Taxonomy (NCBI): domain Eukaryota; kingdom Metazoa; phylum Chordata; class Mammalia; order Chiroptera; family Emballonuridae; genus Saccopteryx; species Saccopteryx bilineata. The sequence continues at coordinate 77,160,560 of NC_089492.1, read as the reverse complement.
ATGTTTCGTGTTGTTCAGAACTGCAGTGGCTCGGAGCTATGAACCCAAGTCACTCTCTCGTGTAAATTTCAGTCACCGAGGCACGGTTAAAGCCAGAAGTGTCACAGGTTATCTGGCTAATAGTGGGAAGAGAGGCTACCTGTCTGGGAAAGTACAGTTTGCAGAGAGAGTGGGATGCCTCTCAACAGCCCAAAAATGTGGAGACACGCAGGTAATCCTGGGGGGCTGGCGCTGCCCGAGAGATAAGAGCCTCTTTTCCTTAATCAGATGGCTGCTCGATCCAGGACCACTGACATGTCCTGTTCTCCTTACGCAGAAGAAAACTGATGAATGGATGAGGCATCACGGACACTGCCAGGTAAGGAGGGGACTCGGCTGTTGAGATTTCAGAACTTTTCGGGCTTCTGTCTTCTTACCACCTCCTGCTGTGAAATCTCCCTCTACCTCTCCTATGGGGACACAGTGGTGGCATTTTTCACCCACTCAGATAACCCAGGGAAGTCCTCTATAAGATCCTGAATCATATCTGCCAAGACCCTTTTCCCCAAATGCTGAACGTGTGTGCATGTGTGTGTGCGTGTGCGTGTGTGTAGATCAATATCTTTTGCAATTCAGTTAGTGTTCAGCTGACTGGGTCTTGTTAAACGTCCAAATCTCCTCAGAAGTGGACAAGAATGGCCTTCAACTGTCACACTGTTTGTCCCAGGACAGCTGATATCTGTCCCTATCTACCACCTCAGGCCTGACCCTCCTGTCTCCTGCCCTGTGGTACCATCCCTTGTGTGGTGGCCTTGAAGTCACAGCTCACAGCTTCCTCTTGCATCTGCAACCAAACCTCTCTAATTTCCAGTTGTGGAGATCCCCAAAGACACAGGAACACAGAGCCCAGCCCCAACGGGCCCTTACACTGTGAGCAGCTTTCTCAGGGTGCTGGACCCTTGGCCTCTGAGCTCCCTGGTGCCGGGAAGTCTGCAGCAACAGGCTCTCGGGAGCTTCCGCCACAGAGGCAGACTGTGCTCGTCTGGTAAGGGATTACTCTTGTCTGACACACTGGACGGCACCTCAGGCAGGCGACTGGCTACTTGTCGTCAGCCGGGGCCCCAGAAAATCACTGCCTGGGCAGACTGAAAAGTCAATAGCCAGGAGCCCTGCAGCGGGCTATGAGCTCATCCCTGTGATGGAGGCTCAGCCCCGCAGGGGAGTGAGTTCAAGCACAGGCCCGCAGTATGCAGAGGCCAAGGCCACCTGAGGTCAGTCTCCAGGGAGCCCCACACGCCCAACTGCGGGAGCTCCAAGATGAGCTGATCTGACTCAGACCCGTGGAGGCAGAGAGCCCAGACCTCTGTTCTGTTCTAGGAGGTGTTCATTCTTCTGTTCCCTTCTATGTTTCCTCCCTCCCAGCAGGTGCCTCCATCATTGTATGAATGACGTGGCACCACGGTGCCACACACACTGTTGTGACAACGATGAAGAAATGAACATTTTATCATAAAAACACCCCCAAAGTGGCTCTTTCAGATGAGAGAGATTCTCACAGGACATTGTGTAGGGAGAACCCAGAGACGGTACGCTGGCTGGCTCAGTTGTTGACTTATTGACCGAGTTCCTGGTTTATCCCGCCAGCATCACGGAACCTCATTTTCTTTGAGGCCTGGGCTGGTGTGGGCACGGGTGCCCCAGATGGAAAGGGAGGCCCCCTGTCTTGGTCCAACCTCCTTTAGAGAGTAACCTACAACTCCAGAAAGGCCACACACTCCTTTTTGCTTCGTTCCCCCATTAAATATGGGGCACACTAAATTAATGATAAGGATCTCCTGAACATGGGGAAGACCACGACCCCATGAAGGGCTTAGAGAGTGTGGAGAAAAGACCAACATACACGCAGGATTATTACTGTTGCTCTACACAGACGTCCTGTCAGTTGTAGACGTGAAGGCCGACTAAGGAAATTCTATTATTCTCAATGAAACAGGAAGAAATGACATTGTACTTTCACTGCAAGGACAAGGGCATGTATAGATATCTGGGGGAAATAGGTGGAAAATATTATAGTTTTCAAAATAATTAAAAAGTATTTCTTTTTCTTTGAAGAAATTCCCTAGTCTAACCTTTCGCCTATATTTTGGGTGTGAATAGGCAAAATGATGGGTTTTTTTTGTTCATTTGTTTTTTTGTAACGGAGACAGGGAGACAGAGAGAGAGACAGATAGGGAAAGACAGGCAGGAAGGGAGAGAGATGAGAAGCATCAATTCTTCATTGCATTCTTAGTTGTTCATTGATTGCTTTCTCATATGTGCCTTGACTGGGGGTGGGCTCCAGCAGAGTGAGTGACTATTTGCTCAAGCCAGTGACCTTGGGCTTCAAGCCAGCAACCTTTGGGTTAAAGCCAGCAACCATGAGGTCATGTCTGTGATCCCACGCTCAAGCCAGTGATCCCGTGCTCAAACCAGATAAGCCTAAGCTCAAGCCGGGTGACTTGAGGTTTTGAATCTGTGTCCTCTGTGTATCCATTGTACCACCGCCTGGTCACACTGTTTTGTTGTTTTTGCTCCCCCCCTTCTTTTCCAAGTGCGAGGAGGGGAGATAGAGAGACAGATTCACACATGCACCCTGACAGGGATCCACCTGGCAACCCCCATCTGGAACTGATGCTCTGCCCATCTGAGGCCATGCTCACAACCAAGCTATTTTTAGTGCCTGAGGTGAAGGAAGCTCCTTGGAGCCACCTTCAGTGCCCAGAGTTAATGCACATGAATCAATTGAGCCATGCTGTGTGAGGGGAAAAGAGAGAGAGAAATGAGGGCGGGGGAGGGGTGGAGAAGCAGATGAGCGCTTCTCCTATGTGTCCTGGCCAGAAATCGAACCCAGGACATAGACATGCTAGGCTAGCGCTCTACCACTGAGCCAACGGGCCAGGGCCAATCTTTGTTTTTTGAAAGTGAAATGAAATTAATACATAACTTGCCCATTTTCCCTGTTCCTCGATGAGAAAAGGGTCAAAGTCTTTACTGGTGTCTGATCTGTCCTCTCCTCAATGACCAACTTAACCTTTTCCTCCCCAATTCTGTATCACACAGCATTTGTATTTCACAGCAAAGGTGAAGAGCGCAGAGCCAGCTGGCATTCTGTCTTAAGCAGTCCTGGCGAGCAGACTTGGGCAGTGTGTTATGACAGCATTGGCAGGACAGCCGGAGGTGGGCATTCGGGTTGCGTTCACCTTGTGAGCCCTGGAGTACGAGGTTTCTTAGTTTCCTGTGTTGCTGGGTTTGCGAGTTGCTTCTCTGAACGCCAGGCTTTGGCTTCACGTGACCCCAGCGTTTTGCTGATGGAATTTAAAGGGGCTGGAGGACAGGACAACGGGCATGGGCATGATGTTTTGAAAAAGAAGGCCAGGGTTCAAGTTTGGCCACTTCCAGTTACTACCTAAGTGACCGAGTCTCTCTGATATTTTGTGTTTTTTTCCCATATATAAAAAGAGAATAATTCTTCCTTTCATACAGTAGGATATTTGCAAACACTATTTCAAGAACATACTGGTTGTTAAGCAGAGGAAATTTTTCTGTGATGGACCCAGGAAGCACTGAATTTTAATTTTTCATCATGACTTCAGGAACACATGTCATTGTCATACTCCTAGGAGCAGGCTGGAGCTTCGGCGTGGCTGTCAGAGCCCAGGCTGACCCCTTAGCCTGGAGGGTGGCCCCTGCGTGCTGAGTCCCGAGGTCTCCTGACGCTGGTGGGCGGAGATCAGGGAGGCCGGGAGCCAGCCTGCCTCCTGTCTGGAGTGCAGTCCACACTGAGGAGGAAGTGGTGACATTTCCTAAGACACCTGCTCTCTTCAGCACAGGAGTCCACCTCTCCCCACAGCAGCACTGGCAGCCTCAGGGCGTAATGCCCGCGGGGGAGAAGGGGTCTCCCTGTGACCTCATCCCTGTGGGGTCTGGCAGCTCCACAGAACTGCAGGGGAAACCTGTTTGACAACTGCCTTGGTTTCTACCAAAAGCCTCTTTGGTTAAACCAGCATTTTTTTTTTTTTTTTACAGGGACAGAGAGAATGAGTCAGAGAGGGATAGGGACAGACAGACAGAAAGGGAGAGAGATGAGAAGCATCATCAGTTTTTCGTTGCGACACCTTAGTTGTTCATTGATTGCTTTCTCATATGTGCCTTGACCGTGGGCCTTCAGCAGACCAAGTAACCCTTTGCTTGAGCCAGCAACCTTGGGTCCAAGCTGGTGAGCTTTTTGCTCAAACAAGATGAGCCTGCGTTCAAGCTGGCGACCTCGGGGTCTTGAACCTGGGTCCTCCGCATCCCAGTCCGACGCTCTGTCTACTGTGCCAGTGCCTGGTCAGGCTAAACCAGCATTTTAAACACCAATATATTTTAAAATGCTAGCTACAATATCACAGATTTAGACTAATGTGTTAGCTGATAGCAAAGGGAAAAAAATTAGTCCAAATTTCTTTTCTTTTGTTGCCAGTGGGAGTATGGTAGTGTGGTAATGAACACATGGACCCACTTTGGGAACTCAGGCTTGGGCCTGTGTGTCACAGGATATTTTCCCATTGACGAAGCACTTTCACACATGTGATCATCACTTGACTCCTTCAGGAAGGATGGGAGGTGATCACCTTAGAGATTGGGAACTGAGAACAATTGTGAGTTGCTCAAGATGTCTGTCATAGCTGCCAAAGGAAGCCGGGGACAAGAAGGAGAAGATTCTGCCAGATTTCCATCCAACCTCATCGCTTCTACAGGCCGGGGAAGGGGAATGACAGCTCCTCACAGGAGCTGCACGACCCACTCCCAAGTGGGATGCGAAGGCTTGTGTGCTGGGGAGTGGCCTGGGCACCGGGCAGCCACTCAGCTCCCCTGGGTCACACCCTGAAGATGGGACAGTGTCAGTTTTTCAGGGAGGGTTTCTAGTGCTTCCCTCACCTACCACAGAAAAGCAGCACAGTCTAAGGCTCAGATCACTGACTTCAACGTCACAGTGCCCTGTCCTAACTCGGCCAGTCATTAGCTCATGTGCTCTTGGGGGACATCACCTAATCTCTCAAATAAATGCTTCTGTCAAACGTTGAGAGGACTAAATGAGGTAACAGCCCCCCTAACACCTGGCACAGGGTCCGTGGCAGAGTTCTTAGGGGCCTGGGCAGATGGAGGTGACCCTGGAAGAACCTGAGATGTCCCACAGGTGTAGCTGGTGGCCATGCCTGGCTGTCTGAACACACGCCACAGCTGCGTTTTGTGTGACAGATGGAAGGATGGCCCATTATCTAGGAAGTGATACAACTTCTCTGAGGCAAATACCATAGGCTAGGAATGCCTTGGGCATGATAAAAAAAAAAAGGGATGCGCATTTTTCCTCCTTTTGGGGCTTCAGGTCCAGCATCTTCTCCTACATTTGGGGAGAGGGTGGGTTCCCCAATCCTGTTACCACAGAGCATGTGAAGTATGAGAGAGGCAGAGGTGGGGAGAGGACAGTGCGGGCGACAGTGCTGACTGGCTGCGTCTTCATTTCCCTCGGCGGGGGTTCTCTGTTCTGTCTGCGTCATCAGACCAGGAGACGGCTGCTGCAGCCGCATCTGAGGACCACCGAGGGTATGGCGGCGAAGATGCTGTTGGGAAGATATTTGTCATAATTTTTATATTTTCTCAAAATTAACTCAAGGAAAAGGAGTGCGGCGAGGCTGGAGGGAAAGAGCAAATTTATAAACAGAGCGTACCATTCTTCAGTCACATGATTTCTGAACCTGACATTCTCTACGGAGTTTGTTTGAACTACTTGGGAGCCCTTTCCTCTTGTGAAACTTACAGTTCAGGAGTTAGGAGTTAAATTACTTCCTCCTGGGCCAGACTAGAGAGGTTGATCAGCCCATGCTGCAGGTCATTATAACCCTTCAGAGTTCCTGGTGACTCACACCTCTCCCCAGTGTAGGGAGCAGTGGTGTTGAACACTCACCCGGGCTTTTCCTGGGTTCCCAGGAACAGAGAATCAGACACTGGAGTTTTCTGCAGAGTACAGCCTATATTACCAGGCAAGGCTGAGCTTATGGGGGCTTTGGGGAAAGGTAAGTCAATGATCCTCCATCTCACCTTTTTTAGAGTTGTAGAAAGCAAGGCACATGACAAGAGAGAGAAGCTACCTAGCAAGGCAGATGATGAAAGACCCCTTTTACTATGTCACTGTGGACCTATTTGAACCACACACCTCTTATCGTCCTGACCAAGGAATTGGATGTGGGTCCTAGAGGAAACATCCCAGGACACCACTCTACAGTGGGCATAAAGTATGAGAATGTCACAGGATAGAGAAAATGTCACCACTGGAAAACCTGTTGAGTGTGGAGAGGAATGCTTTGGGATGGGAAGGTAAATCGGGATAGGACACCCAAGGAGGGAGATATGGTTGCTAACCCGCTGTCTAAGGAGACAGGGTCTTCCTGAGCCCTGTTTGCGTCTTGCTGAATGGAGAATGCAAGTTTAGAGCCAGAGCAGAATAGTGAGGACCTGAGAGAGGCTGCTGCTGATGGCTTCTCTTAGGGGTCCTCATTCTCTGTCCTCCCCCTGAAGTATTCACCAACCCTCCATTCACTTAAACGTCAAGGGGTGTCCTCTTGGTGAGGACAGTTGGCCATGTGTGTCCCGAGGGTGATACATCTTGATCAGTCAAAGCTGCCTTCCTTTGCAGCAGGCTGAGGACCTGGACAGGCTGGAAAGAAACAGGGACAAGCTGACCCTGGCTCATTGTGGTGCAGAAAAAATAAAGAAGAGGGCTTCCTGACTTCCCGGGTTACCCTTCCCGGAGTAGCAAATGGTTCATGACCCAAGCCGCCGGGCATGAGTTGGCAGCATTCTTACTCTAATCACTGTGCACCTCTCAGGAGTACACAGGCCGGATTCCTCTCTGACCTGTGCTCCATCCGTTCACTGCCTGAGGAGGGCTGGCAGGGATGTGTCCTCATGTGCCCTCCTCCCTCCTGGGCTGGAAGTCTCTGCTCTCCCTCCTTCCAGAGCGCAGGGTGGAGCAGCAGGGACATGTCACAGGGACCGGTTCTCTATTTGCCAATAGCCGTGTTCATGCAATCCTCGTGTCCATTCGGCCCAGAAAGGAGCTTGGGCAATCACATCCTGCGGTGCACTGGCTTCTTCCCTAACTGGCTTCTCAGACTGTCCTCACCAAGAGCCCCATGCTGACCCAGGGCCCCCACTGGCTTCTGCCCAACGAGACTCTGGGCCACGAGTGCCGGGTGTGACTTTCAGGTCTCAAGGCTGAGCCCAGGATGAGGCCTATCTGAGATTTAAAAACCAAATTTACATAGCCTTGGATTAAACCCTTTTTTCTTATAATGTCTTATATTCTTTGACTAATAAAAGACTTGCTGTAGAAAACAAAATGGAAAATATAATTTTATTTTGGAAATAAAAAAATTCACATTTAATCCAGATATCAGCTAGGACCTCCATGTAGTTTGAGAAAAGATTTTAGTTGATTTCACCTTGAACTGAAAAAATTGCTGAATCTTTCTAGCTTTCTTTCCAGCAGTGAATCTAATCTTACAAATAACAGAGTATGATGTTCGGATCAACTTCTATCTGAAGATGTGTTTCACTGAGGGCACCACCTTATGGGAAAATATGGGAATTAAGGCACACACAGAGAAGAATGAGAAGAACGAGGAAGGGATAGGAAACCATGTTATATAAAGCAGGTTTAGGAATTTATTACATTCTTCCTGGGGGAAAACAATAACACACACTTAAAATGGAAATGTTAGCTGTCTTAAAATATTTGGAAGACAACTAGATTTATTTTATCCAGATCATGAAAGCAAAATTTATATCTAGTAGATAGGGATGATAGGAAAATGCCTTTTGCTTGGTATTAAGGAAGACCATTCCAGCAGCTGATATCTTCTAGAAATGCAGTACAAAGCCAAAGTTTCCTTTCCCTAAAATCATTCAATATACAAACGTTTGTTGTGGCTAAGCTCCATGCATTTTTCTAACACCAGGAGATAGCCATGAAAAACTAAAGGAAAGCCCTCAAGATAGCCACATATTGGGGCTGTTCTAGGACGTCTTAGAATCTGAAAAGGAAAGTGAAATTATGCTATTTCTATGGGATCTTTTTTTCTACTCTAAAATTATAAACTTTTATTTGCTCGAAGAAAATAATAGCATCAAGTCTATTTATCACCTCCAGTTATAATTAGAATTTCTGGACAAAGACTATTGTGTTCATGTTTTCCTCCAGTGCCGGTGACTGGCGTGCTGTGAGTGAGAGGTGCTCCCTCAGCGCTGGGCTCCGGCCGTGTTAATGTTTTCCTCCAGTGCCGGTGACTGGCGTGCTGTGAGTGAGAGGTGCTCCCTCAGCGCTGGGCTCTGGCCGTGTTAATGTTTTCCTCCAGTGCCGGTGACTGGTGTGCTGTGAGTGAGAGGTGCTCCCTCAGCGCTGGGCTCTGGCCGTGTTCATGTTTTCCTCCAGTGCCGGTGACTGGCGTGCTGTGAGTGAGAGGTGCTCCCTCAGCGCTGGGCTCTGGCCGTGTTAATGTTTTCCTCCAGTGCCGGTGACTGGTGTGCTGTGAGTGAGAGGTGCTCCCTCAGCACTGGGCTCTGGCCGTGTTAATGTTTTCCTCCAGTGCCAGTGACTGGTGTGCTGTGAGTGAGAGGTGCTCCCTCAGCGCTGGGCTCTGGCCGTAGCAAACCCCCGAGAGAGGAGGCAGTGCCAGCCAGCTTCCTATCATGGCAGCCAAATGGGTTGGCCCTTCGCAATTGGCCCAGTCCATCCAGATGATTTTAATCTCCCCTTTTGTTAGCTTTCATCCAAAACTGTGTGCATTGTTACATATGGTAACATGCCTTCCACATCCTCACTGCCACCCGCGGTAGAAATGTTAAAGGGAACAGGACTGGAAACAAGGTGTTTTCCATCAAACCGCAAACCTGTGCTGCCTGGCAACTGGGAATGGGGCTTGCTCGATGCAGCATTGCACGTACAATTCTTAATATCTCAGCAACAGATGTTGTGAAGGATTTTGAACAATGGCTTACAATCACCAAGGCACTGCATCTGTAGCACGATTCGGTTTGCTCATTAAAAAAGTGTGATTTGTATTCAGAACCATGATTTCTTAGAGCTCACCACTTCATTTCTTATATGCTCACAAACTATATTAAAAAATTCATTCTAACAGTTTTCCACACTCCAAGTTTAGTTTCAAAAAAAAAAAATTAGAACATCTGGAACCTTTGATCACTTGAGCTGAACTAGTTCTAGTGTCCTGGGGGTGAAATTACTTTCCTGAATCCTTTTTATTTTATTCCAAGTCCTCTTATTAAAAATTTTTATTAAGAATACACTTTAAAATTCTAATCTGAAATTTAACAGAATGCCTTATTTTAAGTATGGTATAAGATGTTGCTTTAATTGAATTAATACTTTAAGTAATAAAGAAAACATGTAGAAATACAAAATAAAATTATAATCAATCTCCTTAAACATGTTAAAGACTTATTAAAAATCATTGAAAGATAGAGAATTATCCTATACCATTATATTCTTCCCATCATTTCCATGAAAGTTTTATTAGTTGCTGAATGAGTTTTTCACTTTAAAACTAGGTTTCCATTTTCAAGTATTTTATTATTATTTCTGCTCCATGAAGTTTCTAGAAATCAAGCAGCTACAAAAGTACCCTGGACATGTTTGCCTAGGTTAATATCCTTTGGAACATTTCTCCCCCCCCCTTTTTTTTTTTTCATTTTAAACATAGTTTTATACGCTATCAGAAGATTATAATGAGAATAAGATTGTATCTTTTGGCTTGTTGAACACTATTCCAAATATCTACTGCAGAGCAGAGCTTGGGGTGGGTACTCATGCATATTCACTAAATAAATGCTGGTTAGCATGAACATAGGCATGAAGTGGCATCCCAGTACAGACCAGTGTGGAGCACTGGAGGAGGAATGGGCAGGCGTTGGACAAACCGACAAGGGCGTGATAGCTGCAGAGCATCCCCCCCTCTTCCCACAGCTTTGGGGATTCAAGGTGTATGTAAGCAGAAGACTTTGAAAACCAAGTTGGAACCATAGGTTACAAAATCCCTACTATTCTCCATGTGACTCTTTTGAAAAGCTTTGATTTGTTTAACTTCTTAAAACTCTGAGCTGTTCCTCGTGGTGACGACACTGGAAGAGCACAGACTCCACGTCTCAGGGAAGGACAGCAGGCCAGGGCCAGGCGCTGTGCGAAGGGTTTGAACTCCACTGTCTTGTTTCACATCACTGGTGTCCCCTCTCCCCGTGCTGCCCCCGTGGCCCACTGCTGACCTCTGGGCACCACAACGAGCAGCGGTCACCATTTCGCAAACTTCTCGTTCCTGCTCTGACAAGTCACATGCTCCTGAGTAGCTGCTCCTCTTTCTGGAATCTGTAGAAAAAAAGGGATTAACCCTCACTCTATATTGCTGTTTGCTCTTTGAATGAGTGCCAAAGGCAAGCCTGTAGTCTGAAGGCTCACCTCGCGGTCTGAAAATGTCTGTATACCCAATTGGGTAAAGACCAAACTCCTTAGCTTGCCCAGCCAAGTCTTTCTTCACTGTACTCCCATCTTTCTAACTTCTCTTTCTGTGTTAGGTAAAGGTTTTCCAGAAAAACAGAATCAACAGTATGTGTGGTTGTGTAGAGACGTAGATTTGTGTATGAGTCCATCATCCATCCATCCATCCATCCATCCATCCATCCATCCATCCATCCATCATCTATCTTTATTCATCTGTCTATCTATTGATCTATCATCTGTCTATCTATCTTAAATAATTGCCTCATGTAATTGTGGGACTTGATTAAGTTCAAATTTCCAGGATAGGCCAGCAGGCATGGTATCCAGGGCAGAGTTGCTGTCCCCGGTCTCAAAGGCCATCTGCTGGCAAAGGTCTTTGTTAAGGGAAGTTAATCTTTGTTCTACTTGGGCCTTTCACTGATTGGATGAGGCCCACCTACATTATCAACATTACTCAAAGTCCACCAACTTAAATGTTAATGTCATATAAAAAATACCTTCACAGGCCCTGGCCGATTGGCTCAGCGGTAGAGCGTCGGCCCGGCATATGGAAGTCCTGGGTTCAATTCCCGGTCAGGGCACACAGGAGAAGTGCCCATCTGCTTCTCCACTCTTCCCCCTCTCCTTTCTCTCTCTCTCTCTCTCTTCCCCTCCCACAGTGAAGGCTCCATTGGAGCAAAGTTGGCCCGGGCACTGAGGACGGCTCCATGGCCTCTGCCTCAGGCGCTAGAATGACTCTGGCTGCAAAGGAGCAAGGCCCCAGAGGGGCTGAGCATTGTCCCCTGGTGGGCATGCCGGGTGGATCTTGGTTGGGCGCATGTGGGAGTCTGTCTGCCTCCCTGCTTCTCACTTTGGAAAAATACAAAAAAAAATAATAATAAAAATAAAAAAGACCCAACAAAAAATACCTTCACAGAAACACCCAAAATAAGATTTGATCAAATATTTGGGTACTATGGCTCAGTCATGTTGGCATAAAATCAACCAGTATTGTTTCTGTCCCAATTATGTAGATTATCTTATCATCACTCCCCTCCATACATAACATACTTATTCTAGTAGCAACAACCTTTTCTCCTGACAATTGTATACTGCAGATTTCCATGCTCTAGTCTAATGAATCTCTAACTCTGGTTTGTGTTTCAGGATCCCTGGGAGCAAGCAAAGACTTGAGTGGCCTGAACTTGTGGGAGCAGCATGGGGCCCAGGGATCTGCATTTCACCATGTTCAGTAGAGGATTCTGATCACACCAGAGTCTGAGAATCACAGCTTAGTCCAAAGTGTGCCCTGTCTTCATGTGGCTTCCCTACATTCCTTTCATTTCTGAAATTATACTTTCTGTGAACCCACCTGTTTTTAGTAAGACTGCCAAAAATAAATAAATTCTGCAGGCTCAGGGGCTTAAACAATAGAAATGTATTTTCTCACAGTTCTGAAGGCTGGAAGTCTAAGAACTAGGTGTCAGCAGGGTTGGTTCCTCCTAGTCCTCTCTTGTTGGCTTGTAGACGGCTAGCTTCTCACTGTGTCCTCACGTGATCTGTCCGCCCTTCAGGTGTGTGCACAGCCCTCGTGTCTGTCTCCTTGCGTGTCCAAATTGCCTCTCGTAAAGGCACCAGTCAGATTAGATTGGAGCCCACATTTGTGACCTCATTTTAATGTAATGACCTCATCAAAGGCCCCATCTCCAAATGCAGACCCATTCTGAGGTCCTGGGGACTAGAGTTTCAACATATAAATTTGGGGGTGGGGGGACAAAATTTAGCCGAGGATACTGTGCCAATTTCAAAAGCATTTTTCCTTTGTGAATTCTAGCACTATAAATGTGTATGACTCAATTTCAAATTTCCTTTTGCATTACCCTCAAATTGTTTTCCCACTGGGTTATGTCTGTGTGCATCTATCTCTACCTTCTGTGCAGAGTAAGTGTTTGGACGGTGGTGACCTTGTAGACACCATGATCTAATAAAGGCAAAGATCCTCAATCCTGGATGGACTTTAGAATCATGTGATAAACTTAAATAAATTCTTAAGCTTGGGCTTCACTTCCAGAGAGTCTGACTTACTGACCAGGGTGGACATTGGCACTGGTGTGTTTTAGCACCTGTCCAGGTGGTTCTAGCATCTCAGCCAGGGTTGAGATCCCAGTTAGAGTGGAAAGTGATGAGGGAGGAGGACCTTGGTTTTGTACCATGCTGTGTACCCTGGTCAGTGCCAGGCACCTGGTAAGTGATCAACACATATTTGATGGAATGAATCCTATTTTTACCACTTTTTTAGCTGTATGAACTCTGAAAGGTCTTTCACAGGTTCTGTAACCCTGTTTCTCCTATTTATACAGTGGGGATAACAATGCCTATATGGATTGGGGTATTTGGGAGAAATAAATGAGGTGACCAAATAAGTTCTTTGGTTCATAGAGGATGCTTCCACATGTTAACACCTCCCCTCAAACATGCACATTGTCTATTTCTGTCATGGCATGAGCGCTGCTTGGACAAGAACACAGTGCAGGTGAAATGTGTAGTGAGTGAATGAATGTGGGGTGGGAAATTAAGTGATGGGTACAGCCCTGAGTGATGTAAATGAGGCCAACAGAGTGGTGATGTCTCATTTGCCTCACTGACTTTGTGGACGCCACTGCCCCTTTGGGGCAGAGACAAGACTGTAGATGTGACTGCAGATGCATTGCAGTCATTCACGACATGTTTCCGCCCGTACTGCTGACTGAGAAAAAAGCAGTTCTAATTTCTGTGCCTTCTCTCTCATTAACATGAGCTGAGTTAATGAAGAAACTAGAATGTGGTCCAACAAATTCACCTGACCTTCCTTGCAATAGCATGCTTGGTTGCCCTTGACTCCCAGAGGTCTTCGAGGTCATTGGGCGATGGTGTGAGGGCAAGGAGAGAGACACTTTTGAATGGTACCTCCTGTTGTCTATGGTGTGTGTGTGTGTGTGTGTGTGTGTGTGTGTGTGTGTGTGTAGACATGGACTCTAATAACATGCTTTCATATTTATGATCTCACATGAAACCTGGCCCGGGCTTATGGACTTTGTGAGCTACATCGTTGATCATTGTTCAACTTGCACGTTTTATTCTCTCTTGGAATAAAAGCATGGGAATTCTGATTTTTCCCTCCTTGCTTCCTTGCATGGCTATACTTTGAAGGGAAAGGGAACAAGGAAGTTTTTAAAAACACTCTCATAAATCTGTATGAACAAGTAAGAGCTGCCCAAAGGATAATGATGAAATCCAAGGGCCTCACTACAAAAGAAAGCCGAGGTCTGCGCCTCGGGGTGGGCACGCAGAGACGGAGACGGGCAGCGTCCCCCCGGACTGGTTGGGCCGGTGACCAGCAGAGATAGGGAAGTGAGACGTGCAGGTCCAACACGGGCAGTTTACCTGCTGACGTTTCCTCACAGCAGTCGGCTTGGATGAAATCTGTCTGCAGGGGCGACTATACCCATCAGACCTTCACTGCCGCGTTTCTGTGCAATTTGTTTCAATGTATCAATGTGTTCAAGAACTCATCCTGTGAGGAGATTCTCCCCACCGCCCCAGATTACTTTGGCCTTGTATTGAAAAGTCCCATGATATAGAAATTTTTCTGGTTTGCTGGAATTCTTTTTTCAAACCTGTACTCTGTGCAGACTTGCTCTCCACAGAACCTTTTCAGTTTCAACACTTCAAATTAGCTTCCAAACTGGCCTTCTTTACAGGTGCAAGGTTCCTCACCCCATACCCTCCGGCCTTGAAATCAGAAATGTCCGGTTTCAGACGCTTGATCAGATAGGAAGAAAGGTATCACGAGGCCTAGGTCAGGTCATGTGGGGGCTACACCCCCTAATCAAATACAACATTTCTTCATCAAACTGCTGATTCATTTATTTGCAGAGATTGCGAATGGCCTCGTGTTAATTCAAGCGACCTGTGCCAGACTTCCTGTTTCCGCGGGCTCTGATTTGAAACTGTGGGTAAGGGAATGTGAGCTGGGCCTCCATTTCCTTCCTCGCTGTCCCTCCCTCTTGGTTCCATCACTCCTCTTTCAAGCTGGCACGTCCAGAGGTCACAGGCGCCCCTGCCTGTACTCCAGCCGCTTTCTGGAACCAGTGTGCTGTTCACGGCTGGCCTTCCCTGCCCTCATGCCTCCCCTCAGACTTCCTCCAAGTGCCTTCCTCTGACACCTCGCCGTTTCTAGTCCCCACCGGTGCCACCTGTCCATCCAGACATGGTGCGAGCCTGACTCACAGAGCCCCAGTCCTGGCTCGAAGCCCCAGGGTCACTACCCTCTTTCCGCTTTTCCCACACCAGGACCCTTGAACTTGGCAGGTCTTGGTTAGCATGAGACATCAAGGTAAAGGTGACATCCACTCACAGTCCCCACTGCTACCACAGGCTCCTGTTCACTTTTACCTTTGACCTTAGACACCCTCTGCGGTTATCATCCTTGCCTCTTCTGCAGATCTCCATGGGCACAGCCTGGCCTCTTGGCCACTGGTCATGAAATGCCTCCCTGGAATTCTACCCCCACCCTCTGCTATTTTGGTTAGAATTTCCACTTAGTAAACTCTTCGTTGATTCTACATAAAGTTACTTTTGCCTTGCACTGGGCTTCCGTAGCACCTTGGACATTTTTCTACTGTGGCACGTAAGCAATACATACAATGGTTTTGATTCCACACTTCTCCCCCAACTGGGCACCACGAGGCCGGGATGGGGTCTTCTTCCTCTTTGTGTGGACACAGGACAAGATGGAGCCTAATGCATTTGGGAAAAAGTTCCTTCAATAGAATTAAGTACTTTTTTTAAGTATAAGACTTTTTATTGACTGATCCATTCAGAGAAACCCTTCCCCCATAATTCTATAATTTTTTTTACCTTCTCCCTACAGTAGGTTGAACGGTGGCTCTCAAAAGATATGTCTACATTGTAATCCCTGGAACCTGGGAATATGATGTTATTGGAAGTAAGGTTTTTGAAGATAGAATTAAGGATTTTGACATGACCTCATCCTAGATTATCAAGGTGGGCTCTGGAGCCAATGACAAATATCCATATAAGAGCTGGAAGAGGAAAAGACACATGCATGAGGACAAGCCGTGTGAAGGGCGGTGGAGCACGTTGGAATGTTGGAATGCAGCCATGAGCCAAGGGCACGAAGCCCCCAGGGCTGGAAGAAGCAGGAAGGATCCCCTGGGGGGGGGGTTCTGGAGGGAGCACATGACTGCAGATTCTGGCCCTCAGAACTGGGGGAGAGGACTTTTCTGTTGTTATAAACTAACACACACACCCTTTTCTCAGTCACCTTACTGGTTGTTTTTCTGTTAGTTTCCTATAACTCTGCACCAGGTCCTCTTACGCTTCACCTTAAACCTCGACTCACCTTATCCACCCCATACCACGGTCTTTTTCTCTTGTGCTCCAGATCTGTGTATGTAACTTCCTGCTGCACACTTCACCTGGCTTCAGATATTGGGTGTGTAACTGAACTCACATCTCCCTTTTTTCTACAGAGCTGCTTCCGGTCCTGCTTGCCCTATATTGGACAGGGTACCAGCATCAGAAGGGAATTGTCCACTAAAATCTCTGACCTTCACTCTCATAACTTGTCAGCCTCACAAGTCCTTACTGAACAGATTTTACTTTTAAAGTTTTATCTTTTTAGTATTGTTGTTTTACATATTGCATTGTATTATTATTTATAATATAACATTAACATTACTTATAATGTAACATTAACATTATTGTAACATCACATCAAATTTACCTTCTGAACCATTAAGTGTATGGTTCAGTTGTGTTCAGTATAGTCACATTGTTATGCAACAGATTTCCATAACTTTTCATCTTGCAAAACTGAAACTCTGTATCTAGCCTCTCCCCACATCGAACGAAACTCCTCCCTCCCCATCTCCTGGCTACTACCTTGCTGCCTTCTGTTTCTGAGATTTTTGAGTATATTAGATAACTCATATCAGTAGAATCATAGAGTATTTGTCCTTTGATGCTTTATTTTTAAAGTAGAATTTATTCTCTTAATTATGAAACAATTTTAGAAATATTGAAATTACTGAGAAATAGGAAGAAAGAAAAAAATTAATGTGCCCATAATTATATTACCGAAGATGCTCACCATTAACTTAGTACATTTAATCCCAGTCATTTTAGTATGCAAATTTTTTTTATATTTTTGATTACAGGATAAATAATGTTGTACACCCATAGATGAATGAAGGGGCAAATCTTGCTGCTTTTCAAAGTTGTGGGTGTTTGTTTATAGACATTCCTGAAATAGAAGTCCTCATCTGTTACTAACCATCTCCTAAATTTAATTTCAAAACAATATTTGGTTTCCATCTTTACTTTCACTTTAACTGGAGCCCAGATGCTAACCCTCCAACCCTCACCCTGCATGCTTCTTCCCAGTGGAGCCATCATGATTCAAACAGCATGAGGTGATGTATCCCCGTTAACAGTTACTCTGCTTTGCCCCAACCTGCTGAAGATCTGTCATAGACAGTTGTTTCTGGAATACCATTATTCACCTGAGATTTCACAGTTGAATTTAATAGGAGGAGAATAAATGACTCACATACTGTTTAGCCTGTGGCTACTTGGATGCATAACGCACATTTGGGATCATACAGCTCAGGTTGCAAATGCTCCGCCTTCTATGACGATGTTTTTGATTCTTGGATGTTGCATTGTGATTTTTAAATACTAAAGGCTCAAAACTTTAAACCTGAGTATCTTAACCGGAGATGTTAGATTATTGCCTAAGCCTTTTGATAGGACAGTGGGCTTTGTTCCTACAGTGGACACGGAAGTCAGCACTCTCTGTCGTGGGGTGCGGTACGCCTCCACCGCAGCCGGGAGTCAGTGTCCTCAGGTACCCCACCCCTTCCTCCCTAGTTTCCCCAAGTTGTGCAACTGCATTAGTCACTGATGTTGTGGAAGATATTAATCTCCTTTCTCTCCTGATCAAAATGTGGGAAAATCTCTTCATTCATCAGCAATAAGATTAGCTTTTTTTTTTTTTAAGTAGAGATTAAAAGAAATAAGACACAAAACATTAGAAATGGGTGCATTGGTGGAGTATCGGTATGCTGGTTCAAATGCACATCTTGAGTCACATGACAAGCACACCTGGCACCCCCGCAGAGCTGCTTATTGGTTATCTCTGAGCTGCCCACTGCCTGCAGGCATGGGAGCACCAGCCCCACCCAGGTTCTTCCAAGGCTCAGCAGAGTGTGGAATCCCACACACTTTTCCCCATGTCCCAGTCAGAAACTGGTTTCTGACTCTCAGGTCATTGCAGGATTGCCTCAGTTGCCCTCAAGTCATTGGGGTGATAGTGCAACTCCTCTTGAAAAATCCATATGCCATGGTCCTATTCAGACAATGTTTCCTGGGATGACACTTGCCAAGCAGCCCCAAGCTGCCCAGTGTGTGTGTATCAGAAACAAGAAACCCCAGTCTCCCTTATGGCAGACTGTGTCAGGCATGTTTTCATGGAGTTGTTTCTCGTGACTTCTAACCTGCAGTTCCCTTAGGTCCTTTACTCAAAGAGAAGAAAGTCAATGCCAACAGGTCCAGGGAAGTGTCCCTTTTCCCTATTCTAGATGGATCTCATAACACCCCAACCAGAAACTGTCTTTCTTAGAACCAGTTGCTTCTGGTTTCTGAGACTTCAGTGAAACCATTCACCTTTCCAGTTTCATTCCCTGCCCTCCAGTGGCTCCTAGCCATTACCTGTAATCGCACATCCTGTTGAACCTTTTTTTTTATTTTTATTTTTGTAAACACTGGGGCCTCTAGGAAGTCCTGCCCTTTTTGCTGAGCCCTTTGATGGAGAAATGAGTTTTCCACATGCCACCTTATCTCTAGATACTTCCAGACATGGTTGAATCTGGCAAGTGGAACATGATATCTGAGTTTCTAGTGACAATAGGTGGAAATTTAGCACTCATTGGCCTGGGAGGTGCATGGAACAAAGTGAGAGGAGGGTTTTAAGAGGCGGTTCTGACAACACCAAGGGTGTTGGCTGTCAGCAGGAGGGGGTCTCGGGCAGGGAACAGGGCTCTGGCAGAGTTAGGGATCAAAGGCAAGACTCCTGTATCTAAGGAAGAAAGGCGTCTCGCAAACACAAGATCAAGTCGAGTCGGTTGGTAAGGGCTACCAGGGGAGGCTGAGCCCTAAAGAGTGGCCGCGAAGTCAGCCCCTGAACTAGTTTGAAAACTGAGCCCGAGGTCTTGAGAAGTAGGCCGACGTTCAGTAATCACCACAAGTGCACGGTTCAGGCCCAGACAAGGTTGAGCTGATGCTAAATGTCAAGTTTCTGGTAAGGAGCATGGTTTTTGCAGTTTTGCTGTGCAATATAAGGCTCGCCTGAGGGTCTCTGCAGAATGCAGATTCTGCTGCAGCAGGTGAGGCGTGGGCTCTGGGAGTCTGCATCCCTAACACACTCGTGGGCACTGCAGGCGCTGCTCAGCTGGGGGCCACACTCTTTGGGGGGGTGTCTTTTTTTTTATTAGTTTTTACTTATTATTATTTTAAATTCCGTAATAATTTTTGATTGACAGAGAATGGCAATTATAGGACAGAGTGCTCTCATATTCTCTGGGATTGGCATTTTATGTTATGATGAACATTTATCAAAATTAAGATATGAGTGTCAGTATAACACTAGTACATAAATTACAGACGTTGTTCAGATTCCCCAGGTTTTCAGTACTGTCCTTTTCTGTCCTTGGATGGAATTCAGGACTCCTTTTTACAGCGAGTCAACCTGTCTCTTTGGCTTCCTCCCACATTGCAGTGTCTCAGTTTTTCCTTGCTCTTCGAGACTTCAACTGTTTTCAGGAGTGTTTTGCAAGATGTCCTCACTGTTGTCTGCTTGTGCCTGATGCTTCCTCGTGATTAGGTCTGGGTGACGGCTGCTTCAGAGGAGGGCTGCAGAGGTGAACGACCTTCTCACTGCCTGGTAGCAGGGGTCACATGATATCAGCATGACTCAGCACAGATGACCTTCAGCTCGATCACTTGGTTAAGTAAGGTGATCATGCCGGGTTTCTAAAACTGCTTCTTTTCCCTTTCCGCCCTCTGTTCTTTGGAGGTGAGTCTAAGCGGCCAGCCTTTCTGAAACGTGAGCCCATGTTGGGTTCATGGGCAGAGCTGTTGAACTCGGGCTGCCAGGCCCCTTCCCAGAGCTTCCGACTTGGTTCGGTCCAGAGAGCCCACTCTGGGGACCACTGGCCTCAAGCGTGGGTCCTTCATCACTGACCTCAGACTTCCCTAGAGTCACCGGGGGGACGCTCTAAAAATGTATATACCAGGTCTGGTCCCCAGCAATTCTGATTGAGAAAGTATGGGGGGCACCCGGGAGTCGGCATTTTACAAACACTGTCAGGTGTGGGACCCCCTGGGATGGACAATCTGCTGAGTGTGACATGGAGCCCCAGGACAACACCAAGGCAGCAGGCAGGGTTTGAACAGCCCCCACTGTGGGAGGTGAGGATAAAGGAGCCTCCAGCCCACTGGCCCCGACGTTGCAGTCTGTACTCACCCTTCCAGGAAGCCTCCCTTGATCCGTCTGAGTCACAGGACAGCTTCTAAGCAGATAGCACTCAGCCTGTGCACGATGAAAGCTAGAGACCTGCCAAAACTCCGGAACAGAACAGGGCACGTACAGCACTCTCACCAGCATCTCCTGAGTGTCACTGTCTCAGTCCTAAATCCTCTGACAGTCACCAGAAATAAGCTGTGCATGTTCTGAGTGGTTCCCAAGGAAATAGGTAGGGGAGGGGAAGAGGAGAAAAAACTAGAGAAACATGAAAATGTGTTTCATAAATAAACTTACAGAAAAAATTTTAATTTATATATTTTAGTATAGAATTATACTATTATGCATTATTATTCAGCTTTTCATTGTATTATCATATTACTATTATTGTTATTATAATTTATAAAAATTACCTCTATCTTTGTGTGGGGCAGCTGTGTTAGGCTTGCTCGTGGGTGTACCAGCTATAAGAACTTTGCTTGATTAGTGTGTGAGCACGTGGCAGAGCCGTGTGTGCATACCCTATATAAGGCTGTGGGTGCTTCCTCTGGGCGACAGTTCCCCAGATCACTCTCCTGCCACCTTGAGGTGTGGTTTTCCTTGCTCCCTTGCCCTTTCTGTGAATAGCAGATTTTTTTTTGTTGTTTACTAGCTTTCCCTTTTGTTGTTTATTTGCTCACCGGTCTTTGTGAGCCTCCAATCAACAGATATGGCCAGACACTTTCTGGCTCCGCAGTTTCTCTACCGTCTGCCCGAATCCAATGTGGACCTGCCTGGCTTCGGCCACCAGCATCGCATTTGGTGCAGTGAGCAGGGTTCAGAGAAGATGGGTATGGAGCTGCCAAAACCCTTGAAGGGTGGGGTAGAGGAGTGGTCGCTGTTTTCCAGCATATGGTTTCCTGTGGCTGTCCTTTTGGGGGCTGTAGGCTGGGTGTTTTTTACAGTCCTGCAAGAGGAAACCAAGAGCTCTGTGCAAGAGGTGGTCCAAGGTCAGTAGCTCCAGGGTGAGCTACAGAGCAAGCAGCAACGACACAAGCTGGAACGGTCATTGGAGAAAAAGCAGCAGATCCAAGAATTGCAAGTCAGACTGCAGGCTGAGAATCAGCAATGGCATGAACAAGAGCCAGCACTGAAGAGGAAGGTGGACTGGATTCGAGAGATGCACTGTGAGCTGCAGACAGAACACCATCGGTGCCTGGAACAGGAGCAGTCTCTGGAGAAGGACTTACAGGTTCACCAGTTGTGGTTTGCCCTAGAAGCTGAATGTTGGCAATGATGGCTGTTGGAGAAACAACTGCATGTTCAAGAACTCGAGAGTTGGGTTCAGTAGCTTGAGAATCAGCTTCAGGCTGAGAGCCAGCAGCCGCAGGAACCGAAGCAGGCGCGGAAGACGGAGCTGCATTCCTGCTGATGGAGCGGTTCTGAGTTGGCGGAAGCAGGAGTTTCCAACACCTCCTCTTCTGAGGGGGAGGCTCAGGCTGCGACTGCTGTCCCCAAACTCACAGTCCAGCCGGTGGTCACCATGAAGGTAAAATCCCAGCAGCAAGGAGTCTCTCAGGGGCAACCACAGCCTCCTCCCTCAGTAGTGGAGCACTCTGTGGTCCGGCCCTACACCCAGGCAGAGCTGATGGAGTTGGGGGCACAATTCAGGCAGAAACCCATGGAGCCGCTGGCAGCCTGGCTATGGAGGTTGTGGAATGTAGGGGTGGATGGTATTATGCTTCCGGAACAGAGATGGAGAAATTGGCCACCATTACCACACAGTCCTCCTTGAGGCAGCATGTTCAGAACTGCCCTGACAACCCAGGAAACCATACCTATTAGAATGGGTGATGGCTGCCATGTGTACAGTCTGGCAGAATGCTGGGGACTTGCTGGGGGCAGTGAGTCGGTGGCAGTGCTATAGTGAGTTAGTGAAAGTCCTTCAGGAACTAGGTATGAAGAATGCTACTTCCCACCCTGGATCCCATAGACCAGACTAGGAAGTGTTGGCAGCTGGGATGCAGGATCTTATCCTCTGCAGTGCCCCATCAGCCCTTTTTGGGTCACTAGTGGCTATCCTGGGCCCCTATGTGGGACAGCCTATCAATGCAGTTACACAGATGGTTGCAGATTTGAGGGAGCTGGAGGTAGCACGGAATCACAAAGCTCATGCTGCCCCCCACCCCCGACTAGCAAGAGGAACGGGCCTGTGAAAATTACCTGAACACAGATGTGGGTAGATTTAATTGCCGCTGGGGCAGATAGGGAGAAATTGGATGACAAGCCTAATAAGGTTCTTTTGGAGCTTTGGGAGCAGCTTAAAGCAGGACAGAGATTCCAGCTGCTGAGACAAATGGCCCCAGCAGCTACCAATTAAAATGGTTGGTGTGTATGTGGCATGGGTACAAGATTACATGAAGGAGACCGCTGAAGGAGAGGAGGACTCCCAAGACACCCTGTTCTAGTTTGAATAGGGGAAAGGCTGAGGGACCCATCTTACAGGGATGGGCGGGGACCAGAGGCCACACATGGAAGTGGCTATCCACTGGTCCCCTTCTAATGTACAATGGGTATTGGCCTTGGTGGATTCAGGTGCAGAATGTTCCCTTCTTTATGGGAACTCAGAATAGTTTGCTGGGACCCCAGTGGCCACTGATAAGTATGGGGGCCAAACCGTTCAAGTGAAGCCAGTAATTATTTCATTGGGGATAGGAAGGCTGCCTCCTAAGCCATATAGGAATATGTATCCCCTATTCCTGAATATATTTTGGGGGTAGATGTCTTACAATGACTGTGGTTGGAAACTATAGCTGGAAAGTTCAGCCTGCAAGTCCAGGTCATGAAGGCAGTGTTGCGGGGACATGCAGCACATTCCCCCTTGCAAATACCTGGTCCCAGTGTGTGACTGGCATGAGGGAGTACTGCCTGCCAGGCAGCTATGAAGAAATTACTGGGACAGTCCTTGAACTAGAAAAAGTGGAGATCATCGGCCAGCGCACAGCCCTCACAATTCCCCAGGGTGGCCTGTGAGCAAACCAGATGGAACCTGGCGAGTGACAGTGGATTATAGGGAACTATATAAAGTTGTTCCCCCTTTGCATGCTGCTGTACCCTCAATAGCTAACCTGATGGATTGGTTAAGCCTTGAGTTGGGGACATACCCCTTTGTGACAGATTTGGCTAACCCTTTTTTCTCTATTGATATAGACGCAGAGTCAAGACCAATTTGCCTTCACTTGGGAAGGGCAGCAATGGACCTTTACAGTATTACTCCAGGGTTATTTGCATAGCCCACCTTGTATCATGGGCTGGTGGCTGCTGATCTGGCTAAATGGAAACAACCAGAGGCAGTTTGTATGTGTCATTATATTGATGACGTTATGCTAACTAGTGACTCTCTTCCAGAATTGAAGCAAGCAGTCCCTACGCTGTTATCCCATTTGAAAGCATGTGGCTGGGTGGTCAACGAGGGCAAATTACAAGGACTTGTGTTATCTGTTAAGTTCTTGGAAGTTGTCTAGTAGGGTAAGACAAAGGTTATCCCTGATGCAGTTATAGATAAGATCCAAGCATACCCCGTGCCCACTGTGGTAAAGCAGTTACAGAAATTCCTAGGTCTGCTGAGGTATTGGTGAGCATTCATACCCCATTTAGCTCAGTTACTGCATTCTTTATATCACCTTATTTGGAAGGGGATCACTGGGATTGGACTGAGCTGGCAGTAGGTGCATTTGCAGCTGCTAAGAGAGCTGTCACGGTGGCACAGGTCTTGAATGTGTTTCATACTGCCAGGCCCTGTGAGCTTGATGTCCATGTAACCCCTCAGGAGTTTGGATGGGGCTTGTGGCAACGAACAGAGAGCCTATGGCAACCTATTGGGTTTTGGTGCCAATTGTGGAAAGGCGCTGAAGTCCCTTACTCATTAGTGAGAAACAGTTGGCAGCTGTGTATGCTGCCCTCCTGGCCACTGAGAGTATTACGACCACAACTCTAGTTACGGTCAAGACCACATACCCTATTGCAGGATGGGTGGGAGATTGGGCAACCAAACCTCGTACTGGCACAGCCTAAACCTCCACCCTGGCCAAGTGGGGTGTATATTTGCAACAATGCTGTGCTCTTAGCACCAGCCCATTGAGAGCAGAACCGTAGGAAGTCTTGGGTCCAGTCACCTATGTGTGACCTTAGAATCAGGTGCAGCTGAGGCTCAGAAGGCAGAACCTGAAGTCAGTCCCTACCAGGAGTGGCGGACGCTCATCCCCGAGTATGATGAGTATATTGATGGTTCTAGCAAGGGCCAACCGGCCAAGTGGATGGCCATAGCCTTCCATCCAGCCACTGAGACTATTTGGATGGACACAGGTACAGGCCAAAGCAGCCAATGAGCAGAATTAAGAGCCGTTTGGCTCGTTGCCCATAATGAATCTTCACGTCTGGTGATTTGCACTGACATCTGGGCTGTCTATTGTGGACTGACCCTTTGGATAGCTACTTGGCACATTAACCAGTGGGTGGTAATGCACTGTCCGCTATGGGTCAGGCCAAATAGAGGATTTATGGGAAATAGGACACCAGAAACAGGTGACGATATACCCTACCATAGGACATGCCCTTCTAGCCCAACCTGGGAATGAAGAGGCAGACACTTTGGCTAGGGTGCGATGGTTGGAGACTGCACCGGCAGGTATCATGGCACAGTGGCTCCACTGGCATCTGCTCCATGTGGGACAAGAAACTATGTGGGCTACCATTAAGGCATGGAACTTGCCTGTGTCCTATGCAGAGGTACTTGCAGCCTGCGAGCAATGTGCAATGTGTTCCAAGGAGCACCCACAGAGACAACTGGCTGTCGTTACCTGTACAGACCAGAGAGGTCATGACCCACTGATACAGCAGCAAACAGACATCATTGGACCTTTACCAAAGTTGAATTGTACCAGTATGCAGTCACATGTTGTGGGGCAGCTGTGTTAGGCTTGCTCGTGGGGTGACCAGGTGCAAGCACTTTGCCTGATTGGTGCGTGAGCACGTGGCAGTGCCACGTGTGTGTGGCCTATATGAGGCTATGGGCACTTGTGCTGAGGGGGATTGAGAATGCACAGATTGCCTGCCCATGACTGTGAGGGGTCATTTTGTGGTTTGTTGCCTGATAGGTGATTTCCCCTGCCTGTGCGCTTGTCCATCGTTGTGAGACTTTATTAAACAAAATGTCCCAATGCTTTCTGGCTCCACAGTTTTTCTACTGTCTGCCTGAATGTGGACCTGTCTGGCCTCGGCCACTGGCATTACATCTGGTGTGGTGAGCAGAGTTTTCAAGCAGATTGGTATGGAGCCACTGACACTCTTGAGGGGTGGAGTGGAGGAGTGGCTGTTCCCATTGGCTCTCCCATTGGGAACTGTGGGCTGGGTGTTTTCTACAATCCTGTGAGAAGACACCAAGAACTCTGTGCGAGAAGCTGAGCAAGGTCAAAAGCTCCAGGATGAGCTGCATACTGAACACCAACCATGGCGTGAACTGGAGTGAGCACTAGAGAAGGAGGCTGACTGGGTCCAAGAGCTGCAGTGTGAGGTGCAGGCTGAGCACCAACAGCGCCTGGAACTGTAACGGTCTCTGGACAGATAGTTATGGGTTTGCAAGTGGCAGTTTGTCCTGGAAGCTGAACGTTGGCAGTGATGACTGTTGGAGAAACAACTGAGGGTTCAGGAGCTCGAGAGTCAGCTTCAGGCCGAGAGCTGGCAGCCACAGGAACAGAACTGGGCACCGACTATGGGCCTGCATTCGTGTTGATGCATTGGCTCTGAGTTGGTGGGAGTAGGTGTTTCCGACTCTTCAGAGGGGAAGCTCAGGCTCCAACTCTCATCTGTAGTACTGGATCCTGGCCGATGGTTGCCAAGAAGGCAAAATCTCAGCAGCAGGAGTCCCTCAGGGGAAGCCACAGCCTCCTCCCCAGGTAGTGGAACACTCTGTGGCCCAGCCCTACACGCATGCAGAGCTGATGGAGTTGGGGTAAAATTCAGGTAGAAAGCCACCGAGTCACTGTCAGCCTGCTTGGTGTGGCTGCGGGACATAGGGGTGGACGGCATCATAATTTTTGGAACAGAGATGGACCGTGAGGCTATGAGGGCTGCTACTGACCCTCCCACCAAGAGAAACGGACTCTGAAAGTTTCCTGAATACAGATGTGGGTAGATTTGATTGTGGCCAGGGCAGATAGAGAGGAATTAGATGGCAAGTTTAATAAGGTCTCGATGGAGCTTTGGCAGCTGCTTGAGTCAGAACAAAGGTTCCAGCCACTAAAAGAGCAGGGGAAGTGGGTGGCCCTGGCATCTGCCAGGAAATGGCTGGCATTCAGGTTACAGGATCCCCAAGACCCGTTGTCATAGTTTGGATAGAGAGAAGGGCGAGGGATCTGCTGGCCAGGGATGGGTGGGGGTCAGAGGCCTCATATGTAATTGGCAATCCACTGGTCCCCTTCTAATGTACAGTAAGTGAAGGCATTAGAAGGTAATAGGTTTTTATTTTTACAGCAGCAGCAGCAGCAGCTAAGAGAACTGTTAAAGGCAACACAGGCCTTGGATATGTTTGACCCTGCCAGCCCCTGTGAGCTTGTTGAGGGATCTGGATGGGGCTTGTGGCAACAGACAGCACACTATAAAAAGGTGCTGAGGTCCATTAATAAAGAGCTGTGTGGCTAGTTGCCTGTAATGGGCATTTACCTTGGTGATTTGCACAGACAGCTGGGCTGTCTATCATGGACTGACCCTTGGACTGTGATGAGAGGCAGGCACTGGCTCCCTTGATGGATGGACACGACACTCGTGGACAGTACTATGAGAGACCCTGATCGAGGGTGGGGGGGATCGCACCTGTGGAGACCCTCCTGCACCAGGAAGCTGCTCTTGTCTAGTGGGAGAGACGCACCAAGGACACTTTATGGTTTCCCCGGACACAGCCCTGGAATATACAGGCCCTCCTACCCACCATGGGGTAGGGAGTTAGAGAAGGGCCTCCAGTTTGCACTTTAGGCAAAGGGCCCAGGGAGACGCTGTGAAGGACACCTTTGTAATTATTATAACTATTGTGCTATTGTGTAACTTTTGCTGTTGCTGTAGTCTCTGATGTCATGTAGATTGGAAGTGAGCAACCCTAGAGGGGTGGAATGTGAGGCAGCTGTGTTAGGCTCACGCGCGGGGTTACCAGGTGTAAGCACTTTGCCTGATTAGGGCATTAGTACGTGGCAGTGCCATGTGTGTATGGCCTATACAAGGCTGTGGGTGCTTCAGGAGTATTGCAGATGTACGGATTGCCTGCCCACCACTGTGAGGGGTCATTTTGCAGTTTATTTGCCTAAGAGGTGATTTCCCCTGCCTGTGTGCTTGTCCGTTGTTGTGAGACTTTATTAAATGGAATGGCTCAATGCTTTCTGGCTTTGCAGTTTTTCTACCATCTTCCCAAATCCAATGTGAACCTGCCTGGCCTCAGCCAATGGCATTACACATGTGTAGATTCTGCCACTGGTCTGCTTGCTGCTTACCCTGCCCGTAACCCAGACCAAAGGGCGGTCATACAGGCTCTGGACCACCTGAGTGCTGTATACGGGCAGCCACTGGTCCTTGAAAGTGACAATGGTAGCTATTTCACAGGTTCTGTGGTGAGGTAATGGGCTAAAGACGTAGGGGTGGACTGGAAATACCATGTCCCCTACCACCCCCAGGCTGCTGGTATCTTGAGCAGTATAATGGCCTCTTAAAGCAGGGACTGTGACAGGAGAGGGGCACTGGCTCCCTTACTGAATGGACATGCCGCTTATGGACAGTACTCTGGATTTTGAATGAGAGACCTCGACAGGGGAGCCCAGCTTCAGTGGAGGCCCTCCTGCACTGGGCAGCTGCTCCCATCCAGTTGCAGATATGCACCAAGGACGCTTTGCTCAAGCTGGGCTTTGGACGGCAGGGCGACGTGCTTTTGCCTGCCCCAGCAGCCCCCCTTAAAGGCCAGTGGCTTCAATGGACATGGTCCTGGGCTGTACAGGCCCCCCACCTATGATAGGTGGCCTTGTTGGCACCATGGGGTAGGGGCTAGAGGTGGACCTCCAGTTAACTTTCTGGTCCACCAGCACCTGGCCACCTAAGGTAGAAGTGTATTATCCCTTGAGTGCTCAGGGAGGCAGCATTATGAAGGGCACCTTTGTGATTTCTTTATGGCCCATAATGAGTTCTCCTCTTTTGCTGCACATCGAACCAGCAGATACTGGTATATTGGCCAATAAGGTTTGGTATGCCTGCCCAGGGCGGCCTGTGGTACCAGGTACTGTGCTGTCTGCAGACAGAACTCTGGCCTGTATTCTGCCAGAAGGAAAAGATTTGTCTCTCTTGGTGCCACTGACAACTCTATCATTTCGCCCATAGCTGTGTTTGTAATTCTGTTGCTGTTGACTGTACTGTTTTGGTTTTTGTAACATACCTCATGCCTCGCACAGGGACCATCATGGAAGAAACCTGTCGCATAGATTATGAGGTGAGCAACCCTAAAGGGGTGGAATGTGGGGCAGCTGTGTTAGGCTTGCTCGCGGGTTTACCAGCTGCAAGCACTTTGCTTGATTAGTGCGTGAGCACATGGCAGAGGCACGTGTGCGTAGCCTATATAAGGCTGTGGGTGCTTTCCCTGGGCGGTGACTCTCTCAGATCACTCTCCCACCACCGTGAGGTGAGGTTTTCCTTGCTCCCTTGCCCTTACTGTGAATAGCAGATTTTCCTTTGTTTATTAGCTCTTTCACTTTTGTTGTTTATTTGCTCGCCTGTCTTTGCAAGCCTCCAATAAACAGATATTGCCTGACACTTTCTGGCTCCACAAATTCTCTACCGTCTGTGCAAATCCAGTGTGAACCTGCCTGGCCTCGGCCACCAGCATTACAGTAATAAAATAAACTCCTGATTTTAAATGTCAGGTGACCTACAATATTTAAAAATTAGTTTCTTCCTTTACTAGTTGCCAAAAGCGGCCATAACAAACTATTATAACTTAGAAAAGATGGAAATGTATTCTCCCAGAGTCTTAAAGGCCAGACATGTGACATGAAGGTGTTGGCAGCCTTCTGGAGGCTCTGAGGAAGGCTCCCTCCCACGCAGCTCCTGGCTTCTGGTGGCTGTGGGCAGCATGTGGTGTCCTTGGCTATGGCTGCCTTCCCATTTCTGCAAACAGGTCACGTTCACACATAGCAAAGATTAGGATGTGGAGATATCTTCTTGAGAGACACAATTCAACTCACAGCGCTTCCCAACCCTATTCAAAATATTGAACAGATGCGTGAAGAATGCTGGTGTGGAGACATGTATGTGACTGATTGCTGGCGTGTCGTGTGTCCCATTCCAACCGTTTCAGCTTCCCGTCTGCTGCCCACATTCCGCTACCCAGGAGCAAGAGGAACTGTGCAGAGACACCTGCATCTCGCTAACACCACACTGCCGGCATTGGCCTTTGTCCTTGCACACACCAAGGGTTCACCAAGGATGGCTGCCTCCTTCCCAAGTCCCGCGAATGCCCTCCAAAGCCTGCCAGTGGAAAGAGAGAACGATGCT
Source organism: Saccopteryx bilineata (assembly GCF_036850765.1). Lineage (NCBI taxonomy): Eukaryota > Metazoa > Chordata > Mammalia > Chiroptera > Emballonuridae > Saccopteryx > Saccopteryx bilineata. The sequence goes on along the minus strand of NC_089492.1, from coordinate 77,130,867 downwards.
ACTCTTTGAGATGCTGTTTTCCATTGGCCACAACACAGAAAGCCTTGTAGTGGCCATCCCTTATTTTCAATAAATTTTCCATTACAAAGTCATTAAAGATATTTTTCTTACAGCATGGTTTTAATCTGAATTCATTACAACTCTGTGAAAAGCCTGATGCTTACCATCACTAAGGTGACCAAAAGAGTGGAAGGCTCACTGTGACCACAGCTCCTCAACTCTGCTGCTATACCTGGAAGCAGCCACAGATAATAGGTAAAGAAGTGAGTGTGGTTATGTTCCTGTACAATTTTAAATACAATGCATTGAAAGTGTCCTGCTCTAAGATGCCTACCAGTTCTCCGTGCTTCTACTCTATTGATAGGTATCCAGAGACAGAGACAGTGGGAATTTAATGTAACTTCAGATTTTCTTCCATGATGTTGCAAATATCTTGGGCATCTCCTTCATTCCCCTTTGTGTGCTCGGTGTTTTCCATGGGCTTCTTTCATTTGTAAGGTGACCGGATGCCCACTGAACGAACAGCACATGAGTAAGACCTGAGTTTCCCTAGCATGCCAGTCTCTGCAGAGTGCCCACTGGGCCTTGTCCGGCTCTGATCTGCTTCAGATCGCTTAGTTGAAATGTAGTTCAAGTTCAGTATGAGCAAAGACTGGTGGGCTCTCTTCTCCACTCCTCTGTAGGAAAGTTATGGGACCTGTACTTGTCTTGTGCACCAATATAGTCAAAATACCTTCCTGTAGAAAGGGATATTTTTCTATAATCTATCTATCTATCTATCTATCATCAATCTATCATCCATCTATATTATGAATATATTAGCTCATTGATAGCAACAGAATGATGAGGCTCCGGCAATGAGGACCAGGTGGTAGCACTTTACTTCCAGAACCCGAGGGTTGCAATCACCATAACAGGCAAGGTTGCCGAGCAGCTAAGGAGGCTGGGCCCAGAGGGTGTCGTTGGGATGATGAATAGCCAATGAGGGTGCTGCTTCATAAGCATGATCAAAAAAAGGCAAGAATGGATGGGCAGCTGAGGGCATCACCCCTTTAGAAGGTCATGATCCTTTGTCAGGACCCAGACCGCAGCCAATTTCAGACCTAGAAACCATTGGCTGAAGGGCAGTCACGTCCACAGGAAGAGGAACCCTGAAATACCACGGCCAAAATATACTGTGTGGTGAGAGCCAGAGGGAAAGGAAGGTGGGCAGTAGGGGAGACGGGCAACGGGGCAGAAACGGGGATGAAAGTGACTTTGCTTGGGGTGGCGGGCACATGGTGCAGTGTACAGATGAAATTTTATTGAGTTTCACACCTGAATGTGTACCCCAATAAAGTCAAATTAAAAAAATTTAATTAATAAATTACACAGGAAAAAAAAATACTGTGTTAATATCCCGTTTTCCTCCGAAGAGACCTATGGTCATTTACTACACTTGAGAAAATGGGTAGTGGGGAAAAAACAACTATTTTAAGCACAGTTGGTCTGAATTAACATTGACGTGGAGTTCCAAAGTGTCCTGTTAGAGTGCAGGCCTGCGGGACCAGGGGATAAACGGACTCCAGGCTGAGGTCTGACTCACTGGGCCTTAGTAGGTCTTTAGACCCACCCGGTGTCATTTCCCCAGGCCCCATGTGTATAACCCCACACTGAATTCTTCTCATTCCACCTCTGGTCTCTGTCACGGCACAGTCAGGTGCAGTCTGAGCTGTCTGGACACCTCGTGCATCACTGTGTTGAGCTGGAGGGGAGCAAGCAGTGGCTAGCATCCCAGGGGCCTTGCAGAGCCGTGCGCTACAGGGTACGGAAGTTAGAGTTGGCGACAACTGAGGCACCTTCCACTGTTGAAAAGTGTGTGGGGATCCATCTGGGTCCAGGGAAAGCGAGGACGTCTTCTCAACGACAAGTTGCTGCATCTTGCTTTCCTACCAGGAAGAAGGAAACGAAATTCCTAATAGGATCCTTGGCTTATGGTGACAACAAATTCTACCTCTAGCAGTGCCTCCAGCCTGTGTGCTGGGTGGGGCCCCACTGCTTGGCCCATCTGATCTGGCAGATGCTGTGCCGTCAGAGGCCTTAGTGACAGGAGAGGGTACAGCGTGGCATGTAGATGAAGTCCCGGTGAGAGCATAGAACACAGGCCTCCAGGGTTTGGGAGCGAGGCCAGTTCACCTGCAGCAGCAGCATGTACTCTGTGGAAAAGCATTCCCAGCGTGTTGCCGGGACCTAACAGAGGCAGAATTCTTGGTGAGAGTATACCAAGTCACTGTGCGTGTGGAACTGTCCATTGTAAGCTGGGCTCTGGCAGACCCTCAGAGTCAGACACTCCACTGGGCCCAGCAGACGCGCAATATTAGACTGAAATTGTGCACCTGGGACCAAGGCTAAGCAAGACTAGAAGATCTGAGGTGACTGAAGGAGCAGGCAGCCCAGAGCCCCATGTCACCCCCCCCCAGGTGTACCAACACCCTCTCTCAGGACTATGGAAGGGGTCCCTGTGACCAGCTGAAGGAGCAGGAAAAGACTGAAGATATGTTATGGATAGTCAACTCAGAGTGTGGTGCAAGCTGATGGGCTAGGCTTAGTGGCACTTAGGGTGGGACAGGACTGGAGAAACAATGGTGAGAAAAACTGGTCCCAACGGACGAAGTTCAGAGGGTGCACCGGTTACTCTCCTGCGTGCAGAGACCAGCGGTCTGAGGTGGGAATATGAAATACTCAGGGTATAAGGTCTAGTCTGATAGGCTGCTCTGGAAGGGAAAGGACTGAAAAATTGGAGACAAGGAAGTCATTCTGGCTTATTTACATTTGAGAGACCTTGTCCTCTTTAGATGGTGTTAAGGGAAGATGACAAGAATAGAGTTCCTTGTTTTTTTCCCCTGATTTTACAATTCTATTTCAGGGAACAACAACATATTCATCCATGTGATATTGTTTGTCCTTAACATTAGCTTGGACAGAATGGTTGATCAGCTCCAGGGAACTTGGAAATTCATTTCTTGCAAAAATTTTGATGAATTTATGAAAGAACAGGGTAAGCCATCTTTCCTTATGCATCATACACAGTAAAAATGGCAACTTCGATAGCACAGAACTTACTCTGCATGATGTCAGGTTAATATTGGACCCCTCCTTCCAATTTTTCACATAGAAACAACAAATATTGATACAGAACCTACATGATAGTTCTGTGGAAAATTAGGTTGGGATTGACACAATCTCTACCTTTGTGTAATTTACCGTAAATTTACAGACAAAACATGTACAGGCCACATACTAATCAGCAAATGGTTTAGTAAATGATTTAAGATAAAAATTCACAATAATTAAAAAAATAATTATTATTTGGCAAACATTTGCCCTAAATCTATGGAGGCTCTTCAGAATGGGTCATCTGTTCCCATTTCTGATGGCTGCTGGCATTCTTGGTGTGCCCACATGACCCCAGTCTGCCTTCTCCTCACTGTGGTCTCATGTCTCTGTTCCCTTTCTGTAGGGAATGGCTCTCCTTATAAAGACACTTGTGGTCACATTTAAGGTCCACCTGTATAGTCCAGAATAATATCCCCAATTTAAGATCCTTAAATGAAATCTGTAATTTGGCATGTAAAGTAACATTCATGGGGTCAGAGATTAAGGTGTGAATACCTTTGGGGACCAATCTATCACATCTTGTCATCCTGTTGTATGCTATGAATTCCACAAACCATATCTGAGTGCTTCTCAAATGTGCCTCCTCTTAACATGTAACCTAGGTACTGCTGTGTATGGAATGCTATTTCTATAGAAAATACTCCTGCATAAAACTATGTGTGCAATGATGTTCACTACAGCATCATTTGTAACAATAGAAAATGAAGACAAACTAAATGCCCATCCATAAGGAAACAGATATAAATTTTGGTGTATGCATACTATGGAATATTCTGTAGTTATGACAAAAATATATATGGAAAATCTCTGAGAGATACAGCTAAGGGGAAAAAGTAACTTGAATAACAACAGTTATTATATAATATTTATATAGTTAAAAAACCTATATGTACAGTGGTAATGGTTGCACAATATATTGTGAGTGTACTTGATGCTACTGAACTGTGTACTTTAAAATAGTATTAAGTATAAATTTTATTATATATATTTAACTAGAAGGAGAACTACATAATGGAGAAAACAAACCCTGTATTTGTGTACATATAAGAATGGAAGTGAAGAGCAAAACGTCTGGAAGACTTCATGCCAATGTATGGTTTTTGTAGTAAATTAGCGTATTATTTTAAAAGGGAGGAGGTCCATCGTTTTAATCACATTTTCGAAGAGGTCTATGAACCAACACGATCAATAACTACTAGACTAGAGAAACAGGACCATCATAACACAAAAACTAGAGACTGGTATTTTTCTGCAAGTGGAATCATTTTAACATATAATGACGGACTACTAGCTTTAGAAATTTGAATTCATGCAGCATCAAATCTGTTAAACACACACCTCCCACTTAGTGAAGAATTTTATAGCAAGCGTGGTGAATTCTGGGAGCTGAGAACAGAGTTAACTATTGTGTCCTTTTTTCTCGTTTCCAGGAACAGGAAGAGCCAGCAGGAAGGTTGGCTGCCTAGATAAACTCACTGTGACCATCAGTACAGAGGGGGACGTGACCAATATAAAGACCAAAAGCATCTTTAAAAACCATGAGATCTCCTTTAGACTGGGAGAAGAGTTTGAGGAGACCACCTCAGGTGGCCATAAAAGCAAGGTGAGACCTTAAATACTCTTTCTTCATATAAATTTTACATGAATGTTAACTCAAAATCATCCTAAGTGAGTAGGCAAGTATAGCAAACATATTGAAAATCTGCATTAGATAAATTTTGGGATAAAGCCTAGGCCTGAGGCCCTCACATTGTAACATATGTGCAAACCTCCTGGGAACCTGTATTTTTAACAATAATTCAGATGCTCAGCAGACCACAGATTGAGAATCATTTTCCTAGATTGTCTCTCAGAAACAGATCTGCCTTTCCATTTGGTATCATTTCCTGCTCATAAACATATAGTGAATAAAACCTGTTTTAGCTGATATGGGTGAGATTATGACACATAACAACTGAGCCACAAGCTCTCAGTGGCTTAACACAATGGGGATTATTTCTAATTCACAGTACATACTCAGTGTCAGTGGGAGTCGGAGAAGTTTGTGGGGAGGTGGAAAATGGGGCATATAGTATCTGCCCCATTTCTCAGGGACCCCAGCTGCAAATGAAGTCCAGCTACCTCACAGCTAGACCATCGGGAACTTGTGGTCTCCTCACTCAACCAGACAGGGAAACAGACACTAGTGCTTTTATTGCCTCATCCTGGAAGTGACCCATTTCCTTTCATCTATGAGCTCCGACCAGAATACATAATTTTCTTTTATTTATATTTTGTGTTTGTTCCCCTACACTAAAATGTAAGTTCCCCAAAGGCAGGATTTCTGGTCAGTTTTGTTTCATAGAACCCGGTGCTTGTTACATAATAGTTGCTTAATAAATACTTGTCATTTGAATGAATGAACTCAATAGGAAATTATTAAACTACAAGGAAGGTGATGTTCTCATCAAAGGGGCTGTCATATCACATTAACAGACAGTGGCTGCATAACATGAGATGTCACATTCCTGTACAGCATAAAACAAAAGAATTTTTTACTTGAAATGTTTAATAAAGAGGTCTATACTTGATTTCTTTAAAAAAAAATCTACTGGAATAAAAATGCTAGAAAATATAAGGGACCAGAGGAAAATTCAGGGACTGTCATTGCCTCTGCCACCAAACAGAACAGTAAAGAATTTTGGTAGCAGACCCAGCTCAGTGGAAATGGAAACTCTGAGACAGACACGTCCCAGGGAGTATGTAACAGGATACCACAGTAGAGCATAGTCTAAACGTTATCATGCAGGCCACAGTGGGGAAAAATGCAGGCTCTGGCTCAGGACTGCGTGTCACTCCCATCTCTGCCACTGATCAATCATGTGACTCTGGGCAACTCAGAAAACCTAGCTGGCTCAGTCTTTTCCTTCGCAAAAGTGGATGATAGTACTTACCTGATAAGGTTGTTGTGAAGATGCCACAAATTAACATAGGAGAACCTCTTGGATGGATGCCTTGTGCCTTAGTGCTACATGAGTAATTGCTATTGTTACTGTAATTATTATTATCATCATTTTTATTATTTTTATATTGTTGAGGTGAGAAAAGGAAGTGGGACCTTTCTCCTTTAAGTAAGAACTTACAAGGGAAGTTTGAATTAGCTTTCTATGAGTTTGTTAAAGTTGAAACATACCTGTGATTCTTTATGCAAAAAGATAATGCTATGCCTATACAATAAAATATTTTTAAAAAAGTTTTACTCTTCAAGATAACATTATGCTTTACTCTTCTAAAACTTTTATCCCAGAAAAATCAAGCAACACATTTATTGTTGAAAAAAAGGCTTCAACTAAATGGCACATAAACACCATTCTATAACTACCTGGGGTGTCACAACAACTGAAAACAATTTTAGGGTTTTCCAATGATAACACTGGGAACAATTTTTTTTTCATTTTCTGTTGCATGAGGCTTTATAACTGTTTCTATATATTTCTGTGTTGCTGATTCCAAATCTGAAATCCACTTTTTTGGTGCATGCCCTAGTTTTCATGCAATTTTAATTTCTTTTTGTTACAGTTAATGGCATGCATTGGTTTTTAAACTGGAGTTAAAGGGCAATGACTCTTGGATTGAACATAACCACAAGGCAATTAATGTTTTACAAACATCACTTTTACATAATTGTCGTTGTTTTTAAATGTAAAAAAATATTATTGATAAAAACACCCTCTTATTTTGTTTTAAGATTGAATCATGGCTTCTTAGAGTAGGCGTAAATGTAAGAATAGTCCTAACATCTTCTGTTATATATGTGACTGTTACACACTTCAACGTCAAAGGTGCAATATTTCATCATTTGTGACACGTGCATATATTGCCTACTTTCAAGTTCCCCTTGGTGATCAAGACAAGAATTGGGCTCCTCATATTGTGTGTCATAATTGTGAAGAAATGCTTCGTGACTGGACAAAAGGAAAATACAAAGGAATGCCTTTTGGTACTCCCATGGTTTGGCATAAACCTAAGGACCACAGCAGTGACTGTTATTTCTGTCTGATCCATACGAAGGGCATTGGCAAGAAAAAACGGAATATTATCGCATATCCTAATATTCCTTCAGCAATACGACCTATCCTACCCATACTCTGAGACACTCCCAGTTCCAATTTTCAATGGTTTTATTTCTTCTAAGGATGAAAAAAGTGAACAAGTGTATTTTGATAAGATGCATGAGGAAATGGTTGTAGAATATAAAGGGTCTTCTGATGCCAAGCAGTCATTAACCCCTCAGCAGTTTAGCCAACCCGAATTGAATGACTTAGTAAGAGATTTGGGCCTATCACAGAAAGCAGCTGAGTTATTAGCCTCCAGGCTTCAAGAAAAGAATGTACTTCACCAGTCAGCTAAAGTACCCCTTTTCAGGAAGCATGAACAAGTTTTTGTGGACTTTTTTCCCGAAGACAAACATTTTGTTTACTGTCATAATATCAGTAGTCTTCTCAGCCAGCTAGTGTTACCACTTACAGTCCAACAGAATGGCTGCTATTTCTTAACAGCTCTAAACGGAGTCTGAAATGTGTTCTCCTACACAACGGTAGTGTTTATGCAGCAGTTCCAATTGTTTATTCAACCATTTGCGAGATTATAATGACATAAAAATTGTCCTTGACTTTCTGAAGTATGAGGAGCATAACCGGATCATTTGTGTGGATCTTAAAATGGTAAATTTCCTGCTAGGACAACAGAGAGGTTTCACGAAGTATCCTTGCTTTCTGTGTTTGTGGGACAGCCGAGCTCGGGAGAAACACTGGACACAGAAGGAGTGGCCGAAACGTGAAGCTCTGGAAGTAGGGATGCAAAATATTGTGAATGGACCTGTAGTTGATCGAGACAGGATCACTTTTCACCCACTTCACAATTTGTTCAGGCATTGAATAGAGAAAGTGAATGCTTTCAACATATTATTTCTGCTTTTCCTGCCTTGTCTTTTGAGAAGATAAAAGTAGGTGTATTTGATGGACCTCAAATTCGAACCCTCATATATGATGAAGAATTTGCCAGGAAGATGAATAAGGAGGAGAAAGCAGCATGGCAGTCTTTTGTGGCAGTTATAAAGAACTTCCTTGGCAACAAAAAGGCAGAAAACTATGAACTTCTTGTTCAAAGGATGCTGTTGGCTTTCCACGACATTGGATATAACATGAGCATTAAGATTCACTTCCTGAACAGTCACCTTGATAAGTTTCCTGAAAAATCTTGGAGCTGTTAGTGATGAGCAGACTACTGCTGGAGCATCAAACGAGATTGTCCTCAACAAGTACACAAACGCAAGAGATACAATTGCAAATTTTTTCCTGAATAGAATTTAAATAAGTTTTGCACAAATTTTATGATTAAAATAAGTGTTTTAATATGTTCTATTTTTCTGACCAGGTGGTGGCGCAGTGGATAGAGCGTCGGACTGGGATGCGAAAGGACCCAGGTTCGAGACCCCGAGGTCGCCAGCTTGAGCGCGGGCTCATCTGGCTTGAGCAAAGAGCTCACCAGCTTGGACCCAAGGTTGCTGGCTCCAGCAGGGGGTTACTCAGTCTGCTGAAGGCCCACGGTCAAGGCACATGTGAGAAAGCAATCAATGAACAACTAAGAAGCCGCAACTCACAACGAGAAACTGATGATTGATGCTTCTCATCTCTCTCCGTTCCTGTCTGTCTGTCCCTGTCTATCTCTGCCTCTGTAAAAAAAAAAAAAAAAAAAAAGTTCTATTTTGAAATTGTAGACATATTCTGATGCAATCATATCTTTTAGTGTATTAGTGTATTTACTGCATTATATAAATTATTATATTTTCACAAAGATGATGCCCAAGAAGACATTCTACTTCATTATGTTAAACTAAATGTTAAAAATTTTATAAGATGAAAACCTAAAATCTTGAATTGCAAAAAAACTGTAGCTTACAGATAAAAACTAATGTCAGATTTCAGATCAGCACACTCAAATTAAGTAAGAACAAGTGTTTTTGTGGATGCAACAAAAATTTTGTTCCTCAGTGTAACCTGAGCTAAACTTGGCTTTGCTGTTTTTCAGGCCATGATACCCTTAGATAATGACATCTGAGTTCAGGTGCAGGCCTGGGATGCAGGGAGACCACCATAAAGAGGAAGCTGGTGGATGAGAAGATGGTGGTGGTGAGTGAGCTGTTTCTCATTATGTTTTTCATTTACTGTAATACCTGAATATAAAACCACTCAGGTAGCTTGCTCTAAAACAGTGGAGGGGGATGAAATTTTCCTTTTCCTCTCTTGCTTTGTAAGAACAGAAGGACAGCATCGACAGAGAAAATGTATGATCATAAATACTATAAAATGTACATGGACCGAAGAACTAGAAAGTGAAAGAATGGAAAATCATCTTGCTTAATTCTTTAATTTTTTCACAAGGCAAAACAAGCACATATTGGTGCAATAAAGATTTCGGCAGGAACTGAGAGTTGCTAACCTTCTGCCCGTGCCAGAACTCAACACCACACAAAACCACACAAAGGAAATGTAAATGGGGTGCACAGCTTAAACACTGTCTGTTCCATGTATGCATTCACATACACGTGAAACACACATTTACATGGCTGTCATGTCCCCAGCTTCCCGTAGATTTACCCAATCCTCACAATAGTACTGGGAGGTAAGATTTACTAGCCTATTTTGCAGGTGAGAACATTGAGACTCAGACACTGACTTACCTAAAGGATATTTAGCTAGAAAGTGGCGGGAGTGCTGGGATTAAAATCCAGGTTGGCTTAATTCCGGAGTCTATGCATTTTGAGCCTGTGCTACTCATTTTAGGAATGTTTCCCAGTCAACTTCCTCTTCTCAGAGTTGAGGGAAGAATGTCAACAACTCTCCTCCCAAACCCCCACCTCCGCCAAAATGAATCAAAAGTACTTTTGGACATGACACAAAATAGTTCTAAGGGAATATGCAAGAATTGTGTAAAAGTTAAAAAAAATCAATCTTCATTTCTTAATGTAGGGATATTTTGTCTTTCAACAATGAAGAGGGCATTTCCTTATAATGAAGTGGAGGACTAAGCATAATTTATTTTATTGCTTCTTATAATGACATTAACCATATAAGATAGGTTTCACAGTTCATGAAGAGGAATATTGGATTCAGAATCCAGACACGGGTTTTCATCTCTGCCTTTCAGTACCAAGGTGACTTGGAACAAGTCTTTTAGCCTCGCCAAGATTCAATGTCCCTGCTTTCCAAATGCAGAGTATGCTCTCACAGGTTTTTCTGAGAGAACTAAATACCATCGTGTGTGTGTGTGTGTGTGTGTGTGTGTACACATATATACATATATATACACATATATACATATTTATATCAGTGTTCTGAAAGCCTAACATTCTATATTAATGTAAATTATTTTTTAAAAGTGTAGACTATATAAAATAGAACAAATGCTTCAGTTTATGTTTTTAAAATGTTTTAATAAACTTTAAATTTCTACAAATATGCCTGTTCTTTGTACATACACAAAATATATACACATACACTAGATGTCCCCCATAGACACCATATTTTATACATATGGCAAAATTATCCAACAAATAGTTGTTATCTATAGTTGTCTAGATAGCGCTTTTTTGAAGACCTTTAAGGAATGTATGGATGGGTAGCAGAGGCGGATTAAGATCGGTTGAGGTCCTGAGAGCAGAAGAAAATATTGGACCCTCTTAAAAAAAAAGACAGGGAAAATAAAAATACATGTTAACCATATTTTTAAATAAATAAAAAATATTATATATTATTAATGTTAAAATTGCACACAGGAAACCAAATTTGGTGTCATTAGAAAAAAACTGTAAAGTTGGGGTTTTGCAGGGCCCTTCAGAAGTCGGGGCCCCGGGGTATGCGCCCGGTGCGCCTGTCTTTAAATCCACCTCTGATGGGTAGTGGTACCTAGTTCACATCTTTCTATGTGTTTACTTCACCCACAACGCTGAGACATCTCCTCCTCGGTTTGCCCTCCAGGAGAGTGCCACGAACAGTGTCACCCGTGCACGGACGTATGAGAGGGCAGCTGCGAGCCCAGTCTCAGACTCTAAACACTCCCCAACTGCGATACAACTTGCTGAGGTTGTTTAAATAAAATTCCCAAGTTAAATATTCCGGTTGCTAAGGTGAGAGGGCCCTGGCACGGGCGTCAGCCGTCAGCCTTAGGGACTGCCCCGCTGAGTGCGCCTCTATCATCTATACGTGGCCTTGGCTACTCTCAGAAGCTGGGCAGCTCTTACAACGCAGGCTGCCACAATATATTCAGAGAGGCACCTGGTGCTGATTTTTTTCTCATTAGGCGTATTAGGTCAATTCTTGGCATTCAACATAATCTGCCCTATATTGGAAAAATAATACTAATTTTTTAAATAAACTTATGTGGGACATTGTGTATCTCACAGGTTACACCTCAACTGTACATGACAGGATGATAAATGGGGTGGGAACTGGAGAAATAACTGACAACCTCACATAATATCAAACTATGTTTGCAGAGAATCCGTAACCACCCCCACCACAGCCACCCGCACTGCAGCCGGCAGAGGAGAAGGTTCTGATTTATAAGCACAGACCTCATGCCGCTCAGGCCTGGAAGGGGTTGTGGAGACCGTGTGGATGGATCAACCGCATCTTGTAGAAGATAGGATGCAGGCCCAGACTGGCTCACCGACTACTCCAGGATCACCATGACGTTCTCAGGAAGAACTGGAAACAGACCCTCATAGCCACAACAAAGGGAATTAAGGGGGGGACAGGTTCAGCACACTTGCCTCTCCAGAATTCAAGATAAAAAATCATTAGGGTTGCTTTTAGCGTCTTTCTATATAATAATAAAGATGATAAATAAAATGCAGAGTTAAGTCATTGACCTGAACTTGTAAAGCCTGAGAAACCTGCCCCACCTAAACTCCCATGCCTGAGCTGACGAGAAAGATTACCTGTTGGATCTGAGGATTTAAGAACAGAGAACAGCCAAGCAATGACTAATCTATCACCTGTATGAGACAGATTGATTAGAGAATTCTTGCTCAATGCTCTTATCCAAAGGAATAAAGTCGGAAACCAGTGGAGCAGAAGGAAAAGAAATAGAAGGGCTAGTAAGTACAGACTCAACATTTGTAGATGAGAATCATGTTGAAAGATAAATTTGAGAATACTCTTACATGTTGTAAATCTGAGAAATTTTCGTATTGACACCATGCAGAGATGGTGTGGAGATATATGCTTTTAGCACGAGGCCTGGCTCTGAGGATTATAAAATGGAACTTCTCACTTAAGAGACTCGAGAATCAGGAACCCTTAAAGAGTAAGGTGACACGGTCTTGCGGTGTCGTCCCAGGGCTGACTGACCACTGGTGTGTTGTGTGAATCCGCTCTTAGCAATTGCTGGAGGCCATGTGGAATCCTGCTGACCAAACCAAAGGAAAACTGAAGTCACTATTCCAGACCTACTTGGACTGAAAATGTTGAGGAGATATGACATTTAATTAAACAAAGATACTAAATTCAGGGAAGTAACAGATGTAAATAGAACTCTTGCTGACAGGAAGAGACTCTTGTGGCAAAGGATTATACTTTCCTTATTTTGTGATACGACCTCTTTCTTGCATACCCTACAAAACGTATTGACTTAATTTTGGCTACCAGCAATTTTCAAACTTTTTTTCCCCATTTAGTGAACCCTTTTGCACGTCAATTGTGACAATATTTCGAGCATGTGATAGCAGGGAAATGCCTTGGGGGGGGGTGGCAAGAAGTAGCAGGATGTAGGACCTAGTTCTAAGGTAGAGCTAACAGAGTTTACTGATGGATTAAATTGGAAAAAACTGAATGAGTCAAGGTGATTTAAAACTTTTTCATCTTCTATATTGGAAGATGCATATCATTAAGTGACATCACATCTAAATTATGCCAAACCAATTGTCTGACTTTATAAATTCACAGAAAAACAAAACAGTGCAAGGTAGAACCAACTAAACTGATCCCCCCAAAGTGGCTTATACATTTATTCAGGAATCGTTACAGACTCCTCTTTCTGGCCAAGATGGAGTAGCGGGGACCAGAGTTTCCTCCCACCTGAAACAACAGAAAAATGGCTAAATTATGTGAAACGATGGTTTTCTAGACCCATGCGCTCAGGGGAATACAGCAGGGACCCCTGGGAGAAGGGAACCCAGTGAGGCAAGCCCATCCATTGCTCAGTGTCTCCCGTACGCAGAGCGACACCCGCACCTGTTGGCATTCTGCCCTCTCCTGTTTCAGAAGCTGAGTCCCATCTCCAGGGGATGCCTCCTCCACACTTTAAAATTCTAAACCCCCATCCCTTTCCCGTGGCCCCTGCAGCCACAGGGCAACTAGCTGAGCCCTGAGGTTGCCTCTGTGTCACCCCTAACTACCTTTTTTAGTTCTCTAATACCAGTGTCAACAATTCTTCATGTTAAAACCTCTCTGCTCTGTGGCTTCTGCTTGTTCCAACTGGTACTGAATGCCTACTGTGTCAGACAATGTAGCAGGCCATTGACACGTAAACCTCAGAGAAGTTGAACCGTTTCCCCCCAAGGTTATGGAGATGTTAATGGCACATCCAGGAACCAAGCCTATCTCCTAATACTAAGACATCGTTTTCCGTCACTAAGTAACTCCTTGGCTGGATAAAGGGTTTGAAAAAAAAGTTAAGTCTTTCAGCATTACTCCTGGAATGACGGCTAAAGCCAGGATTTTTTCTACTTATGTGCTACTTTTTACTTTGAAAGCTTTTGAAGGCTAGAGAAGGCCCAATGTCTGGGAGAATAATTTGATCTCAAGAATTCCATGACTATTGGTTCAATGTCTATAATCAATAATTGGTACTTGCTGTTTATTTTTCTTTTTTGTTGATGTTTGTGCAGACTTTGAATATCAAGCACATGCTTGTTGAATGGGGGAGCATGGGAGCTCTTACATAAATGATGGAATGTCTTGTTTGGCAACTTTATTTTGCCTAGTCCCTGGAGGAGAGTCTAAAATGGGTTTCAAAAGTATACAGTCCTGATCAGCCCTCAGCTTGCAAACACTTGGCTGACTTAGAACAGCTCAGGTCAGGATCATTTTGAATGTAGATTCCAGCTCCCTTCTTCCCTGGCAATTCTAGCTTTCACTTTTGTTTGTTTGTTTCCTAGAGAGGTACAATTTCCTGTGCAGACATGGACGTGTAGAGAGTGGGCAGGTGTAGTGTTGATGGGTATCAACATCTGTTCCCAGTTCTCTATTTCCAGCACTGACCTCCACCTCCACTACCTCAGGACCAGCAAAGGGAAAAGCTATGCCCTCTCCCACAGTAGGACCTCAAATCCATGCTCTTAAATGGGGGTTGGGAGGTTGAGGCTGCTGGAAGAGGTGGGGTAGGGCTTTGGAGAGAAGGATCTACAGATAAAAGAGCTCTAGAAATCTGTGTTAAAGGTCTCCTTTATTCTTGGCAATATTTATAGCTGCACATGCAGAGGGAAACTTCAGCAGCTGAGGAGAGAATGAGCAGAGCGTGGACAAGGGAATAACTCCCGGGGGTCAGACAGAGAGAGACTCGGTTAGGCTCTTCCAGCCAGAATGGAGATCCTCGGCACTTAGCCAGGACCTTCAGAGGAGACCCCAAGAGGGTCCTGTTTCAGTACTAAAGCTCAACTATCCCCACTGTAAAGGGGAGGTTAGACCCACCTTATCAAAACTTCAACACAAGCCTGGTCTGCCAGTAACTTAAATTCCTGTAAGAACAAAAACCGATACTCTTGGAAGGAAGGCAAAATTCAGGCACTCTACAATGTTACATTCACAGGGTCCATGCAGTCAATCAAAAATTATTAAGCATAATAAAAGGGATGAGAAATGGGATCTATAATAAGGGGGGGAAAATCTGTTCATAGAAACAGATCCAGAAATGACAATTCACAGAGATTTTAAGATTGCATTAAAATGTATATGCTGAAGAGACTCAAGGATCCCTGAGCATAATGAGGAGCTAAATGGAAGATAGACCATTTAGAAATGAAAAGTACAACATTTGAAATTAACACTTGCTGGATATGGTTAAGAACAAATTAGAAACTGCAGAAGCAAAGATTAGTGAACTTGAAGACATAGCAATAGAATCTATTCAAATAGGCTTTTGGCTGAAGAGAGCCCCCTTGCTCACAACCCAGTGACAATATGGTATGGAATACAAGCATTCCAGGATAGGGTCACAGCTGTGAGTGTTCAGAAACCTGCACTCCTGAAGCTGGGGTGAATGCGTGCTTCAGTCCCGAGTAAAAAGACAAAGTGCACTTTAAAAAAAAAATTTAGAATCGATATTGGAGTGGTACCAAAAAAACTCCAATTTATGCAAATTCCTTCTGTGAAAACCATTTGAAAAGAAAAATTCACAGCATTCTTTTTTTATTATTATTAATTTTAATGCAGTGACATTGATAAATCAGGGTACACATGTTCAGAGAAAACATCTCCAGATTTTGACATTTGATGATGTTGCATACCCCTCACCCAAAGTCAAATTGTCTTCTGTCAGGAGACATGGCATTCTTTTATGTTTATTTTCCACACAAAGGCCTCCTTTAAATTCTTACAATATTTTTTTAAAGTTTATAAAATAAATTGGCATAGAATCATGTTCTTTCAAAATAAAGCTGCTTCTTTTGATAAATAAGCGCTAAGCAGGCAGGGACTTCTGTCGTTGTTGTGTTTGGTTCCTCGTTGTATCCCAGGTGTCTGGAACAGTACTGGGCACATCCAGAAGTACTGAGTAAATGCTGACTGACTTGGGCTTGATTTCACACGAAATATCATTTCTTACTGTTCTCCTCCAGGTGGTGCTGTGTACAGTATTAAGGGTCACTTAAATGATGTCGTTTTTCTGACAGATAGCTGATCAGTTTCCTTTATTACATTTTTTTTTTTTTTTTTTAGCTTTTCCATCAATTGGAACTCTCAGTCTTCTAGATTTATGTTCTTTACTGCAAGAGGCTTACTGGCTTATATTTCCACCTCACTGTATGCTTCTGTACCATTCCATTCTGTTATGTTTCCTTCCCTTCCTTCCCCTTCCCCACCCTTCCCTTGAACGCTTCCTGACAGATACTATACATACTGCTTCATTTCCACCTACTCTGTCTATTGTTTGTTAGAGAAGGACTTATCCGAAAGACTCTGATAAACAGTTAATTTTGTCTCTTGATTTTTCTAAATGTTTATTGTGCAATATTTTTCCTGGTTTGAATTTTAAACTGACTATATTTTAAAAGAAAATAATAGTTTAAGGTAAAACTGATATAGAATGTATGGTACACATTTAAATTATACAGTTTGATGTGTGTGGATACATGCATGCATCTGTGAACTGTCACCACAAACAAGATAATGAGCAAATCCATTACTCTCAAAAGAGTTGTTTTCCTTAATAATCCCCGCACACCACCCCTCTCTACTCACCTACTGTCTGAAGGCAACCACTGAATGCTGTCACTATAGTTTAGTTTGTATTTTTAAGAGTTTATTGAAATGGAATCAACCACTAATACTCCTTTTCCTCTGGCTTTTTTCACACATCATAATTATTTGTATCAATCATTCATTTCTTTTTATTTCCATGTAGCATTCTATTGTATGAATTTGTTTATTCATTCATTTATTAATATACTTTGGGGTTCTTAGTTTTGGGCTATTACAGATAAAGCTGCTATGACCATCTGTGCCATAGACTTTTGCTTGGATACTTTCATTTCTCTTGGATAAATATATAGGAGCAGAATGGTCAAATCATATGGTAAATGTATGCCTAACTTCAAAAGAAACTGTCACACTCATTTCCAAAGAGCGTGTCCTCAGCACCATTCCTACCAGCCGTGTACGACAGCCTCAGAGTCTTCACCTCCTTGCCAGCACTTGGTTTGGTCAGTCTTTTTAATTTAGCCATTCTAATATGTGTATAATAGTGACAACCTTCTTTTACCATTAATTTCTTATGTTTAGATACATTTTTAGTTTATGAATTCCATGAAATCATATGAATACTTAGATTAATTATTAGACATAAAGGAGAAAATGTATGAGCACAGAAACAGTCTCTTAAGAAGTGAAAAGAGTATGGTAGTTATTCCTACGGAGCTTGGCTGTAGATACGATAGGATACATGCATTGTTAGCCTTAAGTACAGGAGGAACTGGGATACGTCCAGGACGACTAATTGCGAAATATCACAAAGTTTTTCCACACTCTTCTTCTACATGGTGCTATCTCCTGCTATCAAAAGTTCCCAAATGGCACCATTTATTCCCTTTGGCTCTTCAATATTTTTCTGCCTTAAAGAGCTCCCTTTTAAAGCAAAGTATTGCTGGGTAAGCAACTGCTAAGCCCTGTCACTTCCTAACACTGGATGACGTTTTGTGAGGCTGGAATGCAGCTGGGGCAGATGGAGCAGCAGTCTGGGGGCTGCAGGCATAACGTCTACCCTCATGGCAGTCCCCTTTGACCCCCTACAAACTGTAACAGCGCAGGTTACTCACGTGCGCAAAATACCTGACAGAACTTTGCGAGTGCTGAGGTACATGACGTCCTTTCCCCCTCTGAAGATGCACAGTCTTAGCACAGATTTTGTGACCTTATTCACATTTTTCATGCAAAACGTATACTCCAAGTGCAAACTGATGTAAATATAAAATGTTTCAATTAATCATACAAAAAAGGTGACCCAATATTTGAAAACTACACAAGCCCAGAGAACATATCCTAATTTTTCTGTGTCCTCTGTCCTTGAATCCTCCTCTCTTAATGTTGAATAGATGGTGGTGGGAATGGGGATAACATCAAAAGTGAGTCATTTAATGTGCACTGCATGGCATTTTGAAGTTAGCATGATGGGAACTAAGAACTTGACAGAGTATAGCAAGGGGTGTCATGCCACTTGGGTCACCTTGATCAAGTTTCCATACATTTCTGTTTATTTATTCTGTTGTAAAAATTGAATAATGATTGTATCCAAGCCATAGAGTTGTTGTGAGAATTAAATTACTTGCTCTACATCAAATTCTTAGAACATCGCCTGGCGCATAGCAAGCACTAGTTATAACTAAGGAGGTAGAATCCCCAAAATAGGGTCTCTCAAAACTAAAGAAAATACAAGACAAAGGCATAGATGCTTGACTATTCCAGACTCAAACTGTTGATGAAATTACAATCTTTTCTGTCCCCAAATTCATCTTAGTCACTAGTACAAGTAAATACTAAGACAAGAAAGGTTTTCATAATTTTTCAGATTTGTTCCTATTTTTGACTCTACTGATCTACAATCGCCGTTAGCGTTTGTACCCTGTTTCCTTGGAGCAGTCTGCCGTCCAAGCTCCGAGACTTTATTGTTGAACACGACTGTGCCCTTACTAGCTCTTTTCAGTGTTACTATAATTAGGTACCT
This sequence comes from Saccopteryx bilineata, assembly GCF_036850765.1. Taxonomy (NCBI): domain Eukaryota; kingdom Metazoa; phylum Chordata; class Mammalia; order Chiroptera; family Emballonuridae; genus Saccopteryx; species Saccopteryx bilineata. The sequence goes on along the minus strand of NC_089492.1, from coordinate 77,112,234 downwards.
TGCTTTCCTCCTGATCTCTTAATGCAATTGATTCCTTTAACACAGATCTTTGTTAATTAAGACACAGAGAGATTAAAAACCTTGCAGATGACAACGTTTATAAATCTTCTATTATCTAGATCTGTGTTTCCCAACTCTGTTAAAAACTGGAACCTCTGCGGCGGGTTGAGGGCACGGAGCGGAGCCCGGCGAGCTGTCGCAATCCGGAGAGCTCTGCATAAGCACGGTGTCGAAACAAATACTTTCACTAATTAGGGATTGGAAACTTTTTGTTGCTTTCACAGAATTTTAGCATTAGCAGAGGTCTTGGGAATGTTCTACCCTTTCTCAATTTCTTAATTCAGAGAAAGCATCGCAATTTTCCAAATTCCCACAGTGTACAGGGCAGAGGTAAGGCTAAAACTTTGCAATTCCGAGTGCTTTGTACACTACACTATATTCTTCTTGCCATTTTAACTTACTTGTGAAGTCAATTCAATTAAAGTTAAATCTATGTAATTTAAAAAAACAAATCATTTTATTTTTAATTGTTTTACTCTTTTTGGGATCAGAAAAGCACTATTAAGTAACAAGCAGAGCCCACTGGGCAAGAAACTGAACATATTTGTATTCTTTCCTGAGTGAATAAACATATATAAGAAAATATAGGCACTGGTCGCTTGGCTCAGTGGTAGAGTGTCAGCCTGGCATGTGGATGTCCCCAGGTTTGATTCCCGGTCAGGGCACACAGGAGAAGCAACCATCTGCTTTTTCACCCCTCCTCTCTCGTTTCTCTCTGTCTCTCTCCTCTCTAAAATGAATTTTAAAAATCTTAGAAAAAATATTAAAATTATTTTTATCATTATTATTGCCATCATCATCATTATCATTAATTTTTAGTTCAGTCACTAACCTCAATTTTCAATCCTTGAAAAATTTTAACAGGTTTCTAAGACCTGTGAGAAATATCTCACTGGTCAAATATCACAGGAACATCAAGCAAGCTGTTGAGTCAGAGGACGTCAAAAAGCAACTGTGGTTTTTAAGTCATTGAGTTAAGGCCAACCTACTCATTCGGACCAATCACACAAGAGCATGTGACCCTCCATACTTGTAGAGACCCATTAAAATAATTTACTTTTGTTAAAGTTATGAGAAAAAAAACTTTAAAATAAAAATAGCACTTTTAGGTCCCTGGCCAGTTTGCTCAGTGGTAGAGCATCAGCTGGGTGTGTGGAAGTCCTGAGTTCAATTCCCGGCCAGGGCACACAGGAGAAGCACCCATCTGCTTCTCCACCCTTCCTTCTCTCCTTTCTCTCTGTCTCTCTCTTCCTCTCTCTCAGCCAAGGCTCCAGTGGAGCAAAGTTGGTCCAGGCACTGAGGACTGCTTCTTGACCTCCACCTTAGGTGATAGAATGGCTCCAGTTGCAATAGAGCAACACTTCAGATGGGCAGAGCATTACCCCCTAGTGGGCTTGCCAGATGGATCCTGGTCAGGTGCATGCAGGAGTCTGTCTGTCTGCCTCCCTGCTTCTCACTTCAGAAAAATAAATAGCACTTTTCGGGCCCATACAAATCTATTCAATGTTGCCTTCAAATAATAAAATACTTAAAGTTACACAAAAACAATTTTTAATATTGACATTACTGTAGTGGAAAGGACCTATGAAGGCAAAGTGTGGGAGGACCTGTGGAGGTGGTCACTCGTTGACTTGCAGCACCTTGGCTAAGGCTTCATGGACTCCCATCACTCCACTTTGGGGTCCATTACTTTTTTAGAATTATGAATTCTAGTAAATATCCTAGAAGAATAATGCTGCTGAATATAACCTTTTGATTGTTTTCTAGTTATTTGCTCAGTTTTGGCCAACGGAATATTTCTCATGTCGCTTTCTTAGCTCCCTGTTTGCTCCTTAATCCCCACCCTTTCCTGCTTTCCTTTCCCATAGAGCAAACTCTAGAGCAAACTCCCAAACTGTATCAGGTCAACAGTCAAGAAAACATGTCACAGCACCCAAGAATCATAATATTTGTTTTTGCAAGTTTCATGAATATTCAGTGATTCAGCAATTATGACAAAGCTAAAGTTCAGTGAACGGTGGGCCACTGAAAGCACTAACCCTTTGGGAAGACTCACTCTCACTTGTGAGGTTCCTTTCTGCCTACAGCCCGTTTGCAGTGGAGGAGGAGGAGAGCAGTGAGGAGAGGGTTGCAGAAGACGCACCGGCTCCTTGGAAAGTGCTGGTGCTCAGCTCGGGGCTGCCCCGGACTCCCCTCCCCTTCAGGGGACTTCTCTGCTTCTCTGTGCAATTGCCTAGAGGGAGATTTGTTTTCTCTTCCGGCTTCCAATTCGAATGCCACGAAGTTCAAAAGTTTGAGTTTTAAATAAGAGAGTAACAGATAAATTAAAAAAAAAAAAAAAAGAGCAGTGACCTTAAAATGGACAGTGAGGTAATATTTAAGCATTGTCTTGTCCCAGCATTTAGACTAGGGTTAATTGTTTATTGCAATCTTGCATTAAGATGACTGTTGACTAGGAGCTTAGGATATAATTCACCAGATAACCTTGATTTCAACGGAGCTGTTATTTTTGGGAGGTAGTTGAATACTACCTGCTTCACTTTCAAAAGCACAACTTAATGTGGACCAGTTCCTTTGAGGGCACCTTGGTGGGGGGGAGGGGCTGACTTGCTGATTACACGCCCCTTTTCATTCACTCACCTTTCAGGCAGGTTCCTTCCCTTTGTAAATCACAGACCAGTTATTTCAAGTTAGCATTTTTTTGTGTTCTTTAATTAAATCTCCTTGATTAAAAAAATACCTTGTACCTTTTCTGAGTTGAGACATCTAGAGAGCTAGACACTAAAGAGTTAACTACATTTAGTGAATAAAAACCAATTCCTAAATTCAGATCTATTAGAGACTGAGCTTGAATTCTGTACAAAGCAGACTCTTCTGAGAATCTATTTCACAATCACTGAACATGTACATTAAAGAGATTTTCCTGTTTTGAAATAGTAGCTTACATAGTGTTGGCCAACATCATTGTCATCAAGAACAGTTCCTACCCTCAAGGTGGGAGTCACAACACACACTTAAGAAAGGTTGTTACCACAAAGCCAAGACTCCCTTAGGCCAGATCCGTGTTGGGACCACAAATGCTTCTAGAGTTCAGAAAAGGGAGGGGCGTGGGCCCATGGTGGGAAGGGGTGGGAACAGTTTCACAGGAAGGGATTGTAAATGAGAGAAGGGGTTGGAGAAGCAATTTGGAGGAAGGCAGTGGAGTAACCATAGGGAAGCAGGAATGAATCATTGGTAATGATTGATGAGAAAAACAAGTAATTGAGTGGCAAGTTTCCCAACCATGGGAGACAAGAAGTGATAATCAGATATAGCCTCCTGGCTTTCGTGAGATAAGTTCTTATTATCCCATTATACAGTTGAAACAACTAAGGCCAGAGTAGCTGCAAAGGTTAAGTGAGGGACTAAGTCCTTCATCCAGTGATTTTTTTTCAAACTTTTAGAAGAGTTTTAAACATGCATATTTCTAGGCTCAAATTCTAGGGAGTCTGACTCAGCAAGGATGTGAGGATTGGGATTTCCTTTTTTTTTTTTTTTACAAGATGATCAGATGGTCCCCAAATTCTATAACATCATTTGGCAGACGGTGCTTTGCTATACTAGGTAATCAGGGAACATCCTGTACCCTTTATTATCCTAACACTAATCCTGATAAGTTTTCATCAACTCTGGGTAGGTGGACATATACCTGATTTATCTCATCACTAGTTATCTTGACTCATTTTCCTAGTTTTTAAAAATTCCTGCACAGGCAGAAAGAGGCTGCCGTTACTGCCCAGGAATTTGAAAAGATTTGCACATATCTGGGTCCAGGCTCTTCAGTATGAGGCTCATAAGTGTCTCGTGGAAGACCTGGGAATGTTGGGGAGATCAGAATATGGATTAAAGTCCCCTGGGTGTCAGCACTGGCTGCCACTGACCACCCAGGGGTGCTTGGTCAAGTGTTTCAATCCACACTGTAGGTCATCATCTGTATAAGGGGCCAGTAAGACTTCCACTGATTATGTTACAATTATCTAAAACTATAAAGACCAGCACACTATTTTTTAAAGAGTAATTATAATGAGGATTCAATTCAACTTTTTGTAGGTGACTATAGCAGTCACAGGGAAGTAGGGTCCCCAGCCCTGCTCCCAAGAGGGTAACAATTCTCTTTCCCAGCCACCTTTGGTCCCTGTTGTTGATCAGAGGGTTGATATCATCCCCTCCTCCAAGTTTAAGACCTGGGACAATTCATAGGAGGGTTGGGAGGAATGATAACCGTTTTTTTCCTTTTACTCCCTCTTTTCTTTCTTCTTTGGTGGGCAGAAGAGGGGTCTGGGACTTGTTTGCCTTCTTCTTGGGAGGACTACACTTTGGGGAAGTTTTCAAAAGGCCATAGTGGGGGCTTGCAGAAGAAAATACGGGGTAGCTGGTGCCTCTGATCTGGGATCGGGCTCTTTTGGGAAAGAAAGGGGTCTTCTTGAAGTTTCTGCATTTCCTTGTTTGCCTCCTGAGGACCGAAGTCATGGTGATGGAGAAGGAGAAGGCACGTTTGTCTGCCCTTCACACATGTACTTTTTGATCCCGAGCAGAGAGGCAGCCACGTTCAGAGCTAGATTTGAAGCAGGGAGGAATCCTGTCTTCAACAAGGTCATGAGCATTGCAGCTCAGGCTGCAATTAGGGGAATGGTGTTTCAGGGAAGCCAGATGCCCTCAACCACGTGGGAGCAGGAGATAAGAAGTGAAGGAAATGTTTAACTCAGGTTCTTTTCTTCAGCTAACTTCCCAACCCCCTTTCATTCAAATTCCTCTGAAAGGGGAATAGAAGGAGAAATAGCTAACATGTTTACCAGTCCCCCAACCCCCTTCATCTGGTCATCGACCATTCCTCAACCCCCTTACCTAGTTAATGATATCCCCATCTCTCCCTTCCATCTTAGTGCGACCATTTAAACTAGCCAATCAGGAAAAAGTAAGGTGGTACAGTCAACACTCCAGCCAATGGAGCAAGACCCAGCATCCTAGGGCCTGTGTTAAAGATAAAAACAGAATTTGCCCTCTGCCCACACGCTTGCTGGCTGGCTTTGAAGAGCAGCAGCACGCCCTGCTGCAAAGGTTATTAAAGTTGCCTAGCCGAGGTATTTTGTCTCCACGAGTCTTCCTTAATTTCATTTTTAACAATTTGGGGTCTCATCCGGGGTCCCCATTCCCCTCGGGAGGGGCCCCAGCCCTTTGTCGAGGAAGATTCATCCCAATGCTCCACTGTGGTGGCCCTCAGCTAAGGCAAAGGGCTCAGCCCAGGTAGTGAACAAACCTGGACTCTCGGCAATGCAGGGAAGGGGCCCTAAAAGAAGGTACTGTAGCAACCAGGCAACTTCGTGCACGGACCAAGGTAGGAAAAGCCACGGTGTGGTGAAGTACTCCTTGGTGGTCAGACAGGAGCACAAGAAACCTCCAGTAAGGGGGGGTTGAGCCTCCTCTGGAGCCACACCATAGTGAGGATAGGAAATCACACATCTAAGATAACAACTAGAGACAAAGATGGTACCAAGAAAAAAAAAGAAAAGAAAGGGAAGGGAAAGAAACCTCCCAATGTTTCACCAGGCTGAATGCCCACTTACTGGGATGATAGTCCTCGAATGACTGGGAAAAAGCAATGAATAAAATCAACCTAGGAAAGCCAAGATGTGGCTCTTTTGAGGCCTAAATTAAGTTCTTGTATGCAAAATTGAAAATGCCGGTTCTAATATTGAACTAAATAAAATAGTTTTATTCCTGTATTCAAATACTCTGGGCATTGTTGCTTTAAAATGAGAGTATATAAGAAGCACTCATTTAATGTGTCATGCTTGTGTCTCTGTAATTGTCTTATTTGTATGTAAAACTGTACTCAGGTCTGTGAAACTGGAGAAATCAATTTTAGTTTGAGGGCCCTAGTCTGTCTCATCTGTCTGTCTGCCTAAAATTCTTATAATTCTATGTAGAAAATAAATAAGTTAACAATTCAAAGTGGGGGAGACATCTCACACCCCTTTCCAGACAGTAAAACTCAGAAAATAAAACAACCAGGCTATTTAAATATCTTAAAGCCTCTTCCAGGGGGTCTAAAAACTGTTGTCGTGCCCTGGCCAGTTGGCTCAGTGGTAGAGTGTCGGCCTGGCGTGTAGAGGTCCCGGGTTCGATTCACGGCCAGGGCATACAGGAGAAGCGCCCATTTGCTTCTCCACCCCTCCCCCTCTCCTTCCTCTCTGTCTCTCTCTTCCCCTCCCGCAGCCAAGGCTCCATTGGAGCAAAGATGGCCCGGGCGCTGGGGATGGCTCCTTGGCCTCTGCCCCAGGCGCTAGAGTGGCTCTGGTCACAACAGAGCGACACCCCAGAGGAGCAGAGCATCGCCCCCTGGTGGGCAGAGCATCGCCCCTGGTGGGCGTGCCGGGTGGATCCCGGTCGGGTGCATGCGGGAGTTTGTCTGACTGTCTCTCCCTGTTTCCAGCTTCAGAAAAATACAAAAAAACAAACAAACAAACAAACAAAACAACTGTTGTCGTTCTGAGAACAATAGGGGAATGAATATCTTTGGACTCTGGACTGGACTGTGAGAATGGGAGGGTCCTGCCAGGACCTCACTGGAAAGGAAAAGAAGGGCCCTTTTAAAATCCAAGCTGAGGTGCAGTAGGCCACCAAGAACAAATAAGAAGTTTTGTCTTCTCTGACACTATTAATAATACTATAAAATATAAGTTATTCTAAATGTTTTTTAACCAGGTGGTCTAGAAAAGCATTTAATACTACTACTAGTTTAATTTAATTAATGCCTTTTAAAGTTCTTAACAGAAAATGTGTTTGTTTTGCCTGGGTTTACAAAAGGTTCCTGTAATCCAGTATTTTTCAATGATATCAATAATAAAGTCATGTAGTGCCTGCTTGAGCATGTCTGAAAAATAAAAGGACATTAACACCTCTTTGCTTTCACCTGGGAAGGTTATAAGTTTAGTTGGACAATAATGCTCCAGAGATATACGAAGAGTCCCACCTATTAGGACTTGAATAGCACTGAATTTTCCAGAGAATTCACTCCAATTCACTATGTAGATAATATACTTTATTCTCTGGAACAAATTCTGAATCTCTTCACCTACAATGAAATGCTTGGGTTATCTCACATTTAAAAATAGGATTAGGTAAAAAGTAAAGTATGTATGCTGAAATTTCTTTTACGTGGGGAGGAACAAGACAGTTAACAGTTACTAAATCATGTAATGATAACAATGGGGGAGTCTCTTGGCTCCTGCGCTGGTGGGATGTATGGCCTAGTGGAAAAAAAAATTGACCCTCACATTTCAAAGGCATGTTATCAGGTACCTTATCTTAGATGCAGAAGACAACAAACAGGCTTGAGTGGAGATGAGCATTGACCTTGTTGAGAGGGAACACCTCCCTAGAAAATGACTGCCTGCCATAAATTGCTTTTGGCTAGAAGGGTTTGATTTAGACCACCCTGAGTGTTTACTTTGGGTCTCTGAGTTCCCAGGGCCATTGTACAGAGCTCACCTGAGCTTATCAGTTTTAGTTCATGGCCCTGTCTTTTATTTTTTTTCTTCAGTTCATGAAAAGTATCAATCTAAAATTGCTAATTCCTAACAGTCCTCACTAAAAATTAAGGGTTTTACAAAGAGAATTATGATTTATTAGAAAGAAATTGTATGGTTTTAATGATAGAAGGTATAAGATATGGAGGTACTTTTGAAAAGAAAATAGCAGAGCTACAGGGACAAGGAGGAGGTAAGGGAGTGTAAGGCCAGTAGTCGCCGCTGTTGTGGCTAGGCACATGCAAGTTCCCATTGGATTCGGGCAGACAGTAAAGAAACAGTGGAGCCAAAAAATGGTGGGCCTGGCCCTGGCTGGTTGGCTCAGTGGTAGAGTGTCGGCCTGGTGTGCAGGAGTCCCGGGTTCAATTCCCGGCCAGGGCACACAGGAGAAGCGCCCATCTGCTTCTCCACCCCTCCCCCTCTCCTTCCTCTCTGTCTCTCTCTTTCCCTCCCGCAGCCGAAGATCCATTGCAGCAAAGATGGCCCCGGGCACTGGGGATGGCTCCTTGGCCTCTGCCTCAGGCGCTAGAGTGGCTCTGGTAGCAACAGAGCGATGCGCCCCAGATGGGCAGAGCATTGCCCCCTGGTGGGCGTGCCGGGTGGATCCTGGTCAGGCGCATGCGGGAGTCTGTCTGACTGCCTCCTCATTTCTGGCTTTGGAAAAATACAAAAAGAAGAAGAAAAAAAAATGGTGGGCCATTCCTTTATTCAAAACTCGCACCAGCCGACAAGCAAACACACAGAACTCCCTAAGCCACTGACACATGCTCTGGTTCCACAACCAGGAGAATCCTCTCCAGTTTTTCATAGAATCAAAGGCCCCCACCAGTCTCAGTGGAGCTCACAGAAGCCCATCGCCCCTCACCTCTGGTTGCCCATCTGCCAACATGGTTTCTTTCTTTGCAAAACTGGCATCTCTCTCAGCACTCTGCATTCGTGGCTTCTTTCTGCCTTTCCCTGCCATCTTGGCTTCTTTCTCCTCAGAACTCTGCCTTCTCTCTGCTCTCACTCTGCAAAAATGGCTTCCTCCTCCTTCAGCACACATTAGCAAAACAGTGACCATTTCCAAGCAGGAAGGTAATTTGCGATTTCACAGAGCACATACCTGGCGCTGCCCACCGCCATTTTTTAACATTAAAAGTGAGGAAACTCAAAAAGCACAAATTTTACAAACTCATTTGCCCAACAGGGAGAGAACAAATGCTTTAAATGTAGAAAGTCGGGTCATTTTAAGAGAGATTCCCAAAATAGAATAAAGAGAAAAACCTGTTTCCCCTCCTGACATTCGATGAAGAATAGGGGGCCTGGGGCTCTTCTGCGCCCATGGGTCCCACCTATAGCCCTTTTTGAACTTAGAGGTAGGACCAGTTTATTAGGAAGAGATTTATGGTAAGAATAGGACTAGGACTACAAATGGAAAATATATAATAACCATAGTAGAGGTAAGAATTCTAAACAAACCCTAGCAATAGAAACAAATACCAAGATGTAAATGTCTGGGTAGAATGGATCAAATATTCTGTCAGTACCCTAAACAAAAGCAACTGTTATGCTTGTGTTACAGGAAGACTGGAGGATCTGGTAGTCCCATTTCCACTTGGGTGATCCTCAGACCCTGATGGGATGAACTGCATGGTAGCCCTGTTCCAACATGCCACTGCCTGGCAAAACAAGTCATTTTGGTCATTATCACTGCTATTTCCCGAGGACAAAGGCCCTGTGGGTTAGCCTCCAAGGGCTATAAGAGTGCCTAATCCTACTGCCAATTTTTCTTTATGCCTCTCTAGGTGGGGGAACAATTTGGCTTTTGCAGTAAAAGCCAACAGTTCACAGGGCTGACAAACCAATCTGCCCTTATCATTCCCAGAGCTAATGTCTGGTAATATTGTGGGACAAAACTCTATGAGACTCTACCGGTCAACTAGGGCAGCATTTGCTCTCTAATACAATTGGCCATCCTTTCTCCCTGGCCTTTGCTTCCCTTAATCCCTAGTTGAGCCCGGCTTAAGGCACAAAGTAAGTGAAACAAAGTGCCACAAGTCCCAGCGGGTCATTAGATCCAGCTATATATACAGATTCTATTGGGGTTTTGCGAGGTGTTCCAAATGAGTTCAAAGCTTACAATCAAATAGCTGCCATATTCGAATCAGCCTTATTCTGCTAGGTAACTATAAACAAGAATGTAGATTGGATAAACTATATATATTATAATCAACAAAGATTTGTCAATTATATTAGAGATGAGGGGAAGGGAATAGCACAGCAACTTGCCTACCAGCCGAATGGCTTGGGAAAATAGACTAGCTTTAGATATGATGCTAGCAGAGAAGGGCGGGGTCTGTGTTATAATTAGCACCCAATGTTGTACCGACATCCCAATAACACAGCCCCAGATAGCCAAAGCCTTACTTAGACTGACCATCCTAGCAGATGAGTTAGCTAAAACCTAAAGCATAAATGACCCTTTCACTGATTTAATGGAACAATGGTTCAGAAAATGGAAAGGATTAATGACTTCTGTATTTACCTCCCTGCTAATTTTTGGAATTTTTATTCTTTTAGGATGTTGCATCGTCCCATGTGTTCGAGGCCTAATTAAGAGACTGACTGAGACGGCCACAACCAAGAAGATCCCTCCCCCTTAAACTAACCAGATGCTAGTAAAGAACACCGATGACCAGAGCCAACATCTGCTCACTAAATCTGAAGAAAAGAATGAAGATTTATAAAGAATAGAGGGGGCTTGAAGGAAATGTTTAACTCAGGTTCTTTTCTTCAACTAACTTCCCAACCCCCTTTCATTTGGATTCCTCTGACAGGAGAATAGAATCAGACATACCTAACATGTTTATCCATCCCCCAACCCCCTTCGTCCGTCATGCACCATTCCTCAACCCCCTTACCTAGTTAGTGATATCCCCATCTCTCCCTTCCATCTTGGTGTGGCCATTTAAACTAGCCAATCGGGGAAAAAAATAAGATTGGTACGGTCAACACTCCAGCCAATAGAGCAAGACCCAGCATCCTAGGGTCTGCGTTAGGGATAAAAACAGAATTTGCCCTCTGCCTGCACGCTTGCTGGCTGGCTTTGAAGAGCAGCAGCACACCCTTCTGCAGAAGTTATTAAAGTTGCCTAGCTGAGGTATTTTGTCTCCATGAGTCTTGCTTAATTCCATCTCTGACAGAAGACACACGGCTTTGAGAAAAACAAATGGCAGCAAATGATGATTCTACCATAAAGAGGCTGAAGCAGAGAAAACCGCGGGAGCACAGCTCTCGGCAGGCTCTCTGTGTGATCCTGGTCAAAGAGCTCTCATATCTGCTGCCCCCTTGATCCCCAGCTGAAATCACTCTCTCTTCGTTTTTCTTTAATTAGCATTCAATGCATTAGCCTTCTAATTGATCTCCTACTTACAATTGGCAGTCACTACCTAAACTAAGGCACTGGGTGACTAGAATTACCTCATTAAAACTTGAACCTGACTTTGCAACCAACGCCCCTTCTGGAAAGACTTGATGACTTTCCCTGGCAAACGCCCTGGCATGACTTAGAGCTGCAGACCCACCCTTTCTGAGCACCTGTCCCCACACACAGCTTACACACTCATCTCCACCCTCCCACATGCTTTGGGCCCTAAAACATGCTTTTTAAATATATTATATGTGTGTGTGTGTGCGTATGTGTGTATAATCATCACACTCCCTAGAATATACTTACCCTCCTCCTCTGCCTGACAAACCTGTATTAGCCTGCAATACTAGGGTCAGGTGACACCTTCCCAGCAAGTTTGTCTTGGCTCTAGGGATGAATGAGCCCTTCCCTAATAATTATGGACTAATTATTCTAGATTGCAGTTGGGCTTTTTCTTTTGAAGACTTTTCTGGATTTCCCGGGTCAAATGGATGAGCAGCCCTGTTATTGGCAGGTCCGTGCTGCAACATGAAACTTCTCTTGGTCTCCCCAGAGGCAGAAAGGAGAGTTCCTGTATGTTCTTGGACTCTTCTTTTCAGACACATGTTAACACAATAGGAATGACGAGAGGGCTCACATTTTACTTCAGGCAAAAACTTACCCTCTTTTGTACTTGCAAGTTCTTAAGAAGCTTGCCTAGTTGTTTGATCATGGGTAAATTAAAAAAAAAACAACAACACTTGGATCTGTTCCCATTAATGCCCTTGAAGATTTTTTCAAAAGCATCTTTCCATCATTGAGTCACCAGTAAGATCTCCCTCCCATGTATTCAACAGTTTCTTAGGGAGCAAAGAGCGTTAATAGGCTATCCCAGGTGAAGTCATTGAACCAGGAGAAAATCAGTGGGAGCAGATCCATGTGAAGTGATAACCGATGGCACAGTGCTCTGGTTCTGTAGGATTTCTCACCCTTCAACCGCATCACCTCATATAAGTCACACAAACTATTTCTACAGCAGTCATTGGACTTGTGTTCTGAAACGGTAGACAAAAAGGACCCAGGGATTCAATTTTTTATTTTGTTTTAAATTTATAACTATTACTTATTAATTCATCTGAGGTTCTTCCACACCTAAGTTCTTCTCCCTCCGACCCAGGCAGAACCTGGATCGGTTCCTTTTCAGGTGCAACCAACCTCACACACCCTGGCTGATGAGCAAGTAGACACACAAGGTCCTCGCTGTCTGAACTGGAGACGCAGGCAGTATGCGGCTGAAGGGGGTTCCCTGCAATCCTCAGGCAAATGAGAGAGGAGTGGGGACAGGGCCATGATGAGAGAGGTTAGATCAAAGGCGATTCTCTGTCCCAAGTCTGCTGGCTTTCTGCCAACTGCACGCCTCGCGATGCATAAGGTCAGAGGGCTGGGGCCGTTGGCGCTGTCCCCGCTCCGTCCTCGCTCCGGGTCACCTCTCACCAGCAACAAGTGGTGAGAAGGACCATATCTTTTATTTTAGCTTTTTTGTTTCTCAAAATCTTTCTACGGGTATTCAGTTCAATAAAAATGGCAACTCAGCGACCCCTCTGTCATGACAACAACAAGGGTTAGTGCCTGTTTCATTTATTCCAGCTGCTGAAGGTCACGTGCCAGGAAGACGAGCTAGGCAGTGGTTTCCAAACCTGATTAGCATCCAACCCAAAGGAGGACTTACTGAGTCCGGACTTCCCGCATGACCCAGACCTTTCGATCTCTGGAGGGATGGGATCTTAAAGGCCATTTTATAAAATGGTCCCCAAGCCAGTTAGATGATTACTTGAATTTAAGAACCACTTGTCTCGTGGTCTCTGCAGGGATTCTCTTTGGGGAAGTTGTAAAAAAGTGCAGATTTGACTTCCTTCTCCAGGCAACTCTGATTGCTGGGCGGGTCTACAAAGTCTCATTTTTACCAGCCTGCACAGGTGCTGAGGACCCAGGTAGTCAGTGTGCAACTCTCTTTGAGAAACTGCTCCATTCAAGGTTGAGGAAAGAAGGGGCAGAAGGGGCAGAGAACATGACCCATTTGAGGCTCAGCCATGGCTTGTCTGGGGTCAGTTCCAAAGGTCCTTCAAATATCCCATTAACTTGCGCCTAGACAAGACCAGTGCCTGGGAGACAGAGAGCTGAGAGCATGCCGCCAGGGCAGGACCAGGACGCCAGGCACATCTTGCTCAGGAGACTAGCTGGGAGAATCCTAGTTAGGAAGCACAGAGCCAGGCAGGTGCTCATCCTGCCTCTTGATCTGCTCTAACAGCTTCTCGCTGGCCTTACCACTGGGGTCTCCTGGCTTGCCTGCCTCGCTTTCACCGAGGATTCTGGCTCCCACTTTTACCATTCTGCTAGATGATTTTTATAAAAGGTAAATGGGGTATTTCTCCATGGCTTAAACATCTTCACATCTCTATAGCCTAATAATCTCCTCGACCACTGACACCCACCACATCCTCTGCAAGAGGTCCCGCTCTTGGTCAGGCAGCCTGCACACATGTCCATCCTGAGACACAGGTCGAAAGAGCCTCCCCTGTCGGTTGCATCCTCCACATGACGATTGGCTGGTCTATTCAGCTTTCAACCTCAAGCTGAAACGTGAGTCATCTAGCCAAGGCTTCTGTGACCAGAGGCGGATTAAGGTCGGTTAAGGCCCCGGGCGCAGAAGAAAATATTGGACCCCTTAAAAAAGAGAAAAAGACAGGGAAAATTAAAATACTGTTAACCAGGCCCTGGCTGGTTGGCTCAGCAGTGGAGCATCAGCCTGGCCTGTGGAAGTCCAGGGCTGGATTCCTGGTCAGGGCACATAGAAGCGCCCACCTGCTTCTCCTCCCTTCCCCCTCTCCTTCCTGTCTGTTTCTCTGTTCCCCTCCCGCAGCCTAGACTCCATTGGAGCAGAGTTGGCCCTGGCACTGAAGATGGCTCCATGGTTTCCGCCTCAGGCACTAGAATGGCTCCAGTTGCAGCGGAGCAAAACCCCAAATGGGCAGAGCATCGCCCCCTAGTGGGCATGCCGGGTGGATCCTGGTCGGGTGCATGTGGGAGTCTGTCTGCCTCCCTCCTGCTTTTCACTTCAGAAAAATACCCCCCCCAAAATACATGTTAACCATATTTTTAAATAAATAAAAAATATGTACTATTAATATTAAAATTGCACATATGAAACCAAACTTGGTATCATTAGAAAAAAGTGTAAAGTTGGGGTTCTGCAGGGCCCTTCAGAAGTCAAGGCCCAGGGCCTGTGCCCAGTGCACCCACTGTTAAATCCGTCTCTGTCTGTGACCTTTCCAAGCAGGGTGATTTCCGCTGAATCTTGTACACACGTGCACCATAGCACCTGTGACCCTATCACATTCGTTATTATAAAGCCTGGTCTACCTCAGAGACTGCGACCATGTCTTAATGTTATTATCACTAACATTAATACAAGTAAAAGCTCTAGTAGTTGTTATTATATATTAGCTAATTATTATTGCAAGGTTCTATGCTTTTATACAAATTAGCTCACTTAATCCTGTTAACACCCTTAAGAAGTAGAACACAGGCTATCTGACTTCACATTAGGTACTTTGCATTCAGCAGGCACTTAGTAAATATTTGTTGAATGAATAAATCATAGATATATTGATATAAATGAATAAATGTGCCAACTCTTCAAAAAAGTTGCTAATTATTAAGTCATGGCTGTTGCCAATTACCAAGTGATCTGCAAAGTATTTCCTGGACAGTATTTCTATTTAAGAAGAGAGAGAGAAAAAAAACACTGAAAGTGGATTTTATCCTCTAAAAATTGTTTTTTTTTAACAGCAAGCAAAAATATAAAAAATATATTTTTGATAAAATTAACTTAAAATATCAAAAAGTAGAATCTATATACTACACGTAAAATTACCATATGCCTTCTTCTATATACTTAGATTTTTTTAATTTACATTTCCAAATTGTGTTATTAGGCAAGTATTCAACAGTTAGCGGGAAGAATGTACTTTTAAAAAGGCTCATTCACTAAAGTTTTATGTCACAGATATCTTTGCAGCTATGAAACAGTTGGGTTGCCCTCTGGACTACTGCTCTGTGGTTTTGGAATAGAGGCTTATTTTTTAACAAAGACAATACATGAATCAGAATAAAAACCATGGATGTGGGAAGTGAGACTGTCTCACTGACTTGATTTAAAATAGTGTTTTGCAGTCCCGAGGAACTTAGAAGTGTGTCAGAGGACAAGAGGAAAAAGCCACCTAGAAAGGAATGAGGACAATAGCCCTGGATGTGATTTGGGAAAAAAGCTCAAGTGACATTTGCAAATTTGGCAATGGAACTAGGGGAAAAGGCAAGGGCTAAAATATCTGCTTCCAAGTTTTAGGGCAACTGGGGATTGGGACCCTGGAGAAACTCGAGGGAAAGGAAGTTGTGCTCTGGCCGCCCTGAGAGCTCTCTGGCTCTTAGTCTCGCCTGTTAGTATTGTTGAGACAAGGCTGACTCCTTCCTTTGGCTAAAGTAAGAAAGATGAAAAAACAACACCACATTTTATAAAACTTAGACACACTGTGGCAAGGCACAAAGGAAAAAAACAAGTATTTCACAGTAGATGGTTTCCCTAAGCCAGAACGTTTTTGAGGATTTAAGAAATAATTAAGGAAATTCTATGGAACACAAGTATATTCCAGGGAATATCTTAGAGTGAGAACACACACATTAAAAATGTAAACCCCAATGATTATTTGAATAAGCAAGGCTCTGAGGCATCGATAAATGTATAAACTCCACATTTTTTTAAAAACCAAAGCATTAAATGAATTCTCCAGAAGGAAAAAAAGAGATAAATAAGATCCTTGAAAAAAAAGTCAACACATGTCAAATGATTACACACACACACACACCCCACACACACACACACACACTCACACACACTGGTTGATGCACTCAGAGGTAATAAAAGGTCTAACTTCATGTGTATTAGATGAGCTGTTGCTGCCTGGAGTTTTTCATGTACCAACACTGACACTGGTAGCAGTTTTTAATTGAGGAATTCAAAGGCGTTTTCAGCATTTGTATTCATGGCTATGCCTCTGATGAATGACCGATCTTTATGTGTAGGAGAACAATCATTCTTGGTGAAAGGCTTGCTCTGCGCAGTGGGGGCCAGCGGATGATCAGGAGGTCGCTTCATGGTGCAAGCAGCCATGGGAAGGCTGTGAAAAGGGCAAAGGGTCCCGAGGGTGCGCCCTTAGGCATGGAAATTATAACGTTAGGGGACACAGTCCAGTTTCCTGAATTTTGCATCACATTTCATGCAAGATTTTTCCTTCTGTCTCTTTCCCCATTAGAGAAACTCCTATGCTCTTTAAAGCCACCTTTCATTATCATCACATTCTTATTGCAGGTTTGCACTTAATTTGATTAGGCCGCCTAGTTCTCTGACTGATAAACCCATTCGTGTAACATGGTCTTTAATGTAGGTAATGCACTCTCTAGTATTTCTACACCGAGGAGAATAAGCATTATAAGAGAATTAGAATCCCAGTAAGTCTTTTTATCCCAGTAAAGTAAAATATTAAAATTTTTTATTTCTTGATTTCAGAGAAAGAGAGAGAGAAGAGGGAAGGTGAGAGAGAGGAAAACATTGATTTGTTTTTCCACTTATCTATGCAGTCTTCGGTTGTTTTTTGGATGTGCGCTGACCAGGGATCAAACTTGCAGCCTTGGTGTATCAGGAACAATGCTCTAACCAACTGAGCTACCAGCCCAGGAAGAAAAATGCAATATTTTAAACCTGCTTCCTATACTTACTGCTAATAAGAATTCATAATAATAAGAGAATCATCTTATTAGGAACTAACTGTAAATGCAAACTCTCAACCCCCTCAGAGGGCTCAAATGAAAACACCATGCTTTGTAAGGTTTTGATTGGTTTTGAAAGAGTAATTATGACTGAAGTATAGTCTGCAATTTCCCTGTCTCATTATTTAAAAAGCAGCTGAAACTACATGATTTAAGGGTGTATACTCCACCTCTCTCCAAATGAAATTTGAAAATATTCAACCACCTCTCCTAAGAGAAATTGCTTTAAGCTCTTCACTCCTACACTTTTTACTTTTCCAGTTGAAGACTGTGAATAGTAATATCTGTTCTATTATGTTACTTATTCCTTAATAATGTTACCTATTTTTTGATTCAATTCATTTGCCTCTCCTAAGCCAGGTTCTTGATCTTAGTAAAACAGCCAGCTACTCGGTCTGCCACCAAGTATGTGTTGAGTGAATATAAACTGCTCTGAATCAAGCCCTGTGTCATGTCCTGGCTCTGGTTCTGGTCCTCAAGTTTGTGTTCTATTATCTGTTTACTTTGTGCCCATGTTTACTATTTCAAATTATAAGTCCCATTGAAAACAAGCCCTATTTTAAGCCAGTTGCCTTGAGAGGAAATAGATCATCTAGTTTGCTATATTGGTGGGAGTTTAAAGAGCAAGTCTGTCATGTGTATCAACATTTAACATGTGTATACTCATTGGCCCTTCAACACTACTTCTAGGCATTTATTCTATGGAATATTAATACAAGTAGACAAACATACACATGTACAAGAATGTTAATTATAAAAACAACAAAAAGTAACAGTATTAGTTAAAATATGGCACATTTATAAATTGAATACTTGGCAGAAATTTTTAAAAATTAGATGTATTTCTATTAATTGACATGAAAAGATGACTGTGGTATATTACTAATTAAAGATAAAAGTTATGGAAGAGTATGTATGTACAAAGCCTTGACATATTATCCAATGTCTTTAATAAAAATATATATTCATAGTCCATGTATTTGCATATGCAGGTATAAATCAAAAGACTATTCATCAAATCATTAAAAGTGATGATCTGGAGAGTGAAACAATTACTTCCTCTTTTATGTTTGTAGTGTTTGTATCAAACATATATTAATTTTTTTAAAATAATTAAAAATAGTCCCATTTGAGAAGGAAATTTTTCCACAGGGAAAGGAGAAGCTATTAACATGGTATCATCCCTCAAGAACAATAATCTTATTCTGAACCCTGAATATTAAGAGAGCTTATTTTTTCAACTTCTTTTCCAAGTGAGAGGAGGGGAGATAGAGAGACTGCCACATGTGCCTCAATCAGGATCCACCCAGCAACCCTATCTGGGGCTATATTTGCAACTGAGCTATTTTTAGCACCTAAGTTGGAGGCTCCACAGAACCATCCTCAGCACCTGGGACTGATGTGCTCCAACCAGTCAAGCTATGGCTGCAGGAGGGGAAGAGAGAGAGAGAGAAGGGAGAGAAGGACGGGTGTAGAAGCAGATAGTTGCTTCTCATAGGTGCCCTGATTAGGAATTGAACCTGAGACATCCACAAGCTGGGTTGATGCTCTACCACTGAGCCAACCAGACAGGGCCTAGGACTCTTTTTAAATTTCATAAGTTTCTGTGGTCTTCAGACCAGACTTGTACTTCACAATCATTGCTGAAAAAAGCTCTACCTTTTGGGAGTTCAAAAACCAAAGACAGCCGAGAGTAAGACTATTCTACATTACAGAAAATGTTCGAGCTCTTCCCAGCCCAGTGCTCATTCCCAAGAATGTGGCTTGTCTTCTAGGAGTAGATAACTTCTACTACTACTAGCTGCCACGTGTTGGGTTAGTTACTGTATTTTCTTATGTATTTATAAGACTCTCCCATGTATAAGATGCACCTTAATTTTGGGACCCGAAATTTGAAAAAGAAAATGTATTAGCTAAAATTATTGAACTCAAGTTTTACTCATCATAAAATTCATACAACTCCTCAACACTGTAAAAGTCCCATCCATTAGCTTGTCCATATCTGTGTCTGATGACGAATCACTGTCTTCAACAATGAATGCAAAAACAAGTGCAAAAAAAGTGGGAAATGCAAGTAAAAAATATCTACAACCACTGTATAAGATGTACCCAGATTTTAGACCTCCAAATTTTCCAGAAATGGTGGGTTTTACATGGGGAAATACAGTATGTGCTAAGCAACATGCATAAGTACTGGACAGTCAAGATGGCTAATTTAAACAGTACCATCCAATACAGCTTCCCACTTTCACGGATGAGAGAGCTCTGAGTGTCATATAAATTATTAATAATTAACTGTCCAAAGGTCACAAGCTAGTGGATAATGGAAACAAAATTTCAGCATCTTAACCCCAGAGTTCATTACTCAACGCTGTTTATAAGCCCACCATGAAAATGTCACAACTATGTTGGTGTTCATTGAATAACAATGCTAAAATAATAACAAAAGGAGGAGTGACGATCTCTTCATCACACAGAATCATTGTCAAGAGTCCTGCAGTGGGTGGGTGATAGTACCTAGACTGGAGAACCTTGGCAACCGCTGAGTAAGTGCAGGAATGCACATTTCACCCAGTGAGGAAGGATTTTCGTCAAGAGGGAAGTTAACGCCCAGATGGCAAATATAATTCACAGATGCCTGACATTTGTGCTTTCCACTCGATCAGAGTTCACTGGGGGGATGGTGGGGGCTGGGGAGTCCCATAGCAGAAGTGCCTCCCAGAAAGAATACTCAGAACTTCCTTGTCATCAGAATCGTTCTGGGGTGAGCTGCCTGGCTCTGTCTCTCTATCAGCACTGAGTCCCAGTTCAGGCTCGACGTGGTGTTGGCTACTATTCCATATTTCACTGTAGCATGGAGTTCTCAGGTGGTCTACAAATGCCGTCATTCCAAGCACACTGTCTCTCCTTCCCTTCTCACTCCTCCCTCTTTTCTTTTTTTCTTTTTCTCCTTTTTCTATTCCTCCTTCTCTGACCTCATCTTCTCTCTTCTCCCTTTTAAGCATTCTTTTTTTAAAAAAAAATTTTTTTATTTATTGATTTTAGAGAGAGGGTAAGAGAGAGAGAGACAGGCAGACAGGAACATTGAGCTGTTCCTGTATGTGCCCTGACCGGGGATCAAACCAGCAACGTCTGCGCATCGGGTTGATACTTTAACCAACTGAGTAATCCGGCCAGGGCCTTAAGCATTATTTCTTAAATACCTACAATGAACCAGAAACCATGCCTGGAACAGTCTGGATGTATAGTCTTCTCTTGGGGAAGCTCCAGGTCCTCACAGGTCTCCCTGTGTGCTCTGTTTACATCTGTGCCCTAACAGGAGGCTCATAGACTGGCACTTATGAGACATTGCATGACTACATGACTGTATCTCTTCTTCGCATTTAGCTCTACTTAAGTTATATATGCATGTATGTATGTATATATTTTTACAGAAAGTAGAATGGTGGTAGCCAGCAACTGGAGCAGGGGAGGTAAGGAAGTTTATATATATATAAACTGGTAAAAGCGAGGTTACAAATGGACTTTTGGAAAAGATGGGGGGTGCTCCTTCCTTGTGGATTGAAAAGAAGTCTCACAGGCACAAGTAGCCATTTCCAAAGCACCCCAGCTTCAGACGCCAGTGCAGTCTTTGTTCCCTGGGGCATCCCCACACATATATATATGTGTGTGTGTGTGTGTGTGTGTGTGTGTGTGTGTGTGTGTGTGTATACACATATATATATGTATGTATGTATTTTAGAGGGAGAGATAGACAGACAGATGAGAGGCAGATAGAAAGGGAGAGAAGTGAGAAGCATTAATTCGTAGTTGCATCACTTCAGTTGTTCATTGATTGCTTCTCATACTCTCATACATGCCTTGACTGGGGAGGGGTGCTCAAGCCAAGCTAGTGACTCCTTTCTCAAGCCAGCAACCTTGGGCTCAAGGTAACGAACATGGGCTCATGTCTATGATCCCATGCTCAAGCCAGCGACCTCAGAGTTTCAAACCTGAGATCTCAACATCCCAGGCCGACGCTCTATCCACTGCACCACCACTGGTCACGTGTCTACTGCAGCAATTTAAACCACACAATCTGTGTGCAATTTGAACAAGCATAAAAAATGTAAGTGAGCCGAGACTGGTAAAAGCGAGGTTACAAATGGACTTTTGGAAAAGATGGGGGGTGCTCCTTCCTTGTGGATTGAAAAGAAGTCTCACAGGCACAAGTAGCCATTTCCAAAGCACCCCAGCTTCAGGCGCCAGTGCAGTCTTTGTTCCCTGGGGCATCCCCACACCTGAAGGCTTTCCCTTGATTCTGTTACAAGTAATCTTGGAGATTAATCAGGATGTATTTTTTTATAAAAAGCAAATACTTCCAGTAATACTGTGATATTACCTGTCATTTATACCACAATATGCCCTAAATCAATCTGATTGATTTTCTCCTAATTCAACAATGAACTGTACAGAACTACCACGTCATACAGAATGCTGCGTTGGGGCTCTCCAGGCCTGAATGCTAGTGCTTTCCCCCAAGAGTTCACTGCCGAGTGCTACAGGAGGAATGACTTCATGCTAAATGAACACAAGGAAGAGAACAGACTGTGTGTGTCTGTGTATGTGTGTTTGTGGGTGTGTCAGTTTGTTCCCTGGACATTTTCTTGGTGATATCTTCTATCACAACTGGTTCGGCTGTACAATCCTTCCTGGTTTTCCTAGTTAATTTTTTGTATAGTCACTTCTTTATAATAATGCTTCTTCTCTTACCTAAAGACAAAGCAGGACATGTGCTGCATTCAGAAAGCACTTTGCCAGCTCTTTTGTTGGTTCCCACTTGTACGCACCACACTGTGGGTGCAGACTCATGTTATGGATAAGGGGGCAAGTGAAGAAGTCACATACACTCTGGAATTAGCCTTCAGTTTTCATCTGGTGCATTGCCTACTGGCTCACTCACTCTTTCTACAACCATCACCAATTTGAGGTCAAAGAGGCAATGATCAGTTGCCACGAACATGATGTTCAATGAATGGCACACAAGCTAACATAGGACACCCTCCCCTTGCCTCTTAAAACTAGAATAAGAAATGGAAAACAATTTTTGCATTCAATGTCTCCCAGACTCTGTGGTATGGAGGAGAGAACCAAATAAAATATCCCTAAATTTCTTCTCAGCATTTCATCTTAATTTCCTAACGGGCCCCCCAGCACATTGGTAAGAATAATGCATTATTCCTGGGAACTTTGTTTCCATCAAAGGAGAACGGTAGCCCGAGCCCCGACTTGACCCACCACACACATACTGTGAAAACACATTCTCTCATCATGGCTTTGTCCTGACCATCCAGCGATGGGGTACATTTCCTCTTCAACTTACAAACTGTTAGAAAAATACCCTCATTTCCTTCAAAAGAAATAAACACAGGCAAAGGTCAGGGGGACGCATTCCATGGAAGCTGTCCACAGTAGAGCAAAGTGCAGGGCGGTTGGCCTGAGCCGAGCATGCCTGTTCCCAGTCAGCACGGAGTGTTTGGGGCCGTGTCCCCAGTCTCCACTTTGCCAAAGCGAAACAAGACTAGCCACTGAATCCCCACCCACCCCCATAGTTCAGGAGAGACACTGGCCTGGTTTGGGCATTCCAATGTTATATGAATATTTGTGTTCAAAAACATGTTCACCCCTGTGGGAATCTCCTTCATGATCAAAGGCAATTTTTTTTCTGATGTCCCTTGTTCATGAGACCAGCTCCCCCCCCCCAAGGAAAGGAGCTTTCTATACCTTTCCTGCACCAATCTTAAGTTCTTCGCTTGCTTGCCCCTCGCCCATCTCCATTCTTTATGCTTAGCCCCTTGCCATCTCTTAGCTTTTGCCTTGTAAGAATATTTATATTGGCTTATAATCTCCCCACCCTGGTGCCAATCTCTCTTTGCCAAACACAGATTTATGCTGTGACTGTTGGTCTAAAACTCATACCAAGCATCCAACATGATATGTACCTGAATCCCACACCTCATTTCTTCTGTGGATCAATATCTTAACCTGGCAATTATTTCAGGAACGAGTAAGGTTCTAGGAACTTAAACTCATGGATAGAATGAAGTTTAGGATGGAGAAGGGAAGTCAGGAAAGAGGGGAGATTGGAATGAAGGCATCCCTTATCTTTTACACATTGCTAATGAAAGATGCTAAAAGTGTAAAAAATATAGGAGAACAGTAAGTGCCTCATGTACCACCCCCCAAAATGCCCCGTGTTAAGATGACTACCAAAATAAAACATCTAAAAAGGATTTATATTTTACTTTGGTCACAGGCTGGTAACTAGACTAAACTTTGGGTCATTAAGGAAAGACTGAAATCATATGATATTATTTTTATCGACTCTCATCACACCTAACACAGTGTCTTGGAAAGAGTAGGTTTGCAAAAAACAATTTTTTCTGTGTGAAAATTTTTTGCTGGTGTGAGTTTTATACAATGAAATCAGGATTGAAAATGTGAATAGTATAATTTCTACTAGTTTTCAAAAAAAGATGAGCAGTAAAGTTTTGGTTAATTTTAGATTCCCTACATTAATACGTAGGGAGGATATTCTCCAAGGAGTATGGAACCAAAGGTCGTGTCACATTGAATTATTTTTGTCACGATTGTCCTCATATAAGCCACCTAAGTCTCACAGACACTGTGGTGAAAGATGATGGTTATTTGATGAGAGGGTCATTCTTTCTTATCCATGCAGCAAGATTTTAAGTCTTCGAACTGTGGTGAAGATCATTCGGGGAGGAACTAAGCAGTTGCTTATGTTCCAGTTAGACTGCAAAGGCACAGAATGTGAGGCATGAGTCCCTGCGTTGAATTTCAGGGCAGTTTATTGTCTAGAAAAAACTGCCTGCCTTACATGATACCTAACTTAGTGGACTTGCACATAAGAAAGGTATTAGCATTCCACAGGATGGCCCATGTGTTTGGAACATAAACTGAGCTGCTTTTAACATCCCGTCAAGTGAGAAACTCTGACCAGCCTGTTGTGTCACTCTACACAGCTGATCATTGATTATGTGACATTTCTTCATGGAGACTCAACTCCCTCTCATGTCTTGATTCTTCTGTTGCTGTTTAAGTTACCAAGGCCTGTTCCTATAGGTCATTCCTGTTCTTGTTTATCTGAAATCATTGCTGGAGCCAGTGGTAGGTTCCAGGTAATCTCAGCGCTGACACTGCCCCAACAATGATCAGGCACAAGATATGTTGACATGGAAACATGAGGCTGCTGACCCACAGAAATGTTCTTGAAGTATTTTTTGTAGGGTTGTTGGTAGGCACTCACTAACCTACCTAATCAGGATTTTCTAGGTGACTGCATACTTAATTACTTGATATCCATCAGTGAACAATTGAGAGCAAAGTCCCTGCCTCAATGGAGCTTGGACTCCTCTGGGCAGGATTATACACTTTTAGGCATGGGTGCACTTCTGTGGTGGTTTGCTGTTGGTCATCAAGTTTGGGTGAAAAAGCAAACCAGCAACGCTGGTTGTCCCTTTGTCTAGTTATTCTTTTTTCTGATCCCTGTGAGGCTGTTTTCTTCTCATCGTTCTAGTAGCAGCTTCACTATTCATCTCCTGTGACAGACCCTCCTGGGCCCCCACATCTAGTGCTACCCTTACAGCAGTCATTACGACAGACACTGTGCTCTGTTTTCATTGAAAACATCACTACTTGTAATTGGCTTATTAATGGAGGTATTATCTTGTATACGATCTTCTCCAGTACAGGATTGTAAGCTCTGTGACGAGCAAGCCGGTGTGGCTTGCTCATTATTGAACTCCTGGTGGTTAGCCGAGTGCCTGACCCACACCTGCTGAGTAATCGGATGAACCTGGTGCCATGATGCCACCCTAAAGCAGTGCTGCCCACAGATATGTAATGTGAACTGCAGATGTTTTCTAAAATTTTCTCGTTCTCTGTTAAGAAAATAAAAGAGAAACAGGTTCAGTTAATTTTAATAATATATTTATATATTCTATTTAAACTAATATAGCCAAAATCTGTCATTTCAACAAATTATCAATATAAAAAATGTTAATGAAACACTGTACTTTTACTTCACATTGTCTTCAGAGCTCAGTGTGCATTTTATAGCAACTGTGTACCTCAATTCTGACTCTGAATTTTCTCTTGAAATATTTGATAGGCATTCAGGTTTTGTATCATTTAAAGTTGAAAAGTAGATTCACATACTCAAGATCTTCCAAACATATTTAAAGTTTTTTATATAAGTGAATTAAGAGTTGTTTCTTTAATTTTAATTAAAATTAAGTAAAATAAAATTCTCAGTTTCTCAGTCATACTAACCACATTTCAAGTATTCAGTACCAACTAGAAAGGACAGTATTGGCCAGCCCATCTCTAAAACAGTGCTTAAATTGCAGTGTTACAATATATGAATATATATATATTCTCAAATGTGATAATCATTTGAAAATCTGGCTGAAGCAATTTGTTATTAAAAACAAAACATCAACATATATTTTTAAAAGTAAACCATTATTCCTAGACTGAGAAAAAAATATTTGCAGATGACACATCTGATAAATCACTGTCATCCATAATATACAATGAATTTTTAAAATGCAACAATACAAGTAGTACATAATCCCCAGAGATCTAGTGTACAGTGTACTAACCATAGATAACAACAATATTGTATTATAATTACCAAACTTACCAAGAGACTAGAACTTAACAATTCCAATCACTAAGAAGAAAGGATAATTAAATAATATGATAGAAGTTAATTACCAGTCCAGTAGCAATCATATAAATACAGAAATGTATCAAATTAACATATTGTATACCTTAAAATTGTACAATGTTATATGTCAAATATATTTTAATTGAAAAAGCTTCAACAATAATAAAACAAACAATCTAATTTAAAAATGGGCCAAAGACCTTAACAGACACCTCACCCAAGAAAATACACAGATGGCAAATAGACAGTTGAAGAGATGCTCCCCATCATATGTCATTATGGAAATGCAAAATAAGACAACAGTGAGATCCCACTCCACACCCATTAGAGTGGTTAAAATCCCGAACACTGACCACACCAAACACTGGTAAGGATGTGGAGTAGCAGGAACTCTCGCTCAGTGAGGGTGGGGATAAGAACAGGGCAGCCACTCTGGTAGACAGTTTGGTGGTTTCTTCCAAACCTAAACATACTCTTACCCTGCTGTCCAGCCACCTTGCTCCTTGATAGTCATTCAAAGGAGCTGAAAACTCACTTCCTCACAAAAACTTGCACATGGATATTTATAACAGTTTTAGTCATAGTTGCTAAATCTTGCAAGCAACTAAGATGTCCTTCAGTAGGTGACTGGACAAACTGTGATCCATCGAGACAGAGGAATATTATTCAGTGATGAAAAGAAATGAGTTATCAAGCCATGAAAAGACATGGAGGAACCTCCCATGCATATTCCTAAGTGAAAAAAGCCAATAGGGATGCAGTGTGATTCTAACTCTATGACATTCTGAAAAAGTTAACACTATGGAGACATTAAAAATAACAATGATGGGGGGGTGAGTGGTGGGAGTATAGGTAGAGAGGGGTGGGTGAATATAGGTAGAGAACAGAGGGCTTTTAGGACAGTGAAACTCCTCTGTATGACACTGTAATGATGCCATGATACAGTTGTCCAAAGCCATAGGATATACAACACCAAGAGTGAACCCGAAGGGAAACGACGGACTTAGGGTGATTATAATGTGTTCATATAGGTTCATCCTTGTTTAAAAAATGTACCATTCTGAGTGATGTTGATAATGCATCACACAGACAGGCTATGCATGTGTGTATGTGAGGTGATAGCAGATGTTTGGGGAATCTCTGTACCTTTCTCTCAATTTCATTGTAAATCTAAAATGTCCCTAAAAATAGTCTTAAGAGCAATACAACACAAAAAGGAAACCAAATAGTAAGCCATTGTTGATTTAGAACACAACACAAAGTAATCTTTATGTTAAAGTCGATCATTCTTATTGGCTTGTTCAATGGCAAATGGAGAAATTTGTAACAGCAAGCCTGCCCCTGGAGTGGTGCATTGCCCACAGTCTCTGAATCTCTGCAGCTGTCTAGAATGACCAGTAACAAGTGCAACAATTATAAATTATGGTTGAATCCTCTGCTCCAAACTTTTGGGAAGACGTTAGGGTACTTACATAGGTCTGCAAATCAGCAGATATTATTGAAGTAAAAACATGAAGCAGTGACTCATCATCCCTCACACTATTCTAGTTCCTTTTTTCTTTCCTAAAATGTGAGTACGTTTGTGGGAACTGTTGTATATGTGAACGTCTTTGATCACTCTGCTATCATGAGGCAGAACTGAAAACCATGACCGACCTAGAACAACACCTCATGGGTGACTCACTCTGCCAAAGAAAGAAATAACATTTTAATCATTTCTGACCGAACCACTTCTGATAATTTTCAAGTAAAATTATCAGAACCTATTGGACACCTATTGGATCTGAATAAATTTAGAGCTTATGATGTAATTTTGAAAATGAATAAATTTTCTCACTATGAGGAGTATATTTTGGATTGGGTCTTATTTTTTAAGGAGTTTGGGGAAATCAATCAAATATATATGCTCTCATTTAGAGAATGAAAGAGTGAGGCTAAATTATTATTTATCAATTAAATCTACAGTCCAGATTACTGGTAGATTAATGGAATTTACTTTTTCTTTTTTGTTCATGCAAAACATTTTAAATGAGAAATGTAGGGTACTTTAAAATGCCATTACTTATTTTGGTTTAATTGCCAGGTAATTCCTGAGAGTCTTGTCCCAAAGAGCCTTTGCAATTACTCAAAATCCCCAAGATAATTTTTATGTTCTTGAATTCAAAAGAACCACATAATTGTAATGGAAACTCAAGAAAAGAGGGTCAAAGTTTATCCAAAGATAATTGCCCTGCTCCGCTCCACACTGGGATAAATACATATGAAAATAATAGAGGGAAATGCAATGCATTGAGTACTAAAACCATCAAAACAAGTATGTTTAAAATATTCTGTAAGTGGTTAAAAATAATTTGTACTTAGTCCAATGACCATTTGCCAGGGAGAACCAAAGTTGAGAAATTTCTATTAGAAACATGACTCAGAGGGGAAAACGCAGAGACCGGTAACAAAGGAAATGGCCCGCTATCATTCCCAATTGGTCCTTCCTCAGGTCACGTGTCCTGGGCATCTTTAAAAGGATGTTAACTGGACTCAGACAGGCACAGCACCTTCCCGAAGGCTGCAGCTTTTTCCCAACTTGCAGAATAATCCTAGACAGCCTGCAAAATGTGTGATGCCCTTGTAGGTACCTGGAGACTTGTCTCCAGTGAAAACTTTGATGATTACATGAAAGAAGTGGGTGAGTAAACAGGTGGTGGGAGGACTGGGTATGTACCTTTTTCCTGGGGTGGAGCAGGAAAAGGGGCTTATGTCTGTCTTTCACTGTGGAAGCATTGGCCAGATATGAAATGCTGCTTTCTGTATAAAGGTTATAAAAATAGCAAGTGAAAATCATTTGGAGGCGGGAAGCTGGGTGAAAAAGGTGAAGGGATTAGGCAAAGAAAAATCTTATAGAGACAGACAACAGCATGGGGATTTACAGGTGGAAGGGGGACTGGGGAGGTCAAACAGGTAGAAGGGGGATAAATGGTGATGGAAGGAGACTTGACTTTGGGTGGTGAGCACTCAAGACAGTATACAGATGATGTGTTATAGAATTGTACACCTGAAACCTATATAATTTTATTAACTGATGTCAACTCAATACGTTCAATTAAAAATTAAAATTAAACATTTTAATTTAGAAGACAGAGAGAGTCATTTGTTTGTAGAAACATGTAGACCAAAGCCATAATGACAGGTGAACCAATAAGAAAAAGTGTCTAAGTGGAGCTAGTATAGTCTGCAGAAATGCCAAGATTTTGTCCGAATGCTAAGCTTGAGTATCTTTGGTTCACTTGGCTCTGTGCCTGCTTGTTTTTCATTCTTTCTTGCATAAAAAGGGAGCAATAACTTGGAAATAAAGCTGTATTTATTTCCTAACATGCAATAATATCCTTTGACATAGAAAGCACTACATTTCTCGTCTTCATATAATTTTTAATGTAAAACTCTGTTAACCAATTATGTTATTGTCTTAATGTCAATCCATTAAAATGTGTGGTTGTTTTAAGGAGGACAAAAATCTTAATTGCAGAGAGTATGTTCCTTAAAAGGCTTAACTATTCCTGTGACTAGAAAATCCATGGGATGCCATAAAATTATTGTTATTTAATAGAAGACTGTTACATGTCTAACATACCTCTTCTTTGATAATGGAGGCTTCTGGGGTTTTAGATTCTGCTCATGCTGCCTGAGTGCTGCTCCCCAGGTAATTAGGAGGAAAGGCAAGGTTGTAGGATTGCAAGTTCCCACCTTCAGGCATCTTCAACTTGAAAACGCCTGCTACTGCCCCCTGCATGATCAAGTTGTATCCAGGGTGTGAACCAGGAAGGAATTTCACATAATATCTTTATTAGGGGTAATGGGTTATTCTCTAAATCTCCATATTTAACCTTTCTCCAAGTCATATAGTACATTTTTTGCTTGTTTATAAACTACTATTTTCCTTGTTTATAGAGAAAACTTCAGCATGAGTGAGACCTTCCTAGACTATCAATTAATTCAGATTTAATACACAAATAGGTGCTGATGTAGAAACGCCAGGATTTGGGACTATTTAGCTATTAATTTTTAGAAACATTTTGCACTTTAATATTTATGTTTAAATTCTTCTACTACTGCGTTTTAAAATTACAAAGTACTGATGATCAGGCAAGTGGAAAATTTGATTTTGCCCAAGGCTGAACACTCTGAGGTCACATTTGACCTTGCATCCAGCCACTGGCTGACCCGGTCCTTGTTTTGATGTTGTATTTTATAACAAAGTCAGGACTTGATGAAGCAACATGTTCTTTTCCCACCTGTGGCCACTTCCATGAGCCTTTGCACCTTTGTTTTGTTCAACATTTCTTTCTCTAATCCCCCATTTCTAACCTTAAGTAAGCTTCAGTCAGAGAAGGGGCTTAGATTTATGTACATGCATTTTCAAAACGCAACACACCCACGAGTGTAGTAAATTCTATATGACACAGGCAGTGAGATCAAGTTATTGCTGTGTCTCTTGGATTAGAAATTGTTCACTCCCTACCCTTCACAAGAAAAGTGGATTCCTCTTTAAAAAAGAAAGAGAGAAATTTGTAACTTAAGTGATTGGGAATCGAAGTGTTGATTATTAAACTTACTAAAATAGTGATTTTTTGAATTTTGAAGTTTTCACAATCAATGCCTAGAACCTCTTTAACTTTTCCTATAATTTGTTGAGAGCCATATCACTATCCTAAAATGATATAAATGTAAGAAACATTTTGCTTTGGGAAAACTTCATCAAAATCTTCATTTCATGGTGGAATAATGTAGAAAAGGCAAGAGACCAGACTGGGCAGGACATGCCATGAAATGGGATTTTTGGACCCCCAAACACATGATTTCTTTTTAACCAGATAACTCTATACTGGCCCCAGTATCCTACTGAGAATTTCATCTTTGACTGTGGGTCATTTTATCAAGGAAAAGAAGGTTGAGGTTCTTCCAAGTGTCTCACGAACTGAGCAAAGTGACAGATGCTGCCCTCGTGACTGAGATGGCCAGCTCACATGAGAGTGCAGGGGCTTTTAAAAAATATACTCCTTTAGAAGACTTCATCTTTGTATGTATTCTTGCTGAAAATTAACAGCAGGCCTCCCGAGGAGCTGCATCTGAAGCCTGTGGTACGGGGGTGGGGGTTTAAAGTAAAACTAGTAGCTCATTGAGCATAATGTGTTTCTTTAAATATTCACTCCTCACCATCTGCATGAGCTGTTTACATGAAGCCATGGAGCAACTCACCAGTTTCCTTTTTATGTGCACGTGCCCCGACCTACACACACACACATCACAGCTCTTTCTTAAAGATGTAAGAAGCCTGACCGGGCGGTGGTGCAGTGGATAGAGCATCGGACTGGGACGCGGAGGACCCAGGTTGGAGACCCCGAGGTCGCCAGCTTGAGTGCGGGCTCATCGGGTTTGAGCAAGGCTCACGAACTTGAGCCCAAGGTTGCTGACTTGAGCAAGGGGTCACTCGGTCTGCTGTAGCCCCATGGTCAAGGTACATATGAGAAATCAATCGATGAACAACTAGGGAACCGCAACAAAGAATTGATGTTTCTCATCTCTCTCCCTTCCTGTCCCTCTGAGTCTCTCTGTCTCTGCCACACACACACACAAAAAAAGTTGTAAGAGAAAATTGTGAAGGTGATTTGTCTTCTCTCCTTGCCTGCAGGAGTGGGTTTTGCCACCAGGAAAGTGGCTGGCATGGCCAAACCCAACATGATCATCAGCGTCAATGGGGATGTGATCACCATTAAGTCAGAAAGTACCTTCAAAAACACAGAGATCTCCTTCAAACTGGGCCAGGAATTTGATGAAGTCACTGCAGATGACAGAAAAGTCAAGGTGAGAAATAAGGGATTGGAGCAGAGGCAAAGCCTGGTTCTGGAGCAACCAACCCTCACCTCTCTCCCAGACGCCATTCTGTTAAAGGAGCAAAACCCGCTCCCCTTCCACCTTAGGCTGAAGACCCCTGAGTTCCGATATCCAAACCATGTTGCCTTCGCTTTTAGTTGGTGAACTTGACTCTTTTTTATAAAGTTGTATTTATTATTTTAAGAAACAATGAACAATTGTTTATTTGGCATACCATATATGTAGTATTTGAAGTGAATTCAAATCATATAATATTACAGAAATTTAGACTGTGAAAAAAAATTTAAATCACTTATAATGCTACCATCTCAACATAGTTTATTATCTATATTCTTTTACAGTATTTTTTCAAATGCATGTTTACATAATATTCTGATTCTAGCATATATATAACTTTGTATGCCTTTATTTCTGACATTCATTTATTTTCTTGTTGCAATGTCTCCTTGTAATTTAGAATTTCTAATGACCTCAGATGATTCCCTCAGGCAAAGGAGGTGTATTGTTTATTTTGTCTCTCCTCCATGTCCAGACTGTAACCATTTTTTGTTGTACCTGCAGAGTATCATAACCTTAGATGGAGGTGCCCTGGTACAGGTGCAGAAATGGGATGGGAAGTCAACGACCATTAAGAGAAAGAGAGTAGATGATAAGCTCGTGGTGGTGAGTATGTTCTAGCTGCTAGATCCTCCTGCTAGGCCACCTAATAATCATTCTGCCACCTAAGCAATCAAATAACTGCTCTTGCTGATGTGGAACAAAAAGTGGTTCTACTGGGGTTCTGGTTTCACTCAGGATACTGGCCTGTGTGCTTAAAGCTCAGGCTGGGCATGCAGTCCACTAGGAAGCATTCCGTGACCACGTTGTATTACACATTTCTGCTTGAATTTCTCTCTCTCCGTCTAGATTGTAAGGCTCCTTAAGGGGAAGACTTGTATATTCTTGGCCTTTATATCTTCCTAATTTGTTACAACATCAGGTACATATCTGAGGAGCTCAGAACAAATAACTATCAAATGAGTATTGTCCTTCCCAACATTGAAGGAGATTATAAACAAACCAATGGTTTAGAACCGTGATTGACCAAGAATTTTTTTGTGTGTCTAGGAATGTATCATGAAAAACGTCACTTCTACCAGAGTTTATGAGAGAGCATAAGCCAAGGGACATTGACCTGGACGAAGGTTTGCAACGAACTTTATGACATTCTATTGGCTATAGCGTTGAAACATATATTGTTTCTTTCTGCTAATTAGCAAGCAACTAATTTTCCCCCAATCTGATTTTATTCAATGTAGCTACATTGGTGAAATAAAACATTTCAAAGTTAGAAGGTGATGTAATGACTTATTAATTGTACAAGAGAATTTCTCACTTATAACTCAATGAAGGAAATGGAAAGTTGTATTATTGCTTTGTTTCTGGTATAAGCAATATGGTTTTTCATAATAATCCAGGGCAAAAAAATTAATATTCATGGTTTCCCATTGTCTTAGTAGAAATTAATAAGCATGAGCTATTATGGAACATGAAGTTCTTCTTTAGTGTACCTTCAGTCAAGTAACTATTGCAGAGACCTGAGGTAGTTTTAAAAGTACAGTAGTCCCCCTTACCCATGGCGGATATGTTCCAAGACCCTCAGCGGATGCCTGAAACCACAGAGAGTACTGGACCCTAAAGATGCTATGCCTTTTCTATATATCTATAGCTATGATAAAGTTGAATTCATAAATTAGGTACAGTAAGGGATTAACACAACTACTAATAAAATACAACAATTCTGACCATGTACTAATAGAGAAGTTTTGTGAATGAGACATCCTTAAGTAAAATAAGGCTCACTTGAACACAAGCACCACGATAGTATGGTCCTTTATATCTGATATCCAAGATATCTAAGTAACAGGCAAGGGGATGCTGGACAAGGAGACAATTCATATCCCTGGTGAGATAGAGAACGATAGTGTGGCGATGCTACCACTCTCCTTAGAAGAGGGTGTAGCTTAAAATTTATGAATTGCTTACTTCTGGAATATCCTACTTTATATTCTCAGTTGGCCTTGGATAGCTGAACCTGGAAAGTGAAACCGTGGTTAAGGGGGAATGACAGGCACCCCTTGGAGATTTTGTGGGTTCAGTTACAGACCACCTCAAGAAACAAAGTATTGCAGTAACGTGAGTCACATCAATATTTTGGTTCCCCGATACATTTAAAAATTATGTTTTCACTATTAAGTGTGCAGTGGCATTAAGTCTAAAAAATGTACACACCTTAATTTAAAAAATTCTTTATTGCTAAAAAATGCTAACCATCACCTGGATTCTTATAGAGTTCTAATTTTATTGCTGGTGCAAGGTCTTAACAACATCAGAGATCACTTGAGCACGGATCACCACAACATATAATAATAATAACAAAAAAGCTTGAAATACGGTGAGAATTGCCACCATGCGACCCAGAGACACAATGTGAGCGGGAAAATGGCATTGACAGACTTGCCTGACACAAGGTGGCCACCAGCCTTCAGTCTGTAAAAGCACACAGTGTCTGCGAAATGCAGCAAGACAGGGGGAAGTTTGAACTGTCGTCACACTGTTCACAGCCACCTGGCTCAAGTGCCATCATTCACGTCCCAAGTCCTGGCACAATGAGAGACAGAGGGAGAGTGACAGGGTGGGGAGTAGGAAAAAGGATTTCTAGGCGACAGTTTTTAGTGTGAAAAGTCACTGGTAAACCAAGCAATCTCTGGAGTTTCTCCAGCATTGAGTGCAAATAACCCCATAACATGCATTCTGGAAACAAGGCAATGGCCTTGTAATGAGGAAGGATGCACTTACCCTCAGAGTGGTTCCCAAGATTCTCTTACTGGTATAATTTTTTACTCAAATAAAATATCAAATACCTGTTCTGGAATTTTTTTATTCAAATGAAATCTCCATGGAATTTCAACATACAACACAATAAAAATGATAATGAGGCTTTTCAAGTAGGGGTGTGTGTGTGTGTGTGTGTGTGTGTGAGTTATTTCTTCCACCTCTTGTAAACTCTGAAGCACCCGCAAGTCACTGAAGATCCATGTACCTAGAATGAAATTCCCAAACTGCTTATTTATATTTTATAGTAAGCCCACACCTATTAAAATATGTGCTGTCGTTGGTATAATTGTGTTTATGATACTTTAAAAAATACACCCATTATTTTCTGAACTCCTATTGTATATATAACAACAACATATGAACAGGCCAGAAGATAAGTTGCTGGTTATAAGAATTTAGCTAAAGCCTGACCTGTGGTGGCGCAGTGGATAAAGCGTCGACCTGGAAATGCTGAGGTCGCTGGTTCGAAACCCTGGGCTTGCCTGGTCAAGGCACATATGGGAGTTGATGCTTCCAGCTCCTCCCCCCCTTCTCTCTCTCTGTCTCTCCTCTCTCTCTCTCTCTCTCTCTCCCTCTCCTCTCTAAAAAATTGAATAAAAAAAAAAAAAAAGAATTTAGCTAAAATGTAGTAGCAATCCACACATCCAACAACAGATGAATGGATAAGCATGGTGTGGCCTATTCATCCAACGAAATATTACTGTTTTAAAGGAAATTCTGAGATATGCTACAATATGAATGATATTTAAGGGCGTGCTGAGTGAAATAAACCAGTCACACAAACAAAAAAGCACCCTACCACATACTGTAACTCCGCTTACGTGAGGTATTTAGCATAGTCAAAATCAAAGAGACAAGATGTAGGACAGTGATTGTCAGCGCTAGGAGGAACCAAGAGTGGGGATTGTTGTTTTGCGGTGATAGAGTCTCAGTTTTGCGAGATGAGAAGTGGTCTGGAGACGGATGCTGGGTGCATAATACAAATGTATTTAACACCACTGAACTGTATAGATTAAGAGAGTTGATTTTATGTTAACTGTATTTTACCACTTTTTTTTTTTTTTTGTATTTTTCTGAAGCTGGAAACGGGGAGAGACAGTCAGACAGACTCCCGCATGCGCCTGACCGGGATCCACCCGGTACGCCCACCAGGGGCGACGCTCTGCCCACTAGGGGGCGATGCTCTGCCCCTCTGGGGCGTCGCTCTGTTGCGACCGGAGCCACTCTAGCGCCTGGGGCAGAGGCCAAGGAGCCATCCCCAGCGCCTGGGCCATCTTTGCTCCAATGGAGCCTCGGCTGTGGGAGGGGAAGAGAGACAGAGAGGAAGGAGAGGGGGAAGGGTGGAGAAGCAGATGGGTGCTTCTCCTGTGTGCCCTGGCCGGGAATCGAACCCAGGACCTCTGCACGCCAGGCCGACACTCTACCACTGAGCCAACCGGCCAGGGCCTTCCACATTTTTAAAAAAAAATGAAAAAAAGACTAGTGTGGATCCAGTTAAAATATTACACGTACAGTAGTAAATGACTAGACGTATTTCTGAAAACTTCTGTAGCTTCTGGTAGGTTTCACTTTCCCAGTCTGCCTGGCCAGTGGAGAATGGAGCATCTCCAAATTCAGATTTATTAAAAAACTACTTACTCTCTAAAACATCACAAGAAAGAAAGTCTATATAGCCAATGAGATATTGGAGAAGCATATAAAATGAGATAATGGAGAACTAAGAGTTGAAATTGTCACAGAAACAAGATGTGTAACTGCCCCATCACAAATTGCTGTATTCTGGTTCCTTTATTAGGATTAGCTATGAAGAACACTGTGACCTGAAACATCTTTATTTGAGGAGATGGTTTGGGTTTTGTTTATTGTTTGTTTTTAATACTCCAACCCAGGTAGCAAAGGCTAGGGAGGCTGAGACTCCCTCTACCAGGTGATGACCATAATGAAAGGCCCATCCCCTGAGCAGGTCAGGTGAGAACAATGTATTCAAACTTCATCTTGAATCACTGTTAGAGGGACTAGGATCAGTAAGGAGGGAAGCTGTCATTAAGATGAAGGAAACTGCTTATTCCTTTGGTTATTCACTCATCAAACATTTACTGAGCACCTGCAATATACCAGGCACTGTCTGTCTTAGGGATACAAAAGTGACTATTTTCTTTGCTTGATACACTCACAAAGTAGCTCAGGTGACAGTAGGAGGCAAACTTGTTGCAATACTTTGAGAAAAGTTCTCTAAGAAACTTTTGTTCAAGTATAGTTATGTCACATCACAGGGATCAACTAGCTCTGAGCCAGTGTCACAGAGATGTTGGCATTGGATCTGGAAAGATGGGCAGAGCCGTGAGGCTGCCAATGGGGCCAATATCCTATGTTGCATGTAATTGGATGTTCTGAGAATCCAAAGTCATCATTCGGGTGAAGCCGTTTACAAAGGCATATCAATTACGATGGCTTAACATGCAAGTCACAAAAATTCAGACACAAAACTGCTTAAATAATAATGGAATTTATTAATTCACATAATAAGAATTTCAGAAATGAAGTGGCCTCAGTTCCTCCCCTTTGGGCACCCTGCCACCCCCAGGTTATACTTTATCTTTGCATCGTTAATGGAAGAAAGTGAACTGCAGAGGAGAAGAGAGGGCGTCCCTCTGGCTCTCTCCAACAGGTACGGATGTTCTACAGAAGCCAGAAGTTGGCCTTTCCCATTGTCCTATGGGCCTTCTGATTTCTAAGATAGGCCACCGGCTTGGTTTCTGGATTGGCAGGGGAATTGGAGAGAGGGTGGGGACACTAATGGGAGACTCTGATCCAGTAGCTGCACTGGAAACACGCATAGCATGTATGTCTGCTATCTTCCGGAAGACATGTGCACACACCTACAACCAGGTAGGCAAGATCCAGTCACGTGCTCTTCATGAAAGCATCACCTCCAAGGACACTTCAGCCGCAAAGGCACTTGCCTTGAGCCCGGGTGTCAGGTTCCTGAAACTAATTCACGGGTCCTGGCTTCCTGTCTTGCCCTCCAGATACTTTAGTCACCATCCTACCTAGAAAGATATTATATTCTAAATTTCCTTTATATATATGTTTTTATTAAAAGAAATTCTTTAGCCAACATAAGTTATAACCTTGTGTTGCCAAAACATCAACTTGTTTTTAATTTGGCTCTTCCCACAAAGAGATGGTTTAAATAAACCATTTCCTTGCATCGAAGGAATATTTAACACAGGCAGATTATAGCATGAATATTCTTCTTCTAACTTTCCAGCCTTCTTCAAAGCAACAGGAGCTCCAAGATGTGACATAAATCCACAGCCTCAAAAATCTACTCCTTGGTAGGAAACACAGTACCTGCGAGGTCCATGTCCATTGTCTGGGTGGCAGAAGATGATTTAAGATCTATTTGAACCAACATTTAAATTGCCCTCTCCTTTGTCTTTAGAATGCATATACCAAAATACTGTATCACTCCCGAACCCCGCCTCCTCCCGTGATTTCAAGTGGTATCTTCTAATACTGAACTTACTCGGTAAACCTAAATCAATGATAATTGTTGATACTTTTCTTCCCAGTCCACAATTATTCTGGATGAAGAAAAATGATGATATTAATCACAGCCCACACCTCACTCTAAGCGAGTGTAGACATTTCAGTTACATTAACTGATATCCATTCATCAACCCTGCAAGGAAAGGAGAGAGGATATTATTCTAATGAAGAGAGCTCTCTGGCAATGTGATTAGCACAAACAAACACAGCCGAGGTGTGGCCAAGGGCCAAGCAAGGATGTACTCGTATCCAGTGGGAAAACACCTGGGTCAGGTGTTCCTTAGACATCTGTCAGAAGATGCTTTCAGAGTTGACGAGGCATTCATTCCAAAGGCTGATCTCTATGGAAAATTGTTTCCATTCCACAAGTTTTATCTATTTGGTGACCCCAGGGTATATATATATATATATATCTCTGTCCTCAAAGCTGTAATCATTGACCTAAATTCAACTTCACATGTTAATTTTCTGCTGCTTAATTTGGAGGTAGATACAGTGAGTCAATGCAGGTGTCTGAACTCTTTGGTCTTGCTGCTGCCCATTGGCCATTTTAAAAGAGTCACATGATGAGGATGCCTTTAAATGAAGGTGCTGGGAGCCCAGGAAGCTTATTTACTCCCTTTGACTTCCAGTTGTGAGCACCTCTTCCCAGCAAGCTTTCCACTGTGATGGAGCCCTTCTTGGGAACTTGGAAACTGGAATCCAGTGAAAATTTTGAGGAGTACTTGGGACAACTGGGTGAGAAATACCACTGCAAGGTTTGAGAACTGGTCGCGCATTTTGTGATGGGGCTGGGTTTGTTCCTAGAGTTCTCTTTCTTTTGTGAGCCTGGGGCACATGCATATGACATTAACAAAGTTTATGTTGTTACGTTTGCTTTTCTTTTTTCTTACTGGTAATAATTGGCTCTTTGGGGAATACTAGGCTCACATATACCTCCTTCTAGTCACCATCCATATATTTAAGGCTATTTATCTTTTATGGAACTATTTGCAAAGATATTTTGAAAAATAATCCCTTGATAGAGTTTCTCTTCAGCTTGATCATTTCATCAATAGCTTTTCCCAGCTTTAAATTTACAGACACTAATAACTATCAATAGATAAATCTATTAACTAAATTTGTTTCAAGGCTGGCTTTAAGTTATAACTTCAAAAGAGCAATAAAAAATAATAACCAAGTTTTTAGTTGGTTAATTTTTGGAATTCTGATACTTGTGGAAGCTATTTTTCTAACATTTTTTGAAGAATTTCAAAGTTTTCATTGGAGAAGTGAGATGATTTTCTCCTGATTCAAGTGTCTCACCATTGGCTATTATGCATAAGTATAGACCCTATCCACCCTTGAACTCTAACCCAAGTTGCATAAACATCAATTATAGTGGCTCAGGGTCCATAGCAACTAAACTTTCTTTACTAATCGTAGAACAGTAATTATTCACTACCTAATTAAGTAATGTTTAATATTAAGAGAAACCTCCCTTACAATAATAAACTGTGTATAAAGTCAAAAATTTTTTTAACCTTACTTTTTTCTTAAACATAGCCAAAATGATCAATGCATCATAAGAAGTCAATGTGCTCATAATAGAATACTTGTTTCTTTTTTATAATCAGTATTAACTTCTCAGGGACTAATAAGAAACATGTTTCCCTATTGCTTCATGGAGTCAGAGACTCACCTGTTGGAGTTTCAATTTTGTGACACTTAAGAAACTTGGGGCTTCTGGCAAGAGAAGCATTTGTGTTGAGTGGGAACTGGGCTTAGGCAGAGGCAAGAGGGCATAAGAGCTGAGCACCTACTATGTGCTGCTTATCTTTGAAGGCCCACCCCTTCATCTCTCACTCAGCTGTGAGATAAGGCCTATCGCTGTACACATTTGACTATTGAGATAACATGCCCAAGCTGGCAAAGCTGGAGCCCGGGCTTTAACCACGCCACCCTTCCCTCTTCTGGGACTGATGTCTAACACTGCCTCACTGCAGTCAGACCGGTCCTACCATTCCACAATCTGAATGTGAAATGAGTTTGATATCAATACTGAGAGAGGTGTCATTTCTACCACCACCTCCTGCTGAGGTCAGGTTTGAGGATGGACAGTCCCAACCGGAACCACAGGGCCAGGCTCTCAGCCAAATGGTCCAGTGTGCCACCTCCTCTCTCCTCGGCCAGAAGGGATTGAACCGGCAAATGAGACAGGAGCTTGGACTTTATAAGTCATGTTCTTTTAAAGCAGTTAAGGCACTTTGAAAATTGTATTTCATGATCATTTATTTATTTATTTATTTATTTTCATTTTTTTTATTTTTTTCATTTTTCTGAAGCTGGAAACGGGGAGGCAGTCAGACAGACTCCCACATGCACCTGACCTGGATCCACCCGGCATGCCCACCAAGGGGTGATGTTCTGCCCCTCTGGGGCGTCGCTCTGTTGCATCCAGAGACATTCTAGCACCTGAGGCAGAGGCCACAGAGCCATCCCCAGTGCCCGGGCCATCTTTGCTCCAATGGAGCCTCGGCTGCGGGAGGGGAAGAGAGAGACAGAGAGGAAGGAGAGGGGGAGGGGTGGAGAAGCAGATGGGCGCCTCTCCTGTGTGCCCTGGCCGGGAATCGAACCTGGGACTCCCGCACGCCAGGCCGACGCTCTACCGCTGAGCCAACCAGCCAGGGCCGTATTTCATGATCTTAAAGAAACAACAAAAAAAAAATGTGTGCTAAAATCCTTGGACAAATAGAAAACCTGTGTTTCAGTGTCAGCTCTGACACCAGATACATCACCTAGAATGCACCTCCTGGCCTCTCTGGGGCAGCGTGCCCTCATCTAAAATGAGCCCCTCCACCAACATCTGATCACCTGAAAGGCACCACACAAATCAGGTGAAACACAGTCTCAAAAAAGTGAAGCTAGCTTTGCAAATTGACAAGTATAATTACTGAACATGGTTTCTGATTGGGAGCATCTGGTTCAATTTAGCTGTCACAGAGAGGTTGAAGAAAGTGCCACACTTCATCCAAAACTTCAACGGCAGAAGCATGCCTACTTTTCAAATGCTTCCAAAATGATTGCTGGCACTTCCTCCTAAACTCTTATGAAGGGCTGCTGCTTTCTCTGCCTCACAGGAGTGCCCGTCGCGTTCCGGCACCTGGCCGCACTGGAGAAACCGACGATCCACATTAGTGCCCATGGGAATAAGGTGATCATCAAAACAGAGAGCTCCTTCAAGAACTTTGAGATCTCCTTCAAGCTGGGGGAAGAGTTTGATGAGACCACCGCGGACAACCGGAAAGTGAAGGTAGGCACCAAACCGTCCTGGTGTTTCCCAGTCAAGGAAAGAACTAACCAGGTGGTTGGGCAAGGTGTATTCATAGCTGCTTTGATTAATTACCAAGTCAGCTGGGGCTTGTTTTGTTCGGTAATGCTGCACATCTTTAGCGTCAACCTGTTTGCAAATTATTCTGAAAGTGGATGAAAATATTTGACATGTTTTTACTTTTTTCCTGATCTCTCTTTGCCATTGTACAATATAAAAAGCATATGGAGGAAAACAATTACCCACAAATAGTTTGGGACTGTTTGTCTGGTGTAGGAGGGCATTAGGTGAGACTTCTCTAGTTGGATGGTATTAAATTATAATAAGTTCTCAGCTGAGGATTTGGAGGAAAAATTTCAAAACAGAAATTAAAAAGTAGTTGTGTATAGGTTAGAATGTAGTGCGTGGCTATTTTTAACTGATTATTTTATGCATTTGTAGAGCATTATAACATTAGATGGTGACTCCCTGGTCCACATCCAAAAATGGCTGGGCAAAGAGACAACGATCAAAAGACAAATTGTGAACAGAAAAATGGTGGCGGTGAGTTTTCTCTAAATGGAACTTTATAGGTGTTGTTATTTGAAACAGGCCTCTCATGTTACTCAGTTGCTCAGTCTGCAGCCAGATTTGAGGGTCTGGGGATGAGGGGTACAGTAGCATCACCTGTTCACTGCCAACTCTAACAGACCCCTCTTTGCTTTTAGAAATATACCATGAATAATATTGTCAGCACGCGAATCTACAAAAAGGTATGAAGGAAGTGACTACTTCAGTGATAACGTGCTCTCTAACAGAAAATGGGGCCTTAAGACAGATATGCCTCAGGGCCAGTGATTTTAACTATTGCTTAATATAAATTTGATCAATAAAAGCATCAAATTAAGTGCATTTTGAGAGCCGTGTGATATTGAGAATTAGGGATAATCTGGTAACCTGTGGTGTGATTGTAGGAGTACCAATGTCCTCCTTACCCTCTGCTCACTGACTTCCACAGGCCTTGAGTTCTCTCCAGGGGACCCGTCCCACTTAGGCTAAGGCACCTGTCAAACAGTGCCTAGTGGAAATTTATGTGACCTCAAAGGGGGAAACACTATGATCATTGGAACCTGCTTTGGGCAGCACAACTGGGTGAGAAGTGAAATTCAATGATCATATCTGGACGGCAGGTGTAGACAGGACCATCCCAGGCAAACTGGGGGTATGGTCATCAGAGTATGGGTGAAATTGAAGGGTCATGTGCAGAATGACTGAGTGTAGGGTTGGGGCCACAACTGAACCCCAACAAGCAAAGAAACTAGGGCTGTCAGATGAAAACCTGGAGACCTCTGAGCACACCTGAAATGCCAGGCTTGGTGGTGGCCATACAGTTGCCAGATGTGAGAACTGACAGTTATCTTCACATGACTTGTCCCCATCCTTCCCGAAAGGACTCAGGTGTGTACCAAATAGAGCCGTGCTCTCTCTGCAAAGTCAGAGGCTTTTGCCCTTCGATGTAGTGTCTTGTACACAAAAGGGACCGTGGGTCAGCACCTCCGTAGGTGACAGCTGTCTTAGTGGCACCTCTGGGCAGGGGTGGAGGGATTCCACAGCCATCAGGGAGAATATAGTACTCTCTAAAGCGCTAGGCACCCAGTCATCCAAACCTTTGACTTTGCATAGGCATCATCAAGAAAAAATAGTACAGTTCTCAAATTTCAAGGCTTATTTCTCTTTTCATAAATATGACAGCTCCAAGTACAAAGAGGCCAAACAAGAAACAGAATCCTTATGTTGGATCTGTAGTAGTTGGCACCAAGCATAGCACTCCCGAGGAAATCATTCATTCAACAAGTTTCTCCTCAGCCGCCACTGTCCAGTCAATTCTGTGCCAGTGGCAGGACCACAGCAGATGAGTAAGGCGTGGTGTCCACAGCTGCCTTTGGATGTGTCAAGTAGCAGAGGTGTCATGAAACCCTCCAACCTTTATTGCTACTGCCAGTCAAACTGTATCAAGAAGTCTGAAAGAAAAAAATTCATTGGAGTTTACACTTAGACTCATTAGTCTTTATTAAGGACTTTTACAAGATTAGTCTCTTGGCATATCTGACTAATTCTTCTTCAAAAGTCATTATCTATCTGTGAGTAACTGATACAATTTCACATTTATTAAGTTGTAGTAGATTTATCATTATCCATCTATAAGTGAATGATGACATGTCGTTCTTGTCAGGTTGTATTGGAAATAACGGAACTTCTCATAATGGTGAATTGAGCAATAAAAAGCGATTATTTACTCACTTCCCAAAAGGCTTGAGAAAAGGAAGAGAGAGGAATTTTTTAAGACACACAGGAAAATAGATTTTATTTGTGAAAATTTTTTTGTTCTGAATAACTTAGAAGTAAACCATTATATCTTAAATACACACTGATATTTGTGAGAAAATATTATCCCCAAATCAATCATACTAAAACCATAATTAATATTGTTATTAAAAAATAATTTACCAGAACAGGCGGAAC
Organism: Saccopteryx bilineata; assembly: GCF_036850765.1. Classification (NCBI taxonomy): domain Eukaryota; kingdom Metazoa; phylum Chordata; class Mammalia; order Chiroptera; family Emballonuridae; genus Saccopteryx; species Saccopteryx bilineata. Next base: position 77,068,474 of record NC_089492.1, on the reverse strand, counting down.
CCCACTACTGAGTGAGGGCATGCAGTCCCGCCTGGCCTGTGGAGCCAAGGCTTGCAGCCATCCTACCAGTGGGCTCCTCCTGCAAGGGCGAGGCGGAAGCCTGGAAACAGGCGGAGACCCGCAGCTAAGGAAAGGTGCTCGCCACTGCCCTCAGGACTGAGAATAACACCACCCACGGGGGCGGGGCAAAGGCCAAGGCCACCAAGGCTTGTACACCCGAGCACGTGATCACAGCCACCCCATGAAGGAAAGGCGGAAACCACAGCAACAGCCCCAGTGGACAGGCACCTGCAATGCCCATACCCAAATGCCCTAGGCAGCAACAGCAGAGGGGGTGGTGGACCTACAGACAGACCATACCTAGAGAACACAAAGGCCACACCCAGTGGACTCCAGGGGCCAAGACCTTCTTTTACAGAGAGAAGATGAGAAGGCAGAGAAATGCAACATAAATGAATCAAGAGAAATCCCCAGAAAAGGACCTGAATGAATCAGATATAATGAAATTACCAGATGCAGAGTTTAAAATAACGATTGTTAGGATGCTCAAAGATATCAGAACAACAATAGATGATCATTACGAACATCTAAATAAAGAGATAGCAAATATAAAAAAGGACATTGAAATAATAAAAAAGAATCAGTCAGAAATGACAAATACAATATCAGAAATGAAGAACACAATGGAAGGAATTAAAAGCAGGACGGATGAAGCTGAGAATCGAATCAGCAAGTTAGAGGACACGATAAATAAAGGCACGGAAGCAGAGCAGAAAAAAGAAAAGAGACTCAAAAAGTCTAAGGAACTCTAAGAGAGCTCTGTGACAACATGAAGAGAAATAACATCCGCATCATAGGGGTTCCTGAGGAAGAAGAGAAAGAACAAGGGATAAAGACTTTGTTCAAGCATATCATAGCTGAAAACTTCCCCTAATTAAGGCAGGAAAACATTTCACATGTTCAGGAAGCACAGAGAACTCCATTAAGGAGAAACCCAAAGAAACCAACACTAAGACACATCATAATTAAAATACCAAAGCTAAGTGATAAAGAGAAAATATTAAAAGCTGCTAGAAGAAAAAAAGTTATCACCTACAAAGGAGCCACCATAAGGATGACTTCCGACTTCTCAACAGAAACACTTGAGGCCAGAGGGGAATGGCAAGAAATATTCAAAGTAATGCAGAACAAGAACCTACAACCAAGACTACTTTATCCAGCAAGGCTATCGTTTAAAATGGAAGGAGAAGTAAAAAGCTTTCTAGACCGAAAAAAAAACCTCAAGGAATTCACTACAAGCAAACCAAGGCTGCAAGAAATGCTAAGGGGTCTGTTGTAAACAGATCAAAGGAGAAAAAGAATATAGCAAAAGAGGAATACAATTTTAAAAAATAAAATGGCAATAAACAATTACATATCAATAATAACCTTAAATGTAAATGGATTAAATGATCCAATCAAAAGACATAGGGTAGCTGCATGGATAAGAAAACAGGACCCATACATATCCTGTCTACAAGAGACACACCTTAAATCAAAAGATGGATATAGACTGAAGATAAATGGATGGAAAAAAATATTTCACTCAAATGGAAATGAAAAAAAGCTGTGGTAGCAATACTTATATCAGACAAAATGGACTTTAAAACAAAGACTATAGTAAGAGATAAAGATGGTCACTACATAATGATAAAGGGAGCAATCCAACAGGAAGATAGAACCATTATAAATATCTACGCACCTAATATAGCAGCACCTAAATATATAAAGCAGACTTTGATGGATTTAAAGGCGAGATCAACAGCAATACTATAATAGTAGGGGATTACAATACCCCACTAACTAGATAGATCCTTAAAAAAGAAAATTAACAAAGAAACAGCAGACTTAAAGGACATACTAGATCAACTTGATTTAATAGATATCTTCAGAACCTTTCACCCTAAAGCAGCAGAATATACATTCTTTTCAAGCGCTCATGGTACATTCTCTAGAATAGACCACATGTTAGGGCACAAAAGTGGGCTCAACAAATTTAAGAAGATTGAAAAATCATATCGAGCACTTTCTCTGATCACAATAGCATGAAACTAGAAATCAACCACAACAGAAAAACTGAAAAATACTCAAACACTTGGAAACGAAATAACACGTTATTAAATAATGAATGGGTAAACAATGAGATCAAAGAAGAAATTAAAAAATTCCTAGAAACGAACGATAATGAGCATACATCAACTCAAAATTTATGGGACACAGCAAAAGCAGTCTTGAGAGGGAAGTTCATCGCATTACAGGCATACCTCAAGAAGCTAGAAAAAGCTCAAATAAACAACTTGACCCTACATCTAAAAGAACTAGGAAAAGAACAGCAAGTAAAGCCCAGAGCTAGTAGAAGGAAGGAAATAATAAAGATCAGAGCAGAAATAAATGACATAGAGGCTAAATAAACAATACAGACAATCAATGAAACCAGGAGCTGGTTCTTTGAAAAGGTAAACAAGATCGATGAACCTTTAACCAGACTCACCAAGAAAAAAAAGACAGGACTCAAATAAATAAAATTAGAAATGAGAGTGAAGAAATAACAACTGACACAACAGAAATACAAAATATTGTAAGAAAATACTATGAAGAACTGTATGCCAAAAAACTAGACAACCTAGATGAAATGGACAAATTCCTTGAATCATATAATCTTCCAAAAATCAGTCTGGAAGAATCAGAAAACCTAAACAGACCAATTACAACAAATGAGATAGAAACAGTTATCAAAAAACTCCCAAGAAAGAAAAGTTCAGGGCCTGATGGCTTCAAAGTGAATTCTACCAAATATTCAAAGAAGAACTAACTCCTATTCTTCTCAAGCTATTTCAAAAAATTCAAGATGAAGGAAGACTTCCAAGTTCCTTTTTTGAGGTGAGCATAATTCTGATTCCAAAACCAGGCAAAGACAACACAAAGAAAGAAAATTATAGGTCAATATCCCTGATGAATTTAGATGCTAAAATCCTCAACAAAATATTAGCAAACCGGATCCAGCAATATATAAAAAAAATCATACACCAGGATCAAGTGGGATTTATTCTGGGGAAGCAAGGCTGGTACAATATTCGCAAATCAATCAATGTGATTCATCATGTAAACAAAAGGAAGGAGAAAAATCACATGATAATTTCAATAGATGCAGAAAGGCATTTGATAAAATCCAGCACCCATTTATGATCAAAACTCTCAACAAAGTGGGAATACAGGGAACATACCTCAACATGATAAAGGCCATCTATGACAAACCCACAGCCAACATCATACTCAATGGGCAAAAATTAAAAGCAATCCCCTTAAGATTAGGAAGAAGGCAGGGGTGCCCCCTTTCACCACTCTTATTCAACATAGTCCTGGAAGTCCTAGCCACAGCAATCAGACAAGAAGAAGAAATAAAAGGCATCCAAATTGGAAAAGAAGAAGTAAAAACTATCATCATTTGCAGATGATATGATATTGTATATAGAAAACCCTAAAGTCGCAGTAAAAAAACTACTAGACCTGATAAATGAATTCAGCAAGGTGGCAGGATATAAAATTAATACTAAGAAATCAGAGGCATTTTTATACACTAACAATGAACTGTCAGAAAGAGAAATTAAGGAATCAATCCCCTTTACCATTGCAACTAAAAAAATAAAGTACCTAGGAATAAATTTAACCAAGGAGATTAAAGACTTGTACTTGGAAAATTATAAAACATTGATAAAAGAAATTACAGAAGATACAAACAAGTGGAAACATATACTATACTCATGGTTAGGAAGAATAAACATTATTAAAATGTCTATATTACCCAAAGCAATTTATAAATTCAATGCAATACTGATTAAAATACCAATGACTTACTTCAAAGATATAGAACACATATTCCAAAAATTTATATGGAACCAAAAGAGAACATGAATAGCCTCAGCAATCTTGAAAAGGAAGAATAAAGTGCGAGGTATCACTCTTCCGAATATCAAGTTATACTATAAGGCCATTGTACTCAAAACAGCCTGGTACTGGCATAAGAACAGGCATATAGATCAATGGAACAGAACTGATAACCCAGAAATAAACCCATACCTTTATGGACAACTGATATTTGACAAAGGAGGTAAGAGCATACATTGGAATAAAGACAGCCTCTTCAACAAATAGTGTTGGCAAAATTGAACAGCTACTTGCAAAAAAATGAAACTAGACCACCAACATACACCATTCACAAAAATCAACTCAAAATGGATAAAAGACTTAAATGTAAGCCATAAAACCATAAGCATCTTAGAAGAAAACATAGGCAGTAAGCTCTCTGACATTTCTCGCAGCAATATATTTGCCGATTTGTCTTCACAGGCAAGTGAAATAAAAGACAGGATAAACAAATGAGACTATATCAAACTAAAAAGCTTCTGCACAGCTAAAGACAATAAGAACAGAATAAAAAGACAAACTACACAATGGGAGAATATATTTGACAATGCGTCTGATAAGGGGTTAATAACCAAAATTTATAAAGAACTTGTAAAACTTAATACCAGGAAGACAAACAATCCAATCCAAAAATGGGCAAAAGAAATGAATAGACACTTCTCCAAAGAGGACATACAGATGGCCAATAGGCATATGAAAAAATGCTCAACATCACTAATCATTAGAAAAATGCAAATTAAAACCACAATGAGATATCACCTCACACCAGTCAGAATGGCGCTCATCAACAAAACAACACAGAATAAGTGCTGGTGAGGATGTGGAGAAAAGGGAATCCTCCTGCACTGCTGGTGGGAATGCAGACTGGTGCAGCCACTGTGAAAAACAGTATGGAGATTCCTCAAAAAATTAAAAATCAAACTGCCTTTTGACCCAGCTATACCACTGTTAGGAATATACCCCAAGAACACCATAGCACTGTATGAAAAGAAGAAATGCACCCCCATGTTTATGGCAGCATTGTTCACAATAGCGAAGATCTGGAAACAGCCCAAGTGTCCATCAGCGGATGAGTGGATTAAAAAGTTTTGGTACATATATATTATGGAATACTACTCAGCCATAAGAAATGATGACATTGGATCATTTACAACAACATGGATGAACCTTGATAACAGTATACTGAGCGAAATATGTAAATCAAAAAAAACTAAGAACTATATGATTCCATACATAGGTGGGACATAAAAGTGAGACTCAGAGACATGGACAAGAGTGTTGAGGTTATGGAGTGGGGGGGAGGAGAGGGAAGGGGTTGGGGGAGGTGAGGGGCACAAAGAAAAAACCAGTTAGAAGGTGACAAAAGACAATTGGACTTTGGGTGATGGGAATGTAGCATAAGCAAATGTCAAAATAACCTAGAGCTGTTTTCTCTGAACATATGTACCCTGATTTATCAATGTCACCCCATTAAAATTAATAAAAAAAATAATTTACCATATTTTTTGCTACCTAATAAATTTAGTAAATCACTGACAAAAATAATTTTTGAACATTCTTGGTGTGTTTAATTTCCATACGTTTTGCACAGAAATGCGATAAGCACAAATGGACGTACTTTTCCTTGTTGTCCTTAAAAAGAGAATGGATTGAATATTCCAAAGGTTACCACCTCTACAGTAGATGGGAAATTAAGATTAAGTGTCAGGCATAACCTAGTCCCCAATTTGTAGGTTCTAAAGGTTCCTTTTTGAGCATTTAGGGGGAAATGTAGTTCGTTCATTTTTAAATTTGGTATCAAGGTCCCATGTAGTTTTTGGAGAGAAACAAGGTGGGATGGGGCCAGCAGAGCAGAGTTGACTTGTGGTCACCTGCAGTGAAGTGGGATGAATGAACTTGAGTCCTCTGCACTGACAGTGGTGTGAGCCTGAAATGAGCTGCCCAACCACTGAACTTTTCTCCTTGGCAAAGTGGAGAAGTCTGCTCCACAGGGCTGTGGTGGAAAACCTGGGCCAGTCCAGGAAACCCCTCCTCTTCTCATCTCTCCCACAGCCCTGCCACATTATAAGGGGATTGCACTGCACAGAATGGGAACCATGTACCAGAGAGCATGTCCCTGAGCCGTGGGCAGGTGTCTCAGCTGGGGTGATCGTTGAACAGGGTCTGGAAGTGACTTATCACTTAGGACTGAGCTTTGGGGAACACAAGCAAGGAAGTGGATTCTGGTTTGCTTTGTAAAACAGAGTTCGGATTGCCATAGAGGCTGATTAAAGGAATACTTTTCAGTGCATAGATTACTAAGCAGTTTCACAGAGAGCGATGTGTAAATTACACTTTCTCTCAAAGTCTTCACACCATCTCAGTTATTGAAGAATTTCGCAAGACAATAAGGGGGGGAAAAGTAGAAAACAAAGCTACTGGGATGACACGTGACTAGAAAATCACCAAATGTCTGTTTGTTTGTTTTTACAGGGTGGGGCAATAGTAGGTTTACTGTTATTCATATGAAAAACAATTCAATAAATAATAATACAAGAATAAACTGTGCTTCACGTACTCATAACTTTAAGCTTACTTTCCCCCACCTTATATCTGTTCCTGATGAAATAAAACTACACACACACACACACACACACACACACACTTTTCACTATGCTTTACAAGTGAATTTTTTAAAATATTTTTTTTCTCCCATCAGCTGTAAGGGAGCAGATGGCTGAGTCCTGAAAATATTTCCTTCAGCTCTTTGCCTGAGAAGTACAGCCTACTCTCATGCCCTTAATATCACTTTCTCTCTAAGAGGACATGTGAATGAAACTTAAAAAAACAAAAATAAAACCAATAGGCAACCCGGTATGTGTTATAATGATCAGAGAAAGAAACTGAAATTCAGAAATTCCACCTTCTGTCTCCTCCCCAGTGAATGAGTAACTCCAATTCTCAGGTGTTCTATTAGGAACAATGCTTTGAAATCTTGGACTAGACTTTGGGAAAGAGGCTGTACATGTCAGAGTCCATTAAAAAGGAAGCCAATGTAGCCTGACCAGGTAGTGGTGCAGTGGAAAGAGCATCGGACTGGGATGAGGAGGACCCAGGTTCGAAACTCTGAGGTCACCAGCTTGAGTACAAGCTCATCTGGTTTGAGCAAGGCTCACCAGCTTGAGCCCGAGATTGCTGGCTTGAGCAAGGGGTCACTTGGTCTGTTGTAGCCCCTCGAACAAGGCACATATGAGAAAGCCATCAATGAGAAACGAAGGTACTGTAGCAAAGATTGATACTTCTCATCTCTCTCCCTTCCAGTCTGTCTGTCCTTATCTGTCCCTCTCTGTCTCTGTCACACACACACAAAAAAAGCCAGTTACATCTTTTGGAGGCATCACAAACCACTTCTTTCCTCTCTTCTTGTCATTCAACAGAAGAAAAGCCATTCAGTCCCTTTGAGCAGGACAAATGCATCTGTCCCCACAGTCCAGAAAAGACCAGCTAGCCACGGTGGCTAACAAAGTTCCAAGAAATCATTTGTATTATAAGAAAGCAGCTTTAATCTCAGCATCGTCAGATGTAGAGAAAAACCACTTATTTGAAACATAAAAGGAGAGGTTGTCAAGCTGAAGTCACCTTCTGTCAAAGAGCTGTCTGGGAGGGACAGGAGGTGCCCTGGTGGCTGAGTTGTGACGGTCAATCAGATCATCAGCCTCCTGGCATCTGGTGTCTGAAAATTCCACAAGGTGTCCTCCCATGCAGTAATGATGAACGGGCCCTTCCGTGGCATTCTCACCACCTCCATCTACATGTGGCAAAACATCATAATTGGACATCTAACACATCTCCAGGTGATGTTGCAAGTCTGCCTTCCTAACTGAAGTGTAAGGCCCATGACAGCAGGGACTGTCATGGTGTCTCTCACCATGTTGTCCCCAGTGCTACCTCGGTTCAATCAGTTTGCATTCAGTCAGTAATTGTGTGCAAGGGCGACTGTGTCCCATGAACCTTAGAGTTACCTTACATGACTTAGAGTCGTGTTAATATTAACATTTTAAAAAGAAAGCTGAGTTGTGTTTTGGTAATTCACAAACTATCATGCAAATAAAACTCGGCAAGTAAGACGAGAGTTAAATGATTTGAGATAAAATGAACTTAACAGTGGGTTTGGTTTTAATAAAACTCCTCTCCTAAAACATCTCTGGCAGTGTACAGAGTATTGTGTATACTTACATATGTAAATTGTTGTAAGAGGTAGACTAAAAACAAAATCGTGGTGACACTTCCATCTGGTTAAGTGCACTAAACAAAGTTAAGTCCCATTTTAACTTTTCGGTTTGGTTTGCAATGAGAAAGAATAAATATTTGAGTATTGTTTTGCTGATAGAATTACAAGAATGTGTTGAGGAAGCGTTGAGTTTTATTTTGCTTTTTCATAGTAGATTCCGAAAGTAGGAACCAGAGAGAGGTAAAAAGGGGGTCCCTGAAAAGTGAATTTGGTAGCCCAACATTTAAGCATGATTACATAGCCAGATAGCTTTTTGCTTCTTATAAATGTGTGTATGTAGTAATAGATGGTCAGTATACTTTGAGAGCAAATTTTGTTTCAACGTTCATTCTAAAAGCCTTGCTAGCTTGGCAGTGCTGCTTCCCCTGCTTGTACAGGTGTATATCTGTAAACCGTCCTGGTATAATGGAATTTGATCTCTTTGGGAAACATTTGGCAGTTTAGTGTACATTTATGTCCCTGCCCTTTGGGACCTAGCATATAGTTGTATATAACATAAATTTATTTATCCAAACCAAGAATGACTTTTAAAAAAAACTTTTAAAATCTTTATTTGGTTTCAGAAGTATGAACCAGCTTTCTTTTTCTTACTGTGAGAAAGATTATGTTTTATAACATAGTTCACTTTGTTATATATGGATATGCTGGGATTTGCATCACCTTGATTACCATGAAAGTCAATGTTTTTTTTATCTTATTAAATATGCTGTGTCTTTTTTTTTTTTTTTTGTACAGAAGAGCACTGTATTTTTGGATAGCCTTCACAGCAGTGAGAGCAAATCTATGGATAACATTTTTTCTTCGGGCATAAGACATAACAGTAACATGATATGTTTACAAGTGGCCTAGGTACCTTTCCCAATGATCTTTTTAAGGCAAAATTGTGACCATATGTATATGATTAAATTTGTCTTTAATCCTTTGCCTATGAAAATATTTTGAGGGAAAAAAATCTTGCTTTGTATACTCAGTTTCTGAAAGATAAAGGAAGTGCTTTGTATTTTGTTGAAGTCAATATTTTGGATAAAACATTTATGTTGACCTGCTTCTGTTTAGGGCTGAACACTAACAAACCATGCTCTCCCTTTAGGTCGAACATGTAAGGGATGTTTTATTAGAAGTCTGGAGAAGAAAAGCTATTTTCTGAGCACAATATTGAAAGGTTTATCACTTAGCTGTTCATATCATGAACCTAAAAATAATGACATAAAGTTTGGGGTGCCAGGCATACAATTTTATATTTGATGTTTAGAGTAACTAAACTCCTATAGGCCTGTGTTTTCTAAGGAACTTATAAATTTCTTTAAAATTTTTAAATTTATTGGCGTGAAGTATGAAGTAGTTTATAACATTTCCTTGTGATCTTTTTAATAACTTTAGGATATATCATTATACTCTTTTTATTCCTGCCATCAGTAACTTTTGCCTTCTCTATGTTTAAATCCATCTTGCTAAGAGTTTGCCAACTTTATTAATCTTTATAAAAACTTTTGAGTTTGATGATATATTCTATAATATGTCTGTTTTTATTAGTATCTGCTGTCAATTATCTATTTCTATATATATATATTTTTTGTTGTCTATATATTTATATATATATTTTTATTTTTGAGAATTTTTGTCTACTCTGTTCTATTTATTTGTTTTCTTTATTAGCAATATGTATGAAGACTGTAGAGATAAGTTTGGACCTAGGCTGACATGGCCTTCCCTGGAGGAGGATGGTGTTGTTCTCACTGGTGGCTGGTCACTAGCTGTCCCGGATCGCAGAGTCGGACGGATCTGAGCACAGGTCCGCATCCAGCTCCTCTCACTCCTCTGCTGCAGCCTTTCAAAGTCCCAAACCACAGTGTGATGATTAACAGGCCTCTTGGTTCCTAACCCTGTGACACTGTCATTGGGTTCTCAGACGTTAGCCTCTCTCACCTGCCCCTTGTGGAATTCATAGCTCCTTCGTGGGGCAGCAGCTCCAATATTAGGCCTGTCTCTTTGGACTTTTCTCTTTTCCCCAAATCTTAGATTTTTAATTTTTTCCCTGTGTCTTTTAAACTCCTTAATGCCTTAACCTTAAGGAATTTTTTTTTAAGTTTTGTCCACCTCTTCTAAATGTCACAATGGAAAGTTAACTTAATTTCTCCATTTCTCATGAGGAAATGAAAACTTTAAGGACCATTTTTATTTTCTCAATTTAAAAAAAAAATTTTTTTCTTTTCTTTTCAGAGAGGAAGGAGGGGGTGAGGGTGGAGAAGCAAATGGGTGCTTCTCCTGTGTGCCCTGGCCAGGAATCGAACTGGGTCCCCTGCATGCCAGGCCGACGCTCTACCGCTGAGCCAACCGGCCAGGGCCAAAAAAATTGATTTTAGTGAGAAAGGAATAAAGAGAGAGAGAGACAGGAACATCAAGCTGTTCCTGTACGTGCCCTGATCGGAGATTGAACCAGTAACCTCTGTGCTTCCGGATGATGCTCTAACCAACCGAGCTATCCACCCACAGCATATTTTCTCAATTTTTTAAATGACCGTTTTTATTGGTTATTATCCTAGGATTATGTGGTGTGCTTTTCCTGCTACCAATCATTCTCATAGTATTTCTATTTTACAAATAATTTCATACTTACTAGAATTCAAATTTCTTGCTCCAAGAATTTATCAAACTATGACTAAGTTTCACAAGGGCATGGAATTTTGTCCAGTGATGTTTAACCAGAACTTTGGACAGTGCCAACACTTACTAGGCCCTCAATCAAGTGAATGAAAGAAATGAAGTCAGATCTTTGGCATTCAAGTGGAGGATGGGGACTTCTGTGTCCATTCGCTACAGGGTTATTGCTTTTCCAAATATCCAATTGATGTAGCTAGAAGACCATATGTACAGACTACTTACATGACATGCTGTATAGAGCAAGCTTTCCTCATCCATGTGGTTTGGACCTCTGGATGTTCTTCTCAGTGTGCTAGTCAAGTAGCTCCTTTATCTCGAGAATTTACATAAGTCAGTAAAAAGTGAACCCACTCTAAGAAGAGACTATATCTGTTTTGCAAACACTTAGTTTGGGTCTAAACATGTATGTCTAGTTATAATGTGTGGCTGGTGTTTTTCACCTGTCCCTTCTCACTAGGATATTGGTGACTTTCATAGCCAAAGGTGACAATGTCTCCAGCCTGGTTCCATCTGTACCTTCTCTCATTGCTTTGATCTCACATCTGGGCCTCAGACCTTCTTCTTGGTCCAAATTCATCTGGTCAATTTCAGCAGTCAGGAACATTACCAATAAGCACAAAATTGAAAATTCTTTTTTTTTCTCTTGGTCTAAAGTTGCTTCAAAGTTATAAGCCCTGCCGATATATCTACCTGTGTTTGCATTTTAAAGTCCACAGCCCCTCCTATGTGCCATCCAGGACTGCTGACAATGCCTGCAACTCTCCTGCTCCCATCCGTCCAAATTCACCATTCGCCCGAGTAGGGGGACTTGAGAATCCTGCATAGATTTAAGTAGAACACCAAAGTTTTGAAGGCACAGTGATACCCTTGTTCGTTTTTATTATGTGTTCTTCCTAAGAAAATAGCACACTCACTAATCCAAAGCCCTTGCTTTCATAGCTGTTTCTTCCATCCCAGTACAATGGACTACATCCAGTTGCATTCTGTTGGGCCTAGGATTGGGTTAGCTGGTCCCTTGAGGAATGTATTGAGTCACTGTGTCATCCCCATGTTGAATTATCCATGTACAAATCCTGTGAGATGACACTCAGGCCCATTGCACGATTCCACCTTTTTGACCTGACTGGATCCTATTCACATAATTGCAATGGTTGTGTCATGGCAGTACCGCAGTGACCTGAGACCTGCAGGCCAGCAACTCTACCTGCTGTGAGCAACTGACCAGGGCATGTTTTTATGGTTAGTACCCAACCTGGTGTGGTAAAATCTCATGGCTAGGATGAATGCCAATGTGGAAAAGATGCTAGGAAAAGATGTAGCAGCAATGAGGCATCCCCCAGAGCAATGCCTCTATTTGAAGTGGTTTTCCCTTTGGTCTCCCTGGTCAGAGCCTGGGGCCGCGATGACTGTGGTTGCCTGGATGCCTCCTCTTCTGACTTTCACCTCCGTTGATTTTTGAGAGCAGAGAATGAGTGTCTCTACCCAGAACTGGTGATGTCAGGGCCGCCCGACCTTGGGCCAGGGCCTCTGGTCACAGATGGCATAGGGGGAGCAGTGCAAAATAGTAGTCCAGAGTCTGGACACTGAGGAACAGCACCAGGTTAAAATCCTGCCTCTCCTTATTCAAGTTTTGGGGACAGGTTACCTAACCGCCATGTACTCCACTTTTCTCTTTGGTAAAAAGGATATAACTATGGTACATTGCTGCTGGAATTGTTGAAGATTACAATAATGCATAGTAAGCACTTAGCATAGTGACCTATCCATAGTGAGTTGTCTGTGTACATTTGTATTATTCTTGCAGAAAACCCTTTCTCTTTCTAATAAATTGTAGATTTATTTTAAAGGACTTAAACTCAAAGTTTCTGTATTAGCAAAGAGTCTGCTTAATTCAGACTCAATTTTTTTTTTTTTACATGATGATCGCTGCAGTCAAGGAGCATTTTGTAGGTCTGTTCTTGTGTCTCCATGAATCCAACCTCTGTCCCCACGCTAACACACTGGCTGAGTCCGCCACCTACTCTGCCCGCCTGAATATGCGAGCTATGTTGAGCCTCCGCCTCAGGAGGTGTCTTCACACTGTTTCCGGCTGTTCTCTCCCACAGCACCGTGGGGGCAGTTATCACATACTCGGGGACATTTCCCCTTCTTTCTTCTCCCTCAACAAGAATTCTTAATTGTTCAGACTCAGGATTGAGAGTGAGTGCACGCACACATGCCACCATTCATCCATGCTCAGATCATTTAGTTCAGTATGGGACTCAATTCATGGCGTCTTTCCCAAAGCATCAAGGACCTAAAGTGTTTCTTAAAACTGCAAGGTCGACCAGAAAATTTTTTTGAAAGTTCAAATAGTACTCTCATTGATTTTCATAAAAAGTCTTTGGAGACTAAAGGGACTATTATGTGGAGTTTCTTTTGTCCTAGTGGATGATTGATGAGGCATTCATCGCCTGGGTCTGACTCTGCGTTTTCCCCGTGGGTCTCTGTGTGGGTCACATGCTGTGGGCATCTTTGAAAAGCATTTTCAGAAGCTTCAGCGCCTCACTGGAGTCTCCTGAATCTCATCAAGAACTGAGTTGAATTGTCATCCAGCACAATGAGCAACAGGTTTGTGGGCACCTGGAAGCTGGTCTCCAGTGAACACTTCGATGACTACATGAAGGCTCTGGGTAAGAAGGGTTTTTTTCTTCCTCTGCTAGGGAAGACTCCTTTGGAGCAAGCTTTATGACTCTTCCCTTCTAGTTCCTTCTCCAGGAGTCGGGGGAAGTTGCACAGGCCGCCTTCTGTCCTCCTCCAGGATCGATCTTCTCTTGTGTCAGATGATTTTGTTGCATTTTGTTGGTGGCAATTTTAATAGATTTTTAACCTACGAGAGAGTTGCTTAAATGCATGGAACTCCCACTAATTCCACAGGTGGTTTCATATCCCTAGTGCTTTGGGTTCACACATGCAGAAAAGAAGTCTTGGAAGTTCCGTCAACCGATCCCCTGGCTTTCCTGAAAGCTAGATTCATAAAAACTGAAATGCTCATAATATAAGCAGTTGAAGATATTGAAGTTAACATTTTGGTGCTCAGCCATACTGTGAGTTTACTCTCTAGGTTGTCTATTATTACATAATCATGTAGACAGAGAGTTTGTAATGAAGAAATGCATTCAAGTAGGATGTTTGTAGCCTTGGGAAGTTACTGAGATAAAAAGAATTGGGCCATGACAGTGAAGTCACACTCAGTGACACCAACATCAGGCTTTCCTGGAGCTGGAGCAGCAGATGCAGATGGAAAAATCCCATCATTAGTTATGTCAACTGTATTTGACACTATCTAGACAGTGTTCCATAGATATGAGCCCAACTGATGGGAAGAGTCTTCTCATACTTCCAGAGCTGTATAAATCTAATAGCAGTGATGACAATGACCCCAGGTTGCCATGTCAAATGCCTGAGCTTCACTGGACTGTTCAGAAATTTTGTGAGAAAGGTTCTATTTATAGATAAAATGAGCAAAATCATGTCACATTGCCTGGAAAACTTCGAGACCTTATGGGGAATCTATCCATTCGATCAGATTGGTTAGATGTATGGTCTTCACTTTACAGCTGAGAAAGAAGCAACATACGAGACAGTTTCAATGAAAGACTCCCTAATTCTGTCATTTTTAAATTTTAGGATGCATAGAAACACCTGGGGGTTGGTAAATGTAAATTCTCAGCCTCTACTGTAGAAATTTAGTTTGGAAAACATTGCCTTAAATCATATAAGATTAGTCAGAACTAGAAAAAAAAAGAGTACAGTTTGCAATTCTTTATTAGGCCTAACTTTTCACTTATATTTAGTGTGTGTGTGTGTGTGTGTGTGTGTGTGTAATTTGTAGTGATACAGGTCTTGAAGGGAGATGGATTTCCTACAGACTAGATTTATGGGTCACAACAAACTTTCAAAAGTGAGATTCTATCAAGGATATGTGTGTGTGTGGGGGGGAGTTCTTTCCTATATCCATAATAGGTTACTGAGGGAGAAAAGTTATAGAATAGTATGCATATTTCATTGTATCATTCAAAAATATACCCATGATATATGTACAGACTGAGATGTCTATACTGGCCCATATAAAGTATATAATCAGTGATACTTGGTGGAGCATAATGTTGGATGTGCTCAGGTAGATGACTAGCCCTATTCAGACTGAATAATTTTATCTTTTAAATCTGTAGACATTAGCTTCATAATAACAAAACCTGAAATATTCGAGTCCATAACACGTGTTTCCATTAGGTGATGACACACGGGAGGAGGTCCTTAGTAGGTATGACATTACCTGCCATCTACACACTTGAGGCAAATCTGGGCCCCTACAGTCTCCCTAGGGGCTCTCTCTGGGTCAACACAATTCTAATACTACCTTGATTTTCAGGTGTGGGGTTAGCCACCAGAAAATTGGGAAATTTGGCAAAACCCAGAGTGATCATCAGTAAGAAAGGGGATTTTATAACCATAAGGACTGAAAGCACCTTTAAAAATACAGAGATATCCTTCAGGCTAGGCCAGGAATTTGAAGAAACCACAGCTGACAACCGGAAAACAAAGGTAACCTTTAATGTTTCTCTTCGAATCTGCAGTCTGAGAAAGAGAGAGGGAGAGAAAGAGAGAGAGAGAGAGAGAGAGAAAGAGAGAGAATGAATTACTCTTGCTAGTGTTAACGGGGTGGACTGCTTTTTTCTGTGTGGTAAGGGACCTCTCATAAAAATAGTTCAATACTGGATAAACTACTCCTTTGATCAACCAACGGCCAAGCACACCAATTCCGTGAACTTGTCCTTGCAGAGTGTCGTCACCTTGGGGAGAGGCTCACTGAACCAAGTACAGAAATGGGATGGCAAAGAGACCACAATACAGAGAAAGCTGGTGGACGGGAAAATGCTGGTGGTAAGAGGATTTTTACTTCTCAATGCAGAAATAATATTACTTGAATAAAGAAATTGGTTATATTATTTTCAAAATATTCTTTTTTCTTTGGAATCCAAATGGATAAGGAGAAAGATGGAGAGTGAAGTCAAAGTTAATGTTTGGGTGATATGTAAACTATCAAGAGTTCAAGTTCAGGTTTCAGAATTTAGAAACAACAAAGCCTACTTGTTATTTTAGAAAGAAAAACATGTAAAAATGGTAGTAAAGTTAAAGAGTATATGGATAAATTTCACTAGCTGGGACTCACAAAGAGAAAAGTAGTTCTAAGTTCTAAAAGCAAAACAAATCCAAAAGGCTCAATTACAGAATATTTGTAGATATTTAAGCACTTAGTTTTCAAAAATCTGTATTAACTTGGACTAAACCATGTCAATTGTGGAAGCTGAGCTTATTGGAGACCTGTTTTATCCCTAGATAAGAAGGATGACAGAGGTTACATGAGATGACCTCTAAAATTTTTTTTAAAGTTTTAGGCTCTGTGCTTACTAATTTATACATATGTTGACTATAAATAGATTCACATAGTGCAGGGGTCGGGAACCTACGGCTCGTGAGCCAGATGTGGCTCTTTTGATGGCTGCATCTGGCTCACAGACAAATCTTTAATAAAAAAATAATAATGCCCTGGCCTGTTGGCTCAGCGGTAGAGCGTCGGCCTAGCGTGCGGAGGACCCGGGTTTGATTTCCGGCCAGGGCACACAGGAGAAGCGCCCATTTGCTTCTCCACCCCTCCGCCGCGCTTTCCTCTCTGTCTCTCTCTTCCCCTCCCGCAGCCAAGGCTCCATTGGGGCAAAGATGGCCCGGGCGCTGGGCATGGCTCTGTGGCCTCTGCCTCAGGCGCTAGAGAGGCTCTGGTCGCAACATGGCGATGCCCAGGATGGGCAGAACATCGCCCCCTGGTGGGCAGAGCGTCGCCCCTGGTGGGCGTGCTGGGTGGATCCCGGTCGGGCGCATGCGGGAGTCTGTCTGGCTGTCTCTCCCTGTTTCCAGCTTCAGAAAAATGAAAAAAGAAAATAATAATAATAATAATAATAACATTAAAAATATAAAACACTCTCATGTATTACAATCCATTCATTTCTTACCGCTCATGTTCATGGTTGCGGGTGGCTGGAGCCAATCACAGCTGTCCTCCGGGACAACACCAAAATTTTATTGGATAATGCGTAATGTACATGGGTTGTTGTATGGCTCTCACGGAATTACATTTTAAAATATGTGGCGTTCATGGCTCTCTCAGCCAAAAAGGTTCCCGACCCCTGAGCTAGTGTTCTGAACGTCTCCTCCTTTAGTGCAGAGGTTCTTACCCCTGGCTGCACAATAGATTTACATGGGAAGTTAATACCAGTATAGGGGCCCCAACACAGATCAAACCTCCTGGAGGAGGAAGAGCCATAAGTATTTTCTGTTATTACTACAAATTTGTTGTCCTCTAGTTTGAGTTTTAGCTATTCAATTGTGCTCTCTCTCTCTTTTTATTAAGGAATGTAAGATGAAAGGCGTGATCTGCACCAGAATTTATGAGAAGGTCTGAGAAAATCGATGCCTCATTGAACTGATTTGAGCAGTTAATGTTGTAAATCAGCTGCTTTCATGGGCAAAATCTGACTATATACTGAAGTTTGCTTGTTTCTGCTTTTGTCTTAATAGGTCAGAGAGGATTAATTTACAATTCAGCCTTATTTAAATATTTCCAATTTGCATGCACACCTTTACTATATTAAAGTATGTATATTGGCCTGACCTAAATAGTTGAAAATTTCATTTAATTATTTGCAAAAAATATACTTGAAATGCTAACTAGAGGAAGTAAATACATTGACGAAGGGTAGCAAACACAAAGGCCTCCAGGGTGGTGAGGAAGAAGGATTGGAAGTGAGGCAATCTAGAAGGAGCTGTTTCAATGTAAGGATTCTAATTTCAGCTAAAATGGGCAACCTGGGCTCTACTCCAGTCAATGTTTTAAAATAGAAGGTTAATTTATAGACAGTAAAATGCATGGATGTTAAAGGTAGAGTTTAATTCGTTGTGACAAACACATGCACCCGTATAACTCACATGCTGATCAAGACTTATTTTTGATAAACTATTATCTATTTTAAAATTTTAGGTGCAACACAATCTTTCCATAATTCTTTCTCCTTTTCTTCCTCTCACTGCAACAAGTATCCTCAGTTTTCTATAGTACTGGGTTTTGCTCTACGCCCTGAAAGTACTTCCTAACGACAGCTGTGAAGGGAATTTATGTAGTTCCAACAATCACATTCTTACTGAGCATTTAGAAATTCAAGTCTGGCATTTAATGCCATGTCATTCTGCAAAGATGACATTGTAAACAGGCGTGGCAGCTTTACTAGCCTCGTTATTTTAAGCAGGTTTATGATGAGTAGAACAAAGACTGTTTTAAATTGTTTTTCTATAGCAGTGATTTTCAACTGGTGTGCTGCAAGAATTTTATTTTTTTTTATTTTTTATTTATTTATTATTATTTTTACAGAGACAGAGGGAGAGTCAGAGAGAGGGATAGACAGGGACAGACAAACAGGAACGGAGAGATGAGAAGCATCAATCATTAGTTTTTCATTGTGCATTGCGATACCTTAGTTGTTCATTGATTGCTTTCTCATATGTGCCTTGAACGCGGGCCTTCAGCAGACCGAGTAACCCCTTGCTTGAGCCAGTGACCTTGGGCTCAAGCTGGTGAGCTTTTGCTCAAACCAGATGAGCCTGCGCTCAAGCTGGCAACTTCGGGGTCTCGAACCTGGGTTCTCAGCATCCCAGTCCGAAGCTTTATCCACTGCGCTGCCATCTGGTCAGGCTTATTTTATTTTTTAAAGATTTTATTTATTCATTTTAGAGAGGAGAGAGTAAAGGGGGTGGTGCAGGAAGTATCAACTCCCATATGTGCCTTGACCAGGTAAGCCCAGGGTTTCGAACCAGAGATCTCAAGTGTTCTGGGTTGACATTTTATTCACTGTGCCATCACAGGTCAGGTGCAAAAAAATTTAAAACATGCAATACCTGACTATTTGGTCAGGGGCACTGACCTCTTTTCCCTTAGATTGTCAAATAAAAAAATGACAACAGCCAATACAACAATAGCTGTCCAGTGTGAATCAGTCAAAATTATACCAATTTTTTTTTTCATTAAATAGGCAAAAATATCTTTTTTAGTGTGCCATGAAATTTTAATAATTAGTATGTGTGCTGTGAGATAAAAAAAAAAAAAAGGTTGTAAATCACTGTTCTACAATAATTCAACCACAGTGTATAATATCCAGGCTCTATTTTGTTATCTACCTATTTGTCTTTCTATATGTCTGTCTTATCTATCTATCTATCTACCTACCTATCTATCCATCCACCCACCCATCCACCTACCCATCTACCCATCCTTCCATCCTAACTACCAGGGCCAGCTTTCTGCAAAACGAAAAACTGACAATGTTAGTTTTCAGCATCTCTGCTATCCAAAGCAGGTTCCAATGATTGTAATGTTTTCCTCTTTGAGGTCACATAAAGTTCCACCAAGCACCGTTTGACAGGTGCCTTAGCCTAAGTGGGACGGGTCCCCTGGAGAGAACTCAAGGCCCGCGGAAGTCAGTGGGCAGAGGGTAAGGAGGACGTTGTTGCTCCTACAATCACACCACAGGCAGCTCCTCACCCCACCAAGTTACCAGATTGTCCCTAATTCTCAATATCACACAGCTCCCAAAGTGCACTTAATTTGGTGAGTTCAGCCAATTTATTTTAATAATTTTAAAATATGCTGCTAGCCCCCATTTTCTTTCTTGGTGATCTCGTTTTCACTGACGCAGGTACTTTCTCTGGACGTCTTTGTAGACTCACGTGCTGACAGTATTATTCCTGGTATGTTTCTGAAAGCAAAGAGGAGTGTGTTAGAGTTGAGAGCAGACAGGTGAAGCTGCTGTGCCCCTCATCCCCAGACCCTTGAATCAGGATGGAGATGGAGCAAATAAGTAACTTGAGAGGCCTGTTTCAAATTATGAGCACCAAAACTCTCCATTTAGAGAAAACTCACCACCACCATTTTTCCATTCACAATTTGTCTTTTGATCGTTGTCTCTTCGCCCAGCCATTTTTGGACATGGACCAGGGAGTCATCATCTAATGTTATGATGGTCTACAAATGCATAGAAGAATCAATTAGAAATAGTCACTCACTACACTCTAACCCAGGGGTCAGGAACCTTTGGCTCACGAGCCAGATGTGGCTCTGTTGATGGCTGCATCTGGCTAGCAGACAAATCTTTAATAAAAAAAATAGTAATGTTAAAAACATAAAACATTCTGATCTGTTATAATCCATTCATTTCCTACCGCTCATGTTCATGGTTGCGGGTGGCTAGAGCCAATCACAGCTGTCCTCCGGGACAACACCAAATTTTTATTGGATAATGTGTAATGTACATGGGTTGTTGTATGGCTCTCATGGAATTACATTTTAAAATATGTGGTGTTCATGGCTCTTTCAGCCAAAAAGGTTCCCAACCCCTGCTCTAACCTACGCATGACTACTTTTTAATTTCTATTTTGAAATTTTTCCTCCAAAATCTTCAGCTGAGTTCATGTTATAATTTAATACCATCCAACTAGAGAAGTCTCACCTAATGCCTTCCTGTACCAGACAAATGGTCCCCAGCAATTGTGGGTAACTGTTTTCCTCAATATGCTTTTTTATACAGCAGCAAAGAGAGATCAGAAAAAATGTGAAAGTGTTAAATTTTTTGGCCCTGTCCAGCGCTAGAGTACTTTGCAAAGAAGATCGTCTTTGGAGGTTGTAGGAATATGCTGTGTGAAGACTTTCAGAGTTGGGGTAAACAATCAGAGACAGTGAGGCACCTGAGGGTGAAAGCCCTGAGTGGCCGAGAGTCCCAGGGCCCCTCTGATCCTGTGCTGGATACAGTGCAGGCTGGAAACAGCAAAAAGCAGGATAAGATTCAGCAACAAGAAATGTTTAGGCTCTGAGAACAGAAATTAGGACTCAGCATGTTCCTTGTCCTTTACTTCACCACCCTGAGAACTTCTGCTGTCTGCTTCCTTCAGTTATTTGTACTGGCTAATAAATATCTGAGTAAGGCTAATAAATATCTGACGAGGCTTCAGTCCTCTGGTGTGCTGACCGGGGCTATTGCCTTCCTCGGCCCCTTGGAGCATTTCATCTGGTCTCCAAGTTCATTGTCACTGCAACAGGAGATGTGCAACACTAATGAACAAAATGAGCTGCCCCAGCTGACTTGGTAATTAATCAAAGCAGCTATGAATACACCTTGCCCAACCACCTGTTAGTTCTTTCCTTGACTGGGAAACACCAGGACGGTTTGGTGCCTACCTTCACTTTCCGGTTGTCCATGGTAGTTTCATCAAACTCTTCCCCAGCTTGAAGGAGATCTCAAAGTTCTTGAAGGAGCTCTCTGTTTTGATGTTCACTGTACCCTCATGGGTACTAATCTAGATAATTGGCTTTGCCAATATAGCTAGGGGCCAGACTGCATGGTCCACTTTTATAAGACAGAGAAAGGAGCAGCTCTTTTTAGGTCATTTAGGAAGAAGTGCCAACAATCATTTTGGAAGCCCTCTAACTTAAAAAGAAGGTGTGCTTCCCCCATTGAAGTTTTGGATGAAGTGTGGTACTTTCTTTAACCTCTCTGTGACAGCTAAATTGAACCAGACCCTCCCAATCAGAAAGCATGTCCAGTAATTATACTTGTCAATTTGCAAAGCTAGCTTCACTTTTTTGAGCCTCTATTCATCTAAAATGAGCCTTTCAGGTGTGGTGCCTTTCAGGTGATCAGATCTTGGTGGAGGGGCACTGAGACATTCATTTTAGAGATGAGAGCATGCTGTCCCACAGAGGCAGGGAGGCGCATTCTGGGTGATGTGTCTGGTAAATGTCAGAGCTGAGACTGAAAAACAGAGTAATGCCGGTGATCAAGGCCAGGTAGATGGTAGAGAAAATGAGGAACCAGAAAGCCTTGGGCCATTCCCATTTAATAGAGTCTTACAACAGCAATGAGCAAACAGGCAGGGGAAACCACTTCTCAGGCAAACAGCAAACTGGCGCCTCACAATGGTGGGCAGGCAATCCACAATCCTCCCTGAGGGCAAGCACCCATAGCCTTACATAGACAATACACACATGGTGCTGCCATGTGCTCATGCACTAATCAAGCAAAGTGCAAATGAGCAAGCCTAACACACTGTTTGCCCCAACATTCCACCCCTTTAGGGTGGCTCACTTCACAATCTACACAGCAGGTATCTTCTGCATTCATCCCTGTGTGAGGAATGAAGTACATTACATAAACAGACTACAGCAACAGCACAAGTTATACAATTACATTAGTTACAAAGGTGCCCTTCACAATGAGTCCCTGAGCACTCTGCCTAGGAAGTTAACTGGAATCCCACCTCTAGCCCCCTACCACACAGTAGGTGTGAGCGCCTGTATAGTCCAGGGCTATGTCCATTGAAGAAAGTGTCTTGGTGTGTCTCTGCAACTGGATAGGAACAGCTTCCAAGCCCCACCCATCAGGGTCTCTCATAGTACTGTCCCCAAGCTGCATGTCCACCCAGCAAGGGAGCCAGTGCCCTTCTCTGGTCGCAGTCCAAGAGTCCATTATATTGCTCAATGATCAGTCCACGATAGACAGCCCAGCTGTCTGTGCAAATTACCCAGGGTGGAAGTCCATTACAGGCAACTAGCCATACAGCTCACTATTAACAGATCCCAACACCTTTCCATAAGTGCTCTGTCTGTTGCCACAAGCCCCATCCAAACCCCTCAGAGGTCCAAGCTCACAGGACCTGGCAGGGTCAAACACATTCAAGGCCTGTGCTGCCTTGACAGTTCTCTTAGCTGCAATAAATAGGCCCTGGCTGGTTGGCTCAGCGGTGGAGCGTCGGCCTGGCATGTGGGGGACCCAGGTTCGATTCCTGGCCAGGGCACATGGGAGAGGCACCCATTTGCTTCTCCACCTCCCCCCTCCTTCCTCTCTGTCTCTCTCTTCCCCTCCCACAGCCGAGGCTCCATTGGAGCAAGGATGGCCCGGGCGCTGGGGATGGCTCCTTGGCCTCTGCCCCAGGCGCTAGAGTGGCTCTGGTCGTGGTGGAGCGACGCCCTGGAGGGGCAAAGCATTGCCCCCTGGTGGGCAAAGCGTCGCCCCTGGTGGGCGTGCCGGGTGGATCCCGGTCGGGTACATGCGGGAGTCTGTCTGACTGTCTCTCCCTGTTTCCAGCTTCAGAATAAAATTATTTAAAAAAATAAAATAAAATAAAAATAAATAAATAAAATAAAAAGAAAAGCACCCATTACCTTCTAATGCCAATACCTGCTGCACATTGAAGGGGACTAATGGATTGCCAATTCCACATGGAGCCACTGGCCCCTGCCCATCTCTGTTAGATGAGTTCCTTGGCCTTCTCCCTCTTCAAACTGGGACAACGAATCTTGGGGATCCTTCTGTCTCTCAGCTGTCACCAACAAGTAATCCTGCAGCCATGCAACCTGAACACCAGCCATTTTCTTCACAACTACTTGGGCTACCTGCTTCCCCCTTTTTCAGCAGCTGGAACCTCTTTTCCAGTTCAAGCTGCCATCAAAGCTCTAACAGGATTTTATTAGACCTGCCATCCAATTTCTCCCTATCTGCCCTGGTCACAATGAAATCTACCCACACCTGTGTTTGGGTGACCTTTACAAGCCTATTTCTCTTGATAATTAGGCGAGGGGGCAATGTGGGCAGCAGCCTGCACAGCTTTATGATCCCGTGTTGTCCAGCTCCTCAAAATCTGCCACCTTCTGTGTAACTGCACTGATGGGCTGTCCCACATAGGGGCCCAGGATAGCCACTAGTGACCCAAAAAGGGCTGATGGGGTACTACAGAGAATAAGGTCCCTCATCCCTGTCATAAATACTTCCTCATCTGGCCCATGGGACCTCAAATTGAAAGCAGCATTCTTCATACCTCATTCCCAAAGGACCTGGGGCAGCTCTGTATATGTCTGCCACCAACTCACTGCCCCTGGCAAGTCTCCAGCATTCTGCCAGACAAATGGCAGCCATCACTCACTCTAATAGGGTATGATTTCCTGGGTTGTCATAGCAGTTCTGAAGACACTGCCTCAAGGAGGAGTGCACGGTAATGGCAGCCAATATTTCCATTCCTGTTCTAGAGAGCATGATGCCATCCACACACACACACACACACACACACACACACACCCCATGTCTCACAACCACAGCAACCAAGCTGCCTGGAGCTCAGTGGGTTTTTACTTGAATTGTGCCACAACTCCACCAACTCTGCCTGGGTGTAAGGCTTGACCACAGAGTGCTCCACTAGCTGCAGAAGGGCTTGTGCCTGCCCCTGAGGCACTTGTGTCTGCTGGGTTTTTACCTTCTGGGTGACCACTGGCTGGGTTCTGAGTCTGAAGATGGCAGTTTCAGCCCAAACCTCCACCTCAGAAGAGTCAGAAACGACTACAGCTGCTGACTCAGAGCCACTCTGCTGGCATGGATGCAGCTCTGTCTTCAGTGCCTGCTTGAGCTCCTGAAGCTGCTGGCTCTCAGCCTGGAGCTGAAGCTTGAGCTCTTGAACCTGCAGTTGTTTTTCTAACAACTTTCATTGCCAATGTTCAGCTTCCAGGACAAATTCCAACCTGCAAGCCTATAATACCTTCTCCAGAGATTGTTCCAGTTCCAGGAGCCTCTGGTGCTCAGCCGGCATCTCACATGGCAGCTCTTAAGAGCGGTTGCACTCATTCTCCAGTGCTCATTCTAGTTTATACTGTTACTGGTTCTTAGCCTGTAACCTAACTTGAAAATCTGCAACTCTTTCTCCAGTGACCTTTCCAGCTCGTGTCATTGTTGGCACTCAGTCTGCAGCTCATACTGTAGCTTTTGATGTTGGGCAGCCTTTTGCACAGAGATCTCAGTTTCTTCTCACAGGGCTATAAATAACACACAGCCCACAGCCCCCAAAAGGACAGCCATGGGAAAGCATATACTAAAGATCAGCGACCACTGCTCTATCTCACCCTTCAAGAATGTTGGCAGCTCCATACCAACCCGATATGAACTCTGCCCACAACACCAAATGTAATTCCAGTGGCCAAGGCCAACAGGTCCACATTGGATTCAGGAAGACAATAGAGGAACTGTGGAGCCAGAAAGCATTGGGCCATTCCTGTTTAATAGAATCTCGTAATGGCAGACAAGCAAACAGGAAGGGGAAACCACTTCTCAGGCAAACAAACAGCAAAAATGGCCCCTCACAGTGGTGGGCAGGCAATCCGCAATCCGCCATCCACCCTAGGGGCAAGCACCCATAGTCTTACATAGACCATACTCACGTGGTGCTGCCATGTGCTCACATACTGTAATCAGGCAAAGTTCAAGTGACCAAGCCTAAAACAGCTGTTTTCCCAACACACAGGTTTTCTATTTGACCAAAGATTTTAGCACATTTTTTTTGTTTCTTAAAAATCATAAAATACAATTTTTAAAGTGCCTTAACTGCTTTAAAAGAACATGACTTATAAAGTCCAAGCTCCTGTCTCATTTGCCGGTTCAATCCCTTCTGGCCGAGGAGAGAGGAGGTGGCACACTGAACTATTTGGCTGAGAGCCTGGCCCTGTGGTTCAGGTTGGGACTGTCCATCCTCAAACCACCTGACCTCAGGAGGAGGTGGCGGTAGAAATGACACCTCTCTCAGTATTGATAACAAACTCATTTCACATTCAGATTATGGAATGGTAGGACCGGTCTGACTGCAGCGAGGCAGTGTTAGACATCAGCCCCAGAAGAGGGAAGGGTGGTGTGGTTAAAGCCCAGGCTCCAGCTTTGCCAGCTTGGGCATGTTATCTCAATAGTCAAATGTGTACAGTGATAGGCCTTATCTCACAGCTGTGTGAGAGATGAATGGTGGGCCTTCAAAGATAAGTGGCACATAGTAAGTGCTCAGCTCTTATGCCCTCTTGCCTCTGCCTAAGCCCAGTTCCCACTCAACACAAATGCTTCTCTTGCCAGAAGCCCCAAGTTTCTTAAGTGTCACAAAATTGAAACTCCAACAGGTGAGTCTCTGACTCCATGAAGCAATAGGGAACATGTTTCTTTTTTTTTTTTTTTTTTTTGTATTTTTTCGAAGTTGGAAACGGGAGGCATCCAGACGGACTCCCGCATGCGCCCGACTGGGATCCACTCGGCATGCCCACCAGGGGGCGATGCTCTGCCCATCTTGGGGCATCGCTCTGCCGCAATCAGAGCCATTCTAGTGCCTGAGGCAGAGGCCATGGAGCCATCCTCAGCGCCCGGGCAAACATTGCTCCAATGGAGCCTTGGCTGTGGGAGGGGAAGAGAGAGACAGAGAGGAAGGAGAGGGGGAGGGGTGGAGAAGCAGATGGACGCTTCTCCTGTGTGCCCTGGCCAGGAATCGAACCCGGGACTCCCGCATGCCAGGCTGACGCTCTACCACTGAGCCAACCAGCCAGGGCAAACATGTTTCTTATTATTCCCTGAGAAGTTAATACTGATTATAAAAAAGAAACAAGTATTCTATTATGAGCACATTGACTTCTTATGATGCATTGATCATTTCAGCCATGTTTAAGAAAAAAGTAAGGTTAAAAAAATTCTTGACTTTATACACAGTTTATTATTGCAAGGGAGATTTCTCTTAATTAAGTATTAAACATTACTTAATTAGGTAGTGAATAATTACTGTTCTATGATTAGTAAAGAAAGTTTAGTTGCTATGGACCCTGAGCCACTATAATTGATGTTTATGCAACTTGGATTAGAATTCAAGAGTGAATAGGGTCTATACTTATGCATAATAGCCAATGGTGAGACACTTGAATCCGGAGAAAATCATTCCACTTCTCCAATAAAAACTTTGAAATTCTTCAAAATAATGTTATAAAAATAGCTTCCACAGGTATCAGAACTCCAAAAATTAACCAACTAGAAACTTGGTTATTATTTTTTATTGCTCTTTTGAAGTTATAACTTAAAGCCAGCCTTGAAACAAATTTAGTTGATAGATTTATCTATCGATAGTTATTAGTTTCTGTAAATTTAAAGCTGGGAAAAGCTATTGATGAAATGATCAAGCTAAAGAGAAACTCTATCAAGGGATCATTTTTCAAAATATTTTTGCAAATAGTTCCATAAAAGGTAAATAGCCTTAAATATATGGATGGTGACTAGAAGGAGGTATATCTAAGCCTAGTATTGTATTCCCAAAAGAGACAATTACTGTCCATAACAAAAAAAAGCAAATGTAGTTACATAAACTTTGTTAATTTCATGTACATGTGCCCCAGGCTCACAAAAGAAAGAGAACTCTAGGAACAAACCCAGTCCCATCACAAAATGCGTGTCCAGTTCTCAAACCTTGCAGTGGTCTTCTCACCCAGTTGTCCCAAGTACTCCTCAAATTTTTCACTATGTTCCAGTTCTAGTTCCCAAGTTCCCAGGAAAGTCTCCACCATGGTGGAAAGCTTGCTGGGAGGAGGCGTTCACAACCAAATGCCAAAGGGAGTAGGTTTCCATGGCTCCCAGCACCTTCATTTAAAGGAATACTCATCACGTGAGTCTCCTGAAATGGCCAATGGGCAGCAGTAAGACCAAGGAGTCCATGTGAAGTTAAATATAGGTCAACAATTATAGCACTCCTAGCAGAGATTTATGCCTCAGGATCACCTAATAAATATACTGTAACTTGTGAAATAAAAACTCATTTCAAAAGGAATCAGCCTTTAGAATGAATGCCTAGTCAACTCTGAAGGAATTGCCTTTCCCACATCTAAGGAATACATGACAGAGGTATTTTGTCACCTGATAGAAAACATCCTTGCTTGGCCACCTTCAGTTATTTGCACAAATCACATTGCCAGAGAACTCTCTGTATTACAATAGTATCTTCTCCTCCCTTCCTTGCAGATTTGATAAACTGATTATCAGTTAATGTAACTGAAATGTCTACCCTTGTTTGAAGTGAGGTGTGGGCTGTAATTAATATCATCATTTTTCTTCATTCAGAATGGTTGTGAACTGGAAAGAAAAGTAATGATTATCATTGATTAGTGCTTTATGATATATGATCAAAAGGGAAGTAGGACTAAGGCTTGGAAATTTTATCTTTTAAGTTTACAAAGTAAGCTCAATATTAAAAGATACCACTTGAAATTGTGAGGGGAAATTTTCAGGAGAAATACAGTATTTTGATGTATGCATTCTAAAGACAATGGAGAAGGTAATTTAAATCTTGGTGCAATTAGGTCTGAAATCATCTTCTGCCACCCAGATAATGGAAACAAATGTCACAGGTACTGTGTTTCCTAACACAGTAGGAAAAAAGGAATAGATTCAGAGGCTGTGGATTTATGTCACAATTCTGAGCTCCAGTAGTTTTGAAGAAGGCTGGGAAGTTAGAAGTATATTCATGCTATTATCTGCCTGTGTTAAACATTCCTTCAATGTAAGGAGATATTTATTCAAACCATCTCTTTGTGGGAAAAAAATTAAAAATAAGTTGATGTTTTGGCACCACAATATTTATAACTTCAGTCAGCTAAAGAATTTCTACTGATATAAATATATAAAGAGGAAATTTATAATGCAATATTTTTCTAGGTGCTATAGTTATTAAAGTATCTGGAGAATAAAACAGGAAGCCAGGACCCAAGAGTCAGTTTCAGAAACCTGACACCGGGCTCGAGGTAAGTGCCTCCACAGTTGGAAGTGTCCTCAGGGGTGATGCTCTCATGAAGAGCACATGACTGGATCTTGCCTACCTAGTTGTAGGCAAGCATGTCTTCAAGAAGATAGCAGGCATACATGCTACGCGTGTTTGCCATCGTGGCTACTGGGACAAAGGTCTCTCATTAGTGTCATCATCTTTTCTCCAATTCCCCTGCCATTTATGAATCCAGAAATCAATCCTGTGACCCATTTTAGAACCCATGTAACTCACATCCTGATCAAGACATGGTACATTTCCTTAACCTCACAATGTGTTCCTGTGTTCCTTCCCAGGTACTGCCCCACCCTGTCCCATTTCCAACATTAGCAAGTTCTGATTTACTTTTTAGCATCACAGGTTAGTTTTCTCTGTTCTCATTCTTCATATAAATAGATTTATACATAATGTCTTCTACTCTGTTTGCCTTTTAAAACTCAGCATTTTTTTTTAATTCATCCATATTGTTGCATGCAGCAGTAATGTTTTTATTTTTATTCCTGAGTAGTATTTCATTGCAGGAATGTATCACAGATTATACTGTTTATCCATTATTCTCTCAAGGCATTTGGGCTGTTTTTATTTTGAGGCTATGATGAATAAAGCTCTTATAAACATTCTTATACGAGGCTGTTTGTAGACACATGAGGTCCTTCCTTTTGGATACATTACTAGAAATGTAATTACTGGATCCAATTGGTCTTGACAGGCAGGAATTGGGAACCACTGAGCTAAGATAATAATGAAACTATTTTCACATGTATTACATAATTGATCAAATGTGAAGATGTAGTGATGTTAAGACCAGAATTTTTCCTCCGGAAGAAGGAAGATTTAAATATGTAATAAGGGAATTAAGAACAATATTAGGCAATGGGCTGGAATAGTAATAAATTCATGGTTTCTGAGGCGTGTGTGTGTGTGTGTAATTGGACATGCATGTATGCATGCATTTAAGTGTGTCTGTATATATGTGCTTATGTGCCTGGATACAGTAGTCCCCTTTATCCTTCAGGTATACATTCCAAAACACGCAATGGATGCCTGAAATCACAGCTACTCCCAAACCCTATATATACCCTGCTTTTTTCCCTATACATACATGTCTATGATAAAGTTAATTTATAAATTAGGGAGAGTAGGGTATTAACAACAATAACTAATAATTAAATAGAACAATTATAACAGCATATAAAAGTTATGTGACTGTGGTCTGTCTCTCTCTCAAATATCTTACTGCACTGTACTGACCTTTCTACTGAAAGGAAGCACTTTACGGATTCTCTTTGGCATATCCAAATTGCCCTCCGTTGCATTTTGGGGCTGTTCTTAAGTAAAATAAAGGTTATTTGAATACAAGTCCTGCAATATGTTAACCCAGATGGCTACTCAGTGATGAACGGGGTTGGGGGGGGATCTATAGGATGGAGAAGCTGGGCAAAGGGGACAGTCGCACCCCAAGTTGGATGGGGAAGAATGAGCTTTCATCTCACGACTCAGAACTGCACAGAATTTAAAATTTATGAATTGTCTTCGAAATTTTTCATTTAATATTTGTGGACCTTTGTTGACTGCAGGTAACTGACTAAAACCACAGGAGGCAAAGCTGCAGATAAGGAGGGAACCCAATATGTGTGTACAGACAGCCCTACCTGCCCAAAGAGCTCAGAAGCAAGGACGCCTCCCTCTGTGGGAATGAGTGTACCTAGCGCCAAGGTCTTGGTGTCTAATATCATGCCTCCCAAATGAAGGAGGGCTCCTTGGAGAAATGGCCGATTCCATTGTGAGGGCAGAGTAGGAACAACCTGAGCCTAGAACATCTCGTTATTCCAGAAGGTAAGAAGGTATTCAAATAAATAACTGAGGTATGCCGCCCAAATGTGGAAGTGAGCTTGAAGGTACTCCCATTGGCTCAAACTAGGATAATTTGAGAAGCAAAATACTAGAAAAAAGTCATAAATTATAAATCATTGGAGGAAAAATAAGAATCCATGAGTACATACTAGAGAGAGGAATAGAAAAAGAGAGAGAGAGAAGAAATTATCTTCCTTATTGTAGAATGCCAGGAGCTTGCTGGTAAATGTGAAGACATGCTGGAATTGGAAACGCGTCATTTTTCAACCATCCCAGTAAATACGGACTCACATACAAATTTATCAATGGATGTTAAAGGTAGAGGGGAATTTTGGCTAGTATCAAGATAATAATTTTATTTTAAAGTATCTCCACACAGATTTCATATTAATTACAAGGGAGAAAAAAGGTAGCAATGCAGTGGGGAAATTGGACGACCTCTTGACTAGGTCATTGAAATTAAGCTTACCAATGAAGGGCGGATGAAAAACACATGGCTTCCAATGCGGTAGCACCGAGAGAGAAGTGACATCACTTGTGTAGTATTCTGGCCCAGAATCCACATCTGGGTCTAATCGTAAGGAAACAGCAGACAAATTCCAAATGAGGAATGTCCTATTAAAAAAGGAGAGTGTTGATTGAATTCTTCAAAAATGCCAATGTCACAGAAGACAAAGAAAGGCTCTGGGGAAATGTTCCACATTAAAGTATACTAAAAATATACCACAACCAAATGCAGTACGTGGTCCAGACTGGACTCTGTACTGGAGAGAAAATAAATGCGGCAAAGGACACTGTTAGATTAACTGGAAAATTAGAACAAAGATGGCAAATGAGATTAGAAGTTTGCTTTGGTTACATAAGAGAATATCCCTATGCTTGGGAGATATACACGAGAGTATTTGGGGGTAATAGTTTATAATGTATGCCATTTACTCCCACAAAGTCTCAGAAAAAAGCACTGTGTGTGTGTGTGTGTGTGTGTAGTACACATTACATACACACACACAGCATGAGAGCACTTGATAAAGCAAAGGAGGTAAACTCTAACAATAGCTAGATCTCTAAGTAAAAGCCATGTTTTTTTTAAGTTAGTCTGATTCTTGAAACTATTCTGCAAGTTTGGAATTATTTTCCAAACAAAATGTTTTAAAAAAATAAAAACTACACTTGGCCAAAAGCTTTCTCTGCCTCTGGGCATGTGGTCAACACGTCTGGGGGCGTCACAACTGAGGTGTGGTTTATTTAGTTTGTCTCCTGCCAGCTAAACCCATAGAAAGGAGAGTTTCCAAACTAGTGTGTGGTAATAGAACGTGGTATGAAATGTACTCCTCAATAAACATAATTGCACTTTTATACAAAAATCGTAGGCACTTTTTGCTTTCATAACAGGAAGCATGGTACTACCCTGATAATGAGAAAGATAAAAAATGATTTCAGCAGGTGACACATATTGCTAGCTTTTAAAGAAGATTTTTAAATAACTAGAAAGGCAAGGGTGGGGGGTGACTAGAGTTCTATAGTATTCAAAAGTAATCCTAGAAAATAATTTTGATTCTTTAGCTCTTTTTGATATAACATTGCAGTTAAGAGCAGTCAGACTGCCTAGTTCGAAGTCCAGTGAGCTACTTACTAGCTGTGTGCTATCAGGCAAGTTACTCACACTCTCTGCCCTTGAGTTTCTTCATCTGTAAAGGTGGGGATAATAATAGAACATACCTCAGAGCTCTGAGTAATAAACAAGTTTATATATATATAAAGTGCTTAGAACAATGCTTGGCACAAGAGAAGTACAACATTGTGTCTTGTATCATTATTATTTATCTAGTAATATGTGTGATGTTCAAACAGATCACTTTAGTCTACCTCAATATGAAAAGAACTGCACAAGATCTCAGAGCTGTTGATAGGGATTTGTACCACAAGTGACCACATTTATTAAGAATATTATTTACACAAAGTAAAAACAATCAAGAAACCTATTAAGATGGATCTACAGAATGCTAACAAACATTGATGTATAACTCTGCTAATCTAAGCAGCTTTAAAAAATGACATTGATGAGCATCTACTGCAACCTAAATGAGTACATTTAATCCCTGAAGGATAAGTCACTTATCTGATGTCAATCAGATAGTGGTTGGCATAGCCACTATATTGTTCTCCTAAAAGGCAGTGGTGTGCTGAACTGGCTTAAATTGTCCCATAAGAGCTGATTGTGTGATGTTCAGGAATTTGTCATACTCATTGTTACACCATGGGTAGCCTGAACTCAGCCACAATGGGAGAATTTACACCAAGGAAGTAGACAAAATACAACTGGTTAGGGCTTCGTTTCTTGAGGAGATGATTTTTAAAACTTATTAGCACACTACTCACTAGAAGAAGCATGGCACTTGGATTTTATTAAGGACAGTCTTAGTTTCATATTGATTGCATATTTCTAATTTGTGACTAAAGATTTACTTTGTGACTTCTTAAAAAGTCATTCCTGTTTAGGTTCTAAGATTATTTCTCCTAAACCAGGTAGCAACTCTCTTAAGTATGGCTGCAGACTAGAATCATCTGGAAGTTCTCAAACATCCTAAAACCAAGATTGTACCACAGGCCCATTTAGTCATTATCTACTGCAGATGGGTGAGACCCAGGCATTGATGTATTTCCTAAAACACCCAAGGTGATTCAAATGTATGGCCAGTTTGAGAACCACTGTGCCACATCTTCCAAAGTTTGAAATGTAAGGTAGGCTATTATCATGTCGCTATCAGTTAACACGGAGAGACAAGTCATCAAAGTCAGGAGTACCAAATGTCCCCAGCAAGACACCAAGTAATGGGAGGCGGTGAAAATACTATCATAAAGTCAACCCAGATATAATCAAGTCCTTTGTTTAGGGAAGCTAGAGTTTACCTCTTATCTTTGTCATTTCCATGGGAGGCAACCCAATTAGCCATTATCCATGACATATGGAAAAATGAAGATTTAAAAATAGCAAAATTGAATCAACAAGGGGGAAGCAAAACTATAAAATAATGTTAAACCTTTGAAAAATATAAATCATCCTTCAGTAGAATTTAGAAAATAAGGTCAAATTACTTTTAAAATGCAGTGTTGGACTCATTTTTGAAATAGCACTTCCCACATTTTTTAAAAAGAGGGGGATCCACAATGGATTGCAAAATTTCAGGTTCCAGTTATCTGGATTGGAATTTTGGCACATTTATTGAAGCATTAGATCCTCCCCTTAATAACTGGAGGTTTGTAACAGTTTACTTGGTCTAGTAATGCAACACCAAAGAGTTGATGCTCCTACAGTTAAAGGGTCTTAAAAACAAGATCTGTGACGAGTTTAAGTTTCACGTCCATTAACAAGACCAAATAATAGCGTTGTATTGTTGGAATTTAAGATGGACATGAATTTTTTGCACAATCTGGCATTTATCATTAGAGTACTGTACTATTATTCTTGATATGCTATAATTACATTCCTCTTCAGGTTACTAATGTGTATGAATTGCACTAAATGCATTAAATAATGTAGAGTTAAGTTGATGGTGAATTTCAGTTTCCAACATAAGTCATTGGCGGGCTTGCATTTCCTTGATGAAATTTGGCATCTGGAGAACACTTACTGCACTGAAAGCCAGTACAAATTTTGGTTATTATTCAAACCTATCTTGCATTATGCCATTCTTCATATATTTCAGTCTTGTCTCCCTCAGCTGGATTATACACTGAAGGTCAGACCACATCCTGCACTGTTCTGTGTCCATGAAATCTTCCAGAAAAGTGTGAGGTCACAGCAACTATTGATTAAATACCCGACTGACCTAGGAAGGTGCAGGGCACTTCCTGCATATTCCATGTGTTAGAAAGGCAATGGCAGAGTAAGAGCAAGAATCCCACAAGTGTCATGGAAATGCGTGGATTTGGACCCAGTTTTGTCACTTATTACCTGTGCGGCATTAGGTCACAAACTCTGACTTGCAATTTCCTAATGTGTACAATGGGCAGCAGTGGCTTCCCCACACATGATGGGGGAGGAAAAAAATATGGTGTGTTTGAAAGCACTTTGTAAAGCATAAAGCATTATTCATACATAAATCTTCCAGAAAAGGTTGATAAACATTGGTGTTATGTCTATTATTATGTCACACATAAATATGAATCCTTATATTCAGTATATCATTTTTTTGAGGTTTTTGTTTTTTTATGAATGCTCCAAATAATGACTGAATTCAGAACCTTTTTTTATTTACCAGGCTCCTGAATGATTTGAATGATTCGTTGTAATATATATGTATATACATATGTGTATGTGTGTGTCTATACACACACACACACATACATATATGTGTGTACAGTGTTCCATAAAGTCATGGTGCACTTTTGACCGGTCACAGGAAAGCAACAAAAGATGATAGAAATGTGAAATCTGCACCAAATAAAAGGAAAACCCTCCCAGTTTCTGTAGGATGATGTGGCAGCATGTGCGATGCACAGATGATGACATAACACTGTGTATGCAGCAGAGCAGCCCATGGCCATGCCAGTTGAGATGTGGATGGTACAGAGGAAAGTTCAGTGTGTTCTATGGCTCGCTAAATTCGAATCCATGACCAAAGTACAACATGAATATTGGCGTGTTTATAACGAAGCGCCACCCATAGGAATAACGTTATACTCGGTTGGATAAGCAGTTGAAGGAAACCGGCAGTTTGGTGGAGAAATCCCGTTCTGGTAGGCCATCAGTCAGTGAGGAGTCTGTAGAGGCTATACAGGATAGCTACCTAAGGAGCCCTAAAAATCTGTGCATGAGCCCAAATCAAACTGCACTGAATAGGTATGAGACTGGGAGGGTTTTCCTTTAATTTGGTGCAGATTTCACATTTCTATCATCTTTTGTTGCTTTTCTGTGACTGGTCAAAAGTGCACCATGACTTTACGGGCACACTGTATATAGTGAATAAAAGTCAATTACATTACAGTGTTGAATCATTCTACTCATAGAGGAAGCAGAACAGATAAGAGGTTCGGCACCTGAAGTCCTGGTTCCCTGGCCCCCACAGCTGGGTCGCCTTGAGTAACTCATTTGCCATTGCTGGGCCCCAGTTTCTCCAACTTTAATGGGTCTCTGCTCTGGTGGTGGTTGTGCTTGAAGAAGTCCAGAAAAAAGGAAATTACTCTGATATTCCAAAGGTATGTTATCAGATATGTTATCGTAGATGCAGGAAGACAACAGATAGTCTCAGCTAAGGTGAAGACTGACCTTTGTTAGACACAATACTACCTAGAACCTGACTGCCCGCCATGAACTGCTTTTAGTTAGAAAGTTTTCATCTTAGACCATCCTATGTGGTTACTTTCGGTCTCTGAGTTTGTGAGGCTGCTATTCAGGCCTCCCCAGAGCTTGTCAGGTTTAGTGTGTGGTCCCATTTCTGTCCACATTAAGATCTCAGTTATTTCTAAATTTTATATTATCAATATAGCTAATATAACTGGCTATTTAATATCAAAATAAACTTAAGATGTTTGTGAACTTTTCTATCTTAATAGCTGCCTGCTTCCTAATCTTCCAGAAGTTGCATGTAGACCAGGGGTCCCCAAACTACGGCCCGCGGGCCGCATGCGGCCCCCTGAGGCCATTTATCCGGCCCCCGCCGCACTTCTGGAAGGGGCACATTTCATTGGTGGTCAGTGAGAGGAACACAGTTCCCATTGAAATACTGGTCAGTTTGTTGATTTAAATTTACTTGTTCTTTATTTTAAATATTGTATTTGTTCCCGTTTTGTTTTTTTACTTTAAAATAAGATATGTGCAGTGTGCATAGGGATTTGTTCATAGTTTTTTTTATAGTCCGGCCCTCCAATGGTCTGAGGGACAGTGAACTGGCCCCCTGTGTAAAAAGTTTGGGGACCCCTGATGTAGACAGAGATAAACATTTTATATTTCCCCTCTCCCGCCCACCCCAACCTGATTCTGTCTGATAGGTTCCTCGGCAGCCTTCAGTCCCATGCGGACTTCTCCGACCTGCCTCCAGGACAGAGAGCCTGATAATACCCTCCACCGGGTCACAAATGCACTATAACATGCTCTGACAGCTCTAGATGGGAAGCACAACTGAAGAAATTTAAATTTTTTTAATTTTTAATTTTTAAAATTTTCAGCCCACAGGAGAAAATTAGAGAGGCTTTGTAAATGTTTGTTGAATCAAGGAATGTGTAAATGAGTAGCACTCACTGATTCTAACCACAGCATCCTGCACACAAGGCCCCTCCGGGATGAATTTGAAGACAAACAGATGGATAGATTTCACATAGGTTAGTCAAGGTAAATTCTTTTCCTCAGAATTTTACAGACAATGGAAGAACAGCGAGAAGACATAGTTAAAATATGCTATCACATCTAATGTTCCCTTCTTTCTTTTTGAAATAGCTAGGTCTGGAATGCTAAACTATAAACAGGAAGTCTGTCTGCATCTCTGTATCTCTGATGGGTCACATGCAGAGCCCAGGGATGCTTACATACAGGGTTCCTGTTCAATTCCTGATTTCACAGGAAAACTCGAGGGATATTCTTACTTAGAAATCACAAAAGACAGGTCAGTCCATGAATTAGGAACATGATTCAGATCTATTCCCCTATGTAATGTGGGGTGTAAGTTAGAGCTGCCATTTCCAACTGCACAGTCTGTAGAGACTTCATGTTGATTTTAAATTTTTGAGTTGTTGACGTGAGTGCGAAAACATTTGGGTGGAGAGCACACAGGAACCATCAGAAAAGCACGGACTGAACTTCCTTCGGTTCCCTGCGTACTTGTGAGCCATATTTATAGCTTATTAAACCTGGAATGCCTGCAGATTCAACAGAGACCCACACAGCCTGCTGATTGGGAGCTGTGTGGCTGATGGAGCTGTGTGGCTGATGGAGCTGTGTGCTGATGGAGCTGTGTGGCTGATGGAGCTGTGTGGCTGATGGAGCTGTGTGCTGATGGAGCTGTGTGGCTGATGGAGCTGTGTGCTGATGGAGCTGTGTGGCTGATGGAGCTGTGTGGCTGATGGAGCTGTGTGCTGATGGAGCTGTGTGGCTGATGGAGCTGTGTGCTGATTCGGCTGGGTGAGATGCTTCCAGACAGACCAGTCCACAGTCAGCATATGTCTGCACTGAAGCATCTCCGCCTCCCTGGGGTCCAAACTCCTGGCAGACAGTGGGTGAGATAGAGAGAAGGCATTTGAAATAATTCCCAGGTAAACACTGAAGTCACTCTCCCAGGTGCAACAGAAAGGAACATAAGTCTACCAGGATGGAAGAGGCTCTCCTCCCTGGGGAAGGTGGAAAGAAGGCAGTATCACCAAATATTCCTCTAGGTCTGTCACTCTGCATCATGTGTCCCAGAAAGTAAAAGGATGTTTGTAAACCACAAGAACAAGTGACGTCCCCATCGGGCTTTCTTGATCTCAATGAGTATAGTGAAAACCCCATTATTTCTACACAGTCATTGTTAACAACAACATGTTAAACAGCACCTTCAACAAGTACCCTGCTGAGCAAATCACAACCTGAATTCATTGGTCAGTCATTCAATCAAAAAACATTACTGCTGAACAGAGATGAATGAGAGAAGGTCCTGGTTTCCCGTACCTAAGTACCCTCAGAGAGCCAATGGGAGCCAGAGCACTAAAACATGCCGACGGCTGTTGGCTGAGAACAAAACACAATTTTAATGAGTTGTTTGTTATTCTTTGAGGATAGGTTTAAGGGAGGTCTTGACATGATCTTCTTAAGCAGAAATGTTCTTCAGTAGTCTTGTCCTAAATCATCCAAGTTGTCTTTAACAATTTTTTTTTCCTGAAGGCAAAGAACACTCCTTAGAGTGTTTCTGTTTCTGGGTTTTCATAACAGAACTTAAGTCAACATTTCCCTTGGGACACTGTGTGGTTCTGCAGGCAAATGACCTGCCCTGCCCTTGTGGTCACAGACAAGGATGCCTGAGTATCTTAATGCAAACGCTGTCTCTTCCCTGCCTTGGAGGCAGCCTCATCGCCAACCACAACTGAGCATCAGGGCTCTAGAAGTACCTAGGAAATCTCCCTGGGTTGAAAGAAGCATCTGCCAGTTTCCATTTTCCGTATAGT
The DNA here is from genome assembly GCF_036850765.1 of Saccopteryx bilineata. Lineage (NCBI taxonomy): Eukaryota > Metazoa > Chordata > Mammalia > Chiroptera > Emballonuridae > Saccopteryx > Saccopteryx bilineata. The sequence continues at coordinate 77,029,857 of NC_089492.1, read as the reverse complement.
AGGAACCCATATGACACTCAGTATGGGTCCTTTCAATTTTTACCAAATCACATTGATCTGGGAAGCTACGTAAGTACAAAGGTCAAATCCTGCTTCTTCTTTATTTATAATCTACATTCTTAGTAAAAGGCATTAACTGAGAAAGACTGAAGAAGAATGTTGAACCAATAGCAAGACATATTTTAAATGTTTTAAAAAGAATTGAATTAAAATGCATACCTGCAGGCTTTTCTGAAGTACATTCCTTGCTAAAATATTTATTAAGTGTTTAATCGGGTACTAAGTTGCATCTGTTATATAGTAATTCATATAAATCTCAAAAAACACCCTCAGGAATAGGTACTATTTTTGTTGCCATTTTACAGATGAGAGAAAAGTGAAGCACTGAATAACATGCCCCGGAACACGAGGAAAGCACTACCCTCAGAGTGCTCACTAAAATGGGACTGTTTCTGGATGGTGACATTTTGGGGAACTTAAATATAGTTTTCTGTATGTAAAATTTTCCCCAAATGAATATAAATTGTCGACATATCAGAAAAAAATATTGTTATTTTGAGAAGAAAGCTTTTTACTGATTTTTTTTTTATTCTGCAGACATCATAGCGAACTTTACCTACACAAGGCGCTCTCTAGTAAAAAGTCACAATAAAACCATTTCCTTGAGTGGGTCTTACAGTAGCCTGTATCACTGTGGCCAGGAAATGAAAGCTGTCCCTCAGAGGGAGGTCAAAGGGGAGGTTTAGTGGGTTTATCCAGAGACTTTGTATATTATAGCAGAATAAAAGATGAGTTTTGAACTTGGAATCAGCTCAGAAGTTACTCTTTCCACCACCTTCAGCACGGTGGTGATGTCACTGGTCCTGGAGTCCGGTGACATATTCACTGAAAAGGAGAGGTCGCCCAGCTAGTACACCATTTCTGGCAGTTACATCTCCCAGTTCCGTGCAACCAAGAACAGAGACAGATACAGCTACAGAAATACACATGGTGAAGACTTGATTCTAGGCCTTTAAGCAATTATGGACTGGGAGACTGAGAATTTGCATGACCATTAAACATCCCCATACATGGAAATGATCATTCCAGGGCAATAAAGCCTAATGTTGAACCTGAAGTGGATTTGGGTGCCAGCGAGTACCACTGAATATAGATGACACCATCTCACAGACCTGCCCTTCAACTGCAATCCACTAAGAGCCTCGAGGACTCATTTCCAATGAAATAGGAAATAAATGCTAGAACTAAACTATTGAGTATTTCTGTTTCCTGATAGTCTCCATATTTGTGATTCTTAAAACTTTACAACCAACAAAAGTATAGAATCAAAGTAGGGTTCTTATTATATGGTTGAGATTCACTCAATAAAGTGAGTCCCCTAAAAGGTAGTTTTAACCAAGCTTCTGGTTATCCAAGTGAAGTGACTAAAGAAACAGTGAATCTTAGAGAATGTTGTCGCAACATAATTTATACTGATTTAGCTTTGTTACCAATCACAACAGCACATTTTCAGGAGTGGCTATTTTGGTACTAACCAAACAGCCAAGGCATCACTGCACCTCAGAAAATATATGCAGCATTTGCACACATGAATTAGGTCAGCAATAGCTATATATATCATAAGCTTGTACCTTTATAGAATTACTACCGTTTTCCAAGAATTTCACTTCTGCTCTTTGTTTGGAGTGGTTTATTACAAAGTTATTTTCTTGACTCCTCCACCCTCTTTGGAGAGCTAACTTTCACAAATAGTTATAAATCAGGGGAATCAATCCCAGTAACATGGAAAATTATTCCGAACAATGCATAATGTAGTGGCAGGCTGCCAAAGCACTGTGAAAATGTCAGGAGAAAGTCATTTGGTTCTAAATGTGAATGACAACGATGTTAGTTCACAATGTCCAATCAAGACATGTTATACTGAGATCCCAAGAGAAAACACTTTAAATGTGGCTAAGGTCACAGGAGCGCGTGATCTTATCATCACCGCGTCATTTCCCATTTGGCAGAATACAGATCGCTCCTTTACAAAGTGAGTTTTCCTGGATTCCAACCGTGTGCAGAGCTGGAATGTTCCGAATTCGGCCACAGTCTTCTCTGTATTTCTTGTCCTAGATTTACTCCCCAAGAAATAGGCTCAGTTAAGAACAACAAGTCGTGTTCAGATATACCACAGGGTTAGCAATAAGATTTGTTAAGAACATACTGGTATTCTAGCTCATTTCACCACTATGGTACCAAGCTGAAGGCACCACAGACAGGAAAGCTCTGTCTTCCTCAGTCCTTCACCTGTGTCAACGCCTCCCTTGACCCCATTCTCTTTGACCCACAGCTGCTCGGTGTGCAGGCTAAGTGTGCAGTAGTATGAGTATCCCCGGGAAGTTTTTAGAAATGCAGAGTCTCAGGTCCCACGCAGATCGGCTGAGTCAGAATTTGCAGTTAATGAGACCCCCCAGGGGATTCTTGTGCATGTGACAGTATATGGAACACACTCTTAAAGTTATATTTTGTCCTGATGACAGGGTAGACCCTTAGGACATGGGTCTTTTACCTCCACTGTCATCCAAGTAATTAGCAATCTAGAATCAATCCTCTTCCCCAAGCTGATATAAGACAAACATAGACCAGCTGACACTTGTTTAACCCTTTACAACTTACAACATACCCTCACAATCGTATCCAGTTGGTGTTCTCAGCACCTTTGAGAGGTGGGCAAGGGTGCCAATTCCCATGCTGCAGACTAGGAAGCTACAGCTGTTAGATGTTAATCGAACATGTTTGACACTCCCCCAAATCACACCCTACTTGTTTTCTGACTCTTTGCTCCTACACCACAATGCTTGGACAGAAGCTCTCAAAGCAGGGCTGAAAAATAAGGCGAAGACATAATAAAGAAGTCATTGGGAAAAATTGGTGAAAAATGGATTACATAATTTGCAGCCACCTTATCTGATTTCATTCCTCAATGACAGGGACATCCAAATGGATTTATTAGATTTTCATAAAGGTATTTGTCCTCTTCCTGAGTAAGAGCTGAGCATAAGTCTAAGCAAGGGACGACAGGAAAGCCAGTCGAGCAATCCATGTCCTGATAGCCAGACATTCCCACATTCCCACATGCCCATGAGCAGGAACAGGCCGAGGTCAGGAGGTCAAGCTGTGGCCCTGCTATAGGTCTGTCCCCTAGGAAATTTTTGGTATCTGTTTCACCAAGTTCCCATGTTTCATGACAGTAAGTCTGTACATGATTTGACCATCCTGCTTCCTGAACAGATCTCTTTCTAGGCAGAAACCACATTTGCTCTCTATATTTCTGTATGTTTGATGTTTTCCAAGGCTTATGTAGTGTTCCTTCAAAACAGGAAAATCTCAGCCTCCCTTTTGGGAATTTCCTCATTAGGAACAGACAGGCAAGTTTTTCGCAGAAGAGATTCTCTTCAAAGCCATTGTCAGGCACCCTCACACCCCCTCCGTGTCTAGAGCTGCCCAGAGTTCTCACAAACAGGTGAAATACTTGATCATGGTCGTAGCCTCCGTGCCCAGGCTGCTGTGCCGCCTGTGGGCAAGTCTTCCGCGGATCACCAACAAAAAGACAAAAGAGCTAGAACATTTCTGAAGAAACAGCTTCCATTACCAGATTTCTATGGGTTCTTTTCAAGAGTTCCAGGGTTAAAAGCAGTTTGGCAATTCAGGAAGTCACTGAGTGAGTCTGAGAATGCAAGCCTTCTGGATACAAGTTTCAAAATGTTCTTCTCGCTACTTGAAGAAACGTCAACCACACACGGGGATGGTGCAGACTCCAAGCCATAGCCCAAGCATCTGTTCCACAGTACAGAGCACGGAAGGGCTGACCCGCATACTGGGCTCAATGTGATGTGATTTCCCGATATAGCTGTGCATGGCTCCCCGGGGACCCGGGCTGGACGACAGCCCTGTGACCAGGATAGAGAAAACAATCTGCAGAACTGAAAATAAACACTTCTTCCCACTATAAAGTAAATATATCCCCAGCTACCTGGGGAGACACAACAATCTATGAAATCCAAGGGAGGTCTGTTTTAGGAGAACACCGTCAAATCTGGCAATGGCCAGGATTACCCCCAAAATTTAAAATCAACCATATTCTAGTATCTTCGTTCTTCACGTTTTGGTAATTTGTTCTATACATTTCTGACATTCGTTATTCTAGTGGCTTCTATCTAGACATCCTCTCTTGGCCAACAAACTTCAAACTTTAATACTTAGTATTGGCTTATTTTAAAATTCTATTATTTAACTAATAAAAAAAATAATAGATGCTACAGTGGACCTGAGGAGAAGTGGGTGACAATTCTACACCATGGGACTTCTCAGAGAATCATAATGCAAACAAATATATTAGTTCTTGTTATTAACCTGGCCATTTATGCTGAATGCTCCCACAAATCCTCTGTCCCAGACCTTTGGGGTTTCTGCCCGGAGTTCTCTCCTTCCAAGCCTGGCTTCTTCTCCTCCCATCTCTGCTTGAGCATCGCCTTTGGAAAAAGGGCTTCCTAGACCATGTTATCTAAACTAGATGCCCCCTGTTAGTCTTTATCAGAATATAGCATGTATGATATTTATTGTATAGCATCTATTAAACCTGTTATTGCAGGTTTGTTGCCTGTCTCCACCAGCAGCGCACCAAGTCTGGAGGACAGGAATCTTGCCTGCCTTTACTATTCTTGTGTATCCAGCTTTCCACCACAATTAGGTGATCAGCAAATACATGTTGAATGAATGTCTAGCCATTTGACTTTTTCTTATTTGTTTAGTCTTACTAGCAAGGATTTAAACAGTTTCTAGCTTCATTTTCTTTATCATTCTTTAAATCTAACCCAAACTTCTCATAAAAAAATTTTTTTTACCTAAACATAGTTATTATCACACACAGTGGCCATTTTAGCCTGAGAGTCTGAGAACCTGATTTTAAGAAATAAATAGTCGTCTTGATTTTGAAATCTAACTTAAAAATGAAAATGGCTGCCTTTTTCCAAGGGATAAACTCATTGATGAAAAAAACAACATTCACTTTTTAACTGCTGGCTACAATCAATTACAAAAGGTAAACTATTTTTAAAAGCACAACCAACTCTATGGTTTAGTTAGTTTTAAAGACTAGAAAGAATATGTCACTGATTTTTAAATTCTGATCTCAGATTCTTCAAGTCGACAAGCCTTTCTTGCGCGTCCCCGTAGTTACTGTGATTGTCCTTGCTGCAGTTCCAAAGGTTTAGACACACACAACTTCGGTGACTTCTCAGATGGAAATTACATGGAACATCAGGACTACCATTCTCTAAGTTACAACACACACACACCCACTAGCATGGGATAGTTTATAAAATACTGAAGTTACCAGAGCTGTTACCCAGCATCCTGTCTGCTACGGGGGCAGAGGTGAGTCCTTTGTCCTTTCTTTCCTCTCCTAGTAAATGGAACAAATTTTCAAATGGATACATGACCACCAGGAATAGAGAGGACATTTGCCAGAGTTAAGATGTGCAGCTATATGTAGTCATGTGACTGAGTTCTGCTCAGTGAGGTATAAGTATAGCCCACCTTACCCAAAGGAGTGCAGCATTGAAGGAAGGGGTATACTTCCCTTTCCCTTGAACCCTTTCCATTGTCTGGCACATGGAATTGATTGTTAGAAATTTTGTACCATATTGATGAGGGCAAGGTCCTAGGGGTAGAGGAACCAAGGGAGGCGAAAGGACCTGGGGTCCCTGCTGTCCTCATGGAGTGAAGCTGCTCTCTGGTTTAGACTTCAACACAAGAGAAATACCTGTTCACCTCTTTAACCCACTGCTACCCCAGCTGCAAAATTTATATCCCAAGTGATGTACCTACATAGAGTTCTCTTACCTTTTCTGAAATCCTAAATAAAAAAAGTGTTTCATTTTAAGTCCAAACTGATCACCCTCTACCCCCTGCTGCAGCTTTCTATTCTCCCTAGGATTCTGTGGTATTTCCAAGACTATGAAACAACTGAATATACCTGGGAATGAGAGCCACCTCCAGTGCCAGCATGGGGTGACTTTTGTAGGTGCGGGAAAGCCACCTAGCATGACATTGTAAGTTCATCAAACTTACTGCAAGATTGTTTTAATGCTGAGGCCAACTCTTCAGGAAGGGAAATTTTTTTTCTCCCAAAGAGGGTTGAAAAAAGTAAGCTGATAAGAATTTGAACCATGGCACCTGCATTCTTGAGCAACCCAGGATGCAGAGAATTCTGACCTTGTCTTTCGGCACAATCCTCTGATTTTCAGAATACAGAAACACATTGAGATTTTTGAAGTCAAATCCTGGCAGAAAGCTCTGGAGGAGGAGCAGGGGGGAAATGTTTACAGAGGATCTGTTCCAAGAGTATCCTTAAATTAGTTTACCACTTTGAGAACCTTTCCTGTATTCACAATGTAGAAGTCATATTGCTGTGGATAGTCTCATATTCCCACGGGCTGACATGGATTAGGTCCTTACACTGGACTAAGTGCTTTACATGTAGAAAAATGCTCATTTATGAGGAAATTGAGGCTCAGAGAGATGACACAATTACCCAAGGTCTAACAGCTGAAGGCTGCAAAGCCAAGCTATCAAAGTTGACTCTAGGACTTCTTATAGGAGACTGAACTTCTGCAAGATGTAATCCCAAATCAGGAACTTGCCAGCTTTCAGGAACTTGGAGACCTCTAAAAACATCAGAGCCAGTGTCCACGTGAGCATTGTGCACTCTTGTGCACAGCCCGGCACTCTTCCGTCTCACCTCCCAACCCCCAACCCCAGATTCGGAATTGCTCTTGTTATTATCGAATGTGATTATTGGCATTGCTCTGCCTGAAGGCTATTGGGTGTCATGCTGGGGATACATTTACTTTTCCTTACCTGAAGTCTAATAACTGTAAGGCTACTTACTCATTTGCCCATTCACACACAGACTGAGGCATCTATTTTCTCTTATTCTTTGCTCATGTCCATTCCTTGCTGTGCAAACACAAAGGAAAGACAGGCCTGGAGCTTGTTTCTGGCCACCCAGTATCCCAGCCATCTTCTGCTTCAATTTATGGGCCCAGATGCATTCGCACAATGAAGCCACAGTATTTCCCAGGTTGAACATTCATCACCTTGTCAACAAAGATGCCTCTGTTCTCTACTGCTGGCCCAGCATCCAGCTCAGAACTGCCGGGCAGTTGAGGGAAACGGAGAACGGGCTGCAGAGAAATTCTCTGCCGTTCACGCCTGCCAGCGCATGGGACAAGTACTGTTCGAGAGTGAAGTGTCCTTTCCTAAGCCTGACTGCAGCCCTCACTGGAATAGACTACACTGTTCCAGAGAAACTCTGGCCTGCCAGCACATGGGACAAGTACTGTTCGAGAGTGAAATGTCCTTTTCTAAGCCTGACTACAGCCCACTACACTGTCCCAGAGAAACTCTGGCACAAAGGAAGTGTGAGAGAGATCAGAGCCCAGTGCAGACACTTAGTACGCCTCCAACTAGAGTTAGCTTCTTTCATCAATGCTGAAATTTCACAGCCTTTACTGAACCAGGAATATTTCTTTCAATGATAATTGCTCTATGTGTGCATAATGACTACCTGTCTGTGGCCTAGGGTTTGTGTCCAAAGATTTCTATGAACCATAGTCAAAATAATATCATCATGTACTTTTATGAGTGCAAGGGACTGGCATGTCATAGTCATGAGTGCTTTTCATCAAATGTCTGTGAGTTGCTCCTTTCTGGTCACATAGTAAGTCCCTTCAGAGGAGTTAAGTGACTTCCTCTTGCCATTGAGCTGTGAGTAGAAGGCACATGTGACACTCTCAGTCTATGTGATGTCTCCTGAAGTGGTTTGCCTCTTTAGTGCACAAGGAGCAGTGTTCACTGTGACAGCCTCATTGTACTGAGCTTAGATCCTTGAGAGGCCACGACACGTAAACAACCAATCAACCCTAAATGTAGTGTGTTCTGAGTGAGCAATAACCCTTTGTTGTTTTAAGCCATTGACTTTTTGGAGGTCATCTGCTAGCACAGCATAATCCAAACTGACCAATGGGTATAGAAATCCATATATAAATACATAATTAGCAATGCTTTAGGAACAGAGCAATGGCTGGTGAGATCATTTATTATGGGAAGCCTGGAAGATGGCATTCTGTTTTTCAGTGATAAAACGTTTAGTGAATCTTTACCTAAAATCAATTGGAAACATGTAACATACTTAAGAGACTCAAGGTCTTGGGAAGGGGTTTGTAGGCTGGCTGCTAGTGGCATGTGCTGCTGCTGGTTTGGGGCAGCATCTGACTAGGTTCGGAGCCCAAGTCCCTGAGTGACTACCCAGGCCCAACCCCTCCTGCCAGTCTGTGATGGACTTGTGAAACCTTTGCTCTTTTATGAAACTTTGTCATCACAGCAAAACAGAGTGTATCCTGACCCAAATGTAGTCTAGTGACCTAATTTTTCAAAAGAAAAAGCTGAAAAATATCTGGTGAATACCCAAATATTTAAAAGCATTAAAACTAGTGCATTTTGCCGATCAGGCAGTGGTAGAGTGGATAGAGCGTTGAACTGGTATGCAGAGGACACAGGTTTGAAACCCCCGAGGCCCCCAGCTTAAGCGCAGGCTCATCCAGCTTGAGAGCAGGGTCACTGGCTTGAGCGTGGGATCTTAGACATGACCCCATGGTTGCTGGCTTGAGCCCAAAGGTTGCTGGCTTGAAACCCAAGGTTGCTGGTTTGAGCAAGGGTTCACTTGCTCTGCTGTAGCCCCCAGGTCAAGGCACATATGAGAAAGCAATTAATGAACACCTAAGGTGCCCCAACAAATAATTGATGCTTGTCATCTCTCTTCCTTCCTGTCTGTCTGTCCCTCTCTCTGCCTCTGTCACCAAAAACAAAAACAAAAACAGTGCATTTTGTCACTGAATCAGTATATGTCCTTTTATGGCACAAAATAGGGTACTGTCCAGACAGAGAGCTGTTTCTCCTTCAACCCCCATCAAAGTCTGTGGTCAAAAAGACCAGAATGGGCGGTCACGTCCAATATTTCAGTTCAAGGAGAAGGAAGATGAAACTGAACAGGAAGCACACCCTCCTCAGTTCTTCAGAAACAAACATCTGAAAACAGTAAGGAGAAATCTGAATCGTTCACGTGACTTCCAAAACCAACACTGGAAGTGGAGGCTTTAGAGACAAAAAACAAGTAAACATTCAAAAATTAAATGTAACCCTTGTTTTTGGCAGGCAGCACCTTGGCTCTGCGGAGTGTTGCAGGGTGACTAGGGTATCTCTCAGTGTTTTCCGCTCTCAGCTCCTATTGGGCAAAACCACAACACACGTCTGTGATCAGAGGAGCAGGACTGGGCTGGAGCTCAGCCTGCCCTGCTTTGTGGAATGGAGTGATGGCCGATTTTCCATGAGGTCAAAGGACTGCGTTGAGGGGATGTCTGCTGGTTCTCCCACAGAACATGAATTGCCCATGGGAATGTTTACAACAGAGGACCCCAAACTATGGCCCACGGGCCAGACTTCTGGAAGGGGCACCTCTTTCATTATTGGTCAGGGAGAGGAGCATAATTCCCATTGAAATACTGGTCAGTTTGTTGATTTAAATTTACTTGTTCTTTATTTTAAATATTGTATTTGTTCCAGTTTTGTTTTTTTACTTTAAAATAAGATATGTGCAGTGTGCATAGGGATTTGTTCATAGTTTTTTTTTTTATAATCCGGCCTTCCAATGGTCTGAGAAACAGTGAACTGGCCCCCTGTGTAAAAAGTTTGGAGACCCCTGATTTACAAGGTCTTCTGTGGAATGTGGTCCTCCTGTGCCATGTGCAGAGAGCGGCTGTACACCACCCTGGAGCGGAGTGGCTGTCTGGATGAGTCATGTGAACCCAACGAATGACGACTGGACATCTCAGTGTCTATTTCACTCAGTGCAGCCCCAGAAGGCAGGATTCTGCTGTGTGCCTTAGAAATTCCTGCTTTCCCCTGACCAGGCAGTGGCGCAGTGGATAGAGCATTGGACTGGGATGTGAAGGACCCATGTTCGAGACCCCGAGGTCACCAGCTTGAGCGCGGGCTCCTCTGGTTTGAGCAAGGCTCACCAGCTTAAGCCCAAGGTCGCTGACTTGAGCAAGGGGTCACTCGGTCTGCTATAGCCCCCGGTCAAGACACATATGAGAAAGCAATCAATGAACAACTAAGGAACCGCAACAAAGAGAATTGATGTTTCTCATCTCTTTCCCTTCCTGTCTGTCTGTCCCTCTCTCTGTCTCTGCCATAAAAAAAAAAAAGAAAGAAATTTCTGCTTTCTAGTCTTCCTCGCCCTGCCCTCCCCTCCCTCACAGAGCAGGGTCACTCTTCCAAAGGTTTAAATCCATCACAGTCCCTTCCATTTGAGAAGCTGATGAAAACTATGAACTCTTTCCCACAGAAAGAGCAGACTTTTGTGCTCATACCCTTAAGATGCTCAGTGCCGTGGCAGTATATGAGGACATCACCTGTGCAGCTGGCTGCACTAAGTTACTTCTACCTGGGGGGCCTTCATGCTGCAACTCTGTTTTAGATACATAATTTAGACATAGTGAGGAGGCTAGCACATGCATCTGCATAGAAACACACACACACACACTCACTTATACACACATACATATTTTCTTCTGTGCTTTCTCAGTAACAACCCATTTCAACAAAACAGCAGGGTAGAGCCCATACCTAATAACGTGCAGGAAGAAAGCTGTCGTCTCTGGAGCACTGCCATGACCTGAGGGACCAATGGAGAAGCAATGTATTGGTCCTTGGCCAGTATTTATCTGAATGGAACCTCGAGCTCGGCAAGGCTTTTCTAGGAGATAAAATGATGTACAATTCTTTCATTCTCCCACACTGATAATCCCCACACTGATCTGATTGTTTAGGAGCCAAAGTCATCATGTCTCCCTTTACATTGATGGCTCCCTATTGGGCGGCAGCAAAATAGAATTCCAAAATGTACACTTGGTACAGAGTAATGAAGGAGCCGGCACCAAACAAAACAATCCGAGAGTCCCACCCACTCCCTCTGGAAGGCCTTTCCCAGGCCTGTGTGGTGACCACCACTTGACCCGGGCCCACCCCCTTCCAACAGGGCTTGATGATGTCTTGCTTCCTTCTAGAGAATATTTTCCTATGATAAACACTGAGAGGATCAAATGGCCATACAGAGAAAATCTGCCTGTCTAATTCATTATTAGAACTAATAGTGGGGGGTTACATTTGGTGGGAGAGGTATTTGGGGGAGGTGAGATTTCAAGATTCACAGGGCAGTCCCACATGTGAGGTAAGCTGTCCTGCCGACTATGTCCGGAGACTCTCGATTCACAGCAGGGAGAGATTCTCACTGTGATAAGATTGTTCCATTTCTCAAACCAGTGCCAAGAATAAATCGAAGACACACAGAAGAATTTGGGGGAGGGGTGCTTCTTTTTTTCCTACCATCTGAGAAAATGGATCAATGTTGTCTCCAAAGTGAAAGAAGCTTTCAGCTCCTCTACCTTATTAAGTATTTTTAAGACTTTTTTCATCTGTCTCATTTTCCAGTAACACAGAAAATTATTTGCATCCCAATTTTTTTACAGCCACACCACAAGTCTGTGTCTCCATTTCCCTGGGAGGATCCCCCTCCCCATCTCTACTCTCTGTCTCCTGATCAAACAGGCCGTCATTCTTGCAACATACAGTCATTTTTCTAGCTCTAATCACTGTCTATATCCACAACAGGCCTTTTTTATTTTCCAAAAGGTGAGGTAATAAAACCTTGACTTGCTTCCCTTTAGTTCAAAAAAACATGTCCTGTGTCACGCAAACACTTGAGGTCCCTGTAAGCTGCTGCCAGAAGTCATCAGCATTGTCGCAGCTGAACTCTCCTGTCCATCGCCCCCTTGAGTGGACGAGAACAATACCCCTGCAGCTGCAGGCTCAGGACACACCCCCAGACTCTTTTGTTATTGTTCAAAAATAGTAAGATGGAAAAAAAGCTGTGTGCAGTATGATTTATCAAGGGGGAGGGGAAATTTGGGAAGGAACCAGCTATATAATTGAGCAGGGAGGGGCCTCACACAGTTTGTAAATTACTCTGCCTTTTTTGTGTTTAAATGAGCTTCAAAAATGATAGTCAATTCGGAGAATTTGCATTTCCAGGTTCTCCCTTCCTTCTCTTCTTTCTAAACTCATCCACTCCTTTCTCCTCAGTCTTGAACCTCATCATCTAATCCAGCAATGCAGCCCATGAGTTCTATTTTTTATTATTGCTTATTTGTTAATTTTAGAGAGAGGAAGGAAGAGGGAGAGAGAGAGAGAGAGAGAGAGAGAGAGAGAGAGAGAGAGATATTTGTTGTTCCACTTATTTACGTATTCATTGGTTGATTCTTGCATGTGCCCTAGCTGGGGAGTTGAACCCACAACCTTGGTGTATCAGGGTGATGCTCCAACCAACTGAGCTACCTGGCCAGGGCCACCTCGTGAGTTGTATTAGTGCCACTCAGTAAGTGTTTTCTAAGTACCTCCTATCTTGTATTTCCCCCAAATACAAACTTTCAAGAAAATTAAATGAAAAGGGAATTAAAAACACTTTAGAACAGGAATTTTTGTGTAAGGTATTCCATATACATGCATGTGGTTATACGTGTGACACCAATTTTGTTAATTTCAGATAAATTGATAAAGAAATGTTTTTACTTATTAGAGTATATCTTAACACAATCAGTTTTTATTTTGTTGTTTTAAGAACTTCAAAAAGTAGCATTAAGAAAGTAAAGTGCTGACTTCCTGATTCCAAGTTGTGTTCCTGGGAGTTTGACAGCCTACTTCTCAGTGTCAATGAAAGAAACTCCAAACCTCTAGAAAACATATTATGAGTTTATTGGAGCCAAAATTTTGAGGACATGACCAGAAGCAAGATCTTTGTGAATTGGGAAAATGATCCAGAGACTGGCAGTTTTGCAGCTTATTTTGTACATTTAGAGTCAAAGGAGAAAAGGTCAGGTAGGTGCCCGAAATCACTGGTCGTAGACTGTGGAGGTAAAGCAAAGCTAAGAGATCTCTAGTGTGGATGGAGAGCCAAACAGAGACATGCTTCTTCCCTGGCAGGTCCAGAAGAGTTAACAATGAACAGTCACAGCACATGGAGATGGATGTTATGTTGGGAAACAAGGAAACCACAAGGAGCTTATGGTCTGGTGCCTGTGGTTGTGCCCTGAGAGTCCTAGAAAGGAAACTCACTCTGACATTTCAAAGGTCTGTCATTCTAGATGCATAAAAACAATGGACAGGCTCACTCAAGATAAAGATTGACCTCTGCTAAGGCAGCTGCAGGTCTGGGATGTGACGAGCCACCCACGACCTGCCCAGGTAGAAATTTGTGATCAGACCAGATGATCTTATGTGGTTACTCAGGGTCACTGAGCTGGTCAGGATTCTTATACGACTACACTCCATCACACTCATTGCTGATTTGATTTAGGCTTCTCTGGATTGTAGAATATATGAATGGAATGAAGTTATTTTTATGTCTGGTTTCCATCATTCCCATCACATCACTTCAGAATAATTTCTGACAGAATTCCTACCACATAATTCAAAGACATTTTTCGTATGTTTTTTCTTGAGTGAATTTCTGCCAGCAACATTATGTGACTTCTGGAAAAAAAAAATTCACAGATTGTCCCTTAGCCATTTTGAACATAGCCTATTGGTAACTAGCCCCAGGGATGAAAATCACCTATGCGTGCTTTTAACACCGAATGAAGGAGAAGTCATTTTTTTCAGAATGGATTTTTATCACTTGCCCAATCCAAGCATCTCTTTCCAATCTTCCATTGAGAGTGGATGCCTGTGTAATGGGGCTGCTGTAAGTAAAGCTGGGCATTCAAAAAATAAGTCAATGCCTTGAAAAAACAGCCTAAATCCTCAACTGAAAAAAAGAAGCATCTCTGAAAAGAAAGAAAGAAGGAGAAAGATGAAGAGGAGGAGGAGGAGGAGGAGGAGGAGAAGAAGAAGAAGAACAGCAGCATCTTTGGGACCCAAAGTGCTCAAAGAATCTCCCTTTCTGTCGATATCTGGGGTAATTTCCTTCAGCATTATAGAGAACTGGTTGAACAATTTGCCTCTTTCTTCCTTCTCCCCACTGCCCCGTCCATGCTTGACCTCTTGCCAGGAGTTGGGGCTTTCTCAGAATCAGAATGTGTGCTCAGTTCCATTCGCTGTTGTTTACTCTGCCAATGGTATCCCGAAGAGTTAAAAAAACTAGGAAGTTAAGACTAAGGGAATTCAGGGGGGAAAAAAGAAAAATAAAAAACCAAAAGAGCTCTAAGGAGCTAGCCATGAGTATATATGGCATCTGCATCTGAATGAAATTGAAAAAAAAAATCAGCAACAGTCAGGGGCTGAACCATCAGGAAGAGCCCAGTGTTTCTGGACCTCTTACCATCCATGAGGTTAGTCCAATACAATGGGCCAGTTCCCACAGAAAGTGGGTGGAAGGTAGGTGGAGTAAGGTGTGAACCCGTGAGCCAAATGACTTGGATGAAAGGAGGGAAAGAGAGAACTACTCACTACAGCTCCTCCTCGGGGCACAGGGTTGGAGAACCCCGGAGACGCTGATGTGGAAAGACTTGTAACAACAGCGCTAAATACATTTCTTCACTTATACCAGCGGTTCTTAAACTTTTTGAAGTCGGGGCGCATTTAAAATCCTACAAATAATTGTAGGTGCATGATATACAAATTTCTGAGAAATATATTATAATAATTAAGTCAAATATTAAAGAAAAAATATATAAAGTCCAAGCATGCTTTTATGGTAATTAAATAAAATAAATATGATAAAATTTAATTTATTCTGACATTAAAAAACATTTTTATATGTTACATTTTTTGAGTTATGCTTTTTAAAATTCATAAAAAAGAGGAGTTAAAAAATAAAAAAGCTACAAAAAAGTTATCTTTTTATATATATAGATACATTCTTAGTAAGATTTAGTAAATTCGGCAGGTCCCGGCACAAATGTGTAAAGTTTTTTCATTCTTGTGTTTATGAGAAACATGAGCCTGATGTGTCCTAGTGATTTCTTCAGTGTTTGGGCATATATTTGAAAGGCAAACTCTCATTTCCTCATCAATACATTGAAGAATTCCTCTCTTTTTACTCCTAATTGTGTTGAGGATAGAAAATCCTAATTCACATAAATAGGATGTTGAAAATTGTAGTAAAATGTTCAAAGCTTTTTTAGATATTGCCACATATTCTTCTTTTATAGAAATCCAAAAGGCTTGAAGAGACAATCCTTATGTTTAATCATCAATCCACAATCAGTGGATATAGCTGCCAGTTCTTCTTCTTCTGTTAATGTTAAACCAAAATCACTTGAAGTTTCCATGAATAGGTTTCTAATCCAATCATATTGTTCAGTTTTAAGTGATGAAATATGCTATAAATTAAATTCTGCCTGTCAGCCTTCAAGTCCTATTTTATTTACACTTAACTTTTGCTCACTTCCAGAATCAGATTCTTCAATATCATGCTTCTTTTTGAGAAATCTATCTATTTTATTTGGGTGTATTTATCTAAAAATAATATAATGATGTGTTAATAATAAATATAATAATGATGTGTTAACAAAAAGAGTGGTATTTCCATAATGAAATGTTATAATAGAATAATTATATTTATTTTTATATCTGGGCACATGCCACAAATCAATGCAGCTAGTAATTCCAGGTCCTGAGTGGGAAGAGTGTGGACTTAAGAAAATATGTGAAATTAAGAAAATACGGGGTCGGGAGGGCCTTGTAATTGCTGCTGGTAAGAACAAAGTGTGCCCAAAAACCGTTTCTTGCTTTGTTTAAAGGGAAAAGTGGGACATTAGCAAATCAATGGTCTCTGATCACTTTTCCAAGGCAACCCAAGAATTTTACCAAGTGCAGAAAACCCCCACCATACATATTATCTTAACTTTACACCAAATAAAGGATAGAAGAAATTTGCCCCCAGTCTTTCCGAGGAACATGGGGGGTAGTGTAAACAATCCAGCACCACAGCTTAACAGCCTTTTGCAACCTAATCAGGCAAGTGAGGTGGGGGTGTTGGGCAGACTATCAGCTTACAGCCAATTCTCCACACCTCTGTCCTCCAAAAATCTAAACTCCAAAAACTATGTTTGTTTTTTGGTCCCCAACAGGCACATATTTCTCTGGAATACCAGAGGGTGCACCTGGAAATCTTCTAAGGTGCACCAATGCGCCCTGGCGCACACTTTGAGAACCACTGACTTATACTGTCAAGGTACACAGGTGATTTGAAAAAACAAAACAAAAACAAACAAAATATAATGAATTCACTACCCAATTTAACCTGTCTTTGGAGAGAAAGAACTGAAATTATCTTTCAATGACATATTTTTTATACAGATAAGTACTGCAAATCTCAAGGAAATGGGCACAGCTGAATTTGCTCGCCACATGGAGTAGACCACTCCAAGAACCGCAAGCAGGTGGCTAAAGTCAGGGACATTGAGGAAGGAACTTCATGTTGATAAAAAAAAAATCACACAGGCTTCTTCAGCACTTGGTTTGTGGAAATGTTAAAAACAACTAATTTCATGGTAGGATTTGAAGACATTTTATGGGAAAGTCAAAAGTGACTTTCTTTCAAGCATTCTGCGGAAAATTTAAACAATGAAAAAGATTCTGTGAACACGGGATTTTATAAACCCATTTTTAAATGATGTTGGCTAAAGGAAGTGTGAAAGTTTAATAATAAATACATTCAGAAGGGTAAATGGCAATTAGGTAATCAAATTGCCATTGCATGATTAGAGCTATCTAGGGGTTTCCTAAGGGCCATTTGTCCTCTGACTGTCCAGTCTATTTTCTGAGACTAGGGAGGGCCACTTGGCTATCTTAGTGTCCTGGCCAATTCTCCACACCTCTGTCCTCCAAAAATCTAAACCCTTTGCCCTGCTTCCCAATTGACCCTGCTCACTGCAAACCTTGATTTGCTTGCTTAACAACTGGGTAAATTATTCTCATCTCCTTACATGTTACCGTAAAAAAAAAATAATAATAATTCTTAGGTAGCATGGATCATACTGCATTTTAGTCATTTCTTTTTGAAAGTAGTCTTACTAAAAAACATCACATATATGAAAAATCACATCGATTTATAGGAATAGTTTACAGAATAATTTTTTGAAGTACCCACCGTCCAGGTTAGAAATCCCATTCCACTCTCAGCCCAACTCCATCCAGAGACAACCACCACCCCTTGCCTTTCTTCATCATGCGTCACTCTGCGTGTCTCCCTAGCTCATCTGTACCACACACCACAGACCTCAAGGATTCTTCAGTGACAGATTCTTGTGCTCAAGCTGTATATTTGCATGGATTTCTCCATGTTGCTGCGTGTCACTGAAGTCCATTCAGTTTGCTGCTCTGTGTCTCCCATGATGTGACTGTGACATCAGGTATGTATCCAGGTGTTCAGGAAAAGGTGTGTGGTTTGTGTCTGGGTTTCAGGGAATGAGCCCTGCTACTGAGAACACAAGTGCATGCACCTCCTGCTGCACAGGTGCCAGCACTCCTTTGAGGAGTGTGTCTAGGAATTGAACTTCAGGGTCAGAGAGTTCAAATTTACTAGGCAGGGCCAAACTCCTCTAAAGTGGTTTTATCCAAAAACCCTCAACCCAGCACTGGTGAACACCCCTATTGTTTCCTACCTGTGTAAACACCCGATGTTATCTGGCCTTTTAATTTTGCCAAGCTGGTGGATGCGAACTAGCTTTAATCTGCATGTCTATGACTAATGAGGTAGGCATCTCTTCGCATTTACACTGGCCAGGCAGGGAACCCAGGAAACAGACCGGCACGCGTACAGAAACCGGCTTTATGACAGAACCCACATCGCAAGTCAGTGAGACAGTAACGGACTGTAATAGTTGGTTCTTCTTGGGGGATGAACAAACAAACAGAATCCTCTACTTTACCTCATGCACAAAAATCTTAATGTCAAGTGGATTGAGTATATAAATATAAGAAAAAAACTACAGGTGGTCCCCAACTGACAATGGTTGGACTTCAGTAGAATCTGTACTTTGAATTTTGAATGCTGATCTTTTCACAGGTTGGAGATGAGTAGATACTCTCCTGGGATGCAGGGCAGCTACACAGAGTCCTGTCAGCCCTGCGGTCATGAGTGTCAATGCCTGACACGTGTGTTCAGTGTGGTAGATGACCTTGTTCCGCTGTGGACTAATTCAGGTGCTCTGAGCACATTTAAGGTCAGGTTGACTAAGCTATGAGGGGCAGTAGGTTAGGTGTAAAAATGCATTTCAACTTATCAATATTTTCAGTTAACAAGGGGCTTATCAGCATAGAACCCCATTGTCAGGAGCATCTGCATGACAATTTTAGAAGATAATTTAGGAGCATGCCTTTTATTATTTTAATCTTAAAGAATCTCTTTAATGAGACACCAGAAGCACAAATGTTATCAGAAAAATCTTGATAGATTCAACTACATTAACATCAGGTCCATCCCTGGCTCACTGAATGTTCACTGTGCTCTCTCTACCATGGGAACTACTCATAATTTTCTCTGTAGCAAAATTAACAGTTAATTTTTATCATTGCTTCATGGACTAAGCTAAGGTCTCTCATGTCTTTATTTTTTGATAAGTTGCTTGGTCATGCACTATGGGAGCATACAACTACTGAGTTTCCATTCGTTTTACCCTGTAGTGCTGGTACTTCTAATGATTTATGTCATGTTATGTTAATTGGCTCATACATATTCTTCATTGTGGGTCTTAACAGCACCAGAAAAGCCCCTCTGTTGCCTCACTCAATTCATTTTTCTCTGAATTCAGACTTCAATCAAACATTCGTTGGTTTCTTTCTGTTGGCATTTGCCTGGGTTCCTGTGTTCTTCTTTTTTGGGTCAGCCTTTCTGAGTGGCTTTGTCACTCTCTTCTTAAAGCAATAGGTCTGCCTAATATATGTAACAGATATTTGAGAAGAAATAAACAAGTATGTTTCAGCTACTAAAACAGCAGCCAGAATTCTTGAAAAAATTTCCTAGTTCAGATTTCTTCCTTGTAAGGAGTAAAGCAGAATGGCACAGAGCCATCAAAAACACATTTACTGCACCCAAGAGGGATAGAGAGGCAGGAGGTTACATGATTTTCCCACACACATACACACACAAATATATATATATATATGGAGGAAACTTCATAATTGTGTACTTATTTCTTCTTGAGAAAAATCCATCATTTTACTTTCTCTTAATTACTGCTAAGGTAGAAGATGAATTGTCAGGCCGATTTTGACCAGTGGGAATGTACCAGCCCTCTGAGATAAATTAGGCTTCTTACAGTCTCTCCTTGCTTAAAAATATTTTGAAGATAACAAGCCAAATTCTTGTGAATCCATTGAAATTGTGTCATTTAATTAGTGCTCTACCTGTTTTTTGTCCTTCAGTCAATATTTGTCTCTTTAACAAAAGCCTTATTGCCATTGTCATAATCAGATTCTATGAAAGGCCCCTCATTGATACATTTTAAAAAATTATAGAGTGGTGCAATATCCGGTGCTATAGATAACTCCCTCACACTTACACTTATGCGGGCTTTTCTGTGTGCATATCTACATCAGCAAAAGTGTGTGTGTGTGTGTGTGTGTGTATCTTGTTAGACTTTGTGGTTACAGCATGCAAACAGAAAGCATGGCTTCCACAGCTGATTGGTGTAACACCCCTCCAGGGAAGTAAACCTCTTCTTTTCTCTGAATGATTTCTGGTCACTTACTTCTTCCTGATTATCAACATGATCGTTCAGGTAAATACTTAGGGGCCTTGCCTTTTGCCTCCTGAACCATTTCCACAGCTCCCTTGCCCTCCCCAGCTGGCGTTTCATCTTCATTGCCACCTGTCCTGCCATACTGGTATCATGCCCAATGGTGAGGGGGGGATGCCTGTTAGCACAAGTTCAGATTAACCCACCAAGGCCTCCTCCACTTTCTGCTCTGAATCTGCACATTCAGTGCTAACACCCACCACAACCTCTCAGCAATTGTTCAAATTCAGTCCCCCAGGGGTCTGGTGTGCACCCTCAGGACGGGCCACCTCAGCCTGTCTCTCTGGCCCCCCAGGCCCCTGCAGATGGGATCAGCGCCTCATTTCCCCTCACTGTCCTTGCAGCCAACACAAAAAAAAGCAAAAATAATTACGAATTCTGTGTCCAATCACATGTTGCCCACAGCTCAGCATTCAGCATTGACGAATGTGCTGATCTGTTGTCAGATACTAATCTGGTTCTTTTCTATATAAAGAGAAATATCACAGTAAATTCAATGAGCTCTCATGAGAACTGCCCAAATAAAAAAGCTTTTTGTTTCTATTTAGATGCCAGAATACCCTGTTTGGTAAACCTGCTGTGCTAAGCAGGGGCTGGCCAGCAGAGCTTAGACTCAGGGAAGCCTGGGGTTGGTTCATGATGAATATGAAATAGGGTGAAAATTAATTCCTAGAGATTTCTGAGTCCTCCCAACTCAAGGATTTGTTTTGGGGAGTGGGGGAGCACAATATGTACCATCTATATTACTCTATTGTTGATTTCCATGTATGGGAAGAAGCAGGAATGTACCCCAGCTTAAGATGAGACAGTGTCAGGATGTCAAAATAATTAAGGATAAACAAGCCTAGTTACTTTGTGCAGATAGAATTTGGTATATCAACACCCCCATTTTGAAGCCAGTTCTGTAAGTTCCCTTTGTCCTTTTTCTAGTGGCTATACAGGACTCAGCTCTTACCTGGCAGCTGGTTTAGTAAATGGATAATGTAGAGAACAGACAACCCAGAATTAGAATGTTGGAGCTTACCTTTGTTTCTTAAATGTGGACTTGATTTTGTTTGGTTATCTTATTTAAAGGGTAAGTTCCACTGGGGTTTTACTTCAACAAACACAGTTAACTATACTCGTGTGTGTAATAAACCCCACAGATACACACCTGCATACACGTGGAGAAAGTAATTCTCAAAGAGGACTTGTGTTTAGACATCAGTACTGCTCTTTGAAGGAGCTGCCAACAGTGAACCAGGCAAAGAAAAACAGGTCCGCGCCCAAATCTTTCAACGCCAGTGTTCCTCATTTCATCATTATGTCCCTTTAGACCCTGAGGATTTTTTAGCCTTCCCTTATCATAATTTAAATAACCCTTGCTTGCTATTAATCCAGAGAGCCTAACAATTTAGTTTCCTACAGAAAAAAGACATAATATGTGCTCCTTTGGAGACTGATGCATGCATGGGCTTCAGCCTTATTCTCTGGACCTGGATCTTGCCTTGGCAAATGTCCTCTAACATCCTCACCTCTAGGACTAGTCCTGTTCTCTTAGGATGTGGACCGGAACTTAAGCCCCCACCAGGCTTTGTCCTCTACTATCTCCTGACAGATGTTTTCTTATGATTCCAACAGCCTGAATTTCTGAGCACCTCACTGCTGAATTTCCCCAACATTGTTGTTTACTTTTCAGTAGGAGTGTTCGTGACCTGGTCTCCCTTTAGTCAACACATCATTTTCCAGTGACTTCTGTCTGGACTAACAACCTGAGAAGATGTAATATTCTAGGAACAAAAAGATGGAGAGGGCACACACTCAGACATCTGGGTGTCCTTAGTCCATTAATGCCCAGTTTTGTCTTTCAGCTGAGATCTTTAGCACTTCTGAACAGTTCTGTTCGTCTCTAAAGATGAGGGCTTTGTTCCAATCCAAATTACCTGAATGTGCCCCATTCCACTGTCACTAATAAGCCATGCCCCAGACAGCCTGAAATTGGAGGCCAGCCCCTTATAATATTATATATATACTGCCAAACATATGAGAGCACCCAAAACACTACGTTGTTGACTGTCTACTTATTGATTCTTTCTTGGGCTTAGTTTCAGAAATACTAACAACTTTCTTTTAAAAAAAAATTAAGTATTTTACTCAGCAAACCACTGTTTCCTTCCTCTTTCCTCTTAAAACATTCTTCACTTAACAATTTAGGCGACACCAAGCTTGTTCAAACAACCAAGAGTTTAGCTCTTATAAATCTGAAACTCCCCCTTTGGCTTAGAAGCAGAAAAACTTGTGCCTTCTTCACCTCCTCTGTTTTGTCTGTACAAGTTACAGCCTTGCTGGTTTTGATAGTCATCGGGGATTTTAATTACTGAAAGTCATTACTTTCTACAAAGAGCTCCACTCAGGGAAGCCTGATGAGATCTTCTGTACCTCACGAGCTATCGACAGTTGCTCTGAAGAACAGAATCTAATCCAATGTGCAGGTCAGGTAACAGCCCATCAGATAACTGCCCAGCCCCGTTTCTTATCTGGTTGTTGCTATTAGTGTCTTGAGTTCACAAGCCCTCTACAATCAAACACATTAATTAAATGCAAATGTCCCCAGTTTTTCTTTGCTTGCTCTCCCTAGGAAGTACGTTGCCAGGGGAAATACCCTGTGCTTCCACACTGCCTGCCAGCTAATCAAGAGCATGGATTGGTCCAGGGGTTAATCGCCAATCCTAGTTTTCACTCGTGCTCCAGTATTACCATGCCAAGTTTGGCTCACAGACCCAGAGGAAATGTTCTCGGGATTTTTTCATCTCTCAGTTCACCATCTGCCTGCTACCATGAGGAAAGTATTTTTATAACCACATTGCAACCAGGAATTAGCTTCCTTCTACTGCAGATCCAGATTGAACAAACTATATCAGAGATAATTACTTTCCTTTTCCAAAAAATGGAATATCCGTGGTGAAGGCAAAGGAAAGGCAACTCAGGTGGAGGTGTGTCCTCTGCCAGCTCCCAAGGCGGAGTCCTGGCTGCAGACTTCTGAGTGCCAGCCAGGCCTAGTCACAGTCTCACATATCCTGAGGTGTCAACCCTAAAATTATCCTCAAAACAGCATGGTTCTTTTATAGCTGCAGCTTGATAAATATTCCCTAGAACAAATTTATGGTTTCTGGACTCAAAGAATTCACAATTCCCATTATCTGAAAACAGCTATGGAATGAATTGGATCCTTTTGAGGATGAAGCAATAGACTCCACTTCCTTCATTCATTCCTCAGGATTATCCCCTGAGTAATGTTTTCTCCCCAGAATGTTCAACCCTTTCTTCTAAGGGTCACTTTCTCTAAACTATTTTCTCTTTGGTATTAATAGAGCTTTCACAGACATTGCTACTCATCCAGCTCTCAATGAGTCTTTCTTTCCTTCCATTGCTACATCTTCATAAAATAGTCAAAATGCTCAAAGTCTTTGTTCCTCACCTCATAGTGGCTTCTTAACTCCCTTTCATTTGAATTCCATAGTCACCAATTAGCTATAATTCCCAAAGTCCCCGATGACATTTTAAACACCAAAGGAGTTTTACTAAGTAATCAGGCTTTTACAACATTTGACTGTGAATTACTCCACCTCTGTGAAACTTCCCTTTCTTGGTTTCTCCATTCCAGGTTAAATGAAGACATTACCCAAGACATCGTCTTGAGCCTTCTTGTCCTTTTATCATTCTATGGCAATAATCTTAGGTGGCTCCCTCTACTGGAAGAAGTTCCACTCTCTGGCCATCCTCAAAGTCTTCTTTGCTTCACACGTGGACACACAGCCTGTGTACACTCTAGCCACACTTTCCACTTCCGGTTCCCAAATGCACTGCCAAGTTCCCATGACTTTTGTAATCCTATCCTCTTTGTCAAATATTCACTTCACTTTTGCATTTTATCTGGGGAATGCCTACTTAATGGTCCAGGTCCCACTTACAATTCAAGTCCTCTTCATAATGTCCCCTGTGTCTTCCACTGTCACCTCCCGAGCAGAGGCCACTGCGCCTCATGGTATCCCCACATCTCTTTATACCTTCAATACCGAGGCTTTATGAGGCCATATCTCAGTGCTTGACAAACAGCAGGTGCCGCAAGCCGTCACTCACTTTGCAAATGTTTATGGAGCACTCGCCCTACATGGGGTACTGTTTTAAGTGTTGACAACACAGTGGTGGGAAAAGCAGACACAATCCCCATCCTCACAGAGCTCGTAGTGTTAGGAGAATTATAATGGGCAACCACTCTATAGAAACACTGAGAGTTTCTTTACCTCCATTGCATTTCCTGTGCCTGTATAATCTTTATTAGCCCAAGACAGTTGCTTCTTATATATGAAGCTGATAGTTTTTTGAAGTCCTAGTTAATGTATAAGTATTTAGTAATAAATTCAGATAGTAAATTAGCATTATAGTGAGCTGATGCCCAAAGCTTACTTTTTTTTTTTTTTTTTTTCATTTTTCTGAAGCTGGAAACAGGGAGAGACAGTCAGACAGACTCCCGCATGCGCCCGACCGGGATCCACCCGGCACGCCCACCAGGGGCGACGCTCTGCCCATCCTGGGCGTCGCCATGTTGCGACCAGAGCCACTCTAGCGCCTGAGGCAGAGGCCACAGAGCCATCCCCAGTGCCCGGGCCATCCTTGCTCCAATGGAGCCCTGGCTGCAGGAGGGGAAGGGAGAGACAGAGAGGAAAGCGCGGCGGAGGGGTGGAGAAGCAAATGAGCGCCTCTCCTGTGTGCCCTGGCCGGGAATCGAACCCCGGTCCTCCGCACGCTAGGCCGACGCTCTACCGCTGAGCCAACCGGCCAGGGCCGCTTACTTTTTTTTTGTTATCATTTTCAGCAAAGGAGGGGGGCTGAAGAAGTGGTAGAGAAATATGGCAAATGTGTCAGTATGAAGATGCACGTGTGTATACTTAAGTGTTTTTCTGAGGCAGTTGGAAGGATGTTCCTAACAAAGGGAAATGAATGTATTACGAAAGGCTGAAGAGGCATGACGCTGATAAAAACTGAATGCTGAGTCGTTGTTTAGGCCACAGTCTGCTGTTTTATCTTTTGGTAACTTTCCCAATGACCCCAGTGATCACTGGTTTTGTGTCCATTATTCGACAACATTACTGAGTTTTCTAGCGGCTAGCTGGACTCTACCGGGCACCAGTTAGGTCTGCAGTTGCTTTGTTAGGCAAGCTGAACCAACGCCAGCCACCCTGCTCTGTTGAGAATGAGGACAGCATTAATTACTTAGAAAAAGAGAAGAACGAGGCAACTCTCAGGGCTACTTCAGATTTATGGCAACTGATGTAATGTTAAAATTTCCATAGAATTGTCTTTCAGGAACAGCATTCATTTTAAACTGCCTGGTACCACTAATTCTCATAACATATGCTATGAAGAGGTTATTTACTCACGATTTATCTAAGCTACAAACATCCCCACATTCATACTAAATCCATAAAGACTGGGCTAAACCACATGGGCAGATGGTGGTTTATCCACGCCAATCTGTAATCAGGCTTAGAGTCCTACCAGCCAGCCTGGTGACATGCTTGGCGTGACAGGAAGACTCAGGTACACTGCTGGAGGATTCTTTCTCTCGCACCAATTGGACATTTATTAGAGCACAGCCGGAGTGTCTGCTCCTGAAGACTGCTAATGAGAGCCCTTCACTGAGGAGCCGCCAGACACATTTGTTCTCCTCTTCTGGTGCCCAGGGCTCCTTCCATGGAGCAGAGTCCCCTTCCCACATGATGAATAGTGTTGGTAGCATTTCCTGATCAATGTTCCAGTTAAGGTTCTTCTGAGGAATGCAAACACCGAGCCCTCTGTCACCCTTCCAGTCCCCCGCTGCTGAGGTTTCTTTGCTACAGACACAATATCTATGAACACAGAGATCAGAAAAAAGGGAAGTGGGATGCCGAGCGGGAACGAAGGACAACCACAGATATAAAACTACTAAAATTTCACAACGAGATCAAATAGGAGACCAGAGAAGTGATTTCCAATGCGACAGCATTGAGCGTTCATGCTGTTTGAGTCCTTGGGACATGCCAGGTACTGAACTAACCAACTCAAACCTATGGTCTCATTCGATCCTCAAATCAACTACCTACGAAGGAGGTCCTATTGTCTCTCCCACTGTGCTCTGACAAAAAGAGATCCAGAGAAGCCAAGTAACTTCGGGTCACCTAGCCAGCAAGTGAAGGAGTGCAGACTTGAAGATTTAGTTTTCAACAGTTTTGAGCACTGCTCTCATTAATTCTAAAATGAGCACTATTTCAGTAATTATTAATTATCATCATTTTCTAAGTATGAAATAATATTGAAGGAAATCTTAACTCCTCCTGGTAATATCCGCACCTTTAATTTTTTTTTTCTTTTGCTAAATGTCTTGGTTGATATTTTAGTCAGTGTTGCACTGCAATGTGACTGTGGGCATTGTTTAATTTTTCCTGACATCAACAGGATGTTTCCCGATTTGTCCCATTAAACACGATGCCAGTTTGGTGCTGCTGGTCAGCGTCGTTCATGATGGGTGTGTGCTTTTCTTACTGGATCTATAAAATGATGGTTTACAATTCATGAGATTGACTCACCTTACATTTCTGGAATAAACACCTGCTTTGGTAATGATTGGCTATTCTTTTAAGGAACTGCTGAATTCTCTCGGTGAATATTTTATCTTGGATTTTGTACTTTGTTAGTAAATGAGGTTGGTCTGTGTGTCTCCTTGCTTGTGGTCTCTGTCACGCCTTTGGTGTCAATTTGCTCCTAAAATGCACCTCACCTGTGTACTTTTATTATGATCTGAAACAATTTAAATAACATCGGAATTATATGGTTTTTAAAGGTTTTATAAAGTTCCCCTGGGGGGACCCTTTGAAAGAACAAAAGCAATTTTCAGACTACTTTTTCTGTTTCTTCTTTGGAACTCTATCTGCCTAGTTTTATTTTATTTTATTTTTTGATCTTTTGGTTGAGTTTTGGTAAATTATATTCTTCAAAACAATATTCTTTATTTTACCCAGGTTTCCAAAGTTATTTGCATAGAGTTAAATCAAGCCAAACCACACCTATCGAAATCTCTTATGATTCTTTATATTTTCTCTGAATGTACCTTACCATCTGTGGTCTGAGAATTTTAGAAGCTCAGTTCCATAATCTGAAAGGTTAAATCATTTTTATTTTTATTCCCAGTGTCTGAAAGAAAAGTTTGCATTAAAATATTAAGTTCTTGGGCTTTATTAAATTCCAGCTGCAACACTTTGCAAGCCAGATTTATTCAGACAAAAATTCTATCCTCTTATAAATATTAAAGTCTACTTTGACTAGATTTAAATGAAATTCTTTCCTAGACAAACATCTGATTGCATCCTGTGTATCTTAACTGTTCACATAAAGTCACAAGCTCCTTGTAATCCCTCCCTGGGAACACATAAAACATAGCGCATGTTATAAACAACACTTGAAGAACATTTAAAGGAGTCTCTTGAATTGGAAAGACCACAACAAAAGCTCATGAATTCAATCAATTTTTACGTTATTGGCTAGAATGAAGTGTCTTGGTACATTAATTAAACAGTTCATGGAATTTAAGATTTTTTATTGTTCAGATTTGTAATTCCTAGCATTTAGCTCATATACTTCAATAAACACATTCCTTTTTTTCCCCCCACTAGGCTTTTGTGTCATGGAGGACAACAATAAACAAATTAATTTCTTTGAGATATTCATTTTAGTTTATATAAGGGGGAGAGAATATGTGTTTCTAACTCTCAGAACATAGAGGCCACATGAATTCCTGGCTATTTGTTTTCAAAACTGTAGTCCCAAGAGAGATGGGGCCCTGGGAGGATCTCTGTCTTTCTCTGGACTGACAGTTCCTAGCGGAGCGGCTGAGCTGAGTCAGCAGCCCAGCTTTCCCTGAGTCCGTCCCTCTCAGACTTAACGGTTCAGCAGTGGAGACAAGTATGTGAAGTGAACTCAGAGAAGCCCGTGATAATAGAAACAGTAATGAGAGTTTGAAAAAGATGAAAATGGAGAGCATGGTCATTTCAGGCTGAGGAACCTCTGAAGACCTAGTCAGGAAGGTCAGACCCACGCAGGGCCTGGTAGGAGAATGGAGAGCCCCCAGCAAAGCAGAGAATCCAGGACAGGGCACCCGAGAGCAAAGGGCTCCCCCAGAAACTGGAGAGCATGTGCTGAGTTCACTCCGCCAAGTGCAGCCCCATTTAGCTCCCTCTCATCAGCCAGAGCACTCGGGATCATGCGGTCACTCCTAACAGGCACCA
This sequence comes from Saccopteryx bilineata, assembly GCF_036850765.1. Taxonomy (NCBI): domain Eukaryota; kingdom Metazoa; phylum Chordata; class Mammalia; order Chiroptera; family Emballonuridae; genus Saccopteryx; species Saccopteryx bilineata. The sequence goes on along the minus strand of NC_089492.1, from coordinate 77,001,653 downwards.
TGCCAGTTTCATTAGGAGAAGGAAGCCACAAGGAAGCCCAGAAGAGACTCGTGTAGGGAAACCAGAAGGAAGAATGGCATGTCACAACCCAGATGAATACTTTACTTCTCAAATGTGGCAAGTACTGCAGTCTGTCCCCCAATATTTGTTCTACTTTTATTTCACAGTAATTGAAATAAATTACCAAACTGGAAACCTCCATGCATTTTTGCTGGGTAAACCGTTTTAGGAATTAAAAGTGCATTGCTCAGCTTTCCTTGTTGTTTGTGGTCATATGACTATTATTATGTTTGAGCCAATGAGATGCAAGTGGTTGTTTTCTCCATCAACCTCTCTCTGCTCCTTATGAATGAGCTCAGGCGCCCTGTTGCTGACTTTGTCTCTCCCTCCCTTCTACTGTCTGGAGCACAGATGTGATGGCTGTCACGAGGGAAGGACGCACATGTGGGAAGGTGGCATGATGAGCTACGACAGGCTGGGTCCCTGAGCAAGCACCGGGGATCAGGGCTGCATGTCATCCCTGCATAGTGCATCTTTGGACTCCGTAACACGTGGTGATACCCAGTCTCCACAAACGTGGGAACAAGCCAAAATATGATGGAATTTTGTAAAAGGCTTATGTAAAGACAAATCCAAAAATGGCTCTGACAGTAACCAGAAAGAGTTCTAGCATGTTCCTAATCTGTGGGTTGAGACCAGAAGCTCAGGTGTCACCTGGAAAACCATCCCTGTGTTCTTTTTTTTTTTTTTAATTTTATTTATTCATTTTTAGAGAGGAGAGAGAGAGAAACAGAGAGAGAGAAGGGGGGAGGAGCTGGAAGCATCAACTCCCATATGTGCCTTGACCAGGCAAGCCCAGGGTTTCGAACCAGCGACCTCAGCATTTCCAGGTCAACACTTTACCCACTGCGCCACCACAGATCAGGCCCATCCTTGTGTTCTTAATGCACCAGGTTATCATCTAAAAGACCCTAATGTTTCTCAATATTAAGCTCTGCCACAGTTTGCCTACAGAAACTGAAAAGGATTCCCGACCCAACATAAAGAGGGCCGAGTACAAAGACCAAGATGATAATTGAGCATCATGTACAAAAAGAACTATGAGCAAAATGGCGGAGTGCAACACGAGAATGACTGAGCACCTGAAAGAACTGAACCACCATGGCCACTGCCTATGAAGACAAAGGCTCCACCCAGCCGGGGAGAGGGTGCCTTGAGAGCGTGAGCTCACCCTTCTCCATTCCTTGATCAAAGGATAATGTTTCTGCTCTGCTTTGCCAAACACAGTCTTGTTCTATTTGTGTCAACAGCACTGGGCAGGGGGACCTTGGTTTGGGTCCCGGCCCAGAAGGGTCTGTAACATTAGTTGGGGACATAATTCTCTTTTGGAGATCACAGGTCTGACTTACTATATTAACTGCCAAAAACTTCTGGGGACTTCAAGCAGAACCTCCTAATAGCTAAGACAAATGTCCTAGAGCTACCAAAATACCTGAGTAATTCTAACCAAGCCTTCTCCACCTCACTCAGAAAATGTCTCTTTCCCAGGTGACCCTATGTATGCATAAAACACCTGTGGCAGAAGCTTCTCACAGATAAGAGGATAAGAGTTGATAGGTCATTTGATCAAGTCAATCATTCCAGCTCCACATTCCCTCACTGAACGTGAACCCTGGAGCTTCTGCCGTGTAGTCAGTCTCAGAGGGCCATGGAATTTTCCACCGCGTCTCTATCTGTTTGGGTCTGTCCATCTCTTACTGTTGGGCTTTTGTGTTCCATTTCCTAAATGGATGAGAGCTCTCCATCGTCTATATTTATTTCCTGTTCCCCTAAAAAAATATTCTGACAAAAACAAAAATAATCCACAAATATTTGAAAGCCCTCTTCCTTGTGAGCGAGCCTCTATTGTTATCTCTTAGGTTGACAGAACAAGGAAGCTTTCTGGGACATTTCAGGATGTCCGTTCTTCTCCTTGCTTCTTGTTCTCGCGTGTGGAAGGCAGCCTCCGCGCCGAGTGCTGTCACACTCTGCCCTCTGGCATGCAATGAATTGAGGTATTTTCTTCTTTCTTCTTGAAGAGAAATAAGCAGTCACTCCCTGTAGTACTTGTCTGTTTTTATCTCACCCACCCAGGGTGATGTCCAGTCCTCATTTTAGGAGCTCACTTGCCTTACTTGGCACTTCTCTTTTTGTCTTGCTTCACTCTGTACCATTGCTGGTGGGATGTAAAGTGACGCAGCCAGCAGGGAAAACCGTCTGGCTGTCCCTTGGGAAGTGACATATGGAGTTACCGTGTGACCCAACAATTCCACACCTGGACATTTATTACCCAAGAGACATGAAGACCTGTGTCCACACACACCTGTACATGAACGTGTAGAGCAACACCACTCACAATAGCCAAAAAGCGGAAACAACTAAAATTTCCACCGACTGATGAATGAATGAACAAAAATGGTTATTCATACAACAGGATATTATTTGTCTATACGAAGGAACAGAGTGCTGACACACACTGCAACATGGATGGCCATAGAAAACACCATGCTGAGTGAGAGAAGCCAACACAGAAGACCGCGTACTGGGGTCCTACTTTTGTGAAAGGTCTAGAATAGGCAAATCTACACAGACAGAGACAGAAAGTAGACGAGTGGTTGTCAAGGGCTTGGGAAGAGAGAAGAATGGGAATTCATGGGGGAAGTTTCTCTTTGGTGTTGTGAAAATGTTCTATTAGATAGTGGTGATGGTTGTACAATTCTGTGAAGTATTAAAAACCACTGGGCGTTGGCCGGTTAACACAGTCAGTTATAGTGTTATAAAGTATTGTACCTCATTTCTGCGGGTGCATGTATAGACAGTAAGTCCAATATGAATTTTGAGGAGTTTTATTATGAAAAGAGCCGGCGGCATACACGGGGCAATCCTCCTACCCAAATCATGCAGCCCTGATTACCTCTCAGAGACTGCTTATATACTCTTTGACCACATACAGGTGGGGGGAGGCATAACATCATGGCACAAGCTTACAACTACATACAAGTGGGGATTCACAAGACATACATTTCACAGATTCTTCCAGTGTCTCTCCTCTCCTTCCGTTGCCTAGTCCTAGGGCATACTATTCCTAGGATTCAAAGAGGGGGGGAAAGAAAGCAATATACAAATTCTATCTCCTATTGAAAGAGCAAGGAAGTTCTTCAAATACCTTACTACCATAGCATCATCCAAAACATTAAAGTTATGGGTTCAATCCCTGGTTAGGGCACATACGGAAAGTGATCAATGAATTCACAACTAAGTGGAAGAGCAAGTGAATGTTTCCCCCTCTCTGCTTCTCTCTCCCTTTCTCTTCCTGTCTCTCTAAATTAATCAATCAAAAAACTCACTGAATTATAAGTTTAAAAACAAACATATACATAGATATACATATATATATACATATATATATATATGAACTTACCATCTCAGTAACTAGAGACATTCAATTTGAGATGGTGTGTGATGAGAGATTAAAAGAGAAAAATAATCTGATAGATATGGCACCATGTCCTCCCAAGCAGGAAAAAAAATGAAAAGGAAACCTTCCCAAGCCCCTTTCCCTTTCCTCTCACGCCCTATTCTTCCTGCAGCCAGAGTGGGAACGTGCATGTCGGTTGTGATGGGGCACGTAACAATCACTGGTTACATCCTGGTCTGTCACTGGAGTAGAAGAATCCAGGGTATTCACTCCTGGCTGGCCAGTGACAGTTACAGAAAGTGACCAGAAAGGGTGGAGAAGGGGTATTTGGCTGCTGAAAGGGCTAAGGCTCACGCAGCAGGTCAGCTGTGAACGTCACATCCCCAGATATCTACCCAAATGAGAGTTGGCTAGATGGCAGTCAAACCATGCCTTGGGCATCCCTCTTGTTCCCCTACAGTCAGACCCTTTGAACGGACATGAGTACCTGTCCTTCAGGTCTATACTTTGAGGTTATAGGACGAGAGACCCTCTCTCTTTCCTCCATTAGTCCAGAAAACACCAGGCTACCCTTTGGAGCCACAGTGCATTGCTTTGCATGAGACAGACCTACTGGCCTCACAGGGAGAAAATGCAGATTTATGCTGAAGGCTTAAGACGAACAGGCAGGTGGCTGTACTGAATGTGGAACTGCCGCCACTGCCAGGAGATGGCAATGTCTCACCCCTGCAGGCGGGATGCTTAGACCTGACCTGTCACCTGGGCCACCTTCCCTGCCACTCCTCTCGCCGAGCCACTACCTGGAGCCCTTCCCAGCCCTCCTGCTGTTTGCCCCAGATGCTGCAATCGATGGCGATGGCGGGTGCTGAGCCCTTTGTATTTAGGCAGTTAAGTAGGAGCAACCTCTTTCCTCATCCCCGTCTGTATGCATCTAGGGCAGAGATAGAAAATTTCCATTTGCGTTCTGCAGCTCAGGACCTGCACCTGCTCTTTGAGCCAAGCTGTCTTCATTCTCCCTCCCTCAGACAGTTTCTGTTATTAACCTCAAATCTCCTCTCTGTACCATGATAATAATCATACCTAATTCAAAAAGTTATTGTTTTGATTAAACGGAGACACAATTACTCACTGTCTATTTACAATAAATGCTGTCATTATTCTTGATTTTCTTGTCTGTATTTTTAACTACAGAGTCCTGGATAGGGAGGCAAACCAATTCACTAAAAATTAATTCTTGAAATAATCAATTTGCAGAATGACCAGAATTGACAAATTATAGTTTTTAGCAGTTTTAATTAAAAGATATTTGATTTTCAATAACATGTAACCAAATGTATTCTTTCATACATTGGCATGGGCTTTGGGATCTAGAGTCAACATGCCCTGGTCTCTCTGAAGTCACACACCATAAATGAGACCTTGTAAAACTCACCTAACTTCTCAATGGCAAGTTACTGAAATACAGAGGTAATAATACTAACTTCACAGAGTTGCTGAGTGATGGGATCAAATATGCAAAGGGCTAGGAACAGTGGGAAGACTTTCCTGCTTACCCTGGATATATCTATTCTACCACACTTCCTTCAAAAAACCTGATGTCAAACTAAAAAGCTTTTGCATGGCCAAAGACAATAAGAACAGAATAAAAAGACAAACTACACAATGGGAGAACATATTTGACAGTATGTCTGATAAGGGGTTAATAACCAAAATTTATAAGGAACTTGTAAATCTCAACACCAGAAAGACAAACAATCCAATCAAAAAATGGGAAAAGAGCCTGACCAGGTGGTGGCACAGTGGATAGAGCGTCAGACTGGGATGCAGAGGACCCAGGTTCGAGACTCCGTGGTCACCAGCTTGAGCGCGGGCTCATCTGGTTTGAGCAAAAGCTCACCAGCTTGAACCCAAGGTCACTGGCTCCAGCAAGCGGTTGCTCAGTCTGCTGAAGGCCCGCGGTCAAGGCACATATGAGAAAGCAATCAATGAACAACTAAGGTGTTGCAATGCGCAATGAAAAACTAATGATTGATGCTTCTCATCTTTCTCCATTCATATCTGTCTGTCCCTGTCTGACTCACTCTCTGTCTCTGTAAAAAAAAAAAAAAAAAAAAAAAAAAAAGGGAAAAGAAATGAATAGACACTTCTCCAAAGAGGATATACAGATGGCCAATAGGCATATGAAAAAATGCTCAACATCATTAATCATTAGAGAAATGCAAATTAAAACCACAATGAGATATCACCTCAAACCGGTTAGAATGGCACTCATCAACAAAACAACACAGAATAAGTGCTGGCGAGGATGTGGAGAAAAGGGAACCCTCCTGCACTGCTGGTGGGAATGCAGACTGGTGCAGCCTCTGTGGAAAACAGTATGGAGATTCCTCAAAAAATTGAAAATCGAACTGCCTTTTGACCCAGCTATCTCACTTTTAGGAATATACCCCAAGGACACCATAGAACGGTTCCAGAAGGAGAAATGCACCCCCCCCCCATGTTTATAGCAGCATTGTTCACAATAGCGAAGATCTGGAAACAGCCCAAGTGTCCGTCAGAGGACGAGTGGATTAAAAAGCTTTGGTACATATATACTATGGAATACTACTCAGTCATGAGAAATGATGACATCGGATCATTTACAATAACATGGATGGACCTTGATAACATTATACAGAGTGAAATAAGTAAATCAGAAAAAAACTAAGAACTATATGAACCAATGCATAGATGGGACATAAAAATGAGACTCAGAGACATGGACAAGAATGTGATGGTAACAGGGAGTGGGGTGGAGAGGTGGGGAAGGGGCGAGGAAGGAGAGGGAGGGATTGGGGGGAGGGTAGGGGCACAAAAGAAACCAGATAGAAGGTGACGGAGGACGATTTGACTTTGAGTGAGGGGTATGCAGCATAATCAAAGGTCAAAATAATCTGGAGATGTTTTCTCGGAACATATGTACCCTGATTTATCAATGTCACTGCATTAAAATTAATAAAAATAAGATTAAAAAAAAGAAAGCTGATGTCCTCAAGCTAAGACTTGAAACACTGGAATTAGTTCTACACAATTGCATATGTTTGAGGGCCTGTGGTTTGCCACTTACCTAAGTCATTTGAACTTACATACAGTATTTTATCATGGACTTGTTAACTGACACACAGATAAGACTGAACTTGTTTCATTCATTTTAAAAAAGAGCCGTTCCTTATTTTGACAACTTCATAAAAACCGGCTCATGTTTCACAATTGCTCTCATTTTACTGACATTTTATCATTTATAATTACCCACAAGGGCAAGCTGTCATGGTTGGCAGCACATAAAATACATAGCTGCTGAATGACCAGCCAGTTCACCCTCCAAGGTAGCTGGATTTCTGAAACATACAGTGCTAGCAATCAGAGCTCTTCACAAAACCATTATGAATGTAATAGTCTTACAGTAGTTTCTAAAGCAGTGCTCTCTGAAAATTCCCTGAATTTTATTTCCCTTGTGTATTTTCAGCCTTTTAAGTAGGCACTTAGTGACAATCTGTAGCCTGGAAGCGGGGGACCCCTGAGAAAGTGCATTGGTCTATATTGCATCTGTGCTGTGTTTCCCAATGAGGTATCACGCCCCGACCCCTGACCTGCCCATGGCACACTGTATTCAGTAATGTGTATCAAAGGCTGTGGTCACAAGAGATTTCTCTCTAAGGGCTTCTGTACACATTACAAGAGATTGACCAGTATTTAACACACCTCCATGGAGTGAGTCTGGACACCAGCCAGATGGTTGGGAAGTTTTAGCCAGAGAATGAAGGGCTCAGAGTACAGTCTTTCTGAATACTGAGGACGTAAACATGGTTGCCTTGAGAAGCTACATGTAAACCGTTTAGATAGAAGCTTTTTCTTGAGGCAGAAGAAAAAGAGAGAGAGAAAGAAAGAAAGAAAGAAAGAAAGAAAGAAAGAGAAAGAGAGAGAAAGAAAGAAAGAAAGAAAGAAAGAGAAAGAAAGAAAGAAAGAAAGAAAGAAAGAAAGAAAGAAAGAAAGAAAGAAAGAAAGAAAGAAGAAAGAAAGAAAGAAAGAAAGAGGGGAGAGTTAGCAGCATGCTCACTCTCATAGTTCTCTGGTGTGTGCTTCTCTGGGTCCACACTCTACTTTCTTTCCAGTTGTGTTCCGCATTGTCCTCAGTGGAGTGGCGTGCGTCTTCGACCTGAAGGTAAATCCACCCAGAGGGAGGTGAGTCATGAAGGAACTGCTCTTTGACTGCTCAGAGCACTCTCATTTTCCAGAGCAAAGGGAATATCATTTTCCGGATAGTAACTGGTTTCCAAAACGAACTTAAACTAGTTGGTTAGCATCTGATGGTCTAATCACAGTCTTCCCAAAGGAAAATGAAGGTAACTTGAGGTTAACTTTGCTGACCTCATAACACTCATAACAATCATTCCCATAGTTGAAGTTCAGAGGCCTGAGAAAATAGTGATATAAACGTTTAGAGTCCTGCCTCTTTCCATTTGTTTTTTATTAAAGTCATAACATGGAGATAATAAAATAACCTATCAGAAAATTCAACAGTACTTAACTGAATATTGACGTTATCCTTGAGGTAGTTAGCACTTTCTACCTAATAACCACAAACTGCGTGCTTTTAGCTGTTATAGCATAAATACATAACACTGGTCTGTTAGCCTCATAGATTATAAAGGTATTTCCAATTTAAAGACGTAAAGATGACAGGTAAGAGACACTGTTAGGCCATACTGTACGTCTTTAGTGGGTGGTTGCTATGATGAAACTTCCACTTCAGACTTGCTTAAGGCCATCGGTGGTGGGGGAGGGGTGCAGGGGTAGAAGAGAAACCCAAGGTTTCAGTGTATGAACCCCATCCTCAGTGCCCCCCCACTGAGCCCTTAAGTTATGTGACATATTTCCTGAGAGTTGAATTGATAGCTAAATAAGCTGGAGCCCCTGAATGTAACCTAAGGAAGGGAGGGGCTATTTTAGCCTCCAACGCATAGGACCCAAAGGATACATGCTTTCGTATCTGCACCTTGAAAGAGAGGAAAAGAGGGTCAGGACAGAGCAACGCGAGCATCTGACAATGTGTATGATCTCGTACATGGTTTGCTCAGTCTCCAGTGCGTGCAGATCTCCCTGTGCTGCTGCAGGTGTGGGAGGTCTGTGTCTGGAGCCAACTGGGAAGCTTCAGGATTGGCTGTGTCAACAGTGAGGGCGGGTTGCCCCAGGGTCTGGCTGGGCAGGCCGCATGGGGTGTTGTCAGGACAGCTCAGGTTGGGATCAGGCCACTTCTCAGCCTTACTTATTGGCCCACACAGCAACTTTCAGCTGCTGTGGGGTAAACCCATGTCTTGTTGGTTGGTATACCTGGTATCCAGAATCTTTTGTTCACCATCCAACCCAGTCGGGCAGCATCACACCACGTTTACCACCATGGTACGCAGGCACCAGACACCCAAGCCTATCTCAGGAGGAAAAGAACACACGTAAAAGATCGGGAGGATAGGCATGTGTGTGGCTTTCAAGCCCAACAAGAGCTGCTAGAGGCCGTCGTGTTGGCATGTAATCAGGAGGAGGGAGAGAAAGAGTAAACGACCTTTCTCCAGTAGAAGGGCGAGTATTGGCAGTGTTGCAAAGACATTGAGAAAGCAGCCGACCTCTTGGAAGCTGATGTTTTTTTGAAATAGAGAATTTCCAAATACAAGCTGTCACTGATGGCAAGATGAACTTCTTCTTGGGCCCCTGGGCCTTCTTGCTGTGGGAAGACCTTGGGCATTCTCAGAGGCATCAGCTTACTGAAGAATACTGTAGTCTACCCTGCCCAGCCTCGTCCCACTCTCTCCAGATCAAACGAACAAACAAAAAAGCTATGCAGCTCTTTTTCATCCATTACCAGCTTCAGAAGATAGCCTCCTCCATTGTCCTAATAGAATTACAACCCAGTGCACATACACCTCTCAGCACTGAACGATTTGCACGAAGTAACCCAGAGGAGCACTAACCTGGGTCCAAAGAAAAAACTAACTTTTGATAATAAAGGGATTATACATGAAGACTGTCCCTCCAATACAAGATTTAGACTCTCCCACAAGTCCTGCTTGCTCTGACTCTCTCTAGCCAGCTGACAGCCACTCAGCACTGGGCACTGGGCCTGACCCTCCATTCCTCTCCCTAAGAGGACCATTTCTTCCATCCCACCAGAGTTTCTGGGAAGAGGGGAAGGAAGAGCAGTCATTTAGTCCTGAGTGAGCTGAAGAACTACCCAGGAGACCCCTGCCCGCACCCTTTTACCCTCTGCCCCTTCCTCTAACTCTCCCCACCCCCAGCAGTTCCCCCAGAACCCAGAAGATATGCAGAACTTGATAGCAATGTTGCTGATATCACCCAGCAGCTGTTTTAAATAATTTCTAATCATAAATTTTTAAAAAGACTGATTTGTAAGCAAAGAGCTGAAAGGTAAATTTTAGCATACTTTTAGTATACTGAAACTTCTCAATTAATTAGCAAAATTGTCTAGTGGTGATTCCTGGGATGTTAGAATCAGCCGAAGCCCAAATTCTGTCCACATTATTACTAGGTACTGACCTTGACTTTCATGGAACCTCCCACATTCTCTGCCTCTTCATGTGTGAAGGATAGATAATTCAAAAATTAAATGAGGCCTTGGCTGGGCAGCTCAATGGATAAAGCATTATCTTGGCACACTGAGGTCACGGGTTCAATCCGTGGTCAGTGCACATACAAGAAGCAATCACTGAGTGCACAGCTAAATAGAACAAGAGGAACAATAAGTATGCTTCTCTCTCTCTCTCTCTCTCTCTCTCTCTATTTTCCCTCTTCTCTCCCCCCTTCCTCTCTCTCTTTCAAATCGATGGAAACATTTTCTTAAAAAATTTAAATGAGATATTTATATACATATCTTACATTCCCGGCAGATAATTGTCTAATAAATGTTAGCTATTACTGTATTCTTAAATTCCAAACTTGTAACACCTCCTCACGAGCAATATATTTTGGGACCAAAAAACAAAAAAGTGATTAGCGATGGCAAAATTCTCAACAAGTTTTGGAAGACTAGGATTGAAATGGAAGAAATAAAACCTATAAATAAACGTGTTAAAGAGCAAGTGAGAGAGCCTAGTACCTTTCTATGAAAGGACTTCAGACTATACGATACACTTGTAAACAACCTTCGCTAGACATTCTAATGTGCGTGACTGAGGTCCCCACACCAACAAGCCGTTCTCAGGCGCAGGCAATGTGGACTCATGTAAAGGGGAAATTTGGACACAGAGACAGACAGGCGCACTCAGAGACCATTGAGTGAATCTTTTATACAGTTACAAGGTCAGATTGTCCTACATTTCAGGCTTTATTTCTCTCTCAGTAATTACTGTCTCCCCATCTCAGGGGGAGAGAAGGAGCCTCCCTTCAGCTGTACCTCGCTCCAAATCACGAACCTAACTCCTGTCAATCCCATATGATAAGCATGTTTTTCCTTTGGCGAAAGGCAAGGTACAAACAGAGGTGGCTGCCCCAATTACCAGGAGGATTTAAGGTGCCCTGTGATGGATGGTGCTGTTCCCTCCTCTTCCTCGAGGACTAGTTACTGTTTGTCTTGGAAACACATATGGAACGGGTGTGTCTGCTGGGCTCGACCAAAGGGTGAGTTTGCTTTTAATCTCTCACCAGACTGCCTGTGATACATATCATATTTTGGTGTATGCTTATCCAATAATAAAAAAACTCTTTTCTTCCTTTTATGCCTTTGTGGGGAGCTGGCAGATTTTGTTTCTGTGCTTCCCCAACGCGTACATGCCACTGCCTCTGTGTCTCTGTCCCTGCTCCTTGTTCACTAATCCGAGTTGGCATTTGTGCAACGAAGAGGCAAACCTCGATCACATCCAGACCCTAATGTTGGGATGAGCCTGGGAAATGTAGTGTTTTTACTTTCTAGTCCCTACAATATATGTTTCATGCAAAAGTTCTCAATTTCTAGACAAGTAGCCATTATAAAAATTATGTCATCTGAACGAGCTCCAATCTCTCTTTTCTATCCTGGAGGAATGCCAGTCTTGAATTTTTCTAACAACAAGCTACACCTAAAACCTTCCTAGTACATGCCAGGTGTCAGGGGTAACGAATGGCCAGTTTTGAGCATCTGCCACAGACCCTGAGCGAGCAATACATTCCTCTATGTGTAGCTGTCACAACCCTGCACGTTGGGTGTCGTTATTCGGACTTCACTCTTGAAGTTTCAAAGGGGCGCACAGACAGGTTCTATGGCCTGTCCCAAGCCCCACAACTGGAGAGCAAAAGATTCAAGATGCAAATGTAGGTGTTTTGACGTATTCCCTACGTGTGTCAGGATTCTGCCTTTTCACTCACAGGTTCTCAGACAGACCCAGTGGGGTTTTTGCCACACCACACAGAGTTCCATTGCTATTACTAGAGTTAAGAAAATGCTTTCATGATAAAGACACAGAGACGTTTCCAGATGTGACTTAACTCAGGTTCTGACTTAGGGTGCCACCACCTGACACTAGAGATCGTGCTCATTGGACATACTGTTCCCCATCCCGCCGCCCAAAGTGCAGAGAGAGCATCTCTTCACCAGCTCCGGGAACATGGAGGAGGTAAGGGCTGCAGCTAAGCTGTCTGCCCCATGACAACCTCACCCTTGCTGTTTCCAGCTTTCCAGTGGCTTACCACCCAGCCCAGCCCAGGGGCAGGCATGGCTCCAGAGCACCAAGCATCACCTCAACCTTCACGCTGCTCTGGGTCAGCCAGCTCACTGACCCGTGATACAACAGTCTGTTATGCAAGCAACATGGAGGGGAGTGTCTGACCCCAGATACATATGACTTATCTCTAAAGCTCAAGCTTATTTAGAAGTCAGAGTAAGAAGGTTTTCTTCCATTTGGGGCAGTGCAGGCATGCTGTTGCTACACATTTTGATTTCCTCACCCTACCTTTTTATCATGCTGCGCTGAAGATGATGGATGTAAAAAAAGGGGAGGGGAGTTTACTAGGAGATTTCACAAAACAAATAACCAAGTTTGCTCTGTAAGAGTATGTGCGGTTGATAAAACATGGCCACAAATTCTTGGCGGCTCCTCCCATCAAGAAGTGTAATCTATTTCCACACTCCCTGAAGCTGGGCTGGCCTCGTGACTTGCTGTAACCAGTACAAGTCAACCAAAGAGATATGCGAGTTCTGAGCCTGGGTCTCAGGAAGCCACGCAGTTTCCTTACCTGCCCTCTGGGGGCATTGTGGTCATGAGAACCATCCCAGGCTAACCTGCTGGAGGAGAGACCACCATGGGGAGCAGAGGCAAGCCATCCTAGACCAACCGGAGCCCAACATAACTAACTGCCCACCAACTGCAGTCACCTGAGGGACCCCAAGTGAGATCAGCAAGAACTACCCAGCTGTGCTCTGACCAAATTGCTGACCCACAGAATTAAAAGTAAATAAAATGACTGTTTTTTGCAATAGATAACTGATACGGTGTGCAGTATTAACCTCACACGTTGCTCCAGGGATTAGCACACCGGCCATGTACTACGTGTTCAATAAACATTAGATGTATTATTAGTTGTAAACAAATTGTGTATTTCAGAAGAGGAAAAAAAATGTTAAATGCACTTTGTAAGACTCAGATATAGATGTTATCTTAATAATCTAGAGTCTGAAATGAAAGTTTGCATTGGTAAACGATCATTACAGAATAACAATGGATTCAATCTTAGACAAAGTCCTTTGCAATCACTGAATCCAGTCCTTGATTGCAAATAATTCACGGAAGCCAAGCAATGTTTGACATTGTTTTCAAAGTTTCTAAGAGGAAAATATTCCAAGATTTTCATCTGCGACTTTTTCCTCCGTTAGGTAGGAATTCTCCTTTTTGTCTAGACAAAGTCTGCACTGAAAGAGCATTAGCTGTGTTCTTGCTCAACTGAAAAGCGAAGCTCACGGCCACGTTTCTACTACCATGGTGCGAACACCTGAAGTTCTTCTAGGTTAACTACAGCACTACCACTGTTGTGGAGAAACCACTGATAGGCAATCTTGCAGTGAGTCCCATCTTGATAAATCGACTTACTCAGGAAAAGTTACTCTCACAACAATCCTGTAAAGGATATTTCTCATCCTGTTTCTTTGTTTGCTTATGATTTTAACTTGCCTTATTGTGTACATGGGAACACTGACATTCAAGGAAATTGAGTAATTTTTCTAAAATGAGAGATAGTACAAGGTGGGGTTAGTATTCTAATCATTCTTAGAACTACCCTTCTCCAGATGACTTTATTAAAACCGCTTTGTTGTTGAAGCTTTCTTAGATTGATGTGGATATCATGTGCAAACATAAGAATATTAACTGTGGCAGAGATGGCAGTCATCTCCAAACATATGCCTTTCTTTCCCCACTAGGCGTTGTCACCAGGAAATCGCAGCTCAGAAACCACACTCCCCAAATCAATACATACAGGTTGGGCCATGTGACCTGTTCCTACTAATGGGGAAAAGCAAAAGAGGTGTGTATCACTTCCACACTGAGATTGCTAAGCATCGGTTGCATCTTCTTCACCCTCTCTTGTTACTCCACCAGCTTCATGCAGATGAGCATGGTATTGGGGATTGAGGAAGAGTTGCCTGCTGATCTCTCTGGGAGTTTGTATAAATAAGAAAGCTTCTATCATACGTATTTGACCAATTACATAATTTGATGATTGGATGCTCGAGCAGCTACTCCTATTCCAAATATTATGCCATTATAATCTCTAATATTAACTTTTTTACGGCAATTAAAAATTTCTTTAAACCTAGGAATGAACATGAAATCTATCCTAGAAAAGCTACTATGTACTTGAACCAAACCTAAAAACATGAGAAGAATTTATGTGATGAAGGAAGAGAGTGGAATTCTAGTGGAAGAGGAGCTTGTGTGGAAAACATGGTCATGAGCAAGAGCATGGATTATTTGGAGAATAGCAACTTGTTTATTTTTCATAAGGAAATGAGGGCTCGTGGGAGCTCAGCTGAAGTAGCAGGTGGGAACCAGAGCATAATAGGTCTTGGACCAAAACAAATTCTATGAAACTCTGGGTCCCTGTGACAGTAATCATTATCTTACCTTCAAGGACAGAAAGAGCAAGTAATTCTCTATGAAAATTTGTGCAAGGATTTGTGGCATATATGTCAGGAGAAGAAAATGCTGAGAGTCTCCACATAATTAATAGAGTTAAGGATCCAGAGGTACTAATTTCCAAATTGAACTTGAATTTGAGGGCAGTCAGGGGCCCTTGAAACTTGGAACAAAACTAGCTAATATGAGTTCTTGGTATGTAATGGTGACAACCAATCAAATTGAATCCTCTCCCTTAGGATGAGGAAACAGGAAACACGGGGAAAGCAGATCACTTATGCTACAGCTATATCCAAAATAGTGCAAAAGTGTTGTTAAGATTCGCCATGAAGCTTATGGAGCAACCCAGTTATGGAAGAATCAGGACCTAAGGCCAATTGATAACAAGAAAGTGAGGTAGTGGCCCAGGTTACCATGTTTTATCTTGGTTTCTTGGGCTGAACTGCCATTACCAGTGGGGATCGGGGTCCACTACATCCATGACATCTGAGAAACAAACACACTCAAACTTTTATGCCCCACCAACAGGTTGGAATTTTATCTCAAATGCCCAAGCTTCTCCCAGCACCAGGTAACAACCATGAGTATCGACTTTGGAAAAATATGATGACCATGATTTAAGTCTGGGCCCATCTGACCTCTTGTAAATAAACTTGAACTCGCCTGACTTGTGGTGGCGCAGTGGGATAAAGTGTCGACCTGGAACACTGAGGTTGCCGGTTCGAAACCTTGGGCTTGCCTGGTCAAGGCACATATGGGAGTTGATGCTTCCTGCTCCTCCCCCCTTCTCTCTCTCTCTCTCCCTTCTCTCTAAAAATCAATAAATAAAATATTAATAAAATAAAATAAAATAAACTTGAACTCTGACATGGAACAATTTTACATTAAGTAAAAGAAAATAAATGGATTAGAGAAAATCAACTGAAGTAACTGTTTTATAACATGCACAAAAGTAATATTTTAAAATAGTCCATCTGTCAGCAGGACGCTGATACTTGAGAAATTCTGTGGATGAACTTGGCATGGTTTGAGTCTTGGATGTTGAAACTTTGAATTTTGCTTTTGACCAGAAAGTGGCCATGGAGACAAAGGGGAGAGTGTTAAAAGATAGGCAACATATGAGATAAAAACCTAACAGAGGCTTGCATATTCCAAGACAGGGCAGTTGATTTATCAAACAAGTATTTTATGTCATTTTGACAGTCAATATTTCTCAAACCCTTTTTCACAAGATGCTATTTGTTCTTCACAACAACAGTTTCTGATTGACTATCCTTGGAAAAGATTAGCTCAAGCACAGTCAGTCAAGTTTCTTACTTGTAGGATTGTTCAGAGTCTGTAATATGCTGAGCAGCATTGTGAATGTCTAAGAAAGGGTAGCCCACATATGACTTATTTCTTGACTTATTTGACTTTGCAACAATTTTTGGTAGGACATCTCAAACACCACTGAGAATACCAGTTTATCTAGTTTCTATGCACTCTCAGTGTGACCAAAAAATTAATTTTTAATTAGATGTTTCAAAATTTTTATAAAACTATTTAACAATTGTTGCCCTGGCCAAACAGCTCAGTTGGTTAGAGCATCATCTTGAAACACTGAGGTTGTGAATTTGACCCTTGGTGAGGGTACATACAAAAACAGATCAATGTTTCTGTCTCTCTTCTTTACTCTCTCTCTCTCACACAGAAATCATTCTTAAAAAGGAAGAGAAGAATATTTAGCAGTGGTTTAGTATAATTAGATGAAAGTTCTTACTCATAGAATTTCTGCACCTGAATTTCTCATGGAAACCTCGGTCAGAATGAGGAAATAGCCACGTTTACCAGAAGGACATGTAGTAATCTCTCCATAGGAACTGAGTC
This sequence comes from Saccopteryx bilineata, assembly GCF_036850765.1. Lineage (NCBI taxonomy): Eukaryota > Metazoa > Chordata > Mammalia > Chiroptera > Emballonuridae > Saccopteryx > Saccopteryx bilineata. The sequence continues at coordinate 76,985,177 of NC_089492.1, read as the reverse complement.
CTAAGACCTACGACATGAACTCTCCAGGGCTTTTGGTCATACAGGAACAGCCCCACTCGTCCCAAGAAATAAAGCACATTACATAAAATTATTAAATGATACAGTTACTTTGACAATACAATGTTTTCTCTGCTTTTATATCCAAATGACTCAGCTAATTTTCCTTTCATTTTGGTGAGAACAACAGTAATATTCTTTTTTACTTAGAATACCAGCAGATTGACTGCCTCTTTTCATTAAATATGGTCATCTTCCTTTAAAATTTTTATTAAAAAATGTCTAGCCCTGGCTGGTTGGCTCAGTGGTAGAGCATCAGCCAGGCATGCAGGAGTGCCAGGTTCGATTCCCGGTCAGGGCACACAGGAAAAGCGCCCATCTGCTTCTCCATCCCTCCCCCTCTCCTTCCTCTCTGTCTCTCTCTTCCCCTCCCGTAGCCAAGGCTCCATTGGAGCAAAGTTGGCCCAGGTGCTGAGGATGGCTCTGTGGCCTCTACCTCAGGCGCTAGAATGGCTCTGGTTGCAACAGAGCAACGCCCCAGATGGGCAGAGCATCGCTCCCTGGTGGGCGTGCCGGGTGGATCCCGGTCGGGTGCATGTCTGTCTGACTGCCTCCCCGTTTCCAACTTCAGAAAAATAAAAAAATAAATAAAATAAAATAAAAAAAAGATGTCTATGGGTCTGGTGGACTTGCAATATTAAGAAAGAGCTAAATGAAAGAGTTATCTCAGCCATCAGAATTAAGGTGAAATCTGCAAACTTGGTATCACAAGAGCATTTAAATTTGTTTCTTGTCATTGTTCCATTAACTAATAGGCTGCTTTTGTTAAACATTAAATCTCCACCCAAGGGGCTTATTGAACTAAGATTTTTCTTATACTGCTGAACATAGTCGGAGGAATACTGTGGTTTCTATTTTCTTCAAATTCCAAGGTGGGTACAAGAATCCATCCTGCCTGACCAGGCGGTGGTGCAGTGGATAGAGCGTTGGACTGGGATGTGGAGGACCCAGGTTCAAGACCCCGAGGTTGCCAGCTTGAACGCGGGCTATTCGAGTTTGAGCAAAGCTCACCAGCTTGAGCCCCCAAGGTCGCTGGCTTGAGCGAGGGGTCACTCGATCTGCTGTAGCCCCCCGGTCAAGGCACATATGAGAAATCAATCAATGGACAACTAAGGAGCTGCAAAAAAGAATTGATGCTTCTCATCTCTCTCCCTTTCTGTCTGTCTGTCCCTCTCTCTGACTCTCTCTGTCTCTACCACAAAAAAAAAAAAAAAAAAATCCATCCTGAGAGCAATAGGAACCATGGAGAAGACGGAGGGAGCCCTGGAGCAGAGAGGTGTATGTCCGAGGCCCTGGTTGGTCTCATTTTTGGACAAAGACGGAAGCACTCAGGTACTATCTCCCCAATATAAAATGACAAGGTTAAAGTTGATCATCAAAGGATCCTTCTAGCTTTAAAAAGCCATGATTTGAAGGATTTTTTAAAATGTATCGTTCAGCTGAAATTCAAATACGTTGAATGAAAGTGGGCCTGGGTGTCTTGTGTGTCCCTATTACAAAGTAATTCAAAGATTTCTAAAGGATAGCTCAGGGTGCCCATGTCTTGTGCAGCCAGCTCATCCCTAACAGGATTGCAGTGAGGTAAAAAGCACCTTGAATGCCACGTGGGAAGAAAGTCTTCAAAGAATAAGTCCTGCAAGTTCCAAGTTACACAGATTTGCCCTGTTGGCAAGCCGTTCATTCAAACACCACAGAGATGCCCATTATGTTCCCCTTCCCCTTGCTTTTGTGAGTTTTCCTGCACTTTTTGGAGGTTGAATCACTGATAAGTGGCAGCTAATATGTGGGCCCAACTGATGCAGGGTCGCCTATGAAAAGTGAAAACATTAAGGGGCTCCTTCTAAGAGAAAACTTATTTTCATATGCCTGAGGCATTTGTGTGAATTTATGACACCTAGTGGTCAAAACCTGGGAAGTGGGATGTCTAGGGAGAGGAAGTGGGCACAGCAGGGAGAAGAAGAGGCTGTAGGTAAAGGAGAACTGCTTTTTAGGGAACCGTGGATCTTTGAAAGCATCTCGTCCTGGGATGCGGGCTTATGAAGAGCCAACGTGAAGAAAACAGAAACTACCAGCGATAAAACAATCTTTTAAAAAAAAGTATCTAAAGAATCTGGAAACACGCCATCTACAGAGAATGGGGAAGAACTTTACCCATTTGTTTTCCCACCAAACAGTAGGAAACCAGCCATTAGAGAACGGCCGTGACCAGCCACGGCTCTGCCACGGACCCACGCGGGTCTTTGGGACACGTGATGGGAGGTCGTCTTTTTATTTCATGTAAACATCTTCTTTTTTTTTTTATTTCCCATACACTGATGCAGGCTAAGAAAAATGTGTGCAATGAAAGTTAATCTTTATTTACAATAAGTCTAGTTTGCAAAATCTCTGAAAAGAGGGGATGTGCAACTATAGTTCTTCAATAAAAATAGTAGATTACCTCTTGTCTTTAAAATATTTTTTAAAAAACTGAAAGGGGGATAGTGCATGATACAGTGTATATATAAATGGTGTTATACTGAGTTGTACACTTGAAGCCTGTGTGGTTTGACGAACTATGTCAATTTAATAAATTTAAAAAAAATTTTTTTTAAAACCAGTGAGAACCAGAAAGATAATAATAATGAAAAGAGATGCAATGCACAGAGTTTGAATGGATTTGAAAAAGTAATCTGTTGGATGGGCCCGGTGAATCAACACCACTGTGCACAGGGAGAGCCCTGTACATGATATTCCTGCAAGTGGTGATGAGTGACCGTTCATTCTGGTCCATTCCTCTCTTGAGTCTGTGACATTTCCCAGTGAGATCCATGTGAGGCACTTTATCATGGAAAGTTTATTGGCTCTGATATCCCTTACCTTGCAATACTGAATGCATCCCATCCTTTGAAATAAACCATAACTTACTGCTCAGCCCTCTCCTATCTGAAGTATATGCCAGAACATCCGCTGCTCTTATTAAAATTTCTCTTATAAGCTGTGAGAATGATTTGGATGGGGTTATGAGGGTTCCCTCCTTTTGAGAGCAAAGCCCTAAATGTTCTGGCATATAGGTCTTGCCTGGGAAAGATGCTCTCATGAATGACTTAACCTAGTTATTTACTTCCATATTGAAATTAGTTTGAAATTTCTCAAGAACTATTTATTTTAGATTGCCTATACTACTGCTCCCTTTCACTGTTGTAAATAGCCACAAACTGGGAGGCTCTGTCACCCCTTCCAGACACGGAGAACTGTCTGAGAATTAAATTGGGTGAGTAGATTTATACCTCCCGTTTACTATGAAAGCGTTTAAACTAGAGTAGCAAGTAAAAGAAATCAAGTTCTTAGAATTCAAATGTCTAGCAAACAAGTTTTCAGGAACAAAGAGAAATCAAAATGCCCTTTGTGCATTGAAGTGTCCTTTCACATCTTCCCTTCCACTCCCGTCTGGAAGTCAAGAAAGGGACCCAGCAGAGGCCTCGCCACTAACCATCTGCATGTCCTTGGGCAGGTCACGTGAACACTCTGGACCTGCGTTTCTTCATCTCACAAAATGAAGAAACATTACTAGATGATTTCTAACTAAGGTGCCCGCAGGCTTCAGAATGTGATTTTTTTTAAGTAGTTTATTGTATTTACTTTTTTGTTTTGTTTTGTTTCCCCTGCTGATTACATTCCTCTAGTTTCCGCTTCAATGCCCTTTGAGATTTGAACCTAGAAAAGAATAGGAAAACAGAGATAATATCTGTTTTCGCTGCTATGAGAAAAGAGGAAATAGAAAAATATACCAGATGATTATCTTGGAGAAGAATTACTGTTTTAAAGAAATATAAATCACAGACATAATTTAGGCAGTGATCCATAATGTTAGTTTGGTGTGATATGTACAGTAATTATGACACTTTTAAACATTATTGGTTTGAAAGTTAAGAATGGCAATTTAGTGTGTCAAAGCTGGGAAGGAAGTAGGCTTATGGAATTAAGTGTTCACAAAGCTAAATATTGTTTTTAAAAACAATTTTACACATTTCCAGAGAGATTCAAATATTTGATATAGGGTTGATTTTTTTCTTAAAATTCCTTTCAGACCTAAACAAATAGAAGAATCTATAATTCTATCTCCTGGATTTTTCTACCAAATGGGCCTTCTAATTCCCTTTGAGATACCTATTCGCTGAAGGACACCATAATATGTCACTCCCAAATGTGTTTCTTTGCCATAAAAATTATTTTGAGCCAAAGGCAATCAAGAAACAGTAAATGTAGAAAAAAGATCCCCCCCTCCGCCTAAAAGCAAGAAATAACATCTTTTACTGGAAACACTCTTATCAGCCCAAAGAAGGCACCACAAGAATCTGCAAACCTTGGAAAAGACCCTAGTGTTCTTACTGACTGCCTAGCCACTGTATGCCTCTTGCCCAAACCCAGTCTTGTCCAGTCTTCACAAATGTATTGGTTCACTGTCTAAAAGATTTTAAAGCTTCGTGCTTCAGTCACTTCTTCCAGTCTTTGTTCTCTTGTGAGGGTTTCCAGGGATATATCAAAATTCCACAAAATGTGTATGCTTTTTGTCTGTCATTCTGTTCTCTGGACAAGCCCAGCCAGGGACTGCCTGAGGGTCAGAACAAGCTTTTCCTCCCCTACAAGCCCAACCTATGAGAATGAGAATGTCCACAGTTCATTAATGAAGACCTGACCGTACGGCAATACAGATCTTTAGGAGTAAAGCTCATTTTCGCTGTTTGTTTATTTATTTTACCATTTTGACATTTGTCTGGGGAGGAAATGATGAGCTGTGGCTAGCCTGCAAAGAGTGAGACGTGAGAAACAGAAGGGAAGGCAGACCAGGATTTCCAAGCAGGGCCTAGAAAACGTCAATGTTTTACTTGTTTTTCAAAGAAACTCTGTTTTTGTTTTGTTTCGCTATGTTTTGTTTTTGCTACAGTCTAGCCCCTCCCTGTTCATTCAAGAGACTCATTCACGGCCTTCAAGTACTATTTGCAAGTGGGTGGTGTGGTGTGTGTGTTTACAATAGCCGTCCTTAGGAAGTGCTAACCTAAATCCTGTGGCTGAGAGGAGTCTTGGACGTGAGCACAGATTGTTTCAGTTCCTGTGATATTTACTTAACGTGTAAACTAAAGCATGAGAGCACGCACCGTGCACACAATTCAGAGAATTCCTGCTGCTCTGAACCAAGAGCAATAAAAATGAAAAGGCAGGCAACAGCCCGAGCTTAGCACAGAACACAGCTGAAAACCCTACGTGCTCCTCTGGCGTTGCAAAGCTGTTCCTTCCTTAAGTAACAAAAGTATTCTTAAGGGCAGTGAAAAGATTAATTGTAGGGAAGGTGGGGAACATAGGATACCTAGCAATCAAAGAACTCGGACCTGCCCTTTTTAAAAGAAATTCTTACCCCGTTAGTCTGCCTTTGTTGAGGCTTATCTCAAGGTCAAGTTCAATACTGGTGACCAACTGAGAATTAGGCAGGTTAAGGAAATGTCAGCCCTGTATATTACTTAGGTATCATAGCATAGTATACATATTTCTGTTCAAAATGCTCTCTGTGTTGGTTTAGACAGCTTCTTTCTTTCCGCATCAGTTCATTGTATTGGTAAACTCACCCAGGCAGGGAGCATCTTTAACCCCAGTCTGCCTTGGGTAAGTGTCAGGTAATGTCAGTCTATAACAATAACTTCAAGCATAGCTCGCCAACACCTGTTTTCCCCACCAGCTTCTCAGCCAACAGGGACTTCTCTGCTTCACAACACACCAGATAGCGCTCTTCGCAGTCCATCTTCTGGAAGCCCAAACCATCGTCTAACCCAGCAAACTAGGCCTCAGCTCTTCTTTCCCTCTAGGGAGCCTTCCTTTCTGTCACCTGATTGCAAAACAGGACCACACCTGCTCCTGCCTCTTGTTCCTGAACCCAATTCCTCCTGGGGGCACCCGGCAGTATGTCAGGGCTTCCCGCTGTGTACACACTTCCTAAATCACGGTGACCCCCCTTACCTCTGTCTTCAAGAGGCAGAACCATGCTCTGTCCTGACTGAGGTGCTTCATGGTAGTGCCAGTGGCTTCCATGGCCATGTGCCCTTTGTCACACCTCATTTACATAACACATGAAGCAAAGCCATGTCGCTGGAGCAGATCAGACACTCTGTGGCCCTGAGATAGTGGCATTAGCAGACACGCTACAGCAAGAAGGGACACCCACATCTGAATATGTGTCTGTCTGACCAGGCTGAAATGAGCCACGGAAGCCTCTGGGGACAGCCTGGAAAACTCGGCTGCACACATGTACTGAAGCACGGTGAGGGGTCCTGGCAACCCAACCCCGAAGACCAAATCACCGTAGCTCGTGTGTAGACAACAAACAATCATTGCATTATCCCTGGTGGTTTCCATGGGTCAGCAATTCCTTGGGGCCCAGTTGGGCTGTTCAGAGTTCTCCAGAAGCGGACCCTGAGGCAAGAACTTTTGTGCAAACAATTTGTTGAGGAAGTGCCGAGGAAGGACCCAGCAGGGTGAGGGGGTGGGGCAGGGACAGGAGCAAGAAGAAGAGGAAGCCCAGGCAGGGTGTGATCTCAGGTGAGTCCTGGAGAGGGCAGCTGAACTGACCCACAGGGCAACCCTGGAGCGTCAGAGTGCCCTAACCTGACACAGGGACCCGTGCCTTCACACCCCACCCCTGTCAGTTAGCACCCTGGACAGTACAGCTCCCACTCGTGCCCGCTCTCTATTTGCAATTGCTTTTAAACCCTGTTTCTTGATTGGTAAAAAGAAAACAATATTTGTGTCTACCCCATTTTTTAGGACAGAATGAAATTGTGCATCTCAAGTCCTTATCTCACTATGTGGCACTAGTGAGAATGGTATTGAAACCATTATTTGGAGCAGGAATCACCCAAAATATACTCTTGGTTTGATTCTCAATATTTCTTCTAAATTCTACACAACAATGATGTCCTCACGAGCCAATCAATTTCCTTAATTATCAAAGGCAAAGATAAGGATTAGGAAGTTCTGGTTGGGCACGGGCAGTATCACGTTAAAGGACTTCCAGCAAATGGTCAAATCTGGCACCTCACTGCCTTCCTAGCCAAGCCTGCTGCTAGACGCTTCAGTGGTCTGGCCTGCAGTTCAGGACCCTTTGCGCTAGTTTGCTTTACTGGGGTTTGCTGTTGCTTCTCTGTGGTTGAGTCACTGTCAAGCATAGTTTGCTTATATTGGTAGAAAAATAACATTTCAAACATACATAGCTATGTTTCTAAAAGTAGGTTTCCTGTTTTAAAACATATGAATATTTTCATGTTTAATATTCAGAACAACACCTCCTGGCACATAGAGAAGTCTTCAAAAAATAATTTGTTGCATCAATGAATTAATGAATATTAGTCATACTAATTCAGGAAAGTGTGATCATTATGGCTGTATAATCTGTCATTCATAAATCTAGAATCCAAAAAGCTCTGAAGACCAACATTTTTTTTTTCATAATTTATTTGATGGCAACACCTAATGAGACCTGAACTCATTAGGCTGCAAAGCCTGAGATCAGCAGGTGCAGGGCTATGGGTAGTCTTCATTTATTTTGCTTTGTGTGAATTTTCATATGTTAAACTGAAGGTATTGGCCCTGGCCGATTGGCTCAGCGGTAGAGCGTCGGCCTGGCGTGCGGGGGACCCGGGTTCGATTCCCGGCCAGGGCACATAGGAGAAGCACCCATTTGCTTCTCCACCCCCTACCCCCCTCCTTCCTCTCTGTCTCTCTCTTCCCCTCCCGCAGCCAAGGTTCCATTAGAGCAAAGATGGCCCGGGTGCTGAGGATGGCTCCTTGGCCTCTGCCCCAGGCGCTAGAGTGGCTCTGGTCTCGGCTGAGCGATGCCCCGGAGGGGCAGAGCATCGCCCCCTGGTGGGCAGAGTGTCGCCCCTGGTGGGCGTGCCGGGTGGATCCCGGTCGGGCGCATGCCGGAGTCTGTTTGTCTCTCCCCGTTTCCAGCTTCAGATAATAAATATTATAAAATTTTTAAAAAATTTAAAAAAAAAACCTGAAGGTATTGCCATGTGTTTGATTAGAGGGCACTGCCCTCAGCTGTCTCTGGGAGCGTGCTATAATCTATGAGTTAATAGTGGATATCATACACACATGAGATTAACTTCCTAAAAGGCAAGGCAAATTCTGAATTCAAAAATATATATAGGCCAAGGGATTGGGATGTGAGGGCCTGCCTTTTACTATGACTCTACCTCGTTTTAACTCCTCGTCCCCTGCCCACAGTGACTTCCCCACAGACTTAGATAAAATTCCCACTCTTTCCCAGGACTCGAGGCCTTGCAGGACCCAGGCCGCATCCTTCCCCCATGGCACAGTTCTCCCACACCCCTCCTGGCTCCTTGTCGAGTTCCTCGCCTTCTACCATGTTCACTTCTTCCTTCTTCTGCCAAGAAAGCTCTCCCCTGTTCCTGTCTTGCCTGGCTCCTTTCCTGCCTTTCACTTTCAATTTAAATTCCTCCTGCCTGGAGAGACCCCCTACCTGCCCATGATTGGTTCCTGCTGTCATCCTGCACCCAGCACCCTGTTTTGTCTTTCAGGGCCCATATAGCCACCTAGAATTGTTGCATTAGATTTTGCTTACTGTCATCTCTCCCTCCAGATTCTAAGCTCCATGAAACCAAGGACTCTTTTTTTTTTTTTGCCTTTATTGAGTTTTGTATGCCTAGTCTTTTTTTTTTTTTTTTTTTTTTTTTTTTTTTATTTTTCTGAAGCTGGAAGCGGGGAGAGACAGTCAGACAGACTCCCGCATGTGCCCTACCGGGATCCACCCGGCAGGCCCACCAGGGGGCAACGCTCTGCCCTCCAGGGGGCGATGCTCTGCCCCTCCGGGGCATCGCTCTGCCTCGACTAGAGCCACTCTAGCGCCTGGGGCAGAGGCCAAGTAGCCATCCCCAGCGCCCGGGCCATCTTTGCTCCAATGGAGCCTTGGCTGCGGGAGGGGAAGAGAGAGACAGAGAGGAAGGAGGGGGGGTGGAGAAGCAAATGGGCGCTTCTCCTATGTGCCCTGGCCGGGAATCGAACCCGGGTCCCCCGCACACCAGGCCGACGCTCTACCGCTGAGCCAACCGGCCAGGGCCTGTATGCCTAGTCTTCAGCACAGCATCTGACACCTTGTAGGGGCTCCAATGCATTTGCTGAATTGAATAAATGAGTGAACAAACCAATCAATTAAGCTATCTTAAGTCACACTGACACTGGGATGGGACGTGATGCCCTTGTCAGTTTAGTAATTGGAGCTCCCACATGAGGGAGACCTGACTTATACATGAGATAAGAGAAGTTGTCCATGAATGTGGTCTTGGAAGAAAGAAAGCATGTCTCTCCGGCCTGGAATGAATGATGGCAGACACACAGAAGCCAGGTGGAAGGGAATCAGACACATGATAGAGATAATGTGGTTCTCTACTCGACAAACACTGTGATGACACTTTTATCAAACTATCTCTTGGGTATGTTGCCTTCATTAACATGCATTGCTTCATGCTGTTCTGGTGCCTTATTTCTTATTTTAATTGTGTCTTTGTACCCCTGACATGTGGAATTGAAGCACCACCATTTCCCCATCAACGGTCCAAAATTTAAATGTGTTAAATGATTTCAAGTTTCTGGGACCCTAGAATTACTGCCTAGTGCCAAAATAAAGGAGTGAAGTTCTCATCAGAACCTTCTATTGAGATGTTAATCACTGCAACATGAAATCAGAAGGTTCTGAGATGATCTCACCTGTCAAGATCCCGCCAAGGTTTCTGGGTGCGGTAATGCATCTTGTAAACTGACACATTTACACAGGTCAACCTCCACAACTGGCCAGTTTCCAAAAGTCTGCGGGTTCCAAAAAGGGTGGTTTTTTTCTTTTCTTTTCTTTTTTTTTTTTTTACTTCCTGTATTTCTGCCCTGTATAGCTAAGGCAGGAAGCTGAGTTTAGTGGTTAGGGCAGTCCCCTGAGTCAGCAAGCGCAGTTTCTATACTTGGTTGTCTGATTTGCTGAAAACCTTTGTCAGACCAACTCTGAATCATGAAAGAAGTCTTTGTTCTCTTGTATGTAACTTTTCCAAACTGCTGTGTGACAAATATCTTCATTGCTACTGTAGTGAAACTCTAGCACATGACACTGGAATTTTTCTTCCAAGTAATGGTACTGTGAGTGGGTCAACAAACCAACCAACAAAACTCAACCAAGCAAGGAACAAGCTAAATCAAATGCCAGAGCCCATTGGCATAGCCACCCTGGTTTACAGAATCTGCAGGGCCATCCACAAGGATGAGAATGAGAATGAAGGGTCCTTGGAGTTGTGACCAAGGAAATACACACCAGTATCATGCATGAAGCCAGCATATGAGAAAAAGAAAATTGTCCCATCATAAATAAAACATTGGCACTGCGATTTGTGCATTGGGGGTTGACTCTAGAACCAACATTTCCTTCCTTTTAGATATTTAATTGCAAAAATAAAATGTATGTTTCTTGTTAAGGTAGTTAAAGTGCTTCTTGAAGCAAAATAATTTTGTCGATTAGAGGTTTCCTCAATCAGATGCTATTACACACTACCTTTGCATCCAGGCAATATGTGACCTGCGTGACAAATGCACTGGGGACCTAACTGAAGGCTAGCTACTTTAAAAATATTTTTAAATGATTTTACTTCCTCAGTGCATAAACATGTTCATTGAATCATTGTTAATAACTTTGAAACATTTTTAAAGCTTAAACATTTATCAATAGGAAATGGATAAAATAAATAATAGAGTTGAAGTAAAGTTAAATATTATGAAGTTAAAAAACATGAATGAATATTTATCTGAGTTAAAAAAAAACACTAACAAACAAGGTATGCCAACAGAGTAACATGCTGTAGATAAAAGGTTTGGGTCAGTGTGCATATAGATAAAGAACTATTTGAATACATCATACCTGATATTAATATTAATTTTCTTCAAAAGTGAGATTTCCAGGGCTATTTATTTTCTTATTTGTACTTTTCTATAATGTTTTCAAATACACTATTTGTCACTAAAGATATCAGTAAAACTATTTGCATTAAAATGTTTTCCATTTTTGTTATTACTTCTAGATAAACAAGTTAATAAGAAATCAAACATCACTCAAGCCCAAGAGATAATCACTCTTAACATTTTTCTAGAATTTCTCTATATATGCACATGTTGTGACTCAAATGGGATAACATAAACACATTATTTTACAGTCAGGATTTTTTTTCACTTTGCAGTGCATTATGAGGTGTTTTTATTTTTCCCAAGCTCTTAGTAGTCTTTTCATTTTATTTTACTTTTTTAGGCCGTGTGGATGCATCCTGATTATTTGAGCTCTCCAATCTCTGCCAGGGACCAGTGCTCTGAGGAACATCCTCCTAACTGCATTTTCAGCCATTAGGAACTCTTTCTGAGGCAATAGAAGATGAAGCCGACCCATCTCACATCAGACAAAGGCCAAATGTTTGCTTTGTTGCCAAAAGTACAGCTCAGACACTGCTGGGTCCACCAGGAAACACCCCTGGCACAGCCCACCCTGCCAGTTGAACTGAGTCCCCGCAGGCCCAGATCCGGGCCAGCACTCTACTCTAGTTCACTAGCACTTTGTCACTGCAGGGAAACATGGAAAAATATTTTGTTGGAAGTTTTCAGTTGTTCTTTTGTTTTTGTAAGAGAGTTATTCCAAATATCAAATATTCTATTACTGAAAGTGAAACCAGGACATTTGTAAAATTTAAATTTAATTTTTTTCAATTACAGTTGACATAAATATTATATTAGTTTCAGGTGTACAGCATGGTGATTAGACATTTATACAACTTACCCAGTGACCTCCCCCATCCCACACCAAGAAGTCTAGTACCACCTGGCACCATATATAGTTATTTCAATGATCACTGTATTCCTTATGAGGTCCTGAAGCTAGATTTTTTTTTTCCTGAAGTGAGAAGCAAGGAAGCAGAGAGTCAGACTCCTACATGCACCCAACTGGGATCCTTCAGGCATGCTCATCAGGGGGCGATGCTCTGCCTATCTGGGTCATTGCTCTATTGCAACCAGAGCCATTCTAGCACCTGAGGCGGAGACCATGGAGCCATCCTCAGTGCCCAGCCTAACTTTGCTCCGACAGAGCCTTGGCTGCAGGAGGGGAAGAGAGAGAGATAGGAAGGAGAGGGGGAGGGGTGGAGAAGCAGATGGGCGCTTCTCCTATGTGCCCTGACCAGGAATCAAACCCAGGACTTCCACATGCTGGGCCAACGCTCTGCCACTGAGCCAACTGGCCAGGGCTTTAAGCTAGATATTTTTAAAACATCATCTGTTATTTCTTACTTGAGATCCTCCATGGTTTCACTTGTCCTTCAAATAAATCCAAACCCTTGCAGCTACCAGGTCCACATGCTCCACTTCCAACCCAAGTCGCCAGACTATGTCTTATCCCACATTGCACCCATGAAAATCAGTAAAAGAAACCAACTTTTCAAATCAAAACTGGAGTCTGAAGGGCCTACAGAAGGAGCTCTTGCCTCCTACCACTCAATGATCTCAAACACAAAAGGTACCTTGCATCTCAAACAAGGTGTTTTCACTTCATTATCCTGGTATGAGGAAAGATTTTCTTTGTGAAGAAAAAGGAACCCTCATCTACTGTTGGTAGGAATGTAAAGTAGTACAAGCACTATGGAAGAAAGTATGGTGGTTCCTCAAAAAATTAAAAATAGAACTACCATATGACCCAGCAATCCCTCTACTGGGAACATACACCCATAACTCAAAAACACTAGTACATAAAGACACATGCAGCCCCATGTTCATCTCAGCATTGTTCACAGTGGCCAAGGCATGAAAACAACCAAAAAGCCCTTCAATAGATGATTGGATAAAGAAAATGTGGTACATATATACTATGGAATACTCAGCCATAAAAAATAATGACATCGGATCATTTACAACAACATGGATGGACCTTGATAACATTATACTGAGTGAAATATGTAAGTAAATCAGAAAAAAACTAAGAACTATATGATTCCATACATAGGTGGGACATAAAAATGAGACTCAGAGACATGGACAAGAATGTGGTGGTAATGGGGGGGGGGGCAAAGGGAGGGAGGGGTGGGGGAGGGGAGGGGCATAAAGAAAACCAGATAGAAGGTGACAGAAGACTATATGACTTTGGGTGATGGGTATGCAACATAATCAAATGTCAAAATAACCTGGAGACGTTTTCTCTGAACCTATGTACCCTGATTGATTAATGTCACCCTATTAAAATTAATAATAAAAAAAGGAAATATTTTCTCCTTGAGCAACAGGCCCAGCCGATGAAAAATTCCACAGCTCAGTCAATGAGGTGTTGCAGTCACCCTGAACTCTTACTTATTTTTCTTGTGCTAATGACTTCCTTGCCTAACTTTCCTTTCCAGAAAACCCTTTCTATTTTTTAGAACGCCTCAGAGTATCTGTCTGCTTGCTGGATTAGATGCTGCCTGATTCAGGACTCATTTAATAAAGCCAATTCAACCATTAAAATGGACTCAGTTGAATTTTTTTAACACTTCTCTTCCAGTAAGTTTCTATCACTGTGCCGCTCTGTCTGTCTCCACTCTGGGCTTTGATAGCTGCTTTAAGGTGACCAATCGTCCTCCTCTAGGGAGGACAGTCCTTCTTTTGTAAATTCCATCCTTCCTTGGAAAGTGTCTTCCTACATCTCCTCCTTTTTGGTATTGGAAGACTAATCTGTAAATGTCAGTATTCCATCCATGCAGAGTCGATTACATGTGATGTGACATATTTGTATTTGACATGACGATTTGTCAAGGATCAGTACAGTGTGTGGTGAGACGCGATTATGAGACCCATGCACTCCACATAGGAGAGCTTGAGAGAGCGTGCGACACACTGAGCTATACTGAGTGCACAATGGCTTTGTGTACTTCTTACTGAAACGCAACATGGCACATATGACATTGTAGACTCACAATTATTTTTTCCTCAGTGAATATTCAATCATAGACAGGTATGCACAATTAATGTTTTATTAATTCATTATCTCTTTAGTAATTTCCAAATACGAATAATTTTATTTACAACTATTTTCCCAAAATTCGAGTTTTAAAGTGGAAATCTAACCTCAAATCATATCTATTAATAATGCATTTTGATTAAATAGTTGCATAAAACAGACATTTTTATTTAGAAAATGATAAATACACTCAAATACCACTCCAAATTAGTGGTTTTGTTTGATATTTAGTTTTGTTAACTTAGCTTCCGGAAAATTCACCTACCTTGATGTGACGTTTTCAGTTCCTAATGTGCTTGCATCGTTCATGTAGTTCTATATTTTATTTTTAATTTTAAATTTCATTTAAGGGATAGAAAAATCAAAAAAGAGAAAATGCCATTTCAATGGTAAATTGAAAAAGGAATTTCCGTTCCTCATATCAAAGAAAGATACCATTGTTTTCTGCAATATTTGCAGCAGAAAATTTTGTATTGCATTTGGGGGCAGAGCAGCGATAATGAAACACTTGAACACCAACAAACATAAGCAATCATTAGATGCATCAGCTTCCAGTTATAAAGTAATGCTTTTTTAAAACTTCAAATTATTCTGAAGATAAAAAACAGTTGGCTGCAATGGAGAGAACATTTGCATTTCATAACATAATTCACAATAAAAGTTTTCATAGTATGGATTGTACAACTAAATTATTAAAAAAGTTTCACAATGCAAAATTTTCAGGTGCCAGGATAAAATGCAAGGCATTTTTGAAATCAGTATTTAAAAATTACTGTGACAAAATACTTACAGAGGACTTGGAAACTGCAACATTTGTAAAGATTTTATCTGATGCATCAAATCTTAATGAAATTAAATTGTGTCCAATAATAGTAAGATATTTAAATGTTACCAAAAGCATTCAAGTAAAAATTTTAAATTTAGAATCCATTGAGGGCAAAACTTCTGAAATTTCGTCAAACCATCTATACAGAGTAATAAATAAAAACAATTTGAAATACAAAGTTGTTGCACTATTGCCTGATAATACAAATACAAATTTTGGTGGATGAAGATGCAAAGGGGTAAATAATAATGTGTATGTAAAATTACAAGAATTACTCCAAAGGAAATACTAGGAAGAGGTTGTAATGCACATATTTTGTCAAATGCAATCAATACAGCGTCATGGGCCATGCCAATTGATGTAGAAGTAATAATAACTACAACTTATTTGCATTTCAGTCATTTTCTCATTCGTGTTGCTCCTTTAAAACAATTTTGTGAAGAAGCAAATGTTGAATACAAAAAACTTTTAGGATATTCAAAAGTTAGATGGCTTGCTCTAACACCTGCTATAGACGTGTCCTACAATTATTTAAGCCTCTCCGTTCTTTTTTTTTTTTTTTTTTTTTTTTTTGCATTTTTCCGAAGCTGGAAACAGGGAGGCAGTCAGACAGACTCCTGCATGCGCCTGACCGGGATCCACCTGGCATGCCCACCAGAGGACGATGCTCTGCCCCTCTGGGGCTTCCCTCTGTTGCATCCAGAGTCATTCTAGCGCCTGAGGCAGAGGCCACAGAGCCATCCTCAGCACCCGGGCCATCTTTGCTCCAATGGAGCCTTGGCTGCGGGAGGGGAAGAGAGACACAGAGAGGAAGGAGAGGGGGGGGGGTGGAGAAGCAGATGGGCGCTTCTCCTGTGTGCCCTGGCCGGGAATCAAATCCAGGACTCCTGCACGCCAGACCAATGCTCTACCACTGAGCCAACCAGCCAGGGCCTCTCTATTCATATTTTTAAGTTTAGACAAATGTCCTAAAATCCTGGAATCATTTTTAATAATATAATATCTGAGATATTAATGTATTTTGTACATAATCAAGCATCTGTTTTTCACAAAACGATTCAAGATTGAAGGTGAACACATTTCAGCTATGGAAGTTAGTCTTATTTTCAATGACTTTATCCTTCAATATAAATCTTGTTTTGAAGAAAACTTTCTCCCTTTAATTATAAAAAGAAAATTGCCAAACTTAGAGGAATCAAATCCAGGCATAACAAAAAAGTTTATCAAAGAAGTTATTTTTACCAGATATGTTTTCAATATATCAAAGAATGATCTGAAACAAACATCGTGGGAAACACCGTTTTCAATGGTGTTTTTTTACTTCATCACAAGTATATGGGACAGATATTGAATATTGTCTTGAGTTTTTATCTAAAGAAATGCCAGACATCAAAATAGACAAATGTCTCTCTGAAGAAATTAGAAGACTGAATGTATATTTAAATTCTGAAAAAATAATGCAATGGGAAACTGAACATGTCAAAATTGATAAAAGATGGGTGGAAATATTCAGCCATTTCAAAATGAACATATTCCATGTGAAAATTTATTTATTCTTGTTCAATTTACATTGTGCTGCCCTGGAACTAATGCAGCAGTTCAAGGAGTTTTTTTCAATTGCTAATGATTTTTGGACAAGTAAGAAATCAAGATTGAATGTTGATACTCTAGCTGCAGCACTTGCCGTAAAATTTAATATGAAAGATATTTCTTGTTCAGATATTTCCAGTATATTGCTACAAGATGATACACTGACAAAAAATATTCATTCCATGGAAAAGTAGTCATTTAGATAATATTATCTAAACGAGTAATATTACTTACTTTTTTCTTACAATTATTATTAAAATTTAATAGGCATGTAAGCATAATTATAATATAAAATATTACCAATGTTTTTATTATGCATTTATCATAGTGTATTACTGTTGCAATGAATAAAATGTTTCTTTTATTTACGATATTGTTTTCTTCAATTTATTTTTGTCCTCCTTTTCATTGTAAAAAAGTTGGTCACCTTACTCTTCTTAGAATATGATGCCTGCCCCCAGATGTCACTTGCCTACATTCTGCTCATTCTTCAGGCCTCAGTTCAAATGTTACTCCTCTGAGAGGCATTCCTAATCAACCCACATAAAGTGGCTTCAATTTTACGTATTCTTTCTCCCACTACTTGATTTAATCTCTTTTTTTCTTTCTTGCTGCATTTGTCACTCTAAGCTGCTTGTTTTATTTTTTTATTAATTTTAATTTATTGTGTTAACATGGATTCAAGTATCCCACTCAATAAAACACCCTCAACCCCACCCCCGTGTCCCCCCTTCTATCCCATTTGTTCCCTCCCTTAACTTCCTCCCCCCTTCCTTCTGAGACTTGCTGTCCTGTTATCTGTATCTATGTGTTATGTATATATAATTTCAATACTCCCTTCATTTGTTCTAATCCCATCCCCTCATCCTCCTTTCCTCTGATAGCTGTTCCTCTGGTCCCTGTGACCCCGCCTCTGCCCATAATTCCATTCCTCAGTTCACAGTTCATTAGATTTCACATATAAGTGAGATCATATAATATTTGTCTTTCTCGGCCTGGCTTCTTTCACTTAGCATAATCATCTCCATGTCCATCCATGCTGTCACAAAAGGTAAGGTTTCCTTTCTTTTTCACAGCCGCATAGTATTTCATTGTATATATGTACCACCATTTTTTAATCTACTCGTCCACTGATGGACACTTAGGCTGTTTGTAAACAATGCTGCAATAAACATGTGAACACATGTTTTGAATCAGTGATTTTGTATTCTTAGGATACATTTCTGAAAGTGAGATAGTTGGGTCAAAAGGCAGCTCCATTTTTAATTTTTTGAGGAAATGCCATACTGTTCTCCACAGTGGCTGCACCAGTCTGCATTCCCATCATCAGTGCAGGAGGGTTCCCTTTTCTCCACACCCTCCGCAGCACTTATTTTGTGTTGATTTGTTAATGAGCACCATTCTGACTTGTGTGAGGTGATATCTCATTGTGGCTTTAATTTGCATTTCTCTGATGATTAGTGATGTTAAACATATTTTCTTATGCCTATTGGCCATCTATATGTTCTCTTTGGAGAAGTGTCTATTTAGTTCTTTTACTCATCTTTTAATTGGATTGTTTACCTTCCTGGTGTTGAGTTTTAGAAGTTCTTTATAAATTTTGGGTAGTAACCCCTTATAAGACGTATTGGCAAAGATATTCTTCCATTGTGTGGGTTGTCTTTTTATTTTGTTAATGGCATCTTTTGCTGTGCAAAAACTTTTTAGTTTGATATAGCCCCATTTATTTATCTTGTCCTTTATTTCACTTGCTCATGGAGATAAATAGGCAAAAATATTACTACCAAAGAATTTGGAGAGTTTACCGCCTATGTTTTCTTCCAAGATGTTTATGGTTTTGCGACTTACATTAAGTCTTTTATCCATTTTGAGTTTATTTTTGTGAATAGTGTAAATTGGTGGTCTAGTTTCATTTTTTTGCATGTACCTGTCAAATTTTCCCAATACCATTTATTAAAAAGACTGTCTTGGCCCTGGCCAGTTGGCTTAGTGGTGGAGCGTCAGCCTGGCGCACGGAGGTCCCGGGTTCGATTCCCAGCCAGGGCACACAGGAGAGGCACCCATCTGCTTCTCCACCCCTCCCCCTCTCCTTCCTCTCTGTCTCTCTCTTCCCCTCCTGCAGCCAGGGCTCCATTGGAGCAGGGATGGCCCGGGCACCGGGGATGGCTTTGTGGCCTCTGCCTCAGGCGCTGGACTGGCTCTGGTCGCAGCAGAGCGACCCCCCCCCGCCCCGATGGGCAGAGCATCGCCCCCTGGTGGGCATGCCAGGTGGATCCCAGTCGGGCACATGCGGGAGTCTGTCTGACTGCCTCCCCGTTTCCAGCTTCAGAAAAATGAAAAAAAAAAAAAAAAAAAAAAGACTGTCTTTACTCCATTGTATGCTCTTACCCCCTTTGTCAAATATCAAATGACCATAAAGGTGTGGGTTTATTTCTGGGTTTTCTGTTTTGTTCCATTGATATGTATGATTGTTCTTATGCCAGTACCAAGCTGTTTTACTTACACTAGCATTTTAGTATAACTTGGTATCAGGAAGTATGATACCTCCCACTTTATCCTTCATTTTCAAGATTACTGAGGGTATTCGTGTTCTTTTTTGGTTTCATATAAATTTTTGGAGTATTTCTTCTATATCTTTGAAGTATGCCATTGGTATTTTAATAGGAATTGCACTGAATTTGTAGATTGCTTTGGGTAATACAGACACTTTAATGATGTTTATTCTTCCTAGCCATGAATACGGTATATGCTTCCACTTGTTCGTATCTTCCTTGATTTATTTTTCCAATGTCTTATAATATTCTGAGTACAAGTCTTTTACCTTCTTGGTTAAATTTACTCATAGGTACTTAATTTTTTTAATTTTTTTGATGCAATTTACTGTTGGTGTATAAAAATATCACTAATTTCTGAATATTAATTGTATACCCTGACACCTTGCCAAATTTATTTATCAGGTCTAGTAGTTTTTTTGACTGAGACTTTAGGGTTTTCTACTTACAGTATCATATCATCAGCAAACAATGACAGTTTCATTTCCTCTTTTCTAATTTGGATGCCTTTTATTTTTTTTTCTTCTTGTCTGATTGCTGTGGCTAAGACTTCCAGAACTATATTGAATAAGAGTGGTGAAAGGGCACAACCCTGCTTTGTTCCTGATCTTAAGTGGATTACTCTTAATTTTTGCCCATTGAATACGATGTTGGCTGTCGGTTTGTCATAGATGGTCTTTATTATATTGAGGTATGTTCCCCTATATTCCCACTTTGCTGAGAGTTTTGATCATAAATGGGTGCTAGATTTTATCAAATGCTTTTTCTACATCTATTGATATAATTATGTGATTTTTATCCTCCCTTTTGTTTATGTGATAAATCACATTTATTGATTTGCAAATGTTGTACCAGCCTTGAATCCCACTTGATCATGATGAATGATTTTTTTAATGTGTTGCTTGATTTGGTGTGCTAATATTTTGTTAACAATTTCAGCATCTATGTTCATCAGGGATATTGACTTATAGTTTTCTTTCTTTGTACTGTCTTTACCTGGTGTTGAAATGAGGATAACGCTTGCCACATAAAAGGAGCTTGGAAGTGTTCCCTCCTTGTGAATTTTTTGAAATAGCTT
Source organism: Saccopteryx bilineata (assembly GCF_036850765.1). Classification (NCBI taxonomy): domain Eukaryota; kingdom Metazoa; phylum Chordata; class Mammalia; order Chiroptera; family Emballonuridae; genus Saccopteryx; species Saccopteryx bilineata. Next base: position 76,965,024 of record NC_089492.1, on the reverse strand, counting down.
GATGTTGATCAAATAAGTTCTTAAACATGATATATGTTTGTTCGCTTATAGTTTGCATTGGGTGTGGGGGACAGGCTGTAAGCAGGCAGGGTGGTTATAGCCTAAGGCTTAATTTTAAGACTAAGCTGTTCCCCACACCCTTGACTGATTGCATAATGTGGGGTAGTGCACTCTTATGAGGAATCCCATTATGCCTCAGATAAGTGACTTTGTATCAGAGACTTCCTTGTTTGTATATTGGATTAAAGGTTTGGGTTTCTACACTATAAAATGGGGCATACCAGGAGCTTGCTCTCTCTTGGTTTCTGAGATTAGCATTAGAGGAGAGAGCAGAGAAAGGATAGCAGAGAAAGGCCACATGGAGGAGGCCAGTAGAAGCAGCCAAGATGACAGAATGCTGAAGAAGAAGCCAGTTTGTGCAGAGTTTGTACAGAGATAGGAGATGGGAAACAGGGGTGAATAAGGCTAGTGATCTTGAAACCTTTGATTCTAGGAAACTTGGATAAGTCAGTAGCTTTGTGAGCACTGACTGAGTGGGTTTTGGAGCCCAGTGTGTGGTTTTACTTGTCCGCCGGGTGCAAGCTAGGATTAAAGCTAATGGCCTACCAGTTCTTGGCTCCACTGTTTCATTACCGTCTGTCCAAATCTAATGGGAACCTGCATGTGAATGGCCACGATGGTGGCTCCTGGCCTTACACTTGAGAAGGATAGGTGTTAGTTCTTCTTTGACTGTTTGGTAGAATTCGCCTGTGGAGCCATCAGTTCAGAACTTTTGTTTGCTGGGAGTTTTTTGATAACTGTTTCAATTTCATTTGTTGTAATCGATCTGTTTAGGTTTTCTGATTCTTCTAGATTGAGTTTTGGAAGTTTGTATGTTCTAGGAAATTATCCATTTCACCTAGGTTGTCCAATTTTTTGGCATAGAGATTTTTATAGTATTTTCTTACAATCCTTTGTATTTCTGTGGTGTTAGTTGTTACTTCTTCACCTTCATTTCTAATTTTATTTATCTGAATCCTCTCTCTCATTTTTTGATGAGTCTGGTTAAAGATTCATCTATCTTGTTTACCTTTTCAAAAAGCCAGCTCTTGGTTTCATTGATCTTTTATATATATATAAAATATATATATATATATATATATATTTACCCTCTTGGTTATTTATTTCCACTCTGATCTTTATAATTTTCTTCCTTCTACTACCTCTGGGCTTTATTTGTTGTTCTTTTTATAGTTCTTTTAGATTCAGGGTTAAGTTGTTTATTTGAGCTTTTACTTGCTTCTTACAGTATGCCTGTAATGCTATGAACTTCCCTCTCAGCACTGCTTTTGCTGTGTCCCATAAATTTTGAGTTGTTGTATATTCATTTTCATTTGTTTCTAGGAAATTTTTTATTTCTTCCTTGATTTCCCACTCATTATTTAATAACATGCTAGTTAACCTCCAAGTGTTTGAATGTTTTTCAGTTTTTCTATTATAGTTGATTTCTAGTTTCATGCCATTGTGATCAGAGAAGATGCTTGATATGATTTCAGTCTTCTTAAATTTATTGAGACTTGTTTTGTATCCTAGCATGTGGTCTATCCTAGAGAATGTATCATGAGCACTTGAAAAGAATGTATATTCTGCTGCTTTGGGGTGAAAGGTTCTGAAGATGTCAATTATATCCAGTTGATCTAGTGTGTCATTTAAGGCCATCCGTTGTTGCTCTAAGACCCTTGAGCATCCTAAAAATCATTATTTTAAACTCTGCATCTGGTAGTTTGGTTATTTCCTTTTCATTTAGTTCTTTTTCTGGTGATTTCTCTTGTTTATTCATTTAGGTCTCATTTCTTTGTCTGCCCATGTTGTCTGTGTATTAGGTAGTGCTGTCAGATTTTGAAATTTTTGTGGATGTTTATGAGGAATATGGGCCCAGTGGTACTGACCTCTAGGCCACCTGTTTTTTTTTTTTGTTCAAGAATGCTTCTTGAGGGTACTATTTTCCCTTCTCTTGTATGTACTGAAGCAGTTTGTCCTTTTATGGGTACAATTATTCCTTCAGGCTGGCTGGCTCTAAGGGTCAACCTTGACCATGTGTATTACACACTGTGCAATGTCTGTCCTGTTGGGCATATTTATTCTCCACAGTGTCTGGTGCCTGCTAGACTCCTCCTTTGGGTATGCTGCTTATGTAGCTAGCTGAGTCTGGGGTTGGTGCTCTCTGCCATCCACTACCAATTGTGTTGGTTCTAGATCTTCTTGGGTTGGCATCAGCCATTATTTGTAACCCGCTGTGGGCTACTTGTCTACAGCTACTGCTCTTTTTGCTGTTTGTGTCTGCGTTTTCTGTGTCTGGATAGTGTGGGAGGGGTCAACCTCTGTATAAGAATCAGCTTCCTCCTGCTTAGAGATGACAGCAGCTCCATAAAAGCCCCAGTTTCCATAATATTTACCTCCACTTTTCAGCTGCTCCATGTCATCTTGCATCTGCCTGGTCTTCTCACAGTCTTCTGTAGAAAGACTGTAGTGTAGGCTCAGACTGGCTTTACCCAACCAACCCCTCTTCAGGTTACAAGCTTGGTGGGTTAGGGCAGCTAAGGTTGGAAATGCCACATAAGTAGGACCCCCTGCTTCAAGGGTCTCTTGGTCAGGAGCTCAGTATAAGGAATTGACCCCTATTCCAGAACCTAATCCCTCAGCCATTGCTGGATACCCAAATTTTATTTCTCTCCAACAAAGTGAGCAGCAGGTTCAGACTGAGTGGGACCAACAGTCCCCTCTGCAGAAGTTCTTACAGCTGGTGAGAACCTGGTCACAGGGAGGAAGACTGAGAGAGTCCTCTCCTGGGGCTGACTATACCCCTCCTGAAGGTGGCTAAGCCCCTTGACTAGATCTAACATTAGACTCACAGGGATCCACACATTAAATGTCCCTGCTTCAAGTCTCTCTCCCCTCCCCCTGTGGAATCTAGCCCATCAGGATAAAATATCCAGCACCCAGGCCAGCTGGCTGTGTAGCACCACCCTATCCAATGCACATAAGTTGCTGCGTTGGTGCTGATCACAGGGAGCAGAACTTGCCTCAGATGGGCCGGGTGTGAGGATCCCTTTCTTAGTATACCACTTTAGCAAAGGTTGTTAGGTCCTGAACCAATGCTCTCCACAGCTGGCTCCTGGACGTGCCAATCTGTAAGCCACTTGTTTTAATCATGTACGTTCCATCTTCTCATACTGGAATGCCAGTTCCATGAAAAAGGGCCTGACCCTGCTCTACCTTGATTACCATACCCTGTGTCACCAGAACATTTTTAAATGGTTCTTAAAAAAATACTATTCTTCCCTTTTCAGATATTTCCAAAGTGTATAGTGTGGGAGGAGGAGTGATGGGAGGAAGGGATGGATTTGGTCTTAAGTAAATGTTCATTCACATCTGGTGACACAGCCTGGCAGATCAGGTGTCATGAGATGGTGATTTCCCAGTGGCTGTGGGTCCAGTGACACATCACACCACCCTGACTTTCACAATATTTCAAAACACATGTCACTCAGCTTTTTAAACTGGTTCACCAACTTTACTAGTGCTTCCTCCTCATTCACATTACACATGACCACCAAGTGGCAGTGACTTCTAAGAGGGCAAGAGTAAAAGAAGGGGGTAGGGAGTACATGACACTCAGAGAAGAGCTGTAATTGTTCTCATCAACTTAGAAGAGAATGTCAAATGCAACAGACATGAAGAATCATGAATGTATAAGCAGCAAGAATTGAGTAATAACCTAAGCTGAGCTGGCAATAAAATCAAAGTGTTAAAAAAAGATGGTTCTCGCCTGACCAGGAGGTGGCGCAGTGGTTGGAGCATCGGACTGGGATGCGGAAGACCCAAGTTCAAGACCCCGAGGTTGCCAGCTTGAGCGTGGGCTCATCTGGTTTGAGCAAAAAATCACCAGCTTAGACCAGCTGGCTCAAGCAAGGGGTTACTCGGTCTGCTGAAGGCCCATGGTCAAGGCACATATGAGAAAGCAATCAATGAACAACTAAGGTGTCGCAATGCGCAACAAAAAACTAATGATTGATGCTTCTCATCTCTCCATTCCTGTCTATCCCTCACTCTGACTCTCTCTCTCTCTCTGTCTCTGTAAAAATAAATAAAATAAAATAAATAAAAATAAAAAAGATGGTTCTCAACTTTCTTAGGACCACAGCACAATTTCAAATACCATAAATTTGAGAAGACAGTTGAAGAGATTAAGACTCAAGAAACCACTGAGTTAGCAATAAGTGCAACATAATTACACAGCTTACACTGCCTGCAAAGACCTCAGGGCTGTGGTTCACCATTCCGTCATCCTCAGCTGCTCACATTGTGCACAGAGAGAACAGGTAATGCCCTGGAAGTGCTCGAGGACATGATCCCAAACTTGCCTGAACGTTTTTCTTTTGTGAGAGATGGACTTATATTCAACCATCTCACCCGTAACAAATTATTTCTAATCTGCACCATGTTCCATGGATGACTCAGGTCAAGTTCTGACAGACCTTGCCTGTTGGCAGAATACTCAGCAGTAGGAAAATGAATTGTATTTGTTGACTGCAATTGGGCAACCATTTTCCAGTGGAGCAGAGGGTCCGACTACTTCCCATTTTAAACATCCATCAAGCACAGTATGTCTGGGGTGAGTAAATGACCCAAATAAAGGTGAATAATTTGTATAAAGGTCAGAAATATGGTTTTAAAAAATAAATTGAAGCAACCTTGTAAAAGGCCTGAATTGATATTAAAAGGTGTTGAACAGGCACAAGGAAGCCATTAAGCTATTAATGAGTTTATTTATTCAACTAATATTTATTAAGCATCTTCTGTGTTCTAGGTTGATTCCTAATTGAGGGATAGAGAGAGAACAATGTAAAAGCTTTGTGGAAAAGGAGCTTACTTTCCCATGGGAGAGACAAATAACGCTACAACAACAACAAAAGAAAGTATATAGTCAGTCAGGATCGGGGACAAGAACAAGGGCAGCAGAGGGGAAGAGTGCATATGAGGGAGGGTGTAGCTATTATACACAGGGTGGTCTGGGAAGGACTCACTGCCAGGGTGACATCTGAGAAGACACCTGAAGGCAGTGAGAAAGTCCAGGTTGCAGTTTTCTGAGAGAAGGTTGTTATAGGCAGAGGCTGCAATAGGTGCAAAGGCCCTGGGGCAGGAGCACACTTATGTCAGCAGCTGGAGGTAAATGTTTGAGTCATAGGTACAGAAATCAGGAGGGAATATTGGGAAGTTGAGAGATGCAGGCGGATCAGAGCAGATCTTAACTTAAAGAGTTTGACTTCTGCTCTGAATGCCATGAGGATCTAATGGAGGGTTCCCAGCAGGAGTCCCCAAACTTTCACATTTATTTTAAGATGATTGCTCAGGGAAAATAAAAGTACTAACAAGGAGGTCAGGGGAGAGAATGATGGTGGTTTCGAACCAGGGTGATCTCTATGGAAGAGGTGAGAAGTAATTCATTTCTAAATATATTCTGAAGATAAAGCAGAAATCACTGGCTAATGGATTAGATGTTGTATGGGAAAGAGAGATAAAAGTGAAAGATGACTTCAAGGTGTTTAGCCTGGGAGCTGGAAAATTAACATTCCCCTGGGCTGACATGGACACTACCGCAAGAGGACTAGGTTTGGAATAAAAAGGAAGAAATTTGACTTTGCTAAAGAGATTTGTGTTCTGTGCTGTTCAAATCAGCCATCAATAACCATATGTGGGGATTTAAATTTATACTTTAATTAATTAAAGTTACCTAAAATTAAAAATTCAATCCCTCACTTGCACTTGCCATATATCAAGTGCTCAACACCCACTTGGCGTGTGGCTACTGCCCCGACTGGATGTGCAGATGCCCCAGAGCCTTCCGTCATCACTGCAAGTTCTTGCCGTGCAGCACTGGAGAGACATGGAGCCTTCACTGTGTGCTGGGCCCTGTAAGTGCTGTGTGTGTACACGATCTCAGTCCATGTTTACAACAACTCTAAAAGTCAGGCCATGTTCTACCTTTTTACACAGAATGTAATTAGAGTTCAGAAAAGTGAATTAACTAGCCCAGAGTCATACAGCTCTTACAGGGTAGAGAGCCAGAATTGGATTTGGGGACTGTCTGCTCCCAAAACCCAAGCACGTAAATCATTGCATTCTAATTTAGAAAGGTTAAACTGGTTTGAACTTAGACATGACATCTACAGGGGACTGTCCAGCAAGGTTGTCGGCAGCCAAGTGCTGAAGCATGGAAAAGAGCATCAGAGCTTTGGTAGATCTGGGGCCAAAGGGAGTCAGTCTCCCCAGAGGTCCTGTGTGTTGTAGAACTAACCAGCATCCATTCCAGCATAGCACCAGTTCAGAGAAAACCAAAACACCCAATAAAGGCCCTAGTTTGTATCTTTGTATAGGAGGGCCATTGGCATTAAAGGATTGCTTAGCAGAGAGGACTTAATTGACACCAGATCATGTAAAATGCAGATATCTTTGTTCTACCCTGTGGTTCTCAGCTAGGTGTGGTGCCCCTTAGAAGACATCTGGAAGTGTATAGGGTGTGTGGCGTAGATGGATGGGTGCATGAGCACTTTGTGGCAATGCTCTTAGGATCTTACAATGCTTGCTACAGTACAGCATGATGAAGAAAATGTCTCACCCACAATGTGAAAGCTCCCCTATGTGAGAAACATGAGCCTATGCTCCTCAGCAATGTCCCTGTCCCCGGGCTGAGGGATGGAAAGGAGAATGTGGTGGGTGGAAATCAGGGAAACACGTGCTCCAATCTGCTCACTTGAGCTTGCTGTGTGGCCTGGGACCACGACCTAGACTCTCAGCCTCACTTTTCTCAACTGATTTATGCAGAACACAAACAGTGGATGCCCACCATCCTGGGTGGTTCTGAAAATCACAGAACTCTGAATGTGCTTGCCCCCCAGTGTTTGGCACAAGAACCCCTAAATGTCCACTAGTGTTAGAAATGAGAAAGGTGGATGAAAGAGGAATGCTAGCATGGAGATGAAAATAACGGAGATGGAAGTTCAGACGGAGAAGTCAAGTCTAGAGCAGCACTGTCCACTAAAAGGTATTGCAGGTTCGGTGGCAGACCACAACCTCCTAGTCTGCCAGGTTCAGACTTTCCTTCTGCAGCCTCCTCACCACTCCCAGCCTCCACAGGCTTAACTTGAGGGGATAGGGGCTCTCAGTGGATTGGGCTTTGGCTTAGGGTATGCTGGGCTGGTTTTAGAGCACTACAACTTTCTCCATTTCAGCAATAAGGCTGTTGTGCTTTCTTACCATGTGTGTGTGGGAGGACTTTTCATTTCCTTCAAGGATGCTTCCTTTGATTTCACAACTTGGCTGTTTGGTACAAGAGGCCTTATTTACGCCCCATCCTGGCTTTCGACATGCCTTTTCTAAGCTTAATAATTTCTAGCTTTTGATTTAAAGTGAGAGACTGTGATTCTTCCTGTCACTTGAACACTTAGGAGCCATTCATTGTACTGTTATTACCATATTTCCCTATGTATAAGACACTCCCATGTATAAGATACACCTTAATTTTGGAGCCTGAAATTTGAAAAACAATGTATTACATAGTTATTGAACTCAGGTTTTATTCATCATAAAATTCATATAACTCCTTATCGCTGTCAAAACTCCCATCCATTAGCTTGTCCTCATCTGTGTCTGATGACGAATCACTGTCTTTATATATTGCATCATCCTCAGTTCCATCTATGGCATTTGAAATGCCATACTTCTACAACCACTGTATAAGACACAGTTTTTAGACCCCAACTTTTTCGAAAAAAGGTGCGTCTTATACATGGGGGAATACGGTAATTGGCCTAATTTCAGTATTTAAATTATTAAGTGTGTGGTCATGTTCCTATGACAACTGTCTCGGCCAGAAATGTAAGTTTCTTGACACAAAGTTTAAACAGCACAGGGCAAGTTTAAGTGGTGGGTCGTGCATATGCCACAGAAGCAGCTTTCTCTATAAATTACTAAAATATAATCTCAACGTCATACCCTCAAGACTACTCCAGAATTTTTGCAGTTCATTATTATTGAAACTCATCACTAATTTTTTATAAAGTTAAAAAGAAAGCATACAACACTGGTATAGCATAAACACATTTATTTACTAACCAAAGGGTTGATCCTAATTAAACCAACATTTGGAAACAGTTGCATGTAAAATGTTTATGATAAAGGGAACTGAACAAAGTAAAGCAAAAAAAAAAAAAAAAAAAAGCATGGAGCAGTTTGCTCATTGAACTGAGCTTGTTTAGCCTCACAGCTAATTCCTATCCGGAAGGATGATGGAATTCTTACTCTACTTTTTCATAGATCCGAGTACAGGTGACATTGTTCATGACGCATTCCTAAGAGAAAGAACGGTATTAAAGAGTTAGGTCAGTCTTGCATCTCAGGTGGAAGGTAAGGGCGAGGACCAGAACCCTACAGAACCTTGTCATCTAATTCACAGATGAAGAAAATGATACACGTTAGGGTTCCTGAGTTTGAAAAGCTAGAACCTGTTATTTTGCTTAAGACATGCATGTTTTTGCTAAACACTAACGTACTGATTTGTAATATCTAGGTTATTCATCTGGTCTTGGCAAATAATATTCCTCATTTTATTATTTTTTTTTGTTTGTATTTTTCTGAAGCTGGAAACGGGGAGGCAGTCAGACAGACTCCTGCATGCGCCCGACCGGGATCCACCCGGCACGCCCACCAGGGGGCGATGCTCTGCCTATCCGGGGCGTCGCTCTGTCGCGACCAGAGCCACTCTAGCGCCTGGGGCAGAGGCCAAGGAGCCATCCCCAGCGCCTGGGCCATCTTTTGCTCCAGTGGAGCCTCGGCTGCGGGAGGGGAAGAGAGACAGAGAGGAAGGAGAGGGGGAGGGGTGGAGAAGCAGATGGGCGCTTCTCCTGTGTGCCCTGGCCGGGAATCAAACCCGGGACTTCTGCACGCCAGGCCGACGCTCTACCACCGAGCCAACCGGCCAGGGCCAATATTCCTCATTTTAAACAAATGAGAAAATGGATGCCCCCAAGCGCAGTTTGTTGGCCCACCCCAGATGATGTGGGAGTGTCCCAGAGGAGCACAGTCTAAACACAGTCCCAGCGACACTCTGCCACATCTCACTCCTCTGTCCCCACATATGACTTTCTTAGTTATCAGCATTCTGGTGTTTAAGTTGTTATTTTGCATTTTTTTCTCCCCCAACCTACTTGTCCTATTCATGGTTAGTGATACATCCGGTTACATGAACTATGAACACAGACAAGAAGCATAAGAGGACCTACAGTAACACTGGGTACTTACCACCACTAATTTCCCGCCTTCCAATTTCCTGGTTATGGTGCTTTCCTTCCCGTCCCACTCCTGATGCTGAACCAGGGCGCCGTTTACAAAGTTGCAGACGGTCTACAAAGATCAAGTACACTAGTTTAATTTTCCAAAGTACATTACAAGAGTTTCCGTGACTCATAACCTCCTAAGTCAACATTTTTCAACTTTTCCTTTCTGGGTCTACTTCCTACCAATTTTATTCATAATATAGTTGATGTTTGTCAACCTAGAACCACATCAGAGACACTCAAACTATCACGTTCCTTCAACTATTTTTACAAAATAGACTCAGTCATAAAGCTGGTCTTTTCACGCTAATCTGTCAACTCAATTTGTAAAATAACCTGAAATATTTTTTATTAAGTTCTTGCCTGAAAATAGTAAGAATGTTATTAATACAATCTATCACTCTAGGAGCTTCCGTGATCGTATAAATGATGCCTAACCTGAGTTTTTCTGCCATCAGCAGTAGTTTCTTCAAACTTCTCTCCCAGGTTACATGAGAACTGCGTTGTTTTCAATGTGCTCTCAGTTTTTACGGTGAGGTTCTTGCCGTCAGAAGTGATGATACAGTCTGGTTTGGCCATGGCGCCCATTTTCCGCAGAGCCATGCCCACTCCTGTGAATGGTAATCGTGTTATATGACTGGAAGACCAGAGTTTTACAGGATGAAAGTAGTGATTTAATTGTAATTGCTGTGCTGTGCATATTTTCACTCATTCACCAAGATCTATGGTAAACACACCCACAGTGCCAGCCAAGTGACATACTCAAATGCACAGAAGCCTTGCCTTGGGACCACCCTGTGAGCAGGGAATAGCATTGTCTCCATTTTACGGAAGACAAAGTGAGCTGAAGTAATCTACACAAGCTCACTCAGCCAGGAAGTGCTGAGCTGGGAATCCACAGTGTGGGCAGTTTGGCTCCTAATCTCAGCTCGGGCCGCCATGCTATGCTAGCCATTAGAAAGCTAGGGAAGTGACCCAGACTTCTAACACTAACTTACTCAGTTCTGTCAACCCTTGCATGATACGACTCCAGCACAGAAAAGGCTTGATACACTACGCAAATACAAACCAATCCCTAGATACTCAAAGAGCACAGTGTTTTAAGGCAAAGGAACACAATTGGTGATGGTAACAAATGGGAAAAAAATCTTACCCTCAAAAATAGAGAACATTTCATAGCTATGTAACTCAATTATTATATTGATGTCCTATCTAATTTATAATCTGTGCATTTCCATCGGTTGTTAACATTGACAAGGAAACTAAGATCTGGGCCAAAGCCCTGTTTCAGATGAGGAGACTACAACCTAGGCAGAAAAACTGGTTTAATGATGAACACTCCACCCACCAAGCTCGTAATGTCCCCTCAAGCCCTCTCTTCTGCCAGCGCAGGGTTAGTGCCTTGTGTTGCTAGTCGAATTACTCTTTATTCTCGTTTTGGACAAATGAAGAGTCTCTGCTCTTCCCACACCTTGATTGCAGTACTATATAGTGAATTTAGCTTGTCAACCCTCCTGACTCTAGAACCTTGAAACAAGCCATGAAATAAACACATTCACTTTCAACGGGCAGAGAGTGGTTGGTCCTCAGACAGGTGAACACACACAAACGGTGTATTTCTTGGATATGAGCACAGTAAATGGCTTTTTTTTTCTTTCAGAATCATCTTGATCTAGGTTTACAGTGAAAAACAGAAAACTATGGCCTTCTTTTTTTATTCCCAGTATCCTAGGTACACTCAAGAGTCCCCACAGAACCAGCCTGAACTAGGCACTGTCTTGCAGAAAGGCTGGTGAAGGAGTGTTTCTGAATACTACAAGGACTGAATCTCAGTAGTGGGTCTTTGCAGTGACTTCTGCTGGAGCAGCCACGTTAACAGTGATGGGATGGTGGCTTCCAAAGTTCCCTCCCCAGTTGTCTCAGAGCTGGAAGCCCCCTTGCAAACAGGACCCAGACTATGCCACTCCATCCCCTTCCTGGTAGCCTGTGACAAAGGTCCATTTTTGTTTGCTAATCTACCCAATGTCTCAACCAGAACATAATCGTTTTCACTGTTTAAGAAAGGACCAGAATTAAGCATTGTTTTGAGTGAGACAGTTAACTTAAACCTCCCAGGGACCCATTCTCCTTTGGAAGAAAGCTGTAAGAAGTCAAGCGCCTTCTGCAGGGCCACGCTCATCCTGCGTGCTGATTGGGAGTCGCCGCAGGGCCCCGCAGTGACTAACAGCGCTTCTCCAACAGACCCCACTCACCCCTCACCCCCAAGATGCAAGGGTTAAAGCCGCGGCGCACGGCAACCCCCGGGCACGTTCGGCCACCAGCCCACTGCGGCTGCGGGCGCGCAACGCCAGGCAAGGTCAGTAGGGCGGGCGCCACGCCTCTGGGCTCGGATGCCGATGCTCCCGAGATGCTGCGCCATCCAAATGGCCCGGGGTGGGGGCAATGGAAATGAGACGGAAGGTGAGGCTGTAGCGGCGTTCAGATCCTACCAGGTCGCGGGGAGAAGAGGAGGGGACACGTGAGCCATCAGGAACAAAAGATGCGGCAGAATGGGCAAAGTGTGGGGAAAGGGGAGTGGGTGCGGCTACGATGGGGCGAGACATGGAGGTGGAAGGAGGAGGGAAGATGAATGGTGGGGACAGAAAAATAGGCTAAGTTAACGGGGAAAGTGGCAGAAAACTGGTTGCACCACGCGGCGGGACATCCCGGGACTCCGGGGACCGTCGGAAGGGGCGCACACCCCGCTCTCCCGGCGTCTCCACCGCGTGGGGCAGCGCAGCGCGGGAATCAGGACCGCGTGGTGCGGGCTACGGGCGGAAAGAGGAGGGAGGGAGGTTGGAGGTGGCGGCCGAGTATAACCTTCTCTGAGCCTAGCACGCCTACGGGGACCCGGGGACAGACATACACACACCACGTTGCGGGCGCCGCCGGGCCGGGTGCCTCACCTAGTTCTTTCATGTACTCGTCGAAGCCTTTGCTCTCCACTAAGCGCCATCTTCCTACCAGCTGCAGAATGGTGGCCATGGTGGGCTCGGGAGGCGTGCGGCAGACCTCAGTAGAGAAGAGTGCGGTGCGGTGAGTGTGGCAGGAGATGGCTAGTGAGCGCGGCTGCTTTAATTCCGCGGAGCGGGGCGGGGAGGAGCCGGGCGGCCAATAGGAGGCGCGCCTCGCCGGCGCCCCTCCGCCACGCCCCTCGCGCGCTCCGGGGGCGAAGAGGGACCCGCTCCACCTGTCTAGACGCGGGCTCCTCCTGCGCCGCCTGTAGGCGCTGACCTGCCCGGCGCGCCCCACGTGCCGGGGATGCAGTCCATGCGCCCTCCTGCGCCCCCGCACACCCGGGAAGCCAAGGGGTCGCCAGAGCCCACTCGCCTCTCCTGGACCTCACGTTTCACCGCTAAGCCACCTTTCCTTTTCTGTTTAAAATACCCCGGCGCATCGATGAGCCCTCTTTGGGCTCGGGCGGCACGAATGGATTGGTCAGCGGTTTGGCTGATTGATGGACTGATAAATGTATTTGTCTTAATCATCTCAGCTCCTAGTCATTGAACAAACTCACATCCCACACCCTCCTAAGAGACCTGTTCTCCCCACCCGCGGGCCATCCTCGGCTCAATTAACACCTCAAGGTGGGCATATACTTGAATGAGTTAGACGATTTTATCAGAAGGTGTGGGATGGGTGGAGGTGTCCCGGGAAGTCCGGTTTCCAAACTAAAACTCTGTAGGAAGTTTCAGCTTGAGTGCCTGCCATTGCTATTAAATGTTCCCATGCATGAATGTTTTATTAGTTTAAAATCCCCAGAGGAGTGAACCTTTCACCCCTTCATCGTTTTTTCCCAAACCCCCGAGAGGCCTCAGACTGCGGGGCACTTCCTCTTAGTCTTTAATCATGACAATGACTTGTATTTATGTGGAGAAGTTATACTTTTCAAAGTGTACTTGTCACAGGAGCTTAGTTTGTGCTTCTGGGTCCCTGTGGGAGTGAGTGGGGTTCTGGTGAGTCCAGCTGCCATGGTGTGCTCCTTGTGCTTAGAGGCTTCTGGTGCTTAGAGGCCTTGCGTCCTGGGCACTACGTATCTACTAACTCTAATCACCACCCCAGTTTTGCTTCAAATAAGTGTTCTCCCAATTTTTTGAAAGAGGAAATAAGGCAGGGAAAGTTAGCAGAGTGGTGGGATCAGCGTCCCTGTCTAGGCCCTTCTCACCGCAGACCCTGTACAATAGGACCACAACTGGCTGCATCTGGCTCCCTACACTCTCTTGAAGCTGGGAGCAGAGGCTGCAGACCTCTGAGCCACATACCAGACTGCACAGACTGAACTCTGAAGCTGACACCTGGTCTCCCAGCATGCCTCAGGACATTTTCTCCCCTGCAATGGCTCCCTTGCATTTTAAGTCCCTGCCCTAGTTTTAGGTCACCCCAGTATCCTTGTGTGCTATTTGAATATCTCAGAATCGGTTTCTATTTGTGTAGTATATTAATCAAATATTTATTATGGGCCTTTTCTGTACTAGCCTATGTGCTGGAGTCATAGAATACATCATTTCATGTGCCATTTTCTTAGTGGCTGGCACAGGCCTTGACTTGTGCTCTAAGGGCCCGCATGAAGGCTCTGCTGCTCAAAAGATATCCTGATAGGAAGGCAGCTGAGCGGTCAGTTGCTGAGCCATGCAAGGGATGCCTTCCAGACACAGGGCGGCCCACGGCCCCCTCCTGGACAGCAGCCCTGTGTCCTTGGACTTGCATTCTTAATGTGCTGATTCAAATTTCACTCAGTTTTGTATAGACTATGGTAATAAAAGCCAGCACAGAGTACTGAAATCCTAAATTTTAGATGCTTGTAATCAACCACATTACAGAAGTATTCAAAGGAAAACATTGTTACCATACTAAATACTTAGGTACTAAAGAAACAGATTTTAAACCAGAGGCATTACCTAAAACTTAACTTTGAAATACCCTGTTTAAAGTGATGAGTGGAAATAATCGTTTTGTGGTGAAAACACACACCAGCAAACAAAACAAAGAGGTAGGCCAACATACTTGTGAGTGCCTCCCATGGAACAAAGAGAGCCTGGCCAGCGCTTTGCTTCTGTGGGCCACACACTCAGTCCCTTGTTCTCCAAGGCCTTTCATCTTTACATAGAAATTGGGAATAGATCACTTCTAATGTCTCACAAGCCCGATTTCTCTTTCTTTTTTAAGAATAGTGGCAATGGGTTTCAAACTCTGAAAAACAGTAAGTACTTCCTTAAGTCCTGTTCTAGGCTACTTCCCTTGAGCCCAATATAAGAAGGAAAAACCAAAATGTTCTGAAAACAAATCTGATTAAACTCTTCTATGACTTAATGGGATGCTTGAGTGTTTCTTCATTGGAGAGGGGGCACATTTTCACTAGATTGAAATTAAGTGTCATTACAAGCAGAAGTCACGATGCTGGCTACTGGTTTTAGGGGCAACACGGAGGCAATATAGGTGTCACACTGTTTTCCTTCATGCTGGAGGACAATAGCATTATCTTACATATGAAAACGGTTGAAAATCAGGAATTACTAGCAACTTTTCCCCACCCCCACCCCCAGGCTGTTCTAGAAGGCTCCCATTTGTAAGACAGATGCAATTTTACTTACTATCTCTGAACCTGAGTTTTCTCATTGTTAAAATTAAGGCAGTACAAATTGCTCTAAGTGATTTCTTAGGTCCCTT
Organism: Saccopteryx bilineata; assembly: GCF_036850765.1. Taxonomy (NCBI): domain Eukaryota; kingdom Metazoa; phylum Chordata; class Mammalia; order Chiroptera; family Emballonuridae; genus Saccopteryx; species Saccopteryx bilineata. The sequence goes on along the minus strand of NC_089492.1, from coordinate 76,949,944 downwards.
TCCCTCCGTAGTTCATGGCTTTCAAACACAAACTCGGAATTACTCTATTTCCACCTAGTGGTGAAACGGAACATTTCCCTAGGTTTCTTTTGATCAATATGAGGGACTTGTCGGCTTCCCGTTGCAGGTCGCCCACATAGCTTTGATGTGTATTGCGTGATTTTATTTCAAGACAAGTTCGCAGGAATGGTGTCTAGAGATCAGTGTGTGCCTTCCACAAAGTTGATTACAGGATATGATCACTTCCGAAGGACAGCTAGCATACAGCTGGCAGGAAAACAAGATCTCATGAAAGCACTTGTAGAAATGGAGTTATTTTATAACTCTCTCCTTTTCTTTAAAGCAGTTTGATTCTGACACAACAGGACTGCAAACAACTAACCCTTGAAACTTTCCGGTTGCCTAAATAATCCATTCTAAATAAATAAACCATTAAATAAACCATTACAGGAGCCGCCAAACAAGCCACGTTCAAACAATTGTCTTCTCTGGGTGCATGACCAGATTAGTCCAAAAAGGTGGGGGTAGGGGGAGCGGCCACTATAAAGCGGTACTTCTCAATTTTTTGTGTGCAAACCAATCACTTGGGGACCTTGTTAAGAGGTGGATTCTACTTTTAGGAACAAGATCACACATTTCTTGGGTGACTTCTACTTCAGTGGTATTTTCTGGTTTTATTCCTATATAATGTATAGAGAAAATACATGAAATTGGACAAAGGAACTCCAAAACCAATCCTATTCAACTTAATGACTTTTTTTTTCATTAGTCTTAGGTAGATATTTTTCTGTCTGCTCCCCGGGAAGCCTGATAAGGGTTTCAAACAGGATGGGGAGAATGGCTAATATGTTATTTAAATCTAGTCTCTCCCTTCAATTATATAACAAGGTTTTTTACCCTGATTCTCTTTGGCTTGTCTTGCTCTAGATAGGCTTTGCTTGAAAACAGATTTTCTTTCTTAAGAAAATCCCACTTGGAATCAGTTCCAAAAGAAAACCCTAGCAAGTAGCTAGAGCCTAGATGACATCCTGATGGTTGTCAGCAGCAGCAAAAATCCCCAGCTGAGAACAAGGTCAGGAGCCTCAAGGGTGAAGGCACGCCCTGAATATTCACTTCTAACTGCTTCAATGTATCCAGCCACAACAAGGAATTGGCAATCAGTGGAAGCTTGCTTTGAGTTGTTTGGGGTAATAAAATTATTTCTCATGAAAGCACTTGTAGAAATGGAGTTATTTTGTGAACTCTGTTCTTTTCTTTAAAGCATTTTGATTCTTACACAACAGGACTGCAAATGACTAACCCTTAAGACTTTCCAGATGCCTAAATAATCCATCCTAAATAAATACACGTTTGCTAAATTACCCGGACTGGAGGATAGCTACAGGGGAAATGGGACATTACAAAAGTTACAATAATAAGATATGATTGGTTTCACAACAAGGCAGAGGGCATAATGGCTTATCTCAGTGTAAGTCAATCCATTTCCCGTACACAGGTTGTCTTACTGTCCACGTTTATTTATTATTCTTAAAATTGTCATTGGCTCACGGTAACACATGGCGGAAACATGGCAGGAAATTTGTGCTGACCTGTTCATGCCTCAGGTAGACAGATTTCAGTGTCTCAAATTTAAAAGCACAGCAACACAATACCTAAGGGGGCATCTCAAATTGGAGCAGGATGAATTCATAAAGAGCACCTTTGCCCCCCCCAAAAAAAAATATTGTGAAAACAAACAAATAAACAAAAAAACCTCCAAAGAAGATTTTTCTACTGGAAAAGACCAAATTATTTTCTTGAAGATGGCACCTCCCCATTTCCGGTCCCCTCTTCCATGAGATCGTCAATGATTTATTATTCTTTTCCTCAGATTTCTAACATCATTTGGTCACTTTTTTTAAAAAATTTTATTTATTCATTTATAGAGGGAGAGGACGGGGTTAGGAGCAGGAAGCATCAACTCCCATATGTGCCTTGACCAGGCAAGCCCAAGGTTTTGAACCGGTGACCTCAGCATTTCAAGTCGAGGCTCCATCCACTATGCCACCACAGGTCAGGCTGATCACTTTTTTTTTTATTGATATTTATCCACAAGAATTAATGATTTTTCCAATCAAATATTAAAAACCTCAGAATTTCTTGCTTCCAAGGTTTTGATCCTGATGGGTCTGGCCCATGGCTTCCTTTTGCTTGAATGCACCTTTAAGAAGAGTCATTGGAATTTAATGACCTGCCTAAATCCGACTGAAGACATTCCTGATCTTATCTCTGGTTCCTTGAGTTGGTGGTGAGAAGAGCTGCCCTGTAATCCCTCAGCAGCGGATACAGAGCTGTCAAGGCAGGGTGGAGGCGACCCTGCGTGCTCCTGTAATGGAGCCAGGAGGCAGGATCTGTACCTTGTGCTCACCCACTATAGACCCCACAGTCAGTGGTGGGATTCAGCTGGTTCGCACTGATTTGGCGGAACCAATACCTAATTTTCTGTTCATTTCAGTGAACCAGTTGTTAAAGGCATTTGTAATCAGGGTTCTGTCTAAGGTGGGCACCTGAGCAGCTGCACAATGTGGAAATCACAAATTTACATTCCTTACTTTTTTTTTTTTTTTGTATTTTTCTGAAGCTGGAAACGGGGAGAGACAGTCAGACAGACTCCCGCATGTACCCGACCGGGATCTACCCGGCACGCCCACCAAGGGCAATGCTCTGCCCACCAGGGGGCGATGCTCTGCCCCTCCAGGGCATCGCTCTGTTGCAACCAGAGCCATTCTAGCGCCTGGGGCAGAGGCCAAGGAGCCATCCCCAGTGCCCGGGCCATCTTTGCTCCAATGGAGCCTCGCTACGGGAGGGGAAGAGAGAGACAGAGAGGAAGGAGAGGGGGAGGGGTGGAGAAGCACATGGGCGCTTCTCCTGTGTGCCCTGGCCGGGAATCGAACCCGGGACTTCTGTACGCCAGGCTGACGCTCTACCACTGAGCCAACCGACCAGGGCTCCTTACTCTTTTTTAACGTTCATCAGCGCAACAGCGTATTCTAAGCACCCGTAGTAATGTTCATTCTGTCCATAGGTGAAAAAAATTGTAAATGAGGACACCAATCAAGAAGCAATAAAGAAATATCTTAACAGTTTTATTGTTTTTTGTCAGGTATTATTTAATATTTTTTCATTAATATTTTAAAACTCTTATAACAATCTAGTTTATGTACCTCTTTTATTGTTTTTATTTAAGTATTGAATGAAATAATAAACTACCTTAGGTATATCATTTTTTTTTATACTTAAAATGGTCATTAGGGCAGAGAACCAGTTGTTGAATTATTTGAATCCCACCACTGCCCACAGTTCACTTCTTGTTCATCTGCTCACTTCTGCTTTGACCACACGTAATGGGAGAAATTCAGCAGCGTGCAGTGCGGGTTTGTTTTACCCTTTCATACGTTTCCCATGCCTTCTCGCCTTTTGTGTTACTGAATTCCTCTGCTTTCAGCAACAGCTTCTCAACCACGTGATTCCTTGTTCATAATGGGAAACCATTGGGAGGTTCCAACGAGACACGTCTTTTTCTAGGTTGGCCAAGTGCTGTGATTTCAGAGAGGAGCCCACAGGCGGACTGGCTGTTTCCCTGAAAGGCAGTGATGGTCTTGGTATGCGTCTATTTCAGAAGGTAGGATAAAAATATTTTTGCCACACATTTTAAATCTTGTCACTTGTCTTGCAGCCTCAAAATATCATTTAATCACTCAGGATAAAGGTGAAGTTGCTAATGGTCTTTTTGCCCAGGGAGGTTAGCAGAACTGAGTACTGATTTCTGTATAGTGCGAGGTATGGTGATCATGGGTCCCAGTTTTCCAGGAACAGGGCTCAGTTACGCTTTCTGCCCTGGCGTAATTACCAATGGTGCTTTCTTCCACTCCAAGTATCTCAAATCAAATGATTTTGGATGAAGATTGTGAAATTTAATCCTCGCCCATCCAGCATCTCCAAAGCCTAAAGTTCAAGTATGGCATTATAACAGCACTCTCGTGTCATGGAACATAAAAACTGAAGGCTGCCTTAGAGGAGGGAAGGATTGCTGGGCCCCATTGTCTTTCTCTATCCATATGGCATTACACAAATATATCACATGTGGCCTGCTCTGCTCACCCACAAACAATGGCAATCCGAGCTGTCCCCACACGACAGATTCCTTTGATTTGGGTTAGCCCACGTTTTGAAACCATCTAATAATTATGGAGAATGGGATCTAGTCCTTGCTTTCAAGTAGGTTGTAACCTTGAGCTTCTACTAGCTAAGGAACTGCATTTCTTTGGGGTTTTTTCCCTTCATTTCACAAACATTAAATTTTTCTCTGTTTTAGTTCAGCACATTCTGATAATTCCCAAGTAAGAAATGTCTTTGAAAATATCAGATAATATGGCCCTGGCCAGCATGTGGAAGTCCTGGGTCCATTTCCCCGCCAGAGCACACAGGAGAAGCGCCCATCTGCTTCTCCACCTATCTCCCTCTCCTTTCTATTTCTCTCTTCTCCTCCCACAGCCAAGGCTCTATTGGAGCAAAGTTGGCCTGGGCTCTGAGGATGGCTCTGTGACCTCCGCCCCAGGTGCTAAAATAACTCTGGTTGCAACAGAACAACGCACCAGATGGGCAGAGTGTTTCCCCCTAGTGGGCGTGCTGGGTGGATCCCGGTTGGACGCTTGTGGGAATCTCTCTGTCTCCCCGCTTCTCACTTCATAAAAATACAAAAGAGAGAGAGAGAGAGAGAGAAAGAGAGAGAAAATATCAGATAATATAAAATATCTAAAAATATCAGGTATACTTTGTCTTTATAATGTTAAGTGAATTTTCTAAGAAAATTTCACAGATAAAAAAAAATTATGAGTGTGGGGAGCAAGTAGTCCTATTGCATTCAACTGCGTCTGCAAACTCTAGATTTTTGTTAGTTTGATCAGACCAGTCATCTCTTCGGCAGGAACCAGGTCCATGTACTAAATGGATACAAACTAATCTTTGAAACTAACGTGCCAAATGACACAAAGACACCTGCTGGAAACCCTGCTTTGATGAGGAAGATCTGCTCTAAGGAATACCGGGTTAAAGATCATGAAGCCACAACCTACATCACTATCCAACTGTCCCAGTGTTTTAGAGTTAGTTCATCACCATGGACCTGGGAATAAATGGACGACACCTGGATGTCCCTAAATTTGCTGAGATACACAACCTGTACCATAATTACATCTGCTAGGGCACAAGTCAGAGCAAGGATTCTCCACCAAGTCAGCCAGCCTGGTGAGACCAGAACATCCTGCTTTGTCCTTTTCTCGTGTCATCAACATCCCCACCCCCACCCCCTTTTTTTTGTATTTTTCTGAAGTTGGAAACGAGGAGGCAGTCAGACAGACTCCCGTATGCACCCGACCGGGATCCACCCGGCACGACCACCAGGGGGCAATACTCTGCCCATCTGGGGCGTTGCTCTGTTGCAACCAGAGCCATTCTAGCACCTGAGGCAGAGGCCATGGAGCCATCCTCAGCGCCCGGGCCAACTTTGCTCCAATGGAGCCTTGGCTGTGGTAGGGGAAGAGAGAGACAGAGAGGAAGGAGAGGGGGAGGAGTGGAGAAGCAGATGGGCACTTCTCCTGTGTGCCCTGGCCGGGAATCAAACCTGGGACTCCTACACGCCAGGCCAACACTCTACCACTAAGCCAACCAGCCAGGGCCATTGACATCCCCTTTTGAAAGAAGAGACATGGAAGCGAATCTTACTCTGATGCCCTTGTTTTTCGGTAGAAACAGTACGTTGTTCCCAGAGGACGAATATGGCTCTGTTAAGACAGGTTTTCTTGGATTTGTTGTTGGTATAAAATATTGTTATGTCTGTAGCCAAATTATCAGTACATCATACAAAGTAATAAAAATACAAGTCGTTCAAGAAAAACAGAGGTATGATAACAAATCCTTTGAGAAGTCACGGACCCACACCAGTCAATCTTGCAACAAACCCCTTAAACTGGAATATATCTGAGAACTGTCTTCTTTTCTGCTATTCTAGAACAGCACCACCTTCTAGAAACAGGGAAGAGTGCCATTTACCAGTGTACCTCTGAATGTCAATTACTATAGGAAAGTTACTTCCTTTGTCACTTACTGCATAAAAAATAGTTTTTTTCTTTTTCAAGGTGAGTGTCTTTCCATTGTACTGTACTTTTGCATTTTGGTTGACCTCATCATTTCTGAGAAGAGTTACGAAATTTTGGCTCCTTTATGGAGCAGAAAATTATAACTACCTAATATCTCACTTGAAAGCAAGTGAAAATATAAATCCTAATCAGAAGAAAATAAAATAAAAGCCACTTTGGGATTCAGAAAAACACTCTATTTATCACTTTGCCATAGACTTAAATAGTGACACTGAACTGGTGAAAACCGGGCGGGCCTCCTTTTGCTCCAGGCTCTGCAGAGGTGCGGTGCTGGCCTGGTTTTTGCAGGGCCGAGCCCTGGCTCTTTCTCAACCCCAAGCCTCAAGACGCTTTGAGGGAACACAACTAGTTCGAGTCACTAGTGCTAACTCAGAAGTAAAACTTGATCCCTGGTGCCCACACCCAAATCACACAACTTTTAATTGCACGTTTTGGCAGTAACTCCTGCTGAGACCTGATCCCGGCCTTATTAGCTGTCACTTGAGCACACACGTTATCTGTAAAGCCTTTCAAGTTACGTAGCTTCATTTCTGAATATATATTTGTGACTTGGATTCAGAATTAAAGGGGACTCTGAAAATCCTAGCGTTTGGAGGAATTATAGATGTCCACTACTTAAACTAAAGCCCATTCAAGTTCCCTTAATACAGATAAATCCAGTCAGCACTAACATTCTGCTGGTTGCAGAAGCCCCATGTCCCCTTGTCATGTTTTAACAGCTCCGTTGAGGAGGAAAGTCATTATAACTATTGTGGAAATCTGCTTCTCATAATTTCTAGCTATTGGTCATAGTTTGAACCTCTAAAATAACAGAATGTTTCTGCTCATCAATGTTCCCATAGGATGCCTATAAGTATTTGATGATGATAGTTTATCTAAACAAAATAATGATTTGGAGACCCAAATATATGTAACATGCTTGAGAGAGAGAACTATAAATAAAATTCTATAAAATATACATATCATGTGTGTGTATGTGTGCATGTATATATGTATGTGTGTATATTTATATGTATATGTATAGAGAGAGTGAGTGAGAGAGTATATATAATATATATTATATAGAGATGGGGGAAACAGAGAGCTGGGATGATATATCAATTATAGTAAAAATAATAGTAAAAAAGAATAATAATTCCAATCACATTTTCAATTTAGAATAAGCTAGAGGCTAGGAAGGACCAAATGAAAATGATTGCAACTTGTTTAACACAGTTAGTACAAAACATTCTGAACAAGAATCATTTCCACTCTATTAAATAAACATAATTAGAATATTTGCATAATCCCACTGTAAGTGTTGCCTGAATGACATTTTTCCAGAATAAGCAACCATATCTGTTATTAATCCTGGCTTATAAAAGTCCTCTTAAATTACTTGAATTAGGGGATCTCTAACTTAGAGAAGTTTGAACTCTGTCCATTTTAACCAGCATGCAGGTAGCGCTGGTTGAGTTCAGCAATGAAGAAGTGGATTTTGAGGGGGCCACACCATAGCTTTTAATCTTTTCTTTTATTATGAACAGAATTACCTGATTTGCTAACAAAGGAAATAAACTGAACCAACATAAGATGTTTTATTTTGTTCTCAAGGATTTTACTCCATATAAGAATGTTCCAGCCTGACCAGGTGGTGGCGCAGTGAATGGAGCGTCAGACTGGGATGCGGAAGGACCCAGGTTTGAGACTCCGAGGTCGCCAGCTTGAGCGCGGGCTCATCTGGCTTGAGCAAAGAGCTCACCAGCTTGGACCCAAGGTCGCTGGCTCCAGCAGGAAGTCACTCGGTCTGCTGAAGGCCTGCAGTCAAGGCACATATGAGAAAGCAATCAATGAACAACTAAGAAGTCGCAATGCACAACGAGAAACTGATGATTGATGCTTCTCATCTCTCTCTGTTCCTGTCTGTCTGTCCCTGTCTATCTCTGCCTCTGTAAAAAAAAAAAAAGAATGTTCCACAAACACCATCTTAAGCCCCAGCAAATAACTGGTTTTCTTCGAATGTCTGATGCTGGTATTCTCTGTGGTCCCTGATCCTCTCTTCAGAAGCTGAACTCACCGATATACCCATGCAGCTCACTCGGTGCTACAGTATAATTCATGTCCCCCAGATGAGGACTTCCGATCTCTTCAACGACTTGCAGTTGACCTTTTATCACTGAATACCTGTAGGAAAAGGGTAAAGCAGAGAAGAGGGCAGGCCAATCATTAGACAGGCAAAATGGCATTAGTATTACCAAAAAAAGGGACAAGGAAAAAAAAATTTGTCATTTCGCATATAATTCCTGGAAAGGTGCATGTAGAATAGGAATTGAGTGTCTGCTGTGTTACAGTTGAGCAGGGACCAGCGGTACACAGCCTAAGCATTAAAATCTTAAAGTTTTAGTTTCTTACCTATAACAGGGGTATAATTAGAAGTTTTAAATTTTCCTTTGGAAAAAAATAGCTTAACTCTAAAAAATATTTTCATTAGTTTCTCTCTTTGTGGTTTGTTTATTACAACTTCAAAAAATACATCTCTCTGAAACTACTGATGAGAGATGGGAAGTTGTGGAATTAATATAGACCCTTCCCCTCTTGTGAGCCCAAAATATGCTTGAAATGATGTCATTTGTCTTAGGAACCTTGAATTCCATTTAAATTACACCCTGTTTCAACCACTGAGCTTTACAGGTAAAACAGAAAGACTTCAAGAACTTACTTTAGTCCAGCAGCCAGAAAAACAGAAGAATCTTACCTGTTTCTGAAACTTCCTCCACAAAATTCTTTTGACCTAAAAGTACTAGAACTGACTTAATTTGATTAAACATGTATGAAACTACAGCGCTCCGAAATCTGAAATTAGTATAATTAAAACAAAATGGGAACTGTGCACCTCTGATACCATATTTTTTTTAATGTCACACTCCATCAGTTCTGTTTAATATCAGATCACAAAAGATATTTTCCGTTTGTTAATTTCATTTTACATGTCCCTCATTGCTGGCCTCGAAGCAATTATATTTTAGAAAAAACTACCGAAGCAAGGAGCAAGGTCCAAAATAATCAAGTCCGCCAAGGTTGCTTCCACTCAACAATGAAACTGTTTCACTCTCAGAAATACTTAGCTGAATGACTGAGGGATTTAGAGAAAGTTTTCTATGTTCAGAATATTTTTGAATATGTAGCAAAGAGAAAGCCGCTTATTTCTAACACCGTATTGCAAAGATGAGTATCCTTTATGTAGAGCACATATTCGTAGCACGCATTGAAAATAAAATGAATAATTTGTCAGTTTTCACTACCTTTCATCCATGTGCCTCAGAAACCACACACAGTTCTTGTCAGTGTATGCCTTAGATATTCTGTATAGACTTAGCATTAATTGAGAGTGACAGAGAGGACCCAAGAATCTGACTTCTAGTTGGTGGTATTCAACCTAACCTGTGATATTTTTGACTATTGGGTTGAGTCACATGAAACTGCTGCAGTTGCACATTAAAAAATGGCCATATCCTGACAATTCTGTATATGATAAGCAAGCAGCAGATGAGTGTTGAATGCAGGCATTCTGGTGCTCCTGCAGACAGTACAGGGCTCTTCTTCCTTTAAACCATTGTGAGGAGCAGTTTTGCAGCCGTCATCTGACTTGGGGCTCATCTGCTTTTTTCTCTGTCTGTCCCCTAAACACTGACTCCTTTATTCTTTCAGTGAACAGCTTCTGTTGTACCCACCCAACAGAAATCCATCTCGCCAAAATTACTGATGACCACCCAGGAAATCGCCAAATCCAATGGCCCTTTTCTGTCGCCTCCACCTCCTGACAGGCCTGGATAATGTGATCACTCTCTGCCTTCTTTCATGTCCTTGCCACAGCATTTCTTGTTTATTGCCTTATCTCCAAATGTTCTCCTTCATCCATCACTTGCTATCTGTGTCCCTTTTTTTTCTTGCTCAGTAGCTTGTACTTTTGTCCTAATCACCCTCACCCTAGCAAATGACTCCTTTCTGTTTTCTGGTCACTGGGACATTGACACAGGGCTTTACTCTTCCCTGTCACTGTCACCCCCATCTCTCCTTCCTTCATACTTGGTTGAGAGGTGTCCTCTTTCCCCACCATTAACCCCACCTTGTGCTATCGTCTGCCTTCTAACTATCTCAGGGACACTGCTCAATTAGCTCGTCACTTGGCCACATCCTCAACCTCTTCTTGTAGGTTCTTTCCCCTCAGTAAACAAGCTTGCTTGACTTCCTCCTGTGATATAAAGAAAATGATTGCTTGACTCTGTTACCCTTTAACTGTTGCTAGAATCAATTCCTTCAGGAAAAGTCCAGATTCTTTGCTATGACATGAAAAGCCCTAGGACCTGGCCTTGGTGGCCCTTCCCATCTTATGACCCACATTACTTTTCCCCACCCACCTTGTGGTCTGACTATGACAATTTCCAGATTGTTCCACCGAGCTCCAAATCTCCATGTACTTATTTATTTAACTAACACTTCCACAGAGCACATAGGTAGTCTAAGTAGTTTATATCTATTAAATCATTTAATCCTTATAACAACCCTATGTTGTGTGGACCATTATTATCCTCATGTTGTGGGTGAGAAAATTGACGCTCTGAGAAGGTAATGATTTGACCAATGTCACACAGCTGACAAATGTGAGAGCTAGGGTGCGCATCTAGCCAGGGTGGCCCAAGAGACATTGTTCTTGGCCCTGTGTCACAGGGAGCTAGGTTTATTTGTCTTGTCTCTCTCTGTCTGCAACATCCTCTCCTCACTTCCAGAGGGTCCTTCTCTGTCACACCTCTCCTGATCTTCACTCCTTCGGTGGACCCCTCTCCCCTGGGGACCCCCCTGTAATGAGATCAAACATACCTACACTTATTATGTGCCTCCATTGAACATCAGCTCCCTAAAGTCTGTCCTTTATTAGTTCCTACAGTTTCCTCTGCTTCTGAATGTGGGGTGCTCCACGGTGAAAACCTTTGGGCTCCTTCTTTCCCTCTCCATACCTCTTGTCTCGGCGATTTCATCAGGCTGCAGACACCCACACTGTTATATCCTGTGCAGAGCTCCGTCCTGAATTCCAGACGTATACATCAAACAGCTTCCTGGTGACTTCACCTGGCTGTCTGATGAGCATCTTCCAGTTAACAGGTGCAAACAAAACTATATCACCTGCTTCCTCCCACGAACCCTCCTCCATCCCATCTCTGTCTTCTCCATCCCAGCTGGTGACAACACCAGGCTTCCAATTGCTCAGAGCAAACACATCGGGTCACCTTTCAGTCCCCTTTTCCCCTACGCCCCACAATCAACCAGTCAACAAGTCCTGTTGGCTCAACTTTCAAAATAGATCCAGAATGCGGCCACTGCTCTCCACCCCCACTGCAATGCACCTGACTCACACCACGGTCATTGCTGGCCTGGATTGGCTTTCCGGGTGCTTCTCTTCCCGCCCCATTACTTTTCTTTCCCAGCAGAAGCTTGAGTGACACTACTGGAACAAGTCAGGTCATGTCTCTCCTTCACTAAACCCCCCTAATAGGTTCTGCTTTCATGCTCAGTGAAAACCAAAGTCACGGCAGCAGCCTGCATGTCCTGTGTGAGCTGGTCCCTATGACCTCCATGACTTTTCTACTTACACTCTCCCTTGCTCATTTGCTAGAAAAGCTGTCCTTCTTGCTATTTCTCCGGAGCTCTGGGTACAGCCCACCACAGGACCTTTGCATCAGCGTTCCTGCCGCAGCTTGCCACTCTGCCCCAAGCACTGGCTTCTGCACACCCTCGCTCCTTTATCTGCATCTGCTCTTTGTGCAAATGTTATTTTCTCAGCGAGGACTTCCTTGACCACACTACTGAAAATTGAAAGCTCCTACCTCTAATTTTCCTTGCCTTGCTTTCCAGCCTTACCATTTACGAATCACCATCCGACAGTATACAATTTATTTCTTAATTTTATGTTCTCCTCACTAGGATCTGAATTTCACATAAGTCAGCTGTTCCAATCCCAGCACTAGGCAGAGCCTATTTATAATTAAGCACTCCAAAAAGGTTGTTTGTCATTCTCCTTGGAGCTTAGAACTCAGTAGCTGTTTGATAAATGTTATTGAATGGATGTAAATCTGTGATGGGGTATATTTCCTTTTGATCAGAAAGCTAAGCTATTCCAAAATCTCTGTAAAGATAACTCTATGCTCTATTTCAATCCAACCCCCCATTCCAAACCTTGCAGATGCAATACCAACAGTGTCTCATTCATCTCCTCTTAGATAGCATAGAGCCTGCAACAGTCTGAAGTTAACTTCATGTCTGGACACTAAGCTTCTCCTCCCACAAGCTCAACTAGCTTTCTAATTTTTTAAATTCATGCTTAAGACCTTATCATCTCTTAGTCCCCAGTTTTTTTTTTAATCCACTGGCTTATATACTGCTAAATCCAAATAATTATCAAAACCTGAGAGTATACCCATGCAATGTTTCTATGGTCTGTCTTTTTTTCCTGTTATTCTCGCTGACAAGGCCCCCATCAGACCTTGACTATCTCTTTATTTTGTCAATTCAATAATTCACTCAGTTCTCCACCCATCTCTTCATCCATCAGCAAACCTTTATGAAGTCCCCATGAACTACGTACCTGGCCCACGTTGTACAGAATGTGCTATGAAAATTGTTTCCTTGACCAAGAAAAACATCAGTCCATAGAGCACACTGATACAGTCTCTTCTGTTTCAATTGCTTTAAGTGTATTGTTGACATGAGTTTGTATGACTAGATGAACAAAGTCGAGTTCTGAATCCCAGCCAGTCAAAACCCCTTCACATCTTGCTGGGATGAAGACAAGGGTCTAACATAGTCCACTTGCCACTTGTGTGCTGGCCCTTCAACCTGGGACTATGTTCCACTGTGTCTTGTAAACATGTCTCTCCTGCTGACAAAATGGACATTTATGATTAACATAGTCTGCCTTTCTTATAGCACTACACAATAAGGGACATCATTCAGCTCAGTGACACATGACTCAGTTCTTCCTGTGACCACCTATAGCATGTACCAAAGAGGCCAATTGTAGGGGACACACCAAAGTATCTACCTGTCGGTCTCAGTTTCTCTCAATCTTGGTAAGGGGCTATGTTCTGTATTAGTTGATATATTTACATGCTATTAATATGTTAGATATATTTAAATGCCTCTCCCCAGAAGCTTATGTTTAATGAGAATAGGATCTCTGTGTTAGTGATCTCATGTTATTTCAACATTGTTTGGTCATATTAGGGGGTCTGTGAATGTTGAAAGTAATAAAATGAAATTGCTTTTCAAATTACACTCATTTCAAACATATCATCTAGCTGTTTTGGCATTAGAAAGAACTGTATATAGTAACACAGAGAGTAGGGACAATATATGCAAACAATACTATTTTACTCAAGGATGAGTCATGAGGTCATTCTTTCTTTGATTTGACCAAGGAGGAAAAATTTCCCTGAAATGTAAGGATTACAATTATAACACTAGCGCCCTCTATTGATCACTTTAGAAATGGTATGGCACTTGAACTTAATTTACAGCAGCCATGCAAATAGTAGACACCCCACCCAAAGTAAAATATTGATTAAATTGGAATAAACCAATAAAGACACATTTGAAATTTTTATATATTCTGAATATATAATAACAAAATCATATGGTATTAAGTGGTCATTTCATACAGTGCTTCCTTTCTTGTTGATTATTATGATCAAGAAACACAGGCTGTGTTGAGGAGAATCAATAATAACAGAATTAACATAAACATATGACTTCGTACTCTTTGAAAATAATGTCTGTCAAGCTTCAGTCTGCATACAGCGGATCTGGGCAAGTAGATCCCCAGCTTTGGCACCCACCAGGAATCCCGAGAAAGGCTCGATAAAAATGGATTGCTGGCTTCAACCCGCAGCATTTTTGAGCCAATAGGTCTGTGTTGGAGCTAATAATGTGCACTTATCATATTCTGAGAACCACAACGCTGGACCATGCCACTGAATGTGATCCACCAGCCAGTGGCATGAGCTTCACCTGGGAGATTAGAAAGACCAAAATCTCAGGCAGGCCCACCAGAACTACCTAATCAGAATCTTCTCTCTGAAATAACTCCTGAGTGACTTTTACGTACATTTGAGAGTGACAGGCATCCAGCCCTTCTACTTTTTTGGTAAAGGGCTAGAGAATAAACACTTGAAGGTTTACAGACCCTGTAGTCTCTGCCACAACTGCTCAACTCCGCCATCTGAGCACAAAAGCAGCCATACACTGAGTGTGGCTATGTGCCAATAAAGCTTCTTTAAAAAAAAATAAGCAGTGGGCCAGTTTTGGCCCACTGGTCATAGTTCATTAACTTTTGGCTTAGAATGAGTGTTTACGTTTTTTTAAATGTACTTTTACCTCTCACTGTTTCTGTCTCAATAGTTCTGGCATTGGACCTGCTGTTTATATTTTTTAAAAGCACTGGAGGAAATTTTCATTCAAGTGGTCGGCAAACCAGACTTTAAGAAACACTTTCAGCTCTTATTTTTATTCGTAGTCTATAATTGTTTATGAGGTATTTGTGATTGTCTTTTACATTGCTCATAGAAAAGAAAATAAAGTTCTCTGATCTATTCTTCTTTAAAACAACACCTTCCATCTTCGGACACATGTTTCTCACACGAGGGTTGGGCTGGTACAAACTGCATGTATTTTGCCCCAACAGAGCAAACTAAGCGCCACGAGGAGGCTCAGCTTCAGAAAGATTGCCGCTGCTCTTATTGTCTCTTAAGGAAAGAGAGCCGACTGCACGCACGCTTAAGCAGGAAGCTCATTATAGAAGAAAATTAGAAGCACTGAGAAGAGTGAATTCTTCTCTTTTATTGCATTTATACTCTTTTCAAACCCAAACTCAACTGCTCTAGCTAAACCCTCCAGGGAATAACTTTATGATTAAAGCAAAAATAAATAAATAATAAAAGTCTTGGGCAGTTGCTTTCTCTCAAGTGTCTATTAAGCAGAGGAAGGGGAAGAATACAAAAACAGTATGAGATGGACTTCCTTCTCTTTCTCCAAATGGCTAGTTGATTCCTTCATAAAAGTAAAATGTGAGTTTACCTTTTCATCCCAACAGTCCATCCCTTCTCAGCACCAGAAGTTGTTGACTACTTCACATTTTGTGGTATGTCTTAAGTTTTTGTTTCTACTCTTGTAGAAGGAGCATTTTAAAGACACACGTGATCAGGATTTCTTTTTACCAACAGTTGTGTTTCTTTAACCACTCTGGGGTGGGGGATAATATGCTCATTGTACAATTATTCATGACTTATAGGAACAATAGTACTTGTATTTTAAAACCTCAAATACACCTTTTGAAGACTAACACTAAATTTACTCAAAATGTTGATGAATTTTGCATATGCCATTATTTTAACTGCCATTGGAAAAATAGTTCAATAAAATAGTATATATATTGGCCCTGGCCGGTTGGCTCAGTGGTAGAGCGTCGGCCTGGCGTGTGGGGGACCCGGGTTCGATTCCCGGCCAGGGCACATAGGAGAAGTGCCCATTTGCTTCTCCACTGCCCCCCCTCCTTCCTCTCTGTCTCTTCCCCTCCCGCAGCCAAGGCTCCATTGGAGCAAAGATGGCCTGGGCGCTGGGGATGGCTCCTTGGCCTCTGCCCCAGGCGCTAGAGTGGCTCTGGTCATGGCAGAGCAATGTCCCGGAGGGTCAGAGCATCGCCCCCTGGTGGGCAGAGCGTGCTCCCTGGTGGGCAGAGCGTCGCCCCTGGTGGGCGTGCCGGGTGGATCCCGGTCGGGCGCATGCGGGAGTCTGTCTGACTGTCTCTCCCCGTTTCCAGCTTCAGAAATAGAAAAAAAAATAGTATATATATTATATGTGTGTTTGTATACTCATGAGTTAAATGAATATGAAAAATAATTTATTATCCTAACATTTATTTGTAAATAGATACAGAGAAAATTTAGATAAAAATTAATCAAAAGTAAAACAAAGGCAATAAAGATGAGAAATATTCTAACAATTGTTTAAAATGTCAAAATTAATAAAAATGAAGAGGTAAATCTTGAAAAGAAATCATGAATAAGATGTCTGGTTATTTAATAATCAAATTACTGAAAGAGAAGAAAATTATATCGATACACTGAAAAAACAATATAAATTTCTTGCCGACTTCTTTAGGAAATACCAACGTTGATTAAGATAACATAAGGTTCATAGCACGCTGCTGCCAAAGGGTCAGTGACAGAAAGCTGGGCAGTGAATGCTGCCAGTGCAAGAGGGTTTGCAGTTGGTCACGGCTTGAGTAAAATGGAAATGCTCAGAAGTCGTACCAATTGTCATCTGAAGAAGTGACGAAAGGAGCCATGACATATGATGGGGAAAGGGCAGTCTCTGCATACATGGTGTTGGGAAAGAGGGACAGCCCCGTGCAAAATAGTGAAGCGAAACTACCACTTTAGACCGTACACAAAACTAACTCATAATGGATGAAAGACACGAATGTGGCCCTGGCTGGTTGGCTCAGTGGTAGAGCGTCGACCTGGCATGCAGAAGTCCCAGGTTCGATTTCCAGCCAGGGCACACAGGAGAAGCGCCCATCTGCTTCTCCACCCCTCCCCCCTTCCCCCTCTCCTTCCTCTCTGTCTCTCTCTTCCCCTCCTGCAGCGAGGCTCCATTGGAGCAAAGATGGCCCGGGCAATGGGGATGGCTCCTTGGCCTCTGCCCCAGGTGCTAGAGTGGCTCTGGTCGCAACAGAGCGACGCCCCAGAGGGGCAGAGCATCGCCCCCTGGTGGGCAGAGCGTCGCCCCCTGGTGGGCGTGCTGAGTGGATCCCAGTCGGGCGCATGCGGGAGTCTGTCTGACTGTCTCTCCCCTTTTCCAGCTTCGGGGGGGGGGGGGGGAAGACACGAATGTAAGACCTGACACCATAAAGCTCCTAGAAGAAAACAAGCGGTGAGCTCCTTGACATAGGTCTTGGAGATGACATTTTTTAGATCTGACTCCAAAAGCAAAGGCAGCCAAAGCAACAAGAAATAAGTGGGAGAACATCAAACGGAAAACCTCTTGTTCCGAAAAGTAAACTGTCAACAAAATAAAAAGGCAGCCCAGTGAGCAGAAGGAAACAGCCACGAGTCGTACACCTGGTGAGGGTTCAATATTCAAAATAGATGAAGAACTCCTGTAACTCAGTAGCAAAAAACAACCAATTCAATTTAAAAAACGGGTAGAGGATCCTAATAGACATTTTTTCCAAAGACACATAGATGGTCCACAGCACATGAAAAAATGCTCAACACCACTAGTCAGCAGGGAAATGCAAATCAAAAGCACACTGAGATGACACCTTACCCCTAACAGAATGGATGTTATCAAATAAGAAATATTGGTGAGGAGGGGGAAAAAGGGAACTCTCATGCATTGTTGGTGGGAATATAAATTGGTGCAGCCACTATGGAAAACAATATGAAGGTTTCTCAAAATTTTAAAAATAGAGCTATCATAGGTAAGATCTCACTTTGTCTGGAGCAATTAGCTGCAGAGATGCCCCCAGTCCACGGTTCTCCCTTCTGGAGTACAGAATAAATTTTATAGCATCATTCTACACAACTTTGTTTATCACACGCTGTCCCGTAAACCCTAACTTTTTTTTTTTTAAGTTAGAGTGAGACAGAGAGAGACAGAGGAACAGATAGGAACAGACAGACAGGAAGGAGAGAGATGGCTGCGGTGCCTTAGTTGTTCATTGATTGCTTTCTCATATGTGCCTTGACTGGGGGGCTACAGCTGAATCAGTGACCCCTTGCTCAAGCCAGTGACCTGGGGCTTCAAGCCAGCAACCATGGAGTCCTGTCTATGATCCCACACACAAGCCAGTGACTCTGCGCTCAAGCCAGTGACCCCACACTCAAGCCAGTGATCTCAGGGTTTCGAACCTGGGTCCTCAGCATCCCAGGCCAACACTCTATCCATTGTACACCACCTGGTCAGGCTTCTTTCCTTTCTTCTCTTCTCTTTTCTTTCCTTTTCTTTTCTTTTATCTTTTTGTAACACAAGTGCCTGACTTAAGCTTTGATTTTGGAGGTACTCACTTCAAATCTGGCTATCTCAAATAAGCACATGGCCGGCCACAGGACTAGATACGGGAGGCTCAAGCTGCTTCCTCTCACTGAGGTACCTTTGTTTTAGAGATCTTGGTCCATCCCAATAACTGACCGTGTG
Organism: Saccopteryx bilineata; assembly: GCF_036850765.1. NCBI lineage: Eukaryota > Metazoa > Chordata > Mammalia > Chiroptera > Emballonuridae > Saccopteryx > Saccopteryx bilineata. Next base: position 76,931,519 of record NC_089492.1, on the reverse strand, counting down.
ACTATATAATTGTTTTCCTTCTTATGCTGTAAATTCCTGCTCTATTATTTTAAATTTACCACTGAAGAGTGAGCGACAGAAACCCAAGGACTACACCCTCCACCCCAATGAAAGCAGAACCCTATGTCTATGCTCACCCTCTCTCTGTTGCTCTCTCTCTCTCTCTCTCCAGGTGTGTTGGCCCAGGTGTGCTGTGTCATTTCCAGGCCTCATAAATAATGAACCTGCATCTTTTCGGATTCCTGATGATTATTGCTAAAGGACATCTTGCAATTACAGTAAGAACCACAGGGCTGCTCTAGCCACTAGCTTGGTTAGTAATGGACTAAGACCAATGCACCTCACACATCTCATAGATTCAGGCATTGTTCCTGGCACTGGGCATCCACACTGGGCATCCAAAGAGCAAGACACAGTTAATCAAGCTTTTCATCGGACCTCATTAAGTAGGACCCAGACGCATAGCCGATGTGATCTACGGCCAATTCCTTAGGACAGACAGGCAAGGTTGAAGGAATGTATAGTTGTTGACTCTTCTGCAAAGGACGTGTTTTCCATGGAAGTAAAATCACTGCCTAGGAAGAGGAATGGAAAAGGGAAATTACCCCAAGGTGAAGATGAAGATTAATTGCTTGTTTCTTCCTCTGAGATGCTTCCATCAAGCATGAAACACTTCATCTTCAGGGACCTGACATTTTTAATTAACTTACATGAATGTCCTCATGTTATAATATACTTTTTCTTCTGATTAAAAAATATATATTCTTTGTAAGTAGCTTGGGGCCATATTGGGAACAAAAAACAGACGGGTGGATAGGATATCATGGCAGCTGAAAACGCATTCGTCTCTCTTCATGATTTTGCTGAAAATCACCTAAAATCTCTTCCCCTCTCTTTCTCTCTATTCCATTAAAAATATTTCTGTTGCATTTTTTTTAACCATTCAATAAGCAACCTCACACTTTTATTTATTTAAACAAAATCCTCTGAGGTTATTTTAGAAAACTGATGGTTTCATTTAAGCTCCTACTTTTAAGAGACAAGTGTTTTTGTGGCAGTTTTCAAGGAAAGCTTAGAAATCTCCCTGCTATTTGTAAATCTCATCAAGATTATCACAGTGGGAGCCAAGCCCTATCTCGATTTGCATATAATTTTCTACGTTGCTAATAACGGGCAACTGTTAAGAACTCATCATCCCAGCTTGGCTGTCCCTGCTGTTCTGAGCTGGGTAGAAGATAATTGCAGCTTAAAGTCTTAGGAAAGGGAGAGAGAAAGATGTAGTAGTATTCCCTTTGTAGATAACAGGGACAGTAATAAGAAAGAATTATGTAACTGTAGTTTCTGCATCATTTATCTTGTGTCACAGTAACACAAGGCTTGAAGTGAAGGTTTTGGTCATGACTTAACCTGAGTGTTAAGATGCACCAGTTAAAGTCTCATTGAATAAAATTTAACTCACTGACTCTCCTCTCAAAGATGGAAGAGAAGGAAACTGTTTATCACACCATTGCACTCCATAGTCCTGGGAGGTCCAGGCAAGCAGAGACCCTGTGGAAGAAAAACAGCAAGGCATTTCCTAGGAAGCAGGGGCTCCGCTCCCCGTGGCTGGCTGTGACGAGCAGCAGATGGCCTGGGCAGCATGCTGATGGTGCCAGACGGCAGCTCGTGAGTGTGCCGCCCAAACCTGCCATGGAGAATGGTGCCAATAAGTTAGGCAAGGGGAAGTGATGACTTCTTATGATGTGGTTCTTTGCTTTATGCATGTCTGGACTGGGATAAAATGGCAGAAGGACAGATGTGAGAATAAAGTAGGATAAGCTCTTCATCTCTCTGCTTGAGCCAGAAGCCCAAGAAAACTGCTCTGGTTGCTAAACCATCAAGACTATGGATATTTGAGATTAAGGACCCCAAACGGTGCATGATCTAGTGATTCTCAACAGAAAGTGTCTCAACAGACTCTTCTCCAAAGAGGATAGAGGCAGATAGCCAAAAGACATATGAAAAGATGCTCGATGTCACTAATCATCAGAGAAATGCAAGTTAAAACCACAATGAGGGGACCATGGTCAATTGGCTCAGTGGTAGAGTGTTGGCCTGGTGTGCAGGAGTCCTGGGTTCAATTCCCGGCCAGAGCACACAGAAGAAGCACCCATCTGCTTCTCCACCCTTCCCGCTCTCCTTCCTCTCTGTCTCTCTCTTCCCCTCCCATAGCCAAGGCTCCATTGGAGCAAAGTTGGCCCGGGCGCTGAGGATGGCTCTATGGCCTCTGCCTCAGGCGCTAGAATGGCTCTGGTTGCAACAGAGCAACACCCCAGATGGGCAGAGCATTGCCCCCTGGTGGGCATGCCAGGTGGATCCCAGTCGGGCGCATGTGGGAGTCTGTCTGACTGCCTCCCCATTTCCAACTTCAGAAAAATACAAAAAAAACCCCACAATGAGATATCACCTCACACCTGTCAGAATGGCTACCATCAATAAATCAACAAACAACAAGTGCTGGTAAGGGTGTAGAGAAAAGGGAGCCCTCCTGCACTGTTGGAGGGAATGCAGGTGGGTACAGTCACTGTGGAAAGTAGTATGTAGGTCCTTCAAAAAATTAAAAATGTAACTGCCTTTTGACTCAGCAACAATTCCACTTCTGGGTATTTATCCAAAGAAAACAAAAACACCAATTTGAAAAGACATATTCATCCCAATGTTCATTGAAGTATTATTAACAATAGCTAAGATATGGAGGAAATCCAAGTGTCCATCAGTAGATGAGTGGATAAAGAAGTAATGGTGTAGATATGCCATGGAATATTATTTGGTCATGAAAAGAAAGAAATCTTGCCATTTGCAACAACAGGGGTAGACCTAGAGGGTAGTGTGCTGAGGGAAATAGTCAGACAGAGAAAGATAAATACTTATGATTTCACTTACATGTGATATCTAAAAAAATTTAAAAATACAAACAAGCTAAATGACTAAATTTTGATGATTCTGTTATTCAATGAAATTTTTCTTTTTAGAATTATGTTCTTAGTTCACATGCAGAACAGTGGGGAAATACTTTCAATATATTAAATTTTAAAATCAGAGAATAGAACTGCAAATAGACAGGATCACAACTACATAATAAAAATGATGTATAGACAAAATACTAAATATAATACATCAAATATTAATAATATTTGGGTTGTAGAGCCATGATTTTTTTTAACTTTTCAGTCATTTCCAAATGTTCTTTAATGAAACCTATTCTTTGCTTTTTTTTTTTTTTTTCTTGTATTTTTCTGAAGTGAGAAGTGGGGAGGCAGAGAGACAGACTCCTGCATGTGCCTGACTGGGATCCACCCAGCATGCCCACTAGGGGGCGATGCTTTGCCCATCTGGGGCATCACTCCATTGCAACCGGAGCCATTCTAGCACCTGAGGCAGAGGCCAAGGAACCATCCTCAGCACCTGGGCCAACTTTGCTCCAGTGGAGCCTTGGCTGTGGGAGGGGAAGAGAGAGATTGAAAGAAAGGAGAGGGGGAAGGGTGGAGAAGCAGATGGGCACTTCTCCTGTGTGCCCCAGCCAGGAATCAAACCCGGGACTTCCAGACACCGGGCTGATGCTCTACCACTGAGCCAACTGGCCAGGGCAGAACTTATTCTTATTATTATAAAAATATTACTTAATTTTTTAAATCTGAAGCATATTTTTGTGGATTAACCCTGCCGATTGAAACCACTAAGCCAATTGAGTCCAACCTACATGAGAAGACTCTATGAGGAAAGGACTCTATGAGGAAAGAAGGAAAGGACTTTAAGGCCACAACTAATCACATGACTGATTAAAATAACTCTCCTTCTGCCTTCTTTAAAAGTTCCTCTAAGACATTCATTCACAAAGCTTCTATGTCAATTCAGCAAGCTTCTGTGATACGCCAACCATGTACAGTCCTCACATTGGGCATGGGAGGTGGGGAGACAAGATACAAGGACAGTACACAGGACCTCACGGCGGGCAGGGCAGTCCAGCCACGTGGCGGCACACCCCAATCTGCAGTGCCCCGTGCTCTGATCCAGTCCGGGCCATGGGCCAGGTGGGACTGAGCTGGGCTTCATGGCACTGGCAGGCTGGCTGCAGAAGCCGACCTGTGACCTGGAGTGAAGGACTGTGAAGTGCACAAATGCGAGGGAGAATTCCCCAGAAAGGGGAAAGGCATTAGAATGCACATAGAGCCCTGAGTGGTCTGCCGGGATGGGAACGGTCAGGAAAGGTGAGGACAGACTTGGAATGAGATGTGCGGTTGCAGTAATGCACTTGTTGGCTGTGTCTACAAAAAGCCTGAATAAACCTGATCTTCTTCCAACCTTTAGATAATGTGCACTTAACTTATTTTGAAATGTTCAGAAATCCGTAACTCGATTTCCCCGAGTTATGGACTACAGAAATAGTATTGGCCTATCTCTGTGTTCAGTTCTGGGCTTGCATACTTATCATGGTAATTGTAACTGTACCAACATTATCAGATCTTTATCCAAGGTTGACCTGTGCCAGGCCCTCTGCTAAGTGTTTTTCCGCGTGTTATTGCTAAAGAGATTCATGAAAACCATCAGAGATCGGTCCTTATCCCCATTCAATAGATGAATAAACTGAGTTACGAAAATAATAAATACTTTTACCAAGGTTACACATATAGTAGGAAAGAAGGAAAGGACTTTAAGGCCACAACTAATCACATGACTGATTAAAATAACTCTCAGAGGCTGAGCGGACCAAACTACCATATTTCTCCATGTTTAAGATGCACCCTTTTTTGAAAATTTTGGGGTCAGAAAACTGAGTGCGTCTTATACAGTGGTTGTGGCATTTCAAATGCCATAGATGGAACTGAGGAGGAGGTAATATATGAAGACAGTGATTTGTCATCAGACACAGATGAGAACAAACTAATGGATGGGAGTTTTGACAGTGATGAGGAGTTGTATGAATTTTATGATGAATAAAACTTGAGTTCAATAACTTTATGTAATACTTTTTTTTTTCAAATTTTGGGCCCCCAAATTAAGGTGCGTCTCATATATGGGAGTGTCTTATACATGGGGTAATACGGTAGGTAGGGCCCTACAGGTGTAGTTCAATAGGTAGTCACTAGATGGCAGAACCAGCCCAGTTTGCACAAGTGTGAACTTGGTGTGATCTGATCTTGGAAGCTGTTCTGGGATCCAGCAATGGATAGAAATAGCTCTTTCTCTTTCAATGAAGCTGATCACGACAGAAATAACACTCTTCCATACCCAGGGAAGCTTTTAAGGGAAAAACTTTTATGTTCAAAATTAAGACTCTCAAACACAATCAAAGCGTTTCCCACCTTATTTAGAAATACATAATCTACAAAAGAAAACCAAACAGGATGAATGTCTTCTCATTTTGTGTTTCACAGAAAAGGCAGCCACTCTAAGCTTGGTTCATTTAGTTGAAGTTATGTCTGGTTTTAAGTAGCCATACCTCTGTCAGCTACTGTAAAGGTAGACAGTATACCTTTCTTTTTAGGCAATGAGAACCTCTTAAACGCTAAGAGAGTCAGGCTTAGGCACCATTTGTCTACCCTGGTTGACTTCCTCATTTTCCTTCACCTGTCAGATTTGCAGCTATTTAACTTAGGTTTAATAGGTACAAATATATTATAAAGATCATTAAAAAGAGACATTGTCTAAAAGATAAATTTAAGAGGCAGAACCTGACTTTGCCATCTGTTATTCCATCCTTTAGTCTGAGTTGAAATAAAAACTCAAGCAACCAGCCTGACCAGGCAGTGGCACAGTGGATAGAGCATCAGACTGGGATGCGGAAGACCCTGGTTCGAGACCCCGAGGTTGCCAGCTTGAGCGCGGGCTCATCTGGCTTGAGCAAAAAGCTCGCCAGCTTGGATCCAAGGTCGCTGGCTCGAGCAAGGGGTTATTCGGTCTGCTGAAGGCCCACGGTCAAGGCAGATATGAGAAAGCAATCAATGAACAACTAAGGTGTCGCAATGCGCAATGAAAAACTAATGATTGATGCTTCTCATCTCTCCTTTCCTGTCTGTCTGTCCCTGTCTATCCCTTACTCTGACTCTCTCTGTCTCTGTAAAAAAAAAAAAAAAAACTCAAGCAACCAGATGCTCAAAGACCTACAATCACTATATCTATTAATAGCACTGACCCCAGTGACATTCACTATGAGAGGATTTCCTGCCCGGCTTATCAGCGTGTCTAGATCAAAGGGATGCTCTTAGAATCCTTGGATGGAACACAGGCTGTACCCAAATCACCAGATACTGGGACCTTTGTGAAAACGAAGGGTTCATGATGGGGACACTCTGCATGTCTAAGGGACATGTCAGGCCAAGGCCCATCGTGTTCAGATCGCAGCTGCCCTCCCCACACACCATAGAAATTCTTGACTCCTCATTTCCTGTATCATAGAAAGAGCACTAACCCTGCAGGAACTCACTTCCCCTCTCTTGCCCCCAGTCCTACTTAAAAGGAAAAAATCCTACTCCACTACTCCAAAAACATGCCACTGAAGGACACAAAGAAGAATCTGTAATTCCCAAACGTGAAATGAGAAGCAGCATTCAGAGCTGCGTGGGGTGAAACAGAAAGTCAGCACCAAACATTTTTTTTGAATTAAATTTATTAGGGTGATGTTGGTTAAAAACATTGCATGTTTCAGGTGTACAGTTCTCTAATACATCAACCTTGGACTGCAGCTGCGCACGTGGCAGGCTCACCGCCCAAAGTCCCGTCTCCTTCCGTCACCATAGATTTGACCCCCTTTTACTCTCATCTGCCCCGTCACCTCCTTCCCTCTGGAGACTTTCATACTGTTGCCTGTGTCTGCGGGTTTGTTTGTTTTGTTTGTTTGCCAAACGTTTTCTTGTTTTTAAGTTTTAACCAGTTTGAGTAAAACTGCTGGGAACATCCAAACATGAGCCTGCATGAATACGCCTTCATTTGTCTTGGGTAAATTCGGGGAGTGAGATCGCTAGGTCATCCGGTAAACGTGTGTGCAACTCTATAAGTGCCTGGGCCACAGTTCAGACATGGAGGTTGAAGAGCAGGTGGCTCTTCATTCTAAAGCCATGTGCCTGCAATGTTTTGGAGCCAAGGGCCTGTCCCACACAGAAGAGCCGGGCCACTGCTCCATCTCTGGGGAGTCAGGGGTTACTGTCTTTTGTATCTTGTTGTTGGCAAAGAGCAATGAGATTCCCAGGTGTGTACCTGAGCCTGAGACGATAAAGCTGTCAAGCACTACCTCTGCACCGCCTTAGCCCAGGAGCCGAAGGCCCTGGCTACCCTGCATCTTACCAGCAACTCTGCCCTGGGCTCTCAGGTGCCAGAGCCTCTCAGAATAAAGCTGACCCAGTCTCTGCTCTGTCAGGGCTTCTCCCAAGGACACAGCCAGGCAGAAGAAATATTCAAGGCACCAGATCCCCTACCCATGCATTTTCCAAGTGCCCCCCTCGTGACCTCAGCAGCCAACATCTGCATGTTTTAGCATGCGGTACCTAAATGTTACATGGTCAGGGTGATTATCACTCTGTAGTTCCAGATGTCAGAATTTGTTATATCTCAGATGGAGTTCAGAATTTGGACTATCTAGGACCGAGAAGCATAACTAACAATAAAAAAAAAAAATGTATAAGAAGCTACGGCCTTGATTGTATTTAATATGAATTGACTAGCATCTGCTAGGTTGTTTAGCCTAAAAACTGTCTAGGCACTGGGGACACAGCCGTAAGCAGAACAAAGTCTTGTTTTCACAAAGTTTAATTTTAATAGGATGAGGAGATGACCAGTTCATCCATTCATCTATAAACTAGCAAACACACACACACTCTCCACCACCCCAAGAAAAATTATTAATGTTGGGAAAAAAATAAAACCAGGATTCTGTGAAAGCAGGGATTTGGGGAAGCCTCTGTGAAGAAGCCAGCCAAATCCAGGTGAGGAAAAGTGCCTTCAAAGGCCCCTGAGGACCGAAAGAGAGCTGCTGTGTGGACTGTGGGGTGGGCAGCCTGGGGCAATGTGAAGTGGAGCAAGCAAGGTTCCCCCCCACCGTGTGAGGTTGAGAGGTCATACAATATACACTCCATGTTTTCTCCAAAGCCAAGGTATTTACCTTGCAGTTGAGAAACGTTAAGATCTTAGAAGAGAATTAAAGTTAAAGACAGTGGTAGTCAACCTGGTCCCTACCGCCCACTAGTGGGTGTTCCAGCTTTCATGGTGGGCGGTAGTGGAGCAACCAAAGTATAAATAAAAAGATAGATTTAACTATAGTAAATTGTTTTATAAAGATTTATTCTGCCAAACTTAGCGAAAATCTGACATAAAGACTTGGTAAGTAATTATTATTATATACTTTAACTTGCTGTAACTCTGCTTTATAAATTTTATAAAGTAAAGTTATTTTCCTACTTTATAAATCACCATTACTGTGGAACCAGTGGGTGGTTAGAAAATTTTACTACTAACAGAGATATAAAAGTGGGCGGTAGGTATAAAAAGGTTGACTACCCCTGGTTAAAGGGATTGAGAGAGAGAACGACTATTCTTATGTTCAGTGAACAAAACAATGAAACAGATCAGGAAGTCTTGTCTTGCCTTCTAAAGACTTCACTGTCCCTGCCCCTGTCTTTAGCACCACTCCACAAATGTATTATCTGGTCACTTCCTCAGATTTCTCAAAGATCTTTCATCAGGTTTATTTTATTTTATTTGACTTCATTTTATTTTTAATTTTATTCACAGTACTGAAGGGGTAGCTCATGAATTTTTATCTGTGCCCCAATGTGATGCTAATTTATGCAAATAAATAATGATGGTTTTGAAAAATTGCATTTCTGGGTGACACACAATATCAATATGTGTATCTGAGCACTAAATCACAACATAAACGGTGCAGAGATGATTAATTTTACAGATAGTCAAAACCAATCATTCTGCACGCAGGAAGCCCGAGGGCATGTCCAGCCTCCTGGAGACAGTGGGATGGGCGGGCAGTTAGGATGGGGCCAATTTTTTACAAGTCAGCGCTCCCAGCGATTGGCACATATTTCATATAAAATTATCCCGGTTCATATGTGGTCCACAGAAGTCAATCTGTAAATATTAAACTGTAGTAGGGAATATCCATAGAAGGGCTTACTTGATTGAAATCCTCAGTAAAGAAATGTTATAATAGGCCCTGGCCTGTTGGCTCAGTGGTAGAGCGTCGGCCTGGTGTGCAGGGGACCCGGGTTCGATTCCTGGCCAGGGCACATAGGAGAAGCACCCATTTGCTTCTCCACCCCCCCCCCTTCCTCTCTGTCTCTCTCTTCCCCTCCCGCAGCCAAGGCTCCATTGGAGCAAAGATGGCCCGGGCGCTGGGGATGGCTCCTTGGCCTCTGCCCCAGGTGCTAGAGTGGCTCTGGTCCCGGCAGAGCGATGCCCCGGAGGGGCAGAGCATCACCCCCTGGTGGGCAGAGCGTTGCCCCTGGTGGGCGTGCCGGGTGGATCCCGGTCGGGCACATGCGGGAGTCTGTCTGACTGTCTCTCTCCCCGTTTCCAGCTTCAGAAAAATACAAAAAATAAAAAATAAATGTTATAATAGGTGGATGTCATTTCAAAGGAATTTAAAGTGAAAAGATAATTGAGTCTTAACATTTTCATTTATTCTCAATCCTAACTAATTGAAACTATTATAATAACAGTTTACTCTAAACTTATATAGTCAAGTACTCTACTAAGAATATTTCTAGTACATATATTATATATAATTTATTATTAATAATATATAATATAATTAAGTACATATTGTATAATTAATAATATATAAGTATTATATTATTAAATAATTATATAATTATATGTAATGATTTTATATGTGATCTAATCTTCCCAACAATTTTATGTAGAAATTGAGGCTCAAGAATGTTAACTCATCGAATAGCATATTTTCTAGTGGTGCCACGGCCAGAGCTTTAACCCAAGTCTGTCCAAGTCCAGAGCCTCAGCACTCACCTCCACATGCCAGAGTCTCGGATGTGGACAACCAGGAGATGGTGCTCTGGGCAGACCATTGCAGCATGTCCATTAAAGCATTCAAGAAGGACATGACATCTTCTGAGTGGGCTGAGGCACAGTTCCCTCTTTCTGTGTGTCCTTGCTGAGTGCTTGCTCCATGCCAGGCACCGTTCTGTGCATAGAAAACAACAGCGACAAACAAGACACGGCCTCCACCCAGCGGGAGTGTACAGCAGGGACACGGACGGGTCCCCAGGGCTGCCGTCACCAACCACTGCACCCTGGTGGTTCACACACACAGAAGTTTATTTCCTCACAGTTTTGGAGACCAGAAGTCCAAAATCAAGGTGTCGATGCTCCCTCTGGGGTCCTCGGGGAGCGTTCTGGAATATGACTGCATAGCCCCGGCCCTGCTTCTCCTTCAGTGGCCTGTCCCTGCATCTTCTCCCTCCTCTCCCTTTATGAGGACACATCCTTGGAGTCAGGACCCAGTCACTAATCCAGGACCATCTCTTCTCAAGATCTTTAACTTCATTACCTGATGACAGGGTTGAGGTGCTGTACTGGACAATGACTGGAAGGTGACACTGAGAAGGTGACAGAGAGACCCGTGTGGTCACTACGGTGTGGCAGAGGAGGCCAGCTGCTCACCCGAATCTTTCTACTCCCCGGCGCACACTGAGCCACATGTGCGTGCAACACGAGTGGCGATGATGGCAGCCAGGCTCAGCCACAGAGCTCCCACAGAGCGCTGTCCCCTCTGGCTCATTGCAAAGGTTCATCCTCTGGAGCAACCTTGAGGAGCTCATGCCGAGCACAGCAGCCCCTCCCTAGCCTGCGTTCTAGAATGCCAGCACAGAAGAACAGCTCCCAGTAAGATGCTCACTTGCCCACATCTCAGATGAGTGAGAGACTGACCACTGTGATTGTGGCATCATAGAATTTTGGATCTAGTCCTTACAGCAGTTATCATTCCTTATGCAACATATGTGGGAAGGAGCGTTAAGGCCGCAGGTACAAACCTGGAAGCAAGGGACTTGGAGTTTTTAAAGAGCCACAGGACAGCTGGTGTGGCTGGAATGGAGTGGGCAGTGAAGAAAGTGCTAGAAGGTGAGGTAAAGGAGGCTCAGGAGCCACATCCTGTACCATAACAGGTCACTGTAGACTGTTGCAAGTTGGGAAGCCCATTGCAGAATTTAGCTGCAGAGGGATGAAAGTTGAAAGGGTTATACCGGAAGGGAAACCAGAGTGTCGAGGAGGAGCATGTGCTGGAGCAGGAAGCTTCTGCAGGAATGAAACCAGAGCCGGCGGTGGCTCAGCCCAGGCTGCGGCAGCCAGATGGGAAAAGTCATGGGTGACGGAAAAGTTTGAAAGGTAGAACCATCCAGATTTCCTGAGAGATTGAGTCTGGGGTGTGAGGGGACAAGAGAACACGAGAGGACTCTAGGGTTTGTGGTCTGATTCACTGGAAAAATCAAGTTGCCACATATTCTGTTCAGTAAAGGCCATGATGATGTCAACAGCACGTGTGCATGGGCAGAGGTCACGGTACAGGTGTCCAGAGCCAGAGGGGCATCTGGCTGAAGAGTCCTTGAAGAACCATCTCAGGGCTAACGAAGGATGTCTTCTCTCTTCGGAATGTTCTCTGAGTGTGCTTTTTCCCCCCTTTTAAGTTTTACCACATCTGTTTGCAACTGTGTGGGGTTTTTTGTTTGTTTGTTTTTGTATTTTTCTGAAGTGAGAAGTGGAGAGGTGGAGAGACAGACTCCTGCAAGCGCCTGACCGGGATTCACCCGGCATGCCCACCAGGGAGTGATGCTCTGCCCATCTGGAGTGTTGCTCTGCTGCAACTAGAGCCATTCTAGAGCCTGAGGCGTAGGCCATGGAGCTGTCCTCAGCGCCTGGGCCAACTTTGCTCCAATGGAGCCTTGGCGGTAGGAGGGGAAGCGAGAGACAGAGAGAAAGGAGAAGGGGAGGGGTGGAGAAGCAGATGGGCACTTCTCCTGTGTGCCTTGACCAGAATCAAACCCAGGACATCCACATGTCAGGCCTATGCTCTACTGCTGAGCCAACTGGCCTGGGCTGACACTGTGGTTTTACTGTGTTGTTCTTAAGTCTACATTAGTAATTTCTGCCAGTCTAAAGGACAGATTAACCAAAAGGAAGAACCATTTCTATTTGCATATCTATGTACTGTCTACTTAGGTATCTATACAATTAATTAGAAATGTAAATGTTTTTTTAAAACTATTTGATGTATGATTTTTTTATACATAGTATTTCATTTAATCCAAACAGAAGTATTCAGAATAATGACTTTCAGAACAATTTGTTTCAAAAAGTAACAGTAGTGATATGAGTTTCAAGAGGTGAAGATCCGCATGGAGCTATGGCTTATTTTTGTTACCTGAAGATTGCAAATGCAGGAGGTATGGAATAACAAATCATTTCGTGGTGTCAGATTGTCTTGCTCAAGGTCCCTCCCGCCTTCCACTCGGCACCTGAGCTGCTCCCTCTGGGTCCAGGCACACGCTCCGACCTTCCACACTCCTTCCTACGGGAGATACGTGAGTTCACCTCCAGGTCGCCGCGGTTCCTGATGAGAGAAGTCAGCAGAGCGTGTAGGGCTCCCCCAGACGCGTGCTGATGGTACCTGAGGCTTCTTACTGCCCTGCGTCTAGGGGGGGTAGATTCTCTGGGTGCCACTGGAACTGTGTGATGTGTATGTAGATCAGTGTCCCGGTGAACTCTCTCCAATTGCAAGTTCCACAGCCCAGTCAATGACCATCAGGTATGCAGGAAAGTTGAAAAATGAAACCTTACATATGACACTTAATTGATCCGTGTGACTATCTTCAAAGAAAAAGGCCTGCTGTGGGTAGCCCACCCAGCCTAGAGAGTCATCCCTCAAGAAACAGAAGGAATCATAGGGCCCTGGCTGATGGCTCAGTGGATAGAGCAACAGCCCAGTATATGGACATTCTGGGTTCAATTCCCAATCAGGGCACCCAGGAGAAGTGACCATCTGCTTCTCTCCCCCTCCCTCTCCTTCTGTCTCTCTTCCCCTCCCACAGCCAGTGGCTTGATTGGTTCAAGTGTGGCCCTGGGTGCTGAGGATAGCTCAATTGGTCCAAGCATGTCACCCTCAGGTGCTAAAAATAGCTTGGTACTTGAGCATCAGTCCAAGATACGGTTGCTAGGTGGATCCTGGTTGGGTGCATGCAGAAGTCTGCCTCACTATCTCTCCTCCTTTCACCTAAAAATAAATAAATAAATAAAAGAAAAGAAAAAAGAATCACAAGTTAGAATTTTTTTAGTATAAATAGCAGATTTTGGAAATAATTATACAAGATAAATCCCTCTTGGTTCCCAGGAAGTGAAAATTCCTTGCAGACAAAAACTGAACCCAATATATGTTCTGCAATACACAAACAATCCTTTTCTCCTGACTCCTAGCCAGTAAACAGACATTATTCCCAAATAAATGATGTTAACTTTTTTCTTACCGCTAAATAAAAGTGCCTTTTAGATTGCAACACAAGATCATTCAAAAAGAATATTGACAGGTGAATTCATTAACACTCCTAATTTACAAAGTTTCTTTGTAGCAGGTATGGGCAAAGAGCTTTAAAAATGGAATTGCTCCAGGGATTCCTGGATACGGGTCTGAGAGGGATGTGCGCTCTTGGACTGCCATCCTCTGCGTCACCGTTTCCGGAAAAGGAACAGGATCTGGGAAGTAACCCCAAATTCAATTCTTTCCAGCAAATGTTTATGGAGCAGCTAATAATACAAGGCAGGCTGCCAAATATTCAGAGATGAAGACCCAATTCCTGTCTTCCACGGAGAAGGTGGACATTAAAACTGGACTTAATTTCCTATCTTCCACCCACATTATTTAGGGAAGGCTTGCTACATTACAAACAAATCCACCATGTATAATGCCTCCTAACAATAGCGGTTTTGTTGTCTCTGACGTTACCGCCCACTGTTGAGTTTCCTTTCCAGATCACGTTCTACGTGGTCATTCGTGGACCAAGATTCTTTTTATTTGCTGCTCCTCCCTCTCTCAGTCTCTCGTCCTCTCCAGTCCAGCACAAGGGGGGAAAGAGCTCGTGTGGACTTGTGGGGAGGTTTTTATGACAGTCTTAGAACAGAGGACACATTTCTCCCCACGTTTCATTAGCTAGAAACCAGTCACAGGGCCACAGGGCCAGTGGGGGTGAGACAGGCAGAGTGGTATGCTGAGGAGGACAAGGAAATGGGTTACAGAGGACTCATCACAGCCTCCACCATGGGAATCCCTGATGTTGGTGCAATCTTGGTCAGTACTCTTTACATGTACTGTTTGTTGATTTATTTATAAAGAAACGTCACCCAAGTGAAGATACCTTTTAAAAATATATCTTGAAACACTTATAAGAATAGTTGAAATAGAATATTTGATTTTTTCTTAAGTTCATTATTTATTATGTTAAGGAAATATTAAACATCCCTTATATCTTGTTTTCAAATATTAATTTTCTGAGGCCCTATAGGTCTGGGTTATGTGTACGGTCACCCTCTCTACTCTTTCCTGGCTGTGTGCTCTTTAGAAGAAGTCGGTCATCTGGAGAACAAACAGAGGAGACCCGAATGTGGTGATGTGAAGGGGCAGGTTCAGCGGCCAGATGGTCCTAGTTACGTCGCTAAAAACACTGCTGCCAAGAAAACCACCATCTCTAAGTGGATCCAATAATATGTCTGTCAAAGGTGTACTGGTTTCATTTGGTTGGAATTCTGCCCCTCCCCCCAAATTATGTAGATAATCCTAAAATTAATTAAGGACAAATTCAATTTAAAGGTTTTGATTCTGAATTTTCAGTAGGAAAATAACATTCTTCAACTTCATTTATATTAAAAAGGAGGTCTTCGTATTCAATATGATTGGAAATGAAAACTTCAGCCCATGATAGAGAGAAAAACATGGAAGAAAGGAGCCCGCTGTGGCATGATTCCAGTCATTTAAGTATGGACACCCACACGTGGGCACAAAGAAGGGAGCACACAAACATCAACGGAGTCAGGCACAGCACCCCACCTCCCCACCCCCACAGAAATCACCCCTTTTGACGGTGTCCACAGCATGTTTAGGCCCACACCTTCTGAGGTCCCCATCACCCAACAATACATTTCAGAGTAAACTAGCACTAGTCCTTCCTAAGCTGCAGCTCAGGACCATTCTGGCAGTGGAATGGAAGGGAGGAAAGGTAAACTGGTATATTTCAACCCAGAGGGTATATTTTGTGTCCCAAGACATGGCTCCAGTTGCCTTGGGTTCAACCTAGGAGGCAGCTTCACATTGAGAGAGGCCCCAAGTTCTCCAGCTGATTTGCCTGCATGTTTAATCAGAGCTTCACTGTTCTTTAGGGTTCTGGTTTCTTTGCCACACTTTCATCCATTAATTTCTTAACATGATCATCATGGGAAAACTCAGTTGCATTATGCAAATATCTCTTTATTACCTCCATGAAGAGAAGCAAGGTCACTAATCATGTAATCCGACTTAATTAAACCAACCTATTAATTAGGACACAAATGCTTCATCTAGGATTAATCTAGTTGACTTCCTGGGGCGAAGAGAACTTACTCGATTTGCAAAGGATAAAAGATTTTCATGGTGGGGAAGAGGGGCAGAGTGGAATAGTTCTGATTTTCTTTAACATCTACTTCTGCTCCATATTTTAAAAATCTTTTACAATTCAATAATTGCAGCCAGCAAAGCGAAATTTTACCTTGTTGCTAAAAATTCACAGTCAGTTATTGAAGTTGTAGAAGCAAAATTATAAATGATTACAGCATGCATACTTATTTATTTGATTGGGAAATCCTACGGCATGAATAGTAAATACAATTTTCCAAGAGGAATTCATACTCTACCAGGTGCCTATATGTTTGTGCAACCCAATTTATCAATGCCAAGAATTATCGAAACAGACGTTATGTCATTTTTTTTCATTGTGCCATTTCACACATAGTTGTATTAAAAAATTATTGATGTACTTTTATTGGCAAAGAGTACAAACCCCAACCGTTATCCCTGAGAGCTCTCTTAGACCTCCAGAAGCACAAGCCTAAGGCAATACTACAATTAGTAAGTATTTCCTAGTAGACTCTCTGCTTAAAAAATGGGAGACCGATTATTCTCATGACTGATGAAATCCCAGATGACCTCAAGTGTTCCCACAAAATACCCAAGAACATTTCTTCTGTGGGAAGTGCCAAGTACTTATCCAAGAATTTGTTATGAAAAAAGAGAATGTTCCCACTGTAGAACAGAGGAAATGCATGTTGAAAGGAAAGCCCTAATTGGTGATGTGAAGAACGTGATCCACTTAATTCTGTGCCCTTGGGACAGGCAATGTATTTGCAAAGCAATAGAGGCCTTAAAGGTCATATTTGTGAAACACAAATCAGATGTAAGCAGAAGGACAAGGAATTCTGGTTGCATGGCTTCTTAATGAGATGAAACACCCTGTCACATCCTTACAGTTTATGGCTATTGACAATGACCACTAGTCCCCAAGGAAAGCAGCAGAAATGCTTATTAAAAGAGCAAAAAGCACGCTGCATTTCCAAATGAAATACACTGCAACTGAAGGCTGGTCACAAGGAACTGCAGGGCCTTCCCCCACCTTCTATTGTAAAATTTATAAATAAAGTAAAATTAGTTTTTTTTTCTAATGTAGTGCTTTCTTTATTTATGTAATCTTCAGGCTTCTTTGTGGGACAAGAGGCAATGATCGTAGTTCTTTGCCAAATTATAGCCCCTAAAGAACTGTGCATGAAATACAATTCTTTAAAAATCTCTCTCATGTAAATAACTCAAGCAGAGTTGCTGGTCCTCGGGTGCTTCAGCCCCGCACCAGTGTTTTGGGCAAAAACCCTTGCCTTCTCCGGAGTTCAATGCCGGTATCTCTAAAATGGCATTTCCCAAAATGAGCGAGTGCTTTTAACGAATTGCAAATGCACGCCCAGAGATGCAATCTGTGGAGGCAATCCCAGAATTATAAATGGCACAACTCTAATGGCTGTTGAAGTCAGCCACACGCTCATGAAATAATAATGCCCTGTACTTAGCACCCTCCTCTGAGGGCCTCCGCGCACTTTGCTGGCTTGGAAATGTTTCTCTTTTTAGCAAAAGAGCCCTTTAAAAGTCTACTTCTGAGCGTTGAGCGAGATAAATTACACTCATTTCTGCAAACTAGAGTGTAATTCTCTTGTATTCAATTCACTGTGCATCAAACTGTTTATCCGAGCGCATTGTTTTTTTTTGTTTTTCTTTTTTTAACAAAGATGTGAGAGCATTTCCTGCTTTGCTTTCAAGCTATCTTAATTCATCTCTGAATTCTGATATTTAATTAAAATATCCTTTTAAAAAGCTTTGCATTGATTAAGCGGACCAGACAATGAAATAGACACCACGGTGGAAATTTAATGCGTGAGCAGCAGTTGTAAAGCTTAGCACTTGTGTGGGTCTTCTGCCCTGGTATCGTGAGAGGTTACGTGTGGGAGGCTGGTCAGCCCCTTGTTTAAACCATGGGCTATGTTCTTAGTTTTGTTTGGGGGAGAGAGGAGTTTAATCAGGTTTGCTGAGGTACACTTTATACACAATAATGTTTTTCCTTTTAACTGTACAGATCAATGCATTTATGTGCATAGAGTTCTGTTACTGCCACCACCAACAAGATATGTACTATTTTTATCATCCCCCAAAGGTCCTTCATGCCCCTTTCCAATCCCCACTCCACCTCCAGGCCCCGGCAACTACTGCTCTGCCTTTCATCATTACAAGTTTTGCCCTTTCTAGAATGTCATACGGCATCAGACTATATGTGGACATTTGTACCTACCTTCTTTCACTCAGTATAATGTTCTTGAGCTATTTACCCATATTGTGGCACATACAGTATTAGTTCATGTGTTCAGGTAGTAAAAAAAATATTGGAAATAATTTTTTTTAATGTTAAAGTTAATTTTATAAATAAAATTAAAAAAAATATGTGGTAGTTGACTGACTGATTAAATTAAACTTCTTCAAATTGACCTGCAGGTCTTGCTCATAAGTATTTTCACCACAATACTGGATGCCGAGTGGATTAAATCTAAGCTCTATTGCTTATTCTATGACTGAGGTTCTGTATTAGGTTTCCATTTCTGCAGTAACAAATAACCAAAAACAGCAACTTAAAAGGACACCCATTTATTATCTCACAGTTTTGCCGTGCAGAAGTCTGGGTCATCTGTTTAGGGCCTCACGAGGTCAAAATCCAGGTGTGGGCCAGACTGGGCTCTCCCCGGAGGTGGCCAGGAAAAACTCATCTTCTGCCGCTGTTGGATTGCGGTCTCTGCTGATTCACTGGCTCTCAGCCTGGACCTGCCATCCGCTTTTAGGGCTTGCCCACACTCACAGGATCCCTGCATCTTCAAAGCTGCAGGAGCAAGCCTGAGGCCTCCTCACACTCTAATTCTCTCCAGATTTCTAAGCCTGCCTTTTAAAGGCTCATGTGATTAAATCAGGCCCATCTGGATAATCTCCATGTCTTAAGGTCAACTGACTTGGGACTTTAATTACAACTGCAAAATCCCTTCTCTGCACTGCCTAGATTAGTGTCTGATTAGATAACCAGGCTCTGGAAGCTTGTGTGGGGCAGGAACCTCTTTAGAATCTGCCTACCCTGTACCTCATTTCCCCTTTATAAAGAGTGAGGGCAGGCTGACCCCTACCTTATTTATTGCTATGGAATCCAATGCCATCATTCATGTAATATGCCTAGCACAGATGCCTACACTACAGTTGGAATTTAAAGTATATCCATATGCTTACAAAAGTATATTCATTCTCAGAAGTGTCTATGTTCTTTTTCTATTCCTCTAGGAAACTTGCTGCAAACAGTGTGTATGAATAAAGCTGCCTCTTTTTAGTTCAACTGGCTAAGGTTGAACTTACTCTCTGAAAAATCTATATTTTGCATAGGAGAAACAATTTCCCCCTATAAATGTACACATGGTGTTTTACGATACATGTCATCTTTGAATTAGTTGCACACTGAGAATACAGGGTCCTAGGTCTAATCTTAAAAAAACAAAACAAAAAGCAAATAGTCTTACATGCTTTACCACCAGTAAGATTTTCCAATTAATTTTTATATTTCCTACCTTCATTGTGGGCAAGCCAGGGTCATGCTGTGCATTTTCCTTATACTGGGATCTCCTTTCATTCCTAATTAACTAAAGAATCCTCCTGAATCTTTGATGTGGAAAGACAGATGACCATAGATGTTCTCAACAGAGACCCCCTAACCTCTGACAGGGCTGGGATGGGTTCATCTATAAAACAGTTGCCCTTCTGATGGTGAGGTTGGGGGCTTTCCTAGGTAAAACCCTTATGAAAGAATGAATTAGGTACTTCTGCCTCCAGCAGTTACCTCATTTTCTCACAGCCCTCTGTCTCACATGTAAAATGAGAAGACATTTCTAACAAGACAACTGTGGTCTGCCCAGCACATTCATCTTACATTCCATTTTATGAAATGAGCTTTTAAATCATAAATAATTCATCCATTTATGTACTCACAGTGACAAATGTATTTGATAACCCTATGTTTATGTTTAAAAAAAATGTTCAGGTTGATTAAAAATACGTTAATAACTCACCTGGTGTCTCTTTTTCATTTTTACTTTCTTATTTTTGGTTTTTGTTTTCAGAAAGGGCATTGAGTGTACTTAACATTTGTACAGGTTTTAAAAGCATTTTCCACCATTTCCTGTGGTCCCCACCACAACCCCTTTGAGAGGTCAGGTGACGATTATTATCCCAGTTTACCAATGAAGGAATCGGCCGAGAGAGGACGATTACCTTGGTTATTCTCATGTCAGCTGGTTAGAAACCGAGCTACGTGCTCTGGGGGTCTTTCTGGTGGTCTTCCCATGTTCTCTACTCTGTGCAATGTAACAGTTACATTTTAAATATCTCTAAGTTGGCAGACGCCTCTTTGAGTGTAAATTATTTATCCCCGTGTTAGGCTTTGCTCATTTCTTTTAATGCACTCTATTCTAGATACATAAAGAGATAGAACCCATCCTACAGTAATTCTATGATTTCGGGTCTGAATATAAAATTCTTTTAATTATATTTGTGATCGATGTTATAATTTAAGATGCTTTTATTGGCCCTGGCCGGTTGGCTCAGCGGTAGAGCGTCAGCCTGGCGTGCGGGGGACCCGGGTTCGCCCTGGCCAGGGCACATAGGAGAAGCACCCATTTGCTTCTCCACCCACCCACCCCTCCTTCCTCTCTGTCTCTCTCTTCCCGTCCCGCAGCCAAGGCTCCATTGGAGCAAAGATGGCCCGGGCGCTGGGGACGGCTCCTTGGCCTCTGCCCCAGGCGCTAGAGTGGCTCTGGTTGCGGCAGAGCGATGCTCTAGAGGGGCAGAGCATCGCCCCCTGGTGAGCAGAGCATCGCCCCCTGGTGGGCAGAGCATCGCCCCTGGTGGGCGTGCCAGGTGGATCCCAGTCGGGCACATGCGGGAGTCTGTCTGACTGTATATCCCTGTTTCCAGCTTCAGAAAAAAATTAATAAAAATAAAAAATAAATAAATAAAATGCTTTTATTATTATCTTCTAATAGTAAATTGCAATAACTATTGTTTAATCCCCTACTATGTTTTAATTATAATTTTAAAAATTCCAATTTTGGGCCCTGGCCAGTAACTCAATGGATAGAGCATCAGCAGGGTATATGAATGTCCTGAGTTCATTTCCCATTCAAGGCACACCAGAGAAGCAACCATCTGCTTCTCTCTCCCGCCCTCTCCCACTTCTCCCCCTCTTCCTCTCCTGCAGCCTGTGGCTCGACTGGTTTGAGTGTGGCCCCTGGCACTGAGGTTACTTGGTTGGTCTGAGCTCATCAGCTTTAGGCACTAAAAATAGCTTGGTACTTGAGCATCAACCCCAGAAGAGATTGCTGGATGGATCCGGATCAAGGCACATATGGGAGTCTGCCTCACTATCTTATTTCCTCACTTAAAAAGTAAAATAAAAAATAGTTTAAAAAGAAAATTCTAATATTGAAAGTGTAATTTTTCTCCCAAAGTCCAGAAACCTATCTTAGCCACAGTAAGTAGTATCATGCTGTTTTTGCAAGTTAATAAAAACTAGAGTGATTATATAATTTATCATGCAAACCAGGACACTTTTTTTGAGTGAGAGAAATGCTATGAATAATTACCCTGGAAGAGCAGGCACAACTCAGGATAGGCCCAGGGAAACCAAGGGTCTATAGTCATTGTGATATAACCCCTCTAGTGTCAAAGATTTTCAACCTTCTCTTCACTACCCTCCCCTTATGCTACTAAATTTAAGACTGGGAATTGCACCTTCTCATCTGCCAAAGCTGCTTCGTCTCCAAAATTCTAAGCTCCAAAATTGTCCTTCGCCCCTTCCCTTCCCATCGACTTACTACTCCTATTATGACTGTTTTGTCCTCCAGCCCCGGGTCACCTCCACTGGCACAGCCCCCATCCCTCTCCCCAGCAGACCGCAGGCTGGTTTCTCTCCTCCACAGGCTGTTCCCTATGGGTCACCGTCTCAGTGACCCTGTCGGTAGAAGCCTTGATCTCCTCGACACTGCGCCCTCCCATTAGACCCACCTTTCCATCCTTCCCCCTGAACCCTTCATATTATCTCTTCCCTTTCTAATATGAGGCTGTTGAGCATCAGTGAAAAAAGTAACAAAACCAAGCTCATTTGTTTTGTTCTTTGTTTTTCAGATTCAACCTGTTAGCCCCTGGCCTCTTCCTCTACTCACCCATCTTCCCTTCATCATTAGTTAATGTGCTTCCTTCCAACACACGTGGAGGCCTGCAAGCGCTTTTGAATGGCGGAACTGCGGGTTTCAGAGGAGGCTAGAGAAATTTCATGCCATGATAAGAAATCTAATCATCACAGACAGCAGTGGGGAGCCGGGGATGGCACGGAAGACGGATGTGGTTAGCTTTACCTTGTAGAAATATCGCTTTGAAGGTGAAGTGGAGGACAGACAGGAGGGAGTCAAGACATGAGCCTGCAGTAGCAACTAAGAGATGATTGCAAATGTTTAACAGAGAGGGTATGTGTGCATTAGGACACTACCAACAAGGTGGGATGGGGAGAAAAGACGGGTGAAAATTTCAGAATGGAGGATGGGGAGCTTTGGGTTTGGATTAGCTGCGAGTGAGGACTGAGTGAGGGAGATACAATG
The DNA here is from genome assembly GCF_036850765.1 of Saccopteryx bilineata. NCBI lineage: Eukaryota > Metazoa > Chordata > Mammalia > Chiroptera > Emballonuridae > Saccopteryx > Saccopteryx bilineata. Next base: position 76,909,223 of record NC_089492.1, on the reverse strand, counting down.
ACCCCCTAGGATCTGAGATGGCTTACTGGATAGGGGAGCAGTCCAACTATAGAAATGCAAGAGAAGAAACACATTTCTGGAAAAAAACAATGAATACAGTTTTATAGATACATCAGGTGCCTCCCTAAACACTGGTGAGTTACCCAGATTCCCTTTCAGGGTTCAAGTCCAAGTCCAGTCCCCTTTCTAGGGACAGCCTACATCCCAACTATGTTGGTCAGTGCAGCCCCTTCACTCTAACTAGGGACAATCCAGAAGGACCATTCTGATTCAAGGCTCTTGTGAAGCTACCTGAGACTTTCTGAATGCATCGCGCTTCTCTTTCTGATCAAAATGCTTCCTCTTCTCTCTTCCAAAGATGCCGTTCCCAAGAGCATTCCCTAACAAAGGCCCTGCCCACAGATGCTTCATGGCTTTTCCAGGGACCCCAACCTGCAGCCGTGCTTTCCGTGGACTGAAGTGGAACTGCCCTGTAGCACTTGCACCCAGGACAGATGAGTGAAATTGGTTGGAGATATTAACTGACATCATTGGACGGAGGAGCTCACTCGGGAGGCACAGAGTGAGTAGGAGAAGCAGAGAACCTGGAAATGTATCAACTTCTAAATAAGTTGTTAGGGGAAGAAAAGCTAACAGAGAAGCCTGGGGAGCAATGCTCCGAGGGGTAAGAGAATCAAGAGAGGCTGCCATTCAGGAGCTCAAAGAGAAAAGAAATAGCCCACAGTGTCTCTCTCAAGAGAGAGAGAGAGACAGAGATCCAGTGAAACCAAGACATGGAAAGACTAGTGATGGTAACAATTAGGGAGCACGTGGCACTTGGATGCAGCCATTTATAGAGCTAAAGGCAAACCTGGCCACGTTGGCTGCAGTGGGTTCGAGATTTGAGAGCATCGGCTTGGTTATAGGGAGTCAAACATTAGGGTAGTAACTACAGGAATGTGGCGTTGAGATCTCTGAGGGAATTGTGGACATGTGAAGTTTGTTTTAGTTCAGGAGACAGGTGACTTTCACCTCCAGGAGACTGGCCCTAGTCCTTCTGCTGAATTGCTCCCTCCTCCAACTCTTAAGATTTCACCTGTCCCTGTTTAATGTCCTTGTCATTTTCTTGCTTGTATAATATTCATGAACATGGCTTTTATGTACTTTATTAGCATTGAACTTCTTGGGAAGGATTCATGAAGAAATTACCTTTGAATTGTTAAAGCTACCTTGAGTCCTTGAGTCTCCTACACGGTGGTACCCACGAGTGGTTCCTCAATTTCTACATATGAGGAAAGATAAAGAGCACCTCAAACAAGAAGAGAAGGTGATGTGTTGAATCAGTGAGGTGCCCATCACTGTCATGAAGGCCTTAATTTGAGGAAAAGTTGGAGAAATAGAAAAAGAAATTGTCATCTACAGGAAAAAAAAAAAAAAGCTTATGAAACCAAGAGTTAGTAATGCTGAGAGGCAGGCAGGTTTGAGAAGGCTGTTTCTAAACTAAACTAGCTCTTTGGGGCAGAACCAAGGCATCTAATTAGGATGCCAAGTAGTCCCCTAAGGTGCTACGAGGTGCAATGATGTGACATACGCTGGAGTACTTCATAGCTTGCTGTCCAACAGTAGGCAGAGCTTTGAAGATGTCAGTTTGATCAGTAAATTTATTTTCTGACAAACTACCATGTGAGAATTCAAGCACATGGGTTCAGTTTATTTTTTATAATTTTCTTAAACCATATTAATTATCTAATATAAGTTTTTCATTAAAAAGTTATGAGATGGAACTCAGAAAGTAACTGTAACTTTAGCATCCAGCAACCCTCTTAACATTTCCTTCCAAAAGCAAGTTCCCAATAACCAGAAATAGTAGAAGGAAGAGAAAACTTTTATATTCAGTTCTTAAAATCAATAATTGAACAAACCAGCCTGACCATGCGGTGGCGTAGTGGATAGAGTGTCGGACTGGGATACGGAGGACCCAGGTTGGAGACCCCGAGGTCAACAGCTTGAGCGCAGGCTCATCTAGTTTGAGCAAAAGCTCACCAGCTTGGACCCAAGGTCACTGGCTTGAGCAAGGGGTAACTCAGTCTGCTGAAGGCCCGCAGTCAGGGCACATGAGAAAGCAATCAATGAACGACTAAGGTGTCACAACGAAAAACTGATGATTGATGCTTCTCATCTCTCTCTGTTCCTGTCTGTCTGTCCCTATCTATCCCTCTCTCTGACTCTCTGTCTCTGTAAAAAAAAAAAAAAAAAAAAATTGAACGAACCAGAGCAGTTCTTTGGTTATTTTACTGAAGAGTATTTTTGTTTCATTTCTCTCTCTCTCTCTCTCTCTCTCTCTCTCTCTCTCTCTCTCTCTCTCACACACACACACACACACACAAACACACACACACACACTTCAGGGAAATTAAAATTTTCTGTAGGTGGGTTCTCTTATTTATTTTTCTGCTGGTGAAAATAAATTTAGAATGATCTTGCAAAATTTGGAGTATTTCACACTGAGTTATTTTATTAGTGTTTAAGCTCCCTTCTAGATTTGGTAGTTTTGAGGGAAACAAAATTTATGAACCTAATTAAGTGTACATATCTCCCAGCCAAAGTGGAAAAAAGGAAGGAAAAAAACCATTCTTTTCAATTTGTGATTCTCTTATTTATTCTTTTCCATAGAAGGGAGAGTTAGTTTCAGACTCAAAACCAGCATTTCTAATTGGTAACACAAAATAGTGCTATTTGAAATAATCAGTTGTGACAAGGTGCAAATGATAAATTCGGCAGTTAGGATGTCAAGAAAAAATATCAGGTACAAGGAAAGTTAGAGTCACAATTGTACACACAATTTTCAGATAAAATGAGCTATTTTTTCAAATATTTTCAGACAATTTAAAAAGTTTCCTAAATATAATCTACAGCCATTTTAAATATTAACAACCTAAGTCAAGATTTATAATATTAATTTTGTTTATAATATTTAGAGAACAGTAATAAAGTCAGAAATGATTTATATTTTTGGTCTTGAGGAAAAAAATAATGCCCCAAAATATAATTTATTTGAAATAAAATATTTATGAAGAGTATAGAGCTTGGAATGCATAAAATTTGGCAGTAAGACATAGCTGCATATCACAAAGCATGAAATACAAAAGAATTTAGTACGTTTCCAATGAAGATAAATTTGAGAGATGTTGCTTTACTCTGAGAAGAATTAGCTAACATAAATCAGAGGAGCAATAGTTATTTGAAGACGTGTTTTGAGCCCATCTTTCAAATCACCCATTAAGGTTGAGTTTGCTTGAAATTTGGACTGAAGAAAGACACCCACACTGGAACATCTTACACTGAAACAACTTGGCCGTCAGGGACCAGCAACGTCTGACTGACTAGAGTCCCTCTAAACTCAAGACCTCGCTGATTTGGGAACACATGTCCATTTCAAATGAAAGTGGAGTATACACAAGCATGGGAATATGCTTTACAACCAACTGCAAGGCTCCCAGCCCTATTTCTCTGGCAGGATGAATGGGCACTTGGAGGGGATGAGGGTGAAGAACTTGTGTGTCAGGGGTCTTCCAGGGAAGGCAGTATCTGGTAGACTTACTCTGGCTGCACAAACTTCTAGCATATGAATGGGAATCAAGAATGAAGTACTTCTCCAAAAGGGCTGGAGGCACAGCAGCTGGTCCCTGGACTGCCCTGGAGGGTCCATGTCTACTTGGACCCAAGGGATTGTTCTCACTTTGGTTCCTACCCATACTCTAAACATGGTGGACACCCCCCCCCCTCCTGAAATGCAACCTCAGTTCATTCCCCTAGAACAGAAGAAGAGGCAGAGATACAGCTGAGCACAGAGGACCCTGGGGTTCTGGGTTCTCCAGGGGTCAAAGTTCTTCTTCAACCTGAGAAGCAATAAGCAACATTTAGAGCCCCAGGAGGCCTGCAGAGGTCCCTTCCTGTCTGTCGGTACCCTGCCTCGAGGATATCCCCCTGTCCGCTGACATAGCTTAAATCTGAAGAAGCTGTCAGCACAAGCATATCTTAATTAACAAGCTGTAACAATTTTCCCTTCCTATTGTCATTTTCATTTTCTTGGCTTTTTTTGCTGTACTTTTTATTTTTCTTTATTAAAAATTTCTGTATCTTGAAATAAGAGGCCTGGGCAAATCAATGTTTTAATTCATTTTTCAGAGTGGAATCAACCATGTAGACTGAATTTTATATTTCCTAAATCAGCCTGACCAGGCGGTGACACAGTGGATAGAGCGTCAGACTGGGATGCAGAGGACCTAAGTCCAAAACCCCAAAGTCACCGGCTTGAGCACGGGCTCACCAGCTTGAGCCCAAGGTCGCTGGCTTGAGCAAGGGGTCACTCAGTCTGCTGTAGCCTCCAGTCAAGGCACATATGAGAAAGCAATCAATGAACAACTAAGGTGCTACAGTGAAGAATTGATGCTTCTCATCTCTCTCTCTTCTTGTCCGTCTGTCCCTATCTGGACCCTCTCTCTGTCTCTCTGTCACAAAAAAAAAAAAAAAAAAAAAAAAGAAATTTCTAAATTGTCTTTCTTTTTCCCTGTGTACTGTAGACTCTTACTTTTCATCTTCCCTTCCTTCCTCTCCTTACACCTTGAACACAACACGCCGGCAGCCATAAATGTTCTTCCCCTTGTTATCAGCACTCCCGCCATCATTGCAAATATCTATATGTCTACACTCTTATATGTGGGGCTTTTAATCAACTTTTGGCCTATCAAAGTGGAGTCATTTTGGTAAGCATTTTTCTGTATCTCAATTTTCTCGTTGAATAATGAAAACTCAAATCAATGGGGAATAGATTTAACTTATTCTTTCTCATGTTGCATAAAACTCATGCATAAATGTTCCACACTGTGTTCAGTTATTTCTTATTGATGGAACAATCATGGCTTTGCTGACCCTTTTGTTCCACACACACGTCTGTGAGAAGAGACTTTTGGGGCATACAGTAAGGTATCCGAGCTTTGTTTCTATGTGCTGTGTGCACAGAAATAGAACTACTTTGAAGGGTAATATCTGGAAATAGATATTATCAGATTGCTTTCTCAAAAAAAAAGGGTGTTATAATTCACATTTCCACCAGAAGTCTGTGGCAGCACTATCCTGCCCAAATCCTCACAGGCGCTGGATGTTATCACTTTTAAAACGTTACTAGTATAATGAATAAGAATTAGTATCTTATGCCTAAAATTAATTGTCTCTACACATGTATATTGTTTGAGTCATTTATGTTTCTTTTTCTATGAATTGTTCATTTGTCACTTGTTTGTTTTGCCTATTTATATGCCTTGCTTATTTGTTTTACAAATGCCATTTGTATATTATAAATATTAACACTTTATCAATAATGTGCATTGTAAATATTCTTTCTCCATCCCTTTTATCTTTTGTTTTTAAGACATAATTTGCCATAAAATACTTTGTAAAGTTTTTGTAGTCAAAATATTTTATTCTTATTTTATGGCTTTTCTAGATTTCCTGCCCTATTTGAAAAGCTTTCTTTCCTTGTCTCTCAATTGTAATTGTTTTATTATTTTAAATAGTTAATCCATCTAGACTTAATTCTCCCAGGTATATCTAAGAATTAGCCATATTCTCATTGGATTAACACAGGATTAACTATCTATAGCCTGACCAGGCAGTGGCATAGTGTATGAGCATCGGACTGGGATACAGAGGATCCAGGTTCGAAACCCTGTGGTTGCTGGCTTGAGCACGGGCTCACCAGCTCGAGTGCGGGTTGCTGGTTTGAGCATGGGCTCATAGACATGACCCCATGATTGCTGGCTTGAGTTCAAAATGTCTTCCTTGAGTAAAGGGTCACTCACTCTGTTGTAACCCACTGGTCAAGGCACATATGAGAAAGCAATCAATGAACAACTAAGGAGTCACAATAAAGAATTGATGCTTCTCATCTCTCTCCCTTCCTGTCTGTCTATCCCTGTCTGTACCTCTCTCTGACTCTTTCTCTGTCTCTGTAAAATAATTAATTAATTAATTTTTAAAAATCTATAGACGTTTGAGTCTTCTTATTCAGAATTATAGTATATATCTTCATTTATGTCTTTAAGGAAATAAATATGTAACTTTGCCAATATAAGCCCTTCTTTTCAGTTACATTTATGTCAAAATTATTTATAATTTTATTTGTTATTATAATTGAGGTGGTTTTTTGGGTTTGTTTGTTTTTTTTGTATTTTTCTGAAGTTGGAAATGGGGAGGCAGTCAGACTCTCGCATGCGCCCGACCAGGATCCACCCAGCACGCCCACCAGGGGGATCACTCTGCCCATCTGGAGCATCGCTCTGCTGCAACCAGAGCCATTCCAGTGCCTGAAGCAGAGGCCACAGAGCCACCCCCAGTGCCTGGGCCAACTTTGCTCCAATGGAGCCCTGGTTGTGGGAGGGGAAGAGAGAGACAGAGCGGAAGCAGAAGGGGAGGGGTGGAAAAGCAGATGGGCACTTCTCCTGTGTGCCCTTTCCAATTATGTTTCAAAACTTGCTATTACCAATGAATAGAAAAATGAATAATTTGATATATTTCTCTTATAACCAATCACCTTAATGAACTCTTCCACTCTACCTGATAACTTTGCTCATTGCTTTCTTGCACTGTCAAAGTGAGCAGCCGTGTCTTAGCATAAAATGATTATCTTAACCTCCTTGAATCTCATGGATTATCTCTCTTACTTAGTTTTCTTGCCTTACTAGATTGGCAGACCAACTGAAATACAAATGATAATGGCCATCATTGTTTTGCTGTTTCCAGAATGCTAATTGTGTAGACACTCAGCAACCTCTGCTGAGAAAGAGGGAGGCTGCCGCTTGAGCAGGTCCAGATAGAGACAGACAGAGGCTTTAGAATAAAGAAGTCAGAATGCTGCCATTCAGTACATACTTCAGAACAGAAACAGCATTAAACTGCAAAAGCGCTGCTAGAAACTCAACAGTTCTGTCTTCTACAGATGACTGCTTCAGCAGGTGTTTTGCAAGTATTAAGGACCAAATTCTTTGGTTCTCTATGTACATATTTAATTGGCCGATGGGAAAATCCTGCCCTGGATTTGAGATTATATTCTGTGTCAGGGGATGGAACAATCTTTCTATTTTAAAATAACTAAATATGTTTGGTCAGAAATTGACTTTGCATCTTTGCAAATGCTCTTCTGTCTCTATCAAGTTTATCCCCTTTTCTGTCTTTGATATAGATAGATTAGGTTAATGTGTTTCTTAGTAGTCAACATTGCTTACATTTCTTAATACACCATATATATATATGAGATATATATATATATATATCATCATTGCTCACAGTAACTTCCAGGTCATTACTTTTTTCTTTTTTTAATTTGTGTTTTATTGATTAGAGAGAGAGAGAGAGATAGGAACATCAATCTGTTCCTGTATGTGCCCTGGCTGGGCATCAAACCGACAACCTCTGTTTTTTGGGACAGCGCTCTAACCAACCGAACTATCCAGCCAGGGCAAGGTCAGTTACTTTAATGATTTGATGTTCCAAGGAGAAAATGGGAGACTCTAGATTAAGTGCCCTTCCCCAGAAAAACCAGGAGCACAGCTGGGGTCCCCTGCCTGGGATTCCTGCCAGAACCATTCAGAAAGTAGAATGGAACATTCCGGTTGTGAGCCTGAATATTAACTGTAAGAAATGGTCATGCTTGTCTTCTCCATATGATGCATCATCAGGCTTTGGTCTTTGGCTTGGCTCCATACTAAGGTTCCCACCAAAATAGAATCCAGGGCTCTACATAGGACCACAACAGTCAGAGCCAATTTGTCTGGAAGCTCCCAGTCAGCATTAATGTGAAAACTCAAAAAGTACACTTCTTGCCATATGTGGAGAATAATCTGGTTAATGAACATGGAACCCATCCTACTGGCACATAAGCACCTTTGGCCATAGTCCCAACAAATCTTAGTTAACCATCCAAGGTCAAGTTTTGTCAACACATGATGGAAGTCATCCAGAGGAAACCCCAGGTGTGGCAAGAGCTTTATGGATGATTCAGTATTTGCTACTCTCCCTTCAGAGTCAATGATTAACCCCAGCATGCTATTATTGGCATTCTGAAGACTTCCGTAATTTGCATGGCTTAAAAATTAAACTCAGTGGAATGATCGGTTGTAAAGGTAGTCAAGAGAAAACATTGAGCCAGGTTGTTACTACATTTCAGAATTGTCTACACAAGTTCCGTCAAGTTCTCAGGATTTTTATTAAGAAACTATTTTTTTTTTGCCTTGATTTCTCCATAAAGTTATAGTTTTCTTGGAAAATTAGTGTGGGCATTACAGTTGTGAACTAGCTTCTTGACAGTGTCATGGAAATAGTTTACTCATGCTGGGAAATTGCTCGAGTTTCCCCCCAAAAAGAAGGTCATGTGTGAGTTGTTTGCAGTTGGGCAATGAGACTCAGACACTTGAGTGACTACAGAGACCCTTTCCCTTGGAAAAAGACACATTTCTGAAGAAAGAGCAGCTCCAATATGTAGGCCTTTCTACCTTAAAATATTTAGCTTAAGTTTCTTAATTATGCCTTCCTTCATTGAACCATAAATTCTGATACTCAGGACCAATTGTTGCCCCGCCCACTGGCCTGGCGTGCAGGTTGAGTGCAGGTGCCACACTGAATAGCAACAGTAAACACGGCCTGTGGTTTGTTCCCAGTTCACAATCCAGGTGTCGTGTTCTGGGTTAACAAGTTCACAGTGGTAAAACTTTCAAGCAGCTGAAGAAAATCACTTTCAGTCAAGAATGGTGAGGAAGAGAGACTACTCTACAGAAAGGACGAAGGGGTGTGACTGACCCAGACGTTTGGTCCTTCTGAGGAGTACCTTCTGTTGGAAGGCCACTGTGATGGACAGAACTGAGAAACTGCTAAACTAAGAGACCACTTAGGAGCCAAAATAGTAAATACAGAAATATGCAAACTACTCTTATAAGGCTTGATAATTGTTTTTCATTTCAGCTTTATTAAGGAGTAACTGACATAAAAATACAGGCTATTTAAAGGGAACTTTGTGGGAAATTGATACACATCTATAAGTTAATTAACACACCCATTCCCTCATATATTTATCTTGCGTATGTGGTGGGGGGGTAACTTTTAAGTTTCACTTCACTGGTAAATTTAAATTATATGTTAGAGTTATCAACTATTGTCACCTGGTTTCACATCAGACCCTATGCATCTTGTAGCTGAAAGTTTGCATAGTTTCACCAATGTGTGCCTACTTCCACCTCCCACCCCAGCCCTTGGGAAACCCAGTTTTGTAGTCTCTGTTTCCACAAGTCTGATTTTTCCTTCCCTCCTTTCCTTCCTTCCTTCCTCCCTTCCTTCCTTCCTTCCTTCCTTCCTTCCTTCCTTCCCTCCTTTCTTCCTTCCTTTCTTCCTTCCTTCCTTCCTCCTTTCTTTTCTTCCCTCCTTCCTTCCTTCCTTCCTTCCTTCCTTCCTTCCTCCTTTCTTTTCTTCTTTCCTTCTTTTCTTCCTTTCTTCTTTCCTTCCTTCCTTCCCTCCCTCCCTCCTTCCTTCCTTCCTTCCTTCCTCCTTTCTTTTCTTCTTTCCTTCTTTTCTTCCTTTCTTCTTTCCTTCCTTCCTTCCCTCCCTCCCTCCTTCCTTCCTTCCTTCCTTCCTTCCTTCCTTCCTTCCTTCCTTCCTTCCTTCCTCCTTTCTTTTCTTCCCTCCTTCCTTCCTCCTTTCTTTTCTTCTTTCCTTCTTTTCTTCCTTTCTTCTTTCCTTCCTTCCTTCCCTCCCTCTCTCCCTCCTTCCTTCCTTCCTTCCTTCCTTCCTTCCCTCCTTTCTTCCTTCCTTTCTTCCTTCCTTCCTTCCTCCTTTCTTTTCTTCCTTCCTTCCTTCCTTCCCTCCTTCCTTTCTTCCTTCCTTCCTTTCTCCTTTCTTTTCTTCCTTCCTTCCTTCTTTCCTTCCTTCCTTCCTTCCTTCCTTTCTTCCCTCCTTCTTTTATTTCTTCCTTTCTTCCTTCTTCATTTCTTCTTATCTTTCTTTTGCCATATAAGTGATACCATTTCACCTAGCATAATATCCTAGCATTGAAGGCGTCCTCAAAGAAAGGTGTTTCCTGGTTAACCTGACATGAGGAGTGTGTAGGAGTCACTCAGCTGGTTACTGGGTTTCTGTCAGGGGAACTTATTTTGTAGCTGTGGACTGGGGATGTCTGTGGGAGGTCAGTTTAGGAACCTCCTAAGTCACTGGATCAGATCAAAACTCAATAATTTGTTGTTATTTTTTTTAAATTAATGTCAAGGTTGGAAAGGGCTTTAGAAATGATGTGGTTTACACTCAAAGTTTAAAGTAGGAAAAGCGGTGGTTTCTCAGAATCGTCCCAGGGCAACCACGAAGAGAAAATAGCACAGGGCGTATTCCCAACAATGCTGAGCAAAATCTGGCTTTGAGGAGACTTGGTCAGAGATCACGGTCAGACTCTCATCTGATTCTGAGGCTCTTCTAGATGTTCCCACTGTGACGCCCCTCCCCAGGTTGTGCTTGTCTGAGGATTTTACAGACTGCCTCTTTGACATTGCCTACTTCAGCTCCTGTTTCCTCAGTAGGGCATGGGCTCACCCAATAGGCTCATCACAAGAAATCTTGTAATTGTTAGTAATAACCTAATATGTTATTTCCTTAGTGTTACAGTACAACAATTGTTATTCATACTTTAGCCCAATGCTTTCTAACTACCTAACAAATAAAAACAAAAATTTTTCTATGACTCACATTTCCTTGGTAACAGGTCATGGTAATGATAACATGGTGGGCTCAGATTTTACTTCTCTGTTGTTGGAAAAGCCCACAGGGTATTCATTTAAAATGAGCTTCCTTAAAAACCATTACACATTAGTCGTCCAAGTTTTGTTGTTGTTGTTGTTGTTGTTGTTAAGCAAGAGAATTAAGAGGTGGGTGGTCTGAGTGGGCAGGAGCAAGGAGAAGCAGTAGGAAAGAAGGAGGTTTTGAATAAGAACAAGGAACAACGTCATTAGGAAAGGACACAATAATTAGACACGGTGAAACAGAATGTTGTTCATGTCAAATGAGAAAAAATAAAAATTAAGAGAATTAGAAAAGCAAGAGAAAATCAGGGACAACGTATGGAAAAAAGTATTATTTAGAAAATAACCAAATGGTACTCCAGTTCAAACAGAACACCAGTAACTCAGGTTTTATGTAAAGAATAGCTTTCAGACCAAACTTTTTCCTGTCTACTACCCAGTAGACAAGAAATAACCACATAACCTTTTCATGGATGACTACTTTGACTTAACAGTGCTAACCCTATATTATCGCTAACCATTATCTATTCCCTCACCCACTTGCAACTCACAAAATAATAAAGCCTCACTTAGCCGATGATTTGTTTTAAGCCTTCGAATAAATGCTGTTTTCTTAAAATAACTACTTTGGAGAAACATTGGGATTTGTACCCACATTTTTCCTTTTCTTGGAGTTATTATTCTTTTTTTTTTTTTTTAAACTAATTTATTTATTTATTTATTTTTAATTTTTTTTAATTTATTCATTTTTTTAGAGAGGAGAGGGAGAGACAGAGGGAGAGACAGAGAGGAAAGACAGAAAGAGAGAAGGGGGGAGGAGCTGGAAGCATCAACTCCCATATGTGCCTTGACCAGGCAAGCCCAGGGTTTTGAACCGGCAACCTCAGCATTTCCAGGTCAACGCTTTATCCACTGCGCCACCACAGGTCTATTATTCTTCTAAAATATAATGTTTTATCAGATAAGCTCCTTTGATAGCTCAACAGTATTGGAAATTGGATTGGAGCAAATCCTTGATGAAATACAAGAAGGAGGGAGGACATTAACCTGGTGACAAGATGAACCTCTGGTGAAGCCAGAGCAAAGGGATTGGAGATCTCAGATGAGACATGGACATCTTTGGGAATCAAATCCCTTCAGGCGATGGGGGGAGGCTAGTATCCAGGTGCTAGAGGGCAGGCGGAGCGCAAGGTCAGGCACAAGGTGGGCACTGTCCAGGCACCCAGTGTGTGGACAGAAGTGTGAGGTGGGCCATGATCCAGGTGGCAGATGGCAGGACAAGCAGAAGGTGGGCACGCCTCTCCTGTGACATTCGTTTTTTGCAATAACCACACCTGCGTAGGAAGGGAAGGAAACGCAGTCTAACCCTTCTTCTCCCCTCACAGTAAGCTGCAGAGGCTATGACACGTGCCTCACTTTTCAGGATTGATTCAGGAACTGGAAGGAGGCGTAGAAATGCAGAGCCCGGCTTTCACAACTGGCCCTTCTTTTTAGAAACCAAGGTTCTTCCTTCTGGGATATTCTTTTGAATTCTAAACTGTTCACACAACGCCATCTGGAGACTCCAAGAGTACTTAAAAGGCCTGTCAGAGATTAAATGAAAGACTAGGGCGGCAATCTCATACAGGAAAGAGAACACGCTTCTTTTAAGTGGATGTTGTTGTTTTTTAATTCAGTTATTGGTTTAGCTCCTTTGCTAGCACATATCACGTCCATCAGTAAGAATTAACCCAACTCTGCTAAAATTAGCAAGCGCCAAGGCTGACAAATTTCTATGGGTTTTTCCAGTACCTATCTATTACACTTCCGTGTTCATAATTCTGAATTTGGTCTGCAAATACTGTACCTTACACTTAATGTCTAATGTGATGAAGCTTATGATGTGGTTATAGATTCATTGGGGAACAGAATTAAAGCATCACACCCATTTTCTTTTTTTTTTCTTTTTTTACAGGGACAGAGAGAGAGTCAGAGAGAGGGATAGATAGGGACAGAGAGAAATGAGAAGCATCAATCATTAGTTTTTCATTGTGACACCTTAGTTGTTTATTGATTGCTTTCTTATATGTGCCTTGACTGGGGGGCTACAGCAGACTGAATAACCTCTTGCTCGAGCCAGCGACCTTGGGTCCAAGCTGGTGAGCTTTGTTCAAACCAGATGAGCCTCTGCTCAAGCTGGCGACCTCGGGGTCTTGAACCTGGGTCCTCTGCATCCCAGTTCGACGCTCTATCCACTGCGCCACTGCCTGGTCAGGCCCATTTTCTAATATAAGGTGAAAGGTTAATAGATATGTTAAAATGCTAAACACATTCAAAGTAATACCCTTTGGACAGAGAGTTGAGAGAAAGGCTCAAATGCCCCTCTGGACAAAACTTTGCTTCATTCCATAATTATTCTAAAATAGCGTCAAAGGAACTTCAGAAAAATTAGCAAGGCTAAACAATTAAATAGTGATGAGTCCTTCATTGCTGCCTTCCACTGAGGATTTCCTAGCAAACACAAGTTTTGACGTGGTTTCCTGGAAAACAGAATAGCAAGGCAACAGCATAAGTCATCTGCGTGTAGCAGATGGTAGAGATGAGATTCTGCAGAAAAACTCGTAGCTCAGCTTCTCCCATTGGTGCTCAGAGGGGAATATTCATAACCCAGAATCCAGCTGCATTACTCATCACCTGGACCATTTTTTCTTTCTCTCCAAGAATGAAAAATATGATCATGCAGTTGAATACCTAAAAGTTTAATTTCTTCAGAATATTCTCGCACCATTAGAGATAATGTAGAAGGTTAAATTAGTATTTATAAAAATATCCCTCTACCTCCCTATCTCCTTAAGAGTCCTCTTCCCAGTCTTTAGACTTTGGGCTTGCCACATGACTTGTTTTGACCAGTGGGTGGTTGGCAGCTATGCCATCAGCAAGAACTTGAAATGTGCTTGTGCCCTTGTTTTCCTGGGTTCCAGCCATGACAATCAATTCCTCTGCCCACCTGGATTCTGCACAGTTAAGACCAGTGGAGCCAACCAGAGCCAGGCCTGCAGCTCAAAGCAGAGTCATCCAGCTGAGCCTCTAAACCAGCCGCTCCCACCAACAAGCTGACCCATGAAAAATAAGCATTTATTTTTGAAAGAAGGTGGTTGATTTCCTCTCAGAGATCTGTTTGCTATGCTGCTCTACTTATTTTTAACTCACCAGCCTTAATTCCCCTGGGGCTAAGCTGATGTGTTCCAGCCCCCATCCATTTCTCTCATTTTGCACTCAGTTTAGTTGTCTTTACTTCTGCTCCAATATTTACAGCAGCAATTACTGTAACCTCTGTGTCCCACATTGTTGGCTTTTTCTGCTACTACCAGAGCAATCTACAGCATCCCCCAGGAATGAAAATGGGTTAAGTAAGATATTTACAGACTTGTTGTCTGCACAGTTTTTTCTTCTGCTATATATAAAGATAGTTCTGAGCTCACTGTTTGTTTAGGACAGACTCATCGTTGTGAAAATCTTATTTTCACATTACATTCAGCAAGTAACTACAGTATTTCTGAAATTATGGAATCTGCGTAGAACTCCATATGAATGAACTCAATAAGATATAAAATTGCCTTATTATGCTACAACTTACATAGATGTGTCTATTGATAAAATGTACATAAGGGGATATAATTCAGACTTTCAAATATTAGGGTTCTCAATGTCAGCACTGTTGACATTTGGGACAAATAATTCTTTGTTGGGAGTGGCTGTCTTGTGCACTGCAGGAGGGTTAGCAGCCGCGCTGGCTGCTGTCTACCTACTGGACACCAAGGGCATGTGGCCCAGAGTTGTGTCAATCAAAAATGCCTCCAGAGGCCCTGGCCAGTTGGCTCAGTGGTAGAGCATCGGCTTGGCGTGCTGGAAGTCCCAGGTTTGATTCCCAGCCAGGGCACACAGGAGAGGCGCCCATCTGCTTCTCCACCCCTCCCCCTCTCCTTCCTCTCTGTCTCTCTCTTCCCTTCCCGCAGCCTAGGCTCCATTGGAGCAAAAGATGGCCCGGGTGCTGGGGATGGCTCCTTGGCCTCTGCCCCAGGCGCTAGAGTGGCTCTGGTCGCGACAGAGCAACGTCCCGGATGGGCAGAACATCGCCCCCTGGTGGGCGGGCCGGGTGGATCCCGGTTGGGCGCATGCGGGAGTCTGTCTTAATGCCTCCCCATTTCCAGCTTCAGAAAAATACAAAAAAAAAAAAAAATGCCTCCAGGTATTTCCAAATGCCCCTGGGCAAAATTACCCAGCAACAAGTCACTAGGATAGAGGATTCTTATCTTCATTTATCAACCAAGGATACCTAACTTAGAAACTTCATCATTTTTCCTTTTCTGCCCAGTGACTTTGCCGCTCTACTTGCTCTCCACACCTTCTCCAAAAACAAGAGCTGTCATTCTTTCCTCATATCTGCCAAAGTTAAAAGAAATGTTTCATTGCACTGAAGTCCAGTTACAGTGCAGTGATAAATGTCAGAGCAACATTTATGGAAACGAACCTTTCAACAGGCTGGGCCTGGTAAACATACTAGCAATTATGCTAATCTTCTGGTTCAACATTTTATACTGATGCCAAGTCAACAGCATGCAGTGATAATGGGTCACATGTCCGAATCTGAATCTAGCCTTCTTATTCAGATCTGAGTATCATAATGGTATTCATTAAAGCGATATTTTACCTATATTTCATTTTCCTCGATTATAGAGAGTCAATATTAAGAACTTTCTCTACTGATTTGAAGAAGCTTTGCACTCTAAAACAGCTACAACTAGAATGATGCTTATACATAGATGGTATAAGATTTCTTGCATGCAAACACCTTAATTATATTTTGTTTTCAGCAGAGAACCATCTGTTTTCTAAAGGTCACAGTCCCTGGCATGTGATATTTCATTTAGATCTTATGATGTGACTGCATTTTCTTTGCCGTGTGAAGCATAATTACTGCACAGGTCAAGTCACCAAGCCTTACATTTTAATAAGTTTTCCCCCTTTTGCAATGTTAGTTTCGAGGCAGTGTGTCAATATTTGATGCATAGAGTGGCAAAGCAGTTAAAATTTCATCTAGGAGCCAACTCTCCCAGCAGATGGTGAGCACCTCTTCACCAATGTTCTTCAGGCAGAGGTTGTGAAGTCAAGGATGTTTACTTGGAATGGGCATTGGCCAACCCAGTCTCCATTATTCCCTCCAAGTCTAATATCCTATTATTCTTATTTTTAAACACTCTCATTTGATTCAATTAACTTTTGAACTGTTCTTGGAGAGTAAATGGTATGAAATGAATACCTAACATTTATCAATTACATTATCTCAATTTATCTTCCTGAAGGTCCTATAAAATGGGTCTCATCCTCTCTGTTTTACAGATGAAGAAACTGAGGCTTAGAAAAATAGAGGTACTCCTCCTACTCAGTCATCAAAGCAGCAAGGTAAGCCCAGGTCCAGTCTGACTACACCATCACTATCTTGAAGTGGTAGACCAGAGAGGTCAAGGTCACAACCATATGATGAGACTGTAGCCAAATTATAATATACAGCCACATGTTTTGCCACACAAAACAAACACTTTGTTCAAAAACTCTGGGCCTGTACTACCTATGACAAACTTCTATATTAAACAAAACAAAAAAAATGGGCAATTAAAATAACCATATGAATGCCTTGCTACAGATAAAGCTCTGTTCTTTAGTTTTTAAGTAATTGTATGGATTCAAAACATGACTATTTTACATTAAATGAAACTCAGTTAAAAGAGAAGAATTAGCCTTATTTAAATTTGGTTATTTCTCATAAAACATCATATACCAATTAGTGAAATGGTTTGTGTGTATGTATCTGTGTGTATGTGTATGTATTTGTGTGTGTTCTGTATGTATGTAAAACTGATATAATTGGTGAGATATAAGTTCTGAGTCTTGACCTTCATCCTGGTGCCATTCCTTTCCATATCTTCAGAGAGATTTGTAGAGAAACACAACTGAAAATGGATTAAAAACTTTGTTTCTCATGTAACAGTTTCCCTGGTGGGAGTCAGAAAACTCAGAATGAGGTGGTTCGTTGCAGTAGGTGTGCTATTTCAGAGCAGGATAAGGAAACATAATGGGAAAAGCATGCACTAGAAAAGCTATTTCAGTATAAAAATAATGAGATGTCACAGTCCAGAGGAAATTCATAAATCACCATTATTCACTTTTGTTTCTTAGTTTATTATGTGTAGTGCGTGCAGCTGGATCTGAGACCCTTTCTCCTATTAAACTTGCAATCGACTAAACTGACACAATTCCACTCTCTTGTAAAAATAAATAAATAAATAAAAATTAAAAAGCTATCCTGTCTGAACTACATGATTTAGTTTGATCCGTTATTGGCCTTTCCTTAGCTCATAGTTTTTGTTTATCATTTCAAGCTCTTGAAAGCAGGCTTGACTTAGAAGAGCATTTTCCTTCTGGCAAATCAGACAGGACAATTCCCCCAGAGCACTGGTCAACCCAGGAGAGATTTGAGATGACTTATAAAATGACATGCAGTAATACAGCAATATCAAGGGGGAACTTTTACAATGTGATTTGCTGGAAAAGCGAAGCCAATCAACCCTATTATTTACCAGAGAACCAAAGCCAGACAAACATGCTCTACCGGTTTTACTTTCCTCTCCCTGCTTAGAGCCCACTCTCTCTGATTTCACAGGAAGTCGTACTGGAGGAACACAGGTGAGCCGTCGTAAAGCACGAATGGGCACCTTTTACTGAGCTCCTGCTCTGGGCTGTACCCACATGTCACTCGGCCCATCTAGTCACACTCGAAGCTGAATTCAGTTCAACTGGTATACCTCTGTGCAGTGTCAGTGTACCTCCGTCCCTCACATGGATTGCTCACATGCCCTGTGACTGTAGCCCTGCCAGGTAAGAACAAGATTCTTCACTGCTCAAAATTAAACAGAGTTTTGTTTCTAAAAAAAATAGTTAAAATTTTTGATTAATTGATTTAGTGAGAGAGGCAGGGAGAGCGAGAGAGAAAGACTGATCTGCTGCTCTACCCATTCGTGCATTCATTGGTTGACTCCTGCATGTGCTCCGACCGGGGATCAAACTCACTGTGGCCACAACCCTAGCATATCAGGATTATGCTCCAAACAACTGAGCTACCTGGCCAGGGTTAAAAAAGCTTTATTCCTAAAGTAGTATGTGGGAAGAGCAGTCTTTGCCCATCTTTGTTGCGCGTGCATGCGTGTGTATGTGTGTGTATACGTGCATGTATGCGCACGCATGTGTGTGTCCTATTTTAAGTCTACCAATTAGAAACCCACAGTCATACTCCCAAACCCTGACTTGACCTTGCAAGGTGAGTTTTGGAAAGAGGTTGTTATGAGTTGATTTGTTTCCCTCCTCAAATACATGTGTTGAAAATCAAACCCCCAGTATCTCAAACCTTATTTAGTGATCGGGTCTTTATGGAACTAACCAAGTTAGAATGTAGTCATCAGGGTGGGCCCTAATGCAACATGACGGGTGTCCTGATAGGAAGAGGAAATTTCCCTCCTCAAATTCATGTGTTGAAAATCAAACCCCCAGTATCTCAAACCTTATTTAGTGATCGGGTCTTTATGGAACTAACCAAGTTAAAATGTAGTCATCAGGGTGGGCCCTAATGCAACATGACGGGTGTCCTGATAGGAAGAGGAAATTCAGACCCAGACGCCTGCAGAGGTAGCTGGAATGCAGGCACTGGGAGGAGACGGCATCTCCGGGCCAAGGAGAGAGTCTCCCGCCAGAGCCTTCCGTCGCGGCCCTGGGAAGGAGCAAACATGGCCGGCGCCTTGACCTCAGACTTCCAGATCCAGACAATACGTTTCTGTTGTTTAAACCATCTCAGTGGTGGAAGTTGTTAGGGCAGCCCTGGGAAAACAACACAGAAGTTTTCTTGTTCGTGTTGTTTAACTTGCAGTAAATAAGTATCTTTTGAGATTGTTTGGACTCATTGAGGTGAGAATTGAATGCGTTTTACTCTATGATTTTATGTGTAGCCAACTATAGAGAATAGATGCATACTAGGTTCTGACGTCAATATTTAGATCCTACTCATGGATTCTCTCACCAGTCTTTCCAAGAGAACAATATGTGTTCTGGTCCAGTCTGAATGGTAATATTTATAGTCTCATCATCATCAACAACAACGTTTTATTGAGGTTTGACACTGTGACTGTTACGAGTCTACACATTTCAGGTGAAATAATTTAATCCTCACAATTACACTAGGAGAGAAATGTTATCTCCACACCTGACTGCTTTGTGTCACTTCTGCTGTCTTCAGCCCTTTTACCGGTAACCACAGAAAGGTCTCGTCTTCCTTATGAATTTTCCTAAATCAAATCCTCTTAAGAATTTATGTTTGGTAAATACTTTTATCAGAAGCCTATCACTCTCTCTGGTTCATTCTGAAAAATACTGGATATTAAGATTATAAATCAATGAAAGTTTTTCATGAGAATGCAGGTGTCCTCATCTTTCTAACTTACGTGTTTCAGAATCACCTTGATTGACCTTTCAAACTTCCGATTCCAGACCCAGTGGGTTAGTCTCTGCTGAGACAGCCCTGAGAGCCCCATATATAAACAAATCTCTTGGATAATTCCCCTATGCATTCACAATTAAGAACCATGGCCTCTTTTGAAAACACTATCTGATTTCCCCAACTATTAACTTAATTGATTCATTGGTTAATTAATGGAGACCTTGCATATTTATCACACTGGAAGAGCCTTTAAAATGATAAAAGAATAAACATAAAGTTACAGTAAATTTAAAAAAAAATCAAATCAGCTTTAAAGCAGATCACACACCCATTGTTAGGAAAGCAAAGCATTAACACTCAGCAAATGAGCCTGAAAACATCGCTCACTAATCCATCTGCTTTACATTAAATGTCTCATTAAGGAGGCTAATTCTGGCATACGATTACCGATCCTGTGGATTCTACCAATTATTTCATAATATTGAAATCCAAGTTGCAAGTTCAGAGCATGTATTGATAATGAAATCTAATGGACCAGAAAGAAGAAAAGAACTCATTATAAAAGATAGGTTATTTCTGTTATTTCAGAAAATTCTCCACCAATTTGATTTTTTTTTTTTAGAATTCAGTAGCTTGTGGGGAAGGCTAAATAATTGTAAGTTCCTGACTGGTGATAGGAAGAGGCATGTTGTGGTGTTACCAGATGGGGACCGAGCCCAGAGTGCGTCTGCCTCGGGAGGGCCTGCAGTGTGTGGGTTCTTGATTTCATGCAGGAAAGATTTCACAACACAAATTCAGATGATTTTTAGGGTACATGTATTATATAGCTGGGTAGTGGAACAATGGAAGGGCTTAGGGTAGAAAAAGCAACAGGAAAGAGCCTAGGTAGGGCTGCTTTGGCTCTCTAGAAACTATAAGAAAGAAATGAGCCACACTGGGCTGCATGAACTCACTGAGAAATAAAAGTCAGAGTGACAGAAGTGAGCCAAGGTGGGGTTGCTGTCAACTCACTAGAAAGTCAGAAAATAGGGGGCCTTAGAGACAGGTTCAGGGGGTCAGCCCAGGACAAGCTGCTGCTGCCCACTCTTCCCTTGGTTGCAAGTCTTCCGGGGTCCCTTAGAGTTTAGGAGAAACAGAGCAAAGATACACCCCTAAAGGAGAAAGATAAGGGTGTGCTCAGAAAGCGATATCTGGATCCTTTGTCTTGAGGCTTTTTATCTTTCTTTAGCAGGTTGGAATCCAAAGGGTGGTCTCAGGAGAGGGTCTTAACAGAATATTCATTAGCATTCCAGGTGTGCCCTTCAGTATGTTGATTTATTATAATGTGTATATAAAGGGGTCAGGGTTATTTTTTGGTAATTTTGTTTTTAAAGAATGTTATCAAAAAGGGCTGGTCTGCCCCAGACGGTCTTGAATATGTAAGCCATTTGCTGAAAGTGCACTTGGTTAAAGGAAAATAAAACCTGTGCTTCATTAGCTGGCTGTAAATTGCTCAAATTATTTGGCCTTATGTAATTACTTTGTTTCGGTTTCCCTTAGGCCACTTGTCAAAGAGTTTTCCCAGTTGCTTCAGATCCTGCCACGGTGGTGACCCACCTCTAAGATGCCTGCAATGATCCTCACCTCCTAGGCCTTGCACCTGGTCTAGTCCCCTCTGATGCTGACAAGGGCTGATATGTCTGACCAGGAGGATGTTGCAGAAATAATGGGACTTCTGAAGCCAGGTCATAAAAGACACAGTGGTTTTCTCCTGTCACTCTTGGGTAACTTACTCTGGAGGAGGCCATGCTGCATGGGGTACTTAAATAACCCATGAGAAGACCCATTGGGGAAGGACTGAGGCCTCCTGCCAATAGCCTGTGCCAACTTCCTACTTGTAAAGCCAGTAGCCACGGCCACCATCACAGCCGACTGGCCCGTGCAGGTTTGCATTTGATTCAGACAGACGGTAATAAAATAGTGGAGCCAAGAACTGGTGGGCCATTACCTTTAATCCTAGTTTGCACCCGGTGGGCAAAAAATACACAGTGGAAAAACACTTCCCTTTCCATTCAGGGCTCCCAAAGCCACTGACTTACCCGAGTTTCCTAGAATCAAGGTTTCTACCTCACGTTCCCCATCTTCTTCCCTCTTCACAAACTCTGCACAAACTGGCTTCTCCTTCAGCACTCCACCATCTTGACTGCTTCTCCTCTCCAATGCTAATTTCAGGAACCAATTGAGTGAGCAAGCTCCTGGTCTGCCCCACTTTATAGTGTAGAAATCAAAACCTTTAATCCAATAAGGAAGTCTCTGATACAAAGTCACTTATCTGAGGCATAAATGGGATTCCTCATAAGAGTACACCATCCCACATCATGTAACAGTCAAGGGTGTGGGGAAAAGCTTAGTGTTGAGAAGATCTTAGTATTAAAAGGGTGGGAAAGGCTTAGTCTTAAAACTAGGCTATAAGGACCCTGCCTGCTTATATCCTGTCCCCCACACCCAATGCAAACTATAAGTGAGCAAACGTATACATCATATTTACAAACTTATTTGACCCACACTACTCATGTGAGTGAGGCAGCTCAGAAGCAAAGCCTCCAGCCCAGCCGAGCTTCCAGATCACTGCACCCACCACCACGTTTGCTACCTCATGAGACGCCAAACCAGAACGCCGCAGCTCAGCAACTCCTACTCCTGAATACCTGACCCACAAAAACCGTGTGACATTGCAAAGGCATGCTTTTGTGTTAGAATACTTTGTTTCACAGCAATAAATGATTAATATGGATATAAATGCAATAATCTCAACATTTGCAAAATGCTGCCATCGCATTTGACACTGTTAATCCACCCTCGTTCATTCTCCCATTTTCAGGTAGCTCCTTCTCAGTCCCCTTTTGCTTTCTTCTTTCTCCTCCTATGGCGTATAGACGTCCATTTCCTTGAGATCTACTTGTTATCTTCATTAGTTCATCGTTTTCTTATCAAATCATCCTCTTTGTGAGGATGGTTTTCAAATCTTTTTCTACATTCCTGAATGTGACTGGATTTGTCATCTTGTCTTTAAAATTGATGCTTTGTCTGACGTCACCTCTCTGAGTGGGTCCATTCTTCTCTCCATTAATAGACCATCAGACTGCTGGTTCTCTTACTCTCCGTTCACTTTCTCCGTCACTCCCCAGTCCTATCTTTAAAATCTCCTGCTTCTTTCCATGCCCATCAACTCACTCACTGCCAGATCCTGTGGGCTGATCATTACAGTCACCCCCAAAGGTGGGAACTTCAGTTACCACCTCCCTTACAGTTCCCGACTCAACAGCTCTTCACTTCCACTCATCATGTATGGGACAGTCCAGTATGCTTTCTAGACACCACATCCCTTCCTCCTCCACTCTTAAACTATCAATGGCACTTCCTAATCCTCAATTTTATTTTCCCTAGCCGCTCCTGCAGTTACTACTCTGTTTTAATACTCCTCGCTGAGCCAGAACTCTACCACCACCCCAACGTGACAAAGACAGTTCCTGTTCCACACACCTTGCCCAGTCCACCCACTCATGAGTGACCTCCCCAGTCTCTCTGCCTAGGCATATTACCCAAACCTTTGTCCTGAGTCACAACCCAGCTCAAGTCTCACATTTCTGACAGACTTTCCCTGATTTCTCTGGAAAGGTAATATTTGTCTGGAATGAACAAGGAACGGTACCATCTTTAACAGTCCCATTATACGTATTGCTTGGTGCACTCCTTAAGCAATAAATAACATGTTCCTTTGTATTTTCAACCAATGAGGGTCCAGCTCAGCAGCAATCAGCTGAAACAGAATGACACCACTAGAAGCCTCTGGACATTGCATAACTCTGTTTGCAATTATATACGAAAGCTGGTCATTAATAAACCGGTTGTATCCAGATCATGCCAAGATGATTGGGTCAGAGTAAAACTGTGATAATTTAAAATAGAAGGACAGTGGCCGTTGTTTGTCTTTCTTGTCATTGTTCAATTGTAATGCTAAACTGATTAAATTATATTATCTGTACAACACTTCATGAAGAAAAAAAAAAAAAAGCCCTGCTATCTTTCTCTTAAAACTAAAGTGATTTCATGTCTCTGAAATTCCTTGCTGCCTAGCTCAAAATGCCAGACCCACATTATGGTATTTCCCTAACACACAACATCAACCAGAGCCCAGAGAGCACCTCACAAAGCCATTTATAATTCATCCAACCTCAAAAGACTAACAACAGCATCACAGAACTTTTCCACATTTACAAGTCTCTTCTCCCTTCATAGATTGCTTGCCCCTGGAAGTCAGGAACCAGGTTCAATAATTCATTCAATACATGTTTAGTCCACATTAGTTCATAAATGATTCATTGAAAGATGTGAAGCAAAAATGTTTGAAGCAAAGTTCTGAGTTGCAGGCAACAGAAATCACCCCTGACCAATTTAAGGAGAAAAAGGAAACAATACATTGCAAAGCTATTGTTTTTAACATGTTCTTTATGTAGCTCTCATGCCAGTTCCTAAATATTTGAGCTTTCTTGTTGAATAGAGTTTATTTTTCTTTCTTTTTATCGAATATATAACACTGATGCCTGTGAATTATTTCCCCAAATCCTTACTACGTGATCTTATTTGGGTTGGTCTCTTTCAGTTTTTGTCATGGCATCTGACTTGTGTCTGCATTGGACCTTAACTTTGGAAGATTGCATGTGTCTGGAAGTCGAGGGTGACAGCCTGATGTTATCTGAACCTAGATCACATCTTCTATACAAGCGCCATTCCTCTCTAGTTTAGGGCGATAAAGAGATGTTACGATTACTGTTGATTTGTCTGCTCATCTTCAAAACAAAAAACAATATTCAGCTGCTATTTTTATTATCCTGTTATCTGTAAGTATCCTAAGAGCAGGATTGCTATAATGTAGAACTTTATTAAGAAAGGAAATGGGTGACTTTTTATCTTTTAAAAGTTTTAATCATTCTGGAATATGATGCCCCCACATGTGCCTCATACCCCGCAAGTCCTTGAGCGGCAGGCATCAGAAGCCCCGGTGATCAGGAGCCAGGAAGGGGCCTATCGAAGACAAGCTGGAAGAATCAAGCACGCGTCATTGATCGGAACTGAGGCAGACAGGTGGATTGATGACAGCACACATTTATAAATCACAGTAGTCAGAAGCCAAGCAAATCGACAATAACCCAGGGGCGGTGGGGGCAGGATTTAATAGAGGACAAAAAAAAAAAATCCATGGAGAAAGATTAGACTTCAGAAACATTATAGAGAAATCATGAATGACAAGAAAGAAATTGTCCAACCAAAAAGGAAAGAACCATCAGGAAATTTGATGGGCTATTATGCAGCTGTTTAAATGATAACTGATAATTAGGTAGAAGCACTGAAATGTATTTATGAAATGATTCTAAGTGAATAAAATATAGGACAATGACTATACATATTCAATATTATTTTTCATAAAAATCAACTACACGTGGGCAAAATTTATAAGAGAATGTAAAGACATGAATAGTAGAGAGTTGGGATTATGTTAAGATGAAGAAAATAAACTTCTTTTATTTGACAAAAATTATTAAATTTTATTAAGATACGAGTTTAAGATAATGGGCAAAGTGATGGCAGCATGAACACTTTTTAACTGAAGGCAGGCATTCAATTCAGTTAAGACATTTTATGTGTCTCCTGTTGTTATCACTATTAAGAATTAATATTTATTTATCATTTACTTGTGCTAAGCCCTTAAAGCAAAACAATCAGTCCTTAGCCATGGTTACTATCAGCTTTGTATATATCCTTCCTTGTACTCCAGTGGAAAACGGGTACAATAAGAGTAACTGCTTCATATCAGGCAGTGTGTGTGTGTGTGGGGGGGGGGGATATCATTTGTACCATTCTGTCTAGGAGGATATGTGTTGGTCAAATAAGTTTGCAAATATAATATATATATATATATATATATATATATATATATTTGCTCGCTTATAGTTTGCATTGGGTGTGGGGGACAGGCTGTAAGCAGGCAGGGTCTTTATAGCCTACAGGCATCCCCAAACTACGGCCCGCGGGCCGCATGTGGCCCCCTGAAACCATTTATACAGCTCCCGCCGCACTTCTGGAAAGGGGCACCTCTTTCAGTGGTGGTCAGTGAGAGGAGCACTGTATGTGGCGGCCCCCCAATGGTCTGAGGGACAGTGAACTGGCCCCCTGTGTAAAAAGTTTGGGGACCCCTGGCAAGGCTTAGTTTCAAAACAGCTTTTCCCCACACCCTTGACTGCTGCATGATGTAGGGTGGGGCACTCTCATGAGAAACCCATTATGTCTCAGATAAGTGACTTTATATCAGAGACTTCCTTGTTTGTATATTGGATTAAAGGTCCTAATTTCTACACTATAAAATGGGGCAGAGGAGCCCAGGCTGGAGAAGAACAGAGAAAGGCCACATGGAGGAGAGAAGAAGCAGCCAAGATGGCTGAGTGCTGAAGGAGAAGCCAGTTTGTGCAGAGAGGAGATGGGGAACAGAGGTGAATAAGGCTGGTGAGGTAGAAACCTTTGATTCGAGGAAACTCGGATAAGTCAGTGGCTTTGGGAGCCCTGAATGGAAAGGGAAGTGTTTTCCCACTGTGTATATTTTTTGCCTGCCGGTTGCAAGCTAGGATTAAAACTAATGGCCCACCAGTTCTTGGCTTCGTTGTTTCATTACCGTCTGTCCGAATCTAATGCAAACCTGCATGGGCCAGGCAGCTGTGATAGTGGCTGTGGCTACTGGCTTTACAATATGAAAGAAATATATATAAGATGACAACTGACCTTCAAGGCACTGAGATCCTCCTTAGACCATTCTGGTGCATTCCCAGATTTGGGAGGCAATTCAACTTCTCCTGAGCCATATGGGTTGTCTAGGAGGGGATTAACTGATTAACTAATGGGTTAATCAAGTGGGCAGTGAGGAATGACCCTGGATCCTGGGGGAAATATCAGAGCTGAAAGCAGAAATGTAGATGTCACCCATACAGAAGGGTGTGAGCTCACCTAAAGCATGGATATAGAAAAAGACAGATAGTAAGCTTTTTCCCCAGATTGAAAGAAGGAAGAAAAAGAAGTTCTAAGGGTTTAAAAAATAATAATAAAACAACAACAAAAAAGAGTTTTCAGAGAGCTCCGAAGAGCAGTAAATTAAGTATAATCAGGGAAACTGAAAGGAGAAATTTCAGGAAGAAGGAATCGGAATACAAAGACATCATGGAGCAAGTGTGCTGACAGTGCCAGGTTTGGGGCTTAAAAGAGGATGAGAAGGATGTGAGGAAGTCATTAAATGATTCATGACAGATTTACAAACAGTAGCAAAAGCCAAGTTGAAATCTCAGCATATAATGGCAATAGGTCAGCTCACCTAGGTCCCCCCCCACAAGCCAGGTGACTTCTGCACAAACAAGGAAGGCAGAGTTCTCAGCTTGGAGACGTGTCACTGGGTTTGGGAAAAGACAATGTAGAGAGAGAACTTAGGATCCTGATCAAGCAGTTTTAAATCGTTGCCCGGAATGTGAACTGGAGAGGGAGTCGTAGTGCACAGTGCTAATGGACGGACTCTTCCGGTGACACAGCAGCTTCCAGCTCTGTTTAATTGGATTTGCGGTTCAATGGGGTAGGCTTTCTAGTTCGTGTTTTAGTTTGAGTTCTCTTGAAGCAGAACTTAAAATAAGGACGTGAGTACCGTTTATTTGGGAGGCAAGTCCAGGAAGAAGAGAGTGTGCCTGGAGTGAGATAGGGAAGTGATAAACATCTGTGGAGTAAGAAACTTCCAAACCTGAAAGAGAACTTTTATGGGTTTATTTGAGCCAAACTGACAACAATTTCCAGGAAGCAAAATCTCAGGGGACTGCAAAAATGCTCTGGAAAATGGTAGTTTTACCACTTATTTTATACATCAGAATCAAAGGGGAAGATGAAGGGGGTTACTTGGAATCCACTGGTGATAGATTAGGGCAGAGGGAGAAAGCAAAGCTGGGAAATTTCCCAGGTGGTATAGGATAGTCAGCAATTAACATGATAACAATGAAGGGATTTTGTGTCCTGAGGGTCTGGAAAAGAAGATTACTCTTACATTTCAAAGGTATGTTATCTTAGATACAAACAGACAACTTACAGGCTCAGTTAAGGAGGAAACTAACCTTTGTTAAAAAAAATAAATAAATAATAATAATAGCCTGACCAGGCGGTTGATGCAGTGGATAGAGCACCAGACTGGGATGCGGAAGTATCCAGGTTCAAGACTCCGAGGTCACCAGCTTGAGTGCAGGCTCATCTGGCTTGAGCAAAAGCTCACCAGCTTGGACCCAAGGTCGCTGGCTTGAGCAAGGGGTTACTCAGTCTGCTGTATCCCCATGGTCAAGGCACATATGAGAAAGCAATCAATGAACAGCTAAGGTGTCGCCACAAAAAACTGATGATTGATGCTTCTTATCTCTCTATGTTCCTGTCTATTTGTCCCTACCTGTCTCTGTTAAAAAAAAAAAAAAAATAGTGCCCTAGGACAGTGATCCCCAACCCTTGGGCCATTTGGTACCGGTCCGCAGAGAAAGAATAACTAACTTACATTATTTCCATTTTATTTATATTTAAGTCAGAATGATGTTTTATTTTTTAAGAATGACCAGATTCCCTCTGTTACATCCATCTAAGACTCACTCTTGACGCTTGTCTCGGTCACGTGATACATTTATCTGTCCCACCCTAAAGGCCAGTCCGAGAAAATATTTTCTGACATTAAACCAGTCCATGGCCCAAAAAAGGTTGGGGACCACTGCCCTATGAGATGACTACCTGCCATGAACTGCTTTTAGTTAGGAAGCTTTCATTTCAGACCATCCTGTGTGAGTCTGTAGGGCCACCATGCGGGCCTCTCCTGAGTTTATCAGGGTTCAGCATGTGGCCCCTTTTCTGTCTACACACCCATCATGTGTGTTAGTGCTTTCATTGTAGTTTCCTGTACTTACCAGCATCCCACCTCAAGCTCAGGGGGTGGTCTCTGTCTTTCTGCCCCAAAGTTTCCTCTGAAGCCCAGCAACAGACACGGCTGGCATTGCAGGGGTGTCAACAGCTCTGGGGCAACCCTGTACCAGTGGGCGATGGCACTGGGTCAGTGAGTGCCTGTTGGAGAGCACTGTGAGCGACTGAGACACAGTCCTTCCGTGGTCGGGCAGAGGAACTGCAGACAAATTCCCTTTGAGTTGTCCCGTCAGTGAACAGCGAGGTTGCACACAGGTAGAGGGGTGCCACAGCTGTTTGTGATGGCACCATCCAAGCTGCACCTGCACAGGTATTTCAGATTAAGCCCTGAGGCAGGAAAGCAAAGAGCCACGGCCTCACCTGGCAATTAGCCACTGGGTATTGCAGCTACTATCCCCCACAGCTGTCCCCCACAGCTGACCATCACATCTGTACCCCCAGGTGTCCCCACAGCTGACCCCTGCAGCTGCCCATCAAAGCTGTCCCCCACAGCTGTCCCTCACAACTGTCCCCCACAGCTGACCATCATATCTGTACCCCCAGGTGTCCCCACAGCTGACCCCTGCAGCTGCCCATCAAAGCTGTCCCCCACAGCTGTCCCTCACAACTGTCCCCCACAGCTGACCATCACATCTGTACCCCCAGGTGTCCCCACAGCTGACCCCTGCAGCTGCCCATCAAAGCTGTCCCCCACAGCTGTCCCTCACAACTGTCCCCCACAGCTGACCATCACATCTGTACCCCCAGGTGTCCCCACAGCTGACCCCTGCAGCTGCCCATCAAAGCTGTCCCCCACAGCTAACCCCCACAGGTGACCCCACATTTGCTCTGAAATCAGTCACCCCAGATACTGTGACTCTGGGATCACACATATCTGCTGCCCAGGATCTCTCAACCACAGCACTGGTGACATTTGGGACCTGATAATTCTTTGTTACGGGTGCTGCCCTGTATGCAGCAGGATGGACAGCTCTTCCTCACTAGGTGCCACAGCCTTCTGCCCACTGGTGACAGTGAAGAATGTCTCCCACCTGACCAGGCGGTGGCGTGGTGGATAGATCATTGGATTGGGATGTGGAACGACCCAGGTTCGAGACCCCAAGGTCGCCAGCTTGAGCGCGGGCTCATCTGGTTTGAGCAAAAGCACACCAGCTTGGACCCAAGGTTGCTGGCTCGAGCAAGGGGTTACTTGGTCTGCTGAAGGCCTGCGGTCAAGGCAACATGAGAAAGAAATCAATGAACAACTAAGGTGTCGCAACGCACAACGAAAAACTAATGATTGATGCTTCTCATCTCTCTCCATTCCTGTCTGTCTGTTCCTGTCTATCCCTCTCTCTGACTCTCTCTCTGTCTCTGTTAAAAAAAAAAAAAAAAAAAAAAAAAGAATGTCTCCCAACACTGCTGAATGTTCTCAGGGAGGCAAGATCACCTTCAGCTGAGAACTACTGTGCAAAGCTGTGTAAATCCGGGTGGGCCAGGCGGGTCATTTAACTTCTGTAAATCTCAGTTTCTGATCTATAAAATGAGGATAATACAGTCCTGAACCTCGCAGGCTCTGATGGGGATTAAACGAGGTGGTGACCACCAAGCTCTGAGCCAAGGCCACAACACACCGCATATGTTTTGTAATAATGACACCAACACTAAGAATAATGAAGATAACGTCTGTACTCTATACTATGTACTGTAATGGCTTGAATTCAACATTATTTTCCCCTTCTTTCATTAAAAATAATGATGAGAAGGTACTTATCCCTAATATCTCTTTTGGCAAATGGATCAGAGGCTGCATCTCAATGTGAATAAATCAAAATGAAAAAGGTTGACATCAGTCACTTTGATTTTGCAACCATTGCCAAACACCAATTAATGCTCTTAAGTTAAACATGACTCCGTGTCATTGTGTTGTCACTGGATGAATGAGTAGTGAGGGAAATCAAAGAACCCTGCTTGAAATGTGAATAGATAATCAGAATGCCGTGTTGGAAACTAATCTTGCAGAGTTTACCCTTCAGTGTTCTGACCAAATGTGGATTCAAAAATGCACATTTACTAAAACGAACAAAAATATGTTTAACACAGTCTGCTGTTGCATTCTTAAAGGCATGGATATTTTAGGTTTATTAGCAAACACAGAATATCAGCACACAGACACTGGGATGAATATAAGGAAATTGTCAGTGGTTCATTCCAGAGAGTGTATATATTTCTGTATGATCAGAGCAAATGCATTCTCAAAAAGAATTACATCTTGATACCATGAGAAATCACTCTCAGGGAAAGTCATTTGTGGATAAAAAGAACATTTTGCAGCGGTTCTTCTTGGACTTTATTAGACCTGGTCCAAGCAGCTGTTGCCATCAGCCAGGGACAGCCGTTGGCAGAGACATGTGACAATCTCCGCCAAACCTTCATCTGTTGACAATGTCTTGCCCAGAACTCTCAGACACTGTATACCTTTGAGAGACAGCAAATGAATCTCTCTTCCTTAAAGGACTGTAGGAGAAAAATAAAACAGAGACTCATGAAAAGTATATTCATGAGAAACTGTTTCGTGCTTCTGATTCTGTGGGTTTGAAACTTCTAGAGGGTGTGTTCTTTTTGCCCACAATGGAATCATTGTTCAAATGGACTGTGTTGCATTGCAAGAAGTTGCCATTTTCCTATCCTCAGGATCTGGCACAGAGCCAGCACTCAAGAAATGATGAATAGGGGTTAGGGGCAGGGGGAGGAGGGTAAGGGGAGGAGGGGTAAGTGGTGATGGAGAAAGACTTGACTTGGGGTGGGGAACACACAAATGGTGTACAGAGATGTATTGAAGAGTTGGGTCTCTGAAATCTATATAATTATGTTAACCAGTGTCACACCAATAAATTAAAAAATAAATAAATAAGTTAACAAAAGAAAAAAAAAAGGAAGAAAGAAATGACAACTGAGTTAAAAAAAATGTCAGCCAGTCCAGCTCACCATGACGGGTATACCAGGCCCCCAAATCAGTGAAGAACTTAAAATATCAGTTGCAGTGTTACAGGATATCTTCGCAAGCACCACACTTCAGAACCACTGAATCTTCTTAGAATAGACATGATCTGAAGTGGCAGGAAGAGAATCAATCAAGTGTAGACCCTGAAATGCTCAGAGCCTTCTGACATAGAACAGATCTAAACCCCCGAAGAAAAGAAGCTAAGCAAGCTTCCAGATCACTGAAACAGAAAAAAGATGTTTGCCAGGAATTTCCAGATAACAAAAGCAAAGTGTTGTTTTCTTGTTTTTCTGCTTAAATCAATAGTAGACATGCCTCAGTTCTCCATTTGTCTATTCACATTCAGACATGGCTTCAGATGAAATGACTGGAGGCCCAGTCCTAGGGGGAGAAAAGAGAAGAAGCCCAGGTACAAAGGAGGAACCTTCCAAACTAGCTCAGCTGTGTCCCAGCACAGCCTGAATGTGTCCAGGTGGCAGTCAAGAAGCAAACCAGCACTTACAGAAATGATTGAGAAAGGCTTATTTGAATTTTACAGATAAAGATGTCAGATTTTTTTATTTTTTACTATGTGAAGCATTCGGTTTAGCCTTCATTTATCAATAATTCAAGAGCAATTCCACGTAGAACAGAAATTTTCAACTTTTATTATCTCATGGCACACATAAACTAATGACTAAAATTCTGCCACACACCAAGAACTATATATATTGCTGATCTGACAAAAAAGGGGGGGATATAATTTTGATTCATTCACATCGGACAGCTATTGCGTTAGTTGCTGTCATTTTTTATTTGACGATCTAAGGGAAAAGAGATCCGTGCCCCTGACTACATAGTCAGGTAGAGTGCATGTTTTAACATTTTTTGCAGGATGCCAGTGTGCCTCTTGTAGCACACAGGTTGAAAATGGCGATCTAGATAGATGGTTCCTGTTTCATTTCTGTGGGTAGTGACTGCAAAAAGGCTTTTCTGTAGGAATTCAACCTACAGAGTTTAAGGAGACAGTGGTGAGGATGACATGCTTTTAAAGACTAAGCCTTAAGTGAGACTTTTGTCTCCCAGGAAATGGTTTTACATAATAAGAAATCAAACTAAGGACAGCAGAGTCTCACGCTGATGCTGTCTCTGGCTCAGAGATCTTGCTAGCTATGGAAAAGTGTATGAAGCCTTCTGGGGTTTCCCCGCTGGGTCTCTATTATACATCACCCCAGACACCTCACCGCTGGGGCCCTGCTAGTGTTTACAGCCGCCGTGAACTCCAGATTATAATTGATCACAGCAGAATTTGAAAACCTGACAGAAGCATCAGCAGGCACCACATGCACTAAAATGAAGTGATCTGCAAGAGAGCTTCATAAACTGTGCCGCACCCCGCAAATCTGACTTACTACGGCATCAAAGGTTCATTGGGGGGGGGTTCCCATCTTTTTCTTTTCACAAAATGATGTGACTAATTATGAAGATAAAACCTTATATCTTTCAACCTCATTTTTCTTTTTTAATGACCGGAAGCCTGTCTACTTCCTGCAAGTAGATTTCCTTTCTGAAAAGAGATCTCTCCTTGCCAGGAGTGGATTTCACAGATACTACTGAGGTGCATCTCCTCCTGAGGTGTGTGAATCAAAGCATGATGGGATTAGTCTACCTGCCTTAAAAGAATTCGCCATGGAAACCACAAAACAAAAGAAAAAAATAAAAAAGTGAGTGTGAGAAAACCAAATCAAAATCCGTGTAGAGGCCTTGGCCGATTGGCTCAGTGGTAGAGCGTCGGCCTGGCGTGCAGAAGTTCCGGATTTGATTCCCAGCCAGGGCACACAGGAGAAGCGCCCATCTGCTTCTCCACCCCTCCCCCTCTCCTTCCTCTCTGTCTCTCTCTTCCCCTCCCGCAGCCGAGGCTCCATTGGAGCAAAGATGGCCCAGGCGCTGGGATGGCTCCTTGGCCTCTGCCCCAGGTGTTAGAGTGGCTCTGGTTGCAACAGAGTGATGCCCCGGAGGGGCAGAGCATCGCCCCCTGGTGGGCAGAGCATCGTCCCTGGTGGGGAGTCTGACTGTCTCTCCCCGTTTCCAGCTTCAGAAAAATACAAAAAAAAGAAAAAGAAAAAAAAAATCCGTGTAGACTCGTGAACCTGTACAGGTAGGTTCCACTGGCTTCCTTGGGACCCCATTCCTGGACCTTGAAAACAATTCAAAGACTTAGGGTCAGAGTAGGGGCAAAATATAAAATGATTTTGTTACATTAGCTAAATAACCTGCCAAATGACTTTTTCCCATCATATTTAGTCTTTCCCCCGCTCCACTCCTAAGAGTTTAAAAGTGATTTGTAAAGCTGATGGAAAAAAGTAGTTTAAAAAGTAGTCTCTGAGGCTCGTGTCAGTAAGACTGCTGAGAATGACATCATCAACCAAATTGTCAGTGATGATCTCGACTGAGTTTCTTTTTCATCATCTAGGAAATTCTTTTTTTTTTCCTTCAAAGTCTGCTGTTGTGAAAAAGGAAAAGTGTGCTTTCAGATGTTCTACCGGGTGGAATAATTTTCACATTAAATTCTTTTTTAGATTGGCATCAGAACTTTATCATCGTGTTCAAAAAAAAAGTTTGAGCATATCTCCCTTATATCTATATAAAAACATTTATAAAAAATAGATATCATAAAGATGTTGTCATAAAAGCAGGATTCCATCCTAAGAAGAGATTATTGACCCCACATCTAGAATATTTTTTATGGTTACCTTTGACAAACTCAAGAAGCACACATCCTATTCAGCCGTTACTTCGTTATTCGCCTTCCCCTCCTCTGTGCCCTTGGGCTTTCATCACTGCTAAATTGCTTTCAGAAGCCGTGCTGCTACCCTGGTCCCAGCTGGGGGATGGATTCTCATACTTTGAACACATTAGGATGTGTCTGCAGCCATTCTGTCTCGGTAGAGATCAGTTTTCTCCACTAGGACCTCATCACATTTAGTCTGAATGAAATTTGGTGGGTTAATCTAATTCTTTTGACTAAAACTTTGTAGAATTAAGTATTTTGTAAAAATGTGTGGTCTGTTTTTACACCCTTGAATTTCTTTATTTGGGAATGTAGGTCCCAATACTGCTCTAGTAAGCAATATCTTGGGAATATCTCTTTTCATTCTCATTGGTTTCACTTTCTTTCACATTTTTAAAACAATATACAAGGTCAAAGTATAGCAGGTAATGGCCGCAAATGGAGGATAATAGATGCCCAGACAATTTGATAGAGGAAGAAGAATTTATTAGTAATCAGCAGAGCACATGGGGATAATAGCACCAAAGTACGAGCTCCCTAAAGTTAGTTGTTGTTGTTGTTGTTGTTGTTGTTGTTGTTTTTACAGAGACAGAGAGAGAGAGTCAGAGAGAGGGATAGATAGGGACAGACAGTCAGGAACGGAGAGAGATGAGAAGCATCAATCATCAGGTTTTCGTTGCAACACCTTAATTGTTTATTGATTGCTTTCTCATATATGCCTTGACCACAGGCCTTCAGCAGACCGAGTAACCCCTTGCTCGAGCCAGCAACCTTGGGTCCAAGCTGATGAGCTTCTTGCTCAAGCCAGATGAGCCGGCACTCAAGCTGGTAACCTCAGGGTCTCGAGCCTGGGTCCTCTGCATCCCAGTCCGACGCTCTATCCACTGCACCACCACCTGGTCAGGCTCTAAAGCAGTGGTCCCCAACCCCTGGTCTGTGGACAAGTACTGGTCCGTGGGCCATTTGATACCGGTCCGCAGAGAAAGAATAACTAACTTACATTATTGCCGTTTTATTTATATTTAAGTCTGAACGATGTTTTATTTTTAAAAAAATGACCAGATTCCCTCTGTTACATCCATCTAAGACTCACTCTTGATGCTTGTCTCGGTCACATGATACATTTATCCGTCCCACCCTAAAGGCCGGTCCGTGAAAATATTTTCTGACATTAAACCGGTCCATGGCCCAAAAAAGATTGGGGACCACTGCTCTAAAGTTAGTTTTTCTGAGTCTTATCTACCTTTATAGCTTTAGTTTTCACATGACAAGTGCCTGATTTCTTTTACTTCTTTGCAGATCTCGTGACTTTTGTGTCTCCAGGAGCGGAGGGGGCAAGAGGGGAAGTTCGGACTGTCTGTCCTTGACTATTCACATATTTCATTTCTCTTGCTGGTGCTGCAAGTTTATTTCAGGGAACTGATCAAAGGGGCTACAGCTGTGGTTTGTTACTTTTCAACTTTCTCAGTCAGCCCTTCCTCCCTCAGTCTGAAACCCTGAATGAGGTCATTGGCTTGAGCATAAGATCACAGACACTCAAGCCCCCTTCTCCTGCATTCCTCTGGTTTCTTCCCTCTCAGAAGGACTCACCATCGTATTAATAGTAGTACTATAGTTCCCCAAATATTCTTTAAGAACGGCATTGTGGTGAGCTAGAATTGGAGACCTATTATCTTTTTTGTTATTGTTGCTGTCATCATTTCAAACACTTTAAACCATATTTTGTAAAATAAGTCTGTTGAAAATGTTTAAATATGTCAATGCTCTGTTGCTGTAATAAATCATATAGGAAAAATTATTTTTCAAAATAGTTCTGAATGATCACACACACACACACACACACGACTTTTTTTTTCCAGAGCCTAAGAATCTATAGTAGGTTGGTGGTCCAAAAATTAAGAGTTATCTTGAGTGCAAGATTGGAATGAGATCTTCTGGTTACATCTGATTTAGCCCCAACCATGGTACAACAATATACAATTTGACTTACAGTGAAATTTTAAAAATCAATTAAAAACAACTTACAGAATTGTGTAGTCAAGACAAGATGACCCATCATATTTCTGATTAAGTTCAGTGAGTCCTGTTAGAGGACAATTTAATTTAATGAATGCTTTTCATTGAATGGCTACTTCTCCCTTTCAAGTTTCGAAAACCGCTGGATAAGGAGGGAAGCTTATTTGCTACTCTTCTAACAAGAAAGAGGATATTCTATCAAGTGTTCTAAGGTGCCTACGCTTAGGTCTCATTCTAACTTAATGACATTATTATTATTATTATTTTTTACAGAGACAGAGAGAGAGTCAGAGTGAGTGATAGACAGGGACAGACAGACAGGAATGGAGAGATGAGAAGCATCAATTATTAGTTTTTCGTTGCGCATTGCGACACCTTAGTTGTTCATTGACTGCTTTCTCATATGTGCCTTGACCGCGGGCCTTCAGCAGACCAAGTAACCCCTTGCTCGAGCCAGCGACCTTGGGTCTAAGCTGGTGAGCTTTTGCTCAAACCAGATGAGCCTGCACTCAAGCTGGCAACCTCGGAATCTCTAACCTGGGTCCTCTGCATCCCAGTCCAATGCTCTATCCACTGCGCCACCACCTGGTCAGGCCTAACTTAATGACATTAAAAATTAATCTTCTCCACTCTTTAGAAATATGAACTTTTTAGACAAGGGATGGCAGAAAAGATTTCTGTGCATACTGATGGAGCTGTAGGCCAGAGCAGACAGGGCTTGGTGCTCTGTGACAGAGCTCAGCATTGGGCAACCTGGGAGGGGTTGCCGCCGTAAAAGATAGGCATTGCCCAACATATTTAGCGTAAGCCATTTCTCAGGGCAAAGGGGAAACACCTTTCTCAGGGTGGATGCTCCAGAGCATTTGATCATTTATGACACCAGCTTGTCACTAACATACCAGATATTTCCCTTCCTCATTGCTCTGCAAACTCTGCTGACTGAAGACGAAATAATCAAGGGAGATAATCTCCATCTCTCAGTGTTATCTGCATGTCAGCTTCCTGTCCCACCAGCTTTTGGAAGACACCTTGCTGTTGACACCTCATTGCTGGCCTCCTCAGCCGCTCATGGCACGGCCTCGAGCCCTCGGAGAGGCAGGTCAGAGGTGGCCCAGCATGTGACTTAGCCTTCCGAGCTCCGGGGCCACCCTCAGATACCCGATGGTCACAAACCAGAATGCTTCATGGTAGCATTTTTTCCCTCTGAAATTCTCTTCAGGGTGGAATTAGACTCCCCGAGGCAAGGCAGGAAAGCCGGACTACGGTAACCTAACAGGCACTAGCAACCAGGCAGAGGCCCAGATGAGGAAGGCCGCCGACGGCTGCGGACTCTGAATTCTCCACCGTTCTTGTGTACATAGTGAAAAGAGAGGTCATAAAAGATGAATTCTTTCTGGCTATAACATAAGAGCTCTTTTGTTGGCAGCCAGACCCTTGTAAATTCCTCTCCCTTGTCCTTTCGTTCACGGGCGAGGGCACCCAGGAGAAGGCAGAGGCTGGAGGAGGGTGAAGGCAGGGGCTGGGACACAGCTCTGCAGTGTCACACTCTCTTCTCTGGCCACCAGCTTCCTGTTTCTGATGCTTCTCGCTAAAATAAACACTTCCCTATTTTTACGGAATGAACTGGAATGTTCTCCAGAGGATCTCTGCCCATTTCATAAGCTCACCATATTAATAGAAAACTACATCATCCTTTTGAAGAGAAGCAGTAACATCAGGCTACACACACTTCTTAGTTTAAACGTAGTCCCTTTTAGGGGCTTTGTCACACCTCCTTCAGTGGGCTCCTCGGATTCCATTTGATTTTTGTCATTGTTCATCAGAACAGAGGGAGATCATTCTCCATATTCATTCTTCAGAGGAAGAAATAGTGGTCTACACACAGCTGAAAACTGTTGCCCTGTAGAAGAATGGGGGATGGGGTCACGGTGCCCGGGCTCCGCATCCAAGCAGGAGGTGACATTGTGACCAAGGGCAACATGACGGTTCACCCCTCCTTCTCTAATCGCCCTGACCCACTGGCTGTTAATTCTGTCAAGGACTTTTGACAGAGCACCAGCACATCAGAGACAAAGCAGAGTGCATTAACTCTGGCCCTTTAAGCCTTACGGGTTAACGTAGCAACCAATCTGACAGAGGGGGCGGGGGCACTGCACAATTACACGTTGTAGTTACTGTGGCTCTCCTTGTGTTTTCTGTTCAGTCGTTCTCTGCTCCCTCTCTGTGCTGGGCACTGCATGTTGATCTGGAGAACAGTGAGCCAGTTTCTGAATACATCAGGCCTATCTGGTATACTTAGAACAATTCACTTCCCTTCCCCCCCCCTTTTCTGAATTATTTTTAATTTCAACAGTCACACGAGTCACTTATTTGCAACTTTTTTTTTTACATAATTTATTAGGCAGGATATTTGATGGAGTAAGTATGTAAAAAAAAATTTAAATTAAATTAGAAATGAATTTTTTGCTAATAAGAGCTGATTCAAACACCTTTAGCTGTTCTGATGTGGGGTGCAGGATATTTGTGTAAGTTGTCTACTCGGGCATCTAGAAGGCACAGGGCAGTGATTGTGTTCAAAAGGCAGCACTCTGACGGAGGACAATCTCTCTTTGGGTGATGGGTATGCAACAGAACTAAATGACAAAATAACCTGGAAATGTTTTCTTTGAATATATGTACCCTGATTTATTGATGTCACCCCATTAAAATAAAAATTTATTTATAAAAAAAAAAGGCAGCACTCTGATTTAAATTGAGACTCTTCAACGTTAGGAACCTCGATGTTCTCTGATAAGAGACTCGGGGTTGTGGATACGCCTTGAGACACTGAGTGTCATGCTGCCACTCCTGTCCCCTGATGTTTCTGCCCCTGGTTGCAGATGTGAAGCTGGGTGACAGGAAGCCTGAGCTTTGATGGGAGCCGCCGCGGGTATCTAGAAGAGAGCCAGAAGCCAGCTAGCTGCATTCGGGCCACCCCCACCCCCCACTCTAGAAGGACATGAGGAGCTGGTGGATATTACCAAGCACCCTAAGTTCTCTCCTCTGAGATGACAGGTAACTCACATTTACTGAATGCCAAATATGCCAGGCATGATGCTGGATACGTGCTATAAGAATCTTCTGTAACCCTTCAACAATGCTGCGAGGCAGGTTTTATGATTATGCCCATTTTAGAGATCAGGAGACTGAGGCTGAAAAAGATAAGTTCCTGAACCAAGCTCATACAGCTAAGAAAAGAGCAACAATGAGATTCTAACTCGCACTCTTTCTTAACTTGGCATAAGCATCACTGCTCGCGACTGGCCCCAG
The DNA here is from genome assembly GCF_036850765.1 of Saccopteryx bilineata. Lineage (NCBI taxonomy): Eukaryota > Metazoa > Chordata > Mammalia > Chiroptera > Emballonuridae > Saccopteryx > Saccopteryx bilineata. The sequence goes on along the minus strand of NC_089492.1, from coordinate 76,869,798 downwards.
GCTGCCCCCAGCATGCTGTCGTGACACTGAGCAGGCAGCTGGTGTCTCATGAGGTGACTCAGGATCTGTCGTCAGAAGATCTTTGTTCACACCGTTGCTTTGTCTCAAGCTATTAGACTCAGGGCAAAGAGCCACTATAGGAATTAAATCCACCAAGTATGTGGTCTATAAGAGGTGCTCAATTAATGTCTGATTCTGGGATGACTTAATCCTATAAAGAAAACAGATTTGCATATTTTAGATACCTAGTTTCTCATTAGATAGCAACTTGGTAACATCTCCATTCATCTTTTTTTTTTTTTTTTTTTATTAAATAATTTTATTTTTTTAATGGGGTGACATCAATAAATCAGGATACATATATTCAAAGATAACAAGACCAGGGTATCTTGTCATTCAATTATGATGCACACCCATCACCCAAAGTCAGATTGTCCTCTGTCACCTATCTTGTTTTCTTTGTGCCCCTCCCCCTCCCCCTTTCCCTCTCCCATTCCCCCCTCCCCCCCGTAACCACCACACTCTTATCAATGTCTCTTAGTTTCACTTTTATGTCACACCTACGTATGCAATAATGCAGTTCCTGGTTTTTTCTGATTTACTTATTTCGCTTCGTATCATGTTATCTAGATCCCACCATTTTGCTGTAAATGTTCCGATGTCATCATTTCTTATGGCTGAGTAGTATTCCATAGTGTATATGTGCCACATCTTCTTTATCCAGTCATCTATTGACGGGCTTTTTGGTTGTTTCCATGTCCTGGCCACTGTGAACAATGCTGCAATAAACATGGGGCTGCATGTGTCTTTACGTATCAATGTTTCTGAGTTTTGGGGGTATATACCCAGTAGAGGGATTGCTGGGTCATAAGGTAGTTCTATTTTCAGTTTTTTGAGGAACCACCATACTTTCTTCCATAATGGTTGTACTACTTTACATTCCCACCAACAGTGTATGAGGGTTCCTTTTTCTCCACAGCCTCTCCAACATTTGCTATTACCTGTCTTGCTAATAATAGCTAATCGAACAGGTGTGAGGTGGTATCTCATTGCCGTTTTGATTTGCATTTCTCTAATAGCTAAAGAAGATGAGCATCTTTTCATATATCTGTTGGCCATTTGTATTTCTTCCTGGGAGAAGTGTCTGTTCATATCCTCTTCCCATTTTTTTATGGGATTGTTTGTTTGTTTGTTGTTGAGTTTTATGAGTTCTTTGTATATTTTGGATATTAGGCCCTTATCTGAGCTGTTGTTTGAAAATATCATTTCCCATTTAGTTGGCTTTCTGTTTATTTTGTTATCAGTTTCTCTTGCTGAGCAAAAACTTCTTAGTCTGATGTAGTCCCATTCATTAATTTTTGCCTTCACTTCTCTTGCCATTAGAGTCAAATTCATAAAATGCTCTTTAAAACCCAGGTCCATTAGTTGAGTACCTATGTCTTCTTCTATGTACTTAATTGTTTCAGGTCTTATGTTTAGATCTTTGATCCATTTTGAGTTAATTTTAGTACAGGGGGACAAACTGTAGTCCAGTTTCATTCTTTTGCATGTGGCTTTCCAGTTTTCCCAGCACCATTTATTGAAGAGGCTTTCTTTTCTCCATTGTGTGTTGTTGGCCCCTTTATCAAAAATTATTTGACTATATATATGTGGTTTTATTTCTGGACTTTCTATTCTGTTCCATTGGTCTGAGTGTCTATTTTTCTGCCAATACCATGCTGTTTTGATTGTCGTGGCCCTATAATAGAGTTTGAAGTCAGGTATTGTAATGCCCCCAGCTTCATTCTTTTTCTTTAGGATTGCTTTGGCTATTCGGGGTTTTTTATAGTTCCATATAAATCTGATGATTTTTTGCTCTATTTCTTTAGAAAACGTCATTGGAAGTTTGATGGGAATTGCATTGAATTTGTATATTGCTTTGGGTAATATAGCCATCTTGATTATATTTATTCTTCCTAGCCAAGAACAAGGTATATTCTTCCATCTCATTATATCTTTTTCAATTTCCCTTAACAATGGTTTATAGTTTTCATTATATAAGTCCTTTACATTCTTTGTTATGTTTATTCCTAAGTATTTTATTTTTTTTGTTGCAATCGTGAAGGGGATTATTCTTTTGAGTTCCTTCTCAGTTGTTTCATTGTTGGCATATAGAAAGGCTATTGACTTCTGAATGTTAATTTTGTATCCTGCGACCTTACTGTATTGGCTTATTGTTTCTAGTAGTCTTTTTGTGGATTCTTTGGGGTTTTCGATGTATAGGATCATATCATCTGCAAAAAGTGATACCTTTACTTCTTCTTTTCCGATATGGATGCCTTTTATTTCTTTGTCTTGTCTGATTGCTGTGACGAGAACCTCTAGTACCACATTAAATAAGAGTGGAGAGAGTGGACAGCCCTGTCTTGTTCCTGATTTAAGGGGGAAAGCCTTCACTTTAGTGCCATTTAATATGATGTTAGCTGATGGTTTATCATATATGGCCTTTATCATGTTGAGATATTTTCCTTCTATACCCATTTTGTTGAGAGTCTTAAACATAAAATTGTGTTGTATTTTATCGAAAGCCTTTTCTGCATCTATTGATAAGATCATGTGGTTTTTGTTCTTTGTTTTGTTGATATGGTGTATTACATTAACCGTTTTACGTATGTTGAACCATCCTTGAGATTCTGGGATGAATCCCACTTGATCATGATGTATTATTTTTTTAATATGTTGTTGTATTCGATTTGGTAGTATTTTGTTTAATATTTTAGCATCTGTATTCATTAGAGATATTGGTCTGTAGTTTTCTTTTTTTGTGCCATCCTTGCCTGGTTTTGGTATGAGGGTTATGTTGGCCTCATAAAATGTGTTTGGAAGTATTGCTTCTTCTTCAATTTTTTGGAAGACTTTGAGTAGAATAGGAACCAAGTCTTCTTTGAATGTTTGATAAAATTCGCTGGTATAGCCGTCAGGGCCTGGCCTTTTATTTCTGGGGAGGTTTTTAATGGTTTTTTCTATTTCTTCTCTACTGATAGGTCTGTTTAGGCTTTCTGCTTCTTCTTGACTCAGTCTAGGAAGGTTGTATTGTTCTAGGAATTTATCCATTTCTTCTAGGTTGTTGAATTTAGTGGCATAAAGTTTTTCATAGTATTCTACAATAATTCTTTGTATATCTACGGTGTCCGTGGTGATTTCTCCTCTTTCATTTTGGATTTTGTTTATATGAGTTCTTTCTCTTTTTTCCTTGGTAAGTCTTGCCAAGGGTTTGTCAATTTTATTGATCTTTTCAAAGAACCAGCTCCTTGTTCTATTAATTTTTTCTATAGTTTTTCTGTTCTCTAATTCATTTATTTCTGCTCTGATTTTTATTATCTCCTTTCTTCGGCTAGTTTTGGGTTGTCTTTGTTCTTCTTTTTCTAGTTCCTTAAGGTGGGAAGTTAAGTGGTTCACTTGGGCTCTCTCTTGTTTGTTCATATATGCCTGAAGTGATATGAACTTCCCTCTTATCACTGCTTTTGCTGCATCCCATAGATTCTGATATGTCGTATTGTCATTTTCATTAGTCTGTATAAATCTTTTGATCTCTGCACTTATTTCTTCTTTGACCCATTCATTTTTTAAAAGTATGTTGTTTAGTTTCCACATTTTTGTGGGATTTTTTTCCTCTTTTTTGCAGTTGAATTCTAGTTTCAAGGCTTTATGATCAGAAAATATGCTTGGTACAACTTCAATTTTTCTGGATTTGCTGATATTGTTTTTGTGGCCCAACATATGGTCAATTCTTGAGAATGATCCATGTACACTGGAGAAAAATGTATACTCAGTCACTTTGGGATGAAATGTCCTGTAGATGTCTATCATATCCAGGTGCTCTAGTGTTTTGTTTAAGGCCATTATGTCTTTGTTGATTCTCTGTTTGGATGACCGATCTAGAGCCGTCAGCGGTGTATTGAGGTCTCCAAGTATGATTGTATTTTTGTCAGTTTTTGTTTTAAGGTCAATAAGTAGCTGTCTTATATATTTTGGTGCTCCTTGGTTTGGTGCATATATATTAAGAATTGTTATGTCTTCTTGATTCAGTGTCCCCTTAGCCATTATGAAATGGCCATTTTTATCTCTGAGTACTTTTCCTGTCTTGTAGTCAGCATTATCCGATATGAGTATTGCTACACCTGCTTTTTTTTGGATGTTATTTGCTTGGAGTATTGTTTTCCAGCCTTTCACTTTGAATTTGTTTTTATCCTTGTTACTTAGATGAGTTTCCTGTAGGCAGCATATAGTTGGATTTTCTTTTTTAATCCATTCTGCTACTCTGTGCCTTTTTATTGGTGAGTTTAATTCGTTTACATTTAGTGTAATTATTGATACTTGTGAGTTCCCTATTGCCATTTTATATCTTGCTTTCTGTTAGTTTTGTGTCTTGTTTGATCCTTCTCTTTCGTTTTTCTATCTTTTGTTTTTATTTGGTTGTATTCCATACATCTTTCCTCTGTTGCTATCTTTTTTATCTCATGTGCTTCTGTGGTGGTTTTTTCAATGGTGGTTACCTTTGAGTAATGAAAAGGGTCCCTACCCTGTTCATTGTAGCGAACTATTTTGTGAGTACTTTTGCACTCCATCGTCCTTTGCTACTGTTAATCTCCATCTTCTCCCCCTCTTTCTTTTTGTTGTTGTCACAGTTTAAATTTGGTTTTATTGTGTTCTTCTTGGAGCTTTTACTTGTGGCTCTGTTTTTTTTTTTTGTTCTTTGTATCTGATTGGAGAACCCCCTTTAGTAATTCCTGGAGTGGGGGTTTTCTGATGATAAATTCCCTCATCTTTTCTGTATCTGTGAATGTTTTTATTTCTCCTTCATATTTGAAGGATAGCTTTGATGGGTATAGTATTCGTGGCTGAAAGTTTCTCTCTTTCAGGACTTTAAATATTGGGGTCCACTCTCTTCTAGCTTGTAGAGTTTCTGCTGAGAAATCTGATGATAATCTAATGGGCCTTCCTTTATATGTTGTATTCTTCTTTTCCCTGGCTGCCTTGAGAATTTTTTCTTTGCTGTTGGTTTGTGTCAATTTCATTATGATATGCCTTGGAGTAGGTTTGTTGGGGTTAAGAAAACTCGGTGTTCTTTTTGCTTCTTAAATTTGAGGCTTTAGTTCTTTCCACAGGCTTGGGAAGTTCTCATCTATTATTTGTTTGAGTATGTTCTCCATTCCATTTTCTCTCTCTTCTCCCTCTGATATACCTATTATTCTTATGTTATTCTTTTTGATGGAGTCAGATAATTCTTGTAGGGCTATCTCATTTTTTTTAATTTTTGAGTCTCTTTCTTCTTCTCTCTGTTGTGCCTCAAGTTGCTTGTCTTCTATTTCACTAATCCTCTCTTCTATCTGACTGTTCTATTAGCTAAGCTTGTTACTTCGTTTTTCAGCTCGTGAATTGAGTTTTTCATTTCTGTTTGATTTGTTTTTATAGTTTCAATTTCTTTGGACATATATTCTTTGTGTTCATTGAGTTGTTTTCTGAGCTCCCTAAATTGCCTTTCTGTGTTTTCTTGTATATCTCGGAGGATTTTTAGGATTTCTATTTTGAATTCTCTGTCATTTAGCTCCAAGGTTTCCAATATATTAAATTTTTTTTCCATAGATTTTTCCTCATCTAGCTGTGTTACCTCTCTTTCTTTTGTATCCATGATATTTGATTTTCTCTTCCTTAATGGCATCTGAGGGTGGTTTTGTTGATAGTATTAATGAGATTTAATAAAGAATAAAAAGTTAAAAAAAATAAAAAATCAAAAAGAGTTGTTTTTTTTTAAAAAAATTAATAATGATATAAAGAAAAATAAAATAATAATTTTTAAAAAAAGGAAATTATTTCCCCCCTCCTTTTTTTTTCTCCTCTCCCCTTTTTCTTGAGAAAATCTTGTGGTGAACTGTGAATTATAACAAACAATGCCTGTGATGGAGGTCCTGAATTGGGGAAAAGTAATAAAGGGGCAAAAAAAAAAAAAAAAGAAAAAAAAAAGGGGGGGCGGTATGGACCCACAAAAAGCAAATAAGGAAAAAATTTGGGTCAAAAATAAAATGATTTGCTTTTAGTTGTTGGTGTTGTCTAAGAGTTATGATGAGAGGAATAAGAGAACAGAAAAATGGGGGGACAAATTAAAAAAATACTATTGTATTTAGTGGAACAAGAACTAGATAAAATGGAGAGCCAGGGATGGGAGCACTGCTAGTGAGTTAAAAAGGTGAAGTAAAAAACCCCCAAAATGCCACAAACATAAGTTTGAGTCCCAGATAAGATAATTTGTTTGTTATTGAGGTTTGAATGAGAGGAGATGTAAAGGAGAAAGGAAGAAACTAATATAGAGGGAGAAAAGAAAGAGAGAGAGAGAAAAAAAGAGGGAACCAGTAAAAGAAGAAAAAAGAAAGGAGAGAGAGAGAGTTAAGGGTTTTGGAGTGCAACCCTCATAGAGAGAAAGGAAGAGGAGAAAAAAGTTAATGGGAGATGTAACACTTATGGGTAGTGTAGTTCAAGGAGAGGAGACAGTAAGACCAGTAGAGAGTTAATCGGCCAAATTGGAGGAGGAAAAAAAGTATCAAGAATGAAGATAAGAGAAACAAACGAACAAATATAATAAAATGGGATAGGTTATAAAGTCTGCAGATTATTTTTGATTTTGAGAGGTTATCTTCTTGTTTTTTCTTTTCTCTCCCTCTTCCTGGTCGGTGACTCTGTACCCCAGGTTCTGCCCCTTTGGCACGCTCAGGTAGAGGTTTGCAGTTGATAAGTCTCTATGGCAATGTCATGTATTGTGCTTTAGTCTCGTTGGGAGTCAAGGCTTATTAGCTTTCATAGGTTCCGACAGTGAGAGAGTCCGTGTTCCTGGAGCCTTTCTCCTAGTCTTTCCTTCCTCAATTAGTAGCCTGATAGTCCAGCTATGGGGTTGTTGCTGCCTCTGCCTGGATAGTAAGAGGTTCAAAGAGCTGGCAACTCCCCACTCTATTTCCACTCAGCACAGGGCTCTGGGTAAGGCTCAGTCAGTCAGAGCTGCTAGCATAATCAGGCGGGCTTTCTGCCCACTCAAAGACCTCTGGCTCTGCCACTCTGTCCGGTAACACAGGCGGGCACCCACTTCCGGGGTGCTTGGAGGAAACTCTCATTCACTATCTGCGCGCGCAGACCAGGATATCCGGCCAGCAGTCTCACGCTCTGAGTGAAACCCCCAACCGCATGGAAATTTGCAGCGCTGAAATTTGCTCTCGCTCCGTCCCCGTGCGCGGCTTTTGCAAGGCGCTGGGGTGGCCCGAGATTCCGCTTTTGCCCACACAAAGGCCCCTGACTCTGCCCCTCTGTGCGATAACACGGGCGCGCCCTGCCGAGGCACTCGGAGGAATTGCTCACTACCTATCTGCGCGCGCACACCAGGATATGAGGCCGGCCGCGTTTCCCTGAGTGAAACCCTCACCAGCACGGAAAATTTCCACCGTTGGAATTAGTTCTCGCTCCCTCCCGTGCGCGGCTTTCCCAGGGCACTGGGGCTGCCCAGAGATTCTGCTTTCGGCCCACAGAAAGGCCTCTGACCCTGCCTCTCTGTGGGGCAACACGGACACCCACTTCTGGGGCTTAGGAAGAGATCTCTCGCCCACTAACTGCGCACCAACCAGGAGAACGGGTAAAATGGCTGCCCCGCTTGTCTTTCTTTGTTTGGGTTTGGCGCGAGTGTTAGCTTGTATTGCCCGGGTTGCCACAGGATCAGATTTTCCTCCGCTAGGATCTCCGTGCCACAGCCTGGTTCAGCCGTTTGTGCGCGGCCTGGATGTATTCACCCCCTTTGCCCGCCTCAGTTTCTATATTCACAGTTACCAGAGAAAGCCACCCTGTTTAGGTTAGTGAGGAAGGCGGAGCATTTCTTACTCCCTATTTCCTTCAGGATTTGGTTATATATTTAGCCAATTTTTCACTCGACCATACCTTCGGGTGTATTGTGAAGCATCTGGAGGCTCCAAGTATAGGTTTTTCTGTTTCTGGTTGAAGATCTTGTTGAGTTTTGGGGGAGATTTATCGGTATCGCTTCCTACTCCGCCATTACTCTGACGTCATCCTCTCCATTCATCTTTAATTGCAACTCAGTCACATCTCAGTTTGTCTTTATTCTGATCTTGTACGTAGACAGCGGCGCGTTTGCTTCCACATTGCAAGTTCATATCCTCAGCCAAGTGTCTGTACACGTGTTGGGACGATGCAGGCACTCAGCCCAGAGCCCCCACCCATGCCAGGAACACATGGCTGGGTGGCTGAAGTGGACCTTGCTCCTCAGGGAAGCATGCCCAACTTACATGACAGGCACCCACTGCCTGACCCAGCCTCGAAGTCACCCTGGTTTCCACTCTTGGCTGTCTGGGGCTTCTCCCCCAAGCATACAGCCCCACCTCACCAAGGGGAGAGCAGCATCACTAGAGTGTGAAGAGAAGTTGCATATAAAAGTGCAGAAAGATAAGGGTGACTCAGAGAAAGACCTAAGATAGGAGAGAGAAGAAGCGCAGCGTGCAGGGCGACCTCTGCATCCCTGAGATGGTGGGCTGTCTCTGGACTCCAGTGAGGTGAGCTTGCACGCTGGGGGTCAGAGGAACCACAGGAGCATCCTCAGCCTTGTGACACTTGAAAAAGCTACACAGAACCTCAGAACTGACCCTTTGTACATGTCCTGTGAAAAGGCTCTCACCCCAAGCTATGTGGCTGCTGTCTTCTCCACGGCCTTCTCTGACTTCCCTATTTAAACTTTCAGAGCACCTTATCGTGATCTGAACTTGTTCTGAGTATACCAGATAGGCCTGCTGTATTCAGAAACTGATTCACTTTTCTCCAGATCAACATGCAGTGCCAGTCACCCTTCACACCCTTTGAGGCTGTTAATTTCATCCTTATTTTAGGAGATCTCCACTCAAATATCCCATTTTTATTCAAAACCAGGTCTCAAACACTAAGTTACAAACCTTCCTTTCCATTCCCACAGAAGCCAAGATGCTTCCCACCTCGAAGATTTTGCATGTAGTTTCCTCTGCCTGGAGCGTCAGCCACCAGGACGCCCTCCTTCCCTCCTCAAATTCTCTGCTCTTAGGGCGGCTGAAGCTTCTCATCCACAGTCAGTATCCTTCCTCACAACGGGCTTCCCTATCACCTTTATCAGCCAACCTCTCATTATTATTTTTATCAAAACGATCTGAATTTTTTTTCTTCTTTTTCATGTGACATTATATTAGTTCCAGGTGCACAACATAATCACTGGTCATATGCATTTACTGTGACAGGACCAGCACAATAAACCTAGCTAACCTCCATCACCATACAAAATTACAATTTTTTTTGTAACAAAAGGTACAAAACTCTAGTTATAAAGTAAGCCCCAGGGGATGTGATATAAAACATGATGACTAGCGTTGACAATACAGTATTGTATATTTGAAGGTTTCTAGGACCCTCAATCTTAAACGTTCTCATTACAAGAAAAAATATCAGATTTCTTTTGTTTGTTTTTCTTTCTCGACTCATTTATCCATTTGTTCTTTACTTATCTCCTCCCAGAAGACTAAGTTTCATTAGAGCAGAGACGGTAGCTATTGTACTTCATAATGCATGCTTAGAATATGGCATAATGCCTAGAAGAGAATGGGATTTAAATGAATTATTGGATGGATGGATGGATGGATGGATGGATGGATGGATGGATGGAAAGATAGATGAATGGAAGGATGAATTAATGGTCTAAATCAGTCTGTCCACATTTGGATCTGCAGTCAAATCTTACTTCCAGACTTATTAATAGCTATAACCCCTCACCTCTTTTAATTTCCAGATAGACCATCCCTCTGCTCAAGGACAAGTTAAAATTCTCTGTCCAGGAGACTTCTCTAAACACTACAGCCACAGTCACCATGGCCATTGTCAGACTCATTCATTTAATTCACAAGCTGATGCTAGTGCCGTGAGGGACAGAGAGATGCCTTGTGTGTAGTAACTGACCTCAAAGAGACCTGCCTATTCATCAGAAGCTTCTGGACAGAAGTGTAGCACACATGCCAAGTGAACCAGTGAATGGGCTTCGTCAGAGCTTTGCTGACCCCTTAGCTCCTTATTTTTTGTGATACTAAACACAACATGGAGCTTCTCCCCACAGTCTTCCTGGAAAGGCTCAAGAAAGATCATTTTTCCAGAAGATTGCAGAGACTAATCTCTTCCCAGAATAGAATCGATACTGGAAAGTGAAGTAGCTAGATTTGTACTCTATTAACTCATTATATTTAAATAAAGTTCCTTTTTACAGAAACATAAAAACATTTTCGAAGCCAAAGGTAGAGGTTTTTAATTAGTCACCACATGCAATGGCATTCTTTCACTGGTTCAGATAATTACATGAATCTATTTCCTCCTTCTCCTCCTGGTCCTATATGACTGAGCACACTGCATCTGTGTCCATATTTTTCCCGCCTTGTTTCAACCATTACATCCAACCCTTGAAAATAGTTTTGTGTCTCTAGTATAAGAACAAATAGCTAAAATGTGAGAAAAGCAGTTGATGCGTTGGCGTTTTTGTCGATCCAATGCTCCAGCTGAGTTTAAACGGTTTTTCTCTGCGTTCGAGACAGGGAGCAGTTGTTTTGGCACAACTCGTGAGCCACCAGCTTTCTGTCACATCTCCCAGCTGTTTTCTTTCCAACACTATTTTTATCACTGCGGCTTCAGGCTCCTCACTCTGGTTTCTCTTCCTCCTTTCCACACTGCTCATCCCGGCACAATGACCCGATTCCCAGTGACTTGATACGTGGAAGCTCCTCATCTGTCCACTTCACAATCTCAGTGATTCGAACCTGCAAAGAACAGACTGTAAGGAGTTCCCCGCCAGTGCTTATCTTTTATGACACATGGCAGATTTCCCTTTTAACTGAAACCAACCTGCTCATCACCCTTTGCTGTGCACTCTCACACAGTATGCAGTCTCCGCATGCAATCCTCCATCGCCTCCTGCGTGTCCACCCCCGTCACCTCTCCCAGCCCCAAGTACTCCTTACTGGGACAGCCTGAGTCAGCTGCAACCACATCTCTCCTACACACGCTTCCATGATGACTTCACCCCATTCACCTGATAAGCAAAAGCAAGTATCTTTCTGTTTTCGTGCTTCCAGCATAGCTCAATAGTAGAACAATAAAAGGCTTTGAGCCCCCCCCCCCTTTTTTTTTATTTTAAAGAATTGGTTGCCTTGACATCTTAGATATAGCTAAGGAAACTACAGATAAAGAAAATAATCAAGGCCCTGGCCAGTTGGCTCAATGGTAGAGCATTGGCCTGACGTGTGGAAGTATCAGATTGGATTCCCAGCCAGGGCACACAGGAGAAGCGCCCATCTGCTTCTCCACCCCTCCCTCTCTCCTTCCTCTCTGTCTCTTTCTTCCCCTCCCGCAGCCAAGGCTCCATTGGAGCAAAGTTGGCCCGGGTGCTGAGGATGGCTCCATGGCCTCTGCCTCAGGCGCTAGAATTGCTCCCGCTGCAACAGAGCAACGCTCCAGATGGGCAGAGCATCACCCCCTAGTGGGCTTGCTGGATGGATCCCAGTCAGGCACATGCTGGTGTCTGTCTCTGCCTTCCCGCTTCTCTACTTCAGAAAAAAAAAATTTGTTGTTGTTTTTGTTGTTGTTGTTGTTGTTTGTATTTTTCTGAAGTTGGAAACAGGAAGGCAGTCAGGCAGACTCCCACATGCGCCCAACAGGGATCCACCCGGCATGCCCACCAGGGGGCGATGCTCTGCCCATCTGGGGCGTTGCTCTGTTGCAACCAGAGCCATTCTAGCGCCTGAGGCAGAGGCCATGGAGCCATCCTCAGCGCCCGGGCCAACTTTGCTCCAATGGAGCCTTGGCTGTGGGAGGGGAAGAAAGAGACAGAGAGGAAGGAGAGAGGGAGGGGTGGAGAAGCAGATGGGAGCTTCTCCTGTGTGCCCTGGCCGGGAATCAAACTCGGGACTCCTACACGCCAGGCCGACGCTCTACCACTGAGCCCGCCGGCCAAGGCAGAAAAAAATTTTTTAAAAAAGAAAAAAGAAAAGAATGAAATCTGACTCTATATCATATGAAGGATATTAAAAGAAAAACTAAGTTTTTCTCAAAGGATTTGGGTGTTGGGAAAGCATTACAGGAGAGAAGTATTCAGTCCTGCCTTTCATTAGAAAGCTGCCTTGTGTGCCCCATTAACCAGAGACAAGACAAAGAGCCTATTTCTTTAGTAAGAGAACATAATGACTGCTGTTATAGGATTGAGAAGAAGAAGGATGGTTTTGGTGGCATTTCAGACCAGATTTCAAAGTGCATGTGGTTTCCTGCTAGAAACTTAATTTCTAAGTTTCGTCACAGAACAGTTGAGGTTGGGCTATCATAGTTTTCCTGTGTCCCTCTATGATAGTGTGTATATGAAAACAGAAAGCAAAACAAAAACCCCACTTTTGAGCCAAATGTTTTATAATGTGTTTCAAGTGTTGGAAAAGAGAAAAAGAGAAGTCACCATTAGTTAGATCTCTACGACACAGGCAGTTTTATGCGTCTTAGAAAATCTCCCTAACAGTTATTGGTGAGGCATGCCAGAAATGCTTAGAACTGAGCACCTGCTCGGCAAGCCTGATCCAAGCACCTGGAGAAGACCTGTGTCATACAAAACGGCTAGGGAAAAAAAATCACTGTGCATGTGCAATCCATATGGAAGGCAGGATGGAATCTTTTCTGTTTCAGGTTATTTAAGGACTGCCATTTCTGCAGTCCTGGAAACATGGGTCTTTCAGGCCAGTCTGCCACTGGTGTGGTGCCATGGGTAGGTTCGAGAAATCATGTTTTAGCTAGCTCATGAAAGGGGCTCCTTGGAATGCCGAGCACATAAAGCTTCCACTATCCATCTTACTTGCACCAGCCATTCATTGTACACAGTCCACACCTTGTTTGCTCTGCCGAGGAAATGAAGTTTGTAACGATGAACATGAGTATCAAGAATTTTCCGTTGACTTAGAGTTTTAATTATTACAGGTGTTTGACGAAAAAAAATACTCGGAGTTAGTCAGTTATTTCTTCTTGTCTGTAGGTTACAGAGAGGCACACACAGGTATGATAAAATTGCATCAATTTGAGTGGCAATGTTTTGATAGTAAGATACAGCAAAAGGTTATGCTGGTATTATAAAGCAGGAGGGCATAACAAGTGACGTATGATGGCAGCGGAGGCATGACCTTGAATTACAATGACCAGAACCAGTTGGCTATTAAAAATGTACAGTGGTTAATAAAACTACATTTGATTAGGTGAAGATTTGGGGGACTATTTCTAGTGGATAATGGATAATGGTTCTAATACAGCCAAGTGGGATCTTTTAACAGAAGTTCACCTCAATCAAAAGGGTCCTTTTTTTAAAAAAGATTTTATTTACTAATTTTACAGAGAGAGGAGAGGAGGAGCAAGAACTATCAACTTATAGTTACTTTGCTTTAGTTGTTCATTGAATCCTTGTCATATATGCCTTGATTAGGAAAGCCCCACATTTTCAACCAGAGTCCTCAGCATTCCAGGTCGACAATCTATTCACTGCGCCACCACAGGCCAGGCAAGCCAAGTGGATTTTTAAAATTTGATTTATAATATCTACTCTTGGATGGACCCTCCAGGCATATGGATGGATAGCAGCCCAACAAAACCGAAATATTTATAGATCAGATTGTCAAGAGAGCTCATGCTGATTTTTATTGGGAAAAACCCTAATTTAATGGATGTTCATTGTGTCATTAGAGGTTTAGAGGTTATTGAGTCAAAAGAAAGCAAAATTCCAGAACCTTACATTTCTTTTTTTTTTTTTTTTGTACTTTTCTGAAGCTGGAAACGGGGAGAGACAGTCAAACAGACTCCCGCATGCACCCGACCGGGATCCACCCGGCACGCCCACCAGGGGGCGACGCTCTGCCCATCCAGGGCATCGCTCTGTCGCGACCAGAGCCACTCCAGTGCCTGGGGCAGAGGCCAAGGAGCCATCCCCAGCGCCCGGGCCATCTTTGCTCCAATGGAGCCTCGGCTGCGGGAGGGGAAGAGAGAGACAGAGAGGAAGGAGAGGGGGAGGGGTGGAGAAGCAGATGGGCGCTTCTCCTGTGTGCCCTGGCCGGGAATCGAACCCGGGACTTCTGCACGCCAGGCCAACGCTCTACCACTGAGCCAACTGGCCAGGGCTACATTTCTTTATAAGACTCTCCTACTCTCTCTAATCCTTAAGTAGAAGACAACTCAGATAATTCTCAATCTTGACATTAGAATAAGACATCCTCCCTTAAGCCTGAAAAACAATTAATAGCAATCCAAGAGAATGTAAAAGATATTGTGTTCACTATTTAGAAACGTATTTTTATAAGAGGCATAAGAACAAAGTGTGTGGTGCATTGGAAATGGGTTAGGTGAGATCTGAGAAGATGTCACAGATAAAACAAAAGAAAATAAAAGTAATTATTATGCTATGGAGTAATGATGTTTTAAAGGGGTCTTCACATCTATCTTTATTTCCCCCCAATATTCAAGATATTCTTTTAAAAGAAAAGGAAATTTTATCTCCATTTTAAAAATTAGAAATCAGATATCTAGATATGGGGGGAAAAAAACCTCATCATAAGAGAGTACAAACGAGCAGAGATTAAACAGCACCTTGAAACATTCTTTTGTTAACATTTCAACATTAGCATTTTCTTCCAAAGGCCTTGATCATGAAATATTTAAGACACAGCTCTATGAAATAGTCAAGTACTGTCTCAGTGTCTCTTTCCCATGGTACCGGCCCCAACCTCCACCACATTCATTCTTTCCCCAACACCGCCCGTCCCTACTCCCCACAGTACAGATGAAACACATTTGTCAACTATAGGTACACAGAAAGAATGGTTAGGAGGAAAAAAATGTGTTTCTGAGGACATATTTAAGAAACATATTTATGTTAAAGTCATTAAATATGCAAGAAGTGTTCCTCAAAAATAACAAAAAAAATTGCAAACAAATGAGATAGTTACCTACTATCAGAATCACATGTTTAAAATGAATGACAACTAGTTTTCACAAAGTTGTAAGTAAAGGGGAGACCTTATATCACACACTGGTAAAAATATAAATTGGTACCATTCCCTATTGGAAATATCTATTTTAAAATGTAAATATACTGTATGTGTGTACCTATATATGCCTATGTCATATACACACATATATACATAAATATACACAAACTTGCATAGATATTTTGTAACATTGCTTTCCTCAGGCAGAAAAGATGCATGAATATGGGAAGATAGTATTTTCCTAAAAGTATTTGCTGTACCAGATTTTTAATATAAAAAGTTTCAGAGAGCCTGACCAGGTAGTGGCGCAGTCGGACTGGGATGTGGAGGACCCAGGTTCAAGACCCCGAGGTCGCCAGCCTGAGCGCGGGCTCATATGGTTTGAGCAAAGCTCACCGGCTTGGATCCAAGGTCGCTGGCTTGAGCAAGGGGTTACTCAGTCTGCTGTAGCCCCATGGTCAAGGCACATATGAGAAAGCAATCAATGAACAACTAAGCTGTCGCAACGAAAAACTGATGATTGATGCTTCTCATCTCTCTCGGTTCCTATCTGTCTGTCCCTATCTATCCCTCTCTCTGGCTCCCTCTTTCTCTGGCTCTGTAAAAAAAAAAAAAAAAAAAAGGTTTCAGAGAACTACTTATATGATGACCTACATTATGAAAAGAGATATGTATACCAAACTAATAACGACACATATATAGGGAACAATACAAACTCCAGTGTTAGTAGCAGTTACCTTTAGAAATGGTAGGTAGTCATCTGAAGGATTATGTTCTATTTCTTTACATAGTAGAATTAAGGTTAATTTTAACTTATTTATATCTATGTTTCTCAAGTTGAATATATATCACCAACTCTATTATGCCTTTGAGAAGTGTGTATATAATATACTATTGGAGTCAAATAGCCACATCTGGGTCCTGGATAGATCACTTGACCACTTTTAGATTTCCTAAACCTTTGTTTTTGCAGCTATAAACTAATGGTAAGCTGAGTTCCTGTCATGAAGTTGTAAATATTGATGAGACCCTGCAAAATAGCTCATGACAATGTTTAGTGTGGTGACTATCACATAGGAAGCTCATGAGATACTAGCTGTTGCAGTTATTATGTTGCCTTCAAAGTCCAGGTTTAGCTGGCCTATTGGATACATTTTAATCCCAGTCCATTCTTAAATCAATCAGGTAGCATCCTGGCTCCCTTGTTCTCTTAGAAGTCTGCATTTGCTCCTACCTCTCACTAGCTTCTCCGCCTCCAAATCTGCGGTATCCTTTGTCTTCCTTTTCCACTGAAAAACTCTTGTCTGGGTCCCTATTCAGATGGGGCCACCCTCCCCACCCCTGACTGCCCAGTGATCATGTCACTGGGATTGTATCCGGGACTCAGAACCACTCCAATTCCCTGTTATCCACCTGCCCTTGGTCTCCTAAATACAGGCTGAGTCTTGCTTTTTACTAGAGATGAACCTAGGATCCCCGGCATCTTCTATAATTTGTTTCTCCTCTAATGACTATAAAATGGACATTAAATGTGGTTTTTTTTAATGGCACAGAAAGCATCAGTGTAACCACAGAACTATCACTCCCAGAAACCATGATGGAGCTATTTATGGATGACACACAGAGAGAAGGACCTCATTGTGGAAAATTGTCATAATTTGCCTATGTTCCTTCAACATCTGTAATGGAGAGTGTCACTGTCAATCAGAACACAGAACTGAAGACCCCGAGCTCTGCCGCCAGCCACAGCAGCCTTAGGAACTCCCTGAAATTGCTCTTGGTTTTGACTCTGCGTGGAGCCCTTCCATGCCAATGAGAGGAGAGTCAAGCAAGGAACGTGAGGAGTTTCCACAGGCAGGGTTTTAATTCTTTTTTCTTCCAAGTGAATAATATGTATATGATTAACTCTTCATCTAAGATTCCTCTCAGAAACACATGGATTTTGTTCATCTTCTTTATTTTTATTTATTTATTTATTTATTTATTTATTTTGTGTTTTTCTGAAGCTGGAAACTGGGAGAGACAGTCAGACAGACTCCCGCATGCGCCCGACCGGGATCCACCCAGCACGCCCACCAGGGGCACGCTCTGCCCACCAGGGGGTGATGCTCTGCCCCTCCGGGGCGTCACTCTGCCTAACAAAGCCACTCTAGTGCCTGGGGCAGAGGCCAAGGAGCCATCCCCAGCGCCCGGGCCATCTTTGTTCCAATGGAGCCTTGGCTGCGGGAGGGGAAGAGAGAGGCAGAGAGGAAGGAGGGGTGGTGGTTGGAGAAGCAAATGGGCGCTTCTCCTATGTGCCCTGGCCGGGAATCGAACCTGGGTCCCCCGCACACCAGGCCGACACTCTACCGCTGAGCCAACCGGCCAGGGCCTGTTCATCTTCTTCACGTGAGGAACTGGGCAACATACAGACAAACACGTTTTCTTCCTGACTGTGGCAGGGAATAATCTCTGGTAAAATAAAATAATGCATCTCATTGAAATAAAAAGCAAGAAAACCCAGGCTGTGGGGCCGGGTGCTCCCAGGCGCTCCTGCCTCTCTGCAGAGCTTTAGAGGTAATAATCAGTCCACCCTGTGTTCCGGAAGTGCCTGATGATTTGCAAAGCACTTTCGTGTATATGATATCCTTCCAGGAAAAGGAATGCATAGTCTATGAGGGCCGTTCCAGAGAGAAAATAAAGTGTCACATAAATGGAAACGACTCCTCGATGGAATAACTCGGGGAGCTCCTCTATCAAAATAGTGAACCACTTCATGAGAAACAGAGGAGACAAAACGAAAATAAAATCACCATCGCTAGCATAAATAGAAACTAGATGGGGCTTGCTAAAATATTTTTTCATTATGTGCATGGTTCAGAGGCTGTAATTTGTTCCTCATGTTGAAATTGGAATGAGATGATAAACAGACATCCTGGCTCTCAGGTGCCCCGTGCAATTTCAGTACTTGGCCACCTGAGGCAAAATGCTTATTATTCTTTGGCAGTATAATGATTTCCCTCTGCCATTGATTCCATTCGTTCCACTGCCTGATGCAGTGCCTGCCCCAGCGTTACCCCCACACCTTCAGCCCCAGCCAGGCTAGTCCTGCCTGGGACACGTTCCTGCCTCCAGGTCTGCTCCCCACACCATTCTTCACAGCCAAATAATCTCTCCTCCTCCAAGGACATTCCCTAACTTCTCTGAGCTACAGTTTTCTAATCACTCAGATTTTTCATTCATTCATTCATTCATTCATTCATCCATCCATTCATCCATTCATCCATTCATTCATCCATTCAACACTATTTAATGAGAATTGATTACACACAAGGCACTGTGCTAGGCACTGGAATAGAGCAATGAAAACAACAAGTACAATCTCCACTCTCAAGGAGTTTCCATGTTCTGGGGGACGGGCAAACAATAAACATGTACACAACAAAATATTATTTTATTTTATTTATTTTTTTAGAGAGAGACAAGAAGGGAGAAAGATGAGAAACATCAATTCATAGTTGCATCACTTCAGTTGCTTATTGATTGCTTCTCATAGGTGCCTTGGGGGTGCTTATGCTAAGCCAGTGACCCCTTGCTCAAGGCAGTGATCTTGGGCTTCAGTCAGTGACCTTAGACTCAAGCCAGCAACCTTGGAATCCCACACTCAAGCTGGCGAGCCTGCACTATAGCCAGAGACTGTAGGGAATCTCCCATTTAACTCTGAACCCTCTTTGACTTGGATTGTAGAACTTTAGTTAAAAGCCCTGATTGAATGTGCTCTTAGATGCAAACACCAAGAAGCTGTGTGAGTGAGCCTGACCAGGTGTTGGTGCAGTGGATGGAGCGTCAGACTGGGATGCGGAGGACCCAGGTTCAAGCCCCCAAGGTCACCAGCTTGAGCGTGGGCTCATCTGATTTAAGCAAAGCTCACCAACTTGGACCCAAGGTTGCTGGCTCAAGCAAGGGGTTATTCCAGGGGTAGTCAACCTTTTTATACCTACCGCCCACTTTTGTATCTCTGTTAGTAGTATAATTTTCTAACCACCCACCGGTTCCACAGTAATGGTGATTTATAAAGTAGGGAAGTAACTTTACTTATAAAACTTATAAAACAAAACAAAACAAAAAAACTTATAAAACAGAGTTACAGTAAGTTAAAGCATATAATAATAATTACTTACAAGTACTTTATGTTGGATTTTTGCTAAGTTTTGCAGAATAAATCTTTATAAAACAACTTGCTATAGTTAAATCTATCTTTTTATTTATACTTTGGTTGCTCCACTACCGCCCACCATGAAAGCTGGAACGCCCACTAGTGAGCAGTAGGGACCAGGTTGACTACCACTGGTTACTCCGTCAGCTGTAGCCCCACGGTCAAGGCACATATGAGAAAGCAATCAATGAACAACTAAGGTGTCGCAATGAAAAACTAATGATTTATGCTTCTCATCTCTCTCCGTTCCTGTCTGTTTGTCTCTATCTATCCCTCTCTCTGACTCTCTGTCTCTGTGTAAAAAAAAAAAAAAAAAAAAGGAAGTTGTGTGAATGAGTGACTGTAAAGCCAGAAGCCAGGGCCAGGGCCACCATCAGAGCAGCCCAGCCCTTGCAGGTTCGCATTGGATTTGGACAGTCGGTAAAGAAACAACGGAGCCACAAACTGGTGGGCCATAGTCTTTAATTCTAGCTTGCACCCGGCGGGCAAGTAAAAACATACACACTGGGCTCCAAAACCCACTCACATTCAGTGCTCACAAAGCCACTGACTTATCCGAGTTTCCTAGAATCAAAGGTTTCTAGCTCACCAGCCTTATTCTCCTCAGTTCCCCATCTCCTTCCTTCTCCCAGATACAAACTCTGCACAGACTGGCATCTCACTCAGCACTCCGCCATCTTGGCTGCTTCTTCTGGCCTACTCCACGTGGCCTCCTTCTGCTCTGCTCTCTCCTCTAATCATCCCAGGAACCAAGAGTGCAAACTCTCGTTCCGCCCCCATTTTATATTGTAGCTTCACAACCTCTAATCCAATATACAAAACAGGGAAGTCTCCAATACAAAATCACTTCTCCGAGGCATGATTGGATTGTACCACCCCACATCAAAAAGGGTGGGAAAGGCTTAATCCCAAAACCAAGCCCCAGGCTACAAGGATTCTCAACACACATTAATATCACCTGGGCGATGGCCTCACGTGGGCACTGCCATCCTCAACAAAGTGAGCATAATACATTTTATCTGCCCAACAGTGACCTTTGTGCAAACACAAAGGA
The DNA here is from genome assembly GCF_036850765.1 of Saccopteryx bilineata. Classification (NCBI taxonomy): domain Eukaryota; kingdom Metazoa; phylum Chordata; class Mammalia; order Chiroptera; family Emballonuridae; genus Saccopteryx; species Saccopteryx bilineata. The sequence continues at coordinate 76,849,457 of NC_089492.1, read as the reverse complement.
ATGCATGTGAATAGCCTTTGGAAAACTAGCCTAGAGATTCTGGATTGCCTTTTCCACTTGTTAATTAGCAAAAGAAAAAGAATGTACTGACCCAAATTAGCCCTTTCTCCATGTCAGCAAAATGACCATTAGTCATTCTTTCCCCTTATCACCTGTCCTCCATCCCTTATAATCCTGTTACCTCTGTTCTGCTTCTGATCAATAAAAGCTAAGGGAGAAGGAGATTCAGGTCTTCTTTGCCTCCCTTGGCAAGCCTCCCCTCTCTCTCTTGACATAAGTTTTTGTCTTCAGTAGGTTTCTTTCATGCAACACTGGTGGTTCCCGGTGGGCTGGAGTGCTACAAGGGAACTCGGGGTTTCAAACCAGGGCCTCCCAGATCAGTGCTCTATTCACTGCACCACCACTAGCCAAGTGAAAAGATTATTTTAGATGTTGCAAAGTGCTATGAAAATCTATAATGGCATGTAAGGCCAGGGGCCACCACCGCCATGGTTGCATTCACATGCAGGTTCTCATTGAATTCAAGCAGACAATAAAGAAATGGTGGAGTCAGAGGATGGTGGGTCATTGTGTTTATTAGTGTCTCACCAAGACAGGCAAGCCACAAGAAAAGCCAAGGGAAAAGCAGAAAACCTGCTTTTCACACAGAGGACAAAAGATCAGGGAAGAGAGAAAGAAAAAATCCTCCTGCCCCTCTCGGTGGTGGGGGCAGAATCTCCCTTTCAGTAAACATTAGCAAGACAATGGTCGCTCCCAAGCAGGAAGGCAACCTGCCACCTCACAGACCTCTATACCTGCCCAACCCCCAATGCAAACTATAAGTGAACAAACATATACATCATATTTACAAACTTATTTGACCAACATTTCACCCCTTTGCTCGCTTGCTTTACAATCTATACAGGTATCTTCCACGATGGTCACTGTGCGAGGAGTGAGGTCATTGCATAAACAGAAATAGTACAAACTACAGCAATAGAATTACCAAATCGTAAGCTATGGGCGAAATGAGAGAGCTGTCAGCGGCACCAAGAGAGGCAAATCTTTCCCTCTGGCAGAATATAGGCCAGAGTTTTATCTGCAGACAGCACAGTAACTGGTACCAGAGGCCACCCTGAGCAGGCATACCAAACCTTATTGGCCAATACACCAGGATCTGCTGGTTCTATGTGTAGTAAAATAGGATAACTCATTATTGGCCATAAAGAAATTATAAACACTTCCTCGTCTGTCCCATGGAACCCAGAGTTGAAAGCAGCATTCTTCATACCTAGTTCCTGAATGTGGGTGTAAAGCCAGGGGCCACCATCATGGCCATTCACATGCAGGTTCTCATTGAATTTGGGCAGACAGTAATGAAACAACGGAGCCAAGAACTGGTGGGCCATCAGCTTTAATTCTAGCTTGCACCCGGTGGGCAAGAAATACACACAGTGGGAAAACACTTCCCTTTCCATTCAGGGCTTCCAAAGCCACTGACTTATCCGAGTTTTCTAGAATCAAAGATTTGTACTTCACCAGCCTTATTCACCTCTGTTGGGCAGATAAAATATATTATGCTCGCTTTGTTAAAGATGGCGCTGCCCACATGGAGGCCGTTGCCCAGGTGATATTAATGTTTGTTGGGGGCTGGCTGTGGGCAGGCAGAATCATTGTAGCCTGGGGCTTGGTTTTGGGATTAAGCCTTTCCCACCCTTTTTGATGTGGGGTGGTACAATTCTATCATGCCTCAGAAAGTGACTTTGTATTAGAGACTTCCCTATTTTGTATATTGGATTAAGGGTTTGGATTTCTACACTATAAAATAGGGGCAGAATGGGAGCTTGCTCTCTTGGTTCCTGAGGTTATCATTAGAGAGAGCAGAGCAGAGAGCAGAAGGAGGCCACATGGAGGAGGCCAGGAGAAGCAGCCAAGATGGCGGAGTGTTGAGTGAGAAGCGAGTTTGTGGCAGAGTTTGTGCAGGGAGGAGGAAGGAGATGGGGAACAGAGGTGAATAAGTCTGGTGAGCTAGAAACCTTTGATTCTAGGAAATTCGGATAAGTCAGTAGCTTTGTGAGCACTGAATGTGAGTGGGTTTTGGAGCCCAGTGTGTGTTTTTACTTGCCTGCCAGGTGCAAGCTAGGATTAAAGATGATTGCCCATCAGTTCTTGGCTCCATTGTTTCCTTACCAACTGTCCGAATCCAATGCGAACCTGCATGAGCCAGGCTGCTTTGATAGTGGCAGCCATGGCTTCTGGCTTTACAACCTCTGTTCCCATCTCCTTCTCTCTACACAAACTCTGCACAAACTGGCTTCTCCTTGAGCACTCTGCCATCTTGGCTGTTTCTCCTCTCCTCCACGTGGCCTTTCTCTGCTCTCCTCTCTAATGCCAATCTCAGGAACCAAGAGAGAGCAAGCCCTTGGTCTGTCTCCATTTTATAGTGTAGAAATCAAAACCTTTAAAGCCAATCTACAAATAATAAGGAAGTCTCTGATACAAAGTCACTTATCTGAGGCATAATGGGATTCCTCATAAGAGTGCACCACCCCACATCATGCAACAGTCAAGGGTATGGGGAAAAGCTTAGTTTTAAAAACTAAGCCTTAGGCTATAATAACTTTGCCAGCTTACAGCCTCTCTCCCGCACCCAATACAAACTATAAATGAGCAAACATATATATCATATTTACAAACTTATTTGACCAACACCCGGGCCCTCACCTTTCAACTTGTGTAGATACGAGGTGCTTTAAGTCCCAGTGAGGGGGATCATTTATCTCTATGGGACAGGCATAGGGGATTCTGCAGACACATGTGCGGACGTGTCTTTGAGGCTGCTTAGATACTTCCAGCTTTGTCCTCCAATTCTCTCCCCTGGCTAACAAATGTCCTTGCTTGCCTTTGGGTTCATTACTTGTCAATGAATATTTATCAACTTACAATGACTAGGTGCAAGAGCCTGGAAAGTTCCTACAGATACAGTTTCCATCCTCTAGATCTTCAAAGGAAAGACACAAAACAAAGTAAAATGAAATCCATACCGAACAGCCATGTGCCCTGTGTCCGGTCTGAGCGCAAAGGAAAGGCTGCACAAGCTGAATAGATGACTCGAGGAACGTGCTTCAGAGGAGCCTGCGTGGATGCGGGAAGGTGAGGAGCATTTTTAGGGGCAGAGGAGGAGACAGCGGTGGTGCGTGACCAGCTGCAGCGAAGCTCGGAGACACGCCCACACTGGAGCTCCGAGGATGGTGGGAGGCTCTCTGGCTGGACAGCAGGAGCCAGGAGGGGCCGGTAAAAGCAGACAGTATATCAAGGTTTCAGAAGCCTTCAGTACATGAACATTATTTTGTCACCAACAGGGAGCTTGAGATGGGAGAGCAACATGAGCTGGGCCAGAACAAGGAAGATCTGCTAGTTGGTGGCCACAGGACTCTCTTAGGGAGCCGAGGTGATGGACAGTGCCCAGCAGTCACGCCCTTGGGTGCGCCCCAGTGGTGAACACCCCCAAGCCGCCCTTCCTGGCCATCAGGGAAGCTCTTCAGTGGGGAACTTGGTCCTGGGTATTTCCCATCGGCCTGGCTGAGACTGTCTCCTCCTTCTTTTTCTCCTTCCCTGGTGTCAGGTCTGTGGGGCAGTGTGAAGCCTCCTCTGACCCTCCTGCTCTCTCCTGCCTTCTCCACAGACAGCGCCCCAAATCAGCAGCATGCACATCTCCGCTTCACAGAGGACAAGAGGGATGAGCAGCCCTGACCCACTGTAGGGGAGATACCCAGATTGGCACAGACTGGAACGTACCATCGGGCAGCAGGGGGAAAGGAAAGGGAAAGGAAGATTTCTTATGACAAAAAAAGAGAACAAGACTTGCTTCATCTTCTGCAATATCCTTGTGGGAGAAGGGTTTGTGCTTAGGATTTGAAATCATTTACCCATGTGTCCCCAATGATGGTGGATGGATGAATGTCGGTGCTTCCTCACAGCTGGGCCCTGCCTGTGTTTTTTTTCCTTCTGTGACCCCCATAGTTGTGTTTACAGTAATTCAGTGTGGGATTGACCTAGTAAATCTGGTCGAGTAAGTGTTTGCTATTGAAAGTTGGAAACATTTATGCCCTTTTATTGATAATGTGTAATAACAGGAAATCACATTTCATACGATGAGAACTTTCTAATTGAAGGATATAAAAACCATTTATTCATGTCTGGAGGGCATAAACCTGAAGAGAATGCAGTGAGCCTTGAATCTTCCTGCTAATATTTTCATATGAGAAATCATAGCTTAAAAATAAAGAAATCATAGCTTCATAATAGTGTTTAATAAAAAAGAAATAATTTATTTAAGAAAATGATCTTCATCTCTATCCCAGAATACTATCAATGTTTAACAAAAGAACAGTAATTATAATCTAAGTCTAGTTCAGTAATTTTCAAACATTCTCTTTAAGTTTTTAACAGATTACTTTTAATATCTGACTTATGTAGAGTTCACTGTGAACTTCCTATTCTGATTTTCTATGTTCCCATTTGTTTCCCTACTAAATATAAACATATCAACTATCAGGGTGAAATAAATATAAATATATAGATAAACAACATAGAGTGTTTGGCAATTCTCAGCCACTCTGGTTTGACAAAAACAAACATTATTTGGCTTAAGAAAAACTATGTGAAACCAAAAAACGATGGCACGTTTGAGCTAACTATGCGACAAATTAACTAAATGTTTCAAAATCCATAAGAGCTTGACAGTGATAAGACATTTCTGTGTAAATACAGCTTTTTTAAAAACTAAAAACGGGGCTTTCTGCTTACCCCTTACGAGTCTCCCAAAGCTGGGGCATACAGACTGATTTCCTTGCTGATTTTCATCTCCACATCCTGGGAAACGCTTTTGTTTATAATATTCTTTTTGAAGCCAGGGAGGGCCCCGCAGATGAAAAAGATAACACTGTCTTGTCCTTTCCTTTTCCCCAGTAAATAAGGGGACACGTTCATCTGATCAGCAGCTGTCACTCCAAAAGATTTTTCCACTAAGTCTGGAATTGCGGGACTCTTTGGGAAGGAACAGTCACTCTTAGCAGCCTTCATAAACCACACGGGAAGTTGGCTGCTTGGCTGCCTTGGGGACACCAGCAAGTTCACATTTAAGAGCATAGGCCCCTCAATATCTAAGCCATGAGGATAGTTTTTATTATCTCCTGATGTCTAGTCTCTCTCTTGGTTGTAAGAGGCTTGCTTCTGTTTGGGAATCTGCCCACTTCACAGCGACAGTCATCATCATTGAACTAAGCCAATTAAGACATCCTGTTCTGCACACTTTCAACTGCTGTTTTCCTAAAACAGGGAACAGATGGGATGATGCCCCCTTCCTACCTCCTGGTGGCTTGATTGCAGATGTGGGATCAGACAGACGCAGCCGTTTTGCCACTATGAGACACTGGCCCTGACACCAGTTAGCCTCTAAACGCTTCCCCCACCTCCTAAATTTAATAAGAAGAAATGAATTCCTATTTGTTCAAACCCCTGCTGCCCCCTCGTCACTCTCAGTGAAAAGCACTCCTCAAGGGAGCAGGCTAAGGGTATGCACTTCCCCGGGCCTCGTCTCCTGTACCTTTCACCTCCAGTTACAACATCTACAGACCATACTGCACACCCATGGGGCTGTTTGGTGATGGGCACAAAAACTCTTTCCCTCCAAAATCCTGCTCATCGAAGTGACTCAGCTCCTGTGAGAAGCTTCCCCCCCACTCTCCCTTGCCCCCGCCTCCACGCTCCCTTAACTCTTTGCACCACCAGGCTCAGGTTTCCAACTGAGCCAAGGGATCCTTGTGACTGCCGCTCAGCTTCTGTTCTGTGAATTCTCCCAGAACCGTCACACTGCTCCCAGAACCTGACGCTGTCTGGAAGCACAGGACACATCTCTCATCTTTATTATTAAATCTTACATTTCCCGGACTGCTCTATGAGAGAGCCTTGGTCTCACAGGCTTCTCGGGGAGAGAGTTTCCCTTGGTTCTCACTGAAGCCACACCCTCCTTCTAACCGGCAGACCCAGGCTAGGTCAAAGAAGAAAGCACTACAACAGTGATTCCGAAGGAGAATTTTATAATAACAATTACAAATTTAAATGTCTGTAATTTTTGATCCGGCAATTCCACTTGTGGGAAGTTGTCCCAGAGGCATACCAAACAGGTGACCAAAAATGTCTGCACCTCAATGCAGATTAGAGTGTTGCTTATTACTACGAAAACTGAAGACATCTATATAACCCCTAATAAATCATGGCACACCTATTTGAAAAGAGACTATTGCGCCTCTGTTAAAAAGGACCAGAAAAATCTATATATGGTGACCTGTAAAAAAAAAAAAAAGAAAAGAAAAGAAAGTGTAACTTAGAGGCCCTGGCCGGTTGGCTCAGCGGTAGAGCGTCGGCCTGGCGTGCGGGGGACCCGGGTTCAATTCCCGGCCAGGGCACATAGGAGAAGCGCCCATTTGCTTCTCCACCCCCCCCCTCCTTCCTCTCTGTCTCTCTCTTCCCCTCCTGCAGCCAAGGCTCCATTGGAGCAAAGATGGCCTGGGCGCTGGGGATGGCTCCTTGGCCTCTGCCCCAGGCGCTAGAGTGGCTCTGGTCGTGGCAGAGCGACGCCCCAGAGGGGCAGAGCATCGCCCCCTGGTGGGCAGAGCGTCTCCCCTGGTGGGCGTGCCGGGTGGATCCCGGTCGGGCGCATGCGGGAGTCTGTCTGACTGTCTCTCCCCATTTCCAGCTTCAGAAAAATACAAAAAATAATAATAATAAATAAAGTGTAACTTAAAAACATTGGCTAATTCTGAGGCTGGAACTCTTCCTCTCTTATATTTAGATAACAGTATTGTATATATTTCCATAACCCATACGTACATAATATCTACTATCAGAAATGAGCTGAGATAGAAGCAGATCTTCTCTGGTAGGTATTCCCAATAATGGTGGGAAACCAGGAGCCTCTGCAGGGGGGCAGACTCTACTTAGAAACAGTCCCCTCTGATGGTGGATGGCAACCAGTCTGGAATGCAGGCTAGAAGCTGGAAATGGGGCGATAAGATTGGAGGACCAGGGGGAAAGAAGACATGAGGACAGCTGCCCCTAAAATGGGACAAGTTGCTTTGTGAGCTAGTGAGATCCCCATTCATCCAACTGTGCAAGCGGGAGCCCTCAGAGTGTCCCTTTACACCTCTCCCTCCCTCACTCCCCAGTATTCCTCTTGTGTTCTCCTGAACAGTTGTCTCCATCTCTTCCGACACAGCTCGGGTGCAGGTAACCAAGCTCACCTGCTTGAATAACTTTCCCATTGGTATCCTTTTGTTACCCGGTAGGCAGACCTTTGACCTCCATCACCTCTGCCCTGATACCACTCCTGTGAATAACTTGTGTTATACAGCAAAAAGGGCCTTTGTAGATGTAACCAAGGTTACATCGAATTTGGAATAGGGAAATCATCCTGGATTATCCCGGGAAGCCCATGGTCAGCGCATGAACACAAACAGGGCCATTTGCCCACTGAATGCAGAAGAGGAAGTGGGTGAAAGGCAGCAGAGGTCAGAAGCGTGAGAAGGATCTGACCTGGCAGTGTTGAAGATGAGGGAACTACCAAGTGAAAGCAAGTGAAGGAAATTAATTCTGCCAAAACCCATGAGCCTGAGGTGAGAGCCTGCGTGCCAATGATACGTGAGGTCTACCCTCAGGAGCTGCAGAGAGCCCCAACATCTGACCTGTGGAAACTATGATACTGTTTTAACAGCTTCGTTTATGGTAATTTGTTTCAGCAGCAATATGAAACAAAAAAATCAACCCTTGCCCACCTCTGATTTCTTCTTCCAAACACAATGAGAATTATTTTTCCCCAATGAGAATTATTATAGGTCTGGTGAAGATATAGCAATTAGTTAAGATCCTACTCCTCTCTGGGAACACAGACTTCAAGTCTTGCATAGCCTGACCAGGCAGTGGCGCAGTGGATAGAGCATCAGACTGGGACACAGAGGACCCAGGTTTGAAACCCTGATATTGCCGGGTTGAGCGTGGGCTAATTTGATTTGAGCAAGGCTCACCAGCTTGAGCCCAAGGTTGCTGCCTTGAGCAAGGGGTCACTCGGTCTGCTGTAGCCCTCCCCCCTGCCACATCCCCTCTGCCAAGGCACATATGAGAAAGCAATCAATGAACAACTAAGGGGCCACAATGAAGAATTGATGCTTCTCATCTCTCTCCCTTCCTGTCTGTCTGTTCCTATCTGTCCCTCTCTCTGTCTCTCTCTGTCACACACACACACAAAGTCTTGCATAGTTTTCAGCTCCCATGAACCTTTCCAACCTTCCCATAACCCTGCAATTCAGCCACTTTGGCCTTCTATCATTTACTCATCTTGCCAAGCTCCCTCCTGCCTCAGGGCCTTTGCACAAGCTGTCTCCTTTACCTGGAATGTTCTTCTCTGTCCTCTTCATGTTCTGGCCACTATCAGAAGTCTTTTCTGAGACTTCTCTGACTAAATAAAACTTAGAAATTATAGGTTCCTATGGAATTACATATCTCTTTCCAAGTGATTGTCATGGTTACAATGGTCTGTGCAAATGCTTGACAATTCTCTGCCTCCTATTCTATGCTGTAACATCCATAATGTCAGCAAATATGGATGCATTTCTCACCATGGTATCAATGGCTCTTACTGAGGGTCTAAAATGTTATCATTTCTCAATAGTTGTTCCCAAAATCAGCTCTGAATTATTGAATCAATGAGTCACACTGAACCCATGAATTGGTGTTCCAGGAAAGCACAGATGAGAAAACACCACCCACCAGCAGACAGTCGAATCATGTGACCATGCCGCGTTCCACCTGCTGACTGCACGAGGTTAATTTAAAGTACTTCTTGCCTATGCAAAGTATGACAACTAGCTTTTAATTTTACATTAACCAGGAGCCTTGGTTTTTCTAGTGAAAAATGGCTGCCAAAACTAATACATCATTGCATCATAAATACATGTCCTGTCTCACAAATAAATTTAATAAATAGAAGACCTTGTAATATGTGCTCCAAAGGATATAAACATGCTCTTGATTATTCACATACCCAGTCTATGTCATGAACATCACACTTTATAAAATATGCTTTTGTACACTACCTCCTCTAATCCTCGCAATAACTTCATAAAGCACTTGGCCAGCTCTTGTTGCATTTTTTAGTTCAGCACGAATCAAATCAGGGATTCACCACTTAAAGGTTAATGGACATATTCAAGTTTGAGAACTTGGAAGTGACAGGCTTCCTGCTGCAGTCCAGTTTAACAGCACAGATTTGCCTGGTGGGAACCAAGCCCACTCTTTCCTGTGTATTTCCTCCTCTCCATCCCTGCTCCCGTGTGCCTGACCCAATGCCCTGCAGTGGTCTGGGCAGCCGTCCACCACACCCCATGTAATTTCTATTTGTCTGCAGCTGCTCATCCCGAAGGTGAGACCATGAACTGTGGTAGGCAATCGATAATGTTTATCCAATGGGTTGTTTACATTACTCAGACACTTCACACACCGCATGTAAGCAGTTATCACTCTAAGCTCCTCAGGTTTGAGAAAATAAATTTCTATTGATACATAAAAAGGATTCTATCTATTATTTTTTTATTGTCTTTAGAGTGTGCCTCTTTTTAAATAGTTACTAGCTAGAGGGGAAAGTCTTTTGGAATTCTGAGATGTGCTTTTTATTCTATGAATTTTTGCATCGTGATATCACAGATTAGCACACTGTGGTTCTTTCTCAAGCTACTAGGGCGTGGTTAGCACATCAAGATGAGCCTCAAGATGAATTTTGCTTAACTGGAGCAGGTATAGTATGCTACTGATTCTGAATGCACTAGAAAATCCCAAATAATTGCCAAAAGCTGTTTTAAATAATTGTTTCCAGAATAAGGGCATAATCTCACTTTATAATTACTTTAAAGGAAATTATTTCATTTGGATTCTTCTACTATGTCCTAGTTTTAAAAAGGAAACTTAAGAGTGTAATTAATAATCCAATAGACACAAACATCTTCTTGATAAGTATCATTTATTTTTTCTGGATTGTTACATTAAGGCTTCTGTGGAAAATACAGAGATTACCTACCAATGTCCAGAGGGAGAGAAGAAATTTACTTAGAATAATCATTCTTCTGCCCTGAGGCAAATGTTAACATCCTGACACTTTCATCACTATAATGCTCCTGTTTATTTTTCTTAGTTGAGATAAAGTCTAGATTTTTCTACTTTAACATTATGCATTGTTTTTCCAGTAGAGCCTTTGTGTCAATGCTTTTAATTAAAGGTACTACATCTCTTCATTTCGCTTCAAAAGTCTGCCCACCTGATATAACCACTGTTAAAAATTTGGTATAACTTTCCATACCTGTCCCTTTGTTAAACCAATAGCCACACAATACATATAAATAGCATTGCTACAATAGTTGTTTTTACAAAAATAGAATCGTGCACATAACTAATTTTTAAAATATATATCATTATATTTTTTCAACTCCTTCATATAGATCTACCTCATTCTGTCAAATAACTGCATACTATTCCATAGAATGGAAGTACAGTAATTTGCAAAACCATCTCCTATTGATGGACATTCAAGATATGTTCCTCTTAATTTTCCTGTTGTAAGAAACAAAGCAATAAATATAAGAGTATACATTATATTTAAATAATGTCACCTTTATATTTAGAAAATATTTCTTTGCCAGCAATTACAAATTTAACTAACAAATATAGTTGATTTTTCCCTGTTGTTCTCTGTGAGAATAGATCCATATTTTCTGGGGTTTTCATTCTTTTGTCCAAACAAAACACAGAACGTGGCATATAGAAAGTTTGAGTCAAGCCCTGGCTGGTTGGCTCAGTGGTAGAGTGTCCACCAGGTGTGTGGATGTCCTGGGTTAGATTCCCAGTCAGCAACCATCCGCCTCTCCACCCCTCCCCCTGCCTCCCTCTTCCACCCTGCAGCCATGGCTTGAATGGTTCGAGCAGGTTGGCCCCGGATGCTGAAGATGGCTCCATGGCCTTGCTTCAGGGGCTGAAATAGCTTAGTTGCTGAACAACAGAGCAGCAGCCCCAGATGGGCAGAACATCTCCTGGTAGGGGGCTTGCCAGGTGGATCTTGGCCCAGGTCACACGTGGGAGTCTGTCTCTGTCTTCCCTGACTCTCACTTAATAAAAAAAAAAAGAAAGAAAGAAAGTTTGAGTCAAATAAACAGATGCTGAAGTGAGCTGAACAGAGAATATTGCTGTGGGAGCCCTGAATTTACATGTGGTCACTGTGGAAGCTATACTGTATGATGTTTAGGTAGGACACCAGGTCGGGGCATGACTGGGACACACAGTAGCCCACCACCTGTGTCAGGCTTGACCACCAACGGGCAGGATGTGTGTAAACTCAATCTCCTTCCATTTCATTTTCTCTTAATTTACAAATTGATTAAACAACATGCTTCTCATGTTGCCTAGACATGCGTTTTACTTTAATACACACTTTATTCTTAACAAACGCCTGATAGTAATGTAAAATAATAAGTACCTTTAGCATCAAAACAGTATGTTAAAATTATATGTTTGTAATTATGAGAGTATTCATTGACATCTCTTTATAACTCATTTCACATGCAGAGGGTGAAACGATTATTAAATTCTTCCCATTCATTGACTGAGCTTTAGAGTATTCAGAGTCTACGGGAGAATGAGCTGCGTTAGTCCACAGTCCTCCTGGAAACTACACAGCACCATCCGGGGGGAAATGGACGAAAGTCATGCAGGTAAATCTGCAGAAACTGATCTATGAGCAAGAAACTAGAGGCTTCTGGGGTGGGGTCAACAATATCTTGAAAGCCTGGAGATCGAGGGTACACAATAACTGATGTCTTTTTCCCCCCTCACTTGAACTCCAAATAAATTAAGGCATAGAGAAGTTAGGTAGATGGAAGCCACAGTAGAACATCCATTACCAATAAAGATGTTATTGAAGTGTGACTTAACACATGAGTGGGCAAGTAGGCGTCTCAGTACAGCAGGTCCCACCACTGGAATTAGAGGATTCCCCTTCATGCTGCAGGGCGCACTGGGCCCCCAAGCACCTCCTGTTTTGGGAGCAGACCACCCTGTAACACAGACACCAGAGGGCGGATGCTCACTGCCTACAGGCACCTCATACCTAACAGAGAAGACCAGGGGCTGGCTGCCCAATCCCACCAGCAGATAAAAGTCACTCTCCTTCTCTGGGTGGGAACCAGGGAGGCGGAGAAGAAAGTCCAGACAGGTCATGCTGCCGGAACCCCTTCTACATAGAGGGAAAATGTCAGGAATGGAACAGATGAGTCCCCTACACACACACACACACACACACACACACACACACACACACCTCCGACTGCTCGCTCCTGAAAAGCACATTATTTTTTGCTTATCCAAGTGTTGCTGCCTTCTGCAGGGATTTGGGTTTTGAGATAGCGGACAACCCATGCGTCTACTGGTCACCTCCACGAAGGACACATTTCCACCCACGTGAGCACAGACATGCCTGCCACAGCGCTTGGTGAGGGCATTTCTGGATGAACTGGAGGAGACCCTCCCTGTAAACCTGTGTTTGGGTCCAGATGTTAAGTTCTTGCCCAGTTTGCAGTGCATTTTGGAAGATAACTTCCTAGTTGCTTTTGAAAACAAGGCATGGAAATGAAATGAGCCCATGGCTTCATATGCACTTTTTAAGTTTCCACCGTATGACGTATTTTTCCTGCTGGCATCCTTTGAATTCTCTCTTTTTAACACTGTGTTTACTCAAAGCATCTGTTGAGTGCTTTTAATAACATTGATGAGTATCGGCAATGATCCAAATCTTATAAGGAAAGTGTTATCAAGTCCATTTTATGAATGAGAAGATTGAAGTGCATGCAGATAGTTTGTTTAACTACACAGAGAAGAAAGTGCATGCAGATAGTTTGTTTAGCTACACAGAGAAGAAAGAAAAATTGTATTTGAACCCTGGACTTCCCAACTCATGGCGACACTCCATCCTGATTACTTCAGCTGGGACCTATCATGCCGCCAGAAAGCCCTGTGGCTGGAACGCAGCTTCTCTACATTCTCTGTTTCTATCCACAGCAAAGAACACACAGTAGGTAAGCAGTAAATATTTAAGTTCACGTAAATAGACTCTTGTAAAATTCTAGCTGTGGAAATGCATGAAACTATTCCAGTTTGAATCTGTCATTTTATAATTTAGGAAACTAAGCCCCAAGAAGAACTTCAGGTTTACACAGCGAGGAGAGTGCCGGAATCCAAACGGAACTATAACTCCTCCGACACGGCCTTTCAGCTCTTCCTGCTGCCATTTCCTGTCACTGAGGGAACCGTGAAGTGACAAGTGGCTCGTCACAGATTGCAGTGGTTTAGCATCGGAAGGAGCCAGCTGCTGTGTGTCCTGGGACACACGACCTGAGGTAACGAAGGTCATCTCTGTGTCACTGAGCTGGAAAGACTTACAGGAAAGGAAGGAACAATCATGAGATGTCACATTAAGTTAGGAAAGAAGTAGCAGAGAACATGTGGACTCTGGAACAGCGCGGCACAGGATGAAATGTGAAGAGGTAACCTGCTATCCATTAGCTATGTGCTCTTGGACAGGTTACTTGGCCTGGATGTGCCCCAGTTTCTTCATCTGTGAAATGGGAATGCAGGGTCTCACACTGTCTTTGTGAACGTTAGAGGAGCTACCAACCCAAAGTGCATAAAAGTAAGCACTACTTATACTGGTTTTCATTGAAACACTTTCTAGGTCCCAGAGACTATGCCACCTGTTTAAAAAACCATGAGCTTTTATTGCCTTATTCTTAAATATTAACTAAGATAAGCTCTTGCTACATTTTACAAGTGAGACAGGGAGAGACTATGCAACTTGACCAACTTCTAATACCTGACAGTGGAGGAATGTGAACTGGTTGCCATTCCTCCAGAGCCCACACTGCTCACCACCCACAGATGGCCGTATCCATTACCACCAGCTCCACCTCCTACAACTACTTTGGGGTCCCTATTGTAGCAGGTATAGACTCTCTGGCCAAGGTTAGGAACTGGTCCTGCAGCAGACCGTATAATTGTATCACCCTTAATTCAGGAAAAGTCTAGATTAGTTAGGAAACTGCCCTGAAATTTTGAAAGTTTAGATTTCCTACAAGTGGATCTCCAAACAGAACCAACCTGACCTCCCCTGGAATTAAATACTGTTGAAATAACTAACATCAGGCCAACTCAGAAACCTTCTCTTAAAAAGTCGTATTACCCAGGTGTCTCCCATTCAAGAGCACATACAAAAGATTGTATGGAACAGATGACCAAGGCCAGGAGCATGTCACTATTGACCCAGGAGTCTTCTAGAAGAGAAGGACCATTGACCTTTCTCTTAGCTGAATAATGGGCACTGAAATCACCTGCTCTCTCTGAGAAAGTGTCACAAGTCATGTCTAAAGTGCAATCTCCCAGAAACCCTCACTCGTGTCAGCGTTTGCCGTGTAGATCGAGTTCCTTGAGAGCTGTGTTGAGAATCAGCCTATTGTTTATCATTGGGTTTGTTATGTGCTCAGCACTGGGTTGAAGGAGCATACACATTTCCTACTATATGTTTGAGGGGGATTTAAAGCTTTTAAAGGGCATGGCTGCATGTTGGCAAGTAGGGTGTTACAAGTAGTAATGACTGTTCCTTAACTCCATCTGCTGCCATTTTCGGTTATCCCATTAGTAATAAAGTAAAACTTTGGTGTGTTAGAAAAGCAAGTAATTACTTCTGATGAGAACATTAAATCACATAAAATGAAATGAGATTTCTCTCTCTATTCTCCCATCTGAAATAAATTGCTGGTTGGCATCCTCCACCGTCATTAGAAACTCCTCTGGCTGCAAAGTAATTGTTTCAGTTTTGATTTATAGCCTAAAGGGACTCCAAGAGTGAGTCCAGCTACAACCCCACAGGGATAATTAAATTTTAACCTGTTAGATAAGCAAAATAGTTATTTTTGTACTCCTGAGATTTCTTTTTTTTTATGCTTCTTGTTTCTATATTTTTGCTGATACTTGAAGTCTATTTCTTATCCTTTCCAGGAGTACATATCTAAAGCTGTTCAGTTCCTAATCTTTCCTATCAGTATAAATGATTCACTGATTTAATTTGTCAAGAAGACACTTAGTTTAATTGCTAGGACAAACACAAGGTTAAATCAACTATTTTAAGATGTATCAACATGCCGTGCATAATAGAACCAACAGTAACATTACTCCTTGTCATCATCCATATAATGGTTGGAACTAGAAATGACTAGCAGCACTTATTGTGTAAGGAGGATAAGTTAAATAACAGGCTTGGAAACCCAGGTGAGATGGACTTCTAATTTCAGGTCCGATCCTCACTTGCTTTGAGGCCCTAAGAGAGATGCTTATCTATGGCTTAGCTTTTCCTACTTGTGAAATAAGGAGGCAAAAGGGAGTATTAAAGTAATGCTCAGAGAGATAAGACTTAAAAACGCATGAAAGGCAAAGTTAGTGTTATCATTAATGAGTAGTTATTGGTACATTATCTTATCAACCTTAAAGCAAATCATCAGTGCTTAGGATTTTCAAGACAATTCACTAGGCATGGTTTGAAATACAAAGACGTAGAAAATGTGAACTTGACTCTCAGGAGCCTGCAGTCCCCTGGAGAGATGAGGTGCACAAATGAAAATCTGTTGATTACTAGACTGACCATCAATCAACATAGCAGGTTGACTGATAAGAACACAATCCCTGATACAATTGCTCTCTTCTTCATCTTGAGATGGTGATGTCATTTCTGCTCCATGTTAGTAACACTGTAAATAAAACAACACAAAAAAACAGGGTTTGTTCTTTTTATTATTATTATCATTATTAAGTGAGAGGCAAGGAGGCACAGAGACAGACGCCTGCATGCTCCCCAACCTGGATCCACCTGGCAAGCCCCCTACCAAGCAATACTCTGTCTGGGGCTGCTGCTCTGTTGCTCAGCAACCGAGCTATTTAGCACATGAGATGGGACCATCGAGCCATCCTCAGCACAGGGCACCAAATGCTCAACCATTTGAGCCATGCTTCCAGAGGGGGAGAGAGAGATAGAAAAGAGAGGGGAAGGGGTAAAGAAGCCGATGGGCCTGACCAGGCGGTGGTGCAGTGAATAGAGCATCGGACTGGGACATGGAGGACCAGGTTCGAAACCCCAAGGTCGCCAGCTTGAGCTCGGGCTCATCTGGTTTGAGCAAAGCTCACCAGCTTGGACCCAAGGTCACTGGCTTGAGCAAGGGGTTACTTGGTCTGCTGAAGGCCCACAGTCAAGACACATATGAGAAAGCAATCAATGAACAACTAAGGTGTCGCAATGAAAAACTGATGATTGATGCTTCTCATCTCTCTCCGTTCCTGTCTGTCTGTCCCTATCTGTCTCTCTTTCTCTGACTCTCTGTCTCTGGAAAAAAAAAAAAAAAGAAGAAGAAGAAGAAGAAGAAGAAGAAGAAGCAGATAGTCACTTCTCCTGTATGTCCTTACTAGGAATTGAACCCAAACTTCCACACACTGGGCCAACAATACTGCTGAGCCAGGGCATATGATTTGTCCTTAAAGGCACTACAATATTTGTTCTGACACCTGACTCCAACTAGATGTCCTTACAATTCAGTTCAATTTTTTGATACTAACTAACTGGAGTTAGGGTCATATCCCACAAGGTAAAGGGCAAGGTCCCCAAAGCCTGCCCCGACCTCAGGTGCTCTGTGTAAGTGGGGTCCTCCGGCGTTCTGCACGTCTGTCTGACTTGGCTACAAATTCAGAGGTTCTCAGAACTGTTCTTCAGTTTCAACAATTCACTAGAATGACTCACAGAACTCAGGAAAGCGCTATACTTAGGGTGAATATTTAGATAAAGGATATGAATGAGCCACATGAGGATGTCCATAGCACGAGGTCTGGAAGAGTGCTGAGTGCAGAAGCTTCTGTCTCTGTGTTGTCAGGTACACCACTGGCTCCAGACACTGACATGCTCACCAACCAGGAAGCTCTCCAAGCCTTAGTGTCCTGGGTCATTGGGACATAGATATGATTAATTAAATCACTGGCAACATGATTGGACTCAATCTCCAGCTCCTCTTTCCTACCTTAGAGGTCATGGAGTCAGACTGAAAGCACCAAGCTTCCACACACCTGGTAGGCTCCTCTCCACATCTTATTAGAATAAACTCGTGTATGTGTGCAAACTTATTTGTTAAGAATATCATAAGACCGTCCCTTGTCAATCAGGAAATCCCAAAGATGTTTGAAGGTGTGAACCAGGAAGCGGGGGCAGTTTAGGAGCAGTGCCATGAGGATGAGGATGATATAGACTGTAGGCGTCACAAAAGCTCATAAAAGGAGAGACCTCCCAGCAGGGGAGCTCAGACCATCAAGTTCAACTTCATGAATGGGGCGAGGTATGAATTAGACATTCCAGTAAGGCTGGTATTTGAAGGACAGAGAGAGGAGAACTTGAGTTAAAAAGCAACAATGAAATGCAAAATGAAGAAAGTACAAAGGGTAATAAACCAATGAAGAATAAACCATTTTGACCATAGTAGGAGATTCAGGGTAGGGTATAGTGAAAGATAAAGCAAATAATATTCCCGTTAACTACATCTCCTTTAATCAAAAAGTCCAATCATGTATTTTCAGAAAAATATTGAATTAAAATAGACAAAGCAAACTACTATCAGATTGACTATAACTGGTTTCACATATAACGTAGCATTTTCTTTAAAAACAAAAATATTAAAAAAATCTTTTAGAATGGTATTGTAGTTGGTTGGATACTGAACATTCCTTGAATATGTGATTCGAACAAAGTATGTCAAAGGAATATAAATAATATTTTAAATGACTGTTGCTGGTTTTACAAACCAAAATAATGTTCCTTGGGCTCAGCTGTCCCCTTGCATATCTAAACAAAACAGCCTCTACACTGTTTCTTTTCTAGCCAAGAGAAATTAGGCTCCCACGGCTTCAGACAGCTGTCCCGCATGTCTCCGCGGCCGCCACGTGAGCGCTGGATTCCAGGGGTCATTACCAATGCCAACATCTGGCTCTGCTTGCTCTCTTTCAAACAGAGCTTAATTCTCCTTCAACTCTCCAGAAACAGGAAATGCCATGTGCACTTCAGTGGAATTCGGGATTAAATATTTCTAAAAAACCAACTGCTATTTTTACAAAACATCTTGGCGTGATGGTTTACTCTGGGGTTTTCTTCTCTTCCGTGGGTTTCTGTGATATCACGAAGGTCCTCGCTCTTCCAGGGCTGTGTTTTTATTCCTCCCCCAAGGAAAACGTTTGACATCCACAGAGGGTCTGACCACCAACCGCACCAGTAACGTCTCAGATGCCAAGAGGCTGTGTTGCTGGTTCAGAACAGTAGGTTTGACCATGGCCAAATGTGTGCAGCCCTCACAAGTGTTGGCCATCGTCCCTCTCCGGAAAGTGTTCTTTCTATTTGGGGGAGTAGGGAAGGGAAGAGAGCTCAGCAGAAACTGAATGCTTCTTTCTAGTGAGGATACTGCAATGGTTAACGGTTGACTCGCAGGGAATACAAGAGTTACTATGACGATTCCCGGTTTTCAGATAAGGAGCCTTATGCAGACTGAGGAAGAAAGCCATGGAAACGGTGCAGAGTCCTCCACTTCCATGGGCTGGTTCACAGAGAGAGCCACGGCGCTCTGAGTGTCCTCCGCCCGTCCTCTTTCACTCCTCCATAACAAGAGATGGCTCCCGCCCCGCGGAGGGCACAGGACTGACAGCGGGAAAGTCCATGTGCCCAGTAAGCTCAGGGAGGGCAGGGATAGAGGAAGATGCGCATATAATGGATAGGAAAGGGCAGACATGTTTTAGCCACTGGGGCCTCTCGCATCTCTCTGACTTTGGACACCGTGCCATTTGCTTCTCTTATAAGTGAAACTCTCGTTAACTTCATCCATTGTCCTTTCTTGATCCTGAATTTTGGTTTGTCAGTAGTGACTTATGACTAAGGAAGTGAGCAGTTTTCTCAGATGCTGTCTTAAAATTTAAGTTTGTGAAGACCGTCTTACCTGGAAACAATAAAAGCGGAAGAATTCAAAAGCAAACCTACAGAACGTCTGTCCACAGCATGAGCATCCACAGCAGTGGTAGAGCCCCGGATCGTGGGTGATGGGGTCAGCGAGCAAACGTGAGGGGTGTGTAAGGTCAGGAAAACAAGGAGGAATAGGCATACCCATTCTTTAGTCTGCGATGCAAAGACATTTCCTTAAGGTACTCTGGCAGTCTGTTTTCACTTTTGTAAGAACTGTCTCTCTTCCCACCATAATTTCTTGCCCCCAGGAGAAAGATCTGGCAGTGTCAAGGGTAAGCCCTGCCTTTTCCTCTGCGATACAGCACAAGGCCACAGAATAGCATCAGCAGGCTTTGTCTTGATCTCCTCTGAAAGCCTTTACTACACGATCTCCTGTTCCCACAAGAGCCCTAAAGTCATTCTTAAGTCATTCTGTCAGGAAAGGAAAACACTTTCCTAAAAAACCACAGTGAATCACTGCATGACAATGATCAAATGAACATCAGGAGACATCTAGCTACAGATTTTCACTCCAAGTTGGAATAAAAAGCTACCCTAACAAGTAGCGTTTAATAGGAACCTACTGTGTGCTTGAAGCTACTGTAACTCTGTGTGAGGTCATCCCAACATCAGTCCTGTGATTCCAGCAAAAGGTGGAGATATTGGAGCTGAGCCAGGCAATTCTGTGAGGCTCCCCCTCTGGGAGTGGCCACTCCACCAGCGCCTCCTTCTGCTAGAGGGCACCGTGGTTGGGAGGGAAGGGTGGGTGATCCGCAGAGATGAATAGTGAGTGTACAATTTCTGTAGTAGTTTAAAAAAAAAAAAGAATTTAACTATTTATAAGGGATTTATAATCTATGCATGAATCTCTGATCATTCTTACCTATAAATTAAGTCAGACATGGGACCTTTAAGATGTTCAGTAAAGACAAACGCTAAGCCACAGGTGCCATTTCCACTGCTATTTCTCGTCTAGGTCATAGGCCCATATTTCTCCCAACCTTCGCTCAGAGGCTACTGACACTCAGCCTTCACCAGCCTCTGCTCCTCAGCCAGCAAAGGCCACGGCCAGTCTTCACTTTTGGTCCCTAAATTCCAACCTCTCTAGCCTCAGACCTACTCTTACCGTTATGCCAGAATCCTCCTCAGCACCTATTTCCTTTCAGGCTTGGAGTTGCAATGAACACTATCTTATTAGCAAACATATTTTGAAGCTATCCTGAAAACCATGGTCATTTATTGTATTGATTGCTCTAAGTTCTAAGCAAAGTATTCAGAAAAAAAAAAAATTGAGAAGTAAACATTTTGACATTCAGGCACTTTGTGAGTGTCCTGTGTTAGAGGAACTGGGCTTTCCAATACTGCTCAGCAGTTTCCCAGTAGAAAAAGATAGAATGTCAATCTCCTGGTGCCCCCTCCCAGCCCCACCCCTCGTCTCACCACCAATTTAGTTCTGGTTTCCTGTGAAGTTACTAGCAGCTGCATGTGCTCAAACAAGGCAAACTTTGTAATAAGCCATGTCCAAAAACAAGCACAACTTGTATTAATTTTTATGGCAACCTCACTTCTTTAGTGAAACTGAATTCTACATTCCCACTTCTGTCTGGGCCTCGCTGGTCACCTTGGAATCCCCATAGTTCTCTTTATCTGGCTTAAAACTAACTATCAAGCAGGCAGAGGTTAGAGGATTTTCACGTCAAAGAATCCCTTTGAGTGAAATGAGTGAAGAAATGTAATCAACAAATAGGGAGAATTGGGGGGGGCAAACTTCTCTGCTCAGTGATAAGCCTGTGACTTTCAGCAGAAAAAAAAGTTTAATAAAAATCTCTATTAGGTACAGCTTCCTGAATGAGCAGAGAATTGGGTTCAATGGAGTCGCTAGCATTTGAATAATTAAATCCCTCACTCTTGGGACTTTAGAGGCATTGACTGAAGAAATTCCCAGCCAAAGAGCAGGCTTTGCTCACCCATAAGCAATACAGACCATACAGGGGGGAAAATGTCGCTGCTACTCCTTACCATATAACATAGTGGCTAATGAGAAAGAAATTCTAAATTGGACACGGTCAATATTGACACAGTCAATATGAATTTACTAGGACACATTTTATGTGTTTAATGCAAATAACAGTGGCTCAAAATACAGTGACAGTGGAACATGCTAATTCTCTTTTTACACAATTCAGTTCCGGATCCCTGAAAGTCAATATGCAAAGGAATTCATATACTATATAGATAAATAATCTCATTAGAGTTTCTAACACCTAAGCAAAACAGGCTTGGTTCTTCTCCCAAAAGTCTCAACAGGTTTATTATATTACCTTTGTTTTGTTTTGTTTTTTTGGGTTTTTTTAATTAAAAACTAACGAAAGTCCACAACCAGCTTCCTCATCTACAGAGATTCTTTCCATTAGGCATTCATTCATATGTTGTTGTTGTTTCTTATTTCCTAATCACACGGAAGAGCTCCAGTGTACATAAAGATAAAGGTGAGTAGGGCATTGTTCATAGTACAGCGTTCCTGGGCAAACCCCTCGATTGGAAAAGTGCGCAGAAACGCCGCACACTTTCTTCTGAAAACTTTACTCAGGTTGCGGATGCAGTTCGTAGCCTTTACAACAAGCACAAGAATCGTTCCTGACACTCTGCTTCTGCATCAAGGACTGGCTTTGAAGTGCATTTGGTTCTCATTTACTAATGGCAAATCTTGGTATGAAAAACTCGGAAATGTAAAACAGTCTCTAGGGTGTCATTTAAAGAAAAAAGAGCAGAGGAAGAGGATGGAGACTTAAGATTTGGGGCCCAGATTTTTTGTTTAAATCACTTGGCTTCTCTGCGCAGAGATCAAAGGAGGATTGTTGATAACACTTTACGTGAGAAAATGCGAATACTGCTCTCTGAACCTCTCCGCGAAGCCTGCACTGGGAAGCTGCAGTGGCCGTCCCAGGACTGGATGCTCTTGGAATGACATTCTGCATCCCAATTCCTGGAGCTGCAAAACTGGGATGAAGACACAAAATGCACTTCCTTCCTACAAAAATGAAAGCCTTTCTCACTCAAGAGATAGGGGTAGGCTTCAAGGATGTGAACAGGAAACATAGAAACCATTTTCTTGTGTAAGACCTGAGTCACTGTTTTCTGTAGAAGCCACGCCTGATCTCCACATCTGCACTCTTGTTCAAGTTCCACTGTGTGTGCAAGTCAACTAAGGTCCAAAGTGGTTTTTTTTCTAAATCTCTAAAATGGGCATAATGTCTTTTTTTTATCTAACTTACAAGACCATTGTGAGATTTCAGTGAGTAATGTGTGTGGCGCACCATACATTCATAAGCTCTTGGACACCTGAGTTGCACCCTATGCTATGAGGAGAAGGAGCAGCCGGGTCCCTGGATCTTCTTCTCCAAGGTGTCTTTCTGGGCTTCAGGTTGAGTCCCAAGCTTTGCTTCCTGCTACATACCCTTATGAATAGATGTGTGTTTAATGTAATTTAAATATTCCCCTATTAAGTAGTGAATAATAATTGTAGAAGATTTTGACTAGCCATATAAAGCATCCATTGGACTTGGACCTAGTCAAATAAGCTTGGGTCTTTACACTTGCTAAAGGCTGTTCCCAAGTCCAGGTGGCTCGGCTCATTTCCTGATGTTTAGTTCAAACAACACCCGTATCAAATTCATCTACGATGGAATTCCAGAACCCCGCCTTTGGCCAGAGTCTGAACCGCAGCCACAGTGGGCAGGGCCTGGGCATGTGCTCTGCATTTTTTTAAAACCTACTCCGGTGATTTTTCCACAGACCAAGGTTCCAGAAGCTATTCCAGGTTTCAGATCAAACATCAGCAACAATGATGGGGTGGTTCTGACCTGCAGCACTGGCATTATCTGAGAGTATGTTGGAAATGAAGACTCTCCCCTGCCATCCAGACCTACCGAACTGAAACCTGCAGTCTCAGCCAACCCCCAGAAGATCCTGTCAAACATTAAAGGTTTCAAGGACTCTGTTGTATCACGTGGGAAGCTTTACAAACCCTGATATCCGGGCCCCACCTAAGATTCCAGGGGTGCGGCCAAGACAAAGGGCTCTTACAACCTTCCCAAATTATTACAAGGTACAGCCAAGATAGAGGACCATTGTGCTCTAAATTCCAGCTTCTTTTTTTACTTTAAATAATTTTTATTTTTCAATTACAGTTGATATGTAATATTATATTAGTTTCAGGTGTACACCCCAGTGACTAGACATTATATAACTTACTAAGTGATCACTCCAATAAATCCAGTACCCATCTGACACCATACCTAATTATTACACTATTAGTGACTATTTCCTCTATGCTGTACTTTACATCCCTGTGACTATTTGGTAATTACCAATTTGTAGTTCTTAATCCCTTCATCTTTTTTACCCATCTCTAAATTCCAGCTTCTAAAGGTTAAGCTATAACCAGAATTAAACAGGCTTTTGTTGGCTTGCCTAAGCCCTAAGGACCGCTTAGTAAACAGTACTATAAGGACAATAGATCTTGAGATAAACAAGTTCAACCACACAGGTGTTTGTGTTTTTTTTGATATAACATTCTTATTTCTATGTTTTATGACTATTTGATTTTTTTGAACTGTTGATTACATTATGTGCCCATCAACCCACAGTTTTAAGCTCACCAAATCTGAGAGGGTAAACTTTCTGGATCTTGTGGGGAGCGGGTAGGGCTCCCCAAGGGATGCTCCCCGACCCCCGCCATACCCCGTCCCCCATTGCCCCTCCCCTCCCGGGATGGCCCGCCCACCCGGGGATAGCTCCGCCCCTCCCCTCATAGCCCTTCCCCCTCCCTCCCTCCTGGTGACGCACCGCCGCGGTTCGGCTCATGCGCACTCGCGCAGCCCGCGCCTCCCGGCCGCTCCTCGTCGGTGCTGTCATTCTCCGCGGCGCGGTGGCCAGTGCAGACTGCGGTGCCCGCCCCGGCCAGCCGGGACCTCGCGATGTGATCGCGCCTGGGAACGGGCCAGCCGCTCTGCGGGTAGCAAGCAGCACCTCGGCTTCTGTCTGGCCGCGTCCCCGCGGAGCTGCAATTCCCTCGAAGCGGGAGACACGCACCAGGGGCTCGGAGCGCGCCCTCCGGGCTGGTGCAGCCGCCGCGCCGCCAGGCACCGAGAAGCCGAGGCGACGGGTGCAGAGCGGGGCCGCCGATAGCGCGTAGCCGAGCACAGTCCCACGAAGGCGCCCTGTCGGCTGCGTCCTGGCGAGTTGACTGCAGTTTCCGAAGTTAGAAAGAGCCGTGCGGAGAGGAGGTTGGTTTCCATCACCTTCGTGTTGCGGGGAGCTGGGGTGGCACCTCTTGTCAGCTGGGCGCCAGCGTGGGGAGGTCAGTGTGCCAGACGTGGGCACGCACTTGGGAGAGGCCGCGGTCCAGCGGGCTGGCTGAAACCTGGGCGGACGTGCCAGCTGGAATCGTGCAGGGCGAGGACAGGTGCTCCTAGGGCATGGAGCCCGCTGCCCACCGCACGTTCCGGGCTTCTCCGCTGTGTGTGCGGGGACGGGGGGTAGCGAGGTCCGATCACCTCCGGCCTGAGTCCTAGGGGTAGTGCCTCCCTCCTGACATAGTCCTGGGTGCCATCGATCTTAGGGGACGGCAGCTGAGCCTGCAGGCTTCCCGCGCATTCCACTTCGCTCTCCCCCTAGGCAGAAGTTGGCACCGTCTCCATAGTTGAGCCCAGTCCTTTAGGGGAGGAAAAAAACTTCTTGTCAGCCCAGCGTTTTGTGCTCTAAGGCGAATACTATGAGAAATGCGCTCTGTGTGATTGCATACACTTTGAGAATGTGGGTAAGTCTGAAAGCAATGGAATACACAGATGCCTCTTGAGCTTCACCCTGACATCCTGCGCCTCTTATATAAGCCTCCTGTCGGGATAACCCTGTCTCTGCAGTGGCTGCAGCTGTGACTCCCCATTCCATTTGTTTAAGGTCCAGCTTGAGCAGTACTTAATGAAAACGCTGACATGATATAGCGGCCTGGACTTTGAAAAAGAGTAGTCTCCTCAAATTGGAGTGTCTGTCTTCTCTAATAGGGGAGCAGGCGAGGAAAGACCCCATGTATTTTTCAAGGCAGCTCCAGGAATTAGACACATAAGTAATGTTTTAAAACAGCATGCAGGGAGCTCGCAGAGGATTCCTTTGAACACATCCCCTTTGTTTTAGAAAAAGTAGAAATTGGTCATACCAGACAGTTGTTGAGTCTGAGAGTTAAGTGCACTAGATGGGTGTAATTATCTTAATAAACAAAGAGCATGATTTATAGGTAGCTGCCCTGTCTACTTTGAAGGATAGAGTTTTTTAACCTTTCTTTCTTAACTCTCCCCTAAAGATTCCTTTTAAGCAGAACAGTAGATCATCATCACTGATGTTTAATATTTGAGTTGATTAAATTTGTAAAAGGATACTTTGAAATATCATCTACGACTGTGGTGACTAAGACAGTGAATATTAGAAATAAGGAGACTATTCAGGTTTTTAATATAGAACTCGTTAGTTTAACCCAGGGGTCCCCAAACTACAGCCGGCGGGGTCACATGTGGCCCCCTGAGGCCATTTATCCGCCCCCGCCACACTTCCAGAAGGGGCACCTCTTTCATTGGTGGTCAATGAGAGGAGCACATTGACCATCTCATTAGCCAAAAGCAGGCCCATAGTTCCCATTGAAATACTGGTCAGTTTAAATTTACTTGTTCTTTATTTTAAATATTGTATTTGTTCCTGTTTTGTTTTTTTACTTTAAAATAAGATATGTACAGTATGCATAAGGATTTGTTCATAATTTTTTTTATAGTCCGGCCCTCCAACGGTCTGAGGGACAGTGAACTGTCCCCCTGTGTAAAGTGTTTGGGGACCCCTGGTTTAACCAAACAGATAACATTAAGACTTCCCTAAAAAAGATATATTATATATATTATATATATATTTAATATATATTTAATATATAAATATATATTTACATATATAATATATAAATGTATTATATATGTATTTAACTTGGACTTGTAATAATTGTTTAAATCAAAACTCACAGGGACATTTTAATGTAAGATTTATTTAGGTAATCTTTAGTTTAAAAAAAGCACATTTATTTATTGTATTCCAGCATATGGAACAAGATGAACTACTTAAGGCACCACATTTAAAATATAGATTATAGAAGATGGTTTGACTTTGGGTGGTGGGCACATAATGTAACATACAGATCATGTATCATAGAAATGTACACTTGAGACCTATATTATTCTATTAACTAATGTTACCCCAATAAATTTAATAAAAAATAAAAATGAATTTAAAAATAAAAACATACTTTTTTTAAAAAAAAGAATCCTAAGAAAATATACAAAATATTATTTCAAAGGTTGGAAAGTTAGTCAACACTGTGGTTTGTGAGAGTATCCATGGCTTACCTCTAGGAGAGATTGCATCCTGGCTTGGGATCTCAAGCAGGCCAACCCCTCAAAGCACTGTTGTGGTGTTGTTAGGAGGACAGACTAGGGAGCCAGGCTGGCGGCCCTTGGTACCCTCTGTTTGACTCTGGACAGGTTACTTAAACTCTTTGCCTCTGTGTTGTCATCTGTGAAATGGGGATTACAGCAGCACTTCCCTCACTGGACAATGGTAAGGATTAAATGAGTTTATAGATATGAAGTTGTCGAACCAGTGTCTGGCACATGAAACTGGGTAAAGTGGTCATTGTTAGGAGAGGAAATGGACCCTACAGACGACATTGAATGATGGCTGATGGAGGTTAACAGAATCAGTTCATGTGTCTGATAAGGGAGAGGCTATAAGCATTCACTAGACACCTCTCAGGGATGCAGAGCCCGGCCGGTGTCTATCTTCCCATCTTCCACAATTCTTTACCAAGCTGGGTGACTCCATGTCTACTTTGGAGATGGGGAAACTGAAACTCAGATCAAACAGTAGAAATCAGAGTTGGGATCTTAACCCGTGCCTGTGGTTTCAATCCCTGTTCTTTCTGACCCTGCTGCCTCAGCTTGCCCAGTGCTATCTCCATCTCTCCTCTCATCCTCATAAGAGTATAATGAAGTGGCTGCACTATCTTCCCTTTACAGATGAGGACATTGAGGTGACGTATGAAAATATGCAAACTGCTGAACAGCATTCACTACGGGAGCTATTGCTATTATCATAATTAGTGGTTAATAATCTGCCCACCCTCGCAGGTGGGGGAGGTGTCAGCAGGTGCTGGAATGAGAGCTCTCCCTCAGTTTGAAGTGACTCTGTGGCTTTTTACTTCCTTATCAGTCACTTCAGCAAGTCAAGAAATAGAATTGGTATGAGGTTACAATTCACACTGGAGGACGGGGCTCCCCAGTTGGTTTCCTGCCAGTAGGTGGGGCTGCAGTGGTCCAGACGGCCTAAACCACTACAGCAACAGTAATGCCTGCACAAACACTCATGTCATTCCTAAGCATAACTTCAGTCCCAGGGGAGAGAGAGAGCCCTGGTACTTTGCTGCACATGCCTGTTCAGAACTGGAAATACCCCACATTAAATAAGCATGCTTCCTCTATATGCCTTTCCACCTGTGTCATGGGGAGCGGTGTCAGGGGCCTGTGTGAGCAGCACTGTGTCAAAGCTGAGTCAGTAGCCTGCTGGACATCTCACCTGACTGCTGGAGGCTGGGAATTATTGATAGGCCAGTGTTTTTGTGATGGTTCCTTAGGTCAGTGGTTCTCAAACTTTTTGAAGTTAGGGTGCATTTAAAATCCTACAAATAATTGTAAGAGCACTATATACAAATCTCTGAGAAATATGTTATAATAATTAAGTCAAATATTAAAGAAAAAAATATAAAGTCCAAGCGTGCTTTTATGGTAATTAAAGAAATAAATACGACAAAGTTAAATTTATTCTGACATTAAAAAACATTTTTATGTTACATTTTTTGGGTTATGCTTTTTAGAATTCATAAACAAGAGGGGTTAAAAAAGTAAAAAACGACAAAAAGTTATCTTTTTATATATATAGATACATTCTTAGTAAGATTTAGTAAATTTGGCAGGTCCCGGTGCAAATGTGTTAAGTTTTTTCATTCTTGTGTTTATGAGAAACATGAGCCTGATGTGTCCTAGCGATTTCTTCAATATTTGGGCATATATTTGAAAGGCAAAATCTCATTTCCTCATCAATACATTGAAGAATTCCTCTCTTTTTACTCTTAATTGTGTTGAGGATAGAAAATCCTAATTCACATAAATAGGATGTTGAAAATTGTAGTAAATTGTTCACAGCTTTTTTAGATATTGCCACATATTCTTCTTTTATAGAAATCCAAAAAGCTTCAAGAGACAATTTCTTATATTTAATCATCAATCCACGATCAGTGGATATAGCTGCCAGTTCTTCTTCTTCTGTTAATGTTAAACCAAAATCACTTGAAGCTTCCATGAATGGGCTCCTAATTTAATTGTATTGTTCAGTGTTAAGTGATGGAAAATGCTATAAATTAAATTCTTCCCATCAGCCTTCAAGTCCTATTTTATTTACACTTAACTTTTGCTCACTTCCAGAATCGGATTCTTCAATATCACACTTCTTTTTGAGAAATCTATCCATTTTATTTGGGTGTATTTATCTAAAAATAATATAATAATGTGTTAATAAGAAATATAATGATGTGTTAATAAAAAGAGCGGTATTTCCGTAATGAAATGGTATAATAGAGTAACTATATTATTTTTATATCTGGGCACATACCACGAACCAGCACAGCTAGTAATTCCAGGTCCCGAGTGGAAACAGTGAGGAATTAAGAAAATATGCAGAATTAAGAAAATATGGGGTAGGGAGGGTCCTGTAATTGCTGCTGGCAAGAACAAAGAGTGCCCAAAAACCGCATCTTGCTTTATTTATAGGGCAAAGTGAGGCCATTAGCAAATCAATGGTCTCTGATCATGTTTCCAAGGCAACCGAAGAATTTTACCAAGTGCAGAAAACCCCCACCATACATATCATCTTAACTTTACACCAAACAAAGGATAGAAGAAATTTGCCTCCAATCTTTCCAGGGAACATGGGGGGTAGTGTAAACAATCCAGCACCACAGATTAACAGCCTTTTGCAACCTAATCAGACAAGTAAGGTGGGGGCTTGGTCAGACTTTCAGCTTACAGCCAATTCCCCATACCTCTGTTCCTCAAAAATCTAAACTCCAGAGGGGGAGGGGGAGGGGCACAAAGAAAACTAGATAGAAGGTGACGGAGGACAATCTGACTTTGGGTGATGGGTATGCAACATAATTGAATGACAAGATAACCTGGACATGTTTTCTTTGAATATATGTACCCTGATTTATTGATGTCACCCCATTAAAATTAATAAAAATTTATTTATAAAAAAAAATCTAAACTCTAAAAACCCTGTTAGTTTTTTGATCCCCAACAGGCACATATTTCTCTGGAATACCATAGGGTGCACCTGGAAATCTTTTAGGGTGCACACTTTGAGAACCACTGCCTTAAGTTCTCATCCAGATATGACATTAGTGTTCTAGCCCTTGATAAACATTGACTCTCTTTTCTGGATATTAAAATCATATAGCCATTTAAGGCACATAGACAGAAGAGTGATCACAGACTGATTCAATATTTAATTACTCCTCTGAGCTAATGCATCCTGCCGCTGGGAGCATTTCAAGACAGATGTTCCAAGTTGGCCTTATTTTGGAAAAATCAAAACTCTGTGCACTGACTACAGTTAATGACACTGGGTTGTCTATTTAAAGAATTGCTAAGAGAGTAAACTGGACAAGTTCTCATCACAAGAAAAAAAATCTGTAACTTTGTGAATGTGAACTAGACTCATTGTGGTGAATATTTCTCAACATATACAAATATTGGTTCATGAGGTTGTACACCTGACATTAATATAATGTTATGCACCAATTATATCTCAATGCAAAATGAAATCTCCCTGGAAAGGAGCTGCCAGGAGGACACAACACCACTGACATAGTGTGCCAGAAAGGGCCCTTGCCTGACGTCAACTGAGGCTCTACGCATCTCTGAATTAGCTCCCCTTCATGGTGAGAACTCCTTTCCAGAGCTCAGAGATCCCCTTTTACTCAGTCAATACTCAGGTCTCAAGTGCTCCTGTGTTCTAGGTTATTGTAGTAAAATCTTCAGCTGGGTCTAAAATATACTTTGAACCATACTGCACACAAAAATTAGGGGTTATTTTATCACTTCATATTGATTTTGAAATAACTCCTAATTTTTGTGAGCAGTATACAGTGGTACCTTGAGATACAAACAGACCAACATATGAATTTTTTAAGATACTAGCTGCGACTAGGTCCATATTTTTGTTCTAGATCCAAGCGAAATTCCGAGATACGAGTTGTGATTTGAAAAGCTGCCACTAGTTGGCGCGTTGGCATACGAGTCCAGTATCGGCAGTTTGATATACGAGTTGACTGACTTATGAGCTTGGTTACAGAACAAATTAAATTCATATCTCAAGGTACCACTGTACATTCTTCAGAATTCACATATAGTTCTGTTCTATTTCTTGTCTGTGTCATCTACTTATTGGCTTATCTGTGGCCATTTTCAAATTTCCAAGTCACTCTTTTCTGCCATCTGACTTTTCTTGCTGACATCCTGGATAAGAAATGCAAGGTGTGGCCCTGGTTGGTTGGCTCAGTGGTAGAATATTGGCCTGGTGTGTGGATGTCCCAGCTTCAGTTTCCAGTCAAGGCACAGAGGCGAAGCAATTGCTTCTCCACCCCTCTACCCCTTCTCTCTCTCCGCCTCCCACAGCCATAGCTCTATTGGCTTGAGTGCATTGGCCTCAGGCACTGAGGATGGCTATTTTTAGCCTCAGGTACTAAAAATAGCTTGGTTGCAAGCATGACCCCAGATGGGCAGAGCATCAGCCCCAGAGAAGGGTTGCTGGGTAGATCCCAATCAGGGCACATACAGGAGATAGTCTCTATCTCCCCTCCTCTCACTTGGAAAAGAAGAAAGAAAATAAAAAAAGAAATGCAAGGTGTTTTTAATACAACCATCCATGCACAAGGATGGCTTACTCTTCCCCAGCCATCTACGGTTTTGAATCGTTTTCACTTTGGGTGTGGGGATTCAGGAGCCTCGTACATCCCTGAACTCTGTGTTGTGGGGGTTAGGATGGGGGAGGTTGTACAAGTTTCTGGTCATACAAGCAAGCAGTTTTATGCAGTAGGACAGAGAGGGTCCCTCAAGGCTGGGACATTGCTGAACTCAAAAGCATGGGGTTGGGTGTGGGAGGAAGAGAGCTCAGAGCATGATTTATTGGCCATGTTTCTAGTCCTTGCTGGCTGTGCCTTCTGGATAAGAATTGGAATGAATCACACACACAGAGGGTTCACTGCATGCGGACTGCCCTGCTGAGAACTCTTCATGCAGCATTTACTTTAATCCTCAGAGTGACCTTATGTAGTTGTTACTTTACTGTCCTCTTTTGCAAAAGTGAAAACTGAGGCCCAGGAAGGTCAGTAATGCATAATGCACTTGTCCAAGGTCATACTAGTGCATTTTGGAGCCAAGAGTAGGGCCAGGGCTGTCTGGTGAGCTCCTTACAGGACATCTGCTGTCCCCCAGTCTTGGAGCCCTTGTGGTAGTTAAACTATGTTGCATAGGTGTCCTATGTTGTGCTTCAAAAATAATCCTACCCATTCTCTTGGTCCGTACAGTGACCCTAGGATAGGGATGCTTGGAAAGCATGTGACCACCATGGCCAGCAGCTGCCACAGACCATCATGTCCGTATCTTCGTGGAGGAAGAGCAAAGTTCATGCAATAAAGTCAAAAAAGAAAACCAGATGTTAGCATTGTGAAATAGGAAGCACAAAGCCTTCAACTGATAATGGGATATACTGCAGAGCTATGTTAAACTTTATCTGTGTTTGGGATCATATCCTTACGTCATCCTCCTTATAGAAAGGAGAAGTGTAGAGATCTCAGATTTTCCTGAGTGATTTAAAAAAAAAAATGGTTGTTTAAATTTAAAAAAAAAAAGTACCAGTAATGAACATACTACAATAGTGTCTTGTGTCATTCACGATGAGACTAAGGTTTTTAAAGTAAATGAATACATATGTCGAACAGGTAAGTTTTGAGAGTGTTGCCTGGGAATGAGGACGTTGCATCAAATCTGTGTGTGAGATACAATCCAAATACGGAATTGAAAATCAGCTTGCTATATGTTCAAAACCCTTTTCCCCAGCCCCACCTCTCCAATTTTTTCTTGATTTTACTCAGGAGCCAGGTTCGTTCAGTGAGTTCTACATATCCTTGGGGTTTGAGTTATTTGTCCTGCTATTGTATTTTAGCATCTCTTGTTGCCGACTTGAGTTTTTAGGATTGTACAGTTTTTGAACTTTTATGAGTGACTAAAAACTTGTGAAAAACTTCAGTTTCCTACATGTAGACTTTATTCAGAGGCCTGGGCAGTTTCACCTGACTTGGGGGCCTTTGCTTAAACTATAGAGCTCTGGAAACCTAATGACTAGACAAGTAAAGAAAAATGATCTAATTGATTGTCAGCAGATTTGTACCTTCTCCAATTTCATAGGACCCAGTCCCTCTGTACCATGTCATGTATTCATTTGCAAGTGATCGGCATCAGTTGATTTCCTAAAAGTACCAAAAGGTGTGACTCCGTCTGCGTGGCCGTCATCTTTCATTTTCCTCTCTCAGGAGCCCGGGTTTGCGTGCGGAAGGCTTTCTGTGAGTGTATTCTTTAAGACTTGTCTGATCGGATGACTCCTAGGACATTGAGTCCCACTGTATTTGTGACACCACGGTTACAGTTAACGTTGCTTCTGCTCACTGAGACCTGCCACCCCCAACCATGTCCATCCCTGCGTCACCCCTGCTGCGGTCGGTCGAACATGCTGACATGGAAAATTGGATGCTCAGAGAGCTCATAGGTCAGATGCAATAAAGCCACACAAGACAATGTTGTTGTTGTTGTTGTTTTATTAACAAAAACTCCAGTCTATAGCATAGCTGCACACAAGACACCACAACCCCTGTATTCAGCACTTGGAGACTGCAACCGGAGCGGCCTCCCTGTCTCCTGACACCTTCCGAGCAGTGCTTTGAGCCTCCGATGCACACAATCAACCCCGAGTGGCTTGGCAGTGTTGGAGTCAAGGTTAGTGGTAGTGGTAGATCCTCATTTCTGCCCTCACCAGGTACATGCGGCTCTGATACCAGGCATTTGGATGAGACAGCCTCGGATATAAGAAGATTCCTATCACTGTCTCAAGGATCTCAGTCTCACCAGGGGAAAAGAGCAGAGTGGCGTTGAAACCAGGGCATAGAAGATGCTGGCTCTGCAGGGCCCCCTGGCTCCAGGGTTGGGTGGGGACTCTTCCTGGGGAAGTGGGGCTGGGCCTGAGTCTGGAAGGCGAATCAGAGGGAACCAGGCTGCTGTGCAGGGGAGTGGGCTGGCAGAAACCGTTCTGAGCAGAGGGAGCAGGGTGCCTGCCGGGCAGACATGAAGGTACCAGAGAGTGCAGCTGCCCCGGGAGCAGCACCATCCAAGTGATGGGGCACAAAGCACCTGGCAGGCAAGGCTGGAGGTGGAGAGCGAAGCTGCGGCCACTTTAGGAAGGGGCTTGTGGGCCACATTTGGTCCCGATGAATTGGAGCGCTCTAGGTTGTTCTTTTAGAGTGATCACTCTGGGTGTTTTGTAGAGAATGGACGGGGAAGGATGCAGAAGAGAAAAGCCTGTAGCATATCTGTTGAATCCTAATGCGGGTTTAAGGTCTGAACTCTGACTGATAGGAGTGGAGCTAGAAGGAGGAGGAGATAGTGACTTTAAGGGTGACTCCCAGGTTTCTGGCTTGAGTAATTAGACGGATGGCACATATGGAGGACATTGCAGTTTGCAGGGGAAGATGATGCACTCACTTGTGCATGTGTGTGATGTGCAGCCCTGGGGCTAGGATTCAAGCAGTGGCACCCACGTGTAGTTCTGGAGTTAAGCATGTAAGCTGAGCTGGAAATACAGGCTTGCGTTTGGAAGTTGCCATTGAGAGTGTGACCTGCCTGGGAGAATGCAGGGGATGACAAAAAGATGGGATAGTAAGATTAAGTGAGAGAAGTTTCTGACAAGTGCTTGGACACAAGCCAGAGGCAGAGCAGAATGAGGTGCTGGGTGGGAAGGAAGCCTGCAACCAAGGAATAGAGAGGAAAGCACAGGCAGGGGGCCAAGGGACAGGTCTGACTGGGCACTTGCTTTGTCCCCACGGAGGACCAGGGCTGTTTCTCATGTGGCTTTGAGTGCCTGACAATAAACATTAAAACCTACTATGTGAAAGGGAGGGTGGAGATGGGGTAAAGGAAAGGAATAAGCAATAAAATCATGAATAAAATATGACCTGTAATCTTAAGCAGTTTCTAGGATAGAATTGCTATTTCTTGTGTTCCTTTTTCATTCATCCCCCCCCCCCCCCCCCCCTTGGCCAGCCTGGGAAACTGAAGAGAAGGAAGGAATCACTTCCTTGGTGCCCAAAGTGCTTGGCTCTCCAAGGCAGGCACAGCTCATCACATGCCTGAGCACCCAGAAAGGGAAGGTGACAATGACATTATTTGAGAGTTTACGCTTTTATCACGGACATAGCATCTTTAGAATGTTTGGATCTTTGAACCAATTCTTTTATAGTTATCAATGAGCCTTTTGACACATTGGTTTACTTGAGATATATTGAGTGCCGTTTCCTGTAATTTTCACTTGTCTAATAAAAATAGACCTCGTTATGTACTAAACAGACGGAGCATTTGGGGATAATGGAGGTAATCACTGTGTTTTTAGTTATTACCATGCATATCAGTCCATACCCGTTTTTCACCCTTTAATTTTTTACCTAAAGGCAGGATTATTCCCATTAAGGGGAGGAGGGGACTGAGATACAGGATTCAGATGACTGCATAGAGATAACAGAGCTGGTCCATGGCAGAGCTCCCAGGACCCAACACGAGGTGTTCTGACTTCAGGTCCTGGGTTCTCGCCACTCCATTATGTCGGCCATGTGTCTTCATGAACAGCTACCCAAGAAAACTTAGGGAGTGGAAAATTTAAGATATGTTTTTATTAGTCTGCTCAAAGCACCAGCATCTACATTTGATGGACCAAAGGTTATTTATGCAAATGTAATGTGATTAAGTCAGACTGCAGGAAAATCTTCTTTTCATCAATGAATATCTTTTTCTTCATTATCTTAAAAGCTTAAAAAGAAATCATTTAGATTATAAAATAAAAGGATTCAGTATTTTAAACTGCAAAATTTTTCATCGTGAGACTTGCTGTTTGGCGCTACAAAGGAAATTTATTTTTCAGTTGTTGCAATGGCTGTTGTGTGTGAGAAGCTTTCTCTGTGTAGTGTATGCGTGAGAGTATATGTATGAAATAAAAATCAAATTTAATCTGTTGGCTCTCCTTTATGATATTCTCAAATTCTCCAAAGGCATTAAGTGATGTAGCTTGCTTTTTCTTGCCAAAGCAGCTATTATGTTACCCATTTCATGCCAACAAATTAAAGCATTTGTCTTTTTCTTAAGTGGTGTAAAATGATGCAGCGTAAATCTGAAGGGTTTATTTTAGTTCTGCAACGTGTATGTTGGCTCCTGATATCCTAGAATTATAATTAACATAACATTGCTACTCTGAACGCAGAGGTGAGCTATTGACATGTAGTAATCGTGTTAAAGTAATGAACTGTAACTGCTAAATTGCGACTGGAAAGTTTACAATGCTACATTTTATTTATTTTAAATTTATCTTTTGCTTCTTTATTTTTATATTTTATTTATTTCACACACACAAATCTGTGAGCCTTGCTAAATGGCAGTTTCCACATGGAAGCAGTTTCTAGCAAGTAGCAAGAGGCTGGTACCAGTGCTCATCCTTAAGCCTCGCTGCTGAGCTTCATGCTGCCCACTGTGCACGTTAGCTTTGGCAGGAAGAATGGAATCCAAAAGGGCATGCCTCTTTGTGGCATTGGGTGGGTTGACCTTTTGTTGTTAATGCTGAGTTTTGTTTTTTTTATGTAACCACACACTTGTTAATTTTTTAAAGTTTTATAAAAGTGTTAGGCGATGATTAGAGAGTTCTAAGTAATTATCATTACACGTAGTATATTGAGGTAGCCCCACCCAGTGTAGTTGAGATATCACCATATGCTTAGGTATATGAAAACTTCAATGACAATATAAAGTAATATAAGGTATTATATAACATATGATTTTATGTTTATAATAATATGTGAAGAAACTCTCAAGTGAAGCATTGAAAATTAATTTGGTCATTTCATGCCTTATGTGTCCCTGTTTCATCCAAATGCTAATATGATAATCCAGGCCTCCGAGTTAGTATGCTGATGAGGTGACTTCTCAACTGTGCTTCTCTTACTTACGACCGAGGTGAATCCTTAAGCTACATTTCCCACTAATCTTTCCATGAGTGTGTGTTTTAATATGACGTCCTGGGAGTTCTCATTTATACAAAGATAAAAAGCAATTAAATTGCCCTTGTCTCTTTTTTTCTTCCTATTGAAGTTTACTTAGACATTTTTACGTTATGTATACTTGACGTGCTCAAACATGTCTAAATTAGTCATCCAATTTGAATACCGTAATTATGTATGCGGTGAGGGCTTGATTGAATAGAGAGCTTTTGCGTTTTAGCTTTTAGTGGATTCGGGAATTACATGCTTAATAACTCGGCATCCCAGACCCGCTTCTGTTTCCTGGTAGATGCACAGAGAAAAATGTAAATATTTTTACAAACAGAGTTTTATTTTTTTTATTTATTTATTTTTTGCATTTTTCTGAAGCTGGAAACGGGGAGAGATGGTCAGGCAGACTCCCGCATGCGCCCGACCGGGATCTACCCAGCATGCCCACCAGGGGCAACGCTCTGCCCACCAGGGGGCGATGCTCTGCCCCTCTGGGGCGTTGCTCTGCCGCGACCAGAGCCACTCCAGCGCCTGGGGCAGAGGCCAAGGAGCCATCCCCAGTGCCCGGGCCATCTTTGCTCCAATGGAGCCTTGGCTGCGGGAAGGGAAGAGAGAGACAGAGAGGAAGGAGGGGGGTGGAGAAGCAAATGGGCGCTTCTCTTATGTGCCCTGGCCGGGAATCGAACCCGGGTCCCCCACACGCCAGGCTGACGCTCTACCGCTGAGCCAACCGGCCAGGGCCTACAAACAGAGTTTTAAAAGATGTGCTTCCTTTTTTAACGCTGGGAATTGACACGTGCCTGTATACTGTAGCTTTTTCTTATATGGACCAGATGAATAAGAAGTGTAGAAATGGTTGAAAACTGGTATGGTGTCATTTGTCCCCGAATGATGGGTGCCAAGATTAGAAGTATACTCCTTTGTTTTCCACAATAAAAATTAGAGATGCTTTGGAACAAAGTATTATGAGTCCTGATAAACATTTAGACATATTTAGATAGGGGTGAGGATATTTTCTCTTTGCTGTGTTACATCATAGTCCCTCTGCCCACAATGTACATCTTGAACTTCAGCCTTAATTTAAAATGCTCGGTATTGCCCAAGAAGAATTGAAAGTAAAGATTTGGAGTCTCATGAGTAGCATGCAATACAGAGAGCAGCGTTTCAGGCCCAGTGCCGGACACTTACAACAGGATTGCTAAGCACCGTGGCTGTGGAAAAAGACAAAACACTGGGGTGTTAAACTCACACTTAATGTCATGGTTTCTGCCGCCACAGATCTTAACCTTTCTGACTGGCTGAGTTATTTGTTCATAGTAGCATGTCAAGAACTGAGTTATTATAGATCTTCTCTTTCAATAAATATTCAGTAGCATTTTCAAAATTATTCTCCTAGACACAATTCATAGCAAAGAGCCCTGTATTTCCTTTCTGCTGTTTGATAGCCACTGGCCGTCTGGCATGCGTTCCCTTATCTTTGTTATTTTTAATTGATTTTAATTTGTTGTGTTTACATAGTTACAAGTGTACCCCCGAATATATCTCCCTCCCTCCCCTCTGTTCTCCTCGACACCCCCTTGCCCTCTCCCCCCATCTCCATCCCCCCTCTCCTCCATGATTTACTATCCTGCCCTCTATCTCTCTGTGTTATGTGTATATACTTTCACTAATGTCTTTTTTTTCTTTGATCCCCTCCTCTATTCCCTTTCCCTCTGACCACTTTCCTTCTGGACTCTGACCCCTTCTTTGCCTCTCTTCCATTCCCCAGTTCTCATTGTTCATTGGATTTCTCATATGAGTGAAGTCATATGATATTTTTCTTTCTCTGCCTGGCTTATTTCGCTTAGCATAATAGACTCCAGGTCCATCCATGTTGCTGCAAAGGATAAGATTTTCTTCTTTTTCACGGCTGCATAGTATTCCATTGTGTATATGTACCACAGCTTTTTAATCCACTTATCTACTGATGGACACTTGGGCTGTTTCGAGATCTTGGCTATTGTAAACAATGCTGCAGTAAACATGGGGGTGCATTTCTTCATTTCTTCTTTTGAATCGGTGATTTGTTATTCTTAGTATCTTACATGTTTTCCCAGCTCCTTGCTCCCTGAACATTGTCAGGCTTGGGTGAGAACAAGCCAGTCACAGAGAGAATAAGCACCATCTCTGCCCTGTAGGTCTCCCCATAATGCACCAAGGCCTAGGGTTACTGAACCATCACATGCTAATCCTGCGCTTTTTCTCTCTTGGTATTCTCACCAGTTCCAGGAAGTGATAGCATGCCAGACGTTGTTGAAATGTGAACACATTGCTTGGTTCAATAAGTCTTCTACTCTGTTTAGAGCTGTAGTTCTCAACCAGGGGTGACTTTGCCCTGCCTGTCAGAGACATTGGGCCCTGTTTGAAGACATTTTTGGTTGTCCCAGATTAGGGGGGGGGGGGTGACTACTGGCACCTTCTGGGTAGAGGCCAGAGGTGCTGCTATTCATTCTATGGAGCCCAAGGGAAGGGAAGAATCTGACCCCAAGTTTTTGAGGTTGAGAAACCCTATCTAGAAGCTAGGGGATATCTGTTAAATATGCTTTATGTTATCTAAGCAAATGGAAGTGTGATCGATGGTTCTGGTGAGGAAAAGATTACATTCAATGCAGTCACTTATTGAACACCTTCTAGGTCCTAAAAACACTCTAGTGAAGACTGTGACATAGCTCGAGAGCCCAGGACTTTACTCTCTTTGCAAGGTGACTGGTAGATAAAATACTTCTGTCTGATCCAATAAGCCCTGTAATCAGAGGAGGCTGTATAGCATGTTAAAGTAGAAATAATTGAGATTTCATTTGCTAGATATAGGAGAATATCTGGAAAAGATCATGTTCTCTGTCTAGATATAATATTAGTCATTTGTGGGTGAAATTGCTCATTTCCCTTAATAAGCATTACTAGGGTTCATTGCTCGCCTACCTCCCCATTTTGACTGGTATTAGTTTGAAATGTCAGGAAAATGCCAAGAAGGGTATTTCCTACATTAGGTAATATTCCCACGAGATTTAGGGAACACAGTAATTTCTGTAGCAAAGTGGGTGAATATTCACACTTTGTTGGACAGCAAAAAGACAAAATAAACCTCATGTCAGTTCAGTTCAGTTTTTTTTTTGGAGTAAATTTATTTGGCAGCCAAGCAACACAGAAACCCTGTTTTCAGAAAATTTTGCACTTCAAAATTGAGGGTAATGGTTTGTGAACCTGTCCCAATTTATCCCAAGGTATTGCATTTCCAATAATTTCCCCATCCTCTTCCCAGCTCCTGCCCTCCGGGCTCCTCTGCCCCTCTCCCCCCACACACACACACTTCGTACCTGCCGTCCTTTCACACCATTAACTTTTCATCAGACTTCACAAAATGCCAAGCTAGCTGTTCCGTTTTGGTGGATAAAGGCTGGGTGTAGATGTGAAGGCCAGCCACACCTAGTGCCCTGCCGGTTTGTGGTTTGACCTCCCTGCTGTAGGTCTGGGCTGTGGCCATGTTCATCTACTCCAGCCCCACCCTGGCCCCAGGCTCAGTGCCCGGGAAGATGAAGATAGACTTGCTGGGTCAAAAAGATGCCCTTGTGGCCCTGGCTGGTTGGCTCAGCGGTAGAGTGTCGGCCTGGTGTGCAGGAGTCCAGGGTTCGATTCCCGGCCAGGGCACACAGGAGAAGTGCCTATCTGCTTCTCCACCCCTTCCCCCTCTCCTTCCTCTCTGTCTCTCTCTCTTCCCCTCCCGCAGCCAAGGCTCCATTGGAGCAAAGATGGCCCGGGCGCTGGGGATGGCTCTGTGGCCTCTGCCTCAGGTGCTAGAATGGCTCTGAATGCAACAGAGTGACGCCCCAGAGGGGCAGAACATCGCCCCCTGGTGGGCATGCTGGGTGGATCCCAGTCGGGCACATGTGGGAGTCTGTCTGACTGCCTCCCCATTTCCAGCTTCGGAAAAATGAAAAAAAAAAAAGATACCCTTGAAGAAAATTCCTAAGGCATTGGCAGTTGTCCTTCCAGGTCGCCCTGACTCACGCTGACACACCCATCACAGAACCTTGGGACTAAGTAGCTACAGGAAAGAGATCAAAACCAAAGTAGAAAATCCACACAAGAGAAAGTTCTCTTGAGTTGAAGATATTGAGAGTTCAAGAAAGAGAAGGACTTGAAGAAAATGGCATGGAGTTCTTTACTGGGTTCACAACTTAAAAGCAAGTTACCCATCCAAAGCAAGATGTTTTAGACTTGTTCCAGATTGTTGAAAAATCTGCATGATCATGTTATATAATTTGCCTAATGGTGTTCAGCAAACTTTGTTAGCCTTCACCATAAATTTCATATCTCTGTCAGTGTTCAGCACACTCCTAAGTCGGTACAGACCCATCAAGACTGGGAATGAATAGTTCAGCCAGTATGTGAACTTCGTTTTTATAGCATGTGAGTATTCATGCTCTATGACCCTGGTCGGCAAACTGCGGCTCACAAGCCACATGCAGCTCTTTGGCCCCTTGAGTGTGGCTCTTCCACAAAATACCACGTGTGGCGCTACCTCAATGAGGAATGTACCTACCTATATAGTTTAAGTTTAAAAAACTTGGCTTTCAAAAGAAATTTCAATCGTTGTACTATTGATATTTGGCTCTGTTGACTAATGAGTTTGCCGACCACTGCTCTACAACAATGTTACTTAGGTAGAACATACTACAGGTGGGGGGGGGGCTCCTATTTACAAGCAAGGGGACACAATTCTGCAGATTGAAGGAAAGAGCAGAGCATAGTATTGCTCCAGTGTCAGAGGAAAGTGGTGCATTTATAGGGACGTCCAAGAATTTTGCCTTTGGGGGGGGGCTCAGAACATTGTCTAGGCAGTAAGACATTTTCAAAGAGCATATGAGCTGAAAGTCAACCAGATTCAGGAAGTGGTGGTCTGGGTGCTTTCACACTCAGAAACAGGCTCTAGGGATGACACTGAAAGTCCATAATTGCTTCAAGTGTGCCACCAGCATTTCTATGGAGAGACGTTGACTCGCTGCTGTTTGGCCACGGACTTCATCTTAGGTGTCTCGGGTGACAGTCACCTCCTACTCCAGCTGCCGCCAGCAGTGCCCTCACAGGTCTATGGTGACTTTGCAAGTATCATTTTCTCTCCTCCTCCGAACTCGAGAGACCTAACCTCGCCCAGCCTTGGTTTTGCACCTGTCTTCTCTTGCCAAGCGTCTTCCTGACTTTGCAGACATTTCTTCTCTTTACCACATTTCCTGTTGTTAAAGAGCTGCCAGCCCACAGGTGCCTCCTCTCATCATTGCAACACTTTCTGTCTCGTTTGCAGAGCCCCTACCCCCACCCCCACCCCCACCCCAGACCCGGGTGGTGCTTGCCCTCTAGTGGGGTTGGGGGCCACATCATCGCCTTCCCTCTTTCTCTCCAGTGCCATTGCAGCCCTGGTTCCCCATGAGGCTGATGAGACCACCGTCTGGCAAGTTAATGCCTAGTGATGTTGGGGGGCCACCCCCTGTA
The DNA here is from genome assembly GCF_036850765.1 of Saccopteryx bilineata. Taxonomy (NCBI): domain Eukaryota; kingdom Metazoa; phylum Chordata; class Mammalia; order Chiroptera; family Emballonuridae; genus Saccopteryx; species Saccopteryx bilineata. The sequence continues at coordinate 76,807,281 of NC_089492.1, read as the reverse complement.
GTGTGACTGACGTGCCCTGGGGGCCTCGACTGTGGTGGTTTTTGCAAACTTCGCAGGCAATGCAGAACCACCAGTCTAAAGGCCATGGCACCTGCCCACCTGTCTGTTGTTGTGGACAATAAGCCATTGTGGGAGGAGGCACAGGAAGTTAGAAGAAGGGCAGGAAGAGATTGAACAGCAGCAAGGCGTCCCCGTGCCTCTGTTCACTGCTGTACGTGACCCCTACACCCACCCGCTGGTGTAGCATTGTCTCCCCCTTGGACTGTGTTCCCATTAGTGAACCCCACTTTGTCATAGCAGTCCTGTTCCCCCAGTGGGCATGTGCTCAAGTCATGAGGCTGGCCACCAGGGGCCTGCTGTTCCTTTCATAACTTCGGCCACCTGACTTGCGGTCAGCTGTTTCCATTTTTCCTTTTTGTCACTCCCTTTAAACCAAAGCCACATGCCCTCTTCCCTCATCTGCTCTGAGTCCGCTCGACACTCACGGACCACGACACATGCAAGAGAACCAGGAAAAGTTCCCGAGCGGAGGTCTTCACGTTGCTTTTTCCTGGAGACAGAGGTGGGCGATAGGGTCTTTACTAGAAAACTATTGTGTAGAATATACTTTCTCTGAACGAGTGGCCGAAGGAAAGCCACTACTGAACCTGAACTGTCCTGTCTTCATAGCTTCCTTTATTCCTACCATACCTCTGGGTCTGGCGTCTTGCCCTTACACGGCGGAAAATCCAGTTGTGCAATGAAGATAATTCTAAATAAAAAGAAGTGATACTTCACTTTGCAGACTGCTGTGAAAATATAGGGATGATTTAAAATGTCAGTTTTCTCTGATGAGGCCAATGTGTAGAAATTAGATTCCTGTGACACTTTCCCCTGAGCACAGACACTGTACAAAACAGTCTGTCCTAGGCATCCTGTTCCTTATAAGAGATGCAGGCTTTTTACCTGTCAGCCAATCATTTATTGAGTTTCCACTGTGTGCCCTGCACCTGGCAGGCAGTGGAGAGAGCTCCCTCCGCTAACCCTTCGGTGGGAAGAGACAGCCTCATAAACAAGAGAATGTTGGTGGATGTTAGGTCCTAGGCAGAAAAGTAAGCTACGTTTACATTATTGGGAGTGACCAGAAAGTCAGGAGAGTCCCACTGAGGAGGAAAGGTGACGTGTGAATGAAATCACCAGGGCCAGCCGGAATGGAGAGCCCAGTCTGGACAGAGCAGACTCAGGCAGCTGAAGACCACAGCAGTTCAGGGTGTGGTTGGGGACTCGGGGACAGGGAGAGGCATGGCCAGGTTGGTACTTTAGGATGATCACTTTGGAGCAGGACAAAAGGGGAACTGGAACCAAGCAGAGGGACACTGGGGCTGTGGGCCGGACCCAGGTCCTGGGACCAGGGAGCCTCCAGAGGCAGAAGGGGCAGCATGCGGACTGGATGCGGACCTGCTGACCTCGGGCTTCGCTCTGTCCTCTGTCCACACCCAGACGGGGCCTCACAGCCACTCGAGGACCCAACCCTAATTTATTTGTTAAGATGTTTATTAAAATGCTGATTTCCATTTTGTAATTTCATGATTATTAATATGTGTTATGAGTGAACATGGCCCTCCTCTCAAATCCTGGACTCAGGATGTCCCATCTTAGGATTGAACCAGAAATGCTTAGTTTTGCTAGCTTTTCTGTTCCATCAAAAGTTTGATTTTATTCCTTAAAGGCAGAATGTAAGTCCTGGGGAGAAAACATATATGCAAAGAAGAGATTTGACCTTTATAGGTCTTCCTGGGTCTCTTTTTGCTTTTTTATTTTTTCATAAAGAAGTTAATAGTGTTAAGAAGTAGCATTTTTTCCCCCTGATCACCCATAGACCTAGAAACCTAGCCTTTAGGCCTGTCAGAAAATTGGGATGCTGTCAGTGGCCATGAATCATTTATTTCCTAAGTGCCTTTTGAACCAGCAGTCGCGAAAATGGTGTTGAGGAGGCAGCAGGGGATTGCCGAGTGAAAAGCACACTGAGGATTAGAAATCTTATTGAAGAGCTGGCTTCAAAACACAGTTACCTGCCTGCCCACCTCTGACAGTGTGAGGAAGGGTCTGTCTGCCTGTACCTCCTTTTGTTGACAGGATATTTAAGGAATTCACCTGGAAGATTTAATTTCATGATGAAGCTGGCATTGGCCTGACTTTGAGGGGGCCGTTCTGTGTTCGTTTGCTAGGACACTCATAACAGAATACCGCAGGCCCCATGGCTTTGACAACGGATCTGTGTTCCCCTACAGTCTTGGAGGCTGGTAGGCCACGTCCAGCGTGTCAGTGACGGGGTGTCCTCTGAGGCCTCTCTCTTGCTGCCCTTCACATCAGGTCTCTGTGTGTCTAATCTCCTCCTCGTATAAAAACACAAGTCAGCCCTAGCCAGTGACTGAGTGAATAGAGTGTCTGCCCAGCATATAGATGTCCCAGGTTTGACCCCTGTCAGGGCACACAGGAGAAGCAACCATCTGCTCATCCTCCCTTCCTCTCCCCCTTCTCTCGCTCTTCCCCTCCCACATCTGGTGGCTGGATTGATTTGAGTGTGCCTGGGTGCCGAGTATAACTTCATTAAAGCACGTCAGCCTTGGGCACTAAAAATAGCTTGGTACTCGGGCATCAGCCCAAGACAGGGACTTCCGGGTGGATCTCAGTCAGGGCACATGCAGGAGTCTGCCTTGCTCTCTCCCCTCCTCTCACCTAATAATAATAATAATAATAATAATAATAATAATGACACCTGTCATGTTGAGCTAGGACCCACCCTAATGACCTCACTTTAACATAATTACTTCTTTAAAGGCTCCATCTCCAAATACAGTCCCATTTTGAAATACCAGGGTTAGTATTTGAACACATGAATTTTGGCAAAAGTATGATTCAGTTCATAACATCCCCACCCCACCTTACCCCCTAGGGAATATGTTGGTAGAAAGAGCATGAAAAAAACGCAAGAAAAATTTCTCCCAGAGCGGGGTGTCCCCTGGCCTGTGTGGCATGTCTCCTCTGTCAGTCCCTGCAGCAGGCTGAGGGGAGGCCAGGTAGGAGCCATAGGTCCGCATCACCTAGGACGTAGCCCTCACCCACTCCAGTCTCCAGGTGTGAATTACCTGACTCCAACGGGAACCCCGTTTGAATGAACTTCTCAGAAAGATGGAGGGCCCTGTCTCCTCCAACTGTTAGCCCCCACCCTGACTGTCCCAGTACAGGTCGCTGCTTCTGTGATTTCAGAACATGCATTGAACACCCCATCCTGAGGTTGTTCCCATCAGCAGCCATCAGCGGCCCTTGCCACCGTGGGGGCTGACTGTCCAGAGGGGCTATTCTCTGCGGACAGCTTTTCCCAGGTGGAGGTGTCATTACTCACTGTTGGTGGTCAGTTTCATTGCCACCATGAAGGGTGTGAGGGGGGCTCAGGGCCGCCCCTGGGGATGAAGCATAAAAGACAAAGGCTACGTATTGTGAAAGCAGAGCATCTCTCTACCTGTGTCTGAATTTGTATGTAAGCAGAAGAGGAACTTTAGCCACAATCTTGAAAAGAAAAGAAAACTAAAGGTTTACCTGGAACTTAAAGAGCAGTGGATCTGCCCCTGTAGTGGTGGTTTGGCAGATTGTAAAGTCTGGAACATAGATATGTATGCCCTCTAACATATTGTGGATTGTAAATGAATATTAACATACCATTTGTTATGTGTAGTCACTGATTTCAACTTTGTGACCACCCTCGGGCCTTTTCACAATTAACTGTATGAAATGATCTCCCCAAGCTCCTTCTGCTGCCTTGGTTCCTGCCCCCACCCCCAAATGTGGGACAAAAAGAGAAGTGACAAAAACTCCCAACTGGTAACGATTATGGAATGTCTCTTTTAGCATTAGGAGCTATTCTTTGAGAGAGAAATGGACTTTGGGGAATTAAAGGTTATAGCATTGACATCTAGTAGCCATTTTAATGTACTGTAACAACAGAGTTCCACTCGTGTTTGCTACATTTTTTTTATTGTTGTTATTAAACTTATAAATTCCTCAGGCTGCTGGAGATCCTTTTAGGAAGGACTCAGAATGTAATTAGTATGCAATCATGGAAACACACCCAGATCTGAAGCTCTCTTGCCATAATAGATGCTGAAGACTGACTGTTGATAAAAAATGAGGTAATTAGGTAGGCAACATAAAAAGCAGAGAAGTTTTGTACTGAGAAACTTTAGACTCTAAATCAGGGTTTCTTCACTGATCATTGGTATACTTTGTCAGGGGCACCGTGGACTGAAATGCATCTGTGTGTCCTACGAGTTGCTTCTTTCGCTCAGTTCTCTCTGTGACTGAACTCTGTTGCACCCAGCTGAGCTTTATTTTCCTTGCTGAACAGAATTTTGCTCTACGAACATTCCACAACTGACTCGGCCAGTCTCTTATTGGTGGGCATGTGGGTTTGTCGATCTAGTCTCTTAGGCTTTCCTTAAAACAGAGCTCAGCAAACTCTCTCTGTGAATGACCAGGTAGTAAATATTTTAGGCTTTGCAGGGCACCTATAGTCTCTATTGCATGTTCTTTCTTTTCTTTCTTTTTCTTTTCTTTCTTTTTTCTTTCTTTCTTTTTTATATTTGTGTTATATTTATATTTTTACTTTTGTATTTGTAGAGTTGTAAAAAAATAAAATAAGAAAAACTCTTTACAAATGTAAACACTATTCTTAGTTTGTGGGATGTAGTCTGCAGACCCTTGCTCTAAGATACGTATCTAGGAGTGGAATTACTTACCATTAGTTATAACCACATTCATTTTGATGGGCGATGAGACACTTTTTTAGCACAGTCCTATCAGTTTCTCCTTTAACAAGTGGTACATGAAAGGGTGTGATGAGTTTCATCTCCACCGTAACCTACCATTATTATATAGGTTAATTTGTGTGTCTGGTGGATAAGAAGTGGCATCTTATTGTGGGTGTGAATTTGCATTCCCTGCTGCCCTGAAGTAGAGCACCTTCTCCTATGATCGGGAGCCTTCAGTGCTGCCTGTCCTGTGAAATGCCTCTGTGTATCTGTTGTCTATTTTTTGTTTGGACTGTTTGCATTTTTCTTGCTGATATGTAGGAGTTTTTATATATTTCATATTTCATAATATTGCTATTATGTAGTTCAAATATTTCTCTTTTTGACTTGTTTCTGTATTCTTTTATGGGATGTCTTTAAAAAGAAATGCAGCTTTATTGATATATAATTCACATATTTTAAAGGTTTTCCTTTCAAAGTGTACAGTTCAGTGATTTTTAGTAAATTCTCAACATCTTAACTTTAATGTAGTTTAACTTAGTAGTCTCTTTTTTTTTTACAGGGACAGAGAGAGAGTCAGAGAGAAGGATAGATAGGGGCAGACAGACAGGAACAGAGAGAGATGAGAAGCATTAATCATGTTTTTTGTTGTTCATTGATTGATTTCTCATATGTGCCTTGACCATGGGCCTTCAGCAGACCAAGTAACCCCTTGCTCAAGCTAGTGATCTTGGGTCCAAGCTGGTGAGCTTTTTGCTCAAGCCAGATGAGCCCGCACTCAAGCTGGCGACCTTGGGGCCTCGAACCTGGGTTCTCAGCATCCCAGTCCGATGCTCTATCCACTGTGCCACCATCTGGTCAGGCAATAGTCTCTTAATGTAAAGTAATAATATATATTTTAAAGAATATACATGTTTTATACATTATATATATAATGTACAGAAGATATATCTTTCTGAGTCCTCAGAAGATCTTTCTGACCCCAAGGTTGTAAGAGTTCTTCCATATTGTCTTAAAGTTTCATAATTTTACCTTTTATATTTAAATATTTAATTTACCTGAAATTGATGTTTGTGTCTGGTGTGAGGTAAGATCTAATAATTACATGATTAACTACTTGCTCTAGTATTTTTAATAATATTCAAGCATTTTAAGGGAAGATGATGATTTATTCTTAGACTAGGAGATATAGATACTTGGAAAGAAGCATAAATAAACACATACTAACTCATAGTCAAATACACATACACATACATGTCCTTTTTTCCTTCTTCCCTCTTATTCCCTGAGAATAAGAACCATTCACGTGTGCCTGAATGACTTTAATGTAGTCCTGCCTGAAGATGAGAAAGTGAACTAGATGACTTTTCACAATACTCTCAGCTCTAAATTCTGACTTAGAATATGCAATCATTATTAAATGGGGCAAAATACTGTTATTCAATCTCCCACTTAAACCAGCCAGATTAAAAAATGTGACTACTCACTAGAGGAATTAGAATCATGTATATTAAAAAAATCATAAAACAAAGAAACACAATTGACCAAAATTTATGTGTTTGTGTTAAGCATTCAGAGATGTCAGATATTGACTGTGTACCTAAGTTCACCTGACTATATTAATATTCAGTTTTGTATATGAAAGGCTTACTCAAATTAAACAGACCCCAAATTCTTTCCGTTTTCTAAGTCTCAGGTGGCTGGAGATGGTGTTGCCACACCCAGCTCTGCAAGGACACTCGTGTGTACTTTCCACATTAAGGAAAATGAAACCTCAACAACACTGCATTTCTGTCCATTAATAAGTTCTCTTCTGTGGGGACAGGCCAGGTCCTGTGCTCCTTGTGTCTTGAGCAGACTTGACAGGGGCCCCCAGGCTGTTTTGGCCTCACACATTGAGTGCAGGATGCACCATTACTGTTGGAGCAGTGGACATGACTGCTCATGGGACACAATGCACCTCTTCATGATGTTAATGCTCCTGCAAGTTAGTTTTATGTGCTACTCGTCATGTCACTGTGCGTTTGCTTCCTAGGATGCTTTCATCCGGGTTGGCCATGAGTCATGCCGGCTGATGGAGCCTAATTTCGCTGCATCTGCAGAATGGCTTGTTATCCATACTTTACATTTCTTAGAGGACTGTACCATGCAGTTCCCTTCTGTCCAACCAACGAGGACAAAATGTCTGGGAAGCAGGAAATGGGGCAAATTCAGAGTCTCGTCTGAGGAATCGTCATAGGCTTCTAACTGGCAGATGGAATACCTACCAAATCCTGATTTTCCCAGAATGATCCCACGCATGTGCCCAGCTACCCTCACTCAGAGTTACCCTTATGTTGCTTTAAAAGGGCCTTTGTCAACTTGAAGGTTATTCTCATTTACATATGTCTTACTACTTGCTGTATCTTATTTGATTCTGACAGTTTCTTAGCTAAATTTCTTCTTGAGGGTAACCTTTCGTGTTGAACCCAAAAGAAAGGGTTTCTGTTGAAGAAAGATTTTATCTCTCGGTGTATTTTGGTTGTGCTTTTGCCCCTTTTGCTCATTTTTTTCATTTGAATTAAGGGTCAATTAAAGGAAAACAGATACAAGATTGGGGGACCCTCTCCTCTCTTTAATGATGACTGATACTTTTTCATATGCATTCACTTCTCTTAAAGCCTAGAAAGGGTCTTTTGAAAGAGAAGCTTTCAGATAATATCAATATAATCATACATAAGACCCATGAAACTACTTGGTACAGATGCCTTCAAATAATTATAGAAGTAGAAAGAAAAACAGCAACTCTCAGTGGTATTCTAGATAACGTATTACAAAACATCACCCACACAGAAAAAGTCCCTTTCTTTCTGTTTCTTGTCTTATCTTGGCATAAAAAAAATTAACTAAAATCTTTTGGGTATTTTCAGAGAATGTTTAAAATATATTCTTTGTAAATTATTTTGTGGAGGTGTGGGTTAAATGACATGGCATGTTTTAAAAGTTTACCTTAAGGTTACTTGATAAGTATTTGAAATTCATTTCATGTAAAGTTTTGCTGCTACATGATGGAGCTTTTTCAAAATAGCAAATACCTTGCTTGATAAGGTTTTTAAAGTTTTAACCTCAAAATGAAGAGAAAGGCCACTTCTGCTTCTGAGCAGATGGAGTCACGTACACGTCCCTGTCATTTCCACGAAGTACGACTGAAAACCCGGACCCTCGGCGTGAACTCAGCGCGGGAAGATGGACGCAGAGGGAAGGGCAAGCGTGTGTGGACCTCACGGGGTGGCATGATGGCTACTGACCTGGGTTTTCTTTCTGCCTATCTTATCCCAGATGTGGAGTCGGCGGGGTTGGCAGTCAGGAAACACCAACAGAAACAGGTAAACAAGGACAACAACGGAAGCCGGTCCTCTCTAGCCAAAGGGCCAGAAAGGGGACACCTAGCAAGGCAGAACACGTAGACAACAGCAGCTGTAGTCTAGCCAAACTTCACAGCAAAAGCCATGGTCTCCCCTGCCAGCAAAGGCTGATGGGAAGCCTAGATGTGTCCCCCACCCGCCAGGCCGTAATAAGGCACCCAGCCCCCATAGCTGGGTATTGTCATAGACGGAACTCTGACATCTGCTGGGTTGTAACAAAATCCCCCACCTCCACTCCTGCATAAGGAAAGCACACAAGGAGTCTGCATTTCCCCCTCCTGACTCCTGAAGTAGGCTCAGTGGAGATGCCTGGGAAGCAGGAACGCGCCCTCCCAGCTAGGAGGGTCCCTGTGCGGCCCTGGTGCAGAGCCAGCACTTGCCAGCCCAGCAGGAAGGAGGAAGCCCTCTCTCAGGTGTCAGGGGAGGTATGCAGGCAATTTGGAGATAATGGCACAGCCTCCCTCTCCCCTTGCCAGAAGAGTATCAGAGGAAGGCAGTTTAAATAGCAGGTTTAAATAAGGCCGAGAGTCTCATCTCATACTACTCCAAAATGTCCAGGTTTCAATAGAAAAAAAATCACTTATCATACCTAGAATCAGGAAGATCACATCTGGATGGGGGAAGGCAATCAACAGAGACCAGTACTGACAGGACAGAGATGTTTGAGTCACCTGATGGAGATTTCAAAGCAGACGTCATAAAATGCTTCTATGAGTGACTACAGACATACTGGACACCAGTGAAACACTGGAAGTCTCAGCAAATAAAGAGGGAATATAATGAAGAACCTGGTGGACATCGTAGGCTGGAAAAGACAACCCCCAGGATAAACTTCTCAGTGGATGGGGTGAGCATCAGGATGGAGAGGGCAGGGGAAGAATCGGTGCCCTGAGTGGCAGACAATAGAGTCCCCAGTCTGAACTAATCTGAATGAGACAGAAGAAAGCATAAGCACAGCTTTTAGGGACCTGTGGGCCATCCCTAAAGATCTAACGCTGGTGTTGTCAGAGTCCCAGGACAGGAAGAAGAGGGAAGTGCTGAAAAAAGTACTTGAAGAACTAATGGCTGCAAACTTGCCAGATTTGGCAAAAGATGTAAATGCACAGATACAAACTGCCTGGTGTGAGGCTGAATAAGGGCCCCTAAAGATATCTGCAGCATAATTCCACAAACCTATGAATGCACCACTTTACATAGGAAAAGGGAAATTGCAGAGGTGATTCAGTTAAGGATTTTGAAATGGAGGGGCTACCCTGGGTGGTCTGGCCTGCCCAGTGTGACCGCAAGAGATTTTCTAAGGGGAGCAGGAGGGCCAGGCATGGAGGACTGATGTGGTAGCAGAGGGGGAAGGTATATGATGCAGAGTCAGAGGCCTGGGTTTACTGGGGCGCCGGGAAGCTGGGAATGAAACAAACTCTCCCCTGGTGCCTCCAGATGGGGTGTGTGGGTCCTCTGACTCCTAGCTCTGCAAGACCATAAATGTAAGATGTTTTAAGCTACAGTCTTAGTTCCTTTGAGCTGCTGTAACAATACCATAGATTGTGTGGCATACCAATCACTGCAGGGGGTTCTGATTTTTTTTTTTTTTTTACAAAGATGCAAAAGCAATTTAGTTCAGAAAAGTTAGGCTTTTCAGAAAGTAGTGCTGAAATTATCTGTGTGCTTAAAAAAATTGATGTATCTCACATCTTTTACAAAAACTAACTCAAAATGGATTATGGATGCAAATGTCAAACATAAGACAAAACTCTTGGGGAAAATAAAGGAACAAATCTTTTAGGATCTGCAGGTAGAAAGTTCTTAGACTTGACACCAAAAGCAAAATCTATAAAAGAAAAATCTGATATATTGGACATAACCAAAATTTTAAATTTTTTCTCCATTAAAGACCCTGCTAAGAGGATGAAAAGGTAAGCTAATGAGTGGGGAAAAAAATATTTACATACCACTGGTGTCTAATAGAGGGCTAGTAAAACTCAACAATAAAAGAAAACAAAGAATGCAATTAGAAAATGGACAGAAGAAATCAACATTGTGCTAAGAGGGATTACAGATGGCAAATAAACGTATGACAAGATGTCCAACACCATTAGCCATCAGGAACATGCAAATTAAAACAAAATTGAAATATCACGACACACTTATCAAAATGGCTAAAATTTAAAAAAAAAACAATAACAACACCAAATGCTGGTACGGGTATAGAAAAACTAGATCACTCATACCTTGCTGGTGGAAATGCCAAACATCATAGCCACTCTGAAAAATAGTTTGGCAATTTTTAAAAAAAATTCAATATGTAATTATGCTATAACCTGGTAACTTGCACTTCTGGGTATTTATCCCAGAGAAGTTAATGCTGATGTTCTCACAAAAAGCTATGTATGGATATTTACAGTAACTTTAGTTGTAACTGTCAAACCTGGAAACAGCTCAGCTGTCCTCTGGTAGGTGAGTGGCTAAATAGGTTGTGGTATGTCCATACCACAGACTACTGCTCAGCAATAAAACAGGACAGGTGCTGGGACATGCAGCACCTGGCATGAATCTCTAGGGAACTGTGCTGAATGAATAAGGCCAATACTAAATGGTAACATGCTGTATAACATGATTCAAAAATGACCAGGTATAGAAACAAAGACCAGATGAGTAATAGACGAGTCAAGGAGGTGGGAGGGGCAAGAGGGAAGTGGGTGTGACTACGCAAGAGACATAAGTGGTTCTTGCACTGGCAGAAACATTTTGGGGTTTTTTGTTTTGTTTTGTTTTTGTATTTTTCTGAAGTTGGAAATGGGGAGGCAGTCAGACAGACTCCCGCATGCGCCCAACCAGGATCCACCCAACATGCCCACCAGAAGGCAATGCTCTGCCATCTGGGGTGTTGCTCTGTTGCAACCAGGGCTATTCTAGCGCCTGAGGCAGAGGCCATGGAGCATCCTCAGCGCCCGGGCCAACTTTGCTCCAATGGAGCCTTGGCTGCGGGATGGGAAGAGAGAGACAGAGAGGAAGGATAGGGGGAGGGGTGGAGAAGCAGATGGGCGCTTCTCCTTTGTGCCCTGGCCGGGAATCGAACCTGGGACTCCTGCACGCCAGGCCGACGCTCTACCGCTGAGCCAACCGGCCAGGGCAGAAACGTTTTGTATCTTCATTGTATCACTGTTGATATCCCGGTGTTAGTGTTGTGCTATTGTGTTTCAAGAAGTTACCACTGGGGGAAACTGAGCAGTGGGCACAGGCGACTCTTGGTGCATCATCTCTATTGTAAGACATAATGTTTCTTCTACGTCTGGTGCTCTAACCAGTTAGTCAAGTTGTCCTCAGTTTTACAGCTCAAAGGCCCTGTGTTTCTCCTAACGGGCTCAAGTCTGTGTGTCTCTCCGGATTAGATACTCAGTCTGAAATAGCTGACTTAGTAGAAAGTGGAAGTGAAGGAATCTCACAGGAGGGAATTTACCACAGGGAAAGGATTAGTAAGGTATTCAAATTGGCAAAGTTCATAGTACTTAGCACTTTTTCATTATAGAGCAGACATTCAGAAGTGAACACATTATGTCCAATATTGAACTCCCAAGTAATTCAACATTGTCTAAGGATAATGGTGTTGCAACCTGTATTATAATCAGAAGTCGTTTGTTTTTTTCCTGATCACAGAGTAGATGGGAGGCTGCCTATTTGTGAAAATTGTATTAGGATTGCAGGGTAACTGAAAATCTCATGAGGGTGATGAACCTTCCAGGCTGGGCACCTGCAGAGTGCTGACAGAAGATGGTGGGGAGTCAGATTCCAGGAACAGAGGCTGTTTGGGACCTACTTGTGGACACTCCCTGCAAACCTCGCTGCTAATCCATGTTATCTTCCTTCAAAGGGAAGGTCTGAGAAGGCTGAGACCTGGCTAGGGTTTCACCAGACCAGATTAGCAACTTCTCAGCCTATAATGCTGCTGTGGACCATACTTGAGCATCTGCAGGACAGAAGAGGGATAATGGAGAGGTGAGCAGAAGGTACGAAGTAGACCAGAGGCTGAGAGGGTAGGAGCTCAGGCTCGGGGCCAGACTGTTGGATGCTGTGTCTGCCCCCTGCCCCCACCAGCAGTGTGATCTTCAGCAAATAACAAACCTCTTGTACTTCATTTTCCTCTGTCAGATGGGCGGTGATAATCGTGTTCCCCTCATCGGGTATTGTCCGATGACAGATGCATAGAAGAGAGCCTGAGCTGTGCTGTCAGCCCCTGGGGGGGAAGGGGTCATTCTGGGAGGGAAGGCTGGTGGGGCGAGGACAGAGGACAGCCGCTGTCTCTCCTGCACCCAGCCCTCAATGTGTCCTTTCATAAATAGCAACATTTCGGCACTGTACTTTTTTTTCCCTCTTCTTTGTCAATTGCCCTTTTTATTCTGTACCTACAAGGTCATCTGGAGCAGCCTGTCTCTTAGTGTAACGAGCCTGGGAAGTTCCTTCGATGAAAAGGAGAAGGATAAGCAAGGACAGGCCTGCCACTCATGCTTTGGGGACCCTTCCCCACGTCTGAGACGTTGCTTCAGGGAACCTGTCTCTAACCTTAGATGTTCTCTTTCATCTAAGAGGTTTCATCTCAGATGTGCAGTCTCTGCACTGAACTCAAGTATCTGCCTGTTTCCAAAATACATCTACCTATTTCTGACTTAAAAAGTGTCAGGAGATCTTTGGTCTTGTTGGAAAAGGCCTTCATTCTCATCCCTACTCTCCTAAGGACCAGAGCAGAACAACCGTCACGTGCAGTGAAGTGCGGTTGACCTCAATTCTTTTTTAAGATGTTTGTTTTTAAAAGATCCGTAGTAGTAGATTCCAATATTTTTGCAACTGATTTTATTAAGCAGATTGATGGTGGAAGCCACCTTATCTCAAGAAACAAGAACATGAGAAGTAACAGGCAGTAGTTATATGAACTCAGAAACTCTGGCACTGAAAGAGAGAAACTGGGAGACACACACTCAGTAGATTTCCTACTTCTGCATGTTAGGAGGTTCTCTGAGTCCATTTATAACAAAGGCCCTGATAAGAAGAAGTATTTTTGATTTCCAAGATTGTCTTTGATCTATTTCCATTCACATAGCGTGATCTGTGTGGCAGGGCAGTGGTGGGCGGCATTATACAGCAGGGGGCAGGGTAGAGCCTGGCTGGCCGGAGCCGCCCCCAGCCCCAGCAGTGGCTCCTTCACATGGACTCAGGTTGCAGAGTACAAGTACGCAAGGTGCACAGTACATTGTGGGAAGCTGCCTTCATCTTGCCAAGGAATTTGGGATGAGATGTAAGCACAGGACAGGAGGTCTAAAGACTTTTGAGGTGGCGAGAGGATGGAGGGAGGAGATCTGACTGCCTCTCAATCCCCATGCCCTCTCTCTTTCCTGTTTCCTTCAGCAGCTGCAGACGTCGTCTCTGACGTGGGGGGTAGTGGACAGTGGGTTAGGAAGTCAGGGGGATCACACAGGGGACATTTCTCTCTCCTGTCTCTTTCCTCCTCCTCCTCACCCTTGATCCTGTCACATAGGCCTGACTTCTCCACTGGATTGCAAAGTGGAAGTGGGGCGGGGAGTTCCAGAAATGCTGGAACTTCTGTGGTCCTTTCTGGCCTCCCTACCCCTTACTCTTTACAGGTATGTGGGGAAGGGAGGGAGACTGATTGAGACGGCATCCAGACACCCCTTGGGTCTGTGCCTTTCCTCTGCCTCTCCTCCTCCCTCCCAGCAAGAGCCCCCCCACACACACACACACACGCACTGCAGGTCCTTGCTGAGGGTGTGTGTGTGTGAGTGTAGAATGGTGGTAATTAGGACTCCGACAGAAAGGAGGCTGAGAAGTAGTGCCTATATGATGGAAAGCCTTGAAGCTATGAAGACGAAGATCAGAAGATACAGCCGTTGGCCTACAATGCTCTGTTGTCCAGAGAACTTGTTCTAAAATGTAAGTACCCAGCAGATTCTCCCTGATGTGGTCAAACAGACTACACAAGCCTTTAATAATGTCTTCCAATTGGGCAGGTGGGACAAGAGGGGACGTGGTCCTGGCAGAGATAACAGTCAGGGTAGCGTTATTCAGGGCAAGGGTCACAAGCTCAGGTGGGTGCCCTAGAATAACAAAGTGAGTCAGAGGGTCCCAAAGCCCTCTAGGGGTCAGGGATTTGATAGAGAGGTGGGGAAAACTACATACCTGTCTTTTAAGTCTAATTTAAGAGCAACAACAGTGCCCCACAATGAAGAGCAAAAGCAGCCGGCACTCAGCCACCACATCTGGGAAACAATAGGGAGGGGTGAGGACTGTGGTAAACAGTAAGCACGTGGTCTATCCACAGGGCAACAGTGAAAGGGGCTCATACTGTGGCTGGTTTTTGAGAATTTAACATTGTGAAGACAGTGCTGATAGAGTTTACATTCCACTTACCACACACTTGACCCTGTTCCCAGTGCTTCATACACTGATTCTACACAACCCCAAAGCGTCAGCAAAGGTTTCCTCACACTCAAGACTTTTAACTGATTGATGATAGGCTTCTTGGCACATGCAGGTCAGTAGTATCTTCTCTTGGTACTTTTTCCCTTCATCTTTCCTGTCTTTTCTGGGGACGCTTCCTACCCAGACGACGGGGTGATGCTCTCTGAGGGAGGACGTCGCCCTGAGAGAGGAGCACACTTCTAATGCAAGCCCGCGCCCTGGTCTCTGTTGGCTTGTCTGCTTTAGTGTCTCACTTGAGGTTTACTTAGAAGCGGTCAGTCTTCTAAACACTGGTCAGTCTGTCTTGGTCTCCAACTAATCTAAACATTTTGGTTTCAGGAAAATTTTCACATTTCTTGAAACCTTTACTCTAAACCTTGAATCATGAATGTGGTTAATCTTTTGTGTTTTTAAAACATGCCTTCTTGCCTGACCAGGCAGTGGCACAGTGGATAGAGCATCGGACTGGGATGTGGAAGGACCCAGGTTTGAGACCCCAAGGTCTCCAGCTTGAGCGTGGGCTCATCTGGTTTGAGCAAAAGCTCACCAGCTTGGACCCAAGGTTGCTGGCTCGAGCAAGCGGTTACTTGGTCTGCAGAAGGCCCGTGGTCAAGGCACATATGAGAAAGCAATCAATGAACAACTAAGGTGTCACAACGAAAAACTGATGATTGATGCTTCTCATTTCTCTCTGTTTCTGTCTATCTGTCCCTACCTATCCCTCTCTCTGACTCTCTCTCTCTCTCTCTGTCTCTGTTTAAAAAAAAAATGCCTTCTTTATCATACTGCTTTTAAAAATATAGCCAACACATTCTTTTCTGATTTCTAAATATTAAGGAAAAAAAAACTTAAACAGTTGTGGAAAAAATATATAGCCCATCTTTTTAGACCTGGAGAAGTTAATATTTTTCTAGAAAGTCACCATATGTTGGCAGGATGCCGGTTGGCATTCAGTTGTGAGTCAGAACAGATGTCTGCCCAGCACAGGTCTGACTAAAGAGCACATCCGTCCCTTCCCAGCCTTTTGGAAAATATTAGTGGTGCAAAGTGATGGAATTTGAACATTTTCAAATGTTCTTTATTAACCTCTTTTTGTGGTTTTCTAAGGGGGAAACCCACAATAAAATCCCCCAACGTAGAAAGTCCAGGCTGCAAACCTGTTATAGGAAGTCTGTGATACGGCCAGACAGGGACAGTGTGGAGGGGGCTGGTTTCAGAGATGCAAGGGCGAGCCTGCATATAGCAACAGCAAGCAGCCCAAAGAATATTGAGGAGTTTTCAAGTAGTGTTGTTTTTTCTTCTCCTTGGAGTACATATCCTTCGGGGTCGGAGCCTGTGTGAGCCAGGACGTAGGAGCATTCAGCAAAGGAGACAGCAGGGACAGCAGGTGAGCGGCAGCAGCAGCCGTGGCCGCAGCCCTGAACCTGAGATGTGCAAGCATGCGGGACGCAGCTTTCCGCCAGAGAGCACGGAGTCCAGTGCAGGCACGCCATGTGGTCTCCCAGCTCTTGCGGAGGGCAGTGCACAGGCCCGCTGCCGTGAGAGGGTTTTCTAGGTCTGTTTCCCACATCTTGTACGTGTGTTCAGAGTGCTGAAAGGATAATGCCTCTGGCAAACACAACAACCGGTGTTCCTGGCACTCTGTGATGACAAACTTGTTGATCCACAGAAGGGTGCTCCAAGGAGGAATGCTCCTGAAGGAGCATGGGGTGGTGGGACCTTGGGTGGTAAGGTAGGAGGCCCAGTTCAGGATCTGTGACTGTTCACGGGTCACTCGGCCTTGCTGGGTCTCTTTTGCAAACGATGTCGTTGAACAAGATGGCATTCTGGTCTTGCTGCTCAGCCCCTGACGTGCATGCAGATTGCCCGGACATCCTGCTAAATTGCAGGTTCTGATTTATCGGGTCTGGGGTGGGGCCCGGGGTTTGCTTTCCAGCAGCACGCAGAGCTGCCAAGGCTGCCGGGCCCAGAGCGCGTGTTGGGCTTGCTGTGCGACAGCTCTGAGCCTAGACCCGCGCCAGCTCTGCGCGGTGAGGCGACCATCATCTGGCTTTCAGAGAGATGGGGAGGTCTCAGGAAACCTGCCCGCTGTAATCCTAGCTCTCCTAGTTCCTCACGATCACTGTCATCAAGATACTGAGGCAGTGATACATATGGGAGGGTAAATACTCATCCAGGTGTAGCACATATTAAAATAGAAAGGTTATGTATTCAGCCTTAGGAGATTTATTTTCTAACAGTTTTTGTTCCTTTTAAGACCTGAGAAACTGAAAAGATTCCCCAGTCATTTCTATTTTTATAAACAAAAGGTTTCCATTTCTGTGTAACCAAGGGGAGCTAGGGAATGGGAGGGTCAGTTTCTGAGGCTGCTGCTTTTGTTGTTGTTGATGATGTTTTGTTTGTTTGGGCCTCAGGAACTTCAAAAGAAATATTATTAGCACCCCCTGCCTAGTCCCAGTTAGCCCAGTGCAGCGTCCTGGCCGGGTTCTGTGTTGCTGTATGTTGCATGTCTGGACACAGTTTCATTAATGTCAGCTCTTCCTGCCCGAGGGCCTTGGGCCCATCCAGTCCTTGGGAAGCAGAGGAGGCAGGGTCATTGTTACCTCTGACTCGTAGGTGGTTTAGTGATGTGCAGAAGGAAGCTGCTATGTTCAAATTCCATGGTAATGAACGCACACAGGAAGGTTTGGGTTCAGTGTTCTTTCTCCTGTACACATGCTGAACTGACCGGAGGGCTCACGGCCTCGGCGAAGGAAGGGACCAGGTGTGTCATCCCTGCCAGCATCTTCTCCCAACAGCTGAACTGATTCTGTTGCCTGAGGCTGTGTCACCCCCGCAGCAGCACCGGAGATTGCATTCAGGTATCCGTGGCGATGAGCAGGGTTTTTTTGTCACCATATCTCCATTTAGCAGAGTGATGCCGGATTGGCTCAGTTCATTGATTTCTTCCAGCTGAGAAACAGCGAAAAGACTTATCACGGTTCTAGAAAATGATCGCATCTAACCAAGGCGTCTGTATCAAATATTTGCCAATAATGGGATTAGAGACTGTTGATTTAAACACTCTTGATTCAAGTAGGCGCAGGTAATATTTACTGGTCACTGTGTGTGATTAGGGGTGCAGAGATGCAGAGAGGGCTATACAGCAGCCACACTCTCAAATGACAGCTGTGTGCTATGCAAAATCGTGTGTATGAGTGAGGCGAGTTTGGAGTCGGGAATGCTTGGGTTCACCACCCACTGGCTGTGTTCACTTAACCTCTGCAAGCCTCGGCCTCCCCATCTGTAGAACCAGCATTCAGCAGTCCAGGTGGCACAGGATTCTCGTGAGCATTCCGCATTCGAGGGTGTGTGCGGGATCTGAGGGGTCTGCCATTAGCGAGACTCGTAGCAGGTGATTTTTAGTAATCATATTAAGTCACGTGCAACTGTTTGTGCAGGAGCTTGTATCTGGGTTAATGGAAATGTCATGCTCTGTTTATTAGGAATAAAGCTGCCATTGAAGCACACCCTGCGTTACTCGGGCTCTACCTCACCCTCCATTCTGTAGTGTGGTGTATAGTTGTTTGTTGTTTTCTCTGCTTTATAAAATTAACTCTATAGAGGGATGCAGTCTGCTTCTGTTCAAGAAGATGCAAAACCCTGAGTGATTATTACAGCAGGAAGCTAGACCTTTTAAAATGCATTTTGTGTCAGAGCCTTGCCGTAGATCTACATACACCCGGGACTGTGCAGGCTGGATCAAGGGCATTGGGTGCCGCCTCGAAGGCAAGTGAGAGCGGAGGACGGTGTGGATGGAGGGGTATTGGGAAGCAGGGCTGCCGTTTGCCAGCAGACAGGGTGGGAAGATGGGCAAGGTGCAGAGGGGCAGCGGTGGTCAGTGAGTGAAGTGAGCAGCCCAGCAGCTGTCTCATAAGGCTGCCGGCGGGACCAGCCAGGGCATGAGGCCACGGGAGGGAAAACAAGAAACCAAAACAAGCAGTTTGAAGTGGAGGGTGGGAGGCAGAGCCCTAGGGAAGTCCTGATCTCACAGATCTGTTCAGTAGCACCTTCTCATCAGGTGCCTGTGGCTTCTGGCAACATGCAGGTTGAGCCAACTTGGTTCAAACAAAAGCCCAGTTCTTCCTCAAGTTTGGTGTGCCTGTTAAAATGTAGATTGTGATTCAGCAGATCCGAGAGGAGGTCTGGGTGTTAAGTAGGATGATTGACATCACAGGGCCAAGCATACAGCAGGTGCTCAATACATGTCCCTTCTCCCCTGTGCCCTTTCTGATAGCCCCCATCCAGATTGCTGTCTTTTTCCATACTGTGAAAGTCAAGATATAAATATTATGTTTCAACAAGTCATCATTCATTATAGACCAGTGATTCTCAACTGGGAAGTGATTTTACACTTTAGGGGACATTTGTCAAAGTCTGGAGGTATTTTTGGTTGTCACAACCAGGAAGGGGGGAAGTCAAGGAACGCTAGCCCCTCAAATAAAGAGTATTCAGCCCTAAATGCCAGTGCTCTGTACTTTAGACTGGTCTAAAGTTTCATTTCTTCACTGGGCTCGAAGTGAAAAGATTGAGAGGGTGTGAGTGGTTGAGGACCAGGCTGGGCCAATTTGGAGGACCCATCTACCAGCTGCTGGGATCCACTTCCCCCTTCATAAGCACAGTACACAGGGTTTCCAATTTAAAACAGGTGGCTTTATTAGATATTCATTTCTATATTAGTTGTTTAGCCCAGTGTTTTTCAACAGTCGGTTCACAGACCATTGACGGGGCTCCAGGAATTTTGTGCTGGTCTGCAAGAGAATTAACCATCCTGATTCTGTACGAAGGTTATAGAGTCTCTAATCATTGGGAGCTCTTGTCTCCCCAGCCCCTGGAGAGTGTGATGTGTCAGGGCAGGGCGGGAGCATCACCTTGCTTGCCAGCTTTACTGTTTCCCTTCGGTCTTTCTGTCTAGCATTTCTTTACTCTTCCTTTCTTCCTTAGAAATAGGTCTCCCCTCCCCCCATTTTACACTTTACCTGAAAAATAAACAAAATGCATTGTTTACCCCCCCCAGCAGACATATTTTTCCAAGACTATTCAGCCTAGTTACTCCCATGTTTTTACTTCTGCTTAGCGTGTTTCAAGAGACCTCCTTAGATCCACAGGCTACAAAAGCAGCATTGTCGGTCTGAGACTGTGCTTCTCAGACTTGACTCTCACATCCTCTTGGAGGAAGTGATCTCTGTAAGTGATACGGCTTTATCTTAAGCCTGGGAGACCTTGCTAAGAAAAATAGAGCCTGCTTTAAGATGAAGACACAAAATAACATGGCTTGATCTATGATAACAGTTCTTACAGCAGTCATCACACAGCTTCCTGCACTTTGGGTCCGGGTCGTCTTTATTCTGATGAGGCTGTCCTCCCTGCATGGCACGCACCTGTTTTTGTTTTTGTCCATATACCTTGCACAGCTCGGTGGGCCCACATTCCGTTGTGTTAACCCACAGTTCCAGGTCGGTGAGAAAGAGGTGGAATGACTCAATGAGCAAGAACAAGGCACGGACATGATAATCAACCTGTGAGAGCCCACGTGATTTGTGCCATCATTTCAACCTTCCCCGAGTGTATGAGATCTGGGATGGTATCTAGTCTGTGGCTATTTGAAGAGCAAGTTCTAGCTGGCTTTGCAACATTTATTCTTGAATAGTACGAAAGTGCGAAACGTTAACTAAATAACTGTTGGCTACTTCCTTTATTGCTCAGAACTTTAATAAGTAAGTGAAGAGATACTCACTGAAGTATATCACCCCCAGCGACGGCAGAGTCAGTCTAGCTCGGTTTCGAAATTGCTTCCTGTTGTCTCCCTTCCAAAAAACACGAGGTGTTCTCCTATTTCTGCAGCTGCACACACTTCAGGGCCGGGGACAGGGGACTGACTGCAAGGTGTTCGTTTGTCTGCTTCAGTCTGCATTCTCACCCATGAAAGGCTTGTTCTTGGCTCACCTTTGTACAGATGCCGGTAGTTTATTTGGGAACTCTGAGCTGTAGGATGGCTGACACACAGCTTTGAAAGAGAAAAACCTCCAGGTATTGCCCAAGATTGAATTCAGCGCTGTGCGTCTTCCGCCCCAGAGGCTGAGACACCGGCGGGCCTGCGTCCCGCACCCCAGTTTTCCCTGCGGTCTGTGATGGGCACTGTCTCTACCTTGTAATTCATACCCGTGTGAAATCTGGCAACATACCTCCCTCCCTCAAACTCCTTTCTCACCTTCCAGATGGAGGTGATGATCGGAGAGCCTCAATTTCCCATTCTAAACAGTGCTCACCACTCTACTGCCAACAAAAAATGTACGAAGCCCCTTTGTATTGTTGTCAGTGATGTTAGTGATCTAGTTTAGTGCTGATAGTAAAGTTATATCAAAATTCCTCAATCATCTTGGGTCATCGTTGAACAAAAGCAAATCCAGAAAAGTCATCCAATCTAAATGAACAAGTTAACACAAAGATATTCTGCATTTGATTTTAGCAATGAGTTTACTTACACTGTTATTAATCTTCATAATGAATCCTAGACTTTAAAGCGCTGTGCCCACCCATTCAAAAGACTTACAGGCCTCCAGCCCTGTGACCGGACCACTCCCTCTCCATTATCCATCATTATTCGATTCCTTTGTGGGTGGAACAGAAAGGGGTACATCTGACCTGACTTGTTTCCACCTCTTCCCAGAAGGAAGCTTATAAAATAGGCCACTGTCTTCTAATTACATCTTTCCTTCCATGTGAGAGGGTCTTCCTCACAGCAGAGCAACCCTCTTCCTCTTTTGGAGTGTGGGCAGCTAGCACGGGGTCCTTTTGGAGTCCCTTGAAGGCCTCGCTGAATCAAACCGCGGGTCCTGGAACACAGCCTGCCTCTGTCAGTGAAGCTATGCTAGGAAATCAGTGCACTGAGAGCTCTGCTGATCCACGCTCCAGAAACACCTTCCTCTGAGCCCCCAGCCTGCCCTCTGTCAGTGAAGCTGCTAGGAAATCAGTGCACTGAGAGCTCTGCTGATCCGCACTCCAGAAACACCTTCCTCTGAGCCCCCAGCCTGCCTCTGTCAGTGAAGCTGCTAGGAAACCAGTGCACTGAGAGCTCTGCTCATCCGCACTCCAGAAACACCTTCCTCTGAGCTCCCAGCATTTGGCAGGAATCTTGATTCAGAGATTAAATACTGTGCTCTCCAATGAGCTTCCGTTTCCACTAGCTGAAATGTGAAGCGCTTTCAGAATTACCAGTCCACATACTTTAGAACAGGTCTCAGATGTTTCTGTAGTGGAATCTCTGTCCTCTGAAATTTCTGGAAGCATTGTATTCTGTGCTTTTTTTTTCTTTTGCTCCCTCCCCCCCCCCATATGTGGCTAACTGCTTAAATTTTACTGAGGACATTTTTCTGCCTTTTTTGTTTTTTTAATTGAACCTGGATTTTTAGTGTGCTCTGTCTGCCAAATTTCCGAGCCCCAAACGTTTTGGTTGTCTTCATTTGTCTCCCCAGCAGCTCCCACACTGAAGATATACACAGTGAAACTGTCTTCCCCTCCCCCCCTCACTCGTCCTCACTATACCTCTGGTTCCTTCTCCTAGAATCAGTCTCTCAATTAAAGGCATCGCTGCTGACCCCGTAACTCAGGCCGGAAGTCTCCATCCTGACCTTGCATCACCCTCTGTGTCCAGCCCACAGCAGAGTCCGGGTTAGAGATAATATGCCCATGTTCTGGGAACAGTGACTGGCGCTTGAAGTCATGTATCCCTGCCAGCCCAAGGATGTTGATTGGAGACATCCCTGTGCCCTTCCTGTCTTCACCTCCCATCATCACTGGGTAACTGGGCCCCCCTCAGCTCTGCGCCCAACTGTTGCTAACGTGAGCTAATATATACACAGCTCTCTTCCAGCCAATGGGTCCACACTGGGCAGCAAGCCTACAACATGATATCTCGCTCAGTGTCTCCTGTGGGCACTTGGAACCTTGAAAGAGATCTACACACCTGGGTGTGGACCTCCACGACCTGGCCCCCACCCCAGCACCCTGCCTACTGCCCCTCCCCCCCGCCGCTTTGCAGTCTGTGTTTCACCAGTACCGTACTTCACTGGGGCTTTTCAACACTTCCCATTCTTTGCATGTGCTGCTTGCTCTCACTTCCCAGAATGCACCTGCCCCCTTTTTTCTTATCTGTTCCAGTGCATCCTTCAAGATTCACCTGTTCCCCCTGCCCTGAGAACACTCTCTGACTCCACTCCGTCTGGCTGGGCTCCCACGATTTTTCAGTTGTGTCCTTGCATCAAACAACCTACTTGGGTGTCTGACCCTCCTCCACATGCCGAGCTGGAGTGTAAGATTCAGATCTTGCTATTTTTGCATCAACAACACCAAATAAATGCCTTGCATGCAGTAACACGCCGTAGGTGCTCCAGTTTCTCTAAATGAACATGTCTCTGGAACTGTAATGAAGAACAGGGCAGCATTTGTGAAAAGTAATCTCAGGCTGTGCTTTTCTCTGATATATATAATATAAGCCTTTTCCTCAACAATAACGCCCTGTTTTCTGTTTTGGTTTAGTATCCGTGCACTGAAGCAGAGCCACAGAAACCAGCGGTGGCTTTTCTGCCAACATCAGTGCTCGCACGGTGGTACAGGCTTTGGGACCTTGTCGTTGTGAATCATTTCCTTGAAAACAGATTTGGCCGATATCCTCACCAACTTCAATCATGACAGTAGTTGTTTTGATGATGTTTTTATTTTGAGGGTTCAAATTTATATTTACCCCCACCCATGTTCAGGCTCCTAATGTGCCAGTGTCCTGGAAGTGTGGTTCAAATTTCCGGAGTTGTTCTTGGCACTCTTCATAAAGCCCAGCATGAAGGAGAACAGGCAGCATCAGGAACTGTCTGGTGAGATGTGAGCCCCTATCCAGATCAACATGTGGGTGTTTCCTGAGAGGCCACTGTTGACACCGTTAGCAATGGGCCGCAATCTTTGAGGAACCAGAGAAAAAGAATGGGATTCATTCTTGATTCCAACCAGTTCTGAATGAGAAAGCAAGCAGAGGTGTGTGTGGCTTTCTGGGGTGGCTTTGTCATCAGAGGTTACCCTGAGCCGGCCAGGACTTCTGACAACTGTCTGCCCAGTAAAAACAGGCGCAGGTTACAAGGTGATGCACACCTACAGTGACTTTAGCCAGCATTCATTAATTCCAGCATAAGGTATTAGTTTTTTGGTTTTGTTTTTATCAGTAAAAGTTAGTAGCAGCCTGCTTGTGCCCTGAACAAACATCCAAGAGTAGCAAGAAAGAGTTAATATAAATGAGTGTTATGATGTAAGCTATCTCTAAGCCAGTAGTCAACAGAAACACTACAATTAGTCTAATGAATCTTTATCTTTTCTTTTTTTGCTATCCTTTCCTGATTTATTTGTATGTGTGTTTTCTGGGTTGTAAAAGCAATATACATATTCCCTGCAGAACATTGGAAAATACAAAACTCCCAAGCAAGGAGAAAAGCTTCCCCATGAGGCCATTACCAAAAGAGAACCATTGTCAACATCTTGGTTGATACTAGCCTTGTAAAGTTTTCTACAAACACACACACTTTCAAAAATTTTGTTAGGAAAAACTTCTCACTCACTAGAGAATAAATGATGCTCACAGTTTATATTCACAAATTACCAAGATTCTGCCCCCCGCCGGTCAAGCCATCCCATTTTTCTCTTTTCCTTTTTCATCCCTTTTTTGAAGTGTCTACCAACTACTTTAATGGGTCAGGGGAGCCCTGATCAACTGAGAACAAGCACTGTCCTGCCGACGTCATGCACCCTCACTCCGCTTTTATTAAAAAGCGAAACGTATGGGTTTGCACCTAATATTACATTGTTCTTTGGCGATAAATAGCCTTAAAACCCAAGTCTATCACGTGCTAGATGGGTATCGATTTTCCCTCTTAAATCAATGTTTCCCTAGAGCATAGTTTTATTTATTCATAAAGCTAAGATCATGTCTGACAGGAGTCCGAGCAGCGTTGAGTCTGTGGCACGGGCACCATGGGAAAAGGTTTCGTAAGACCCAGCAATCGATGTTCTGAGGCCAAAGGGGAAGCTCAGGAGCCCTGACAAAGTACATTTGCTATGCTCCCAGGAGGAAGGGATTTCAGCGCTCGATCAAGTTTCATCCCGCTGTTTCCTCTGCCCCTTTTCAGACAGACCGACCGCAGTGACGTGTAACCAAAGTTGGCACATCGGGCTGGATAGAATCCAAGCTTTAGCAGCGACAGCAGGCCTGCCAGCTCCAGCTCCCTCTGGACAGATGCGCTGGCCCTCAGATCAGAACCCCATCTGTGGCTTCGCCTCATCACACAGAGCACCCGGGAGGGGGTGCTTTTCCACCCAGGGGAGGGGATGCAGTTAACACGAGCACGCTCATTCTGGGGCACGTCTTCACTCTGGAGTACTCTGTGGTGTACTCAAGCCTTGTAGCAGCTCTCTGGGCAGCCAGGATGTGTAAGTCACGTGTACTTCTTAACATAGTCACTCGTTGGCATATACGTGTTTTCTATTTCCCTTAAAAACAAAGGACTTTTTAAATTAGTAAATTAAATAAAATTCTTTTAGCATAAATGTTAGTTACGAGACTAAATCACTTCTCTCCCCTTTGCCGTCTGTCGTTCTTTTCCTGTCAGAGTCAGTGTTTACAGGTTAAAGGAGTGTAGGGTCAGCCCTTCTTGTCATTCAGATTTCAACTGCAGTGTCCCCTCCTCAGAAAGCCCCCCCGCCCCGCGGCCATGACTCAGGACGCCCTCCAGACTCTCTGCTGTTCTCTTCCCCTTTCCCTTTATAATTTACTCTCCATGTCTGGTACTTTGGCCAGTCCTCATCTCCGGGGAGGTGGGCGGAGACCCCTCTGAGCTGTCCCCCTCCACCCTCGGTGGGCAGAGCAGCCCCAGTATTTAGGAAGACTCAGCTGCCTCTGCCCTTTGCTGTCTTTCTTCTCTGCATCTTCCCCTCTCGCCCGTGCAGAGGTCATTTCGTTGTCACTGCCTGGAATCAGGCTCTACTATCACCTCCCCTTGTGATGGAGTCTGTGGCACTTTACACTCTGCATATCTGTCACAAACCAACAGTTTTCTGGTGTGCCATCTGATGGGCATGGTGATAACACCTCTCTCTGTGTGTTAACGTGATAGGTGTTTGAGGCAAGTGAGTCCTATCAAATTTTCCAGCTACACACCGCTTACAAAAAGAATTTGAAAGTCAAACATACACACATTTAAGAATTACCTCTTGCCTGACCAGGCGGTGGCACAATGGATAGAGCATCAGACTGGGACGCAGAGACCCAGGTTCGAAACCCCAAGGTCACTGGATTGAGTGCAGGCTCACCAGCTTGAGCATGAGGTCACTGGCTTAAGCATGGGATCATAGACATGTCCCTATAGTCGCTAGCTTAAGCCCAAAGGTTGCTGGCTTGAAGCCTAAGGTCAATGGTTTGAGCCCATGGTCGCTGGTTTGAGCCCAAAGGTCACTGGCTTGAAGCCCAAGATCACTGGCTTGAGCCCAAGGTTGCTGGCTTGAGCAAGGGGTCACTCATTCTGCTGTAGCCCCCCCCCCCCGTCAAGGCACATATGAGAAAGCAATCAATAAACAATTAAGGAGCTGCAACGAAGTACTGATGCTTCTCATCTCTCTCCCGTCCTGTCTCTCTGTCCCTATCTGTCCCTCTCTCTGACTGCCTCTGTCAAAAATAATAATAATAATAATTACCTCATGATGGTGTTAACACTAGGGTCAGTGGAACAAAATGTTCTACCCTGGTAGACTCCTTTTCCATTCTGCTATTTAACGTTACCTGTGAGTAACCTTCAGAAGGAACACTTGATGCTTTCAGGAAGGAACCCTCTGCCTCTCACCCTCCCAGCTCCCGCCCAGAAGCCCAAGTCTGATCTTGTTATGTCTAGGAGTGTAATTGCTAGATTTTCTGCTAATGCCTGTATTTTCCGTGATAATTAATCCAGTCTTTTCTACAAGTCTACTTCATTTATGCAAAACAGACATAAATTAGAACATGCATGAATCAAAACTGCTCTTTCAAAGAATGGAGAAGCTGCCGTAGAGCCTGAATATGATTTTACAGTCCCTCATGCCACATCAGCATGAGGAAATGTTGGTTCTGTGGTCATCAGAGGTAATGTATCTTGGACTATTCCAGAAAAACAGGAAACAGCCTTTGAATCTCAGGGTGTTTGGTATTTACTTTGTAATTTAGGAAGATCAGCTCATTTTTTGACCATCTTTTTAGTTTACACATTGAAGTAGGAAAGTCTTGTGTATCCATGGCCTGGACACATTAAGGACCTCCTGTTCTCTGACTTCCAATAATATGGAAAAGGTTTTTCAAGTTGGTCCTGGCTAGCAGCAGAAAAAAAGGCAGAAAATTAAATTAGCAGAGGGAATCTATCAAAAACCTTTTGTAAGTGCTACAAAGTCTCTCAAAATCTAATCTTTGAGAGAAATTCATTTTGTTCTGGGAAGAATAGGTTTCTCCCCCCAAGAAATGCTAAAATGTCTTTTACTTATGAGATAGATTAGAGCCCATGAATGGGACAGCGGGATTTCTCAATTCTTTCATTTTGCTATCAACTCGCTGTGATTCACTACAAAAAAATAATCAGCCTGTGAGAAGAATATTCTGTTTTTTGACCTAGAGTTAAGTGGAGTTAACTCTACCTATGAAAGATAAGGTGTACTCATTAATCACCAAGCATTTCAGAAGTGCTAAGCTTTCATGGCACTGGAAACACAGAACCTGTTTGGAAAATCTAAATTAAAAGTGAGTTTTCCTGGGTAAATAGTGAGAAAGGAGTGTGGCCGCTCACTGATGGGTCCGATGTTGAATTTGGGTTTAATGCCAGTGCTCAGGGCAGAAGCACAAATACTGACATTTAATTCAAACTAATGATATCGTCCTTTATTCTTTTGAAAAATAGGAGGTTAAAAAAATACTAAGGGAGGTAAATGTGCTGTAGTGAGGCCTGTTTGTTGTCCCATAGCTTGAGGGTTAGGAGGGGAATAACAGACTCCTTCAATTGAAGGACAGTTCTAGACTGCTCTCAGAAGAAGAACCATGCATAGAAAGCTTTGCATATAGTCGCCAGTAGTTGACAGATGACCCCCCCCCAAAAAAAAAAAATTGGCCTTGGATGTCCTCTGTTTATTTCCCACCCTAATCAATTCCTCCCCCGGAGTTCCCACCCCAGTTCATGGCACCACCGTGTGCCCAACATGCCTCTCTCATTCATATTACTCACACCTGTCCTGTCACCAGGATGATCGATGGACCACCCAAAGCACATGAACACCTTAAAGACAGCAATCCAGGCGTTTATATAATCAGTGCTTTTTTATTCTCATCTTCACAGGTCCCTCCTGAAATTAAGCCAATATGGATTTTTACTGTCCCTTAGATGTCACCATATGTCTATTCCATGAGAAATACTGTTGCTGTGTCTCCATCAAATAAGCCATGAAGAGATGGGTCCATTTCTCCCCTCTGGATTCTGCCTCACATGTAGAAACTTGGGAATGCTAGAAAGTCAGAATACTGTCAGATTTGTACTTTCATTTTCTTTTAAATACACTGAAGACAGAGTGACTGCGTCATTTATTGAGTTGCCACTGTAACACTAATCATCACTGATGTTTTAAAATTAAATCTCTGTTCTCCGTGCAGGGCCTCCAGGGCAGGGGAACAGGGAGTTAAAACGCTATCATTAGATTACCATTTTTTTTCTAGTTCACCCAAAGACCATATTCAGATAACAAATGTATTTTCATCCCCATCAGTGTTACTTGAATATTATTTTAAAGCGCATGAAATTATTAGCTCTGAATTCTCTCTTATGAATTTAAAATTATGTTATAATAACTGATGATGATCACAGAAGAGTACAGTAAAAATAAATAAACTTTGAAATACAAAAGCATTAGTGGGGATAATTAGAGTCTTAGGGCACTTTTGTTCTTGGCATTGTTCTATCTGGTAAATATTTGCATAGTACTTTGATTTCAGTTTCTCTATCCGAAAAAAGATATACAGGAGCAGCCTTTGTTTTCAAGAACAACAGAGTTGTTTATAACATTTAAGTCAAAAGCAGAGGTCATAAATTAATTCTAATCTTCTGAGTAAAGACATTAGCTTTTGTGTAACATAAGGATTTGGGTTTGTTCATACAGACTAATCCCAAGAATAATAGTTTCTGGTGCTCAACAGTGATCTTAAAGATCAATGTTTTCCTTCGGTTAATGAGTATGTAATACATTAATAAGCTTCTCCAAATACTTCCTGAGATTTTAATTATCTGTAGACTTTCAAAGCTATATGTTGATCAGACGTGTAAAGAGTCGATGCTGCTCAATGTCACATTTAGGATGATCTCACTTTATGATTTGCAGAAAAATGCCACCTTCCCTCAGACTTCAAAATAGGTGAAATACTTAGAGGTGGGGAAAGTATCAGTGGTTTAGGACCTTCAGCTAAAATACGGTCTCAGGGTCCTGCTGGCCGGCTAGCCGCTCGTGGCAGAGAGGGCTGCTGCTGTTAGCATTTCCTCCCTCTGTTCCGTCTGCCTGTGGTGGAGGCACCCGGCGGGTCTCCCTCCTGAGTTGGGGAGCGCATGTGAAGTCCCACTACAAGGTCTCACATGCAGGTTACTTTCAAGTTTCAGTGAATAGGTTTCTGCAGGTCAGTAGCCCCAGCCACTGATCTTTGGCTAAGAACTCCACAGTTTGGGGCAGAACAAAGAGACGAGTCTTGTGTCAGAGGTGTGTGTGGCTGTGATGGAGATGGTGTGGCCTCACTTGAGTCCCTAGCCCCCCCTCTCCATGTTTCAAATGGGTATAATAGTCCCTGGTTTATAAAAGTTGTTAAAGAGTGGAAATCGTATTTGCAAAGCACCTGGCTTGTGAAATTGTGGCAGTACTGGTCATTGATGTAATAATAATAATAATAATAATAATAATTAATCATCATCATCATCATCATCACATGTGAGGCATTATACTTATTAATCATTCAACATCTCTGTTCGGTTTTCTGAAGCTGTCCTTGTCACTCACAGATGCTCTGTTAGCAAAGTGTGGGAAGAATTTTTATTTATTTTTATTTTTAATTTATTGTGTTAACATAGTTTCCAGTGTCCCACTCGATAGAACACCCTCTATACACTGCACCATGCCCCATGCCCCAGGCAAAGTCCCCTTCTACCCCCACTCCCCTCTGCTCCCCTCGTCTACCTTCCCCCCTTGTCTCTCGGGCTATTGCTACCCTGCTGACAGCACTTTTTTTTTTTAATGAAAATTTGGAAGCAACTTGCCTCAACAATGAGGAAGTGACTAAGGATGTAAAATTTGTGCTTTGTCTTTTTTAAAATGACATGTTTTGCAGTCAGTTTTGAAACATGGACCTGCTTGTTTGACATAATAACTGAAAATGATATGACAGCATTTCTTCGCTGATGGCCACTTTGTAAATGCTTCTATGAAATTAAAGACCGATAAACAGGGCTTTCAGATTCAATTGGCTTCTCTGTTTTCCACAAGGTTGCTCACTTTGATAGGAATTGTTATGACCTATTTGTCTTCAGAATGTAACCACCTTCATTTTCTCATTCTGATGAGAAAGTTTATTCAGCGGTCCTAATGGCAGCCTTGAAGATGGACTTTTGGGATAAATTTCTTTTGTAAACTAGGCACCTTCTGTTGTGTTTGTGTCTTTCTGGGTTGCTAATATCTTGTCTCGTTGCAATAACCCCAAAAAGGTAGAGATTTGAACAGAAGATTTAGACTTTTAAATGGCCCAGCACAAACAGAGAAATGCGTACATGGGTGTATCGGTCTAATAACTGGTGTGGCAGTTTGGGGCCTGATGGTTTTAAAAAGTTGAGCAGTTTTTAAAGGGTACCTGACAATGATGTATATAAATCAGGGCTTCTCTGTAGTCTCATTCGTCTACTTCCTCTTACTGCATTTAACAGGTACTCTAACCTCACAGTGCTCACTTTACATAGAGAGAAATATCCTCAGGCCTGTGAATGATGCTTCATTGGGGTGTGGGCTAAACCCCAGCATTGAAACAACATCAGACGCAGCTTACAGACCAGCACAGTAATACACACTGCATGAGAGATAATGCTGTGTTTGTGTCACGATTTTTAAATACAAACATAGACTGTCTCAAGAGAAGTACAGTGTGAGGTGAATGTAAAGTTACAGTGCTACCAAGAAAGAGTGGTGGAAGGAGACGGATGACAGAAGTACACCTGTCACTCTCCTGTGCTTGGGCACCTCCAGGAGTCTGAGCACCCTCGGAGGCGTGAGGGTAGGGGCTTTTGGGTTCTGTTGTGCTCCAGAGTGTGAGGCCGGGACGAGAGCGTCACCTCACGGGGGATTGGCTTCAGCATCTGCTTTTCTCGTCGGGTTTCTCTGCGTCACACTGGCTAGTTGGTCTGTTTTCCTACGGTAGGAAACCTGCCTTCAATGCAAATATATGAATCCGCTTGTGGGCAGAGCTGGAGGGAAAGTCAAGGGCGTACCATTCCTTTTCATTTCAGGACAGGGCCTGGATCGCCTCTCTCCCAGGTTTTATGACATTTTATAACAACCACACTTTCTAAGGGACAGCCTTACATTAACTGCAGAAGGGTGTTGGGACCTCAGGTCCCCGTGATTATAGATATGTGAAACTCAGGATTGAATTTCAAAGAGGCTCTTCTCCAACATTCTCATCACCATTGCTGAGATTGTTTAAGGCTAGGTTTGTTTCATCAGATACATTCTGTCATTCTGGCATATGAAGGAGATAGACTAATTTATGTGATTAAATTCTCATTTATTTAATAGAAGATTAAAGGCTTCACTGAAAAATGCTAAGGGCTATTTTTAATTTGGAGCCTCACCTTTAATTGAAACCCTGTCATTCTGATTTGAGCACTGAAGGGTAACAATGAAACTTTTTTTTTTTTAATTTCTAAAGTAAATGACTGAACTTGTAAGGCCATCTTCCCTAGTTTTGCTTTTAGAGGAAACTCTTTGTAAACTTGTTTTTGTTTTTATTGGTATATAAAACAGTGTGTTGAACATGCATATGCGTGTTGATGACTGGTTCTATGTCAAGCCGGATGACCAGAGGGAGAGACCAGGAGGGCTGGCACAACTCTGTCCTCAGCCCAGCGTGTCCCAGGGCAGGTACTCAGTAACTGTTTATTGAATGCCCACTGAATGACTAACTGCTAGGGATTCAGCAGCTCGGACTGGAGAACCAGCCCTGTCCATCCTCAGGAGTGCCACCAAACCACTCCGAGTCTCAGTTTCTTCGTGTATCAAGTGGACATGACAATGTTTGCTCTGTCGTTGTAGTGGTAGACTGTGAGTCAAAGGAAAAATGAGTGACATCTTTAAAAACTGGAAGTGTGTGGCCCTGGCCTCTTGACTCAGTGGTAGAGCATTGGCCCAGCATGTGGAAGTCCTGGGTTCAATTCCCCATCAGGGCACACAGGAGAAGTGACTATCTGCTTCTCCACCCCTCCCCTCTCTCTTCCTCTCCCGTACCCACGGCTCGAATGTTTCCAGCAAGTTGGCCCCGGGTGCTGAGGATGGCTCCGTGGAGCCTCCACCTCAGGTGCATGCTAAAAATATCTTTGTTGTGAGCATCAGCCCCAGATGGGCTTAGCATTAGCTCCAGACAGGGTTTGCCGGGTAGATCCTGGTCAGGGTACTTGAGGAAGTCTGTCTTTCTGATTCCCTTGCTCTCTTTTAATAAAAAAAAATAAAAGAAAGAAAAAGAAAACTGGAAGGGCATTACATAGCAATCATTCCTAGCATTACTGTTGTGCAGTTACATAATGCTTGTCTGTTACCATGTGTTTGCCAGTATTATAATTCAGTTAATGCTCAATCCATGCATATTTAAATTAAAAAGAATGAGCTGAAAATAAAATTGAATAAAAATTAATAGTTTATCATATTAATTGATCTCTAAAGATATTTGGAACATGGTGCTTGTTTTGACATAATGGTAATCCTTTCTGAATCTAATTTACTTTTGTTTTTTCATGATGGGGACGTTCAGAAATGTAGACTTAGACAACATTTTTTTTTAGCAACATTTCACACAGGTATCTTTTGTGTACAATGCAAAGCTCTTTTATGTAAATGTGAGCAAAGGATCATGGGGCATATGACATGAAGGTTTAAGATGTAGGTAGATAGAAACTTGGTTGGGATGGATTGCCATCACTGAGCCGGAAGTTAGATTTGGATGACATCACATAAAAGTCACTCTGGGATGTGCTATACCTGTCCTGACAGGGTTTTGCTAAAGTGAGATCTTGTGAGTTCTGATGTAGAATATCAATCAGCATGTGCCTTATCTTTTATTAGTATTATTATTAGTTTTTTGTTTTTTTGTATTTTTTTGCTCAGAGTCACCATGCATAGCATACATGAACTTGATACTCACCCCACCTGTTTTCACTTCATGCTAAGTGACACCAAAAATGCATTGATCACATCACAACCATCGGCTGAAATCACAAGTGCCGTGGTCCTAAGTTTTGCTTTGGTTTTAATGTAATATGCACATACATTTAGATGATGTATTCATGATTGAAACTGTTGAGTTTATTTTTATTATACTTGGGGCATGGTAGTGTAGACCTGGGTGATAAAGACTTATGAGATGTGACCCAAAATGATGGCCAGGCAGAGAGATGAGGCGCACTCTCACACAGCTGTGAAGCCCTTCTGATCAACAAATGAACTCTTATGTATATGAATGGTGCCGGTATCTTTGATGAAAACCACAATAATGACCCACACACACACCCCCATGACCTTCCCAAGTTCTGACAGAAAAATTAGAAAATAAAAGAATTGGCAGATAAGGCTCCAGTATCACCCTTATTCCCAGAAAAGGCCAGGTGGGTGGGCAGGGTTGGTTTGTTGTTCTGATATGGAACCCCAGAATTAAGCACAGGGCACGCTGGCTCGCATGGACCAATCTGTGGGCCCAAAGGGTCTACTCATATTATGAAGAGTCAGAGATGAGCCCACATCCGAGCAGGAGCTGGGGAGGAGCTGTGCCTGGTGTGCTCATCCGTGCATCCCCACACCGCCCATGGGTAAGTCACTGCACCCCCCCAGGAGAGGGCTGAATGAGGAAGTGGAAGGAGCCAGAGGACAGAGGGCCAGAGCAAGCCTCACACAGAAGGACCATCGTGACTTGGCCGAGTGGTCAGGGAAGAAGGGTCTGGGGCCGGCGGACCAGTTACAGGAGTCTGAGAAGCCCCTGCTACAGGAATAAGGGAGCCCCATCCTTGTCCAGCATGCTTTCAGAAGTAGCGCCCTGGAATATTCCTTTGTGGATATGTGTAAGAGAGGTGGGACTTTTCTTCACTGCATTCGTGCATATTGAACTTCGAGAGCAATTTCTTTTTCATATATTTGTCTGGTTCCTTCTATAATTTACCTTGGCTAATTATATTTAATTGCAGTCTTTCCAACTATATTTTACGCTCAGTGACTAATCTCCAGATTTCAATAGCAAACAGTCTGTCCCTCTCGGAATGTGTGACCTATGGAAGAATAGGCTACAGAGAGAAAACTTTCCGCCCTTTTTGTGATAACAGTCTCATTGGTAGTGACATGGAAAGCTACCTCTCAAAAAGATTTAGTTCTGAGATAGTTTTCAAAACCGACATTTATCACATATGTCGATCTGGGGGGACCCGGTGGAGTTTTGGCTCACGAGTCATGCTCAGATATATTCATAAGCTAATAGCCTATTGACTGTGACAGCACCTTCCATTGTTGAAGTGATTGCAGCATACATTTCTCCAGAACAAAGTCCTGAGTAACGGGGCTTCCAAGAACAGTAACAATCAATTATGGAATGGTTGACTACAGAGATTTTGTTATTCCAAGCATTAAATCATGTTTGCTCCAAAACAATGTTACTAAAATGGAAACAAAAGTCTTCTTCTATACCATGAGACAAAGGAGGGCGTAGCCTGTCCCCTGTAAAGCAGTTGTTGACAATGCTTTACTGAATGCTTTGGGTATAGAATGGTGGGAGGGAGAAAGCTCATTTGCCACCTCCCATCTTCAAAGGGTTTGACGTTTCGCTGGGGAGATGTGACAAGCATCCATCCCATGTTAGGTGCTTGATACAAATAATAATAAGCACCAGGACAGCTGTGCCTGCTTTAAGGCATTGACTGTCTCTGTCATCGAGCACTTTGGTGAATGTTAAAGGTGTTGTGTCCCTCTGCCTGACACCCTGACACATGCTACTGCCTTGCATCACAGAGGTCACCGATTCACACTATCACCGACATCCCCTCCACCATCTAAAACTTTAGAGATTTTAAGAAATCCCTTCTAGGCTGTCACTTGTCAATTTTATCTCAGTTCCCTCCTAGCTCTTACATTTTCTGCACTAAGTGCGCCTTTAATGTGACATGCAGAGAAAGAAGAGAGAGTCGGGTACTTTAAGACAAAAGGAAAAGTTCTGGGGCCGATTTATGCTACTCTAAGGAGGCCATAGGGTGGTCGAGCCAAGGGGCCTGCGGTGGAATATCCCTGTGTCTGTCAGCTTCTTAAGGATGCTATTAACATGATGAGATAGGGTTACATGTTTCTTTGTTTTTTCATTAGTGACCAAGTTCATGTTATTTGCTCTGGGTGGATGTTTGCTACTGAAAATTTGGCTTGTTTTAACAGTGATTCTTGTGGGCAGGATTGGATTAAATGCTACCTTGTTTTTCTTAAACAGCTTTACTGAGTTTTAATTCACCTACCACACAATTCAATCATTTAAAGGTTACAAGTTCAATGGCTTTCAGTAGTCACAGAGTTTTACAACCATCATCACAGACAATTTTAGAACATTCTTATAACACTGCAAGGAAGCCCCTCCCTCCTTAGCTCTCACCACCTTCCCCTCCCCCAGTGTCCCACCTTCCAGTCCCCCCCCCACCCCACCCCCCGCACTAGGCAAACACTGACCTGCCTCCTGTCTAATGAAGGAAGCAGTCAGTAGACATCAGAGTTCCAGTGGACACCAACCACCTATCTTTGATAGTTGGAGCTGTTAGAGTTTACAGTATTTGATGGGAAAGTCTAATGTTTCTAAGCATGATTTATTAGAAGAATGAATCTCATCAAAATAATGGCAAGCTGATGATAGTTGCCATTCAGTGTGGAAAGAACTGTTTGGCCATTGTGAAGTGCATGCATTGGCCGTGAGCAGTCAGCCCTGACGTACTGTGCTGCACCTCTTTGCACGAGAGATGTTTAATAAAGTCTAGGGTGAACTGCCTATAGTTCATGGCTCTTCACTGTTCACCCAGCACAATCCCATTGCGGACGTCACTAGGATACCTTAACCAGCTCTACCCTCCATGAGCTCACAGCACAGCAGAAGGAGATGGTGTGTATTAACAAAAGATACGAAGTGTCAAGATACTCTAGGTGCAGCACAGAAGTTATGCCTGGGGACATGGGTGGTGAAGGGGGATGGCAGAAAGAGCTCATAAGGAAGGTGACCTGAAGATTAGCTATGACACACTGATAAAGCTCAAGGGAATTGTAAGGGAATTTTAAGTAGGGGGATCTGTGTGTCAAAAGCAAGAAGGTGGGAAGCATCTGAGAACCTTTGGACACAAGCAAATGGGCAGTAGGGTGTCCATAGAACAGTTGTGAGGAGGACACTGGGTCCTTCAGTGAGCCAGTGTGTGAGAGGTACCATCTGAGATACCTCAGAGGCTGGACTTCACACACTGTCAGTTCCCCAAGGATGCTGTAACAAACTAGAACAACAGGCTGAGAACAACAGACATTTATTGTCTCACAGTTCTGAAGGTAGAACTCCAAATCAAGATGTCGGCAAGACCAAACCTGCTCTCTCCAAAACCTGTTGGGAGGATCCTCTCTTGCCTATTCTAGTTCAGGTAGCTGCAGATGGTTCTTGGTTGGGGCAGCAGAGATAGCTATACAAGAATAGTCATTGTAACATTGTTCCTAATTGAAGAAACCCTAAAAACATCTAGATATTCTTTGGGGTGGAAATGCCCAAACATAGTATGTCCATACCATTGAACTCTCTTGGTTATTTAAAGGAATGAGACAACTCTCTACATATGTACTAACATGGAAAATTCCATAAGATACAATAAATGAATACAGTGAACATGTGGAAAAACGCCTGGTGTAGGGCACTTTATATGTAACAAAGAAAGGAAAAAAATTACCTCTCAGTTTTTGTATCTTTCCAGACCTTTTAAAAAAGTACTCACCTCTACCCATGTTCTTCTGTAGGGGAGGAAAGGAGAGCAAGGTGTAAAAAAATCTTTATTTTTTTGTAACAGATCTCTCTAGATTCTGTGAACTTTTTCAATAAGCACACATTCTAACAAAACCGGGAACTTCCTGGAGCACTCATCTGAGGAGGTGTACCCCATGAGCAGCAAGGTAGGAGGGAGGAGAGGTGGAGTGGGGGTGGGGGAGTGAGTGACAGGGATGAGGGGGGGGGCGTTGAATTCAGAACATTCACAAGCCCAAGGGCATCATTTTAAAGAGGGAGCTGGAGGTGGCTGGTTCAGTCCTTGGCTGGGAAACATACAGAAACTGATTGATTAAAGAAGGAGCTATTTTTAATAAAACAAGCCAACAAAAAAATGACAGGAGGTATGTGCTTTCTGGAAAAGAGGTCTGTGGATTTTTGTTTGAGACACAGAAGTATTTATGCATCTTCAAAAACAATTGACAAACCCTTTGACGTGAAAATGGAGCAACAGAACACCAGGAGGTGAGAGTCGGTTGCAGAAATGAGTGTGTCGTCCCCAGAACTGCTCCAGTACTTCACTGTGGTCCAGAGATGGCGCACAAAAAGAAATGCTCTCGGGGAGAGGGATGTGTCTGGAATGGAGGGAGGTTCTTGCCGCTTGTTAACTCATTGGTTCCTTTTGTTTGCCCTTCTCCGTGGCCTTCTCTCTCTCTTCCCTCCCTTAGCCCTCTTCTTCTTCTGGACACGCAGACACACGCACATGAACACACACACATACACACTCACTGCCGGGATACTAATCTGCCAATCTAAAAACAAAAAATTGCAAGAGAAGTAACTGACAGAAGATAACAAAGCGCCTTCCAATGATGAGGAGGGCAGATTTGCTGCCAGTGACATTATGTGGGTTATGTGAAAGTTCTGTGGCCTACTGGTCATGATAAATGTGAGTCCGGGAACATTAGCAAAGCAAAAGGCTTGCAAAACAAGGTATGGTGGGGTTTCCAACATCACCTTTATTTGCCTGGTGTTTACTGTTTGTGAACAAAATGTGGTCGTTTGCATTATCTCATTGGAGGCTCACGTCAACCCTTGGGAGGAGCCAGATCTTTACAGAAGGGGACACTGAGGCCAGAGATGGGCCAGGCAGGGAGGGTCAGGTCTCAGAGCCATGTCAGCGGCTCCTTGGCTGTCACGTATGCGGCCCTCTGATGTCTGCCTGGCCTTAGCAGATATCCCTGCACAGCACCGATGTGTCTCTCAGATTAAATCTTGTAGACTTCATCCTTCAAACACTGTTTTGTCAGCCATCCTAACTTTGAAGAATCACAGAAGTTAGCAAACTACATTAATCCATGTTATTTACTGAGTGAAAGGGTCCTTTGAACCATGATGAAGAGCTTGCTAACTAAGGATGGAGTGTATCCCTTTTTGGTGGGGGCAGTGGGAAGGGAGCACCAGCAGCTTACAATATAAAAACGCAGAATTTAGTTTGAGAAATCATAAATATGTTACCATTTCTGATGCTAATATATCTGATATGCTGAATAGATGGGGTACTGTGACGAGATGCTGTGCGCAGTAGAGGAGGGACCGTAGAAATGGGGCCAGGCTCCGGAGTTCTTCCTGGTACCAGGGCTGCAGGTCTGGGCTGTGTTTGTTCATGGGAAGAAAGAGCTCTTAATGAACTGTTTCAGAAATTCCTAGCAAGCAAAGCCTCGCTTCTCCATCTGAAGGAAGAAAGCAGAGCATTGTCACTAAACACACCACCTGCTGGAGGTAGCAGTACAGTAAGGAAGTCGTTGACTAATACTCCTTCGCTTCCTAGAAGTTTTCAGACATAACTGTACACAATGGAAACCCTCTCCCCAAAGTCATTCTGAAGCTGAACTGTTCCTGTGGGAGTCGGGGTGGAAGTTAGCACCGAGGGTGAACCGAGGCCCCCACGGGAGCTCCCTGGCTCGCGAGGACCACGCTCCTGTCTCGCGTCCCCACGTTCTCAAACGTCAACACCTGGCGAGGGGCCAGCAGGTCTCAGGTTGCTCCTTCTCTTAGGTCTGAGGTTAACTTTGCACACTTTCTTATCCCCCCCCCCCCATGGTGCCTTTGTATAGGTTTTCTTACCTCTGCTACTTCTCCACTGCAGGATAGTTACCATGGCAACACCTGTTGATGGCAGACCAAAAAAAAAAAAAAAAATGTAGTTCTGCAGCGAGAAAGCTGTTTCTGCGTTCCTTGCTCCTCGCTCTCGAGAAAAACACGTTCTTCTTAGAAAGGGATTAAAAAAACATTGAAGAGGATTTTCAGAGGAATTATTTTCCCAGCTTCATAATCTTTCTGATGCTTATGTATTTTGGGGGAGGGGGAGGCTTCATTGTATCTTTATAGTAGCCTCTCCTTGGCACCCCTGGAACTACCCTTTCTTGCCCCTTCCATTTTTCTGTTCTCAACAAGGAAAAAGCAAAGCCCCAGAAAACACTCTTTTTTTTTTAATGGACTGTTGCTTTGCATGCGTTAGGGGCTGCAGCTGTCAGAGCGTGTGAGAAATGAAGCAGGAGGCACAGTGGCGGGAGGAGCCGCTACCACAGCCAGCCCCAAGGCTGGGTGTGTGAGCAGCAGCAGCTGGGGGAGGGGAGAGAAGGGGGCCAGAAACTAGAAGCTAGCAGGGACCGAGAATGCCAGGGTGAGGGGCCCACGCCTCCCCAGTTACCTTTCCCCATATGGCCCTGCACTTCGTCACCCACACACATTGTCTAACTGCCCCTTCAATTACTGTTCCCCTAAGTGTGTTTAGTATCATTTTCTTGTGTGATTACTCAGAAGGGCTGAATATTGAAATTTTAATGGAAGCAGATGTCTTTGCTTTGAGGTTGATCTCTGTTGTATTGACAATTTATGAAACCCATCATAGAATTCAGATGGGTTTATGAGAAATCACATGCATTCGTTTATATAGATGTGTTTGATTTTTTTTTTTTTTTACCAAAAGGATATTAAAATTGCTAACATTTACCATTTGGATAAATGGGGGCTGTGTATAATGAGCTGGATTAATAACTGGGTTGGTAAGTATATCCAGAGGGAACTGATGGATAAATTGCGCTCTTCCTGGAAGAAGGCTTCTGGTAGTTGAACCTGATCCCATCCTAGTCAGTGTCACTTGAGGAAAATACATCGTGGCCCAGAGTTGGGAAGGGTGGGTGATGTCATAATACATAAGAGAAACAGAGTTCAAAAACAACTTGACATTTAATGCAATGACCCAATTCTATTAAGTTGCAAAAAAAAAAAATAGCCGCGAGGAGAGCGGTGGCTGAGCTTCCTCATATACAGAAGAAACTTAGATTTGCGCGAGTCAGGTCTGAGATCTGTGCCTGGCAACAGTGTGATGGAGCTGGCGAGGAAAGCTTCCACGATGTGAGGCTTTCTAAATAAAAGTGGCTTCTGGACCGAAGAAGGCATCTTATCTGCTCTTCACGAGGAGAAGAGCTACTTTGTCTGGAGAAGCGCCTTTGAGCTTGATCATTAGACGAGAAACACCACCAAGTTGACATGTCAGCCCCCAGCATGTCTCCCCCTGCTTCCCCTCAACCCACTGCATGGGTTCCTCTCACACACATCCCCTTGCTCTCCTCGAGTCTGAATTCATTCTCCTTAGAGCAGGAACTACTTGTGATGTTGAAACCTCCCCTCAGTCCAGTGGGACATGTCACTCATGTTCTCTCTGCACCTCGCCCACAGTAGTGTCTTCCTCAATGCAGGCTGAACTTGTCCATTGAATTCTCATCTCCCAGGCTGAGAATGGTCTTGCCAAGTGCTGACCACTGAGATGGCCACCATTGCATTCCAGTGGCCTTGATTGCCATACAGATGCAGAACCTAATATCCCGGAATGACTTCCATGTCCTCACGATACTTGACTTTCCATGTTTTAGCTCTTTCCCTTCCTGTGTGTCTCAGTGTCTGCGGCTGGGTATCTACTTTGGTATCATAATCTATCTTGGTCTCACCAGGAGGTCTTCTTGAAAAATGTGGCTCTTACCCAGAGTCACTGCCCAGTGGCCAGATTCTGTTACATGGACTAGACCCCCAGGATAGTAGTGGACCACTGTCCTGACCTCACCTGGCTGATAACTTTGTCTCCCAATGATAGTTGGGCCTGAGAACTCCCCACCACCATCACCAGAACCCAGTGACTTTGGAGCTGGAGCAGACCCCCCCTTGCTGTGCTCTTGTGAGGGGGCGTGGCCAGGGCCCAGCTCTATTCTCCTTCCAGCCTTTGTGCTCCTTTGAGTTATGGTAGCTGATGATCAAGACTGTATTCTTTGAAATGAAGAAAGAGAGGCTTAAGAACAGGAAAAGGGTGACTTCTTTAAATAGGTGTCTTCAAGTATTTGAAAGATTGCAGATAAGGAAACTGTCAAAGTTGTTCTGCATGGTTCTGGAAGTTAGAGTCAGGATACAAAGTAGGTGGAGGACAAGAAGCCCTTAGGGTGCAGAAGAACCTTCCTGTCCCAAGCCCAAATCTAATAGTACTTCCTTCTGTGAGCCTTTCAAGCCTCAGCTTTGTTTACTGGTTGGTCTCCATTGCAACATGGATAAAGGGAAGTGTTCACTTGGATGGTGTCTGCATGTATGATATATTGCTGTTAAGATACCAATTCAAGCAACTTGTAATTCTATTTCCTTCTCTGACTTCAGGGACTGCAAGTGAGAACAGCTTCGTTATAGCAATATCCTCGAGTCTACTCTGATTTTTTTTAAATTAGTTCACCCATCTGCGAATAAATATTGAGTGATTATTATGTGTTAGGTACTATGACTCATTCAGTGCTCGGTGCTGTTAACTTGTGTTGAGCCAAGTCCTTTTGACGTTGGCCTGGTGAACTGGATGTCACAGACGTTGTAGAGAGGGTTCAGGTATCAGGTGGGGTTGGTTTACAGATCACTTTCAAGTTTCTTTGAAATTTGGGAATTCTTAAATTGAGCTTCATGATTCTAGTCTCATATTGAGTGGCTATCTTGCTTCCAAGTATGGTTTCTAAGAGTCAGAATTAGGAGTCTGTGCTACCAAGTCCCTGTGTTTATCTTGCCAGAGAGCAGGGACGTCATGACTGCCTCTTCAGAAGGGACTGTAATGCGTAACTTTGAAACAGCGCTCCTCTCCCGGGGCCTCTGCTCAGCAGCACCAGCTGGAACTTGGGCCAGGCCATCTGTCAGGTGCACAGCCCATCTCTCAGGGTCCCACTGACCAAGAAATCCATCTCAGTTCCTCTGCATGGCTTTAGCTAGAACAAGCCTTCAGGTTAGTTGACAAAATATAATGTGAATGATCAGAGTTCACGTGTTTGAGCCTCCTTATGAATGTCATCTTTGTGTTAAGAACCTGCTAACAGTCCTCAAGAAAGCTGCAAGTCAAAAAATTAGGTGTAAGAAAAGAAAAAGTGGCCTGACCTGTGGTGGCACAGTGGATAAAGTGTCAACCTGGAATGCTGAGGTCACCGGTTCAAATCCCTGGACTTGCCCGGTCAAAGCACATATGGGACTTGATGCTTCCTTGTTCCTCCCCCCTTCTCTCTCTCTCTCCTCTCTCTAAAATGAATACACTTAAAAAAAATATTTTTTTTTTTGTATTTTTCTTAAGTTGGAAACAGGGAGGCAGTCAGACAGACTCCTGCATGCGCCTGACCGGGATCCACCCGGCATGCCCACCAGGGGGCAATGCTCTGCCCATCTGGGGCATTGCTCTGTTGCGACCAGAGCCATTCTAGTGCCTGAGGCAGAGGCCATGGAGCCATCCTCAGCGCCCGGGCCAACTTTGCTCCAATGGAGCCTTGGCTGCAGGAGGGGAAGAGAGAGACAGAGAGGAAGGAGAGGGGGTGGGGTAGAGAGGCAGATGGGCGCTTCTCCTGTGTGCCTGCCCGGGAATCAAACCCGGGACTCCTGCACCCCAGGCCGACACTCTACCACTGAGCCAACTGGCCAGGACCAAAAAAAAAAATTTTTTTTAACTGTGCTGAGCTTGACATCCCACTGGCTTAGAATATGCAGTGGAGGTGCCGTCATATAAGAGCCGATATCTGGTTTCAGAAGTCTTAACATTCCATTTAATAGGGTAGGAATCAACATTGAAAGCATAGGATGTCTATTTGATTGAATCAATAATCGTTTGTAGTGATTACTGCTGTCCACACTGAATGACAGATAGTCA
The DNA here is from genome assembly GCF_036850765.1 of Saccopteryx bilineata. NCBI lineage: Eukaryota > Metazoa > Chordata > Mammalia > Chiroptera > Emballonuridae > Saccopteryx > Saccopteryx bilineata. The sequence continues at coordinate 76,764,069 of NC_089492.1, read as the reverse complement.
TGGGTTAAAGGGCACCTGAAGAAGCCCTGGGTCTGTGCAGAATTACCCAGGTGGTCTCCGTCAGAATGTGACGGTTGAGACAGAGCCCAGTGATCCTGAGTCTGTTCAGTGACCCCAGAGATTTCAGCTGCAGTTACACTTGGTTTTGCCATCTTTCTTTAAGGTTGATCTGCAACATGACTGCCATTATAATGTTCGCAGGCCATGGAATGTTTTTTGTTTTTTTATTTTTTGGTAACAGCTTTATTGAGAAATAATACACACATCCTACAGTTCACCCATTTAATGGACCATTGAATGTTTTAGTTTATTTACAGTTCTGCAACCATCACCACCATCAGTTTTAGAACATGTTCATTACCTCAACGAGAGAACCTGCCTGCCAGGTGGTGGTGCAGTGAATACAGCGTCAGACTGGGATGTGGAGGACCCAGGTTCAAAACCCCGAGGTTGCCAGCTTGAGTGCCGGCTCATCTGGTTTGAGCAAAGCTCACCAGCTTGGACCCAAGGTTGCTGGCTTGAGCAAGGGGTCACTTGGTCTGCTGAAGGCCCACGGTCAAGGCACATATGAGAAAGCAATCAATGAACAACTAAGATGTCACAACGAAAAAACTGATGATTGATGCTTCTCATCTCTCTCCGTTCCTGTCTGTCTGTTCCTATCTATCCCTCTCTCTGACTGTATAAAAAAAAGAGAGAGAGAGAGAGAACCTGCTGCCCTTAGCTGTCCTCCTCGTCTCCCCAGCCCTGGGAAACCACTAATCTACTCCCACTAATCCACTGGTCTCCATGTATTTGCTCATGTTAGACATTTCAAGTAAACTTAGTATCATATGTGGGTTGTGGGGGGTTTGTGACTAGCTTTCACTCGGTGTGTTTTCAAGGTTTGTGCCTGTTAGGTTAGGACAGTGGTAGTCAACATGGTCCCTACCGCCCACTAGTGGGCATTCCAGCTTTCATGGTGGCGGTAGCAGAGCAACCAAAGTATAAATAAAAAGATTTAACTATAGTAAGTTGTTTTATAAAGATTTATTCTGCCAAACTTAGTGAAAATCCAACATAAAGTACTTGGTAATTATTATTATATGCTTTAACTTGCTGTAACTCTGCTTTATAAGTTTTATAAAGTAAAGTTACTTCCCTACTTTATAAATCACCATTACTGTGGAACCTGTGGGCGGTTAGAAAATTTTACTACTAACAAAGATACAGAAGTGGGCGGTAGGTATAAAAAGGTTGACTACCCCTGGGTTAGGATTTGTACGGATGCTTCATTCCATTTTATGACCCAATGATACTCTTTTATAAGGATACACCCCATTTTGTTTATCCATTCAGCAGTTTATGGACATTTGTATTGTTTCCACTTTGGGGCTGTTATGAATAGTGCTGCTACAAGATCCAGGGACAAGTGTTTGTGGGGACATGTTTTTATTTCTCTTGGTAGACACCGAGGGGTAGAAATATTGGGTCCAGTGGTGACTCTTACATTGAACTGTTAGAGGAACAAACAGGCTGTTTTCAAAGTGGCAGTATCATTTCACATTCTCATCAGCAAGGTATGAGGGTTCTGATCCTACCACATCCTCACCAACACTTGTTACTATCTTAGACTTGTTCATTATAGCCATCCTAGTGGATGTGAAGTGGCATCTCATTGTGATTTGTTGTTTTTTTTTTACAGAGGCAGAGATAGACAGGGACAGACAGACAGGAACGGAGAGAGATGAGAAGCATCAATCATCAGTTTCTCGTTGCGCGTTGTGACTTCTTAGTTGTTCATTGATTGCTTTCTCACATGTGCCTTGACCGCGGGCCTTCAGCAGACCGAGTAACCCCCTGCTGGAGCCAGCGACCTTGGGTCCAAGCTGGTGAGCTCTTTGCTCAAGCCAGATGAGCCCACGCTCAAGCTGGAGACCTCGGGGTCTCGAACCTGGGTCCTTCCGCATCCCAGTCCGACGCTCTATCCACTGCACCACCACCTGGTCAGGCCTCATTGTGATTTTTATCTGCATCCTTGGTGACTAATGATGCTGAGCATCATGTGTTTCTTAGCCAGAGTGTGTTTGGAGAACTATCTATCCAGATCCTTTGCCTACTTTTGGTTGGATTGTCTTATTGCTGAATTATAAGAGTTCTTTATATATTATAGATAAAAGTCCTTTATCAGGTATGATTTGTGCATATTTTCCCCACTATTTAAGTTGTCTTTCACTTTCTTAATAGTGCCCTTTAAGACACACATCTCTTCGATTCTGAGGAAGTCCAGTATATCTATTTTTTGTTGTTGTTGCTTGTGCTTTTGGTGTCATATCTGACATTCAAAGTCCTAGTTTACAACATTTACCAATACGTTTTCTTCTAAGAGTTTTTAGTTTTAGCTCTTAAATTTTCTTGATCCATTTTGAGTAACATTTTTATATGGACTCTATATCATGTAGTCTCTATTTTATATGGTCTTTATATTAATTTTTAAAATTAAATATATTGGGGTGACATTGGTTAATAAGATACCAGTTTCAAGTATGCATTTTGATGATATATAATCTGTCTGTTGCCTGTGTGCCCACCCCCCAAAGTCAAATCTTCTGTCATTATATTGACACCCTCTCCTACCCTCCTTCCCTCTGGTAACCACCATCCTGTTGTCTGTGCCTATGAGTTTTTGTTTGTTTGTTTTTCTTGTTTGTTCATTTGTTGCTTTCAGTTTTATATCCCACATGAGTGAAATTATATGTCTTTAACTCTTTCTGTCTGACTTATTTCTCTTAGCATAATATTCTCAAGATCTATCCATGTTGTCACAAATAGCAGTATTTCATCTTTTCTTATAGCTAAGTAGTACAATATCTTCTTTATTTAATTGTCTATTGAAGGACATTTTGGTTGTTTTTATGTTTTGGCCACTATAAATAATGCTGCAATTTGAATTTTTCAAATTTATTGACTTTTTTTATATAACTTTTTTATATGAACTTAAGGATCCAAATTCATTCTTTTGCATGTGAACCTTGTTCCAGAAGCTTTTGTTGAAAAGAATATTTTTTTTCCCATTGAATATTTTTGGCACCTGTGTTAACAATCAATTGGCCACAGGTATATGGGCTTGTTTCTGGAAACTGAATTCTATTCCATTGATCTGTGTGTCTATCCTATGCCTGAACCACACTGTCTTCATCACCTTGTTCACTTGAAATATGTTTAATTCATGAAATTCAGTTTTGAAAATGCAAAATTATGTACCATTTTTATGTTATTGGATTAACTGTCATGTCATGTGTTCGATTCTTAAATCAGACTCATTACTCCTATCTAGTAATGGCAAAAGCATATGCAAACATATTGTTTCTAATGCACATTAATAAGATTTGGCATCTTTTTTAAAAGTCTATTTCATTTTTCTACTGTAGCAATTTGACTTAGATAATCAACTCTTGCTCCTACCGCTAATGGATTCAGGAGAGCCCTGTGGGCTGTCTGTGATGACAGGGGGCAGTGGAGAGGTTTGCGGTCAGAACCACCTCCAGCTGCCTCTGGATGGCAAGCGATCAGGAGGAGGCTGGTTTGAAATCTAGTCAAAGAGGGAACAACGGCTTAGGGACAGCTGTGTCTGTCAAGCTGTTCCCCCAGGGAAGACCCTGCCTTTGCAGTCTGCATGACTGACAGTGGAGAGGCCTGGCACGGTGTCTTGTTCTGGTATTTTTTAACTTTTTTTTTTTTTTAAAAGAAAAGAAAATACTACTGACATAGCTAAATGCATCACCCCACAAAAAGCAGTCCTTGGTAACTGTCAAGAAAAAGTCGACATGTCTCAAGACAATGTGGACAGTCTGCTGACTCTGGAGGGAGGCGGCACTCGGCTAGGATGACCATCTGTGGTCCTCGGAAAAGAGCATCCTACAGGCTCCTCGTGGAGGCTCGCATTCTGCTTGGCGTTTTGCAAATCAGGAGTCACACCTCAGTCTGTTAAAATGATTGAGAAGTTCTGAATCTGAGTCAGCAGCCAGGATGTTCTCCCTAGAATATAAACACATCCATCCATCCATCCATCCATTCCAGCCCCGCCCCTCCTCCCTCACACGGCACTT